>NC_140589.1:1804529801-1806929801 GCF_964204655.1 Triturus cristatus
GCTGTCACTCTGCGAGCCGATATTGGGAATATAGGGCGGCTCTAAAAAGAGCCCTTGTGTTTATTAGTTAGAGATACATGTAAGTGCGGATGTACAGCTTCAGGTTATTCAGAAAAACTCGGTTTCCCTCATCTGTGAAGTGTACTCCATCCCTTCTGTAGATATGAGCCATATCAAAACGTATGTTGTTGTTGTAGATCGACCCCATTCTATGGTCTCTGAGGTATGCAGACACAGCTTTGTTGACATTCTTCCTAGATTTTTCTATCGTATGACAAAATTGGTTTGACCATTTCCACTTCTGTCTTTGGCATATATTGGAATATACAAAGACAGTTTGAGGTAAAAGCAAAATCAATTCTCCAAAGGTGTCCTTCATAAGCATTTCCAAACCTACCCCAGTCAATGTGCCTAGGTCGTTACCACCAGAAAAGCCAAATAACATAACATAACTCATCCATACAGTCTCTCACACAACCACTCACTCACTCATTCAGTTACTCACACATCCACTCCCTTACTCATAGTTATACTGACACATCTATTCACTCATCTATACAGTCACTGAGGCAAGTACATACTCTCCCATACAACCTGTCTCACTTACTCACAGATACAGCCACTCACACACCCATTCACTCACTTATACAACTATTTACACACACACCGACTCACTCAACCATACACCCACTTACACACCCATACAGTTACTTATGTACCCTGTCACTCACCCATACATACATGTATGTACCTGCTCAGTCACCCATTTAGCCACTCATGAACTTCTCATTCACCATTTACAGCCACTGACACACCCGCACCCTCACCCATACAGCCACTCATTCATCCTTTCATTCACCATTACAGCCACTTACACACCAACTCACTCGCCCATACAGATACTCACACAGCCACTCATGCACTCTCTCATTCACCATTTACACCCACTGACACACCTTCTCACTTACCCATACAAAAACTCACACACCCACTCACTCATGTATAGTCTCTCACATACCCACTCACTCTTGTATACATACACTTACACACTCACTCACTCACCCATATAGGCACTCCCAAAGCCACTTACCTTAGTATATATGTTTAACACTCAGTAACTTTAAGAGAAGACTCACTGTCACTGGATGATGTCATGAGTGATGTAATTAGTGATGTCATTAGTGATGTCATTTGAGATATCATCAGTGATGTCATCAGTCATGTCTCAGACCATGTCATGAGTGATGAAATATGTGAGGTCATAAGCAGTGCATTGCAGGGGCATAAGTTATAGTTAGCTCAGCTAACTATAACAGCTGAATTTCTATGGATTTGTACGAGTCAAATGTCAGCCTTACTTAAACGTCCTTGCAACCTTTGTTTTTTTCAATGAATTTCTAAGGGTTTTTTTTAATTCTATTTCCTTTGAAAATATATATATACATATATATGTATGCACGTATATATATATATATATATATATATATATATATATATATATATATATATATATATATATATATTACCTACTGGCGGTCGCCAGTAGGTAGTTATAGTTAGGACCACGTTTCCACAGGAAATCCGCAACATTCTATTTTGAATAACTTTGGCGCCGGTCGACGAATCCTCGCGAACTTTTCAAAATAGGTGGGGCGCTACGCTCCGCTCCTACCCTGAAAGTCTCGGGGGGATTCGTCAAGCGGGGGCTGAGATAAAAGGGGGGTCCCAAAACGCGTTTTTCCCATGCATTTTTCCATAGGACCTTTAGACACAGCTACAGCCCGAACGGCTGAACAGAATTACTTGAAATTTGGCAGAGAGGTAGCCATAAGGTCAAGGAAGTGCCTTTTGCAGGTCTGGTGTAAATCTGTTCAGTATTTCCTGAGAAAATAGCATTTAAAAGCATATATATATGTGGGCGGAGCCTAACCACACATCTCATCCTGAGATCTGATTGGCTGTCAGCACTTCATCCAAGAAGTGTTGGCAGCCATCTTGGGACCAATATACATGATAGCACCTCATTAAAAAGCATTGCAGTTAATAGAAGGTTTTAAGACTTTAGTTACATTATAAATCATTTGTTGATGGTACCATACTCATTTTAGGAATTGTGGTATGTTCTAAGGTGATTTCACCATGTGAAAAAGCCTTCTGCTGGGATATCATGATTGAGAGAAAAATATTTTCTCATGCTTTTACCACAGAGGTTTGGAAGGTGATCTATAAGCTAAACTGAGAGCTTATTTTCTGTAAATTCACATTATCTTTCTCAGTCATGTGAGAATGAAGTCTGACATTCTCAGTAAAACATGTACATCCAACAAGGGCAGAGACTGTCAGTTGATTCCTTTGTGTTCTACTGCAGCTTCCCAGAGTGTTCCAAAGAACTACTAGAGCGCTAACAGTCCTACCTATGATAAACGTATGGCACACCTGAAGCCATCTTGCTTGGAATAAAGTGGTAACTCTTAAAACATTTAATTTCAAAAGGAACAAAATGAGGGGGTTCATTTTTCCATAAAAAGTATGATTAGTGCTGCAGAAAGAAAAATTATGGCACATTTTGAGTGACTTCTCAAATCCTCTTCTATTTCATTAAAAAATTCTGACATGCAGACTGAAACATGCACTTTCAATACCAGCAGCAGTTTTCCCTGGTGAGCAGTAGCTTTACTACAGTGATCTAATGAGCAAAAAGAGTGCTAACATTCTGAATTTATGGCAAATGTGTGACACATCTGAATGCCTTCTTGATGGAATCAAAGTAAAAAACTGAAAGTATTTCCTACTGAGGAGACTGCAGTAAATGAGGAAATTAGGAAACTTCATAACAAATAAGTCTCCCAAGATGGCCACCAGAGACAAAAGAGCCCAAATGTAGCCCAAATATCACCCAGATGTAGCCCAAGTATAGCCCAATGACAGAATGTCCCAGAATGTTCTTAAAAACAACTAGAGCGCTTACTGTCTTCATTATGACAAAAGTATGGCACACCTGAAGCCATCTTGATTGGAATAAACTGGTAACACTTAAAACATTTAATTTAAAAAGGAACACAATGAGGGGGTTCATTTTGCCATAGAAATTATGATTAATGCTGAAGAAAGAAAATGAGGGCACATTTTGAGTGACTTCTCAAATCCTCTTCTATTTCATTAAAAAATTCTGACATGCAGACTGAAACATGCACTTTTAATACCAGGAGCAGACTTCCATGGTGAACAGTAGTTTTACTACAGTGATCTAATGAGCAACTAGAGTGCTAACATTCAGAATTTATGGCAAATGTGTGACATATCTGAATACCTTCATGATGGAATCAACGTAAAAAACTGAAAGCATGTCCTACTGAGGAGACTGCAGTACATGAGGAAATTAGGAAACTTCATAACAAATAAATCTCCCAAGATGGCCACCGGAGACAAAAGAGCCCAAATGTAGCCCAAAATCACCCAGATGTAGCCCAAATATAGCCCAATGACAGAAGTGTGCAAAACACTTATTATTTAGTGTTTTTGCAGTGTTATATAGTGCAGACTTGTCAGGTATTGGAGTGCTTTACATGAGCATTGGTTACATCACACAAGCACAAATTCATTTTGGTTGTAGACATGGGGAGACTAAGTGATTTGACCAGAATCACAGAATGTCGGGCTGAAGCAGAAACTTCAACCTGGTTCCCCAGTTGCAAAGTCTGCAGTTCTGGAAGTAACACCACATCCTCTCCCCTAAGTGCAACATTTAATCAAGTGGTCAACTGGATAAAAAAACATAAAGATAACAAATAATTTAAAAGTGCTTTGTCGCTATTTGAAAACTCAGACAAAATGTCCTTATTTTAGTCTTTTAGAGCACTAACCATAATTTTGATGCCAATAAGACCCTCTCATATATGTAATTTCTAAAGGAAATGCTCTAGGTATTACAGTTTTGATTACATCAAGATGATGTCAGGCGTTCCACACTTTTGTAATAAATATAGAATGTTAGCAATCTAGTTGTTCATTGGGATACTGTTGAGAGGCAAAGGCCAGGGGCACGGACTCTGAAAATTGAAGGCAGGTAGGAGAGTGCAAAGGCAACAATTTAACCACACTGAGCAGGCAGGAAGGGCCGTGGAAGCACAACAGACTATGGAGGGCAGTGGAAAGGGGGGCAGGGGCAACAAACCAACAATACAGGACTTGCAAGAGAGGCTGTTGGAGGGAAGATCTATTACGGGTCAAGGAAGCTAGAGGCGGTCCCCAGAGCCCCGGGAGCCACCACAGAACTGAGCAGGAGAGTGAGTCAGGGACAAAAGGGGCACCTTAATTTGAGCCGGGGTGCCTAGGAACGCTTGCTCCAAAAATGAAGAAAACAGACATATGAGACATGGAATTGGTGGCAGAATACAATGGCAGTTTAATGAGAAGATACAACTTCAAAGAAACCGCAGAATAGAGACAACTTCAAAGAAACCGCAGAATAGAGACATAAAGTACAAAATACAGAATCCAGATAATCATACAGCTGTCATGATATTCTCTGTATCTCAATTAATGTACTGACAGAGAGAGAGAGAAAACACATCTATAAATGCATCATGAGAAACAAGTTACACCAAGGAAAATGTTACCTAGGAACACTCACGTTTACTCTTAGAGCAAGCATTCCTGCAATTACAATACAAAATCTTTTAAATGCAAAAGTAAAGAGAACAATGGTTAAACATAACATGACATTTCATATAGGTAAAATAGAATAAGATACTTCAAGCAAAGCAGAGCAAGACATTTTAAGCAAAGGAAGACAAGAGCTCCCAGCTCTTGAGGAAAACCTGCACAGCCTGTTAACCTACATACAGACGGCGAGGTAGTCCGTCGATATCTGTGGGTGCTCCCTTTTTATATCATTTTGTGGGCTCCTTTGCACGCTACATCTACCTACGTATGCTACCCAAAAGCTTCGTCTGCAGATTTTACCAGACATTTCGTCATTTACCCACTTAATGCTGACAATGGACTGGGTGAAAAGGTCAGTCTCTCAGGCCAATCGCTTATCGTAAGTTCCATAGAGCAAGCAGAAAATAATGGGTATTGTACGGGAATTCAATATATTCATGTACAAAATCTCCTCAGTTCTCCTAACTTGACGCTCTGCGGTTGCCACTTCCTTAAAAGCGGGAAACCTGCCCAGGAAGCAAGTACCAGTCCAGGATGCAGCCTACTGTATGTCGACAGCTTCAGTGGGATGTTGAACTTTGATACCGAGCACGGAGCACTCGGGTAGGGTGGGGGCTACTAGTTTGGAGCAGAAGGCCTCGCAGACCTGCCTTCAGACTGCTATACACTAAAATTGCAGAGCTATGGTCAATTTAACAAAGAGGCCTACATATTGAACAGAAGGGCCTACACAGGGGTTTTATGCTGGCTGAGTGGTAAGGATGTCTCAGGATAATTATATAGCAACACAGGACCCGCTGGTCAATTTAATACGGCCTACAAATGCGGCTGGCAGGGCAAGGACAAGGGTCTCATACTTCAGGTGTGGACAGAACGGGCCAGGGGCCCCCTGTGATACAAAATCTACCCTCCTTCAAGGCTGTGGCAATGTAATAGACCATTGTGGGCAGAAGGAAGAGGCAATGGTAGTACAACCATACATGCCAACAGACCCGATTCAGCCAGGAAACGTCCAATGTTTTTAAGCTCAAATGGGCTTTATTTGATCTGTCTCCTGTCTACAATATCCTCTTTTTCAATGTAACTCAAAGGGGAAAATCAATACCCCAGTTTTTTTTCAAAATCTCCCTCTTACCAAGTTCAAAATGTTCGCAAGTATGGTACATTGGATCATGGAAGGAAATGGGATAGGGACATGGACTTGGATAACAGAGGACAAGAGGGACATGGAGAGGTGCACCAAACTGACCCTGCAGGGCAGGCATCAGGGTTTGCAGCAGCACAATACACCACACAGGGCATGCAGGACGGGAGTGCAGCACAACAATCCATAGAAAGCAAGAGGGAGGGGACAGGACCATGCACATGGACAACAGAGAACAGAGGGGCAAGAGGCAATGGTAGCTAGCTGACCATAATGGACAGACAGGAGAGAAAGCTGCAGCATTACAGACCATAAAGGGCAGGAGGGACGGATCAGGGGCATTACAATGGAACAGACAAGCCAGGAGGGAGGGAGTAGGGGTCTTCACATGTAAACAGAGGGCTGGGGGCAAGGGGGCAGGGCAGGAGCAGCAAGATAGCCATGGAGGTCTGGCAGGATGGGCACTAGAAGCAAGACACACCATGAAGAGCAACAGTGAGACTGTGATGGCATACACACAGACAATGGAGGGAAGGTGGGAGGGGGTCAGGGGCAGCTAACTGACCACACAGGGAAGGTGGGAGGGGCCATGGCAGCACAGAAGACCAATGGCTATGATGGGCAAGAAGGAGGGTGCAGGGGCATGCACAAAGGACGATGGAGGATAGAAGGGAGGGTCAGGACCTGTGCACAGACAAGAAAGTTCAGGGGAAGGGACCTCACAACAGACCACACGGGGCAGGCAGGAGGAGCAGTTGCAGCACAACAGACCAGGGAGGGCAGAAGGGTGTGGCAGTACAATGGACCATGTAGGACAGGAGGAAGAGGATAGGGGCATGGCATGTGGACAGGCAGGGTGGAGGTGGCAGGGACAGGTTACAGTCATCTGACAATGCTAGGCAGGTGGGAGGGGAGTGGCAGCTCAACAGAACACTCAGAGTAGATAGGAGTGGCAGGTCCATGGGACATGATGGGCAAAAAGGATGGAGCAGGGGCATGCACAAAGACATCGGAGGGCAGGGGGAAGGAGAATAGGGGCAGCAAGCTAAGCACAGAGTTTAAGCAGGAGGTCAATGATGGGGCATAAAATTGGGCAATGGAGGGCAGGAGGAGTGGACTGGTACATCATACTAAATTGAGGGCAGTGGCAGCACATCAGACCATGCATGGCAGGAGGGAGGAGGCTATTCCATGGATTCACACAACAGAGGATAGGGAGGAGGGGGATGGGGCAGCAAGCTAACTGTTCAGAGAAGGCGGGTATTAGGAACTTTATTGTTTTTAAAACATTGAGTCTGTGCGAACTACTTAAAATATGAACAAGTATGCAGCATAATCTCACTTTTATTCAGGAAGAAGAGGACGTTTGTGACTGTGACTCCGGGCTCACTTGGCAGAAACACCCCCTGACCCTCCACCCCCTATCGCAAAATGTAATGCCCGTGAAAAGGGTAGGTGAACACAGTGTTATATAGAACATAGTCCTGAGAGCACGATTGAAAATGAAAACTAGATATAGTGTATGGTATAAACTATGCACCAAAAAGTGTGATATAAGATGAACCGGGCGTGAAATATAATATGCAATACATTGTGCGCAATGACAGATTCATTGGAGAGCGCGAGATAGCACAGGCACTAGCGCGTGCTATGCGATATGCGCCTTGGAGTGTAATATGCACAGGGCAGTGTTGTGTAACCTAACTAGTCTCTAAAGTTGTAATATAAAATATGTGCTGGGGAGTGTAACGTTGCATATGCACTGTGACACAGATATGGATCGCAGATTGTAATATGTATGGCATAGCACTGTGCGTTATAACATAGGCATCGAGGAAGGCACGTTAGATGGGGCAATATAACCCGTGCGAAGACAAGTGTGGCATGACATATTCACGGGGTGGTGTTACAGTGCACATGGGCTAGAGAGTGTCATAGCATATGCACTAGCTAGTGGAATACAACACAGAGGTGTGTGGCACTCGGCAGGCAATGGTGGGTGTAACACAGCATTGGGCTCTGTCAGGAGCGCGCTGTGACTCTCAAGTGATGTTCGTCCCCTTTCCAGAGAGTAAAATAAAAAGTATTACACATCCGGCAGTGGATGTGTGTTTTATTAACCGTGAGGGGGGTTTCTTGCATAGTTTTGGTCGAATTTTTGTCGAATCCCCTTTGAATGGCTTGGTGTGCATGTGTATTAAATGTGCCCGTCAATAGCTACCCATGTTTGTATAAATAAACGACAAGGGTGTCTACCGGGATTAGGCACGGTAGGGCATCAGACATGTCAGAGCTTCACTAGTAGTGTAAATACATTCCACGTGGATTCATTGCATGCATAGTCGCCTTTTAATGAATATCCCGCAAATCGTCATGGTGATAGGTACGTACGGTTTGTCCAGCATGTCCTAGGTGTGTCTATAAATAAATATTTTTTTAAAATAATAAAAAACAGTGGCCGGCCTTAGGGATTGGGGTCAAAAAAATATAATTAGGAGACAGGCCCTGGGGGATGGGGTCATCAGGGCCAATAAATTAGAATAAGAAGGGGAACCACACAGCCCCCCTTCTTAAAAAATTAAAATAAATAAAAGACTGGCATCGTGCCGGAGGCCATGCCCCCTCCGTGCAGCACTCTGCAAACGCGCCCCCAACAGGCATCTCCAGTATGCGCCAGGGAGCTGCGCTGCAGACAGGTGTTCTGAGGCCAAGCCCCTTTTTACACCTCTCTGCAACGCAGCTCTGTGGCGCTTACTGGAGGTACCTAGTGGTCTAGTTTGACCCTAGGGACCCTTAGGATTCAAGGGGACTTAATCTCTCAACTTAGAACAGCCACAGGGCGCGTTTACACAGTGGTGAAGGGAGGGGACGGGGCCTGAAGTGACGTGTGCAAACACGCACTATGGCACGTTTTAAATTGGGGATATAATTTCCCTTCATTACTGAGGGCCCCTGGGGGCTAACTAGCCCACCAAGTGCTTCCAGTAAGCGCCACTGAGCTGCATTGCAAGGAGGTGGTCCAGGCCGTGCCACTTTTTACACCTCTCTGCAACACAGCTCTGTGGCATTTACTGGAGGTACCTAGTGGGCTAGTTGGACCCTAGGGACCCTCAGGATTCAAATGAACTTAATCTCCCAACTAAAAATGGACACAGGGCGTGTTTACACAGTGGTGAAGGGAGGGGACGGGGCCTGAGTTAACGTGTGCAAAAACGCCCTGTGGCCTGTTTTAAGAGGTAGTTTTAATCCCCATGCCCTATTATATACTAGGGGCTTACAGAGGAGGTCATGCTAATCACAGGGGGACCCCAACGCATAATGTTCCCTAGTGTATGTAGGTGTTTTCACTGTATTCTAAGTGTCTTTTAACATAGCACTGGCTCTAGGACTGGCTAGTCAGACTCAGTTACCACCAGTATCCGTCTGAAAAAGTTGAGGGTACGGGATGATTTTGCAACAAGGCTTCTTTCTGCTCTTCTTTTTGTTCTTTCTGCACGTTATCCTTCTTCCTGCACTTATCTTCGTATTTGAGGACTTCTGTTGCTTCTTTCTGCACTTCTTTTGTTTCTTTCTGTGCATTTTTTCTTCTTTCTTCACATGTCCTATCTCTGTAGGCATAGTTAGAAATTAGCATTTAAAAAACCTTTGAAATTCACAGAAAAAACCATAGGTTTCAGGCACGTTATAGTTAGGAATTAACATTTAAAAAACCTCAGAAATTCACTGAAAAAAACCATAGGTTTCAGGGGTGTTATAGTTAGCTGGACTTTTCACTTGTACAAAACCATTGAAATTCCCCCGTTATAGTTAGTTCAGCTAACTATAACTTGCGCGCCCGCAATGCACTGCTGATGACGTCACATATTACATCACTCATGACATGGTCAGTGACATCACTCATGACATCACTGATGACATCTCAAATGACATCACTGATGACATCACTGATGACATCATCCTTGTGATAGAGTGGCAGACCTCCTCTCACCCTAATATAACCTTTGATACACACATTCAAAAATAGAGACTAAAATTTTCAAAACAATGGACATACCAATACCAGTTACAACAACCTCTTCAGTAATTCTAAGATCCACATACACATCCACTCATTCACCAACAGTCCTATACAGTCACTCATACATGTACTCACTCATCATATGTACTCATGCACCTATACATCCTGTTACACAATGCCACTCATCCATAGAGTTACTCACACACATAGTCACTCATGCTAATAAAGAATCAAACATACATTTACTTGCATATACAGTTATACACACACCACCACACTTACTTCTACGGAAACTTACACATACTTAGTCTTTTAAACAATCACTTATAGAAACACATACTTATTCATACAGGAACTCTTTCAATCTCTCACTCTCACATATACTCACATATATACACCAATAGTCACATATACTAGTTTAAAACATATGTAGTTACTCATAAAGACACTATTGAGACAGTCATTCACTCACTAACACACCCATACACACACTCATCCACCCATACAGTCCTGCACACATGCTGTGTTCAACACATACAAACAGTGAGTCACTCATTCATGCACCTATGCACTACGTAATACCCCCCACCGAACCATGCAGACACTCAGACTGATACTCAAAAAACCAACTAATAACCTATATAGACACCCATGTAGCTACTCACCAACCCATGCAGCCACTTATACACAAAGTGAGAGACTGATACAGATATTTACATATTTAGACATTACTCACTAAGCCATGTATTCACTATGATACACTTAATCAGTCAGTTACACAATCAATTTTTCAAAAACAAATCATCCATTTAGACACTTATATACCCATTTATTCTTCCATCGACCTTGAGATATACATATATAAAACATATTTAATTTTCAGAAAAACACACATTCACTGGATGATGTCATCAGTGATGTCATCAGTGATGTCATTTGAGATGTCATCAGTGATGTCATGAGTGATGTCACTGACCATGTCATGAGTGATGTAATATGTGACGTCATCAGCAGTGCATTGCGGGCGCGCAAGTTATAGTTAGCTGAACTAACTATAACGGGGGAATTTCAATGGTTTTGTACAAGTGAAAAGTCCAGCTAACTATAACACCCCTGAAACCTATGGTTTTTTTCAGTGAATTTCTGAGGTTTTTTAAATGCTAATTCCTAACTATAACGTGCCTGAAACCTATGGTTTTTTCTGTGAATATATATATACACACACACACATATATGTGCTTATATCTATATAAATATGTGAGCAAGGCAGAATATTAACATTCGCAAAAAAATACGATGCCTCGAGGAGAGAATTAAGAAACAACACAAATTTGAAAGGTATTGAACATAGTGATACATCAGAATTCAACATGGCAACAGACACGGAGCAGTCAGGGGAAGAAAGTTCATTTAAATGTCAAGAACCAACCCGTTTTCAAGAGGCATTTCATCTAACTCACCAATCATGGCAAAGAGAAGGCAAGTACATAATCTCAAACAGAGAACCTGCTCTAAACCGGGACATACATCGTGAGCATACCCTAAACCATATCTTGGATCTAATAATTAAGTACCAGCTATTCAATGCTGTACACACTGGGTGCTCCTATCCCTAATTTAAAATTTTCTCATACGTGTCTGACCCCAGTACACAGATGGACTTGTATGTTTCTCACGCTCACAATAAACAAAAAATGTGTGTGAGGGTAATGGAGGCACCTCACAGACCTATATCCCTCTGCAGCTCCTTTTGTGAAAGATAAAGAGGAGGCAACACCAAAACCCCAGACTGAGGAGAAAACAAAAGACAAGACGAGGAGGCCAGAAGTGATACAAATGGTGGAACAACAAGCCAAACAAGAAGCAAATGAGGTTACAAAGCCAAGACAGGTAGACAATCAGACTATAGTAAATTTAACTTCCAGGGTACTAAGAGCAGTGGAAGAATCGGTTCTGAAATTAGGACTTACCTTTTGTCTCTCCAGAAATTTCAAATATGCTCACACACAAATAGACATCTATAAATTCACAAGAAAGCTGAACTTACACAAATTCTTTAAACAAATGGGAAGTTGCAGCAAACATAAAACAGTATCTCCAAGCGTGGAAACTAATATACTTATAGGAAATGATTTGGAGACTCTAACTATATTAGACAATTTAGAAAAAGAAACAAACCCTTTGATAGAACATCCAATTATAACTCAAGAACAGCTGGAATATCTGAGCATCCCGCAAACAGGAAAAATGCTATTGATATCTTTGAAGAGACTATTAAAATTGATCTGAAGAAATTACGAACAAAGAAATCTAAAAATAGAAGAATGAACATCTCAAAAGCACAAAAGATAGCCTTAGATACGCTACAGAATGATAAGGAAATAATATGCAAGCCATCAGATAAAGTTGGAAACATTGTGCTATTTACAAGAGAATACTATTGTGAAGAGGCCTTAAGGCAACTATCAGATAGGGACTGTTATGAACCAGTAACTAAAGAAATATACAATGACAGTAACAAAAGATACAATGAATTTATTTCGGTCTGGAATATCAAAGGAAGATTCAGAAGAGGTACAATTCCTCAAATATCTACACCCACAAATACCCACCTTTTATCATGTCTCCAAAATTCATAAGGACAAAAAAAAAAACGCCGGGATGTCCAATCATTTCAGCATGTGAAAGTCTAATGGAAGATATGTCCGTATACGTTGATCATTTTCTGTCCAAATCAGTAATTACTTTGAACTCTTATACTAGAGACACAAATGATTTCCTGAATCGAATAGCCAATATTCCTTGGTAATCAGATATGTTAATGATTGTACTTGTTATTGCCAGTCTATATACCAGAATAGCACATGAAGATGGACTGGGAGCGGTCCAACATTTTCTAAAAGGACGATCTCTAAAGTTTATTGAACATAACAAAATGCTTCTTGATTTCACCAAATTTTGTTTAACTAATAACATCTTTGTGTTCCAGGGACAACTTTATAAACAAATCCATGGCACAGCCATGGGCACCTGCTTCGCCCCCAGTTCCGCAAATCTTTTTCTGGGATGGTGGGAGAAGCAGGGGGCCTGGTCGGGTATCAATGAGCCGTGGATAGAACATATAATAAGCTGGCACAGATACAGTGATGATCTCTTCGTATTATGAAAGGGATCAATAGAGTCAGCAAATGAATACATTTCCATTTTGAATGACAATGATGTGAACCTAAAATTTACTGGTGAAATAAGTGTTGAATCTGTTAATTTTCTTGATTTAAAGGTTTTTGTAACAGAGAACAAAAAATGTACAACTTTATATAGAAAACCTATGGCTGGAAACTCTAAACTCAATGTAAAAAGCAGTCGTCTAACTAATTTAAAGTGGTGCATACCTTACAGAGAACTGCCCCACTTAAAAAGAAACTGCACACGAGAGACAGATTTTAATGATGCAGCTAGTGATGCCATAGAAAGGTTACTCCCTTCACCCTCCCTCGCTGCACATCACCGGTCGTACGTATCCTTTTGCAAGCAGTGTAGTATGGAAGTAAATAACGAAATCCAGACGAAGTGAAGAAAAGTCAAGTTAGGTTTATTCCATACATAAGACCCACGACCTCCAGCTACAACAGCAGAACATTCGAACACTTAAACACTCTACATTCTACCTATGACCTAATGGCTTAAAGGAATACACTTATAGGATATAATCATTACCACATATTACACACCGACGGCCCGCAGCTCTCCCTATGCGAGTCTGCCCGTAGCTGTCCGTGTACGAGCCGGCCCTCAGCTCTCCCTCTGCAAGCCGGCACACAGCTGTCCCTCTAGGAGCCGACGGCCCGCAGCTCTCCCTGTACGAGCTAGTCCGTGGGGGGAGGATGATTCACCCCCACTGTGTGCTATTTTCATACTTAAAAAAGCTCTGTTTGTTTAGTTTTTATAAACAGTACTCTGAGGGGCACAAAGTGTTGGTTGCAGTACTAAAGAACACATATATGTAAATTATCGTCATAACGAGGTTATGTGCTGGTGTTAAAGCTCATTACACGACTGAGCTGACACATTACCAAAATGGAAATTACATTTTACTTAATCTGTCCCCCCTCTCCTTTCCCATATCGGACATTTGTGTTGCTCTCTAACAGTTGATCTGTTTGTGGTTATGCACATCCAGAATGAAATGTAAGCCTGTGCCATATCTTTGTTAATATGGTGCAGTGTTATGCTTGCTAACTTGCCGATAGAAGTGTTAAGGTAATGATGGTAACATTTACATGTGTCATTTAGTTGAGAATATCAGTCACAGCTCTTCGTGTGCGAGTTCTGTGACCCGCAGTTATATCTCTGAAGCCAGGACTGGAAATATACTGCAGCTCTCTCTCTGCGAGATACCCCCTTCACGCTACCTCTCCCCACATCACCGTCCCGCAGCACTCCCTTTGCAAGTTGATGGCTCGCACCTCTCCCTATACCAGTTGGCCCGCAGCTGTTCCTCTGCGAGCCAGCCTGCCGCTTTCCCTCTACGAGCCGACGGGCCGCAGCTCTCCCTCTACCAGCCAGCCAGTCAGCTCGCAGCTCTTTCTCTATGAGCCAACCTGCCGGCTCACAACTCTCCCTCTGTGAACTACCCGTCTGCGAGCCATCGGGCCCGCAGGTTTATCTGTACAAGCCGTCGGGTCTGTAGCTCTACCTCTACTAGCCAACATTGAGAATATACTGCAGTTCTCCCTCTGCGAGATACCCCCTTCACCCTCGCTTGCCCCGAATCAATAGCCGGCAGCTATCCCTATGAAAGACAATGTCTAGCAGCTCTCCCTCTGCAAACAGTGGGGCCAGCGGCTCTACCTCTGCAACACAACTCAACACCAGCCCGCAGCTATGCAGCTATCCCTCTCCAAACTAATACTGAGAATATACCACACCTCCTTCACCCTCTCTTGCCCCGCATCACCGGGCATTGTACACTATATATGAAACTATCATTAAATTATTCAAACCATGCGTACATATCCAAAGAAAGGTACATATTAACTTTGTGTATTTGCTCTCCGTATAATGTCTGCATATTGTAAACGTGCTTGCAGTACAACACCTCCCTTGGCTTATATTCGAATATACCTCTCTGTATGAAAAATGAGCCCACAAGCTGTACACATAATATATCTGTTTTTTTGTTTTATCTGCCTTAAATTAATAACAATTAATAACAATATCCCCCCCTTCACCACTATTTCCAGACCAAGCATAATTTCCAAACGTGCAACATTTTCTTTATCTCTGCCAAATTTATTTCTCAACACAAATCAACGTTGTACCTGATTTACAAAACTACATACTTGTTTAAACATAACAAACTATACTTCTTATTTGTTACCTCTATACCTTATTCCTAAAACCATGTAATCTTTCAAACATATGTCATGTCACTTTTGTAATATTGAAACTGACTACGACCTTCTCTTTACACTACAGATCCCACGTATATGTCAATAAAGGTATAAGTGCTATTTTCATACTAGATAAAGCTATCACATAATTTTTATAAACACTACTGTTGGCTGCACAAAATGGGGGTGGGACATGAGGAGAGTAAACAGAGGTGTAATTCCTAAACTTTTATTGTACCATTTCTTTAATATACATATATTGAGGGCTTTAAGTGGGATGAAAAAAATAGCGGGTGTCTGAAAGGGGGGGCAGTGTTCAGCACCGGTAAGACCCGGCACACTTAAAAGCCTGCGTATATTCAACACAGAGACACACCCTGACAATTTTCATCACTTATATTCACAGTTAGTTCAGTAGTGTGAAAAAATCATACAGAAAATTTACTAAGAACACTTTTAATTCTTTTTTAATCTCTCACACATTTATAAAATATCTGTATCGCCCCTTTACTATACGTATATTAACAGCTTTAATTGGGATGAAAAAATTGGCGGCTGTCTTAAAGAAGTAACGGAGCTCAGTACCGATAAGCCCCAGACCACTTCAAGGCCTGCGTATATTCAGCAGAGGAACACACCCTGACAATTACTATCACTAATAATCACATTTACTTTAGCACTGTGAACAAAATCGTACAGAAAATATACAGAGAACATTTTCATTTATTTTTTATCTCCCACCTATTTATAAAAAATGTCTTCTAAAGAAACGACACAAATCCAAAGCCTCGCAGTACCACACCAGCCTTGACTGATATTGAAATCTACCTCTCAGTGTAAAAAATAAGACCACAAACTGTGCATATAACATTTCTGGGTTTTGTTCCATCTCTGTTAAGTTAATAACACATGATTTTTCTACTCTTACCCCTTCCACACTATTTCCAGACTATGCATAATTTCCAAATGTGCGACATTCTGTTTATCTCGCCAGAATAGATATACGAATCCAAATTACCGCTACATCTAATTTTCAAAACCATACAGTCCTTTACGTATGACAACTTACACCTTTTCTTTCTGAAAAACTCCTAAACATATATAAAGTACTTGTTTACTAACTAGTCACACTTTATGCATATTTTAGAGCCAATGTGAAACACCAGACTTTACTAACACTATATTATTCAAAAATAAAAAATACTTTCAAAGTTAAAAATATCGCCTCAAATACTTAACCACTACTACAGAACACATAACACACTTTCTTACTTTCTAACTTACCTTCGTAGTTGGTCTGCAGATTTCAAATGTCAGAAACGCATGCAATTCTTTCTGTGTCACACAGTACATGCAATGCACCGCTTTCATCAAGAATGGAACCAGTAAATGGCACAATTTCCCTGTTGCTCCACACATAAATACATATAAAGAACAAATCAGAATAGTTCCTTGATTTTTTAGATTGCAAAACTTCTCTCTATTGGTTATTTTTGAACTTTCCATATAAACAGGTTTTTTTTAACATTGAAGGACACATACAGGTAAAAAGTTCAACGGATTCTATCAACACACTTTCTAGAACATTCTACGACACGTGCAGGTTAAAAGTTCATCATTTTTTTTAAACCTAACGATATTTTTTTTGCAACATTTTCTCAAACATTTAACAGCACGTGCAGGTTAAAAGTTCACCATTCTTTTAAGTTCAAACTGTACCTTCCAAATGCAATTAGCAGGTGCGGTTGAGCTGAGCAAATTTTATCCTATAATATGTACTCCACGTTTAAACTGCTTTTTTATTAACCAATGACACACATGCTTCTCCTCAAAAATAATATGCACCACCGGCTTCAAGGGATGGAAACTGATCGGCATTGAGTACTTGGGGGACATATGGAAAGGAGACGCCCCTAGATCCTTTAACTATCTTAAACAAGCATTGGCATAGCCAATAGGTCTTGCCTTTGGGACCTTATAAGTGTTTAGCCACGAAACAGTTGATGTTGTTGCACCAAGAATATTGTGTTGCATAACTAAATACTTATAAGGTCCCAAAAGCGAGACCTATTGGCTATGCCAATGCTTGTCTTCCTTTCACTCTCTCATGCCCTGGTTCAAAGACTGATGATGGAAAAGAAGTCATGGTCCAAAAACTAGTGTCTACAAACTGCAAACACACGCACAAATGAAGCACTGAAATCATGGAACGTAATTTGAGAGGTCTCCCTGTAAACATCTGCACCAAAACCAACTGCCTCTTCAGAAAGAGCCTAATGGGGAAAAGTCAGTTATCACGCCTAGCCTTTGCCATGAAACCGGCACAGCCACGGGGTTGTTGTTACGCCCGTCTTTATACCGAATCATATTATAATACGAATGCTGTCAGTATGCATGTCAAGACAATGAAATTAAGTGTTGTAGCTGACTACTGCACTGGTATTGTCCTGCCTCAGTTCTGAAATTGACACGCAACACCGGCTGAAGTAGAGGCCCTCGCAACCCTGATAAGGAGTCCGTCCCTGATAAGCCCTCTACATTTCAAGCGCGAGTCCAAAAGGTGTGCAAGGGTTAACAGAGCTTTTAAAGACTTTCCCCTCTCTTTTAGGTTACAATACAGGGTTTGCGCCAAGTTCGCCAGCAAACATACCTGTACTAACAGTTCCGTCGATCCTGGCGTAAGTCACTCCATCCCGTCTCCGAATTTCCTTAAAAGGTGTAGCAGACACAGGTACCAAATAAAACCAGCACAAGCGCGTGCCTCGCGCGGCAGCAGGGGGAGGGGGCCTGCGCGATTCCCTTGCGGGAGCGTGCGACCATATGTCGCCACCATATGTTGCCGCGCGCTCCTGAAAGGAAATCGCCAGACGTGCACGCGTTGCCATTGCAAGCGATGCAACGCGTGCACGTTTTGCCCCCAAAGCTGAGCCGATGGCATTAGGTCTCTTTCCTATGCAGCGCATGCGCGCTACGTAGGCGAGACCTAAAAAGAGTACGAACTCCAAGACTCCCAATATTATCACTACATACATCTTACCCATGCCCTGTGCTCCCACATGCACACCGACACCTCAATCCCGGAGTATTCCCCCATGGAGGACAGGCTCCTCCTGGATCCCCTCTTGGAAAAACCCATTTCCACTATCTATTGTAAGCTGATAAATAACATGCCTGATCCACTAGTGTCCCTGTGGGAGAGATGGGAGAGAGACATCGGTGTCCTGGAGGACGAGGATTTGCAGGATGCCCTGCAGAGCCCCCGCGAAATTCCGATTTGAACTAGGTTCCGTCTGGTGCAATTAAAAATCTTGCACCGTGGGTATTATCCCGGAACTCGCCTGTTCACCTGGGTGAGGAGCCTGTCTCCCCTCTGTGCAAGGGGTTGCCAGGGGAAAGGCACATTTTACCATATCCTATGGGAATGTCCAGAAATTGTGCTGTTCTGGACCAAAGTAGCAAACACGATGGCAGCAGTAGTGGGTTCCCCGGTCCCGGTGGAGCCTAGGTGGCTATTACTCATGATCAAAGGAGACACGGACTGGTCTAGACATAGCGAGATATGGTTAGCACTTGCAGTCGGAGTGGCGAAACGCTACATTGCCAGTGGCTGGGGGGCACGGGCCCCCCCACAGTGGGACCAATGGCTCCGTGACCTAGATTGGTGTCAGAGAGCGGAGGAAACCATTTACAAGTCCAGGGGCTGTACTAAGAAATGGAAGAAGGTATGGGGGCCTTGGCTGAAATACCGAGCCACAAGGGGTGGATCTGGGCCTGGTGTATAAGTGTAACCAGTTCAGCATATGCCTATTATAGCTTCCTACTGTTTGATGAAATGTTGTTCTATTACATGCCATATGAACACTGTCGTGCAATGTATGAGATCATGAGCAAAGTTAATAAAAGATTTTCACAAAAAAAATAATATGCACCCTACTTTTTACGAAACAATGCTTTTCATCTCCCAATCAGTTGACGTTTTCAATGGAAAAAAAGTAGTTCCCCATCTTTAAACATATCTCTTATTCTACGAACGGACTGCATGAGCTACAGACATCTTTCCATATCTTCCAGCCATACCTTCAAAATGCAAGTGTGGATTGTAGGACATAGCTATGTTTTACACATAGCTATGTTTTCTAATACAAGAGGTATGCAGAACAGAGACGTATTGACTTAGACCTAGGTTTACAAAATGTGAACATTAAATGGTTTGCAGAGAGAGGATTGAAGTGGCAACAATTGCTGCCTTTGGTTAAAACCTGTTTGCATCTCCAACACCCTGACCTCAGGATTGTGCACTGGGGTAGGTCAGAATTGTGGCTTAAAATTCGGCTTTGCCATTAAAGAAGTCTAAATTACAATTATTTCGACACCAAACTCGGCTTTCTTACTTGCTCCCAATATAACGTTATCACTTATTAAATGTAATAAGGTAACCCAATGTTATTCTATCAGAGAGGTAGGTCTTGCATTATTGAAAAACGAATTTAAGTCTTTAACACTGTAAAAGTTAAAAGGTACACTGCACCCTGATCTGTTTGCTCTTTAGGGCCTACCTTTGGGGTGACATATGTATTAAATGGAAGGTTTAGGCATGGCAAAAGGTTTATTTTTGCCAGGTCTAAATGGTAGTTTAAAACTGCGCACACAGGCTGTAATGGCAGGCCTGAACATGTTTAAAGGGCTACTTGTGGCTGGCACAATCAGTGCTGCAGGCCCACTAGCAACATTCAATCTACAAGATCTGGGTACATGCAGTACCACTTTACTAGGGACTTACACGTAAGTTAAAGGTGCCAATTGGGTAAATGAGAGAGCACAAGCAGTGGTAAAGTGTGCAGAGTCCTAAAACCCGGTCCTAGGATGCTTGATTCCGGTCCAGGGAAGACATGGCTTGGCAGTTCGGGCTGGACTGTTCCCATGAGGCACAGGGTCAAGACTGATTTGCATTTGGCCATGTCTAAACTGGGGTGGCGTAGTGGGCAAAAGAACGATGGATTTAACCCAGATCTCTTGACTGGGGGAGAATGTCTGCATTGTCAGCATTCCGTCCATCATTTGTTTGTTGTAACGCTTTTCGCCCTAAGTGGGATGGGTATTCCCAGACGTGGGACCCGTGCTCACTACGCCACCAGAGTCAAGCTATCCTGGCTGATGACGGCTGATAGCCAGAAACCGGTCCTAGGATGCTTGATTCCGGTCCAGGGAAGACATGGCTTGGCAGTTCGGGCTGGACTGTTCCCATGAGGCACAGGGTCAAGACTGATTTGCATATGGCCATGTCTAAACTGGGGTGGCGTAGTGGGCAAAAGAACGATGGATTTAACCCAGATCTCTTGACTGGGGGAGAATGTCTGCATTGTCAGCATTCCGTCCATCATTTGTTTGTTGTAACGAGTCCTAAAAGCCAGCAGAGTACAGAACAGTGAAGGCAAAATGTTTGGGGATGACCCCAAAAACGGGCAAGTCCAATACTGATCTGCTAGCATTAGGCACTCTGAGCGTGGGGATAAACTTCGGGGGCATCCCCAGGCCACTAGAGCCTGTTGGTCTGCTTGGGAACAAACCAAACCGTCAGGAGTATTTTCAGGGCGCACTGGTGGATCCACTGGGGTACACCAGGGTCAGACGGTAAATGCCGTGCAGGGGGCGAAAGCCACGGCTGTCCGTACAGAGCTAATCACCTCCGTCCCATTGGCCCTGCACACAGGGAGCCACCGTGGTGTACTCTCAGCTGAGTAGGACCCTTGAGCGATGACAACAAGTTCACCAGTAATCAGGGCCTGGAGTTGATGTGAAATTCACACAATTCAGGGGAGAAATGTGTAAATGTAAATGTGCAGATATTTATATAGCGCAAATCACCAACCGGTCTCTAAGCGCTTGCTTAGGGAACCCGTCCTGGTATTCCCCTGTGAGATAACCCAGCAGGGCATCCACAAGGTGAAAGCCAGGCATCCTGCCGCGAGGGGCCATTGTGGAGATTAAGCAAGCTATTGCCCAGAGTCGCAGAGTGTGAACCCATGAATCTAGTATGCACTGGAGCGAGAATTATCGAGTCCATGGACAATTTATGGACTCAAGACCCAGCCGAGCCGGGAATTGAACCCTGGTCCCGGGCTGACCTCTGCTTCCAGGTCTGCTCCAACCAGTGAGCCACACTTCTCCACAATTACATAGGGCAAATCTGTCTCCAAGCGTCCTGGGTTTGCCAGGCAGGGGGAATCGGGCTCAGTGGAGTAAAGTAAATTGC
Source organism: Triturus cristatus (assembly GCF_964204655.1). Lineage (NCBI taxonomy): Eukaryota > Metazoa > Chordata > Amphibia > Caudata > Salamandridae > Triturus > Triturus cristatus. The sequence continues at coordinate 1,804,551,275 of NC_140589.1, forward strand.
ACAAAATCACACAATTCTACACAAGCAGGATGCTTTTAGATGTTGCTTGTCTTGGTTCCAGGACAATGTCTTTGCCGATCAATGAAATTCACGTTTATCCTACAATTTAGCAGAGCATAATGTTAGCCTGGCCATGTGACAGGTACAACGTGCATTCTGACAGGGTAATTTCACACTCAAGGCGCCTCGCAGTAGCTGGAGTGCATGTGAGCGCTAGGGAAGTACTTTTAAGGTTGTTTAAGAAAGGAGGTCGACTCCGGTCCCAGTTCTCTAGACCGTCACTGTGACTTCTTGACCTGCTGCTTTTAATTCACTTCTTTCTGTTGCTGGGTTTTATTTTTCTTTGAAGCGTGCTGTGGGGTAAAAAGGTGGGGATTCCAGAATCGATTTCTGTCCTCTAGCGGGCACCCCGAATATCGGAGGTGACAGGTGACGAGGCGCTAGATTCCTGCAGACAGGTGGAGAGGCACAGGGGAAGGCGCACAATACCTGAGCTGACAAAAGGGACAGAGACCCCGTGAATTATTTATGGGTTCCTTGTCAGCAGAAAGGGAGCACAGGCAGCAGACTGCCGGCGCTGGCGCCTCGCGAGGAGTGCGGGGTAGGAGGAGGGCTGCAGAGCGGAGAGCAGCCCCCGTCGTGGTGCAGCACCGTGGGCAGCAGCTCAGACTGAGCGCGAGGCAGGGAAGCATCGCCCGGGTACCGCTCCGCTGCTGCTGTCGGTGCCGCTCCGTCCATCCCCGGCCACCGCATCCTCCTGACCCGGCAGGGGTCCGTCCTCCCTCGGCATGGCTTTAATAGTGCACCTCAAGACGGTCACCGAGCTGCGGGGCAAGGGGGACCGCATCGCCAAGGTGGCCTTCAGAGGTAGGAGCCGGCCCCTCGCTGTGTCCAGTGTGTGCATGTGTGGCCCTGGGCACCAAAAGTTACCGGCGGCTGTGTGGGCGCTCGGCGGGGCAGCGCCCACACGCAGCGGCGCAGCGCTATAACGCCAGCCCACCAGTGATGTGTCTGTAGTATTTTATGCATAGACAATTATACTATACGGTCTGGTGCGGTATGGTGTGACGTGTCACGTTAAGGCATTGTTTGGTAAGGTGTGTAAAGATAGATTACGCTACATTTCGATGCAGCGCGGCTTCCTCTGCTGTGCTATATTGAATTTTACATTCTACTAAGGTGGCGTGTCTCGTGTAGACTTTGTTGTAGTATTGTTTCTCATTGTGTTTTGGTGCATTACCCTACCGACATGTACGATATGGTATGCTGTTTTATCTTATATAATATTACCATAGGTTATATAGCATTACAGAGTCGTCCATTGTTTAGGGCAAGAGACTTACTGTATGTTGTGTTAAGTTGTGTTAAGTGTTATATCATGCTGTGTGTTACCTTCGGTTGTGTTTCGCTGCGTTGTTTTTAATTGCGCGTTATGTTTAGCGTGCGGTGTGTTGTGTTACGCTAAAATATGTTATATTCTGTTTTTATTACATGATGTGTCGTGTTACAGGGGCTTCTGTAGTGCGTCATGCAATATAAAGAGGTCTGTGCCTTGTGAAGTAATTCAGTGAGTGCAGACTGTCTACGTAGCTATGTTATGAGTTCGCGCCAATGCTTGCAGCCGGACGGCCTCTGGGCGCTACTGTCATTTTTCGAAAGGAGGCTCCGGCAGGCAGCGGTCTGTATCAGTTGATATAGCCGGACTCCGGGGCTGGGTACAGGCAGGGCGGGTATGGAAGAGGGATGTACGGGGACGTAGAAGGCAAGACAGAGGGAAGAACCAGTACCCCCGGGTTTGGGCTGAATGACAGTACCGCTGATTTTATTTATTTAAAAGGTGTTATATAGCGCTGGCTGGACCCAGGGGTATCAGAGCGCTTTACAATGGTTTAATGAGTAGATATTGCAATAAAGCAAAAGAACAATGAGGTAACATTCAAAAACATTTAAAAACAACGCTACTTTTACACTGTCTAATTACACAAATTACAATAGGCTACAGCAAGTCATGCGAAGTTAAGCTAGCGTGAAAAGGAAAGGATAGAGACGGGGGGGGGGGGAGGTAGGAAGTATGAATGAGTGGAGGCTGTGGGTAAGGAAATACCAAGATGTGTAGTTTTTCTTTTTGGGGAGAAGGGGGGCTTGGGGGAGTTTTATTTAGCGCGAACTAGACCCGCATGGAATCATAGAACTTTACACGAGCACCAGTCGCGCTACAGACGGACACATTCATTGTTTGGTAGGCGCGGGGAGATTAAGTGATGTTCAGACTCGAACCCGGTCCCCCAGCTTTGAGGTGGACCGCCCGGGCCGTGAGGTCACATCCTCTCGTTGATTGTGGGTGCTGAATCAGGGCCGCGTGTCCCAAGCAGCGGATACCATGGGACGGCTCTCGTAGAAAGTTCACTATTAAGTTTGCACCGGAAGGTACAGCGCTCCGTCATTTCTCTCCCGCAGGCGCGGGCAGGTCCGAGGAGAAGCCCTCGTGTAATTACAGCCCTGGACTCAGAGAGACCCCCGTCCGTGTACACGGTGCTGAGGATGGAAATGTAGAGCCAGAAACACTCTACCCTGTGCACTGCGCATGGAATGAAAGTAGAAAAGGGCGGTGCTCGTTTTCCAGATGTAGTTATTGGACAGAAGTGCTGCAGCGTGGAAGTGTTGCTGCTCTCGTAATAAGAGATTTGCACCACAGGTTAAAGGTTTCGCCCCCCCCCCCCCCATTAAAAGTGGTGTCCCACTTCTGAGAAGTGCTGATACTTTCACATTACACGTATTGCGCCGCTCTGAGAAGTGCTGGTACTCGGACGATAAGGGTCGCTCAGTTCTGCTATGTGCTGACACTCTCCCAATAAAATACGTGCAGCTTTGCTTAGATGGACTGATCTATCCAATAAAAGTAGTACGGTCCTGCTTATGCGTGCTCATACTCTCCACTCCAGAGCAGCGCAGCCCTGCTGAGAAGTGCTGGTACTGTGTTATTAAAAGAGTGCAGCCCTACTGAGAGGTGCTAGTTCACTTTCATTAAAAGAGCGCAGCCGTGCTGAGAAGTGCTGGTACTCTGCTATTAAAAGAACACAGCCCTGCTGAGAAGTGCTGGTTCACTTCCTTTAAGAGGGCAGCCCTGTTGAGAAGTGCTGGCTCACTTCCATTAAAAGAGCACAGCCCTGCTGAGAAGTGCTGGTTTGCTTCCATCAAAAGAGGGCAGCCCAGCTGAGAAGTGCTGGTACTCTGCTATTAAAAGAGCACAGCCCTGCTGAAAAGTGCTGGTTCACTTCCTTTAAGAGGGCAGCCCTGCTGAGAAGTGATGGCTCACTTCCATTAAAAGAGCACAGCCCTGCTGAGAAGTGCTGGTTTGCTTCCATTAAAAGAGGGCAGCCCAGCTGAGAAGTGCTGGCTCTCTTCCATTAAAAGTGTGCAGCCCTGCGAAAAAGTGCTGGTTCTCTTCCATTAAAAGAGTGCAACCCTGCTGAGAAGTGCTGGTTCTCTTCCATTAAAAGAGCGCAGCCCTGCTGAGAAGTGCTGGTTCTCTTCCATTAAAAGAGTGCAGCCCTGCTGAGAAGTGCTGGTTCTCTTCCATTAAAAGAGCGCAGCCCTGCTGAGAAGTGCTGGTTCTCTTCCATTAAAAGAGCGCAGCCCTGCTGAGAAGTGCTGGTTCTCTTCCTTTAAAAGAGTGCAGCCCTGCTGAGAAGTGCTGGTTCTCTTCCTTTAAAAGAGGGCAGCCCTGCTGACAAGGGTTGGTGCTCTGCCATTAAAAGAGTACAGCCCTGCTGAGAAGTGCTGGTTCATACCCATTAAAAGAGTACAACCAGGCTGAGAAGTGTGCTGGTTCTCTTCCATTAAAAGAGTGCAGCCCGGCTGAGATTGCTGGTTAACTTCCATTAAAAGAGCGCAGCCCTGGTGAGAAGTGTTGGTACTCTGCCATTAAAAGAGTGCAGCCCTGCTGAGAAGTGCTAGTTCTCTTCCATTATAAGAGTGCAGCCCGGCTGAGAAGTGCTGGTTCACTTCCATAAAAGAGCGCAGCCCTGGTGAGAAGTGTTGGTTCTCTTCCATTAAAAGAGTGCAGCCCTGCTGAGAAGTGCTGGTTCACTTCCATTAACAGAGTGCGGCCCTGCTGAGAAGTGATGGTAAAAGAGTGCATCCCAGCTGAAAAGTGCTGTTACTGTGACATTAAAAGAGTGCAGCCCAGCTGAGAAGTGCTGGCTCACTTCCATTAAAAGAGTGCGGCCCTGCTGAGAAGTGCTGGTTCACTTCCATTAAAAGAGTGCAGCCCTGCTGAGAAGTGCTGGTACTGTGTCATTAAAAGAGTGCAGCCGACTGTGAAGTGCTGGTTCACTTCCGTCAAGAGTGTAGCCCTGCGAAAAAGTGCTTGTTCTCTTCCATTAAAAGAGTGCAGCCCTGGTGAGAAGTGCTGGTTCACTTCCATTAACAGAGTGCAGCCCTACTGAGAAGTGATGGTAAAAGAGTGCATCCCAGTTGAAAAGTGCTGGTACTGTGACATTAAAAGAGTGCAGCCCAGCTGAGAAGTGATGGTTCACTTCCATTAAAAGAGTGCAGCCCTGCTGAGAAGTGCTGGTTCACTTCCGTTAAGAGTACAGCCTTGCTGAGAAGTGCTGGTTTGCTTCCATTAAAAGAGCACGGCCCAGCTGAGAAGTGCTGGCTCTCTTCCATTAAAAGTGTGTAGCTCTGCGAAAAAGTGCTGGTTCTCTTCCATTAAAAGAGTGCAGCCCTGCTGAGAAGTGCTGTTTCTCTTCCATTAAAAGAGTGCAGCCGTGCTGAGAAGTGCTGGTTCACTTCCATTAACAGAGTGCGGCCCTACTGAGAAGTGATGGTAAAAGAGTGCATCCCTGCTGAAAAGTGCTGATACTGTGACATTAAAAGAGTGCAGCCCAGCTGAGAAGTGCGGGCTCACTTCCATTAAAAGAGTGCAGCCCTGCTGAGAAGTGCTGGTTCACTTCCATTAAAAGAGTGCAGCCCTGCTGAGAAGTGCTGGTACTGTGTCATTAAAAGAGTGCAGCCGGCTGAGAAGTGCTGGTTCACTTCCGTTAAGAGTGTAGCCCTGCGAAAAAGTGCTTGTTCTCTTCCATTAAAAGAGTGCGGCCCTACTGAGAAGTGATGGTAAAAGAGTGCATCCCTGCTGAAAAGTGCTGATACTGTGACATTAAAAGAGTGCAGCCCAGCTGAGAAGTGCGGGCTCACTTCCATTAAAAGAGCGCAGCCCTGCTGAGAAGTGCTGGTACTGTGTCATTAAAAGAGTGCAGCCGGCTGAGAAGTGCTGGTTCACTTCCGTTAAGAGTGTAGCCCTGCGAAAAAGTGCTTGTTCTCTTCCATTAAAAGAGTGCAGCCCTGCTGAGAAGTGCTGGTTCTCTTCCATTAAAAGAGCGCAGCCCGTCTGAGAAGTGCTGGTTCTCTTCCATTAAAAGAGTGCAGCCCTGCTGAGAAGTGCTGGTTCTCTTCCATTAAAAGAGTGCAGCCGTGCTGAGAAGTGCTGGTTCACTTCCATTAAAAGAGCGCTGCCCGTCTGAGAAGTGCTGGTTCACTTCCATTAAAAGAGCGCAGCCCGTCTGAGAAGTGCTGGTTCACTTCCATTAAAAGAGCGCAGCCCGTCTGAGAAGTGCTGGTTCACTTCCGCTAAGAGTGTAGCCCTGCGAAAAAGTGCTTGTTCTCTTCCATTAAAAGAGTGCAGCCCTGCTGAGAAGGGCTGGTTCTCTTCCATTAAAAGAGCGCAGCCCGTCTGAGAAGTGCTGGTTCTCTTCCATTAAAAGAGTGCAGCCCTGCTGAGAAGTGCTGGTTCTCTTCCATTAACAGAGTGCAGCCCGTCTGAGAAGTGATGGTAAAAGAGTGCATCCCAGCTGAAAAGTGCTGGTACTGTGACATTAAAAGAGTGCAGCCCAGCTGAGAAGTGCTGGTTCACTTCCTTTAAAAGAGCGCAGTCCTGGTGAGAAGTGTTGGTACTCTGCCATTAACAGAGTGCAGCCCTGCTGAGAAGTGATGGTAAAAGATTGCAGCCCTGCTGAAAAGTGCTGGTTCACTTCCATTAAAAGAGCGCAGCCCTGCTGAGAAGTGCTGGTTCACTTCCGTTTAAAGAGTGCAGCCCATCTTAGAAGTGCTGGGTTCTCTTGCATTAAAAGAGCACCCCTTGCTGAGAAGTGCTGTTTCACTTCCATTAAAAGAGCGCAGCCCAGCTGAGAAGTGATATTTCACTTCCATTAAACAATCGCAGCCCTGCTGAGAAGTGCTGGTTCTCTTCCATTAAAAGAGCAGAGCCTTGCTGAGAAGTGCTGTCTCTCTACCATTAAAAGAGTGCAGCTATGCTGAGAAGTGCTGGTTCTCTTCCATTAAAAGAGCGCAGCCTAGCTGAAAAGTGCTGGTTCACTTCCATTAAAAGAGTGCAACGCTGCTTGGAAGTGCTAGTACCCTGCCATTAGAGGAGGGCAGCCCTGCTGAGAGGTGCTGGTTCACTCCCATTAAAAGAGCGCAGCCCAGCTGAGAAGTGCTGGTTCACTGCCATTAAAAGTGTGCAGCGTAGCTGAAAAGTGCTGGTTCACTTCCATTAAAAGAGTGCAGCCCTGCTGAGAAGTGCTAGTACTATTTCATTAAAACAATGCAGCCCAGCTGAGAAGTGCTGGTTCGCTTCCATTAAAAAAGCGCACCATTTCAGAACTGTAGCATTTTCAATATTATATACAACGAAGCCATAATTGTTGCTTATTTATCTTATGCAACTAACAACCATTGACAAAGCCATTAGTCCTGGCTTGTTGTAGGTGAAATGTTACTTGCTGTATTACATATCTGGATGGAATGACAGAAGTACAAAATACCAGCCGGGCGGCACACTATGCAGAGCAAATATTTTTAGCCGACCTTTTTTTAAGCCACACCCTTCATTACATCAGCCACGCCCCTTTGGGAGCCCCCTAGGTTTTTTCTTCCCACATAAAGCCCTGCACCTGCCCATGAACATTCCTCGAGGAAAGATGGGGCAGACACAGGGAGGCAACAGCAATGAAAAACATGTCTACAGGCGAAGACTGTGTGCAGTGGGCGCTCACTTTGCACACCGTGGGGTGGGTGAGGGCTGAGGGGGTTAGAAAAGGCCAGACCCTGCCTATCACCGGGTGGATGGAGTTTCCCACCAACTGGAGGTATGCTTGATTGTTGACATCATTGATAATTGTAAACTTCCCCGTGATTGGTGGGAGCTCGGAAGTGTGCTAGAGTGGCTGCCCCCACAGGCTCCTTCACACCCTCCAACCTCGACCTCCGTGTTCATCCTGCTGTAGAACTAGTGATGTGCGGGACGGATACAGGGCGGTAAATGACCCCAAGATGTAAGACCCGAATAAGGTGCAGGGCAGCACAGCCGTGTAGGACTGAAGGCTTTGTACAAACAAATATCACAAAACACACCAGAGTCACAAGTGGCAACAGTGTGCGAGGCCTGGTGGGGCCACATAGAAGGGCAGCCACGCTGCCTCCGTGTGCCGGAAGGGACAGGAGAGTCCACGCGGCGCAGCCGGGGCAGGATGTGAGGGAAGGAAGCGCGTGTCAACACGTCATCCTGCATAACTCGGTGCTGACGTCGTCTGCAGGGAGGCAGCCTTTTGCCTTTTGGCCATTGACTGTATATCGGCCCATTATTTTTAAACCTCTTATTTCCGCCCCCCCCCCCTATCACTAAATACGTCTGAATATGCGCTTCAAACCTGAGTGTGCCTACACTTCGCTTTTGCTCTTTTACCTTAGATTTATTTATATATGGTAATGCCAGAAAGTTGACAGACCCCATGTTAGTGTATTTAGAAACAACAGTTCACAGAAGTGACCCTATATTCATTAGAATATGGGCTTTAATATAAAATGACTAATTGTAGTGCCTGCACCCTTTCGCTAATACTACACTACACAAGCAACAGCATTTCTTCTTGCATAGATTCCTTGCACAGACGTGTTCCGCTTCTACAAGCCCTGCCCACAGCACCCATTATTATTGTTGTGAGCACTTATATAAGTGCATATCTATCTGTACCACTGGTCATGTCTAAAAGATATGTTTCAGCGTTGATGAGAAACGTAAAAGGTATGCGCCCAAGCTTTCTACATTGATTAACATTTAAAGGACTGCTGAAGCCTCTCTACTGAGACTTGGAAAACGATCGAAACAGACCAGACAGAACCTTTCTTATGTATCTGGTGAATTCAGAAAAGCTTTTCGGAAGTGCTGAGCATGTCAGACCTCGAAACAGGGAGTGACCCTCTGAGGAAAGGCATGAGAAGTCATTAGAGATCTTATGCCTGATTAACACACACACGTCTCAGAGGCAGTTTTATGCTGCCGCGGCCTGTGCGGGTAAGAGCGGTGCGGCCCGTGGGGGTGGGGACTTCGACGGACGATGATGAGGGAAAATTGAATCCCTCATCATCGTCTGTAGAAATCTCCCCCCCCCCCCCCTGACTCCCACCGGTCTCTGCTATGGGCTTTACAAGCATGGCATAGCCAATAGGTCTCGCCTTTGGGACCTTATAAGTGTTTAGCCATGCAACAGTTGCATAACTAAATACTTATAAGGTCCCAAAAGCGAGACCTATTGGCTATGCCAAGCGGCTGTGCGGCTGCAAAAGTGAAATTAATCGCGGTCAAACATCAAAGCGGCGTGCGGCCGCGAAAGTGATAGTAATCGCGGTCAAGTGCGGCGCGCACATGCACTGTAGCTCTAGGCTGGCCTGGTAGCACTTTTTGGAGCCCTCTCAATAAGTCTCGCCAGGCCAGCGCATGCGCTGCGTCAGGCGAGACCTAAAAAACAAAAAGGGTCGGTGAGGATGTCCACAATGTCCAGGGGATTCTTCACTCCCTTAATGGACATCGGTTGCATACAACCTCCAAAGACGAGCTGGAAAGCTACTCCATGGAGTGCTTTTTCTTCCATACCACCGTGTGATCTCAGCTTCACACCGAGTGACCGTGTGAAGGGGGCTGAAATCGTGTGACACACGGTGGCAGCATGTGAGCAGGATAGTCAGCGCTTACAAGACTGGTTACGCAGTATCAGGAGGGCTTTAAACTCGAATTTTCTGAAAGCTGGTTAACCAAGACGACTATAAAGAAAAGTACAATTCTGCACACTTTTTCAACGCTTACCACTAATTTAAATGCGCCAACCTTCAGGTTTCCAAGGCTTCAGTGAGCGGAGGGGCACATGCATGTTTCTTAAAGGGCCTCACCAGAGTCCAGATATCTTCACTGTCCAGTGAATATGAACTGGCTGATCCTGGTTAGGAAACAAGACTTCTTAAAACTTTATTGCAGAAAGACAGCAAAGAAACATCAGAGGGGGCGGTGGATCTGTAAACACCCACACACAGCTACATCCACACCAAACGTGGGACTGGGAGGCGAGGTGTGAAATGAAAAAGTGAAGCAGATGGCTAGAGAAAAGAAAGAAACAGGCTATTAAAGATTTTGAAGGAAGCTGGAGTGTTTTGCTGGTCAAAGGTTTTTTAAAAAGCAATGTAGTGAGCTATCATTAAAGATGGTGAACAGCTGGCTTGGTTTACAGATCAACAGCAACGGTGTCTAGCTTTCCATAATTCCGTTTTCACAGGATTTAGTGACCAAGAGACCGTGGTTGTAAATTCGGCCGTGCTTAATTTGTAAAAAAAAAAAAAAGAAAGTATGTGCCAGGGCTCTCGTCCGGAGGCCTCTGCAGCTTGGACCACTCATCGCCCCTTGGCTCGGCAAGTGACGGTATCAACACAGCTACTAACCATCACACTCTTACAAGAGTGACAATTCAGACTCTTTTAGGCCACCCAACCCTATAATAATGGCGTTAGCAGCGGGTATTTTTCTTTTTGTATGTATATTGACTTAGTAAACACTGGTGTGCTCATCTCAAAATGAGACAGAGAGCGCCACCATGTGGTGGACTGTTCTAGAGCAGGTGCTGATGCAGTGCACTGGAAACCACGGCTCAAATTAAGCACTGAAGTTCGGCTTCCTTTGACCACTTCTCTTCGTTCTCCCAAGCCAGCCAGAGCGCTTGACTCTGAGATCTACTGTGGGGCCATGAGTTTGAACGTGGGCACGGTCAATGTAGGATTTTATCATTCCTATGTTGGTAAATTGTGTACCGTTACATGTGGTAGTGGTTATACCTGTTCTTGGCAGTGCTTAGCAATGACAGGTGCGCTATGAAGCGCTATTTAAAGATCAGTTGTTACTATTACTTGATGAACATCTTGTGAATCTCGTGCAATTGGAGTTTATTCCCTGTGTGTCAGCATCTTTATTTGTCAGAATGCAGAGAACGGTTGTCTGAAGGCCAGTATTAAGGGCTCTATACGATAACTGGGCCCTGCTGTAGCGCCTGGAAGCACCTAGATACGGGTGTGTAGGTATGTCAAGCATCCCCTAACCCTCTGAAACTTTGGCCCTTTTCGATAGCCAAGAAATCATTGCCACACATTCCTGCACTATGTAGAAGCGATACAAAGCTTACCCACGAGGGCCCCGTGGAATGACTGCAAGGCACGAGTGACATAAGTCTGCATTGAATGTGTGAATGAATGTGCAAGGGACCGACTATAGTATCAAGCCTCTTGGGATGATTTGCGATTTGCTTTAATCACAGTTTATCCCTCAAGCCTTATCGCCTGCTTCTGAGGGCGTTAACAAACAAGATTACAGCCCCCTGCAAAGGATGTTGACTGCTGTTAATTGAAAGAGCCAAAGGCGAGGGAAGGCAACGAGGGGCGGACAATTAACAACTGTTAATGCGGGGCGGCATGATAAAAACAAGTTTACATCCTTTCCCCCTCACCTTACCACACACAGATAGATAGGCACACTCTTCCTTTCCGTTCGATGACCCTGCTCCTCACTCTCACCGGGCCTATAATGCCGGCAAATGATAGTATTAGTGGCAGCTTTCCAAACATGCTGATTGGTTGAGCCGATCTCTTCACAATGATGGCTGAAGAGCGCGTGCTGGTTGGTTGAGCCAATCTCTTCCCAGTGATGGTGATGGCTGAAGAGCGCGTGCACTGTGATCATGCTTCTACTTGCAGGAGAATCGGCGATACGTTATCGAGTGAAATGCAGGTTTTTTTCAGCTACGTTTTCATTATATAAAATGAAAATATAATTATGTAAGAAGAAGTATATTTGGGGGTTAAATAGTGCACGCCTGGCTCTGTATCACCGAGGGAGGGGAGGCGGAGACGTGGGGGAGGGGAGACATCACGACTTATGTCCCACACATCGCCTCATCGGAGGTCTTGGCACCTTGTAACCCGGCTCAGCTTCGTGGGTAGAGAGGGGTGCGTGCCTCGGTGTAAGTCAGGGTGTGAATAATTCTGTCCCCTATTCACTGCCTTCCAAAGGTGAGCCCTGACACTGCCGGTGTCGGGGGTCTCTCGTGCCCAGGCGCTCTCCGTCCATTGGGTTATTTCACATTTGTACACGTGTAGCGTTCTCTGGCACTTTCGGAGTCTAGGCGCCCGTCGCGGTTCTGGATTTGCCATAACCAGAGTCAAGGTGGGCTGGGGATGCTGTGTTTGGGGTTATTTAGTAATGAATCTTACTGATTAGTGTCCTGGTGGTGAATGGTGACCCTCCTGCACGCGCGTGCGTGTCTTATAGCCACCACCAGGCCCTCGGCACCCGGCAGAGTCTTGGCCCCTCTCACAGCTTTCGGGGTTCAGGGTGCCATCAAAGACCGGGGCCCTCCTGACACAGATCTCCACTGCTCCACGCGCGTGCGTGTCTTACAGCCACCACCAGGCCCTCGGCACCCGGCAGAGTCTTGGCCCCTCTCACAGCTTTCAGGGTTCAGGGTGCCATCAAAGACCGGAGCCCTGGTGACACAGCTCTCCACTGCCCCTGCTGTACGCTCACCTGGGACACTTCAACACACTAGTTAGATAGACACGTGGGTTCATCACCTGCTGCTCAAAAGGCCTGCGATGACAAGCCACAATACAAGCAGGTTCGACTCAGCTTTTCATCCTTCACAGTTGATGAAATGAGTACCACTGTGCTGGCTAATAGCAGTAGCCGTAATTACCCACTTTATAAAGCCACGAGACTGCACTCCTATCACATGCTAGATAAAACCAGGTATGATCCGGGTTAGGGTGACGCCTCTCTTTTCTTGTCATCAGGGACATTGTTTCCAGCCCTGGGCTTTTATTCTCCAACTCACTGCAATCAGGTATGTTAGTCCAATTAGTTAAATAGAACCTCAGACTACAAGATCCAGAATGCATTACGCTAACACTCTGAAGTCCAGGACTGGAAACACTGATGACATGACCTAAGATGCCCACCTTGGTCAGGGGCGGCTCCTCCATTAGGGCGGAGGAGCGTCGCCCCACTGCTTTCTCGCAGTGCGAGAAGCAGAAACATAAAATGGTATTTTAAATTACATTTTATATTTCTGCTTCTCGGGCTGCGAGAAAGCAGAAGGCAGGGTATGGGTGGGGGCAGGCGGGTGGGCGGTTCAGGAAGGAGTGACTTGCCCACTATTGTGGGCCCTGACTGTTTGGTCAGACATCTGGGGCCGACCAAACCAGTCGTGCGCACATAGAGAAAATGGCCTCCCTACAGGTGCCCAACTGTGCACTGTCCGCACCAATCACAACGCTGCCATTGCAGTATTGTAATTGGCTTAGGGGAGGGGAGGGAGGATGCATGCTTCCTGTTCCAGGAAAATGCCAAACGCGGACCTGGCCTGGTGCGGAGGCGGCCCGGGACCTGTTTAGGTACGTTTTAAAACTTTTTTTTAACCTCCTTCGCAAACACCCACGTGACCCCACCCAAGAGTCATGCGACCCGCGACTGACCTTGGTCCGAGGGGAGAGACTGCATTGCTCACTGCGTGTTTGCCTTGTTGGCTGTCATCGACTTAACTTGGGAAGACCCTGAGCGCACAGGAGCCAGGTTCACTAAATTATTGGAGGAGTCCAATTGATATGATCAAGTCCGGGGGGGGGGGGGGGTGTAGCAGGAGAGCGAGCGTGCTCCATAGAACGCCTTGACTTGCAAGCATGATGGCTCTATCGTCCCCAAGGTTCTCCACGCCATAAACTGCTCCATCGCAACCACCACCTTCCCCGACAACTGGAAACACGTGAAGATCAACCGCTGAAGAAGCCGTCCACCAACCTGACAGACCTCAAGAACTTCAGACCCATCTCCTTCCTCCCCTTCCCAGCCAAGGTCATTGAGAAGGCCATCAACGCCCAACATTAAGGACCTCAAGACCTGACTCTTCGACTGAACCTCCACACCCAGACGGATCAGTAGCCCCCCCCAGCGCCTTGAGACCCTCACGGGTGAGTAGCCACGCTATACAATCTCCTGATTGATTGATTGATGGTCCATGGAAAAGAACAGGGAATGGAAGAACTCGCCCTAACTCAAAAATAATAATTAAGCAACTTATTTATTAATTTGGTGTAGCACCAGCCAACCAGTGCTGGACACGCAGGCTTGCCACCCCTTGAACCCCAAACGCTGGGACCAAGTCTTAACAAAAATAGGAGACAGAAAAATTAGCGTAGGCAATGTGCATCAATGTCACTTCACAATAAGAAGGGCTGTCACAACCTTATCGTGCCTTCTTTTGCTGTCATAGAAGAGGTTAAAACTTGGAATGTGTATTATATATTCATTTATTGCAGTTTTACACAGTGAAAACTCGACCTCAAGGTATTAGACCGCTTTACCCGAGCTCCAGTTACATTACACAAAGTCGCACTCATTTTTGTATTTTAGGCATTTGCACAGAATCACAGGATGTCGCCCTGCTGCCGAAACGTGAACCCTAGTTTCCCATTTCCAAAGTCAGTGGCACTGGCCAAAGTCAGTGACTCTAACTATTACACTCATCCTCTCTCTTTATATGCCTGTAAATATACAATTTACAGTGCATATTTTCATACATAAACCACATGCAGTGGTCCAAGAAGGTTGTGAATATGTTTTGATTTTACTGGTGCCCTGAAGAAGCCTCTTGACCATTTGAGCACTATAAAAAAGAAAGTAGATATTACCCCAAATGGAAAGGTGATAAGAACATTTAAGTGATGGTGCTACCGTAAATCTCATCCATATTTTACTCATATTAAGAAGTTGATCTTAACAATGAACCAAAATGGTATTTTATAACAAAGGCTGAACTTTGGGAATTTTAAGGGGCCGTTTCTCACAGTGAATTTTATAATTCTTGGGTGCCTTGTATGTGTCTGACTATCAAGCTGAGTCCCCTTTAAAAATACTGCCAACTCTTTCACCCCTTGTCTTTCTGAAAGATGTCTACTGGCAATATATGCGCCTCGCTAACCTTCAGCCAGTAAACAATGGGAGAGGTCCTGTCCCGACGCTTGGGCTCTTTTCATAAATTATTGGTGGGGCCTCCAACCCCACAGGCTCTTACATCCCTATGCCCATCCTGAGGCTGTGCTCTCTCTTTTATTGAGGGGGTCACTGGGTTGTACTGCTACGAGGGCGTGCAGAGCATGAGCCTTGAACGGCCTCTGAGGCATAGCTACCATTGGTGCAGTAGGTGCATTGGCACCAAGGCCCAGAGTCGTAAGAGACCTGTCGAACCATGATACCTGCTGTATTGTACAACCCCAACAGCAAGTGGGCAGTGTCCTTGCTTGCACCAGGGCCCATGGTATCCTTGCTGCACCCCTGTATGCTCTGCTGAGCGCCTCCTCTTCCTCGCGCAGGCACCGCACAAGCCCCTGCAGCGCACATGAACCGCTCACCTGATTGGCTGTTAGATGCCCAATAGCAGCCGCCCTGCTGTAAGGCCGATTTTTAAACAGACACCGAACGCCTGGCTCGAGGGCATCTCCATTTAAGACCCAGAGAGAGGGGTTCACGTGTTAGTCTTACAGGGGCAGTGTCGCTCCTGCTCCCCACAGCTGGGGGAGACATCTGTATACCTCTGTGCAGCTGCAATGAGGCTCCCCCTCCCCTCGCTGACATGTATATCACCACAGCTTATTCCCCCTGCCCCCACCCTCATGCTAAGTGACATAGCTCCCCCCGCTGTGTTGAGATGTCTGTACAACTGGAGCAAGGCCGATGTCAGTCCGGCTGAGGTGAGATCCTCTCCCTAGAGCCGAGGTGACGCCGCTTCTTTCGGGCCCTGGAGAGACATCGGTAAAGCTAGAGTAGTGATTCTTAAACGTTTTCGACCTGCGGCTTCCTTGACCTATTGGCCATTGCCCATGGCTCGCCACTGTTACTTTTTTTGGAGGGGGTGGGGGTAATCCCAGCCTCTGGAGTACTTGCATTTTTCTCCCTGAAAATAATTGGGATGAAGCTGATGAAGGTATATTATATTCGGGATGTTTTGTATTACTAAAGCGGCGCCTCTAATAAAATATTCCTACTTACACTTCTTTGCCCATGCCTTTTTCAGAGTACCCTCTCAAACCTTTTTATCCCACTTATAGTGCTAGATAGCTCCCCTATGTATGTAGGCCCCATTGCCAAAGTGTTTCTGCGCTTGAAGAATATTTGCATGCACTTCCATTTCTACCCATGTCATACGTGCCAACACACCTGTCTGACTCATGATTTTTAAAACCACATGCATCTTTAGTTTTGCTGTCTCCTCCCAAAAATTGCCTCCAAATCAATCCTCAGATTTTTTTTTTAAACGTCCCTCTTTCTTGCTTCCAAATGTTGGCATTTGGTGTTTTACTGCCCTGTGCTCAAGGAGAGAGCAGGCCTGTCTGCAAATGTGTGTGTGCTGAAAGAAATGTGTACTGGAAGTACCTATGATTTAAGTACAAATGTCAATAATTATCAATAATTAGTGTGTTTATAGACAGGACAACTGTTCTTTCCTTATAACTTGCATTGGTGTGAAATGCATTTTGAAAAAAACTAAACTAGTAGTTAGTCTAACAAAACAAATCCGGCATCTTCCGCTTACTTTGGGAGTGTTGGAATGTAGGGATCCAGAGAAATATGGAGGTCATCTCCCTCGACATGCCATCGATTAAGCACAATATTTACAGCTTTAGGCATGTCACTTACAAATCATCAACATCATGCGTTTGAATCAAATTAGTTTAACTGAAGCCAACAGACCCTTCAACATTAAATGCATTAAACTGCTTGGCGTGTGGCCCCCCTGGCTAGGTTTGACGGCTCCCCAGGGAGCCACGGCGCACAGTTTGGGAACCACTGAGCTAGCGTGATCCCTCGCTCCGGGGCTGAGGAGAGACATCCGCACCTTTGAAGCGAGGCGAGGCCATCTCCCCAGCACAGAGCACGCGTTGCAGCGGCCGGAGACAGACTGCGCCTCTGAGCCAGCTCCCGCCCCGCACGCAGAGGAAAGCCGGTCCTCCTGATGCCGTCTGTTGTAAAAATATAAGCAGCACAGACTGAAAAACAGCGTGTATGTGCCGCACTCATCACTTCACTGCATGCGGCCTGATTTAAAAACCACCCTCCTTTATATCCCGAGCCTTCTCCTCCCCCACCCCCGAGAGTTAGATGCAGCGCTCAGTTTGGAACGAAAAATAGGCGCAGAGACCCAACATTATTGCTGGTACTGCCGAATGTCAGGAAAGCCGATCACCAAGCTGCCTAGGTTGGATTCCAACTCATGACTCTCTCCCGTCACTCTACTCCCTCTATCCTATATTACTGCTCTCACCCTGTCTCTTTTAATTTCTCTCACCCACCCTCCCTATCTTATTGCTCTCACTCTGTCTCTTTTAATTTCTCTCACCCACCCTCCCTATCTTATTGCTCTCACCCTGTCTCTCTTTATTGCTGTCACCCTACCTATCTCTTTTTATTGCTCTCACCCTGTCTCTTTTAATTTCTCTCACCCACCCTCCCTATCTTATTGCTCTCACTCTGTCTCTTTTTATTGCGCTCACCCACCCTCCCTATCTCTTTTTATTGCTCTCATTCACCCACCCTACCTATCTCATGTTATTGCTCTCACCCTGTCTTGTTTACATTGCTCTCACCCCACCCTCACTATCTCATTAATGCTCTTGCAGTTATTCTTCGTCTATGTTGTCTTCCTTTGTCACTGTTTTCCTGTCTCTCCTTCTCTTGCTTCTTCTTCCTTTTCTGCCCCTCTCTCTCTCTCTTGCTCTGAATGGGTCAAAGTCTGATGGTGAAAAATACATCTTTGTCCCCAAAACTGAGTGCCTGTTCCCACCAGAATGTATATCCCTCCCTGCCCAGTAGTTCACTACTGGTGGAATTACAAGTTCACAGATGCTCACAATTGGGGTTATTTACTAAATTGTGCACAAGTGCTTGTGTGGCACAACGCCTTGTGTCGAGTTACTTATAAATACAAACATTGGCGAAGTCAATCTGTGTAGCGTTGGCTGCCAGCTTTTTGGTTTTGTCCCTCCTTATATTCTCTGTGAGTGATTTGTGAACGTAGATGTGTGGCACACAACGCAGCCCTCGTGCAGTGTTAGTGGACTCCCAGGGACTCACCTAAAACAAGCATTTCTAAAAGCCAGACATCTTTTAAATGTAAAAAGTATTGGCGCTCAAGGAGACTACTTATTGTGCAGAGGATCACACTGTGCAAGTGCAGGAAGTCATAACCCACAGTCAGGTAAGACAGTAGGAGAAGAAATCGGACAAAAAGTAAACAACACTAAAGCGGACCAGTGGATAGAGAGGGCAGCCTGAAAGCCCAGCTTGTAACTGTGCAGAGATAATGGTTTTCTCAAAGGTTAAGAGGCGGCCCCGGGGTTCAGGTGGCGGCTGGATGCCATCAAGTGGCGGTGGCTAGGGGGATACAGGTATCTAGGACTGTTACTCGGCTGCAAGGTGGACTTTAAAGCCATGGTACTGTTACAGGAATCTAATGCCAGGGCGGCTGCTGGTGCATTCAGAGAATGTCTGCAGCCTTGGGCCATAAGTCCGCCGAAGTGCAGAGAGAGGCGCATAATGCAAAGATAGTTACTCTGTTTATCTACGGTTGTGAGGTTTTGGTAGAAAAAGAATTTGGAAACAATGGGTCGTCTCGCCCACATGTACCGTGAGCAGTGCCCCGAGGCCAGAGTTGACCCAGACGAACATATTTTCAAATTTAGTCTAGACAGAGGGGGCTTAATTATTGGAAGGGGCTTTTAAAAGCGGAAGAGGACTCCCCGAGGCATCTCATAAAACTCCACACCCCCAGGAGGCTCTTAGGTCGATGGGTAAAGAATGTACAGGTTACCCAGGCATCCCTGAACTCACCAGCCGGGTATAGGCCTTTAAGTATGTCGGTGCCCCAATAGAAGTGGGCACTAACATGGCTGGTAAAAGCAGGTCCGATAAAGAGCTTCTTTAAGGATGTTCAGAAAAGGACCGACTTGCAGCATCTATGGAAGGCAGATGACTGGCCTCATCCAGCCCTACTTGAGAGAGATTAGGAGCAGATCTGTTAGGCTGGGCCAGGCCCCTCATTCATCAGGTGGTGGGGGGGCAGTCACCAGGGGTCGGGAAGGGATCTCTGCCCTTCCTGTAAGAGGGGTGCATTATCACATTCACACATTACTGTTTGAGCGGTGCCTGTGATGCCTTGAGACACAGCCTGCTATTGCCGGTGTTTAGAAAGGTGCAGGGAGGACGCATTAGAGACCTGCGAGGATGATTCTACAGTGTGATAAGATGTCGGTATGTTGGGTGCTGTCAACATTCCTGTCTGTTGTATCTGAAAAGTTAGCAGCAGTGGCTTAGATCATAAAGTAATCTTATCTGCTATTTGAACAATACTGCTAAATGGGGGCACGTTTGCACTTTATCCAACAGGCATTTAAAAAAAAGTTATGTATATGAACGTTCTAAATAGATTTGCACATTGGCATATTTTGTATAATTTGGTTTTATAAGCTTACTGATGTAACAGTCTATGTGGCAGATTTGGCAAATAACTGATTTCTTCTGGGCTACGGGCAGCTGCCTCCCTGCCATGGGATGCTTTTTACTGCGGATTGAGTTGGTGCAGTGGAGATCTTGACGTTTATATGCGCAGTGTTTTTAATTGGATGGTTTTTAACTGATGGGGTAGACGTGTATAGATTATTATGTGTTGTATTGATTTTTTTTAACGACTTGTTCAATAATTGTATTGTGTATTTATTATGAGATGTGTGGTTTGTATGGCCCGATTGGAATGATATCAAACTAATAAAATGCTAATACTGCTAATAAACTGTGTATAGTGTAAATATTTTTATTTGAAAAAAAACTCTTGGCTAAACCCAAACCTAAGAAAGTCCTCCAGATGCAGCATAAAATTGTGCTCCCAGGCAACCCTGAGCAGATATAGGTATTTTTGTTCAATGGTATTTCTAAATATTTGCGGTATGTTTACCTGTTTTTCAAATGCCATAACAATATTAAAACCAATTTAAAATGTACATATTTATAGGCTAATGTAAGGCTTTAATAGACTTTTTCCCCCTTAATTTCTTAAGTTTTCTGTCTAAACCAAGATTTTTTCCATACATTCAACCCCATGCTACAATCAGCCTAAGATACGTACAAGTAATTTATACACTTCTATACTTTTTTGTACTTTTCATGCTAGGTCGATTTATGTGTATATGAGTCATTAAGGGCTTTTCTTAACACCTATCATTCTTCTATGGAATCAGATATTATTGGCAGCCATGCAGTGAGTATCTTGCGTCATTCTGTGGCAGTACGCAGTGCAAAGAGTTCAGCTTATCAGGGTTGGCGTTAGCCATGACTTTTGATGTTACTAAAATAATAGATGCAAAATCAACAGTTGATGGACAGAATGCAGAACAATGTCATACATTCACCCCAGTACAGATACTTACTTACAGGGGCTCAGAGCCAGCCCTAATCATCGGTCTGCAGTTGTTTGTCACAATATTTAAGCTTTTAGCCTCTGTTCCATTTTTTATTAACAAGCGACCATCAACTTCCCTAACAATAAAGGTTAGAAAAACCATGACAAAACAAGCATTGCCAACGTCAAAAGGCTGGCAGCCAACTCAATACTTATTGACTTTCACAATGCTTGTTGTAGTCATACTGACGTCACATCGATCTCAGTTGACGTTTTTCAAAGCAGAGAAGCATAAAGACTGTTCTCAACTGCACAAGAGGATGCGTTGTGCCATTTACAGTGCAGTCATCAATACATTTGCAGAAATCACCAGCAGAAATGACACTCAAATGTTATTGTCAAATACTTTTAAGGAGTGCTGTCCTTTTTTTCTGAAGCACAAGCCTGTCTGTTTCTGACAAGGCACACATTTTTCATTCAAAAATAATATTTTCCATTTGTGTCAAATACACGCAGTCCCATCAAACAAAGGCTTATTGTGTTTTTTAAACAAATACTACATTTGTCTCAAAATACCAGCTTTCCATGGTTTAGTCAACTTGTCATTTTTATATAATACTCGCATGTATTACTGTCCCAAGTGGTAAAGTTCAGCTTCACGTCCCTGCACCATCATCATCATCACATGCTAAGGGGACAGTAGTAGCTACAGCTATGCCAGGGATGCCCATGAGATGCCAAGGATAGACGCCATTATGCCAAGGATGACCATGCAATGCCATGGAGGGACGCGATTATGCCAGGGATGACCATGCGATGCCATGGATGGACGCCATTATGCCAGGCATGACCACAATAAGCCACAGATGGTCAGTGGCATGCTTGGCATGGCCATCATTACTCAAATGATGACCACTATTAGGCCCAGACAACCAATATGCCGAGGTGGCCGCCATCATATCTAGAATGTCCACATTATGGCAGTGATGGCATTTGCCCTGTCACACACGCACTGCTCGAGCTCTGAAGGTCTGGAGCTGTGTGGACCTCTTCCTGCAGCTGGCAGGGGGCATCACACCAGGTACAGGCCTGGCACCCTGAAGAGGCGCTGCTCCAAAGACATAACATAACATAACACGTGTATTTGTAAAACGCATTCACCACTACGGGTATCTTGGCGCTGAATAACAGATATTTATTGTTACCCAACTCAATGGTACTCATTTTATTGACCTCAGATGGATGAAAGGCTGAGTGGACCCGCCGGGATTTGAACCTGTGACCATGAGGTCGAACACAGGCCCCTGCAGCAGACGCATTAGTCCACTGAGCCACCAGACCAGGCATAGACAAAGACACCACCAATACTTGCTCCACTGACCACGTTTTGCCAACTTTAAGTACTTTATTGTATATAAATTACAATTACAACTTTTTTTGTCTGGTGTTCCTTCACTTACAATGTTTTGTGAATCCGCTCCTTAAAGAATGCCCAGGAGCAAAACCATGGCCCCTGCCTCCTGAGGGAGGCTGTCACCTCAGACTGGGTAGCAGGTTGGGGGCACCTTAGTGGCAATCTATTTACTCCCAAAAACTCCAGTAAACAAGGACAGTTAATAGGCTGACTGGAGATACATTATTTATCGGTATACTTTATTAATGACCTGCCAAGCCGGGGCAGGCCGTTAATAACGAGTGGAAATAAATAATGCAAATAACGCCCGCGCGCCGCCCCTCCCCCGAGGCTGGAAGGACTGGGCGCGCGCCGCGAGGGGACAGGCTGGGTGGCAGGATGACTGAGTGTCATAAGCTCCGAGTAGATGTAATTGGTTTAGCATGGACTTACTATTGATTCTCCGGGATAGAGGCGAGGCGGGTGCCCCCGCGATGGCTGTGACGCAGCAGAGGAAGCCCGGGACTCCTGTCCGTGCCCTCTGAGGGGGCGGATGAATGGCGCAGGGCAGCCGCGGGGGCGGACAGGCAGACCCGCAGTGGGATTGTCGCAGCCCTTTTATTCCGAAGATGACAAATAGATTGGTTCAAATCTCGGGGGAGGGGGGAGCTGATGCTTCTATGGTGGGCCTGGCAGCTCAGGGATGGGTGGCGGAGCAGGGTGCCGTTCGGGGGGGGGGGGGGGGGGTAGAGCTAGGGGGGTCAAAGAACTATGGGGCATATTATCAAGGAACTATGTTAAAATTATCGCCGCTTTAGCGGCAGAAAACTGCCGCTAAAGCGGCGATAATGGGCTTGATAATATGACGCAGAGGATTCCCATAGAAGCCCATGTTGACACCAAAACATGGGCTTCTATGGGAATTCTCAAGGGCATATTATCAATCCCATTATCGCTAAAGCGGCAATAATTTTAACGCCGTTCCTTGATAATATGCCCCCGTGTTTCTCTGGGGTGCTCTGACTAAGGCCTCATTTAGTAAAAATCGAATTTTTATAAAAGTAGTGTTACACCTGCGGAAAGGGGATCACTCCACATTTTACACTTTTCTGCTGTTTAAGGTGATGCGTTAACACATTAAAAATGCAGTATTTCGCATTTCAAAAGCAGTGGTCAGTGACGTAGCAAGGGTGCCACGGGCCCTAATGATAGCAAGAAACAAGCATTTGCAATGCAATAGGTCTCGCATTGACGCAAGTTTGAGCTATTGGCATTGCAAATAACAATGCCTTTTATTTTTGTTTTCTTTTTCAAAACATAAATATAAGGCTTTGTAAGTTGAAATGCCAATAGCTTAAACTCGTGTAACTGCGAGACCTATTGCATTGCATTCCTAAATGCTGGTTGATTTGCGATGTCTTCATCCGGAGTGTTCCAGAGCTCTGCCCCTACCAGTCGGGTTGGCCTGCCTCCATAGCAATTGCAAATAAATGTGGCCTGCGTAATCAGATTTACATTACTAGGCCTAGATCTTGTTTCCCAAGATCAGAGTACGGGTGGGAAAAAACCCTCCGAAAACATTCCCGTGACCTCTTACTCTTCTCCTGTCGAACCCAGTGAGATCACAGTTTGCACAGGATGTGTGCTGCAGACTTCTTAACATGGCTATCCCTTGATGCCAGCCTATATTCCTATCATGGGTATCCAGAGACCGCAGCTGCCACCCCCTTGGCTTGCTCTCTGTAACCCTGCCCCGGCCCTTGCTTTGAAGAGTCATTAGGGGCTAATGAGCTGGCAAACTGTCCTCCACCCATATCCCAGTGTCATCTTTGATGACCATCTGTTTCTGCATAATTCCAAAGTCACCTTTAGTGCTTCCTGATTCTGACAACTCTAAGGAAGATTTTGCCTTTCTAGAGGTCTTGCCTAAGACGGCACGCATTCGGTGTCACTTGCGAGAGATATTGTGCACCAGGGGCTGGCAGCCTGCCCATTGCTTATTATTCCCTGGCTTCACAGTACTTGCGACACTGAAAATCCTGAGGTCTGAAATAACAAAGAAGAAAGGTGGTGTGTGAAATGAGGAACAGAAGCCTAATGTACGTGGTGAAAGGGCAAACCCTTCGAGACGTGGTCATTCACTCACCCCGGGTAACAAACCCCATCACATGGGATTTTCATCCCAAAGAAAAATCTCAAACTCTCAGGGGGCCATAGGCCCCTGTACGAGAGGTAAGAGCTTTACGATGTTTTGTGTTTTGCACTGAAAGGTGGACTAAATACACATATGAACTGGGTGTGAGTGGGGGGTGCAGTGCTGATGAAATAATAGTGCAATAGGAGTGTGTTAAAACTAGTTACGGGACGGCCAGGAGGAATCTCTTGGACACCGCCGTACCGATGCTAGATTAAAAGGAGTGAACGCCCCACTAACTCAATGTAATCAATGGAGCAATGTATAAGATGGTGGTCAACATGTTTCAGCCGTGGTGCCTAACTAGGCTCGGCTTTCATCAGGACCTGGTAAGCTACTGCAGAAATGAAAAAATAACGTATCAAAGGATATAGAGGGCACCCTCAAGTTGCTTGTAGGGCGTGCGTCTCCTCAATGATTCATACATCACCCGTGTAAACTGGGTGGAAAATTGACCTCCACCTGGCAACCGCTCAGGAAGGAACACCGCTCTCTCCGTCGGGGAACCGGGCTGGAATGAGCCACCATCTTATACATTGCTCCATTGATTACATTGAGTTAGTGGGGCGTTCACTCCTTTTAATCTAGCATCGGTACGGCGGTGTCCAAGAGATTCCTCCTGGCCGTCCCGTAACTAGTTTTAACACACTCCTATTGCACTATTATTTCATCAGCACTGCACCCCCCACTCACACCCAGTTCATATGTGTATTTAGTCCACCTTTCAGTGCAAAACACAAAACATCGTAAAGCTCTTACCTCTCGTAGAGGGGCCTATGGCCCCCTGAGAGTTTGAGATTTTTCTTTGGGATGAAAATCCCATGTGATGGGGTTTGTTACCCGGGGTGAGTGAATGACCACGTCTCGAAGGGTTTGCCCTTTCACCACGTACATTAGGCTTCTGTTCCTCATTTCACACACCACCTTTCTTCTTTGTTATTTCAGACCTCAGGATTTTCAGTGTCTTTAGTACTTTGTTGGGGGATTCAATCCTGTGCGGTCTTTAAACATGTTCCCTCTGACCCCCCGGTATCTAACCGTTTTGTGACTAGAGTTCACAGTACTTGCTTCATCAGAACAATTGGCACATGATATCAATTGAATAAGAGTGACTAATTGTTTCATCTTGATCGCTGTCCTTCCGCAGCTCATGCTTGATTGAGGCACTATTTTCTTCTTCCACTGTTGTCCTCTTCTGCGTTGCTTCTTCTCCTCCAAACCCTTATCCGTGTGGCTTCTTCATCCCCCGGCCCTGTGTCCATGCTGCCTCTTATCCTCCCACCCCCAGCCTTGTCCTGGTTGCGTCTCCCCCTCCGGTCTATGGAGCTTCTTCTCCTCCCACCCCCAGCCTTGTCCTGGTTGCTTCTCCCCCTCTGTCCATGGTGCCTCTTCTCCTCCCACCCCCAGCCTTGTCCTGGTTGCTTCTCCCCCTCTGTCCATGGTGCCTCTTCTCCTCCCACCCCCAGCCTTGTCCTGGTTGCTTCTCCCCCTCTGTCCATGGTGCCTCTTCTCCTCCCACCCCCAGCCTTGTCCTGGTTGCTTCTCCCCCTCTGTCCATGGTGCCTCTTCTCCTCCCACCCCCAGCCTT
Source organism: Triturus cristatus (assembly GCF_964204655.1). NCBI lineage: Eukaryota > Metazoa > Chordata > Amphibia > Caudata > Salamandridae > Triturus > Triturus cristatus. The sequence goes on from NC_140589.1 coordinate 1,804,576,267, forward strand.
GTCCTGGTTGCGTCTCCCCCTCCGGTCTATGGAGCTTCTTCTCCTCCCACCCCCAGCCTTGTCCTGGTTGCTTCTCCCCCTCTGTCCATGGTGCCTCTTCTCCTCCCACCCCCAGCCTTGTCCTGGTTGCGTCTCCCCCTCCGGTCTATGGAGCTTCTTCCCCACCCACCCCCACCCTTGTCCATTCATTTGTTTACAAACTCAACCATCATCCACCAGCTCGCCCAATCATCCACTCAAGCACTCACACAGAATCATTGATTCAATCAGCATTCATCCTCTCATTCATCTACGCAGTCACTCCTCCATGCATTCATGATCCATCTATCCTTCCACTCAGTACACCCCCAGCTACTCACCCACTTACACAATAAAGTTTTAATTATAAAAATATTTATATTTTGTCCCTGTTTTTTCTAAAGCATTGAAATCCGTGATCTGTACTTCGAGTTGTACAGGGGCCATCAAAATCACTGAAATTATGTGTTGTATATGAACGGAGGAGGGTGATACCAACCATAAAGCCTTTCAATGCCTTGTCAGGGGTAGTAAATGCTAAATAGATTAATACAAGTACTGATGAAGATATGTGTACAGCATAAGCAGTGACGCAAGAGTATAGCAGCATACCCATGGCTTCTTAAGATCCGGATGAGGAGGAAGATCCAGAGGAGAAGAAGATCTGGATGAGAAGGACGATCCGGAGGAGGAGAGGATCCGGATGAGGATGACGATCCAGAGGAGCAGAGGATTTGGATGAAGAGGAAGATCCAGATGAGGAGAAGATTCAGATGAGGAGAAGATCCGGAGGAGGAGACGATCTGGATGAGGAGGAAGATCTGGAGGAGGAGACGATCCGGTGGAGGAGGACGATCTGGAAGAGGAGAGGATCTGGATGAGGAGGAGAGGATCCAGATGAGGAGGAGAGGATCCGGATGAGGAGAAGAGGATCTGGATGAGGATGAGGATCCGGATGAGTATCCGGATGAGGAGAGAGATCTGGATGAGGAGAGAGATCTGGGTGAGGAGGAAGATACGGATGAGGAGGAAAGGATGCAGATGTGGAGGAAAGGATTCAGATGAGGAGGCAGATCCAGAGGAGGACAGGATCCGGATGAGAAGGAAGATCCAGGAGAGGATCCGGAGGAGGATGTGGACGGGAGGATCTGGAGGAGGATCCAGAGGAGGATATGTCGGTCTTTAGTCAAGCTATTTCCGTAAAGCAGACAGGACACTGAAAGGTTGCTGTGTGTGAAGAGCAGCAAAGACTATTCATATCCAGTAGGCCGAAGCAGTGGAATGAGGCACCTCTGCAGCTGCAGGGATCCCCATGTAATTACTGATTCATTACACTTGCCACATATTCCGTATGCTGCTTAATTTGTGAATATAATATGACTTCTAGCAAAAAATAATCGAAAAGATACTATACGAAACGCAGAGCTCATGGTACAGTGTAATGACAGAAACGTTTCTAAAGTGACCCGGTCACCGCTCTGTATTCAGAAAATAGACCTTGGAGGTTAAACTTCTACCCAGACGATATTATTGTCCCAAATGAAAGGCCTGAGGAAGGGCACTTGTCTGCAAAATGAAAATGTAATTCAGACATGCTGGAAATAGTGAGTCTTTGTGAGTCAAACATATTTTGTTTCATTGTTCATGCGTCTTCATGTTACACCACAAAGACTGTTCTCAAAGCTGCAGAAATTCCCGAGAGTGCAATCAAAATACAGGAAAAGCTCATACATTTTGCTTCTCTTTCTATGGCCTGATGTCATAAATGTGGTTACTCAGCTTAGCTTTTCAATGAAAGGAGGCAATTTTACAAGCACATATTGCGCACACAGTGTATGTCCAAAATGTAAGCGGCCATTTCACAAGCATATCCTGTGTACGCAGATAAAAGATGAACAGTGCATTAAAAGAAGCGTGCACGCGCAGGCTTGTGCTAAGTAACCACACTCATTTACTGGCGGAGGGACACATGGCGGTCAGGACAAAATAATTTTCTGCTGCCAAAAGGATGGGGTGAATGGATTTTCTTTCATAACAGACCTCGGCAGTAAGCTTAGCTTTTGGGAACCTTTCTGGATGAATGTGAGTTAAAAAGACCAAATAGTTTTTTTTGTATGTCTCTGTTTATAGTTCATTAAGAAATTTCAATAAAATATTTTGAAAAAAATAAAATAAAAAAAAGACCAAATAGTGAGCTAATGCTACCACTGGATGTGCCACATAATGTGTCTTTCCTTGCCTTGCCTCATAACTCAGTCAAGTTCTTTGCATTATTTTGTGCACAGCTGAGGCCTAATACCAATATTGGCTATAGGTATGAACAGTCCAAATCCAAGGCGCAGTTTTCTGTGGAAAATGCAGTTTTCAGACATGATTAATATTTGCCACCTCATATGGATATTTCCTGGGGCTAAAAAGCATGGTCATAGCGCCTTGACTGGCGCCACTGCTGGAACGGCCGCACCCGGGTGGCACACAGGGTGGGTTAGTGGGCATCAGCTAGTGACTGTGTGCACGGAAGGGACCTCACAGTGAATGCTCTCCAGAGACTGAAGGGGTAAACACAACAGTGTGAGGTGCCCGAGAGGAGGCTTCAAGGAGCAGACACCTGGCGATCCACAAAAGAGGCAGCTCAGAGGCTTGTTCACTGATGCTACGCTAGACAGGTTTGCATGGCTTCACAGCACTATATGCTGGCATCAGAACGAGCATAGGTCGAATGAGAGGCGTGCACAAGGCGAACAGAAACCCCGGCTCTAACGTTTTCATGATCCATTGATTGGAAATGTAGGTCTGTATATTCCACAGCACATGCCTGACTCCATGGAGCGAACGTGTGTATTTAAGAGTGCGCGGAAGGAAAATGGCAGGCCAGGGTGCTGCTCAACGAACACTGTGGTACCTAAAGTCCAGATCACAAAACCAGAGTGCGGGGGGAGAGTAACATAGACTTTACCAGACAGAAGACTGCACTGCAGTTTTACACACGTTTACATTAAACACTTTCACCAAGTGAGGCACTTAAACATGAAGCGACCTGACATCCCTGGGCGTCGAGGTCAAGCTCTTGGTCAACACACCACACTGTGGTCACATGCCACCTGCGTTGCAGCCAGGGTAACCCTGAACCAGGTCATGTATCCTCTCCTTACTGTGCAGGCACACGGGCCCGCGGTGACGTCATCGCAAAACAGGCAACCCCCATGTGTGATCTTGGCTTCCAAACACGACATTTGGTCCCATGGCACAGTCGCTGTTCACAACAAACAGCCCGGACCGCCTCTGGGGGGACTATCCCTCCACGTGCCTCTGGGTGGTATGTGAGATCACCCTCCTCCACAGGCATGAAGCAGACAGCTGTTCCTTCATATCACAAGACCAATGACAGGAAAGCAAAGATGGCCAGCAGCAGCGCCGCGTGTGGACCGATTCACAGAGACATCTGCGCATGCAAGTTTAACTTAGATGTGTGAACTGCTTGAATTCAGTGTTCCAATTCTTTTTTTTCCTCAAAAATAGAATTTGCTCTCTTAAATAGATTTAACCATGCATAATATTTCCTAGCATTGCGTGCATGAATAAAACCACTCCGAGAGGAAGGGTTGGGAGTTCAGGATAGGAGGCTTTGGAATCTTTGGAAGCTCCCACTAATGTGATAAATGGGTATTCACAGACGTATCCATGACCCCTCCCCCACCCTGCAAACACATGGAGATTTAGTTCTGTTGAGAGCAACTGCAAATCTTTTCCAAAGTGAGACCGCTAAAACGGTCCTCTAAAATTGAAAGAGGTACAGATGGTTTCTTTTCGAAAGAGAAACATATTTCCCTCGCGGAGGAGAACAAAGAAAAACAAGCGCTCGTCATTGTGGAAAGGCAACGCTGTTTATATTTGCATCGCACTTTCACTTTCGAAAGCACGATGCGAAAATAAACACAGGGCGCCCTGTCTCCTTTTGGGAGGCCCATCAGGACTGGATCTCAGGGGTTGTTTACATAACAGCCTCCTTGAGAAAAGAAATTGCTTCACGACAGCGGTGAAGCAGGAGACCCAGTCCGGATGGGCCGTCCCAAAAGGAGAAAGGGTGGTAACACAGAAGCCTCATTTTCAATGGGAAGCCACCATTTACCATAAATGGTAATGCTACCCAATGAAAATGAGGGGCGGGGCTTCAAGCCCCCTTCTGAAATATACTCACCCACAATATGTCTCGAAGACACGAGCAACGCATGCGCGCTGCAACGCAGGTCTGCGAGACCTAAAAACCGGATCCCTAGCTCCTACTGCAAAAGGATGCCCCCCCAACAACATGTGTTGAGGGGCCCCTGACACCTTGTATCTCAAATAAATCGTAGACCTTAGCCTGAATAGGGCTCTCCTGAAGGGTGGGAGCCCTCCTGTCCTGTAAGGTCCCCAGAGGCCTCTGTTATGGCCCCCAGTTGGGTATATGGAACCCTCATTTCTCAGAACCCCAGTATTACTACACTCACTAATGGACTAATGAACCTGGCAGTGATACCACACACTGGAGCACTGGAAAACCACTCCTCTGAGCACCAACTCGTGAGAACTGTGTATTGTACGATATTCTATTGCAACTAACTATAGCGCTAACCGCCCATATGTCAGGCGCAAAGGACTCGCCTACGTGGGTAGCATGCTACATAATGTAGGGTGTGTGGTTGGAAGGGTTTTGTCTTTGTTTTTGATCTTATGTGGGAAGTTTTTCTCTGTACAAATTGATGCAGAAAGATGGCTCTGTAGATGCATTACACCTGCACGTAATTTCCCATTTAAGGTACATTTGCAGTAGTGTTACAATTACCCCATGCATCAGAATTACAGATATCTGGTATTGCCACTTATTTACTGGGATTGTCTGAATGAAGAACTGAATACGCGGTGCTGGCTGTTGGGTTTTTTCCTTGGGGTGGCAGAAATCACAGGTGTCTTCAACACATTTAGCAGGATTCCGCCCCAGCCCCATCACCACATCCAGTCATTCATTGTTGTCGAGTAGGCATGACTGGGTACATTAAAAAAAGATCCTGGTAACTGTGGCAGGGCCGGCATTAGCGCTGGTGGTGCCCTGTGCGACAATGTTTGTTGGAGCCCCCCACAACGACCACCTCCACCACGGATTCTCTCACTAGCACCCTTTAACAGTCAAAAAGACTCCATAACCACACTCTCTCAGATGCATTGAATTAGTTATATAGTGCCACTCATACCAGTGTAGGGTGTCCGAGCACTTTGCATCACACACACATTACACAGAGACAATAAGTCATACGTGTGTAAATCAGTGTATAGGAAATGGTACATAAGCCAAAGGACTAAAAGTGTAGTTGTCACGTGTCATCCATACTGGTAGGCAGTATAGTTTAAGAATACTTGGTGTGGAGAAGCACTAACTCAGAGTCGAAAAAGAAACAGCATAGTTGGGAGTTTTCTTTAATAATAAGAATCGATTTCTAGCCAAATGAACCCTTTATGCAACATTAATCATTATTCTAATGCATACTTTGCAGTGTGTATGCAGTTCTATGATGAAAGTTAATAGCTCACAGTTCAATATTAGGACTTTAAGTTATAAATTGCAAGTAAAAAAAGGATGTCTCTTTTGAAAGCAGTAACCTGCTGATCTGTTTACATCATACACACACTGTAATCTACTTGGTACACGTTCTTTGCAGCAGGCATATTAACCCTCTGCACTAACTTCACATAAGTCAAAACCTCAACTATACAAAACTCTGATCTCTCTCCAGGTAGATAATTAATCACACGAGTTATCTTGACATTTTTGTGAGGCCTGGTAATTGCTGGAGGGAAGAAACGCTGCAGCAGGTGCTTCAAAACATAATAAACTTGCAAACACGGCGCCCCCAGGAAGCCAGCACCCGGTGCGGTGGCACCAGTCGCACCGCACTAGAGCCGGCCCTGAACTGTGGCTTCAATGTCTCTGTGTGGTCTCTGAGATACACCAGCGGTATTGATTGGTACTTGCCAGGTGGTGTTCGCTTTGTGAATGGGTGAATGATTTTTTCAGTTCTTACTGCAAACTAAATTGAGTCAAGACACTTAAAATGATTGGCGGCAGACTGAGGCACCTTGTTCCTGGTTACATTTTGCACCCATGTCTGTGTGCCTTTGGGATTACGGATTACACTGTAGTTCTTCTGCTGCCAGAGGGTTCTCTTGTTTACTTCTGCTGGTGATTTGTTGTGTGCTGCGAGCTGAAGTGCATCCATGGGACTGTGCACCAAACAATATTCTCGCATCCTTCTTCCTTCAGCGTAGGCACATAGCAGCTTCAAAGGCCAATCTGATTCCCAGTTAAACATTCATTTTTAGGTCGCCTCCTACCAGACATCACAGCTGTCTGGTTTGCTGAAGACATCTTGGGGACATTCAGAAAGTTGACCCAGGGATGCATTTTTCCCGTTGCTTGCCGTTGGTTTGTAACTCATGTTTTCTTGCTTTCCATATGCTGGCTTTATTTGTTTTAGGCTGTAGAGCTTGAGTTCGTACCTTCCCTTGCCCATACCTTATTTACAGTGTCCTTCTGAGGGCTCCCTGTAAACAGACCTTTAAACCTTGTTCTTATCTCGTCACATTTGCTGTGCATTCAAAGACCGAGGTAAAATGCCAGGCTCTGTCTTCCGAGGGCACTTGCTTACTTTTCTTTCTCTGACTTCAAAGTGAAAGGATTTATGTGACAATCTTGCTGGGTACTGGGGGTAGAAAAGAGTTTTCTTCTAGCACCAGACAACATTTAAAAGAACTGTGAAAGTATTTCAGAATATATCAGAATTATGATCACAAATGAAGCACATTTTTTGTTATTTCTGAAGTGTGTTGGTAAACCAATACTTCAATATGATCAAAACAAATCATTACACCAGGTAATGGAATTTCCACACATTTAGTTTAGTTTATAGTTTTATTAGTAAAACTGTCTGTACAAATGTACTGGTCATTTTAATTGAAAATGTATTGTCTGTGATGGCAGTGCGCTACCACACCATGCATACTCCACTCTATGCTACTGAACTCCACTCCACTCTGCACCACTCCACACCCCTACATTGTACTCTGCCCCACTCCACTCTGCGCCTCTGCACTCGATGCCTCTGCACTCTATGCCACTGCACTTTACGCCACTGCATTCTAGGCCTCTGTAGTCTACCCTGTACCACTCTACTCTATGCCAATGCACTCTTTGCCACTCTTCTTCACAGCACTTTACACCACTTCAGTCTAGGCCACACCAATCTACTCTGCACAACTCCCCTCTGCGCCACTGCACTCTACGCCACTCAGCAATACTGCAACTGCACTATATGCCAATACGCTCTACACCAATGCACTTTACTCTGTAACACTCAACTCTATGCCTCTGCACTCTACACCAATCCACTGTACGCCACTCTAATCTACTCTGCACCACTGCACTCTACACCACTTTACTCTACAACATTACATTCTATGCCACTCTACGCAACTGCACTCTAACGTGCACCACTCCATTCTACGCCACTTCACTCGATTCTGAAACAATCTACTCTACTCCACTGCACTCTACTCCACTCTGCGCCACTGCACTCTACACCACTCTGCTCTTTACCACTGCACTCTACGCTAATGTACTCTACACAACTGCACTCTGTCACTGCACTCTATGCCAGTGCACTCTACATCACTGTACTCTACACCACTGCTCTGTTCGCCACTCTACTCCACTCTACACCACTGCACTCTGACACTGTACTCTGCACTCTCCGCCACTCTAACCTGCACTCCTCCACTCTATGCTACTACACTCTATGCTACTGCACTCTACGGCACTTTACTCTGCACCACTCCATTCTACACCACTTCACTCTATTCTGAAACAATCTACTCTATGCCACTGCACTCTACTCCACTCTGCGCCACTGCACTCTACACCACTCTGCTCTTTACCACTGCACTCTACACTAATGTACTCTACACAACTGCACTCTATCACTGCACTCTATGCCAGTGCACTCTACATCACTGTACTCTACGACACTGCTCTGTTTGCCACTCTACTCCACTCTACACCACTGCACTCTGACACTGTACTCTGCACTCTCCGCCACTCTAACCTGCCCTCCTCCACTCTATGCTCCTACACTCTATGCTACTGCACTCTACGGCACTTTACTCTGCACCACTCCATTCTACACCACTTCACTCTATTCTGAAACAATCTACTCTATGCCACTGCACTCTACTCCACTCTGCGCCACTGCACTCTACACCACTCTGCTCTTTACCACTGCACTCTACACTAATGTACTCTACACAACTGCACTCTATCACTGCACTCTATGCCAGTGCACTCTACATCACTGTACTCTACGACACTGCTCTGTTTGCCACTCTACTCCACTCTACACCACTGCACTCTGACACTGTACTCTGCACTCTCCGCCACTCTAACCTGCCCTCCTCCACTCTATGCTCCTACACTCTATGCTACTGCACTCTACTCTGCACCACTCAATTCTACACCACTTCACTCTATTCTGAAACAATCTTCTCTATGCCACTGCGCTCTACTCCACTCTGTGCCACTCCACTCTATACCACTCAACTGTACTCTGCCCCACTGCATCACTCCACACCACTCTTCGCCACTCTACTCTATAGCATTGCACTCTGCGCCAGTCTACTCTGCGCCACTCTATTACACTATGCACCACTCTAATATACGCCACTGCAATCTATGCCACTGCAATCTATGCCGCTGCAATCTATGCTGCTGAACTCTATGCTACTGCACTCTACGCTACTATACTCTGTGACACTCTACCATCAATGTACTCTACACCAGTCCACACTACTCTCTGCCAGTTTACACAACTTCACACTATGGCACTCCAAAACACGACACTCTCTGCCACTCCACTCTAAAATACTCCACTCTTTGCTCTTCCACTCTCCGATAGCCCTGCTGAACAGCAGCCACACTGGTGTACTACGCGTGACGTCAGCGCGTGGGCAGCATGCGAGAGTGGAACAGTGACCCTGCAGGCTTCTAACCAACGGGCCGCTGAGCGACCAGGCAAAGAAGTACAATCAATCCAGACGTTCAGTCGTCAGTAGAATTAATGTACCTCATATTATTATTATTATTATTATTGAGTCTTATATAGCGCGTGGTTACCCTTGGGCATCCCAGCACTCTTCCAGAATACCAAACACACTATCAGCGCAACTAAGCAGGGAACAAGTGAGTCTTTAAAAGTTTGCGTAATCGCAAAGTGCACGTTTCAGATCGAAGGGCATACGGAAGAGAGTTCCATAGTGCTGCCACGTTAACGGAAAATCTTCTTCCGCCAGTCTTAGCTTTTTTTACTTTAGCCTTTTGCAGAAGATGTTGGTGGTGCTGATCGGAGAGCACGAGAAGCCTTGTAGGGTTGAACCAAATGCCGCAAGATCGGAGGCCCTTTTCCCTGCAGAAGTTTATGGGCCATGCAAAGTGCCTTAAACTTCACCCTCTCTTTAACAGGGAGCCAGTGAAGCGCCTTCAGCGCCGGTCGAGCTGACTGCCACCTAGGAAGGTCCGTCAGAAACCTGGCGGCAGCATTTTGCACTTGTTGCAATTTGTTAAGAGTTGACTCGGGGCCCCCAAAAACAATGCATTACTGTAATCCAACCGGGAAATGATAAGACCCTGGATTAGTAACCTCCTGGCGGCCATCGGGAGGAGGGGTAAGATCTTCCGGGCTGACCGAAGTAGGCCGAAGCACACGCCTGCGGTCTTTTTTGCGTGTGTCTTGATGGATAAATCCTGCTCAAGCCACACCCCCAAACTCTTGATCTCCTGTTTTGGGGTAGGTGGCATTCCCAAACAGCTGGGCCAGCTACTAAGAAGCAGAGAAGGGGAGGAATTCCCCAACATTATTAGTTCGGTTTTAGAACCGTTAAGTTTGAGTGCTGAGTTACACATCCAGGTGAAAATCCTGGTTAAACATGTATGCAGCACATCGGGTTGATTCGCCGGCTGGGGGAGGCCAACCACCAACTGGGTATCATCAGCATAACTAATGATCCTGATACCCAGTGGAAGTACTACACTCTCCAGTGGGGCCATATAGATATTAAATAGTGTGGGGCTCAATGATGAGCCCTGTGGCACACCACACTGGAGGGGAATCGAGGTTGACTTCTCGTGGCCTTCCCAAACCTCAAACGTACGATCCTCCAAGAAGGACATGAGCCATTTCAGGGCCAATCCGGAGATCCCCACCCCCGACAGTCTCTGGAGTAACACCTGATGGTCTACGGTGTCAAACGCCGCACTAAGGTCCAGGAGGATCACTGCCACCGATCCCCCTGAATCCAAAATGCTCCTGGCATTCTCCACGACTGCCAGTAGGGCAGTATCCGTCCCCTGACCCGGGCGAAATCCCGTCTGGGAGTCACCTAAGAGGGAATTGGATTCCAAGAAGCCCGAAAGGCGCCTGTTCACCAATTTCTCTGCCACCTTGCTAAGGCCCGGAAGCAGGGAAATGGGCCTGAAATTAGCAAGGTCAGCAGGGTCCAAGCTGGGCTTCTTCAGGAGGGCCCTGACAACCGCTCCTTTCCAACTGGGAGGCACAATTCCTTGAGAAAAGGATAAATTCAAAAGATCCGTCACTGGGCCGCCGATGACAGAGGCTACCTGCTTCAAATATTTCACCGGTACCGGATCTCTTGGAGACCCGCTCTTCAAGGTTGTCAAGACCTCAAGAGCCTCGTCCACAGTGACTGGGCCAAAAGAATCCAGCCCAACTATCCTCTCCCCAGTCTGAGGCCCAGGATTACAATCGACCGATGCATCTAGTACTAACCGAGGGAGGGACGCCAAGATGTTCTCTATTTTAGATTTGAAAAACGTGGCTAATTCTAAACATTTTTCACGCGGGTTATCATGCGTGACCGGAGATTCAGGGACATGCAGCAGTTCTCTTATGACCTTAAATGACTCTTTCGAGGACATGGAAGAGTGACTTATTCTCTCCTCATAGAACTTGCATTTCGCTGCCCTAATGGCAAATTTATAGAAGTTAAGTACTGTCCGATATTCTCTCCGGTTAGCTTCATCCCAGTCCCTCCTCCTCATACAATTAGAGTAAAGGCCTTCTTAGGCACCAATCCTGACTACTGCGGTGGATTGGCGGGGGAAAAGAGAGAAAGAAAAAAAGAGAGAGGAAAAAAATTGTCTTCATCATTTGCTATATTTGTTGACGAGATTACCCATATACGCAGTCCTCATCCTGGAAACTGATTATTCCTCCCTTTGGTCTACATTGATATAATGCAGGCTCTTTGACCTTCCTTGAAGTATACTACATATACTGTGGAATTGCTGTATTTTGATCGTCTGAAAAGAACACGACCCTTAGGTGTGTTTGTCCCACACTTTTTGCTTATCTTCGCCCTGATGAAGGTGTAGCCCCGGCTGGGGCTTGACACCGAAACGCGCGTTGGCGTTCTTTAGAGCACTGGGTAGCTGAAACGTCACTACCCACATCTTGTGGATATCAACTACCAAATTGCTATTTAATCATCCTATGGCAGCCCTACGATCCCAATGTGTTTTTATCTATGTGAACTAAATTTGTATATCACTTGTTGTGGTTAAAATGATGATGTCAATGTGGAATGTGTGTCAGTATGATTGTGGTTTGTGAATGAGATGTGTGGGACTGAGTTATCTTATTCTCGTGAATCCTGAAATTTTATTTTACTCAATGATCTTGACCACACTAAAAAATCAATAAAGTTGAGTGTGAGTCAAAGACATTGCTGTTTATTTGAAGTTTGTCCTGGTCTGCCTACAGTGTGTGGTCATCCATCCCCGGACCCTTTATAGGGCCTCCTTGAATTATCTTGACAGGTAGTTTTCCTTATTGGTACTACGCGATTAAAACACACTAGCAAAGCAAATAACTTTTGCCAAGGCGAGACCTATTGACTTTGCCAATGCTTATTTGTCTCTGCTGTGTATTTATATGTATCTTCGTCCTGGTTAATTTTAATCTCAATGGGGGCATCACTTGTGGATTTCTAAGCTGTTCTTCCCAAAGCACATGCCCAGTAGCAGCCTAATTCTGTGTTCCTGTCAACTCACCCACTCCCAACACCTTCAACTATTGGTTAACGGAAGAGTAAGGTTTGTCCTGTCTCAACAGAGATGTTTGAAGAGTAGTATGTTTATTGATGTGTGTGTGCTAAAGAACTCAGGTGTGTGTGTTGCTCTGCTGGGATTCACTCTTGTCTAGTGGTGTAGCAAAGGTGCCAGGAGCGCTGATGGAAGCAAGGAAAATGATATTAAAAAATGGCTGTATTTGGAGGGCCCCGGTGCCACTGCACCTGCTGCTCTATTGACAGCTACGCCCCTGCTGTTGGCCATTGCCTGTCCTGAGATAAGTATTCCTCTAAGAGCCGTCATTGTGCTATGTGGGTGTGGTACCTTTAACCAAACATGTTCTGAATGGTTGTCATGTGCAAGTTGTGAGGCTAGAGATGTGCTGTTGAGGGGGAAGGCATTCCTGACTATGTGTTTGGTGCCATGCTGTGTACACAAGGGTGCCAGGGTGGGTCATTGGGCGGAGTTTCCATGACCCCTGGCTCCCTGCCATTGTCAATATAGTTGGACCTTCTAGTTACAAATCAGTGCAATTTGTGCCTCAGAGTCATAAGTGAGGGAGTGGGGTATATAGGTATATTACAGTGAGGGGTATATATGGGCCCACTGGAGCTACCACTGCTTTGCACAGAGGTGGAACCACACTTCTGGGGGTCTCAAGGGTAGAAAAGGGTGTATTGTTTTTTTTTTTTTTGGGGTGGCCTAGAGATGGACTGCCACAGTTTGATGACAGGCAACATCTCGTCACCGACAGGAGGTACTGGTTGAGGGGCTCAAATTAGAGTTTGGTGGAATGCTTTCCATAGACAACTGGGTCTAGCATTTAAAAAAAAAATGAAAGACAAGAAATGATGAAGAGTGGATACAACAGAATAAGGAAGCATCCAATAGGAGCAGAAGCTTTTCTAGAAAATAAAAAAACAAGCTTTGGCAATGCCAATAGGTCTAGCTTTAAAGGAATGTTGAATAATGGTGTGAAGCCTATTAACGATAGCCCTCCTCCTATCTGTGCTGCTGCCAGTGAAAACCATCATAAATTATTTAGTTATCTAAGACACTTTAATAGCAGTACAATGTTGTGTGTGTCCCTGAGTTTTCAAGTGCAGGCAGCTGGATAAATAAACAAAATGATCACAGCTGTATGGAGGGCAAGAACTTGTTTGTGGAAGCATACAACTTCAGCCCAATCAAAACATGTACCCCAGGCTCCCTACATGTGTGTAGACCCAAAGGCCCTCTCCTGGTGATTCTTACATAATTGACTGGCGACAGCTGCACTGTTAAGTCAGATTATAAAAACAATGGCCCTATCATGCAGGGACATGGCCCCTTGCTTGTTGGTGTCACGGTTTGATTTCCATGTCCTTGACTGCCATGATGGGCATGGCATGTCACAGGCAGGGAAATATAGTTACAGTCATCCTGCCCTAAAAAGGTTGGGATGATTGCCACTATAGCTTTATGACCCTCTGACAGAAGTGCCATCAGGTCAGAGGGTTCCTTTAGCAGAGACAGAGGAGTCTCTACCATTGAAAACCCGGTAGTACTATCCTTACTAAAGAAACATGGTGCAAAATCCCAAAGTGCTGTAACCAGCAGCCTCTCAAGTTGTGGTTGTTTTCTTTGTTACCGCACACTCATGGCAAATTATTGCCACGAACCGCAGATAATTATATGACGTGGTTTAACAGCGTAACTTCAGGAATTTTCATGTAACAAGCATAAAACAAAGTTACCGAAATTACTTGATATTACACTAGTGGAACAGAAGAAATCTCACCCTGGTCTGTTTCAAATGACCTAAATGTTTGCTACTCTATACAACTTACCCTCACCTATAAGAATGAATCACCATATCAACACTAAATATTATACGTTTTAAAAATATGTTGTAAAAATCTTAAAACGAAACTAGCCATTTTTAGGTCTCGGCTCGAAGGCTGCGCTTGCGCAGTCTAGCTCCGAGATTTAACGTTTTGGAGAAGAGGGGCTTGAACCCGCCCCTCTTCTCTCCTCTTCTCCATTGGCTGGCCTCTTAAATGCTGGCCAGCCATTGGAGAAGAGGCTTTGTCTCTCCGAACAGGCTCCGTCCTTTTCGGATTCGGGGGCGTGTTTTTTGCAACTTTTCTCATTTTCCCCTCCAGCCAATGGCAAGAGGAGAGAAAAGAAAAACACGCCCCCGAATCCGAAAACGCCGCTGCCTTTCTCCGAGGCATTTCTGCTTTGCCTCGGAGAAAGGCAGTGGTGTGCTCGTCCTCTCGTTTTTACGGGCCAGCAGTCCCCCCCTGGCGAGGAAAGAAATAATGTAGGCTCCAAATTGCAGTTTAATATGGATGCTGGTATTCTTTCCTGAGACCGTTGACTGACCCCCAGTCATTCGATGCGCTCTGTCTTCAGCAGCCAGCACACGCGCTGTGCCTTTAAATCATCTAACTTCTTCTGCCCCGGCCGAGCACTCCAGCAGAACGGTGGGGGTTTCTTGACTGGTTCACCCTTTTCCTGTCGCCTGACCCCGGAATTGCACACGCCGACTCGCTGCTTCTGGGGCCAACCACACCACAGTGGCATCCTCCAGTCCACTGCAGTCTACTTCCTACCCGATACTCTGTGGCCACCTGACCGGGAATCGAGCACGCCAACTCTCTGCTCCTGGGGCCGGCCACACAACTCTGGCGTCCTCTGCTGCCGCTTGCCTCCTTTCCGATACACAGCGGCCTTGCTCCGTGAGGGGAGGGCGTGGCATCACTCACCCTCCAACCCTGAGCGCATACCAGGGACTGCTCCTCCAATCTGCCGCTGCCGGGCTGGGAGTGGCGTGCTTGGCTAGACCCCCGCCGCTCACTATATTCCACCCCGCAGGATCTCCCCTGCAGGACCGCTGAGGACCACTCACCTTCGAATGGCTCCCTTCCTCTCGACAAGGCCTCACCAGGTACTGAAAATTGTCCTGCGCACCGCAACTAGCTCCAACAAGCATTTACAATGCAATGGTCTCGGCATTGTTAAAGTTACAGCTATTGGCATTGCTCATGACATTATTTTTGTTTATGTTTTTTTTTAAACATTTCAAGAAACGGCAAAGTCAATGCTATTATTCACCTCGATAATCTCCATGGCTGCTCCGTCGTGTCGCGGTGCACACATTCCGGTGGGTTACATCTGCATCACAACAATTAGTGAGACCATTTCATATTTCGGGTACGAATTTCAACAAGAACCCACACAAAACTGACCTTTGGCTACCAAGACATTTCAAATGTATTTAAAATATCGAAATAATTACGCGGCCTCCGGATTGAGCAGGGTAAAGATTAATATTTTGTTGTTAAAATAAATGTAAATAGCTCTTTGATCCCAGACAGAGCTGTTTTCAAAATAAAGATCACTGCCGGCACATAACACGCCGAAATCCGGCTGCGAAACCATCAGTATTCGGCTCTCAGAATCAGCGCTCTCCTAAATGGGCGCAGCGTTCATTGGTGCGGCAGGTGCAGTGACACCGGGGCCTCTGCCTTTTATCACTCAGTGGGCGGCGTGACGTTTTCCTCGCTTCCTTGAGAGGCCAGCGCGCTCTTGCTACTATTAATCACAGCTCCTAGTGCTGCCGGATGGGGCAGGAGCACCTCAGAGGGAGCCCAGCAGCGGCGGGGACACTGGTCAAGCCCGGCCCAAATGCAGACTGTGGATGCTGCTGGGTGAGTGCGCCTGTAGCAAAGAAACCAACTTCACCCCGTCCTGTCCATCTCAAGTTCCACCTTAAAATACTATTATTGCTCATCCGGCGGTGCCTCAAGGGAGCCCCTGCTGGAAGCCCACGTCTTTATGTGAAAGCGCTATGTTTCTGTAGCTTGGGGTGCTCCAGACCTCTTTGCGTTATAGTTTGGTGAAATATTGCCAACACACGAAGTCCCAAAGTCCGCTTTTCATAAATTTACTATTTTAGTCAAGTAGCCAGTTTCCCCTACACCGTGATTCTCCATTCAAACCCGACACGCATTAATTGGCACGGATGAAAGGAGCGGTTAAGATTCGGCCCTGCAGAGCACACCCAGCTGTGAGAGGCTGCCTCAGTGCGCTGTACTTTGTTGCGAGTTCAGCTGTGTGTACCTGCTGGTTGGTAACAAGAGAGCTCGCTGTCTTAGGACCCCTTGAAGTAGAACCCCAGGCCTCAGGCACACAGTGAGGTTCAGCGCCTGTGGGGGTGTACAGCGGCTGTTTTCGTTTCTATTAGTGTGTGCTGCTGTGGGTTTGTGTTTAGTGAAAGTGAGTGTGCAAAGCCCTGCAGGGGGCTTGGCGGGTGCTCGCGTCCAGCTGTGCTGTCTCCAGCAGGTACCGGGGCAGGGAGGTCTGACACAGGCTCCCTGGGGCACAGGGATGAGCTGGTCTCCGGCCAATGGCTGGCAGGGAGGAGGGCGCAGGAGGGGAGAGGGCGAGCCTTGGACTGACTGCCCGTCCCACCTTCCCTCACTCTCAGATGAACCATCTGTCTCTCCGTGTCCTAAGCACAGGCAGCAGAGGCAGGGTTAAGGTTTTAGAAATGGGATCTGCTTTGTGTGATAATTCAAGAATTGAAATCCTTTATCATTTGAGATTTGGGAATCATATTTCAGCCAGCAACATCACTTAGATAAAATGAAAGGGGTGTATGGGCAAAAATGCTTCACTCCTTAGCTAGAAATCTGTCAAGCCACTTCTGGGGTAACATTGGACTGGTAAGCACTTCATCACGTGTAAGCTGTTCAGGGTGCTCGTCTATAGTTCATCCTAGTAGTCTTGTCCTTATGTTATGCATAGTAACAGATTCAAAATCAGTTTTTAGGTCTTGTGTGTATGTGTGTGCCTCTGTGTGTGTGGCTCTGTGTGGGTGGCTTTTTTTGTAGGTAGCTCTATGTGTGGGTGGCTTTGTCTGTGTGTGAGTAACTCTATGTGTGTGTAGGTGGCTCTGTGTGGGTGGCTCTATTTGTGTGCAGGTGGCTCTATGTGAATAGCTCTTTGTAGGTGGATCTGTGTGGGTGGCTCTGTGTGTGTGGGTGGCTTTGTGTGTGTGGCTCTGTGTGTGGGTGAAAATGCAATAGGTCTCGAATTTGAGAGAGATTAAGCTATTGACATTGTAAATAACAATGCCGTTTCGTTAAATGTTTTAAAAACAAAAACATAAACAAAAATAATGTGATGAGCAATGCCAATAGCTCTAACTTTAACAATGCCAAGACCATTGCATTGTAAATGCTTGTTACTCAGGTCAAGGAAAATCAATTACTGCCTTTATGCCTTTAAATGACTACCCCACTAAACAGTTGGCAAGCCTTCTGGCCTGAAAATGCCTCTACCCCATGTCCTCAGGACAGTAGTGTGAGGAACTTGGGGGTGAAAGTTGATGTCCAGCTGTCATTTAAGCATCAAATACAATCTGGTTTGGGTTTATACTTCAGGATTTTACGATCACTGGAAATGTTTTTATACTTAGTGTTTCCTTCTGCAAAGAAAACGGCCATCCAGGTTCTCATTACGTCAAGACTGTACAGCGTTTAGTTCACAAGCGGAACAACGCATGCCATAACAACGCAGTCGTTACAACGACCACATTGTTATTTTCATACCGTTACAACGCAAGTCGGAAAAACGACTTGCGTTAAGGGGGAAGAAGGTGTTGGATTTAAAATCCAACACCTTCCCTAGAGTCCGCACAGACTGGAGTTGAAATAGTAAATTATACTATTCCAACATCCAGCGCCCGCTACAACAAGTCGTTGTTCTGACTTGCGTTATAACGGTATGCGAAATTACGACAGGGTCATTGTAACGACAGCGTTGTTATGGCATGCGTTGTAAACGCATGCGAAAAAAGGGTATATATTCCATCTAGACTAGATCATGGTAACGCGCCTTACCTGGACCTGCCGGAGTATCTTCTGGAGAGATTGCAGGTGGTGCAAAACGCAGCAGCCCGACTCCTTCTGAAACTGCCTATGAGAGTACCTTTCTCCCCACATTTACAAGATCTTCATTGGCTTCTGATGAGGAAAATAATTGTATCCGAGGTGCTGGTGCTGACACATGGGGCTCTCCACCAATCATGGGCTATTTACCTTAGAGCCAGGTTCAGCATCCGTTCTCCCACCCGAAATCTGAGATCTGCCAATAAACTATTGGCAGTGATTCCAAGAATAAGGAAGGCTAGAACAGGAGGTAGATTATTGGCTTTTCTGGGTGCCATTGCTCTGATCAAACTCCTAGTTAGATCTGTGGGCTGTTTCTAATCTGTCAGCCTTTAAAAAAAAAAGGCTGAAACTTGGCTTTTTAATCAGGTGTGAGCTACGGTTATGATCGTCTGATCTTTCGCTACTGGGCCAGGACATTCTGCTGAGTAGCTGTGTGCATTATAAGTCTAATTTCATCATCATATAATCGCCAAGTGAAATCATATTTGTGTGCTACGAACAGTGTCATGTCTTCGTCAGACTCCCTCTTCCATGGCATCCACAAGAGAGCTCCTAGACTGTAAAGTGGTGTGTTTAGGAGCTACGATTGAGGCAATCCTAAGATTTTTCCCTTTTATTGGATATAAACTGTGTCCATGCGCGGTAGGATCAGGGATACAAGGCATGTCGCGTTTACTCTCAGACTGACACCTAAACACTGAGTTCCTCAAAGCACGGTTTGATTGTTGAGATCAATTCTTTCCTTTCTGTCATGGGAGATGAGTAGAATTGGGGAAGAAGAGGTGACCTAATGGAACTAGGGACCCAAGTTCGAGTCCCGGCCTTGCCTCAACATCAAATCACTTAATCTCCGCGTGCTTAAAATGTGTATCTAATCTGGTTCTCATGTAGAGTGCTCTCATTGTCCTCAAGCCAAGGTTGAGCTGTAGAAAATTGCAGAAAATAAATAAATAAAAACAACATCCTGCCTAAAAACATTCTGTGACACTTTCTAAAGGGGAGACCAACTTTAACAAATCACTTGAACATCTGTTTCTTGGTGTTCACCATCAGAACAGGATACCATTATCCTTTTCTAATTTTACAATGGTGATCTGTCTTTTTAAAAAAGTTTTTATAACAGACACGTATGAAGATCAGAGCAGGATTTTAAAACTGAAGGGTTGTGGCATAATCCTTTCTAGGAGTCTATGTAAAAAAAAGGATGAGGCTTGAACATTTAAACAAAAATCCTGTACTTCCCATAATGTGCCACACGGTCGGTATTTTGGTGCCTCACTGTCAGCTTCCTGTTATTGAATCCAGACATGTGACACAATAACAGACATGCACCTAAAATAAGCCAGACCTATTGATTTTGTCAATGCTTATTAGCAGTATCAGATAAATGAGTAAAAATGATTTTGTTGTGAATAATTAGAACTGAAAAAGTTTAAAATCTGAAAATGAGACTAAATTAAACATTGCTGAGGCCTGTTGGAAGGGTTATTCGTCTTTGGAGTTACTCAATTACTCACATTCTTCCCTTCACACCACTTTCCTTGGACTTCTCTCACTATGTTAACCACTTACGCCATTTTCTTCCACACATCTTTCTGAAATTCTCCATCTGAACATCTCACATCCCATCTCTTTCCTCTTCAGCACCCTCTTTTCACTCTTTCCTGCATGTACGTCCTTGCATTTACTTCACTACAGCACCCCTAAGAACATGGCTGATCTGGCCATGGCGGGCATCAGGTGGGAGGCTGGAAAGGTGGGGGCCGATTTTGCACTGGTGGGGGCCGTTTTTGTTACTGGGGTCCATTTTGCAGCAGTGCTGCTGTATCGGCCCCCAGTAACAAAAGCAGCAGTGGGGCTGGCCCATCAAAATTGCCAGGGCTGGTTTGGCTTCCCAATCTGACCCTACCCAAGAACACACAACTGACGCTACCCAGGAACACACAACACACACCACTCACCTCTAAGCACTGCATTTTCTTTTATTTTGGCCCTGCCAATATTTTAAGAACTGTGTACTTCCTTCACACACTTTCACATAAATTCGAAGTTACAATTGCCACATCAATCAGTCAATCAAGGATTTATAAAGGTCAGCAAATCACCCGCGAGGGTCTCAAGGTGCTGGAGTAGCTAACTGCTTTTTGGAGATCTGTTCATTCCAACAGCCAGGTCGTGGTTCCTTTACTGAAATGCTGGAGCAATGAGGCTGTCCTTCAGTGCAGGGGAAGGCCGTTCCAAGCTTTGGCCACCAGATGTGAGAAGAAGCAATCCGCTATTGCATGGGCGGATCCAGGGGGTGTCTGCGAGGAAGGTGGAGGGGGGGGGTCATAGGTGTCTGGTCGGCTGGGGAAAGGTCCTGCGTTCGTTGACGTATGCTGGTCCTTCGTTGTGCAGAGCTTTGTAGGCATGGGTCACCATCTTGAACTGGCATCTCTTCTGGATGGAGAGCCAGTGTAGCCTCTTAAGGTGGGGTGTGATGAGGGTCCCTCTAAGGAGGTTGAGGATGAGTCTTGCAGCTGAATTTTATATTGTCTGCAATCTTTTCAGGAGGCGTGCCGTGAGTCCTACGTAGAGTGCGTGTCCGCAATCCAGCCTGCAGGTGACGAGGGTCTATGTGACGGTCCTTCTGGTGTTGACTGAGAGCCACCTGAAGATCTTACGGAGCATGCATAGGGTGTGGAAGCAGGCGGCTGGGTCTGCGTTTACCTGTTTCTTCATAGATAGCTTGCTGTCCAAGATGATGCAGAGTTTGCAGGTGTGGGGTTTAGCAGGCCACCATTTGTCGTTCCATGGTGAGGTGCTGTTCCCAAAGATGAGGACTTCAGTCTTGTCAGAGCTGAGCTTGCGACAGTTGTCCTTCATCCAATCACATGTGACTACTGCTCTGTGCACTCTGCAGAGAAGCCAAAAATTGGATGAGCATGTGTTATGAACACCTTTATGACCCACTGACAGGCACTGTGAGAAACATGCACTGTCTTCAGCCTCAACTTCAGAGGTCTCAATCGTGGCCTATTATTAACACCCGCTCACACAGACAAGTAACATAACGTGTATTTATAAAGCGCATGTTCACCCAGACGGGCCTCTTGGGGCTGAATAACAGATGTTTATTGTTACCCAACTCAATGGTACTCATTTTATCGACCTCAGAAGGATGAGAGGACCCACTGGGATTTGAACCTGTGACCATTAGGTCAAACACAGGCCCCTACAGTGGATGCATTAGTCCACTAAGCTACCAGATCCGACATCCCAGCAAATAGAGGTGACTATATGCTGTATGAAAAAATCACAACAGCTCTTCCTGGAAAAAGCGAACACTATTAAAAAAAGCAAGATTATGAAAAACGTGTAATATTCACAGGAACTACATCACTCACATAGATTACCTTACAGTTTTTCTATCATTTTTTTAGATCTCGCCTACTAGACCACACCTGCTCTGTCTGTTGCAAGACATATTTTGGGCTCACCAAGAACATACAGGGGTTTGACTTTCCTGCTGTTTTTGTATGCCTGCTCCTTGCTCGTGACCCGGCTTGTCAATCTTGTGTTTGGCCCTCCGATGGCACATTGCCTCTTTACCATCACTTTTGATTGACTGGCTTCTATGCTTTGCTTGCTTTTCAAGCACTACATTTTCTTTTTGGATAAGCACTCCATGAAAGTTCATGTTTTTTCGAGCTGTCTTCCTTGTGTTTTTCTCTTTCCATGATGAAACTTAGAACCATGGCAGGGTTACACCCTCGCGCATATACAAGATCCTGTCAATAGTATGATGCTGAATTAGAGAAGTGCTCTAGGGAAACATCAAAGGGACAGCCACCTATGCCCCAATATTTCTCCGTCACACAAGGTGAAGGGGAAAAACAAGAAAAACAAAATAGACGTTCCCGAGCAAAAACAAGGCAATTAAGCCACTTAAACAGTAAATCTCAATGTGAGTGACACGAATAATCCAGAGTCCAGTGAATCAAAGATAAGTGTATTCTTCTTTATTTTCCTTAGTCTTCTTTGCTCGTATTAACAGCACCAAGATAAGAACAGTAGCCAACACGTGTTTCGTCTCGGGTAAGTTGCCCGGCGACTTCCTCAGGGCATAACAGTAATCACATCCAAAAAATATGTTCATTAATCCACCACATCAATAATGTATTATAAGTAGGTCCATACAATTTTGAACGTCTGTGTACAGTAAATATATATCTCTTAAAACACTTTCTCAATCCCGATCACAAAATCAGATGAAAAGGGTAGGACAATATATCCAAGGACCAACAAGACGGGGAAGGGAGAGTGCTCCGTTCGCCACCAGTATTCAAAGTAAGTATACACTTATCTTTGATTCACTGGACTCTGGATTATTCGTGTCACTCACATTGAGATTTACTGTTTAAGTGGATTAATTGCCTTGTTTTTGCTTGGGAACGTCTATTTTGTTTTTTTCTCTTTCCATTCACTCTGTGTTTCCCTCTGTTGTCTGTGTGCTTCTTCCTGTCTCCTCCCATGTTACACTCGCCCCTGTTTACTTTCCACCCATGTGCTTCTCTGCTGTCCACTCCGCATTTCTTTCTTGTCCATTGCGTCTCCTCCCCATCCTCTGTGTTGCTTCCCACCACCTGGCCCTCATCTCGCGGCTTTTGTTTTCCCTCCCCACCCCATAATGGCCCAGTTGCTGCTTGCCCATGTGCTTCCCCCCTGCCTGCTGCGCGTTGCTCTTTCATCCGTTGCATACCCTACCATCACCCTCTCCCTTTGTGTTGCTTCCTCCCTCCATGTTGTTTCCTACACCCTTGTGTTGCTTCACTTCACCAGTTGTTTTTTTTTTTTTAAACAAAAGACACTTTTAGGCTTTGTTTCTTTTTAGTTACAGATCTAACTCGCATTGGTAACTAAACAGGAAAAACTCTGCGTTATTTTGTAAATAATGCAATAACAACAATTTATGGACAGAACGCAGAACAATGTCATACATTCACCCCTGTACAGAGATCTGGGCCTAAATCCATCGTTTTTTTGCTCACCATGCCATTCCAGTTTGAACCCAGCCCAAACTGTCAAGGCATGTCCTCCCTGGACTGGAAACAAGCATCCTAGGGCCAGTTTTGGGGTTTCACCCCTCTTCAGCCAGGATAGCTTGACTCCAGTGGCATGGAGAGCACGGGACCCATGCCTGGGCATACCCGTTTCACTCGGGGTGACAAATGCAAAAACAACAATTGATGGACAGAATGCAGAACAATGTCATACATTCAGTACAGAGATCTGGGCCTAAATCCATTGTTTTTTTGCTCACCATGCCATTCCAGTTTGAACCCAGCCATATGCAAATCAGTCTTGACCCTGTGCCCAATGGGAACAGTCCAGCCCGAACTGCCAAGCCAGGCCCTCCCTTGGCAGGTAGGGCTAGACTGTTCCCATGAGGCACAGGGTCAAGACTGATTTGCATATGGCTGGGTCTGAACTGAGGTGGCGAAGTGAGCTAAAGAATGATGATGGATTCGACCCAGATCTGTGACTTGGGGTGAGTGTCTGAAAAGTTTCAGTGCTCCGTCCATCATCTCCTTGTGTTTGCTTTGTTTGCCCTAAGTTGACAGGGTATGCACAGATGTGGGTCCCTTGCTCATTTTGCCACTGGATTCAAGCTAGCCTGGCTGATGAAGGGGGTTTGCCTTATTTTGTAAATAAAACAGAAAACAATGTTCCTAATTATGAGGACAATACATTGATTAAAACAATTTGTTAATCTTGATGTTGTGACAAAAAAGTTATCATGTAAATGCCAATGAGATCAAAGCAATAATTGAGTGTATCACAAAATGATATAACCACGGCCGGTGTATAGACAATAGAAAATGTATAGCGGGTCTGAGACAGAGGTGAATGGCATTGCGATCCCTTTCGAGAAAGTCTACAAAATGATGCAGTTTTTTTTCAATTCTTTAGCCATGGAGCACAGCATGTGCAGCATGTCTAAAAAACATTGGCAAAGCCAATAGGTCTCAAAGACAAGATCTATTGGTTTTGCCAGTGCTTGTCCTGTAAAGCTAAGGACCTGTTTCAAATTTTAATTACTGCCATGTCTGGCACCAGGATGGGCCCACCCCACTTAAAGGGCCGTATCAGAGCATCACTGTGGCCACAGAGCACATTGGATCATGAGGGAGCAGCGACTCAGTAATTTGCTGTTTCAGTGCTTAATTTGTGCTGGTGTTTCAAGGTTGTAGGCACCGGCACTCATTTGTAAACTTTGGCATATTTTATTGAGAATGCACCACATGGTGGCGCTGTGTGTGTATTTTTAAGGAAAGTTCATTAGTGGTGCAATTAAATTTTTAATATGTCTAAAAAAAATCACAACACACAGCCTTAAACCTGAAATTTAACGTGACATTTGGGTTGTGTCAAATGCAGTGGGCCTGTGTTAAATACCTTTGAAACGTATTTTTTTTATTATAAATTAAGCACTGGCTGCTTACTCTTCCAGCCTCATTTGATCCTGGAAATTGTAGCGCTTTTTTGCACAGAACCATACATCGCATAAAGTGTTGAGACTTAAAGTTTGAAGTTTGCTTGCCCACCCGGGTGAGGGAGGGCCGTCTGCGCCCCTTGTTAGCTGCAGCCTGACACCGCTGAAAGCACAGATGCTGAATGTTCTAGAAGAAAATCCTCATTAAAATCAGTTTCTCCTGTTACTTCTTCTTACTGTTATTTGCAAAATATCTGCGGCGCTTCAAAGATCGGAGAGGCGCCTGCCACTGAGAAACCCGCTCCAATTTATTTCTCAAATATATCTTTATAAAATACAACTCATCTTGGGTCAAAGCATTTTTTCTCCTCTGCCTTTCTATTTTCCTTCTCTTCTTTCAATACTTTTTTCAATCCTTATTACGGATGTAAATAATAAACTAGATTATCAATACAAATGCTTTTTGCTACTGATCTTTGTGTAATAGCTGATTTCCATTTCTATCAACTTTCACCCATAGAATTAGAGGGAAAATTATCTGTTTCCACTCTCTGTGTTTGTGTTGCTCACTGACAATCCCCAAAGTAGGTTTTCACTCATTCCCCAATGCCAGGCCAATAGCTGCACAAAGTGGCAGTATAGGAAGTCACAATGAGCCTGGGCAGAGGTTATTTTAACTTAAGTCCGACCATGAAACCTATTGGCTTTGCCAGTGTTTTTTTTATCGTAGATTGCCACTCTGAATATGCGTACATCTGTGGTGGCCATCTATGCACAGAATTAAGTGAAATCTAACAAACGGCATTCAATGATGGCCGCCGCGGACCTACGCGCACCCAAGACAGCCATATTTGAACGCAGTTGGTTATAATTTAAGAAATTCAGGTCAAAGATGGCTGCTGTGGGTTGTTGCTTATCTGCAGTTGACATCTTTAAATGTATTTTCTTTAGGACGAGGCAAACTTTAAATTACACCACCGTAATTTGCTTAATTTTATGTTATGCAAATTTCCGCTGTAATGTCACTTTGCGTAATTTACATGCCAGGCGTTGAAAAAAAGTACAATGCACACAGGGGTGCACCAGAAGGTGAGCAGCTGTTGATCGCGCTGGTTTTGTTTAAATGAGCCCTCGTGCAAAGAATTGAAGCAAGTATGCATTTCACTTTACAATATAGCGTGAAATAATGGATTCTCATTTCACATAATTATGCTCAATGTAGTAGAATTTTTCTGTAATTTTGCAAAATTACGCAAAAGCAAACACCGCAAATTGTTATGTTTTTTAAAAATCCCGTTAAAGATGGCTGTCGGGATGCTCTAGTGAAGATTACATAGCTGAAGATGTGAACATGTGGTTGCAGTACTAAGCATTTGGTGCTTCTTTTCTGTTCTTCTCCAAATCTAGAGGTGTTCGGACGCCTCTGGCGTGGGAGCCATTCAAACAGCAGCCATTGGCTAGGGATTGGGGATAAGACTTCAAACAACCTTAAGGACGTTTCCACACTCAGGTCATCACTCTTGTGCAGCTCTTCCTCTAACTTCACTACAAACAATGCAAAAAAAAAACATTGAAGAAATAAAAACCTTCTCGGGGGCTTCACTGATACACCTGGTCCTTTTAAACCAACAAAGAAGAGATTGGCACAGAAGCTGTAATATAAGAACAATGCATTTATTAAACTCACATGAGGGAGATTGCGTCACACAGTACCCTCAAGTCACTGAAGGAGGCATTCTAAGGAGTACACAGAACAGGGGCCTTATATACCCACAGAGGGGCTCAAAAGAAGGCGGTACAAGTACACATGAGAAGAGTTACACACATAGATGGTCATACAGAAAATGCACAGTCAACAAGTAGGAGGAGTAATGAGTTGCTGACATCAGTTAGAACAGCCTGACAGTTCTATACTAGGAGCAGGTGCATTCTACTAGCTAGGTCCTTCTGAGCTTGTGCGAGGTTCTGGAAGAGGGAGAAGGCAAATGGCTTGCACATAGCTAACTAAAATGGCTGCCAAGTACAAAATGTCTTTCAGCTCATGCTAACAGAATCCTGCAATCTTTAACAACATCTGTTCTGGCTGAACTCCACCGGGCTGGCCCATTAAAAGTAGATCTTTCACTTCACCACCAGCAAGAAACCCACTCAGGCTGGTCCTTTACAAAGGGCCTTATTTAGATCTTGGCGGATGGAATACACCGTAACAAACGTGACTGTTATCCCGTTTGCCGTATTACGATCTCCATAGCATATAATGGGTTCGTAATTCGGTGGAAGTTAGTATTTCCCTTTGCCAAGATCTAAATTAGACCCTTAGTCCACCTTCTGGGGTGACTGGGGTAATCCTTCTATTGGCAACACTGGCTTCAAAGACAAATTAATTCTAAAGCCCTCTCTATTAAAAAACAAATTACTGTCAGGGGTTCCTGCCCATTCTTTATAAACCATCTATTCTCTCTCCCCCTTTCACATTACTAGATAACTAATGGTCAATGGGCCATATTATCAAGGAACGGCGATAACATTATCGCCGCTTTAGCGGCAGGAAACTGCCGCTAAAGCTGCAATATTGGGCTTGATAATATGCCCTTGTGAATTCCCATAGAAACCCATGTTCACACGAGAACCTGGGCTTCTATTGGAATTCTATAGGGCATATTATCACGCCCATTATCGCCGCTTTAGCGGCAGTTTCCTGCCACTAAAGCGGCGATAATGTTATCGCCGTTCCTTGATAATATGGCCCAATTTTCTAATAAAACAACTCTCTCTGCCTTCCATGTAGAAGATCCTTTGTTCATCCCGGGGAACCAGTTCAGACCTTTCCACAGAGCAGGGGAAATCACATTGCTGTTACTTTAGGGGTAGGAGCCAGACGGCATCAGTTTGAGGGGGAGCGGGGAGAATATCTACTAAAAACATATATTCGCCTTTGAATTTGATTTTTGATAGATATCTCAATGCCACCAAGATGGTTTATGTAGCCCATTTCTACATCATCCTATGCAGAGTGTGGCTTTTACAGTTATAGCAAGTGTTTACTATTGAGAAAGGCTGCTGCAGCAGGTACAATAAAGTGCTACTTTTAGGGCATAACAATGCGTGTTGCACATGCCTCCCTCTCACACACTAAGCATGTGGGACCAGATGTACAACCGCATTTTTGGGTCGCTAAGATAGTGATTCGGTATATTGCAGGGTTTGCGACAAGAAAATGCGATTTTGAAATGTACTAAACCCATTTATCGATATTTGGAAGAGACATGCTTCAAACAGTTACTGCTTATGGTATGTGCTAATGTTTTGCGACTGGATTTCAGTCGCAAAACATTCATATTTTACTGACTACAGAAAGGTAGTAGGACTCTGTTCACATTTGTGAATAGTCAGGAGAACATTTTTTTGGTGCAGGCAGTGGTCTGTGGGTCTGCAGGCTGGAACAAATGCCAAAAAACTGTTGTAATTTTAGGGGAAAGCATTTCAGATGGCCATGGCAGTCATGAAGTCTTTATTTTCTAGTAACTGATGTGGGTGGTGTAATTCCACGCTGTGATGTGGGTGGTGTAATTCCACGCTGTGATGTGGGTGGTGTAATTCCACACTGTGATGTGGGTGGTGTAATTCCACGCTGTAGGCCACATGTATCACTTTTATGGCACTAGAGCACTTCATCCACCATATATTAATGTGGCACGAAAAGAGTAGGCTATTGCCATAGGAATTAGCAATTCCCTGACCTTGCTTAAGGGTCATAGCAAATTGACTGGAAGATTTTGAGCAGTTTCACAGCGTCCAGAGTTGAACTATACCAGTGAATCCGATGCTCTAGTAAATCTGGGGACAAAATGCAGGTAACACTGATAATATGAGCAAAATATAAATAAGGCCAAATACACACAGAAAAGCAAAACAACACCATAAGGATCAGAGCCCTAATTATGACCTGGAGGCTCTGTACTGGCTGTCGGTGGGTGCTGATGAGGGAGAAATGGCTTCTCTCTCTGCGTGGATGCACATAGTGAAGGAAGCAGAAGATGTGAATTTTAGAGACGTGTTGCAATCATAGTTTCCCCTTAATTCCGAATTGTGTGAGCCTGTGTTAATCACTTATGCACCCTAGAATGTGATGGATGCAATGGTTACATTAATCTCTGCAGATAATATTCAGCCCTTTGTCTTTTTTCCTGTCTATGCCTATACAGACAGGAATCAACAATATGCAAATTAATTTTGGTGCACCATCCCAAAGGGTCAGCCAAAAATGCTAGAAGTTTGTCCAGCCAGTGGCCGAGACATTGCAAGCACCCCCCCACCTATCGCCTTGGTGCTCCTGTGGTACTCACATCGGTCTATAAACAGAAATCCTTACTAGTAAGTGCTCTTAAGGCTTGCTGTGACAGGCTCACTGTGTAGAAGTGGACCTCAGCTAGGCCTACCAGTGCAAGGGGTTCGCCCTTCTCTGCACAGAGTCCTCAGACCAATAGGAAGAAGTTGGCACAGAAACTGGAATAGAAAATACAAAGTTTAATAAACCTCATGAGGTGGAACTACATTCACACAGAACCCTTCGGTATTGAATGAAGTAGTACACCAAACAGAAGGAGCATGGTCCTTTTATACCCACACAGGGGCTTGAAAGAGGGCGGTACAAGTACAGCAGAAGATTTTATGTACATATAAGGTCATATAGAAACGCACAGTCGACAAGTAGGAGGAGTTAACAGTTTGCCAATGCTAGTAAACACATCCTGACAGTTACATACTACTAACAGCTGCAAGGACAGTTGAAAACTCACTGGGCATGTGCAAAGGTGGAAGATGCTAAATATAGTTCGTTTCTAGGCAGATTACAAGAGCAGTCAACACTGAGGGAGGACAAAGCACATGGTGAGCACATGGCAAACAAAATGGCTGTCAGAAATACAAAATGGATTCCGCAAAATGGACAAGATAGCCTCTAAATACAAGATGGATTCTGCTAATGCTAAGCCAATCGCTGCCAATTTACAAAAGACGACCCTTTTAGCATTAGCTGAAGACATCTGTTCCTCTGGGGTAATCTAAATATGCATCCCGTACATCTATTAGCATTATTTCGGCCACCTCTTTATTCAACATTTGTTGGGCTTCTGTTTCTGCAACATTCCTTTTGACAGGTATACAGGCAGAGATGCAAATGGAGCAAAGCATTGGACCACATTGGATACATACACAGCATGTAAAAAGTATCGTAATCATTACACACAGAATAGTCAGTAGCTTCCAGCCCCAAGCAGAAACAAGAGTCCAAAACCATCTAGCAAAAGTCCAAGTACCATTCTCTGGATGAATTTCTGCAGCAATCGCATGCAGTTTTGATATTGCGTCATATACTGAAGGTGAGTGATCTGGTATGAATACGCAACAGCTGCTACCGATGATGCGACATGCACCACCTCGATCAGCCAGAACCACATCTAAAACCATTCGGTTCTGGAGAGCTACAATCCTTGCAATTTGCAGCTCCTCCGTAATGTTCCCAAGTGCCATAGCTGTGTGATTGGTAACACCTTCCACAACTCTAGTTATTCGTCTTACTTTCCTACTGTTTAATGCAGCACCCACAAAGAAGAACAAACCTAAATTAAAATCGCCATATTGTTGCAGAGTGGTATCAGTTTGGTCTACTTCGTCAGTACTTATTGTCCTCTTGTATCTATTTCTAGAGATATCGTTAAATAATTTAAGGTCCCGGTGATATGATGCAGGTGCCAGAAACACAGGGGGCAATAGAAAGGACACATAGCACACACCTGACCATCCAGCAGGTAGTTGATAATATCCGTGGCTACCACAGAGAAAATAGGTATTATGTGAGGCTATAAAACTGCTATTATTTATACCTTCAATAGTCAGAATTACAGTACATTCGCTTTTCCCCACTGGAATTCTCCCAATACTGCTTACACATAGATCTGCTTTAGCTCTAGTAACAGAAATCACAAATTGCTTATTACTGGTAAAAGTTCTCATATTTGTGAAGACATATGGTGTTGAAATATTGTCCGGTTGATACTCTTCCCATTCCCATTTGGTCCCTTTGGCTTGAGGATAACCATCTTTATCTTGGTAGCATACTTTATTAAGGTGAAAAAGAAGCCCGCCTACTGTGCGTCTTCCAGATGCAAACAAAAGCGCATACCAAGCTTGACAAGAACCATTATGAGAAAAGGGAAGAGGAATAAAAGGTGTTCCTCCTTTCTTTTGAAGTGCAGGTATCATCCCACACACCCAACAGTTGGTAATATTTGTGGCATTATGAGTATGATGCAACATCTGGATAAAGGTATTATTTTAATAAGATTGTCGATGCTTCTGCTCATAGTAGGGAAGCGTAAAGTAGTGGTGTTCAACTGATACTGGAGTAGTGGCGATCAAAAGCTCTCGAGCAGGAGCCACTTTCTCAACTAACCAGGTTATTACTGCTACAGCCACCATAGCAACAACAAACCCTATAGCACAAATGATCTTTCTCTTAGCAACAGTTGATTTCATTGCGGACATGATCAGCTTGTCGTTGAAAACAATCGTTGGAGCTCTTATCCCTGGACAGCCGTTGGTTTCTTCACCGAGGGTCAAGACGGGTGTCGCTACACTATACAAGACTGATGCTCCCCCTTGCCACATCGGCATTCCGTTTCACTAACCCAGGGCGGTTGCTCAACCAGTCTATTTTGACGCTGCGGGCTCTTTCCGTTGTCTCAGTTGGTATCAGGATACTCCAGGAATCCTGTGGTCCGGGAAGACTCCCTCAAGTTCGTCAGGTGATATGGCTTGGCCTTTCTCTGTATCCAGGATGTCCCGATGGTCGATTAAGGCAGCAGGATCCACCAAGGTAGACGGCACTTTCTTGCAATGGGTGGAGTGCACCCAGTTCCTCCTGTTTGTCACTTGGACCGCAGTTCTCGTTGAAAGGAGCACCTGCTCTGGGCCGCGCCACCTCGGTTCCAAGCTGCTCGACCTCTGGAATGATCGGATCATCACCTGGTCTCCAGGTCGAAGTCCATGGCCTTCACCTGCAGACCTATCAGGAATAGCTTCTCGAACCTGTTGATGAATAGAAACCAAACTGTCAGTCAATTGTGATAGGTAGTCACTCATCAACACACATGGTACATCATGTATGGGGCGTGGTTTAGGAATTCCCCAAATGTTCATAGGCCTTCCAAACACCACCTCATATGGTGTAAGACCTGATCGCGAATGTGGCACTGATCTAATGGACAACAGTGGCAAAGGTAATGCGTCTGGCCAATTCAAGGATGTGGAAGCCAGTATTTTCGCCAGTTTCAATTTAAGTGTGGCGTTATACCTTTCCACTAGCCCTGCTGATTGTGGATGGAAAGCAGCGTGGAACTTGTGCCTAATTCCTAATGCCTTCAGGACATAGTCGACAACTTGGCCAACAAAATGGGGTCCGTTATCACTCCATAAAAGCTTACATTCACCAAATCTAGGGAAGAATTCCTTCAAAAGTACCTTTGCTGTAGTGAGAGCTGTATTGTCCTTCGTAGGGTATGCCTCTATCCATTTACTAAAGGCACATACCACTACCAAAACATACTTTAAGTTATTACAGCGCTCAAGCTGGATGTAATCCATTTGCAAAACTTCAAAAGGTGCGGTTGGCGTAGCAAACCCTCCTGTAGGAGTTTGTGTCCCTTTACCAGGATTATGCTGAAGACAAATCAGACAAGACTGCACCATCTTTTTAGCTGTGCCGGCAATTTCTGGATGCTCCCAAACTTGCGTGAGCAATTTTGTGATCGAGGAGGCTCCAACATGTGCCGGCTCATGTGCCATATGAATCATAGGTTGTAAATAGGCTGTAGGCAGTCTCCACTTGCTCATCTCTTTATTCCTCCAACAGCCCTCATCGGCCAATGTTCCCTTCTTAGACCATTGCTCAATTTCTTCTGCAGAAACAGATCTCTGCATATCTAGCACTCCCTGTCTGGTATCATGCCAACGTTCAGCCTGTGACTTCACTACGTACATAGACGTGGTGCTTCGCTGCATGGCAGTTTCACGGGCTGTTTGGTCTGCAAAAGCATTGCCTTGTCCTATCTTATTAATTATTTTTTTATGTGTGCTACATTTAACAATTGCTATTCTCTTTGGGTATGTTAAAGCAGTCAAGAGATTATGTACTAATTCTCCATGCATTATTTGCATCCCGTGGGATGTAAGAAAGCCCCTCTCCTTCCAGAGTAGCCCAAAATCATGAGCCACTCCGAAAGCATAGCGGCTATCTGTATAAATGTTCACAGATAAGTCAGTACTAAGTTCACATGCTCGTGTTAAAGCTATTAGCTCAGCTGCCTGAGCTGACTTCTGTGGAATACGAGCTGTCTCAACTACCGTCTGAAGTGTTGTAATTGCATATGCAGCTGACGTTGTACCATCTGGTAACTTCAAACAGGACCCATCAACCCATAGTTCCCCATCAACACTTGAAAGGGGCGTGTCTTGCAATCGACACGACCCTTTGTCTGTTCCTCAGTAAGGAATATACAATCATGAGACTCCTGTGACTGAGTCACCGGGTATGGCAACAAAGTGGCTGGGTTTAGTATCGTACATCTCTTTAGTGTAATGTGAGGGGCCAACAATGTCAATTTGTATCCTGGCAGACGAACACTAGTTAAATGCTGCGTCTTCGTCTGATTTAAAAGGGCATCAACCGCATGGGGTACTAGCACCAACAGCTTATGTGACAAAACTATCCCTTCACTCTGACGTATTGATACAGCTGTTGCTGCAACTGAACGGAAGCATCCAGGTAACGCACGAGCAACAGGATCAAGTACTGCTGAAAAATATGCACAGGGACGTTGTTTGTCACCGTGTGTGCTGCACTAAAACTGACAATGCGCATCCATCTTTCTCATGTACATAGAGTGTAAAAGGCTTCGTATAATCTGGAGTACCTAACACTGGTGCTGAACAAAGAGCTTGTCGTGACTGTCGGAAAGCAGTCTCACATTCATCTGTCCATGGGAGGGGCATTGGAGTATCTTTAGTCAAAAGTGCTAGCAAGGGTTTAACAATGTGTGAAAACCCTAATATCCATTGCCTACAAAAAGAAGTAAGACCAATGAATGCACGAACATCTTTCTGTGTAAGGGGGAATGATGTGTCTAAAATAGCTTGAATGCGATCTGGTGTGAGTGCACGGCCCTCCTTAGACAGAAGGTGACCTAAGTAGGTTACCTTCGGTCTACAATATTGCAATTTCTTTCGTGACACTTTGTGATGATGGGAAGCAAGAAAAGATAGCAAGGACAAAGTACATTTTTCACACTGTTCAGGGGTATCGGCTGCCAACAAGATGTCATCGACATATTGTATGAGAGCCACACCTTCAGGCAAAACAAAAGAATCAAGTTGTCTTTTTAATGCTTGACTGTAAATACTAGGACTCTCAGTATAGCCTTGAGGAACTCTACAAAATCTATACGATCGATTATTCAAAGTGAAACCGAACAAATATCGGCTATCAGGATGAATAGGGATCGAAAAGAAAGCATTCTTCAAGTCTATCACAGAGAATGTAGTTGCTGTCGGAGGAACCAAAGTAAGAAGTGTCGTTATGTCAGAAACCATGGGGTATTGTGGTACTACAATCTTGTTAACTTCTCGCAAATCAATAATGAATCGGTACATCCTAGTGTCAGTATCTTTTTTCAGAATAGGAAGAATCGGACTGTTACAAACATTGTAAGGAACTTCCTCAACAAAACCCACATCAATGAGATCATGGACAATACGTATGAGTGCTTCTTCACCTTCCTGTGAAATTTTGTATTGAGGCAAACGTGGCAGCACTGCGCCCTCCTTGACACTAATATGTACTGGTGGAATAACCATTTGCCCTACATCAGTGTCTGAAGTAGCCCACAAATTACTAGGGAGTGAAGCTAATGCAATATCCTCTTTAACAAGACAAGCTCTCTCCTTCAAAGGATGGTTGTCATTCAAGATAACACGTACACCTTCTGGAGAACATCGTATCGTAGCTCTGAAATACTTGAGCATATCAAGACCCACAATATTGTCTGGTGTATTCGGGGAAAGCAAAAATGGACACAGAGCAGTAAATTTATCCACATGGAATGCAAGTGGTTGTGACAATGGGCTAAGGGAAGGGGTTCCATCGAAACCTATCGATTTAATGGTTAAGCCAGACAGGGGAGCCCTTGGAACCAATTGTTTAGATAAGGCGCTTCGAGTAGCTCCTGTATCAACCAGAAACTGATCAGTGGAACCCAAAACATTTGCTGTAACATAGGGACCCCTCTGATCTACTGGAACTTCAACTGATTCCTTACCCCATCCTAGGCAATCCTATGCATAAGCAGAATCTTGAGAATCAGACGGCCCATAGTCGGATATTTGATATTGGTTCCTCCTATCAAAAGTGTTAAACCCATTCTGCCCACGTATATTAGCATCAAACCTAGCACAATCACCTGTGCTTCCTCTAGGCCCTGAATATCCTGAACGATTTCTCATTTGACCACGTGGACACTGCTGAGCACACAGTGCTGGACAATCGGAAGCCCAATGCCCACATTTCTTACAGTACGCGCACTGGTCAGCAGACAAATTCGAACGAGTATAAGAAGGGAAAGACGAACCATAAGATCCACGTCCACCTCTATCACTACCTCTAAAAGGCGGACCATAAGCCTGAGCCAACATAACCTTCGTTTTTAATTCTTTAGTCTTCTTATCCTCATTACCCTTTGCTTCTAATTCCTGGCGTTCATAATACTGAGCCATAGTCAAGAGAGAAACCGGAGTCCATGAACTCTCACTGGCTTTTAAGCGACTAGCTATTCCTGGCAACAGGTTTGTGACATATTTATCGACAAACAGATGTCTGCCTGTGTCATCTGTCAATGACTGGCCACTAAAATCGTGGAATGCTTCTTCAAAGCGTGTAAAGAAATCAGAGACCGATTCATCTGCCTTTTGCTTACAAGACGCTAAAACAGTCCAATCTATCTTTTTAGGGGGAATAATCGTTTTTAACTTAACTAATATAGCTGCGAGAAGATCTAAAATTAACTGACATGGCTTCTGTGCGGGTTCCCTTTCTACATCCATTTGTTTTAACTCTTTCCATAACGCCCCAAAAGCTGCACAATCATCAATTTTATGAACAGTTCTCCACATATCAGGCGGTAATATCAATCCGAAAAATAAATCAATATCAGGCAAAGTCATAGTACAAGAGCTAATAGCACCCTCAACTTCCTCATAAAAAGCGGCTGGATTTTTCCGCGGATCAGGCAATGCAGTTTTAAGTGCCATGACATCCGTCCTATTCCAAGGAGTGTAAACTAGGCCTGGGCTAAATTTCCGTTCCGCTCGCGGAAATTGCGATAATTTGACATTTTCGCGTTCCGCGGAGAGCGCGAAAATGTCAAAATTTCCGCATTCCGCAGCTTAGCGATAGTTTGGTTCTTGCTCGCGCTGTAAAATAATACATTCTCGCGCGCGCGCGATCGCCTTACCTGAATCCCCGCGTTCGGCGACAAGTTTTCCCGATCCGGTCGCGTTCTTCACGAGATGTTGGATTGTTGGTAGCCATTTGCGATGTCTCGTGACAGTTCGCGCCCGAAGTAACGTCATGCGTCGCGCGTTCACGTCTTTCTTCTCGCGATCATGCACTGCGAGAAGAGTGAAAACAAGATGGCCTCGCCCGCGAGCAACCGCATGGGTAAGTTGGCGAGCCGCGACCACGCAGAAAATACCACGAACGGGCGGGAAAAAAACTTCCGCATCTTCGCGATATTTCCGCGTGTTTGCGGAGATTTTTAACATTTTCGCGATCATTTGCGAAAGTCGCTTTCGCAAATTCTGCCCACCCCTAGTGTAAACCCAATTATAGATAAAATAACCCTTTGCATCGATAGAGGCCTTATCATCACTTGTACCCTGTCCTTTAGGAGGAACATACAAAGGCGCGGCCTTCCGCATAGGTTTCGCATGAACTATCATAGTCTTAGCTGTTCCGGAGATAGAAGCTTGTGCCATGCCGGTCTGAGATGTCTGTGCAGCTACGTCTGCAGCCTTTTTCTCCTCTTGCAAACGGACTGCATCAACACGCAGTTTAACCAAACGCCTGATTGTATCATTCACCTGGGGGAAAACAAAAAGACCATCATGCATTTGCTTACAATTAACTGCTACATCGTCGGGCTCTAACTCCTCAGAATATTTCCTAAACAGCTCAAAGACCTCTGCGGCAAACACCTCAGTAAAATACAGCTGCTCCCTTTCCTACCACCCTTTCATACTATCTAGAAGTTCAGAGGCGGGGGCAATGCTACGAACTGCTTTACGAGCAGCAGATCTAAGCTGGGACGAACGCGCAGCGGTCAACATAGAACGAGTTTCTCGTGCCTTGTGTTCCTCCGAACTAAACTCCTCATCTGACTCATGAGGGGCAGAAGGAACAGTATACGGAGGTGGAGGACGATCTAATAATAAGGAATCATCATAAAAGGGCCGCCGAACAGCGTATTGGCCAGTTACCTGTAAATTGAGCACCCTATCTGCTCTCTCTTTTAACTCTTTTATTTCTTTGTTCTTCAGCTCTAATGCTTTCACATAAATGTTCTTTTGCTGTTCTTTTTCAATCAAGGCTTGCTCACGCTTCATTCGTTCACGCACTTCTTTCTCCCACATTTGTACACAATCAAACATATCTTGCCTAGTCTTTCGCTTACACAGACATTGTTCCACATACTCAATCTTTCGTAAATCAAATGACCCATACATAGGCCAACGCAACTCAGGATCCTTACTAGTGTATTTATTCCATAATGTGCTGTACATTATAGAAGAAAGATCATGCTTAATATACATATCCCTATTAGGCGTCCCCTCCGGGGGGGCTGATTGTGCTTCATCGAGTCTCAAATTGGTACCACTACAAAAGCAACACATCCTACGAAGTGTGCTAAAAACAGGCATGCCAAAAATAGTGCAGAATATGCAGTATTATAATCAAAGTAGCACTTAAGGTACCTTTAGTATGATGTGCCGTTCAAATCAATTCAGATAATGAAATGAAATGAAATGAAAAATTATATTTGTATAGCGTGTAACTACCCGGAGGCCTCGCAGCACTTTGACTGATTACTGTATAGATAGAGAAAATTCTCCTCATTACCTGCCTATATAAATTGCAATTTATATATGAATCACATAGAAATCTAAGTTGGCCAACACAAATTCCAAAATACAAAAGCCGCAGTAAGTGTTACTAAACTACCTTACCAATCCCAGGCATAAAAACCAACAGCAAGCGCCGCAGAATGACACTTACCAATCACTTGGTGTCCAGGTTCCAACTGCCAAGTTCTAAAATCGACCAAATGGTCACTGCACGGCGAATCAACAGAAGAGATCTCAGTCGAGGACCGGCACCACCTGGATGGTCAGATAAGAAAGAAAGGAAAAACGCAGTGGTTGCCAAGACTCGAGTTTCATCGGGCAGCGATTGCGTCCAAAGCGAGATTCCAATCCTTCGTTGCGACCAATCCTTTGGGCATCCGAGTCGCCGATGGGCCCCACTGGTTGGGCGCCAATTTGTAGAAGTGGACCTCAGCTAGGCCTACCAGTGCAAGGGGTTCGCCCTTCTCTGCACAGAGTCCTCAGACCAATAGGAAGAAGTTGGCACAGAAACTGGAATAGAAAATACAAAGTTTAATAAACCTCATGAGGTAGAACTACATTCACACAGCACCCTTCGGTATTGAATGAAGTAGCACACCAAACAGAAGGAGCATGGTCCTTTTATACCCACACAGGGGCTTGAAAGAGGGCGGTACAAGTACAGCAGAAGATTTTATGTACATATAAGGTCATATAGAAATGCACAATCGACAAGTAGGAGGAGTTAACAGTTTGCCAATGCTATTAAACACATCCTGACAGTTACATACTACTAACAGCTGCAAGGACAGTTGAAAACTCACTGGGCATATGCAAAGGTGGAAGATGCTAAATATAGTTCGTTTCTAGGCAGATTACAAGAGCAGTCAACAGTGAGGGAGGACAAAGCACATGGTGAGCACATGGCAAACAAAATGGCTGTCAGAAATACAAAATGGATTCCGCAAAATGGACAAGATAGCCTCTAAATACAAGATGGATTCTGCTAATGCTAAGCCAATCGCTGCCAATTTACAACAACTGAGGCAGTCCTTAACAGTCCTTAAGGGAGATGGAATGGCCCATGTGCATGGATGCCTCAAAGGCGTCAAAGAACAAGCCGCACACACTCTTAGCAGCACAGACATGCAGGATAAAGCAAAGGGTCAACGCATGAGGCTTCGATTTGTGACAGTACAGGTGTGAAGGCAGTGGAGGATGGACCAGCAGAAGGCTTCTATGGCTGGACGCCTGCGGAAACCTTACAGAGCACCACGAAATGATGCACAACCAAAGTGAGGGAAGGGATGAGCCTCTTCAGGTGGCACCAAGCAGACCTCCTCAGTGTTGTCTGCTTGGTGCAAACTACAAAGGAGTGTTAGGTTTTCAGTGTTGGAAGTTGACCAAGAGCCTGATTGATATTTCAGCGGATGGGTTACGAGATCGCAATGGTGACGTTTATCCCATCCGCTGAAATATGAATCCCATAATATCCTATGGGGTTGATATTTCAGCGGATGGGATATGACGGGATATGTGACGGAATATCCGGGCCGCCGCAATCTTAATCAGGCCCTTGGTTTTTCCTGAATTTGCAGGTATCCCTCTCTCTTAGTGGGACTTGCATGTCTTGTTCGAGTCCGTGGATCAATGAGCCCGGATCTTGCAATGACTGTTGCCCTTTTTTCTTGACATAAAAAAAAAAAACAATTGTGAAGTATCACAATTGTTGCAACTGAATATGTTTTTTATGGTCAGTGGGAGGTTTCCACATAATGGTATATGTACTCGTGTGAGTAGTTTAATACCAGTGAACAATTGAGTTTTTTCAAGATCTGGGGTTGTGTACGGCTTCCAGTCTGCGTTGACTACTCGTTAAACTGTTCTGGAATGTTCTCCTTTGTATCAAATATTGGGGTAGTCCCACCTGATATCTACGGTGGGTGGCTCGATAGCGGCGCAGTTCCTGTTCCAGTGCAATGGTGTAGCTCCAGTTTAGGACTGATAATTCATATTTGATCCTCTGTGATTTAACTTCCCATGCTTGATAAGGGACCCTGAAGTTGTCATTTCAGTTTGATGGGTGTGGTTGCTAAGGTTATGGGGTTGTCACTTGATTTCGTTCCTCAATTGTGTACTTTGATCGGCCGAGTACTAGCTTTATTTTGGCATCATTTGGGGTAATCAGTTTAACTGCTTTGTTTAGTTGATTGTATTTGCCAAGTGCCACATCAACCGAGATGTCCTTGTGGCATGGAGACAAACCTTTAGCTAAACTCCAAGAGCAGTGAACATCTACCACAATCATGATAGAAAGACGAACATATTGTACTACCCAGGGAACTGTCAAATGTATGCATTCACCTGCCTTACAGCAATGCTGAGGGGGCAACTAATGCAAGTGACTACCAAGCAAACAAATCAACTTACTACCCTAATAAGGAGGCAACCAACTTATTGCACTACTAAGAAACTGTCAAGTTATGCACTAATAAGCAAACATCTGGGCCACTGCCCTGTTCGGGAGACAATTATTGTATAGAATTACAAAGGAACCAATCCGCTTTCTGCACTAATGATGGCACAACCAAGTTCTTTCACTACAGAAGGAACAGCCAATATATTGCATTCCGAGGGGACAATGAACTCACTGAACTAATGGGGCAATAACCAAACTTTCTGTATGATTCACGAAACAACCAAACAACTACACTGTTGAAGAATTAACCAGCCAACTTTACTACTGAGAGAACAATCAAACAACTGCATTCAAGAGAGTAGGTCACTTTACTGCGCTTCTGAGGGATGGTCGAGCTTTAGCATTCTTGATGGCGCAAAATCTGACTGGATTTCTGGGGGTACAGTGAAGGTGTGGCATTTTTGATGGTGCAATCATCTAACTGGACTTCTGGGGGAACAGTCGAGCTGTGGCATTCTTGATAGTGCAATCATCTAACTGAACTTGTGGGGGAACATTCGAGCTGTGGCATTCTTGATGGCGCAGTCATCTAACAGGACTTCTGGGGGAACAGTCGAACTGTGGCATTCTTGATAGTGCAATCATCT
This sequence comes from Triturus cristatus, assembly GCF_964204655.1. NCBI lineage: Eukaryota > Metazoa > Chordata > Amphibia > Caudata > Salamandridae > Triturus > Triturus cristatus. The sequence goes on from NC_140589.1 coordinate 1,804,617,149, forward strand.
AACTGAACTTCTGGGGGAACATTCGAGCTGTGGCATTCTTGATGGTGCAGTCATCTAACTGGACTTCTGGGGGTACATTCGAGCTGTGGCATTCTTGATGGTGCAGTCATCTAACTGGACTTCTGGGGGAACAGTCGAGCTGTGGCATTCTTGATGGCACAGTCATCTAACTGGACTTCTGGGGGAACATTCGAGCTGTGGCATTCTTGATGGCGCAGTCATCTAACTGGACTTCTGGGGGAACAGTCGAACTGTGGCATTCTTGATAGTGCAATCATCTAACTGAACTTCTGGGGGAACATTCGAGCTGTGGCATTCTTGATGGTGCAGTCATCTAACTGGACTTCTGGGGGTACAGTGGCGGCGTGGCATTCTTGATGGTGCAATCATCTAACTGGACTTCTGGGGGTACAGTGGAGGCGTGCCATTCTTGATGGCGCAGTCGTCTAACTGGACTACTGAGGGAACAGTGGAGGTGTGGCATTCTTGATGGTACAGTCATCTAACTGGACTTCTGGGGGTACAGTGGAGGCGTGGCATTCTTGATGGCACAGTCATCTAACTGGACTTCTGGGGGAACATTCGAGCTGTGGCATTCTTGATGGTGCAGTCATCTAACTGGACTTCTGGGGGTACAGTGGCGGCGTGGCATTCTTGATGGTGCAATCATCTAACTGGACTTCTGGGGGTACAGTGGCGGCATGGCATTCTTGATGCTGCAATCATCTAACTGGACTTCTGGGGGTACAGTGGAGGCATGGCATTCTTGATGGCGCTGTCATCTAACTGGACTTCTGGGGGTACAGTGGAGGCGTGGCATTCTTGATGGCGCTGTCATCTAACTGGACTACTGAGGGAACAGTGGAGATGTGGCATTCTTGATGGCGCTGTCATCTAACTGGACTTCTGGGGGAACAGTCGAGCTATGTCATTCTTGATGGCGCTGTCATCTAACTGGACTTATGGGGGAACAGTCGAGCTGTGGCATTCTTGATGGTGCAATCATTTAACTGGACTTCTGAGGGTACAGTGGCGGCGTGGCATTCTTGATGGCACAGTCATCTAACTGGACTTCTGGGGGAACAGTCGAGCCGTGGCATTCTTGATGGTGCAGTCATCTAACTGAACTTCTGGGGGAACATTCGAGCTGTGGCATTCTTGATGGTGCAATCATCTAACTGGACTTCTGGGGTTACAGTGGCGGCGTGGCATTCTTGATGCTGCAATCATCTAGCTGGACATCTGGGGGTACAGTGGAGGCATGGCATTCTTGATGGCGCTGTCATCTAACTGGACTTCTGGGGGTACAGTGGAGGCGTGGCATTCTTGATGGTGCTGTCATCTAACTGGACTTCTGAGGGTACAGTGGCGGCGTGGCATTCTTGATGGCACAGTCATCTAACTGGACTTCTGGGGGAACAGTCGAGCCGTGGCATTCTTGATGGTGCAGTCATCTAACTGAACTTCTGGGGGAACATTCGAGCTGTGGCATTCTTGATGGTGCAATCATCTAACTGGACTTCTGGGGTTACAGTGGCGGCGTGGCATTCTTGATGCTGCAATCATCTAGCTGGACATCTGGGGGTACAGTGGAGGCATGGCATTCTTGATGGCGCTGTCATCTAACTGGACTTCTGGGGGTACAGTGGAGGCGTGGCATTCTTGATGGTGCTGTCATCTAACTGGACTACTGAGGGAACAGTGGAGGTGTGGAATTCTTGATGGCGTTGTCATCTAACTGGACTTCTGGGGGAACAGTCGAGCTATGGCATTCTTGATGGTGCAATCATCTAATGACTGCTGAGGGAACAGTCGAGCTGTGGCATTCTTGATGGTGCAATCATCTAACTGGACTTCTGAGGGTACAGTGGCGGCGTGGCATTCTTGATGGTGCAATCATCTAAATGGACTTCGGGGGTACAGTGGAGGCGTGGCATTCTTGATGGAGCAATAATCTAACAGGACTTCTGGGGTACAGTGGAGGCGTGGCATTCTTGATGGCGCAGTCATCTAACTGGACTTCTGGGGGTACAGTGGAGGCGTGGCATTCTTGATGGCACAGTCATCTAACTGGACTTCTGGGGGTACAGTGGAGGCGTGGCATTCTTGATGCTGCAATCATCTAACTGGACTTCTGGGGGTACAGTGGAGGCGTGGCATTCTTGATGGCACTGTCATCTAACTGGACTTCTGGGGGTACAGTGGAGGCGTGGCATTCTTGATGGCGCTGTCATCTAACTGGACTACTGAGGGAACAGTGGAGGTGTGGCATTCTTGATGGCGCTGTCATCTAACTGGATTTCTGGGGGAACAGTCGAGCTATGTCATTCTTGATGGCGCTGTCATCTAACTGGACGTATGGGGGAACAGTCGAGCTGTGGCATTCTTGATGGTGCAATCATTTAACTGGACTTCTGAGGGTACAGTGGCGGCGTGGCATTTTTGATGGCACAGTCATCTAACTGGACTTCTGGGGGAACAGTCGAGCTGTGGCATTCTTGATGGTGCAGTCATCTAACTGAACTTCTGGGGGAACATTCGAGCTGTGGCATTCTTGATGGTGCAATCATCTAACTGGACTTCTGGGGGTACAGTGGCGGCGTGGCATTCTTGATGCTGCAATCATCTAGCTGGACTTCTGGGGGTACAGTGGAGGCGTGGCATTCTTGATGGCGCTGTCATCTAACTGGACTTCTGGGGGTACAGTGGAGGCGTGGCATTCTTGATGGTGCTGTCATCTAACTGGACTACTGAGGGAACAGTGGAGGTGTGGAATTCTTGATGGCGTTGTCATCTAACTGGACTTCTGGGGGAACAGTCGAGCTATGGCATTCTTGATGGTGCAATCATTTAACTGGACTTCTGAGGGTACTGTGGCGGTGTGGCATTCTTGATGGCACAGTCATCTAACTGGACTTCTGAGGGTACAGTGGCGGCGTGGCATTCTTGATGCTGCAATCATCTAGCTGGACTTCTGGGGGTACAGTGGAGGCGTGGCATTCTTGATGGCGCTGTCATCTAACTGGACTTCTGGGGGTACAGTGGAGGCGTGGCATTCTTGATGGTGCTGTCATCTAACTGGACTACTGAGGGAACAGTGGAGGTGTGGAATTCTTGATGGCGTTGTCATCTAACTGGACTTCTGGGGGAACAGTCGAGATATGGCATTCTTGATGGTGCAATCATCTAACGACTGCTGAGGGAACAGTGGAGCTGTGGCATTCTTGATGGTGCAATCATCTAACTGGACTTCTGAGGGTACAGTGGCGGCGTGGCATTCTTGATGGTGCAATCATCTAAATGGACTTCGGGGATACAGTGGAGGCGTGGCATTCTTGATGGAGCAATAATCTAACAGGACTTCTGGGGTACAGTGGAGGCGTGGCATTCTTGATGGCGCAGTCATCTAACAGGACTTCTGGGGTACAGTGGAGGCATGGCATTCTTGATGGAGCAATAATCTAGGGTAGAAGAGAATATATTTTTTTTAATAGCACTATTCCTTTGGCTACTTTCACAGCATTCTATACAAAAAATATTCAAAAACGTTTCCCTAGTTCCTATACTGGCTTCAGTAAAAACTGGTTTCAAGAAGGAATGCCTTGGCGTCTTATGTTAGAATTAAGACAGTAATTTCTGTTTGGCCTTTTGTTTTTCAAATAAGAGGCTTGTTCTTATTAAAAATAGGTTTCTGCTCAATTCTGAGCAAACCACAGCTGTCAGATATTTTCGGTCCCATTGTGATCTAATGCTTCTCTGGGCACCGCAGTGACATTTTTCGATATGTTTTGAGATTCGCTAATAAAGGCGATCTCACCAGCTTGTACCTTTATATGTCTTTAAGTGCAGGGATAATTCTCTGTTTCTTAGCAGTTCAACGCCCGTGTCTAGAATGTAGTTTTAAAATAAATGAATAATGCTAAGCCTTTGTGTTTTAACTGAATTGATCACTACTGCACATGTCATTCCAACACATCGCAGCTGCAGATGGAACTCTGGCATTCAAAGGTTTTCACAGTGAGTTAATTCATAGTATACCAGACTCTACTTGTAGTGTTTATAGCCATTTTTATGTCTCACCTGAGACAGCTTGCGCTGTTGCTTGCGAGACATTTTGTTTACTTTCAGGGGACTTAAAGCCCACCCGTTCCTTATCATTGGTTGCCAACATCATCACTCTCATTTCCTTGCACCTATTTGGTCAGTGCATGCTGCCTTCACTTCCACTTATTGTGTTTGTCCATCCCCTGGAGCATGGCCCAAGTACTGATTCCTTGCCCAGTGTCTTTTCACTGCTCACACTTTTGGAGCTACTTTTGGTTGCAGCACTCCTTAAGAGTGCATGTATTTGCAGGTCATTCCCAGCTGCTCCACATTGTTTCTTGTACCCGCCTCCACCTGCATTGTTGCTGCCCCCTCCTGTCCTGCTGCTTGCACCGCCTGCATTGTTGCTTGTCCCTCCCTACCACATTGTTGCTTGCACCCACTCCCTCCCACTTTGTTGCATGCTCTGTCCCACATGCCTCCTCCTGTGTTGTTGATTGCATCCTGCTGCATCGTTGCTTGCCCCCTCCTGCATCATTGTTTGTCCCCTCATCAGGAAGGGGTAGCATCGCAGATGTGTCCGCTCACTGTAAACAGAGAACGCTCATTAGTGAGAGGCGCCACTGGCACTGCTCATCAGGGTTGCTATATTAAATAACCCCTGCCATACATTAGAAGAGCTGTTATACTTTAAACCGTACGGTTCTGCCACTTGTTTTTGTCTCAGCAGAGAGGTTGGGCATTTAATAGTAAGAGAGCCCGAAAATTCACTTCTACCCTTCTGATTAGATGTTTCTCACTGTAGAATCCTTCAAGCATCATTCACTCACCTAACAACAGATCTACGGTCCCTGTCATTCAAAAATACCTTTTATGTAAAAACAACAAATCATGTTTGGTAGCATGTCCGGTACTTGGAACAAGACATGATGGATAGCTCTCCCATCTCGCCCGATGAACGTTAGAGACTTGGTTTAGTCCGTGGTATTGTGCATGTGTACTTGAATCGGAACAGAGAGTACAGAGAGTTCTCCCTTTAAGGCCTCCCTACACTGGGCATTACATGACCGTAACACTCGCAGAGTGTCACAGAATATCCCTATTGTAGGCAAGGGCAGCTCAACCTCCGATGATGTGCAGGAGTTGCTGCCACTCTGCCGCCAACAGAAATGATAGCGTTTACAAGCTATCATGAACTTTATAGACACAAGTCCCTACCTCTCTGCAATATTGACTTAAGACAGAGACTTCAACAAACAAGCATCGGCACAGCCAATAGGTCTCGCCTACATGAGCTATTGGCTTTGTCAGTGTTTTTAGCCATGTTGCACAGCGGCACTGACAAAGCCACAGCGGCACGGTTGCCATTAGGGTTTCTAACTACCAGAGAACATAGTGTGAATTAAGTATAGAGTCCCCAAAATTGCAATCAAGAAACAGGTTCTGCCACTGATCCAGTCCCTGGTTCTTCTAAGGAATTATTGCTCTCTGAAAATCAGTTCAGTTCCCTCACATTGGAGTTGAGCGATCCCTTAGAAGCCCCATGATTTTCAACATTAATGTCTTCAATTTCTTCTGTAACCCCCAGCACCGGCCTCAGAAGCTTCGACAAGAGCGGTGGCTGCACATTTGTCAACCGTAGTATAGTTTTTCCTTTAGTGGATGCTTTCTGAGGCTGTCCAATTTCTTTCCATTTAATTGCTTTATCTCAGTTCCTCTATGAAACCCAGCATTAACATTAACTTGCCTCACCTTCTTTTGCGTTGCCTTCGACACTCAAACTTAGACAGATATTAAGATTTCTGTTGATTCCATAGGGATCTATCCCACAGCCATGCACAGGGAGGCCGCGCCCCTCAAAACCCAGATCAAAGCGGGCTGCTATGCGGCAATGTTATAGTAAGAGAGTTTGATGTGGCCAGGGACCACCAGTGCTCAAAAGATGTTAGTTATAGGACCCTTTGAGCCCACCTGGTAGTGCACAATGTTCAGGGCCTTTCTACAGCCCCGCTTGATCCTTCAATCCTTTGCGTAGCAAGGGGAGTTTAGCGTTGTAAGTCCTTCGTACCCGGGGGCGCTAAACTACAAGTTACACTTTCTGTATACAGTTGTTAGCAGCATTTTTCAGCCTAAGAATATTCTCTGTATTTCCAGTATTCCAGGATCTGGTCAGAGGCTAATCCTCAGTGCATCAATTCTGTCATGTCCGCTGCATCACGTCATGGGCTTTGTCCGCTGCATCAGGTCATCGGCTTAGTCATCAGCAAAAGGGCAGCACAGAGCACAGATACATAAATTGCACTCCAAGAGTATGGGGTGTGTATAAAAGGGTCAACCGTCAAGACAGAAAGCTGCTGCTGCGCTGACGCACCAGACTCTTTGATCTTTAAAGGTTAAAGTTCAACTCAACACAATTCAAGGCACAGGAACCAGAGGCGGGCCAGAAGCCGGAAGTAACACCACCTGTCAATCCATCAATCAACTCGGATTTGTAGAGCGCGACTAATCACCCGTGAGTGTGATCCTGTCACTGAGCTAGAGACCCGGCTGTCACCTCAGCCGCCTCAACAAACCACCGGTGCCCCCCCCCCCCCCCCCGCGCGATGGCTTCCATTCGGAAGAGGGATGCGTAAGGGCCAGGGTAGGGTACGCGAAGTGCTGATCTAGCCAAGAGTGCGAGCCCTGTGACTGGGTGGGCGGAGGGTGGAAGCGCGTGGGGAACGGGGGCGAAAGACAAGTTGGAGCTACGGTGCGTGTGGCCATGCAACCGTGGACGTGGTTCGAGCACAAGTGCTCTCAGGGAGGTCGTCAGTGCAGTAGCCTCTTCTAGGGGGTGTGTGAAAGTCGCCTAATTTGCATAATTACACAACATTTCAGAAACATTTTGTGAAATTGTTTCAAATGCAAAACGGGCATAATGTGTTATATTTCAGCGCGAATTGGTTCCTCGTGCACACTCTGGATGCTAGAATGCATTTCATACTTTAAAAAAAATCAAAAACACCCACTCGACGCCACCAGCTGCTGCTCCCCTATTCGTTTGCATTGCCCCAGCAAAACTATTGCCACAAACACTTGTGGCAAACGCGTTGTCGCGTAATAGTGGCTTTTCGAAAACAATTGTTTTGTTAGTATAGCGTAAAAAATGGCACAAATTATGCAGGATTACGCTGGCGTAATAGAAATTCCACCCAGGCCTACTCTCTTTAGCAGTTCATTAGTGTGGAAGGAGCCTTCATGCCCGGAGTGTCCATAATTGGGAGCTGTGTATGTAAATGAGGCAGCAGGATGGTGGGTTCAGCAAGTGGGAAGTGTAATTGAAACTGCAAGAGGTCCATGTATTGTGAAGTCGTGGAAAGGGGAATCGAACCGAATGCAGTGACGAGGCCTGTACATCTTTTCTGATCCGGAAAGGTCAAGTGTCTGCTGCAGAAGGGGCGAGGTTAGAACGAGGGCTATTTTGGCTGTGGTTTATTGTTATATGAACCGAAATGAAAGGTGGGGATGAGGCAGCTTCAATGTAATTTATTTTTATATATTCCAGTTACTCTTCAGGATACGAGTAAAACTCCACCAACAGCAGTCACAAACCACTAAATTCAGTGTCCAAGCAGCATACACATAAACATACATACACACAAACCCGCATATACACATATACACACCCATGCCTCCCCACAGACTAGAAGATAATACGACACATCTCCATCCTTCGAGAGGGACATCAAAACCAAGTAAAACAGTACAGGCTCTAACAGGGGAACATCACACACCGACCATGGCCTAAGCATCTTTTGCATGGAACACAACAACACAGTATCAGTCTAGCAAGAAGGAACACACACACACACACATATTACCTACTGGCGGCCGCCAGTAGGTAGTTCTAGTTAGGACCTAGTTACCATAGGAAAATGGCAACATTCTATTCACAATAACTTTGGCGCCGATTGACGAATCTTTGCGAAATTTTCAAAACAAATTCTTTGTTTAGATCAACTCCTATGTTGAAAGTTTGAGGGTGATTCGTGAAGGGGGGGCCGAGAAAAAAGGGGTGTCCCAAAACATGTTTTTCAATGTTAATTTCCATAGGAAACTTTAGACAAGGCTACAGGTCGAACAGGTGAACGGAATTTCCCCAAATTTGGAAGGGAGAAGGGTCTTGGTCTAGAAGGCACGCTTTTGTTTATTTGGTGTAAATCCGTTCAGTAGTGTTTGAGAAATATCAAAATTTACAGATATCGATATTTGTGAATTCTGCCATCTGATTGGCTGAGGCGTTACAAGCCCGAGCTTGTTGCTGATTGGCTGCGAGCGGTGCGAGCGGTTGCAACTAGGAAGTGTTGGCTGCCATTTTGTGATTCCGTTGAAGCGAGTAAGGGGAAAAAAGGGAGAAAAAGTGGGAAAGAGGAGGGTAGGAGCGCTGTGAGGTTTGTAGGGTGGGTAGGGTGTGCTATAGAGGCAGTGTGAAGCGAATTATTTATCTCTACTGGTGTGAAAGTGCTGTTTTGCCCACTGTGAGATGGTGCTGAGGTGAGGTGCTAGTACACTCTGGGATGAAACCGTGCGTCTAAACTGTGAGCTGAGTGCTGTAAAGTGATGTTCTCTGGGCGCAGTAGCATAGTGGGCGCTGCAGCATATCTGTGCAGGTGGTGTTAGTATGCGTTTAGAATATAGCGGGAGTGGGAAGCAAAGTACTTAGTGGTATCGGTATGAAGACTCTGGAATGAAACTGTGAGTGTAAGTCGTGAGTTTATTGCTGTGAAGTGATGTGCTGTGGGCGCTGTAGGATACTGGCCGCTGTAGCATACCTGTGTAAGTAGTGTGCATTTATTCTATACAGGGAGTGTGAAACAAACTACTCATCCCTATTGGTCTGAAGAGTCAAATGTAGTGTTTTAGGAAGCAGGAATAAAGGAATAGTCGTGAAGAATATAATGCAGAATGTTGCAATGCCAGAGAAGGAAAATGGTAAAATTAGTTGTGTTTAAGAAAGTGGTTGTGTGTAATAAAGGGATGGAGTTTGAAAATTATATAGAAAGTGTCTTTATTTAAGTGCCATAATTGGACCCACTGGTGCAAGAGCTAGGGTATCCAGCTGATGCAAACTTGAACCACTTCTGCTGTATTCAAACGTAAGCTCCGGCATCGGTGAATTGTATATTACATGTTACAGTTGCATGTGAAATAAACAATAGCTATTACACTTGAATGACTCTACATTCTATAAAGAAAATAAAGGTAGGATATGATTACCACATGTATCATTTAAGAAAAGAAAGAAATAAAAAAGAAATTGCAAAATGTAGTCATCAAACTTTTTATGTACCTTGGCAGTGCTTTTTTGTAACAGAAAGTTAACAACAGTAGAATAGTTAGCAATCTGTTGTACAGTAGATTCAATGTGGTGCGTGCCAGAATTGGTACTAGTTCTACCCACATTGGAACTCTGAGGATGAATACAAACATTACGCTTCGGAGAAGCACATGCGGTATCTTTGTAGTCAAACCGTACATTATTGTCTTCAGCTGTTTCAAAAAAACATTCTTGTGTAGAGTGCTAAGGCATCGAGCTTAGACAAACTCCAATTGCTTCTGCTGTAGTCAAATCGAAGCTCCTGCATCAGTGAATTGCACATTATATGTTACAGTTCTATGTGACCTACAGAATAGCTGTTAGACATGAATAAATACATTGTATAATGAAAATAAAGGTACTTTATGATTACCACACTGTGCCAACCAGTTCCTAAACAAAGTAGTCTTTTTACATTTTTATCGTGAGGTTCTAAGCAGAGGCTGACTTTGAATAAAATTGTGTGAAAGGGCTTTGTGAATAACAGGCAGGCAGAGAGGTGTGTGCACAAAGAATAGACATGGTGTCTAAATGGGTGTCGGGTTTAGGTTAATTTTGGAAGTAAATAGCGTATTTGCATAGGCCATACATCACCGATTCCTGGTTAGACTGGAGACGTAAGGGGGAATAATGAGGACAGAGTTCAAATGTCTGAGTATACTTAGGAAGTTATTATATCAAAGTAGTAGGATTGAAGTGTATTATAAAAAATTTAAAGGAAAAAGTAAAAAAAGATGGAAAAAAATCCATTCAAGAATAATGTGAGTTTCTTTCAAGTCTTGGAGATTCCAGTCCAGAAGTTCTTCAGCTGCTTGAGATGCGTAATGTTCCAAGATGCTATTGTTGCCATCGTGTGAGAAAAGCGAAGAGATCCAATTCATATCCTCGAAGGGACAGTAATGTTCCTCAAATGTTGGAGCGGTAATTTGAATGGGCAGACAATCTGCGATGTTGTGAAAGGTCGCACGTTGCAGGAGATCTTTCGTGGCTGCGCAGAAATCCCATTGCGCTGCGATTCCTTTTTGCATTGCATTCGCCATTGCTCCACTGCCAGAACAATCACGTTCATGGTTTTGAAGATACTCCATTACCTGCTGGATATCTGGAGCGATTGTTGAGATGTTGGCAAGGCATACATCCATTTACCAGTCGAATGGGCAAGTTTTGCAATCAAACGGTGGTTGTACGCATATTGCATAAGTGTAGATAAATGTTATGTTGTAGCTAGCTCCGATAATAGATAGAGACAGGCAGCCAAAAAGATTTTCCGTTTTTTTTACAGTATTGATGTAGCTTGGCGTAGAGGCGTATTCTGTCGGACATAGTTGTTACCATAGAGAGCGTAGTCATTTCTAGAAGTAGAATTAGTAGTAGGATGGCCGCAAAGAGGGTGAGAATTATGGGCACTGTTCCTGTTATTCCAGAGATGATCGAAAGAATGTCTGAATGTAGTCTGGTATTAAAAGAAGAACAGTTTAAAAGCGTGTTAGAAAGCTGTAGGAGACCGTGTTAAAAAAGTGTGCCAGACCTTGAGTGTGACATGTGTTGAAAATTGTGTAACAATTCACAAAGTGTAATTGGCGGTTCGTATTTGAAAGGGAGTGTATTTTATTTGAAGTTCGTGGTATCTGCAATCGCTAAATTTCTTTTGCAGATGTGAGGGAGACTTCTGTTCTGAACAAATGTGCTTTTAGTTTGGTTTGTTCCTTGAAATGTGTTTTCAAACTAGGAATTGAAGGCCAAGTTGAAGTTTGGGAGTTAGTTTGTGTGGGTGGGAATAGATATTGCCACAGGAAGTTACTGTGTTTGAAACAGTAAGGACATGCGGTATGCCAGCTCATATTTCGTAGGAGTGTATGTTATTGAGAAGCTGATAACTGTCGTCAGAAAGCTGTGTGAATGTTGGTGTGATTGTGGGAGTTGGCGTCCTTTTAAGAAAGGACGCAAGATTGGTGGCTGTAAGTTTAGAAGCGCCGTGTAGTTGGACATTCTTGGATAGTAATGAATGACTGCCATTGTGGTCACACTATTCACCTGTGAGAAAATCATTTGTATGCTCTTTAAGACAGCGAATTGTAAATGGAATAAGCCCCTGCTCGTGAATAAACGCGCTACCTTATATAATGACATTCAACATGACAAACAACATGTGCACGTAGCAGACTCAATGACACTACATACTGTGGGAACCGTGGCTAGCCATGTATACAAACTAAACATAGCATGGCACCTCTGCCTCACTATGCAGAATGCGAGGAGAGATGAGAGAAAAGTATGTGCGAAGGTGGCAAGTAATTCTAGATTATAAAAGTATACAATGCAAAGTCTTGAGGGGATGTGCCGGACAGATTTGAGTATGCAGAGCACAGATATGTACATGTCAACATACACTGATGGTCTATTGAGTGAAGTGGACAGTGGACGCAACCATGATAGTACAGTCAGTAGGTAAGATTACGGAATGGTAGCGTGTACGTGCCTCCCCCCCCAAATGTTTAGGGAAGTGGACTGGTTCGCCGTACGCAAGGCTAGCGTAGGGGTATGAATAAAAGGCATGTTTCTTTGGGTGTGGTTCTCTTCCGGATTGGCGAACGTGTCTGCCAGGTCTGCGCAGCTTACACCGCCACGAGGCTGACGCTGTGAGCGAAGGTGGGTGCATGAATGATGCTCTCAGCCTGCTGGTACTCAGCAAACGTCATGGTCGCTGTGACGCATATATGCCCCACAGTTCACCTTTCGACACCGCTGTATGTGAAAGAGGGCTGACCACGTGCCGGCGGAAGGTCCTGGGCCGAGGTCTGTGAGCTCGGAAGGCTCCTGAGATTAACGCTGGCTACCGCGACACAGGCACACAGAGCCCAGCCTGAGGCCCAGGAGCGTGGAGTGCTCTGTATAATAGTAACACAGTAGTCCGACAGGTACCGACAGTGGAACGGTGTTTTGATACAAAAGTGGACAATGTTAGAACTGTTTCTGATAGTGGAGATGATGGTACTCCCTTCGACGAGCTGCAACCAACTCTGGGTCCCAACAGTGCAATGGTGTCTTGATCCCATAGTGGATGATGTCCGATATTACCTGCTGCTGTGTTTTCAGAGAACTCCCTTTGTTGAGGTGTATCAGACTCTGTGCTTCTGTAGCTAATTGCTGCACATGATTATTGGGCTTGATTGACTGCAATTGGTGGAGTACACCGTGGAACAGTGAAACGGGGTCTTGATTCTACGATTGAGGAAGTCAGAAGTTAAAGTCTGTGATGATTTCGGTGTACCCCCTCCGATCAGGTGCAACCAACTCTAGATCTGAACAGTGGAACGGTGTCTTGATCCCACAATGGACGATGTTAGAACTGCATCTGCGAGTGGAGATGGAGGTACTCCCTTTGACCAGCTGCAACCAACTCTGGGTCCCAACAGTGGAACGGTGTCTTGATGCCATAATGGATGATGTTAGAACTGCATCTGAGAGTGGAGATGAAGGTACTCCCTTTGACCAGGTGGAACCAACTCTAGGTTGCAACAGTGGAACGTTGTCTTGATTTCACAATGGAAGATGTCCGATATTACATTCTGCTTAATTTTTACAGAACTCCTTCCGTTGAGGTGGATTAGACTCTGTGCTTCTGTAGTTAACTGCTGCACATGATTATTAGGCATGGTTTATTGCAGTTGCTGGAGTACACAGCGGTACAGCATGTTCGAACAGTGAAACGAGGTCTTAATTTTATGATTGAGGATGTCAGAAGTTAAAGTGTGTAATGATTTTTGTGTATAGCTTCTGATGAGGCGCAACCAACTCTAGGTACCAACAGTGGAATGGTGTCTTGATGACACAATGGACGATGCCCGATATTACCTGTTGCTGGTTTTTCACAGAACTCCGTCTGTTGAGGTGCATCAGATTCTGTGCTTCTGTAGTTAAGTGCTGCACATGGTTATTGGGCTTAGTTGACTGGTATTGCTGGAATACACCGCGGTCGAGCAGGTCCAAACAGTGAAATGGGGTCTTAATTATATGATTGAGGATGTTAGAAGTTACAGTTTGTGATGATTTCCGTGTACCCCCACCGATGAGGTGCAAGCAACTGTAGGTCCCAACAGTGGAATGGTGTGTTGATCCCACAATGGATGATGTTAGAACTGTATCTGAGAGTGGAGATGGAGGTATTCCCTTCTACCAGCTGCAACCAACTCTTGGTTCCAAAAGTAGAACGATGTGTTGACTCCACAATGGATGATATTAGAACTGCATTTGAGAGTGGAGATGAAGGTACTCTCTTCGATCAGGTTCATCCAACTTTAGGTCCCAACTGTGGAACGGTGTCTTGATCCCACAATAGATGATGTCCGATATTACCTGCTGCTTGCTTTTTTCAGAAGTTCATGTGTTGAGGTGCCTCACAGTCTGTGATTCCATAGCTAACTACTGCACATGATTATTAGGCTTGGTTGACAGTAGTCGGTGGAGTATACTGTGGTACAGCAGGTGCAAACAGTGAAATAGGGTCTTGATTCTATGATTGAGGATGTCATAAGTTAAAGTCTGTGATGATTTTTGTGTACCCCCTCTGATCAGGTGCAACCAACTCCGTGCTTCCGAATCCAACGGTATGTGGCTGTGAGTTGTGAATGACCACTGGATTTGGTGTAGACTGCAGTTCGCAGGGTTCACAATTTAGATTGCGTGGTGATTGTTTAATTACAGAATCCAGTAGTTAAGTAATTAGAACATCTATTGAAACATACACAATATTGTTTTAGTATACTTGCTTCAAGAAGTTTTTTTATATCAGTTATAGGTTTAGTGAAATTACCAAATTTATCTTGGAAGTACAAAGGAACAGTGAATAGTGTAGACTGTGGAGAGATGAAATCCCAATTCGAATTGTTTTGATTTATTCATTGTAGAGTTCTCTGTAATTTATGTTGTTTTATTTTGTAAAGAGGGAGTGAGAAAAAGTATTGATGGCTGTGTGTGTGAGTACTGCTTTTAGTTAACAATGCAGACAGTAGTGTTCGAAATTCAGATCGAGTTGCCATTGTAGATGATGCAGTCCTGTAAGAGAAGAGATTGCTGTAGTGTGCTCTGTCTGCACCACTCATATGCATCATTGCAGGCTCCGCACACGTTTTCTTTGCTTCGTGTATTGCAAACTGTAGAGCTCAAGTCAATGCTACGTCACTGTGGGCCCTTGCTGTACGCTCTCTCTGGCCTATACTGCAGACTTCAGTGTTCACATTTGACATTGAGTTGGTATTGTAGATGATGCAGTCCTGTAGGAAAAGACATTGCCCCAGTGTGCTCTGTCTGCACTACTCATACGCATCATTGCGGGCTCTGCACACGTTTTGTTTGCTTTGTGTATTGCAAACCGTAGAGCTCAAGTCAATGCCCCGTGGCTATGGGCCCTTGCTGAACGCTCTCTCTGGCCTATACTGCAGACTTCAATGTCCACATTTGACATTGAGTCGGTATTATAGATGATGCAGTCCTGTAGGAAAAGACATTTCTCCAGTGCGCTCTGTCTGCACCACTGATATGCATCATTGCAGGATCTGCACACGTATTTTTCTTCGTGTATTGCAAACTGTAGAGCTCAAGTGAATGCCAGGTGGCTGTGGGCTCTTGCTGACTGCTCTCTCTGGCCTACACTGCAGACAGCAGTGTTCACAATTCAGATGGAGTCGCTATTGTAGATTAGGTAGTTCTGTAGGAAAAGACATTGCTCCAATGTGCTCTGTCTGCAGCACTCATACGCATCATTGTAGGCTCTGTACACATTTTTTTTGCTTCGTGTATTGCAAACTGTAGAGGTCAAGTCAATGCCACGTGGCTGTGGGCCCTTGCTGAACGCTCTCTCTCTGGCCTATACTGTAGACTTCTGTGTCCACATTTGACATTGAGTCGGTACTGTAGATGATGCAGTACAGTAGGAAAAGATATTGCTCCAGTGAGCTCTGTGTGCACCACTCATATGCATCATTGCAGGCTCTGCACACTTTTGTTTTAGTTTGGGTATTGCAAACTGTAGAGCTCAAGTGAATGCCATGTGGCTGTGGGACCTTGTGACCGCTCACTCTGGCCTACACTGCAGACAGCAGAGTTCACAATTGAGATTGAGTCGCTATTGTAGATGAGGTAGTCCTGTAGGAAAAGACATTGCTCCAGTGTGTACTGTCTGCACCATGCATATGTATCATTGCAGGCTTTGCACACTCTTTTTTGTTGCTTCGCTGACGACAAACTGGGTAGGTGAAGTCACTTTACGTATCTGTGGGTCCTTTGTGACCGCTCCATATGGCCTACACTACAGACAGCAGTGTTCATAATTCAGATTGAGTCGGTATTGCAGATGATGCAGTGTTGATGGCAACAGATATTGCTCCTAGTACGGCCTGTCCACAGCACGCATTATCGGTGGCTGTGCACATGCTGAATGCTTTTGATGTGGTTATGTGAGTGCACTAGAACTGATGGAGCATTTATGATATAATCTTTTTGTGTATTATTTCAGATCTATTGATTGTGTGTCAGTATACCACAAACTGTTTTTCTTTTACGATGGAATTATTTTTGTATTATTTCACATCTACTGTCCCTACCTTACTGAAGCATAAATTATTGATTCTTTTAATATTGAATCTCTATGTGTGATCCAATGATTACTGTTATAGTTGATGCTAGCAGCAACCATTGTCTGAAGGCTGGTTTAGACTTACCGCACACACATCCAGCACAGACGTCACTGGATATGTCACCATGGTAATAAAAAGGAGTCGAGCGTACGTGCCCGTATCCTCTTCCACTATCTATCTGTGTCCGTGTGTTCATTATCTATGCATGATACTGTCTCTGGGCCGTACTATATTACGTTGTGTTGTGGACAGCGTATGCAACCATGTTACCTGTGGTATTGGAGAACATTTTGGTAATGTAACTTTTAGGTGTATGGGTATCATAGGCGGAAGGCTACTTTACAGAGCATGAATATTGATGCAAATGATGGTTGCATGTTGTGTGCAGTGTAAGATATGTGTATATTGCAAAAAGTTTTGAACAAAGCTCTCTAAGCAGAAGAGGTGTGTCTCATGAAATGCAGTACAGATATTGACTAAAATGGGTGGCGTTTTCGAACTGTTACAATGGGAAATGTTATGAACTAATGAAATGCTTTTTTTTTATGGTTACATGGCAATCGCGCAGCCAGTGCGCAATGAGACCGCACCCGATGTGATTTTGAGAAAATATATTTATTATAATATAAGTTTATTAGAGTTAGAAATATATAACTGTTTAAAATATTTTTAATTATCGCTTGCTCTCATATACACTTTAACGTTTTTTAGATATAGTTTTGAGACAAAAAAAATGAGGGAATGGCGTATGCGGCGCGACATCGTACGTGTATGACGTAACACAGGGCGTGGCAGCGTGCACTTGTCGCATACGTAACACGCAGCGGGTGCGACCCTATACGTACATGACGTAACGCGCGGCTTGGTAGTGCGTGCCCGTCGCATACCAAAGTAGCAGCTGGCGCGACCTCATATGTACATGTTGTTTCGCGGGACGAGGTGCCACAAACCCGTCGGATACGAAATGCGCATCATTTAAATGTGGTGGTTAGGATTCACATGTTGATCGAGCTTGGTAGAATACCGGTATGAGACTGTAGTTTTCTCAAAAAAAAAAAAAAAAAAAGATATACATGTTTTGTGGGGAAGATATAAAAGATTACATAATTTGTAAAGTTTAAAAAAAGGATGATAGAGTTGCAAAATATTAAAAAACAATTTGAAAAAATATAGGTTTAATAAATATTAAAATATGAAATTAACATTTAAAAAACCTTCGAAATTCACTGAAAAAAACATAGGTTTCAGGGACATTATAGTTAGTTGGACATTTGACTCATATAAAACCAGAGAAATTTGCCTGTTATAGTTAGTTGCGCTAACTATAACTGGCGCGGCTGCAATGCACTGCTGATGACGTCACATATTACATCACTCATGACATGGTCAATGACATCACTCATGACATCACTGATGACATCTCAAATGACATCACTGATGACATCACTGATGACATCATCCGCGTGATAGTCTGACACACCTCTTCACATTGTAATATAACCTTTGATAGACGCACTCTAAAATACAGACTACCGTTTTGAAAAGCATAGACACACCAATACCAGATACTAGATATCCATCCACTGATTCCTATCTATATATTGTGAGCCAGATATACACTGATACAGTCACTTATACATGGTGTCACTCATCATTACATCAGTATAATATCCACTCATACACGTATATATACATTTACACAGTGCTACTAATCCATAGAGTTACTCACACATCTATTTAGTCATGCCAAAAATCAATCATACATCCATGTACTCACCTATGCAGATATATACACAACACCTGCCTTATTTATACACACATCACTTTCCTTATTTATATAGATACTATCACAGACTTACTCTCTTATACAATCACTAATACATGTACACATTTGTGTATGTAGACACTCTTGCAATCACTGTCTTTCACGTAGTCAATTATAAACCCAAACACTCACATATAGTGTGTAAAAACATATATAGTTACTCACATATATACAACTGAGACATCAATTCTCTAATGAACACACTTGTTCACACAGTCAGCTATCTATACAGCCCTTCTGAGATGCACTTTTGAATCTATAGAACCAGTGAATCGGCCATTCGGACATGTATGCACAGAGTCAGACACCACCCACACACCCACATAGACAGTCAGACCCCCATACAGATACTCCTACAATCAATGAAAAACACATATACACACTGATGTAGCTACTCACCAAGCCATGCACCTGCTTACCCACCAAGTGAGAGACTAAGAGAGACATTCACACAGTCTAGTCACTAATCCATGCATTCAGTAACAGACATTCAATCAGTGACTTATAGAGTCAGTCATGCATCTACTAAATAATGTATTCAGGCACTTTTACATCGACTTATTCTTGAATAGACCTTGGCATAGATATATATGAAAAATATTTAAACTTTACAGAAACACGCATTCACTGGATGATGTCATCAGTGATGTCATCAGTGATGTCATTTGAGATGTCATCAGTGATGTCATGAGTGATGTCACTGACCATGTCATGAGTGATGTAATATGTGACGTCATAAGCAGTGCATTGCAGGCGCGCGGGTTATAGTTAGCTGAACTAACTATAACAGACGAATTTCTCTGGTTTTATATGAGTCAAATGTCCAACTAACTATAACGTCCCTGAAACCTATGTTTTTTTCAGTGAATATATATATATATATATATATATATATATATACACTTCTAGTAATATCTGTGCTCCCATGTATTCTACAACTGCCCACGAAAAATCGACTGTCACACAAGAAACACAGGAGACCTTTGTCTTTGGTGGAGCAACAACAAACGTACTCAACAGCCCTCGCACACCGAGATTCACTAAAAAGCCATAAAGATTGAAGGAACAATCATTCCCATAAAGCCCAACTGGAAAAACAGGAAAACCAGAACCCCACGTTTCCCTACAATGGGAGTGGCATACTTCCTCCACATGTAGTAAAAGGTATACTCAGGCTCCCAGTGACAATAATGGGGGCTCGTTCCATTCCATTGACATGATCTCACTTTCCCTACAAATAATTAAGGGTACTCACTTCCTTTGCAGTAGCAGGTGCTCTGTTCCTCATGAATTAATAATGTTTAGTCACTTTCCCTACAAAAGATACTCAATTCCCTTACAACTGAACAGCATCCATCGAACACCCGCAGAACACTGGACCACCTTTCAACCGAACAGCTGGGCAGCTGTAGTGTGCTTGAAAGCACATCAAATTTGGCCATCCCCCAGCCCCTGCTGACTCCCAACACAACATGGCAAGCTCCTCCCACTTGTCTGCCAACTTTTAAGAGCAAGGTGGAAATGCACTATTACTCATTATTGGGCATCCTGGTGCTAAATGAGCCTGGAAAGGGGCTGGACTAAGGCTTTGGAGCAAGGTAGATAGACAGCAGAAAAGCCAGGTTTTTCAGGCCTGTTGCCTAAAGCAGATGTCCACTTGTGGCTTAGGGGACAGGATCACAACACCAGCTTTCATGGGATTTCGCAGCAGCATTAAACCACCCATCCCAGTCCAGGACGCCACCTTAGTTCTGGAGGCCATCTCTCTTCTTGCCCAGGCAACGAGCGCCTCGCACCAAAGCTGCGCTTCACCCTCTTTTCAGGGCTGCTGCCGCTCCTCTTTTTCAGAGTCACCTGGTGTGACGCCAGAGTGGAATCTAGCCTTGTAAACGCTCCAATTAAATACCGGTAATTGCATCTCTCTGAGTCATTTCCCCTCACTTCTATTCATTACATGAGGCAATCCTGGAAACCATAGATCTCAGGATGTTGTCTCTTAAGATGTTCTTTTTATTGACTATCTCTTCAGCTAGGCACTAGGCAGAACTGGGCGCTTTGTCTTGCAAACATCCTTATTGCCGGATCTTTGCGGATAGGGTGATTTTCAAACCTCTTTTCTCCTTTCGTCCCATAGTTGATTCGCCGTTTCATAGAGATCAGGGGTTGATATTGCCCTCCATTTTCCAATCTCCTTCCTCTGATGAGGAGCTGCGGCTGCATTGTCTGGATGTCAGGAGAACTCTTCTGATAAATTTGGATATAGTGGCTCCCATTACACTTGCTGATTCTTTGTTTGTCAATTTTGGCTCCATGCATAAGGGGTTGAAGCCCTCCACTTCTTCTATAAGTCGGTGGGTTAGGTCCTTGGTCTCTCTGGTTTACAAGGCTTCAGGCCAGGTCTCTCCCCTCGGGGGTTCAGGGTAGATCCACCAGATCAATGTCTACCTCCTGGGCTGAGATACAAGGGGCTTCTAGTGCTGAAATCTGCAGGGCGGCCACCCGGTCATCTCCGTTGACGTTTGCCTCTGATTAGAGGATTTTTCAGTAGATTCTACTGTCTGATATATTTGGTTCTAAAGTTTTGTCTCCTCGCCCGACATGGATAATCTCTGTGGCTTTCGATTGGTCCATTTCCTTGGCCTATTTATCACCGCAAGAGATTTCTGTGAAACCTTTGGGGTGTCATTGTCATAGTAACGTCTCATTTAGCCGGTCAAAAGCTGGGCATTTTCGAGATTTTCATATTTTAACATATATTCCATTACTCTCAAGTGCAGAGCTCACGCAGTGCTCTCTAGACGGCAAGACTGCTCATCGCTGTCACTTAAGCTCCCCCAAAGGCCGCAGAAGCTGCACATAAGCACCCCCAAATGAGAGACACACTCTTCTCCGACGGGTGACTAGCCCATGAAACGTTTCAAATTCCCAGCACTGGTTGAGATTACTTAGGTGCTAAGGCTGCTCGAGTGTGAGTACAATTAATTGCTTGAACTGCATCTACCAAAATGCTTTGGGAAGACTGCTGCAACTTAAGCGCTATATAAATATAATACAAATTACAACATGTTGGGTGTGCAAACTACACCTGTGAAATATTTGTGGAAACCTGGCTAAGTGACTACATTTTGTGATGTTATTGGGTGGCTGCAGGTATCTTAGCGCTCTGATTTCTATTATTTGAAAGTCTCTGCATGAGCTTCCTATGGCCTTATAGCCCGCCGTAGCGGGCTATACCGGCTATTAAAGGCCCGCTGCAGCGTTAAAGGCCCGAGCCGGAGGCGAGGGACTTTAACAAGGGAGTGGGACTTTAATAGCTGGTATAGCCCTGCTACAAAGGGCTATAAGGCTATTAGAACATTCTGCCACTAGATGGCAGAATGTTCTAACAAATAAAACAAAGCCTTCAGGGTGCGCGAGGGGATTCAATTCCCCTCAGGCTCCCTGAAGCCTTTGTTCACAGCCAGAGCTGTGAACAAAGAAACATTGGAATGTTGGAGCTCCAGGCTTATACCAGCCATTATAAGCCCGGAGCACTCCATTGTTTTCAATGGAGCTTCCAACATTCCAATGTTCTAATATAGCCTTATAGCCCGCCGTAGCAGGCTATACCGGCTATTAAAGGCCCGCTGCAGCGTTAAAGGCCCGAGCCGGAGGCGAGGGACTTTAACTAAAGCAGCGGGACTTTAATAGCGGTATAGCCCTGCTACAAATGGCTATAAGGCTATTAGAACATTCTGCCACTAGAGGGCAGAATGTTCTAATGAATTAAACAAAGGCTTCTCGAAGCTCGAGGGGATTTAAATCCCCTCGAGCTTCGAGAGGCTTTTGTAAAACATTGGAATGTTGCTCTGCGGGCCTTTACCGGCCCGTAGAAGCATGGAGCACTCCATTGTCTACAATGGAGTGCTCCACATTCCAATGTTCTAATGTTTAGTGTGGTGCGCCAATGAGAGCATAACACGTAGGCTGGACCCTAAACTTGAGATCCCTAATGGGTGACGCATAAAGCTTGGTGGCAAGTGGCTCAAAGACGCAGGAGCTGCCTTATATAACCACAGACCAAAACAACTGAACTCTATTTCATCTTGTTAGTTTCAAATGTAAATTTCATGTCAGTGGTGGGGAAGTGACAAGATGTTGGGAATTCTATGATTATGTTTTGTTTCTTCAAAGGTATTGGCTACAGACAGTTTTAGCTGTCTGTTGGCAAGAGCTATTCCTTCCAATACATTATATATATATACTTAGAGGGGGCTTTAGATTAGCTTCTTGCTCATGATTGGATGACTCTCTTGTCTGTCTCGGTTTTCTGCTTTTCATTGGATTTCTTTCCTCCTAATTCTTGTGTGTGTCCCACCCATAGCATTTCAGTCTGGCACTCTTCTGATGGAAGGAGGTGCATTCTTCCACAGCGTTCTTGAGGGGACTCTTTTTTTATTTGACGTTGGGCACTCCATGGCAGTGCATGTGTTTTTTTCCCCCCCTGCTTTGTCCACTGCATGTACTCTCTTTTATCTGCTGTCCCCTTCCTGCAGCTCCTGGTCCCTCTCTACATCCTTTTCCGTATTACCCTGCCCTTGTTACATT
Source organism: Triturus cristatus (assembly GCF_964204655.1). Classification (NCBI taxonomy): domain Eukaryota; kingdom Metazoa; phylum Chordata; class Amphibia; order Caudata; family Salamandridae; genus Triturus; species Triturus cristatus. The sequence continues at coordinate 1,804,639,596 of NC_140589.1, forward strand.
ATATTTTTATTTATTTGTTATTTAAGTAACTGATTCATTCATTATTTTGAAGGCTCAACAGCTGCAAAGTGCTGCTCTCTTCCTTTTCTGCACTTTGTACACACTCGTTTTTCACTTTTTAAACATTTTAATTTACCATTCCTATATGGCTGTCTGCATGTTAGAAAGGCAAATTAAAAATGGATATTTTCATGACGCACGCACACAAACGTGTGTCACGATGCATACGTGTGTGTCTGTAGTTTAGCTTTGCCACCTGTGGGTATTCATATAACTTGACACGAGTTTGCATGTCAAAAAGCATTGGCAAAGATAAACAGTTTGGCTTATTAGAACCAAGACCTGTTGGCTTTGCCGACGCTTGATTGATCTAGGAATATATGTACTGAGCACACTGTATTATTGAAATGTGTGTATTTGTATGGACTGTGCAGCTTGCTTTTACAGGGCCTTGTTTTACTTTACAAATACAGGTCTCAATTACAGATGGAGGCAACACACAGAATTGAACAAAGAAGGGAAGGCAGGGTGAACAATATGAGGGGAACTAGTTGAAGGCCAAAGCTGAGTTCCACGTTTTCAAATCATTTACACACACTGGGCAAACAAAACATGTACCCACACATACCTTTCATACGTGGGTCTAAATGTAGCTTTGCCTATAATACACAGCAATGATAGAAAACCACAAATAAAAGTATAAAGAGGTATTGTGTTCATACATCGCTATAAGTATCACCTAAACTGTCTGAGTGGTAAAAATGGATGGGACAAAGAGGAGGGAAACATCCTTAAAAGCTTGTTCTCGCTGCCTCGATCGTCCATGGTACAAGCAGCGAGACAAGAATTGGGAATCACCTCATGGGGTTATAACAGCCTGCATGGCTTTATTACGTTTCTTGCAGCGGTTAGGATCAGGTGAGGGCCAAAAAATCTCACGGTAGTGTAAGAACGAAATTGGCAACAGTGAGCTGACCTGGGCAAAAGAGACTAGAGCCACAATTAATGAAGCATACGGTGTGTTAAAGCTAAAGTTATGCCCTTAATCCCTCTATTTAAAAATAGATAAGAAGGAATTTAGGATACTGGGAAAAGAAGTTTCTTGAACCCAGGACCAGGAGTACCTCTTACGGAAAAGCTCAGTTTCCCATATGGCCTCAGCGTGGAAAAATTATCTACATTACCCCTATATCACAGGCTACCTGCTTGTCTGCTAAGGCGTGAAGTGCTAAGTCTGAGAATTGGGGTAAATCCTTGTTACGCAAAGAAAGGGGTAAAAAACTCAATGATAAACAGCAATGGAAAATGCACCTGCACTTTAGGAACTACTTGTGATATTTTACATATATTGTGAGATTGTTTGGAGATTTTAGAAACACAAAGAGAGATTTTATGTCAGATTTAAAAAAAATATGGTATTAAAAATAGGATGCAAGCTGTAAACCTCTTAGTGGGAATGATCAATTTAGATATAGCCTGTGCCATTGGGAAATATATAAAACAAGTTAAAGAGTTCCTTAAATGTAAAGAGTACTGATGAGGTTTAGATCTTTTATGTTACAAGGAGAATGAGTTATTAATGAATAGAAGTATTGTGTGAGACGTATTTGAAGGACCATGTGCCTTAAAAATGAAATAGTTGGTTTTAATAAATTTTAAGATGTCTTTTATCTTCCATTTTAAAGACTTATGAATTACAGGCTTAAGAAGGTGTACTATATATTTTATAATTGTGACTTGCTTATTTTATTGAATGATATGCTGCTTATTGTATACTTTTATGGTTGTAAAAAAACGAATAAAGTTTTTATTGACTGACTGACCTAAACTGTACATCTCTTGGGCAACTTTACATACAACAAGCATTGGCAGACTAAATGCCTCTGGGTTTAATGGGATAATGCATAAAGTGCTGGCACATTAGAGCAAGAAACGTGAGAGGCAGACATCACAAGTGGACAGAGAAGGCTATAATTAAAAAATAGTCACACATCCAGCTCGGTGCAGTCACTCAAGTGGAAAGATACACTCGAACAGCCAAAATCATTAGGTGAGAGATCAGTACTCAACTGTGGTTACCCAAGACATAAATAGCAAAGTATCTGGCTGAGAGAGGCTGGTAAAAAAAAAACAATAGGTAAAAGGGGTGGACCCAGGAACGTCAGGAATGCACCATACCTCCTGCAATAGTCTGCTTCCAGTGGGATTTATATGATTTTGCAAGTCCACACTAGCAAGCATTGACAAAGTCAATAGACCTGACTTTTTGTTAGAAGAAGTGTTTGGTAATAGTTGGATGATTTCGTGTATGTTACTCGCAGCTGTGCAAGAAAGAAAATACTACAATGAAGCAGCATATTGGCCTTCTAAAATATGGAAGATGGGAGAAGGGCCCCTTCGGTGAACCAACTGTATAAACTGAGTTAGGCTGTTGTCTGTAAGAAGAGAGTTATAGGAAGCAGTCACAAGATGGTGTTTGCAATGCAAGTACTGAACTTATAAGACAGACACAGTAAAGTACTATAGCCTCATAGCCCACTGCCAGGACTATACTGGTTGTTAAAGGCCCTGAACCCAAGTTCAAGGCCCGAGCCGCAGGGCATATGACGAGGGAGAGGGCCTTTAATAACCGGTATAGCATGAGCTGAAAGAGCGTCAAGGGTATTAGAACAGTTCATCACTAAGAGTAGAATATTCTAAATTAAAAAGGGAGAAACAGAAAGACAAACACTGGAATGATGGACAGGAAGACTTATGCCAACCATTATTAGCCCTGAGCCACTTCGTTGTCTTCAACGGAGCTCCCAGCATTCCAATGTTCTAATTAATAGCACATTGATTGACAATTGGTCATTAGTTTTGTTGCACCTTGAGAATGCCTATGTGCATGTACGTCTTCACTCTGTGAAATAAGGATGTAAATCCAACATGTTCTTATAAAATGCAAAGCACAACAAATGAACACTCAAGGTCAATACCATTATTAATCACTAATTAGAATGTCTTTGAACCAGCAAAGTAAATATGTTGAATAGGACACTGGGTTGCAATTACTAGAAACATGTTTTGATTGGATGACGTGCATCTTTCCATTGCTGACATCAAACCTTGTATTTCAGTGCAGATGAGGGACTAATTTGTTCCAAGATCTCCCCCCCACCGCTCCATCCCCTTCTCTTACCCTCCGTGCTCACTTGCCCCACAGCCTCCAAACACTTGGCTCTGTATCAGCAGACAGCTCTTAAAATGTGTTATTTTAAGATGGCCACCTGCTCATGTGCAACATGGGTTGGCCAATGGCTACCTTTAAACAAATGGTCTTTGGTTTGAAGAAAACTGTGCATGAATGTGCTTATGCAACAGCCATCTATGAATGGTGTTTCTTGTGGTTTAAGGAAATTAATGTATTATAAACTGATATACTGAGTTATAGGTATGCATGTTTGCTGAGTATACCATCTAAACGTTTGGACTACATGGCATTGAACACAATTTTATCATTTCTGAGACAGCCGGGTGTTCTATCTGTGGTTAAATCATTAATCATCTCAGCAAGGTATTCTAGCTATGGTTAAATCATAAATCCAATCATCTCAGCCGGAAATTCTATATGTGGTTACATCATAAATCCAATCGTCTCATCAGGATATTATATCTGTGGTTAAATCATAATCCATTCAGGTATTCTATGTGTGGTTAAATCAGTAATCTAATCATCTCAGACGGTTGTTCTATATGTGGTTAAATTATTAATCAAATCATCTCATTAGGGTATTTTCTCTGTGGTTAAATCATTAATCCAATCATCGCAATGGGAATTCTCTCTGTAGTCAAATCATTAATCAAATCATCTCATTAGAGTATTCTTTCTGTGGTTAAATCATTAATACAATCATCTCATCTGGCTATTCTTTCTGTGGTTAAATAATTAATCCAATCATCGCAATGGGTATTCTATCTGTGGTTAAATCATTAATCCAATCATCTCACCCGGCTAGTCTATCTGTGGTTAAATCATTAATCATCCCAGCAAGGTATTCTTTCTGTGGTTAAATCATTAATCCAATCATCGCAATGGGTATTCTATCTGTGGTTAAATCATTAATCCAATCATCGCAATGGGTATTCTATCTGTGGTTAAATCATTAATCCAATAATCCCCCCCGGCTATTCTATCTGTGGTTAAATCATTAATACAACATTTTCCACAGGATCTGTGGTTAAATCATAATCCAACCATGTCAGCAGAGTATACTCTCTTTGATTAAATCATTAATGAATTCTTCTCAGCAGGGTATTCTTTCTGTGGTTAAATCATAAATGCAGTCATCTCAGCAAGGTATTTTATATGTGGCTCATTAATCAAATTAGTTCAGCAGGTACTCTCTCTGTAGTAAAATCATAACTCAAATCATATATAGTCAGCTTCTTTCATGGTTTCCAGTTTCCTAGCATAATTCTCTTGGCAACAGCTAGACTTTTGTTAAATTCCAAAATGTACAACATCTATCAGTAGTAGCACGTGAGGAGTCATTGAGCAGTAGAACAGAAGGCGAAAGCTTTCTGTTTGTGATCAGTTCTATTTTGGTTAAAATGTCTTTGCACCAGATTTGTACTGTCTCAAGCTCATTAAATTTGGAGATAAACAGAATTTTCTTTTTTGCATTTCCAACATTGAGAATTCTCCTACAGACATAGATTGTTGAGTGTTTAGGAACTAGTCACAAACATTAGCCTTTCCTTCTCAAAGTCAGGAGTAAGTTCTTTTCCAGGGTGCGAAAGGCAATGGAGCAGCACCACATTTTTTGAGGTATAGAGAGAGAGAGGGAGATTTTTCCATGGGAATTTTTTTTCTAATGTAAAGAAAAAATGCAATTGCACAAAAGGGGAGGCATTCTCCCCTACACAGCCATAAACTGTATAATTACAGCTACAGAAGTGCCTCTGCATGGTCGTAATTCAGAATTCACAAACATTTTGAACCTTTGAGTGAAGTCTACAAACCCTCAAGTGTGATTTGTTTCCCCGAATTCTCTTGCACACCATTGTAAATTCTTTAAAGTCAGAAATTTGCACCTATGCAAGGATGTGGATCTGCAGGTGCAGATTTCCAAAATATTTAGTGAATGTTAAGTGATGCACATAAGAAGGCAGCCCCCTGCTTAACATCACCTACTCGTTCCAGATATTCCAAGCTGGAGCCAGACCTTGTCTTCTCAATGAAGATTCCCTCCCCGTTGGAGTTTGGGTGGAACACTTGAGTACGCAGAAAGCTCCAGGTAAGTGGGATTCCCGTGCCCAACTCTGGCTAGAAGGCTTGAGGTGCGGGATCCCTGCGCCCCACTCTGGTCAGAAAGCTCGAGGTAAGCAGGATTCCCATGCCCCACTGTGGTCAGAAAGCTCGAGGTAAGCAGGATTCCTGCACCCCACTCTGGTCAGAAAGCTCAAGGTAAGCGGGATTCCCGTGCCCCACTGTGGTCAGAAAGCTCGAGGTAAGCAGGATTCCCGTGCCCCACTGTGATCAGAAAGCTTGAGGTACGCGGGATTCCTGCACCCCACTCTGGTCAGAAAGCTCAAGGTAAGCGGGATTCCCGTGCCCCACTGTGGTCAGAAAGCTCGAGGTACGCGGGATCCCTGCTCCCCACTGTGGTCAGAAAGCTCAAGGTAAGCAGGATTCACATGCCCAGCACAAGCCAGAAGGCCTGAGGTACGCGGGATTCCCGCACCCCACTCTGGTCAGAGTGCTCAAGGTAAGCGGGATGCCCGCGCACCATGCTGGTCAGCTGGAACCTTTCCAAACACACATTCGAGAGCCTCAAACCTAATTCCTCTGTCAGGAAATATAACCCTGAAGGAATAACAATAGACTGCACTTCCCCTAATTACTCCGGGCAGCGCATTCCTCTGAAGGATCCATTACCAGCCTGCTTGATGTATTACTGCGCACCGGAAAAGGAGGCTTGAATAGTTAAAAAAAAAAAGACTTTTCATGCTTTTAGTGACTAGAAATAGGTAATTTCAATTGGCGAGATGAAAGAATGGTATCCACTCATTAAAGCAGCAGTAAAACGGCATGATACTTAAAACATGTGTGAATCTACACTTTGTTGAGCAGACTCTTCCCCCCTCCCTAGAAACACAGACTTAAGTTTCTGAAGGTGCAGCCAGATTCCTGTGGCCCCAGTCTTTCACGGGGCCCCCTGATAGAGTCAGCTCTGTTCTGCAGAGTCTTGCCCTGATGACCTTGAATTATTCTTAAACAGATGGAAAACCATTTTCCTTTAATTAATTTTTAATGTGGGTGATGTATGAGAATCTATGGTCCACACCCCACTTATTTTTTGGATATTGTCTACTCAACTCTCTAGACCATAGATTGATCTGCATGAATTGGTGATATATATTCTAGACACCATTTCGATTACGCGAAGCAATTGGGACACCCGACAGAACACACAGTATGATTTTAAAAGTTCCAGCAAGGAAAGTGCTTTTGGTGAAAAACCAAGCACTGTCTAAAGGTGTTTCACACAAGATGATGGTGTTGTCTTTCGCCAAGAATGCCTGATTGAGTATTGTCTATGTGCGCACAGTTGTCCACAACAGTCTTGCACTGTTTGTGTTTGCCCTTGTACGTTGTATGCATAAATACTCAAATACTATACAATAGTCAGACCTATGGACTTTGAATTACATTTTAGACCTACCACCTTGCACTGGTATTTTGTGCATCTGTTTCTGTTTCCATAAAGATTTTATTTTATTCTTAAGATTGCCCCAAATTCAAGCTTGTTCTAAAATATTCTACACTTCATGAATTGTGAGGTCATTGAAATCTAGGGATCTATTGTCAGCTTACAGTGGGCTTAGAGTCCACCCAATGATTACCATTGGTTGGCTTTGTTGTCACTCTGATTTGCTTTTTATTTGTTCAATTGTGTGAAATTCCCTTCCTCTTCTTGTGTTAGTCTCTCCCCTGGGTCAAAACCGTATTACTGTGTCATTCCACTGCTTACTTTTCATGCACTACTTTTTTCTTTTTGGGAAAGCACTCCATGAGAGATCATGTGTTTTCCAGTTGTCTCCCGCTTTACTTCGCTTCACCCCTCCACTTGCTCTTTCTCACCCATGTCCTTATCCCTGACACATCTGTATTGTACTCACACTTATGTGTTTACCCCAGCTACTTTCTTACTTGTGTGCTTCTACTTCAAGTGTGTCTTCCTTCTCCCACCTGCCTGCTCTTCTCCCTCGAGAGCTGCCCACCCACGCACCTGATACCTATTAATGCCCTGTGTACCAACCGTGGTCTGTTTTTAAATAGGTTTTTTCGTGAATGACCAGGTAGCAATTTGCCACTTTTGTGCTCCTTCTATTTCTTTTTCCACCGATTCATTTAGGATTGATAAATATTTTAAAAATGGCACCCACGTCATTTTGTAGGCACATGTACAATAGAGCATGTACACCTACAAAATAATGGAGCTGCATCATCACAGCTATTTTTATTTTACCTTTTCGTTATACTGCATCTTGCCGATGCTTTCCAGCATGGCTAAACGGCATTGGCAAATCCAATGTGTCCGAAAGACGAGAACTATTGGCTTTGCCAATGCTTGTTAGATTTTAATTGTTTAATAGTAAGGGGAGCTGTATTTGAGTCTGCATTTGCAGTTTCTTACTGGGTACTCTGTATGTAATTTTTGATTTGACATTTGTATGTTCCTAATTATTTGAAAAGCGCCCTTATACCTTCCTGGTAAGCGGCGCTATAGAAAGCTGCAAGTAAATAAATACATTTAGGTGGGAGTTCATGTTCCTCACTATGTCACCACGAACAACAGCCAGAGGGCTTTTCTGCCCTCTGGCAGAGCTCTGCTTTGTTCTTATTGCAGTATGATCTCAGCATGACTGCTTGCTTCTGTTCACTGCCAGTGAACTCTGGTCCATAACTCTGCCTGTGGCTTGCAATGTGCAATGCCACATTCATTCATGCACTCTGTCTACATGCAGCCATACATACCTGCAGAAGAGTGGTTGGCATCTGTGGCGTAGCCAAGTGCCATTGGCCCTAGTGCCAAGAAGGAAATGGTCCCCTGTCCAGTGTTTTAACCGTGAAAAACGGCAATAATAAGGGTTCAGTGGGACCTTCAGGTCTCTGGCCCTGGTACCACTGCACCTGCTGTACCAACAGAATCTGCATCCCTGGTTGGCATCGCCAAAAGGAATGGCATCACTGTACATCAAACTGAGAGATCTAAAGTCATCTCATGACAGGCGTGAGTTGCTCACACACTTCTGTTTTTCTGCACTGTAAATTCACCTCACGTAAGATGTGAGTAGTCGATCAAGTCAGGGGGTTCAGAGATCCCAAGGTGTCTCAGGGCTGGTGTGAGTAGCTCATGAGGTCAGGGCTGGACTGGCAAAAATATTCAAACTAGTTCCAGAATGTAGGCCATTTGAAAGGGGCCATAGGGACATGATATGGTCAAGACAGCCCACCCGGCTTTGAAAGCAGCCGCCTTATGCTGCAGACCACCAGGAAATGGCCAAACCAGTAGCATGGCCCAACCAACCTGGCGCGCTGTCCTTTCATTCTAATAACTGAGGTTCAGCATTACTAATAGGAATCGCAAAAAAACACAAAGAGAAAACCCGGACTGGAGACCTGATCGCATCTGACCTGGGCAGTTTCATAGGTTTACCGCTCATCTGTCCACACTGGGCAATATCTAAGTCTAGAATTGTCAGATCCTTCACAATTAATATCGGCGCCACAATCCTGGAAGGTCTCACAAAACCTAAATTGAAATTAGAGATCCTTCCTTGCTTAACTGTCCCCCCCTTAGGCAGGGGGTTGGACTTGGACTTTGTTTGAACTCGACAAACATAAACAATGCATCAGGATGTATCAGATCTCCTGATTGGCAGAGACCTCATAGACAACATAGAAGAAATACCCAAACACCCCAGCGCCAGGCATCATTAGTCTACATATCAAAATGTGAAATTATTTAAATAAAGATTATTTAAATTTACACTTAAATTAAATTTAAACCCCTTTTACCATCTCAACTGTACCAATCCACCGCCTCTCCAACTGATTACATGATGTTTTCATTTTAGCTTATGAAGCACTTTATAAGATCTTCTTTACACAACCCACAAAGTTGTAATTGAGACACAACCGTGCCTAAGAAGAAGTGAAGAGCTTTAGTGAGGAGTTCCACACCCACTGACATCGGCCGGAGTGCCCTTTTGGAAGCAAGTGGTATTTTGCACATGATCGGTCCTTCTAAGGAGTTTCCTGCGTGCTTCCCAGTTGAGAGGTGCAGTTTGCTGGCCAACCTTACGTTCACACGGTCTGTCTTATAGATGCAAGTGATTCTGAAGCAAATTTCTCAAAGTGGAGGGATTCTCGCTGTAGGGATTCTCGCTGTAGGGATTTTCGCTGTAGGCCAATGCTCCCAAAGTTCTGGAGATGCCAGGAAACTCATCTTTGCTCCCAGATCTTACATTGCCCGAGTGTCCTAGAGATCACACCTACAGAACCCTTGACCGCATCCACCACTCCCTTACTGTGTGTCGTTGGCTCTTGACCATATTATTGTTAACCTAGACTTTTCCATCACATCCACTGTGGTAGCTTAGAGTATCGCAACCCTACTGGAGCGTAGCTGCTTCGCTGTTTCTTTCAGTAACGTGGCATTTGTTTAAGACTACAGCAGACATTATGGTACTGTCCTTTCCTCAGCCTACAAAACTACAACACGGAACTTTCCAGCTTTGACCTAGCACAAATGTTAGAGATATCTCTAAGACAAAAACATGCACAAAAACATAACACTCCTGTGCCCATTACAACATGTTTGCTTCTTCCAGACAAAGTTCTCTGAGGCAACACCCAACTGAATGACAAATTTTACAAATGCAGAAACTAAAGTTATTTAATAAATACCCAGAGAAGGCGATGATTGTCACTTAATTAACTGAAAGAACAGAAGGTGATGGATTGTTTAAAAATAGAATTCGAACAGCTGAGATAGCTATTCATCCAAAAATTTATTGTAAAACAAAGTAGAGAAAGAGGCACAAAAACTAGCCATTGTTTCATATATTAAGTATTGAATTTATAGTTTTGCTAAGCAGAGACGATGCTGAGGAACCTTGTTAACACAAACAAGTATTGGATTAGTAATGAAATTTCAGTATTTTATTTACAAGTTACATCTCTAAAAACACTTCTTAATTATTGATGAAAACCATTACTCTGTGCCAAAGTGCGCTGTACATTGCATAATCTAAATGAGGAGAAACTAAATTGACCGCATGGGAGAATTAGTAGCATCTGTTACTTAAAATATTTAGAAATGGTAGAAGTATGTAAGAAGGAAACCAAAAAAGGGAAGACTAGAATGCTTGTATTAATATCACCCCCTCAGAACTGTCTGGGGCCGCATCCCAGCCCATCTGTGTATTTGCCCCTGTGCTACTCTAGACAGAGGTCAGCCATGTGCACATCAGTCTTGGTCCTGCTCCAGTAGGAATATTCCAGCCAAACCTGCAGGCCATGTCCTCTCCAGACGGGAACATAAGCCATCTCAGACCGGTTTTAGTCTTCTTAGGCCTGCTTCAGGCTTGTCAGAAGCTTTTGTGGGGCTCAGGTCACCAATGTGATGTGGGGCCCTTCTCTGGTTTTATGGTGACACCTTGATGCTGTTAACATACCTTTGTCATATGGAAAATAAAAAGTATATATAGAAGAATAGTGTATCACATATTGGGCTAACCCTGCTTGAGTGATATAATAAGAGATTTAGCAGGGCCCTGAGAAGAGCGGGGACCGGGGTAAGCCGCCATGGCTGCTCCCCCCTGTGATGGCCCGGCCTCAACATTAAAGTAAAGCTTCAGTACAAGGACACGGTAAGCAAGAGACCCACGTGTGAACATATATGTTGATAGTGGGGGACATAGAATCCTGTTTGCAATGCTTTAGCCACTCTGTTAAGCATGTTTGTATAGAATTTGGAATAATGTGATGTCTTTCCAGCCTCTCTGCTACATGCACTTTCTCATTGGAAGTAACAAATGAATACAGACCCAATCAGTGCTGTATTGGTTAACTTATCCAGCCGGACAGAGGTTCAATATTTAATTTACCGTAAGCGTTGCCTGGGCCTCGCTTAAATGTTCTCCCTATTTTATGTTTGTATGTTTGTGTAGTAGGATACAGGCTTGTGTCCCACTTTTCAGTATTTGTGTTTGTTTATATCCAAAAAACCTGCAGATAAATTAAATATTGAACCTCTGTCCGGCTGGATAAGTTAACCAATACAGCACTGATTGGGTCTGTATTCATTTGTTACTTCCTATCCCTACCTCCCTAGGGACCAATGTAGCACAAAATAATTGATTTCCGAGCTCCCTGGCTGACTTTACTTGGGTCCCCTTGTTGTTTGAAAAGACATGCACTTTCTCAGCAAAGTGGGAAAGAAACACTATGGGGAGGCGCCTCTTGTTATCCCTTTTAAAGAATGACGCCTGTTTGTTACCTGGCCATGATAGCTCTGCTAAGAGTCCAAGATGGCTCTAAATAGTGTGTGACAGTGACCAATGGTTGAGCAAAAATGAGATGGGGCATTGGTGGTGAGGAAGGCTCACTCAGGGAAGGGTGGAGGGTCGAAGACGCAGCAGAGGCGTCAATATGCAGGAGGTTGTATGGTTCATCTGAAGTGAGTTAGGCACCAACACATGAAACTCCTTTCTGTCTATAAATATATATAAGTGGCGATGACTTAAGAAATGAGAATTAGGAGAGGCATGACACTGGCAGACATTTGCCTTGACGATCACCAAAGATCAAGTATAAATATGAGAATCAAAAATCATGTACAATGTGTAAGGTGGATGTGGCCAGCTAGGTTCAAGTTATTTTCAAGGATTTGTGTCCAGCACACAATGTTTAGATTCATCTCTAGAGGCAAGTTAATTCTTAAACCATGTGGGTGGGGGTAGGGAGTTGGCAGAAGGGTTTTGGGGGACTTCCAAAAGAATATTGTCTGTTTTTCCAAGAAATTGGAGGGTTGTGCAGTAAGAATCTGCACAATAATTTTTATTATGGTTATAAAGTTAGCTAAATAGCTTTTTTTCTGAGAACAGTTCCACAAACTGGATTGATTTTTTGCTGAATAAAATAGCCTGCATAATTACTTTTTGGGAAACTGTTACTGGAAAAACAAGAGCATTTCTCTAGAGGTGTGATTGAAAATAAATTCACATATGCCATGTTGTGTTGAAGCATAATTATAACTATCACATCATTATTCTGGCAGAACTAAAATCTTGCACACCCCTTTTTGAAAACTAGAGTCTGGCTATATGCCCAAGGAGTGCCCGTCACATGTTTCCTGAGAGTCTGCTTCTTTGACTGCTTGGCACAAGGGTGCCAGTATCACTGGGGCAGGGGCACTGTGGGGTCCAGTGAGAGGGGCTGCCAATGTATCCACATTAAGTCTATATTTCACTGCCCAACCCGGGGCCAGAGGGCGTCATTTTCCTTGTTACATTGGGTCCCACTGCACCCATGATGCATTGCTTGTTCAGTACATAGAGTGGTGAAAGTTAAGGGCTAGGGTCTGCTGTATGGGTTCACCTTCTCCTGGATGAGGATATTGTAATGTCATGCTGGAGGATTTAATGTGGCACATGCCACAAAATGCCAGATGTCCTTTTCACTCCACTTCTGCAATCCCTTGCCCGGTTTTGATTTTGGGAGAAGGCTATTTTCCTGGCAGCAAGGTTATCACTGGCTGCATCATGGGAAAGACTGTTTTGGTGGATGTGAATTCACCAGAAATAATGTTGGCCGGCAGCTTGGTACATATTGGGAGGCCCACCACCTTTCTGGTAATGTCATTTCTGTGCTTAAATGTTTTCATTACATTATTCATAGTCCTTCTTGCTTCATTCATTACAAAATGAGGCATGTCCACCCCTTCCCAGACAATGCTAACTCCCAAAATCGCAACATTGAAATAAAGGCCCTTCCCCCTCATTACCTCCTGTTTTATTTGAGTCTATAAATAATTCCCCTTAGGTCTTAGCTCAGCCTGCAATTAAATCAGAGTTGCATGGAAAGATTGGTAAATAAAGAGAGGGAGTATGAGGTAAGAAATATTGAATCACTGACAAGTAATTAAAGCAATGTCTCTTCGCCCCTGCCTCAATTATTTGATTACACAAAGAGGTATAGCAAAGACTTAAGAAAGAATGCAAAATGTTAATTCTTAATAAAGCAAAATGCTTTACATAGTACATCACAGAAGAAAGTACTTTTGAACCCAACACTTTTGGTAAGTCTATATTGTGCATACCCCTGTCATGCTTTACACATGTAGAAGGTGTTGCCCAGGTAGCTGCCCTAAAAGTCTCTGCGAGGGGAGCACCACGCTCAAGATGTTGACATTCCCCCAGTGGATCTTCCCTAAATCCCTACAGGACCAGAGATTCCCGAACTCTTACATGCGAAAGCAATCAAAGATCTGGCCCCACCAGCTAAGCGTTTGTAGGGAAGATTTACCTCCTGAATTAGCTGGGCCGTAGCTTACAAGCAGACAATCTGACGCCATGAAAGAAGATACTCTATCTATAGCGATAAGTACTGCTATTTTAATGTCTAGATTATGCAATTCCTATTCCCCTGGAGTGGAGAGAGATGTAATTAACTCCTGTAAAATCACCTCTTGCTGAAAATGAAATGGAAAAGAAAAGATGGACCAAGTTTAAGAGTAATCATTTTTGGAAAAATATGAATAAAGGATGTCTACATGAAAGTGACCCGAATGCAGGGTTAAGATTTTTAAATCTATAGATTTGAAGTGTTTAAATGGTGACTTCTTTAAAGATTCCAAAAATAAATCCCAACTTGTATTCACAGATTTACAAGTCAGCTTCAAATAAGAAAATTCTTTAAGAAGAAGGCCGGCCGGATAAACTCTATCTGGAATACCACCTTCTGGATCCCCGAAGGCTTTAATTGCAGCCCATTCAACTGTGAGGGAAGGAACCTTTAAACCTAATTGAAAATCACCCAGCAAAAAAGACAAAATATGCACTGTATCTGACTCTAAAGGATCCAACTCATTCTTTTCACACAAGAACTAAAAGTCCCAGGGATGAGAATACAATTTAAAAGATGAATTTTGCTAGAAGCCTGAACTGCTAGGCCAACCGTTCAGAGAGATCTTTTCTTCGCAAGCCTACTCGTTCAATCTCCAGGACAGTAATTGGAAATGATCTAAAGTTTCCTACTGGAGGGTTTGGAAGGCTACAGGAAAAGCAAACATCAGAAGAATAAACTTTGATTTGGAGTTCACCAGAAACAAGAAAGGATACCAGGATGAGTGGGGCCATGCTGGAGCAATCAGAATTATTATTATGCATTATTATGCATCTCCCAAACTAGAACTTTCAGAATTAGAGGGAATGTGGGAAATGCATATAGAGGAGCCTTGGGCTAAGGGCATTGCATTTAGACTGCAACTTTTCTCCTCCATTCTCCTTGAGCAATCATTTGGTAAACATTAGTTTTTATGATCTGCAAAAGCATCCAACAATGAATATGACTACATGTGGCACATATATGCATAAACCTTAGGATTCAAACAAAAAATTTGTGAGGCTGGATTCTTCCTGCTCAAGTAGCCACAAAATAATTTATCACCCCCTGCATGTGACCTTCAGGATGGATATAACATTATTTCCTGCCCAAAAGCAACATTGGTTTGAAATCCCTGAAACCTTCTTTGACGGTGTTTCTCCCTGTCATTTTAAGTAAGCATTTGCAGTGATATTGTCTGTCCTGCCAAAGGTTGCCTTTTCCACCAAATGTCATACATAGCAAACTGTTCCTGAAGGAGTTACTGACTTTGCTGGTATTCCAATCCAGCTAAATAACTTAAATCACAAAAAGTACAAAAAAGTTATAAGGCTTCTGTTAGATTTGGGGGTCTTTAGTTGGCATAGGTAGGTACCTGTGACAAATAGGGTCCCTTGTATCTAATCAGGGTAAGGGGGTACACTCCTAAAATAACCCCTGCTCACCCCCTTGGTAGCTTGGCACGAGCAGACAGGCTTATCTCAGAGGCAGTGTGTTTAGCATTTGTGAACACATACAGTAATCAAGTGACAACACTACAGATGGACACCACACACGTTTTATATCAAGAATAAGTATTCTTTAGTTAGACTTATCACAAGACCACAAACGACACAAATCCACAATACTGTTACTTTTAAATGATAGAATTTAGCTTAGTTCTCTTAAGATGATAAATGCGACACTCAGAGTTCAATGTACCTGAAGATGCGTAACGCAAGACAACGAAAGTGTTGGAAGGACGGTGATGCATTGAAGTTCCGGTGCAAAGAAACAAAAGATGGCGCTTCCTTCTTGATGCAACATGCTTCCCGGCGATCCGGCGGCATCTGCTGCGACGTCGATCCTCTTCTCCGGCGATGCGAGATGCTCCACACAATGCAAGCCTCGACAGGCCCTGCGACATGCTTCCCAGTGATGTGGTGGCGTCTGCTGCGACGTTGATCCTCTCCCCTGGCGATGCGAGTTGCTTCCACAACGATGCGATCCACGATAGGCCCTGCGACACTCTTCCCGGTGATGCGGCGGCGTCTGCTGCGACATCGATCCTCTTCTCCCGCGATGAGCCGCGACAGGCCCTGCGATATGCCTCTCGGAGATGCAGCGGCGTCTGATGCGACGTCGATCCTCATCTCCTGCGATGAGCCGCGACAGGCCCTGCGACACGCTTCCCAGTGATGCGGCGGCGTCTGCTGAAATGTCGATCCTCTTCTCCTTGCGATGCGAGGCACTTCGGTGGACCTGCGGTGACTCAACGATTCTTCTGCGACACGCTTCCCGGTGATGCGCGGCGTCTGCTGCGACGTCGATCCTCTTCTCCGGCGATGCAAGGTACTTTATGTTGTGAAGCGGCAGCGGCAGTTTAGCGACACGCTTCCTGTTCTTGAGTCAGGCTTCCAGCTCCTTGCGACACGCAATTCCTCAAAAAGTCCAGCACAACTGCAGGCACTTCAAAAGAACTCTTGGGGAGCTGGTGGGTGAAGTGTGTTGGCCCTGAGACTTCAGCAGGAGGCAAGCTCTTTTCCAAGCCCTTGGAGATCCTTCACAAGTTGAATAAAGTGCACACAAAGTCCTTTCTCCTTTCTTTGGCAGTCCAACCACTGCAGGCCAATCCCCCAAGCAGCACTTCAGCTTAGGGATAGTCTCTCAGTTTCTTCTGGTTCCACTCCTCAGCAAAGGTTTCTTCTTGTTTCCCAAAGTGATATAAAATTCTGCGGTCTCGGTCCCCCTTTTTATACACAGTTTCTCTTTGTTCTCCGAAGGCAGAGAGGCCTTTGCCTAGTCCAAACCAGTTCTGGTCAGTCCTGGAGCACTTTGCTGACAAGACTCCTTCTTTCCTTTCCAAGTGCTGGGCAGAGACATCAGACGCACCACAGGAGGTGGAGCCAACATTGTGGAGGGAAGGCACAGCCCTATTCAGGTCCCAGGTGCAACTCCTCCCACCCATCTAGATGCAGATCTCTCTATTCAGCCCTGTGCTGATTCACCCTGTCTCCTGGAATTTCCACAGCCCCTGTCACTCAAACTCCAGACAAGGAATACACAGCCTAGCAGAGGCAGTTTTGGATGGTTAGACAAGAAAATACCTACTTTCTAAAAGTGGTATTTTCAAACACAGAATGTTCTAAAAGATGTATTTTATCATTGTGAGTTCAGGCATACTAAACTCAAATTTCTACCACGTTCCCTGAGTCAGTTAGGATTATCAGATGTAATAATCAAACTGCCCATTCTGGCCTATGGAAAACAGGTAGCCTTGCAATAGTGAAAAACGAAAATGGCTGTAATTCACTCTTAGAACATGCCACACACACCAGGGCATGTCCTACCTGATACTTACAATGCACCCTGCCCTTGGGCCTACCATAGGGGTGTCTGATATGAAGAAAATGGAAGGTTTAGAGACTGGCAAGTGGGTGCACTTACCCAGTCAGCATGACAGTACCAGACTGCACGCAGGCTCTGCAATGGCAGGCCTTAGACACACTTTTACAGGCTGCTTCTGTGGGTGGCACAACCAGTGCTGCAGGCCCACCAGCAGCATTTGGATTTACAAGCCCTGGGCACTCCTGGTGCACTATACTTGGGTCTAACAAGTAAACCAAATCAGCCAATCATGGAATCACTAATTCATACATCAATTTACCATAGGGAGTACTTGCACAGTGGCACTGGACAGCAGTGGCACAGTGCCCAAAGCATCTAACACCAGCAAAAACACATGAGGCACAGCAAAAAATGGAAGGGAGACCCACGCCAAGGAGCCAGGTCTAACAGCTTCTAACCAAGAATTTTGTTCTTTTTAACAGAAAAGATATTTACTTTTTTACTTTTTTCTTTTTTTTTCATAACAAAACACAATATATTATATTTCTAACATCTTAATACAAAGTTTTAAATCGAACTACCAACCCTCACTGAACAAACCAATTGTCAAAGTGGAACAGTATATGCACCTAACAAAATATCTAGTTCAAAAATGTCCATTCCTGATTGATAGAAAAATGCAGACAGATTAGTAAAGTTTTCATTAAATGTTGTTAGAGAGGATAATGTGTTGACGTATCGGTCTCTTAACGTATAACAGTCCCTGAGACCATCATCAGGACTCAGTGATGAAAACAAAGCCAAAATGGACAGTCCCCTGAAAGATCACCAACTTAACTCTCAGTCCTACTATACTTACAAGTATATATCAGAATCTTTCAAATATAAGGCAACTAGTTTCCTACTGTGGTCCCAGAAGAGGGAGACACATGTATCCTCTTATCCACTGTTTCCGTCCATGGTGAGGAATAAAATGGCCGTCAAGAAAAGAGATTTATTGAAATATTTATGAAAGTGCTAAGCAAGAGCCAATCAAAATCTAAAGACCAAACAATCAAAAGACATATGGTCCTTTCACCTACAATGTATAAAAAGATGCTAATTAGACAGATTGTCTTCCTTTATATATAAATATAAATCAGCCCACACAAAGCAGCATCCTAAGTTAATTCAACCTTGGCCAATATTCTCCAAGGAGACTACTTACCTCTCTACTGGTGAACTAACTATCTTGGAGCTTTTGCTCCACTGAGAAAGAAGTCTCCAATAGAAATACCTAAAAACCCAGGTTTCTCACTCCCATACTGAATGCTGAAGCCTTTGTGCTGCTCTGCCAACTCTGACCCGGAAGGGAAAGGTCAGGAAGCAGCATGAGTAGACCAGCCGGCTCTGCCACCCTCTGCTGGTTGACTAATACACACTTCAACTTAGCAATATATACTGAAAGCTTGCCATGCCAAGACCACCAATCGTCCCACCTTTAGTCTACAAACTGCTCTGCTCAAAAACTGAAAGAAAGAAAGAACCATAATGTGTGAGATGACCAGCCGGCCATGCCAAACTTCACCAGACTCTCCAACAGTTCAACTTCTTAAAATAACTCATACAGATTCCACAGTAAGATCATTGCAGCCTGTGGCTTGCACTCAGCTGCATGGGTGGGAACATGTTCCCCTGGGAACACCATACAAGTAGACATGCAACGAAACAGAAGTTGATGGGAAGAGGCCGCCATGCCTCATTTCTTAAACAAGGAATCGAGGAAGGGACAAAGAGGTAGTGCCATGTGTACCATGGAGGTCTTGCACAGACAACTGTGAAAATGTCCCGGACATTCATCAAATAACTCCTGACACATCAGGGACATTTTAAATGTGGGTATTGATTGTAGTCTCAGCTGGCGGGACATTTCCAGAGGCTGCATTCATGCCGGCAGTCCCACCATGCTGGATCGGCGTGATGAACCTTCCACCACAGATATTGGTCATCCGAGGTCGCTCCGGAATTGCATGCGGAGATCGCTCAGAGGGGATGGAAGGGCATAGATCCCTCCTCTGACAGGCGAGCAGAGGCTGTAACTCTACCACACTGCCATTTTGGTGGACAGACCACCAAAGGTGAAATTAGACCCTTAGTCCTTTGTGGCCTAAAATTTACCACCTCAAACATCTAAGTCCAGCTCATTGACTAATGCGGGGTGGTGACGTTAGCTCACGACTGTGCCTGTGCGTCATCCACCAACCAGACAATGTGATACCCAAGGGTAACTGGCTTAAGTGAAGCATGAAGATGTTCCAGGGTTATTTTTAGCTCTCCATGTTACCTAACACAAACGCTTTACCTCTATTCTTCCCATTAGCAATGCATAAAGAACCCCACGCTGTACAGAAATCTCTTTTTGTTATGGTAATTTTAAAAGCTTTGTGTGTAGGGGGCAGAGAACCTACTTAATGGAGTGACTTGTCGCCCACCTCAGGGAGAGGAAACCATTTAAAACATTTCACAGAACATTGATATTACCTCTAATGGATTTATTTGCACAGGGTTCTCTCCATTTTAATTTTGCACTGCCGTCACAGTCTGTTCTACAATGTATTAGTGTATATCTGTGTACCTTATATAGTGGTACTATATTGACCTCAGCCTATCCCAGGGCCCCTGTCTTGACCGGGGGAGCAATACGTCACACGGTCAGAGGTAACTTATTTTGTGCTGATATCCAAGGATCCCAGGATACATGTACTGGAAGAGTCCCTGCTACAGTAATTAAAATATTAGCAAGCACAATAACCCAGAATTTGAGGCACAGTAGACAGTCCACAATGTCACGAGAGCATACAAGTCACAGACCATGCACAAGACAAAAGGCCAGTAACAGAGCCCACCTCTCCATCACACAGTGAACAAAGCTAAGGCAGCAAATCAGCAATGCTCATAGCTTTCCCAGGGTGCACTGAAAACCCTTCCTGCTGCCACAGTCCACTTTGGTGGCATCTTTTCTCGGCTCTGTCGCCTCTCTGCAGGTACAGTGTTTCAAAGCACATTGAAATACCTGGGGCAGCATGTTAGCGCTATATAAAGCGCTATATGGAATGTCCAAATAAATAAATAGGGTATGGTGGTAGTGGTATAAGTTAAACATTGAGATTCTGATGATTCCACAGAATGAATATTGTATGATTTTTTCTTTACTGTTGCGTCCCCTCAGACTGCTGAATGATGCCCCTAAGATCAGGCCCTTTGCACAGAATCCATTTACACGCGCCCCTTCCTGTGAATCGGGGGGGGGGGCACACATGGCCATGATCTCCACCTCTGTGGGATCTATAGACTCTGGAGATGGTCTTGGAAAAGCTGAGCCTCAGCAGTCCAGGGGTGCTGTGGACTCTAAAGGAGCTTCCAGCCCCTACATGACATCCTGGTGGCCGGTGCTTGAAGAATCCGTGCGGCTGCCCAGGGCCCTCATGGCTGGCCTCATGCTCTGTAACAAAGGCCTTCTCGCAGCTGCTTTGAAGCATTAAATCACATTCCTCACCCTCTCTCGTTCAAGCCTGATGCCCTTCCTCACTGCAGCCTCAGAGTGTGGAGGCTCAGCCTCTCTGTGCACACACTAATGGCAGGTGGGGCTTGCAAGCACATCTAACTGGAGGGCCATCCAACAAGAGAAGCATGAAGTCTATTGAGAGAAAACCAAGATATCTTTGGAGGATAAGGACAGACCCCAAATGTGCAGGGGATTGGAAGGCCTTTACCTTGCCTCTTGTAAGACTCCACAGGGCACTCTGGCTACTTTATTTGAGTTATAGTTCTGCACAGAGGAGGCGAAAGGTGCTGTACAAGCCCAATGAGCCCAGACCATGCATTTATGACATACCATGTGCTAATACACTGGACAATGATGTCTAGAGCTATGAGTGCAGTGTGGTTTGCACTTTTAAAAAGGTTTAATTGAGGATGGGAATGGCTTTAGAGCCATGAACATTGAAATATGTACATTACAGAGTAATAATCATGCATTCGAATTCAAACATCCGTTTTTGTTTTTCAGCCTTAAACTTCTGTAAGCCAAAGAAGTGCCAAAGCCAAGCACATCAGAATAAACCATTGTGGCATCTTTAAAAGCCTGGGACTAATATTAATTAGGTAACTTGTGAAGTCCACAAGGCTAAGGGGCAGAATGTGCAGAGCTGAGGCCTGCTAAACACGAGGCTAACATGTCTTTGCAATGACAAGATTTTAAAATCCTTTCTTGCAGCTCAGACTGAAGCAGCTTGTCCCATTTACAAAGGCCCGCTTGAAGCATAAAATGCAACTCACATTAGTAACAAAACGAGAAAATCCATCTTCACAGCATTTTGTTAGTTGTTAAAAGTCTAATTCATTTGTGAGCGAAGATTTGTTCTATACATTGTCCAAAGATGATTTCTAGAAAAGTTGGACACACCTGCCTGAGCCATGACATTCCTATGAACTGGTCCTGCCAGGCTCTCCCCTCCAGCAGTGACACGTGTTAGAATTTCCCAGTCCAGAGTGGATCTATGTTAGTTGTCAACAAATTATTCCTGAAAAACTATTTTTCTGCTTTGTGGTGTTTTCTTCTTTAAAACTAACGGTTTGTGGAATAAATCACACACAACTGTTAAAACAAATGTCATCTTTGTGAACTTGGCAAAGTTGGCAAATTCTTTAAAAAGAATCAGAAAATTAGTAAAAGCCAAAAGTAAACATTTCACCACAGCACAAATCACTATCATGTATTTCTGGTGTTCAAACCCCAATCTCAAATCACTTCAGGACTGAAAGTTTAGGAACCTCACATCCTCAACCTCATCTTCTTGACTAGAGAACTGATGCAAGAAACCTCCTTGTAAATGGTGATCATTGCACATCATTTAAGGGTTGCTAATCCCTGACTGATCGAGATTTTTGGGTAAACCGAAAGTCGATCCTGTTCTCTCCTACCTCAAAAAAATGCCGACTTGGAGCCTGGCCCAAGTGCTGTAACCCTGTGGTAGGAGCATCTGGTCCTAACCTAACAAGGAGTATGGTCCGTGCTGCTTACAGAACCTCATACAGCATCTCATCGTCTCATTGGAGGGTTTTTAGAAAATACGGGCAAGTATAACATAAAATCTGTGAGCGAGTCCCACTTAATCCTTGAAGAGGATATGGTTCCTCTGGGTGGATCAGTGCAACACCATCACGGCTCTGCCTATTATTTCAGGAGATCCAAAGTGTCAGGAAAGGTATATGATGCTTAAAGTCCAATCCTTGTCACACGCGTTCGTGTGGTTTGAAAGTTTTATCCAAGGTTGAAACCAAAGCCAGTATAGTCGCTTTGTATGTATTCTTATTCTTTATTCCAGATAACACCACAAGGTCCAGCCAACACATGTTTCGTCGTTGGGGTAATAACCCTCGACTTCTTCAGGGCTGCATGGCTACCCAAATGAAAATTCTATGCCTTTTGAAATTAAAATTCTTTACTTTTAAATTGTGGCGTATGTATGGCACAATCAATAAGAACAATGTGGGTCTTGAAAGTCTATAGCGAGTACGCTTTCCTTGTGAAGACAACGGTTCGAAGTATGCCACGAGATCAATGAGATCAGCATACTCGCTACAGATCTCGTGGCATACTTCGCCTGTTGTCTTCACAAGGAAAGCGCACTCGCTATAGACTTTCAAGACCCACATTGTAAAAATTATTTTATCTTGAGAGCAGGAAGAAAAAACATTGTCCATTACATCATAATGCATACAAAAGTAGTAATATTCTCAAATAACATCTAGAGATTTGAAAGATATGGAAAGATGCGTAAAAACAAAATTCGGTAACAGGTTATAATCCTTAATACAGTGTTTCTACATGATTCGTCCCCACAGATCTAAAAAGAAAATAACATGACCCTATTAACAGCATTTTCACTATGACTACTTCTACAGTGCAACTCTCGGGGTGGTTGTCCTCTGTACCCCTGTGGCTGCTTCTACAGTGCAGCTCTCAGGGGTGGTTGTCCTGTGTACCCCTGTGACTGCTTCTACAGTGCAGCTCTCGGGGTGGTTATCCTGTGTACCCCTGTGACTGCTTCTACAGTGCAGCTCTCAGGGTGGTGGTCCTTCATACCCCTGTGACTGCTTCTGCAGAGCAGCTCTTGGGGGTGGTTGTCCTGCGTACCCCTGTCACTGCTTCTGCAGTGCAGCTCTTGGGGGAGGTTGTCCTTCATACCCCAGTGACTGCTTCTGCGGTGCAACTCTCGGAGGTGGTTGCCCTTCATACCCTTGTGACTGCTTCTGTAGTACAGTTCTTGGGGGTGGTTGTCCTGCTTCTGAAGTGCCGCTCTCATAGGTAGCTGTCCTTCACACCCCTGTGACTGCTTCTGCAGAGCAGCTCTCGGGGGTAGTTGTCCTGCGTATCCCCGTGACTGCTACTGCAGTGCCGCACTCGGGGGTGGTTGTCCTGCATACTCCTGTGACTGTGACTGCTTCTGCGGTACAGCTCTCGGGGCTGGTTGTCCTTCATACCCCTGTGACTGCTTCTGCAGTGCGGCTCTTGGGGGTGGTTGTCCTTCGTGCCCCTGTGACTGTTTCTGTAGTGCAGCTCTTGGAGATGGTTGTCCTTCATACCCCTGTGGCTGCTTCTGAAGTGCAGCTCTCGGGGTTACTTGTCCTTCATACCCCTATGACTGCTTCTGCAGTGCAGCGCTTGGGGTGGTTGTCCTTCATACCCCTGTGGCTGCTTCTGAAGTGCAGCTCTCGGGGTTACTTGTCCTTCATACCCCTATGACTGCTTTTGCAGTGCAGCTCTCGGGGGTGGATTTCCTTCATACCCCAGTGACTGCTTCTGCGGTGCAGCTCTAGGGGGTGGTTTTCCTTCATACCCCTGTGACTGCTTCTGAAGTGCAGCTCTTGGGGATGGTTGTCCTTCATACACCTGTGACTGCTTCTGCAGTGCAGCTCTCGGGGGTAGTTGTCCTGTGTAACACCCTGTGACTGCTTCTGTAGTGCAGCTCTCGGGGTGGTTGTTCTGTGTACCCTTGTGACTGCTTCTGTAGTGCAGCTCTTGGGGATGGTTGTCCTTCATACCCCTGTGACTGCTTCTGAAGTGCAGCTCTTGGAGGCGGTTGTCCTTCATACCCCTGTGACTGTTTCTGCAGTGCCGCTCTCGAGGGTGGTTGTCCTTCATACCCCAGTGACTGCTTCTGCAGTGCAGCTCTTGGGGGTGGTTGTCCTTCATACCCCTGTGACTGCTTCTGCAGTGCCGCTCTCGGGTGTGGTTGTCCTTCATACCCCTGTGACTGCTTCTGCAGTGCCACTCTCGGGGGTGGTTGTCCTCCATACTCCTCTGACTGCTTCTGCAGTGCAGCTCTTGGGGGTGGTTGTCCTTCATACCCCTGTGACTGCTTCTGCAGTGCCGCTCTCGGGGGTGGTTGTCCTTCATACTTCTCTGACTGCTTCTGTAGTGCAGCTCTCGGGGTGGTTGTCCTCCGTGCCTCTGTGACTCCTTCTGTAGTGCAGCTCTTGGGGGTGGTGTCCTTCATACACCTGTGACTGCTTCTGAAGTGCAGCTCTTGGGGGCGGTTGTCCCTCATACCCCTGTGACTGCCTCTGTAGTGCAGCGCTTGGGGTGGTTGTCCTTCATAACCCTGTGGCTGCTTCTGCAGTTCCGCTCTCGGGGGTGGTTGTCCTTCATACTCCTGTGACTGCTTCTGTAGTGCAGCGCTGGGAAGTGTTTGTCCTTCATACCCCTGTGACTGCTTCTGAAGTGCAGCTCTTGGGGGCGGTTGTCCTTCATACCCCTGTGACTGCTTCTGCAGTGCCGCTCTCGGGGTGGTTGTCCTTCATTCTCCTCTGACTGCTTCTGTAGTGCAGCTCTCGGGGTGGTTGTCCTCCGTGCCCCTGTGACTCCTTCTGTAGTGCAGCTCTTGGGGGTTGTGTCCTTCATACACCTGTGACTGCTTCTGAAGTGCAGCTCTTGGGGGCGGTTGTCCTTCATACCCCTGTGACTGCCTCTGTAGTGCAGCTCTCTGGGCTGGTTGTCCTTCAAACTCCTGTGACTGCTTCTGCAGTGCAGCGCTTGGGGTGGTTGTCCTTCATACCCCTGTGGCTGCTTCTGCAGTGCAGCTCTTTGGGGTGGTTGTCCTTCATACCCCTGTGACTGCTTCTGCAGTGCCGCTCTCGGGGGTGGTTGTCCTTCATACTCCTGTGACTGCTTCTGTAGTGCAGCGCTGGGAAGTGTTTGTCCTTCATACCCCTGTAACTGCTTCTGAAGTGCAGCTCTTGGGGGCGGTTGTCCTTCATACCCCTGTGACTGCCTCTGTAGTGCAGCTCTCGGGGCTGGTTGTCCTTCATACCCCTGTGACTGCTTCTGCAGTGCAGCGCTTGGGGGTGGTTGTCCTTTATGCCCCTGTGACTGCTTCTGCAGTGCAGCTCTCGGGGATGGGTGTCCTTCATGCCCCTGTGACTGCTTCTGCAGAGCAGCTCTTGGGGGTGGTTGTTTTTCATACACCTGTGACTGCTTCTGAAGTGCAGCTCTTGGGGGTGGTTGTCCTTCATACCCCTGTGACTGCTACTGCAGTGCAGCTCTTGGGGGTGGTTGTCCTTCATACACCTGTGACTGCTTCTGCGGTGCAGCTCTCGGGGGTGGTTGTCCTTCATACACCTGTGACTGCTTCTGAAGTGCAGCTCTTGGGGGTGGTTGTCCTTCATACCCCTGTGACTGCTACTGCAGTGCAGCTCTTGGGGGTGGTTGTCCTTCATACACCTGTGACTGCTTCTGCGGTGCAGCTCTCGGGGGTGGTTGTCCTTCATACACCTGTGACTGCTTCTGAAGTGTAGCTCTTGAGGATGGTTGTCCTTCATACCCCTGTGACTGCGTCTGTAGTAGAGCTCTCGGGGGTAGTTGTCCTGCGTACCCCAGTGATTGCTTCTGTAGTGCAGCTCTTGTGGTGGTTGTCCTTCATACCCCTGTGACTGCTTCTGCTGTGCATCTCTCGTGGATGGTTGTCCTGCGTACCACAGTGACTGCTTCTGCTGTGCAGCTCTCTGGGATGGTTGTCCTGCGTACCACAGTTACTGCTTTTGCAGTGCAGCTCTTGGGAGTGGTTGTCCGTTAAAACCCCTGTGACTGCTTCTGTAGTGCAGCCCTGGGTGGTGGTTCTCCTTCATACGCCTGTAGCTGCTTTTGTAGTGCAGCGGTGGGGGGTGGTTTTCCTTCATACCCCTGTGACTACTTTTGTAGTGCAGCTTTTTTGGGTGGTTGTCCTTCATACCCCTGACTGCTTCTGCTGTGCAGCTCTCGGGGTTATTGTCCTGCGAACCCTTGTGACTGTTTCTGCAGTGTAGCTCTCGGGGCTGGTTGTCCTTTATACCCCTGTGACTGCTTCTGTAGTGCAGCTCTTGTATGCATTTTTCCTGCATACCATGCTTACCCCTTCAGTAGTGAGACTCCGACAGGTATTACCATCACTTATGCCATCTTTTGTGTGATGAGACCGGTTGGGGTGAGATGTGATTACTAATACTCTGCTCCCTTGCTTTGATTAGTAACAATCCAATAATTGAATGCTTATCAAATACCACTGTGAAATCATGCCTGGAGGGAGGCAGCAGCTGAATGCTTTTCAACTGAGTACCATAGAAGTCCCCCATTGTAAAATGGGTTGTGATTGGCTGACCACGAGAATATTAGATGGTAGGCTTTAGGTCCTCATCGTGCTGTGTCTGACCTGGACTGTGACCAAATATGTAAAATAAAATCATTTGTTGACCAGCCGAGTGTAGCGTCTTGTCTATTCCTAAGAGCAGCTCCTGCAATGTGCTGTCCTTGTTTTCAGCCGGCGTGCAGCCCACCGTCCTGACAGCCTTCTTCTCATGGCCTCCAGCAGGTATAGTGGGTGCAAATAGGGGGTCAAAAGTCATTGTGAGTCTTCATTCATATGAATGATTGTGGTAGTGAATATCAAATCCCAAATATCAACATGTCACAATATCGTGACCATAACACTGAGGTGCAAAATATGGAACATGTAAGTGCATAGAGGGAGGTAAGGACTTACTATTCTTAACTCCACATCTACGTCCCTGGAAGATACGTATATCACCAAGGTACGCGAATCTGGAGTTAGGTGTGGAAAATATACAGAAACTTTCTTTCGATATTTTGCCCTTCAATATTCTGGTCACGATGTTGTGAACTATCGGTATTTTAGATTGGATATTCCCAGCCCACGCCTGGAAGATATCACACCCGGTGGGAACAGTGTGGTTCAATCGTTTATGCGTAGCACACAGGACACTCTTTCCAAACGCCCTCATCCCCACCGACGCAGGTTGTGAACTACAAGCATGGAGGAGCATGCATCAACTCCAAAAACATGAATATCCCAAAAGTGTGCAAAGAGCAGGAGGAAGATGGTTTATGGTTATGGACCCCATCACTTGAAATAGCCTCCCTCCAGACCTTATGCCCATTCTTTACTGTGCCCCCAGTAAGGACAACGATTTTTTTTTTTAAAAGGCTGTTGAGGCTGGCCCACACAGAAGGCTGACCCCCCCGGGGGAGAGTCTGGAAGACACTGGAAGCCTTATTTGTAATGAGGGTTGATCAGGCAGGGATCTTTAAATTGATGTCCCGCGAAGCAGAATCCACTTGTATCTTTACAAGCAATTCCGACTTCATTCCAAAGCTCTGCGTGAAGCCTCCCACCTCGAGGCTTCATGCGAGACGAGCAGTTGTTCTGCTGACAGGGATGTCTGTGTTTGTCAGTGGATTAACTCTGTGCATGTTTTCATTAAGGTGAATACACTTGCCAGTGATTAGCATATGTGCAGAGCAGGCGAGAGCACAAAACCCTGTAATCTGTCTGTAATCAAGTGAAGTGTCAGCACTGCCTGGATGAGCCTCATTTCAGAGACAATTTATGTGATGCAAAGTCAGGAAGACCTGGCATTATTGTGTTCTGCAAATTCCTGCACTTGAAAAGAAATCAGGGCCATGATTTTATGTCAAATGCTGGTAAAGTTCTGTGTTAAAGTATTTATTGTTCATCATCACTCACTGATGAAACCATTCACAAAGTATTATAGGTAGCTCTGGGTCCAAATGACATCACATGGGGGGAATCATGCTGGCGGAAATTCCAGTTGGCCATTTACACATGGTTACTATTGAATCTAGCCGCTTGTGTGGTTTTTGGACCGTATATGTCCACTGGAAAGTTCTACTGGTTACATCTGAAAATCATCTGAAAGCAATAGACTCCCAATAAAAATCAATTCATGGCATTAGAAACCTTTTTGCAGCTTCAACTAGAATTTTCTCCATAGAAGTTCATCAGATGCCCAAACCCCATATGACAGCAGCCGGGAGCAGTAAAAACAATTTGTAACTGGTTAACTGGAATCTCGACCAGACACATCTTTTCTCTTTTTCCTTCTCACAGTTTTAGTTTCTGTCAATGTCTGAAGAGCGAATAGCGACAGTGTCAAGGTTAAAATGGAGACAAAAGTAGTTTTTACCAGATAAAACATTTTATATGAACATAAACAGCAATTTTCACCTTTTCCTAGCTCCTCCCTGAATCCTTTAAGTAAATCACGCTCTTGGTTATCGACTGAACTACTAAATATCACTCCCTCATTATTATGGTACAAAATTATCGAGGGACAAAATATCAAAAAGTAAGTGCATATAGGAAAGTAGAAAGTCACTATTCCTAAGTCCACATCTACATACCTTAAAGATCTATGCACTGCCTAGGTATATATATATATGTGGAGCCAGGTACATAAAATGTAGACTTACTTACCTGTCAATCATTTTCTGGGATATTCTGTCTTCGACATTGTGTCCCATCGGTTTTGTGGGGTCAGTATTCAGGATGCACACCTTGGTTATCTTGTTCTGATGGGAGAAGTTGTCTATGGGATGTCAATTCTTCACCAATGATGAGTTACCATGAATCAAGGGCAAGGCATTAAAGTGAGAGCTGCTAGAGGTATTGACACGGCTTGTCTTAAGGTGAGCAGATGGCTCCACATTGTCAAGGGATCTGCTTCTAGTCATAAGACGTCCTTAACATATCCTTCTCATCTTCTTCAGTCGAAAGAGTCCAACTGTAGTCAATCAAGACTACAATTCCCAGACTGCAGTGGGATGTTAAATAATAGCCCAGGACGTAAATCACGGGGTCCTCTGATAACCCTGGTTTATTTCTGAATGGAGATGACAAAATAGTGCAGTAGCTACTAATGATGGGATTCCCAGGAACCAATTGCTGGAGCATTGAAAAAATGTATTTGATAACACCTTATGCATTGAACATCATGGCAAGATTTCTATCTATCGATGCGTATCTCTACGTACATCCACATACACGTAATATAGACAGCAAGATGATTTGTGGGCCTTTTGTGAGTTTAGGACATACTTATTTTATGCCCCATGCCCTTAAGTAGCTGCAGCAAAATAGGCACTTCCTGCACTGGGTAATCACCGCCCATCTGCCAGGTCATGAGATATGTCCAAGCACACTTCGATGCAATGACGCCATCTGACCAAGACGTGCCAGTGAACAATATCATGTAAATGTGCAGCCGGCTTCCAACCTATGAGCAATAACTACAAAGTGGCACTTGGTCAGGGAGTGATCTTGTGTTGCAAAGCCGTGGTCAATACCGAGAGCTCCAGCATCACCAACATCCTTAGTGTCATAGACACCACATCTGGCACTGCACACCTGACAGCATCTGCCAGTACCAGAAAGTAAGACACTGTGAGGCTGGCTGCATGGGAAGGTGAGTGGCTGCAGGGCCAACAGGAATCAATAACACAGCAAAGCCAAGGAGCCTATTAATTGGCAATTTCTGACCTTTCCAAAATTTGCATAACATAGCATGATATGACATAAGTTGATGTGGTGTGCAGTAATGTGGTATGGGAGTGGTACCCGATGTTGTGGCATAAATATTGTCTGAGGAAAATAGAGAGCGCTATATCTCCCTCATTTGTGTTAAATACAAAAAATGGACACACAAATCAGCAATATGTTTGATAATTACGCCACAATATTTACATCAGACAGAACTGTTGATTTTGATATTCTGGCATGCAACTGCACCCTGACATGACACCAGCTTCACCAGGCCCCTTAAACACTGCATAAGCATGAGGCGCTGGATGTTAGACTCCACAGGAGGATGCCAAAGGCTACCCAAGTATAATGGCGTGGATTATCTTACCGAATATCGCCCACAAAGGCGTGCCTGTGGTCATGTTTAGGGAATTCCTGGAGCTGGAGTGGGCTATTGCATCCTACAAGATAATTGTTCTGCATTTAGAAGTCCTAAGTGGCCAGTGTGCCACTTTAGGGGCAATTGCTTAAGTTTAAAAAAAGCTGCATCCTGAACTCCAAGTGGAACCACTGGTTAGGCAACTTCCCCTTCTGTTACATTCCCACTGGCAGGTTACCTAAGGCAGCCATTGTTAAGAAGAGAGCGCGCCTGTCGAGGTCAGGCAGCATGACTCTGGACCCTGCACTCGAGACACGGCTATTCACACTCATGCCCAAGACCAAACCGATGTTTTGGGATTGTGGTCACCCAAAAGGGCGCGTTCCACTTTGCTTGGAGCGCTGGTAGAGAACTGTGGAATTCGGGCCGCAGAGTCCTGCATTGGAGGAAAGATGTCCAACAGATTCTTCTTTCCGCCATGTCTAAAGGGCAGAGGCCTAGCTTATGAAGTTCTCTTTCCAAGATGGTGGTCTGTTCCGGGTTGCTGCCTGAGACTCCAAATTCATAATTTAGTTGAGGCTTTTCCTGCAATGTCAGTCCTTGTTTGAATCATTTATAAAAGAGGCATTAAGGAGAGAAGTATGAGTCGCAATATATTCACTCTCTTGTTGTTCATTGCGTTTATCGCCATTTGCTTCTATTTTGTCCTTCATTGTGCTTCTTGCCATCAGATGTACCTTAAGATATTCTTCTGGAAAGACATTTCTCTGCTCTATTCCAATCCCTAAGGCCAGGTCTTGCTTACCTTTTCCTAGATCAATCTTCATCTTTAGTTGAGAGCTAAAGGATTGCCAACGTGGGTTTCTCTGCCCAAATCACACTCCCCTCTGGGAGCTCTGGAAGATAGTGGTGGAGTGCAGCCGCAGCTGCCCCTAGGGGACGCCAGGGCATCGACCCACAGCCACCCTCTGCCACTGCTGCTTGGCATTTGACAGCTTTCATACAAAAGCAAATTATCTCACGGATTGTTTGTTTGCATGTAAAAGCTGTAATATTACCCTGCCAGCAGAAGAGGGCTCCACTAGATGTACTGCGCAGTCAGGCAGGGGCTGCTACAGCTCGACCTCACACATACACAATACAAATCTGACATGCTGCACTAGCATTACGCAGTGCTGCATGTCAGATAGTGGAGCGTCACTGCTGTTAATCACAAGCCCCCTTGCCCAATCAGAAGCTGGAATGGAGAAACAAGGTCTCCCTCTGCACCTTCAACCCTATTCGAGCTTCTGATTGGGTGGAAGCTTGTGGGTGTGCCTCTGCCTGCTGCAGAAAAGCGGGAGGCGGAATTGTGGGTCTGCCTAGATACGTTTTTGTGTTTAAAAGTGTGAGTATGTTCGTCTGTGTGCAGGAGAGTGCGGATGTGTGAATGTCTCTGTGTGTGTGCCTGCAACTGTGTGCGTGTGCATGTCTGCTTGTGTGCAGTGTGAAAATCAAACCGGGGGTTGGCAACTGGGCCTGAGACAGAGTGCTCGGTAGTGCTTTTGGGCTCACCACTTTAATAATCCATAATAATCCACTAGCCGCCACTGATGGAGTGGAAGCAGTTGCCTAGGTCAGCTAGTTCATCCACTAGCCCTTCAGAAACTTCACTCTCCTGGGTGCCTGGGGTGTGAAGGGGCCAGGATCACTGGGTTTGAGTCACGGCAATGACGCTCAACATCCTTTGCTTCTGGGCAAATCACTTAATCTCCCCGTGCCTAACAAAAATGAATGTGACCTTGTGTAACTCAACCAGTGCTCATGTAAAGCGCTCTGATACCTGAAACCTTCTGGTCAAGTTCGTGCAATATAAAACTCCAGGAAAAAAACACACAACAAAAATAAGGGAGGGAGCACAGAAGATGCTGCCTTATCACGTGCAGCTTTTGCAGCCCGCTGAGGATGGTGAGCCTTAAGATCAATCTAATATGTTGGGGCAAGGAGAAGAGGCAGGAAGGAAGTGTGTCCTGGACCGGTGGGGCACTGATAGTTGATCAGTTGTTGGTCGGTAGGGATTGGTTGGTTAATAGGAGAGACAGTGCCCGATGCCCCATGTGACAGCTCTCCACTGAGCTGCCCCTCCACCTTTTCTCTTCTCCCGTCGAGTATCCTCTGCCAATCCTGTGTACTTCCTTTCAGGAATCCCCAGCCCCCCTGCATACTCAGGCTCTGTGTAGATCCAATTTTAGCCTCCTAGGAAAATCATGTATCTCAAGTTATCTACCTTACCGCCCATCAAGGAGCGTCACAGAGGAGTCACTGCCAGCTGGAGCCATAAAGCTCTGAATTATTCATATGGAAGCATCTTTGATGTGCCATGATTCACACATAAGGGCCAATACCCGTGACTGTCAGACACAGTCTACTCCCAAAGAGTTTATAAGTCCCCTGTTGGGCAAATTCCCAGGCTGTCCAAACTCTTCTGAAGATTACAAACTCTATCACGCCAGTCCGTGGTCATCTAATATCCGCCCTCGCAAACTCTTGTCAGGATTTATCCCTCCGCAGCTTGAGCTGGACGGTAGCCCCTGACCCCAATGTCATGTTCTTCCTTTCTCTTCCTGTTCAGATCTGCAGTCTATGATATCAAACCACTAAGGCTTTATTTGATAAGTGAGAGTGAAAACTGTAGGAAGGTGGAATCTGCCTACATGGTTGCCCCCTCTTTTCTCCTGGTGTTTTGATGGTTTTTGACTTAGTTTGGCTGGGATCCTACTATTCAGGTCCACAGCCTATCTGCTTTCTCTTATAAATTGATTCCATGTAGCTTAGGTACACTCCAGATTGGATTCTGTGGTACCCTTATAAGTCCCTAGTATATGGTATACTATGTACCCAGGGCATAGGTACCCCAGTGGCCTACCAGGGGCTGCAGCATGTATTATGCCACCCCTGGGAAGCCCTCCAAAATGACACCACAGGTCTGCTACTGCAGCCTGAGTAAGGTGGTGCATGCACCCCTTACTGAGATATAGGTTCACTATATCTCACCCTATCACTGCACTTATAAACCTATCAGTCACCTTATCAATCCTGAAGGCAGGGTGCTTAGTTTTAAGTGAGAGGGTGCCCATGCATGAGCAGCGCCCCTCTGCAGCCTTCGGAATCTATTCTACGGGGTTGTCTGTGATGCAGCCTGAACATATACTCTTAAGTGCATTATAACCAACTTTGGGATGGCTTCAAGGAAACATGTCGTGTTTGGTGTCAAACACCTTGTAATCATACCCCCCACACCAGTAACTGGTGTGGGAGTATGATCCCATCCTTCTAGAGGGAGAGACATGACAGCACCGGTATACCCGGTACCAGCTAACAGAGAACTGGCATCACAAAATGGATGCTGCCAGCCACAGATACAAGTCTGGCCTCCTGGTGGTGACTGAAATTCCGGCAGGGGAGGCCTGGACAATAGGTTTCCTGTCACAGGGAGGTGTTATCACCTCCCAGACAGGCCTTAGTGGATTAAGGCTGGGTGGGTGCACTCCAGGAGTGCTTTGAAGTCTGCACTGGGGGCACATTTGGTGTCCCTGTGCATTGTCCAGCTCAAACCGGTTGCAGGGGCTACCAGCCCCTGCTCTGGCGTGAAACTGGACAAAGGAAATGTGTGTAGCCACCCCTCTTTCCTGACCCTCCCATAGGTGGGTCCCTGGAGTATGTCCAACCCCTTCCTTGGATTTAAGAAAGGAACCCCTGGCTACAGGACTTTAGATTACACCTTGACGAAACTCTGATACAGAAATACCGGAACTTCGACGATCTACACGACTAGATGACTGAAGAATCTCCCTTGGCTTAAAGGAATTACTCCCCTGCTTGGCAGGCACCAAAGAAGCATCTGTCCGGTCTGCATCTCCGAAACTCCCGCCATACGCCGAAGAATTTGCAACACAGGAGGTGGGTTTCCGGACTTCCCAGAGGCTGACCCGAGTCCCCAGCAAAGTTGAGAACCGTAGCCCTCGTGGGTACCGTGGAACCGGAACCCCTGGACATGGTGCACATTTGCAAGTGCATCAGCTTCTCGACGTCCTTTGAGGCTGTGCATTGGGTTACTTGTAGCCCAGACCCAAGCACCTTTTACACCGAAGATTGCTGGCCTACACTCCACGAGTGTTCCATGAGCCTGCCCTTTGTGTTTTCGCTCGAGGCTCCTTCGCGATCCCTGGTCCGTTGACTGGTGGGTCCCTGTGAAGGCAACTCTTACTGTAATTGGGCTTCCCTGGTTGCTCCAGATGTGCCTTGACTCTCCATTGCTTGGGAAGTCTCCAGGTCCTTGCTGGTCCGCACCGAAGCATCTTTTCTCTTCCTGCATGGGTTGCTTTTGCCAAGGCTTGTTGTATCCAATCCGGGCCCCGCCACTGCAGCACTCGACATCCTTCGTGGGATAGCTCGAATCCAGCTCCTGGTCATCCTCGACACCTCCTGGTCCTCATGGCTGAAGAGTCAAGCAACCCCTCTTCGCACCTGAAGCACCCGACATCGGTGGGCATTCATCTATCGTGCCCCTGGTCACTGACAAGTGACCCAGACTCTGTCCCCTCTGCTTTCAGGTTCTTCACATCTTCGATCGAGGCTTGGATCTCTTTGGACACTTTTCCTCTTCCAGGCATCAGCACTTTTCAGTCTCCTGCCATTGAAAACGACTACGCGACCCGACACCATTTGACACCTATGCACCCGGGTTCCCTGGGTGAGGTAACACGAGAACTCTGGTGCTTCCGTGGGTGTTGGCCCTAGAACCATACAAGTCCAAAAGGGTTTGTTCCTAGTCCACTCCTAAGTGTCCTTAAACTTTAAAATTCCAACCCCGACTTTCCCCATAGAAGCTAACGGAGCTCGCGGCTGTGTTCTCACACTGCACATGTCCCCCGTGGGTCCCCTGTGTCACTACCTTTGGTAGTTCCTTGGGGTCCCAGCGATTCTACAGGCTCTAGGCCTTGTGTCTAGTCAAGTTGTGGTTCTTATACCACTTTCTTAGTATATGGTTTCGTCCGCCCCTGGGGCCTATCGTATATTGTGCTAATTTACTGTGATATTTGAAGTGTAACATATGTGCTTTTACCTCTAGCCTCATAAAGAGACCAGTAGGGTGTGTTTAGAAATAAATACATATATTATATATATATACCTGGTGTACCTTCCATTTGGTCATTCAAGAGATTATAGACTGGTAAAACAAGCTGCTTTACATTTCTTCAAGACTTAGCCTGAAGGCTGCTCTCCATAGCTACCACTAGGATAGCTTTCAATAAAGGTTGTCTTTAACCTATAACCAATTAGGGGTTGTTTGGAGTGGTGCAAGGTGCCCACTATAACTAGTGGACAGCATATACCAGGCCAACTTCTCACAAGAACGCCTGGAAAGACTGAGCCCCTGAGGACCTGCTATACCTTTCTCAGATCTCCCCTCCTGTCTGACCTTGAAAGTCCTTGTTAAACCCTTATTTACCCTTTTCAACTAAGCTGTACCTTGAAGTATCCACCCTTAATCATCCCACCCACTGTTTACTCAGGGCAGGGGCATATCCTGACTCTTTGCCCTTTCTAATGCCCCTTGGGCAGAACTAAGCTCTATACAGAGCAGCACAAGATGCAAGAGTCAATAAAGACTAAAAAATACCATTAACTCAACCACCGGAAGACCCAGCAAGTCACTGCAGTGACCTCCAGCCAGTGGTTCTCTCAGCACCTCGTGGCTGCTCAGTTTGTTTCTTGATTTCTGCTTCCTACGCCTTCTCCTACATCGCTTCTAAAGCATGGAACGACCTCCCGCTACAGACCAGAGCCTCCGCCGCGCTTCTCGAGTTCCGTAAGAAGCCGAAGACCTGGCTCTCTGAGTAAGTCCTATCCCTGCTTCCGGGTCTAGCCTCACACACCAGCACAGCGCAAGGATACCCTCTGGGTCATAATGCGCTATACAAATACACATTACATAACAACATACCACAAGCCCCTGTGCTGCATGGGGTGAGACGAGCGAGCTTTGAACACCTCTCCAGCCCAAAGGTGTGCAGCGTATTTCACCTTTCCTGTGTTAGGACATGTCTTCTGTTGTTATGGTCCATGGTTCACAGAATAAGGACGCCGCCCACACCGGAGCATGCTTTTGAGGGTCACATCAGTGCATGTTTTGTTGTGTGCAGCATTCTCACCCCTCACTGCCCTTGCCTGTAGGTGTCATCAGGTGTGAAGTATCTTCATGAACACTGCACTTGTGATACTGTCCACAGCCTTGTTGTGCTGCTGGATACAGTATCAGTTTCCACTCACATGGCAGCTGGTGGGCAGTGCCTAAGTTGTGCTTTCTTTGCTGCTATGCACTCTCATGTGTTCATGACACTCCTCGCTTGCATGAATCATCACATGTCCCTGGCTCCAGCTTATAAAGTACTCATTATGTCTGAAAGATGGAGGTATCGCATGTCAATCTCTCTTTGTGATGGTAGCCTTCCGCATGGTGTTGTATATGTGCTATTTAAGTTAAAATAATGCAACCCAATAACACATCTTATTTAAAACACCTGCACTAATAAAGTCACTGTCACAGATCCATCGCTACAGTGCAAAGCCCAGTTTCAAGCTTATCACCACAGTACAGCACAACTAACACAGACAAACCCTGTTTACTTCCTGACAGATTCCGAGTAACAATTACTTTTAACGAAAGAAACCACTCTTCTAATAATCAGGAGGCCTCTTCAATCTTATCTTACCATAATGCAGAGATGTAACCCATTGCTTCCTGGTTTTAGATAAATATCTTTCATTAAAACAAATAGACATGAAAATGTGCCATAGCATACACTATATGTGCAGAAGCTTTGAGGGTAAAATGATGTTTATACCCATTGTTGAGGGAAATCCCACTTGAAGTTTCACCTCTCACAAGTCATTCCCTATAAATATACATACAGATAATGTTTGTTTCAAACAGTTCATCTATAGCTCTAAAGCTATATACATTGCTCTATAGTGGCATTGTTGTTGAGCATGGCATGACATAATTCACACAATGTTTCTGCATATTGTGGTATAAAATAGTAAGCCGACCAAAAACATCCCAAAACAAGCCTAAGTAAACCCAAGTCCTGAGCCGCCTTGCTAATGCCTGAGTCAAGTGTAAACATCAGCATGCGGTTAGGTCTTGGTAGGGTAAGACAGGGGCTAGACCCAGAGATTCGGAGACATATGGAGGCAGCCCTTATGCCTACTTATTGCACATACTTTATCGAATGCAAAAAAGTCACTGCATCGAAGCAATTCAATTGTAATCCTAGTAACTTGTTATCTTCACGCATTGTGAGACAAAAACAGTTGCATTTCCTTATATAATCAGTTCCCTGCTTGCAATAAAACCATTAACAAATTCACATGGTGATAGACATGTGCCAGCCACCATGTATATATACATGTATGCATACCAGAACCAGAACGTACTGCATGAGGCAGTCGATCATCCCTTTCCTCTATTGGTGGTAGCAAATGCTTGTACACTGTTGCTATTGGCCATTCAAATGCTTGTAGAATGGTGTTGTAAGCTTTAGCAACATCAGTAGCTGTGGGCAGTCATTTTGGATTCTTGTTTCATATACTTCAAGATAGCTATCACATTTCTGTTGAAAAACTGCTGACTGGGGCAAATGTTACACACAACATTCATTGGTGGGACCGAATGTCCCAATATTTGCCCATCTGTGTTATAGACATTGAGTGTGCTTTTAAAATAAGCACTTAAAGGTCGACCTGTGGTATTAATGTGACACCCAAAGACAAAGTCAGTGGGAGATTGCTCTCTCTAGGGTGATAAAAGCTACCTTTGTTCAGTGAAAATCATCCCAAGCTACTTGCATTGGTGTTGTAGAAATGACAGCATCAGAAAAGATTACCTTAGGGGCCACCCTTCTGCATTGTTACCAGAAGGCATCAACTCAGTGCACCAGAAGGCTTGCCAGCAATAAACAAGGCTTTCTCAATTGGAATTTCTTTACATGGGTGACACATACCAGCCACAGCTGTAATGCCCCGGGCATCAAGACAATAATATCAGTAATAAGTCTCCCCATGGCCTAATGATTTATCACTCAAACATCATCTTTAAATACATTTTGGAAATGTAACCATTTTTCTCCAAACATTAGTTTATGAGTTCTGAAAACACACCTTTTTCGTCTCAAATACACCCTTTTCATGTTGGAGAAGCCTTCTCTAGGGTCTTGGACAGTGACTCTTGTGCTTTGGATAGATGACGTAGTGCTGTCCACAAAGGCAGCACCACACCTTCCTGGAGAAGGAATGTGTTTGCAAAGCACATGTTGCTGTGTTTTGACTCTCTGGGTTTTGCGGTATTGACCCTGGATCTTTGAACTCCCCACATGGGCAGCACCACACCTTCCTGGAGAAGTGATACGTTTGCCAAGTACATTTTTATTGGGTTTTCTTAGGTAGGTCCTGTTGCACCCCACATCCTCCTATCTAGGGCCTTTTCCATCCCTCTCATGGTCGGCCCTGGACGATGACAACTTTCAGCACCTGGAAGTTAAACAAGGCGTGGAGGCAGCCATGGCCCTTTACGTTGTTTTGTGGTGGGGAGCGCCAAGACGTTCATTACTCTAGGACAGAGATCATCAACCTGGGGGGGGACTCAAGGGGTCCCAGGACTCTGGCCAAAAGAAGCCTTATGCTGATAACAGGGCTTTGTTTTCAGTGGAAACAAATGAGCAGCAGTGAGCCCTTCTACTATGGGCCACAACTAACCTCTTTTGGCATTTATATACTGCCTGGGAGAAGGGGCCAAAAGGGAAGGGACTCCAAATATACTTCAATACCCTACCCCCATTTCTAATAATCACACTGTGGAGACCTTTACACATAAGAAAGGCCTGCCTGACCAGCATGGTATGTTTGGCAATTATGGATTTTTTACTGCATTTTTAAAACGGTAACAGAACTTAACTGCAGTGTTTATATAAGTCTACACATATTTAAACACTACCAGTTTAATGGAATAATTGTGAAAAAGTTTGAGGGGGGGCGATGTTTTTTTTTTCCCCCTGGGGGGCGTGGCATTAAAAACTTTGAAGATCACTGCTCTAGGATGTCTCAGTCAGTAGCTAGCAGTAAAATAGGCATGGGCAGAAGCCTGGCCACAGACTGTACGAGTCCAGCCTCTGTACAGCGCTGCCAGGGAAGGAATGAGTGTCCAGGGCTGGCAGCAGCTGCCTGAACTTGGCACTGTGAAGCCTCAGCTGATGGGATGGTGCAGTCAGCCAGCAGGGTAGCAGCTGCTGTGATTAACAGAGCAGAGCGAAAAGCACCTTCTGAAGAGTGCACATCATGTGCTATAATTATGCACTTAGACAGAGCTAGGGACGACGGGATGGTCTGGCTCTGACAATCACCAGCATGTGTGTGGTGAACACCCCATACATTCGTCTTAGCAGCAGTCTGCAGGCCTGGCTGAGCTTGTAAAATGCCTAGGAGCAGTGTGAGCTAATGATTACCCCAAGCATAGTTCTGTCTGGCGTAGCACAACGCAGGCCGCATCTGGAAAGGTTATGCACTGGTTGTGTAATTGTATGTAGTCTGGCTCTGCGCATTACATTCACACTGCGTGTTTCCCAGCGCTGCACCTCCGCACGATCCTAGAGCTGCATCAATACTGTGCTTGCTGTGTGTGTTGCCCAGTGCTGCACCTGCGCACATTCCTAAGGCTGTGCCATGCTGTGCCACGCTGTGTGTGTTGCCCGTGCTACACCAGCGCACAGTCCTAGACCTGCGGTCAATGTTGTGCCGCGCTGTGTGTGTTGCCCGGTGCTGCACACTGTCCTAGAGCTCCAGTCAATACTGTGCCCTGCTGTGCGTGCTGTCCAGTGCTGCACTTGTGCACAGTCCTAGAACTGCAGTTAGTGCTGTGTCACACTGTGTGTGTTGCCCAGTGCTGCACCTGCGCACAGTCCTGGTGCTGCAGTCAGTGCTGTGCCATGCGGTGTGTGATGCCCTGTGCTGCACCTGCTCACAGTCCACGAGCTGAATTCAATGCTGTGCCGCGCTGTGTGTGTTGCCCGTTGCTGCACCTGTGCACAGTCCACAAGCTGAATTCAATGCTGTGCCGCGCAGTGTGTGTTGCCCTGTGCCGCCCCTGCGCACAGTCCTGGAGCTGCAGTCAATGCTGTGCCGCGCAGTGTGTGATGCCCGGTGCTGCACCTGTGCACAGTCCACGAGCTGAATTCAATGCTGTGCCGCGCTGTGTGTGTTGCCCGTTGCTGCACCTGCGCACAGTCCTGGAGCTGCAGTCAATGCTGTGCCGCGCAGTGTGTGATGCCCGTTGCTGCACCTGTGCACAGTCCATGAGCTGAATTCAATGCTGTGCCGCGCAGTGTGTGTTGCCCTGTGCCGCCCCTGCGCACAGTCCTGGAGCTGCAGTCAATGCTGTGCCGCGCTGTGTGTGTTGCCCGTTGCTGCACCTGTGCACAGTCCACGAGCTGAATTCAATGCTGTGCCGCGCTGTGTGTGTTGCCCGTTGCTGCACCTGCGCACAGTCCTGGAGCTGCAGTCAATGCTGTGCCGCGCAGTGTGTGATGCCCGGTGCTGCACCTGTGCACAGTCCTGTAGCTGCACTCAATGCTATACCGCGCAGTGTGTGTTGCCCTGTGCCGCCCCTGCGCACAGTCCTGAAGCTGCAGTCATTGCTGTGCCCCGCAGTGTGTGATGCCCGGTGCTGCACCTGTGCACAGTCCTGTAGCTGCACTCAATGCTGTGCCGCGCAGTGTGTGTTGCCCTGTGCCGCCCCTGCGCACAGTCCTGGAGCTGCAGTCAATGCTGTGCCCCGCAGTGTGTGTTGCCCGGTGCTGCACCTGTGCACAGTCCTGTAGCTGCACTCAATGCTGTGCCGCGAAGTGTGTGTTGCCCTGTGCCGCCCCTGCGCACAGTCCTGGAGCTGCAGTTAGTGCTGTGCCCCGCGGTGTGTGATGCCCGGAGCTGCACCTGTGCACAGTCCTGTAGCTGCACTCAATGCTGTGCCGCGCAGTGTGTGTTGGCCTGTGCCGCCCCTGCGCACAGTCCTGGAGCTGTGGTCCATGCTGTGCCACTCTGTGTGTGTTGCCCGGTGCTGCAAGCTGTTTTTGGCTTGTGTTTTGGTAAGGATTCTAAGGATGTTATGGTGTGAAGGTAATAGTGCTTTAATGCCATCTATAGACTGATGACATAATTAGAGGCGAGGTACATAAAAGAGGTCTTGCTGGGGGCCTTGATATGTTGATGCGTGAACCCCCCTTTCTCCAAAGAGTGAAGTCACTGTCAGCACCTCCTTTCCATGGGAGCCCACAGTGCTTATGGGATCCCTGTCTGAAATTACATTGGACACTACACTTAATGGATCACCCATGGGGGAGATACAGAATGTTGGACTAATGTCAAATGTGCCTACTGTAAAGAGGGCACTGCCCAATCTTCTGAGAAGGACCTCTGCGCAGCACAACACCATGCCACACACTACTCATTGTAGAAGGGGCACAAGTTCCCTTTTGTAAAACCAATTTGCACCCAGGGCCAAAATTGAAGGCAGCATTGTCATTTTCACATATTGTGCAGTGGTGTTGCATCTGCTGTCCACTGTGCACACACTTTATTATAGCAGCCTGTATCGCTTCTAGGCGCTTGTACTGGGGTTACTGGGGACGCTATCCCTCTGGTGTTTTTTGTTCTGGCCGGAGTGAGTTTGGAGCCGCGTACATCTCATAATGCTTTTGCCACTCTGTGCCTTTGGTGCCCTCCTACCAATCCTGCATGTCTCCATTGGTGCAGACTCCCCTCCCAGGTCAATTTACCTTGGTTATAATGCCCAGCCACTCCTCTTCACCCGTGTTGGCAGCCAAATGCCCATAGAGCTTAATTGGTTGTGTTGGCACCTCTCCAAACAGCACACAACCCCCAGCAGCCCTGCATCTGTGCTTCCTTGACCGCTTCCTGATCTACTAATATGGCTTTGACTCTCCTTCACACTGGATGGTTAGTGATGCCCTCAGGATCTTGGGCGTGGCTGTCGTGCCCATCCTCAAAGTGAGACTTACAACTGAAATATATGAATATCAGTGTAGCGCTACAAAATTCTGTGAATTTCCAAATTTGAGTGAATCCAGAACAAACGTAGACGAGTCTTCAGACCTAGAATGACTCAATTTTATTTTATGACACGTAGATGGTTTAGCAGTAGGGGTGGGTGTAACACGCATGATGTGCTGCAACGCAATTACGCGAAACTGCAGGAGAATTTCACGGAATTACGGAAGGAGCGTAAACCATCATTTAGCGCTATTTGTTAGGTTCAGCTAAGCTATATTATGTTGATTTGTATGCCACACTTATTTGTTGTAATGACACGTGCTGTAACGCGTGCATTGTAAACGATGTTTCCCACTTTGCGTGCGAGCTCCTGCCATCTTGGTGAGGGAGCTCCCGTCATCGTAATGTGGGAGCTCCCACTGCGCTTCTATGCCTCCCCGGCACCTCCACCTCCTCCCTTCTGCGCTGTACTTGCAGCCCCACAGGCTGGCCCACGCTAGCTGTGTCTGCCTTGCCTTTCCCATATCACCTGTTTTTTTTTTCAGTTATTTGACTGACACATGGGTATAACCTTTGAAGACCTTTACGCTATCATAACATGAAAACGATTATCTTAGCAATGCTTGTTTGTGAGAGAGGCCCTCAAACAATAATAGGAAACCCCTCAGGTAAGTAAGGCTTACGCACGTGTGGAACAAGAACTCGCAGTCGAATCCATGACTGCAAGCGCGGCACTTTAAAGCAGCGTAATGGACAGCGAGCTATAAGTGCCCACCATCAAGGCAGACTTGTAGTGCCATGCTGCCTTTCTTAAGAGCTTTTCCAATGGACACTTCTGCACCTGCTGCAGGTAGGGTCTGTGCACAGCCGACTGACATCAGAGGCCAGGAAGTTGCTCTTCAATTTACGGTACAAAAGGGGGTGGTGATGGACGGAGCATCAGAACCAATCAAACACTCACACCCAGTCAACAGATCTGGGTTTGATCCATCACCGTTCTTTAGCCCACTCCGCCACCCCAGTTCAGACATGGCCATATGCAAATCAGTCTGACCCTGTGCCTCATGGGAACAGTCCAGCCCGAACTGCCAAGCCATGCCTTCCCTGGACCGGAAACAAGCTTCCTAGGACCGGTTTCTGGCATTTCAGCCGTCTTCAGCCAGGCTTGCTTGAATCCAGTGGCAAAGTGAGCAAGGGACTCACGTCTGAGCATACCCTGCCAACTTATGGCGAACAAAGCGGTACAAAAGGGGGTGGTGATGGACGGAGCATCAGAACCAATCAAACACTCACACCCAGTCAACAGATCTGGGTTTGATCCATCACCGTTCTTTAGCCCACTCCGCCACCCCAGTTCAGACATGGCCATATGCAAATCAGTCTGACCCTGTGCCTCATGGGAATTTACAGTAAACAGGTGCTCTCCTTTTACGTCATCACCATAACATTATCATTCCTTCGCGTTGTCACCTACCTTTGCATCTCCAAGACTTAGATTACCACCAGCTACACTGCCGTTTCATATGTAGGGTTAGGGTTTAAGTCTAAGAGATTGGGCCGGATTTGGGTTAGAATTAGGGGGTTTGATTAAGGGTATGTGTTGGGCTTTGGGTCAGGGATACAGTCAGGACTTGAAGTTACTGGGTGGGTTTTAAGATAGAGCTCAGGATCAGGGATTGAGGTTAGAACTAGATCTTTTGATTAGGGTTAGGATTAGGGGTTAGTTTTAGGAATAGGGCTATGTTTAGACTTGAGGTTAGGGGATTGATTTTGGGTTAGAATTTGAGAGGAAAACTAGAAGGTTGAGTTGAGTTTGAGGGTTGGATTTAGGGCTAGGGCTGGTGCTACACTTAGTTTCTGAGATTAAGGGAAGGAGTGTGGATAGGGGTCAGGGGAGGGGGTTGGGGTTGGGGGTTAGAATTAGGTGGTTTGATGGGGTTAGGGGTTGGATTTAGGGATTGTGGTTAAGGGAAGAGTTTGTGGTCAGGGTTTGGTGTTTGGGTTAGAATTTGGAGTTGAATTGGTAGTTAGGG
The DNA here is from genome assembly GCF_964204655.1 of Triturus cristatus. Lineage (NCBI taxonomy): Eukaryota > Metazoa > Chordata > Amphibia > Caudata > Salamandridae > Triturus > Triturus cristatus. The sequence goes on from NC_140589.1 coordinate 1,804,683,948, forward strand.
TTAACAGTTGGGTTTAGGGATAAACCTTCAGTTATGGTCTGGTTTGAGGGGAACTGTCACAGTTTAGGGGTTACAGTTAGGTATTAGGGTTAGGAGTTGTGATGTCATCTGTGAGTGGGTCTAGTGGGATGAGTATGCATTGAGTTTAGGAATTAGAGTAAGAGGCTATTAATATCTGATATTCAAGGACTTTGACAATGTAGTGGTGTCACTGTGATGATAACATTCAAGACCATTATAAAGTGGCAAAGTAGTAATTTGTCAATGTGTAAGCGGCAATGTACATTCATTATAGGAGGAGTGACACATACAGGAATCGCACATTTGGCCTCAGGTGGACTTTATCCACAGCCACAGTGCGTGCTGCTAATCCCATGCGGATTATACAAAATATTTCAGTGCGTCGAGTTTACACTGAGGCCCAGATTTACAAGCACTTTGCATTAGGTTTGCTTTATGTTTCTAGCGCAAAGCTGACGCAAAGTGTTAAGGTGGGATTTACTATCCAAATTGCGATTTGCGTTCAATTGTAGCCCAAAGTAACGCAAGGTTGTACTATGCAATGCCTGGTGTTACTTTTCTTCAAGGGAGCATTCCGTGGGTGAGACGTAGATGTTGCCATGCAACCCCCCATAGGTTTTGATTCAAATCTCTATCTACAAAGAATTGTACACAGATAGGTGCACCTAAATCCTATGCCTCTATGAGGCAGGAGCAATGAGGAGAAATGTTTTCATTTTTCCTTGCTTTTCCTCCTTGGCATGTGTGCTGCATTGTACAGCACATGTACAAAGTGGGAAAAGTCTTAAAGCATTGTTTTGCTACTGGAAAGGTCCCCATCCGGCACAGAACCTACGCTTGAGACAACGCAGACACCATTGCACTATGGTACAAGGGTGCCTGCGATGACGCATGGCTGCATAAAGTGCGCCAGTGCAAAAAGAGAAGCGAACAGTGCCTCATCTTAGCAGATACAGCGCTGTTCTACTCTCTCCCTTTCACACAACGCAGCTCAACTCCTTCACTTACTGCCTTGCCTGGCATGACTTCTTGGTAAATTTGGGCCCGAGTATCACATTTTGATTGCCAATTGACCGATGTGCAGTGTGGAAGGAGCCGCAGTTGGCTCCAGATCATCGGTGTGGTGATAAAGCAGAAAAAATAGTTTCTGCACAAAAGAATATGTTCAGTTTGTGTCACTAATATTGCTCCCTACTATATTCGATCAAGAAATGAAGAGGTTATGAACAGAGCATAGGTAAGGTGTAGGTAAGGTGTATGCTTCTGTCTTGATTCACCCTGTTCATAAATCCCTAGGGAGACCATCTAGCGAAGAAATCTTGCGACACCTCGTCTGTCATAAGACATTCCTGGGCCGTATTACTAATAATTCCCTAAAGGTGCATGGAGTCATTAGGTTCCATATATATCTTTATAACTATATACAAAGTGCAAACCCTGCTAGGGAGCAAGGGAGCATTCAAGAACTTGTGGAGAGGACATTGGACTGGTTGTAAAAGTGTCTGTTCAGGATCATTTAGCACACGGTGTTCAATGTGGTTCACCAAGGGCTGGATCAATGCCAGATTTGACCAGATTTCGTCTGATAAATTTACACGTAATGGATATAAATGATAATCGTTGCCTAATCATAGATGAAAATTTGGCACCGATCCACCCCTCATGGGCCAATACTGGAAGCCCAGGATTAGAATAAGAAGAGAGAGATGTGGGTTAGATCCTCTCTTGTCCACCCGACCTTGTGGCGTGAGAGCAGGGGCTGATGGTACAAAGAGCACACATTTGGCAGCTCTCTACTTAAATTACTGCGGATCTCTAAACGTATCTTTGTAAAAAGCATTCTTTCCATCCTTCAACATGCTTTAGCTAAATTTGTTTGGAGTGATGCTCTAAACATGCTCCTTGTCAGGGACTTCTTAAGGACTTTCGGGACCTGGGCCAAACTTAATTTGGGAGCAGCGGTTCGGAACAGCTTTGAATTTATGATCCCGTTTCAGCTCTTTCGTGCTGTCTTTGGCCAGGTCATTGACAGTGCACAGACACACTCGTCCAAATTCTAAATGCGTTTACATCTAATATTCAGGGATAATGATGTATGTTTTCAATATTGTAACACAACAGCTCAATAATATCACTGCAAATAATCTCTGTGACACTCTCCCTTTTCCCATATGTGAGGTCCTGTTTTGACCTAAAAGAAACTTTTTTTATAGATGTTGCATGAAACATAAACACAACATTTCTCTGCAAAATGTCTGTAACAGACTCTCACACATAACCCATATTACAAATAGATTAAAGGAAAATAGTATTTAAAACAATCTGTTTAAGACATATTAAAGGTCCTCTGGGCAAGACTCTCTGCAAAAACAGAGGTGGCTCTTTCAGGGGCCCTTGAAAGGCTAGGGTCCTGAACCAGAGCCCACTTTGCCCATGCCTTAAAACGTTCCTGCTCATTCTGGGTCATAATTCAATATTAGCCACTTTAGCACCCTCCCGTCCACACCATTAAAATAGTCATCTTGTTACTTATTTATAAACCAGCACAACTCTCCTATTTATGGCTTTGCAGTCTCTTCCAAGTGGGATATTAAATAGGAATATAGATTGTGTAAGATTAAGAGTAGAGAAACTGCATCCAGCGGCCTCCCTCGGCAGCCATCTTGGAGCCGTATCTAGCGCAGTGTACTTGGGTCATTATATGCAGTGAGCCCTATCAGACAGGCTGCAATTAAGTTCACAACTGGAGTTATTTCCCTCTACACTCCGCAGTGTCGACCCGCCAGGCAATTTTCTTTCGAATTGAATCGGCAGCGCAGGGCGCAGTCAGCAGCGGTGAGGCGGGAGCGATACAGAACAGGCTTCCTGTGGGGTGAACTCATTTGAAAAGTTCTCAGAGCCTGCGGATAAATGAATTTTAAATAATACTTCAGCACAAGCGGGCTGCTCTGCTACTGTGCATCTCATTTGTTCTCTGGATGGGAGTTTACAAGAGATGAAAATAGAGGCATAAAACAGAGGCAAAGCAGAAGGGATGGTGAGGGAAGGGAAACAGAGAGTCATTAAAAACAAGCATGGAGTGAGAAAAGAGACTGGTAATAAAAGGCAAGAAGGGTTGAGGGTGTGTGTGTGTGTGTGTGTGTGTGTGTGTGTGTGTGTGTGTGTGTGTGTGTGTGTGTGTGTGTGTGTGTGTGTGTGTGTGTGTGTGTGTGTGTGTGTGTGTGTGTGTGTGTGTGTGTGTGTGTGTGTGTGTGTGTGTGTGTGTGTGTGTGTGTGTGTGTGTGTGTGTGTGTGTGTGTCGGTGTGGCACCTGTACAGTGCACACTACAAAGTAACTCACCTCTTGACTCTGGACCAAAATGGTGGCCCGATACAAGATGGAGGTGAGAGCAGAAGAGCTGAGATGTCCTGTTTTGGAAACATAAGGAGTTGTCTAGGAATTGGTGGGAAGCAATTCCAAGAGCTTAGTGCTATAGACCCTTAGAACGCAATCTCCTCTAAAGATATGAAGGTGATGAAGAAGTGTTAGCCCTTAAGAAAGTAGAACTTACCGTGTGGGTTTGCTTACAGGAAGATCCTTTTGGTGTAGTAAAGAGGTAACCTATCAAAGCTGCAACAGTAAGGGGTTGTGAAAGGATCCAAAGGTGGGGTCAACATTCAGTGGAAACATCTGCTGAAATTTTCCATTCACCCTTTAGCTACGGCAACAGTTGTCATGGTGATCTTTCATGATGGTTGATCTGCTATAGATAGTAGCTGACTGGCCACCTTACTGTGATTGGCTGCTCTGACTCCAGGTCTGGTGAAGTGGATTCCAAACCTTTTAGAAGATGATGATGGAGCTGGAAGGGTCTTCAGCCACTCCATGTCTACCCGGTCTAAGACATTAGATAGAAATGTTGCACCACCAGAGGTGTGGACAGGGCACCTGCTGTCTTTTGGCAGATTCTCCATCACTGCCCCATCTCAATCAGTTTGAAGATGAGGGGCGCGGTTCATTTTTGCATTCGCTATAAATGCAGTAGGAGCATTCTGGAGTCCAGCCTAACAGTAATTGCATAGTGAAGCTTTGAACTAAATAAGACACTGAAGATTTCAGCATTGCTGGAAGAGTGCTGGAATAACAGGATATGTTAAAGTCGAAGGTAGGCCATGGTTGGCACTAAGGTAGGTTTAACGTTGAGGAGGTGTCTCTTCCAGAGGAATAGTCTATCCTTAGATAGGGAGAGTGGCATGGCTAAATCTGGGGCCAAAATCCAGCGTCAGTCTTTCACAAAGGGAAACTTAGACTTTTGTGAAAGTTTATGATTGCTTGCTATTTACAAAGGTATTTTACTAGTAGTATCTTTACGAATGAGGAAACTGCACACATAAAATAGGACAGGCTCATCTTTCAATGTACGGAGACTCTGTGGTCATAAAAATACTACTAATAAAAATACCTTTGTGAATAGCAAGCAATCGTAAACTTGAATTAGACCCAAGTTTCTACAGAGACATTCATACACTGCATACCACTAGCCAAATGCGTTTCAGTGAGCACAATCAAATTTTTTTTATTTATGTATTTAGTTACATTACTCTGGTCGGCCGTGAGCCGGCGTTTACTATCCCCCACCCTGCCCCTCCCCCGCCCAGCCTCACCGCCCGCGGCACTCCCTCCACGAGCCGCTACTGCCACTAGTATGCTATTGTTCAACTCCTTTCTGGAAAATTGTGCCCATGCATTATTGTTTCCTTCCATGGGTTTAATCCCAGGTTTGTGGTTTTCTGTTGCCCTAAAATCCATTACTCGTATCTCGATTTATCTCCTGAGGAACTCATAAAGTGAGAGGAAGGGTGTATTTTTCTTTCCCCTAATGGTCTCCTGAGTCTGCAGATAGGTGTACCAGTGTCAGACTAGGCTGCCTTTGACTCCTGACACCGGTTTCATGACGGTCTCAACCCAGATAAATGGACTTCTCATTGTCTTTGAAGCGTGGCACCTGAAGATGGACTTTGGTGGTGCAGGAAGGCTCCTGTTCCTACTTGTGGTATACAGGGTGCTGCTTCTAACTATAAAGCTAAGCATGAATGTGCATGGGCCCACTGCGCATGCTCTGGTGATGCTAAACTCTGCTGAGACACAGCTGGGTTGATTCAGGCCAGGTACCTGCTTCTGACATTGGAATAACTGCAGGAACTATATTCCGGCTGGTTCCCGCACTAAGACCGCACAGACTCCAGGTGAGACCCTAAAGTGAAGCACTTGCCCAGTGCTAAAGCTGAACACCTTACACTTCAGTATTGTGACTGCATTTATTTTTGATTTCAAATAGTTTTTTTTGAGTTTTAGATGCATAATACAAACACAGGGACAGTTCGAAAACGCAATATAACACAATAGATAATGCTTGGCATTATTAATAGCATATCATTGGTGCAGTCACTCATGAGTGGCACACTGAAAATGCATACAGAAAGCAAGAAGGGAGGGGGTTAGAGACTGTGCATAATGTTTACATTAGTAATGACACATATTTCAAATGGAAAACTTACTGAACATGAATTAGCACATTTGGACAGCATTGTACGCGAACGTAACATTTACTTACCAATTCGTATAAAATATTTTGACTGTATATATATATATATATATATATATATATATATATATATATATACATATATATATATTCCCAAACAACTCGCAAATCCTTTCCTGATGCAAGTAAAAGCCACACGAATCCAGTTTCCAATAATCTTCGTTTTAATCACAGGGCAAAAAACAGACGCGTTTCGAGCATACAAGCTCTTGGTCACATGACCATAAGTTCAGAGTTCAGTCTATTTACAGACCTCCAGAGGACATAAACAAAAGACTTCCCAAAAGTATTGCACAACACAATTGTGTTCTTAACTGCGGTGACTCACAATAAATAAACAACATTTATTTCTTTCATCACAGCGTTATATTTCTGTGGTCAAGAAAATTGTCATGGCATAATTTGATAAAAAGAAATGAAAAAACGATACATGCATTTCATAGCCAAATTCACAATGTCTAATTGGAACAATTATCTCATTCGGACTGCATGAAACTGAAAAAATATATATAAATGGAAAAAATTAAGGTGTAGTACCTGTTTAAAGAAAGAACTTTAGTGTGTCAAAGACAATAATCACTGAACCAGTGTCTCCATAAACAGTCCCGACATACTATACTTATATCAACTTGGGGTGCACTTAGCTTAGATCACAAGGTGCAATATAATGATGTGGCCCATGGTCCTATGTTCCCAAAGGGAGAAAGAGAAGGTGGTTGTGGACAACCCTCTGAATCTCCGTGCTCGTACCACTTAGCAATAACAGTAGTGCTTGTAGGCTTCATAGGTCCAGTCTAAGAGGGAGAGACAAAAATTGAGACAAAGGTAAATATATAATACAATTAAAATAGTCCAATCTTTTGAATATAATCCCAAATGTCAGTGCCATGACAACAATCAACATTGATACCTCTAAAAATTGAAAAGAAAGAAGTCACCGGAACCAATTATACATAGTTGCAATTAATGTCAATTTATAAAAATAAAAAAATCTTTTTTTGGGACTCAACTCAAAAAACTCAAAAAGGAACTAGAGTTCCTAAAGGGAGGAAGGTAAAGGCTGCACTGATCTGGATTTAGAAAATTAGAGGTGTACATGCATCTCTTCATCATTATTCATCCCAAAGGGAGCTACACTTCCAGCTTGCAGAATAAATTTCGATTCTAATCTGCGTAGAGCTTGGTTTCTGTTCCCTCCTCTGGGGTTCTTGATAACGGTATCAAGGGCAAAGAATTTATGTATATCTTTTTGCCGCTGATGAGGCATTGAAGCGCATTACGCCAGGCAGCATTCTGCTCTGGAACTCATTGTTGGTTACTGGGACTCGCCTTGTGCTCTCATGGAAGCCACTGTACGCATTTACTCCGGTTTCTTTGTGGTAGAATACATTATTAGGAGTTAGGTGTGATCATTAGTGGGAGGGCGTCATTCACCATCTGGTGGTAAAGCTCTAGCCGCAAGTGTGTGCGACAGGTGACGGCCATGATTGCTTACCACATATGTTTGGTATGAATATTGTGGACCTGTGAGGCTGTCTTGAGACCAACACACTCCGGTGCTGCACATCACTCTCCCGGTGAACAATAGGCACACAGATTGCAACTTCCCCTTGCACAGGCCTTGCAGCGGGTAAAGGGAGGCTCTGTGTGATGCCCGCCTGTCTCATTTGCTAGTATGATTGGTTTGGGAGTTTGGAAACAAGCACAGTGGGTATAAACACAATGCACCGCTCCCATGACATGAGGCATAAAATGCATTAACCAAAGCAACAACAGGCTTCCCTGAAGGGCACCGGCTGCAGCTTGGGAGGGTGTACAGAAAAACCCCAGTTTATTTGTGTGTGTGCGTGTGTACGTGTGGCCATATGTGTGGTGTGTGTTGTCTGTGTGCATATGTGTGGCATGTGTCTGTGTGCATATGTGGTGTGTTTGTGTCTGTGTGCTTGTGTGTCTGTATGTATGTTTGTGTCTGTGTGTGTGTGCATCTGTACAAATGTGGGGCACGTGTATGTGTGCTTGTGTGTCTGTTTGCATGTGTGGTGCCTGTGCATATGCATGTGTGTTTCTGTGTGCTTGTGTGTCTGTTCATATGTGTGGCGTCTGTGCGTATTTGTGTCTGTGTGCGTATGTGTGTGGTCAGGTGCTCTGCAGGCATTGCTCAGATTGACAGCCTATACCGGCTCAACCTTCAATGTCACATGACATCTTGCGACCATTCCTCGCATCAGACTGACCAGAGTAGGCGGCCGATCCTTTAGCTTCCTAGCTGCCAAGTTATGGAATAGTCTTCCGGAAACCATCCGTGGCATGCAGGACCTTCTGACCTTTAGAAAGGCTATCAAAACTCACCTTTTTCAATAATTGCTTCTCTCTCTTTGCGTTCCTTTCTCTCTGCATTAGGTTTTTTCGCAGCGCCGGGACGCCCCTTGGCTGGGGCAGCCGAGCGCTATATAAGTCTCTATAACATAACATAACATAACATTGTTTTTTCATTAGTATGTCATGTTGCGCTGTTCCATGATCTGTCGTACTACGTAAAGTCATGCATGCTTACTTATGGGCTTTCTTAAAAAAAAAAAACTGTCTAGACCCTTCCCCTTCTATCCCTCCTCTATTCCTTTTCAATCCAAATATTAACTACTATGCCCACCACTCAGATTAATTTCATATTTTCCTATACAAATTCCTACCTAAACCTATTTGGGTTCCGGAGCAGCGTGCTACCCGCCTAAAAAGCACTTCAACACCTCATCAAGGGTAACAGGCACAATGTAAATGCACACCCTTCCCTCTCCCATACCTCCACTTTCCTTTTCAATCTAAATAACAGACTAACATGTCCACCGCTGAAATTAATTTCATATTTCCCTAGACTAATTCACCACTAATCCAACTGACTTGTATCCGCGCATGTGAACATGCGTGTCATCCTGCTGTGGCGGCCTAAAGAAAATGATGGTTCCATGTATGCATATAGATGGAGTCATCATTTTCTTTATTTTTTTTTATTCCAAGAGTAGTAAATAAATAAATGAATTCATTTGTGCATGAAAGTGCCTTTTAAAAACAAAGTGGCCATACAGTAAAGGACAGCTGCCAGGCCTGCCAACAAATGTAGAAATACATTTTTTTAACAGGGATGGAAAGAGTGCGGGAACAATGGAGTAGCGGATGGGAGGAGAAGGTAGGGGGAAGTGAACATACAGGGGAGCAACAGGGAGGGAGATGGGGAGAAAAAAAGAAGAGTATAAGGTGTGGGGGAGGAAATAAAAAAATAACAAGCAAAATAGCTATTGTGGGGGAAACAATGGACGAGCTAGAGGCAAGGAGAGAATGGATCAACATATAGCATGTGGGGCAAGTATTTGAGAGGGGAAGCAGCACAAAATGAAGAGAGTAAGAAATCAGAAAGGAAATGAAAAGCGAAGTTCTTTGAATGTGAGCAGTAGAAGGTTACAACACATCTGGTCAAAAGGATGGTAAAGCATCTGTGCTCCAGGGGAGAGGCAACCAAAAGAAGGGGAAGAAAATCCAGCACATAGGGAACAAGCAAATGAGAGTGACAAGAAAGCAAACCAATAATAAAAAGTAATGAGCTGACACAAAGCCCACAGTAAGATTTGGCATGGCCCACAGTAGGCTTATTGACAACAGACAGTTAAAAGCTGTCTGTAGGCAAGACCTAAAACTGGAACAGCAGCCACCAAAAGAGGGTCGGAGTCTGGTTACAGGACATACAAACCCTAAACACACCACCTGAGCCCTGAACAAGGACACATGGGCTCACTAAAGGCACAATACTGATTGGACACTGATATTTTACTGTGCAGAATTAGTAAAATTGTCACACCTTCAGCTGGCATGTGTGTTCACACCGTGATAACATGCCTCCTCTGGTTCACGCCCATAGCCCAGTCTCTGCTAAACCCTTGCCTTTCCGTCTAACTTTATTGTGATTGGCTCTGCACCCGATCAATCAACATACGGAAGTGTGGACTGTGCACAGGCCGCCAGATGTAGGTCACGTGTCTCGCTCATGTGCAGATATGAAGCGTAACTTATAGAGGACGACGTAGATCAAATATACAAAGCGCACATTCATAATGAACCACTAGTCGACGTGCAAATGATTAAAGCAACAATGCTTAGATCTCACACACTGAAGCACACTGAAGAGCCGGCCTTTCAGCCGCACGTTTTCAGACATAAAAAATCCACGCCTTAATTATCTCGTTCATCGATCTGGACCTGGTTATAAAATTGATTTCAGACATTTCAAGGATGGGCTTTTCCCTCATTTGTGTGTTGTCATTAAGTGTGTTAGCGCGTTAGCTGGGATCTCTAACCTGCATTATTGGGCGATTATTCCTTTCGCGGTTTGCCTGAGCTCTGTTGGCGCGTGGTTTATGAGTTTTATGCATGTGTTGTCGTGAGGTAATCACACCCAACACTCCATCAAAGTACAAAAGCCCTTTTATTTGGACAGGATTGCAATAAACTCAGACAGTTCAACAATGATTAACTTAAAACATCTTAAACAACATCCTATTATATCCCCACCCTCATGCTCTCCTGGCCCCAACTTTCACCCAACATGTTGCTTCACTCTTCCTCACACCTCTTACTGCATGCGCTCCTTCCATCCCCAGACTCATTCTCACTTCTTTTCGCCAAGCATCCTTCCATGATAAACTTCCATGCCCTATCCCAGGGCATCCTGCACACTGTCATCCGCCACCTACATATACCCCCTCCCCCCCTAGAGGTGGGCAGGCCTGCATCTGACTTCCCACCCCCCCACACTACTGCCTCCCAGCAAAAACCCCGAAGGGCGTTTTGCAACCTCACACGCGAACCCACAGCAACCCAGCAAAACACGCTCATTCACCTGCACCAAATAGTCTCCCTCCTTAAACCCCCAAGCAAATCCCTCAATCCCATCAGATAATAAGCATTGCCCATCTCAGGGAGATGCACCCTATCCGTCCAGTACAGTACCGCTTCACCTTCCCGAATAAAACATGCGACAAGCCTGAGATGCCATTAGCCCCACAAAAAACCTCATGCCCCGATCAGCTTCCTCCTGGCCTTATCAATAGCCCCATGGTCCATAGCCTTCCTCCATTTCAGTCTGGGCGCAAACTCAGTCTATATGAGACAGGTCCCTGCCAACTTCTGCTGAATCAAAAACAAGTCCCTTTGCATGTGTTGCAGTAGGGTGAGCCCAGATAGTGGCACCAAATCATTTTCCCCCAAATGGGTCAGACGCATGTCTGGAGAACCCCAAATTTGGGACCACCGTTGCTAGAAATAGCAGCAGGTTACCCGATCTCATCCCACTCTTTCCCCCCCAGAGCACCTCATGCCGACTGCCGGGCAATCCTAGGTTATATAAATATATCTGGCGTTTGTGCATACTTTTCCACCTGGTGGATAAAAGAGTGTCCAACCATCCACATGACCATTTTTTCTCTCTCGGGGCTGATTATGCACCCTGGGAAAAAAGAAGAATGTTAACAATGCATCCGAGACCCCAGGGTTCAACGCACCCCTCCTTCCCTTCTGATTTACGCACATATTTCTCGCAGCACTTATACTTCCACGTGCCAATCTTCTGAATCTGTGACCAATTTTAACCCAATCGTCTAGCCGCAGTTGCTCCCCATTCAATTGCATCTCCAATAAAGGGAAATCATCAGGGTGAATAGGCAAAAGCCAAAAAGACGACTTGATGTCACACTTAGCCATCTCCGACCCCCACCATATGCTCTGATCAATCGAATTGCATTATTGACAGAAGCATACTCCACTCTTGTACCCTCGGTGTCACTGAGGACCCTTCAGGCCATGACAAATGATAGATCAAGTGGAATTCCCCCAGCTTGTTTCTTGGGCAACACACCCAAAGGGGACACAATCAAATTAGACAATGGTCAGTCTTGGAAAGGGCCCAATTCTCCCCTCAGCAATCACCTTCTGCAGCTTGTCAACCACCACACCAGGGGCAGCCTTCGCTGACCGAAAATTGACAGCCCACCTCCTAACCCTGGGTCCCTGATACCCCACCATGAAACCTTCCCGAAAACCCCACTCCAATCTCAAAGCAGCTTCCCTGTCAGGATAAAGAGCCAGCCATGGCAGTGAAGCTCCAAGCCTGATTGGTGCAGGAGCTCTTTGGTCCCGAAGGGACTTGAGGTCCATTTCCCCTGGATGCCCTCCATTGTTCAGAGGGGATCGCCAACGTAAAACACTGCATAACGGGGTGTCTACCTCTGCATTTGGAATACTTGTGTTTGAACTTACACGGGTGCCGTGAACAGGACCCCTTGTTAAAATTCCAACAGGCTCTGTCATTCGTGCCCGGGGTCCTTGTAGCAGCACCCGCCACCTGCTGGGCCGGAAGGGGCCGAAAGGGCTTGTAAATAATGGGCAGGCCACTCACCCTGTGAATTGGGGCCATAGATTGGGTCGAGGACATCCATTGCATCTACAACTCAGAATCGACATCCCCCAAAGGTTTCCCTGGATTAAGACTGACCCTGGCGCTAAACTCCTCTTCGTAACTGAGCCAGGTGTACCCTCTCAAAGTGCATTCGTGCTTTGCAAATTCAATCAATCAGGGAATTGTGAAGTGAAGTACTCACTCGTGAGGGTCTCAAGGCGCTGGGGGCGGGATGTGCGGCTCTGGGTCAGCTGAAAAGCCATGTCTTGAGGCTCTTCCTTAAGGTGTGCAGAGTGGGGGCGCTTCTGATGTTGATAGGGAGCTAGTTCCAGTTCTTTGCCGCAATGTAGGAGAAGGCTTTTCCACCCGTTCTGGCTCTGTGGATGTATGAGGTTTCGACGAGGCTGAGGTCGGCGGACCGGAGGTTTCTCTTGGGTACGTGGAAGGAGATTCTTTCGTTGAGATATTGGGGTACGGTGATGTGGAGGCATTTGTACGCATGGTTGAGTATCGTGACGGGTACTCTCTTCTCGACGGGAGCAGTGGAGGTCTTGCAGATGTTGGGTGATGTGTTCATGTCGAGGGATGCCGAGGACGGGTCTGGCTGCGGTGTTCTATATGGTCTGGAGCTTGCGGAGCAGGGATTTGTTGATTCTGGTGTAGAGGGCGTTTCCATAGTCCAGTCTGCTGGTTATAAGTGCTTGGGTGACAGTCTTTCTGGATTCGAGGGGATCCATTTGAAGGTCTTGGGAAGGATGCTGAGGGTGTTGAAGCAGGTGGAGGTGACGGCGTTGATCTGTCGGGTCATGGTGAGGGAGGAGTCAAGTATGATGCTGAGGTTCCAGGCGTGGTCCGTGGGACTGAGGGCGGTAGGCCGCCAGATGTTGTCCCATGCAGAGGGGAAGGGTCTGAGGACGAATTATGTTCATATATTTGAATAAGGCAATGGCCCTATCCGCATACTTCTCGCAATAAATGCTGGTGAATATCAAGAAGGCCGACGTCCAATTATCCATTGGAATGGGCACCCTAGGCTGCCTAGCCAATTTCCACTCCTGCTCTTTCGACCCTTCTTTGGCCTGGATGTCCCTGTGTAGTAGTTTAAACACGTCCATATACTCATGTTTCCATATCAGATTCTTGGTCTTTTCTGAAACATGAGACCCCAGGGGCATTGCTAACCCCAAATAAGGCAGCCTTTTCCTATGTGTTCCCCCTTCTTTTTCATCCTTATCCACAGCCTCCGCCACCGTCTCAATGGTCTGGGCATTATCCAACCCCCACTGTGTTTTGCCATCTTTGGAAGCCAACACTTTACCATTTCCTGCATCCCCCTTCTGAGTCTGGACTGACACCCCATCATTTATCCCATCACCCAACCCCACAGATCTACACTCCTTTACTGTCGAGCCTGCCTGCTGAGGCTCCCAAACAGCCCATCAGTCTCCCTTACCTTTGGGTAACCAACCAAGTCCTTTGTGTAACTTGGAGCTTTCAATGCTAGCCTCCTTCCACCGTCCGACGCTGGCACTAGAGACTGCATTTGACATCTGCAAAACACCAACTGTAAAGGCCATCGCACCACCACTCCCACTACTCTGTCTCCCGCGTCCCTTCATCCTCATCATCACACGCTTAACCTTGCTCCCATTCATCGCTACCTTCTTCATAATCCAACTCCCACGTCTGCCTGATCACACACCTCATTCGACAATTGCTCCGCTGAAGGGGTGGGGGGCCCTGTGTAAGGTGTCTGATCCCTCGCCGCAGATAAGGCCGCCGATTACTCCACTAGTGCTTCAGACCAATGTCCAGGGGCCTTCATGCACCCCATTGGGGTCTCCAACTGTCTGCCAGCCTTGTGGGCTGGCATTGTCACTCTGCCCACCGCCTGACTGCTCCAACCCTGCGACACCCTTGAACCACTGGGCGTCCAAGACGTAAAAACCTCCTCGAACTCTTGCCCCAACTGGTCCTCCTCAGGTACCCATACCCAGCATCTGTACCACGAGCAAGCCCCGCGGCCCCTGCCCCATCCCTCGCACCAGGAGCACCCTTAACCCTCCTCACCTGTACACCTTCCTCCAAAGTGCCCTCCCTCTCCTTGCAGAGCTTCTCCCACTGCTGCTCAATTGCCTGGGACAGCTGGCACTGCTCTCTGATCTTTGCATCCAAGTACACTCCCTGCCTCCTGCTCACCTGACCTCTCCCCAACTCACCCTGCACAGCAGCAGCCTGCCTGCCCACAACCACTGACCCCTGACAAAGCACAATGACTCTGCCTTGGGACCTGCCCAGCACTCACCCCTATGCCCTGCATCAGCCCCGGCCTGGGCCCCAGAATCCCTCCATGGACACCTTTCTTTTGTCCTTGGCCTGACCAGAATAGTGTAGAGGCCCATCCTGCATAACAAAAGCCCCATCACCGGTGCAGAGGAGCCACTGCGCTCCACTTGGGCCCCGACCCTGCTGAGTTCTGACGGGCAGCAGTCAAGCGCGGTCTGTAGGGCAGTCACCGGAAGGCTGCTCTGCCTTCCCCAGAGCTGGTATCTTGAAGCCATGGGAGATGCACTGCATCCCCACAGAGCGACGCCCATCTTAACAGCGGACTTACCTTTTGGTGACACGCATGCTGTTACCGCTGCCTTAACACCTCCCGAAGCCTGTTCGGGCAAGAAATGCTGACCCAGGCCTCCACTAACACTCCTTGCCGTAACAGGTCGGCACTCCCTGCCGCACCAAGAATGCGCAGCACAGCCTGCACCGCTTCTGCACTCTTGCCGGCAACCAAAGGCCTCAGCAACTCCCTTACTACTCAACAGCTACACCTGACGCGCATGGGGAATGAGCCAGAGAGAGGCTGACCCCTTGCTTGGCTCTGATATATATACCCCTAAACTAAGTCCCACCCTGCCCACAACCCACCTATCCTGTCTTGCCTTCGTCATCCCACTCAGGAAAGATCCCATGGGAAGACAAGGCTGCGCCCTTGCTTCCAACTGGACCCTCCAATCCCTCAAGACCAACATTAGTGCTCTTTCCAACTAGAGGCCATGCTGGGCAAATCTTCATTTTATGCAGGTTTTCTGAATCCTGGCAGCAGTGTCAGCAGCGTAGCCAGTGTGGCACGGGCCCTAAGACAAGGCAGGAAATGGACCCCCTAGCAGCTGTTTGAATGATAAAATACAGCTATAACCAGGGTTTAGTGGGCCCACCGCACCGGCTCCACCAATGGAAGCCTCGACTCTGAACAGGGCAAAGCTGGTCTCGCTTGCGTGATTTTCACCTACTGATGGTTGTATTGTGATTGCATTTACATAGCTCCTACTACCCCTGATGAGGTGTTAAAGCGCTTTATGACAGGGCAGCACGTTGCTCTTGATAGTGGTTAATCCAGTGGGTAGTGTTGGTTATTTGGATTCAAACCTGAGCACAATTATTGTGCTTACTTTTAAAGTGAATGAAAAATGTAACAAATGCTGTAATAACCAGCAAAATCCAGGGGTAATATTGTGTTGATGTGTTAATATCTTTTTTATTGCCCCTGCCTACAGCGAGTGATATAACGCATTTGATTTCCAGGGCACATATCCTATTATACGTATTGGGGCAAATCGACTATTATTTCATGGAACGCAGCACAGCACCCAAAGCTGCTGTCCTGTGTTGCGTGAACGGGATAAAGCAGGACAGCGCCGTGTCTACACAGATGTGACGCTTCTGCTCACACAATCAGGCTGCTAGTGCTCCACACACCTGTGCACCATTGTGCAAACGTGTCTACGTGTGTCTAGCTTAGGTTCTGTACTGGAAGGGTACCCTTCCGCTGCCAAACCCTATGCTTAGGCCTGCGTAAACATTTTTCCTACTTTGTATGTGTGCTGTACAGTGCTGCACACATGCACAGTTTGAAACTTTAGAGAAATAAACATTTCTCCTGCTTTGCACCTGCTTCAAGGAGGATTTAATTCTTTGGCTGAAAGTCATGTGGAACACTGTTAGTAGATAGGGCTTTGCATGAAAAACCATGGGCGGTAACGTAGGAATGCCCGTGCCCACCCACGCGATGCCCCTTGACTTAAAGAGTGCAATGCAGCACCTTGTACTCGTTGCGTTACTTTCAGGCAACTTTACAGCACAGAACAAGTTTGCTCTGGAAAGTAAATAACAAATCTACACTTTGCATCAGTTTGCATCACTTTTTGTGACTTTGCACTAATAGAAAGTTTCAATAAATCTGTCCCATTATATCCAGTTTGCACTGGGGTGTTTGTACACCCTTAATTTAAACAAGACTCTAAAAGGCCCCATTAGACACTGCAGGGGGAAAGGATATACATTAAAAGCAATGTGAATGAGTTTTCTAAGTGAACACTGTATTCACTCATGCCTATATAAGTCTATTGAATTGTTAAAATGGGTCAGTTGCAGCACATCATAGGGGTAGCACACACACTCCCTGACCCCCAGATGACATCACAGGAAGTGATGTCACAAAGCGCTTGGTCACCGATGATGGGCCACTGTTCCTTTTTTTGTAAAAAGATACTTAATTTAAAACTGAAGGCTGCAGTATGTTGATAATCAGATATCGATCCATAGACAACTATCTAATAAAATCCGTACATGCTGTAGGATATGCAGTCAGGAGAGTTAAATCAGAGGGTTGCAAGAGACCAAGCAATAGTTCCTGAACTGGCAGATGAAGCATATTTTATTTTAAAAGAAGAAGCTGCCTTCCTCACTCCTCAACTGTTGCCAGCAGAATAATTTCCAGAACCAGCTTTTGCTTGCACAATGAAGCCCATTTATGCTGTTCCTATTTTAGAACATTTCCTCGGATTGCTAGATATTAAAATTCTGTATCATTAAGACTTTCAATGTTTGTGCAGCAGTTAAGAGCCTAAGGTTCTTTATATCTAGATAAAGAATGGCAAACAAAGAGTAGTATTTGCATTTCAGTACCTGGGGCATATTTTATTCTCTGCTGCACCAAGAGACCACATTGTGCTTGTAAGGATACAAAAATCAGCTGTGGGGTAAATTTGAGATAGTGTGAGCAGCTTAGTCAGACATTTCAAATGTACACATTTGATGCAATGTAACAGCAGTTAACTTCTCCAGTAATTTGGCTTTTTTTATTTTAAATCTGTTTATTACGTTTTATACCACAAACAGACAAATAAAATAACAGCGAAGCTAAAGGCCACACCCTTCACCCCACCATTACCACAGTGCTATATTATAGTTAGTCCCGACAGGAGTCCGCGTGCGTGTGCGAGGGTCCGGAAGGCTACGCGCCTCCATGAAGCATCTCTCTAGTGGTGGTCTCCCGATCCCAGACAGAAGTTGAAACCTACCTCACGCCAGGCTCCCTCGCGCGTCTCGCCACGGGTCCCACACTTTCTCAAGTGCAAATTTTAATATTCTGGTACCATGATACCTAATCAAAATGAATTGTCAAAGTAGGCAAATCTTACACATATACATTTCTCCACATTAAAGGAACATTCAATCAAATTCAAATTCACTTTATATAAAAGGAAAGGTTATCATGTAATTCATGTTTTCTTGTTAAAATGTAATTTATTGACACCTTATTCATGTTCTCAATTTTCCTTTATCTCTTCATTTTTAGAAAGCCATCAGATTCAGTGCATTTCATAGGTTTATGAAAATAACCCAGAGAAAAACAGTAAATTTGATTTTCCTAATATTTTGGGCTTGTTAAGGGAGTACTTCATCAGAATATATGGACATGTTAATATCGTGTCAGAATATTCTACCTAAACTATTGACTAGCTCACTACTTTAAAGTAAGTATAAATAGATAGTAAAAGCACACAGATCCTTTCGCAACTTTTAAGAAAGAAGCTGACGCCTTCGATCTTACTGGAATGTTGATTTTATTCAACGATGTTGCCCAGTCAACGCGTTTCGGCTACAGCGGTAGTCTTTTTCAAAGTGCGGGACACAATTTTGTTTTAGCTTTTATATACGTTACACCCATGTGTGCCAAAACAATTATACAATCAGTACTCAGTTCCAACTACCAAAATAAACATAAAAATACATATAGTACCCCTATATAATTAGATTCATGATTTGACCTTAATTGATATTTGGGCCATGATACTTTGGCAGGCCGACATTTTCCTCCTTGTCATTGTGACATGCAGTCCAATAAGCGGTGGCCTCTGTAAGGCAATTAAAGCTCTATTTATTCTGTTGGCAATGTCTGATGTTTGATGCTCTGGGATGAGATAACTGGAATAGAAATGCAGGTTTCAACGAGTTAGAGTTTACAATCCCAAAAAACAAGTGACCTCTGGGTATTTTAACCAGCGATTGTCTGCATGTCAAAATATCTAAGTGGTTCCTACTGAGGGTTCATATATCAGTGATCAGCTAAAGCGGCGATAATGTTATCGCCGTTCTTGATAATATGGCACTGAGACTGTAATAGTGCTGATAATAATAATAACAACAATAATAATAATAGTATTAGCAACACTACTACTACTAATAATAATCATCATCATCATAATTATAATAATCAGAATCATAATAACATTACCAACAATGAAGACAATGATAGTTAGGCTAAAAATAACAGCAGCAATACTAAAAATAGTATTGGCAACACTACCACTACTAACTAAAATCATCATCATCATCATCATAATTATAATAATCAAGATAGCAAAACCTGCAATGAAGGTCATGATAGTTATGATAATAATAACATCAACAATAATATTAATAAGAATTTTAGATACACTACTACAGCTGCTGCTACTGCTACTAATAATAATCATAATTATAATACATGTGATGAAAATAATTATATCAATGACAATTATAATAATAATAGCGACAACAATAATATCAGCAACAGTACTACTACCACTACTACTAATAACAATGATAATCATCATCATAATAAAGCCTGTGAAAAAGATAATGTTAGCAATAATAATAATAATAACACATTGTAAATATCCTTTGCTAACAAAGAGTAGTGCAATTTCGTAGTAATGGAAACCACTGGGGTGACTATTACTCAACTGAACGGTTCTCGGTTTATCTACCTTGGAAGGATGGAAGGCTGAGTTGGGATTGTCCTTGTTTCCACCCCTGTACATTACACTCAGAAGTCAGTACCAAGTCTTTGCCTCGCTGAACTGTTTTACTGGCAGGGGATATGGTTCATTTTGTTGAATGCAAGAAACAATGGGGGGACTCTGTTTCCCCAGCAACCCAGTCTCCCTGGTCCTGTTGAAACAATTCTAAATCCCAATGGAGAGTAAGAAACACTTTACTGTAACCCTGCAGGAATATTTCTCAGACTGTGGGAGGTCCTTCAGCCCTGTCCAGGGTCAGCATGGCTAGTCAAACTACTTGTTGATGTTCAGGACAGCTGGGGGGTAGGTGGGGATGGGGGCGCATCTGCTGCCCTGTTCAGAGTCAGCACAGTTAGCCTACCCCACTCGTTGATGTGCAGGACAGGTGGGCAGAGTGGGGAGTAGCATTTTCTGACCTGTCACATGTCAGCATAGCTAGCCGACCCCACTCGTTCATGTCAGGGGACAGGTGGGCAAAGTGGGGGAGGGACGTCTGCTGACTTGTCCAGTGTCAGCATGACTAGTCTACCTCACTCATTGATGTCTGGGACAGGTGGGCGGTGTGGGGGAGGATCAACTGGTGCCCTGTCCAGTGTTAGCATGGCTAACCTACCCCACTTATTGATATCCGGGGACAAGTGGGGAGGGGCATCTGTTTCCTTTCCCATTGTCAGCATGGCTAGCCTACCCCACTCGCTGATGTCTGGGACGAGAAGCATCTGCTGCCCTGTCTGGTGTCAGCACAGTTAGCCTACCCCACTAGTTGATGTCTGGGGTAGGTGGGGGGTGTAGTGCAGTGCTGTCATGTGCACTTACCTGCCCGCCCTTGAAAAGAACAGAGAGTGTTAACTATCTTCATTGATGTGAGCATGGTTGGAGGAACACTCCATGCCCAGCAGGTATGACTGGAACTGTCCCCCAGAGTGTTTATAGAACTTTTTTGCCTTCCAAGAGTTTTGGAATTATTTTAGTTTAGAGATGGGTGGAGGGGTGGACAAAGTTTTTTTCCTTTTTAGGTTAAATACATCTTTATTGATTTTCTGATAGAGTTTCCAGAACACACATTCAGAATTCCAACTCTCCGTAACAAAACAAACCCATCGAACCCCCACCTCTGGGAACCATCCCTCCCCAATAGAACCCCCCCTCCCCTCAAAATAAACAATACCCCCCCTCCTACGAGTCGATCCACCACAGCACTGTGCCTCTCAGGCCACTAAAGTGACACATATCTCCTCCATACCCTGTGACAGGTAGTTTTTAGCTTCACCTAGTCAATTTAACAGTTCCATAATAATCATCAATTTGTGAATGATTCAAGTTTCATAAAGTTCATTGCCTTTTTGGGTATGTGAGTTCTTTATAGTCTGATTGGAAGAATTGTATTAAAGGCCTTCTATGTTTAGCAAAGTGTTTAAGTTCCTCTCTTGACCCTTTTGAAAGCTTGTCCTTCCTACTAGCCGCCACAATCGTTTGATACATTTTGCCTCTGAAGGATGTTCGCTTGGTCCCCGTAGGGCGAGCACCATTTCTTAAGTATAACCTCTGGATAGCGAGTAAACTCTGATACTGTAATCTGGTATATCACCAACAAGACCCTGTCCCAGAACACCTGGATACTTTGGCTGGACCATAGGATGTGGGTTAGTGATCCCTCCTCTCTACACCCCCTCCAGCACTCTTCGTTCTTTATTCATCTGGGCCAACCGCAATGGAGTATAGTCCCGTGTATATAGAATTTTGAGTGTCGTTTCCCTCCCTGTCGTATGGGAGGCCCCGTTAGTCGCCCTCTGGAGTATCTCCATCCATTGATCCGTGTCAAGGGTGATCTGCAGATCCCTCTCCCACAATCTCTGAAAGGTGAGTTTATCTGTAATGTGTCATGCAATATATTAACATCACATGGGAATTGTTGGAGCACATGATAAGGTAATTCTCAAAGGGTGTCAAGGGGCAGGTCACTCCCACCTTGACTGCTGGGTTGAGATGCAGCTGCCAGTATCGGTATCTCTCCCCTTCTGGGAGTCCATATCCCTCCTTAAGACGGGCAAAGGGTTTGATCTGATCTCCCTCAAACATATCTCGTAGGGTTTTATATCTGCCCTCCTGCCAGTGCCGATAAAGCTCTCTAGTTGTCCCCAGATTGAAGTCTGTGTTACCCCACAGGAGTGTGAATGGAGAGGGGGAAGATGTGAGCTCCCCCTCACTGCCATTTATCCCAGACTTCTAACATCGCTCTTGTAACTGGGGATTTGTATAGTGTGGGATTTCTCTGTACCTTTCGACTCCATGGTACTTCACAAAAGGGACCTGCCCTCATTGTATGGTCTACCATGCACCACCCCTTAATACAGCAAGAGATTTGAAACCCACAATCCTCCCTCTCGGGGTCTGAGAAAGGTCTGGCATCGAGTCATTCTTGCCACCTTCCCCTGCAGTTCTTCTGCCATATAGTCCTTGGGGATTGAGAATACCAGGGTTTAGCAGATATAAAGGACCCGAGGAAGCATCAACATTTAAATGCTGCTATCCTTCCCATAAGGGAGAGGGATTTGTGTTTCCAATTGCCAGCTAGCCTTTGGAGATTTATTTCCTTAGTTTTAAGCAGTGTGGACGCCAGGGCCACCTCCAGGTACTTCAATATGTAAAGTGGCCCACCGGATCTCTGTTGTCAGTTACAGCTTATTTGTCAGTCGTTTTAGGGTGGAGATGTAGAACCCCAATACAGTCTGTGAGCTCTTTCAAGAGTTGAGGGAGGGAGCGGCTTGGGTCTGTAAAGGAAGCCAGGATGTCATCTGCAAACATAGTCAGTTTAATATTCTATGTCCCAAATCGGATGCCCTGCATCTGAGGGTTGTCCCTGATCTTTTGAGCCAATGGCTCTAGCATAGCTGCGGACAAGAGCTGGGAGAGCGGACATCTCTGCCTCACCCCCCTTGAAACGGGAATCCATGCTGATAATATCCTCTTGATTCTAATGTGTGCCTTGGGGGCTTTGTATCCCACCAGCAGCCAGTTGCTAAATGAGTTTCTAAAGCCCATCTAGAGAATTATATCAGCCAAAAATTCCCAGTCCACCCAGTCAAAAGCCTTCTCAGCATCCAGGGAGACCAGGATTACCAGTTTAGCTCCAGTTCTGCCTATATCTATCAAGTGTAAGGCTTCCATAGTGTTATCACTTGTTTGGCGTCCCAGTATAAAGCCTGATTGATCCAAGTGGAAGAGGTTCTCCATCAACTATTGAAGTCACAGGGAAGCAGTTTTAGGAATATTTTTACGTCGACGTTCAGAAGGGATATTGGGCAGGATGAACCACAACTGGTGGATCTTTGCCTGGTTTCAGTATGGGCGATATTGTGGACTCTGCCATGAATGACATTACCCATCACTCCTGAATTATTTCCTGAAATACTTTATGCAGTAGTGGTAGTAACGCAGGCGCAAAGCATTTGTAAAATGATGCTGTGAAGCCATCTGGGCCTGGGGATTTCGCACCCTTGAGTTTGGCAATGGCCTCTAGACTGTCTTGTTTAGCAAGAGGTTTGCCCCTATCTTGTCTGGACAGCGTGGAGAGGCCCACCCCATCCAGATACTTATCTCTCTCTTGGGGGCATGTCGGTTGTCCAGTGTACAGTGTCGATAAGTAAAACCAAAAACATTCCGCTTTGTCCTGGTTGAGCATGAGGAAACGCCCACCCAACCCTTGACTTCTGTTCTGTATTGCATGTTTGCCGGGCTCACAAAAGGCTCGCCAGTAGCTCGCCTGAATTTTCACCCCATTCATAGAATTTATTATCTAGTTTTGCTAGGAAATAGGCCACCCTGTACTTCTCAAGCGCCCTGAGCTGGCCCTTAATCATGAAGAGGATTTTCCTCCAAATGTTGGGTGAATGTGTGCATTTGTGATCTCCCTCCATTTCCATCAGGTCCATTAGAATCCTTTGACGCAGGTCATCCCTGTGTTTTTTTAATCTGGCTGCCTCCATGGTAAAGCACTCCATGATCACGGCTTTAAGGGCACTCCACTGGGTCACTTCAGTCGTGTCTCCAGTGGTATTGTGTTCAGTATAATCCCTGATACCCTTTTTGATATTGTTCACCATGATTGGGTCCTTTAGGAGGGCGTCCTGAACCCTCCAGGAAGTCCCTGTTCTGTTGGACCCTGCCAAGCCAATTAAGAGGGAGCACGTGACTGGGCCATGATCCGATAAAGTCATCAGTTCCGGCTCAGCTTCCGTCAAGTTAGGTAAGAGTTGTTTATCCAGTAGCAGGTAATTCAGTTGTGCATATGTCTTGTGGGCACCAAAGAAGTGAGAATAATCCTGCCCCAAAGGGTGTCAGTGTCTCCAGGCATCAATAAGGCCCATCTCTTCCATCAGGGATCTGCCTGTCAGGGTTTATGTTGGAATCCCTCTGCGACCCCTTTCGTCCATGTCCACTGATTCATCCCAAACTAAGTTGGAACCTCCCCGTATTAGGGTCGGGCTGGGGATCAGGCTGTCATAGTCCATATAGAGTCAGTGAGGAAGCGCTCCTGTCCCTGGCTGAGGCATTAAACCGGAGCTACAGTCAAAGGTGTGCCCCGGTGAGTGCTCATAAGGGCTACCCGTCGTCCCACTCTGTCACAGCAAATCAAATTTACTAAAAGTGGGCAGTGTTAGTGGATCAGAATCTGCACCCAGCCATCTTTTTCTGGAGTAAAATTGCATAGGGACATTTTAGGACCACAGGAGTGCCCAGTCTTGCCGTAATAGGTGAGTCTCCTTGAGTAGCCCTATGTCTGTGGGAAGACTAGTCAGCCCCTGCAAAATGGATCGTCTCTTAAGGGGAATATTAAGGCCCCTTACGTTATATGTGGTTACGTGAATGGTGTGTAATGGCATATAAGTAGGCTGTCCAGCTTTAAGTTCAAACCTATAATAACTGATAAAACCCCACCGGAAGGGAAATAGCCCTCACCAGTGTAAACATATAAACACTGAAAAAACCTCTGCATAACCACAAACTAAATGTCATTCAAAGAAAGGAAAACAAGAGTGTAAGAGTCATTTTTATTTCTTCCTGAACGGGGACAATACAATGTAACTTTGTTATATAAGGTAGCAGTAAGAAAGACTGGGCTAACATTATTCTGCTTGAGTTTTGTTGTTTAGGGATGTCACTAAAACATTGTTTCTTCTTTCTTTTTTCAGTTATGTGCTACTTGGTCTAAAGATACAGGGGATAGAAGCATGTTTTAGGTGTTGTTTATTTATTTTATAAACTGTGGAGAATCAGGAAATATCAAAATCATATTTGATTTTTTACCTACGTTTGAGTCTTTCACTGATAGGAGAAGTTTAAGTTTCATAAGAATCTTTCCCAATATGTGCCATCACATTTACCCACAGAGAATAGGTAAAAACCCTTGATACATCAGCCCACTTTTCTAGTGAGTCAGTATTGATATTGGTTAAATGCCAAACACCCCAGGCTTTAAACATTCAATGCAAGGTATAGTGACAGGTATATGTGAAAAGAGTGCAGTCTCAAAGCATCTGGGAAACTGGTGAAAACATGACCCCAGACTTTTGGGAAACATGGAACGCAGTGTCACTTGAAATGCTGCCGCAAAAAGTTCTTACCAAGTTCAACAAAGACTGGAGTGATATTGTTTGTATTTGCAGTGATTCAGCTACGTATATAAATAAGTTGTGTGATGACCTGTAAAAATTGATACCTGAGCTGAAGTGCTTCCCTGTAAGAGATCCTTGCCACTTGTTAGATGGTATGCTGAAAGCATCTTTACAATCTTCAGAGTTAATGAAGAATGCTATTGACTTTTTAGCCAATTCTGGTGTACTGTTTTGTTATGTGCAGAAACTAAAGTCAAATATTTCTCATTTTGTGCTTTGTGTGGCATCAAAGAAAGAGTCATTCCAACAGTGTTACTTAGCTGGTGGTTCTCAGTCCTAGAGGCCATTAATGCTATATTATCCATGTGGCAACCGTTTACAGAACTTTTGCTGAGTGATGATGCCAAAGGCAAGAAATGTGAGGATCTTTGGTCACATATTGATAGTGATTTGAAAAAAGCATGACTGCTGTAGTGGACATAATAAAAAAACTAGAGTATGAAAAAACCCTTTTCTACCATGTGTTCAGCATAATTGGTGTAGATGTGAAACATCTCCTTGAGAGTAGGCTGGGCAACACTTTTAGTGACTTTGGCACTGCAGCATGTTCCACGTTAGAGTGCTTGTCACTTGGCAAGCAAAGAAATGTTGAGGAGCAATTCAGGAACTTTTATTTTACAATGTATGAGAAACAGCCCTTCACCAACCATGGCATTTGAAGTCAATGAAGCCTCACTGTGGTACTCTGCACAAGTTAGAGATCCCTTCCGTAAAGGGAAATTTTGTCCGGAGTTTCAAAGGTGCTGCCTCATTTTTGACCGCTTCAATAACTCTAAGGCATATGCGCCCAGTTCAACGCATATGTTGCAGAACCTGTCGCAGAGAATCACAATCTTCAGGTGAACCAGTATTGGCATGGAAACTATGTCAGTGGTCTGAGTTAGCAAATTGTGTACTGGCTATTTTAGCGTTGCCGGTCTCAAGTGCAAATGTTGAGAGGGCCTTTTCACACATAAAAGTTTATATGGGAAGGAAAGAGCAAGCGTGCATGACCAAAGACTCACTGAAGAAGTATTGTATGGTGTACTACGATAGGTTTGATTTGTAAAAATGTATTTGGACCTCATATACACTGTACGTACACTGTCTATATACCAAGCACTATCAGTGCAGAAAGCAAGCAATAATACAAGCAATTTGTTCCATAAACACCAGAAAAAAACTGTTTCTGTTGTTTTTAATGGCGCGAAAATGTGTAACCACTGATAACCACTGTTTTTTAAGGAACTGAAATCACTTGAAAACACTGAAAAAAAATACCAGAATTTGCCAAAAATAGAAACTGAAAACAGGAAAGCCTACATATAAGGAAAGTGGCTTTATAGCGATTTTTGCATTATTGCAATTGAGCTCTGACCCCATTATAGAGACTTGACTCCCTAATCCCTCTCTCCCCCCAACCTCCCCACTCCTCCCACAACATATTAAAGCAACAAAACCAAACAAACCGATAAACTAATAGTCCCACCATCTCCAAATGTAGATTTGTGTCCAGCACAGTGCCATGTGGGAACTGGACTACCATCATAAGTGTCTAGGAGGAAGCCCTCTGTCAGCTTCGGCAGCAGCGCCTCACCCACCCGACACAAGTCATTGTAGCCTGTGTATAGTAAGTGGTTCCCTGCCTTGGAGTCCCTTCCCCAGGTCATGAGTGAATAGCGGTGTTCAACCGGAGGACCGAGGGCAGGTGCCCCACTGCATTACTGGCCTGGGAGATCAAAAAAATCCAATGACAGGGATCCCCTATTCCCTCTATGCACCTGTTTGAGGCCTGCTTTGCATTCTGCTAGCTGGTCCTCCCTACTTGGGGAAATCTGTCTTGTTTTGGTCTTGACCAACTTCTTTCTTGGGGTCATGAGAATTTGTCCGGACTACCTTGGTGTACCTTCAGCTGCGGGACCTCGAGAATTGAGCATGCTTCTCGCAGTGATTTGGTCACCCATTTTTTACCCCTTCACTCAAAGTGTAGGCGGAAGGGGTATCCCCATCTGTATCGTGTTTTATGCTCTTTGAAAAAGACGGTACTAGCACAGAAGGCTCTGCGCTTGGTTAGCATGATTTCAGATACATCCTGAAAGATTTGGATGTAATCCCCCTTGTAGCAAATCTGGTCTCCTCCACCCCTCCACATCCATCACCCCCATCGCCTCTAGTATCTCCTCCTTATCAGCAAAGTGATAAAAGCACACTAGAATGTTTGGGGCCGACCAAGAGCTCTGGGACGGGGGGCATGTCCTATATGCTCTGTTATTGTGGAGGGGATCCGGGCCGTGCTCGTCCAAAAGTGCCTCTGCAAGCCCTGACGTCATTCCCATCTTTCCCCAGTGGGATTCATCTTACATGTAAATTGGATCGCCAGGATTTGTTTTCAAGGTCTTCTTGTTTTTCTTGCATTTATATCACTTGGTCATGTAGGTCCAGCAACCAGGCACGGTATTCTTTGAGCTCTAGGCATCTTTAATCCTAGACTGATTCCAGTGAGCTAACTCTCTGAACCAGGCAAAAACAACTATTGATGGACAGAATGCAGAGTAATGTCAAACATTCACCCCAAACCATCGTTTTTTTGCTCATCATGCCATTCCAGTTTGGACCCAGCCATATACAAATCAGTCTTGACCCTGACAACTCTCAGACCCAGGTCAGCCAGGTCTCGACTGACCACTGCAATGCTTTGGTTCAGATCTGTCCGCATCAAGCTGATTTCTTTCATCAGGTCCAGGAACATTTGGGTCATGAATCTCTTGGTGACCTTGTCATCTTCATTAGGTGGATCTTCAGCATTGTTATGGTACTCGCTGACTTGTATTTTGGACAATTTCACCGTATCTCCATTGCACTTGTTGGTTGTAACTTCTAGGAGCTCTTTAATCGTGCCATCTTCGTTGTTTCTTATGGAGGCCATGGTGCATCCCCCATTTCAGCCCCTTGGTATGTCGTTATGTCGATAAAGTTCCAGAGTCCAGTAATGCCTCTACTGTGGTGCCAGGGGAAGGCCTTGCAAGGAGTTGTCTGTTGGCCAATGCTTCCCGTGCGATGCCAAAGTCCGTAGGTATCAGCGAGCACCTCAGCACTGCTAGGCAGTGTAAAAGCCTCTCTGGAATGACCTGAGGTCAGAGGACCACCAAAGTACCCTCATCCTCTCCAGGGGTGGGTGTGCATTATAGTGCCAATTTTAATCCTACCTGTCAATGGTAGCGTGTGGGTGATGTTCTGGGGCGGCTACGGCTAGTGTCTCCCCCCCCCATACGGCAGGTCAAGGATGCTGCCTCACCCGCTCTGTCTGTGGATCTGTTCACTGTCTATCTCAGTAGTGCCTGTTGTAGTTCACACTCATAAGCTGGTGCCCCTCATTGCAGCTGTGGATGTGGTAGCATGGCCTTTGGCCAACTTGCTCCACCAGGCCCACGGGGATCGCACTTGGAGGGGGGGACGGATGGGTTAGTGTGTCGCAGCTTGCACTTTTCCCAAGTCCCAGGAATGCAGAACATAGGACCCTAAGAAGCAAATGTGCAGCAGCATTTTGCAATGTTGTAATTTTTTGAGAACATGTTGATGTGCGTTAAGTAACAGGTAATTTCAATAATGCTGAAGTGGAATGAATGGAAGCAACTTCTTAATCACCTTGAACATGCAGAAGGCTTTAGCTGTAACAGCATTGGCTTGATCAATGGAGGAAAGTTTAGCATTGATCAAGACCCCCAAGTTCTGGGTTTCATTGACTAGCTTGGAAAGAGGGCCCAACTCTTGGGGCCACCAGGCAGGCGTCCAAAAGGAAGAATAAGCTCTGAAGAGCAGCACCTCGGTCTTGTTTGAATTTACCTGTGGGCATTTTTCGGCCATCCATTTGCTGACAGCCCGCATACAGGTACAAAGCGTACACACCCTTCCCCGCGAGAAGAGTACTGTTCGCACTTTTGTGGTCTTGCGAGACCCTCTTTGCTGGAAGGTCCATAAATGGATGGATTTTGAGTTGCTATGTTGCTCTGCCTGTCTGATGGATTACAGGCCAAGCCTCATTAAGCGTGAGATTGAATCTTCCTGGCCGGGGAAGCGAATGGTAGTAATTCATGCAGTCATATGTCTGATAGGCGACTAATCTTCCATTACATTTGGCCTTTAGGTCAACAGGGAGAAGCAGGAACACCCTTATCTTTGACAGGAGATTGCTTTTTGTTAAATGACGGCATAGCAGGATTATAAGAAGCGGTAATGGCTGAAAGTTCTCTGTATTGCTTCGGATCAGGGCAAACTAATATGGAGCCTCAATTTTGAATGATGTTTCGCTGCAAATAAAAGTTACTTTATGTCCTAATATAAAGCCTGGGTGTACACCTGCCTGTGTTCACCTAATACTTACTGTATTGGGTCTTTATTCTACTGATGGATACAATGATAACAAGGTATAAGTCAATATGTCTGGTCCGGGCAATCTGGTGCGACTGTTGCATTTTTTTTAAAGTGGATTGTAAGGATATGAACCAGAAATAAAAAGAAGAAGAAAATGAAACATGCTGCCTAAATATGATGGTCGTATGCTTGTTATTAAAAAAAAAAGAACAATTGCATATGGTTTTTATAGAACAGCACAGGTGCTTCCTAGCAGGCAAGTGTATTTAGACTAGAGATAGAAACCCATGCACATCAAAGGAAAATATGATTCTTACTAGTGCAAAGAAAAGGACAATTAATGTAATCAAGCATGCCTAAAAATGAAAAAATAAAACCAATTGGAAAGAAAAAGCATGGGACATGATTTTGTAATAGAGACTCTCAATTTGCAGCTGGATTAGAACTGAGGGTCTAGGGTCCCTTATAAAAGTTATGTCGTTTTGGGAATGGGAACAACACCACACAGTTGTCAAATCAATCGGGCCCACTTGAGCGCCTAAGAGCCTTGCTAGCTTCAAATAAATTCAAGTGTGGGTGCATTTAATGCACCTCA
Source organism: Triturus cristatus (assembly GCF_964204655.1). Taxonomy (NCBI): domain Eukaryota; kingdom Metazoa; phylum Chordata; class Amphibia; order Caudata; family Salamandridae; genus Triturus; species Triturus cristatus. The sequence continues at coordinate 1,804,713,740 of NC_140589.1, forward strand.
AACTGAAACAGAAACATTAGATAGAGTACAGTGGCATTTATGCATCACACACATAGTTGGGGGAACACTTCAGAGACAAAATTGCCTCAAAAAGTAAATAAATCACATTACAAAAGTGTGATAGCCTCCACTATACTAAAAGTGCACAAAGCCACCTGCATAAAACCACATTGACAAAAATGTACATTTAAGAAGAGTGCACTAGTGTGTAAGTATTACTGCAGGTGAAATTGCAACAAGACGTACCTTCTATATGTGGAAATGTAATGCACGTGTGCAGTCCTGCTCTTGTCAGTATATCTCTGGGCAGCAGGTCATATGCGGTTAAAGTCACTCTTCACCAGGGTCCCAGGGAAGCAGGTAGGGGTAGGCAGCAAGATCAATTAGGAGGCATTTGGCAAAAGGGGTTTGGCAGCCACTCGAGAAGTTCACCCACAGGATGTGGAGTAGAAGCGGTTTGAGGTTAATACACAGTCACACCAAAGTGGCCGCCAAGGGCCTTCCAGGCCCAGCTCAGTGCTGTGAAGCAATGGGGATCACACAGTCCCTTCCAATCATTCTCGGAAGCATCCCTGAAGCCCAATCAGTCACTCTCACCACCCAGACCCGAGCCGGGCAATATTATTTTGCAACACGGTGTCATTGGGGAAGACCAGATGAGAGGGCAGTTGTTCCGCCATGCTGAGGGCCTAGTAAGAGAATGGTCAATAAATGGAAAATGAAGCAGGGGGGCTTCTCGGAAGGGGGAAGCACCCTGTCAGGTACACGTTGAGGCACAACGTCCAGGGCATGTCAATATTTGTCTCACCAGACAGCTCCAGTCACACACACAGGCGCAAGTTCCGCTAATTCTCATGAGGTAGAATGAGGTACTACTACAGTTACACCCCCACCTCCAAGGGTGGCTGCCTGTGAATCGGGCACCGCACACAATGATCATGCAGTCCTCGTGTCGCATGAGAGAGATGCAGCACGCTCGAGAAAGCGGGCAACACTGGGTCCCGCACCCGGTGAATCCACTCACCACCAACTAGACCAGACGCCTTCAATCTGTGGGGCGCGACCCGCAGGGGGGCCGTGGAGTTCTGGGAAGGGGGTCGTGCATTCCCCAGCCAGACTTTGCCTGGATTCTAAAAATGTGCTTTGCTTTTGGAAAAGGAGAGCGGTCCTGGGACAGCTAATTTCTATTGTGCGTCTGCTGAGTCTCCTGTTTGGTGAAAAGCTTTTGTGTCAGGGTGCCTGGCCGCCTGAAAGAAATGCAAATGTGCCCCATTAGTTAATCTACAACTGTAAAGGGTGCTTGGGACCCATGAATCACTCCAACCTTTGTGATGACAAGGAGTTGTTTTTTTTGAGTGGTAGTGCAAAGAGTTAACAACTGGGCTGTGAAGTGCTTTTAATCATAACTGTACTGACACAGCCCTTAGAACCCATAAGGAGGTGTTGAAGGGGCAGTTATTTAAAAAAGAAGTTGCATTACATAAGCCCTGGTATTCCTAACAACTTTTTACATTTATTTTTCATATACACTGCCCATTATTTTATATGTAGGTACCTGATGGTGAAAGACCTAAAAAACATACAGAATATTTTGTGGCTTATTTATGAGAGGCTTGCGCCACCAGAGCACCAGTTTTTCTTTACGCTCTGGCAGTACAAGCGTCTCAACCATACCTGTGAGGTGGCATAAAGTCACCCTGCATGGCTTTGCATGGCCTCATAGATATGGAATGAGACCAAGCAGGGCAAGTTCCTGCCTTGCCTAACTCTGCATCAAGGAGGTGTTCCATGTGCGCTGCGTGGGTGTTCCCATGCAACACCCACGGATTTTGATGCTGCCATATATTTAAAAAATCACTTCAACCTGAGGCAGCACCAAAAATGTACGTCTCCCCAGTGAAAACATTTCTCCTCGTTTTTTCCTCTTTCCACGTGTGCTGCATTCTGCAGCTCACATAGAAAGAGGAAAACTTCTCTCAGGATTATTTTTGTGATGGAAGGTGCCCTTCCTGCACAAAAATAATCCTGCCTATGTTGGTGCTGGGCAGCAATTTGTGCGCCAACGCAAGGGGAAAGGACAGAAATGCACCGTATTTCTTAAATACGGTGCATTCCTGCCATCTCACATAGGCATAGGGCAGCGCAGCAAGAAGACTTGCAGTGTTGCCAGACCCCAACTCCGCATAAATGAGGCCCTTTGTTTTTAGCTACACCTTTGACCAGTGCCCCCACGCTCATTGACCTTTGGTTTGCCAAACACTGTTTAATATTATTCCCCCACTGTAAAAATTATTTTGTGTGGAAATTTGGGGGCGTTTACGGATGTCGATGATGAGGAGTACCAGGTTCTAGACATTTTTATCAGGAGGGGGTGCTTACTCCTAAAAAGGTTTGACAAGTGGGTCTCAGCATCAAAAAGTTTGAAGACCTCTGAACTAGACTCTTATGCATGCTTAGATGCAGACCAGACTTTAGGGCACCACACAAGGCAATCCGGACTCCAGGCACAATTCTTGGTTCCATGCCCACTTTGTGTAGCAGTTGGAATCCAGCAGATGATGTAGGCACTTGAGAGGGCACCACGCTTCAGGTGTCAGAGGTAGACGGTGTGGGTCCCTCTTCGGCGATCTTTGATGTCTCTGTGACCTCCAAAAGAATAAGGGCCAAGCTCAGCAAGCCCTTGGAGAGCCACTATTCGGGAATGGCACGTGGTCCAGTTTAATGGCAGTAATCCGCCAATCTCTCCAGTTGGCCGCAAATGGCAGAGGTCTGTCATTCCAGTAGCTGTTGCTGGGAAATGCCAAGTACCAAGGCACACAAAGAGTTTTAGAGCACAGAAATGCCCACGTTCTAGTAGTGGCATTTCTATGCGAATTCCGACAAAGCCCCCTTTACCACTGACAAGGGATTGTTGCTGCAAATCTGATAATATGAAGTATCATGAGGCTGCTATACTGCAATGCACTATTGCAGCCTGAGGTAATTTCAACCATTTCCCCATGTTAGCCTATGGGTAGAGCAACCCTCATAGGTAGTGAAAACAAACATAGGTATTCCTCCCTACCTGGGCAGGGGACACACCTGTGTACCTGTCCTGCCTTTCACCCACCACTTGCTTCACCCCTGAAGGCGTACCCTCAGGGTACTCGATTGAAGTGAAAGGTCTCTCAGGCTGGCTAGTGACTTAAACAGGATAGTCTGAGTGAATGAACAATTGTGCAAATCAGTCTGCAATGGCAGGCTGGACACGTATTTAAGAGTGCCATCAGCACAAAGCACACATTAGCCTGCAATGGCAGGTTGGACAGATATGTAGGAGCTCCACCGGTGCCAAGCGCACACCAGCCGGCAATGGTAAGCTGGATATGTATTTAAGAGCACCATCGATGCCAAGCGCACACCAGCCTGCAATGGCAGGCCGGACGGATATTTAGGTGCACCATCGGTGTACATGCGCACACCAGCCTGCAATGGTAAGCTGGACACGTATTTAAGAGCAACATCAGTGCAGGCGCACACCAGCCTACAATGGCAGGCCGGACGGATATTTAGGAGCAACATCAGTGCAGGTGCGCACACCAGCCTACAATGGCAGACTAGACACATATTTAGGAGCACCATCGCTGTACATGCGCACACCAGCCTTCAATGGTAAGCTGGACACGTATTTAATAGCACCATCGGTTCCAAGCGCACACCAGCCTGCAATGGCAGGCTGGACGGATATTTAGGAGCACCATCGGTGTACATGCGCGCACCAGCCTGCAATGGTAAGCTGGACACGTATTTAAGAGCACCATCGGTGCCAAGCGCACACCAGCCTGCAATGGTAAGCTGGACACGTATTTAAGAGCACCATCGGTGCCAAGCGCACACCAGCCTGCAATGGTAAGCTGGACACGTATTTAATAGCACCATCGGTTCCAAGCGCACACCAGCCTGCAATGGCAGGCTGGACGGTAATTTAGGAGCACCATCGGTGTACATGCGCACACCAGCCTGCAATGGTAAGCTGGACACGTATTTAAGAGCACCATCGGTGCCAAGCGCACACCAGCCTGCAATGGTAAGCTGGACACGTATTTAAGAGCACCATCGGTTCCAAGCGCACACCAGCCTGCAATGGCAGGCTGGACGGATATTTAGGAGCACCATCGGTGTACATGCGCACACCAGCCTGCAATGGTAAGCTGGACACGTATTTAAGAGCACCATCGGTGCCAAGCGCACACCAGCCTGCAATGGCAGGCCTGACGGATATTTAGGAGCAACATCAGTGCACGTGCGCACACCAGCCTACAATAGCAGACTAGACACATATTTAGGAGCACCATAGGTGTACATGGGCAAACCAGCCTGCAATGGTAAGCTGGACACGTATTTAAGAGCACCATCAGTGCCAAGCGCCCACCAGCCTGCAATGGTAAGCTGGATATGTATTTAAGAGCACCATCAGTGCCAGGCGCACACCAGCCTGCAATGGTAAGCTGGACACGTATTTAAGAGCACCATCGCTGCCAAGCGCACACCAGCCTGCAATGGTAAGCTGGACACGTATTTAATAGCACCATCGGTGCCAAGCGCACACCAGCCTGCAATGGCAGGCCGGACGGATATTTAGGAGCAACATCAGTGCACGTGCGCACACCAGCCTACAATGGCAGACTAGACACATATTTAGGAGCACCATCGCTGTACATGCGCACACCAGCCTGCAAGGGTAAGCTGGACACGTATTTAATAGCACCATCGGTTCCAAGCGCACACCAGCCTGCAATGGTAAGCTGGACACGTATTTAAGAGCACCATCGGTTCCAAGCGCACACCAGCCTGCAATGGCAGGCTGGACGGATATTTAGGAGCACCATCGGTGTACATGCGCACACCAGCCTGCAATGGTAAGCTGGACACGTATTTAAGAGCACCATCGGTGCCAAGCGCACACCAGCCTGCAATGGTAAGCTGGACATGTATTTAATAGCACCATCGGTTCCAAGCGCACACCAGCCTGCAATGGCAGGCTGGACGGATATTTAGGAGCACCATCGGTGTACATGCGCACACCAGCCTGCAATGGTAAGCTGGACACGTATTTAAGAGCACCATCGGTGCCAAGCGCACACCAGCCTGCAATGGTAAGCTGGACATGTATTTAAGAGCACCATCGGTTCCAAGCGCACACCAGCCTGCAATGGCAGGCTGGACGGATATTTAGGAGCACCATCGGTGTACATGGGCACACTAGCCTGCAATGGTAAGCTGGACACGTATTTAAGAGCACCATCGGTGCCAAGCGCACACCAGCCTGCAATGGTAAGCTGGACACGTATTTAAGAGCACCATCGGTTCCAAGCGCACACCAGCCTGCAATGGCAGGCTGGACGGATATTTAGGAGCACCATCGGTGTACATGCGCACACCAGCCTGCAATGGTGAGCTGGACACGTATTTAAGAGCACCATCGGTGCCAAGCGCACAACAGCCTGCAATGGCAGGCCGGACGGATATTTAGGAGCAACATCAGTGCACGTGCGCACACCAGCCTGCAATGGCAGACTAGACACATATTTAGGAGCACCATCGCTGTACATGCGCACACCAGCCTTCAATGGTAAGCTGGACACGTATTTAATAGCACCATCGGTTCCAAGCGCACACCAGCCTGCAATGGCAGGCTGGACGGATATTTAGGAGCACCATCGGTGTACATGCGCGCACCAGCCTGCAATGGTAAGCTGGACACGTATTTAAGAGCACCATCGGTGCCAAGCGCACACCAGCCTGTAATGGTAAGCTGGACACGTATTTAAGAGCACCATCGATGCCAAGCGCACACCAGCCTGTAATGCCAGGCCGGACGGATATTTAGTAGCACCATCGGTGTACGTGCGCACACCAGCCTGCAATGGTAAGCTGGACATGTATTTAAGAGCACCATCGGTGCCAAGCGCACACCAGCCTGTAATGCCAGGCCGGACGGATATTTAGGAGCACCATCGGTGTACGTGCGCACACCAGCCTGCAATGGTAAGCTGGACATGTATTTAAGAGCACCCTTCCGGGTGTAGGAAGGGTGCACGCACTTTCACACTGCACTTACAGTGGGAAAGTGGCCCATGCCCTAAGGCCCTAACAAGAGAATTGGCCACACCCAGGAAGTAGCCCATAGGAGAGCTGACCCACTAGTTAGGGAAAACCCACATGGGGTTCGTCCCTACCCGGGCAGTGCACATGCAGATGTAACTACCCAGCCCCTCACCTACCCTGGTTTGGTGGTAGTGAATGGCCCCCCAGGGTTGGCTACAGAGTGAGGCCGGCCAACCTGAGTATGAGACATTTTTGACAGGCTATTCAGGTGGAGGCATAATGAGTGTGACATCCCCCTATTAGCCAGTGTCGCACTTGCCCTGGGTATGTGGTGTACCTTCTTACAGGTCACTCAGGGGTACGACAAATAAACCAATCAAGTATGCACCCTATCCTGACCTGTGCAGGAAGGGCGCACACACTTTCCCACTGCAGAACAGTGGAAAAGTGTCCAGAGTCCCGAGATCAGGGAAAGAGAGTTGGCAAAACCAGGAGAACAAAAAGTAAAATGCTTCAGGGAAATCGATCTATGAAGGGCCATGTCCAACAGGCATGCACTCCTGAACATACCTTACACTTCTATGAGCAGGCAAAGGAGAAGTGCCAGGACACAGGTAATATCATGACAGTTCCTAGTTCTTGAGCTCAGTTGGATTTGCTTTTGAGTAGGACATGTGTGACAATGTGGATGAGCTGTGGTGTGTTCCATCAGGCACCTTGTGTTGATTCACCAGTCTGTGGTTGTAGCCCTGCATTTTTAGCGGCAGGCTGTGTGCAGAGGACACCGGCTGGGGAGTTCAATATTCTTCCTCCAAGCGGCGGGAGCGTGCGGGATTTGTAATGAAGTGGCGGATATCGAATGAATCCCTTTTCATCACTCAGGATGAGGTGGGCTGTGTGACATAGTAAGAGATAGAGACTTCACACCCCATTATTGTCTGACACAGAGTCCATGAAGCACCTTCTCACCGAACACGATCAATATGGCATTGATTTCCTCACTTCCAGATCCACTGCATATCTACGGCTTCAGGCGCTCCCGCATCCTCCAGCCGCCGCAGGCAGCACCTTTAATTAAGCTCCAGAGATTGGAGTTTGCAACTTAAAGTCTATGCTATCTCGCAGAATACTTTGGAAAGTTGGTAGCTGTAGCACAGATTCAGCTTGCTTGGATAAGGGATGTATTAGTGTAAATTGTCACATTCAAAACTGATAAAATGGTTTAAAAAACATTAAAATTGCTATGCAGTGCAGTTTTCTGAAATCATTACGGAAACACATAAAATTTAAGAAATTTAACTTTAGATTATCTTTGTAAGGCTCTTCTCAAAAGACACCTCTATTATACTGAGGTTGTAAGTAACTTTTCATATTTATTATAAATTTAAAGACCTGATTAAGGTTCTATCTCAAATAATTGTTTGTAAAATATCATCCTGGCACAATATAACAGTCAAAATATTAAGGAACAAAATATTGAGAAATTAGGTACATATAAGAAGGCATAGATTAAATATTCTTAACTCTACAGCTAAATACCTTGTAGGGAGGTAAGTAGATGCGGAGTTAGGAATAGTTAATCTTTTGAACCAGGGTAGTATGATCAATCGATATATTAGAAAAAATATTTTGGTGGAATACTCTAGTAAAGAAACCAAAAGATAATTTGCTCACGATTACAAGGAAGCATCCAGGCTTCTACTTTATGTAATCATATATTAACCCAGCGATTGTGCAGCTATGATCTGGAGTAGCCAACCAATCAGCAATGAATAAAAGCCAGTGGTAGAATAGAGGTGGAAGAGCGACTACAAGCTTAAATGCCTCGGCTGAGCTTCTACAACACCCTATTCAGCTGTTCCAAACTTCTCCTTGAAGCTCCCTCTTGTCAAAATGGACAGACCTCAAGGTGAACCCCTGCCGAGGTCCTGGGAGATGTAAGAATATACAAACACCAGGCAAGGCAATTAAACAAGTGCTAAGATCTGATTCCTACTGTGTTCGGGCCACATCACTGTGAGGGAAGGATGCTAGGCTTCAAGGAGCTCTTCTGGTTCGGGATGAGGTGGTACCTCTCAAGTTCCATCAAGGATAACAAAGGAGAAAGGCCACAGCTACAAGACTCTGCTTCTTTTAGGCTTCAGGGCACTTGGTCTCACTGAAAATCACTGCTCTCTATTTATTGCCAGAAGGTTCTTCAATTAGGACAGGCTCACTTGAGTGGCAGAGAAGATCTCAGGTATGGTAGACAACTCTTCAACTTTGCATGAGGTGAGTGATTCAAACATCTGCAGATTCAGAAAAGGTCTGATGCATTTCTTGCTTGAAGCAAGAGAATCCGAAAGGGAAAAACAATAATGACCATCACTAACAGAAAAAAAGAAGAATCATAAGTGAGCTAAGATAATACTCAAATCCCAGAACTGAATAAATGAAAAATAAAGATTAGATGGCACTTAATTTTAGCTTCAATTGATATCATTACCACTACTGCTAACAGTCCAAGAATTCCTTTGGGAACTCATTACATTTTCAGTTGAATGAATTCACAGAAAAGAAAAATAGCCCGTGCTGTTTAGCGGCTACTTCTCAGTACCGTTTTCTTTGTGGAATGTTACGTCATCCCAGGGGAAGGATCCCGGATACCCTACGTGTAAAAAAAAAAAGTATTTCATTAAATTGCCTTACCCTATTTGCAAAGGAATTAACCCTTACATCCCTTTAACAATGCAATGTCCCACAATGCAATGGGCTCAATTGAGCAGAGGTTTATTGTGTAGTCACTGCCTTAAATTTACACATTTGCAATTCATCCTGGTATTTACGTGATTTTAAGCAAGTTTCTAAATGTATCTCATAATAACAGCCCTCAGCTCTCCTACAAAGCCAAAGTTATACCGGCATACCAGCAGCATACCAGCAGCATACCAGCCGCATACCAGCAGCATGAGTGTGAAAACCCACAGAGTGCTTTGGGGTATAATGTGTCCAAGGCGTAAAGCAGGGCGAGAGGCTGCAGTGATTCTTCAGGACATCACAGTGGAAGAGGAGGAGGTGCATGTATGTCTGTATGTATATATATATGTCTGCCTGTCTGTATGTATGTATGTGACTCATAAAGCCCTAACCAAGCTACAGTGCAATGGAGCACTGCACACAATACAGGAGTGAATTCAACAGGGAAGGGGAAAGACACAAGGAGCACACAGAAGAAAGGTGAACAAGGCCATAGAGAAGAAGAGTTTGAATCCTGGAAGGAGTCTCTTGAAGATAAGAATACCTGGCTCCTCCTGCAGGTGAAGGAGGGTGGGGCTTGCTGGATATGGGCGGGGTTGGAGTTGCAGATGCCGATGCTTGGCGGAGAAGGTCTATCCTCCTTTCTCCTTGAGAGAAGTGTGGGGGGTGGGAGAGAAGGTACAAGGTGGTCATGGGGGGATGGGGCATCAGAGTGGGAATGGTAGTTCTCATATTGCAATTGGAGAGACCCGGATATGCATCATAGCAAAGAGCTGCCTGATCAGGCAGCGAGAAAGGGGGCCATCTGTTGAGGTATGATGCCCTTGCTTGGTATCTGCCAGGTCAGTGTTGTGTTACTCTTTACTCTCCCCCTGACTTCAAATGGTAGTATCACTGTTTGGGTGGAAAAACCTTATTTCTACACATTATTTCAGGGGAAGGGGAGCAACATGCTACATTCGAGTGGCAGCCGCTTCAGACGATGGGGTTGTGAAGAGGAAGCTACGAATAGACCTAACAGAGTACAAAATGGCGGCGATGGAACATTGCCTTCTTGCATTGTGTTCTCAGATGGGTCCTCAGGAGTGATGGCCAGGCAGGATGTGATGAGTGACCATTGTTTGGGTGATCATTGGTGTCTGACGGTGGGAGAGGTCGCTTGTATTGTGGAATCCATTGAGAGGTGGAGAGACAATAATTAAGGCTTCCTAGCTGGCCTTAGGGAGGACAGCTGAGTGGAGGCTAGCTGAGGGGGAGGGGGAGTGTACCCAAGAGAGGGACGTGGGAAAGAAGCACAGAGAGATTGGCTAGAGCAAAACAAGAGGGGCAAGTGTAAGCCTTGAAAGAGGGGCGGTTGAGCCACTTGGGCTGTCTGGCTTAGGGAGGCTGGAGCATATGCCTGGCTGGAGCGTGGCTGGAAGGTGAGAGAGGACCATAGAAGGTGTGGAAATGGGACTGTGACTCCTGAGTTTGGGGTCAGTTGGGGTCAAGGTCAGATTGGCAAGTTGGCAGGTTTTAAGTCTCTGGCTGGTTTGAGTAGAGTTTACTTCAGTGACGTAGGTTTGCAGTCTAAAATCCACCACTTTCTCCAGCGGTCACCCAAACAAAGTGAAAGACAACAGTTTAATGAGAGATGTGGGTGCAAATCAGTACATATTTAAATCAAGATAAGGGGAGATAGAAGGGGATGTGGTCCATTCACCTTCCGGCAAGTAGTTGATAATCAAAAATAGAATGGATCACTTGTACCTGTTTTCCAGGTTTGTGCGGTTTTTCATTTATTCCTTAAAAAACCCTCATTCACGTTTAAACGGTTCATAGGGCGGTATATCTTGATTCTCTGCCTAATTTTCTAAAAACGTGACAGCATCATCATTGGGTTTTCTTTTATGCTTCCTCCACCCGGAAGGGGACCACTGGATATTTACAGTAGTGATCAGAGATAAAAACAATTGTGAAGTGCTCGTGTTAAGTGAGAAAATATTAAAAAAGTAAATTCCTCATGCTGCCTGGACTGTGTTTTATTTTTGTCTGGAGCAAGGGAAAAGAATAAAAAGGGGGATGTGCAGACAGGGCGTATAATGAGTCCACTGCACAATCAGTCAGAGTGATTGGTCGACATGTTTCAGCCCTTAATTCGCCCCGAAGGGTCGGGGGGCTTTCGTCAGGACCTTAGGAACGTATAGTGGGTGGTGAAATAAAGGGATATTACCCCAAATCAAATTAGGAGTTCAAATGTCATTCTGTAGAGCTCCAAAGAAGGTGTTTACCTTAAGGTGCTTGTATTCAAGGCTTCGGTGATTAGGTACGGACGCGTATCTACTGCGGGATCTCGCAGGCTGCACGACTTGTGGTGACGCTGTCTTCCTGTTGCAAATCAGTACAGCCAGAGTTCCCCACAAAGTTAAATGAAGTGCAGAGACTGTACCAGCTCCACACTGCTTCATTTAGACAGTGGGTGTGAGTCGCACGGCAAAGAGGAGTTATACCTTCGATTAAAAATGTCTTTCTGGTCCACACAAGGGGTCATAGCGTTTCAATGTACAGCCACCTGTACCAATGAAGGTATGGAGTGTCGCTATGAGATGGGGCTCGCCTTAGGTTTCATACCGTCCATTATTGGTAGTAGTAGCTGACAGGCTATTGTCTACACAGGGTTATCACTAAATGTCATGGCAACTGAGGTACTGGGCGTAAGAAGACGCAGTTGTAGAAAGCCATCTGATGATGGTCTCTGGTGGCGTGAAGTGTGCCTTCCGCAGCGTTAGAATGTTTGGTAATAAAGTACATGCTAATGTTAAAAGTAAGCTTTGCTCAAATAAGTTTTGCACTTTAACAAAGGAGAAGAGCTGTGCTAGAGACTAAACATCTGCACTTCCACTGACCTCCTTCTGCAGCCACATTAGAAGAAATAATGTCTGCATGTCAAGGGCACTAACGGAGCATCTCCGGTGAGTGGGGTGGGGAGGTGAACAATACTATGGGGGTATACCACACGCTGCAACAAGGGTCACAGAGTGACGAGAACTACGGGCCAGATGTACGAATATGTAGTACATAATCCTGGTCGCAAACTGTGGCCAGCATTTTTGCAACCAGTAAAGTTATTTAAGAACTGAACTATGTACTAATAGGTTGGTTCTTAAAAACCCGACTAGTTGGGGGTTGCATTCAACCAACCTCTTGAAACTTAATAAGGTAGGTCACAAATTGAGACTCACTGCGGTCGGAGGCCATCACAAGGATGGTGGCCTGCTGGGGATTTTTTAAAGATAACAGGGCTGCATTTAAAAATAAATGTTTTTTAAATGTTTGTTTTAGAGTTTGCTGTGGTCCCGTGCACCACTGCCTCCTCTCCAACACTTTTTAAAAAACATTCAAAAGGGGACCATTCCTTTTCCAAATGAGTTACCACCCCAACTTAGAGGTTTGCACCCTTCCAATGGCTTACGACTGCTCTTTTGCCCCTCAACCATTGATACTCATGGGCAGGAATCAGTATTTGGAAAGGATGCCCACTGAAGAATAGCGGTTCCTTTTCTATTTCCAAACACGTTTTAGGACTCAGTAAAAAGCAACAGACTCCTAAATGGGATCAGTAGATTGCAACTCGGAGAGTTTGTGACTGAAAATATGCTTTGCACCTCTGGCCTCATTTCAGTAAGAGCTCTCAATATCTGGGCATAGGCCCCCACATTCCCTTCACCCCTCCCCCGAGTTCATTTCTCATTCTTGTTATGTCACAGTCCTGAAGCCTGAGTTACAAAAGGTAGTTAGAAATGTACTCCCATCAGGTTCCTCCTGCATTTAGAGTGCAGTTCAGAATACTGTGGACGCCCCTAACTGTCCCACGACTCTTTCTTACTCAGAAGCATTTAAATCACACATGTAAAAACTTACATGCTGTATATTTATGCGTGCCTAAATATAACACAAACGTGCACAAGCACTATAAACCTTTTTTTAGGCTTTCCCACCCATTTTTGTTGCATCCTCTCCATTTTCCTTTCCAGGGGCATTTTACTCCTGGTGTTGATTTCGGTGACTTTAGCAGCGTATCTAGGTTGTGTGATTTCCTGCAACAGTTTGTTAAAACCCCCAAACCGTGCGTGTAGGTGGCTGTTCGCCTATTTCTAAAGGTGTTTCCCCCAGGAGAACCCACAAACCTCCGCTGCCGCTGCGAGTAGTTTTGCTCCCACGTAAAATTACACCTTACTGCCATAAATGTAAATATTTGTATAAATGTTCATGTGAAGGCTCAAATCCACGTTTTGTGAATACTACAACTAAATGAATTTGCCCTTTCAAAAGCAGCTGTTCGTACACCTGAAGTATTCCCAGGGGCCGTATTACACACGGCTGCGCAGGCGCTAGTTTTCGCCAGAGTATCCGCCCGATCGCATTACAGAGGATTGGTCTGTGCGCTGTGATGTTGCACAGACTTTGAACTCTGGGGCATTTTTACAAGCCCCTTTCGCCACTTTTGCGTCACTTTTCCCATGTTAAAAGTGACGCAAAAGTGGCGCAAGCGGCTTGTAAATCGTGGCTTCTGTGTTTATGTGTGTTTGCGTCTGCGCGCATATTGTATTAGTGCACAGACGCAAATGCACGTAAACACAAACATACTCTGGCACACAGTGACAATTAGCGCCGGTGCAGCGGTGTGTAATACGGCCCCAGATGCGCATATAGGGGTAGATTTACAAGCCCTGTGCGCCACTTTTGCGCCACTTTTCCCATGTTAAAAGTGACGCAAAAGTGGCGCAAGGGGCTTGTAAATCTGCCCCATAGTTTTTTGAGTCAGTATCATTGTTAATTAAGAATAATTGGACACATGTATGCTATTTATAGATGACAGAGAGACAGAGCGACAGAGAGGAGCTGGGGGGTTATAGAGACATCCTCTGCCTATGTCTTGCTTTACCCCAATGGCAGCCACTGAGCCGGAGTTGTCAACCGTGAGGATATTTCTTTAAGAGCGCGTGGCAGTGTTGACACTTGCACGTGGGGGGGCTCCACTGGGGTGTGGCTACAGAATGAACACATATAACAGTGGGAAGCTATGAGGCAAAGGCATCTCTGGCTGTTTAGTTTCCTGCACAAATATCCAGAAATGGTGACATCATAAAAATAAATCAACTCCTATATTATTTTAAATGCTATAGTTAAAAAAAAGATTAGTATGTTTAAAGTTTAAAGCTTTATATATTGTGTTCGAAAATTAAAAGGGAAATTATTTTGACTAATTAAGGCATTTTACTAAATGTAATGGTGGAAATAATTTTACCACTTTTAACTCAAACTACAGTAGTTTGTGGAAAGGCACAGACATTTCCTCTTACTAATGGGGCTTCTCTTTCCATGCAGGGCTGTCCTTCTACACGCGAGTTCTTGAGGGCTGCGAGGATGAAGCCAGGTTCGACGAGGTAAGGAACCTTACAAATTACTTCTTGGATGACAGAGATTGGGTGGATCCCTCTGGATTCAGAAGGTCAAAAGAGCCTTTTGCTCTCCGTTAGTAAATTTGGAGTTGTTTAGGCCACATTACTTTTGAGTGGATTTTCAAGTCAAGGTACATGAACAGGGCACGCTGAGATTCCATGTTTATTGTACACACTGCAGACTGGATCACCTCGAGACACTGGTGGATTTAGGGTAGCGACGTAGTATTTGTAGGAGGAGCTAGATTAAAACGCTTCCAGATTGAGACACCCCTATACTTTTCCTGCTTTTGAGAACCACCGCTGCTACAATCCTCCAGTGAGTTGAGGTCAGAGCCAAATACATATTTGGAGCTGGACTGAATGGGAGGGCGTGCATACGTTTAGCAGATAAATAACTGCACATGGCCATGATGCATTGGAAGAAGAGAATGTTTGCTACTGAAACCTAAAATTGTGATTCAGCATGCATTGTGAAATATGAAACTGTGTGCTCCACAGTGCATTAGGAGATCAGAAAGCAAGGAAAGACGATTAAAGCCAACGAACACACCTCATACCCATTCATGCTAGGTTTTGTGGTCTTATTACAACTCAGGGTTTTGAATTCATTGATGGTAAGAGGTGCTTGAAGGAAAACCATAAAAGGTTTTGCCCCTCTGTGGCTTCATACACCAGCCACCAGTGGGCATATAACTACTCAGATGGGTGACAGGTGTGTTCATTCTCTTTGCATAGGTGATGCTTGGCCAACATCCATAGCCTGCCCACAGGTCTGACACTTATATTGCAATTTTGCACTGTAACTGAACACATTTTACACTGTTGCAGTGCAAATTTGTGTAGACATTTGAACCGACTGAGTGGTACTAAACAGCAATTGCATCAGGGGAACATTGCAAAATCAACAACTTGCCCCGGTTAGTTATTACAATCGGCACTGCCAAAGTGCCAGCACTGGTGGAATTTACTAAACCAGATTCTATCTACTTGACTCTTCTCTTGAGCAACACACTTACCTGAATATCCAAGAGTGTGATAATAAGTATTTATACGACTCTAACTGATGTGGATGGTTCTGGTGTGGGTAGTTATGGTGTTGGTGGTTCTGGTGTGGGTGGTTCTGGTGTTGGTGGTTCTGGTGTGGGTGGTTCTGTGTGGGTGGTTCTGGTGTGGTGGTTCTGATGTGGGTGGTTCTGGGTGGTTCTGGTGTGGGTGGTTCTGGGTGGTTGTGGTGTGGGTGGTTCTGGTGTGGGCGGTTCTGGTGTGGGTGGTTCTGATGTGGGTAGTTCTGGTGTGGGTGGTTCTGGTGTGGGTGGTTCTGGGAATGTCTTCACTTTTCGCCCATGTCTGCTTGTACTGTGCAGAAGTTACAATTCTTTCCCAACCAATGTTGTGGTCTGCAGACGACATGCGCACATCGTCATCCCAACACTGAACTATCAGATTAAAGTTGAGCGTCTGAGATGCACTGGCCTGACCTGGAATGATACGGGACATGCCTGCGAAGACTGGAATTGAATGAACCATACACTGTGTCATATCATGTAAACTGTAAGATGCACCCCCAAAAACATTGGGGTGTGTCCCCCTGGCACTGACTGTAGTCCTGGAAGAGGTTTAAAAAAACTTTATTGTTCATTTGGATTCTCCATAAAGCTTGAGGGTTTTGCTTTTTAATCCATTATATACATCTTACGCGTTTAGCGGCAAATATGTTTTACGTTCCCAATGCATTTCGGCGTTCATGCCTTCATCAGGGGAAATCTAGAAATGATAAGTATGGTAGTGAGTATAATATACGAGGACTTATTGCCACCCATGCATTGTGATATGGCAGGGAAAGTGAGATAAATGGTGAGAAGCGCTGTAAAAGAAGGGGGTGGAGGGAAATATTATGAATGGGTGGTGAATCGTTATTGTTGGGACAAGTGTCGATTACGAGTAATGGTAGTGGAGGTGTTTAGGGGGTGTCAATAATCTAAAGCTAATAACACCCATGTGAATTTAAATCGTAGTGGTATGATGCGTCTGGTGGAAGGTTAACCTTGGTTAAAACACGGTTCAGATGACAACAATTACATAGAATCCTGTGTCCTTAAACCCATTTCTTGTAAGATTATAGCCATAAAGGTTAACAAGTTGTTGCCACCGAAACCGAGCAAGTCAAAAGTTGGCGAAGTATAAGGGTTAGTTTAGTTGGGTTCACGCTTACCGGGTGTCAGTCGCATCGCCGTGTAAAGCCGGTGATACGCGGGAGGTGTGTCAGCAAGGGTTCGAACGCGGAAGTTGAAGTGTTGAAGGGAAATGTCACGTGGATGAGTTAGTTAAACATTAAAGAAAGACTACGACGTGAACATGGATGGGGTGAGGACAGATTAAAGCGGTGTTTAAGCTGCAGAGATAAATGCTAGAGTGTGTGAAAAAACGAGAATGGGTGAAATTATATGTCATAATCACAAAAATGGGTTGTATACACGTAGGAACAAGAACATCAAGTGAAGGAATTTGGTTAAACTACAATCAAAAGAATTATCAACAATTGCTTGCAGAATGAAAAATATAGTGATAAAGTAAAATAAAACTAATAAACAAATAAACGAATGACCACCAAATAATTGATTCATATGGACCATGAGGCTCTATGTGGTTCAAATGATTAAAGATAGCATGTAAATTCCGTGCGTTCGTTCATTCCGAACGGTTTCATGGAGTTCAAAAGATAAATCCAATAGTTCTCTCTTTGCAATAAAAAATTGTGATTGTCTCTCCCTTCTTTCTTGGCAATGATTTCGAGGATACAGAATTTTAATTGACTAACATTGTGCCCAGCTTCAACAAAATGTTGGGCGACTGATGACTTGATTTGTTTAGTTCTGATGTTGGATTTATGCTCATTTAGTCTGATTTTTATTTTCCTCTCCGTTTGTCCAACATAGATTTTGCCGCAAGGGCATTTGAGCACATAGATGACGTTAGAGGTGTCACATGTCGCAGTTGTTTTAATTTTGATTTTATGCCTTTTCATGGGGTGTGTGATGTGTTCACCTTTTATGATGTTGTTACAGTTGTTACAGTTTAGGCATGGAATAGTCCCCTTGAATGTGGGGTGTACGGATGATGGTTCTGTTTGTTTGAGTATTTCCCCAATGTTTTTATTTCTGGTGTAGGTATGTGGTTAAAATCCTGTTCCAATTTTAGTAATTGCCAATGTTTTTTGATGATACGTTTGTATGTGGCGCTCATGGTGGAGTATTTAGAAACTACTGTGATTTGATTCTCAACTGGTTTAGTTTGAATTGTAAGGAGTTCATTTCGACTTTTGGTGGTAGATCGCTCTTTTGCTTCTTGTAGTACCTGATCTGGGTAACCACGAGACCTGAATCTTTGTGTTAAGATGTCAAGTTGGTCGGTGACTTTATTGCGGCAAAATCTATGTTGGACAAACGGAGAGGAAAATAAAAATCAGACTAAATGAGCATAAATCCAACATCAGAACTAAACAAATCAAGTCATCAGTCGCCCAACATTTTGTTGAAGCTGGGCACAATGTTAGTCAATTAAAATTCTGTATCCTCGAAATCATTGCCAAGAAAGAAGGGAGAGACAATCACAATTTTTTATTGCAAAGAGAGAACTATTGGATTTATCTTTTGAACTCCATGAAACCGTTCGGAATGAACGAACGCACGGAATTTACATGCTATCTTTAATCATTTGAACCACATAGAGCCTCATGGTCCATATGAATCAATTATTTGGTGGTTATTCGTTTATTCGTTTATTAGTTTTATTTTACTTTATCACTATATTTTTCATTCTGCAAGCAATTGTTGATAATTCTTTTGATTGTAGTTCAACCAAATTCCTTCACTTGATGTTCTTGTTCCTACGTGTATACAACCCATTTTTGTGATTATGACATATAATTTCACCCATTCTCGTTTTTTCACACACTCTAGCGTTTATCTCTGCAGCTTAAACACCGCTTTAATCTGTCCTCACCCCATCCATGTTCACGTCGTAGTCTTTCTTTAATGTTTAACTAACTCATCCACGTGACATTTCCCTTCAACACTTCAACTTCCGCGTTCGAACTCTTGCTGACACACCTCCCGCGTATCACCGGCTTTACACGGCGATGCGACTGACACCCGGTAAGCGTGAACCCAACTAAACTAACCCTTATACTTCGCCAACTTTTAACTTTCTCGGTTTCGGTGGCAACAACTTGTTAACTTTTACGGCTATCATCTTACAAGAAATGGGTTTAAGGACACAGGATTCTATGTAATTGTCGTCAACTGAACTGTGTTTTAACCAAGGTTAACCTTCCACCAGACGCATCATACCACTATGATTTAAATTCACATGGGTGTTATTAGCTTTAGATTATTGACACCCCCTAAACACCTCCACTACCATTACTCGTAATCGACACTTGTCCCAACAATAACGATTCACCACCCATTCACAATATTTCCCTCCACCCCCTTCTTTTACCGCGCTTCTCACCATTTATCTCACTTTCCCTGCCATATCACAATGCATGGGTGGCAATAAGTCCTCGTATATTATACTCACTACCATACTTATCATTTCTAGATTTCCCCTGATGAAGGCATGAACGCCGAAATGCATTGGGAACGTAAAACATATTTGCCGCTAAACGCGTAAGATGTATATAATGGATTAAAAAGCAAAACCCTCAAGCTTTATGGAGAATCCAAATGAACAATAACGTTTTTTGAAACAAAAAACTTGCAACAACCTTCTTTTCAATTTTGGAAACCTCTTCCAGGACTACAGTCAGTGCCAGGGGGACACACCCCAATGTTTTTGGGGGTGCATCTGACAGTTCATATTTACACTCGTTTTCGGAGAGTGATACCCCGGAGCACGACACAACTGCTAAATTTTCCAATAGACTTTTAGGAAGTGCGCGCACTACATTCTTTTTCTAATATCATGTAAACTGTCACGTGTTGGTGGTGTTTGCATTTACCACCAGCAGGCTTTACCACAATCAAACTGATGCACAAAACTATTATAGCATTTTAGCACAATAACACTGGCTATAATTTATTTTAAAAAGTGTAGCCCTGGCAGAAGAGATATAAGTAATAAAAACACATCCCCAACTGAGGATAGAATTTTCTAAATTAAACAGGGAGAACCAGAAAGGAGAACTTTGTAATGCTGGAAAAAGTGTCTCTATGAGGCATGCTTGGCCCTCGGCCACAGGCCTTCAGTGGGGCTCCCAGCATTCCCCCTTCGAATCATGTGATGTCCCCCCAGAACTGTGGGAGCACAGCAACTCAAAGGTGAAATAGATGTGTGATGGAAACTGAGCTGTACAACTTCTAAAGTTTATATCACCGACCCTGCCGCCCCCTCACAGCAAATGAGTGTATTTCAGCAGCATCTCGACTTCCTGCTCTGAGTAGAGTCACTTCCGGGCAGCCTGTCACGAGCCTTACGGGAGAGCAGACAATAATGCATGCTTTGCTGTGGGAAGTTTAGTTTATAGGGCACACGATTATAATTGAATGTTGTTGTGGCAGTTGGCATAGCGGTCCCTATTCACAGCCCTTCCCTCCATGTACACGCATCACAGCAGCCAGCGGTTAGCCTCTTCCGGTCTGCTTCCTTAAGATAAGGCCCTGGGCCGGGCACTGGTGATGACAGGACACCCAATAACCTCAGGCTGGTGTGGACATACATTCACTTCCTGAGCTTCCGAACAGACGGCTTCCTGTCTGCAGCCGCCATTTTCAGAACCCTTAGCCTCACAGCAGGGAGAGAGAAAAACGTGTGCTTGTGTTAGTTAAGATTCTGGAAATATAAACGTAGCGAGGATGCTACGAATGACGGGAATACTTTAGTGAGCGTATTAGACCGGTTTTTTAATATCTGTGATATTACAGAGAAGCATCTACCCTATGGGAATTAGGGTATAGCACCCCAAAATTAGCAGCCCATTCCCAGCTACGAGTTGTCAAAGCCACTCGTTGAGAATCACTAACCGAATGCTTGTGATATCGATGCAAGTCACAGCTGTCTGTGCTGGAAGGGTAGCTCATTGAGGCGAAAGCTTGGCGCTGTAACATTGGGTGATCAGCAAGTCACAAGATCAAGGTCTATATAGAAACTAAGAGCTGAATATTAGGTGTACTCCTGCTCCCCTATTCATACTCCTGTAAATCGTATGTAGTGCAATCCACAGATAGAAATATGGTGAAAAGGTGCATTTGTTTGCTCTCCTTTTCCCCTTCACCTGAACATGGAAAACATTTCAATATGTGGAAAAACGTGCTCCCTTCTAACTGTTGCAGACATCGAGAGGAGGAATCATTGATCCAGCCTTCTTGTGGCACTAAAGTGAAGTGTGCAAACATATTGTGAAATGCTGCTGGAAATATCTGTGAACACCCACAAAGGTATGACACTGAGCATTCATCCCTAATCCTATATAGGTAAAAGGCCTGCATTCTGCAGGATTCTCTTAGTCATAGGTGGACTTTAGGGACTGTAAACGCCCAAAATCTTGAATGTGTGAATGAGATTTTGAGAATTGTCCTATGTGTATGTGTGTGTGTATAAATATACACACACACACACACACACCACACACACACATATGTATATATGTGTGTGTATTTTTAACAGAGTTTCCAGCACCTCCCTTATTCTTTCTTTTTTCTTTTGTAGCAGAATAACGAATTTCATTGCAGCTGTAATGCTGATACAGGAAGGAATTGTCTTAATAGATTGTGTCAATATAGAGTATTTTTGTATGCAATGACTTTTGCACTTAGTAGATAATATATATAGATATATATTTAAATAGTGTGGGGCAGATTTATGTGGGACTTGCGCCCCTTTTACGCTACCGTTGCGTCACTTTTGTGATGCAGCGGCGGCGTAAACCCTGCGCCACGTTGCGCCCAATTTACATCGTGACGCATCTATGGAGATGCGTCACGGTGTAAAGCCCTGCGCCACGTGAAACCTGCGTCAGGTTTCATGTGGGCGTTTTGACACAGGGGGGGCGTTCCGTCGCAGGAACGCCCCTGAAAAGTGACTCAGTGAAATCTATAAGATTTCACTGAGTCACTTTCCCAACGCTGATGCGTCAAAACCCTGCGCCTGCTTGAAGCAGGCGTAAGGCTTGACGCATCATGTTAGGGATAGGGTAGGTTGGAACAGTGCGGGAGTTGCGTCGCGCTTGCGACACAACTTCAGCA
Source organism: Triturus cristatus (assembly GCF_964204655.1). Lineage (NCBI taxonomy): Eukaryota > Metazoa > Chordata > Amphibia > Caudata > Salamandridae > Triturus > Triturus cristatus. Next base: position 1,804,735,251 of record NC_140589.1, read on the forward strand.
CTGCGCCAACCTTACGCCGGCAGATGCGTCAAGTATCTGCTTGTCCTTGCGCCACGATGCACCGCATTGTAAATGCGGCGCATCTGCGGTGGCGCAAGGGGAAACTTGCGTGACGCATCTTCCCTGGCGCATCCATGCTGATTTGCAGGGATGCGCCAGGGAACATAAATCTGCCCCTGTATATATACACACATATATATGTGTGTGTGTGTACATACACTATTTAAATACATATCTATATATAATCTATTAGGTACAACAGTCATTGCATACAAAAATACACTATATTGGCACAATTTATTAAGACAATTCCTTCCTGGATCAGCATTACAACTACAATGAAATTTGTTATACTGCTAAAAAAGAAAAAAAGAAAGAAGAAGGGAGATGCTTGAAACTGTTAAAAATACGATACAATTGCTAAAGCTGGGCATAGCATGGAAAGCACACGGGACAAAGCAAGAAAATGTATGCAACTGATGCAGTGTTGAAAGAAAAAGTTCCCTCAGGGTAAGCAGTGGAAGGATACAACTCATGTAATCAGTACAACAGCTCCACTCATGGAAGGGACAAACACAAGAAGTGGAAGGAAAGCCATTGAATAACAATAACCAAATGAGACAGATAAGAAAACCAATCAATCATGAGGAATGGATTCAGTCAAAGCCCACTGCAAAAATTGGTATTGGAAACAATAGATTTTTCCGTAACAGGCAACTAATGTCGTCTGTAGGTGAAAGCAGTGGCAGTGCGTCCATTGGGGGCCTTGGGGCTTCGCCCCCCCCCCACCGTAGCTCCCGCCCGTAGCTCCCGCGGCATTTCTAAACTTAAGTAAACACTTAAGTTCAAAGACGCCGAGGGAGAACCAACTGACAATCATGTCAGTTAGCATGACGTTGGACCACCCACCCCCTTCAGAGTCTGAAGGGGGTGGGCGGTCCGGCGTCATGTTGACTGACATGATTGTCAGACCAGGGGCAACAGGCAGCGCAGCAGCACAAGTGCGCATGAGTGGGGATGGTGAGCGAATTTTCACCCGTGCCCAGTCATGCGCACTTGTGTTTGCACTGGCTTGCGCATGCCCATTAGGAGCCCCTCGGTCTCCTAATGGGCAGGCAGCGGGCGTAGCGTAAGCTGTGCCGTCAGCCAATCCTGGCGCTGCTGGCAGCGCCAGGATTGGCTGAGAGGGGTTGGCAGGCCCCTCCATTGCCGTTCGTGAAAGGCGCGCAGCCCAGGGGAGCAGAGGTCTGAGGGGTGGCGTGCCGTGGACCCGGGACCGGCTGTGAGGTAGGTTTTTCGTTTAATATTTCATATCCCCCCCGTGCGCGACTCCCCCCCCCCGCGAGCCGCGACTGGAGCTAGATTATCTGTTGTGATTTGCTGTACACGTCTTGTTCAGCTTGGCTGTGCTTTTTTTTTTTTTAGCTCATTTGCATGTATTTGTGTTTCAGAGTTATGGGGGAGAGGGGGTGCCTGCGTCATCCCAACACCCGCTACAATGCGGCGTGATTACCACTGTCTGCTTGACAAGAATGAATGGCCTTTGTAAGGGCCTTTATTACTATGCTAGTACGTTAACAGTACGAAGAGGTGTAAAGTACGACGGGCTCTAACACATAACATGGTATGCTAGTACGTTAACAGTAGGAAAGTGTAAAGTACGACGGGCTCTTAACACATAACATGGCATGCTAGTACGTTAACAGTACGAAGGTGTAAGTACGACGGGCTCTACCACATAACATGGCATGCTAGTATGTTACAGTAGGCAGGTGAAAAGTAGCAAGGGAACTCGCACATAACTGCATCGATCGCATGCTAGCACGTTATAGTATGCAGGCGTAAGGTACTACAAGCTCTAGCAAATAACAGCATGGTGTAAAGTACGTACCATGGGCTCTAACATATAATAAGTCTTGCTAGTATGTTACAGTATACAGGTGTAAAGTAGCAAGTAAACTCGCACATAACTGCATGCTAGTACGTTACTATATATACACAAGTGTAAAGTACCATCATGGGCTCTAGCACAAAAAAGCATGGCAGGCTAGTATGTTTCAGTATGCAAGTGTAAAGTACCACGCGCTCTAGAACATAATTGCATTGCATGCTAGTACATTACAGTATGCAGGCTTAAAGTACCACAAGCACTAGCACATGATTGCATGGCATGCTAAGGTGCCTGCGTGCCAGGTCTGTAAGGATGGGGGTCCCACTCAAAGCACACAGTCCTGTTGAGAAATACTGTTACTATCCTCAGAGGTAAATTTCCAATCTGTTTTGAAATGGTTAGTGGAGTCGCAGGTGCGACGTGAAAAGGTGAAGTGTCAGTCTATTCGGACTGCAAGCAACATGTGCAGATCTCGGTATGTCAGAGCCACACCAGTTTCAAGGGTTGCACTTTTCAAGCTGCCCGTGATTATGAAAAACCTCATGTTGCCGAATTTGTGTTTTACATGCATATATCAGAAACTGCATGCACACAGTTGGGTTGAGGTAGTTCAGAGAGTGGTCACATGCAGCCCCTGACTTGATTATTCTGGAAACTCACTGATTTATTGTATTTTATACACATTGCGTGAAAGCTGCATCTTGACTCAATTAAAGATGAGATTGAAAATGGTGAATATGGGAAATAATGTAAGCAGACACTTAGTACATGCCAGTGCTCATGTGTAAGGGATGGTTGCTGTCCCCTTGATCTAACATAATGCAAAGTTCGGCTTTCGCCATGTTTCTTAGTGCAGTCACTTCGCTTTAAAAAATGAAGCCCATCTCGGTCTCACTGTAACCATTTCAGAAATTAAACATAGCTTCTTGGAGTAGTAATATGGCACTTTTTTGTAGCTTTAATTTAAATACAATCAGGTTTACCCATCTATATGCAATGCTGAAGGGTTATGTCCTTTGTAATTAAATTAGCAGACTTCTGCTGTGTGCTGTATTTTTGCTCTGAATAATGAATAGTACCAGCTCTGAGAGTTTGGCACTGTGCATTGTCCTTACCTTGATATGTAGCGCATTGAATTAGCTTATTGAAGTCTTGCACAGAGATCCACTACTAACCTGTCTGAGCTATAGGTCTTTAGTCAAAGTTCTAACAAAAACAGTTGAGACTTGCTTTGGACAATGAAACTTGTTCTCTCTCTCTGTTTCATGTTATGGTAATTGGCAGTGTTAACCAGAGGAGACGTAAGCCATGCAAGCCATGTCTGAGTTTTGTTTTATGTAATGAGCGGTCACAAATGACGTGGATTTTCCCTTAACAGGCCATTGAACATCTCTGAGCCTCATTGACCAAACTTATCACACCATGTAAATCATGCAAAATTAAGAAGGGCTGCTTTTCCCTGTAGCGTTATATGTGCGCATATTGTCAGGTAAAGACTATATCTGTAGACGCAGTTTTAGAAGGGTTTGTGTTATTGTTTGTGTTTAAGGTTTTTAATGTATTCCGACTACAGTGAGATGTTCTGTTAGTAAGATGCCTAGGGTCTGACAGTGGGAAGCATTACCTGAGTGTCGAGGCTGAGACCTCAGGATGCAGGCGATAAGAAAGGCTTGAGAGCGGCCTGTGCTGTGTGCCACACATTATATTTTCGCCGGTGCAATGCTCATTGGTTTGTTGTGTGGAGTGCTGTTTGTGTGTTGTGATGCACAATGTTGTCTCCCAATAACAGTTTGCTATGTTTGCCAAACAAAGCAGTGTAATGTCCAAAAGACTATCAAACCCTGCCCAACTCAAACCATGCGCAGCCTTTTGTTTCGTACATTCAATTAGGGTACAACATTGTTCGCGCCTCACCACTTTCAAAATCCACCAGCCGCCACTGGGTGAAAGATAAAAGGCTACACTTTCAAATCAAGAACTGGAACAGACAGCGAAGTGTTGACATTACCTAGGTAAACTCTGCTCATTGGGGCCCATGTTTACTAAGGACATGCGTTGTCCTTGCTGGACACAAATAGTTCCACGGCAACGCAAGTCCTTATCTGGGATTTACTAAACCACGAAAACTCCCTTTGCATGGCTTTGCGTGGTTTAGTAAATTCAAAGAAACGCAAGGCAGCGCATGGTGCTATGAGCTGTCTGGCATTGCCTTGCGCCAGTCTGGCATTCCAAGGGTGGAGTATATATGTTCCCACGCATCCACCTGTGGATTTTGGCACATTCCTGTATTTTCAAAGACTTGTAAGCCTGGGATTGTGTCAAGATGGTGTGCCTTCTAGACCCAGGTGTAACGAAGAGAAATATTTTTATTTCTCCTTGTTTCTTCCCTTTTCTATGTGTGATGCATTCCTCACCAAATGCCTTTAAGGATTGCTTTTTGCAGAAATGCCCTTCCTGCACAATAACAATTCTGCATGTAGCAGACACCCTCTCACACCATGGTGCAAGGCAGCCTGCATTGGTGTTAGGCAGCCACAAGTGCGCCAGTGCGGGGAGAAAGCTGAACTGCCCCACATCTTAGTACATATGGGGCTTTTCTGCTCTCTTCCATTCAGGCAACGCGGGGCAGAAACCTGTCTTACTGCAGTCCGTTGCATGAATTGTAAGTAAACCTGTCCCCATAGACTGGACTGTTGTCATTTACTGCTCAGTTAGTTCCTCTGCAGCAGCAACAACAGAGCTCTTGAGTTCTCCTGATTCCATGCATGAGTAACGCAACTCTCCCAGGTATATATTTTGCACTCTTGTACCTATTTTATATTCTTTAAAACTTCACAATGGATCTTCAAGTGCGGAAATATGAAAGCTTTGGAACAAGGTACTGACTGGCCTCATATCATATTTTTGCTGTTCGGTATAGCCCTGATACAATTTGTAGCACTGCATTTTGTTTTGTCAGTTGTGTTTTATTACATGATTCATATGTTCTCACTTACGTATAGAAAACAAAGCTAAGGATAGAAACTTCAGTTCAGTGTAACAGCTGTTACAGATTGACGAACAACAAGAGGTCAGATATTGCTCTTGTTACATCAGTACAACACTCCATGTCTTTAACAACCTTTCCCTTTACCCACTGTTTTTACATACAGTTTCTCCTTTTTGTTGACTATGAGTATCTTAGTAAGCCATTCATGGAATTCTCGATTGCCTCTAAGGATTGTTTTAATGCAAAAAGGTGTTCTTTCCTACACAAAACAATGCTGCTTGTAATGCAGGCACCCTTGCAGCATGGTGCCAGAGTGCCTGCGTTGGTGCTAGGCTGCATGCAGTGCGTTGGCATTCCAGCGGCATTCACCACTACTGCATGTCCAATGTCAGTCGAGCTGGCATTCACCACTACTGAATGTCCAATTATAGTCTAGCGGACATTTATCACTACTGCATGTCCAATGACAGTCTAGCGGACATTCACCATTACTGCATGTCCAATGATAGCCTAGCAGGCATTCACCGCTACTGCATGTCCAATGATAGTCTAGCGGGCACTCACCACTACTGCATGTCCAATGTCAGTCGAGCTGGCATTCACCACTACTGAATGTCCAATGATAGTCTAGCGGACATTTATCACTACTGCATGTCCAATGTCAGTCTAGCGGGCATTCACCATTACTGCATGTCCAATGATAGCCTAGCGGGCATTCACCGCTACTGCATGTCCAATGTCAGTCTAGCGGGCATTCACCATTACTGCATGTCCAATGATTTTTTTTTTTTGTTTAAAATATTTTTATTGCAGGAATCCGTAAATCGTTACATAACCGGCCAACATTATATATCACGCCCGATCAATGAGACGCAACCCTCCGTTCCCCCACCGTAAGTTACTTACACAGCCATTCAGCCCACAACCCTAGGGTCGGGCGGCGAAATTCAATGGGGGCTCAGGAGGATGTCGAAGCTGGCCCGGAGAACCCGCTGTCCGTCATCTGCTTTTCCAAACAAACCCATAAACCCAAAATAACACCCCACTCTTAAAACACCCCAAACCCAGGTAAACCCTCCCCCTCCCCCCGCCATCAGCGCGCGGCACCAACCGCCACAGGATCTCCAAAAGGACCCACGGGGAAAGCAATAGATCTGAAAAGTGCAATCGTCTATCGGGACTCAGGGCGAGCCTCTTCCTCAAGCTCAGAGTCGCTGGGGGCGCCATAATCCCTAAGGGCCTGCACCAACATCTCCCATTCCAGCGCTGCCTCCTGTGCCTTCTCATTACGCTGCCTCCAAGCTAGCTGGTATCTGAGCGTACTCTCCCCCGCCGCCCACTTCAAAAATTCGCTGCGCCACCGGCTTCCCGTCGGACCAGCTCGTGCCTTCCAGTTCCTGGTCACCTCCCGTTTAGCAAGGAGCAGCCCCAGATCAATGAACTTGCTAGAAATTTTATTTTTGGGGGTATGAGGGAACCAGTGCAGGAGACCCACCGCCGCGTCAAGCGATAAAGATCTCCCCGTCGTCTCCTCCAGGGTCTTCCCCACTTCCTCCCAATAGGATGACAATCCCGGGCAGGCCCACAGCATATGGAGGAGGTCCGCCTCCTGGGCCGGGCACCTGGGGCATTCCGCCGAAGTCGTACCAAAATATCGCCTGATTTTCACCGGGGTCAAATAGGCTCTATGGAGCACGTAGTAGTGGACCAATTGAAAGCGGGCGTGGCGTGTGCCCTTCCAGGCCCTCCGCACTAGCTGGGCCCAGGTCGTCTCCGGGATCTCCCTGCCAATATCCTCCTCCCAGCGGTTTCTCAAAGTGGTGAGGGGAGCCATCCCCTCATTGATCAGTCTGCCGTAAAGGCAAGTGACCGCCTTCACCGTGCCCGCAGACATCATCACGTATTGGCATACTGGGGATAAAGGAGGTTCCTCCTGCCCGCGTCTCCAGTGCGCCTGGATCGCTCGAACAAGGGCCGAGTGCAGCAAAAAGTCGCCGCGGGGAATCCCGAAGCGCTCGATGAGCTCCTGGAAGGGCAAGAGCGACCCGTCCTCGTATAGATCCCCGATTAGCTGCAAACCGGCGTCCTCCCAGGTCGCCAGCCGCGACCAATCACCCCCATGGGGCAGAGCCGTTAGCATCCCCAGCGGTATTTCGGGCGCATACGGTGTTCGCAGGTGGCCCCGGGCGTGAGCTCGGTTCCAGCACAGGCGGATAGTCCGCTCCTCCATTGACAAGTCCTGCAAGGCCAACCGTTGTCTCATCGCTATGAAGGAGAGAACATGCCTGGCCATGCCCGTTCCCCTCTTTTCTTCGGGGCCCCGGAACTCCCGGGCGATCTCCTGGGTGAAGGCCTGGAGCTGCGCCGCTAAATAATACTTTTCGAAGTCCGGCACCGCAAGCCCACCCTCCTCCTTCGGCCTCAGTAGGGTCTTGAGGGCCACCCGCCGGCGGCCCGAACCCCAAAGGAATCCGACAATCATGGATCGTAAAAGTCGAAACGTGGTCGGTGGGACCCAGATCGGTAGTGTCCGGAAATAATATAGCAACCGGGGGAGCACCACCATTTTAAGCAAAGCAATCCTCCCAGCCACCGAGAGCGGTAGCGTGGCCCAAAAGCCCATACTGCCTCGAAGTGCTCGAATGCCCCGGGCAATGTTCCCATCCAGGAGGCCAGAAGGTTCATGATAGACATACACCCCTAGATACTTAAAGCAGTCGGGTTCCCATCTAATCTCCCTACTCAGAGTAGGGGTAGGGGTGCCCCTGCGGACCGGGAAAAGACAGGTCTTAGTCCAATTCACTCGGAGGCCCGAGACCTCCCCAAACTCCGTGAGCGCCGTCGCAGCCCCATGTAGGGCATCTAGCGGGTCTTCTAGGAAGAGCAACAGGTCGTCTGCATACAGTGAGATGTAATGCGGGCCCGAAGGAGTCCACAGGCCCGTGTAATGGGCTCCCGACCGGAGATGCAGCGCAAGAGGTTCCACCGCCAGCGCAAAGAGCAGTGGGGATAACGAGCATCCCTGCCTCGTGCCTCGTTCCACCGGATATTGTGAGGAAATCAGCGGTACCGCCCGAACCCTGGCTGACGCCGAGGCGTACAGAACCCTGGTCCACCTGATGAAGCCCTCCCCGAGGCCGAACCTCCGCAACACGGTACAAAGGTAGTCCCATTCCAGGCTATCAAAAGCCTTCTCTAAATCCACTGAGAGGACAACCGGGCACGGGGCGTCCACAAGCGGTTCCCCTAGCAAGCGGAACAACCGGCGAATATTCATGGTCGTGTTACGCCTGGGGATAAAGCCAGCCTGGTCCTCATGTACCAAGGAGCTCATGTGGCCGAGCAGCCTCGAGGCCAGGATGCTGCTCAGTATTTTATAATCCACCGTCAGCATCGATAAGGGACGGTACGACCCCGGATCGGAGGAATCCCTTCCAGGCTTGAGGAGCGGGACCACCAATGCCTCACACATCGAGCCTGGGAGACGCCCAAGCCTCTTCGCCTCCCTGTATACTACCAACAATCTAGGGGCTAGGAGATCGGCATAGGCCGCATAGAACTCCACAGGAAGACCGTCCAGGCCCGGGGTCTTATTTCTCGCCATCTTTTTGATGGCGCTACGGATCTCTCCCAATTCTATGTCGGACCCCAAGGCTTTCGCCACGTCCCGCTCCATTGTTCGGATCTCTAAAGGCCGCAAATAGTTATCGAGCAGGTCAGGGTCTCGGACCGAGCGACTGCGGTATAAGCGCTCGTAATATTGCCGGTAGCAGCTCAGAATCGCAGGCTGGGTGTACACCTGGGTTCCGTCTGCCCTGCGCATGGACGTCGTCAGTGAGGACTGCCGCGTAGGGTTGGCCAGCCATGCCAACAGCGCGCTCGACCTATCCCCCTCTGCGATGGACCGAACCGTATAGGCCTTATAGTCAAAACAGCGGAGCCGTTCGACCTCCGCCGCCACCGCCTCCTTCGCCTCCGCCGTGCGCGCCTGCAATTCGGGGCGCCCGGGGCGGCGTAACTCCAACTCGCGGAGTTTTCGATCCGCTGCCTCTAGGTCGGCGAGGATACTTCGCCTCACGCCGACCTGTTTAGAAATGCAGTACCCCCTCACCACCACCTTAAAAGCGTCCCACTCTAGCGCTCTCGAGCTCGCGGTGCCACGGTTGGACGCAAAGTACTCTGAAATCGTATCACCTAGGTCCGCCTTGAAGACACTGTCCTCAAGGATCTCGGGCCGTAATTTCCAGGTGGGCACCGCCGGCACCCCGGGAAACCAGCCAAGGTCCAACAGGAGGGGGTTATGGTCAGAAATGGTCCTGGTCAAATATTCAGACCGGACCGCTGCTGAAACCAGTTCGGGCGAGCCAAGAAATCCGTCCAGTCGAACGTGCAATTCATGGAGGCTCGAGAAGTAGGAGTAATCCCTGGTTGTGGGGTGTTGCGCCCTCCAAATATCCGTTAGACCCCAGTGAGTCTGCCAGTCCCGACGATCCCTAGCCAAGCGACGAACCGGAGAATCGGGGAGGGGTGGATGCGAGCGGTCAATATCTACATCCACTACTGAGTTGAAATCTCCACCGAGCAGGAGGGGTCCGGAGAGGCAATGGGCCAACGAGCCCGATAACCTGGAAAGGAAGGCAGTCTGGTCTACATTAGGAGCATACACACAGCAAACGTTTAGGTCTCTCCCTCCCAAAGTCCCCGAAATAGCCACATAACGCCCCTCTGGATCTATCACTGTGTTCGTGACCTGGAAGGGAACCCCAGCCCTAACCCAGATCAGCGCCCCTCTGGCATACGCAGAGTACGAAGTGCAAAAGACCTGCCCCCTCCACCTACGCTGTAAGGCCGCCCCTTCCGCCTTGTTCAGATGAGTCTCCTGCAGCAGCGCCATTTGTATTCCCCTACGCACTAAGTAAGCGTGGACCTTGTGGCGCCTGGACATAGTGTGAAGCCCCCGTACGTTCCAAGTAACACATTTCAGATTAGCTACCTCAGCCATTGTCCCATATTGTTCTCGCAAAGTCTCCCCATCCGGGTCCCAACAATAACAGGACAACGATCCTCACAGCACTGATGGCGGCCATTTTCCCCAACCATAACTTAACAACCCAAATATGAATCAACTCCCCATCCACCCTCCCCAGAACAGGACCCAAATAGCACCATCTAGTTCCCATCCAAACCATATTCTCCAACTATACCCTACTAATCCTGCAGTCGCCACCGCAGGAAGGCCTTAAGGGCCAGGTGCAGGCCGGGCGGAGGCAGTGGGCCCTCGACGCTCAGGCCACCAGGACTAACCGAAGCCCAAAACAGTGTCACAAATAAACCCCCTCGGGGCAAATCCAGGGCACCCCACCCTCCCTACCCCGGTAGTCAGCATCTCTGATCGACACCCGCCACCCCCTCGCCGGGCCCCCACCCAAAGTGAAGAAGCTCACCCCGTTACCCCTGTCCATCCAGAAGGTCCTCCGCCGATTGCGGTGTGATCACCGGCGTATGGTCACTGTCAGGCAAGGATTCCTCGGAGTCCGTTGGACCCTCCTCGTCCTCAGGGACCGCTTCCTCCGCAATGGCAGCGTCCCGTGAACCAGACAGCACTGATAACACCTCTAGTACTCCCTTCCGCTCCGTCGATGTCTCTACAGTTGAGGGACCCCCCGAGCGGCCACGGCGACCCCGAATCCTCCTGGATCTCCGTCTCTGCTCCGGCTCCGCCACCTGTCGAGGCGAAGAGCCGGATCCACCTTTCCCCGCTCTATATAGTTCGAGCCAGTGACAAACGTCCTCTGGGGTATCGAAGAACTGAGTTTTGTCATCGACAATTATGCGGAGCCTCGCAGGATAGAAGAGCGAGTATTGGATACCCTCGCTCCGGAGCTCGCGCTTGACCGCCAGGAAGGAAAACCGTCTGCGTTGAGTTTCATAGGTGTAATCCGGGAAGATGTTCACCTGGCTGTTCGCCACTTTAAATGGCCCATTATGTCTGGCGACATTGAGGATGAAGTCTCTGTCCCTGAAGTGCAATAATCGCGCCACCACCGGTCGTGGGGCACGTCCCTGCTGCGGTGGCCTCGCCGGGACCCGATGGGCCCGCTCCAGGGTGTAGAAGGAGGATAGACCCTCCGGGGCCACCGTGTCTCGGAGCCAGGCCTCCAGATATGCCACCATGTCGCCATCCTCAATCTTTTCTGGCAGGCCCACCACGCGGATGTTGTTCCTCCTGTTACGGCCTTCCGCGTCCTCCGCCCTCTGCTCCAGGACCGTAATCCGGGATAAGGCATCCTTCATATCCGCGGCCAAGGTCCGCTGTGCCGGCTCCAAGGTTTTCACCGAGCCCTCCACTTCCTTGACCCGGTCCGAAAGTTTGCTGTGGTCCGCTCTAAGGAGACCCAGGCTCGTCGCTACCTGGGCAATGTCCTGCTGGAGGGCCGAGCGCGTGGTCGCTATTGCCTCTAGGACTCGGTCAAATTGCTGCTGCAGTGGTGCACCGCCGGCATCCTCGGGGCCCCCGCGTTCCTCCTTGTCCTGGGTCTCCGAGTCCGAGACAGCTGGGGCAGTCCCCTTGGCTCCTCTAGGTTTCCCCATGTCGCCGGCCGCTCTCCGTGCAGGTCTCGGAGCGGGCGCCTCCGAGTTCAGGCCCCGGCTATGACTCCCTCGGGTGCTAGGCCTCAGGTCGAATGCCGGAGATCCCCGTCTCCAGGGCCCGTTGGATCGTCTCAACCTTGGCTCACGCCACCAACACGGCGTCCGGGGGCACCGAGGAGGAGGCGGAGACAGCCGTCGCCAGGTCGGGCAGGCCCGCACGGCCGACAGAGTCCCGGAGTGGATGTCACCAGCTCCACCGGACGATTCGCGGCCCCAAAAGGTTGCGCCTCCCATGGAAGTGGGTCGGCCAGGAGAAAGTGGCCAAGTGCGGTGTAGGGAGTGGGGCCACCGACGGGGCCTCCTGCCGTCCCCGCGTGGGATCCGCTAGGGTGTGGGCCTCCGTTCATCCGAGTGCAATCCCCGTTAAAAGAGACCGCTCTGACCGATGTCCAGCTCCGACCCCCACCGGGAGCCGGCAGAGCAGGGGATGCACCGCCGCCAACGACGTTCCTCCAGTCTAATGGATCTGGCCAGGGGGACAAAGAAGTCCGGGCGCCATGTTGGGTCGCACTGCGTGGTACCCCGGACTGCGATTTTCGCCGGGTCACCGCTCGTACCGATCACGCCAGGGGCCCCGGCAGGTTTCCGTCGGGCCGGTCCGCAAAATGCGGGGGCTGGGGTGCCCCGCAGCCACCGAATTACAGGATAATCACGGGCTCAGTCCCGGAGCCGAGCTCTCAGGCGACCATCACCATCGGCGCCCAAGCCACGCCCCCTTGCATGTCCAATGATAGCCTAGCGGGCATTCACCGCTACTGCATGTCCAATGTCAGTCTAGCGGGCATTCACCGCTACTGCATGTCCAATGTCAGTCTAGCAGGCATTCACCACTACTGAATGTCCAATGATAGTCTAGCAGACATTTATCACTACTGCATGTCCAATGTCAGTCTAGCGGGCATTCACCACTACTGCATGTCCAATATCAGTCTAGCGGGCATTTACCACTACTGAATGTTCAATGATAGTCTAGAGGGCATTCACCACTACTGCATGTCCAATGTCAGTCTAGCGGGCATTCACCACTACTGAATGTCCAATGATAGTCTAGTGGACATTTATCACTACTGCATGTCCAATGTCAGTCTAGCGAGCATTCACTACTACTGCATGTCCAATAATAGTCTAGCGGGCATTCACCACTACTGAATGTTCAATGATAGTCTAGCAAGCATTTATCACTACTGCATGTCCAATGTCAGTCTAGCGGGCATTCGCCACAACTGAATGTTCAATAATAGTCTAGCGGGCATTCACCACTACTGCATGTCCAATGTCAGTCTAGCGGGCATTCACCACTACTGAATGTCCAATGATAGTCTAGCGGACATTTATCACTACTGCATGTCCAATGTCAGTCTAGCGGGCATTTACCACTACTGCATGTCCAATAATAGTCTAGCGGGCATTCACCACTACTGAATGTTCAATGATAGTCTAGCGAGCATTTATCACTACTGCATGTCCAATGTCAGTCTAGCGGGCATTCACCATTACTGCTTGTCCAATGATAGTCTAGCGGGCATTCACCGCTACTGCATGTACAATGATAGCCTAGCGGGCATTCACTGCTACTGCATGTCCAATGTCAGTCTAGCGAGCATTCACCATTACTGCATGTCCAATGATAGCCTAGCGAGCATTCACCGCTACTGCATGTCCAATGTCAGTCTAGCGGGCATTCACCACTACTGAATGTCCAATGATAGTCTAGCGGACATTTATCACTACTGCATGTCCAATGTCAGTCTAGCGGGCATTTACCACTACTGCATGTCCAATAATAGTCTAGCGGGCATTCACCACAACTGAATGTTCAATAATAGTCTAGCGGGCATTCACCACTACTGAATGTTCAATGATAGTCTAGCGGGCATTCACTACTACTGCATGTCCAATGTCAGTCTAGCGGGCATTCACCACTACTGAATGTCCAATGATAGTCTAGCGGACATTTATCACTACTGCATGTCCAATGTCAGTCTAGCGGGCATTTACCACTACTGCATGTCCAATAATAGTCTAGCGGGCATTCACCACTACTGAATGTTCAATGATAGTCTAGCGAGCATTTATCACTACTGCATGTCCAATGTCAGTCTAGCGGGCATTCACCACTACTGCATGTCCAATAATAGTCTAGCGGGCAGTCACCACTACTGAATGTTCAATGATAGTCTAGAGGGCATTCACCACTACTGCATGTCCAATGTCAGTCTAGCGGGCATTCACCACTACTGAATGTCCAATGATAGTCTAGTGGACATTTATCACAACTGCATGTCCAATGTCAGTCTAGCGAGCATTCACTACTACTGCTTGTCCAATAATAGTCTAGCGGGCATTCACCACTACTGAATGTTCAATGATAGTCTAGCGGGCATTTATCACTACTGCATGTCCAATGTCAGTCAAGCGGGCATTCACCACAACTGAATGTTCCATAATAGTCTAGCGGGCATTTACCACTACTGAATGTTCAATGATAGTCTAGCGGGCATTCACCACTACTGCATGTCCAATGTCAGTCTAGCGGGCATTCACCACTACTGAATGTCCAATGATAGTCTAGCGGACATTTATCACTACTGCATGTCCAATATCAGTCTAGCGGGCATTTACCACTACTGCATGTCCAGTAATAGTCTAGCGGGCATTCACCACTACTAAATGTTCAATGATAGTCTAGCGAGCATTTATCACTACTGCATGTCCAATGTCAGTCTAGCAGGCATTCACCACTACTGCTTGTCCAATGATAGTCTAGCGGGCAGTCACCACTACTGAATGTAACAGCGGACATTTACCACTTCTGCCTTGTTACTTAATAGCAAAGATTTAGATGAGTTTCACTTAACATCCAAGGCATGTAATGAGGTAGTAACACAGCAGAACAGGAAGCTGCATTATGGCTAACCCTGCAAATAAAAATATAATATGTATATATTTTAGTTATTTTGCAGAGTAGCCATTAAGAGTCATGCCTTTTCTGTCCAGTATCTATGCTGTGTGAGCGATAACTAAATATTTATTTTGTGGAAGGTGTAAAAATGTGGCTAATTTGCAGGAGTTGTAATACTGTACTAAGGTTTTTCAGAGCTTTAACTCTGACTAATGTCTGGGAGATGTAGCCTGCCTGTAATTCCATAGCTACTCTGTGTTAGCTGTAAATTTAGCAATTATGTGCAAGCTATAACTATATAACTATTTTGGAGAGTTGTAATGCTGTAACTATTTTGTGATCTGTAACCTTGTAACAAATGCCTGCAAGCTGTAACCATATAAACATGTTTAGTGAATTTAATTAAATTGCTGCATTGCATGAGCTGCATGTTTGTACATATTTATGCAGGCTGTAATTCTGTAGCCATTGTGGGTGAATTCTGAATTGTAACTATACAGCAATTTTTTGTAAACTGTGGCCAGTAACTCCATGACTGCTTTGTGTGAGCTGTAATGAACCGATTTTGTGCGAGCTGTGACCGTAGCCGTTTTGTGAGCCTTGAACTAGGTCACTGTTTTTGTGTAAGGTGTAATTAGGTAGCCATTTTGTGTAAACTGCAATTCCGCCCCTCTTGCACGTGAGTTGTAACTCTGTAGACATTTTATGTAGCTGATATTTCTAAATGATTTGAGTGCGCTTCTAGGGAGCTACTTTGCATACGCTGTAAATGTAGCTAGTTTGTTCTGGCTGTGAGTGCATAGCTGTTTTTTGACCTGTGACTCTGTATGTATTTTATGTGAGATTTTTGTAACTAATTCGCATGAGCTGTAACTCTGTGAGCTGATTTTTGTCTGTTTTGTGTGAGCTGAAGCCACATCCATCTCAAGAATGTTTTGATGTACTTGGTTTGGCGCTCCACCCTTTTTGTCATGCACTCTCCTCCAGACCTGCAGCACAGCTCTGAAGGGTTCAGGTTTGAGAGGCCGGTGGTGCCACACGCCATCCATCAGTGGAGGACATAGGAAATTGCTTAATTGGCCTATGTATAGGAACAATCCTGGCTGTATACCTGTAGCTGTTCTGAGAGAGATGTAACTGTACCTCTTTTATGAGCGTTATGACTCTGAAGCTATTTTATGAGAGCTATAACGCTGTATCTATTTTGTGAGAGATGTAACTGTACCTCTTTTGTGAAAGCTATAACTCTGTAGCTATTTTGTGAGAGATGTAACTGTACCTCTTTTGTGAAAGCTATAACTCTGTAGCTATTTTATGAGAGCTATAACCAGTGGCTGCTGGTGGAATTTGAAACTGGGGGGGCGTATGCATAACAAATGAACATATGCGAGCGAGCGCAGCGAGCGAGACCGACGGCAATAAAGGGGATTCGGGGGGTTCTGAATGCTGCACAATTTTGATTCGAATCCTCCCATTACTACAGGAAAACTGCACTGGAGTATGCTAAATACGCAGTGTTGTCCTATGAATACTGCACAACATTGTGACAAGCACACGTATAGCACTGTGTTATGCAAATCCAGAGCATTAACAGCAGGATTATTGTAATGCAGTTTACAAAGGTCATAGTATGGCCATAAAATACAGAACTATCTTGTATTAAACCCCCAGGACTACCTTGCGGATTCTGCACTACAGTGCGCCATATCTGCATTATGGCCACATTAGCACTATGCTTTTGTGTGCCAAATCGCCAGCATGACCATATTAATACTGCACTCGCCAGTGCCAATATTACAATATTCTATAGAAACACTGCACAACTGTTTGTCAAACTGTTCTGCAGTGTGCTACATTCACATTTCTATAGTAGTATTTCACCGTAGCAGGCCACAGCATTATCAACAGAATGCTGCAGTACAGTGTGCCAAAATCACCCAATCACCGTGAGAATAGTGCACTGTAGTGAGGTAAATCAACAGAATGGCCTGGTATACTGTATTATAGACACCCAAATGCACAGTATTACCATGGGACACTACAATAACTCGAATCTACATCATTGCCACATGAACACTGTCCTCCTGTGTGCCAAATGGATGACATGTCCATACGAATATTGCACTCGAGTGAGCCAGTGTCACTACGTATCTATAGAAACGCTGCACTGTGTGCCAAATTCTAGAATTGCCGTGGGAATGCTACTCTTGAGCGGGCCATTTCACATTTTAATTGAAGCGCTTCAGAGCACTGCCAATGGGATGTTGCACTACAGTGTCAGGTGACTGGAAACTCCACACACCACCAGCAGCGTGAATAACTTGAAATTAGACAATACTTTTAAAGGGGCATTCTTCAAATACGTTTGTAAACAATAGCCAAATGGTGAGGCGATAAGTGACAATATACCAGTTTACTTGCAAAACGTGGACAGTGACACCTTTTGCTCTGTCTCCGAATGCAGTCTGATTCCCTTTCCCCGCGCACTAAATTGCCGACCCATGAATTCACAACGACCTCACAGGAAGCAAACACGACATTTTTTCCAGTTAATATGTCAATAAATGAAACAGGAGCCCCCAACGTCCACGTGTAATGCAACAAACGATCAATCGCTATTATCATCCAAAAGAACACCCAGTATTTATAAAGGGGGGCACAGTGAGGAAGCTGTTCCACCCATCATATAAACAACTGAGCAAAAGTCCTAAATATGCGCTCTAAAAATTCACCTCTCACACCCCAAGGGAGGGATCCCAGTCCCAGATTTTCACTTGTAGGAGCGGTGGGAGGGGGAGCAGTTGCGGCTCGCGGGGGGGGGTGGAGGGGGGGTGTATGTGTCGCGCGGGGGGGGGGGTATCGCGCGGGGGGTGTTAAAATAAATTTTAAAAAATACTTATCCTACCTGAGGTCCTGAGCACGTCCGCGCCGCCTTGGGTCTGTCCGTTGGAATGGCGACTACAGCCCCTCTCAGGCTCTTAGCCAATCCTGGCGCTGCTAGCAGCGCCAGGATTGGCGTAGGGCACGGTTACTGCTCGCCCGCCTGCCCATTAGGAGAGCGAGGTTTGAGCCTTTGCTCAACCCTCGGTCTCCTAATGGGCATGCGCCAGCCAGAGCAGACCCAAGTGCGCATGGCTGGGCACGGAGCGAAAATTCGCTCACCTTCCCCAATCATGCGCACTTGTGCTGCTGCCTGTTGCCCCTGCCTGGTCTGTCTGACAATCATGTCAGTCAACATGACGCCAGACCGCCCACCCCCGGGTGGGCGGTCCGACGTCATTCTGACTGACATGATTGTCAGTTCTCCTCTTTGAACTTAAGTAAACTGATTCAGTTTTTAAGTTCAAAGACGCCGACGCTGCTGGCAACGCTGCGGGCGGGGGGGCTACACCCCAACGCCCTAATGGACGCACCGCGCCTGGCTATAACGCTGTATCTATTTTGTGAGAGATGCAGGCGCGGTGCGTCCATTAGGGTGTTGGGGCGTAGCCCCCCGCCCGCAGTGTCGCCCGCAGCGTCGGCGTCTTTGAACTTAAGTAAACTAAATCAGTTTGCTTAAGTTCAAAGAGGAGAACTGACAATCATGTCAGTCAGCCGCCACTGGAGAGATGTAACTGCACCTCTTTTGTGAAAGCTATAACTCTGTAGCTATTTTATGAGAGCTATAACTCTGTATCTATTTTGTGAGAGATGTAACTGTACCTCTTTTGTGAAAGCTATAACTCTCTTGCTATTTTATGAGAGCTATAACTCTGTATCTAGTTTGTGAGAGATGTAACTGTACCTCTTTTGTGAAAGCTATAACTCTGTAGCTATTTTATGAGAGCTATAACTCTGTAGCTATTTTGTGAGAGATGTAACTGTACCTCTTTTATGAGAGCTATAACTCTGTATCTATTTTGTGAGAGATGTAACTGTTCCTCTTTTGTGAGAACTATAACTCTGTAGCTCATTCGCTCGAGGTGTAACTGCGACAATTGTATGAGAGCTGTAACCTTATATAGAGTTCGCCTGTCCTGTAACTTCTGACTTTATTTTATGTGAACAGTAACTCCATAGCTGTTCGTGTGTGTGCTATAACTCAACAGGATTTTTTAAATTTGATCTTTTGATTTGGAACACACTGTAGTTCATGGGCTACTTTCACACCTGTGCTGGCAGCAGTGAGAAACTGCTCCTGTAGCCTCAGCATCTAAAAATGAAACAAGATCATCAGAAACACATAGCCGCCGGCTCAAAGGGCGTTGTCGGATCTGTGCCTGGTGTCAGACCACTCCTTTGTCATGATGTGTTATGTTATATTATGTTATGTTAACATAGATTTATACAAGGCCATTAGTATGACCTTACAGCACTTCGGGATTCGGCTACCTTCACGCCCTTGCCTTGAAGATTTCATCACCCTGTTTTTTCTTTGGGTTTGTACTTGCGTGTTTGTACTTGCGTGTTTGTACTTGCGTGTTTTCTTTGGGTAGGACAATCAACACTGCAGCTGCAGTTAATATTCTGTGTATGTGTTTGTTGTAGATGGGTTGTAGTGGTTAGTTCTGTGTGGAGCGCATAGACCGAGATCCGTACCCATTTGTGTGTATGTGTGTCACCTGATGGATTGGTACATGCATTGCCTGGCTTGAGGTTTGTATAGGAAGCAATTGCTAGTATTGTGTGTTGTTAAGAGTCACTGCGTCCATTTAAATCAGTTCAGCTGTGAGGGGTTTACTGTGATATGTTTTGTCTTTCGAGACGTATATGGTTTATCTGTAGAGAAATGTTTTGTAAGCTCTGTATGGCCCAGCAATATGATGCCGCGGAACTGTGTTGGTGTATATGCACTGTGCAGATTGATGTGTTCTGTTAGGGGTTGTAATTGTTTAATATAATGGGTGAGTTGCTGTGAGGTCAGTAATTCCCACCCACGCGAAGCATATGCACTGTGTTGGATGCATGCTAGGAGTTCTCTTTAGTCTTTCATGTTGCATGTATGTCTTAAGTGTACATAAGCTTTTCCCACCATCCCCTACTTACCTGTCCTGGAGTCATGGTCCGACCCGCCACTCTCCCACCTTGTTGATGTTGTTGCAGCTCAGTTTTTCCGGTCTCGTAGGAGCGGCACTTCCTTTCTTCCACCCAGGCTGCTAAGGGCATGTAAGCCTCATCTCATTGGTGTTTGTCCATCTTCACTGAATGTCTTCACATAGTGTGTCCAGGGACTTCGACTGCGTCCTACCCTGCCTCATGTAGCATCATCAGCCCAGTGCAAGGAGCCAGCAGATGGTGGCTGGGTGTGGGTGAGTCTAGATTCCAAAAGCCCAGGAGAGGCTTATGGAATGGTCTGTCTATAGTCGTTCCAGTAGTCTTTCTCTATCAGGAGTGTCCAGTTGTAGGAAGGATTGCGGTTTTCGTGGTTTTCTGAAATGGTGCAGTTAACAGGAGAGGTAGTCTTTGATTGGATGTCAATGGTGCATTAGCAGGGTCAGGTAGCAGATGATGGAGCCGGAGAACTGGTCCGCAGGAGACTGGATGGGCCACTAGGATGCAGGCTTGTCCAAGGATGACAAGAGTTAAGGAAGGCCTCACATGGCGGGTGCCGGTGGCCGTGCAGACCACGCAGCAGGGTTCCCCCTGAGATAAGAGGGAGAATCAGGCTGCAAGAGATGGTTGTTATGCGGGGTGGGCTATATGGGTAGGAGGAGCAATTGACCTCAGGAAGATATGTGCTCTCACTTTTGCTCAGATGAGTAGAGCAAGCTGCAACCCATCTGCAAGATTTGGGTAATGGGAAAAAAATTAGATAAGACAGACACCCAGATTGAACAAGGTCATCGGGAGACAGTGAGGCTTTGCAAGGCATTGAGCACACAGAAGATGGGTGCAAGTCATAGGGAAAAATACAATTAAATCCCTATCTCTGAGGTGTCACCCCGATAAGTACATAGAATACTAACGGTAGGAAAGATCTCAAATACATTGACCATCTCTGAAGCAGTCTGCATGGTGTGCTCTACTATTACAATCTGTATGATGATGTAAGGTTTATGCAGAGGTAATGCACGCACACAGGAAGACATGGTTTGTGTGGTCACCTGGCATAGCATGTAAGCACATACGTGTTTGGCACATGCCTTCATCACAACACTAAAGGTCTGTTAATCCGTGGAGTTGCAGTAAGTAACTTAACACAGTACTCTGATACCAGACTGTCACCTGACTTGTACTTTACCAGCACAGCTGTTGTTTTTAGTTTAGGTCAGGAACAGGGTCTTTTTTAATATGTAACAATTACTTAACACAGGATATAGAAGCGCAAAACTCGTACTGGTTATTTTCAGCAATTTGAACAGTTCCATACCTGTGGCAAGTCCACAGAAGCCACATAGTTACTGATGAGCAGAAACATATATTATAACATTAAGAACATGTAGAGTGAAAGGTTTTATTTAAATCCAGAATTAACTGGGGAAGATCATGAAGTTTGAGGATATATGCAATCAATCAAATAACTTTATTTCAGCCTCCAGGGCCATAAAAGGACAAGTGCAGCTAAAAATACTTAATAATTAGAAAAAAAGTACATTTCATCATAAAAAGTTCATGAATCATATAAGTAGATGCCAAAATAGAGGCAATAAAACAATAAAATGTCTTCTTGCACATGCAGGATACAGAGATATTGCAAATAGATGCCTTAGTGTTGCTGTGATGTTGTGAATTCTATTATCCTGCCATGGCAATCATTACCAATAGTGCAGTGGTATTTCCACATACTTTTCAGTGAAAACACCACTCCTTGTGACCGCCGGGAGGCCCCTTTGCTGGGGCAGCTGTGCGCTATAGAAATCCGAATAACATAACATAACAAGTGTTACCAGGGCCCTCGTTACAAGTAGTCCTTAGAGGTATTACTGCATGGTGTTCAGTGGTAAAACCTTTTGGCACCATTGCAAATGTTACCGTGTGGTAGTACTGAGGGTATTACTGGAAATACCATACCCTGTATTACCAATTGCTTTACCAGTCACAAATTCTACCTCCTGACAGCAGGTGAAGTGTGTTGACGGAAAAAAGGCTGGAAAATTGGGTAATACCAGGCCCGACGTTACTCCCCGTTCGGCGCCTCGCACTCGGAATGGGTACTAAATGAGTTGGCAATAACATCAGCTAGCGGTAATACCAAGGCCCAGGATTAGCACCCCACTTTACTGACCAACTCGTCATGAGGCCCAGACCCTCAAAATAATGCTCTTGGCAGTCTTCGGTGCCTTCCGAAAACAAATGCATGAGGATTTCTGACAAAACTATTTGTTCATTAAAATAAAAAATACGTTTTTATGTGTACCTCTACTGGACTAAACAAATTTGCAGAACTTGTTTCAGAAAAAGACCCTAGAGCACGGGCAGATTCACAAAGACACCCCACCATAGAAAGCCAGCGAAGCCAAAATGTAAATGCAAATCATTATTTGTAAAGCACAAACTACTCACCCTTACGGGTCTCAAGCCGCTGGGGGCCATTGTGGAAATTAAGTGAACAATTGACCAGAGTCACATGGTGCTGAGCTGCTGCTGGAGCCAGGGATTGAACCATGAACCCTGTGCTCCGAAGTCAGCTCCCCTGGCTGCTGCACCACACCTCTCCAAACAAATCATCTATCAACGAGGAGTCATTTCCCTGGTTTTCACAGTGAAGAGCAGATTAGGAAAGCAACTCACATGGTTTCAGAAGTCCTTCATCAGAAGCTCTCGTCAACAAATACCACAGATTTAGAATAGTGCTTCCACAATTACCTTACCAGACACCCGGGAGGAGCCCCGCCTGTTGCCTACCTCAGCCGCATCCCTGGCCCAGGGCACACGGGCTCAAAGCAACTATTCTCTCCACAAAGCAGGATCTTCTGGGGACCCTCTGATCGCGATACTCATCATGCCCCACTTTGCACCACCTTTAATTCCTTTGTACGCACTTATGGCAGATCAGTAAATGTTTTACTGTACTTGTAAAGTGGGCGCCGTGCTGAAACCTAAAGCATGGCGCCCAGGGGGAGGCAGGAGGGGGCCGCATGGCGTGCTGAATGTAGGCAAAGCGTGTTGTGCCTGAAGTAAGAGAAACTCAAAGAAAGTAGTGCTTACAACTCTAAATAACACGTAAATGTAAATGTAGTGCATTTATATAGCGCTCCGCACACCCCCAAAAGGGTCTCTCATGCGCTGTGGACATACCGCTGTGGAACCCTTCCTAGCCTTTCCCTGTGAAGTGTCCACTCCTGGGCACCCGCAAGGTGATAGCCAGGCATCCCAGCGTTTTTTGGGGCCGTTGTGGAGATTAAGCAAGCTATTGCCCAGAGTTGCAGAGGGAGACCCATGATTAGAATAGGCACCGAGGCGAGAAATATCAGGTCCAGGGAAATTGAGCATTGAACCCTGGTCCGGGCCAGATCTCTGCATCAGGGTCTGCCGCTCTAACCATTGAGCCACACTTCTACCATCGCCATGAGATGTTACAAATGAAGACAAGGCGTGGGACTAACAAGCTGATTACTGAATCAGAAGGCAGTATTTACAAAGGACAATGACACAAGCCAATGACAAATATGGGAGGAGAGTGGGCGGGTCTTCCAGTGCATACTCTAATACAGCAGGCCTCGCCGAGCGAGCAGCGCATGCGCTGCCACTAGGCTCGACCTACAAACGCTGCACTGTGAAAGGAAGTAGTTGCTACCAGCATTGCGTATTTTACCAACGTAGTAAATCAAATATGGAAATCGTTTCAGTTTTCGCTATGGGCAATTCTTGCCTCCCAGTAGCCTTTGCAGCACAGGCCTTGCCAGCGCCAGAACTGCTGCCCTGGGTTTTATTAGCTGATGCTTGTCCTGAACAAAGGAAGAACACGGCCTCGAAAAGCCGAGCCTGGTCCTTGAAGAATAAAGCGGGCCTCTGATATTACAATGAGCCTGTCTGTGTCTGCTGAAGGCTGGTGCCTGCACGCGGGCAGCAAGGCTCGTCCCTGCACGCGGGCAGCAAGGCTCGTCCCTGCATGCGGCAGCCTGTGTCTGCTGAAGGCTCGCCCCTGCATGCACGCATTCAGCTCCTTGTTTGCCCTGGTTTTAATATTTCAATGGAAGCACTGCATACAAATGCCGTCTCTCACCACCTATCCACAAGAAAAAAGAGAAATATTAATAGCTGCAGGCTGTAGGGGAGTCTGGAAAATGCAGTCACATCTGTGGCACGTGACAGGTCTGCAGCAAACGCTGCTGCATAAGGGGTGGCTGTAGTTTCTGCATACCCCTCAAATGTTCTATTCCTGTCCACAAAATACCCAAATATATTATGATTTTATTAACCCATTTCCAAGGATCCCTGCTTATTCTTAACCCAATGTTCGCCTTCTGTAATGGTGTTAGGTGTCCTCTCCTCCCTACGGTGGCCCTAGGAGTGACGAGGCCCAAAGTGTGCATGGTTCTGCCACCAGCAAGGGCACCGTGGGCCCCTGCATAGGCATCAGATCCATGTACAGCACAAATCCAAGGACCTTGTCTGAGCACACAGGCAAATCATGAAGCTGACTTTTCGTTTGACACAAAATACCCCCGTCAGTGGTAAAACGTATGACCTGGAGGCCTTGGCCATTGGTAAAGACACATAACACAAAATGAAAGTCTTCTTCTGATTGGCCATGGAAAAAAAGAACGCTTCATGAATCTGAACCAGTTAAGGTGATTGGGGGAGCATTCCATCATTTTTAGTTCATCTCTACCTCATGGAGAGTGACAAAGCCATAAGAAAATCGGTGTTTGCTCCACCCCAAAAGGTAACAGACTATGATTGCCACCTAAATGTGCTCATTCTTTTGGAACATCTTGTCTATGATTCGAGACCCCATCATAGTCCAAAGGTCAGAAGACATATAGCAGAAATTTACCCTGGTGCAAAAAAAGGACTGACGCGCTTTCACCATTTTTCTGCTTAAGTAGAACAGAGCAGAACAAACTATATTTGTACCGGAGCAAAGACGGCCCTCTCTTTACATAAGAGGGAGTAAAATTCACCTATTTTCAATTTCAAATGGGCTTTAAAGCCAAGCCAATTCCATTGTTATCACATAAGTATCAAAAACAGTGCAAAATCCGTTTTCGCTACATTTCCATGGACTGGGGTGTCTTTGGCCCTTGTTAAAATCTCAGAATTCTAAAAATGATTTCTAAGCATAGAAATGTGTTCTGTGAACATCAATGATATCAGGGACAGTGGTCCAAATGTTTTCCCTGTGCAGAAAAGGTTTCCTAGTATGCAAAGGTGGGAAATGTGTTTGCTCAACTCTGCATCTCAGCCACAGAAGGCAAAAGTGTTTTGCCTGTTTTATTGCACCGGCGACCCCCAATCTGGCTGTCCAGTACTGCAAACCCACAGCACATCATATCACACCAAAGCACACCACAGTCTCCACTCCCTCCCCAGGATCCTCTGTGGACTCTGCCTGCTCCACCCTGTCCTCTCTTTTCTAGTGTTTGCCCTCACCCACCTTTCAGACCTGGAGGAGTCTCTGAGCCCCTGGTCCAGCTCCCCTTACCTGCTGATGTAGATAAAAAGTGCTAAAACCAGAACAAAGTCAAATGTTCCTTTATTCATAGATTCATCATGGAAGAGGCTGAGTTTGCTTAATGTTAATGGGAGAGCCGCAGGGAAGCACCATGGGAGAACGCGTGCAATTACACACAGTACCCTGGATTTGTGATTTTAATTAACTAAATGTTTTGCTGAATGGTACATTAAATCGTGAGATCCATTATCACCGTGGCACAGCATTTTTGTATCCTGTCTCACTCTCCCCTCAGCTCAGTCTCCCTGCCTCCTTCCACTTTTCTTATTCCATGCCTCCTTTCATTACCTGCTTCTCTTATCATGCAGTTCCTTTTCTCTCGAATTTGCTTCTTTCCTATTGGTTGCCACCTGGTATTAGGCCTGGGTGAAAGTTCCACTCTGTAGGCGTCATCTTGTGTCATTTTGGTCATTTTGCATTAGCGCTTGTAATGTGGAATTCCCAAAATGACACCATTATGCCACATAAGGTAATGCAATTTGTGGCAAAAGTTTTGTGCATCAGCGTGGGAACAACACAAAGAACTACAACACGAGTGGCTACTGTTATGTTTGTGTTTTTGTGTCTTATTTTAGTACAAAATGCCTTCTTATGTCCAAAACAGATGCAAGGAGGCATTTCATGATAAGATATAGTGCCAAATGGTGGTTGTGCATTTCACATGATTTTGTGTAATTTTTCAGAAATTCTGCATAATTGCACGAAAGCAAATTACAGAAATTTCGCACACTCGCACCTAGCATGCTCTTTCTCTTTTAGTGTGGTAACTGTGCCTTAAAGCTGCCCCTCTTCACAACCTCACCCCTTTTTGCTCTTACATTCTCTTCTTTGTTTGTTTCCTTCATGCCCATTGTTCACCAGTTCTTGTTTTCAGGTACTGCCACCACCCCTCTGCTTGGACACCAAACTCATGACTCTCCAATCACGCACAGCAAAATATTGCATTTGGTTAATGCACATGCTGCAAACATATATGTACTACATGGAGGGCACGGGTTTTAAATACAAGTACCAAGTACACGGGTACTGGCAGTGACACGAGTACTGGCAGTGGTCGTGTCAGTGCTGGCCCGGCCGCCTCAGAGCATCACACCTTCCTTTAAAATTCCAGTATCCTTCTGGGATATAATCAGGGCCACTGGAATTATGTTCGTCTGCGGCTGCTGCATTTTCTGCATAATTAATAATTTGGTGCATTTGCCACATATTCCATTATTTGCTTCATTATCTTCAGTCAAAACAAAAAATGGTTTCTAGATCAAACCGCTCAAAAGCTACTTAAAAGTAGCTACACGTGCTGCAGTGCGGTGGAAGGCCCTTTCCAATAGTCGGCTGGCTCATCTTTCAATTGCTTATGTCCATATTTGGGTATTAAACTGTTCAAACCAGGGAGAGATCTTTCTGCAGACAGTGCTACCATTAGCAAAAATGACAAAATAATGAACTAATACTAGCATAGAACTTGTCTTTTCTTGTCACATAGTTTAATCAACTCTCCCTCATAATTTGATCCTCCCATGCCATATAATTCTAGTGAACTCGGCTATAATACACCAGTATACGGCACAACCACCTTGTGGCTCAGTCGTGATTTACTGTAACTCAATGAAACACTCACGGCCTTCCAAGTGAGTCACAAAGGTATTTCTGAGCACCTGAATGACTACTCTTGTAGTACAATTATATGTCTTTGTAAAGTGGCCCAAAAGGTCCAACTCTCTATTAGTAAAAGTGCAAAGAAGATCCGCTCCTCTCTGTTTGTACTCATTTTATATAATTATTCCCTATTTCCATTTTAGACATATGAGGGCAGTTTACATTTAACAGCACCTGAAGCATTCCTACAGGAGTTCTGCTTTATCTACTCCTAATCTCCAACTCCTTTGTGAATTGGCCTCCATTTTTAAAAGGGTGTGGCCGGTGGGCACTGATTACAGCAAAATGATGAGGTTCACCTGTAAAATGCGACTTCTGCCTCCTGCGCAGTAAATGCCCAGCAGACAGCATTGCTCCCTGTGTCAGACCACCTCACAGAACAATACATTAGGGGTGTGTGAAGCTGTATTTTTTGATAGTCAAAATTTACAACCTTATGCAGGTATTTCTAACACGTCATTATTTGACTAAAAAAAACTTTTCAAGAGAAAAAATCAATTCGCAGAAAATTGGGCTAATCTAAAATGCCACAATGAGGTCTGCAAAATGTAAACAGATGGATTAATAATTCTACATATATTTTTGAGATGCAATTCTTACAAAATATGAAAGTAACTTAAATGAATTCTGTGAGTCTTCACTAAATTTGTGTAGGACGGAATGCTGGCCTTCTGAAAACTTTGCAGTGATCTTCACATGAAACTAAGGGCTTAAGAGCCTTGACCCAATTTCATCTTATGTGCCCAATACAACATATGCTCAAAGGCACCCAAAATGAGACGGGGATTTGTTACCAAGCTCAAAGGTACAAATCTTACTCACTGTAGAGGAAGGACCATCCAGGACTTGGACCTCTGGCCTTCATGTCGCCCACAGATGTCTGCATTAGTGTTGGAAGTGGGGGTCCTTATCCCTCACCGCCCCCACCAAATGCAGGAGTCCCTGTCCCACACCGCTGTCGCCACTTAGGCCACTTAGGCTAAGTAAGGACACCGTCTGAGATAGCCCTGCTCACCCCCTTAGTAGCTTGGCACGAGCAGCCAGGCTTATCTCCAAGGCACCAGTGTACAGTAGGTGCAACCAAATGATGTCACCACAAATAGACTCCACACGAGTTTTTATAAAACGAGTATAATCTTTATCTAAGAAGATAATCAATATGACCATACGATACAAAACCAACATGTAATAATGGGTAGTACTCCTTCCGGTGGATTGGTAGGTTCTGATCCCAACCACCGCTTCTAACCAACAGTTAAGCTTACTTCTAACCGTTTCCAAAAGGTTAGCCAGGTCATATTGCTAGAATCACACACGTTGCAAAAGAAAAGAAATACTGCAATGCGTAACGATATACTCCAGTACTGTGCAATAGAGAAACAATGCCATACATAGCGCCACAGTCATGTACTTTGCAATAGAAGGAAAAATGCAATGCGTATCACTACCAGCATGCCCTGTGCAAGGAAGAAAGAAAGCAATGCGTCATACAATCATGTAATGTGCAATGAAGAAATAATGCAATGTGCCACGTTATAATCATGTACTGTGCGATGAAGAAATAATGCAATGCGCCACGTCACAATCATGTACTCTGCAAAGGAAAAATAATGCATTGCGTAGCGCACCAAGCATGTAGTTCGTCAGGCACAAATAAGGTCAGGCGTCATACGACAGTTCAATAGTTCGTTAGCAGCAATAATGCAAAGTGTAATACGACAGTCTAGGTAGCCCCCAACATGGATCAATGATGACACAAAAGTGCCGCTTCTCACTCTGGCCCCAGTACTGCCCCTCCTTGGGCCAGCACAGGCCTCGATCCGAACCGAAGCAACTGGCTCGCGCAGCTGACAGAAGCGAGAGGCCAAGAGAGTGTCCCTCCGAGCCTGCACCCCACCCCAGGTGGTAATCCACGTTACCTGGGGGGGCGCAACCCCACTCTCTTCTCCTCCTTCAGCGACTTGGGCCTTGATCCAGAACTCCGTCAATGGGCATGGCGAGCTCGGGCCGGCGGCTCAGCTCCTCCGGGGCTGCCGGTCCGGGCTGTTACTGTTTCACTCCGAGGGCCCAATGATCTGGCCCTCCTTCCAGCGGTCTCAGTGGACACCGAGACCCGCACTCAGCAATGTGGACACTTACTTCAATTTCAGTGCACACACTACCCAGGCTCCTCACCAGCGCCTCTGGTTGCACCTCAACACGCACTCTGTGCGTCCGATACTCGCCTCTTCTCTGGTACACACGATGATCAGGCACTCTTCACCAACACCTCGGCTGCACCACGACACACACCCTGCGTGTCTGAGTCTCCTCTCTTCTCCCGGTACACATCGACCAGACGCTCTTCACCAACGCCTTGACTGCACCACGACACGCACCCTGCGTGTCCGAATCTCCTCTCCTCTCCCGGTGCACACAACGACCATGCGCTCTTCACCAACACCTTGGCTTGCACCACCACACGCACCCTGCGCGTCCGAGACTCACTTCTTTGCTCGGTGCACACAACGACCAGGTGCTCTTCACCAATGCCTTGGCTTCACCATGACACGCAGCCTGCCCGTCCGAGTCTCACCTCTTCTCCCAGTGCACACAACGACCAGGCGCTCTTCACCAACTCCTTGGCTTGCACCACGACTCGCAGCCTGGTGCCATCTCAACCCCTCCCTGGGTCAAGACCTCTCCCACCTCCTCTCACCTCTCAGATCCAGACAGTCAATCCACATTCAGCAGAGACACACAGAAATGCTTAAAGCACAAAACTCAACCACTTTCTAAAAGAGTGGTTTCTGAACAATACAGTGACAAAACCACTTTCACAGAAAGATATGTTATAACACTGTGAGTTCTTACATACCAAACTTCACCTCTCCATTTTAAACTTATAGGAAACTAGGGTAACAAACACAACACCCAGCCTCCCCCATTCTGTCCTATGGGCAGGATGGCCTTTCAGCAGTGAAAAACAAAATGAAGTGTTTTTCACTGTCAGGACATAACACACACCTCACTATATGTCCTGCCTTTTACTTACACTGCACCCTGCCCAGGGATTACCCAGGACCTACCACAGGGGTGCCCAATGTGTATGAAAAAGGGAAAGTAAGGCCTGACAAGTGGTTGCACTTGTCAGGACAACATGCTAACTCAGCAAACTGTGAGCAGGCCTTGGGGGGAACTACCCACCCTCATGGGTGTTCTCATCACTAAGGCGGAAAAATCTGGACAGTCCATCAGCATTGCCGTGTTCTATTCCCGGACGGTGTTCCACCGTGAAGTTCTTCCCCTGTAGGTAGATGGACCACCTCAACAGTTTTGGGTTCTCTCACCTCATCTGCATCAACTATCTGAGTGGCCTGTGGTCGGTCTGAACCAGGAAGTGAGTCCCAAACAAGTAGGGTCTCAATTTCTTCAGCGCCCAGACCACAGCAAAAGCTTCCCTTTCAATTGCACTCCACTTCTGTTCCCTGGGAAGTAGCCTTCTGCTAATGAAAGCTACAGGTTGGTCCAAGCCCTCGTTGTTCAATTGTGAGAGTACTGCTGCCACTGCATGCTGTGAAGCATCTGTCTGCACTACAAATTCTTTGGAGAAATCCGGTGCCTGTAACACGGGTGCGAGTCACATGGCAGTCTTCAGGACATCAAAGGGGGGACACCACCCATTGCAATGTCCCTTCAGTCTCTTCCTTAGTAAAAGCTACAAACTGCAGGCCGGCCCCAGATCACGAAGCAAGGGTCAGTCCTAACCAGCAGTCTGTTCAGCAACTTCTTCCTTGGCAGAGGTTCTTCTTGACCATGAAAGAGGTCACAGCCTTTGCAGACTCAACCTGTCCATTTTGCCATTTAAATCTACACCAAATTCTAGGGGTTTCACTTCTCTTAATGTCTTCGAAGTTCGTTGTGCTCAGGGGTCCCTGCCTAAATCAGTTCTGGGTGTCTCTCTCCCAGTGTCACCTTTTTCCCTTTGATACTGGGGGCCTGGATCCTCAATCACTCAGCAGGACATGGGTCAATTGGTTTATAGTACCAGCCCAAGCCTTTTCACCTCCTGGGCTTCTCCTCCCCCTTCTCTCCAGATGCAGGGCAGCCTAGTGCCATCTCAGCCCCTCTCTGGGTCAAGACCTCTCCCAGCTCCTCTCACCTCTCAGATCAAGACAGTCAATCCACATTCAGCAGAAACACACAGAAATGCTTAAAGCACAAAACCCAGCCACTTTCTAAAAGAGTGGTTTCTGAACACACAGTGACAAAACCACTTTCACAGAAAATGTGTTACGACACTGTGAGTTCATACATACTAAACTTCACCTCTCCATTTTAAACGTATATGAAACTAGGCTATCAAACACAGCACCCAGCCTCCCCATTCTGTCCTATAGGTAGGATGGCCTTTCAGCCGTGAAAAACAAAATGGAGTGTTTTTCGCTGTCAGGACATAACACACACCTCAGTATATGTCCTGCCTTTTACTTACACTGCACCCTGCCCAGGGATTACCCAGGACCTACCACAGGGGTGCCCAATGTGTATGAAAAAGGGAAAGTAATTTAGAAGAGTAAGGATAGCTGTGTATCACCCAAAGAGCAATGGCCAAGTTGAAAGACTTAACAGATTAATCAAAGAGTCCATTCAAATGACATCGAAGAGAGGTATATGTAAGAGAAAGGCTTTGCAAGTCACACTATATACATATAAGGAAACTCTCAGTTCAACTACTGGTGCTTTTCTATTCAAATTGTTGAAAGGATGTAAACCAGACACCAAGCTGGCTTCACGGTAGTTTAAGAAAAAGTGTGGAAAGGAACAGCACGAATGGAAGAAAGAATATGTCATGACTGATGCGAGGATTAAGAAATACCAGGAAATTGTGAATGCAACGTGCATCCTAGGCAGTCAGATCCAACCAATGTTATTGAAGTTTTAAATAAAGCAGCATAGGGTGAGGGTGGCAAGATGTGGAGTTTGAGAATGATCTTCGTATGATGTTCTTCCTTTGGTGCTTTACGCATGTATAGCAACATGTATGCAGAGCGGAATGTATTTATGGATGTGTCTGTCGTAGAAGTAGAAGGAAAAAGATGTAGAGTTAATGTGGAACTTTTGTGGAGAATAATTAGAGAAATAGTAAGGCCAGGAGGAGGAGATGGTAATTTCAGTAGTGTTGGAGACAGCAGAGGTTGTAAGGTGGAATTGGCCTTTGTGGGTTCAAAGGGTGGTAAGAGATTGAGGACCTTTTGGAAGGTTAAGTGATTTCACTGTGGGGTTGTTTACTTTTGAGGTGGTTGAGTGATTTTGTGCGGGGATATTATAAATGCGTGTTGTGTATTATTTGGTTTATGTTTGTGTGCACATCTATTGGAAGTTTGTATAAGGGGGAAGATGTGTGGTATGATGTGGTACTTGGAAGGGAGTGGAGCAATATCCATAGTGTGTGTAATGCATGGAGTAGTGGGAAACGCATGACTGGAATGTCTGGGTATAATGGTGGTTTGTATGTGCAGGTACATTGTATGTGGCAGTAGGTTTGAGGGTTAAGGTATTTTGGCTGTAGCTTTTCTTATGTTGCTTTCATTTCCAGTATCGCGCCTATATTTCCAGAAATGATTCAATTAACTTACTACTGTGAATACCACACATCTGGGGTAGTATCATTTGCTTCTTCAGCACCACAGTAACTTCTGGATGTTCTTGTTTTGGAGAGAGTGTATGTGAGAGTGTGTTTCTGTCTATTATCCGTACCCCATACTCTTTATTGATGTTACACATTCAGATAAGAGGGATAGTCCAACATTTTCCCTATCAAGCACCCTATCCAACTATCTTCTCTAGAGCTGAGCATAAGCGATCTGTTTTCTCCCCTCCCTTACATGGCAGCATTTCCTCCATTATGCAGGAGCATGGAGCGGAAGGGCTTCTTTGTGGTGTGCAGATCACCCAGTAGGATGCTAGATTGTATAATTAGAGCTCTGTGCTTTACGCTGCTGTCACTGACTGGAGGTGAGCCGTTGTACCTAGAACAAAAGGGACACGCGAGATCATTGCCTGGCGCGTAACGGAGAGCAGATCGCTGATGAGACACAGCAAGTTGAGAACATTGCCACAGTCCTCCACATAGGTCTGATTCATACAGGAAAGGGTGCGGTGCACTTGCTGCAGCAATTGTGCTCACTCTGGAAACATTTACCAATGTATCATTCGGCTTCCTGGGTGGGTTATGTGTCACTGTAGCTTTCAATAAGCCTTTCTGTGTTCAGGAAGTTCTTTATAACCACTCTCCCGGATTTCATTAAACACAGATACTGTGTGATAGATATGTTTTTAGCAGTGTATTCTGAAACAGACTTCATTGCTAGCACTTCCTGCAGGTCTGGACTTGCCATTTGGGACCCAGGAAACACTCCTGTAAGGCCATGGGTACTCACAATCATTTTTAGAAAAATGGCCACTAAGTTTAGTCTGTGATGTGACCGACTGATGCAGCCGGTTTCTCCGCTTAACCAAATTATGTGATCGTAGTCAATTGTTTTATGTCACTTTCCCTCCTTTTTTCTTCATTATCACATAAGGGGACCTCAAAATACATGGCTCGAGGATGTATGCTGTAGAAAACCTTCCTCCTGTGTTTGATTTGACAAACTATGATGTTGTTCGCGCAGAATAGAAACCCAGGACACCCTTAGAGAGCCCTTAGCTGGCTTTCCTCTTCAGTTCACTGTTGATGTTTTTGTCAAGGTGGGGCGAAGAATGAATGTTTCTAAATTTATGTTTGAAATCTATCACCTTTAAAAATAATCTTCTGAATGCACTGATATAATCTCGTGTGCTAAGGTTAAACAGTGCTGCATGTGAATGAAATACACTTTTTGACCTTTGAACAAGCATTATCATACATTTACACTTTTGCTGCAAGATGCATTTAAAAATGAAGCTTTTTCTAAAGCTAAGCAGTGAAGTACCCCCTAGTTACTTCCTTTCTTTAACTATGTTAACCTTGAAATAAATGCGTGTCTGCTTACTTTAAATCATCCTTAATGTTAGTGCTGAGTGAGTAAACAGCAGCCCAGTGCTGCTGTTAATGAGGGGGCCACATATCAAGGTCAGAAGGCCTACATACGGCCCCCGGGTTGTACTTTGACTTTCACTGTGGGTGGGTGATGCTTTTAGGGGTGGACGAACAGAGCATCAGCTATCCAGCTTGACAAACACTCACAATTTTTTGTAGGCGTGTCTATAATACGATTCACCCGAATCCTCATAGAGGCAGTCAGACTCACTCATACACTGGGGGCTATATTCTACATCTGCTTTTAGCTTGTACTAATGGCTTCCTGTGATGTGATTGGTTATAAGCCATTTGGAGTATTTTCTGCTACTTCTATGAGCTTGGTGAAATCACAAAATATTTCATAGACTAAAGGCCTCACTTAGAGTACCAGGGCGGCCTACCGGACTTCAGGGTGGAGTATGTAACTACCCCTTCCACTCCTGTTTGACTACCACCCACCATATTTCGAGATCTCTGCTAGCCCCCATCTCTGTGCCTTCGGAATCAGGGCCGGACTCGCCGTACCGGGCATCGGGCGTTTCCCAGGGAGGATGGAAGAGTGGGGGGGTCAGTTTTGCAGGGTGCTCCAATATCGGGCTCCAGTAGCAAAAGCAGCAAGCAAGCGTTTCCAGCCTCCCGGAGCCAGGTGGTGCTTCCCCAGGGGCTGGTCTGAGAAAACTGCCAAGGCTGCTTTGGGTTCCCAGTCTGGCCCTGTTCAGACGAACAAAAGCAGTGTGTGCAACATTATCTCTTGGACATCAATTACTGAAATGTATGCCATGTTTTGCTTACATGTGCTTTTAATCAGCAGAACATAAAGCCATGAGTATAACTATCCTTTCCAGAAGATGTTTTGAAGAGCCTCATAATTTGAAAATGAGGTTTTCATAGTGATTGGTCTTCTACACATATTTGCTATGCAGGCTCTGTCCTTATCCAATTATGGGTAAGTATTTAATCTAGGCTCTGGTTTACTGCATTATGTTTTGCAAAGTGGAATGTAGAGGAAGCTGCGCTCAGAAAAGATGTCATCAGAGAAGCAGCTGGCGGGCTTTCCAGTCTCTGCACATGGATGTATCATAGTGACATTAGGGGAGCACACGGGCATTAGTCTGAGATCTTCAAACGTTGTGTCCCTCACAATGCACTGGTCTCCTGGTAAAGAACCATCCGCCAAGCTCCTATAATGCACTGGTATCCCATTACTGAGACATGGACATCCATCTTTCAATACTTCTCTGATTTGATTTAGACATTTATTAATATCCCAGTATTGAGACTGTTCTACATCCTGTTTTGACAGTTCACTATGGGGACATCAGCAGGGCTCCCATCATTCGCCTCTGCCCTTTCCTGCATCATGCATTGATAACTCAGGATGGAGACATTTCTAGGGCTCCATTATGCACCGGTTTACTGTCTTGTTGTTGTGAATCCCCAAATAGGACACACCCGGGAAGATTTCCTCAGCCCCAAGGGGATCTTGTTTCTCGCAACTCCTTCAGAGAAGAGGACTATGGACAGGGGTATCTCACGCTTCTCTATGATGAGTTAGACTCATCTAGATCCAGAGGGTACGATCCGGAGACACTCTTGCCCGCAGGGGTTATTTGCAGGAGTGCGAACCCTCACCCAGATCTCGAAAGCAACAGATACAAACTGCAGTTGGTGTTTTCTAATAATGTGTTTATTTTTATGTACAAATAGCCTTGAGGGCCAGACTGCCGAAAGGCATTATTGTAATCTCAAGAGACATAATGAAGAATAAAATGAACACATCTGCCATCTGTAATAATTGGTCTAAACTCTGCCACATGTCCATATTATCATCAGCAAACTAGCAATGGTGTTGGCTGAATGATCAGCCATGTGTAATTCCGCATATCCTTAGAGAGCCCTCAGGTCTGCAGTCGGGTAATACCTCTTTGGCATTCCCCCCAAGCAACCAGTCGTTGTGTTTGCACCTCCCAAATGTAAAGGTCTCTTTGTTCATTTCTCGCCAATGATTCTCTACTAGGGGTGGGCGTAATTAGCGAAATCCACTTTCGCAAATTATCGCAAAAATGTTAAAAATTATCGCAAACACGCGGAAATATCGCGAAGATGCGGAAGTTTTTTTCCCGCATGTTCGCGAGATTTTCTGCATGGTTGCGGCTCGCCAACTTACCCATGTGGTTGCTCGCGGCGCGGCCATCTTGTTTTCAGTTGTCTCGCGATGCATGATCGCGAGAAGAAAGACGTGATCGCGCGACGCATGACGTCACTGCGGACGCGAACTTTCGCGAGACAGCGCAAATGGCTAAAAACAATACAACATCTCATGGAGAACGCGACCGGATCAAGAAAACTTGTCGGCGAACGCAGGGATTCAGGTAAGGCGATCGCGCGTGAGAATGTATTATTTTACAGCGCGAGCAAGAAACAAATTATCGCCAAGCTGCGGAATGCGGAAATTTGGAAATTTTCGCGCTTTCCGCGGAACGCGAAAATGTCAAATTATCGCAATTTCCGCGAACGTAACAAAATTTTAGCCCAGGCCTATTCTCTACAGAGAGGCGGCGGAGTTGATGTGCAGTCTCTTATCTGCATCACTGTGTGAGCAATCCCTCACTTAGTCTCATAGCCAAAAGGAAAGCAATTGTGTCAAACATGCTTCCTTCATCCTAGCCCTGTCCCAGGCTGGACGACCTTGTAATGGTGCTCACTGCATGTAGCTCTCTGAACAGCAGAAAATACGTTTCCTCTTCACTGAATTCCCGTTATTTTAGTTAGCATGACTAATGTCAACCTTATAATAAAATAATATGGCAATCTTACACACTCAGCTACTGCCACCGTTCAAAGTATGCATTTTCTTGGCCCTAAGCCTTTACATGCACACTTTAAAGAGTAATTGGACAACTATATTATGTTAAACTATTCAGTTTGTTTTTTCTGTACATACCAATGTTGATTTCCTCCTTGGGTTAGGTGCCCTAGACCCATACCACTGAAAATAATTACAATAAGGGAGAGACAATAATACAATTTAATCTACATTTATCGATAAGAAAGCGATTCAGTTTATTAGATCCAGAAAACACTCCAGAGAGTTTGAGCTCATAGTAAAATATATTTGTTTATTATTTTTCTGATGCTTGACACAAAAACATAGCAGACAGCCAATGTTAGTTGCTAGTAAACTGAAACCGTATTTGGGAACACCCAAAAAAATAAAAATAAAAAAGAGGTTGCCTCTATAAATGATTAGGCCCTGTACAGCCACCAACTGTGGCTTGGCTACACAGCCTGACACTCAGCAGTGATTGGGTGCCTGCTGGAGGGTTGCTGTAGGGCATAAGCCCAGGCCCTATAGCCAAAGTCCACCAGCACTCAGTCAAATCTACTGGGTGGCCTGGCCTACCGCCTCAAGCATGACAGCAGCCTTGCACTGCGGGGCTTGGTCAGTTGCTGCATCGCAGGTGCAATGGGGCATCGTGCCCGACTGTTGGATAAGGTGTCTGATAAAAAACAAATCATTGAAAAAAGTAAGGTTCTAGTGAAGGTATAATTAGCTATGGTTATAGTATCTTAACCTGTTTCTAAAAACATCAGATATTCACAATGTTTATTCCAACCCTAAAAGAATGCCATTAGATAACAACACTTACTCAAACAATCAATTGGGGAGGGCACGCGTCTTCACACACCATTACAGATTTCTCCCAGATGCTAGAGACATTTGAAAGTCTCAGCACAGATAACAGGGCTTCCATGCACCCACTTTACGACTGATGACCCGCCCTGGCTGCTCTATTGCCATTGGTATTCTGCGGTGTGTGCGTGCGGGGGCTACTCATTGGCTCCGCCTGCATGAGCGCTGATTGCCTCCTCTCAGGTAACTCTCATTTCATTACCCTTGCCTCTTCCTATTCACTTGGTATTGGTCAGAGGGACATCTGCTTCCTGTGCCCCACTTCCCTGGTTGGAACTTATTGTCCAATATCCAAATGAGGCCATGGAACTGAATTTCTGCTGTTTCAAGGGGCTGTCTCGCTTCAATGAAATTAGAGGGCTATTGACAATTGCATTCAGCTGGTACCCACAGCCATCGTCCACTCAGCGTGCCGGTGAGGTACAGCATCTGTGGTCAGCAACAAGTGCAGCCTGTATTGTGGCTGAGTTATTCTGCTTTGAGAATTACACAAAATGACTTATGAAGTACAGAAAGCAGCCCTGTTCACAGTATTTTCTCTGGACTCTTGAGTATAAGCTGACCCTCTGACCCTAGTGCTCGAGTCCATCCTCTAGGAATCTCGCATTAGCAACTTGCAGCTTAAAAATTCTCTTTACTGTGGAAGTTGGCAATTCCTTTCATCCTTCTGAATTTTAATTTTCCAGATTTAGCAAAATGTGGGGCACTTAGAAACTACATAAAGGCTTGTGTTTATCTATATATAAAACACTGGCATTTAAGAGCAAGGGACTGAGACATTTCAGCTTCAGTTGCCGAAGGCCTCCTCAAGAAACCATCCCTTAGCCCTTGTGATCCAGAAGTCCACTAAGGTTTCTTTGAACTGCCACAACCATTAAAGCTGTTAGAAAACACAATCTGCAAAAAACTGCAAGCACCGTTAAATCCTATTCACCTCTTAGCCGCACACGTTAGTTTTTGACAATCCAGGCAAATAATTAAATCCTCATGTATGGTTTTGTTAACCAGCTGGTCAATAGAAACCTTTATTCTCTTCCACCGCAACCATCTGATAGATCATTCCAGTATCTTATGCAGAGGTTCTGCATTGATGTTTTTCCTCCCTTGATCACAGACAGGGTTTGGAGCCCCTTTCTTGGCATGGAACCATTCATGGAGTCTCCCAAGAGACCTCACCTCTCTCACCTTCCCTTTCATACCTAAGTATTGTTACTCTTAAAATGGAATAACTCTCTTTTGACAATAGATTATTTCTCTGATTTCTGACCAACTATTTTAATTGTTCTTTACTTTTTCTTGCACCTTTTCACATCCAATAGGCAGCGCCCTTGAGCTCAGCCCTGCTACCAATGAGGCGGCCAGCAAACACTTCATTAAACTTGGATTTATTTTGTTGGTAAATAAGAAAATAAACTATTAATAAGAGTCACGGAGTTTGATTATGCATTTCTTCTTGGGCTGCATGATATGCTTTAAAGGCGGTAGAGTAAACCCTGATTGGTTCGTAAAAGGGTCATGTTAAGGTCTGAGCCTACTCTACCAAGGCACAGGTTTTTAACTATGGGATATTAGAACCCGCTTACACTAATTGTGATCCAGTTCTGATCATCCCCAATGTACAGGAGCAATGAGTGTGAGCGCTGAGCTTGTCTCCCACTCCCCTGTCCTCGTATTCGACGCGCGGCTCCCTGCACGCTCCACGGGGTTCTCTGCAGCACTTTCCTTCCTGAGTTATAATAACGCGCAGTGGGGAGGGCAGAATCGATGAACCGCAGGATTCCCTGCTGCTCAGCACTGCCGGCAAACCATTTAAGCGGTGTTCCCATTGCTGCTGTGACCTAATCTGTGGAGGTAACCATGCTCAATTTAATTTAGAAATAATACAGGAATTACACGGAAATGCATGAAGTGAAAGCCCCGACGCGGGGACGTCGAATGCTAAAGCCCAAAAATATGATTAGAGCTTGGTTGAGGCCCTGTTGTGGAGCTACCTCACAAAGAGAAGCATGAATTGAATATTGGAGCACTCATTTCCTATGGAATGGGTTTTAACAGCATAAACACAAGAGTGGATCTGGCTAGGTTAGACTCAGCATTCCCCCTCCTCACTGTTCACTCCCACTACTAACCTTGCTCATGCCTTCCTACATGATTCTACAGAATCATTACTTCTACTCTCCCATATCCACACTCCTGAACAGCCCTCTTTTGCCTCCCATACAGATCACCATGTTGATTGGTTCTCTCGGTGGGACTACTCCAAAGCTCCACAGTCGCTGCTGACCCACTCATCTCCGTAGGCCTCTATCCCACTGCCCCAAACTAAGTGGCGGCTGTGGGTGAGAAAGCGAAGTTTGCTTCTAGGCACAGGTAAATTACGAGAACAGAGTTTGGCTCAAGAATCTCCCACAGTGAGGCTGTCCACATAGGCCTGCCTTCCTTAAGATGTATTATGGAAACGTTTGCTGTTCTGTTAAATCAAATATAGTATCTGGCTGGGTCTGGTGGCTTAGTGGACTAATGCATCCACTGTAGGGGCTTGTGTTCGACCTCATGGTCACAGGTTCAAATCCCAGTGGGTCAACTCAGCCTTTCATCCTTCTGAGGTCGATATAATGAGTACCATTGGGTAACAATAAACATCTGTTATTCAGCACCAACATGCCCTTGGGTGAGTGTGCGCTTTACAAACACACCTGTTATGTTAATATACACAGTGTTAGTCAGAAAGCACTTTTGTGACCTAGATTCCACCTTCTCGAGGCCAATGATTTTGTGGCTTAGATCCTGCTCTCTTTACCCCATTCACATCATCATAACCGGGGCTGCTGCAGTAGACAATGTTAAAGGTCCTTGTTTCTTTGAGAGGAAACATGTTCCATTGCCTTGAGCTTTCATAGGAAACTGGTGGGTGCTGCAGTGAGGCAGCGGTGAGTGTGGGTCTGTGGCACACCATGTCCTTGTCGCTGAGGTGTGAAGGTAAGTAAGCAAGTAAGATATTTATGAAGTGCACAAATGCCAAGGCGTCTTGGCGCTAGAGAGAGCATGACATGTTTTCCTGACACTGCGACAGAGCTTATTTTAGAGGGAATAGCCAAGTCGAAATCATTTTCCTGAACAGGAGCCTGTTCGGCTGCAGCCTGATATTTGTCGGCAGCCTGTTCCAAAGTTTGGCCGCTCCATGGGATAGGCTTTTCCCTTCCCATCTGGCTCTGTAAGCTGCCATGAACTAGGAGACTCTAGCGACAGAGTGGGGTATGTTATAAGTGAAGCTTCCGGCCACCAGACAGGAAGGAGGCACGTGAAGAGACAGGAAGCCAATGCACCCCTCAGCCCTGGAGGTGGACAGTCATGAGACTGTGAATGCACACTCAGACACCTAGAGCTACACACAGTCCATGGGTGGGGCTGTTTCAATGGCTGCTTTTCACCAGTCATTAGCACTGCTGAGCTGCCCCCTGCCCTGTTTCAAACATGGCGGCTCTTTAACAGAGTACATTTGCTCCTCGGTTTGTCTTCACTGCTCCCAGATCAAACCACACGTCCTTCTGCTTCTGTTAGTATTCTCACCTGCATTGTGCAGACTCTGGGTGCGCATTATTGAAAATAAGTGCATGCACTTTCTCAGCTTTGCTCGCTCTGCTACAGAAGTTGTCATCGCCATTAAGACTATCAGCTGACAGAGGCTGTGCTCTTTTTCCAATATGATCTCGTAGTCATCAACCTCCTCTTTCTCTCCATCAGTAATCTCCTGGGATCTCTTGACACTCTGCTGAGATCTGGATAACTACATTACTATGAAAATGTCAGACATCTGTGTCTGCTGTTCCAGCACAACTGCTAGAAATATGTGTAAACGATAGCAGTAAAATACTTATCTATCTCCCATTGTCTATATTTTGCTCACCTTATTGACACATTTTTTATCATGTGTGATTGCTAACCTTTGTATTGTTTATAATTACAATCGTTACGCCTTTACAGACTTCCCAAAATATTTTACTGTGAGCAATCAGTTAGAAAACCTGTCAGTGAAAGTGTTCCTGCTCAGAGTTCATTCACATAAATGTTATAACTCATATACAGTAATGTAGGAAATGATCCTTTGTGCATGGTGATCACACATATTCTTGCTTTAGCTATTTTTGTTCCGGCTGTAGAACTGTGACCTTTAACCCCGCTAACCAGTGAAAAAGCTCCTCTGAGCCAAAAGGGAAAATTGGTATACTCTTAATTGGCATAGTAAACTTGACTACAGTCAGTAGTATATGGTGAAAAAGTATACACAGGGCCAGTAAGTTAAATGTCACCAGTGGACTGCAGCACCTATTCCGCAATACACTACAATAATCGGATAAAACATGTCGTGAGGCCTACCATGGTAGCCCTGACTCTGGAAGTTGGAATACTGTAATTGGACCCATTGAAATGACCAGGGTAAAATCTATCTTTAAATATGAATAAGTCATCCCTATGTGGATCGTATGGGTGTTACTGCCCTTACGGCAGGATGCATGGTATTTGAAAGTAGGGCACGTAAACATGTAATATTAAAAATATCTTTAGAATGAAAAGGTCCCAAAAGCTATTTATAATGTAGCAAGGCTGTCTGTTCCATAGATGCAATATTACATTTAATAATGCTACTTCAATGTAGAAAGCAGTAGAAATTTCATTCTTGTACTATTTGAAATATTTAATAAAAGGCCTATTTCGTTGTGAAGTCAGGTTTTTAATAAATATTAACATAAAGGTACTTTTAGAAAACTGCCTTCCCCTGCTAATACCCTTTAGCTGAAGCCATCTGAGTGTTCAACCCTGAATGAGGTGTGAAAACAGCTCCGAGAGCAGAGGACAAAGGCTTGGACATGGTGAGGTGTTTCTGTTCCTCTGGCTGGATGGCTATTTGGGCAATGCACAGGAACTAAATTATGTTAATTATATTCAAAGGGGCGGGTCTCCTCTGTCTCAGGCAAATGGCAGATGACACATGCTTAGGGGTCTTCTTTGTTTTGCCAGCCAGCCAGGCTCCAATTAAAGTAGGGAAGGAGCTGCCTCCAAAATTGGTTTGAAGTGACCAGAGAGGAGGGGCTGCTCATTTCCCCAGCCACACCAAAGGGTTTGGCACACAGGCTCTGCACAAGAGGAGTAGGGTTTCACCATCTTGGATTGAGGAAGAGAGGGGCCCCACGAGATTGTTTGCTTAGGGCACACAGGAAATGCTGCTAAAGTGGGTAGAGTTATCCCTGCAAATATTTACCCTAATGATTTGGGAGGATCCCGGACTCATCCCCACCCATAGGCTAGTGCCGGACATAAATATGGCATCCACAGTACCTTCTTCAGAACATAACTGGGCTTGAGGAAGATCAGAAAAAGACTGAACCTGCTACCTGACACCTTAGAAGAGCCCCGAAGGACTCGTCCTCTTGTACCCATAACAAAAAAGTGGGCTCCAAGGGTCATATTGCTGACCTATTGTTCAAGCAATAGGGATCGAACAAGCAACAAAAGGCCTTTCCTGCAACGGGCCAGCTGAAGTTCCAAGTGGACCTGCCCTGGACTATGCCACGGGCTTCTTATGGAGTGTGTGTTTAACTCCTAAGTGTTCTTCCTGAGGTCCTAGAACCCTAGGCTGTGCCAAACTGTACTCTTCCTAACACCCTGAGAAACTTGGGAGTTTAGAAACTTTTTGACTACAAAGA
Organism: Triturus cristatus; assembly: GCF_964204655.1. Lineage (NCBI taxonomy): Eukaryota > Metazoa > Chordata > Amphibia > Caudata > Salamandridae > Triturus > Triturus cristatus. The sequence goes on from NC_140589.1 coordinate 1,804,778,381, forward strand.
ATACTGGAGAAGCAGGACCCACCTGCCAAGCCAATCGGACAAAGGTGCATTCTGGCTGAGCTGAAGATTCAAGTTACCTTCCCTCTGTGCTTTTCCCCAGTAGCAAATCCAAATCAACGGACCTCGTGGAGAAGGTATTTCTCCTTCAGGAGCACTCTTTGGCTACAGCCTTGCCCCACTGTAGGAATCTGCACTCCACAAAAGTGCAAACACAGAACTCTTCACTGGGCGAAGGTGCCAAAAGTATTCAGCTGGTGAGGGACCTTCCTTTGGCGTGGAATTCAAATTTCTCCTGCTCGGACATTTCCTGCCAAAGGACAACAGCTTCACCAGGACCTCGTCCGATGGCTATCCGACCTTGTGCAGCCCTCCTCAGCCACATCCTTTTGCCGTGTCCCCCTGAATATTTTGGACTTCTATTTCAGAGACTAAGTCCGAAGGTAAAACTTCTGACCGGGTCAGACATGGTTTCTTCAGCCCACTGATGTTCCATCACAGACAGCTTCAGAATCGTGCCCCGGTCTACCATGAGCAGCTGACCGTGGTTGGTGCGAAACACTTTTTATGCTATTTTTATTTAAAACTATTAAAAACAATCATATTTCTTGTTCCCCTTTTTGGATCTTTTTGTAATTTCTGTGTCACTTTATTTGATAAAATGTATTCTATTTCTCTAAATCTGTTTGGGATTTTCATTGTGTTGTTTTGGCTTGATCACTGCTTTGGTACTACATAAATACTTTACAAACTGCCCAGGTTAAGCCTCTCTATTCTGTGTCATAGTTACCAGGGGGTTGAGTTCAGGTTAATTTAGTGACTTTGAGAGTTCACCCTGCTAAGGTTTATGATGACCCCTGGAGGTGGGTAGTCACCCACCGCAAATAATAATCACATTTCGTAAACGGAAGCTTCTTGTCTGCTGTCCAGAGAGATACATGTAGTGAGCAGTACTGCAAGGTCTTCCAGCCCGGCACGGAGCTAATATGATGAAGCATGTTTTTGATAAAATTGCTTGCCTTTTGGCTATGTCACTAAATGAGGGATTGGTCTGCTGATTAAAAGCAAATGTGAACAACACATGGCAGACATTTGAAATCAGTTATGACCAAGCAACAAAGTTGCACACTCTGGATTCTGGGAACTATATTTCTTGTTATGGTATCCCCATTTAACCAAATTGTGTGATATTTGAAAACAGTAGCGGGCGGCATGGATCGGGGTGGTGAGGCAGTGGGTGAGGGGGGGTAAGGGAATATTAATAAAAGAAAAAAACGTTTCTTACCGCAGTGTCTCTTCGTCATATTTCCTTGCTTCGGGAGTGAAACAGGAGGCAGCCAGGCTCCCCTGACCAATCATAATGCTGCAATGCAGCGTTGTGATTGGTCTGAGTGCTGTGGTTCGGTGCTCAGACAGGGACTGGGGGCTTGGGCTTTTTCTCCACACAGGGTGTAATGCAGCCTGCATGGAGAACATGTGAAATGTGTATGACTGTTTGGCCGGCCTCAGAGGGCTGGCCAAACAGTCATTGCGCACTTAGGAGTGTGCTACCACTCCTCTGCTGACCTGCTCTGTGAGTAGAGCAGCCCCCCCACTACGCAAAGCTGCTACAAAATAAAATAATAATATTACATTATTATCATTTTATTTTTTCTTTCTTTCACTGCTTCAAAGCAGTAGAGCAACGCTCCTCTGTCTTAGTGGAAAATATTTTAAATAATTTATTTGCCACAAGTGTGGGTGGTTAGAAATACGCTGAACCAATACTGTGGTGGCTCCTCTGAAGGCACAGAGATATCGTCAGGGTGAGCAGAGATGTCTAAATATATGGTGGGTGGGAGTCCAGCCAGAGTGGCAGAGGTAGTTACCTCCGCCAACCAGACAGGTGGGAGGTTGCCCCTATACTCTAATTAAGGCCTACAGTCCAAGAAATATTGTATGATTGCACCAGTAAATACACTGAATGGCTTATAACCAATCATAGGAGGTCATTGGTGAAAGCTAAAATCAGATTTAGAAAATGTGTTGATGCCAGGCCCCTATTGTATCGAAGGAGTCTGGCCATCTCTATGAGGATTTGGGGGAGTCAAATTATAGACATGCCTACACAGTGTGTTTGCCAGGCTGGATAGCTGATGATTCCTCTGTTCATTCACCCCTAAAAGCAGCCCGCATCCCAAACTCAACATGAGCTTTTCCTGTGTCCACACGGCAGGCCCACACGGTAGAAATTATATCACATGAAGTTTGTTTCCGATGACACTGGTACAAACAGCATCATATAGAATCTATTTTTAATAAAATCACAAAAAGTGTTTTAAAAGAACTTTCAAAACATGAAAAGGCAGACAAAAAGTTACGCCAACATATATGCCATCAAGGAACATTATAATAAATAGTAAAATGCTTCCAGTGTGAGCTCAACTCCTCTCAGCTGCCACAGCAAGGACATGGCTCCCTTTCCTGTAAGAATCAGACCTGTGTTGAGGACTGTGGCAATGTTCTCAACTTGCTGTGACTCATCAGCGATCTTCTCTCGGTTACGCGCCAGGCAATGATCTTGCGTGTCCCTTTTGTTCTAGGTACAAAGGCTCACCTCCAGTCAGTGACAGCAGCCTAAAGCACAGAGCTCTAATTATACACTGGGTGATCTGCACACCACAAAGAAGGCCTTCCGCTCCATGCTCCTGCATAATGGAGGAAATGCTGCAATGTAAGGGAGGGGAGAAAACAGATAGCTTATGCTCAGCTCTAGAGAAGATAGTTGGATAGGGTGCTTGATAGTGAAAATGTGGGGCTCCCGCTCTCATCTGAATGTGTAACACCAATAAACTGTATGGCGTCAGGAAAAAAAGCGAGAGACAGGCACACAAAGGCACACACACTCCCACATATGCTCTGCCTTCAAAAGAAGAACTTCCAGAAATGATGTTGTCACTGAAGAAGCAAATGACAGTACCCCAGATGTGTAGAATTCACAGCAATAAGTTCATTGAATGACTGCAGGAGATACAGGAGAGATAATAGAAATGAAGGCAACATGCAGAAAAGCTACATCCATGGTACCTTCTCCCGCAACCCTACAGCAACATCCAACAACATGCACCTTCAAAGCTATATTCTACCCAGACATTCCAGCCATGCGTATCCTACTTCTCCATGCATACCACACCATGGATATTGCTACACTCCCTTCCAAGCACCACATCATACCACACATCTTCCCCCTTATACCAACTTCCAACAGATACACACACAAATATAAGCCATTAAAAAATACCCCCAAACAAAAGCATTCAACCACCCCAAAAGTAAACCCTACAGTGAAATCAGTTAACCTTACAGAAGGTCCTCACCTCTCACCACACTGTGCACCCACAAAGGGCAACTCTGCCTTAACACCTCGACTGTCTAAAGCACTATTAAATTGACCATCTACTCATCCTGACCTTACAACTTCTCCAATTATTCTTTGCAAAATTTCCACATTAACTCGACATCTTGTTCCTTCCACTTCTACCGCAGACATAGGCATGAACATATTCTGATCAGGATTCATGTTGCTATCCATGCCTAAATCAACACAGGAAATACATCATACAGAGATCCTTCTCAGACGTGACACCTTACCATCCTCAGCCTATACTGCGTTATTTAAAACTTTAAATACGTTGGTTACATCAGACCCTTTCTCATCACAATTTACTGGTACTTTTTGATCCTCAAATCAATCATGTTATATTCTCCTTTCCATGTATGCCTTTCCTTTTCACACTTTTTCTTTAACTATCACAGAGCCAAAGTGATGCCTGGTTCACATCCTTTCAGCATTTTGAATAGAGAAATACCTGTAATCGAACAGAGAGTTGCCCTTTATATCAATAGTATGGCTTGTAAAGTCTTTATCCTAAAGATACCTCCCTTTATTGTCATTTGAACGGGCTCCCTAAAAACCCTGTTAAATCGTTCAACTTGTCCATTGGCCTTTGTGTGATACACAGCTAGCCCTACTCTTCTAAACTAGTGCTAGTTAACTGAAACTATATGAGCAAACACCAACAACAACAAAAAAAAAACCTGCTTGCATCTTTAAATGAAACACCACCTAGCTAAGATGCTGATGAACCACAAAAGGGTAGCGGGATCACTTGGGAAGGAACACCGTACATGGCATAGCAGACCAGTAGCTCCAGTTCTACAGGTCTACGATGCGAAGGCAGTTAGTACAGCGCTGTACGAAGCAGAGTTGTGGGGTTTTGAGAAGGCCCACAACCTCTGCAGACCCAAGCATAAATTCCTTAGGGTCTTAGTGAATCCTGCCCAATTATGATACCCTTACCCCCTTTTGCTTCATAAGGGCAGACAATCCATTGGCGATGTAGCAAGGATTCGCCTGTTGCTCTTTTGGGTTCACATCAGGCGAACCCCTGAGCTTTTACCTTATGCGGAAGCCCTATCTGAGGTCATCAGGCTTGACACAAGCAGAAAAGTGGGATGGATTTCTAGTGTCAGGAAAATGATGTTAGCTTTAGGGCTCCAAGCACACTGGGAAAAGCAGGACCCACCGAGGAAAGAAGAGCTCAAGCGTCTCTACTAGGAATGGGTGGACCAGCAAGAATTTAGTAAACCAAACCTGGGGAGGTTAGCTGCAGAATTTTATCTTCACAAACAGGATAGACACTTAGAGCCCTTTTTAGATATAATCAAGGTCCCTTGGGACAGGACGTTGTATATTCATTTTAGGCTTGGGACACTCCCCGTTTATGATATCACAGCTAACTGGCACACACGCAACCCAACATCTAAGAACTGTCAATGCTGCAGGGCCCTGTTAGAAAGCGTCGCCCATGTTATGGTTGCTTGCCAGGCATATTCCACGCCAAGGGCAAAGTAGCTCAAACCGGTTTGCCAAAATATGGGCACACGGGACCATTGCGCTGCCCTGCGCATTCTTAGATCAGACCCTAGACCGTTCTTTGCCTGCAGTGTGGCTATGTTTTTAAGCCATGCATGGTCTACAAGACTAAAGATCCTGACAGGAAAGCGGTAGTCGCTAGTAGTAAGAGGGTTGCATACAGTTGATGGAGGGCTCTTAAGATGGTGAACTATGTTTTATTTATACATCTTTGTATGTGCACATTTTTTTTTAGTCTCCCCATAATGCGCCTTCGAGGGGTGATTACAAACAGGGCCCATCTGCTGATGCACCATAATAGATAGCCTTTTAGTACACCTGCCCCCTTATTTTAGAATGTATTTTATGTATGTTTTATTCTGTCATGTTGAATAATTATGACACTTATAGCTCTATTTGCTGAACAGCAAGCTGCACTTTGGCTGCAGCAGGATATTTGGATTGATTGATTGTATATTGCATCAATTGAAGTTTTTTATATTTTTTTTATTCAAAATGGTGTTTTTATAGCTTTTATGAGGCGAGCTGTCGAAATAAAGCTTATACAACAACTTTAAATGACTAGGCCCCTTAACACCACCCACAGTGTTTAAGCTGCAGAGCCCTATGGCAAGTCTATGCAGCACACAGCCAAAGGCACTGTGCAGCCCACAGCAGGTTGATAACATTGCCCGGTCTGCGGCCAGCCCCCTCTAGCATGGCCAAAGGCCTTGCACAGTAGGACTTGGCCTCTTGCTACAATTCGGGCGCAGTGCAGCATTGTGCCCAAGTGTTGGAGGTGGTGTATGCTAAAAAAACATTCATTGAAAAAATAGGATTTAAGTTAAGTTATTATTAGCTTTGGCTATAACACCTTAGCATGTGTTTAAAAGAATATCAGACATTCACAATGTTTGTACCAATAAGTAACAACACCTATAAAAATGTCATTAAATAACAAAACTTACTCAAAAAATCAATGGGGGGAGCTCAACGCTTAGCATACCAGCACACATTTCTCCCAGATGCCAGGGAAACACAGATAACAGGGCTCACATGCATCCTCTTTAAGAGTGGTGACCCGCCCTGGCTGCTCTATTGCCATTGGTATTCTGCGGTGTGTGCGTGCGGGGGCTACTCATTGCCTCCGCCTGCTTGAGCGCTGATTGCCTCCTCTCTGATACTTCTCATTTCATTACCCTTGACTCTTCCCATATCCTTGGTACTGGCTGGAGTGACACCTGGTTCCCGTGGCCCGCTTCCCTGGTTGGAACCTACTGTCCAATATCCAAATGAGGTCGTGGAACTGATTTGCTGCAATTCTTGTCAGAGGCTCTGTGCATCCTGAGATTGCCTATTTCCCTCACCTGCTTGAGTGCTGATTACCGCCTTCCAGATCTGTCGCATTTTATTAGCGCAGCCCATTAGCTGTTTCAAGGGGCTGTCTTGTTTCAATGAAATGAGATGGCTATCATCAATTGCAAGCAGCTGATACCCACAGCCATCGTCCACTCCGCATGCCAGTGAGGTCCAGCATCTTTGGTTAGCAACAGGTGCCACTTGTACCGTGGCAGAGCCATTCTGCTAAGAGGAGACAAGAGGTTGCACACAAAATCTAATGACTAATGAAGTGCAGAAAGCAGCCCTGATCACAGTATTTGGACACTTTTGTAAAAGCTGCCGACACTGGTCCTAGTGTTTGTGTCTTTCCTTTGGGGATGTCGCGTTAGCTAATTGCAGCTTAAAATTTCTCTTTACTAGTATATCCAAGCAGTGGAACCTGGCAATTAATTGCATCTTTTTGCACTCAGTTTTCCAGATCTAGCAAAATGTGGAGCACTTAGAAAGGGCCTAAAAGCTTGTGTTTAGCTAGAAGCAAAGCACTGGTGTTTAGCAGGAATGCGTGCTATCTCAAGGACCTAAGAGACCTTTCAGCTTCAATTGTGGAAGGCCTCCTTGAGAAACCATTCCTTGGCCCTTGTGATCTGGAAACCCACCCAGATACCTTTGACCTGCTACAATCATTAAAGCTTCTACAAAGCACAGTCTGCAAACCACTGCATGCTACATTGAATCCTGGCCATCGATTTGCCACGAGGTCGCTTTTGACCATCCGGGTACGTAACTCAATGCTCATTTATATTTTTGTTAACCAGGTGGTCAATAGAAGGCTTGGCCCCATCTCAGCATCTTACGCAGAGCTTCTGCATTTAGGTTGATTCCGCATTTGTTCACAAACAGGATCCGCAGCCCCTTCCTTGAAAGATGAATCCTTCATCACTCACCTTCCCTTTCATTCCTGGATTTTGATACTATTACTGAAAATTGAATAACACTTTGTTTACAGTAGGTTCTTTGTAAGAAATCTTACCCACTCTTTTAATTGTTCAAGATTTTGTCTTGCACCCCCACATGCCCTGCAGGTGGTAACCTTAAGTGTGGCCCGGCTATCATCAAGTCCCCCAGCAAAAAATTCACAAAAGTTGTATTTTTCCTTTGTGAAGAAGAAAATAAATTATTAATGATGGCCAAGGAGTTTGATGATGGTGCTTTTATCCTTGTGTTACAAGGTATGCTTGAAAGGGCCTAAGTCAATCCTGATTAGATCTTAAAAGGTTTATGTTAAGGTTTGCGTCTACTCTACCGCGCTAGAGGCCTTTAACGATTGGAGAAGACATTATAGAACATCCAGCAGGTTACCCTCGCTGCATGGGATTGTTAAGCGATGAAAAGAATGTCTGCAAATAAAAATATGAATGTTGAACTTATCCTTTCAACATAATGCACTCTAAGCCCTTGTTTCTAGTTCTATCACACGCGTACACCTATGAGTGTGAGCGCTGAGCATGTCTACCGCTCCCCTGGCCTTGTTCTCGACGCGCGGCTCCCTGCACGCTCCACGGGGTTCTCCGCAGCACTTTCGTTCCTGAGTTATAATAACGCGCAGCGGTGAGGGCAGACTCGATGAACCGCAGGATTCCCTGCTGCTCGGCTCTGCCTGCAAACCATTTAAGCGGTGTTCCCATTGCTGGGCTGCCGGTGACCTATTCTGTGGAGGTAACCATGCTCAATTTAATGTGGAAATAACACAGGAATTACATGGAAATGCATGAAAGGAAAGCAACAACGAGGGGACGTTGGATGCTACAGCCCACAAACTGTTACGATTACAGCTTGGTTAAGGCCCTGCGTGTAGATACCTCACAATGGGAAACATAAACTGAATATTGTAGCCCTCATTCCCTAGCAAATGGGTTTCAATGGCATAAGCACAAGATTGGATCTAGACAGGCTAGACTGTGCGCTCCCCCTTCTCACTGTTCACTTTCACTACTGACCTGGCCCACGCCCACCTAGACGGATCTGCAGTACATACCTTCTTGACCTCCACTTCTTCTCTCCCACATCCACAGTCCCTGCCAGCCCACTTTCCCCTCGGGTACAGATCACCTCTAGGTGGGACTACACCTCCCTGGCTCCACCAAACCTGGCTGCATAGTCGCTGTTGACCTGTGCGTCTCCCTACACCTCTGGCCCTCTGGCCCAATGTAGCTGGTTGCTGCTGGTGAGACAGTGAAATTTGCTTCTAGGCACGGGTAAATGACAAGAAGCAAAGGGTTAGCCTCAAGAATTCCCCCCTGTGAGATTGTCTGCCTTCCCCCACTCCCTGAAAATGCATTATGTCAACATTTGTTTCTTTGTTACTGCCTATACGTACTATATTATTCAGAATACACATTTGTGACCTAGATTCCTCCTTCTCTAGTCCAGAGCTTTTGTGATATAAATCCTACTCCCTCTAAGCCCGCCACATCATAACCAGGGCTGCTGCACTAGACAGTGTTCACAATGGCCTTGTACAGCACACACGGCCCTTTAAGAGTCAAGGTAAAACATGTTCTAACACCTTGGAGGACATTTGTAGAGCGGCAACTTGGGCTTCCGTCCGCACTTTCGCGAAGCATTACTGCTTGGATTCCGAGGTGAGGAGGGACGGACACTTTGCTCGTTCCGTCCTTCAGGACTTTTTGGTATAGAAGGGTGGACACCCTCCTCCGGACCTAACATGTTCTAACACCTTGAGCCTTCAGTAGAACATTGGTGGGTTCCGGAGCGAAGCAGCGGTGAGTTTGGGTCTCCGGCACACCATGTCCTTGACAGTGAGGTGTGCAGGAGTGCTACAAGAAGCTAGGAAACTGACAACAGAGTGGAGTGAGCAGGTGTGATGCTACCAAGTACCAGAGAGAGGAAGCATTTGAACAGGAAGGAGACCGGTGCAACCCCTCAGTCTTGGAGGTGGACAGACATGGGACTTTGAGTACACACTTAGACACCTAGTGGTACACACAGTCGTGAGTGGGGCTGTAGAAAGGGCTGCCTTTCCCCAGTCATTGGTACTGTTGTGCTCCCTCCTGCCCAGTTTCAAACATGGTGGCTCTTGAACACAATACTTTTGCTGGGTTTTCGTTCACTGGAAATTACGCCCCAGATCACACACTCTGCTGTTTCTCTTAGGATTTTCACTAGTGATGTATCGACTGTGTGTGTGCACAAAAGAATATAAGAGAAGCACAAAGGAATATGACAATATAAGTGAAGATTAGTGCATGCACTTTTCTCATCTTTGTCTGCTCTGTCACAGGAGTTGTCACCACCTTTAGGTCTGTCAGCTGACAGGAGGTGTCTCTGTTGGTAGTATGATCCCATACCCATCAGCCTCCCTGCCTCCCCTTTGTCTCTTCATCAGCAGTCTCGTGGGATCTCTTGACACTCGGCTGGGATCAGGATAAGTGCATTACTATGAAAATGTGTGACATCTGCGCCATCTGTGGCAAACGTCTCTAGTGTTATTTGTAAACGGCTGCAGTAAAATAAGGATTTCACATAAATGGCGTAATACAATAATACCACTTAACATTATCTGTTTCCTTGGATCAATACTCCAGCAGAGAAGGCGCCAGTGATTTTTTCCCAGGTTTTCTATTTATTTTCAGTATTTAATTGAGGAGCCATGCAAGGGACATTGCACTTAGTACATCAGTGGCATCTAAAACGCTTGGTTGATTAAAACACTGTGTGGTGCGAGGTATGAAAAATAAGAGTTAACACAAAGAACACGAGAGTACACAAAGTAATGTGGTTTATTACAAACTGTACGTCGTAGGGAGGTGGCAGGGTGCAGGAGCAGGAGGAAGGTGGGTGCCAGAGTGGGAGGGGTGGGGGGTGTCCTCAGTGCTTTAAGTTGGACATTATTCACTTTTAGGGAGCCCTACAAGTGAATCAGGGTGGCAGCTCCCAGACCATTGGTGAGAGAGTTCCAGGGAAGGATTCCAGAAGGATGAATGGCCCCTCCTGAAATGTGAACTTGGCACAGGGTGGTTTGGGGGTAACAAGGAGAGTTTCATTGCCATTGGTCCACTGCAGTGCAGCGTCATCACTGACAGCATTAGAAGTTGAGCCACCGCCGGCAGATGTCTTGTTCAGTCCCACATCCATGCCTCATCATTGTTACCTTTAAATGTGTTGCAGCCAGAGGCAGATCTGTTCAGTGTTCTGCTGTTGGCCCCATTAGATGTTACTCTGCTCTCTTCAGTGCTCAGCCATGTTTGGGTCAGGCAAGGGGAATGACAGTACTATGGTGGCCATCTTACCTTAAAATAGCTGCAGCAATGGTGTCAGTTTCCTGGCTTCACCCAGCATAGCTTGTTCACTGCACAGGGGATGGTACAGGGGTTGTTATTTTATAGGATTTATAGGCACAATTCTTGACAGCAAAGCCTGACGTCGCTGTTGTGAAGGAGAGGCAGCGAAGAAATACTTTTCTGACTTGTTAAACCACTTGCTTGCTCCTGCACTTGGTCCCAAGCTTCCCCACAGCTTTAACATTTAAAAACTCCCATCACATGCTCCAGCCTTTCCAGCCTTCTACCTGAACTGCTACTTTAATATTCATATTCCCATCACCCCACGCTCCTAGTCATGCTGCTTTCCTCTGGATCATTACTGTAAAACTCATAAGCCATCCATCTTTGTGGAGGTCTACACAGCACTCCGTTGCACCGTCCCTCCCTAGGTATAGTGCTTAATTTGTAAAAATATAGGTGCCATAGTCCTCGTCGAGAGGCCACTTTGGCTTGCACCGTCCTTTGCACGGCCAGTGCTGCCAATGACAGTACCAATACAACTACTAACATCACATTCCTGCAAGTGTGAAGCTTCAGACAATCCCAGGCCCCCAAAGCTACAGGGATGGCCTGGGTGACAGGTATTAGTCATTTTTAAAGTGTATTGAGTTATTAAACACTGTTGTGCTTATCTCTAATTTAGACAAACACTGCCACTACGTGGCACACTGTCAAAGTGCTGGTGTTGGCAATTAAGGGCCGGTACTGAGCACCAGAAACCACTGGCTCAAATTAAGCACTGTCCAGGTGGCTGCTTTAAAAGTAAATTTCCCACTATGTCTTGCACCCGGGTTGCTGCTTACTACGCCAGGCCTGCTTATGTAAAACTGGCATTACTGCCACCTCTTGCGCCCACTATTCCCCTCACTCCGCTATTTCCATCATCCTCAACACCCCACCCTACTATTTACCCAGCCTACAAGTTTGTAATTCATAAGCCCCCACCAGCCTCTATGCTTTAGTGGCCCTCTGCTTTAAAATGTGAACTCCATAGCAGCCCTGCTGCTGGTGCCATCAGCTCCCGCCTCCTGCTAGCCCAAACTGTCATAACAGCGATTCCAGCCGCTCCCTCCAAACCACTGCTTCAAAATCCATAATACCATTAACAGTAGCTTCTCCTTATGCATTCATTCCTTCATCCACCCAACCTCACACTCATTGATTCAGGCACTCATCATCACGCTCATTAATTCACTTATCTAAACTCACTTGTTTTATTGATCCATTCATTCACACTCTTGTTAATATATGAATATATCCTTACACTTGTATTCATTCATTCACCAAACCTCACACTCATTCATTCAGCCACTCATTATCACGTTCATTAATTCACATATCTATCCTCCCTTTTTTAATTAATCTATTCATTCACACTCCCCTGTTGATATAGTGATGCATCCTTACACTTGCATTCATTCATCCATCCATGTGCAACCTCTTATCCACCCCTACAACGCGCACACACACACACACACACACACAATCACCTAGAACAAAAGCAGTTAATTTATCAACCTGGAAAGGATGAAAGGATGAGTCGGTCCTGCGAGATAATTTACTGGCATGTGAGATGTTGTTAGTGAAAGGGATGGTGCACACGTGCATGCCCTTGAAATGTGGTGCAAGACTGGCACATTTCCAAGTCAATCAGCACACCTGGGCTCTTAATTGAGAGGCGTGGACGTGCAGTTCCACACCTGGGAATTCCAGGGGTACACTCTAGGACATGTGAAATAATCAAGAAATGTAACTTTACAACCCGGCAAATACTTCCAAGAGCCCCAGAATGGGGGGCTAAGACCTCTCCCCCACCACCCTGGGGCACCGTGCGAGTCCGCAGGAAGACTGCCTGCCTGGCGCACGAGGAGCGGTGACCGCGGCTGACAGCCAGTGGACGGCGCCGAGCAGCAGCCGTCACTCACGCCGGCCTCATGGGATGACACATGATCGATGCGAGCAGCGCTGTCACCGGGGCATCATTAGGGGAAGGGGCCAGTGGACCGGCCGAGCCGCCGCTCAATTAGCAACAACAGGGCCGGCCAGCATAAGGGCCTCCCTCCGGCACATCTCTCCCTTTTCTCTCTCGCGCATTCTTTTCTTCCACGCTCTGTCAGTCTCCGTTACCTACTTCCGAGGCCCACTCGCTTATGTTTTTTTTCTTCAGTTTTATAAAGCGCGAACTCGGCCCGAAGGTTTTGGCGGGCTTCAAATGCCCACCAGTTATGTTACTCAAGGACACATTCGTTTTTGGTATGCATGGGGAGATTAACTGATTTGTCCAGAAACACAGGATTTGAGCCGTCGCCAGACTCGAACCTTCACCAGCTCCAAATTCGGCAGCTCTGGGTGTTACACCACATCCCTTTTCTGTCTGTGCCTCTTAATATTCCTTCCTTCCTTTAACTCTAACTGCATCAGTGGTTGTAATGGTACCACCTGACCATACTATTTGAATTTAAGAAAAACAGTTCACCTACTATTTGTGAAAAGACAAGCATTCTGAGAGTTGAAACGCTTCTGCTGACATGTAAGGCAGGGAGTCTCTGTGCTGTGAAACCGAGGGAGGGGCAGACAGCTAAACGAGCCTTCCTGCCAGGGTGCTGGAAGTGACCGGTACATACTGGTACCAGTGCAGGTGCTATCGACTGGGCGTGACCAGTAGAAACTGGTATTAATGCAGATACCATGAAGAGGCCACGACCAGTGCATACTGGTCCTAGTGCAGAACCGGAGTTATGATGAGGAAATGAGTTGAATTTAGTGTCCAGAGTAGAGAAGAGAGGGAAGGAGAAGGGTAACTCTTTCTCATCATAAGATATGGAATGAAAGCATCCTAACCTCCCCGAGCAGAGAACAATGTTACTCGGAAAAAAGTCCAACAATTTGCACTAGCTACAGCCTGGGTATTGCTAAAAAGCTATATTTTGCACACACTTTTTTATGCTTTTTGTTCATTTTGTAGCAGCCTATTTTATAATGTGTGTAATGCAAGTTTAAAATAATGACTTGCATATTCACAGTGCTTTCAGTCACAGGCTGGGACCATCTAGCACTAAACATACACAAGTCACTGTTCTCGACTGCACCGACCAGGGTTCAGTTCTATGGCTCTCCCGTTACAGGCACAGACCTCTGCAGTGCATTAACTAATAGAAGTTTCATAAAGTACAACAATGCATTTCTCACTGATTAATTAATTATCCTGCATTTATTTTTCCATTAAGCTGTCTTTATATGTTGTTTACTCGTGGTAAAAGACTGAAAAAAGTTAGACTATTTTTTTTTTTTAGCCACACGTTTGACTTCACCCCCACGCTCACTCACTCACCCCTTCACACGCAGCATCACAGTTCTATTACTTTTTTCAACGCACTTGGCTGTACTGCAGTTTTTTCTCTGTCTCTCCTTTCTATTCATCCCCTCTTTCTAAATACTAACAGTGAGGACTGATATGTGCCCAATGCCACTAAAAACACCAACAACAACACTCAGATATTGTGCCGTCCCCTCTGTGTTGATAGCGACTCCACTGACTGCCACTGTAATAGTGTAACCCATGTCTCTCAAGCTTACATTTACCTTTCTTAAACTGTTTATGTCAATTAGCTAATAAATAATATTTTTCAGAACATTCTGTGCTTACATTTTGTTTATTATTTTAACTGTATTGCCTTTAAAGGTACTCAATTCTTGCATGCCTCCTCGGCCGCGCCTTCTTCAGAATCATAAGCTCTGTCCACGGCCATCTTAGCCAACTTCCCAAGGAAGCACGGCTTTCGGCCGTACTCAGCGGTGGTTTGAAGCTGAGCCTGTCCTCTTGTCAGGACTTGTGCCCGGCCCCGCTGCAAGTGGCCAACCCACTACTGCTCTCCACCTTCAGCTGTACCCAACAAGGGGGGAGGGATTGGTCGCTGGACCAAAGCCCGTGCTCAACCAACCCTACTATGGGCAGCCAACTGTCCAGGACCCTCACAGACAAACCATACAACCTATTTTTTTTAACCCCTTGATGACCGCCTGGGCACTTCTTTAAAACCCACATTTCCTGATAACGGCTGGACGGTTTGACCCCCAGATCACAGAAAGGACACTGAGGCTAAGTCTAACCTGTCTTAGACACAAGATCCAGAGACCTCAATCCTACATTTTTTTTTTTTTTGTCCTCATTTGCCTTACCCTCTATATTGGAAAAGATGACCACCCTACACCACGCATAGGCACGGTTTGTTATAGTGGTGGCATATATGACCCAACACCAGAGGAACTTTCGCCAACTCCATCTAGGTATATTGCAACCTGCAGGACCATTAGTAGACCTAGACAAGAACCCGTTCCAGGGAGTATTCAAAGGCATAATCATAGGACCCGGGGGGAAAAAAAAAAAAACCCAGGACACTATCGCCATTTAATCAGCAAATTCCAAAAAGCTAAATTGTGTTTGCTGCATGATCTATTTAGGTCCGCTTTAGATGTTTCGTATAAAGACGAAAGCCCCCCAGAATGTGATGGGGCTGTTTTCTCTGTCCAATGAATGCAAATTTGCCTTCTAGCCAGTAGAGTTGCATAAAAGAGGAAGGACCTTGCTTTGCCAATGATGTTATCCTCCAAACCAAAGATGACAAGTGGTAGAGTTATTGACAAGGATACATTTAAAATGGAGTTTAGGGTGTTCTTCACTTCTTCCCAAAAAACGGCAATGACCGGGCAGTCCAGGAACATATGAACGTCGCAAGCTTCAATGCAGTTACATTTGTTGCACTTTTTATCTGGGAGAAATTTGGAGAGTCTCAGTGGTGTTATATATGCACGGTGTACTGAGAATAAATGATTTCGTTTTAGCCATGATGGTTTCACAATTCTATGGAAGAGGCCAAAGGAGTTTAGCCAAAGATCTTCACACTGAAGGCCAGTCACCCCCCCCCCCCATAGCTGGTCTGGAAGGAGAAACTCCCCATCACTTTCCTCCAACAGCTGCCAATACCATATGGCTACTTCTTTCCCTCCCACTGGACGATCTACTAACCGTTGCTCCAGAATGCTAACCCTCCCTAGGTAGGGGTCTATGCACCTTTGGGATCTAGCCCAACTTTCCAATTGGATGAATTTAAATCTGGAAAGCCCAAGCCCAACATGGTCGTATAACTCATTCCAGGCTATTAATGCCCCTTCCTTAAATAGCTGACCCCATCTAATGATACCAGCTTGTTGTATTATGGATGACAGACTATCATTCAAGCATGGTGGAAGACCCGGCAAGTCCCAGATTGGGGAGAGATTAGAATAGTAGGACAGCCCCAGTCTCTTCCTAATACTGAACCAAGTCTTGGTCCATGACTGTAGAATCTTTAATTTAATTTTTTGAAAAATTTCTGACTCCCAAATTTAAACATAAATCCGTCTGCTGCTAGATTCGCCCCCATTAGCATTGCTTTATATATTGACCCAGGAGGAAGATTAGATGGCATTTTTAAAAGCATCCTGGAGTGCGACAGCAGGAATGCCCATGCATAGGACAGTAAATCTGGCAAGGCGAGCCCGCCCTTCTCCCTTCTTCTCCTCAACTTCTTCCATGCTATTCTAATCGGTTTGTTATTCCATATGAAAGTATTGATTGCTTGCTGATATTTTTCAATTAATTTAGGTTCAAATGCCAAGGGGATCGCGTTAAAAATAAACGTAAACTTAGGGAGAATACACATTTTTACCAGGTTTACCCTACCTGTTATGGAGAGTGGCAGGTGAGTCCAGGATTTTAGAAGTTTTTTACTCTCGGTGTATATTCTGTTCAAATTAGTTTGACCAATGCTGTCCATTTCTTGGGTTACTCTTATGCCAAGATATCGCATGGATGTGGAAATATTTACCCCCAGCTGTATATCAGGTAGATTCCAGACCATTATTTCGCTCTTACTCGAATTAATATCATAACCAGAGATAAGACCGAACTCTTCTGACCTACATTTTAATTCATGCTTATTCAATTCTTTTTAAGGAAATTATATCTACAGTTAGAAAACTGCCCCCCCCAAAAGCGTCGTTTCCGTCCTTGGTTCACTACTGAACTTAGGGGAACAAAAGATTGAAGGAAAGTCAGGCAGAAAGGAAATGACCCCAACTCGCTTCTGGTCAAGAAAGCATAGATTAAAGCTTCTAAACTTGATCTTCATCCAGGTAAGACATCATACTACGGTAACTTGATTTGCGATGCCGCTAATTAAGGACTTAACGACTCCTCTGCGTATAATTGGTAATGTTCCCTCTTCTCAAGAATTTTGTGAGATGCTCTCTGCTTAGTTTGACAAGATTCAGTCTGAATCTAATGATATAAGCTGTGAGGTAGACCTTGAAACAAGAATTAGTGAACATTCCTCGGAGGAGGCACTATTCCTGTGAGTCGAGAATTTTGCGCCACTCTATTACCGGCTGCTACTAAATCTGGTTCTCCAGGTGATCGATCCGTTGAATCCGCGAAGGGTCTCAGTAACAGAAAGCGAGGTCTGGGACCTACTACCTGTCGCCATGTGATCCATAATGGAGCACAACGTCTTTAAGGGGAAAAAAAGGAAAAACATATCTTTTTGAATGGTTTGAGTGCGCGTACTGCAGTGAGTACTTACTTTCACAACGATGAGGTACCTATTAGGTGAACATTGAGCCCACAAGCGACCTATTCATTCATTCACCCACAATGTAAAGTGGCTAAGCACAATTTTCGCCAGTTTTCTCCATTTCGATTCTCCGACCTTTACAGTGCATTTTAGGTGATCAACTTGCTTTTTGCAAATAGGCTATTTTGGCTTTTTTGATTGAATTTAAGGTGTTCTTATTGATTCCTCTTCTCCCCCCCCCCCCTAGTAGGTCTGGCAGGAGCTCAGCCTTTCACCGCAGCTGGGGCTCCTGTTGGTCTGCGAAGGTGTAATTCAAGGAGGCCCTGTTGGCTTGTCTGTTATGTGTGAACATCTGCATTTGGGCATTATGTGAGGGCAGCTTCTGTTGTACACCTGGCCTCCCATTAATAGCACTGCCGTCTTGTTTCTTGCACTGCATTGCATAATTCCCTCCTGCGAGTAGGCGGTGGGATCCTATGCGCTGTGACAGCGAGCATCTTGCTCAGTGAGGCACTGACCTTTTTAATAGAAGCTAACATAAAAACATAGCACTTGTAGGCATCCTTGAGGCATCCTGGCGCCGAATAACAGATGCCATTTTGATATGTAACTCAATGGTACTAATTTATTGACCTTAGAAGGGTGAAAGGCTGAGTGAACCCTACGGGCAGCCACTGTTCGTGCAGGTAAGAGTGGTGAGGCTGGGTGGGGGTAGGGGGATTTCGACAGATGACCCCGAGGGAAAATTATTTATTTATTTAATATCCCCTCGTGGTGGTCTGGCTGTCAGATTGACCCCCCCCCCCCCCCGGCCCCATTGCTCTTACCTGCATGGGCTGCGGCTACCTCTGAGTTTAAAACCTGAACTCACAAGGTCCAACAGAGATTCCTGGAGGGCTTGCATAAGTCCACTGATCCCCCAGACCCAGCCAGACAGAGCAGAGCTAGAATTAAAACACCAGAGAGTCTAATGGTGGATCATAATGGAGAACCAACCATGAGAAGGAAATGAGGCCCTGAGCAGAGTCCCCCAGGGGTCTGCACTGCACTACTCTCCCATCAATCACAGACAAGAAGTGGTACCTTGGAGGCTGCTGAGCACAGTAAGTGCATCCTCAGAGGTGTGAGGAGGGACCCAGGGGGGATGTGAGCAACAGCACAGCATTTAAGAGCATTATATCGCACTTTGCAGTCCTGAACCGTGCGCGGAGATAATGCCATGATCCAGAATACGGTCTCTTTCCTTTGGATGAGTGTGCAGATGCAGCAGATGTCTTCATCTGCCTTAACAAAGGGCTCTGTTTCTTCAGCCTGCTTTTGCAAAACATTGAATGCTTGCCTTGCTGCCATATTTGCTGCTTTCCACTTTTCGTACCAGGTGTCGCTTTTGATTGGCTGCTAGCAAGAGCCGGTACTATCGCTGTCACCTCCTCAGCCCTCCTGGATCATGACTTTATGATGCATATAAACAGCGTTTAAATCTGTCATAGATAGAAACCCACTTACCATCCGCAAATATTAAAAGAGAGCCCACCCTCCAACAAAGGGAGCTGCACTGAGCTCTATGCGGTGAAAGGCCACTGCGGACCCCTAGGGCCTTGTTCCGAGTTTAGCGGATGGGATGCTGCATCAGAATGGGACATGTACGCCGTTTGCCGTATTACAAGTGCCATAGGATATAGCGCCGTGTTTGTGACCGAGTATCGCGTTCATCAAACTCTACATAAATAAATCCCAATCTCTTGATAAAATGTAACATGTGATCCCCAGTTCCAGACGTAATTAATAATGACATTGGTAACGCAGGAGGGACATCCCCAGTGATGACTTTGATGATGTAATGCCTGAGGTCATAAGAAGTGCATTGGCACAACAAAGGTTTAACTAATCCCCATAAGTGGGATTTCAGGGTTCGAACTGTAGACCGTTTTATTAAGATTTTTACTAATGTTGAATAGTAGCTGATCTTGGTAGACGAATATTTCTTGACTTACTATTGTTTTAGTGAGTTTACGTGTTTGGTAATGATATACCTTAACAAACCACTAACCACTGCCTGTACCCAGGCAGTGGTTAGTGTGGAAATCACTGTGTGTTTGGTCTTTGGCCAAGCCCTGTGCCTCGTGCCCTGGCTCAAATTACTTATCAGACAGTGTCTGTTGCGAGCACTTTGCTCAAAGTGTGACATTCGACCACACCCTGGTAACAATGCAGGTACTATGAACTGGGCATGACTGGTACCTACTGGTACCAGTGCAGCTTCTATGAACTGGGCATGACTGGTACATACTGGTACCAGTGCAGCTTCTATGAACTGGGCATGACTGGTACCTACTGGTACCAATGCAGCTTCTATAAACTGGGCATGACTGGTACATACTGGTACCAGTGCAGCTTCTATGAACTGAGCATGACTGGTACCTACTGGTACCAATGCAGCTTCTATGAACTGGGCATGACTGGTACATACTGGTACCAATGCAGGTACTATGAACTGGGCATGACTGGTACATACTGGTACCAGTGCAGCTTCTATGTACTGGGCATGACTGGTACATACTGGTACCAATGCAGGTGCTATGAACTGGGCATGGCCGGTACATACTGATACCAATGCAGGTACCATGGACAGCAAATGACAGGTATACTGGTACCAATGCAGGTACTATGAACTGGGCATGATCAGTACATACTGGTACCAATGCAGGTACTATGAACTGGGCATGGCCGGTACATACTGGTACCAATGCAGGTACTATGAACTGGGCATGACCGGTACATACTGGTACCAATGCAGGTACTATGAACTGGGCATGGCCGGTACATACTGGTACCAATGCAGGTACTATGAACTGGGCATGACTGGTACATACTGGTACCAGTGCAGCTTCTATGAACTGGGCATGACTGGTACATACTGGTACCAATGCAGCTTCTATGAACTGGGCATGACTGGTACATACTGGTACCAATGCAGCTTCTATGAACTGTACATGACTGGTACATACTGGTACCAATGCCGCTTCTATGAACTGGGCATGACTGGTACATACTGGTACCAATGCAGCTTCTATGAACTGGGCATGACTGGTACATACAGGTACCAATGCAAGTGCTATGGACAGGAAATGAACGGTACATACTAGTACCAATGCAGCTTCTATGACCTGAGCATGACAGGTACATACTGGTACCAACGCAGCGTCTATGAACTGGGCATGACCGGTATATACTGGTACCGATACCCAAAGAAGACCCTCAGCCTGTAGATGTCTTCTGTGATTGAGGCTATCAGTCTGGTAATTGGTCTCAAGAGTATGCTTGTGAATTCAGAGGTTTTTTTTAGGCCACGTTTCCTCTGCCGATGGCTCAGTGAGGAAGGTGCCTTCCGTGACAGGTTTAGGTTTAGATCATCTGTGAAATTTCTACAGAAGGGTATGTGGAGAGGTGATAATGTTTCCGGAGTACGCATGGAGTGAGGTGATAATGTTTCTGGAGTCTGTGTGGAGAGGTGATAATGTTTCTGGAGCCCGTGTGGAAAGAGGTGGTTATGTTTCTGGAGCCCGTGTGGAGAGGTGATAATGTTTCTGGAGTCTGCGTGGAGAGAGGTGATAATGTTTCTGGAGTCCGTGTGGAGAGGTGATAATGTTTCTGGAGTCCGTGTGGAGAGAGGTGATAATGTTTCTGGAGATCGTGTGGAAAGAGGTGATGATGTTCCTGGAGTCCACGTGGAGAGAGGTGATAATATTTCTGGAGTCTGCGTGGAGAGAGGTGATAATATTTCCGGAGTCTGCGTGGAGAGAGGTGATAATGTTTCTGGAGTCCGTGTGGAAAGGTGATAATGTTTCTGTAGCCCGTGCAGAAAGAGGTGGTAATATTTCTGGAGTCCGTGTGGAGAGGTGATAATGTTTCTGTAGTCCACATGGAAAGAGGTGATAATGTTTCTGGAAAGGTGATAATGTTTCTGGAGTCAGTGTGGAAAGGTGATAATGTTTCTGGAGTCCGTGTGGAGAGGTGATAATGTTTTTAGAGTCTGCATGGCGAGAGGTGATAATGTTTCTGGAGTCCGTGTGGAGAGGTGATAATGTTTCTGGAGTCCTCGTGGAGAGAGGTGATAATGTTTCTGGAGTCCATGTGGAGAGGTGATAATGTTGCTGGAGTCTGGGTGGAGAGAGGTGGTAATGTTTCCGGAGTCCGCATGGAGAGAGGTGATAATGTTTCCGGAGTCCGCGTGGAGAGACGTGATAATGTTTCTGGATTCTGTGTGGAGAGGTGATAATGTTTCTGGAGCCCGTGTGGAAGGAGGTGGTTATGTTTCTGGAGTCTGTGTAGAGAGGTGATAATGTTTCTGGAGCCCGTGTGGAAAGAGGTGGTTATGTTTCTGGAGTCCGTGTGGAGAGGTGATAATGTTTCGTAAGCCCATGTGGAGAGAGGTGATAATGTTTCTGGAGTCTGCATGGAGAGAGGTGATAAAGTTTCTGGAGTCTGTGTGGAGAGGTGATAAAGTTTCTGGAGTCCGCGTGGAAAGATGTGATAAATAAAGCTTCTACTGTAGAGTCTGAGACAAGTATCTTCACCCAGCAGGGCTTGCAGATTTAAGAGAGTTGAGGACATGAAGATACCATGGCTAGTGTGAAAAAGTGCCCACTAACAACCGTGCCCCTGACGCTGGTAGGATGTGGTGTCAAAAGGGCCTAATCTTCAAACATGAATACTGTTTTCACAGTGTGATCTTAAAATAGAGGTCCACAGTTTTAATATATAATTTGTAGTTGTGTTTATTTATGAGTCGTAACATTTTGATCAGAAATCTTTTGTAAAATATCACTGACAGAATGTAAACTTAAGAGTAAGTGTAAGTGCTGTGGAGGGATGCAAGTGTAGCTAGGTTCTGGGGTTAATGCAGTCTCTCTAATGGCAAATATGTGTGGTGGTAGGCTGTGAAAGTGGATGTGGTCAGTGGTAAAAACTAGAAATTCAAAACCCTGAGCTTGAGGCTTATAAGGTTTGATAGATCGACAAGATAAGAATGATTGAATTATTTAATATATACAGAAGAGGTGGGAGAGCCAGACTCCAGCCAAATGCCTGGCTCTGACCCAGCTCGAGGTCCTTTTGGAAAGAAGAATTAAAGATAAAGCATTAACATTTGATGTAAGATGGAGAGAGAAAGAGATGCCAATTTAGTGGCTGAATTGCACAAAGTGTTACTAGAATGCCTGGTATCAATCTCAGCTTTCCCACATAACCAAATTGTGTGATCCTGAACAAATATTTTGTTTCACCGAGCCTCCTATTTCTTCATTATCACATATGACAGCATCTTCAAATAAGTTCTGGATGTGCTATGTACAAAAAACCTCTTGTGTTTGATTTAGTGGGCTTTAATGTTGCTCCAGCTTTTATTAGATTCAAGGCCTCATATAGGGTGCAGATGACAACTAACATGCCTCTCCGTTTCCCAATGGGACTGTGGCCTGGCGTCAGGAAGGAAGGTTTCTAAGTTTATATTTGAAAACTATCACTCTTAATAAGTACCTCTTAATGCAGTGATATAACCCTCTGTACTAAGGTCAAAGGCTTCAGCATGGTGAAGAATTATAATTGTGTGTATTTTGAAGAGACGTTGGGGCATATGCATTAAAAAATCATTTTGGGAGTCCTTAATAGTGATTTTTTGCGAATCGCTATTAAGGACTCGCAAAATGCAATGTATATAGGAATCGCAATAATAATTGCGATTCCTACATATTCCTTAATTGTGACTCGCATATTGCGAATCGCAATTAAGGAATACGTTCCCATTCATTCCTGTGGGCCTAGAGGCCCTTAGGAATAAATGGGAAGACATTCGCAATTTACGAGTACCTCTCAGGTACTCGCAAATTGCGAATGCAATTTCAAGGGTGCAAGGGTGTCAAAAGGACACCCTGTTGCACCCCTGAAATATGTATGTGTGCACATGTGGCACACATACATGCCCTAAGAGCATGTATAGGCGCCACATGGCACTTTGAAAAATGCAAAAAAAGTGAATTTTTCAAAGAAATCACAAAATAACACCAACTTGAAGTTGGTGGTAATGTGTGATTTCTTAAGCCAAAATCGCGCAACTTGGGTGCTTCCAGAATTGCATTTAAGGAATCGCAATGGGCGATTCCTTAAATGCATTCGCAAAATAGGGAATTGCAAATTTTGCGATTCCATATTTTGAGAGGGCCTTCAGGGATGATACATTCCAAAAGGCTTTTCCCCGTTTGCAAATGGGACGATTCTCAGAATCGGCCCGTTTGCGAACAGGAAATGGGCTTGATACATGTGCCCCTTTATCTTATTTCTTACATGATTTTTATGCATGATTTACATATCAAATGTTTTCAATGCTCAGCTCATGCACTGTCTCTTAGATCAAAGCCAGGCCCTTGGCTTGGGTCTTGTGTTCATTTGCTTTCTCGGCTAGTTGTATGACAGGGGCACGCAAGGCTGAACCATGCTTGCCTCTATAACGCGGGCCTAATCCGAATGCATCTAAACCACACATTCCTTTACTACACATGCCTATACCACACATGTCTTTACCACACAATTTTGTGGTACAGGCATGATTGGTAAAGGGATATTCCCCGTAAAGAATACCACTACCCTGACCAACCCTCCCCGCCCTTAGCCCTAAAATCCAACCCCCCTACCTCGCCCCCATACCCTGAGGCCTAAAACCTACCCTGCCATGCCCTTAAAACTACCCCTTCCTCGCCCTGCGGCCTAAAGCCCTGCCTTTTACCAAACACTACCCGACCCCAGCTCTCGCGCCCTGAGCCCTCAAACATACACCTCTGCTGTCCTTAAAACTACTGCTACCCTTTCCACTGCCCTGAGGCCTAAAACCCTGCCCCCCATTAAATAAACTACCTGACCCTGCTGTCCTAAGCCCTAAAACAGACGCTCCACCCCTAAAAAAAAAAACACACGTAGCCCCAGCCTTTGAAACTACCATGACCCCCTCCTGGCACCCTGAGCCCTAAAACCCTGCCTCCTTCCAAAAACTACCCCTACCCCCCGCCCTGAGCCCTAAATCTGACCCCCACCCTTAAAAACTCACCCCAAACAAAACATCAGCCCTTAAAACTACCCCGCTCTGAGTCCTAAAATCCTGTCCCGTTCCCAAATCTACCCGACACCCCCCACTCTGAGCCTTAAAACCGACCCCACTCCTAAATACTAGCCCCCCTAACCAGGCGCCAGCCCCACTTACTAATCTGTCCACATCTGGAGCTTCCTGTTCTGACACTTCCTCTTCTTTTCACAGCCCATCTGAACACGAGACTATCTGCCCTATCCACGCATATGCGTGGTTCAGGCAAGCGTGGTTCTGCCAGTAGGGAAATGGTACACGTGGCTCAGCCGGCGTTGTAAAGGCCATGTCTCTTCTTGCCCACGTCTAGTGCAGAGTGGACCTCAGTGAAGTAAACCTCTGTAGTGATTTTCCTAATAAAAAGGGGCAAACTTTTACATTTAAGAAAAACATTTGTTTTTTATTTTCCCTCCATTCAAGGTGGCTGAAGGTTTCATGAAAACCTCCACATAATTAAGTACTCTGTGTGTTACTCCACCGGGAAGAGCCTAAATGAAGTTTGGCAAAGCTGCACTACATTCATTTATTTAGTTGTTCACAATTATACATACATATGCCTGCCAATCGAGTGAGACACAAATAGTGAATATTTGGCTATGAAGAAAGGAAAAGAGGAGCAGCTACCTCAAAAGTAATTTTGGTAAGAAACACATGTGAGGTGAAACTAAAATGCAAGTGGATAAAAACAAATGTGAAGAATTCCGACCAAATGATCCGCATGGAGAAGACAAGTGTATTAAGACCAACAAGCAATGGCAATGCAAGTGAAAAGCTAGATCAGGGTAGCTTTGCAGTTAAAAGGAGAGAACAGACGAAAGAAGCAACAGCATGTGGAAGACGAAATAGTTACTAAGACTGTGAATTATATGAAGAGGCCACAAGTCCCGCCTGTAGAGGATATAAATTACCCTCATTGCACCAGGGTCAAAACGTCAACACTCTCCCCCAGTGGGCCTGTACCTGATATCATCCCAGCCCTGCCTTTTCACAAATTAATGTTCTCTGTGCGTCATCAGAAAATCATGAAATTAATATTTGTAAATCCATAAGGGAGAGGCCTATCTGTAAAACTGGTGCCACTATGAACCACGACCAGTTTTACTAAGGATACCAGAATGTGTAATTGATTGGTTATTGAATTTGCCTTTTCGATTCCCCTCCTTTATATCTGTCCTACCTCACGAGCACTTTCCTTTTTCACACTCGCCTTGGAGCAACCTCTTTCTCTATTTGGAGCATTGAATATGGTGATCCGTTATAAAAGTAACTAAATAATAAAGTCACTATTGGAGCGATATTTTGTGCCTTTGTGTATTTTGAGGATATACTTGTTTGCATTGTAAAGAAAATGGTGGTACATTAAGGATACAATGCTAATTCTATATGTACCGGATGCCCTTTGACTTTTCATAACTGAATTGTAGTTTTAAAGAAGTCTAGGACCATTGTTTCCTATACCAATGGTGAGCATCCATGGCATATGACTAATACCTGGGAATTCAAAGTAGTCTGTCCATATGAGGCATTTGTACATGGGAGTACATGATGATAATGACAAGCTGATGTTTTGAGACTGTGCATTTCTCAAAAACTGAAAACTGATATTTTAAAGGCAGTTTTAATTTTCAAAAATGGGGTTTCTTCTGGAAAATTGAGTGTTTGCCCACAGTGGAAAGTAGAATTAGATAGAAAAATGTGCATTTTCAGAAACTGGTGAATGATAATTCAAGCTGAGCTGGGGAGACATACTGCTGTGCTTATGTCCTTAGTGCCACTGGGCATGTCAAGATTTGTATGTTCCTTCATAAATCAAGGGGAGGCATTCAATATTGAAGAACTTTTTCCAACATTTTTGCTGGTAACCGCACTTGGTATACTTGGGTGGCAACTACTGAAAATCTTGCTTTGGGTGGTCATAGTGTAGTCACTATTTTACAGGTATAACATTTGCTAGTAGCTCGGGAAGACTTTCCTTGAGCAGAAGTAGCTCTCACTACAGAAAAGGTTGGAGACCCCTGCTGTAAACATAGGCTCTTAATTCCCAGCATGCCTCTTTATGCAGGTCTGCATAGTCAGCAGCTCTGCTCTAGCGAGGTTGTACTATACAGCAGAGCCTGTAAGACATATATACATGTATGTATGTGTTCCCTCCCCCCACAGAAGGCTCTTTCTGTGTATAGATTTAAGTGTTTAAAGTAATGAGCTGTGCTGGCATCTAAGCTGACAATTAGAGGCTCGCAGGCAGCAAAGAGTCTGGGGAGAAGATTAAAATGTAATTAACCCGCGGGGGGTGTATTTTAGTGGTGGGCTCGTCGCTCATCCGAGGACCCGGAGTGTCAGGGCCTCTCTTCCTTGAGTGTGGCGGTGTGGGGGAGGGATGCCTGCTGCAGAGGGGGGAGCACCGTCACTGCATGCAGTCCTGTCCTCCTAACCCGGGCCGTCAGTAATTGTGAGGCTGCTGCTGACGGACACTGTTTGTTTTGTAAATAGCTTGTTAATGCTTCAGACGGGTTGAGCAGGCACAGTGTTAATTGGCATATAATTGATTTCTGCGGGAAAAGCAGGAGGTGGGGGAGGGGAGGGAAGGAAGGAAGGGGCAGGAAGTGAGCCACTGGAAAGAATACGTTATATTATTGTAGGCAGAAGTGGAGAATGGAAACCATGACAGTGGAGAGTAAAGCAGAAAATAAATAAAATGTTCATGGTGACAGTGCAGGTGGATAAAGGAGTGGGGGGAGGGGAGCAGAAAAGAGCAAGGGGGAAGCAGACAACAAATTGACAAGCATTGGCAAAACCCTTCTGGCAATTCTTGTTTTATTTTGTCATGGTTTATGCTAAACCTTATTGTTTGGGAATATGTCGGGCCCTCATCAATCTAAAAAAAGCATTTGCCAGAGCAAAAAAGTTTTTTTAGATCTCAAAAACACAACACCTTAGCATGCTACTCCATGGCACTAAAGGGAACTACTTTGTGTGTGGATGTACTCCTTATGAAAGGGAAGCATGCCGTAACTCGAAGTGAAGTCAGCCAATGGCTGAAGTGAGCTAACATTGCCCCTTAACGCATGCTGGAGTGAGTGGAAGAAAAATGTGAATTACACCATCCACAGACTACTGGATAAAGTCTGGCCAAAACCTCTATAAGTAGCTATGTTATACACATCATTTTAGTAAAATCAAAAGGTCTTGGCTAACATAGTCCTAAAAACCTCAATCAGTATGGCATTAGCTACAAGTCTCAGAAAGAAAGAAGAGAGAAAAAAAGGACTAAAAAAGGTGAGAAGGGATAGAAGAAAAGAGAAAAGGAAAGAAAGAGAAGGAAAAAAGAGAGAGATGGAAATAAGAAAGTAAGAGAAAAGAAAACGAAAGAAACAGAAGAAAATAGCAAGAAAGAAAGAAAAATAGAAAAAGAAAGAGAGAATGAGAGAAAGAAAGAAAGAAAGAAATCAGGAGGAAAGAAAACAAGATTGAAAGAAGGAGAGGAAGAAAAACATAAAAAGAGATAACTTAATACAAAACTTTTTGCAATGGGCACAATCTGATCTGCTATGCTGTGAAACAGCAGCAATCAAAAAGCAAAACATGCCAAACTTAATTTACACCACCATTGGCAAGATATGGAATCTGCATCAGAAGCAGCCTGCTGTCACAAGTAATTATAAAGTAAAGACAAAAACACTGACATTAAAGGGAACAAAGCTTGGGTCCGGATGTGCTCCTAGTGAGAGAGCAAAATTCATTCACTCAGAGTGAAGTTAACCTGTGGGTTAAGTATGCTTTCCCATGCTGTTTGCTCTAGGGGGTGGACGCAAATGATGAATGTCACAACAACAGTCCAATGGATAAAGAGAGGGGGCTGGAAGCCACTAATGTAGGTATATTATACATATTTTTATAAAATCTAAATTTCTTGGCTAGCACCAAACCTAAAAAGATAGTAAATAGGCAGGAAAAGAGCACAGCTCTGGAGAGGTGAGAGTACAGGCAATTGGCAAGAGGGTAACTTTGAAGGGTTGTCTGCAAGCCTGCTTTTTATTGGTCTGACCAGTATTCAAACATTGTGGCCTGCACAGCAATTAAGAAAATCCTTAAAAAGACTGTATTTCTCCCCTTCTCAGTACATAACTTTAACAGTAAATATAAAAAGAAAGAACTATAAAATGTGTTTTCTAGGGATTCCCTAATGATCCCTGACTCACAATACCTTTAAATATTTTGAATTGACTACCAGAGTATAACAGGGATATTTATTTATTTATTTATTTATATTCTTATATAGCGCAGGAACTCAACCCCCGAAGGGGTATCCCCACGCTCATGGTTACCAAAGAGCCCAGATCCTATATTATGCAGGGAAATTACCTAACAAGAGCCTAACAGCCAACGAATAGGAACGTTTTCAAGGATTTTTTAAATATTAGAAAATTCGTGATATTTTTGAGAGCAGGGGGCAATGAGTTCCAAATGATAGGACCTTTGTAGGACAAGGCACGTCCTCCCTGCCTAGCTTTTTTTATCCTAGGAACTATAAGTTGTTGCTGACTGCTGGAGCGCAGGGTACGACTAGGTGTGTAAGATTTGAAAAGTTCTTTTAAGTATTTTGGTCCATGGCCAAACAGACAACTGTGAATAATACAGCAGATTTTAAATTTTACCCGCTGTTTGAGTGGTAGCCAGTGAAGTTTTGCCAGAAGGGGGATTGACGGAGACCTTGGCTGGGCATTGAGAACTAGTCTCGCAGCCGTGTTCTGGACCACCTGTAGTCTTTGTAGCTGTTCTTCATTAGCCGCGACCAGCAGGCCGTTACAATAGTCAAGTCTACTTATAATCAAGGCTTGGACAAGAGTCTTCCTATAGAAGTCTGATAGAAATGGGAAGACTCGTCGTAGCAGCCCGATGGTCTGGAAGCAAAAGCCTGCTACTTGATTTGTGTGCTCTTTAAACAGAAGGGAATTGTCTAGGCGCACACCAAGATTTTTAACAGTCTGTTTAGGAGTTGGGGTAGGTCCTAAATCCAGAGGCCACCATTCCGGAGACCACAGGAGTGTGGCTTCCCCAAACAGCATTACCTCCGTCTTCCCTACATTACACTGGAGGCGATTAGCGGCCATCCAGTGAGATATTGCCCTCATTCCGTCCGCAAAAGATTTTTGGATTGCGGGCGTCAAGTTTTTAAAGGGGAACAGAATCTGAGTGTCGTCAGCATACGACACAGGAGTGAATCCATAAGATCTTACAATATCCGCCAAGGGGGCTACATACACGTTAAACAGTGTAGGGCTTAGGCATGAGCCTTGTGGTACTCCCTTGGTGAGCTCCCTTGAGATAGAATGGTGGGAGCCCAATCTTACCTCTTGTTGGCGTTCTGAAAGAAAGCTTTCCAGCCATGAGAGAGCCACACTCTCTGTACCCCTTTCCCTTAGACGATCAAGAAGTATCTCGTGAGACACAGTGTCGAAGGCCGCGGATAAATCTAACAGCACTAGAATCATTGAATTACCTCCATCCAATGACATTTTGATGTTATCAGTCACTGAGAGGAGGGCGGATTCAGTGCTGTGAATGGGCCTGAATCCAGATTGAGAGAAATCTAGGTCCTCCGTTTCCTCGATGTATTTAGACAAATGAGTGTTTACGTGTCTCTCAGTCATCTTACCGAGAAAGGGTAAGAGGGAAATGGGTCGAAGATTGGAAAGGTCGGTCCATGGAATCGCAGCATTCTTTCGAATAGGATTCACTACTGCTTTTTTCCATTCCGTGGGTACAGATCCTATCCTAAGGGAATGGTTGATCAGTTATTGAATGTGGGGCCCGAGCAGAGGTAGCAGAGATGCAGTTATTGTA
Source organism: Triturus cristatus (assembly GCF_964204655.1). Classification (NCBI taxonomy): domain Eukaryota; kingdom Metazoa; phylum Chordata; class Amphibia; order Caudata; family Salamandridae; genus Triturus; species Triturus cristatus. The sequence goes on from NC_140589.1 coordinate 1,804,808,543, forward strand.
GCTGATAGGAAGTCATCTGGGGAGCCAGATTTTATATGGCTCATAAGGGAGGTGAGGTCAGAGTCACTCACTGCTGGAAATGTCGTAAGTGTGGCTTGATTACGTGTGGGCAACGTAGAGGGGGAGGAGGGGCTATCATTATTTTGAGTGACAGCCGATAAAATGTTATCGTATATCAGATTAATTTTGCTTTCGAAGAACAGGGAGATTTCATCACATAGTTGTTGGGAGAATTCATCAGGGCTTTTGCATGCAGTGGGTTTTACGAAGTCCTGAAGAATTTTAAATAACTCCTTGGATCAGTTTCCCGCTTCTTCAAGTTGTTGGGAGATACTATTTTTCCGAGCAAGTTTAATGTTTTTGTGATATTTAGTCTGAGCCTCCTGATGTGCTTTCTTATTTCCTTCAGTTCGTGTTTTCCTCCACTTTTTTTCCAACCTCCTACATTTTTGTTTTTCTATTCTGAGCTCCTCAGTGTACCATGATTCCTGTTTGGTGACAGGGTATTGCTTATGCAATTTTAGAGGTGCTATTTTATCAATAGCTTCTCTGAGAGAATTATTAAATTTGGTTAACATGGTTTCTATACTGTCTGTCTCTATGGGAGTGGGCTGCCTCCATTCCTTTTGTAATTCCTCTACAGTGACTTTATGTCATTGTCGGCGCCAGATGGGTGGTAGAGAGTTTTTATTGGAGGGCTTATCCACCTTAGGTATTAAAAATTCCACCATGAAATGGTCGGACCAAATTATTTGAACCGGGGAGAAGCATTGTATTTTGGGAAAATTGGTGAACACCAAATCAAGAAGGTGGCCACCTATGTGGGTGGGCTCATGATTTTGCAAAGTCAAGCCAAGGGAGGATAATTCAGAAACCAAGGAGATTGTTTCAGGGACGGCGGGATTGTCAGCATGGACATTAAAGTCACCAAGGAGAAGAAAATCTTCTTTTGCTTTGAAATGTGGGGCCAGCATTTCCAGTAAAGCCAGGGATAAACCGGTAGAGGGCCCCGGAGGACGATATACTAGGGCACCTTTCCAAAATCTATTTGAGGCATATTGCAATTTAAAAATCAATATTTCAAAGAAAGGGCTGTGCTTCTGTTCTAGTGTGGTGATCTTCAAATGTTCTTTATGCATAATGGCTAGGCCACCACCTGTTTTTACTGGCCGATCAAAATGCACAAACTTATAACCAGAGGGAACCCCCACAGCAATAGCAGGGACAGTGTGGGGTTTCAACCAAGTTTCCGTTAGGAAGTATAGGTCGGGTTGAGCAGAGTGTATTAAATCCCATACCTCTAGTTGATGTCTAGGTAGGGAACGAACGTTTAGGAGAAGACATTTAGTTCCCTTAGTCCCGATGGGTGGAATATGTTCCCTATTGTTTGACTTCTCAGTACAGGGTATTAGAAAAGAAGTTTGAAATTTGCAATTAATGCAAGAAAAAGGGCCCTCGGGGCATGGCCAGGAATTTCTGGAGCAGTTTGGGAGAGGATGGGTCTGAGTTGTAGTAGCGTTTGCGCCGTGTACCTGAAATGGGGAATATTTACAGATACGAATGGAGAAGGTGTCTGGTCCCGTCCTGTCGCGGACGGGCGCAGACGGACAGGACTCTGGCACGACTCCGGCGCAGGTCCGGCGCGTCCGCAGTTCGCGTCCGCTGCGCGGAGTCATAGCTGTTCTTTTTAAAGCGCTGCTAGAGCGCGTCACCCGCCTGACCCACACCAAATATGGCCGCCAAAAAACCGGGAAGCCAGCCCTCGGCGTCAATACTCGGCCGAGGGTGGTCCGGAGGCAGGGAAGGGGGAAAGGAGCACACAGCGCCTAGGAGCGCGAGGAAGTATCTGAATCCACACCGCTCTGTAAGTACGCGATATGCGATATGAATCATGCAAATACAATGAAAGTTTTAAAATGCGCAAAGAGCACAAAGTAAAATAAGACACCTCCCGGCTTCCGCCTCAGGAGTGGAAAGGTTGCTGCTGTTAGTAACCACCGGAACAGATGTACAATTCCCTTTTTAAAGCGCTGCTAGAGCGCGTCACCCGCCTGACCCACACCCAATATGGCCGCCAAAAAACCATATTGATATGTCAGGGTCCTTTTTAGTGATCAACAGAAACTACCAAAGAACCTGGGGTCGTCTAAAAATGGAGAAATGGTCCCCACTTTGACCCTAGTTTGTCTCTTTTGCTTTACTGTGGTATGACAATTAAACTAAACAAAGACAGACAAGCCATGTTAAAAATTAATACAGACAATTATCACCGAAGTTGTGTCACTATAACATTCAGGCCTTTGTAAAGTTTAAAACATGAACAAATGGCCGCTATTGTTCTCTGGGAAAGGTGGCAACCCTAACAAAGACATTAAAAGAGACAGCAGGGCCAGTGTTGGGGGTCCTGCAAATATCATACCCACACCATGCCTTCTGTGATTCCTCCAGGCAGGTCTGGCTTTGCAGGAAAGAGCACGTTGCATTATTGGATTTGTAGTTTCAGAGGGCAGTGCGACAAGCACTGCAGCATATTTCTAAAGATACCATCCTTGGAGATTCTATGTTTGCTACATCCCCAACTTCACATATTTCTCTTTTTTTTGTAATTTGATATAGCACAAACTCGACCTGAAAGTATTGGAGCGGATTACATGAGCACCAGTTATATTACACAGGGCCACAATTATTTTGAGGCACAGGGATCGTAAGTGATTTGTCCAAAAGCATGTTGAGCCAACGCCGACACCTGAACTGGTTCTCTAGTCCCAATGTCTGCAGCTCTGTCCACAATGCCACATCTTCTCCCCACTCACATCTTCTGGGCAGGCAGTAGGTTCCTCATTGTGATTTTTCTGTGTGCATTATGTATGCCAACCATCACGGATGTTCATCTGCAACACATGCATCCTCTGTAGGTGCAGTTCATTCAAATTTCAAGGCTCAGCAGGTCGCCTAAGCTGCAGAGTTTAAAATCAGTGTATAGCAAGGATGTGGTCGTAATTTGGTATAGGGGAGCTCTTACCACACTGATCAACAGAGCCTTGTTACATATCAAAATAAGTGTCAGAGAAACTCTGCTCAACCCGCTGTAGCAATGACACAAGCAGCAGGGAATTCTTCACATAAATGTGTGTTAAGTTCAAACAGTACTGAAAATGTGAAAGCCAAGAACAAAACACAATTACATTGCAAATCAATTTAGAACACTAGAGGAAATATTTATAAGCAAAATATATTTAAATTATTAAAATTAGACAAGGGGAACCCAGGATATTACACTTTAAAGTTTTAAGGCAAACATTATATATAATAAATAAACCAACATTGAAAAATACCAGTTCACGGTTGACTGGAGCAAAGGCAAAGTTTCAGGGTGACCGCCATGGAGCAGAAGTTGGATGCACCAAGCAGGTCGTTCCAGTCAAATGTTTATCTTCTGACTAAAGTCTTTCAGGTTGGCATGGTCAAATGCTGAAGCTGGTGAGGGTCCTTCAAAGCCATTGGATATAGCGTCAAAAGCTCTGAGTGAAACAAAGCTGGATTTCATATCCGCCATTTTTTAAATTTATTTTTTAGAGTTTTATATAGCGCAAACACCCGAGGATATCAGGTATCAGAGCGCTTTACATGAGCACCAGTTTCGTTACTGATGGACACATTCATTTTTGGTAAGCACGGGGAGATTAAGTGATTTGCCCAGAATCACAGGATGTTGAGCATCGTTGCTGAGAATCAAACCCGGTTCACCAGCTCCTAGGTCAACCGCTCTAGTCGTAAGGCTACATCCTCTCGCCAATCATACTTCAATGGTCAAACAGATTCGCTTCCTTGCCCTGGCTCAAGGTTTTACTTTAGGATTAAGGGCCTGATTCTGAGTTTGACAGATGGTACTCTGTCCATCAGGATAGCAGAGGACATTACCTTTGCCATTCTGCTAAACCATCTGTCAAATTTAGATATGACCGCCAGCCTAACAGTCGCTCTGTAGGTCATCGCTGTACATTGAAAGAAACTGCCATTACGTGGGTTTCTTTCAATGCACAGAAAGTTTGGTGGACGACCGCCGTTGGTTTTGATGGCAGTTACTAAACATTTTACATTGTTTTGTTTATCAGATACAAAGACCCAAAGTGAGAGTTTATTTCTATAAAAAAAAAATGAATAACCCCCAAAGCCTTGATGTTTTTTTCCTGGGTGTGGGTGGTCATTATTTTTTTTCTGTCTCTCACCACCGTTTCATGGTGGCGATGAAAAAAACATACATTACACTGTCCACCCTAAATACGGCAGGCAGTGTTATTCCCTTCCCTGTTATCCCAAGGCCCTGACTCCATCGGGCCTTGGCATGAAGTATTCAGTCAACTGAGTCAACCGGGGTTCCATCAACTAAATAATTAATGTCCGATTATCTGCACATGAGGAGGACGGACTGAAGGTTTGTTGCATTTGTGATGGAGTGACCTAACTGCCAAACTATAAATCAAGTGCTACTGAACCATTTTGACCTGATTATGAATTTGACAGATGGTACTCTGTCCATAAGGGTGGTGAAGGCCATTACTTCCATCATCTTGCTGCACTACCATTCATAAAATTTAGAGATGACAACAAGCCCACCAGTTATTTCTGTGCAGTGAGAAGAACAACTGTGACAGCAGTTTCTTTCAATGTACGAAGGTTTTGATGGATGGCCACTGTCAGTTTTGACCACCAGTCACCAAACAGTATACATTTTTAGGTGTTTTTCAGAAACAAACTCCCAAAGCAGTAGTTTGTTTTTCAAAAAACTAATGCCCCCACACCCTGAAAGATTTTCCCATGGTGTTAGGGCCCACTATACCTTTTCTGTCCCTCCTTGCCAGTGTTTTTCTAGCTATGATGGACAGAAAAGACATTACACTATTCGACCTAAGAAGGGGAGGTAGTATAATGTCCTTCCTCTGGCGGTCCCCATCTCCGGCGAGCCGGCGAGAAAGTATACCTTCGATAGAATACTTAAGGTCTGCCCTCTCTAAATAAAGTGAGAGGACCAAGTGTTTGCAGACAGGGTTCTCCGTCATGTTTGTGTACCCTTGTCTGTCAAACTCTAAATCGGGCCCTTAGTAACTTTTCTGTTCTTAAAATCCCCCAGCAAGGTAAGGCTGGAAGCTGTATTCAGGCAGAGCTTCATGAGATCGGATACCTATATCGTGAGGTTCCACTGAACCTGTTTACAGCTTGACATAAAAATGAGTGGGACAACTGTGGTATTCTTGCCTGCCTAGGGCTTGACCTTCCTGGGCAAGTCTCAGCACCTTGTCACCAGAGGTGGAAAAAATGACTAAGTTCAACTTTTTTTCCAACTGCTGTAAAAGTTATTACTGGTCATCTTTCATGTACTCAGTACAAGCTTTTAGGCACCATGTCTTTTTCTAGCCAGGCATCCTGTAGAGTCCAGTTCTTTGTTGTTATCTGGGAACGTTTCTTGGAGCTAGATGTCCTTCTGCTGTGTGTGTCCTTGCAGCAGGCAAACAGAAAATATGCCACCTGACTCTTGGAGAGCAGTTACAGTTTTTGGGTGCCAGCAGTAGTCCCCGAATCTTCTTTCTTCCAACCAGATCTTCTTCAGACTTCTCACATCTATAAATGTTCAGGGGAGGTGGTGGTGAGGCATCTTCCCTATGCTAGGGAACTAGCCAGTGATTGGATAATTTTTCCTACCTATTTAAATAAAAATGAAATCTGTTCTTCTTTTTAAACATATGCCTACTTCCCATTGCAGCACCTCCTCTTTGCTTTACTGTAAAGGTTCCTTCAAGAAAGCACTAAATTAAAAATGGCTAACTCGTTTTTCTGTCATCAGATGTTCTGGTCCACACCCCTATTTAGACGAGGTCTCATCCCCTTATCAGGCCAACAACTGGTTACCCACTGCTGTACTGTTGCCAGACATTCTAGTAGCGTCCTGGGAATGACTAAAAGGAGATCCTGTTATCCCCATGTGGCATCTTCTAGTCAAAAGTGTGAAGACAGTTTTTTGTTCAGCCAACTATTCCTTCACCCCTCCCAGAAAGCTAATCCCTATTAAGTGCACAGCTGTTGACAACACCTGCACCTTCCTAGGCCCACTCAGGGGCCAAACCATAGTCCTTTAGAGAACAAGGACATTAAAACTGTCCAGGAATGTAGATTTGGCCTCTGGAGGTAAGATGAGAGGTTAAACTGGTTCTAGGCCAGTTTTGCCTCAGACAGCACAAAACAGACTTTTATAAAGACACCTTTCACTTAAGTTATAAAAAATCTGATGTCACCATTAAATCAGATTTTGAAAACTTTAGAAGATAACTTTAATTTATTTTGCTAGCATTTTGCCAAACAAGGACATAAGTTAATGATTTGATTTATTCTTAGGCCCTTATGTGGAGTTTGCAGACAGGATACTTAATCACAAACATGGCAGATGTGCTGTCCCCTATAAGTGAATTATAGCCTACACCGCGTGGAATATGGCAGGTAACATGTTTGCCACCTTTTTGATGGAGTGCCACATCTGCCAAATTCTAAATAAGGACTTAGTCTTATTCAAGGAGAATCTAGCAAAACCTACACAGTGTAAACAGCTTTGGGAAATTTAGAGTCCAATTTAGAGTATGGTGGACAGGGTACTGTGTTCCAACAGAAACTGAGCACCCTGTTCCCCAAACTCTAAGTTTGCCTGCCCAATTGTGCGTTGGATGGAACGTCAGGTTTGTGCCGACCAAGTAAAATTTACTCTGTTGGCATAAACCTTCCTTTGATGGCCCAAGGGAGAATGAGCCATCTAAAGTAAGCCATCTGTCCAGCCACCCTATTTAGACGGAAGGAGGGGGTTTTCTTTGCTGTCAGGAATATCCACACGGCGAGGGACTGATTATTTTTTTTTTTTAAATGACTCCTGCATAATGGGACAACATTAGGGGTGGTGTAACATCCATAATTTAGTGTAGAGGAATTATTACACAAGAATTCAGTGAAATTGCGCATAATTACTCAAGAAGAGTAATTGTGCATTGAGCGCTATTTCTTAGTGCAAAAATGCCCATCCACATCCAAAATGGGTAGGAAGATACGTTTTGCACTAAGAAATAGGGCGCAACAGAATACAAATAGCAAGGCCGAGCAGCTGCTCACGCTGACTAAATGTACTATTTGCGTACGATTTTTCACTAACTTACTCCTGGCATTTAACACTATTTTTTTACTGCAAAGTGCACCTGGCATAAAGAATGAGAGCGAGAATGTATGTTGCACTAATAAATGGCGCCATATGCAACACAACATGAAACGCATGTGCAAGCAGTGGCTTGTGCTTGCTCAATGTGCTCTTGGGGTATGATCCCCCTCCCCACTTAGTTACGACATTTAGCGCTATTTTCTTAATGTAAAATTCACCCTCACGTCCAAGATGAATGCAAGGATGCATTATGTGCTAGGAAATAGCGCTAAATGCAGTAGAATATGAATACCAACAGTGAGTGGCTGATCACACTTACTAAATGTGCTGTAGGGGTTTTTCCACCAAATTACTCCTAATTACGCAAGCAAGCGTAATCGCATTATTATCAGTGAATCTGCCTCAAAGAATAATGCAGAATTACTAAAATGACTTCGATTACTCTGGCGTAATGAAATTCCAGCCAGGCCTAGAAAAAACTCTCATTGGGTTGGGGCTATTAGTTTTTAGAAAAATATCTATTTTTTTAAAAGAAATGTTTGAGGTAAGTGTCCGTCACCAATGACGGACACACAGAAACATTTAAATGGCTTTGTATGAACGACTGTGTTGGAGGTTCATACAGACTTATAGATTTCACCCCAGGCACAACAATGAACTCTTCATTTAGCAGGCAGAGTAAAGGTGGGGTGACAAACATACAGGGGCCGATTCACAGAATTAGCTTAAGACAAAATCCTAAACTTACTACTTTTGGTATTCACAGAAGTTAGGATTTAGTCTTAAGTTTGTCTTAAGACAAACTTAAGACAGACTTAAGACAGACTTAAGACAAACTTAAGACAGACTTAAGACAGACTTAAGACAAACTCTTAAGTCTGTCTTAAGTCTGTCTTAAGTTTGTCTTAAGACAAACTTAAGACTAAATCCTAACTTCTGTGAATACCAAAAGTAGTAAGTTTAGGATTTTGTCTTAAGTTAGTTCTGTGAATCGGGCCCCAAGTTCCCCACCACTCTGACTGCCCTTACTCCATCCTCCAACTCTAAATCGGGACTTAGTCTATGTGAGGGCACACTATTTTAAATATCTGGGGTGCCTCCCAGTCCTGTGGGCTTGCAAGGCACACTTTAGGAGTGACTTATTAATATATGAAAAGAGATTTTCCTACATGGAAAATGCATTTTCCTCTCCATCTGCCACTGCACTGCTTTTAAACTAAAACCCAGCCAGAGCACATGGGTGCTCCTGGCATCAAACGTGGCTTGTCATATATGTGGGTGGTGTAGATACACTGTGCAGCCCACATATAACAATTAACTCCTATGACAATGGTGCATTTTTTGTGTCATCTACCATGAGCTTATAGCAAATTTAAACAGACCAGTTGCCTGAAGACAATTTTAAGAGTATCTCAGAAAAGGCAACTTTGCTACACCACTTTACTGTTTGGGTGGAAAAGAGAGCCATAGTTTTGGTGCAGTGGGGACTGTCCACCATGGAGCCCAATAGCATGTTTACACTACACTGCTGCTGGCCGTATACCGAAGTCGCGTAATTCCCATATCTACGGTTGGCACTGAGATAATCAAGAAATGCCACTATGGCCAGTCCCTCTCTGGTGCACCACTCTCCTCTGCCACACTGCTCCAGCACACCACTGGTGGTCATGGCCTTCTTCCTGTCACTATTTCTGTCACAACATCAACAAATATATGACCATATGACTGCCATGGCAGTGCAGAGCTAGTGGCCGTTTGCATGCACTCAGTCAGTTAAAGAGGTTGAAGGCAGATGAAGAATACAACCAAAAAGTTTTGAGTGGGGAGTTTGTGTTTACTTCCGTGGATTCTCAAGCCATGTTCAGCAATACAATGACACCGTGGTATGAAAGTATCTGGGCTCGGTTCTTTAGAAACCTCTTTTGAGCTTTACTGATGACCAATGTGGACTTTCAAGGAGTAAACGAAGTACCAAGTGGTCCACAGGGTCAGATGCTGCCAACAGTTTGAGGAGGATTGTTGTGGGCTTCGCTCACCTCTCACATGGATGGAAAATCACTTTTTGTCAAATATATGGATTGCACAATTGAATCTTTGTGACAAATGTGGTGAAAAATGCATAACCTCTGGTGGCACTTTCCTTCTCTCACAGTTCAGCTGTTCATGGTTTACTCCTGGGTTTTCAATCAGCTGATCAGGTTTTACTCCCGGTTTTTTGGTCACTGTCTGCAATCCCTGTTGCTACAGACTACTCCAGACCTACTCCAGCTTTGGAGGAAGTTGGAAGGAGTTGAAGCCTTGGCTTTTCATTAGTACATCAAGGTACTCTTTAACTTATTTTAGCTCATCCCTGCTATATCCAATTCCCAGGCACCCTCTAGGTGTAAGTAATGCTTTATGTGTAATAAATAAATCAATAAATGATGCATTTTTCATTATGGAGGGGACACACCGATTTCCCCGGACCAAAATGAGGTGAATCCCTCCCCTCCGAAGGCTACCGCCCTGTGCAATGATAGCCTGAGACCCAAATCTTGTTGTTTGGCTAGATATGTCACAATCTCAGGCCGTATTTATTTTTGTAAGCATGAATTTAAAACTTGCACTAAACACTCCCGAGCGTTCCCCTTTGCATGGGTGTAACTTAATTTTCCCTGTGATACGTAGTAGGTTATACATCAACTCCCCCACAACCCAATACCTCCCTGTGCATAAGAAGACATCCTGCAAGCTCAAGCTTTGCTTTGTAAACAGATCCCACTGGCACCTCTGACCTTTAAAGGTCCTCTTAGGGCCCCTCCTCAGAGCTTAAACAGGACAGTCACTCATTCGTGAGTCCTTGCACTCTAAACCTCATACGGGAAGCCCGCTCACCCAATAGCAACCCAACCTGGGGCATCTCCAATGGAGACAAACTGTAGCCTGAAGACAGCATTATCTCCACCCAAAAAAAAATTCTGACCACACATGAAATGAAAACAATTTTCTGTCATATAGCTACTAACTATTAGGATGGAGAGTGGGAAAGTAAGTGGCCTACCAGCAGCGGCTCCTGTTCTTGCTACGGTGTATCTTGAGGCGTCGGGAAGAAGCATTCATTGCGGCGAGGAGGGTAGGAATAGAGTCCGAGCCATACCTCGCTACATCTTTTCAGTGGCGGCCGGCATGGCTACCGGGGCGGGCGGCTCGTGCGGGGGGCAGGTGATCGCGCATAATTTAAAAAAAATAATAATAACTTACCTTCCCACCGGGTCCCGCGTCTCCGCTCCTGCTCTTCTCCAGAAGCACAACCAGGCCCCACTGACCAATCACAACGCTGCAATGCAGCATTGTGATTGGTAGGCACCCAGGCTCCCCTGACCAATCACAATGCTACAATGCAGCGTTGGGATTGGTTGTGAGTGTCCTGGTTGGACGCTCCACCAGGGAATTGGAGCCTGGGCTTGAACACCACGCGACTGTAATGCAGCCTGCATGGAGAAGGGGAAAGTGCGCATGACTGGTTTGGGTGGCCCGAGAGGGCCGACCAAACAGTGATTTCGCACTTGAGTGGGCAAACCATTCTGCCCCTACCCCGATCCGTGAGCAGAGCAGCCCCGCCCACCCGCCCGCCCGCCAAGGAAACCTAACATGATAATAACTGAAAGTTATTATCATGTTATGTTTCCTCTTCTTGCACTGCTTGAAAGCAGTGGGGTGACGCTCATCCGCCATAGCGGAGGAGCCGCCACTGCACCTTTTGCTGACACAGCCCTGTGGCCATGCCCACTGTCACCTCCTACCACCACAAGATCACCCATGGCTCTAGCACAGAAGGACAATCATGATGGCGGGTCATGCCCAAAGCAAGGGCATCATCTGATGGCCTGCCACCTTGTCATGCGCTTTCGTGTAGTTCCTTTATATTCCTATGCAGGATCAGCGCATTCGGATAACATAAACTGTGAGTTTGGTGGCAGACTGGTTCCGAGCACCCCCACTGAGAATGTTAGCCTGTGTGAATTAGGTAGCTCACAGTGCCACTAGAATCTCCTCTTATCGGGGAGAGAATAGTTTCTGGCAACCTTAGAACATGGCAACCCCGATCCCTCATAATCGTGGAAACAATGTACTACTTTTCGTTCAGTCACTCGTGCTCACTTATTCGGTCTCAGAGAGTTACACAGAAGAAACAGTTTGGCGTGTTACAATAAGAATTTATTGCACAGTTGTTCTAGTGTAAAATAGATGTGCTACAACAACCGTTAGACAGTAGCAGATATATATGATTAGCAGTACAGTGAATATAAAAGGATAGTACAGTTCTATCATCTTGCAATGATCATGAATATAAAATGCATGGTAAAAGAAAGTGCGTACTCCTACGATGCCTATCGAGATGTACCTAAGTGTACCTAGCATGTGAGTAGGTGTGAAGCCAAGAATCCCTCTAGGTTTAGTCTAACCCCATTACCTGAACTGAGAGAGTGTGGGACCCCGTCCTGGTCTCGAGTTGGACACCCCGCGAGGGATGTGTCAGACCACTGTCAGCTGGAACATCTGCATGCAGGAGCCTCAGCGTCTCTGGTCAGTGTGTCGGCCTGGCAGTCTCTGTTCCCTCTGGCGAACACTAGTAAGATGTACTGTATTTATACAGAAAGTATCTAGGGCTCCTTTGTCCCTTGTTTCTTGTATTAGCCATTGTTGAATTTGAGGATGACGTATGGGATGAACCTTGTACGTAGATATTATGCAGGTGGTGTAGTCCCTACCTGGTTTCCAAGAACCCTTATGAATATTCATTCATACTGTGTGAGTCTATTGATGAAGTTTTAGGACTCTATTGTTCAGGACAAACTCTCCTTCTGCGCCCAGGCCTATTACTAGGTAAAGGTCCAATCCTAAAAGTTTTGTTACTGTGTAGTGTAGGGGAGGTGATGTAGGTGAAGGTATATGATATTACCTGGATCTACATTAGGGTACCTATATGAAACATAACAGCGCCCGGTCCCACAGAGCCCTTCATAAATGTTGGCTCTCTCCATTTTGTGAGCGAGCCTCAGGACAATTGCAGTGATCTTTCACTCACGAACGGGATCAGAAACAAAATCTCCTTTCACAAATGCTCACCCATGAGACTCAATTCTTTGATGATGTGACATTTAAACTGAGATCATCTCTGAAATCCAAAGGTTTTCCATGAGTGAAACTTTTGTTTATGTTTGCTGTATTTCTAAAACAACCATCACGATCAACAGGTATTGAGGAACCTGCCATGTCCTTGCTGTCTACAAGAAGGCTGCTGAGTGTGGCCCAGATGTCAGGGAATAATGAATTTCAGATTTTCACTGCCAGAATAGAAAAGGCCCTGGCTCCTTTCCTGAACTCACAGTGCTAATGGTTCAACAAGAAGCTTTTCATAGCTGATCCACAATTTAGCTGATCCACAATGACAAGTACGGCAGATGTTGTGAAATTTGTTATACGCGTTTGGATGCAGAAAATGAACAGCCATGTGTGCTCTACAAAGTGCATTGAACATGATTTGGGCTAGTGAAGAACAGGAAAGGACAGGTGACAGGTTCCCATTTGCCCTCAAGTAAGTACCTGAGCATCTGTGAGATGCACTCTCTCCTGGCGTCAGATTGCCACATCGGCAGGCATAGACGCGCACCACTGCAGTAATCTAATCGGGGTAAGACTATAGCTGGGAGAGATGAACGGCTCAGATGTTCTGTTGCTACAAGGGGGGTACTTTATCCCGCATGACCCAAGGATGCTGTGCTCATCCCTCTTTGATCTGAGTTTATTTCATTCTTAAAGATTAGGAATAATAAATTGAGTGCAACTTGCTCTTCCCACACATCAGCAGACTTAAAAACAATAATGAAAAAATTAAAGGAGACTTCCAAGGAGAAGAATGATGGCTGAATGTGATGAACCGCATGCATTTTGAAGTTTCGTCCAACGAAGACTGCTATACGATGAAGGCGTTGTTACCTCAGGGATGAAAAAATGCCATAAATATGTACTTTGGTGATATATATCTTCGGGGTACGTAGATGTGAAGTTAGGAGTAATAAATCTATTCTTCCCTATATGCACTCACCTTTCGATATTTTGTCCTTTGATGACAATATTTTGGGAGTCGCTGTCCATTAGTACAACCAGTAAAAACAATACATCACCACTTTCTCGCAGTGCATCTAGTGTACTCATGTGATTACAGAAATACTGCATATTTCCCTATTTTGTTGGGAGAATATTCATAGAAGGTAATAAACAGGCATTCATCTCCGCTATAATTGGTTCTTTGGGTATTGACTCTTCTTCAATGGATGCTATAAATAGCTGAGCCACTTGCAAGCATTACTGAGAGCCCCTCGCTCTCCATCTTTTGTTCTGATCTGCTGAAGGTATCAGTGCAAAGCATGGCTTTCCTTTTACATTCGTCAATGAAGACAAAGTAGTACTTTGGACCACCCATACCTTTTTGTAGAGCATGTATCTCCATTTTCATTACTCAGTTAATGGCCCAATCTCTCCTGCAAACACTATGCTTTGGAAATTAGAATGTTTTACAATCTTGAAATATATGGAGAGAAATAGAAGTCTAATTGTATTTGGCTGAGACTCATGGAAGCTCTAAACAGATACTTGTCCTGCCATGCATTGAACGTATCTCTTTTGGATCAAGATCTGTTCCACCAGAGCTAAAGCAGTTATGGCCCCTTTTCTAATTGACATTGTTGCAACTTGCAGGGCAGCTACATGGGTGTCTGTACATGCTGTCATGGTGCAGTCATTGAGTTTGCTGCCAGGGCTGATATAAGAACTTGAAGAATCCCTTTCCGCAAGGATTTATGCAGCTCTCCTCCTCCCATTTTGAGAGCGCTGTGAAAATGAGGTCACATATTTGTACCTGAGGGAACAATGAGACTCAGGCGATGGATAATAATAATAATTACACATTTATGACGTGTGAATGTATCATCCCTAAGGGTATCCAGGCGCTACTGCCCAGAGTCACATGATGCTGAGCTGAGCAGCTGCTGGTGATCGAACCATGCACCTTGCGCTCCTGAGTCAGCCACTCTGGCCGCTGCGCCACACCTCTCCCTCTCATAAAAATAAACTTGCCAGTAACTGTGTATGGCAAAGCCATGTGTCTGACCTACCTAACCTGTATATTCTAAGATGATTACACCTGTCTGGGAAATAAGAATTGAAGTAAAATGCCTGAGGATCTTTGGAGAGTCAAACAGAGGGTTCCGGGAGATGTCTTGTGGAATACTATAAACATTTAGTTTGTTCTAGATAACTTGTTAAGAGTCCGCATTTATTTTGTTTACCTTTTCGTGATGACCCACGTTCACATATTTTTATATTTATAATCTACATACAATATATGATGTGGAGGTGAGCGTTGAAGAAAACTATAGAGCCTTTGAGGTAAACCTCCTTCAGAAAAAAACAGGAAAGAAGCCTCTTCTAATTTCTGTTTCTTGTTTTCAGCAAGGATAGGTCTGTTTGGTATATGTTTTTTAGTTTTATCCTTTCTACGTCTATGGGCATGTGTTCATTTATTCCATTCTTAGTTTATTTGTTCATTCATTCCCTCATACTTGTAGGCTGCAACTTGGATTAGTAACTTGGTGGCTTTCTATAGGCGGGACCAGGACTTGGGCACGCCGCCGAGTATGGCAGTCGCGCTGGTCCCCCAGAGTCTAGGCGTGGGTGGGGTCACCGCACACAGGAAGTGATGCGGGCGGCTCCTGTCCTCACGCCTGCACCTGATTGGGTATTTAGGGCTGTGACCCGGAAGCGCAAGAAGCAGTTCCAGGTCATACAATGGAAATACAGCCAGGAAGCCGGTTCTAACCGGGTCCCTGACCGAATGGACAATAAAAGGGCTGTGGAACAATGGATCAGTCTCTTTCTCTGCCGCTCCACAGCCTGATCAGACCACGAGGGCCTCGGGACCGCAGTGCTGGCCTGGTCACACACGGTTCCCAGATTTCAATGGAGAGGGGGTGAGTCTGTGTGGGCCCTGAATCATTCAGTAAAAAGTATCAACAACCGTGTTGACAAGTTATTCCGATCCCCACAGCTCCAGACAATTGCACATGGGTGCATCCGTGGGGAGCCATTTTTCTTACAGGATGGCGTGCACCTCTCCAAGCAGTGTGGTAAATATTCTTTGTTACCTAATACTGAATTTCATACGGAATCTTAAGTAAAGTAAAATAGCTCAAAATAACAAGAGGCAGAATCCGTGGTATAAGAGGTTTTCTAAATGGGCTTTATTCCATCAAAAATGGCCGACTCGAGTCGCGGCCTTCAGGTTCCGTCACCACGGGGGTTCAGGAAGTGAAGTACAATACTTTATTGACAGACATGTATTTTTATAATAAGTACATTACAATGAAACGAATGTAGAAGGCGTAACATTTGATAAGAAAAGTGACATAACAGGTACGTAATCGAAACTAGGCGTAATAAGGAGCGAAAAGAAACATGATTGGCTCTGGTTATCTTACATAGGTGGATCTATACGATAATACTTAACATAGATGCGTGCGCAGCAGTATGACGTGTGATTGACGTGCAACTAGGGGGTGAAGGGGACTTGACGTTTTAGCTTTACATGTGGAGACGAGAAGTCTGGGGGGTCAAGTCAACCTAATCCCAAATCATATCTAACATCCTATGTTTAGAGAACTATGTTATCCACAAGAAGAGACTCTCGGACAGAATCTATTCTATACTGACTGTGTGCGTGTACAAGCGTCTAAGTGTCTATATGAGATGCGAGGGGGTAGGAATATTCCATGGTAACAGGGCTATGAATCACTTGCATGAGGACAGAGAAACCGGGCCTTTTGCTTGGTAACTGGAGGAATGTTTACTTAAGCTACTAGGCAGTAATGCATCGGCTGAGGGGGAAGCAGATAATTCGAAGGTGAAATACAGCTTCTTGGCAGAGAATAGGCTGATGTCAGGCTTCGTGGGCCGCGCAGGGAGTAGGACAAAGTTCATGGATACAGATGCGAGCTCAAGCTGAAGCTGTCAGAGACAGAGAGCAGGGAAGGCTTTGAGGACAGAATCGGGCCTACTTGCCTGAACTGTAAAAATAGAGTAACTTAGCCATATAAAGTCGGTGGCCTTTCATACTTAGGAATCGAATATCCAGCCCATCGATGGCGGATCTGACAGAGAACATGTTGACGGTGGACACACATATGTTTGCGTTTTGGAAACTGGAACTGGAGAGAACATACATGTCCTTGTGACATGTACATAGAACCGTTGGGGTCCAAGATAGGGGACATAACTGATTAGGAAAATCCACATTTCCACATTCCCTCCTTGTCCCCTACTTGCCCTTCAAGAGATATCAATCTTCATCATTCCATCGATTTGCTCATGGAGCATCATTTCTTCTTCCTTCTTCTTCCGGCATTTTGAACGAGAATTTTGATATGGAATGCATGATGTGGCACACAGACCACAAATCGCTGGTCCACATTGCAGGCATAAACAACAACTGAAGAGCATAAGAAGGCCAATACCTAGGAAGGATAGAACTCTCCATCCCCAGGCTGATATCACACTCCAAAACCACCCGGACCACGTCCAAGTGCCTGGATTTTCGTGTATCTGGCTTACAATCTTATGAAGGCGTGTTATAGCTTTATATACAGATGGCGAATTTTCTGGTATGAATATGCAGCAGCTGGATCCGATGACCCTGCAAGCTCCGCCCCTATCGGCCAGGATGACGTCAAGGACAAGACGATTCTGGAGAACAACAATTCTCATCACTGATTGTTCCTCTGTCAGATTGCCTAGGGCGGCTATAGTCTCGTTTACTACAGCTTCGAGAGTCTTGGTGAGTCTGCGTATCAGCTTACTATTTGATACGGTACCTATATAGGGAAAGATACCTTTATTGAAATCTACATACTTGTCCCATGCCGTCTCAGTATAATCGACAACTGGGAGATCTCTACGCTCTCTTTTGTGTACTAAATGAACATTTCGATAATAATCAGGGGGAGCTAGGAAAACAGGTGGCAGAAGGAATGCTATGTAACAGGTACCATCCCAATCTAGAGGCAGAAGCATATATGCCGTCTGACCACATATAAAGTAAGAATGGCGAGAAGCTCTAAATGACGATTTACCTTGATCACTATATTCTATTGTAGTAACGCATTGGCTATGGCCCATATGTATGGAACCAACTTTTCTCACACATAATTCACCCTTAACTGGAAATACTGACATAGTGGGCAGAATTAGTTCAACTTCGGATTTGACATTCAAAATCATAAGATTAGGTGTAAAATTACCTAATTTATACACTTCATTTTCTAGATCAGTTCCTGTTCTACTGGGTCGACCCTCCTTATTAGGGTGACAGACTTTGAATAAAACTAGATTCAGATTTCCCCATATCCAATGTTGCTGATAAACTGCTGTGTCTGGGTCTATGGAATTTAATAAACTAAACCATGCTCCACAGGAGCCATTGTGTGTGAACGGATGTGGAAAGAAAGGCAGAACTCCTTTGTTATTCTGATAGGGAGGGAGTCGGCCACACACCCAACAATTGGTGGCATTACTGGTCTGATGGGAATGATGTAACATGCTAATGAAGGTGTTATTGCGCAGCGCAAGTCTATAAGACAATTCATGCGGAGGTAAGTCACTAAAAGAATGTTCAGCAGCAACATTATAAACATGTCTAGAAATAGGGTAATATATGTGCAACAACATACTTGTAATAATTATAAAAAGACTTAATAAAAACAAAATTAATAATGTCACTATGCAGTGGCTACGCAGTGATTTACAATACGCCTGTCGTTTCAACATTTTTCCGGTATTTCCTCTACTTAGGTCCAGGGGATACATGTCAGAGACAATTCAACCGCTTCACCTTGGAGAGGACTTAAACAATCAAATTGCTCGACGTCCTAGGCCTTAACTTAACTTTGTAAAGTTCGCTTTCAGTTTTTTTCCACCAAAGGAAGTTTTGAATCAGTCTGTGAGGGAGTGCAGGGCACAGTGTCTATATCTGAAGGTAGTCCATGAAATTTTTTTATGTGACTTGAATGAATCCAACCTTTGCGTCCCTCGATCTTCACGGCTGTTCTTGTGGTCAACAGGACCAACTTGGGTGCTTTCCACCTGGGCTCCAGTTGATTTCTCCTGTCGAAATTTCTCACAAAGACAAGATTACCCGGAACAACGTCATGGGGTTTCGCCTCAGTGTTGTCGGGAAAAGCTGCAGCTACCTGTGAACGAGAAGATTGTAGTGCAGACATCAAGGAAGCCAAGTAATCTGTCAGCATATTACAGTCAATATCAGTTATTTTGCGTGGTATAGGCGTCCCCCACATATTCGGCGGTCTACCGAAGATCACCTCATACGGGGATAGCCCTGTTCTAGAGTGTGCTACCATTCTCATGTAAAAGAGTGCAACTGGTAATGCTACTATCCAGTCGACACCTTTCTCTCTACACATTTTGGACAGTCTGATTTTCAGTGTCTGGTTATGTCTTTCTACGAGACCTGCTGCCTCGGGATGTCGGACACAGTGGAATTTCCACTGATAACCTAACAGAAGTGAAACGTGTTTCATTAATTCGGATGAGAACGGCTGGCCGTTATCTGAGTAGACAACACGTGGTAAACCGTATCGTGGGAAGAATTCTCGAACCAACTGTTTGGCAGTAGTCGGGGCAGTGTAATCTGAAACCGGGTATGCCTCCGTCCAACGGGACAGAGCGCAAACAACTACGAGAACATATTTGAATCCTCGACATCGTTCCATCTGGATATAATCCATCTGTAGGACTTCAAAAGGGTGATCAGGAGGCTGAAATCCACCCTGTTCTACGGGAACACTTTTTCCTGGGTTGAACTGGCAGCAGATCATACAGGTACGGACCTTTTGTTTGGCTGCTGCTCGTAAATGCTTATTAAACCAAATGTGTTGAATGCTGTCTAGCATAGCTTTCTCTCCTAGATGTGCTGGACTATGTATAGTGTTAATTATGGCTTGGACCATTGAATCAGGAAGGAACCATACAGACTTTTCCTTCATCATCCATCCTTGGTCCGTTTGGATCCCTCCTAATTCAGTCCATTTCTTTATTTCGTCTGGTGTAGCATGTGTCTGTATGTCAATTACGTCAAGAGTAGGATCTTTAACTGTCATACAATGTGTCGGTGTCGGGACTATTGTCTTTGTCATATCGGGGGTTTGAGTTTGAGCAGTCAGTTTAGCTGTTCTGTCGGCTAGATCATTGCCTTGGGAAATGGTATCAGTAACTTTTGTATGGGCTTTACATTTCATAATTGATATTGCAGTGGGTAGATGTATTGCATCTAATAATGCATGAATGAGGGGTCCGTGCTGAATGTGGGCACCGTGAGAAGTTAAATAACCTCTCTCTCGCCACAGCACGCCGAAGTCATGTACAACTCCGAATGCATAACGTGAATCAGTGTATATGTTGACTTTTTTATCCGTGGCTTGAATACAGGCTTGTGTCAGAGCGATGAGCTCTGCGGCTTGAGCTGACAAAGTATTTATACGATTAGTTTCAACAACTTCAGTATCTGTTGTGACTGCGTAAGCGGCTACTAACTCTCCTGTACTTGTTCTCATGCATGAACCATCGACATAAAATGTCAAGTCTGGTTCTGACAATGGAACATCGGTCAAGTCTTGTCTGGGTTTTGTCGTTACAGTAATGACTTCAATACAGTCATGGGCTAGTGGGTCTGTTCCGATTACTGGCAAAAGTGTGGCAGGATTCAATGTGTTACAGCGTCTTATTTCTATATGTGGCTGAAACAGTGTCAGTTCATACCCTGTAAGTCGTGCTACGGTCAAGTGTTGTGTTTGTGTTCTATTTACAAGAACCTCTACTGCGTGTGGTACTTGAACTGTTAATGGATGTCCTAATACTATGGCATCGCTTTGTCTGATTGCTAAAGCTGTCGCTGCTACTGATTTTAGGCATGCAGGCAAAGCCTGAGCTACTGGATCTAATGTACTAGAAAAATAAGCACATGGTTTGTGTGCTCCTGCTTGTTCCTGTGTGAGTACTGACAAAGCAGTACCTTCGCGTTCTGTAACAAAGAGTGTAAACTGTTTTCTGTAACATGGTGTTGCTAAAACTGGTGCTTGACATAAAGCTTTCTTTAGGCTTTCAAAAGCTTGTGTATGTTCCTGAGTCCAAGGGAGAACAGTCGATGTGGCTGCCTCCTGGGTTGTCAACTGAATGAGTGGTTTTGCTAGGAATGCATATTGCGGGATCCACTGTCTACAATATGAAGTGAGGCCTATGAAAGCCCGCACCTCCTTTTGTGTCTTAGGTATTGGCATGGTAACTATCAACTGAATACGGTCGGGTGTGAGCTGCCTTCCCTCCTTGTCCAGCGAGTGTCCAAGATAAACAACTCGCTGGACACAGAATTGCAGCTTAGAAGGGGAAACCTTGTGTCCTTTTTCGGCTAGAAATTGTAAAACTGTCAGTGACGCTTTTTCACATTCAGCTTCGCTTCTTGCGGTGATCAGCAGATCATCGACGTATTGAAACAGAGCCGTGTTAACTGGCATGTGGATACTGTCAAGTTCTCGTTTCAATGCTTGGCTATAGATGCTGGGGCTTTCTGTAAATCCTTGAGGTGCGCGTGAGAATTTAAAGCTACGTCCATTTAAACTAAATCCGAACAAATATTGGCTTTCCGGATCTATTGGGACACTGAAGAAGGCATTCTTGAGATCGATTACAGTAAAGAATGTCGCTTCGGAATCAATAGCTGTCAGTAATGACGAGATATCTGGGACCACAGGGAATTGTGGCACAATGCATTTGTTTAATTCGCGCAGGTCAATAACCAATCGATATACTGGCGGGGCCTTCGGATCTGTTCGTTTAAGAATCGGTATTATCGGTGAATTACATATATTGGAGTCTGTTTCCACAACTACTCCTTGGGCAATGAGCTCGTCAATGATTTGTAGTAAAGCCACTACAGCATCTGGTGGTAACTTGTATTGTCGCATTCGTGGTAGCACCACTCCTGCCTTTAGCGTGACTCGATATGGTGTAATATTCATGCAACCAACATCAGTAGGGCCTTGTGCCCATAGACGTGTAGGTAAAGTCTGTAATCGGGGATCCATGTCTCTAGATACATAGTGACCTTTAAAATCACGTAAAAACAATCTTACTCCTTCCGGAGAACAACATATTATAGCTCCTAGGGCTTTTAACGTTTTTATTCCTAATAGGTTTTCTGGACATGATTTAGTAAGCAATAAATCTGTAGTTCGGGTCAGAGGTCCTATCGTGAGTGGCAGAGGCTGTGACACTTCATTAACAATAGGTTTGCCTGAAAAACCAAGGGAAATATTTTGAGAGCCTGAGAGGGGTGCCCCTGGAACTTCACTACGTTTTATAGTTGTTCGACTTGCCCCTGTATCGAGTAAGAATTTTCTATCCTGACCTAATAATTCACTATGTGCATAAGGTCCTTCTTGATCTACAGGAATCTCGATAAGCGGTAAGTCAACTTCCCTCTCTAGGCTGGTTCATGCGTAACGCTGATACTCAGGATATTCATACTGTGCAGTCTGATACATTTGTCGTGTTGCGGTTTGTGTGGCAGTAGCAGGCAACGGTGGTGCAGCTGGCACAAACTGTATTGGCTGTTGTGCGGCTGGCATGGCCTGGGAATGCGGCATAGCTCCTTGTTCATTCTGATCTTGTCTATGTGGCCGTGATCTTTCTTGTGTTTTACCTATGGCGATATTATGTTTTAGAACTGGACAATCGTGTACGTAATGACCTGGCTTTTTGCAATAATTGCATGTTCCTTTTACCGGTCCTGCTGAATCGGACTGTGTCGTACCCTTTCTATGTCCTTCAGCCGGTACTGTCTGAGACACTAGCATTTTCATTTTTGTATCTTTCATGCGTCTTTGTTCGTGTTCTTGTTCATCTCTAATTCTATTGTGATGATACTGTAACATTTGTAGCATTTGCGACGGAGTGTTACTTTGCCAGGTACTCTCGAATTTCAATATTCTATTCTTTACTGGAGGTAAAGCATTTTCTACTAATTTTGTCACAAATAAATGTGGATACGACTCACTACTTGTTTTTATACCACTATTTATTCCAAAACATTTTTCAAATCGGGCATAATAGTCACTTGTGTCTTCATCGTGTTTTTGTTTACAGGCCGTGATTGCACCCCAATCTTCCTTTTTCGTAGTTAATAAACGTGGCAGTACTTGTACTAGTAGACCTGGTAATGCTTTGACTTTATCCCCGAGCCCTGAACCTGCAGCTCGGGCCTTTTCTTCCCTTTCTAATGCTGTCCAATCTATCTTTTGGTCTCCCACTTCCCACTCTTTTTCTTTCAGTTTTTCATAAATGCCAGCAGGTAAGAGCACCTTTAATATCGTCATAATATCAGGATAGGTATACTCTCCCATCAGCAACATGTCCTTAATTTCTCGGTGGAAACCCGCTGGGTCTTTGTCATGACTTGGTACTACTTTCTTCATTTCTAACAATTCAATTTTTGATATGGGTGTGTATACAAACACACGGTGAAACTCGTTGTCTTCGCCTTTTATTGGGTGCACTTCTCGTAAGGGATTTTGTCTATCCATATAATACGGCGTTCCTTCTCTGCGGGGCAGCGAGAAAGAATCCGGACTTACAAAAAGGACATACTGTTTACGTGACACTAATATTTCTTTAATTAACTTGTTACCAGAACCTCTCCATCTGTTCGTGAGTAGTTCCGTTAATATATCAGGTAAAGGACCAGGGTCAGCATGTTGGCTCTTATATAGTATAAGAAGCTGCTGAATCATATAGATTCCAGCTAAACGTTGTTCATCTGTACTAAGGTTAAAAAACGTGTGTGCTACGGTCTCATCACCGTATTTTTCAGGACTGTCAATCCAGTGAACAGCTGATCTGGCTAATTCTTGCTCATTCATGGAATCGAGGAGGTGGTAACCCCTTCGTTCTCGTAGTATTTTATCTGCGGCTTGAAACGAATGTTCAGGAGACTTCAGATTTATTACAGGCGTCGGATACGTTCTGCTATTATTTGGACATACAGAGTGTATGGGATCAGAAAAACATCTAGTATTTTCACAGGATCTTCCTCTGCCTACATATGCTATGGTTTCTGACTGTCTTGCGGAATTCCCTGATTCGGACACTTCATCTTGCTCGAACTCGTCTGTTCCCAATCTCTCTTCATGAATACGCTCTATTTCTTTACGGATTTTTCGGCACATGGCTATTATACAATTTTTCTTATCGTGTCTCCCTTCTGATATATTCTGGCTCCATCTTGTAAGAGTAAGCATTGTATTCGGGTCTACCCCCGGTCGGTCTTGATTTCTGATCACACAGTTTATGAGGAAACGTAGCAGTTCCCCCTGTATCTCTACTTTCTGGAATTCCATAGCTCTGTTAATACATCCTGGATCTCGTCCTGTTTGAACAAAATGATATATGTTATCTAGATGCGTAGTCATTCCTGGTAACCTCGCTAAATACTCTGCGGCTCGCCTGATACGTAATGATGCCAGGACCATTTCATCCTCTTTACCAACCACCGGGTCATATCTACAATTTACAAGGAGTTCTTTAAGCGTACGTTCACTTACGAACTTGGGTGTACGTGAATGTGCTGATTCTTGAAAAACAAGTTTATTTATTCTGGGCGGTGTAAAGGTACTGCTAGCACCTCCCGTGGCCCCATCTGGGGCGTCGGGTGTGAATGGGTTCGTCGAACGTGACACAGCAACTATGGGCGTCGATACCACTGTAGAATCGATTGCGGAGACAGATGCGGAAACAGATGTGCTTGCCGAAGCTTGCGTCGGGACTTGCTATTGCACGGGGACAGATACCTGATCCTGACGTTGAACCCCTCCGCCAGACGGTCTATGTGGTGTGGGGTTAGCATACTCGGGAGCTGCGTCGTCTAGATATGAGGAAAGAAAAACATCTTCTGCGGTTCTGGGATGCCCTTTTGGATGTACCCTAATTGGAAATAATGGGGGTGGCAAGTCTTTTGGCGTCTCTGGAACAGCCTTAGGTAGTCCTTCGGCTAGGAGGGGGTACATACCACTCATAAGAGCGTTTCTTTGTCTATCTACTTGTTCTGATTTCACTCGGATACCTTCCTCGATTAATAGATTCTCTTGAACTTTATTTGAACTTTCTTTACTCCTCTCTTCCTGTCTACGTGCTTTTTCTGTACGTCTATGAGATTCTTTACGCCATAATTCAACGGCGTCTTTCTGTGACTGTCTGACCTTTCTTTTCCATAATTCTTCTTCCACTTTCATGATGCACTCTGCATCCCAGGTTCCCGCTGCGGGCCACCTTTGACTTTCCGGCAATCCCTTGGTATAATCTACCCATAGATCAAGAAACAATATGGCATCTAAGCCATGCTTATGGTACATGAAATGCCCTGGGGTGTCCCTAGGAGGAATAGGAACTGCTTCTTCGAGCACCCCTTTTCTGGTAGTAATCTGTCTTAACCTCGAGAAGAGCGGCATTTCGACAACTGATCTGATACTTACTCTTGAATTCACTTAATACGGAAAACACAATAATGAACGGTGAACAATGAACAATCATTCATACCACAATATGCAAGACATTTGAACACTTTAAACATTTAAACATTAAACATTTTAAAAATGACCGACGATGATGACAGTCTGCATAACTAATCACCAAGCAGAATTCTTGACAAAAACTGAATACTTCGGAATACTTGATATACTGCTAAACAGTACATATACACTGCTAAACAGTGCAGACCGGATTTGTGTACCCAAATCCGTCTTGACCGGCACAACCTATGTGCGCGTCAACACGCCTCCCCGGCGATGGTACTCACCGAGTAGCTCCTTGAAACGGAAGGCCTCAGAGAAAGAACGGGACTCGATGACTGCGGACAGCGGACCTTTTGGACATCGGGACTTCGAAAACCTGGTGGGCCTCTGTATACCTCGGATCTTGCTCTCTCAGCTAGGCTCTGGTCGGGATACTTCGCACTTCTCACCGCCTCGTCTGGGTTGATCGCAGCCTCAGTCGCCCCCGCTTGACCGGAGGGAGCTTACAGGAAATCCTGCTGGTACGCGTTTATGGTCCGTCCAGCTGTGGCAGGAGACCGGGCCTGCAACGCACCGCCGGCGCGTGAGATGAGAAAGTGTCCCTATTCGGGCGCCATTATGTGGTAAATATTCTTTGTTACCTAATACTGAATTTCATACGGAATCTTAAGTAAAGTAAAATAGCTCAAAATAACAAGAGGCAGAATCCGTGGTATAAGAGGTTTTCTAAATGGGCTTTATTCCATCAAAAATGGCCGACTCGAGTCGCGGCCTTCAGGTTCCGTCACCACGGGGGTTCAGGAAGTGAAGTACAATACTTTATTGACAGACATGTATTTTTATAATAAGTACATTACAATGAAACGAATGTAGAAGGCGTAACATTTGATAAGAAAAGTGACATAACAGGTACGTAATCGAAACTAGGCGTAATAAGGAGCGAAAAGAAACATGATTGGCTCTGGTTATCTTACATAGGTGGATCTATACGATAATACTTAACATAGATGCGTGCGCAGCAGTATGACGTGTGATTGACGTGCAACTAGGGGGTGAAGGGGACTTGACGTTTTAGCTTTACATGTGGAGACGAGAAGTCTGGGGGGTCAAGTCAACCTAATCCCAAATCATATCTAACATACTATGTTTAGAGAACTATGTTATCCACAAGAAGAGACTCTCGGACAGAATCTATTCTATACTGACTGTGTGCGTGTACAAGCGTCTAAGTGTCTATATGAGATGCGAGGGGGTAGGAATATTCCATGGTAACAGGGCTATGAATCACTTGCATGAGGACAGAGAAACCGGGCCTTTTGCTTGGTAACTGGAGGAATGTTTACTTAAGCTACTAGGCAGTAATGCATCGGCTGAGGGGGAAGCAGATAATTCGAAGGTGAAATACAGCTTCTTGGCAGAGAATAGGCTGATGTCAGGCTTCGTGGGCCGCGCAGGGAGTAGGACAAAGTTCATGGATACAGATGCGAGCTCAAGCTGAAGCTGTCAGAGACAGAGAGCAGGGAAGGCTTTGAGGACAGAATCGGGCCTACTTGCCTGAACTGTAAAAATAGAGTAACTTAGCCATATAAAGTCGGTGGCCTTTCATACTTAGGAATCGAATATCCAGCCCATCGATGGCGGATCTGACAGAGAACATGTTGACGGTGGACACACATATGTTTGCGTTTTGGAAACTGGAACTGGAGAGAACATACATGTCCTTGTGACATGTACATAGAACCGTTGGGGTCCAAGATAGGGGACATAACTGATTAGGAAAATCCACATTTCCACAGCAGGGTAATGAGTTGTTCCTGGAGAATTTGCTTGCCTGGCTAGTAGGGACCTTCTGGAGGCGGGGGGGCATATAGTCGGGCAACTATACTGGCCTGTGGCGGTAAGGTCATGATTGGTGGGCATAGTTTACTGTCCTTAGCAGGCATCACCATTGTCAACTGGGGACACCTGAGGGGGGGGGAACAGATGGGCTCTCATGGAACTCCAGGGGCAGTTACAGCCGGTAGGCTGGAAGGGTGCGGGGAGAGGGGAAGTTCCACTTCCGGTAGGCTTTTTGGCCAACCCCCGCACACAAACAAGGTTCAAGTAAGCTGAGCATAACTGCACAGCCCCTTATGGAGATAATGTTGAGGGCGTAGGGGTGCCGGGTGTGAGGTAAGCTTCCGGCGAACTGGGCCTCCTGCGCAAGGTCGCTCCGGTAGGAGGGTGGGACCTAGCTTGATCTTGATCTTGGACCAGTCATTGACCTTGCCGTCGGCTCAAACAGGGATATGCAGAAAGATAATGTTGCTAATCACTTAGCTTATAATAGAAATGGGTATGTATTAGAAACATGTTAAGGATAGCCAAATGACACACTGTACATATCAATGTAATGGACCGGACTTTCTGCGTATTGTGTAAATGGCGTAAATATTGAGATTAACATTTTTGTTTAAATGTTATGTATAAAATACAGCCTGGGTTTACGACCCTGAATCCAAGCTGGTGTGTTGTCTACATTGTTGCCTTGGGGTAAGAGGGTGGAGAATCTGACTGGCCTATGGGGGGCCCCAAGGGTTGAAGTAAAAGGGCGGCTTGTTTGGTTAAGGGAGGGGAACTCGGCAGTACCTGGCCATATCTATAGGCGGAACCAGGACTCGAGCACGCTGCAGAGTATGGCGGCCGCGCCGGCCCCCAGGGGGCGGGGTCACCATGCACAGGAAGTGACGCGGGCGGCTCCCGTCCTCATGCCTGCACCTGATTGGGTGTTTAGGACTGTGACACGGAAGCGCAAGAAGCGCTTCCGGGTCATACGGTGGAACTACGGCCAGGAAGCCGGTTCCAGCCGGCTCCCTGACCGAATAGGCAATAAAGGGCTGTGGTGCGGCGGATCGGTCTCTTTCTTCGCTGCTCCACAGCCTGATCAGACCACGAGGGCCTCGGGACCGCAGTGCTGGCCTGGTCACACACGGTTCCCAGATTTCAATGGAGAGGGGGTGAGTCTGTGTGGGCCCTGAATCATTCAGTAAAAAGTATCAACAACCGTGTTGACAAGTTATTCCGATCCCCACAGCTCCAGACAATTGCACATGGGTGCATCCGTGGGGAGCCATTTTTCTTACAGGATGGCGTGCACCTCTCCAAGCGGGGTAATGAGTTGTTCCTGGAGAATTTGCTTGCCTGGCTAGTAGGGACCTTCTGGAGGCGGGGGGGCATATAGTCGGGCAACTATACTGGCCTGTGGCGGTAAGGTCATGATTGGTGGGCATAGTTTACTGTCCTTAGCAGGCATCACCATTGTCAACTGGGGACACCTGAGGGGGGGGGGACAGATGGGCTCTCATGGAACTCCAGGGGCAGTTACAGCCGGTAGGCTGGAAGGGTGCGGGGAGAGGGGAAGTTCCACTTCCGGTAGGCTTTTTGGCCAACCCCCGCACACAAACAAGGTTCATGTAAGCTGAGCATAACTGCACAGCCCCTTATGGAGATAATGTTGAGGGCGTAGGGGTGCCGGGTGTGAGGTAAGCTTCCGGCGAACTGGGCCTCCTGCGCAAGGTCGCTCCGGTAGGAGGGTGGGACCTAGCTTGATCTTGATCTTGGACCAGTAATTGACCTTGCCGTCGGCTCAAACAGGGATATGCAGAAAGATAATGTTGCTGATCACTTAGCTTATAATAGAAATGGGTATGTATTAGAAACATGTTAAGGATAGCCAAATGACACACTGTACATATCAATGTAATGGACCGGACTTTCTGCGTATTGTGTAAATGGCGTAAATATTGAGATTAACATTTTTGTTTAAATGTTATGTATAAAATACAGCCTGGGTTTACGACCCTGAATCCAAGCTGGTGTGTTGTCTACATTGTTGCCTTGGGGTAAGAGGGTGGAGAATCTGACTGGCCTATGGGGGGCCCCAAGGGTTGAAGTAAAAGGGCGGCTTGTTTGGTTAAGGGAGGGGAACTCGGCAGTACCTGGCCATATCTATAGGCGGAACCAGGACTCGAGCACGCTGCAGAGTATGGCGGCCGCGCCGGCCCCCAGGGGGCGGGGTCACCATGCACAGGAAGTGACGCGGGCGGCTCCCGTCCTCATGCCTGCACCTGATTGGGTGTTTAGGACTGTGACACGGAAGCGCAAGAAGCGCTTCCGGGTCATACGGTGGAACTACGGCCAGGAAGCCGGTTCCAGCCGGCTCCCCGACCGAATAGGCAATAAAGGGCTGTGGTGCGGCGGATCGGTCTCTTTCTTCGCTGCTCCACAGCCTGATCAGACCACAAGGGCCTCGGGACCGAGGCCTTAACTAGGAGCTTTTTCCCCACCCACCATCCCCTGAGGCAGAAGTTTTGTGAATGTGTAGTTTTGCTTCTCTTGATTTTGTAGTGGGTAATGTAATGAGGCAATTGTTTATTGTGCTAACCGAATTTTCCTTTTAGGGTGGTATCTTGTCGTATTTTATGTAAAGTTAAGTAGTATTCCTTGGTCAGGCGGTAAGGTCATGATTGGTGGGCATTGTTTACGGTCCTTAACAGGCATCCACATTGTCAAATGGGGACACCTGAGGAGGGGGACATGTGGTCTCTCATGGAACTCCAGGGGCAGTTACAGCCGGTCTGCTGGAAGGGTGTGGGGGGAGGGGATGGTCCGCTTCCGGTAGGCTTTTTGGCCAACCCCCGCACACGCGCAAGGGCGCAAGTAAGCTGGAAATAACTCAACAGCCCATTATGGAGATAATGTTGAGGGCGTAGGGGGTGCCCGGGGTGAGGTAAGCTTCCGGCGAACTGGGCCTCCTGCGCAAGGTCACTCCGGTAGGTGGGTGGGAACTAGCTTGATCTTGATCTTGGACCAGTCATTGACCATGCCGTAGGCTCAAACAGGGATATGAAGAAAGATAATGTTGCTGATCACTTAGCTTATGATAGAAATGACTATGTATTAGAAACATGTTCAAGATAGCCAAATGACACACTGTACATATCAATGTAATGGACCCGACTTTCTGCCTATTGTGTAAATGGTGTAAATATTGAGAATAATGTTTTTGGTTATTGTTATGAATAAAATACGGCCAGGGTTTACAACCCTTAATCCAAGCTGGCGTGTTGTCTACATTGTTGCCTTGGGGTAAGAGGGCGGAGGATCTGACTGGCCTATGGGGGGGCCCCAAGGGTTGAAGTAAAAGGGTGGCTTGTTTGGTTAAGTGAAGGGGACTCTGCAGTACCTGGCCATAGAGTGTTATTGTCTGCAGTACAAAGTACAAGTATTCCATGACAAGGTGCTGAACATTTCCTACCCCTCTGCGTGTACTAATGATAAAGGAAAGAACTTTGAATCTTTTGTCTAAAGTTTCTCTATACTCTGCGTCTTATCTCTACAATAGTCTCATTTATGGATCTTTCGTCTAAAGTTTCTCTATACTCTGTGTCTCATCTCTATGGTAGTCTCATTTGTGGATCTTTTGTCTAAAGTTTCTCTATACTCTGTGTCTTATCTCTACAATAGTCCCATTTATGGATCATTCTTCTAAAGTTTCTCTATACTCTGTGTCTCATCTCTATGGTAGTCTCATTTGTGGATCTTTTGTCTAAAGTTTCTCTATACTCTGCGTCTTATCTCTACAATAGTCTCATTTATGGATCATTCTTCTAAAGTTTCTCTATACTCTGTGTCTCATCTCTATGGTAGTCTCATTTGTGGATCTTTTGTCTAAACTTTCTCTATACTCTGCATCTCATCTCTACAATAGTCTCATTTATGGATCATTCTTCTAAAGTTTCTCTATACTCTGTGTCTCATCTCTATGGTAGTCTCATTTGTGGATCTTTTGTCTAAACTTTCTCTATACTCTGCGTCTTATCTCTACAATAGTCTCATTTATGGATCATTCTTCTAAAGTTTCTCTATACTCTGTGTCTCATCTCTATGGTAGTCTCATTTGTGGATCTTTTGTCTAAAGTTTCTCTATACTCTGCGTCTCATCTCTATGGTAGTCTCATTTGTGGATCTTTCGCCTAAAGTTTCTCTATACTCTGCGTCTCATCTCTACGATAGTCTCATTTGTGGATCTTTTGTCTAAAGTTTCTCTATACTCTGTGTCTCATCTCTATGGTAGTCTCATTTGGGATATCAGCATTTCCCAGACAAGTGGAGCGCATGCTCTGTGATAGGTTGTACTTTTGCTGTGAATGATTGTTGTTTGACCACAGTTGAATGAACATGAGTTCCATTTTGTAAAGTCCTGTCTCCCAATCAGATCTTCATTTCCGAGCAGTGCTGTAGAAAGAGAACAACAAATACGCTTCTTCAAGGAATTATATCTATTTGAGACCCAGCGGCATCTGAGAGGCAGGGCTCAACGAGGACTTGTTTGATTGAGATGTCCACCATCCTGAGAGGGACATTTGCATATCTGTGGGACTTTCAATTATTTCAGAGTCACGGGGATCCCAATGCGGACACATGGCTGAACCCTTAACTTGGTTGGCAGCTTTCTTGGGACTCAACCCTTTGATCTCCATTGGAGCCATCACTTAGTAGAATCAGTCGGTGCACTCACTCTCCGTGTACATAATGCACTGTTTTGTACAGAAGTCCATTGCAGTGTAGTATTGCTGTCCATCAAGTCCGGTAGATTTCTGTCACACTGATCTGTTAACAACCAATTTAGTAAGAAGTCACTACAGCATGGTTGTCCACGACGGGTGGATCCACTGAAATTGTTCAGAGAACCAGTGACTTTGTGAGTGAGTTCCATTTAGAGTCATTGTATGTGGTTTATACCTTATTTGGATATTATAAAAATATGGCAGAAATCTTGCCCTCACTAGACCCCATCTACACAGCATGATGACTGGTGAAATCAACACGAATGAGAGAATACTTTTCAGCCTAAAGTTCAACACTTTGGTCCAAGGGTGTTATGATTCCACAGTCATTACACACTGAGCATTGGGTGTTGAAGCCTCAGACCCATGGATTTGTATGAAGGATTATGGGGCTTGATGAAGAGGTAGATGGTCAGTATTCCTACGATTCCAGCAAATGTCCATTCGCTCAGATGGATGATGAGCATGAGACCAATAGGAGGGAGACGATTATCCTGAGTCATCTACTTCCACAGTGGACATTCCTATAAGAGGGTCTCTGAGAGGATGACAGAGATGGTAGGACTCTCACAAAGTGCTTGAAGAAAAAGTGGTTTTAGTTCTCTTGAGAAGACTAAACTATTACATGGGTGGGTGTTTTAGTATACTTGGTTAACAACTGTTCTTAGCACCCTTGACCACCATACTTTTCTCTGCAGTATGAGAGTGTCCTGCAAACCATATTACAGATATTTAGTAAAACGACAAGTTCTAATCTCTTTCTTGAATTACCCAGTGATCGGGTTTAGCTAAGGGAAATGTTGGTTCTACGTTGTTGCTGCTTACACCGAGAAGCTCAGATCCCCAAACCAAGCTCTTCAGAACTTAGGAAACAATGGGCGAAATTGTTGAATCTTACCTCAGGACTTTAGAGATGCATGCAGAAGGAGCATTATGCAGCAGGCAGTGAGCTATGCAGAAGACTTTAAAAGAGACACACTCTTTAACCAGAGGCCAGTCTAATGAAGAAAGAATTGGGTGGGCTTTAGAATATCTGACAACTCAATGTGAATGAGGAGATCAAGATAACATGGAATAGGGCTCAATAAAGGTGTGAGACTGGAGCTAGAGTAGATTCTCTCGGTAAGTGATTTGAGGGGTGACACAAAGAAAGTTAAGCTCAAACAGTGTTTTTTTCTAGATTCCTCATCATATCCTCTGCTGACCATCAGTCTTTGACTCGTTCAGTCAATCTAGTTTTGCGGCCAATAACTTTTTGTTGTTGGTCAGTTATCCAGCCATTCCATTTCTTTGTTCCAAATCTGGAATACTGCAGTGTCTTCTTATTGTGTGTGTAACAGAGAAAGCTGAAAGACCTATGCATTCCAGAGCAGTGGAGCCAAACCTTTAAATCAAGACAGCACTCTTTTCAGTCGTAGTCTCTGCTGAGCTAAACACGCAAGACTGGCCATGCACCTTATCTTCCTGTTCTTCTGGATGGGTTGTCCTTCGTCTTGGCTCAGGGATTTTTGCTAAAAATTGACCGACTGCGTGTTGCTCAGTAGGTGGCTATGTTGGTGTTTTGCCTTCTGCATCTCTTCCAGTGGAGAAGCGTTTGCACTCTCACAGGACTTTTGTACTTTAAATGGAACATTTCTGTTCCTTTCCCAAGTCCAATCATTTATTTGTGACTTTTGGGGCGTCTGGGAAAGGGGGAAGGCTCATCAATGGCCATCAGATAGTGATCGTTTCACCATTGTTCCAACCTACTTTTTGGCAGGGGTTCCACTGCTAGAGAGAAGTTTAGTTTCCTAGAAAGTGTGCTGGTCTGGAAGAGCCCCCCCGTGTTTGCACGCAGAAATGAACTGCCACCCAGCACCTTGGACCACCATAGTGTGCAGCACTACTATTACTGCAGAGCAATCATTGGTGTCAATGCACATCAGAAATGGCCAGCTGCACCGCCGCTGCCAGACCACTAATGCATTTGTTGGTCGACAGCTCCCACTGTGCATTTTGAGATACTGTTGCAACTTAACTCAAATTGGGTGAGTTTAAATAAAGCAGCACTACAACTCCCATGGTAAACTAAGATGGCGAATGTAAGCTCAGGCATGGAATACATAATGAGGGACCGTGTCGATGACCTTAGATTTTACCACCTAACTTCTATTGCCTTCCCTTCAGCAATCCATTTCCCACTTTCAAAGACAGAGACCCAGTTCTATTGTTTTGGTTAGAGACTCAGATCTCAGGTTTTTATTTACATAATCATAATCAGATAGTCCCTTTTAGCTGGTTACCCCATCCGCAGATCTTCTGGGTCCTCTAGGGTCCCCATCTGAGAGCAGAAAAGAAAATCTGCACTTCTACAAAACCATGCTCCCTAGACTCATGCTGAAGGCCCCTCACCGCACAGCGACTCACCTGGGATAGTCTCAGCACCCCTCGGAGAGCTAGCCGGGGTAACTGGACTATAACTTGGTCTCCTTGCGCAGACCACATCTTCCACCACCCCAAACGGCCGCCGCCTCTTTGGGCCATTGTGCATGCAAGTAAGGCAGGTAAAGGTTGTGTAAGACGGATCGAACCCCTCGCAGAATTACGATTCTTTAAAGATCACTGCAAGTGCGTCCTTTGAGGTCCACGTGAAGCGAGTGCTCTTTGTGCCTTGTTCCCTGTGAGATGCCAAGGTGACCTGAAGTGTCCATGCCAACCATGAACACACCCTGCCCCAATACAACAAAAAGTATAACACACAACATAGTATTATCACCTGAAACTGAACATCATTCAAAACTCCACATAACATCCCAATTCTACACCCTGGAACCAGAGTAACAAGCATGTCATGCTTCATCCAGCAGTGAGGGAAAATGTGATCCAGAGTACAGGTAAAATATTGCTTTTGCGTGAGATTTATTAAATAAATACAGGGGTTATTGAAAGTTATTGAACTGTAATGATATTTTATTATTAAAATCAATAACCATAAAAAAAAAAAATACAATGGTGACCTTGGAATCCTACTTTTTGAGGGGT
The DNA here is from genome assembly GCF_964204655.1 of Triturus cristatus. Lineage (NCBI taxonomy): Eukaryota > Metazoa > Chordata > Amphibia > Caudata > Salamandridae > Triturus > Triturus cristatus. The sequence continues at coordinate 1,804,843,033 of NC_140589.1, forward strand.
CTAAAGTATTGTGTGTCTGTTATTTTTACTCTGGCCCATTTCCTGCCTCCATCATGTGTCTGGCTATCTGTCCATCCTCTGCTCCATGACTATTAAGCACATTCAGGCAGGTCCTAAGTACAACACTACAAACAAGCATCTGCAATGCAATAGGTCTCGCATTATGCGATTTTGAGCTATTGGCATTGTAAATGACAATGCCTTTGATTTATGTTTTGGTTTTTAAAACATAAATAAACGGCTTTGTCATTTACAATGCCAGTAGCTTAAACTCTTGCAAATGCGAGACCTATTGTATTCAAAATTCTTGAAGGCATCGCTGAGTTGCCCCCTTCTGTCTCCCATGGCCCCTGAAGAGCTCTCCATTTGCTACAAGTTAAATAAACAAGCCGGTGGTCCCAACTACGCATGAGAGTCCCTCCTGCAGTAAGAGAAACTCATTAAAGAAATTAGTGCTTACAGACCCAAGAAGACATACCGTGTAACAACCGAAGTAAAAGGGAGAGTCCTCATGGGGGGTTTACAAATGAAGACAAGGTGGTACTAAGGAGAGACTAACAAGCCTAGTAATAAATCAGAAGCTAGCATTTCAGAAGGGCAATGACACTAGCCAATGACAAATATGGGCGGAGAGTGGGCCGGGCTTCAAGTATATGCTCCAATACAGCATGGCTCGCAGAGCAACGCATGCGCTGCCCAGGCCCGACCTAGAAAGACTTTAAAAATCCTGGAAAAATATCTAGTCTTATAAAACGGGGGTAACGTTGGAACTAAAGTTTTAGAAAAACAAATGCATTGTTAATGCAGGTTTTATTGCGCCCAGAGCGATCAATGAATGAGGGAGGCTGCTCACACCACATGGCTGCCCTGAAGGGGATCCCTAACTTCAGGCTCAGAGGGGCAGAGCAGGCCAAGTACCTGCCGTTCGTTCCTCCTAGGGCTAAAGGGACATTTAAATAGTCTCTTTCAGATTGCCTCAGTCCTGCTTTAGAACCAGTTTCAATTAAAGGGACAGGACCCGTTCTTTCTGTATCAGGTCTAGGGAAGGTATTTGAAGGGAGCAGTGACGTAGCCTGGGTGTGAAGGGCACAAGAGATAGTGAGGGAAATGTGCCACTTTTTGGCTGCTTGGATAATAAAATACAGCAGCATCCATGGTTCAGTGGCTCCCTCGAGATCCAGTGCAGCTGCCCCTGCCGCACCATCGTTAGCTAAGATCCTGGAAGGAAGTCCAAAGAAACACCTTGGAGAAAGAACCATTGATGAAGTAAGCCTGCCTTTTCAGATGAAAGATCTCAGTAGACATCTGTACAGTTTACGATGCAGCAAACATGTCACAGCTTCCCATATCCACAGTCACCAAACGATTCCACGTCATCTAATACACTGTCCCAAGGCTCCCCCCCAGAATGGGGTGAGCCGACCTTACGGCGGGTGCAGCACGGCCGGACGGGGCATGATGGCCGACCAGAAGGCAATGCCCTTTGTTAGATCTGACCTCGCTTCAAAGAGCCTAGTGCAGCAAGGTGATCGTATGGTTTAGGAAAGGGGCCTGGCTATCACCACCACCTTAAAAAGTGCCGTGAGGCAGGATCCCCACACTATTTTCTGCCCTTCTCACTGCAACCACGACCCTAAATGCTCAGGCTCCCAGGACAAATGGAGGGTGATGCTGCACGGATGATGAAGACCAAGTGACTAGAATTGCCCCTTGTGAAGTGTTCTGGACGAGTCTTTGAAAGCTTAAGTCTTCACCCCACCCCACCCTCGGTACAGAAATATTGCATGTTGGCATTAAATTGTAGATCATTGCCAAAGCATAGCACTCAAATGTCCATGCTGCTAGAGGAGCGCAAGCCAGATGTTATCTTTTTAACAGAGACCTGGCTCTCCACTCAATCTGACCCAGACATAGTCGCAGCTCTACCCAGTGGATACCACATCGTTAGATTGGACAGACCAGTAGGAAGAGGCGGCGGTCTGGCTATCATTCTTAAAAACCAGTACCGTTGCCGCACCACAGCAGAAAGTATCCCCGAGTGCGAAAGCATGGAATTCTGCATAGAGTTCAACGCCAACACTTCCTTCTCGGGCACGTTGATCTACCGTCCCCCTGATCCAACAAAACTGTTCCATAGGTCGCTCCCGGAGATAATAGCGAAAAGAACTCTATTTGCGGCTAATTACACAGTCCTAGGAGACCTGAATCTTAATTTCAACTCCCTCGCAGATAATATTGCCAAGGAGCTAATAGACGACCTTGGAGCTCTTCAGCTGTGCCAGTTGGTCACAGCTTCAACCCATGAGAAGGGCAATCTGCTCGATCCAATTTTCAGCAGCTGCAGCGATCTGACTGTTGACAATCCTATCCCCCTCCCATGGTCAGATCATTTTCTGATTCCGTTTGCTTGGGCCATCCACAAGGTCCCCCAGTCACTCCCCCGGACAACAATCAGGAGGAACTGGTCAAAACTCCAGCTGGAATCCTGGAGGCACAGCCTGGACTTTACCCGCCCGCCCCCTTGCTCAAACCCTAGAGTAGGAAACGAAAATTATGTCAGCTGGATCATTAACTCATTAGATACGATCCTTCCTCTCCGGAGATCTTCATCTAAGAGAATGCATAAATCCGCGCCCTGGTTCTCCGACTCCTTAAGAGAACTAAAACGCTGCTGCAGGCAACGAGAGAGAGCCTGGCGTTTGGACTTTCTCCCGGAAAAAAAGGTAGCCTACAAAGAGGCGATAAAAGCTTATAGAGATGGGATTAGGACGGCGAAAGCGACCTTCTATTCTGATAAAATCCTAGAGGCTAAATCTAAGCCCAGGGAAATTTTTCAGATAATAAATCATTGCTCAAGTGTCATTACCGCCCCCCCTCCGAGCAAAACTCAAGACCAATGCAACGAGCTGGCGGACTTTTTCTACAACAAAGTCCTGAAAATATATTCCACCTTTCAAACGGGAGCTACAGCTTCGGAGATAGCCGACCCACCCTCTCCTAGAATCCTCCCTCCCCCAGACCAGCCAACCCTCGAGCACTTTCCTCCCCTGGACCTCGACACCCTCGGCAAAATGGCACGCCAAGTTAAATCCGGCTCCCCGCGTGACCCAGCCCCACCAGAAGTTCTGATACAAGCACATGAAGCTACCCTGCCTGTTATCTTGGAACTCCTAAACACATCTATAGCCTCATGTGCCGTTCCTACAGCATGGAAACAAGCCATGGTACGGGCGTTGCTGAAAAAACCGAACCTGGACCCCGATGATCACTCCAACTATCGTCCCATTTCACTCCTCCCTTGGGCTGGCAAGGTGTTGGAAAAATACATAAATGCCCAGCTGGTCCAATTCATTGAAAATTACTCCCTATTGGATGTATCCCAGACAGGTTTCAGGCCGAAACATGGCACCGAAACTGCCTTACTAGCGGTCGCCGAAGAATCCCGAATGGTTCTGGATCAGGGAGGATCAGTGGCAGTGATCCTCCTTGATCTAAGCGCCGCTTTCGATACGGTCAGCTATGCCACCTTGCTGAACCGTCTCCGGGACATCGGAGTCTCAGGCGACGCTCTAAGGTGGTTCGACTCCTTCCTGTCCGATAGATCTTTTCAGATCTTCGACAGCGACATAATATCAACCAGCAAGCCTCTCAGCTGTGGAGTACCACAGGGCTCCTCTTTGAGCCCTGTGCTATTCAATGTCTACATGAAACCACTGGCTGGGATCGTCGAACCGTACGGCATCAAAATTGTGTCGTACGCCGACGACACTCAGTTAGTGGTATCATTGGCTCAAGAGAACATCAGCCAACCCCATGGAGGCCTGCTGAGCTGCCTAGAAGATGTTAAGGAGTGAATGACAAGCTCCTCCCTTAAACTAAACGGAGATAAAACAGAGCTCTTGTTTCTAGGCCCAGCCCCGCCAATACCTTTCACCTCCTTGTGGCCCCAAGCTCTGGGCACTCCCCCTACCCCCAAGGAAAGCGTCAAGAGCCTAGGAGTGTGGCTGGACAGGAAGCTTTCCTTTTCCACCCAGGCTACTAAGTTGTCCGCCACCTGCTTTGGCATCCTCAAGACTTTGAGGAAAGTCCTTCCACTTCTGCCTCTAGAAGCCAAGAAAGTGGCAGTACAAGGCCTCATCCAGTCCCGCCTGGACTCAAACAATGCCCTATATGTAGGGGCTCCCGAGATGACTCTCCGGAAACTCCAGGTGGTGCAAAATTGCGCAGCACGCACCCTGTTACAGATTCCACGAGCCCAGTCAGCCAGACCTGCATTAAAAAGTCTTCACTGGCTACCAGTCAAGCACAGAGTGACATTCAAGGCACTGTGCATTGCGCACCGGGCCTTTTGGAAAACAGGACCCGCAATTAACAGCAACCTTGTCATCCCCTATCACCCAAATAGGAACCTCCGCTCCACTGAGGCTTTCTTGGCAATGGTTCCTAGAGTGAAGAGAGTCAGATCCGGGGGCAGGTTGTTCTCATTGAACACAGCTAAACTTTGGAACACTCTCCCCCTCTCACTCCGTTCCAACCCGGACCTGCTCTCTTTTCGAAAAAAGCTGAAGACTTTATTATTCGCCAAAGCCTCCGAGCTCTAATCTGTCACTCAGCATGTCTCTCCAATTCTCATCTCAGCGCTTGGACGCCCTTGGGCAGCAACCGCGCTCAATAAATCTATTTCTAATTCTAATTCTAATTCTAATCTCTTCTGTTGAGGCCAACATGCTACTGGCCGGACGATCCGCCCTATGACGTTTCCCGAGTCCTTGTGTTACTTGCTGCTCTAGTCCAGGTTCTTTCTTTGTGTTTTGGGACTTGTATTCAGTTTATCCTATTATAGAGTGCCAGGGTGATGATCCCCAGAACGACAAGAAAAAATAGCTAGAATTGGAGAAGCTTGTCACACATTCGTCTGAGAAACCTGGCAACCATGGATGACGCCAGGCCCCACAAATGCTTCTGCTGGGTTTGGGCACACTTGAGTTGTGTGACATGATTCGGTACGCAGCGCCTTCAGGTTTCATGCAAGTATTTCCGTGGGAACGCACTTTGGCTTTGTGATGGAGCAGATGGTCTCTGGGTCCTGGTGAGGGGCAGGCCGTCTTCGGATTACGGTTGCAGAGTCGATGCTGTTCTAAGACATATATATAATGGACATCAGGTAGTCTTGTAGAAGGACTATCAGTGCCCCCGCTCCCCTGCGAAAGGGTCAAAGTATGACTTACAATATCATACATGGTCAAGGAGTGTTCTAACCCAGGTGCAGAGTCCACTGCACTTGAGAAGCCCGCGTGTATGGTCCTGGGCACATATGGCACTGGGGGGGATTACTGGTTTATGTCTCACTCAGTCTGCAGTGCTCTGAGGTTCCAGATCTTTCTCGAACATGAAGTGCTGGCGGGGAGTCGCTGTATCGTGCCCCGTTGTGTTACAGGCAGGGATGAATGGGTTTAATGACTCATGACACGCTCTTCATGGTGCTACTGCTAATGAACCTCACCGTGCTGGGCCTGAAGTTCCAGATCCTTCTCGAACATTGAAGTACTGGCGGGGCTCGCTATGTCGTGTCCCGTTGTGTCACAGGCAGGGATTAATGAATCATGTCACGCTCTTCATGGTGCTAATGATTCTCTGCGCCCTGGGCCTGAAGTTCCAGATCCTTCTCGAAGGTTGGCGCGATGGCGTCACTGCGTGACTGCGTGCCCCGGGGGACAGGCCCTCTCCCACTGAGCGCGCACGTGGCTGCGCTTTGTCTGTGGGTATTTCAGTTTTCCGAGCAGCTGCTCAGTCATAAAGAAAGGATCATTAATGAGTGCTTGCCATACAGGGATCAACTCCTGCGTTTTAATTACCCACCTGCGCCGGCTTTTTCCGCTTAAACAAATGAACTGTGGAGAGAGGCGCTTCACCTCACATGCCTGGCTGCTGATTGACATGGAAGCAGACGCATGCTTCTCGGACCACATTCAAACGTGTGACCTTTGCGGGGGCACGGTGTTCATAAGGCTATATTTGGCTCCCACATGGACCCCGGAAGAGAGAGATGGCACCTCCCTTCTTAGAACTACTGTCGGGCACAACCTTTGGCCGGTCTTGATGTGATCAGCAGGTAATGGAAGTCAGTGAGTCAGCCAGCCACGCTGTGCATAGCGGACCCTGCAGTGGGAGCTGCCTCTTGGCGCTAGGCATTGAAAAGGCGAGTAGTGAGCAGCAGGTAACTCAGTGATAGAAAAGTCGTGTTTTAGGCGCTAATGCCAGATTCAGTGTTAGGAGTGGAGAGCAGACACGGTGTGTGTTTGTGAGGAAACACGTCAAACCACCAGCTGATGAAGGACACCTAAGAGCAGATGCATGAGCAAATGGTCTACATCACCCTTATCCTGACCAGAGCTCAGTACTAAAACAGCTCTCTCGCCTCCTGTGATACACTTGTGTTTGGGTGCCGAGCATCCCAAAGAGCACGCAGTGCACAGCACACAACACTGCAGTGCCTTGAAACCTGGGGTTGGGTTGGGCGGTGTTGAACAGCACTTAGTAACCCGGATGTGAAAGCCATTGGTGGTCCATGCATGAGCAGCTGATTCATGATCCATGGGCCTTCACTTCTCACGCGCCTTCTGAAGATCTGCAGTGAGAACGCAGATCCCAGGTCCAGTGGACGTCCATTGGAGGGTGGGGGGTGGGTGAGTGACTGGGACGCAGAGGCTGCACGGGGTGGGAATACCTGGAGCGTGGTGAGAATCAGAGCTCGTCGAGTGTGTCAGAGTAACTGTAATCAGCAGCTTATTGTCAGTTATGTTTCCAAACTTACATATCCTGAATCGCCTCTTGCGACTGTATCTGTGGAGTTAAAAATTCAAACATAGAGAAAAGCAAAAGAAAGAAATTCATACATAAATCCCAACGTGGGAACCCAATGATGAAGCATGCCACCAACTAGGTTGGTGAGTGAGGGTCCTTTTATTACAACCCCAGGGTTCCTTTTCCACAGGGATGAAGAGACCTTAAAAAGCACCAATGTTAAGCTGGTAGCAAGTTCCTTCTTAGTGTTTTGAAGTGCTATAGTACAGGGAAGAAAGCCGAGTTTTCCCTTCTCTCTCTAAATTTGTTTTATTGTTTGCGTAATGTGACAACTGGGTTGCCATACCGCTCCTGTGCCACAGGTATATACTAATGCACAAAGCCACTGTAAACTTGACTAGAGTTTGGAACCCCTGTGGTTTATCACCAGAAGACTGTGGGGTCTGATCTGTATATGAAGATCACAACGTGTGTCTGAAGTGGATTACTGGATCTCGTACATCCAACCTTGTTGTCAAGCAGCGGGGCCACATGCTACGCGTCTATGAGTCTGAAGTGAAAATGTAGGGCAGTACCTGGTGAAACTGCTTGCTCTGGTCTGTTACCTTTATCCTTTTTAGCACTGATGGTTTGAGTTATGCTCATCATTGGCTTGGGGCTCTGATTCATCAGGAGGACATGTCCTGATCTAGCTTCAGGCGTGCAGAGCTCCCGGATGGCTCCCAGGCTCCACCACTGTACACTGCAGGCCGCTTTCCAGTGAAGTCGCAGCACCATCAGGAAGGCTGATATTCATTGGGGAGGTTTCAGTTGAGAGAGCAGGAGCTGCAGTTTTCAAAGGTTTCTTGTGTCATCAGTGATTGTCTTCTTTGGGGGTCCTTGCTATGTCTGAGGGTCCAAATGTATTCCCTGATTGTCCTAAGGATTCATGTATAAAAAGCCCTATATGTTTAATTAAACAGATTACAAAGCTGCCCCTCCTGCAGTTGAAAGCACACTTTCCTGGGATAGCGGGGACCCATACACCCTTCCGCTGTTTGGGATTTCAGCCCAGAAAGAGCATCGAAGCAGGAGATTTGGGAACACACACTCTCACTTACAATAATATTGTAATAAGAAGGCATAACTTGTAAACTAAGAGGGGCAGGGACTGCACTGGGTTTATTTTGGTCACTTGACGGTATTGTCTGTCCTAGAAACATCAGGAATAGAGAAGATTGAAGGGGTTGATCCGGGGGAGAAGTCTTTTAAAATAACAAAATATTCAAAGCTCACGTTTACAGGTAAAATCATAGAAAGAAGAAATGAAAGGAGTGTAACAGTGCGTGAAAATCACTTTTCTGACTTACCCTAAAAGAATCGAGCCCATGACTGCCTGAGGTCATTTCTAATTCAGCCGCTGGGGAATAAGTTTCGGAGGAGGATGGTGCATCTGTGGTTGAGTCTTCAGTACTCAGGATAGTTAGTTTTTTGGGGACATGATCATATTTTTTCGCAAATGTATATACTAGGAATGTCTCTTGAAGATATGAACGACTAGCCTAACAAGAAACAGATGTTTTATTTCCACGAGCCTACAGTTCTAGCAGGTAGCTAGCTCTCCATCAGCCACTGAACATTCATTTTCAGTCCTCTCACCCCACACATATTCGCTCTTCTTCACTGACTCCAATCGCACGATGAACAAAAGGCATTTTATCAAGACGATGGCCAACAAATGCCCCCTGGATGGGATGACCTTTCCTGTCTTGGACAGTAAGTCCATCTGCAGGTCCCAGCCAGTAAAGTGAGTTGATTGAATCCTTTGGTTAAGGCAGCGTACCGTGCGTGCCCTTTAATATTCATGTATTTGTTTGGACTTTGCCCTAGTGCTAACTTGCTGCCTTCCACATATTTCAGTGTGGCAAAGGCAGTAAGGGAATTGCTGAAAAAGAGCAGCTGCGAGCCAAGTGTTCAGAGTAATGTTAAGTTATGTTAATTTATGTTATGTTACGTTATGATTTGTTATGTTGTGTTATCTTATTTTATTTTATCTTGTCTTGTCTTATCTTATCTTACATTATGTTATTACCTCCATGGTATTGGTTGCAGAAAGGCACACACTCTTATAGCCAGATGTGAAGGGCAGCCTCCCGGTTCCATTAATGGTGCTGTGAATGTTAATGTTCTTTTGGACAGCATCCTTTCTCTGAAAGCCCAGTCCATAAATCGGACCCACGCCTGTTTCAGCTACCCTCGCCTTCTAAGAAAGAATATCTACTCTTTGATCCCTTCTTTGCATACGCCAGTAGTGAACTCTGTCATTCAATCTAGTCTTGACTACACTAATTCAATCTACCTATAATCTCCAGAAAAAGTCTTACGCCAACTGTAACTTTCTCAAAATGCTGTGGCATGACTAATTACAATAACTTCTCGAAGGGCGTTTATGTTGCCAGCTCTGCAATGACTACACTGGCTTCTCATTAGACCTTGGGTAGTCCCAAGGGCCTTATATGTTTTCTATAAAGCCCTATTCCTCAGATCAAACAACTTTCTTGTTAATACAGTTTCCTTTTATTGCAGCGGTGTCTGGCATCTAGGAAGAGTGGGGGGGAGGGCAAATGGGTGGTAGGTGGGTGCATGCAAACAAGGTGCCTGGCGACTGTAAATAAAAGAAATAGCCACTTACCTTGCTTACTGCACAACGTCCTGCTCCGGTCTTTGTTCTTCTCTGTGTCCTTCAGGCTCACAGGCTCCAGCAAATTCCCCTACCCAATCCTGTTGCAGCTCTCATGCTGTTAACCAGCATGAGAGCTGCACCAGGATAGGAGGCATCGGCGTTTCCCAGAGCTCTCAAGAGCAGTGGAGGCCTGTGCTTTCTCTAACCCAGCTGTCTGAGACACAAAGAGACATGCACATTTTAAACTATGCACAGGCAGCCCACCACTCCTCCCTGCTGCTGCCACTCAGAATTAAGTTCATTACCATTTTATTTTTCGTCTCTGGGGCTTGGGGTTACGCTTCTATGCTCTAATGGAGGAGTCGCCTCTGTTTTATTGACTGTCATGCTCCCTCAGTTTTGCAAACCACTTCTTGCATGCCAGCACTAGAACAGTCAATTATGGAGACCATGCATATTTGTACAGCTCCGGCCAAACTGTGGACCTTCCCCCGCTTTGACTTCGTAGGTAGAAACAAATCTACTCTGTTTTAGACGCTATGGGAAAACCTTGTTTTTTAATAATTAAGAGGCAGATGTATCAAGCCTATTTGCATTTTGTGATGTGTTAATCCCAATTTATCATTGCGTAACATGTTACTGAATACCTATTGGGGATGGAGACCGCATACCAATTCGATATTTCGAAGGGCGTTTTAGGGCATCCCTTCCAAATACAGAATTTAAAGCTCCACATATCTTTGCGACAGATAACTTCCTATTAGTCAGATACTTTAACTACCATGCAGAATTAACATGTGACCCTGACGCAATTCGTCTAATCACAGACCTAAAGTCACTAGGTCTATATTAAAAGGTGATTGAACCTACACATACTGCAGGACACACCTTAGACCTACTGTTCACCATCAAATCAAAAATCAGGATCCGCTCCCCTTTCCCATTTCTTTGATCTGACCACTACGTTATTAAATTCCACTTACAGTTAGAACTTCCCGTGGTAGGTCAGGTCTCAAAATCCAAGCAGGCCATGGAGAAAAAATGATTTAGCCTCCTTCACCTCACATTTCTGTCCCTCATCTCACCCACTCCCAATAAATGGGTTATAATAGTCCGGAAGAGGCCTTCGAAGTCTTTGAAAGGTCCATCTCACAAGCTTTGAACAAGATAGCTCCTGTCCCAATGGCCAATAACAAACGTAGCATAAGACTAAGATGGCCCCATAGTTTACAGATTCCCTGAAAACAGAAAAGTCGGCATGCAGGAAATTAGAGTGTAAATGGAGATTATCGAAAACATATGAGTACAAGCCTACAAAAGGGCTCACAGACACTATCTAGACAACATTAAGGTGCCGATTCCGATCCGGTAAAAAAAATTCCCGTACGAATCGTAGCTGTAATTTTTTACGTACGAATCGTACAAGTCCGGTACAAACTGGCAAGTACGATTCGTACGTGGAAAATACATACGAATGACATCGGGAAAAGTCTATGACACGTCCCCGGACAGTTTTACGTACGATTCGTAAAACTGAAGTCCGAGCGCACAAGTACGATCCGTACCGTCCGTCCGAATATACAAATGCATGTAATACGCTCCGTCCGAATATACAACCGCATGTAAAACGTCCCGTATGGAGCGAACTGTGCACACCTGGGCGAGGGGTACGAGTCGTACGGCCCCCCCAGCCTCCCACCCCTCCCGCGTACATCCGCACCATACCCCCATCCCTACACGTCCGCACCTTACCCCCAGCCCCCCCATGTCCGTATGTACGGTGTGTACCCCCACCCCCGTATGTACGGTGCATACCCCCATCCCCGTATGCACAGTGTGTACCCCCACCCCCCGTATGTACGGTGCATACCCCCATCCCCGTATGTACGGTGCGTACCCCCACCCCCCGTATGTACGGTGCGTACCCCCACCCCCGTATGTACGGTGCGTACCCCCACCCCCGTATGTACGGTGCGTGGGGGTACGCACCGTACATACGGGGGTGGGGATACGCACCGTACATACGGGGGTGGGGGTATGCACCGTACATATGGGGGGTGGGGGTACACACCGTACATATGGGGGGTGGGGGTACGGTGCGTACAGGTATGGGTGCTGGGGTACGGCGCAGACATGGGGGGGCTGGGGGTACGGTGCGGACGTGTAGGGATGGGGGTACGGTGCGTACCGGGCCCCCTTTTCGCCGTGCATTGTGGCGTACTTAGCTTTTCCGGCACTTTTTGGGTCCCGTAAAAATATTGCCGTGCGAAGTGCTGTGGGTACGAATCGTACTTGCTGGTCCGTAAAACGCTGCCTGACTCCGTGCGAATGTCGCGTACGCGGTGTCCCGGATCGGAATTGTGGGTATATTTTAGCCGGTCGGTGTTTTTTACGATTCGTACGGAAATGGTGTTTCTGTACGAATCGTACTTGCGGGTTTGTAAGGTGGTTTTCCTGGGTACGAGTCGGATGGAGAAAACGCTCCGTCCAACGGTTCGTACCCGGGTTTTACCGGATCGGAATCGACACCTAAGTGTGCCAGGAAAGCTCACATTGTCACTAGAATAGAATGGGGAGCAGCTCGCAGCTGTGTGCAGAGTTCGTGACTTTGACCTTAACACCCTGTTCGTTTGCCTACAGAAGTGGTGGCGTGGAGCTTTGGTCATTTTACCGTGGCCGAGGAGAGTGTGAGGCGCTTTCAACAGGGGCCGGGACTGCGAGACCCAGGGTTCCGCGCAGGATCAACGCAGCGCACCTGGAGTCTCTTCCCGCCCCCTGCTCCTCCCCGTTTGCCTTGCCTGGCTTGCCCCTTCATAACAGCTCGCGGCCCCCGCTTCGCGGGAGCAGCTCGCAGCTGTGTGCAGAGTTCGTGACTTTGACCTTAACACCCTGTTCGTTTGCCTACAGAAGTGGTGGCGTGGAGCTTTGGTCATTTTACCGTGGCCGAGGAGAGTGTGAGGCGCTTTCAACAGGGGCCGGGACTGCGAGACCCAGGGTTCCGCGCAGGATCAACGCAGCGCACCTGGAGTCTCTTCCCGCCCCCTGCTCCTCCCCGTTTGCCTTGCCTGGCTTGCCCCTTCATAACAGCTCGCGGCCCCCGCTTCGCGGGAGCAGCTCGCAGCTGTGTGCAGAGTTCGTGACTTTGACCTTAACACCCTGTTCGTTTGCCTACAGAAGTGGTGGCGTGGAGCTTTGGTCATTTTACCGTGGCCGAGGAGAGTGTGAGGCGCTTTCAACAGGGGCCGGGACTGCGAGACCCAGGGTTCCGCGCAGGATCAACGCAGCGCACCTGGAGTCTCTTCCCGCCCCCTGCTCCTCCCCGTTTGCCTTGCCTGGCTTGCCCCTTCATAACAGCTCGCGGCCCCCGCTTCGCGGGAGCAGCTCGCAGCTGTGTGCAGAGTTCGTGACTTTGACCTTAACACCCTGTTCGTTTGCCTACAGAAGTGGTGGCGTGGAGCTTTGGTCATTTTACCGTGGCCGAGGAGAGTGTGAGGCGCTTTCAACAGGGGCCGGGACTGCGAGACCCAGGGTTCCGCGCAGGATCAACGCAGCGCACCTGGAGTCTCTTCCCGCCCCCTGCTCCTCCCCGTTTGCCTTGCCTGGCTTGCCCCTTCATAACAGCTCGCGGCCCCCGCTTCGCGGGAGCAGCTCGCAGCTGTGTGCAGAGTTCGTGACTTTGACCTTAACACCCTGTTCGTTTGCCTACAGAAGTGGTGGCGTGGAGCTTTGGTCATTTTACCGTGGCCGAGGAGAGTGTGAGGCGCTTTCAACAGGGGCCGGGACTGCGAGACCCAGGGTTCCGCGCAGGATCAACGCAGCGCACCTGGAGTCTCTTCCCGCCCCCTGCTCCTCCTCTTATAAAATCGTGCCCCTGACGCATAGCGGGACGCGTGTGCGGGACGCCGGACGAAGCCCGGACAAAGGGCGGACAGTCTTAGACAGTCCGAGACAGGCTGAGACTGGACTGGACACGCTACTCAGCCCTTACTGTCTTCGTTTTGCGTGGTTTGCAGTAAGACTATTCATACTTGTTTCTACTTCTTGGATATACCGTCATTCGTTATAACACTGTTGTTATTTGGTTATTATTACTAGTTCAAGAAGAATGCCTAAAAAGAATTTAGCGGGGGGAGGTAACTCAATAGAAAACTATATGATACAAGTAGTCTCTAAGATTAACAACGAGAGGCGCGAATCCTTAGGTCTTAGCCTGTCCCCTAACTTATCTCCCCTAAGCCCTTCACCTGATTCACCCTGGATTGATAAACCTTCTCAAGTCGAGGGAAGTGCAGTTTTAGACTCTGATACCTTAGAACATGGCATTTCAAACCTGAGTACTCGTACAACACAGGGTCAAGACATAGCTCGGGCTAATGACTCGGAATGTCAGGTAGTTGACACTGATCAAGACCAAGATCAAATTGTGCAGGAGAGTGAGCAGCCAAATAATGAAGCTGATCCCCCAGTTCTAGATCATGCGCCACGTGCCATCAGAAAATGTAGAAAAACTCAATTATACCGTGGTGGAGTTCTTTTAGGGAAGAAGAGGGTTGCGTCACCCGTGAGAAGTAGGGACAAAAGCAGGGGGAAAGTAGAAGAACCCGAGAAGCATAATGTGGATGAGGAGTTATTATCAAGATTAGCTGATTTAATTGACACTAAACTTAAAATTTTAATTAAACCAGTAGTGACCAAATTGGACAAGCTAACTGCTGATATAAAGAAACTAGGTGCAGATCAAAAAAAGTTAGTAGAAGCTGTGTCTAATATATCAGACACAGTTACCAGCCTAGCTCTACCCGTAAAAGAGGCTCTTTTTCCTTCATCTGAGGGAGGCACTACCTCAAACACTATACACGCAAATTTACAGGAACAGTCCTCAACTACAGCGACACATCATTTACTGCCAGGAGATACATTACCCCCAATTCCGCCTGTAATACCTGCACCTACTACAGAAGAAGTTAGGGTACAGTTTCTGGAAGATGCGGCTCCATTAGTACTGGTATTGGCTAACGTCCCCCCACTAGCCCCAGACCAATCAGAATCCCCCCCGGCAGTAACAAGTAAGGCCCTGCACTGGTTATCAGGCAATATGCAGCTGGCCCCGTGGGGGAAACAACAGCTAGCTGGTGACATTAAGTCAGCCAGAAGGGTCCCATGGATAGGTCAAAACCCTAAAAAATTCAAGGGTGACTGCATTATTATAAATTTTGCCAATTCTGCAGTTTTACCAAACATCCTGCCAAATATTTTGCCGCCGCAGCGCAGAAGAGGTACCATCATTCCTCTCACCCTAGTATTTTTCGGCAAAAAACAGCGGAGCATGTCCTATCCTAAGCCTACCCATAATTTCACCAGGCCTATATGGCCAGCGACATCTAATGGCTGGGGTTTTGAGGTACCAACCAATAACTGGGGGTATAGTCAGGATAGAAGGGAACGTCCAATACGTCCACCCCCTCCAGATCAATATTACTCTACTCATTTTAATAATCACTTTAACATCCCCATCTCCAATAGGTATGGCATTTTCTCAGATGAGGGGGGACTGGATGGGGTGGAATGACTACCTGACACATCTTCTAACCTCCTCCCCACCGACCGATTGCCAGAAGTTACAGACTTTGGAGATATTCTTCAAGGGTTAGAACCGCAAGGCAGTAAGGATGGGGGTTTGGTTGGCCGGAATCAAATAGATATACCAGGTTTACCCACTGATATAAACCCAGCCTGTCCTCAAGCTTGTTCTTCGGCTAATCCCGGGACAGATGGGGTACGCTGCTGTACAGGCTTAATACCTATCACTCAAATTGTATGTGGAAATGTGGCTATAATACAACACGAACCAATTAAATATAAGGAGGGGCTATTATCCTGGAATATAGCTGGACTGCAGGATAAATTGTTTAATATAGAATGGTTATCCTTTGTTAAAAATTACCCCGTTATATGCCTCCAAGAAACCTGGGCAGTGGGGAAAAATATACACATTGACGGTTATGAGAGTTTTATAACTTCGGCAGTTCCTTCACCTAGTGGTAGAGCTAAAGGGGGTTTGGCAATCTTTGTTAACTTATCACTAATATGCCTTAAAACTGTACATCATTCTGGCAATAATAATATTCAGGTTGTCGAATTTAAGAGGGGCAGTACAAGTTTTGCTCTGATCAACTTTTATAACGCAGTGAGTCAGTCTGGCGATTGCAATATGGAGTCATTGCGTGAATTCCTAAGGGCCAAAGATGATTCCCTTCCCCGCCTTAAGATAATAGCGGGTGATTTCAACACTCATTTATGTGGGAATCCTAGCCTGAGTCCTGTTGGTCATTTGGGTTGTAACAATCTGGAAGGAATACACTTTGATCACTCGCGAAGGGGTTCATGTTTAAATGACTTAATGAATGAATATAACCTTTTCACTGCTATGTCAATAGTTGAGGAACAAACTGTATTTTCAACCCCTACTTTTAAAGGGCACGCAACAGGGTCATATATAGACCATATTCTATTATCGGCAGAATTTGTTAATTTTGTTGGGGATTTCTCGATTATTTCAAGCATTTTTAGCGATCACAATCCTTTATGTATTACTATGGGTGTGAACTTACTCGAAAAACATAACCCTCGAGAGGACTGTGGTACCACTAAATGTATTAATGGTAAGCGACGCTTAAAGTGGTCATTGGTGGACTGTAAGCAATTTTATTCTTCTATCAACAATGTATGTCATCATGATCTGATAACATGTACATCTACTGCTTCAGCACCATTACAAATTTTGACGTCTTTTAATGAGATTGCTAAAAAGGTGGAGTCACTTTTAACGTTACCTGCTAAGAGGATAGCTAACTCATCCAATAATCCAAAATGGTTTGACAGCAACTGTTCGAAGGTCAGTCGCGAGCTCAAGAAAGCATTAAAAACATACCAGAGAGATCCTTCAACCATCAGGGTGTTGCGGGCTGAGTACAAAAAGTCTCTTGCCATTCGCAAACGTGCTGTCAAGAAAAGCGTTTGGGAGTCCTTGTTAGATCCAGTGATACTAAAAAATAGCTCTAAGTTCTGGGAGATCATTTACAAGCCCTTATTTGATCATCCCAGTATTTCAAGTACAGGCACCAAAATCTCAGAAGAAGTTTGGATTAACCACTTCAGTTCCATTTTTAAAGGTAATGGTTCCCAGGTACAATGCAGTCCAAAAGAAATTAGTGAAAAATCCCTGTTCTTCACAACTGATGAGGTAATAAAGGGCATAGAAGGCCTATCAAACAACAAGGCCCCAGGACCTGACGGTCTCCCTCCTGATCTTTTTAAATCTTGTATAACACTCTGGGCACCGGTCCTTACAGCTGTACTTAATGCTGCTGTGCTTTGTGGATGCCCAAAATCATGGGGGGTATCCACTATTGTGCCTATTTTTAAAAAAGGAGACCGCAGTAGCCCTGCCTGCTATCGACCAATATCTTTAATAAACTCCGTGGTTAAAGTTGTGGGAGGAGTAATATTGAACAGATTGATCAGATGGTCAGAAGAAAATAATATAATATCTTCAATCCAGTATGGATTCAGGCCTGGTCATTCTACGATTTCACAATGTTTAAACTTATACCTCATCATCGCGAAGTATACTAAGGCTCGAAGAGGAACGATCCATATGGCGTTCATGGATCTTTCCTCGGCTTTCGATTGTGTGAGCCGGGGGAAGCTCTGGGACGCCATGCTAAAAATGGGTGTGGATCCAAACTTAGTTGATTTGTTAGATGATATGCACTCGGACACCAATGCAAATGTCAGATTCACCCAAGACCTGAATGTGACCAAAGACTTTGGGGTGCATCGTGGTGTCCGACAAGGCTGCATCCTGGCCCCATTCCTTTTTAACTTATACATAAATGATCTGGAAGAGCATCTTTTAAGCACTAATACGGATTATCCGTACATAGGCCGTAGGGGGCTGCCAGTCCTTTTATATGCGGATGACGCAGTTCTCCTGTCAAGAACAGCAAACGGACTACAAATTTTACTAGACTCCTTCCATTCTTTCATGACCTCAAGAGAGTTAAGCATTAATAACTCTAAATCATACATAATGAAGGTCGGACAGGGAAATAAAAAAGTAAACTGCCTAAATGTAAATGGTGTACGTATTCCTACTACACATACATTTTCCTATCTCGGGGTCCTCTTTGACAGTCAATTAAATTGGGGACCCGTGATTGAAAAAAAGAAGGGAGAAGTCACTAGGGTAAACGCGGCAATAATGGACCTTTCTAAGAAAGTGGGCAACAGTCCAGTTGCCGCCTTGCTCCAACTTTACCAAGCAAAAAGTGTCTCCACAGCGTGCTATGGAAGTGAAATTTGGGGTTATGTTCCTCCGGATCCCTTACAGACTGTTGAAAATATCTTCTTGAAATTAGTATTAAGGGTTCCCAGGGGCACGGCCAACTTCTCCGTGCACGAGGAACTGGGGGTTTCCTTCGTAAGTGACAAGATTGCTGTTAATCCCATGTTATGCTGGATGAATTGTTGGTTAAATGATAACATACCACTAACCCAGCTTATTTTAAGAGAGTCACTCACATGGGACAACAGGATGAAGGTTCCCTGGTTAAAGTATCTTTTTAAGTGCTTTGCTGATCTAGGTCGCCCTGAACTCTTTTTATCCCCTGAATCGATCACTAAACAGGATGTTATAACGGTCAAGAAAGCTTTTATTGATCTTAGAATCCAAGATAGGGAATCACGTGAGCTAAAAAAAGAAAGTGTTCGTAATCATGTATTAGTAAAAAGCACCTTGCTCATGGAACCCTATTTATCCTGGCAACTGTCCAGTTATGACCGTTTCTTACTGATCAGGTTCAGGTTTAATCTGTTTCATTTTCTGCTGGCTGTACCTAGGGGATCTCATCGTGGACAAGTGTTGCCGGCTTGCGGCTGCGACGATATGTCTCCGCAAGACCTGGCACACTTTTTTTTCTTTTGTCCCTTTTATACTGTACCGAGGAATCTATACTTAAAACCCTGTCTGAAAAAACTAAATTTTATACAATATCGTCCTGCACTGCACTTCCTACAGCTATTAAGTCGTGAATATACCTTGTATCTATGTAGTTTTTTAAAATTGGCAGTAAAATTTAGAAATAGTATGGAAGGATAAAAATAATATATGAATTGCTATTACCTCTTTTTTATAATGGACTCCACAAAATACTCTGAATGCTTGTTGTATATTTGTCTTCATCTGCTTATCTTACAACTGTATTTTATCTTTATGTATTAATGTGTTCTTTTTAAATGTAGTGTAAATGCTTTTATGGTTGTCAATTCGCACAACCGAATAAAGTTTATTGACTTGACTTGACTTGACACTAGAATAGACAAAGCAGCCAACTCACATAAGGAATTGTTTAGAATCCTAAAGGAATTCTCTAATCCCAAATCCTGTGATGCATCTATTCCAGCCTCCCAGGACCTGGTAGAAAAGCTGGCTATCTTCTTCGAGGACAAAATAACTAAAATCTATAATACTTTTATTAAGGATAAGGCAGAAGAAACTAACTTGGAGCGCAGTAGGATGGAAACTGCCCGTACAGAATTATTGAAGGAGTTTACCATGGTAGTGCAAGAAGATGTCAGTACCATAGTAAACAGGGTTAGATCAGGATCACAGGAAGACCTGGGTCCTCCCTATAGTATGTCCACCCTTGCTACTGTATTACTGCACAACCTTACAGAGCTGCTCAATTTGTCAATAAATCTGGAAGTAGCTCCAGCAGAATGGAATTCGGAGAGGAACAAACCTATTCTTAAAAAACCAAGGGCAGACCCGAGCAAATTAGGAAATTTCAGACCAATCTCTCTACTCCCTTAAACATTGGTGAACACACAACTGACAACATACTTAGTAAGTTGACAACTGCTTGACCCTTCCTAGTCAGGTTTCCGTGCAGGGCATAGAATTGAAACAACATTAGTGGAAGTACTGGACAACATAAGAATTTCTCTCAACAATGAACACTCAGCAATGCTGGTCCTATTGGATTTATCAGCCGCATTCAACACCATCTCCCATGTAATCTTAACAAAAAGACTGGAAGAGATTGTTGTCAGAGGGAAAGTCCTCAGATGGCTAAAGAACTTCCTGAATTTCCTGTAGGGAAGAACACTTTCAGTACAACTTGAGTCGTATGTCTCAAGAACCATATACTTTGAACAAGGGAGTGCCACAGGGATAGGCGTCGAGCCCCACTCTTTTCATTATATATATATATATAAAACACCACTTTCAGAAGTGATAAAATCATATGGCTTTGATGTCATCTCTAATGCAGATGACACGCAGTTGGTCATCACAATAGGACCCAAGCCGGTAGATACTAAAGTAAGATTCCGAGACTGCAAGAATCGTATTGCCAAATGGATGCAGCAGAGCTGTCTACAACTTAATGCAAGTAAAACAGAGGTTATACTATTTGGGGAAGCTCACAAACTCTGGTCGGAGGACTGGGGGCCTATAGGTCTAGGCCCTGCCCCCATCCCAAAAGCAACAATAAAGAATGTAGGAGTGATAGTAGATAACAAATTGTCAATGATGGACCATGTAAACCACATCTTTGGCATTATGCGCGCCCTACGGAAATTATTTCAATGGATTTCACTGGGATCAAGAAAAACCCTAGTCCAGGCACTTATGATTAGTCGGCTGGATTATGGAAATGCTTTTATGGCCTCCATGAACGAAGAAATGTACTCTAGACTTCAGGGTGTACAAAACACAGCAGCGCGTCCAGTACTCCATCTACCCCCTCTATCACCGTCAGGCCCCATCTTGAGAAACCTGCACAGGCTGCCAATAAGAAAACATACACGTTTTAAACTCCTCTGTCTGACACACAAATCCCATATGGAAATGGTCCCCTGTATTTACAGAGAAAACGTAATTGGTATGTGCCAATAAGGAATCTTTGATGATGTGTGATACATTTGTTACTTTCCCATAGGACCAGCATCTACAGAAATGGTGGAAGATCATTTTCATACTTCGCTCCCCAATACTGGAATCAACTTCCCATACCGCTTTGTGTCTACACCGATCATAGACACTTTAAAAAAGCTCTAAATACTTGCATGTTCTAACGTGTTGCAGTGCCACTGTTAATATCCTCCAGAAATCACGCATCAGCGCCATGAGACCCTTTCGGGGTGATTTGTTGTGCTTAATAAGATCCAGTTAATAATAATAATAATAAATACCCTACTGGAATGGTATGTATTATTGTCTTGCGACCCAATTGTCACAAAACAGTAGTAATTTACCACCAATTCAAAATTGATGGTAACCCCTTTGCAAATGGGAAAGGGTCACCATGGGACCCGTTCCCCTCTGAGAATGTAAATTTATTTTTTAGTTTTGTGAAGCTGCCTGCTCTTAAAAAATGAAACTTAAACGCTTAATTTTCTTTTTTGCACACATCCAGTTTTCCTTTAAGGAAAACAGGCTGCATTTCAAAACACCTACCTTATAACTATTCATGAGGCAGGTAGATATGCAACCTAATAGGAAATACTATTTGTATATAAAAAGGTTCATACGTTAGGCATACCGATTTCCTAATTGCCCAGTCACTGTGGGGTTTTAGAAGCATTTGCGTACCAGCACCCTAAAAACGAATTATAACATAACAGATGATGGGCTAGGCTGTAGCATAATATGATGGGCTGGGTTAAGATGCATTCTATCCAGAGAGGAAAAACAGTTTTATATATAAATGTAAATCTATAGGTTTTTGGTTAAAACATTACCCGCTAGGCCTGCAAGAGTCAAGCGTAGGTGGCATCAGCTAAATGTATGACATACATCAGGATGCTTCAGGCCATCACACTAAAGGATGCGCACCCGCTGGGAGCTCCATTACTGTAGCTCAGTCTGAAGGAAATGTTATGTGTAGTAATGGCTTCTCCAGTGTCAGCAGGTGAGGAGCACACAGCAAATTGCTTTCTCTGGGAGTCTAATGCATTTCGCCGGGCAGAGACTGCCTGCAATGGATGGGCCAGGTCCGCCGGCGGCTGTCCTGAAGAAGGCCATGGCTGGGTGAAATCCATCAATTTTACCTGCTGATGGTGGGAGATAAAGATCAACAGCAAAACATGATTAGATACAAATAGAGAGAATAAAGGTGCGGGCGGCAGGCGACGGATGCTAGGGATACCGACCTCGCTGTTCCAAAGAATGCACAGGGTTTTCAATGCAAGAGATGGGGCCGGATCAGCAAAGGGAAGTCTGTGACCGCTCCGAAACCTTCCAACTATTGAGTTGCCTCTTTGTTCAGGGATCCTGCTCAATTTATGAGCTAGATTTAGTGATGTGAAGAAGTGTGGATGGAGTTATAGGATACATGCAGTTTCTGAACTGTGATCTACAGGAAGGTAATAACTAAGCTTCCGGAGAGGAAGCAAGCAGATTCAAGTCCATGTGACCTTCACTGGCTCAAAGTAGAATGAAGAATTACCTTAAAAGCTGTCATCACAATACGTGCAATCCTGCTGTGAAGCTTGCATTAGGTGCAATGGGTAGAAGTGCTAGAGTAAACAATAAATAAACAGGTGAACGCCTCCCTTAAATATCAAACCCTGCATTCCGCCATGAAACCTCGGGTCTCAAGTCAACAGACTGGAAGTTCCACCTGAGAAGGAGGAGCTTAGACGAGGATGGATATTCTCAGTGCTATGACCAAGATCATGGAATGTCTACTGGTCTCCATCCCATTGGAGCCCAAGCTGAACCAATGTTGGAAGTATGGTAAATATCAGGGCACATGGAATCATCGCCCGTTCATAGTGGCTAAAGGTATTCGCTAGCGGGAAGTAGTGAGTACTTGGGTATACCAAAGGATGCATGATACAGAAATAAAAAATATAAAACTACCGGAGATTTTCAACCTCTGCTTCAACATTTCCCCTTGTTACCAATGGTCACAATAATCATTTTATGAAATATGTATACAGTCAAAGAGTCTACACTGAAAGGATTCAAATTTACCTGCAAAATATATATTTTAATCTATATTTTACTTGTTTCTTGATAGCAATACATGAAGTTGCACAGCTCATCATGTGCACAATATATTGGCCTTTCTTTTCATTTAGGTTGTGTTATGCAATGAATAATAAAACAAACGTTGCAAAGTCCCTAGGTATGGCTTTCATGTGCCATCACATGTAAACACACGAGTTCACAAATGCTATGTATGGCATTGAAGCCTCCCTTGTAGCCTTTGTAAATGCTGCAAAAAGAGGCACATAAGGACTGTTTTCAGAATAGAATAAGCATAGGGATAAAGAATGGAATGTGACAAACAGTGTGATGAATGACAGTACTTTTCAAATGTAAAATAGTCCCTCATGCATTCCAGTGGAAACACATCCTAAAAGGCGGATTGATACACTAAATAAACAATAGTACTCTTGTTGGTGGAGGCAAACAGCCATCCAGTGCATATTTTAAAGAACAGGTGACAATATGCCATGAAGACAGCTCCTTTCTCAAGACCCCCCAAAAAATCTGAACCAAACTGGTGGCCCCACACGCCAAAAAACGCAAATGCTAGCTTTGTTAGTCAAGTCATTCAAAACAAGGGCTTCTTCCACTGGCAACATAGACTCATATTTATCAAAGTGTTGCGCTGTCCTTGTGCCATGCAAGGTGGCGCAAGGGCGACGCAACACTAAAGTCAGATTTATCAAGCCACGCAAGACCGCCTTCCGTGGCCCTCCGTGGCTTGATAATCTGGAGTCCGGCGAGGCAGATCAAATTGCTGCATTGCACTACCCTGCCCCAGGGAAGCGTTCCATGGGTGGAATGTGAGTGTTCCCACACATCCACCCGTGGATTTAGGTGCATTCCCAGATTTACCATTAGTAGCAGGCCTGGGAAAGCGTCAAAATGCTACGCCTCGCCAGAGGAAGCGAAACAAGCAGAATTGTCTTTATTTCTCCTCGTTTTTTCCTCTTTCAATGTTTGCTGAATTCTTTTGGATATAATTTCGAAATTTGGTGACATGCCAAAATACCACAGTTATTAACCTGAATACATCGGTCATAATTCCTCCATAATACTACCACTATGGTGGAGAAAGAAGTCCTCTAGAAACCACAGGCTTTTCTTTAACCACCCAACACTGACTCAGGCCCTAAAACTCTTAGGACCCATTGGCTCTAAAAGTTTTATGCTTTACTTCCCTGGCCTCCTCCACTGGATTCCGTTTTCGCCTTTCACTAGAAGAGGCTATTTTACCAAAATACATAAATAAATACATTTAGAAAAGAACTAGTAACATTGCCACCTGAGTTGGAGGTGGCACATGTGTAGAGTGCAACATAACTGCCAGGGAGTAATTGGTTACCAGGGGTTTTAGGTATTGGTTCATAGTTGGAATGTTTTGCTAGTCAGATTTGTGCTTCACACTATGGTTGGAAGTCAAACATTGCAAGGAATGGCTATCAGCTAGCAAGCAGGTATAATACACGTATATGTACTAAGTGAAAAGAGCTACCACTGGTCGGCTAAAGTTTTGCTACTCAGGAATCAATAAAATATGTTTTAAAAAATCCACCTCCAAGACCATCAGAACTTATTTATTTAATACATTCCTCAGTACACACTTTCTCAGTTTCTGGGGTGGAGGAGGTGGCCAGGTCACAGGATGTTGAGCAGAGGCACTAGACTTATGCAGAAATGTAGGACCAAATTATGCGGCAGGGTTGGATAAATTATTCTGCAACAAAAGACAAATTATGAGGCACAATGGAACATATTCTCCGCCAGTAATATTTCAGTATTTTGCATTCTTTCCTTACACTAATTCTGTCTGGGCAAAAGTCACGCCAGGTTGATACCTAAATACAGTAATTAGCAATAGAAAGGTTATTCATTAATCTTTGAGGAAGGTCTGTTCATGTGCACACTACGCATGCATGGCACTTTTTGATGCGCTTAACCTAAAAGAAATCTTTTTGTGGAAATCTGCAAATTATGCAGCAGATGATAGATTATGTGGCAAATTCACCAAAGTCACAGTTATCCGGCTGCAGAATCACATCATTGGGGTGGACCTTATGTTCGGACTGGATTAGCTGGCTGAAGTCCTTCACTGTCCTTGTATTCACAGCAGCCTCCTAGTGATGGGAGGTGAGCTCACCAGCATCAGTAGGATCTGCAAAGAAAGGACCAGGGGGCTCTGCCCCCTCCAGGATGCTCTCCATGCGACCCCTGACTACCTCCAAATGACGTCCACGATGAGCTCTCTGTAATCACTGACTTAATCAATGCAAATCGCTGTTCATTGTAGCCAAACCCTTGCTAATGAGTCCCAGAGCAGGCGCCCAGCAGAGAAAATCAAAGCTTCGCCCACTCAAGTGCAAGGGAACACAGGTATGGATTTTAGTAACAGCCCCAGTTTCACAGCTGGTTTTACATCCTGCATACATTATAGCGCTGTGATCTGAGGCTCGCGAGATCCCGTAGGAGCGCTACGCCTTCGAAATAACAGACGCGGCACCAATCAAGTGATTTTCATTCTTCTGTGGCTCACTTTAAATGATTAACTAAATAAAGGGACTGGTTACAACAATAAAGGCATGTATAACAGCAATGTATGGGGAATCCAGTGAAATTAAAGTAGGCTGTTGTTGGATTTTTTAAATACTTTAGAAAAAAAATATTCAAAATAAAATATAAATCTTGTTGTGCAATGTCCAACTCCCATTACAGAATTATATATGTTTCCTGTATTAAATTGGAAATATGGAGTATATTCACATATCAGTTTCCGTTGTAAAAGCAGGATTTATTTTGTGTGATTTCCTCATTTTCCCTTAATTGCCAGCATTGTCGTCTTCTGTCCCTCTGTTCCCTCCCCGCTCCCCGCTTCCCGCCACCGCCGCTCAGCCCCGCCCCTTTTGCCTTCTGTATCCCTCCCCGCTCCCGCCTCCCAGCTGCCCCGCCCACCCGCGCACTTGGCCATATATGGCGACCGTGCGACGCAGGCGAGTGTGACCTACTTGTAGGACACCCCCGCGCCGCACGGCCACCAGCTGCTGCGTGTGCCCCTTCTGCCTTGTGCCTCGCTGCCCGGCTGCTGCTGCTTGACCACGCCCCCTCCCTCGAGCCTCGAGGTCCGTGGTTGCTCCTGTGCCCTGCTGTCTTCTGTCTACCCTAACTAGTTCTGTATGCTTTATTTTGTGTGATTTCCTCATTTTCCCTTAATTGCCAGCATTGTCGTCTTCTGTCCCTCTGTTCCCTCCCCGCTCCCCGCTTCCCGCCACAGCCGCTCAGCCCCGCCCCTTTTGCCTTCTGTATCCCTCCCCGCTCCCGCCTCCCAGCTGCCCCGCCCACCCGCGCACTTCGCCATATATGGCGACCGTGCGAACGCGCAGCGGTCACGCGCAGCGGGCGCCGAAGGCGCGCCAAAGGTAAGCCCGTCTGCGCCCGTCCGCGCCTGGACCGCGCCCAGTGCCAGGACCCCTGGCCCTCGAGGACCCCGACCGTCCCGCCTGACGTACAACGCCGCCACCCTCATCGCACTCAACACCGGCGGAACCCAGAGATGCTACCGAGCTACTCCGAAGCACACCCACGGACCCTTCAGCTGCCACGCCTGCAAGTTCACCTGCATCCGGACCTGCCCGACACCTGCACCTGCCATGCCGAACACCAGCAGCAACCACCTCAAGTGCATCCTGCTCAACACCCGCTCCGTCCACAGACACGCCATCGAACTCTGGAACCTCATCGACACCACAGCCCCCGACGTCGCCTTCATCACGGAGACCTGGATGAACGCCTCCTCAGCGCCTGACATCGCCATCGCCATCCCAGAAGGATACAAGATCACCCGGAAGGATCGCAACGCCAACCAGGCGGGAGGAGGCATAGCCATCATCCACAAGAACACCATCCGCATCACGACCAGCACCGACAACTCCCCACCCTCCGCCGAACACCTGCACTTCCAGATCCACACCGACCCGAAGACCACCCTCAGAGGCACCCTGATCTACCGACCTCCGGGACCACGCACTCAATTCAGCGAGGACATCGCCGACTTCGTCAGCCCGCACGCCCTCCCCTCCGCCGACTACATCCTCCTGGGGGACTTCAACTTCCACCTGGAGAACAACAACGACTGCAACACCAGCACCCTGCTCGACAACCTCGCCAACCTTGGACTCAAGCAGCTGGTGTCCACCCCCACCCACCTCGCCGGACACACACTCGACGCCATCTTCTCATCCAGCAAAGACATCGCCTTCAGCCACGCCACAGAACTCCACTGGACGGATCACAGATGCATCCACTTCACCTTCAGAAGAACGACGATCCACCACCACCAGCAACAGGCTGCCCGAAGAAGCTGGAACAAGATCACAGCCGACCAGCTCGCCGCCTCCCTGAGCCAGCACCCTCCGGCCAGCTCAGCGAACCCCAGCCAGGCCGCCGACAACCTCACGAAGTGGATCAGCAACTGCGCGGACGAACTCGCCCCACTGAGGACCCCGCCCAGCAGACCCGGCAGCAAGAGAGCCCCATGGTTCACCGACGAACTCAAGAGCTCCAAGAAGAACTGCCGCGCCCTCGAGAAAGCCTGGAGAAGGGAACCCACGCCGGACAACAGGACCACCCTCAAGCTTGCCACCCGGAAACACCACCAACTGATCCGCATCGCCAAGAAGACGGCTTTCAAGAACCGACTGGACAACAACGCACACAACTGCAAGGAACTCTTCAACATCGTGAAAGAGCTCTCCAACCCCAACACCGGAAGCAACGACATCACCCCCTCGCAAGACCTCTGCAACTCCCTCGCCTCCTACTTCCACAACAAGATCGCGGACATACACAACAGCTTCAGCACCCATCCGACCCACGCCACGACCGCAGCAACGCCACCCACCACCACCCTCCGCGCCTGGACCCCGGTCAACACCGAAGACACCGTCCACACGATGAACTCCGTCCACTCCGGATCTCCGACCGACCCCTGCCCTCACCACGTCTTCAACAAAGCCGACGCTGTCATCGCACCCCACCTGCGGGACATCATCAACACCTCATTCGACACCGCCACCTTCCCCGAGAGCTGGAAGCACGCCGAACTCAGCGCTCTACTCAAGAAACCTACAGCAGACCCCACCGAACTCAAGAATTACCGCCCCATCTCTCTACTCCCGTTTCCAGCCAAAGTCATCGAGAAAACCATCAACAAACAGCTGGCCGCCTTCCTCGAGACGAATGGATCCCTCGACCCATCGCAGTCCGGATTCCGTGCCAACCACAGCACCGAGACCGCCCTCATCGCCGCCACTGACGACATCCGAGCCCTGATGGACAACGGGGAAACAGCGGCCCTCATCCTCCTAGACCTCTCCGCGGCTTTCGACACGGTCTGCCACCGCACCCTAGTACAGCGCCTCAGCAACGTCGGAATCCAGGAGAAGGCGCTGAAATGGATCGTCTCCTTTCTCGACGGAAGAACACAAAGAGTCCGCCTACCACCGTACAAGTCAGAGGCCACCGAAGTCATCTGCGGCGTCCCTCAGGGATCCTCACTGAGCCCGACTCTCTTCAACGTCTACATGAGCCCTCTCGCGGCCATCGCACGCCAACACAACCTCAACATAATCTCCTACGCCGACGACACCCAGCTGATCCTCTCCCTGACCAACGACGACCCCGCCGCCGCCAGAGCCAACCTGCACGAAGGGATGAGAGAGGTAGCCGAGTGGATGACGACGAGCCGCCTGAAGCTGAACTCAGATAAGACGGAGGTCCTCATCCTGGGCTCCTCGCCCTCCGCCTGGGATGACTCCTGGTGGCCCCCCGCCCTGGGCACCGCACCCAAACCGACAGACCACGCACGCAACCTGGGTTTCATCCTGGACTCCTCCCTCTCCATGACCAGGCAAGTCAACGCCGTCTCCTCATCGTGCTTCAACATCCTGCGCATGCTTCGGAAGATCTTCTGGTGGATCCCCACGGAGACCAGGAAGACCGTCACCGAGGCCCTCGTCACCAGCCGACTGGACTACGGCAACGCACTCTACGCCGGAACCACCGCCAAGATCCAGAAGAGACTCCAGCGCATCCAGAACGCCTCAGCCAGACTCATCCTTGACATCCCACGTCACAGCCACATCTCCGGACATCTAAGAGACCTGCACTGGCTCCCGGTCAACAAGAGAATCACCTTCCGCCTCCTTACCCACGCACACAAAGCTCTCCACGACCAAGGCCCGAGCTACCTCAACAACCGAATCAACTTCTACGCTCCCAAACGCCACCTCCGATCCGCCAGCCACGCCCTCGCCACCGTCCCACGCATCCGCAGAACCACTGCTGGAGGAAGGTCCTTCTCCTACCTGGCCGCCAAGACCTGGAACTCCCTCCCGGCCGACCTGCGCCTGACCCAAGACCACCTCTCCATCAGGAAGAAGCTCAAGACCTGGCTGTTCGAGCAGTAGCGGCACCCCCCCCCCCAAGCGCCTCGAGACCCTACGGGTAGGTAGTGCGCTCTATACATTTCTTGATTGATTGATTGATTGATGTGCACCGTCCAGTTTATAGACCTGTATAAATGCACATCTGTAAACAGGACAGCTGTGCATTAACAAAATGTAACATTTGATTGGCTCCTGATCTGTTATTAACTGCCAGATTAGACCATTCCCAGGTAATGAGGTTATCCCCCTCACAAGCACCGCCCTCATATCACTAATCCTTGTTTGCACAACATAGGCATGTGAAGAGTGAACCATGTGGATTGACTTGCCAAACTTCTCTTGCCTCAAATATTTTTTCCTCAAAATGGCAGCTATTTTATACACCAAAAATACTAAAGACATCTGTACATTTACAGGAAGTAAGCTATAAATTGTGTTTTTTTTTATTATAATTTTTTTCCACAGAAACTCATGGGGGAAAGAAAGCTTAGCCTAGTGCGGCTGAGCACTTTGACATGGTAAAAGTACCTTAAAATTCACCACAAATCTTAAAATAAGTGTTTTACCACCAATGAATAATTGAAACTGTACTATAGTGACATGAATATGTTTCTCATCAATTGGCCTTTCCTTGTTGTGACCCTCAAAAGATGTAATCATACACCCCAATATATTTGAAAAGAAAGTGATGTTGTACCATATTTTCATTGTTTGAATACCTGCAGAAACCAGGTGAAAAAAGACTGCTCTAAATATCACCCAAACAATGAATCACCTTTACCCTTTTTGCAACGGTCCCAGCCAATGACCTGGACGAGGTTTCTGGGGCAGTCTTTTAATGTAATGAATCAAGATACAGAGCAACAGAAAAATGATTGCCCAGATCTGTCTCTTAAGTCTATTATAAGGGGAAAGGCCTTCCCGAATATTTTGGCCACTGTCCTTCTTCTAGCTGGGATACCGTCAGGTCCTCACTCCAGCTGATTCCGAAAGGCCAGGGTCCTTTTAGGTCTCGCCTACGCAGCACGCCAGCACCGCTTAGGAGTGACCTTTTGGAATCACTCAGGACATTTTGAGAAACTTGTGCATGTATTGCACTGTTTCCAATGAGCACTCGTGCATGTACGGCGTTTACCTTGCGGAAGCGAGCAGCTGCGCCATCTGTTTCCAAGTATCGCGCCCACGTTAATTGGAAACCGATGGCGCTGCAAGGTAGCTTTCACTTTCTTGCCGGCTCTTTGCTTCATCCTGCTAATGGCTCCTCCCTCTTGT
Organism: Triturus cristatus; assembly: GCF_964204655.1. Lineage (NCBI taxonomy): Eukaryota > Metazoa > Chordata > Amphibia > Caudata > Salamandridae > Triturus > Triturus cristatus. The sequence goes on from NC_140589.1 coordinate 1,804,873,271, forward strand.
CACCTCCCCTATTCTCACTCCTGTGCTTGGAGGTGTCCGGGCCGTGGAGGCCGAGACAAACTTTTTTCGCATTCTTGACTTTTTTATGGGGGCCCCCGGTTTGGAACAAACCAAATTTGAATTTTGCCTGTTTAATTAGCACTACGCCTACTGCTCCTTCCCCCGCACCCCTTTTCCCTGGTTTCCATTTACTCGTCCTGTCAGCTGCGCCTGGGCCATGAGGGGTGCACAAATGTCTGAGTGCTTGAAAGAGTCCATGCCGCTACATCTCTGCTTCACGAAGGCGAGCCCGTGGCAGATATACTGCCTGTATACATGCCAAGAGGGAGGGGAAGACGCAGGCTTCACCTCTGCACATCAGCAGCTCTTTTGAACTCTACTTTAACTTTCTCCTTGTTATGACTAGTAAACGTCTGCCTGTGTTTTTGGTGAGGGGGCTGTAACGAACAATGGAGAATGTACACACAACGAAGCTCTTTACTGATGATTGCTGAGTGGAATGTATCCTTTTCGCTGCCTTGAGACTATGCAAACATTTCTACAGGGAGAGAGAGCTCTGTGAGGTTAGTCGGCAATTTATCGTTCGTGGAAGGAGGTCGCGAGCTACAGATGGCGCGCGCAGGAATGTACTTCGGTCCTGATACTCCTGACTCATGGTGTCAAGCTTGAGAGCACATCTTCCGCTACATATTAGCTGTTTACCTATCCACCCCTCCCCGCATACCTTTAAAGATATGTTTTGCTCAAAAAATGATCTGGAAAATGCAGTGGTGTGTGTGTGTGTGTTTGTGTGTGTGTGTACTCGTTGCCAGTGTGGTGATTTAAGCACAGCTGACCACACATTCTGTCATGCATTCTTTGCTTGTGGATGTGCAGGAGCTGGCGTATTGAGTGAAGGGCGCAAGCGGGGGGGGGGGGGTGCTTGGTCTTTGGTGGTCCTGTCGAACAACCTCGCCTCTTTCGAGAACGGAGAACTGTGAAGGGACTCGCCTCTTTCGAGAACGGAGAACTGTGAAGGGAGCCCATAACACACTGCAAAGGTGGGGGAAGGGCGGTGAAGCTTCTGACATCTACATGACAAAGCTGGCGGCCTTGCAGTGTGGTGTGAGGTCTGAAGCACACGCTGATCTTTGCACTGGGTGGAATGGAGAACAAGCATTGGCATAACCAATAGGTCTTGCCTTTGGGACCTAATAAGTGTTTAGACATGCAACTGAGATGTTGTTGCACCAAGAAAATTGTGCTTCATAACTAAATACTTATAAGGTACCAAAAGCGAAACCTATTGGCTATGCCAATGCTTGTTTCAGTGGTAGTCTCCAGGAAAGGTATTCTGACTGGTTCACTGACACAATCTTGACACCTAAATTATCTCCATACCACAATATCAAGTTATGAATATCGATGTCCAAAAATATGGAGAAAAAAAATTTGATGTCATAAAGGGGTGAGGATGTAGCCTTACGGCTAAGAGTGGTCGACTTCGAAGCTGAGGAACCAGGCTCAAGTCTCGAAAACAATGCTCAGCATCCTGTGATTCTGGGAAAATCACTTAATCTCCCCGTGCCTAACAAAAATGAATGTGTCCATCTGTAGCGTAACTGGTGCTCATGTTAAGCGCTCTGATACCTGATATCTTCAGGACTAGTTTGTGCTATGTAAACCCCCCCAAAAATATATGTATATCTATATAAATATATATATAGTTGTACAAAACATCTTTTTTATATCAAATAAAATAATAAATATATTAAATAATAAAACACTTTTTAAAAATATATTAGATTTAATATACAATTGTAACAAATATAACAAATAAACGTAATTTAAACAAGTTAAACACACATATATAATAATTAATCTATACATATATATATGCTGTAAAACAATAAATACACTATTAATTTTAATTTATTTTATAATTTTAAAATGAGATAACATTTTTAAAAGTAAATACATATATATATATATATTTAATAAAAACCATAAACAGCAAATGCATTTCGGCGTCTCTCGCCTTCCTCAGTGCTTTCGTTCAGGTTGTGAAATGCAACACAGTCACTCCTTCATTCAAAAATAGTCACCTTCCTTCTGATTCGTGAATGGGTGGCCAATGGGGAGGCTGCAATCCCGATGTGATTTGCTCAGCGGCAATGGATACTTTTTTCCGCATATTGGCCTGGATGTCGTTGTTTCCGTATCCATTCAGAGCTTTATTGGTACAACACCAGCCACACTCCATCGTTTCCCAAATGGGCCTGCCACTTTTTAGATTCTGTGTTGTCGGGCACCCCTCGTTGCAGCCGCAGGATGTTAATTCCACATTCTCGCAGGTACCGTTTAAATAAGCGGGAACCACAAACTTGTATAGTTTGCCACCTCAATAGGTCGACGAGAGAATTCTGCAGCTGTGGTTCAGGCAGTATGGGCGACTTTACAACTTGCACGATTTCCCACCAATGCCATTTCCCACCAATGCCACTTTACAACTTGCACGATTTCCCACCAATGCCACTGCATTGGTGGGAAATCGTGCAAGTTGTAAAGTCGCCCATACTGCCTGAACCGCAGCTGCAGAATTCTCTCATCAACCTATTGAGGTGGCAAACTATACAAGTTTGTGGTTCCCGCTTATTTAAACGGTACCTGCGAGAATGTGGAATTAACATCCTGCGGCTGCAACGAGGGGCCCGACAACACAGAATCTAAAAAGTGGCGGGCCCATTTGGGAAACGATGGAGTGTGGCTGGTGTTGTACCAATAAAGCTCTGAATGGATACGGAAACAACGACATCCAGGCCAATATGCGGAAAAAAGTATCCATTGCCGCTGAGCAAATCACATCGGGATTGCAGCCTCCCCATTGGCCACCCATTCACGAATCAGAAGGAAGGTGACTATTTTTGAATGAAGGAGTGACTGTGTTGCATTTCACAAACCTGAACGAAAGCACTGAGGAAGGCGAGAGACGCCGAAATGCATTTGCTGTTTATGGTTTTTATTAAACATGAACTTTCGGACACCCCGTGAGTGCTCCTTAATTGTGGCGGAGTTGTTGAGAAACACGCGAGTCCTACCCTCGCGAAAGGAGTCACCCGTTATGGAGTTCGGCAGTGGCATTGGTGGGAAATCGTGCAAGATATATATATATATATATATATATATATATATATATATATATATATATATATATATATATATATATATATATATATATACACATATACCGATAACATAAAATCTATTTTTAAAAAACATTCTATTATAAATTAAATCATTAAACTATTTAAAAATCTTTAAACTTACATTTCCCACTCCATTCAGTGCAACAGTAAGGATAGTGTTGGATAGCGGAGGTATAAAAATTACTATTCCGACTCCAGTGAGTGCATCAGTAGGGAAAGTGTTGGATAGCAGAGGGTTAAAATGTACTATTCCCATTCCAGTCAGTGCAACAGTAGGGAAAATGTTGGCTAGCGGAGGGTTGAAAATTACTATTCCCACTCCAAAGAGTACAGCAATAGGGAAAGTGTTGGATAGCGGAGGGGTAAACACTACTATTCCCACTCCAATTTGTGCAACAGTAGGGAAAGTGTTGGTTAGGGGATGGGTAAAAATGACTATTCCCACTCCAGTGAGTGCAACAGTAGGCAGCTCGATATTTGTTTAGGTCAACATTTCCAACTTGATATTTAGTCTAAATTTCATTCTAAAGATCAGCCCCGTGTAGAGAACAAGGCTGCTAGATTTCCGGGCAGTGTTTCCCAACCTCCCCCACAGTGCTACCTCAACCGGTGTAGCTGCTGCTGTGAGCGATGATCAGTTGGTGATGGGGCTCAGCAAGAGTGACCGTTCGCTCTGCTCAGCATCGTGTGAACCCGTCCCCACCTTTGACACGAACCATCTGAACATCTGTACCAAGTCCAGTAGCAGTGCCATAAACAACAGGCAGGCAGCGAGGAACTTCCCGTAAAAAACCCTATTCTGTAAATGTGTCAGGGCTCTCGTCAGGAGGCCACCGTATCGTGCATTACACAGTGCCCCTACTATGCTGCCAATTATATTAGCAACGCAACTACTGACCATCACACTCCTACAAGTGTGACAATTCTGGGGCTGAATTATTTGTGTGTCCACGAGTTTTCATGCAACAATATAAATGTCAAGCTGACTCGTTTGAATAATGGAGTGCTGGAACTAGATCAGCGTTTTGTTTAGTGACAGTTACTGCTTTTCCTAGGTTAGTGCCCATCCATTTCTGGTGCTTTAAAGCAGTTTTAAGATCTTGTTAAATTTACTTGTTGCTCACATGGGTGTGATTTCTGATATTTATATGTTTCACTTGTCTTCATTTCTTGATTTTGCTCGCAAGAAATGTCACTCATAGTCGTTGAATGTCACTCATAGTTACAATGAAATTAGGAAAATGTCACACATAGCAATCTGAAACCTTGGCAGCTATGCATATCAGCCTTAAAGTTCCACACCGAAATAGCTGTTTTGTACTGCACACAATGCGTTGCTTGTCATCTAGACATGAAACGTACTCGCCTGTCAGAATCCAACCAGGGGCACCAAGGATGTAGATCAGAGATCAATATTCTTCTAGCGCGCCATGTTTGCCACTTCACGCGCGACTCTCAGCAGGAAGCTTAAAGCAGAAACCTGCAGGGCGTGCAAATGGAAATGCAGGCAGAAAATGAGAAAAAGAGAAGAAGAGAAACTCAGATCTACATGTCTACTCTCTCCGCAGACCAAGCAACCAAGGGCGAGACGGGAAGGCCGCAGCGACCACTTTCTGTCCGTGAGCTTAGGGGTGCATCATAGCGTCAAGTGTGTGCAAAAAGCATCAAATTCTGTTAAACGAGACACTCCAAGCTGCAGAGGGATAAAGAGGAAGAAAGGTGATTTCAGAAATGCAGCACCTCATTGTAGGACCGCTCTGACTTCACAAGTTGTGAATCTACCGCGCAGTGGATCTATGTCACAATAACCAGGGCAGGGCTGGAGAGCAAAATCCGCGCAGGCAAAAACGCATAAATCAGCCCCTCACTGCAGGTGGCCGCCAATTGCGTGGAGCCGTGCGGGTTGTCATGGTTGGGTCATGGCAGTCCATCTAGGTCTTACAGTAGCGCTCTAGTCCGTAGCCCACTGGACAAAATGGCAGAGCAGCTGAACGACCTGCAAAAACGAGTTAAAACATTGATATTACAAAGTGTTTCAATTGTACCTTAAATTTAATTTGTGGACTTTGTGTGGCTTCTTTTTCACCCGCTATGGTTCGCGACCTGGTTAGACCACTCATATTTTCCATTTTCCACGTAGAGTGGACCAGGTGTTTCCCATCTCGGGTTCCAAGTGCCATCATAGACAACTTACTATCTCACTCATTGGTGTTATGCCATGAGTAGGCACGCGCAAAGGTTTTATTACACAAGGAACTCTTAGGGAGTTCCATATTATTATTCTACCTAGGGGCGTAGCTTCAGGTGGAGAGTTTGAGGTGTTACACCCCCCTAAAAATGTATTCTGTAGTAAATAGTTGGGCACAGATGCTTTCAGTCGGGTATGATGAGGTATCTGTTGGATTTCACCCTGGATTTTAACATTCCCACACTGACAAAACACACACATGCGCATGTGCACACACACACACTCTGGATCCCGTTGATATGACGTGTTTTTGGTACTTTGCTATCACTCCAAGTTCTTTTGGTACTTTCACCCCGTCGGTCTCAACTGGTAAATTTCAGCTGAAAAAGCACTAGTCTGAGATTGTGCGACTCACCCCGGGACATCTTTTGGACAGCAACCACTCCGTTATTGCATCACTGTTTGAGAATTTCCTTGCTTCATCGATAAAGAGGAGGGATGGTTGTTTTAGGTCAGAATTTCCATCCGAGTCCACGTGCGACTCGCCTTAGCGTCCGGTAATTCTTCGGCATAGTGCATAACTGGTGTACCCTAAAGAAATCTCTTCTGGTTTATGCGTTGCAAGGTACGAAAATACTCTGTAATTCCAGGCCTTCTATGTCTACGTATTAAACCCTTTGTTAGAATGTTGGTGTACTTGTGAAGAGAAGAAAAATAGATCTGGTAACTTGTTAGTAACAAACCCGTAGCCCGACATGGAAACAGGGCAGAAGGGCTCATGGGAACAAAAATACTAGCTCTACCCTTTCCACTATTTGCCAGCCGAGATCATGTTTGGGGACTAGGAGCCAGGTGTATGAAACTTGTTTGCGGCTGAAAACACTTCAAGGCGGTGTTTGCGGTCGTAAAAATGTTATTTCCAAACTAAGAAACCCATTTCAGAAGTCTATAAACTTTTATCAACTCCTAAAACCAATTTCTGAATGGTTATCGAATCGTAACTTGGAAGGAATTGGTTGTGGGGGTCCCCTCCAAGTTGTTATTCAGTAACATATGTATCAAAGGTTTGTGAATGGAATTTGAATTTCAAACCATTGAAAAGTTACAGACTTTCCCAAGCTGGGGTGGTAACCTATAAAGGGTGACCCATTTACTTTTGGGAAATGGAATATTTACAGTCAATCACAGACATGGTGACACTTGTAGCCCTCTGTGCCTGTGATAATGGCCACTCGGACTCACAATTTGCTATTTACACAATGAAGGTGACTGAGGTAGGTCGGATTCCAACTCACTCCGATTCCTTATTTTGCCAACCGACCTGTTAGTACACGGGTCAGCGCACAAAATACAGTTTCTGGTCGTAAAGACCCGACACCAATTGTGACCTCTTTTTGTGACCGGAACAATAGTACATACGGCCCAAGATGCTAAATACTGATGTTCAGTCAGTGAATGTTACCCTCCTTCGGCACCATCACAGCATTTCAAGTTCTCAGTGACTGTTGTGTATTCAACCCTGCTGACTGTGCTGTCCCACCTGTGGCTGCTGTCTCTCTGCACCTGACGTCATAGTCAACTAACTACTCCGCGAGGCCTGATAGGGCCTTATTATCCTGCTGGAGGTCGCGACAGAACGGCGTTTGTGGTGACATGTCGAGGATAATATGATTTTGTTAAATTCAGGGGCACATTGCGTCACTACTAGTAGTGTGGCTGAGCACCAGAGTACCCGTTACTGACACGTATACTTCAAAAGGTGATATATTGAAGACTTTATGTAGAGCTTCATCAGTGCTTAATTTGTACAATAATAACTTACGGTGCCCAAAGTTTTTCTCAGAAGCGCACAACCAGCACTGTCCACCAACAATGCAGCATAGAACTAATTGCACCTCCTGCCTCTTTCTTCCACCATCAGACACTCCCTGCATCTTTCTCTCACTCCTGCAGGTTAATTGTCATCCCTTCTTTCTCCCATGGTCACTGTTTTCCGTCTTTCTCTTCCTCCTCCTTTCCACCCATTGGCCTTGGAAGTAAAAAATAACCCTGCTGGAGTTTAGAAGGTGAATGACCAACAAACATGCCTTTGGGTTTTGTTTTGGTCATGTCACATTTGCTGCGTGTTCAAAGACAACTTTCAAATGTCAGGCCCTGTCTTCTGACAAATCCCTGCTTATTCGGAAACTAGTATTTACTTTTATTTCTCTGCCTGAAAAGTGAGAAGGTTTTGTAAATGCGCCTGATCGAGACCCCTGCAGGGGGCCACTAAAGTGGGCAGCCCTCTAGCATCATCGGGACACCCCATCCCCCCCTTAAGGGCAGGGACTCAGGGAGGAGTCCCCCCAGCCTTGTCACGGCGCTCTAGGGAGCGTCACTTCCTGGGCGCTAGGACTGGGGGAGGAGTATATAGGCCTACCTCACCATTTTGGCGCCCTCTTTGGCGTGCCCGACACGCCGTCTCCCACCCTACCGCTTACTCAGCGTGGTTTGTGGCAGGTGGGAGGCAGAGAATGTTGTAATGTTGTCTTTTTTCGTTGCAGGCAGAGTTACAGGGCGATCTGGAAGCAAAGGGGTACAGAAGGGTACCTCTGCACCGCACCATAGGGGGTGACAGAGCCAAATCCTAGGACCCTCATGGGAGGTTCCTGGAAAACCGTGTTGGCACCCCGTTAGTCTTTCTGGCGGTTGTGGGCCTGAACAACCGGGGATTTGCTATGCTACGCTCCACCCTGAAAGGGGCGTGAGTAAGAAGGGACCATGTGTTACGTGATCTGGATAGAGGATCACCAGAAGGGGCAGCACAGATGGGGTTCACCCCAGTGCTGCTTGGCTCATCAGGCGGGCAGGCGGCCCAGTTGGTTGCCTGCCCTTGGATCGCCCGTAAGATAACCCACCATATTACATAACGGTGTATGTAATAAACCTGCAGCAACTTTACCCAACCAAGAAATGTGTTGTGTGTTTATTTATTAGCATGTATGTTACGTTGGAGGGGTGGAGAAGGCTGCCAATGGTGATACTATGCGGCTGACCGAGGCCCCCGCAGAGGGCCACTAAAGAGGGCAGCCCTCTAGTATCACTGGGGCACCCCACACTCCCCCTTAGGGGCAGGGACTCAGGGAGGAGTCCTCCCAGCCTTGTCGTGGCACGCTAGGGAGCGTCACTTCCTGGGCGCTAGGACTGGGGGAGGTGTATATAGGCCTCCCCCACCATCTTGGCGCCCTCTTTCGCACGCCCGACACGTCGTCTCCGACCCTACCGCTTACCCATCGTGGTTCGTGGCAGGCAGGAGGCAGAGAATGTTGTAATGTTGTCTTTTTTCGTTGCAGGCGGAGTTACAGGGCGATCTGGAAGCAAAGGGGTACGGAAGGGTACCTATGCGCGACACCATAGGGGGTGCCAGAGCCAAATCCTAGGAGCCTCATGGGAGGTTCCTGGAAAACCGTGTTGGCGCCCCGTTAGTCCTTTGGGCGGTTGTGGGCCTGAACAACCGGGGGTTTGCTATGATTTACTCCGCTCTGAAAGGGGCATGAGTAATAAGGGACCATGTGTCACGTGATCCGGGAAGAGGATCACCAGAAGGGGCAGCACAGATGGGGTTCACCCCAGTGTTGCTTGGCTCATCAGGCGGGCAGGCGGCCCAGTTGGTTGCCTGCCCTTGGATCGCCCGTAAGATAACCCACCATATTACATAACGGAGTATGTAATAAACCTGCAGCAACTTTACCCAAACAAGAAATGTGTTGTGTGTTTATTTATTAGCATGCATGTTACGTTGGAGGGGTGGGGAAGGCTGCCAATAGTAATACTAAGTGACCTTGGTGACAATATTGCCAAGGTCCAGGAAGTGAAAGGAAGGGCTGTGGAATGTCAGTTTTTTCTAATACACAACAACATTTAAGTAGCTGTAAATGAATGTAGGAAGCTTGCTCTTTATATAGTATATCAAAAAGAGGTAAACTGTGCAAAGGGTAAGGGTATTATTCCCTTATGAGTGGGCAGGGGCTTGCTCTAGCAATCCCAAGGTGCTCTTCCAAGGGGTAGTGCGGTTGAGCAGCCTTTGGCTTATCAGAGAGGAGTGTTAGACATCTGCCAATATACACACACAGTCAATAAATGGTCCACACCACTCAATAAGGACCAATTTGTAAAAATAACACGTCTTTATATATATTCAGGCACCAGAATCATTATGACAGATAAGTACATTTTGAAATAGAAATATTTACAGGTTTGAAAAATGGACACAGTGCAATTTCTTGAAGCGGTAATGTTATCCCATGGAGTAAAAGCATAAACTGAAAACACAGCGATTTACGGGACCAATCTCCTGGACTTAAGGTGAGTACAGGACAAAGTCCAAAACAGCACCAAGAGGTCACACTGGGTTGCACTGGGGCGGCTAAGTGCAGAGGTGTAATACAGCATCAGGTGCCCAATGTTAGTCAATGGGGATCGGTCGGGTCGGAAAGAGGCTGCAGGTTTGGACTGGGAAACCAGTCAGGCTGAAGCAACAAGTGGGCTCAGGTCTTATGATGTTCGGGGAGGTGGGGACACCTTTGGTCTTCTTTTTTTATGGTCGGGGCAGCTGGGTGCAGGCAGCGAGGGAACCCGGTCCCAGATATTACATATAGCTCCATGACATGCTTTCTCTTGCTTGTGCACGGAGAAGCAGCTGCCATGAGCTCCTGGTGCAGTCACCTCTTTAATAAAAGTTTTAGAGAAGAGAAACCATCTGTCAGTGCGGAAAACAGGGACTAACTGTATCATGAAGAAGGCTGTCAGTCCTCTCCTCCAAATCTCCTCCTAACGACACCTTCTTCACTCCTGTGTCCTTATGCTATCAGAAGTGAGGACCCGCCACTGACAGCAGACTGCAGTCCACGCTGACAGCGGCGTGGCACCGCTGTCCCCTCAGCCCCGGCTCTTGCAAAGCCTAATGCTTGTAGGGGAATGGTTGTCACAGAGGGAGGGGAGGAACGCTTACACTGCGTGTCATTTCATTTTTAGTCTCTTCTACAGAATGAGACAGGATGGCTCACAGAGTTAGGCTCTCATTTATGGGGATTTTGGCATAGGGCAGCACAGCAAGGCACCTTGCTGCACTGCCCTACACTAAAGTGAAAGGGCAGGAATACACCGTATTTATGCAATCCAGTGCATTCCTGCCCCTTTCCCGCTGCGCTGGCACCAACGCAGGCGCCCTTGCACCCTGGTGCAAGGGTGACTGTGTTGTCGGCAGGAATAATTTTGTGCAGGAAAGGGCACCTTCCAGCACAGAAACAATTTTAAGTTTTGCGTCGGCAAAAACTAATTCTAAGTTTTGCGTCGGCAAAAACAAGGTTTTGGCTCTTCTATTGGTTTACATGCTCTCAGAAATCTGCGGAAATGCCAAAATCCATGGGCGTTGCGTGGGAAAAGCCACTGCAGTGTCCATGGAATGCCTCTTGAGCCAGAGTAAGGCAATGCATCAATTTGCGCTTCCTTGCCTCATTCCACATCTATGAGGCCATTCAAAGCCACGCAAAGTGGCTTTGCGTGCACTCATATGTATGTGATTTTGTGATTTGCACCACCGGAGTGTCACAAAAAGTGATGCCCCGGCAGCACAAGGGTCTCGTAAATATGCCCCTTACTGTTGACTATGTGTGATCCAATCGTGAAGAGGCCGTCTCAGCCCTTCTGTCCTTCCAAGTGGAGAGATAGCCGGAGTACGAAGGCGATTAATTGGCCGTTATTTCTTTTAATATATAAAAACAGGGCTGAAGAAGGAGGTCTTCTTGTCGAATGACGTTGCCTGTGTGGCTCCCCCAGGAGTCCTCCCCCGCTGCACAGATGGTCCACAGGGGCAGCGTTTAGGTAGATGGCCACCAGGACCCTAGAGGGGATGGTTCTCAGTGGCCAGGAGCTTCCGTCTCGGGTTCCAAGTGCCATCAGAGACAACTCGACACATCACTCGTTGATGTTATGTGATGAGTAGACCCGTGCAAAGTTTTTATTACACAAGGAACTCTTAGGGAGTTCTGTATTTTTATGCTACCAGTAGCCCAGAGCTTCCTGCTTGTTCTGTTCCTACTCATTCCTGTGCTTTTCCCTTGTGGGCGCTAGATGACATGCATAGCCTATGTGCATTTTGTAGGTGAGTGCAATTAGTACACTGCAGTAGTGTTGCAGTGGTAACTTCCGAAAATGTGAAGCTTTTCTTCTCGAGTGAATATGCAAAAATAAAACTTGTGAAAGGCGTATGGTCTCCATGTGCCCGCGCCCATCGTGCTGAAGTATGGGTAAGTCACATGTTTTTTATTGTCTTTTGAGGATTACGTGTGGAAAAATAGGCCCATCTTGGAACACCTGTGGATGCTGATATAACACAAACCTAGTTTGGGCCCAACAAAGCACTGTGCAAGAGGAAGCACCTCAGTGCATGCACTGATACAAGATGATGCACAAGCTGGGGGCGCATGGAGTTGGTATTACCTGAGTTGGTGAGGTTGTTAGTAGCCGTCAAAGTTCTACATTACAATGGTTTGCAGAAAATAACAAGCATTGGCAAGCCCGAGAGGTTTAGCCTTGGCAAGCCTGCTTTTTTTCCCTTTCTTTCTTTTTTTGCAAACATATGGAATAGACATGTTTGAAAAGTAAAACATGGCCCTCAGCAGAAACAAAAAAAACATGAAACTAAATGAAAACAGATATGAAAGCAAAGATTGAGGATATGATCATGTGCAAAATGCTATAAATCACAGTCAACACAATACACAACCAATGGATGAAGTGGGCTGACCTATTGCCCCCTGCAATATGCAGTGGTGGGTAGCAGCAAAATGGGAATGACACTGGAACTAACCAATTGATGAAGAAGGCTGAGAAAGTCCCAGTATGGATAAATATATGCCTTTTATTTATGACTTTTTGGGAAGCATAGGATGGATGACACCGTTAAAGTTGCCGGTAGCCAGACCTAAAAACTGGCCTGGATGATGGTGTCCCTGGTGTCATTTGGTGACCTCGTGAAGCTGCTGAGATTCTGCTAAACAGCAAACGTGCCAGACTGCACCCTTTGTGCCATTATGCTTGTCAACCTCAAGTGTTCAGACCAGGCTTGTGTTCCTCCTCTAATTGTTTTCTTTCCATGGAAACCAAGCTCTACAAATGCACAGGTAATCACCCCATAGGACTGTGTGTGCAAAGCGCTGCAGCTAAGGGAAGCAGTGTGGGCGGGATAATCTCTGTCAATGAAAATACCAGTCTGCAAATGTTTCCAAGACACAGAGAGGTCTCGACTGGCACTGTGTAAACAGTTATGTGAACGCGCCAAGCTCTGACGTCATTTTAAGACCCAGAGGGATAGGGCTTTCTCACTGACCAGCTGGACAGCTGGATTTGTGTAATGAATGCCCACCGCTTGCTCTCCCACCTCATTGAGAAACTCGCCGCTTCTCTTCGGCCCTCATCCAGGCCTTGCATCTAAGACCTCCAAAATCCTCTTCAATAAAGTTCCACTGAGTAAATTATCTCTGCTCTCTACAAGCACCTTTCCTCCACTCCATTCCATGGTCACGTTTTACCCAATCGCGCCCGCAGAAATGGCCTACAAAGGCCATATCCATGCCACATGTACAGTAAAGTCACATGGAATAAATTTACATGAAGGAAATCTGCATGGGATTCATTTATATAGACCGTGGTCATCATGAACATCTGTAATGGATCCAACATTTGTGGCCCACCACTGGACACCCCTGCCGCAGACTGAGGCAAACCAAACGACAATGTGAAAAGACTCCAAGGTTTAGTGTAACCCTCAACATTTGGTCGCTTTTAAGGACCTGGGGTGTCCATGGGCAGTTAGCAGAATGGGGAGTGGGGTTCTGAATCCCAGATCACAGAAATTACAAGACAGGCATCACCTGGCATTGCTTGAACACTGGTGCCAACATGATCTTCTACATTATCTTATGCCCTGGTGTTCCAACAATGAGTTACAACGATTCAGCCCTTGGACATCCAAAATATGGATGCACAAATCATAACAAATGCCGATGGAATTGATTTTATTTTGGTCTTTGTAAAGTACCACTATTCATCCATTGGCGTCCTCAGAGTGGGACTAGCGAGCATTTTGCGATGCAGGGCGCACAACGAAATTCGTTTTATGTATTTAATTGTTTACTTACCTGCAATTATCTATATTCCGGTGTTTAGTACCCCCCACTCTGCCCCTCCCCGCCCCGCCTTTCTGCCCCACCGAACTCCCTCCACGGACCGCGGCTGTCAAAACCTATGCTTGACTCCCGCAGACACCATTGCACTATGGCACAAAGGTGTGTCCATGGCGCACGGGCGCACATTTCAGTGCCGGGGTTAGGAAGAGGAGAGGAGAGGAGAATGCCATATTTCTGTAAGTATGGCGCTGCCCTGCTCTCTCCTTCTCACGCAGCGCGGCATTTGCGGCTGCTGCACTGCGGGAGAAACTAGTATATCTGGACCCTAATTTTCTATGACTGGTAGGACCTGATTGGCGCTGCGGAAACAGCACTGTTTCCTCACAACTTTAAATTGCTGGATTCATTAGGGAAGCATTTCTCAAACACCAATAAACATTTCCCTCGGCGGTCCTGCTGCACTGTGTAGCGCGTTTCATGGCCCTCGCGGGTATTGCTGTTTCCTGTCACGTCTTGGCGCCTAATTAAACCGCCATGTTTGCAGCGTGGCCGGCCGCGCTCGGTGAGCCGACGCCCCCTGAGGAATCCCGGTTCAGACAGGACGGGGGCACTGGACCGGAAAAGTCTAGCGCTGCAAGACACAAGATATGAATAGTTAAGAGGATTTCAGCCTTTTTTCTTCAAATATGCAGGCAATTAGCAGCACTTGCAGAGCGCGGGAGAGACGCAGGGTGACGTCAATGGCCCACAAGAATAAAACAAGGCAAGCTCTCCACTAAAGTGTGCAGAACACAGCACTTAATGTAGTGCACCTCAAATGTACTTGATACTTAACTGCAGACATCTTTTTTAGGAGTGTTAAATTCCGCAGACTGGTACAAGGAAATTCATTCATTTTAGGAATTGACCGGGATTTCCATGCTACATTTGGGAACGTTTTTGACTTTTCTCTTGGGACTATACAGAGGCATTTTCACATTCACAAGTATACACTGTGCACAATTGGCTACAGGGAATGACATCACATCTGTGCAAATTCACTTTTTTCTTTAAATTAGTTTTTTCTCATCATGCGGAAAATATTTTTTTGTAGAAGAGAAGCCCTTTCCCCTGCACCCCCATCACCGGTTTTCGGGGTGTTCTGAGACAGCTCCCACCATGCAAAGGGATTTACTTCTGCCTTTTACAAGAATGGATTGCTGACCTCTTTCAGCCTGGCTGTGAATCAGAGAGAATTTGGGAATGCATGCAGATATGTATGTGTGCTGTTGTCCACAAACTCTCACAGCATTCTAGATCTGGCCCTCAAAAAATCCCAAAGTGGGTGTAGGCTCCTCAAGAAAGATATTTGGGCTTAGAAGCTAAACTTACACACACAAATAGCTTTGTAAATTGTGCAAAATGTATCGCTTCTTGGTGATAAGGCTTCATGACTCACTTCAATATGATGAAGTTGGAAATCTAATTTGTCACATTCACTTGAGGAGAGCAGACGTTGGTGGTTGAATGTCGTCAGGATTGGGGAGGGGAGCCCTGATTTTATAGTCGTGCACAATCCATGGTGATCCGTGGTTTATACATTTGCACCATGTTGACCTGTGAATTATATATTTGAACCATTGAATGGTCCCTGGTTTACACCTTTCAAGCACTAATGAGTCATGGTTTAAGTACTTGAAACATACATGACCCATAGTTTATAACTTAAACTATCACAACCCACAGTTTATACTTGTGAAGCTTGCGTGACCCACGATTTATACATCTGGACCAATGGTAACTCAAGCTTGTACATTTTAACTATTAATGGCACACAGTTTCGATATCTGTGTTATAGATGACCAATGGTGTATACATTTGAAATATCTCAACCTGCAGTTTATACATGCGAACCATGGGTCTCTGCATCTTTATACGATTGAAGTGTAAATGACTCATGGTTTTTATGTTTGAATCATTAATGACCCGTAGTTTATATATTTGAACTCTAAATAATGCTCAGTTTATGCATCTAATCCATGGTTACCCATGCTTTATACACTTGAACTAAATTGACCCACAGCTTATACATGTGAACAATGAGTGAAGGGTGTTTTATACACTTTAACTACAGTGACCCACAGTTTATGTATGTGACCCATAGGTGAAGCATGCTTTATACGCTTTATCTAAAGTGACCTTCAGTTTATACATGTGAACACTGGGGGACCCATGCTTTATACACTTGAACTATAGTGAACCAGAGTGTACAAATATAAACCATTGGCGACCCATGTTTTAACACTTGAACTGTTATTGATCCACAGCGTATACTTCTGAACCATGGGTGACCCGTGCTTTATACACTTGAACTATAGTGACCCACTGTTTATACATGTGAACCATGGGTGACTCGTGGTTAATTTATTTGAACCGTGGATGACCACTGTTTTATACATTTCAAACAGGGATAACCGTGATTCAGACATATTTTTACCAGCCATTTGGTCTGGGGCCACTGACCATGGTGCATTAGAGATTGCTAGGTGACACAAATATCAAATAATATAAAAAATTGTGTAAGCATTGGTCGTTGGTGATGCATCTTCTACTATGAGTAAAATATCTTACCATGTGAAATAGAGGTTATGTTTAGTAGGCCTGGGTGTAGTTTGTGGGGTTTTGCTATGCCGAACTCCGCGAAGTTACAAAAAAACTCAGTGAAGTGCAAACTGCAGTTTGTGCTGGTATTCCTGCTGCTCGAGTAGAATTTCTACCTGAGCGGCAGCTCGTGCTCGAGAACTTACCGTTCGCGATCATAAACTCACCGTTCCCGATCGTGAGCGGGCAAAAAACTCCGCTGCACATCGCGAAGCGGAGTTTTCTGCACTCCGCGACCTCTGCGGAGTGCAGAGTGCAGAAAACTCTGCGAACGGAGCAAAGTTCACCACCCAGGCAGAGCAAACAGATTTCACCCAGCTGCTGCAGAACCCAAATGCTTCATTCAAAACAACAACAAATATTTAAGATTATTCACAATAATAAAATTGCAAACTTTATGAGAAGTGGCCAGGCCTACATGATATCTACCATAAACAGTAACAGACTTTGGCGCACTTCACTAAAATACAAAAATACACTGACAATCTTCACTTTGGCACATTTCTCAACTTAATATGTGTGTTTTCTTCTCATGATTGTTGAAGAGGGTTCAGGAATGTTGGACACCTAGTCATTCTTTTGCCAAAACATGAGACACTACTCTTTCTGTGTGCAGACCTGAGCTGCTCAGAGTGAGCCAGGAGTGTCTGCTGAGCATTGTATGTAACAGACAACTAGGAATTTGCTGCTTTTTGTCATGAAGTAGATGATGCTTCCACATTGCGAACATAGAGATTTATGGTAATGAATTGGCTATGAATGTTTTCATATCATACTTTAAACAGTTCTTCAATAAAAGCAGAAAATGGCTTCAGACTGAAATTGGCATTTGCAGATGTGAAGTTGAACTTACTTGTCAATGCATTGAAACAAAGCTTGAAGTCCCAGAGTGTTTGGAAATCATGTTGAAGCTCCACAGCTGAGCACATCAAGAAATTCGTGAGTTTCAAGTCATACAGATCTGCCAACTCACAGGGCAGTGGCGCCTTATATCCCCCCCCCCCTGCACAGATTAAGCGGGGGTAGTGTTAACAATTATAGTTATTAATGACCCTGTCCAGTCTGCAGCTCTGCAGACACAAACTATTAAAACATTAATAGTAAAGGAAAACGATAAATAACACAGTGATCAGGAGTTAACCACAGCAAATAAATTAAGAGAAAAAGAGAAGGGAATGAGGGAATGAAGGAGAGAGGGAGATAGGTCTGGAAGGAAGAGCAAAGGGAAGGACATATAAGAATAAGTCAGGAAGCTGTGGATGAAAGGATGAATGCAAGGACAAAAGCACTGATGGATGGAAGGGGAGAACAAGATTCACATGGGTGGGTGGAAGAAAGTGTTTCTAAAAAGGAAACGCTGGATGAATGGGTGGATGGATGAATAGACGGCTGGATGGAAGGGTGAAAGGATGAAATGGTGGAATGATAAAAGGCGGTGAATTGGTGGATGGATGAAAACAAATGGATGGATGGATGAATGGATGGATGGCTATAAGTATGGAGGAATGGCTGGAAGTGTGAGTAGAAGGATGGATGCACGACTGTAATGATGAGAGGGTGGATGGATGGAATGTTGAAAGGATGGATGTACGGGTGGAAAGATGAAAACATGGAGAGATGGATGGATGCATGACAGGCTTATAAGATGGAGAAACAGATGAAGGGACATCATCCCGTGTGGGTAGAGTTGACTCACTTTGCTCACCTGATTGCGTTCGAGGGATGGATCAAAGTTGGGGGTATTTTAATTTTCTGGCTACTCCCTTATCACATGGTGCCACCATGTGTCACAAAATGTCAGCTCCCTTCACACAGTCACGCAGTGAGCAGCCAATATCACACGGATGCAGGAAAGACGAGCTGAAATCCACTACTAAGAGCGGTTTTCCTGATCCGTTTTTGGGTCCCTGAACAGCCCATCACCTTTAAGTGTTGTGAAAACAGCCCGGGACATCGATGGCAACCTCAGCAAACTGTTGAGTTTTTTTGGGAATGGGGGGTTCATAGAGGGCAGGGGCAGAGGGCATTTTAGGTAGCTCTCGGCATGAAGCCTGCCTCCTCCAAGGCCTCACCTTCTTCGCACATGGCGAAACCGTTTTGTAAATTGACAGGTCTGTGTCATGACTTGTCATATGATATACTAACAAACCAGAACAGTTCAAAGAAGGGGGTCCTAGGGAATGTTTAGAGACCACAAAAAGATTTATTCCCCAATCAGTACATCAAAAACAATACGAAATCTTTGGGTCTGTGAAAAACAAGGTGAAATGGTGTGGCAAAACACTACTAGAACATGGTAAGCCTATCTACACAAAATCAATGGCTAAACCTCACAGCAAAAGCTGTGGGCATTTCCCTTTAAATGATGAAATCCCTCACTCACCATAGGTGACATGCTTCATCATTTGGGATTCTCCTCCCAAAGGAAACACCTAGTTCCTTTGGGGGCTACAACCCCCTCTCTACGAGGGAGGAGCTCAGGGATGTTTTCAAATGTAGGTGGAATATTCTAAATCCACGAGTGATGAGTAAAGACAATGTGAGTGAGGGCGCAGCGCAAAAGTGAGAAATAAATGGAAAAAAGTGCAATTAAAACTGGCTAGGGAGTGTAAGTAATGTACTTTATTCTGATACACTCACTGCCAGGATTAAAAGACAGTGCACCAGCGGTATGGATTTAAACCGCTCAGGTGAACTGAGAAAAGGTGGTCAACATGTCATATGATATGTCATGCTAATTTACGTCAGGTTATGGAAAAGTATATTATATGCAGATACGGATTGAAAACGCACATTGAAATGGGTACCTTTTATTCATATCCTTGACATTACAGGCAAAACACGGGCTGATTTCCCAACAATGCATGTAAAACATATTACGGTAATCCACGACAACAATGTAGGTCCTGTTTAGATTACACATGTTTTACTTAATCCTGTAAACCCCAAAAGTATGCTATTTCCAGGATGTTGTGTTCCTGCATTTTTTTGTGGTGTATCCAATTACTTTTGTATAGTGCACACTTTTACCTGAGTCTCCCTCTGGTGTTTATAACGGGCCAAAATGGAGTGCTCCGGAGTTGAGGCTGAAGGCACTGCAAGTTTCTCTCAGTGCGTGTCGGTCGGTCAAAAAGGGGGTCAGAATACATGGTCATCTTTTGTACAAATGTGCGTGAAGGAGGTACACAGCTGTCAAAATATTGACAAGGCAAAAGTAAAGGAAATTGCACAGCTTACAGGTGAGTGGGTGTGTTGTGTGTTTGGGAGGTGGTGAAATGAAGCAGATGCGAGGAAGTGCATTCAGGAGAGAGTGAAAAGAGGGTGCTGAAGAGGAAAGAGATAAGGTTGAAGATATGCAACTGAACGAGAAGTGGTGAGAAAAGATCGTAAAACTTCTAAGATAAACTCTGGAATCTCTTCCGGCGCACAGCCGTAGCATTAACAACCACCAGGCATCCCTTACAGCCATTAAAACTCATCTTTTTCCTTCACTATAGGCCCTGCCTTCTTTTAAGAAGTCCCCCAACTTCTGCTGGCAAGCGCTGGGACGCCCCTTTGCTGGGGCAGATGTGCACTCCATAAAACCCGCAACATAACATATAACATAAAGTGAGCATAACTAGGGTGACTTAGACACTCTTGGAGACCACTATACCTTCTACAGGTGTCAGTAATGTTTAATTCACAGTCCTATAATTTCAGACTTTAAACATTTTCAATAGTAATTATTTACAACAAAGTCATTATTGTTGCCAATTTATCTTAAATGTCACTTAAACCACTGACAAAGTCAATAGTCTTGGCTGAGTTTAGGTGTATGCCAGGTGTTGTGCTATATATCTGGATGCAGTAACAGAACAGTCAGAGAGGAACCAAAATGCAAAATACTAGTCAGGTAGCACACTATGGGAATCACAGAAATGTAGTTTACATGTTTAACCCACACCCTTGGTTATACAGGCCACACACCTTTTAAAGACCCCTCTTTTAATCCCACTGAGAGCACTGCTTTTATGTCATTTTAGATCATGTCTGGTTATGGTATACTACATTATGTGCCACCATATAAGTTTAGATTTTGTATTATACACCGGGTAACGCTATGTTATATGTCATCATAGGTCAGTATATACGCTATGTCATATATGGCAGGTTAAGTCTGGTTATGGTCTGTTATATTAATTTATTTGACACGTAACCTAAGGGTAGGTTCTGGATGCCATGGGACATTATATGTTAAACTATGTCAGGATGTGGTATCTTATGTCAGATTATGCTATGCCATGGCATATGCTTGGTCAGGTTAGGTTACCTCAGTGTTATCTTATATGTCGCTTTGTGCTGTATTCTATATATATGCTGGATGCCTTCTTCAGTGCGCAGCCGCTGGTGTCCAGGCTAAAGGTGTCTATGGCACCAGTGTTGGCTGTGGCTTGAAAGTTGTGTCTTGAAGAGTTCCCATACTTTCGATGGCCCCTCATTGGGCCTTGTTTTACTTGTATATATTGATATTTCTATCACATTAACTTAGCTGGAAAGCAAGGGAGATCAAGTAAATTGCCCAGAATCACATCATTTCAGTAGTGGAAGCTGTGATTAGAACCCAGATCCGAGATTCCAAAGCTGGCAGCTCTGCCATAAGTCCACATCTCTTCCACGTTCGTTATCTTACACATCATGTAATGTGGAGTCAGGCGTTAGAGCCGGGATTAGAGTTGAGGGTTCCAAGTTGCCAAGTCAGCACCTCAGTTACTACACCAGATCTCTCGTCCATGCTAGGTGGGCGAGGAGATGTTCTCTGACGGTGGCCCAGAGGCAGCCCGGTCTTTTCATCAGGGTTCTCGGGTTATGCGTGAAACAAAAGCACAGTTAGCGTTGGCTTGTCAATACACGTAAGAGTGGGGAGAAGTTTGTGCTTACATCTCAAACACGTATGTATTGTGGTCAGCAGTGCCGTTGGTCTGTGTTTTGCTTTAGTAGAATTAGCGCCTAATCAAGAGTTTGGCCGACGGGTGTTCCGTCACCAGTGTGCACTAGGATATAATGCACTTGTAATACGGTGGACGGGATGTCCTTCATAATTGTGACTGAGTACCCGTGCCCCCACACTCCAAGCCAGGCCCTCAGTTTAAAGTCCTCGAGTCTGGGGCAACAGCAAATGGGCAACTAAGACAGAGAGCAATGGTCATTCCGTTGTCGTGGGCGCCGTCTCTGGTACATTTATTCTCCACCTCTGAGGGAGCTTATCGCAGCCATCCCCTTACTGCACTGTCCTGACCTGGAATGCTCTGCTCCTCCCACACGTCCTGTCCTGGAGGTAGGAAGTGCTGTCCAGTGCCCTTGCTGTGGACCTGCTCCCTGCCGCGGGGTCCTAGTGTCTGCACTACATGACCCCCAACACCTTAAGATAAAAGGCCCATGTCTCCTACATGTCATCGATGTGGCCGTCTTTATAGGTTTTTGTTGTTGCAGTTTTATATAGCGCAAACTCGGCCTGACGGTATCAGAGCGCTTTACATGGGCACCAGTTGCATTGCAGATGGACACATTCATTTTTAGGGACCCGGAAATTAAGTGATTTTCCCAGAATCACAGGATGTTTGAGACTGCCGCCAGACTCGAAGCTTCAAAGTCGTCAGAACTAGCCGTTAAGCCACACCCTCTCCCCTTACCACATGTCATGTTGTGATTGTAACTCATCAAACAAATCATATTACACAGTTTCTTTTTAATGTTGCTCCAAATTGGAGTGCCGGGCCGTGGATGATAGAGATTAAAAAGTGTTGGTGAAATTCAATACATCGTGAAATTGACTTTTCCGAGCCACTCTGTGCAACCTCTACAGAGGCATTCAAATGATGAATAAAATATAAGAACGCCGTCCTGCGTAAATGAAACATATGCAAACATATCGAAATAATGCGCGCAACATTATCAGCACAGCTGGGGCGGTGATGTCTTCCCGGCGCTGATTCGCTTGAGATGTGTGATTCACTGGCCCTCGCAGGAGTCGCTGCTTCCCCTCACATCTTCTTTAATTAAAGCGCCATCTCGTGTGTGGCCGCTGGACTCCAATGGAGGGAGGGCTCCGGCGGAGATGTGGGGTGTGGGTCCCAGTCTCACTGCCTGTTACCCACACGCAGGGTGCAGTCACTCGTGAACACGTCACCAGTAAGCTGGAGGGCGCCGGGGACAGCTGTCAGGAAGGTTTCTCGCCCATAACACGGACTGTTGTCAGCTCAGCCTCTCTCTGCTCAGCCCTCCGCTGCCCACTCCCCCGACGTGGAACTGCTTCCCCCAGACCCCCTCCATTCCCATGAATGACCATATCTCACTTTTAAATACTCTGGGACCTCACAATGTCATGTTATCGCTAAGGGTCACAATTAAAAGTGCCCCGGCTGCAGGAAGCCCTCCCCTACTTCCCCGATGCTCCCTCCCTCCACTGACTGCCTGCGCCGGTGAGACAGCGGCCTGTGGCGCAGCATGTGTGGGGTGTTCAGATGCACAGTTGGTTATATGCAGGGCCACTCGAATTATGGGGCAGGAGAAGGACAAGTTATGTGGCAGAGGTGCCTAAATTATGCGGCAAGAAAAGGCAAACTATGCGGCATAATGCAGCACATTTTGTGATAGTATTATTTCATTATTTTCTCATGTTTACTTTTGTTAACACTCTCTGGACTTAGGTTGCAACTCATTAGTATCAGTTAAACACCCAAATATAGCAACAAGCAAAAGGAAAGGTTATCAGTCAACGTTTGACATGGGCCATAAACTGTGCGGTCAGTAGCTTTTGGACCGTTTGAACTAAACTATTTTTTGTGTGAAAATTAGCAGATTATGCAGCAGATGATGTATTATGTGGCAAATGCGGGAAATCAATAATTATGCAGAAACGCTGCATCCTCACAATCGCATAATTCCATCGGCACGGGTTACATGCAGACATTCACCTACTCCCATCGTCTGAATCTTCCCCCAAACTGTTTTTGGCAACACTGACACCTCTTCTCACTCACAATCCCTCAGTGCTTCTCCTCTCTACACACACTCTACCTCCCCTCTTCCTTCTCTTCCTCCCACATTCCCCCACACCTTTCTTCCATCGCTCTTCTCCCGCCATATTCTGGTGGCCTTTTCTACACACCTGCCCCATAGTACCTCTCCCTCACAGACCCATGAATGACCCCCTGCCTCCCATCCTTACCACTCCCACCATTGCACTCCAGCAACCACCCCCTCCACATCATCACATGAGATCCCAACATGTCACACTACTATCTAAGGCTGCGGATGACTTCATGGGCTTGATGATGTCTGATGTCGTGAAAATGACTTCTACAGCAGTTGTATGATCATCCAGTGACTATAGGATGGCTTCTAAGGTACTCCTGTTTGACCTGGGTACAACCTACACCTTTCCATGCCATACAGATGTGCTGCATACCACATCTTACACCTCAGATTCACCCAGAACACAGCTACCACACAACACAACAGTACACAACAGTACGACTCAAGTACACCACGGAACAATACATTCTACAACATTCCGTACATACAGATGTGCTGCATAGCACATCTTACACCTCAGATTCACCCAGAACACAGCTACCACACAACACAACAGTACAAAACAGTACGACTCAGGTGCACCACGGAACAATACATCCTACAACATTCCATACATACAGATGTGCTGCATACCACATCTTACACCTCAGATTCACCCAGAACACAGCTACCACACAACACAACAGTACAAAACAGTACGACTCAGGTACACCACGGAACAATACACCCTACAACATTCCGTACATACAGATGTGCTGCATACCACATCTTACACCTCAGATTCACCCAGAACACAGCTACCACACAACACAACAGTACACAACAGTACGACTCAAGTACACCACGGAACAATACATTCTACAACATTCCGTACATACAGATGTGCTGCATAGCACATCTTACACCTCAGATTCACCCGGGAACACAACTACCACACAACACAACAGTACAACAAAGGACAAGAAATAGGGCACAACCACACCAAGATAAAACCTCAAACTCAGGATCTCAAGTGATACCCCCGGAAGTATCTATTGACCTACGCAAATGAAGCCAGGACAGAGATAGGCAAATGCTAACTCACCACCAGAATAATTAACTAGGGGAGTCTAACACCTTACTACAGGTACTCAAGCTGCACACAGCTATTGGAAGAATACAACACCTGCTAGTCACAAAAGTGTATCAGGTCAGACCTTGCATCTGGCCAACATCTGCTGCATTGGGGTGGCCATACCCTTCCGCACCGAATGTCGTTCAGAAATTGCATTCCTCAGTTTCAAACCTCTAATGGATTAATTGTAACTGCAGACACCGGGCTGCATAAAGTGCTAAGAGGCCAAGTAACGGGTAAATGCGCTATACCAATGGCCACTTAGAGTAATGGCTGGAATGCTTGGATTTATCTCAGCCAGTGGTAATCACGTTGCCTTCGATACAGTCCATCATATCTTAGCTTGTCTGTGCCAATCCAGACAGGGACCAGTCATATGCAAATGAGTCCAACCGACAGGGGTCTGGTGGAAGAGGTATCATGGCTTTTCATAGATCTCTTCACCGAGCTCTCCCACAAGCTCGATATGTGGCAGTTGGACCATCTAGCTGAAGAAAGCCATCTGACATGAGCCTTGCGTTCACTCACCCATTAGTTAAGACATTCTATCATGCACTTTGGCTCGGACCATCTGACGTCATGAACACTTAGATGGATACTGCTTTTACACTACTGTCACTGCAGAAGAGTAGGCTGGCATAAGATGTTTAATACCCGCACAGTGACATTGATTTCCATTCATAACTATATGAATGGTTAGCCTTACTGACTGCCATGCTGTGGGTGCTCAATAGAGTACCATGCAGGTCTTTAGGTAACCTTTCACCCCTTCACGCCAGCCAGGGGGTTGCTTTCTTTGGCTGAGAGTTGCTTGTTTGCATCTGCCAGCCAAGCTCATCCCCAAGAGGATACTGAAGACTGGGCATTGTTCCACATAAGACAGTACACAAATGGGCATATTATACAAACTGTCTAGGGCGTGCAAGGGGCACCCCATGGCACTTTGGTATTACAGAAGGGTCCACAGATTATTACGTGTCCTCTCCTGTGATATGGCTCACAATGATTCTAAATGAGCACCATCTTAACCCCAAGGGGGAGTGAACCTTCATTTGCACCGGGATGCTTCTTCTCTTGTGCCTACGCCATAGTACAGACACGGGTAAAGAGGTAAGAAGGCCGTCAGGACGTGCTGAGTGTGCTCCACATACAGGTGGTATACAGTCAGTGTGTTCCCTGACAACCCACCATTGTTCCAGAGATCCCAGAGAGATCCCAGAGAGATCCCCCTTTAGGCAAATGCAGTCACTCACTGAACCCGCCTGCAGTTTGATCCCTGCCCCTTCCCCCTTAAAAGTGAGGCTGGAATGCCGCCTTCCGTGAAAGGCAGACTAGCTGCTTTAAACAGCGGGTCACCCTATCACTAACGCACAGTTGATTGTATAGGTGTGAGTTTGTGTCTGTACTGTGAACAGTGATAGGGCACGCTGACCCAGTCTGCACCTAGTGCACACACTTACAGGAGCGCCACAACAGAGTGGGGCAGTGTGCCCTATTTGTAAGGTGGCCCGAGGTCTGTAAACATAAGTCATCTTAAATTCAAATAGGGTAGAAGTTATAGTCTCTGTGCACAGCATTATGTTGCGGGTCACTTCTCCCTGGGAGTATTTGACTGCAGTTATTTGCCCTACTATCCTACACCTGCTATCCAACACCGCCTATCCTACACATGCTATTGTACACCTCCTATCATACACCTGCTATCGTACACCTCCTAGCATACACCTGCTATCGTACACCTCCTAGCATACACCTGCTATCCTACACCTGCTATCCTACACATGCTATTGTACATCTCCTATCATACACCTGCTATCCTACACCTCCTATCATACACCTGCTATCCTACACCTCCTATCTTACACCTGCTATTGTACACCTCCTATCCTACACCTCCTATCCTACACATTCTATTTTACACCTGCTATCCTACACGTCCGATCCTACACCTGCTATCCTACACCTCGTATCCTACACCTGCTATCCTCCACCTCCTATCTTACACCTGCTATTGTACACCTCCTATCCTACACCTGCTATTATACACATCCTATCCCACACCTCCTATCTTACAGCTGCTATCCTACATCTCCTATCCTACAGCTCCAATCCTACACCTTCTATTGTAAACCTCCTATCCTACACCTGCTATCCACACCTCCTATCCTACGCCTGCTATCCTAAGCCTCCTATCCTACACCTGCTATCATACTCCTGCTATTCTATATGTCCTATCCTACACTTCCTATCCTACGCCTGCTATCCTACGTCTGCTATCCTACGCCTCCTATCCTACACCTGCTATCATACTCCTGCTATTCTATATGTCCTATCCTACACCTGTTATCCCACACCTCCTATCCTACACCTGGTATCCTACACCTGGTATCCTGCACCTGCACCTGCTATCCTACATCTCCTATCCTACACCTGCTATTCTACACATCCTATCCTACACCTGCTATCCTACAGCTGCTATCCTACACCTCGTATCCTACAATTCCTATCCTACATCTGCTATCCTACACCTCATATCCTACACCTCATATCCTACGCCTGCTATCCTACGCCTCCTATCCTACACCTGCTATCCTACATCTGCTATCCTACCCCTGCTATTCTAAACCTCCTGTCCTACACTTCCTGCCTTACACCTGCTATCCTATGCCTGCTATCGTACACCTGCTATCCTACACCTGCTATCCAACACCTGTTCAGTGATCTGACTCTGACAGCCAGATAGTCAGGTGTGCATGTGATACTCCACAAACTCTAATGCACAGATAGACCGCCTGTGTCTGTATTAGAGAGGCTGCTGCAGGAGGTCCTGTTGTCTAGTCATCTAGCCAAGGAGACATATGTGTATCCAATTAAAAGGATGGAGCTGAATACCCATCTTTAGTAAAGATGTTCAATGACAAATTGCCTCTTATGGACTGCACAGCTCTTTAGTTATCCAGATGCATGATAACAATGGTTTCTGTGTGAGGGAAGGGACACAATGACACAGGTTCAGGTCCTGGGGTGGATGAGTTTTTTCCTTTAGATGGCTCTAAAACGAGCAGAAATAAGTCGGACAATAGTAACACCTATTACTACTCTGAGGCATTCCCGTTTATAGTGACTGCAGGACAGCTGGTCAGCCCACTGTCCGGTTAACAAAAGAGGTGACTATTCCTACAGTGGCTAGCCAACATGTCATGGTAACTATAGGTTTACTTTATTTAACTCCACATATATATACTTTAATGATACCTATATATTTTCAAGATATGTAGATGTGGAGTTAAGAACATTAAATCAACACTTACCTATATCAATCAATCATAGCATTTGTGAAGCGCACTACATACCCGTGAGGGTCTCAAGGCGCTGGGGGGGGGAGAGGGGAAGCTGCTACTGTTCGAAGAGCCAGGTCTTGAGAAGTCTCCTGAAGGTTAGAAGGTCTTCGGTCTGCCGCAGGATGGGAGGGTGTTCCATGTCTTGGCGGCGAGGTGGGAGAATGATCTGCCACCGGCAGTCACTCTTCGGATGCGGGGGACCGTGGAGAGGGCGCAGTCTGCGGAGCGGTGCTGGAGGTTGGGGGTGTAGAGGCTGAGTCGGCTGTTGCGGTACGCTGGTCCGGTGTTGTGGAGTGCCTAGTGTGCGTGGGTGAGGAGTTTGTAGGTTATCCTCTTGTTGATGGGGAGCCAGTGCAGGTCTCTCAAGTGGG
Source organism: Triturus cristatus (assembly GCF_964204655.1). NCBI lineage: Eukaryota > Metazoa > Chordata > Amphibia > Caudata > Salamandridae > Triturus > Triturus cristatus. The sequence goes on from NC_140589.1 coordinate 1,804,901,355, forward strand.
GTGTGATGTGGCTGCGGCGGGGGATGTCGAGGATCAGGCGTGCAGAGGCGTTCTGGATGCGTTGGAGCCGTTTCAGGAGTTTGGCCGGGGCTCCTGCGTAGAGTGCGTTTCCGTAGTCCAGTCTACTGCTGACGAGGGCCTGGGTGACCGTCCTTCTTGTTTCGGTGGGGATCCACTTGAAGATCCTGCGAAGCAGGAGGAGGAGACGGCGTTGACCTGCTTTGTCATGGAAAGGGTGGAGTCGAGGATGACCCCTAGGTTGTGAGCGTGGTCGGTGGGTGTAGGGGGGGCTCCTAGTGCAGTCGGCCACCAGAAGTCGTCCCAGGCCGAGGGGGTGGATCCGAGGATGAGGACTCACCTTCTTGATATTCTTGTCCTTGATATTTTTAACACAGTATTATGGTTCAATGGTCGCATTGATTTTCGGACATGCAACCAATGCGTACATCTGGGCAGATTTATTATAAAGTCACACAATGCAACGCAGCATGACAACCCTACTATGATCGGACACATTCCTGCTCTCTCCCAGTGCTGAGCACTGAGTGCCAACGCAGGAACCCTTGCGCCTTGGTGCAAGAGTGCTTGCGTTACTAGGAGGATTGTTTTGTGCAGGGAGGAACACCTTCCTGCACATAACCATTCTTTTGAGGAATTTTCCTCTTTATATGTTAAAAGAGACATAGAAAGAGAAAATAATGAAGAGAACTAAAGATATTTCTCCTCGTTATGCCTCTGTTGAGAAGGCGTAACATTTTGAGGCATTCCTAGGTTTGCAAGTCTCTGTAAATGTGGGAACACAACAAAATCAATGGGTGGATGAGTGGGAACACCCATACCCCACCCATGGAAGGCCTGCCCAATGCAAAGTAACACAAGGAAGTGGCTTGCGCTGCCTTGCCTTACTCTGAATTTACTAGACCAGGCGCAACCACAGAAGGGGCTGTGACTGGCTTTGCGCGGCTTAGTAAATCCCACTAAAGGGCGTGCGTTGCCTTTGCGTCACCTTCCGTGCAAGCCTTTTGTAAATCTGGGCACAGGTCTTCTCGAACTTGCAATTTCCTCAACAGTTTCAGAGAGCGATGAATGTAGTTGTGACATTTTGTCATGAGTTAACTTTAAAATCATTTTCCTCGTGACTTTGAAACTGCACGGATACTGGTTATCTTTTCTTTCTTACACAAATTAAAAGAGTGCATCAGTCACAATTCTCATGTGAAAATCCACATATGGAGAATTTAACAACCTATGGGTAGAGTCATCAGGAGCAGCAGGCGCTATAGAAATACAATTTCAATAAAAATTACAATTAATCACAATATTCATGAGATTACAGGATGTTTGGGAGAGGAAAAATATTACAACTTCACCCTCCCCGGTTTCTAAGAGGTGCTGTCAAGGGGTGCACTCCTGGGTGTCTACCCTACTTATTAAATAAATATTGGCACATAATCCAATCCTATAAAGTCGAGGTTGTGGATCCTCGGACACGGTTGGTTTCATCACTTTTATCCAACTTGAAGACGTCAGAAGTCTAATGTCCATTCTCAGTAGAGGGCGCTCATCAGGTAAAGCGCAAACACAGCAGTAGCAGCCCGTCCCCTGGAGGGGGCAGGCCGGGCCAGAGGAGGGAGGTTGGGAGGGCTTGTGGAAAAAATAAATAAAAAATAAAATAAACGCACCTTAACGCTGCCGCTCCCTCCCGCTGCATCGCGCTCCTCCTCATCTGGCCCTGGACACAGGCTCCCAGTCTGCCCTGCGGCCAATCCTGGAGCTGCTCTCACATGAGAGCCGCATCAGGATTGGCCTGAGCGTCGGCAACTTGCGCCCCCAGGCAGACTGGGAGCCTGCGCCTGCTCTCTCCAGCCCCAGCAACGCAGCTCAGGCTGGAGAGAGCCTGAGGCGGCCGGCCAAACGCCTGATGCGCAGTGAAGGGAGTGCCCACCACTCTCCCACCAGCAGTGTTATCCCCGGACCCACCGCCAAGACTCGTCAGAGTCCTGGGGCGGGTCCAGGGATTAAAATAAAACCATAATAAAACAGGTTTAAAACCCATTTTATTCTCATTTTAATTGCTGGTGGCGGCAGGGGGGGGGGGCGGCGCTCCTCCGCCCTAATGGAGTGGCCACTGCTGAAACACAGTGATACAACAAACAAATGATGGACCGAATGCTGACAATGCATACATTCTCTGCCAGTCAAGAGATCTGGGTTAAATCCATCGTTCTTTTGCCCACTACACCACCCCAGTTCAGACATGGCCATATGCAAATCACTCTTGACCCTGTGCCTCATGGGAACAGTCCAGCCCGAACTGCCAAGCCATGTCTTCCCTGGACCGGAATCAAGCATCCTAGGACCGGTTTCTGGCTATCAGCGGTCATCAGCCAGGATCGCTTGACTCCAGTGGCGTAGTTAGCACGGGTCCCACGTCTGGGAATACCCATCCCACTTAGGGCAAAAAGCGTTACAACAAACAAATGATGGACAGAATGCTGACAATCCATACATTCTCCCCCAGTCAAGAGATCTGGGTTAAATCCATCGTTCTTTTGCCCACTACACCACCCCTGTTTAGACATGGCCATATGCAAATCAGTCTTGACCCTGTGCCTCATGGGAACAGTCCAGCCCGAACTGCCAAGCCATGTCTTCCCTGGACCGGAATCAAGCATCCTAGGACCGGTTTCTGGCTATCAGCCGTCATCAGCCAGGATAGCTTGACTCCAGTGGCGTAGTGAGCACGGGTCCCACGTCTGGGAATACCCATCCCACTTAGGGCGAAAAGGGTTACAACAAACAAATGATGGACGGAATGCTGACAATGCATACATTCTCCCCCAGTCAAGAGATCTGGGTTAAATCCATCGTTCTTTTGCCCACTACACCACCCCAGTTTAGACATGGCCATATGCAAATCAGTCTTGACCCTGTGCCTCATGGGAACAGTCCAGCCCGAACTGCCAAGCCATGTCTTCCCTGGACCGGCATCAAGCATCCTAGGACCGGTTTCTGGCTATCAGCCGTCATCAGCCAGGATAGCTTGACTCCAGTGGCGTAGTGAGCACGGGTCCCACGTCTGGGAATACCCATCCCACTTAGGGCGAAAAGCGTTACAACAAACAAATGATGGACGGAATGCTGACAATGCATACATTCTCCCCCAGTCAAGAGATCTGGGTTAAATCCATCGTTCTTTTGCCCACTACTCCACCCCAGTTTAGACACGGCCATATGCAAATCAGTCTTGACCCTGTGCCTCATGGGAACAGTCCAGCCCGAACTGCCAAGCCATGTCTTCCCTGGACCGGAATCAAGCATCCTAGGACCGGTTTCTGGCTATCAGCCGTCATCAGCCAGGATAGCTTGACTCCAGTGGCGTAGTGAGCACGGGTCCCACGTCTGGGAATTCCCATCCCACTTAGGGCGAAAAGCGTTACAACAAACAAACGATGGACGGAATGCTGACAATGCATACATTCTCCCCCAGTCAAGAGATCTGGGTTAAATCCATCCTTCTTTTGCCCACTACACCACCCCAGTTTAGACATGGCCATATGCAAATCAGTCTTGACCCTGTGCCTCATGGGAACAGTCCAGCCCGAACTGCCAAGCCATGTCTTCCCTGGACCGGCATCAAGCATCCTAGGACCGGTTTCTGGCTATCAGCCGTCATCAGCCAGGATAGCTTGACTCCAGTGGCGTAGTGAGCACGGGTCCCACGTCTGGGAATACCCATCCCACTTAGGGCGAAAAGCGTTACAACAAACAAATGATGGACGGAATGCTGACAATGCATACATTCTCCCCCAGTCAAGAGATCTGGGTTAAATCCATCGTTCTTTTGCCCACTACTCCACCCCAGTTTAGACATGGCCATATGCAAATCAGTCTTGACCCTGTGCCTCATGGGAACAGTCCAGCCCGAACTGCCAAGCCATGTCTTCCCTGGACCGGAATCAAGCATCCTAGGACCGGTTTCTGGCTATCAGCCGTCATCAGCCAGGATAGCTTGACTCCAGTGGCGTAGTGAGCACGGGTCCCACGTCTGGGAATTCCCATCCCACTTAGGGCGAAAAGCGTTACAACAAACAAACGATGGACGGAATGCTGACAATGCATACATTCTTCCCCCAGTCAAGAGATATGGGTTAAATCCATCCTTCTTTTGCCCACTACACCACTCCAGTTTAGACATGGCCATATGCAAATCAGTCTTGACCCTGTGCCTCATGGGAACAGTCCAGCCCGAACTGCCAAGCCATGTCTTCCCTGGACCGGAATCAAGCATCCTAGGACCAGTTTCTGGCTATCAGCCGTCATCAGCCAGGATAGCTTGACTCCAGTGGCGTAGTGAGCACGGGTCCCACGTCTGGGAATACCCATCCCACTTAGGGCGAAAAGCGTTACAGCAAACAAATGATGGACGGAATGCTGACAATGCATACATTCTCCCCCAGTCAAGAGATCTGGGTTAAATCCATCGTTCTTTTGCCCACTACACCACCCCTGTTTAGACATGGCCATATGCAAATCAGTCTTGACCCTGTGCCTCATGGGAACAGTCCAGCCCGAACTGCCAAGCCATGTCTTCCCTGGACCGGAATCAAGCATCCTAGGACCGGTTTCTGGCTATCAGCCGTCATCAGCCAGGATAGCTTGACTCCAGTGGCGTAGTGAGCACGGGTCCCACGTCTGGGAATACCCATCCCACTTAGGGCGAAAAGGGTTACAACAAACAAATGATGGACGGAATGCTGACAATGCATACATTCTCCCCCAGTCAAGAGATCTGGGTTAAATCCATCGTTCTTTTGCCCACTACACCACCCCAGTTTAGACATGGCCATATGCAAATCAGTCTTGACCCTGTGCCTCATGGGAACAGTCCAGCCCGAACTGCCAAGCCATGTCTTCCCTGGACCGGCATCAAGCATCCTAGGACCGGTTTCTGGCTATCAGCCGTCATCAGCCAGGATAGCTTGACTCCAGTGGCGTAGTGAGCACGGGTCCCACGTCTGGGAATACCCATCCCACTTAGGGCGAAAAGCGTTACAACAAACAAATGATGGACGGAATGCTGACAATGCATACATTCTCCCCCAGTCAAGAGATCTGGGTTAAATCCATCGTTCTTTTGCCCACTACTCCACCCCAGTTTAGACACGGCCATATGCAAATCAGTCTTGACCCTGTGCCTCATGGGAACAGTCCAGCCCGAACTGCCAAGCCATGTCTTCCCTGGACCGGAATCAAGCATCCTAGGACCGGTTTCTGGCTATCAGCCGTCATCAGCCAGGATAGCTTGACTCCAGTGGCGTAGTGAGCACGGGTCCCACGTCTGGGAATTCCCATCCCACTTAGGGCGAAAAGCGTTACAACAAACAAACGATGGACGGAATGCTGACAATGCATACATTCTCCCCCAGTCAAGAGATCTGGGTTAAATCCATCCTTCTTTTGCCCACTACACCACCCCAGTTTAGACATGGCCATATGCAAATCAGTCTTGACCCTGTGCCTCATGGGAACAGTCCAGCCCGAACTGCCAAGCCATGTCTTCCCTGGACCGGCATCAAGCATCCTAGGACCGGTTTCTGGCTATCAGCCGTCATCAGCCAGGATAGCTTGACTCCAGTGGCGTAGTGAGCACGGGTCCCACGTCTGGGAATACCCATCCCACTTAGGGCGAAAAGCGTTACAACAAACAAATGATGGACGGAATGCTGACAATGCATACATTCTCCCCCAGTCAAGAGATCTGGGTTAAATCCATCGTTCTTTTGCCCACTACTCCACCCCAGTTTAGACATGGCCATATGCAAATCAGTCTTGACCCTGTGCCTCATGGGAACAGTCCAGCCCGAACTGCCAAGCCATGTCTTCCCTGGACCGGAATCAAGCATCCTAGGACCGGTTTCTGGCTATCAGCCGTCATCAGCCAGGATAGCTTGACTCCAGTGGCGTAGGGAGCACGGGTCCCACGTCTGGGAATTCCCATCCCACTTAGGGCGAAAAGCGTTACAACAAACAAACGATGGACGGAATGCTGACAATGCATACATTCTTCCCCCAGTCAAGAGATATGGGTTAAATCCATCCTTCTTTTGCCCACTACACCACCCCAGTTTAGACATGGCCATATGCAAATCAGTCTTGACCCTGTGCCTCATGGGAACAGTCCAGCCCGAACTGCCAAGCCATGTCTTCCCTGGACCGGAATCAAGCATCCTAGGACCAGTTTCTGGCTATCAGCCGTCATCAGCCAGGATAGCTTGACTCCAGTGGCGTAGTGAGCACGGGTCCCACGTCTGGGAATACCCATCCCACTTAGGGCGAAAAGCGTTACAGCAAACAAATGATGGACGGAATGCTGACAATGCATTCATTCTCCCCCAGTCAAGAGATCTGGGTTAAATCCATCGTTCTTTTGTCCACTACACCACCCCAGTTTAGACATGGCCATATGCAAATCAGTCTTGACCCTGTGCCTCATGGGAACAGTCCAGCCCGAACTGCCAAGCCATGTCTTCCCTGGACCGGAATCAAGCATCCTAGGACCGGTTTCTGGCTATCAGCCGTCATCAGCCAGGATAGCTTGACTCCAGTGGCGTAGTGAGCACGGGTCCCACGTCTGGGAATACCCATCCCACTTAGGGCGAAAAGCGTTACAACAAACAAATGATGGACGGAATGCTGACAATGCATACATTCTCCCCCAGTCAAGAGATCTGGGTTAAATCTAGGATGCTTGATTCCGGTCCAGGGAAGACATGGCTTGGCAGTTCGGGCTGGACTGTTGCCATGAGGCACAGGGTCAAGACTGATTTGCATATGGCCATGTCTAAACTGGGGTGGTGTAGTGGGCAAAAGAACGATGGATTTAACCCAGATCTCTTGACTGGGGGAGAATGTCTGCATTGTCAGCATTCCGTCCATCATTTGTTTGTTGTAACGCTTTTCGCCCTAAGTGGGATGGGTATTCCCAGACGTGGGACCCGTGCTCACTACGCCACTGGAGTCAAGCTATCCTGGCTGATGACGGCTGATAGCCAGAAACCGGTCCTAGGATGCTTGATTCCGGTCCAGGGAAGACATGGCTTGGCAGTTCGGGCTGGACTGTTCCCATGAGGCACAGGGTCAAGACTGATTTGCATATGGCCATGTCTAAACTGGGGTGGTGTAGTGGGCAAAAGAACGATGGATTTAACCCAGATCTCTTGACTGGGGGAGAATGTCTGCATTGTCAGCATTCCGTCTATCATTTGTTTGTTGTAACGTTTTTCGCCCTAAGTGGGATGGGTATTCCCAGACGTGGGACCCGTGCTCACTACGCCACTGGAGTCAAGCTATCCTGGCTGATGACGGCTGATAGCCAGAAACCGGTCCTAGGATGCTTGATTCCGGTCCAGGAAAGACATGGCTTGGCAGTTCGGGCTGGACTGTTCCCATGAGGCACAGGGTCAAGACTGATTTGCATATGGCCATGTCTAAACTGGGGTGGTGTAGTGGGCAAAAGAACGATGGATTTAACCCAGATCTCTTGACTGGGGGAGAATGTCTGCATTGTCAGCATTCCGTCCATCATTTGTTTGTTGTAACGCTTTTCCCCCTAGTGGGATGGGTATTCCCAGACGTGGGACCCGTGCTCACTACGCCACTGGAGTCAAGCTATCCTGGCTGATGACGGCTGATAGCCAGAAACCCGTCCTAGGATGCTTGATTCCGGTCCAGGGAAGACATGGCTTGGCAGTTCGGGCTGGACTGTTCCCATGAGGCACAGGGTCAAGACTGATTTGCATATGGCCATGTCTAAACTGGGGTGGTGTAGTGGGCAAAAGAACGATGGATTTAACCCAGATCTCTTGACTGGGGGAGAATGTCTGCATTGTCAGCATTCCGTCCATCATTTGTTTGTTGTAACGCTTTTCGCCCTAAGTGGGATGGGTATTCCCAGACGTGGGACCCGTGCTCACTACGCCACTGGAGTCAAGCTATCCTGGCTGATGACGGCTGATAGCCAGAAACCGGTCCTAGGATGCTTGATTACGTTCCAGGGAAGACATGGCGTGGCAGTTCGGGCTGGACTGTTCCCATGAGGCACAGGGTCAAGACTGATTTGCATATGGCCAAGTCTAAACTGGGGTGGTGTAGTGGGCAAAAGAACGATGGATTTAACCCAGATCTCTTGACTGGGGGAGAATGTCTGCATTGTCAGCATTCCGTCCATCATTTGTTTGTTGTAACGCTTTTCGCCCTAAGTGGCATGGGTATTCCCAGACGTGGGACCCGTGCTCACTACGCCACTGGAGTCAAGCTATCCTGGCTGATGACGGCTGATAGCCAGAATCCGGTCCTAGGATGCTTGATTCCGGTCCAGGGAAGACATGGCTTGGCAGTTCGGGCTGGACTGTTCCCATGAGGCACAGGGTCAAGACTGATTTGCATATGGCCATGTCTAAACTGGGGTGGTGTAGTGGGCAAAAGAACGATGGATTTAACCCAGATCTCTTGACTGGGGGAGAATGTCTGCATTGTCAGCATTCCGTCCATCATTTGTTTGTTGTAACGCTTTTCGCCCTAAGTAGGATGGGTATTCCCAGACGTGGGACCCGTGCTCACTACGCCACTGGTGTCAAGCTATCCTGGCTGATGACGGCTGATAGCCAGAAACCGGTCCTAGGATGCTTGATTCCGGTCCAGGGAAGACATGGCTTGGCAGTTCGGGCTGGACTGTTCCCATGAGGCACAGGGTCAACACTGATTTGCATATGGCCATGTCTAAACTGGGGTGGTGTAGTGGGCAAAAGAACGATGGATTTAACCCAGATCTCTTGACTGGGGGAGAATGTCTGCATTGTCAGCATTCCGTCCATCATTTGTTTGTTGTAACGCTTTTCGCCCTAAGTGGGATGGGTATTCCCAGACGTGGGACCTGTGCTCACTACGCCACTGGAGTCAAGCTATCCTGGCTGATGACGGCTGATAGCCAGAAACCGGTCCTAGGATGCTTGATTCCGGTCCAGGGAAGACATGGCTTGGCAGTTCGGGCTGGACTGTTCCCATGAGGCACAGGGTCAAGACTGATTTGCATATGGCCATGTCTAAACTGGGGTGGTGTAGTGGGCAAAAGAACGATGGATTTAACCCAGATCTCTTGACTGGGGGAGAATGTCTGCATTGTCAGCATTCCGTCCATCATTTGTTTGTTGTAACGCTTTTCGCCCTAAGTGGGATGGGTATTCCCAGACGTGGGACCCGTGCTCACTACGCCACTGGAGTCAAGCTATCCTGGCTGATGACGGCTAATAGCCAGAAACCGGTCCTAGGATGCTTGATTCTGGTCCAGGGAAGACATGGCTTGGCAGTTCGGGCTGGACTGTTCCCATGAGGCACAGGGTCAAGACTGATTTGCATATGGCCATGTCTAAACTGGGGTGGTGTAGTGGGCAAAAGAACGATGGATTTAACCCAGATCTCTTGACTGGGGGAGAATGTCTGCATTGTCAGCATTCCGTCCATCATTTGTTTGTTGTAACGCTTTTCGCCCTAAGTGGGATGGGTATTCCCAGACGTGGGACCCGTGCTCACTACGCCACTGGAGTCAAGCTATCCTGGCTGATGACGGCTGATAGCCAGAAACCGGTCCTAGGATGCTTGATTCCGGTCCAGGGAAGACATGGCTTGGCAGTTCGGGCTGGACTGTTCCCATGAGGCACAGGGTCAAGACTGATTTGCATATGGCCATGTCTAAACTGGGGTGGTGTAGTGGGCAAAAGAACGATGGATTTAACCCAGATCTCTTGACTGGGGGAGAATGTCTGCATTGTCAGCATTCCGTCCATCATTTGTTTGTTGAAACACAGTGAGGCGCAAGTCAGTTTCCTCCATCCAAACACAGCACCATTCATTGAGTGCCTCTTCAATGAAAGTCATGGCTTTCAAAAGAAAAGTTTTTTCAAACAGCATTTATTATTCAGCATGCTTACCAAGCTTTCAAAGTCTGAAAAAAATGTGGGAATTTCATGCTGACAGACTCTGGCTATTTTTTTCTAAGGCATGAAATTTTCATTCCTCGTACACTTTGTTCTGACAGCTTATGCTGCGTGTAGAGCTCCTTGATGCTTCAGTGGGGGTAACAGGAAGCCTGTGTTCAAAGCGATGGAAAATCCAAAGACTCATTCGTCCAATAAAAGCTTGGTCTGAAGGCCAAGTGTGCCGGGGACTCATTGTGCTCTGTCCTGGGCTAGCATCAGCAATATAGCATGTCTCTGTGTCCAGAAGCTAGGTAAGGATGTTCAGTACATCAAGTGAAAAAAACATTTTGCTTGCTATAATTCGCCTCATATACTGACAAAAATACTGTTTTTGTATTGTACAGTAGAATTTACATAGCGCTTCATACTCGCTTGTGGGGCACTTTATTAAAGCGCATTGTTTAACAGGTAGCACTCTACACCACAGGGGAGAGCGTGGCTGGCAGAGGATTGTGGGAAGCATTTTCGAGTGAATGCATCAATGGCCAGAGAGATGCTGTAGGTGCATTAATTGGAATGGAAAAGTTGGGGGTCGTTAAAAGGGGCGTGGCCAAAGAAGCATATCTAGGAATCCTTTCCAATAGGCTTGACTTGTGTAATGAAAGCGAGGGTGAAGACAACTAAAATACTGTGCGTCACACAGCGTGTCACCTGACCAGTATTTGGGTGCCTCTCTGTGAGTTTTCCAAACATGTCACACAGCAACCAAATCCTACAGAAACAAGCCAGACAGACATATTGGCTTTGCCAATGCTTGCTAGCTGTATCAGATAAATTAGTAATGAGGCTTATTTTGTTGTGAATAATTCGAATTGAAAAGTTTCAATTCAGAAAATATGAGACTGCGACTTAAGCATAACTAAGGTCTGGGGCTGGGATAGTGGCCTTCCGAGTGTCTCAGACACTTCCATTCTCTCCTTCATCCCACTTTCCTTTACAATCTATCACTCTATTAGACATTGGTGGTTCTTTTTTTTTCTCAACATCTCTCTGAAACCCTCCATCTGCATATCTCACACTTTCCATGAATTACATTTGGTACGTATGTGTGTGTTCTACAGAGAGGCCAAGGATTGGATGTGCATGTATTCTGAACACGTTTATGACCTAGTGGCAGCTGCTGTGAGAAACATGCACTGCCTTCTGCTTCAACTTCAGAACTCTCACCCACTATCTGGCCTCACTCAAACACCTCAAACACATATCCACACTAAGAAGTGCGCATAGCACTCCTCCTCCCCCCTCCCGTGCCCCAGCCCGCCCCTCCCTGCACACGCTGGCTGAGAGCCGGCAAATGATATATTATATTGTTTTATTTTTCACCTGCTGGCTCTGCGACGCTCCGCCCTTTAACAATTAAAACCCCATAAGGCCTTAACTTGATGTACACACAGCCCATCAGCGAAGGATATATGGAAGGAAGTTCCATTGTGCACATTTTACGGTTTTCATGCAATTCAAGGATATTGGTGCGTGAACAAATCTTAAAGGTCTAACATTGAAAAAATGCACTCACACTACTTGTCCAATTCCATTCATAGATGAAAGAAATGAGACTTAAGGGTTATGGAGTTGTAATAATTTGGCACCACCGTTAGGTGGCACCCTACAGCTGCTGCTTTGCCTTGAGTTCTGGAATCACCGTCCTTGAGTGTTTCATCAGCCAGTCCTGTGCCTCCATACCGCTCATTAACCTCAGGGAGGCGTGGTGCAGCATAAAATGAGAGCGCCCGGAAAATGTGGTTGTTCTCTTTGTAACCTTCCAATAGGCAAATGCTGAGATTTCAAAAAAGGCCTCAGAGTAGCCGGGCTGTGATCTTCTGAACAGCAAGTTATCGATGTGTTTATTTCTGAATGACACTGTTCTCGGACAGGGCCTGGAGCTTTGTAACAATTTCACTAGGATCTTCCACCTGCATGCGGCAATGCCTTCATTCACAATGGTTCACTGTTGTTCATGTAACTAGTTAGATCTGACACCCCCTGATGATATTAGCTCGGAGGGGCTGAATCAATATTTATGTAGTGGGTTAGTGCTAAGGTGGTAGGGTTATATGATGATTTATAATTCCAGGATCCAATTTTTTGAAAATGTAATTCTTTGCTCACACCATGATAGGGTTCAGTTCTAATGCTTTGCTATGGAGAAAATGGCGATATAAACCCGTGAACTTGGGGTTGAGCCAGGTTTTTTCAGTCTCTACTAGGTACGCTGTCTGATTTCTTACTGATTCTGATGCACATTTGAGATTTATTCTATTTCTGATTTTGCCTATTTTACTGCATTGTTCTTTACTGAGAAGGATTTTTTGCATTTAAATGAGATTTGCTCCATCTGCATTTCACTATTTCTACTCTCTACTTTGTATAGCTTTCTTAATCTCATGTTATTCTACAGAGGCGCAGAATACAAAGATGTCGAGTTGTTCTGCCATCACCTTTTCTGTCTCTGTCACTCTCTCACTCTGTCTCCCCTCCTCTCTCGCCTTCATCCACTTACAAATCTGAAGCCATTTTACTCTTCCACCATTTATTGGAAAACCCTGATTTTGGTATTTGTGCGCTATACAAGTGTTATTAACATAACATAACTCGCAGTGCCGCTTATACGGACTACAAATGGATCAGGGCACAGCAGACTGACTGTTCTTAGGTTTAGATAAGAGAGGCCCCATGTCCAGCCATCTTAAAAGCCCTGCACTGGTTCCCAAGCTCTAACATATGCCTGTTCTCAATCCTCTGTCTGGTCCAGCGCGCTATCAGCATGACAGGCCAAGCTGCCCTGGAAGCCATACTTAAACCATACCCATCGTCTAGAGGGTCAGGGCCATATTCTGCTTCTCTGCTGCTAGTGTCTTTGCTCGAGTCTGGAACAAACTGCCTCTGTGCCGCCATCTTTAAAAGACCCACCCCAAGTTTAGAAAGTCATCTAAAAGCTGGCTGTTCACCTCTTAGGTTATCTTCCTCTTTGGAGTTGTTATTTTTCTGTATCTCCTATTCACAGCACCATCACAACCCCAGAACACCATTGAGGGACATATGGTGCTTTAAAAATAAAACACATTAATTAATTTGTTCATTCATTTCCTCTCTTTCCCAATCTGCCTTAGTCTTTCTCTTGCTCTCACGCCTTTCTCCCTCATTCACCACGAATCTAAGAAGACATAAAGTGGACTTTCATGTGTCTTCAAAAACAAAGTATTGCCAACAAAGAAATGAATGAATGTGAGTGTTTCCTGTAAGATGCTCCGCCTCCTCTGCATTCTCCTACACATTCCTGCTGATACTTAGACCTCCACCGCACTTGCGATGTTATGCAACTTTTTCTTTTCCTTTGTGTATGTAAAGCGCTCTGATACCCACGGGTCTAGCTAGCGCTATATAATACTTTATAAATAAATAAACCGCACAGGAAGTGTTTTGGAGACTCTGGCTTTGGCTGAGGTTGCTGTAGGAGACCTGCAGAATAGGTTGTGATAGATTCTCTCCTCTTAATGTTCTGTATTTATGTTACAATGGCTTCTCACCTAATTTCGTTTACAAAATGATAGAATGTTCCATGAATTAATGGGATAACAATCTATGAATAAAATAATTTGTTTATGATAAGACACTGAAAAGTGCATCAAGTCACTGAGGAATTGGTTCTATTCCACCCAGGCTTAGAGGACTCTTTGTCTTGTAAGTGTTATTCTAAGAAAGTTTGTCTCCTGTTTCGCTATAATGTTTGCTTTATTGCTTTTCTTAGTTCCCAAAACCACTGGGCGAAAATACTGTAGAAAACCCGTGTTTGACCGGGTGATTGTTTGTGGACCATGGCGCCCTGGACAGGGTCATCACCCTGCAGAGGTGACTGTCACACTCTAACACCTGTGATGAAGGGACACTATCTCTCTTTCAATGTGTACAACGACTTGCCCCAAGTCTGCCTTTTCTCTACTCCTCACATCAAGAGGGCACAGCTCACGCCTCTGTCTTTGCTAGAGTGGATTGCCGTCTCGGTGGGCCTCTCAGAGTGGCACACCATCGCTCCGAATACTAATGCAGGATTCCTGTTGAGGCCCTCCAGCATGGAAAGACACTGCAGCCCTCAGCTCTCTCCACTGGTTGCCTGTGAAGAGCAGGAGTAAGTTCACATCCCTATGTATTGATCAAATGTTCTACTGTTGCACCAAAGGCTGCCCAGGGGGCATTCTCGTCTGCCCACCTCAGGCTGCGCGTTGATGGCACGGTGCTTCAGAGCGGGAGGTATGACCTTCAGGTTCCTGCTGAAAACTTTACTGAACAGCCTTTATCTTCATTTCCTCATGGCCTTACAACCTGGCTTTTAGTGCACTATGGTGCATTCATTACCCATGCTGGGCATGCATTACAAAACAATGCCAGGTGCCTTCTGGCAATGGTGTGCTTTACAAATAACATTGTAGCTTCATGGGCGGGGCTTCACTGTTTGCTGGTGATTAACACTTGTTGGCTATTTTTGCAGAGTTTGCGACTAGTAATGGAGGGTCCCCTAGTGGGGGCAAAAACATTTTTTTTTCTTCGGAGGAGGATCAGTGGATCTGCCGCTCAGATGAAAAAATGTTCAGTCTGCCGCCTTTTTAAAAACAAGCATTTGCAATGCAATGAGTCTCGCATTTGCGAGGGTTTCAGCTTATGGTATTTAAAATGACAATGCCGTTTATTTATGTGATGCTTTTTTAAAACAGGTAAATTAAAGGCATTGTTATTTACAATGGCAATAGCTTAAACTCTCGCAAATGCGAGACCTATTAAGGTGGGAATGATTTTGCAACACAACCGGGAGTTGCAAAGCATTTAACTCGTGTCCCTGCTGTTGCGCTGGGCAGTGGAAATGCAATTGTACGTGCGCAACATTTGTATGTGCATTGGTGGCAAAGAAATCGGGCACCCATGTTAATGTGAAAGCGGGCGCCCATGTTAATGTGAAATCGGGCACCCATGTTAATGTGAAAGCCGGCGCCCATGTTGTTAATCTTAAAGCGGGTGCCATGCTGAAACCTAAAGCGCAGCGCCTGCGGGCGGGCGGGACGCAGATGAGGGGCTACGAGCTGCTGGGGCCATTAGCGAGTTTGTTTTCATTTTGGCAGCCGTCCATCACAACAGGATTAAGTTGGGAGCCTTGGGCACGTCTTAACAGCCGTAGCAGGAAAGTTCTGTCTGGAATAGAACAAAATAATTAAAGAAAATAGTGCTCAAGGACTAAATAAACATACCATGTAACCACACAAGTAAAAAGACCGCCTTCATTGGAGGTTACAAATGCAGACAAGGCATTAGAAAGAAGAGACTAACAAGCCTCTTAAGGGACCACAAGCAGCCATTTAGAAAGATCAGCAACATGAGCCAATTGAAAAGATGGGCGGAGAGTTGGCGGAGCTTCAAGTCCATACTTGAGTTCAGCATGCCTCCCAGAGTAGCGCATGCGCTGCTCTGGCTCGATCTAATAAGCCCCCTTGGGTGGGCCCGGGCCTGGGGGGTTGCAGTACTTGTAATATTAGGGGGACCTCTACAAGGCCCCAGAGCATCCTTCTCCTGGAGCTGTTTTAAAAGTTAAGGAAGGGGGGCATGCGGCGCCCCTCCGTAAGCATCTATGAAGCCCCAGGGATGCCATCCCCTGGGGCCATATTACTTTTAGAGGGAGTGGGGGCACGAAGCCCCTACCCAACCCTTTATGAGGGACTCCATGAGCACGTGTCATTTTAAGATTAAGGGGAGAGAAGTGAAGTGAGGAACCCCTTCCAAGCCTGTATGAGGACACGGTGGCTCCATCTCCTGGGGCCTGATTTTTACAGGGGTGAGGGACATCAGGCCACCCACCCAGAGCCATAGATCAGTCTGGAGACCCCCATTCCAGAAGACCAGATGCAAGTAGTGCCCTGGGAACCCCATTCATCCAGGACACTGCTGATTCCAACCCCGGAGAGTTTGGGCATATGCTGCCCACACTCTCCGAGGCTGGGCACACAACTTTGCTCCCGTCCACGTGAGAACAGTGAAAAAGAATACTTTCACCCTGCCGGTAGTGTAGTTGGTTCCTGCTAGCATCACAATGAGAGCTAGCTGGGGAGCCCAAAAGCTGGATTGCAGGAGCCTCGGGTGGGCACTCACCAAAAAATCAAACAGTAGGCGGCTCCCACAATAGTGGGGATGGTGAACCGGCAAAGGTTGCGTGGGCCTTAGGAATCCACCTGCAACCCTCAACATTATAGCTAAGTTGGGAGGGCACCGGGGCACCCATTTAAATTTTTTTTTCAAAATGACTGGCTCCCACCACAGTGGTGACTGGGGACCAAGCCGGGGCTGCGGGATCCTTGGGTATCCCCCCACAGTCCCAACTAATAATACGTTGTGGGTGCCCCGGATGGGCACTGTAGCACCCAAAAAACTAATAAAAAATATATAAAATGGCAAGTAAATGAGCGGCAGGCCATACCCTGCACCCAACCGCAAGCCATGCACGGCCAAAAACAGTTTGTAGTAGGGGGCTGGGCACTCACAGGGGACTGGGCATAAGCCCTGCACCCAAACCCCACTGCGCACAGCCTTTGTCCATGAGTGGCTGGGGGTTGGATGCCTACAGGGGTTGGCGCAAGCTCGGCACCCAACCCCATGCCACAAATGATCGATAGCATCGGAAACTTATACGGATGAGGCAACCTCTCTCCAGGTTGGATTTACTTCTAGGAAGCAGCAGCATCTACACAATGAAACAAGCTGCCTGGGGTTTTGAGACACACCATGCTGCAAAACCAGTCACACATCAGAAGCTCTGGCTCTGGCCTGCAGGGCTCCCCTGCCCCCACTCCCTGTGCCTCCCTCCTAACCATCATTCTGCAGAGCAGCATCCGCCTGGGAGCAGTCTGGAGGATGGCTGGCAACAAATATGTTAGTTTATTTCACCTCCTGGGCTTCATGAGGCTTGCTATTATTTATAGAACAAATCAGGTAGGTAAAGGATGAAAAACAAAATATGTACCAGCCAGCAATGCAAGCCAGACTGCTGCAGAAATGGAGGGGATTGATGGACAAAGACAGACAGAACTGTATTTAGTTACATAAGATTTCATACCTATGGCCATGCATCAAAGTGCATTATCTGGCTGGCAGCATGAGGCAATGTGGAGCAGTGCTTGGGTGGAATGTGTTCCATTGCAGTGAAGGAAAGGCGTACTGGCCTATAGGGCAATCTGGCAGTGCTGTAAGGGCTGGTCTGACAGGACAGGGTATGGGCTGGTGTTTGGGCTGTGGGAGTGTTTTTACTGTTGATTTCTCTGCTATTACCACAAACATTGCCTGCAGCAAGCACACAACAAGGAATACGGAACAGCTTTGTCCTCTTCAAAGATGGTGGATGTCAGATCCGTAAACAGTGCTGAGCTTGGAGTAGCGGCTTCTATTCGAGTACATTAGTTAATAAGCAGGAACCAAAGATCAAATGGATTATAAAATTAGAAACAGCCTAGATTCTCGTGAGATATTCTAATCAAATCAAAGAAAAGCACTTGATTTCTACTACTCAGAGAAGCCCGCTCAGGTTTAGTCAGTTGGGTCATTGCACCCATCCAGTCCTCTCTTCATGGGATACAAGATGTGTTTCAGATCCTTCGAACATTGATTTGGCCACAAAGATCCCTCCCACTGTTCACCCCCTGTGAAGAGTGTGCTTAAAAGTATTCAACATAAGGGGTATATTGTTTTATTGCAGTTAAACTACTGCAATAGGGAGAATATATTCACGCACTTGAGCAAAACATCTTTTTTGGCAATTATTTACTATGAATTAATGCACATAACTAGAAACACCCGCAGGCCCTTTCCCACTTCTCATCGACTGCCCTTGTGTTATTCGTATAGACAGGTAGCCAAGAAAATGAATCCGCGTGCTTGGGTAGCGGGCTGGTATCGCTGTCAGAAGGAGGCATGGATTTTTGAACAGTTGGCGCCAATTAGTGGCATCTTCTCTTCATGAGGGCAGCTCGCCTGTCAGTCCGAGTGTGATATTTCTGTATCACTGCCAATGCAAGATAGGTTGTTAAAGTCACCACCACAGGGCCTTCCTGCTCTCGCCTGCTTTAATGAAGACACATAAGTCACAGAACAATTCAGAAGAGGCATGGTGGGGAAGAGGTGGCAAGGGACCATCTGAGCAAACTTGTTCGCTGCTGTGTGGACTTGCAGCTCCTTCCGCCAATGCACGCAGAAAACATGACAGGGCCAGCAGTGCTGTTCTGCACACCATGAATTGTAGAATGGTGGCTGCTTGATAGTTCAAGAGTCTGGGAACCTCCAGGTCTCTGTCATGAGGCATGTCTAGATTGGCAGAGACCACATGTTATTCCTTGTTGATCTCTGTTCCTTTCTCTGAGAACTGTTTGATTCACCTTGAAGGTTGCAACCGTGCAGTTGTACATGTCAGAGTTTCCATAGAAAGAGCGTTTTTTGTTTTGATAATAACTTTGCTGACAAATCTTTATGAAATTTCCCCCAAAAAGTTAATCAACTTCAGCTCCCCCCTGGAAAGTTTCGGGGTGATCCATCAAGCAGGACCCATAAAAAGGGGAGTTCCAAAACATTTCTTCCCCATGCATTTTCCATGCATAATTTCCGTTTAGAAAAGGATACAGCCAAAATGATGTAACAAAATTACAGCAAACTTGGCAAAGAAGCTAGATCGTTACCCAGAAAGGGAGCTTTTTGTGATTTGTGTGTAAATCTATTCAGTAGTGTTTGAAAAATTAAAGTTCAAAATGGATAGATATATTGATAGTTGATCCAGTAAGATGCTTGAACGAGTCCCGCGAAATGCAAATAAAAATAATTGGAGTGATCTGATTGGTCACAAGTGCTGATACTTCAGTACTTATAATCTAGTTGGAAATGTATAATTCCAGAAGAAATTGTTCTTAAAGTTTCCCTTAATTTTTTTGGCCTTACCAAATTTGCTTTTTCCTTAAGTCCGTTTCTACAGTAGGTTTCCCAATAGATTTTCCCTGTCGAGAAGTTCCCCATTTGCACGTCACTGACCTCCGTGCCCACATCAGCCTTTTTTTCTGTTGCCCTCAAGAGTTTGCTTGCTCATCCTAATGTAGCTCAACACTTACTGAACACGTTCGTTTGTTCAGGTCTTTCAAGAGAGTAAAGACTTAAGAACATGAAAGAATGTTTTATAGTTCTCTCCTTCCGCTTGCAATTCTAACCAGCACTTGAGTCCACCAATCCTAACTTATGCATTTCTGTTGTAACTTAATGCATCCTCCACAGCCTTGCAAGTCCCTGCTGCTCAGCCAGTGGTTGAGGTCACGTAGAATGTCGAGAGTGTTTGAGAGGATTGAGTGTCAATTGAAGATATGGGCTGAGCTGCAAGGAGACTGCTCCTGGTGGGGCTTAGCTATCTCCTTGAAACTAAGATCTAATAAACCTTCTTATAATCTACACCACGGCCTCTGAACTTTGATTTTTTTAAATCTGTTTTATTAAAGTTTTTAAAGGTTACAGATGCTTGTAAGACATCATAAACAAGTTACACTCCATGCATGGTATCACCCAATCATTCTAGGTGCCCATTCCCATCGCACATATAATTAGTCTCATCCCTATCCCCGACATTACCGTCGTATCAAGGTGGGTACAGAAACAACCGTCAGTCCTTGCTCTGGATGAGATGTGCCCCTACACAAGCCTCTGAACTTTGATTACAACAATTTCATTGACCAGTATGTCCTATAAGAGTTTTGTAGCATCCAGCAGATCTCGAAATCTTTAGCATGATTAAAGATATTACTAGTGATATGTAACAATCGTTCAAACCAATGTTATTACTTAATCCCTGTACTAATGTATCCATAGAAACTACTTCAATCTAGCGTCCATTGCTAATGTCCTGCACACTTTAATATCTGTTACCTGAATAGAGCAAAGAGAGGCCATCTTTTATTTCTCTGCTTTTTATCAAGTACCTTCTTTTCTATCTATTAACTCAATCTACAATGCCTTTGATTAAAAGACAGCCCTATTGGCTTTGATAACGCTTGTTTGGGAATGTATTGGAGTACCTTAGTGACCCTTTTTAAGTCATTAGTAAATTTCCCCCAATTTTACACATTCTATCACTAATAAAAATGAGAACACTATTATGCACTAATTGCCCACTTCCAGGTTTCGGCACCTCAAGCAGGAGTCAAGTGCGCATGACAAGGGCGTAACGGGGGGGGGGGTTACCTCAAAGATAATGCCTCCTACAACATTCGTAACTTCTATTAGAATATGTTCGTTAGGAGGAGTAGTTTATTAGAAAACTCTTTTGAAATCTTTAAAAACCCTTGCATAAACTTTGTGTTATTCTCCATTGTGTTAGCAGAGCAATGTCGGCTGATAGTCATTGTCGCGTGATATCATGAGGAGAAACATTGGGTGCGCTAAAGCAGCAACAGCAGACGAAGCTGATTGGCTGATGAAACTCTGAAAGTCTGCCTTCCAAGCAAACTGATTCATGAGGACAGCCTGATCGATCAAATTCATCTTCTAAAATACAAATTCAAAACGTCCCTCTTTGATCAACATTGTACCCACACGTGATATTTTGACCCCCTGATCAGGACGTTGGCAGCTGTTAATGCCTTCTGCGTAAGGCTTAGAGCTGTTAACCTCCAACAGGTTGGGGGGATTCCGGCTGTTGGCATCTGTCCCCCCTAATTTCACCAAGTTCAGGCAAACAGGTCAACCGGTCCTATCTATTTCATGTCCCTGCTTGAAATTCTCACTGAATTTAGCCTGCAGGCCAGCATGAGCCCAAGTACCAAGATTCTGATTGGCTGAGCCCGTCTCGCATGGGCATTTCCAAGAGTCTTCTTGAAGTTGTCGAATGGTTCAGCCCAGTCTGTTGGAAGTACTCTAGCACTGTTCTGCTTCTCCATCACAAGAGGCAGCCAACGGATCCAAGCTCGTCCTCCTCCAATCCCGCCGGCTCTTTAATTCACATTGTGTCCTCAATACGTCTTTGGAAACGCTGGGCTCTGGTTCATGTAGGAAGAAGCCGCCTGCAGCGCCCTGTGGTCACCCGCGCGCTGCCACCCAACTGTAATACGCTGTTTGCGGCTCTGTAATTGTGTTGCTCTGCTCCAGCTGCGGCAGCTCATGACTGGAGCAATTGGAAGGAGATAATATTATTCGGCGCCTTCCCTGGGGTTATTGATTCCTCTCTTTCTACCAGCCCGTGAAAGCCACTTTAGCAACGGAAGCGACACCTCCGCATTGGAAAAGAGCCCCAGAGGACTTCTGGAATCTAAAGATGGGCCAGGGGATGTCCCCGGCAATGTCACTCACGGAAATGGCTTTTTCAGTATTGCCTCCGAGGCATGGTCCTCTGCTTCGGGGGATTTGACGTTTGTTTTTTGGCGCCTCATTATTATAGGGCTGTGCAGAGGAGGTTAGGACGCAGCACCCATAATGAAGGTGCTTCAACATTTGCATCCTTCTAGAGGTCTGGGACTACACATCTCAGCTTTTGCAACTCCATCCGCTGGCTGACAATGTATGAGCTTTGTTTGGGGGGGCTTCATGGGTAGTTCTTTAAACCCTTGTGTTGCTGCTTGAAACGGATGTATGATGGAACCCCACATGCATTTCCCATGCATGCCTTTACTCTGCAATCACTACCCCGACTGCGACGTTACCACGCATTCCTTTACCACACAAGTTGTTACAACGACTTGCCTTAGGGAGGCGCTGGACTTTGAAATAGTACAAATTACTATTCCAACTCCAGTCAGTGTATGAGTAGGGTAAGTGTTGGATTTAAAATCGAACACCAGCCCAACAACGCGCCCCAGGAAGTAAGACACAGCAATGACTTGTATGGTAAAGGAACACTTGGGGAGAGGAGTTGGCCTAACGGCTAGGGCGGTCGACCTCAAATCTGGGGAACTGGGTTCGAGTCTTGGCAATGACGCTGAACATCCTGTGATTCAGGGCAAATCACCTAATCTCCCCGTGCCTGACACAAATGAATGTGTCCTCATGTAGTGCAACTGGTGCTATGTAAAGTGCTCTGATACCCGATTCGGGTCAAGTTCGCGCTATGTAAAACTCTGTAAAAAAAAAACGTGGTATCATTGCAGTCGGGGCTGTGACTGCGGAGTAAAGGTAGGTTGTGGTTCTGCCTGCGGGGCAAAGAATGTTTCCCCTTGAAACCCACATGTAGTGCTTTGTAACCATGGTGATTTTACCTGCCACAACAGGGAGCTATCCTTATTGAATCCTGTCAAATTCTTGCGGGTGAGGATTGGGAAGGATCTCTCACTATTATGGGTTCTATTTGTGCCAGCTGAGAAAACCACTGAACCCCTGCCCCACCCGAGGATGCCGTGCAAATGAGGCCTTCCCCTTGTCACTTCCTGGAATTCCATTTCTCTTGTGGATACAGTCTGGAGGGGGCGGCAGGGATTGCACCAACCTAAATGTGACTACGCGGGTACAGTTTTGCTGTTAGATATCTTGCTTTGATACCAGGCAGGGTGTGTGGGAGGGTGGCCAAGCATGAGCCCCCTGAAACTTGGGGAGGGGCCAGGATTGCCACTTTTGGTGGCTGGGGAGTTGGGGGAGGGCCGAGGACGACGCCACAGTGCTTTCCCTCAACCATGCACAGTGAACAATCTATGGGGCATATCAACAACAACCGGCGATAATTATCGCTAAGCGCACTTAGCGCTAGGATAATTATCGCCGGCTAGCGTGGATTTTTATCGCTGAGATAGCGTGCTATCAGCAACGCTTATCTCAATAGCGATAAAAATCCTCATGCTAAGTGGCTAACGTGAGATTATCGCTGGAAACCCAGCGATAATCTCACGTTAGATTGTTGATAGGGACAGACAAACTTAGCCATGATATCCTCCTTCCATAGGATATCATGGCTAAGTCAGAAAAATACCAGACGTAAAAAAGCACTGCTTTTTTTGTCTCTAACAGGGTTAGCGATATTCTTGATAATAGGAGAAATGTCGCTTAGCGACATTTCTCCTATTATTTTACTTTGGAACGCCTCCTTTGCATCTCATTAGAGATGCAAGGGGAAGCGTAGAGTAAAAGGGTGCTAACATGCCAATTTGCATGTTAGCACCCTGTTGTTGATAGGGTGCTAGTTTTATCTCTGCTTTTTTGGCTTTTAAAGCCAAAAAAGCAGAGATAAAGCCCTTGTTGATATGCCCCCAAGAAAGTAGGCCTGGGAGTTCTGTAAATTAATTAAACAATCATATTTTTGCAGTGTGTGGGCATATATCTATCTATTCGGAGATTTGCATCTTGTTTGTAAATTAGGTCTCAAACTTTTGGAAATAAGGGCATTTGTTGAATGGCCCTTGAAATGTTTGAAGTTTATGTTTTACTGGCTTATAGATACACTTGATATATCAAAACTGCCTTATAGAATAATGAAACACACTTCGAAGGTTTTTTGGTGCATTTGGACTGTATGTGTAACTTACTTATAGATGAACATCATTAGATAAAGCAGTCTGTGTTTTTCATTCATGCACAATATTATTAGGTTCTGGGGCAGCAGAGGGCTGAACCATGTGAAGGTGGGGAAACCAACCTCATGATGTTCACTAGGTTCTGGATATCACAAGGGGGGGGGCACTGATTAGCAGAAGCTGGAGGGGGCAGAATGACATGCTATGATCTTCCCTCCCTTATTGTAAAGGTCTAAGAAGGGTTAGATTACAGAAATACAGCCACATCCCCAAGTGGGCATGCGTGTGTATGGATTATGGACCACCACGGGCTAGATTTTGGTAGAGCATCTGAGGAGCCATGTATCATTGGGGGTGCAGCAGGGGGGTGGGGTCAAAGGAAGCATTATTTCTTAGGACTTATGCTTCCAGGGTCCCGTGGGCCTTCAGTAAAATGTCTTTATAGATTTTTTATTGTAAGCAGGCTTATCGTCTTCATAAATAATGTGACAGCTTAAGAGACCATATCATTAGATGACGCCAGAGGCCATTTTTGTATTAATACTTAGAAAAAAGTACTCATGGCACCTGCCATAAAAAGAAGCAGAGACCAGGGGGTCCGCGTCGCTTTGTCCTCAGGCCTCACAATACCTTCAGAGGAGCTCCTGGGAGCCCAAGTAAAGGATGAGATGTTTATGTTTCACCTTCCTCTTGAGGTGTTCGTAGTTGCTTTGTCAACTTTGCTCCACAAACTGCGCCACCCTCACGTCACTTTTCCCATGTTAAAAATGACGCAAAAGTGGCACACGGGGCTTGTAAATCTGCCCCCTATGTTTCCATTGAAGAGTTAGGAGAGAAAATTAAATAACATCTTCCAGCTTAGGATGGAGCCAATCAGCTTCCAGCTCTGCTTGGGAGAGGAGACCTTATTGGATGCAGATGCTCCACGTGGACCATTAGACCTTCCTAGGAAGGACTGTTGGGGCGATCAGTCTCTCCGGGGAAAGGGAGCCCTGTAAATATCACACCCACTGGTCATGCTGGGGAGCGCCACTCCCACTGCGCATCCATTGAACGCGCACCATCATGCGCATCAGGGACAAATTCACATTCAAATGCAATACTATTACATTTTACGTATACGTCTATGATTTTCATAGATTCTCCAAGTTGAGAAATCCCTTCATCTGCGCCACTTCCAAATATAGATGGTTCTGTGTTTTTTGCGTCTTAACAGCGCAACCTATCCCTACCTATGTAAGATACAGCGCTTATGTGCATTCTCACAAAGAGCTGGCTGTGGACGTTACAGACATTTTCAATGGACCCCCTCCATATTCAATTTTGAATATGAATTTTCCTAAATCTACCTCACACCAGCGCTTCATTTTAGCTGGTGGTTGCCATTGGGGGCCACTGGCACTCATTTTTGGGGACCGGCACTTTCCTCATCAGACATTTCCTGAGAGCAGGAACAGTGGCGTAGCCGCCCAGTCCCTAACCGCCTTGCTGCTTCTGCGTGTTTTACTTGCTTGCAGCTAGCCAGCACAATGAGTGCCCCTTTGGGGTGAACGGTGTGGCCCCCCACCGCACAACAGGGGCCTCAGTTACGCCCCTGAGCAGGAGAGGGAAAAACACACAAATGGGAGAGAAGGAGGAAGAGAAGACCGGAAATCGTCACTGAGAGAGAAAGCAGGAGCCTGCAGGGGTGAGATAAAGGGGCAGGGAGTGGCTGGCACTGGGTTAAAGAGGTGTGAGGTGGATTCAGGACAACGCAGCCTAGGTATTCGGCATGCTGACATTTAATAGCACCGACCACGGGCTTCTGAGAAGCACTTTGGGCACCGGCACTCAATATTTTACAAATTGAGCACTGCTTCACACCTAAACAACATCCTGATTGATTTTACGCTGTTATACATTACGTTGCTCCTGCAGGAGTGGAAGACAGAGGACTCTGATTCTGGTTATCGGGATCTGTAAATTGTGATGTCTTATGCCACTTCTTGAGTTCCTCTGCATCACATAAGTACACAAAACCCAAGCAGAATCCGTCCTGTAATACATCAGACTCGTCTTCCAGGTAGACCAGAGGCGGGCAGACCCATCTGCCTGCTTGTAATGGAAAAGCGCCATCTGACAGCGCCAGATGGAAACGCATCCACAAGCAAGTGGTGGGCAGAGGCGGAGATTACAGTGCGTATAATTATGCATTATTTATTATCAATGTTCCATATGCTCTTAAAGGCTGATGTTTCCCATTTGTGAAGTGTGAGGAAACAAAGTTCCTCTTGCTTCATTACTCTGCCCTCTTGCCTTTTCCCATCCCCCACTGCCTACTTCACATCCGCCCTCACCCTCATGGGACAGAGTGGTTCTAAAATGAGGACATTATGGAAGAGAAGTTCACATTACAGAAAAGTAAGGAAATAGCTACAACTCTCAGTCTTGTACCTAGAGCCCATGCTAGGAAAGGGACTGTGTGCCATAACCCAGTCCGCCGTTCTCCATACTACTGCCCCGATTACCAATACCCTGGTAAAATCTTATATCCAGGGTCACTTCTGTTCCCACACATATTGCAATTAGGAGTATTGCAGCCAATACCAAACCACACACACACACATTTTCCCTCGTTTAATTTCAGTAGGTCAACTTGTCAAATATGCCCCATTAAATTCCAATACAGGAGGAATTTGGTGAGAAACATGAAATTCTGCATACATTTGTAAAGACTGTATGCTAGGGGAAGAGTATTTACCCGCTTTTGTAAATACCTCGCCCAATCAGGGACACTTGTAATCGGGACCATGTGTCATAGGCACAAGCGTGGACCTCCTTTCATCCCCATTGCTATTCTGTGATAATCCGTTTAACACAGTTAGAAATTGGGTCTCTGTTTGGCAGAGTTTTGCAGCCTGTCCAAGTAGGGACCACAATCCTAGTCAGGGTAAGTCAGATACACAATCTAAATTAACCTGTGCTCCCCCTCTGGTAACTTGGCACAGAGCAGTCAGACTTAACTTAAGAGGCAGTTTTTTTTTAATTTTTTTTTTTTTTAATCCCTAGCACACGGCAAAAATGTGAGTTTTACAACTCAGAAATAAAAGGTGAAAGAGTAAGCACAAAATATCATAGACATCTGTAAGTTTTCTTGTTTTTTATTCCAGTGTATCTTCAGGCTGAAAAGAAGATACACTGGATTAAAAGACAAGAAAACTTACAGATGTCTATGATATTTTGTGCTTACTCTTTCACCTTTTATTTCTGATTTATAAAATTCACATTTTTGACGTGTGCTAGGGATTTCAAAAATTTTGAATGTATTTGTTGGCCTAGGTCACAAAGTTTTGAGGAGTTTGGTGGTTCTCCTCACCCTGTTAGCACCGTTACCCAGATATTATTACGTCAAATTTTGAACTTGTGTTATTTTCCTGTGTGGCGCCCGCTAAACCTACAACATACATACCACTATAGCTAGTCATTAAGAGGCAGTTTGTAAAGTATTTGTGCAACACTTAAATTACAGTGACATAGTGAAAACAACACAAAAAGACACCACACCAGTTTAGAAAAATAGAGAATATGTATCTGAGTAAAACAAGACCAAGATGACAAAATTCCAATAAGTAGATGCCAAGATATTAATTTTTAAAGATTTAACCCCAAAATAGTGCTAAAAGGTAACTTGCAGTCGTGCTACACCAGGTTAAATCCAAAGTTTAGGCCGACCGTGATAGAGCGCAGCCCGGGTACAGGACTCGGACAGGTCTCGCTGACAAAGTACCTTGCATGGAGCAAGTGCCGACGTCAAGAGCCAGAGGCGTCGCCGTCGATTCTCGCCAAGGGTTCCCGCGTCATTATCGAGCCCCATTGAGATACAGGCACTTCATCGTCATTGAGCTATGCGGACCATCGCTGTCAAGCTGCGTCAGCGGTAGGATTGCTGTCATCGTTGAGCCACATCAGTGGTAGAATAACTGTCTCTGAGCAGCCGCTGCATCAGCAGAGAAGGGTGATGCGTCAGCGCCAATCGGCTCGAAGTCGCAGATGTCTCAACTTTGATGTAGAAAAAGCTGCAAAAACCCACTTCTGAGACCCAGGAAGATTAGCACCTCAGGCAAGGGGGGACTCAGAGTTGGCAGAGTCCAGCAGCTTAAGCAGGGTGGAGGGAAGTCTTTTGTGGCCCTGAGACTTCAAGTAAAGGAGGCAAGTCAGCAAGCCCTTGGAGAACCTTGGTGCAAGGATGTAGAGTGCAGGTCCAGTCCTTCTCACTCACAGGCAAGAAGCAGCAGGCAGCAGGCCAACACAGTAAAGTAGGTAGCAAAGTGGCAGTCTCTCTTACAGCACAGCAATCAGCAGGCCATAACAGTAAAGCAGTTAGCAAAGTGGCAGTCCCTCCTGCAGCACGGCAGCTCTTCTTCGTGGCAGAATGGTTCCATCAACTTTCTGATTTGGTGGTGTCAGGGGTCAAGTACCTATTCCCAGTTGTGCCTTTAAAGTGGGGGAGTCTTTAAATAGACCTTTGAAGATCACAAGGTCCCTGCTTTTCCTGCTCACTGCAGGGATTATGCAGCACTTTGTGTGGGTACAGACACAGCCCTATTCAGTTTGCAAGTTTCAGCTTCTCCCTCCCAATCTATCTCAGGAAGGCCCATCAGCCTGCGATGGGCCATCAGGATGCAAATGTCACACCCCAGCTCCCTTTGTGTGTGACTGTTTAGAGGGAATGCACAAAGCCCACCTGTCACCCAACCCAAACGTTTATTCAGATACAGGCAGAGGCACAGAATGGTTAAAGTAAGAAAATGCCAACTTTCTAAAAGTGGCATGTTCAGACTTACAATTTAAAATCCGACTTTACCATAAGCTGTGATTTTAAATTGTGAGTCCAGAAATACCAAACTCCAAATCTCTGTCTTTTCTAAAATGGAAATTACACTTAAAAGATGGTTGAACTCAATCCCTATGTTAACCTATGGGTCAGATTGGCCTTGCAGTGGTGAAAAACGAATTTAGCCCCTTTTCCCTACCAGGACTTGTACAACTCAAAAGTACATGTTGTACCTTTTGAAAACACTGTACCCTGCCCATCGGGCTGCCTAGGGCATGCCTTAGGGCTGATTTATATGCAATAAAAGGGAACGATTGGGCCTTGCAAGTAGGTTCAACTTGCCAGGTCAAAATGGCAGTTTTAAACTACACACACAGGCTCAGCAGTGGCAGACCAGAGCCATGGTTAAAGGGCTACTGACGTGGGCGGCACAATCAGTGCTGCGGGCCCACTAGTAGCATTTCATTTACAGGCCCTAGGCACATATAGTGCCCTTTACTAGGGACTTATGAGTAAATTAAATATGCCAATCAGGTGTAAACCAATTATACCATGTTTTAAGTAGAGTGCACATGCACTTTAGCACTGGTTATCAGTGGTAAAGTGCCTAGAGTCCTAGACCCTGCGGAAAGGGCCATTCCCAACAATTACTATACAATACTATACAATTGTTTCACAAAACCTTATTATCCTGCTCTACTCTTCTTTCAGTTCTTTCCCTGGGCCATATGGCATACAATGTGTGAGCAGTGGGGGTATAATTAGTTATTGCACCATGTGTGCTGCTTCTTAATTAGGAATGATGTAAGCATATTTTGCTGTAGCTCATATGAAAAGTTTGCACCAGGAAAAATAATTGAGAAAAAAGATTGTGGAACGATTGCAAAAGATGCATTTGAACAATTAAGTTTGTATGTATTTTACATGGGTTAGGACTGGCTCAGTGTGAATGGCTGAATGACATAGTGCCACCTGTCAACTAAGGTTCTGTGGCTGGTGTCACACATCTACTATTGCATGGAAATGGAAATATAACAAAATTGTAATCATACCGCTACGCATACCGCTACGCAAAAAATAAACATGATCACTTTTCTTTAGTTAAAAACAACTGTGAAAAACACTGATTTTACACTGCCAAGGCTGCATTTATAACAGGAAATAAAGCAAATGGTTATCCAGAGTTTAGTGAAGCAGAAGCATGCCATAAATTGGCAGTGCTTTCACCCAGACAAACCCAAGGTCACCCCACTCAGTTTAGAGTTGAGTAAAGTGCTCTCACTGCTGAAGCCTGAACAGATTCTATTGTGAGAAACCTCTGACCTGACTACCTGTCTACCACAGGGCGCATCACTTTGTTTAGGGCTGGGAGAACAGCACTTATTTTCTCTTACAGAACAGCCATGTGGGTCGTGGAGGTCCTGGGCAGTGGCGTCTCCTCAGGGGAGTGCTGCGGGGCGGTGCGGGGAAGGGGCAGTGTGGGGTTAGTAAACCCTGGCATATGGCCGAACAGAGTTGAGTAAATAATTAAATAAATAAAACTAATTACACTGCGTGCTGCATCGCTGATTTGGCGTTGCAGCGCGCGCAATGTAATTTGTTTTATTTATTTATTTACTCAACTCCGTTCGGCGTATTCTGTAGTTTACTACCCCTCACCCTGCCCCTCTCCCGCCCCACCGCCCTGCAGCACTCCCTCAAGGAGCCACCACTGGTTCTGGGCAGAGAAACTATACAAATGCTTCAATGCGCAGGGCCTGTTTTGTTTTCTGAAAAAAAAATCTTGGCTGAATTGGTGAATCAAACACAACACCTGTTCGGCAAAGATTCTGTGCCTTCAGAGAAGCCACCACAACGGTGTCTCTGCTGAAGACAGAGGGACCACATCCAGACTATGGGGTGTCTAAATATTAGTGGTGGGCGGGAAACTTCGCTGGGAGCGCAGAGTTTCAGAAAAACTCTGCCAACTGCCAGATGGCAGAGTTTTTTATTATGCGCAACTCGCCAACATTAAGTTGGTGAGCGACAAAATCAAACGCTAGACTGCCTCCAGGTGAGATTTCTAAATGCTGGCGGTTTCGGCATGTTGCTACCGCTCGCATTGGGAAAGCTGCTGCTTGAGTAGGAAATCTACTCGAACGGCAGAAAGAAGCTAAACCCTCTGGCATGCTGCGTGGTGCCATTCGCGCTGACTTTACAGTGCAGGACAAGCTCCAAGCGGTAAAAATTAGGTCGAATAGTGTGACATACCGAACTTCAACGCTTACGGAATTCTGTGGAATCTCGCAGACTTTTTAGGTAACTCAGTGGAATTCCACGGACTGAAGCTCTATATTTCCGTCCACCCCTATTAAATATGAGGAGGGGTCCAGAGAGAGGTGATAATTGCCTCTGCTGACGTGGCAGGCCAGAGGACCTCCCGCTCTACTCTAACCTACGCTCTTAGCTTGATCTTTTACATTTAAAAAGTCCATAAACAAACTACATTACTTCTCTTGTAAGAGCAAAAAAAACAGCTAACTAATTTTTAAGTTCATTATGTAAAATGGATGGGAACAATTTAACTTTGCTCCATTCCTTTTTCTGCAAGCAGTAAAATGGTGTAAAATATTATTTCTTTCATTTTGTCCCCATAGCAAATTTGCTGTAATGTAGCTATCATCCATTTATTTTTAAGTTGTGAGCTGCTGTTTTCATTTGTGCTTAGTTTTTATAAAAATGAGTGCAGTGTGTTGAGCAGGGCATGCACCCATCTCATTAGGACACACAGGCCCTGATAACAACTGGGGAGGTTAATTCCAATTTGTGTTCAAACAGAAACGTCGGCATGAATTTGAATTCTGAGTTGAGTGGTAATTGTGCCACACGGTAAAACCAGGTCACTGCTGCTTGATTGTCTTCAATGGAGCTCTCCGCATTGCAATCTCCTAACAGGCTTATTTACCGCACCCGGAAAACACCACACCCTGGGGCAATGTGATTTACTGAATAGTGTAATCATCACACATTTTCCCCACTGCTTATAATTACAGCTGTGTTGTGGAAATCGGAAACACCCTAATGAATAAAATATATAATGGCAGTATATTTTTCACATTAATTAGTTTCAATAGCACTCGCATCAGCCATGCTTTCCATGAGCGGTATCGTTAGTACACAGTTTGGCAGTAATCATTTACTCGTTCCGGAGGGATCAGGAGCTAACTTCACCCTGCCAGGATTCAACCCTGTGTTTGGGAAATGTAACCTTGCTAGCAATACCGGACCTTAATGTGAAGTAATGAGCCGTATTTAACATCATACTGTGCACTCCTGTCCTTTCCTTGTGCTGGAGCACTTTTGGCTGCCTAGTGCCACCTGCACGGGTGCCTGCATTGTAAGAAGGATTATTTCTGTGCAGGAATTGCACCTTCCTGCACTAAACCATCCCGAGAGGCATTTTCCTCTTTCTATGTGTGCTGCTAAAAGAGAAAGAGAAGGAAAAAACAAGGAGAAATAATGGGGAAGCGCAGCATTTGGATGCATTCCTAAGTCTACCACTCATAGTAAATCTGGGAATGCGCCAAGATCCATGGGTGGATGCGTGAGAACACCCAACGCTCCATCTAGGGAAGCCTCCCTGGGGCAGAGCAACGCAAGGCAGTGTTTTGCGCTTCCTTGCATTAGTCCAGATTTATGAAGCTCTGCAGGGACCCTGCAAGGTGGCCCTGCATGGTTTGATAACTCTGACTTTAGTGTTGCGTCACCCTGCGTCCCCTTGTATGGAGCAAGAGCATCGTAACACTATAATACATATGGCCAAAGAGTACCAGCTCAAAGCTCAAAATCCAAGACTGCTTCATGATCGCTCCATACAAGGTCATGTTTTCAGTGTCCCGGGTCAGGGCATGTCTGTTCACAGGCATGGAGCATGAGTTAAATACAATTGCCAGAAAGGATAATGTTGGCAATACAATCAAATATTGTATCAGTACCCGAAACAGCTATGTGTGTGTGTCCACCAGACCCAGGGATGGTGGGTGCACAGATTTCCTAATCTACCTTTCTTTGCTGGAACAAACAGCACCAACAGCAATACCTGTGTTATTGGAAAGTGTGTAACACAAATGGAAGGAGAAGTGGAATGGCCTATGGGACGATGGAGTCCCTGTGAGTGCTCTGATGAAATCCAATGGCTGAGCCGTGCTGAGCCCTCGCCTCGGTGGGATTGGAGCCAGATGGGCAGTGGGTGGGTGGGTTCACTAAAAGAGCCGGTGTAGGTCTCCTGCTGAACTTCCTTAAGGGCTGGAGAACACTTACAGCAGGCATAGAGGCAGCATCATTTCAGGACCATAGGGTGACGTCAGATTGTCAGCTGGATTGAGAGGAGAGATGTAGGAAGCGACATTGGCTATCCCAGCTGTACACAGTAAGGGAGACAACAACACTGAGCTCTCACAGCGGTGAGGAGATCATTCCTATTATCCTAAGATTCCTAATACTATTATTCCAATAAAGGAAGTGGACCCCCACAGATGACCCTAAAGGTGGAGAATATGCTACTAAACAGCATCTCACGGGAAAGCTGAATGTATCGTTCCATTCATTCTTCAGTTGCACAAAGTGAAGCAGCGGAGGAGAGACCGAGGAGGGACCTAGCTGGACCAGATCCAGATGTAGCTATTTTCTGACTAAGTGTTTTGTTTCTGGCAGCCGCCACGAAGAGATGTGCAGGGAGAGAGGAAATGGGTAGGTTCAGAGAGCGAATCATGGAGCTGGAGTTGGGATAAGGAAAGGTTATGTGTGCCTTCATGGAGAGCAGGGTTTGCCTTCAGGTCAGCCCTCAGAGGGTCAGGTGTAGAGCTTCGTCTGGGTCGAGTGGCGTGTGTGCGTCTGTCTGGAAGACACTGGCATTGCTGGTGAAACCTTAGTAAAGAGAAGTGAGGAGCATGGACCACTAGCCAATGGGCTGGCCAAGGTTTACAATTACTGGTCTTAGGTATTTGACTGGAGGAGCACACGCAACATGTTGTCTCCCTCTGTTTATTTATTTTATTGATTTATTTATAGTGTTTTATAAAGCGCAAACATGACCATCACTATATTTGAGCACTGTACTAAGAGAGCTGATGAGGGTTGCAGCACAGTAAAGAGAACTGTCCTTTAAGATATGCTGCTCATAGGGTACGAGGAGCAAGGTATAAAGCAATCATATACAATATTGAGTAGGGTGAATGACAGCTTCAAAAGAGATCTCTGGTATAGAGTTCGAAGAGCAGAGCATAAAACATTAGTATACAATATTGAATAGGCTGGATGATAGGTTCAAAGATTTCTCTCATGATACTCTATAAAACTCATCACGTCCCATGGTAGAGGGCAGGACAATTTCCAGTACAGTGAACCAGGATCCACCTTCCAGTGACTTTCCTCCTTGTGTGCAGGACCCTGTAGCAGCTTCCGCCCGGACCTGCCCCTTGACGCTCTTACACTGCCCTTGCTACCCTGGTCCCAGGGCCCATAAAGGCAGCAGTAGGGCAGAAAGTAAACAAGGCCGTCTTACGTTTGCACACATTGCCTATCTCCTGGCTCCTACCAGTAATAGGAGTCTGTGGACTACCAAGAGTGGGGCAAGGGGTCAGACCTGTATTATTGGTCATGAAAAAAGATGCATGATGTCACTGCTGTGACCTTTGGCATTTTCCTGAACTGATGTAAATCTTAAGATTGTATTCATTCTTAATTGCCTCTTGTGGTTGTCAAATAATTGAAACCAAGATGAATGTCTTGGGAAACCACAGCAAACAAACACCCTCCGCAGGACACATAACACGAGCTACTTCCTCCCTTACTTACTGTTTCTGATCTCTTTCCTTCTAGACCTTCCGGTGGCCGATCGCCAGTAACATCGACGGGAATGAGATGCTGGAAATCCAAGTCTTCAACTACAGCAAAGTCTTCACCAACAGGTAGCGGAAAGTGTTCTTATACTTGTTCATTTAATGTCACCAAACTACACTGCAAGAGTCCAGGAAATGTTCTGTGTAAACTTCTCTTGGTCCTGGTCAATCCCAAGCGCCCACTACCCTTACAGCTAACCTCTGGATGAGCTACAAAATACATATTCGCTCTACAACCAGGTTTGCAGCTTGCCAGGTATCTTTGACCCCACCACATTCTGGGACATCCTTGATGTGCCGCCCGTCTCTGCATCACGGACGCTCCTGATGTCCACAACATTTGTATTCCCATTGGCCATCTCCATCAATGCTATTTGGGAGAAATTGGAAAGTTGCATATCAATGAGCCTGAAATTATCATTCTAAATTCATATTTCATTAATTCCTACCTCTGTGTGAATAGATTGTTGGGTTGTCTTGGCATGGGGTCTCATATAGTCTTAGAGCTCGCCATAGTGGGCTTACCAGCCATTAAAGGCACCCTTGGGTGTTAATTACCTGAGCTGAAGGCTAGGGCCTTTAACAAGGGAGTGGGCCTTTAACGGCTGGTAGAGCCCACTAAGGAGGGCAGAATGTTCCAATTTGTAAAACAAAAGCCTCACGGATCCAGAGGGGATTGAAGTCATCTCAGGCTCCGTGAGGCCTTTGTTCACGCAACAGCTGTGAACAAACATTGTCATGTTGGAGTTCCGGGCTTCTACCGGCCATTATAAGCCCTGAGCATTCATTGTTCTCAATGTAGCTCTCAACATTCCAATGTTCTAATACACATTAGAACATTGGAATGTTGGTAGCTCCATTGAAAACAATGGAGTGCTCCGGGCTTATAATGGCTGGTATAAGCCCGGAGCTCCAACATTTCAATGTTTCTTTGTGGCTGTGAACAAAGGCTTCAGGGAGCCTGAGGGGATTTCAATCCCCTCGTGCTCCCTGAAGGCTTTATTTGTTAGAACATTCTGCCCTCTAGTGGCAGAATGTTCTAATAGCCTTATAACCCTTCGTAGCAGGGCTATACCGGCTATTAAAGTCCCGCTGCTTTGTTAAAGTCCCTCGCCTTCGGCTCGGGCCTTTAACATTGCAGCGGGCCTTGAATAGCCGGTATAGCCCGCTACGGCGGCCTATAAGGCTATAATAATTACTCAAGATGGCCATCAGTTTGGCCTGGTGCCAGCCATCAACATTACTTTGCGTATTGAAGACGGTGCGCAAGAGATCACTTTCCTCAGTAAACAGATCCCGTTTTATAACACTGGGCACAGTATCTCCTCCTTGAAGTGGCCCATGATCAGGTGAAAGCACCTAGTGCAGGGCCTTGCACCTCAGTGGGTTTCATTAGGGTCACATTTAGTATGGACCAGTGCCACCTTCTGACAATGTTGTGGTTTCTATTATAAGTTTGCATCGTGAGGCACTTCTCATTTTGGTGCTTATAGCTGGAACATATATGGGGTGTGCCAATTATAATATGTTCCTTTTAGTCTATTGCAACCCCATTTTTAGTTATGTGTAAGGTGGTCCTCAAACAATGGCGTGTGTGTTTTAATTCAAAGGACCGTGTGGATTTGAGAGACAATCACAAATAGCATCTGTAAAAAGTTTAGTATTTCCGGAATGTTACCCAGGCAAGCAGATACTGTAATCCATAAAGTGTGGGACTTTCTTTCATCAAGTAAAGCGAAACAACACAAGTGTTACATATAGCATTATTACATAGCTGTGCCTTTCACCAAATTTCATAATCTCACCTCCCACAATGCATCCTTACCACACGCCAATTGGCATCCGACCCTTTGCGTTGGCAGAAGAAATGCTGAGAATATCCTGACGACCTGTTTCTGCAAGGGTTAGCACTGTGCCTTTGTGTGATAGCCTGATGCATTCTGGGTGTTGTAGTCTTGTTGTATTTCCATTGAACCAATGAGACTTACGTACCTGAAATCAATGAATTATAGGTGAGAAATTCGGGGCTGGTCCCAGGGTCCATAGTAACCTGGAGTGTGGTGGTCAGCCTACTTTAAGGACCTCTATCCATGTGGTCACAAGTTTAAACCTTTAACGGCCCACTCATTCTTACATCTTTTCAAGGTCATGAGAACCATTTAATTGGGTAATCCTAATAGGTCTTATTAGCGCCATGAAATCACTTTGGTGATACAGTGTTGTTAGGACATATGTGAGTCAGTCAGTGAATGAATGAGTGAGGGAATTCATATAGCTATGCACTGCAAAGTAGATGGGCCTGCGGGCTGGTAGCCAATACCTAGGAATAGAACAGTAGAGTCCTCTAGGCGTTACCTACAGCTCATGTGGAAACCCCAACAGCTGCACAGTCACAACTTTCTGTGTTGTTTTGGACCATTCCAATGTCCTGCCTGCTGGGGCTGGAGCACATTGATGGGGTGTAGCAGCTCAGTTGTGTGACCCTGGGCACCCTTGTTGACTTACTTTTAAAGGACTGGTCAGCTATTTCTGTTGTAGGTCCCAGAAACATCCATTGGCTCAAATCCTCCAATAGGGACACTTCCACTGATGGGGAAAGAATAGTAAACGTGGCTGCGGCCATTTTAAACAGCAGGGGAACTCCTTAAAAATGGCGGCCCAGACAGTCGAACAATCGATCTAAACTACGGGTCCCCAGAGGGTTCGTCATCTCATGTCAATGACGCTGCATTGCATCTGAGCCATGTCTGCGAGTACTGAAGAAAGGGTGCTTTGAAGTACATCTAGCGCTTTTTCATAGTCGGGAGGCCCGAGGGTTGCGTTTAGATTTGGTGTGTGTTTCAATATAATTGTACAAAATGTTCAAACATCATTCATTACATGTTCCAGAGCTACCCGGACCACGTAGGGTCGTTATTAATGCTTTCTACTAATGCATTTCATAGAGTTTGATCTCACTTTCTTTCTGTAATTAGAGCAGAGATCCGTGTGGGGGCATTTTTCAAAACCTTGCCGGGCGACTCGTTCATTCTCCGTCGTCTGCAGCTATTATGAAACCTATTAATTCTGGCAAGTGTATAAAGTTTGAGTTCAGCGTAATTGTCACTGGGGGCTAGGAACAGGAGAACCTATTTAAAGAACTGAATATTAAACACAATCTTTCAATGTAGTCTCTAAAGCCCCAGTAAATTAGTTTGCAGCAGTCATCACTTTATAGACTATCAACGGTTACATAACGCCTTGGACTGCAGCGATAAGCCGCGTTTTTGGGGATCACGCTTTACATCAGGAGATATGATGTATGTGCGGCAGGTCAACTTTAAACCGATCCCAGTTCTCGACACCCAGTCCCATCAAGGCTTTAAGTCATTTATATGAACATGTGTAATATACATCAAGACCATCGCTGAAATTATGAATAAAAGCAAAGCCTTGTTCAATGCAATCAAACACCCCATAAAGCCACTGAAAAACACACCAACGCCAGTCACTTCTTTGTCAATAAGATCTCCACCACCATGTAACATCTTCATTACTTGTCAGATCATTTCTTACAGTTCGTCGCTCTTCCAACGTAGACTTCATCAACATGCACGCGTCTTGTATAGTTATATAATGAACAAATGTTTTTGCTTCCCAATACTGTATCCCTCTCACCCAAAATTGAGAAGCGCTCTGGTACCCGTAAGGGTCATGTTCGTGCTATACAAAACATGACAAATAAATAAATAAACATCTCCCATCCACACAAACACTTCCAAACCTTGATAAAACCGGACAGATCCTTCCATTACTAACTCGACCGCGCCTGGACCATGACACCGTTGGCCATCGCTCCATCACCTGCCTCCCGTTCCTTAACAAGCTCTTGAAAAAAGCCTTCGCCCTTCAAGTCCAAGACCATGTCCACAGCACAAATTTACTTTGGGCCTACCAATAAAGGTTCTGCTTCTGCTTTGGGACACAGACTGCAACAATCCAGGTAGTCGACAACCGACTGAAGATCAAAGAGAAAGGTGACACCCGTCTCCTAATCATGGTCAAAACCCTTTCCATCCTCATGAGCAGCACTCAGGCAGTAGTTTATCTATCTGACAAGCAAATATATCCCCTATGGCTCTTCCAAAGCCAACCAACGCCCCTTAAGATTCCTCCAAGGAGCTAGCTTCGCCCCAATAATCTCCAGTCTCTGTATTGTTCCCTTGGCATCCCTTCCAGGCAAACAGGACAACAAACTATGGGGCATATTATCAAGCCAGACGAAAAAATTATCGCCGCTTTAGTGGCAGAAAACTGCCGTTAAAATGGCGATAATGGGCTTGATAATATGCTCTATGGAATTCCAATTGAAGCCCATGTTAGATGTGAAGGACATCTAACCTGAGCTTCAATTGGAATTCCATAGAGCATATTATCAAGCCCGTTATCGCCGTTTTAGCAGCAGTTTTCTGCCTCTAAAATGGTGATAATTTTATCGCCTGGCTTGATAATATGCCCCTATGCTGGTGACACACCGCTGTACCCAAGACTGTCTGGGCGCAGCCAGTCCTGGATGTAAGAAACTCGAGTGTAATCTGACCCTCATGGAGCTCATTCTGAAAGTGAAAGTGGAATGCACCAATCCCCAATCCCCATTGAAGGCTGGTTTAAATAACATGAAATAGGATGACTTCATCCTTCCCTGTCCACCAATGCTGTCTCTCAGCATCTAAGCCTTTCCCCTTTAAGGGTATATGAAAAATGAGTCCCAGGCAGGATGGCACCAGCTAAGCATCAAACCTGCCCTCTCAACCACTGAACAGTGCTAGTTCCCATCCTCAAACGCTCTCACGCTCACAAGCCACCTTCAGCCAAAAAGAGACTTTCCTCTGTGCCACCATTACCTCTGACCAAGAGAAATACAGCAAGACCTACACCCACAAAGCTTGTCACTTCTTCTGGGGCACACATCAAGTTCAAATCATTTTCCTTTCTAGTCACAGCACAGCCCTGATGAAAGTGGAGATCACCTAGCCAATGAAAAGAAATTTTACAAAATGAACCTCCCCTTATGCCCATATCCTCGGAAACAAACTGCACTTCATATGAGACCTCCCAGAAAATCCTGGCCTTCAGAAAAGAACTAACGGGTAAGTTTCCAAAAACATAACGCAACAAAGCGCAGCAACCAAAGTTGTTGCACTGAATTGTGCCGCGGGAGGGAGCAGCGCAGAACCAAATATGGCCTGGTGCTGCCGTCTTCCCCTGCAGTGGTGCACAAACAGGGTGCCTAGACCAAAGCACACACCTTTTCACTATAGTGCCAAGTGTGAGGTATGTGCATGATGCCTAGTAAAGGCTTTGGACTGGAAGGGTGACATAGACAATCTTTTAAACATTTCACACGTTGGATGTGTACGGAACATCCAATTTGTGAAATGTATGGAGAAATAAATACATTTAATCTTCTTTGTGCCTGGCTCAAGGTGGTGGTATTTATGTGCACAAAGCTGGTCCAACCAATTAGTAGATAGGGTTTTGCACCAAAAACCGTGGAGCGCTGTCGTTGAGCACCCAAGTACCACCCATAGAATAACCTCTTGACACAAAGTGTTATTTGCCTTCAGAGGGTGTTCCCTCATTTGCATAGGGGCGTTCGCCATGCAAATGAGAGAATCCCTTTGCCTCTGCGCCCCCACCATATTACAGACACGGGCGCACAGGCAAAGAAGCTCTCAGGAGGCGCACTGACAGAGTGCCATTTAAAAGTTGGCGCACTATCAGTGTGCTCTTTTATGGCAGCCCTCTGCAGGGGGCAAAGGGGTCCTATGGACCCCCCAGAAATCCCCTTGCAGGCCTGTGCAGCCACTCACTGCACCCGCCTGCAAGGGGATCTCTAATCTCCCTTCAAAGCGCAGGTGGGTTGCCGCCTGCACTGTGAAAACACGGAGTGGCTTTGATGCAGCCGCTCCGTTTTCCACCTGAACGCGCTGCCCAAGTTTGTGGCTACCCTGGGTGCAGCGCAGTCATCATAATGCGGTACAAAAGGGGGTGGTTTTGCTTTGTTCGCCATAAGTTGGCAGGGTATGCTCAGACGTGGGTCCCTTGCTCACTTTGCCACTGGATTCAAGCAAGCCTGGCTGAAGACGGCTGAAATGCCAGAAACCGGTCCTAGGAAGCTTGTTTCCGGTCCAGGGAAGACATGGCTTGGTAGTTCGGGCTGGACTGTTCCCATGAGGCACAGGGTCAGACTGATTTGCATATGGCCGTGTCTGAACTGGGGTGGCAGAGTGGGCTAAAGAACGGTGATGGATTAAACCCAGATCAGTTGACTGGGGGTGAGTGCTTGCAATGTTCAACTCTCCGTCCATCATTTCCTTTGGTTTTGCTTTGTTCGCCATAAGTTGGCAGGGTATGCTCAGACGTGAGTCCCTAGCTCACTTTGCCACTGGATTCAAGCAAGCCTGGCTGAAGATGGCTGAAATGCCAGAAACCGGTCCTAGGAAGCTTGTTTCCGGTCCAAGGAAGACATGGCTTGGCAGCTTGGGCTGGACTGTTCCCATGAGGCACAGGGTCAGACTGATTTGCATATGGCCGTGTCTGAACTGGGGTGGCAGAGTGGGCTAAAGAACGGTGATGGATTAAACCCAGATCAGTTGACTGGGGGTGAGTGCTTGCAATGTTCAACACTCCGTCCATCATTTCCTTTGGTTTTGCGTCATCATAATGCGGCGCATTTTCATTGTTTGCGCGGGGTACACCTTTTAAAAGGTGTACCCAGCACAAACAATGAAAATGCACCTTTTATGTAATACGGCCCCAGATGTACTAACATTGCATTAGAAAAAAGCATTTGCAAATTGCTCCCCTTCTTTTTGTGAATCCAGTGAGATTTTGTGAAATGGCCTATGTACTGTTAGACCAGTTTGCAAAATTCTCATTCAGAGTGGGTCACAATTCGTCCTACTTCTTGAATATTAATGAGGCAGATCACAAGTTGTGACTTATTCCGATTGTGTGAATCACAGGGATGGCGGCCTACTGGGGTCAGCAGACCACCATGTCTATGATTGCATTTAACTAAAGTAAACATTTTTTTTTTAATGGAGGCTTATTTTCCTTAAAGGAAACTGGGCTGCATGTGAAGCAAAAAGTTTATTATTTTTAAAAAAAAGTTTGTTTGAGAGTTGGCAGCAGTCTACTGGACCACTTCCTACTCCTCAAAATTTTTATTTTAACATTCACAAGGAGGAAGAGGTCCCTTGAGAATGGGTTACCAGTCCTTAACTTTTGAATCGTTTGTGACCAAAAGTGCACTTGCCTACACACCATTGATACCTTGCATTGTGAATCGCACCATGCTGCTTTCAAATTGCAATTTACTATGCATTTCTAAACCCATTTTGTAATTCCGTAACTGTTGGAAAACGAGGCATTAGTTGTGTGGCCTGCACAAGTAATGGGTCTACATTTGTCCTCCACTGGTAACCAAACACCCTATTGTAGCAGTTGACTCACATAGGGCAGCGTTGCAGAGCAATCTAAGGCCTACTCAAGGGAGGTGGTGTGGGCTAGTAATCACCATTCACAGATACGCAATATTAGAACATTGGAACGTTGGCAGCTCCATTGAAGACAATGGAGCACTCCGGGCTAATACTGGCCGGTATAAGCCCGGAGCTCCAACATTCCAATGTGTCTTTGTTCACAGCTCTGGCTGTGAACAAAGACTTCAGGGAGCCTGAGGGGATTTCAATCCCCTCGCGCTCCCTGAAGGGCTTTGTTTTGGTAGAACATTCTGCCCTCTAGTGGCAGAATGTTCTAATAGCCTTATAGCCCTTCGTAGCAGGGCTATACCGCTGTTAATGGCCCGCTGCTGTTGTTAAAGTCCCTCGCCTTCGGCTCGGGCCTTTAACGCTGCAGCGGGCCATTAACAGCCGGTATAGCCCGCTACGGCGGGCTATAAGGCTATAATAACACTCAATAATTGACTGTCCAGTCTGTCCTTGTCTTTAGAAAAAGGAAAAGTACATTCATTACACACACACTCCTCTTTAATTTGCAACAATTTACAAATATACATAAGCTGATGGAAATGTATCTTGATGACATTGCGTAAACAGTCACACCGCTCCCAGGGGAGGGGGGTCTAGTACCACCACTCACATGTATAGACATTATTTGGTCCCTAAATGCTGCTGGTTGACCATAACTTGGAGTGAGGGCCCTTCCCACTGGCACCAAGCACGTGGCTGCCCACTGCATTATTTCAACAAGCATTTCATAGTGGGAACACATGCAATAGTTACATATAACCCTGACTGAGAGCACCAAATACTTTCTGACAGTCTTGTTATTCAACCAAAGCATTTGCAAGAATAAATGTCTAAGCATGGTGTACTTTTAATAACTGTTGGCCTGTATAACGCAATTCAATCCCAGCCCTTAAAGGGCATCACATTTAAAATTACATGACTATGCAATTATAATAAGGCACCCTGTCAAGGATGTGAGCAACATATATTCAATAATCACATTTAGCATAAAACACCGCATGTGAAACTTAGTCCCTAAGGGAAACTGGTGCTCATGTAAAGCGATATATTCGGGTCTAGTTTGCGCTATATAAAACTCTAAAATAAATAAAAAAAATGGGACAACATTAGTGTAAATGCACATCTCCGTAATTACACCCTTACACCCCAAGAGGATGTCACCAATATGATAACTTAAATGAAGTCTCTAACACCTGGGTATAGTCCTTATCTTCAGCTGTCCCAGCTGTAGAACAAAATTTCCAGCATTAGGTAGGCTTGAGAACATCCAACACCCCTCGAGGGGTTATTTCCTTACAGGCACCAGAGACTTAGTGTGGGGGCTTTCCAGTTCTTTGTTGAGGAAGTCTACGCTGCTCCAGCAGCCCCCCGCACATTTGCTTCACAATGGTGGTGACCCCAGTCCTCCAGGGGTCACCACACGCCAAAGAGCAGTTTCTCCTTCTCCGGATAGAGCCACGCCTGGTTTGCTGGTGCCCGCACGCTGTCTTCCACCTTTTCTCAGGGGGCCCTGTCCCACCCGGGCACCATGCGTGCAGATAGGATGTTGAAGAGCAGCTCGGAGAGCCC
This sequence comes from Triturus cristatus, assembly GCF_964204655.1. Lineage (NCBI taxonomy): Eukaryota > Metazoa > Chordata > Amphibia > Caudata > Salamandridae > Triturus > Triturus cristatus. The sequence continues at coordinate 1,804,944,681 of NC_140589.1, forward strand.
ACCCCCGGCTGATCGCGCCAGCTCCCCGGGCAGCCAGCACACTTGCGTGCTGCCACGAGAGCCAGTCTCTACTCCTTTGGTCTTCCTACTCCTACGGGCAGACGCACTCTAGCCTCTTCTCTTCGGGTCTGCCCGATCCTGCAGGCAGACACGTGCTGGGTCAGCGGCCGAATGAACTACTTCAGCTTCCTACACCTCTCTGGGACCCATTGTTAGGGTCTTGGGCCCCTGGAGCACCAACATGGGGGTACAACAGCTCTCCCTGACTTTTCTTTGGGCCCTTCACTGGGAGCGCAATGGCAATCCCCATCTTCACTTCGTTGGAGCTCAGGGATGGGATCCTGGGCCCCTTGGGCACCTTCACTGTAGGCGCGATGGCGCTCCCCGACTTTTCTTCGAGGCCCTTCACGGGGAGCGCAACGGCGCTCCCCGCCTTTATCTTCTCCTGGGGCAGCCCCCTGGACCTGACCCACCCCAGGGGCACGCCGGTTAAGTAGAGGTCAACGGTCCTCTACCTTCTGGGGGGCATATCTCGGCCCCCGTTGGGCTGATTTCAACGATCTTGGCCTCTTTCCACTCCTGATGGCCAGCCCTAGGTACTGGGGGCAGTCTCCTTCTGCCTGCTGGCCTCCAAGAGGATGCACTCAGCAGGGAGCACGTTTCACTGTTTCCCTGCGCCAGCCTCCCAACTGGGTTCCTCTTCTGTGTTTCTCTCCTTGCGTTGAAATCCAGGATTTCTCTGACTGGTCCTGGACTCCCTCAGAGGCATAGTCTGTGTTCATCAGCCAGAGCACATCCCAGAGAGAGCTCTTCTTCCTGCGGCAGATCTTTTAAGGAGGGTTGGAGGATTCTGGCAGGAATGCACCTCTGACCTATCCTGCAGTGTCACATCACCTCTCTGCCCCTGTTCCTACCTTCCTGCACAGGCCTCTGTGATACTTCAAAATGACATCTTCCAAGGGTCCCATGCCACATGGTCTCTGAAATGTTTACTACTCCCACTCGCAGACATCACAGCCCGGCGCTTGGAACAGGCCTGGTGCCTTGCACCGGGTGACAGCTGCTGATTAATGCCCTGCAGCTTAACCCCATCCCTCCCTCCTGGAGAGAAGACCTCTGCCCTGCGGAATGCTTGCAGTGAAAGGCTAGGCCTCTGATGCTTCAGCTTGGGGAGGAAGGGTAATTAAACAGGCCTGGCAGGGTCACACAAGGCCTGGGCTCTGGTTCTGAGCTGAGCCAGAGGAACCTGACATTTATGGATAACCCATAAGTAGTACAGATATGCCTTTGGACATAGCAGAATGGTTCTTTTCACACATATTACAGGGTACTTTCATGTGTGTCTGGAGTTTGTAGGCCCAAGGGAACTGAAACTACCCCCTGTGGCCTTCTTTTCTATAGAAATATTAGGGAGCGCTCCGATAGTAGAACAATAAAGCAAACTGACTATCCCTTACATGTGTACCCCCACATTATAAGGTCTACTCCATGTCACTCCCAACTCTGCAAAGTTCCTTCTGCCTCAGTCTATCTGTACACAGCTCCTGGGCTGCGCATTACAGGAACCTCCCCCTCACATCGCTTACACGGGTGCTCACACATGTGCACACGTGTCAAAATGCAACCCACCCAGTGCCCATTACCCTGGCTGCATCGCGGCGGCCTTATCTCACAAGGCAGACACTGGCGGAAACCATGCGCAGTCCATTTTACCAGGAGTTTACAGTGGGTGAGTCCCAGGTTATGAGGCTCTCCCACAGTAAAAGGTCCAAAATCAGGTGATCAAAAAGCAAACAATCCAGGTGGCTCAGATGGTCAGAACCACCTTCTCACGGTAACCACTTACCGAATGGCAAAAGGGGATCAGTAAATAGTAATAAGACACTCAGCGGTCACAAACCCGCTGATTTAGATCATCGCAGTTTGCGACCTCTAAATGGCTAGCTATGTCCATCTAGCCCATGGTTATTAAAATTCGATCTGCGAGTGTTTTCCATACTCGGCTGATATAGAGGTTTATGCCAGCAATAAGTCAGCATGGGTTCATACTCCGGCATGGCTTCTCCTCGCCAATCAATGTCTTGAGGGAATCATGTCTCCGTAGCATCTCACGCTTTCTTAACATTCCTATTCGGAGAGAAGCCTGCAGCATTGCTATTAGAACAGACAATAAAAATGCATTAGCCTTCTTGCATTCCAATTTATTCACACGAATCTGAGTGGGAAGTTTCAAGGACAATCACAGCTGCAGAAAATGGGTCTTCGACCATGTGATTGGCTGTTCCTTCCAGAAAGATTTTCAATAAAAGTCAAGGCCACTGTGCTAAAACGTGCTTCTTCGAAAAGACTGAGATGGGCTAAAGAATAGAATTGAGATTAATAACCTTAAAATGAAGAATAGGAAACAACTCAAAAGAAACCCTGATGCCCATAGACTCCCAGCTTGATGCCATGTTTGGTGAATCGAGAAATTAAACGTAAATCCAGTACAGAGAAAACAGCCGCTCTTTTTACCCAGTTCTGCATCACAAGCATTCAGCAAAATAAGCATTTTAAAATGTTCCTTTGTTTGATGATGTCATCTTGGGTTGAGACCTACTGTGACGCCCTTCACTGGAAGGTCCCTTTAAAAGAAACAGTGAGCTGCAGTGACATTTGTCTCAAAAACTTGTTGTAAAAGAGCATCTTTTTCGGCAGGTGCTCTGTTTTCGGTTCAAGAATATTTCAGGCACACTAACTAGTTATAAAGGACAGATTTGACTTCATTTTTGCTATTTTAACGTGTTGAAGGGTGCACATATGTCTGATAATGTTGCACATATATAAAAAAAAACTACTTGTTAATATATTTGGCTCAGTGTTTATTTTCTGTGGACATAAAGTGCAAATTTATACTTTCACATTTACTCAACTTTATCAAATGTACTCTACTTTATCAAATTTACTCTGACCATCATCACTCCCTTTCCTGATTTCACTGAAGTAAAATTGCCTGAGTGGTGATCATTCTGTGGCCATGAATGCCACCAATCTTGGATGCTGTCTGATGCCATACTGGCCTGCACCATGCTCCTCTGCCCTGCCTGGCACTTGTCTGGCACGCGGATTCGTGTGGGGCTCTTTTGCTGCACCACCTACAGATGGGTCCTGATGAGGGCTCTCTTCATCACCGGATGTTTCAAGCAGTGGTGGTATAGAAGTGGGTGCCTCAGGGGTAATGTCCCTGCTAGGGTGGGTCCAACAGAACTGGTGCTGAGGCCAGATTCTTCTATTTACAGCAATGATGCAGCCACAGGCACCAATCACATACTTCCTTCACAATGCCCCTGCCTCAGGTCTGTCCTCAGCTGCGGGGGGTTCCTGTGCAGTGGCCCCCGCCAGGGACCAGAAGACTGCACATTCATCCTTTTCTGTGAACATTGTCCACAGCACATTTCAGAGCTACCACAACAGGCGTGCATGGTAGCCCAGGACTACCACGACACATGCGCATGGTAGCCCACAGCTACCATGACACGCGCTCGTAGTAGCCAGTGCTTCTTCACAACTTCTTGCTGTGTCTTCAGAGCCTCCTTCAAGGCTGCATCTCTTCCTCAAATAACCACACATCAGTGGCCCAGCACTCCTGTGAGTCCTGAGTCCTGGATTCTTCTACGCACCATCACTTCTGGGCACCATTGAATGATGCTGTTGAGGTTTCCTATCACCCCTGAGTGGCACAGGAGTATGATGCTGACTTTGGAACAGAGTGTGGTCCTGAGTTTGGCCTTCAGGAGCACCAGTTGGGTGCAGTTCTAGCTGGAATGTCTGAAAGATGCAACAGCCTCAGTAAATAAAACACTAATGGGAGCATCACCCCAGATGTTCTAAGTAACCCGATTGGCTGGAATCAGCATCATAGATGGGAGTTGGCATGGCTCTTTGGCCTGCAGCCTGAAGAGTTATAATGCAGGGTGGGTTGTTTGAGGGGCTGGTTGTCCACTCAGACCTGGCTGGAGAGGTCTGGTACCTTGGCAGCAGCCACCAGAGCAGCACAAAGCTCTTATTTATCTGGTGAGGCCTCCAGACAATTGATGATTTCTTGCAGTTCCATCAAGATTTCCTCCAACTGGCTACTCTATCCCCACTGGTGGCTGGTGCCAGAGGTCAGGAAACATCATAGTGTAGCTGCAACCGAAAGGTATGTGTTAGGAAGTCAGTGACTATAAGACCTTTACAGTAGGCACTGGGGCTGTAAGTGGTTACTGTCTGATATCTGTGCTGTGTATAGTTTACCACTGTGCCCCAGTTCTTATGGCTCCACTGTGATCTGATTGGATAGCCAAGCTACTCTCCTTCTACATCTGACACTACAAGAGTATTGAGGATGAGTAATCGAGGTCCGCTTAAGAAGGTGGTAGCTTCTCAGATACAGAATGACACAGTAATCACGCACATTAAACTCAATGCACAGTCACTATTACATTGTTCACAACTAATCTGCCTATGTTTACCTTTGAGAAATGTAGGACTATGAAATGAGAATATCTAACCTCAAACATACTTATAGCAGGGCAACTGGAAATATGCGATTCTGCAGCTGCGGTGTTTTCCGCATAGGTATGGATCTGCTGCATTTGCCATATAACAAACATCTACTGCATAATATGCAGATTTTAACAAACAAAAAATTGCCACTAATCAAATGGATCAAAAGTTACTAAAATCGTTGCGACCCACGTTGCTGCAGAGTGGATGGCCCTATGGAAAGGTTGACTATTAAAGGAAACTCTTCAGTTGCTTATGAACACATTTGAATGTTAAACCAGTACTAATGAGGTGAAACCTTTGCCCAGACAATGTTAAGATGTGAGAAAATTACACAATTATGCAGTAAAGCTATCACAGAATGTGATGAATTAGGTTGCATAATTTGCCTTATCTCGCTTCATAATTTAGTGAAATCTGCCACATAATTTGGGCTTCCCCTGCATCATAATTCCAGGTGCTATTCTCCACAATCTATATGGTCTATCGACAATGTCATCCTACGTGGGGGATAGGGAGATCTTAAATGTCCACTGTGGTGTTAGATCTCTTCCTGGGCCTAGGATTACAGATCCCAGATCCCAGTCACTGGAAATAAAGGTACCATACAGAATGTTACACTGCATGTGCTTTGATCTGCCATGCAACAGGGAACAACTCAGTGGGTTCGAGCCCAAGTGCCTGACAATCTGCCCAATACGTTACAGAGTCTAAATCCTATTTTAATCCATATCTTTGTCCCTCTGAGATATATATCAACAAGGTACACATATGTGGAGTTAAGTGTAGTAAATTTAGACCTACCTATAGGTCTAAACTATAATGTGGAAGTCAATATTTTGACTATGATATTTTTGTTAAACCATATTTAGAATACATTACTTGGTAATATTCCAAAAATGAGTTGGGCGGATACCGCTCCATTTATTTTCCCTTTAACGCCCTCCCTATCAATCACAGCACAAATTGCTGAATTGTGTCCCATGTTTCAGTGTTTGTCTTGTGTCATTGCAGAACAACCCTGGATGTCACGGAGGAAAAAGGGGTTGTGTATGAGTTCAGGTTACATCAAGCAAGTGTTCAAAACGAGGACATAAAAAATATGGCAAAACAAACATTTACACAATGTCCCCCTCTTTAGGCAGGCTCGCTGCTTGACCTTTTTTACTTTGGTAAGATATGAGATGTTTCAAGTTTGTTTTCTGATGTGTAGACATGCACTCATAACATAACGATGAATTTGTAAAGAGCACGTTCACCCAAGGTAACAGATATTTGTTACCCAATGGTACTCATTTTATCAACCTCAGAATGATGAAAGGCTGAGGAATTTGAACCTGTGATGAGGTCACACACAAGCCCCTACAGAGGGTACATTAGTTCACTAAGCCACCAGCCTAGCTTCTGAGATTGCCTTTCATTCTAGAATGTTACATATTCCAGTACCTAATACATATATTTAGCCTTTTCCTAAGCGATTGCTAATGAAGAGCGGATATGGAAGGAACGGACGCTTTATGCTGCTTTTTTAACACATGACATATTAATAATCACCCTTCCATTGCTAATGACAGATCTCTCAGCAGGCGGCCATCTTGAAGTGTGTTAACTGCAGGGCTGCGACTGCTGTCTCTCAGCGTCCTCTGTCGCGGCAGGGCCGGTGCAGGGGAGACACACAGCAGCTCTTCACTCACACACAAGAAAAGACACCTTCTCTCACGCTTTCCAAAGAAATGGGATTCAGGAACAACAGCAGGGGGCGTTTGTTAGTCACGAAAACATTAATGAAGCGAGTTGGGGGACAGGGAGGAGGATGCTGTGACAGGGATACCATCTCTTCCACTGGAGACAGGAAAACGTGGGTGGGAGAGTTGTCAACGTGAGTTTGTGATGTTGTTTCATTCAGTCCTGCTGTGTTCACAGGCAGAACGCGTTTTAGAAACTAGCTGCAGGCCATGCGGTGACGACGTCATCCAATGTAATGTATGCCACGTTCTTGTAATGTTTGTTCATTGAAGTGGAAATGCTTCTTGCAGGATCATAAACCCTGCATTCTACATCATTAAACTGTAAAAATAAATGCATAATGAGTCGTCCAATGCCTTAGGCATTGGATCATAAAACGTTTTCCAGGCATAAATTAGACTTGACAGTCACAATGTACAAATAATGTGTTCACTGCACTGGATTTACGCAGAACAGCTCTGAAAGATACATGGGTGCGCGTGCCTAATCATGTTCCGCAACACGTATTTTGCCCATTTTAGCAGTGCACAAACATGTTGGAACACAGTCGCGACACATCGATCACAGGATTTACACTGTACTGGATCAGGGACACATCACATTGTTACATAATATGGCAAAAGAGCACCAATCAGTCCACTTTTTAGGATGTGTATCGGCAGGGGTGCTCTGTGTATAAAACTAATTGCATTTACATACACAAGTACCGAGGGACACAAAAAGTAGTCCATACAGTAACATAGGTTCGTAACCGTAGAAGTAATTCAAAGTAGTCCAAATAGGATTTTCTTCTTTTTATTTTCCGGTCTTTGCTTGCAAAAAACAGGACACACTGGCAGCCGACACGTGTTTCGTCCTATGGACTTTTTCAAGGCCAACAGAAATGAGATGTCAAGGAGAGACGTGGAAAATCAGAAGTAACTGGTCCCAGTAACATCTGAACTCCCTAACATATTTTGGAGAAATTATCATATACGCCAGCCATCTGCGCTAACATCGTAATCCTGGACTCCCTTTAAGTACAGGACATCCACGGTATATGTACATAAAGCGTTCGTCCCGATAAATAGTTCAATGGTCGACCCACCCACTTAATTCGGGCGCGACCTTTATGTGGCCTTGATAAGCCATGTAATTGTCCTAGAGACAAGAAGATTATCTCACTTCTGTCCCGAAAGCTGAAAACTAATAAAAATATAAGAACATTTGTCAGAAATATGTTAGGGAGTTCAGATGTTACTGGGACCAGTTACTTCTGCAAAGACTCAGCATTGACAACATGAGATGTTTGCTAACATCTGCTGAGCTCCTCAAACCTTCAACAGAGATCAAGGCAGCCTGCGCGGGAGATCGTCCCCTAAGGAGTGCGGGTGAGATAGTTTCGTCTGTGCTTGGTGAGAACACCCATCACTGCTCTGATTTAGGTTATTTTTAGCCATTGCTTTATTGCTCTCTTGACCGGCTATGCTAGTTACTTGTCCAGTATCTCATTGGCAAGACTTTTGTCTTTTACTGTGAGCTCCCTGTGTCCTTGGACTATAAGCCCTGTGTCTGTCACAACACCCTGAGCTTGGCATATCTTTCTGGTGTCCGCCATTAACCATACAAATTATGAGATACTCTGCCCTCCCTTTTAAATACCAAATATACTTTATTTTGAATTGCCAATGTGGTGTCTTTGTTCTCTGTTGTTTTAAATGTTTGCCAACACTTTGTGCACCCCTTATTAATGACGACAATCCATACACTCCGATTAGGATTAGGAGAGGATACTGTTCTACGCTTGTTGTAAAAAGGCTTAAATTGTTCCTGCCTGTCTTTTTTTAAGGTCTAATTGTTCATGACTTTTCAGTATTTTTGTGCTATTTATTGATCTTCTAATATTTCTTCTAAAGAAAAATTCTTCTTATGGATGTATGGGTTTTAATGTATTTGCAATTTGGAATTCAATAAAAAAATAAAAATTAAAAAAAAGACAATCCATATTTTGGTCATAATATTGTGATCTTCTGTCCTGATAGCGTATCCATTACTTGTGGACATTAGCTAGTCTCAAACATCCCCTCATCCGAATACAAATCCTGTTCTCTACTGAACTTGTTCCACACACTTTTGTCTCATGCGTGTTCTGTGTGTCTCTCATATGTAATGGTTGAGAAGCTGAGAACGTGTAACATTACATAGAGCATGTATCCATGGGTTCCTGGTTGCATTTCTGGTTTCTCATAACTGTATTTCATTGGCCACTTCCGTATTTCACTTCAGATGATTGGTTTCTTCTATAGATTGTGCATTGAATGTATCAGCACTTGCATCTTGTTTCAGATAGTTTGTGTTTTTTCTCCTCTGTGGGCTCATAACGCATTACATGGTCACGCCCTGCACTGCCTTCCAAAGCATTGCTGACATTACTAGCCAAAGGTCTGCCGCCTGAACCTCCTGGCTGCTCACGGAGCCAGGAACAAACATTCTGATTGAAGGGTTTCAGCTTGCTGGGCTCAAAACTCTGGAATTCACTCCAAGCCCAGGGAGGTCTTGGGTTTGATAATGTCCCAAAGAGAGTTGGAGACATACCTGCCCCAGGCCTGTGCCTGAGAGGACTTTTGGAGTCATTTACTTTTCTTCTGATCCTGCATTGCGCTCCTCCCTCTAAATAAAGACTGAATCAGTGGAACATGGCACAGGCTTGCCCAAAAACCCAGATAAATAAACTCAATTTACTAACAGACTGATTCCACTACATAAACAGTAAGCCAGGACTTTTGAGAGCCTGGTTTTCAGTTTTGTTTGAGAATGCGCATTGAGCTGTGCGAAAACCCGACACATCCTTACGAGCCTTTATAATGGACACTGAGATATCTCTGCTTCTGAGATATGATACAAAAGGTGCAGATCACACAACACCGGTCACTGTACAGCAACTGTTCCAAAATAATATTTTGTATGGACATCAAATGGGTCATTTATGCTTGAGTGACTGTTTTCAAACCACTGGGCAGCAGTTCTGCCCTATTTTGCTTGCCTGAGGCATCACAGAGGAGGTCCACTTGATTCTAGTATTTTCATAAGCAATCCAACCCGGTGGATTCTTCAAAAGCTTAGATAATGAGGTGCCCACGTTGAATTGTGAGAAGCGGCCTGTGTGGTGAATGTGCGGTTGGCAAGTGCCACGAGGGCCCACCTATGCATTGTGGGTATTGTTATGGTGGTATGCAACTACGGGAAATGATAACCCCGCAAGTGTCACCCAGTCACTTGAGAATGTTGAGGGTGTCGGGTAGAGTGCTGATGTGAGAGTGCTGGTGTGAGAGTGCTGATGTGGAAGGGTTCTAGTGATGTCACTTGGAGAGCCGCTGCCCTGACGGTAAGGTCAAGCTGAGTGTATAAGTCTTCAAATCTCACCTGGCAGTGGAATCTTTCGCTGGATGAGTAATTAACACGTATCTGAACTAGAACCGCCCCTATCGGTGTATTGCAGACGGATGTTGAACATTGCACCCTGGTGGTAACCATAGACATGTGCAGAGCATGGGAATTCGGTAGGGACGCCATTAGCAAGGGGTTTTCTTCCCAATGAAACCTGACGTGTTGAGCTAATATTGGATCATGTTGGAAGCATATGGCTTTAATAACTGCATGAAAAATGCATAGCTCCTCGAAATCTTTAATTGAATTAGTTCCGTTGCTCTGGGGACCAATTTCAGCCACGCCATATGCTCATTTAACATTTTGAACCAATCAATGTTGGTTTTAAAATATAGTAAACACATGTGTTTTCCGTGTTGCAGAAGGGATGACGTTCACTCTCTAATCATTCAGACATCATTTTGTAAGCTGGTGTTTTTTAATTTGTCACCCCTCTGGTAATAACTTTCAGATGTAGCGGAGACAATGTGGTTGAATAAAATAATTAATAGTGTTAATTACTATTATTATTATATGTATATTTGCATGTTTATGGTATTTCAAGGCTCAAATGAAGTCACAAGGCAGCAGAACGCTGTATAGGGTCAAAGACAAGCATAAAGGGCCTGATTCACAGAACTAACTTAAGACAAAATCCTAAAATTACTACCAATTTGGTATTCACAGAAGGCACTTACTTATTTTGGTATTCACAGAAGGCACTTACTCATTTCGGTATTCACAGAAGTTAGGAGTCCTAACTTTAGGACTCTTAAATGCCTTCTGTGAATACCGAAAGTCTTAAAGTTAGGATTTTTCTCAATTTAGGAGTAGTAAAGTTAGGACTCCTAACTTTAGGACTCCTAAATGCCTTCTGTGAATACCGAAAGTCTTAAAGTTAGGATTTTTCTCAGTTTAGGAGTCTTAAAGTTAGGAGTCCTAAAATTACAGCTCGTAAACTGAGAAAAATCCTAACTTTAAGACTTTCGGTATTCACAGAAGGCATTTAGGAGTCCTAAAGTTAGGACTCCTAACTTCTGTGAATACCGAAATGAGTAAGTGCCTTCTGTGAATACCAAAATGGTAGTAAGTTTAGGATTTTGTCTTAAGTTAGTTCTGTGAATCGGGCCTCATGTCAACAAGTTATAGGAGAAGAAGCTGGTTTGTGGGTAGTTACTGCAGTGTGATGTGGTGTTCTTGAAAAAGGTGAGCAGCGTTGGGGCAGTCCTGATGGATATGAGATCTTGTGCCAGATCCTAGGTGTATGGATGGAAAAGACCTGCTGCCTTGTTTTTGGTGTGTTTTACACCTCTTAGTCTGCAATCTGATGGTGTGCTAAAGGAGAGTGTGCCGAGAACCACCAAAGATGGTGAACTCGTCTGCAAGAAAAGTGGGGCTTCTGGACGTGATGACATTGTAAATGATGCAACTGGTTTTCAAGATGCTGCAGACCAGGAAGGGGATCCAATGCATCCTATTAGGATGGAGATGATCTGATCAAATTTCTTCAGGCCCTGCATGAGACTTGCTGCGGCGCATCGGATGCCCTTAAAGGGTGGCAGTGTGGAGTCTGGCAGGCCCTGGACCAGTTTGTTACCCCCATGCAGGTGCAAGACTACGAGAGCTTGAACAGCAGTTATTAAATCTTTTTCTGTAAGTAACAGTTTCAATTTCTTTAGAAGAGAGAGCCGGTACTTGGCCTCTTTGTTGTTTTTGCCAATGTGGCCCTTGAGATTGAGGATGGCTTCCAGTATGAATCCAAGTGACTTGGCATTCTGTGAAAGTTGGGATTGAAAATAGTCAAGGTTCATGTCATTGACCCAGGTTTGTACTGTTTCTTGTTCGCTGTTCTTGGCAAATAGCAGGAATTCTGTCTCGGTTAGGGTGAGATTCAGGCATGCACTGTGATCCAGGTCTGGATGGTTTGCAGGCAGTGTTTGAGGGGTTTGATGTCTGAAGCAGTTGAGACTTTTAAGTAGAGTTGTGTACCATCGGCATATTGGAGAATCTTTCATCAATATTAGATTCACTGATTTGTTTTCTATTGCCATGTGATCCATTTGCTTTTTAATAAGCTGCTTGTTTTTTATGTACAATATGCATGTATTTTGTGTTTGCTTGTCACAGATGCATTGAAAAATCATAATTTCTGTGAAATCTGTCAAAATAAGGAGTTTGTTTGATTTAATGATAGATGAGCCACATTAGTTTACAAGCGGGAGAAAAGAATGGCAAGGCGTTTGAGATAGTTCAAAAATCAGTCTTATTGTCTGAATCATTAACACTTTTGAGTGAATTATTTTACATCTCTTACATGTTTATTTAACCAAGAAGGATTGTAGTATACCTCTTTAGCTATATGAATATTGCATGTTACTATGATATATTTTTGTATAACCACTACTTGAAATTGATAAAACATTATTTAACATAGGTTTCCCCATATGAAAAAATACACTGAAGTACACATGGCATAAATATTATGCAAAAGTACATTCCCTATATGTTTTTTCTCCTTTGAGAAATCGTTTTTCCACATAGAGAAGGCTCGTCCCAGGTGGAATAGGGTAGTTTCCCCACACCTCAAGGACACTTAATTCTCCTTTTGTGCAGCTTGTTCTTTGTGTCTTTACAGGCTTGGAAACATTCTGCATAATAAATGTGAATATCCACAAACAAACGAATTTTTTGGCTGTCCAATAACTTTTCAGCATCTGCACCAAACATCTCCTGGTTGCAGATATATCACAACTGACAGCAGTGCTTAATTTGAGCCGTCGGTTTTCGGTGCTCAGCAACGGCACTTAATCATCAACACCGGCACTTTTCATGAGCACCAGTTAAGGACACATTTCATTTATGGTAGGCACGGGGAGACTAAGTGATTGCCCAGAATCACAGGATGTTGAGCTGACGCCGACACTGGAACCTGGTACCCTAGCTCCAAAGTCGGCAGCTCTGGCCATTAAGCCACACCCTCTCCCCACTTTCATGGTTTGTAGTTCGTTCGGTTTTAGGCAGCGCTAAGAGGAGACATAGACTGGTGCAAGCTGCCACCTGATGAGAGCCCCGGAACTTATTTATTTTTTTACAAATTAACCACTAACTGACAGCCCCTGGACTGTCAATTGTGACATTTCTCCTGTTTCAAAAAATTCAATCCGCAGACGGATCAAGTGCCGGCAATTTCCATCGACAGAACAGCTCTTGTTCATGTAATTTGCACGTATGTGCACAAAAACGTATAGAAATAACCGCAAACCTTGTGAATCAGCAGTGTACATCCCACCTGGGTTTGCGCTGGTCATGCTTCCATTACATACATGTTTATTATTTTTTAGATAATAACATTCAATATATTATATGGGGGGGATATTATTGCAGTCAAAGCTATATTGGATCTGGTAATTTTCTTAAGTTCCTAATGCTTTGATGATTGAGAAGATATCCTTCTACCTCCGAAGATCATCTGGACACCTTCACTCGTGCCCTTCATCTGTGCCATGCCGGTACAGATCAAGCCGGCTTTGTCTTGGTAGCGCCACCATACCGACAGATCCTCACCAGGTAGACCTCAGTGTCACTATGCCAGGTGTCCATGACATCAACAGGTTCTGATGAATAATGTACGGTGGCTCAGCCGTGGAATAAAGGGCGATACCTGATCTTGGCGTTAAATTAAAGAAGGTTTAGTTTTGAGGGGCTGGCAGATGGTCTGTCTCATATGTCTCATTGTGCTTTTTTTGTTTCCTAAAGTCGTCACTGAGCTAATTAGTCATGAAAAGGATCCCGTGTCTGCTAGGCATGGTGCCAGGTGTTTAGGACCAGAAATGGCTGCAGCTCAGGTGCAGCTCAGGTGAAGCGCCAGCTGAGCCCGTCAGCTCCAGGCCGGCACTCTGAGTGACCTGCCTAGCCTGGGAGGCAGCCCTCAAGAGGCATCATACTATCCCATGAGGTGGGCTGATCTTGTTGCCTATCCCCATAGGTGCGAAGCTGGGAGGTGAGAGGTCAAGCTCTCGGGTTAATTTATCTCCCTTCCTTTTAAGGAAGCATCTAAAAAGGTGGACCCTGGAGAGTGAATTTGAGGTAAAGCAAGCTGTGAAGTTCAGAACCTTTGGGGCCCAACATTTGCATTTTTAGCCATAACATAAGGCCACCAAGGAAGTGCATCCCTTTATCTTTGTTCAACACAACTTTTGAGCACCAACTTGGCTTCATAAACGTAAGGTCCTCTGATAGATTGTGTTGTTGATGTATTTGTCAGATGCTGCATGCTGCCCTAGGTCCATCAGAGCACCGAGGGGGTCACATGGCTGCATTGCTTGTCATGATCTGAGGGGATTTTAAACCATTACTGCCCCTGTGGCCATTATGAACATCACGAGGGCCTCTACCATCTGTAACGCTGCTGAGGGAATCCAGGCCTGTCAAAATTATATTCCCAAACCATGGCTATTTAGGGCTGAGCTAAAATTTGGTAGTATCTGAAAATCCTCCAATTTCTAGAGGAAATTCAGAATGACTAACAGAATGCGCCAGCTGAACTTTCTCCATCGTGCTACGCCTATTGTGGAGGAGAATGAGCTCATGGATTCCTCTCCGTACCTAGCATTTCTCCAAAAATTGGAGGATTGACGATGGGACTCCAAATCAGGCTCTTAATCTTATAAGCAAATTGGACACACCTTTGAGGATAGAACATGTGGGGAAGGACCGGAGCTTCTGACTTTGGAACTGTGGAACTAGATTTCTGTCTCAGCTTCGGCTCAACATTCAGCGATTCTGGACAAATCCTTTAATCTTCCAGCACTTAAAATAATGAATATGTCCTTGTGTAATGTACCTGGGGTTCATGTAAAGCTCAGCAAAACACATAAGATGATGGACGGAATGTTGCACCCCAGTACAGAGATCTGGTCTAAATCCATCGTTTTTTTGCTCACCATGCCATTCCAGTTTGAACCCAGCCATCTGCAAATCAGTCTGGACCCTGTGCCTCATGGGAACAGTCCAGCCCGAACTGCCAAGCCATGTCTTCCCTGAACCGGAATCAAGCATCCTAGGAGCGGTTTCTGGGTTTCACCCCTCTTCAGCCAGGATAGCTTGACTCCAGGGGCGTAGTGAGCACGCGACCCACACTCTGGGCATACTCTTCCCACATAGGGCATACAGCAAAGCACACAAGATGATGGACGAATGTTGCACATTGGCAAAACGTTCACCCCCCGTCACAGATCTGGGTTTAATCCATCGTTATTTTGCTCACCACACCACCCCAGTTCAGACATGGCCATATGCAAATTAGTCTTGGCCCTGTGCCTCATGGGAACAGTCCAGCCCGAACTGCCAAGCCATGTCTTCCCTGGACCGGAATCAAGCATCCTAGGACCGGTTTCGGGGTTTCACCCCTCTTCAGCCAGGATAGTTTAACTCCAGCTTGAAACCGGTCCTAGGATGCTTGTTTCCAGTCCAGGGATGACCTGGCTTGGCAGTTCAGGCTGGACTGTTCCCATGAGGCAGAGGGTCAAGACTGATTTGCATATGGCTGGGTTCAAACTGGAATGGCAAAACGATGGATTTAGGCCCAGATCTCTGTACTGGGGTGAATATTTGATATTGTTCTGCATTCTGTCCATCAACTGTTGTTTTTGCATTTGTCACCCCGAGTGGGACGGGTATGCTCAGACGTGAGTCCCGTGCTCTCCATGCCACTGGAATCAAGCTATCCTGGCTGAAGAGGGGTGTAACCCCAAAACCGGTCCTAGAATGCTTGTTTCCAGTCCAGGGAGGAGCTGGCTTGGCAGTTTGGCCTGGACTGTTCCCATGAGGCACAGGGTCAAGACTGATTTGCATATGGCTGGGTTCAAACTGGAATGGCATGGTGAGCAAAAAAACCATGGATTTAGACCAGATCTCTGTACTGGGGTGAATGTTTGACATTGTTCTGCATTCTGTGCATCAACTGTTGTTTTTGCATTTGTCACCCCGAGTGGGACGGGTATGCTCAGATGTGAGTCCTGTGCTCTCCATGCCACTGGAATCAAGCTATCCTGGCTGAAGAGGGCTATCCTGGCTGAAGAGGGGTGAGACCCCGAAACCGGTCCTAGGATGCTTGTTTCCAGTCCAGGGAGGACCTGGCTTGGCAGTTCGGGCTGGACTGTTCCCACGAGGCACAGGGTCAAGACTGATTTGCATATGGCTGGCTTCAAACTGGAATGGCATGGTGAGCAAAAAAACAATGGATTTAGGCCCAGATCTCTGTACTGGGATGAATGTTTGACATTGTTCTGCAGTCTGTCCATCAACTGTTGTTTTTGTGTTCATGTAAAGCTCTCCAATCCCTTTGGGTTGAGTTTAGCTGTATAAAACTTCAAAAACAAGTCTTGCTGGCACCCAGACAATGCTCTGTCACAGCTGCTGCCGAGCCCATCAGAGATCAGCTGCCTTCTACAGGTCCAGGGGGAGGGTGACTGGTGACAACCATGTGTCTTCCGCCATCCGCAGCTTCTCTCGGGTCTGAAGAGTCACAAGCTAGGTCGGGGAGATCCGCTTCATGCTCTTAAATCACAGCAGTGAGAAAAAAGTTCTATTTTTCACATCTGTGATTTCCCTACAGTGACGAAGAAGGATCTTTGAATCACGCTGGTGACTTGCTTCGGAAGAAGCAAATAATTCACTACAGCATATTACCAATTCATTGGAGTCAGAGAGGAAGCGCAGTGTGATTGCGTTGCCCCAGGAGATATAACTCTGTGTTACAAGTTATTTTAATAGTCACCAAAGCACTAGGCCTGGGCGGTGAACTCCTCTCCGTTCGTGGAGTTTGAGGAGTTTTGTGCACTCCACGGAGCTCGTCGGAGTGCAGAAAACTTCGCTGCACATAGTGCAGCGGAGTTTTTCCCCCGCTCGCGCTCGCTAGCGGTTGTTGCCGAGTGCGAGCTGCTGCTCGGGTAGAATTTCTACTTGAGTGGCACGAAGATCTGCTTGAACTGCAGTTCGCGATGAACTCTGCCACTTGTGGAACTCCGCCTAGTTTTTTTGTCACTTTGTGGAACTCCGCCCAGGCCTGCAAAGCACAGACCCTCAGCACGAGACCACCCTGGGCACAGTAAACAGGGTCTTATATAGAAGATCCTTAGAGTGCCAGAGCTGGAGCAGGCCTCGCACTTTACAGGACACCGCAGACACATGAATGATCTTTTCCTCCATCCACCCAGATCCTGATTGGGGGATGGGGGGAGCCCTCCTTTCTACGATGCCGGCAGTGGATACCTGCAGAGCTGAGTGGCACTTGCAGAAAGGGAATTGCTCTGGCACGGCAGGCACTATTGTTAGATTGTCAGGAGTGCTGAAGATTACAGTGTGTGGCAAGTAAATTGATGAGGCTTGGCCATTTTAAAAGTGACTAGTAGAGTGAAGTCTATTATTCCCTTCTTCCTTCATTGCTACCTTCTCTAAATCCATTTACTAAGCTGCTGTGGCATTAATAGAGGGGCAGAAGAGAGAGCTAATGTTAGCCCATTTTGTAAAGTTTTGGCTCTCAACTAGTGAAGCTATACAAAGTCAGGGCTGGTGCAAGGACAGGCGAGTCATTGCTGTTACAAGCTCCTTTAGCTATGTGCAGTGGGCGTATGCAGGGCTAGCTTTGGCGCTGCTGGCGCCCGGTGCGACAATCATTTTTGGCACTCCCACACCCCAAGACCGCCTCCTCAGATTCTCTCACTACCACTGGGCATAAGTGCCCCTCATCTCTCCAATAATAAGTTTTTGCTCAACACATCGCCCCCCTCCTTCCCCGAGGTCAGCGCCCCTCCACAGGTCAGCACCCAGTGTGGCCACAGCAGGCGCACTGCCCTAAAGACGGCCCTGGGTGTATGTGGCAGTGGGATGGTCAAATTGATGATGCAGAGGTATGCATGCACAGTACACTACTGAGAGGTAGGTGAGCATAATGTACCGCTCAGAGGTGGGGGGCACAGTGCACAGTTTACAGGTGGGCGGGCCCAGTGAACCATTCAGAGGTGGGCGGGCACAGTGACCTTCAGAGGTGGATGGCACAGTGCCCCATTCAGGAGTGGGCGTGCACAGTCCACCATGCAGAAGTCGATGGGCCCATTGCACCGTTTAGAGGTGGGCGGGCACAGTGGCAGTTCAGAGGTGGGTGGGCATAGTGCACCGTTCAGAGGTGGGCGGGCCCAGTGCACCATTCAGAGGTGGGCGGGCCCAGTGCACCATTCAGAGGTGGGCGGGCATAGTGACCTTCAGAGGTGGACGGCACAGTGCACCATTCAGGAGTGGGCGTGCACAGTCCACCATTCAGAGGTCGATGGGCCCAGTGCACCGTTCAGAGGTGGGTGGGCACAGTGGCAGTTCAGAGGTGGGTGGGCATAGTGCACCGTTCAGAGGTGGGTGGGCCCAGTGCACCATTCAGAGGTGGGCGGGCATAGTGTACTGTTCAGAAGTGGGCGGGCACAGTGCACCGTTCAGCGGTGGGCGGGCACAGTGCACTGTTCGGAGGTGGGCAGGCCTAGGGCACCGTTCAGAGGTGGGCAGGCCCAGTGCACCGTTCAGAGGTGGCAGGCCCAGTGTACCGTACAGAAGTGGGCATGCACAATGCACCACGTAGGCAATGGCCAGCCCAGTGCACTTTGCAGCAGTTATGTGCGACCTTCAGCGGGTGTGGTCACAACAAGGACAGTTATTGTGGTGAATGGAGCCTGTAGGGGTGATCCTTAGATAGTAGCAGTAGATGTGATCGACACTGGCGTCAGTGGGAAAGGTGAGAAGATGGCAGCAAAGGGGTGTATCTGATGGTGGGGGGGAGCGCACGCATCCTCATCAACCTTAAATTCCTTCACTATGCCACTGATCTTGAACTTTTGATGCTGAAACCCATAGGCAAAAAATTATTTCTCCTCATTCCTCGAGTGATGTGCGCAGCGAAAATCTTAACAGAGAGAATGTCGACCAGTGCTTGCCTATAGCGCTTAAGAAAATAAGGACGGATGTTAGAAAGTAAACTCAAAAACACTAGAACACAGATGATATTCAGGGCTGCCTGCTCACTAGCTCCCTCCAAACATCAGATGGAACTTGCTTACAACAGAGCATCACAGGCCCAACAATGACGCTAACATCTCTCACACAAACTGGACCAGCGTGGCTGCTACATTTCATTCACTCCTCAAAGGCAAAGCAGTACAGCAAAGTTATCAGAAGTGCAAGCGTACCCAGGGTTGGATTGGGATCAAAAATAGATCTGGGCACCCCAAAAAAAAAAAGTGGCCCCCATTTGCTGGTTGCCTTTCTGCAAAACACTGCTTCAGGGAATTTTTATGAAAAGATGGGGAGAGGTCATGTTTTGATAAAATCACTTACATAAAAAAAGGCATGGATTAGTTCACACTGGTGAACCACACGTGAATACAAGTGAGGCCACTTCAGCTCAAGCCCTCCTACCCCCACTCAATCTGCATACACTAATGGGCCGGCCCAGCGAGAGAAAAGGAGTGACACCTCCGCCCGTTGGTAGAAGGGAGGTAATAGAGGCCCATCTGCCTCCAGAAAGGCCACTTGGGCACCCACTGGGCCGCTGGCGGCATCTGATCAGCACAGATAGCACCCAAATCAGCCCCCAGGCTGCCCAAAAAAGCAGCCCACACCTGGAACTCGGATACCAGCCCCTCGGCCATTGCGCTAGTGCCCGCCTTACCACTCCAACCCTGAGCGTATCTTACACACAAAACAGGACCAGCAGAGCATCAGCAAAGCAAGCTCACTTCACAGACAGGACAGGTGCAGCATGGGCAGGGGGCGCGGGGTGCCTCCTGACCTGGAACAGTGCATGTAGGCACGTGGAACGGTCATGGTCCTCTTATGATGCCTTTATATTCCTGGCAGACCATGCTGAAGAGAAGGTGACGGTTGGAGGATAGGCCAACTGTGAGGTCCTGTTACCAAGCAGAAGGAGGGTAGGAACAATAGATTACTTTGTGCCTCAGAGAAGGCCCTGCTGTGGGTCCAGTGGTCACTAGCCATCAAGCCCCTCAGCTGGATATTAATAGGCACCTAAGCTTGCCATCAGAGACCTCTAATGCTTTCAGGGGCCCACAGCTGGCCCTCAGACTACATCAGTCAGTCAGTCCTCAATTACCCTCATTGGCCCACCTTGAGCCTCAGGCCTACCCAAAATGAGCCACAATTAGACCTCCACTAAGCAAGAGATAATTCTCAGACACCTGCTGAGACCCACTCCCAATCTTGGGAAACCTTTACCTTCCTCTCGCCCTCAGTCACCCCTTGCTGACCCTCACAAGGCTCTCTCGCCCACTCTTCTGGTGCTCAGTTTATCAAGCCCCATTTACTGCAGCTCGGCCGGACCACAGGCACCACAAACTGTGTCAGCATCTACCAACCCTCAGAGAACCAAAGAAACCTTCAGCCAGTCCCAAGCCACCCTTCCTTCACCCTCAGAAACTCTAGGGCAGTCCTCACTTTCCCTCAGCCAGTCCTTACAGATCCTCGGCTGGCCCTCACAGACCCTCAGCTTCAATCATCAGCAGCTCCCAGTCTACCACCTTTGCTTTCACCAAAATTCAGACTTTAGGTCCTGTCCATAGGGAATGGATGTGTCCCGTCAGAGTAACCCTAATCGCTCACCGTGCACATTTATACATTTGTATAAAACCATTAACAAATTAACTCTCGCTGCCTTTACAGATTTTTAGAGAATTTATTGGCAGGAGTGAAGTCACAAATTCTGTTTAAACGCATTTTTGCACAAATCATATTGTTTCTGGTTGACAACCTATAGATCAATAGTTTAGGCACAGAATGTTATCAATTCTGAAATTACCATTTTCAAATTCTCTTTCAATTTGCTGTAATACTACTGAAGTTATATGACTTCTGTACATATCTGACGTGGTTGTGTCCATGAGGATGAAGGGTGGCCAGCCCATAGTTTACCTGAGGATCAGGAGGTGAGGGTGATACAGAAAGGAGGGAGGGGGGAAGAGAGAGAGAGGAAAGAGAGATAGAGAGAACAATAATTTAAGGAAACACAATTCAAACTGTTTCTGTAATATGTCCTGCCTTTATTGTAAGGGTAAATATAAGAGAGGCCATTGCTTGGATTTCCTTATCTGATCGTGAACAAAGGGAGAAAGCAGGGGGCCGGCAAGAGTGAGGTAAAGGGGTAGGGAGTGTCTGGTAGGGGATTAAAGAGGCCTGCGGTGAATTCAACACTACGCAGCCTTGGTGTTCAGTGCAGCAGTTTTTAATAGCACAGCTGGAGCAGAGCTTTGGGCACCGGCACTCAACCTTTTACAAATTAAGCACGGCCTCTGAATAAATGTAAATTGGATACTTGTATAGCACACTACTCACCCGCAAGGGTCTCAAGGCACTTGGACGAATACCGCTGTGGAACCCATCCTGGTTTTCCCTGTGAGGTGTCCACTCCTGGGCACCCCCAAGGTGGAGGCCAGGCATCCTTAGCATTGTGGGGGCCGTTGTGGAGATTAAGCAAGCTATTGCCCAGAGTTGCAGAGTGGGACTCCATGATTGGAATAGGCACCGAGGCGAGAATTACGGGGAATTGAACCCTGGTCCCGGGCTAGACCTCTGCATCAGGGTCTGCCGCTCTAATCATTGAGCCACACTTCTCCACTGAATACAATACTTAAAGTAACTATTCGGTATCTGGACGTACAAGAAATATTGTATTTAGTACTCCCCTGCAGGAGGCCGAAGTAAGATATGATTTTGATCTGTAACAAACATCTCTGATCGGAATATTGTTGACAAAAATATAATCAAAAAGAGATATTGTGCCCTAAATACTTGAGTTCAGGATGCTCTGGTACCATGCTGATGTGTCTAGAAAAAGAAGCGTAACAAAGTTCAAAGTTGGGTGCACATCCTGACATCAGCTTAACAAGCAATGGCGGTAGAAGGCATTATGGATGAGGAAATTGCTCGCAGAAATAGAATGCACTGTCTGAGGCAGGTTTTAAAGTGTGGACACTGGAAAAGTGAGATTTAAGGGTCTGTTCAAGGTGAATTCTCACTGATGAGGTTTTGATGAGTTTAAAGTCCAACCTACATGGACCACAATGCAAAGAAGCAACTGGAATGGAGATCTGCTCATGCATGGAAATGGTTAACTTAGGAACCCTTATGTCATGGTGTATTGCTTTGTTAGGTTAGTTGTTATCCAGTTCTATATTTGGCTTTATGAAGCATGGCATACAGCTGGCAGCTGGCTCAGAGTAGTTTAGATGGAGCAATGGTAAGTATTTGCAGAAGGTGTGGTTAACTGTATTCCTTGATGTTTTCGAGATCTCGATACTACTGAGGGTAAGATAAGAACCCCTTTAGAAAAACAAGCACGAGGTGGACCAGAATGGAAAGATCCGGCCCAAGGCATGTGTCCTGACTGAGGTGCAAAGATTGGAGCGTTATGGCGGAAGAAGTGTGCACCTATCGATAGTGTGGAAGAGAACGATCGTCAAACCTCTCCGTTACTTCGAGAAATCTTGACAGGATGAGAAGACTGTTTTACATGAATATAGTTGACTGCAAGATTAAGTCAATCTTTCTTATCATAACAGTTTATCTAAAATTGCTTTACTATTGAATTACAAAAATAAAATGAATAGAAGCAAATAAATTAATTTAACGTATAACAACACTTGAAAGTCTACATATATCACTTTTCTTATACATGTATACCTTCCATGTACTTATGTATTTTTAGATTTATTACTTGCTCCTAATGCAGCATATCCAATGCACTACCCTATATCTCACTGTCGGAAAGGGCCCCTTTTTGCATGGTTACCCCCTAACTTTTTGCCAGATACCTGATGCCAACTTGACTGAGTGTGTGCTGGGATCCTGCTAACCAGGCCCCAGCACCTGTGTTCTTTCCCAAAAACTGTACCTTTGTCACCCACAATTGGCACACCTCTGGGTTTACCTGTAAGTCCCTTGTAGAGCCCATAGAGTGGAGCTTAGTATTTTGCTGCTCGTCCAACAAATTTTTTCTACAGATATGTCCAAATGACAAGAGGGTTGTGGTTTGCTCTCCCCAGGCTCCTGCAAGGATAGTCAGGTTGGAAGATCCTGGAGAGAGATCTCTGGGCACAGTTTAGAATCCCCAATCTTTCCATAACAGAGGGCCCATATAATGTATGGCAGAGAAGGGCTGTTATTAGTTGACCATATATAGTTACTGGTGAGTCAACTCAACTGGTTTTGGACCATTTTATGTTTAACAAAATCAGTTTTTGTTAGTTTTCTGCAGGAATCCCATTGTGATCTCAAATCCAAAGCTAGTTTATGGGGAAACATCAGCATATTGAAGGAGTTGTAGATAGTGGAACTCATTCTTGGTGATTGCATTTACCTAGAGTTGTGAGCTGAACCTTCCCAGGTACAGTATGTATGCACTGGAAGAGGGCCCGTAGTGCCTGAGCATGAAAAGGTAGCGTTGGTTCATTGACTTGGCCCCAGAGCATGGTCTGGGTTTTCTGACCATTAGGCCAGAGCCAGCTCATCTTCCTGTAGAACTGGGCATCTTTCAGTCATTTTACAGCTCCACAAGGCTTCCAGAACTCGCCTCTAATCTGAAGCAAATCTGGGTGTCATCAGCGTAAATATGGCAGGTTGTTTGACGGAATCACACATGCATTTTGCTCGCATGCCTTTTCAACGGCAGCATTACAATGAAGGCATGAATGCATTCCTTTTCCATGCAAGTCGTTACAACGACTTGCCTTAGGGGGGTGGTGAACTGTGGATTAGTATAATTTACAATTCCAACTCCAGTCTGCGCAACAGTAGGGAAGGTGTAGGACTTTAAATTCAACACCAATCCACCAATGCGCCCCTCTAAAGCAAGTCGTTGTAACGACTTGCGTGCTAAAAGAATGCGTGGTAATGACTTGTTCGTTCTATTGCCTGTGCTGTAAAGGCACAGCATGATTCCGGTCACCTTTGGTAGCTAGGCCTAAGCAACAAGACTGTCCTGTTAAGGGTTAAGTCTACAATACTGTCAAGAAATAAAGAACTTAAAAGAGCACAGCAGGTTTAAGTTAAGAAGCTAAATATGTAATAAGACAAAGTTAAGCATCAAGGAGATTGTTCGAGGGATCCCAAAAGGGTTACAAAATGTAAAATGTTGGGAAAATGATGCAAAAACAGTCCAGCAGCTACCTGTGAGTAGCTCTCCGGTGTGCAGCCAAGTCTACTAGTATAGAAGGTTTTGCTTGCTTGAATTATTATTTGCACACCAAATTTAAAAAACCATTTGTCAGAGACGAAAATGTGTGTATTTTCAGAACTCACAAGTGATGTTTGGAGAAAAATTGTTAAATGTTAAAAATGTATTTAAAGCTTTTATCTGAGTTGGAGAGATTTGTTACTCATATTATTAAGTTGGTGCCGGAGCGATTGCAGATAGAGCTGTTATATATTAACCACGTAGATGTATTCCAAATTAATAGAGCTTTTTTAGTTTACTGCTGGCAACCCAGCTAAGTGCACTGATGTGATCACTGCCGACAGTCTTGGATGGGGCGGTCACTGTCAGATCCCTCACATTAATAGCTCTGGATGGTTTTCATTGAACAAAAGTAGCTCTTACGACAGAAAAGGTTGGAGAGCCCTGCTTAAAAAGGTAAAGACAGCTTTGTCCCTTGGCACATGAAGGACTTATAGTCTAAACATTGCAGGCTGAGTCTAAAGAGGCAACACATCCCAGCCCAGGTCTCTTGAAGTTGAAGTGACCCAAGCTCATGGGAGGATCTATCTCTGACTCCAAGATGTTGAATCTCTAGCAAACAAGTTCAAACATCTGGCAAAAAGAAGACAACCCCATTTTTTGGAGAAACAGCCAGGAAAGTGGCTCCACCAGTCCTGAGACAAAGTCATTATATGTAGATTCCGGCCATGGGGGAGAAGGTCCCTTCGATATGAACAGAAAGTAATCTCCAGACAAGAAGGCTCCGTCATCCGTGTTCAAATAACTCTCTGAAGTGCAATGGGCCATGCAAGGGTTTTTAAAATGCGAGCTAGAATGAAGGTGACCCTAAATAAGCATGTAAAATATTCCAAGCAGGCAAAGAGTGGATTCCTCGCTTTCTATGTCCTCTCACTGCTAAACATTTAACCCAGTCTGTATCAAAGGAATTTCAGCTCTTTCAGATGACACTATGTCTGCCTACCATGGTAGGCAGCAGATTTAGTGTGATCAGTTCTGTTCAGTCACAGAGTTTCCGGTGGAGATTCCGGGTCTACTCCAACCATAGGTGTGCTGTCATTTAAGCTTATTGCAAAAAGGAACAACTGATAGACAGAATGTTGAACAATGTCAAACATTCACCCCAGTACAGATGAGGATCAGGGTCAAGACTGATTTGCACATGGCTGGGTCTGAATCGGGGTGGCGAAGCGAGCTAAAGAACAATGATGGATTCGAACCCACATCTAATAGTGACTGATGGTGAGTGTCTGGAAAAGCTTCAGTGCACCGTCCATCATCTCCTTGAGTTTGTTTTATTCTCCCTAAGTTGGCAGGGTATGCCCAGACATGGGTCCCATGCTCACTTTGCCACTGAATTCAAGCTAGCCTGACTGATGAGGGGTGTTACCCTGAAACCGGTCCCAGGATGCTTGTTTCCGGTCTAGGGAAGAAATGGCTTGGCAGTTCGGGCTGGACTGTTCCCATGAGGAACAGGGTCATGGCTAATTTGCATAAGGCTGGGTCTGAACCGGGGTGGTGAAGTGAGTTAAAGAACGATGCTGGATTCAACCCATATCTTACAGTGAGTGGAGGTGAGTGTCTGAAAGGTTTCAGCGCTCACTCCATCATCTCCTTGCGTTTGCTTTGTTCGCCCTAAGTTGGCAGGGTATTCCCAGATGAGGGTCCCTTGATCACTTTGCCACTGGATTCAAGCTAGCCTGCCTGATGAGGGGTGTTACCCTGAAACCAGTCCCAGGATGCTTGTTTCCAGTCCAGGGAAGACCTGGCGTGGCAGTTTGGGCTGGATTGTTCCCATAAGGTACAGGGTCAGGACTGATTTGCATAAGACTGGGTCTGTACTGGGGTGGCGAAGTGAGCTAAAGAATGATGATGGATTCAACCCAGATCCGTGACTGGGGGTGAGTGTCTGAAAAGTGTCAGCGCTCTGTCCAATATCTCCTTGTGTTTGCTTTGTTCACCCTAAGTTGGCAGGGTATGCCCAGACGTGGGTCCCTTGCTCACTTTGCCACTGGATTCAAGCAAGCCTGGAATATGAGGGGTGTTACCCCAAAAACGGTCCCAGGATGCTTGTTTACTGTCCAGGGAAGACTTGGCTTGGCAGTTCGGTCTGGACTGTTCCCATAAAGAACAGGGTCAAGACTGATTTGTGTATGGCTGGATCGGAACTGGGGTGGTGAAGTGAGCTAAAGAACGATGATGGATTAAACCCAGATCTGTGACTGGGGGTAAGTGTCTGAAAAGTTTCAGCGTTACGTCCGATAGTCAGCCGGCTGAGTCTGGGTCTCATCTACATGCATGCATCTCCTTAGACCCTTGGAGGTCAGGTACACATTATCCAATGTTTTTAAAAGCCGCAAAACGAAAACAGACAGTTCAATACTGAGTGCAAATTTGTGTGTTTCAGGCAGATTACATGTGGTTTATACTTTTGGTGTTAATAGAATTTTCCAACCCTGAGAGATTTCATTCAGTTGCAAGACAATATCAAATATAACATGAATAGAATTTCAGAGAGGCCTGGGGATTGCAGCAAAAGGCGTCTGGATTCCAGGAACAGCAGGCAAGCTGACTGAAAGTCAGAAACTGTGCGCCGAGTTTACCCTGCACCATAGTTTTCATACCTGACCCCCTCAAGAGCAGAGCATGCTGTTCTGTGCTAATAATGCTGGCACACAAGGAGTGCGTTTTTATGAGTTTAACAGTTGTCATTCACTGTCATGTGCTCTAAAATAGTACCGGGAGGCCCATAATATCCGGAGCTACACCAATATATGTCACTCTGTCTGTTTGAAAGGGCTCAGCCCACAGCAGAGATTAATAGGTCATGCATGTGACAATTCTTTATTATTTTTTTTTATTCTAACTGCTCATTATACCTCACTTACACTATGGCATTTACTCCCTTTGTCAGGCAATGCGTAACGTTGCATTCTCTTAATATGGTCTGAGAAACAGTTTTTGCAAGTATTTTTAACCTGGCATGAAAGGATGCTAGTGAATTCACAAAACCTTACTTATGCTAAAAGCAGGCTGGAAGGCTGAGGCAGACATACATGATCAGCGGGCCAAATGTCGGGAAAGTTAAAATCCTGCTCAAGGCAGCATGAACAACAGCAACGTGTAGGAAGAGGACGTGTGTAGCGATGGTGTATCGCTTTAAGCAGGCTCGTGAGTAGGAATAGAATCCACATCTGTAATAGGAATGTTATGGGATGAGTGTGTATTCTAACTCAGTGTCAGTTGTACTGGATGAGCTGCTGATCTCTGGATGTACTCAGTGACCTGGAATAAACATTGAAGCTGTTTCTATAATCTTTGCATTATTCCTCTTTGCCTGGATGAAGTGTGGTATGTCACTACACAATTTTGGCGACTTTTTGGGATCCGTCTTAAAAAAGTTTAAGCTGGAGGAAAAAAAAAGAAGCATGCAAACGGCATAAACGACCGCATCCTCGAGTTGAGAAGGAGGAATCAAGTAAGCGATAACGTCGGATGTATCCTGGAGTTAAACGACTGGGGCATCGTGATCAACGGAGGAGGTTGAACGAACATATATATTTTTTTCTTCTCTCGCATTTTAACTTGGGGAACGTGGAGTTCTATGTTCATTTGTGCCTGGATGTGATCCCCTGACGACCTCTTATGCTGCGGTAAACTGATTTTACAAGTTTGGACACTGCAATATATCAAAAACTCGACTCACGTTCAAATGTCGCTGCTAACGTTGGTGAGCTCCGCGAGTCCATTTCCTCGCGCTTGATCTGCATCCGCATCGTCACGCGGGACTGGCAAAGCGCACGTCACCACGTTACGTGGTCAAACACTCACAGGACACCGTCTGCAAGCAAATCAGTTGCCATGACAACGTCTCACGAACGGAGTGAGACAACGCAGTGAAGCGTACAGATTAAGGATTCATTTTAACCAGGAGTGTGTCTCGCAAGCATTTTGAGGTGAGCAAGAGGGGACAAATTTATTTAAAATAAAGGCAAATAGTAACGAATTAATCCTCGCGAACACAGGGGATGTGAACCTATTTGTTTGACATTTAAGCAGCTCATTTTTCTTTGTATTCTTTTCGCTGAGTACACCAGGGAGCTTTCTTGAAGTGGTAACTTGCTAAGTTACAGCAGTGACAACTTGATGTGGTGTTTTTTTTCCGTCTGGAAATACCAGAGGAACAGTCTGGAAGTTGTGTAGAGTCACAAGCTTACGGGATTTGGGACTTCATTAATTTACAGTTTGTGATTTCTTATTGCCTTACCTTTCAACAAAAATGCCGACCGACACATCATCTTCGGATACAAGAAATGCCGCTTCTGGCGATGGAATGTTCGCAAAACCACACATAAATTCGCCAAAAGAATTTTTACCGACTCCAGGCGAACCAGTAGTTACATGGTTAGTTTGGAAGGAGTACTTCATCAACTATATTGCGAATTTAGAGGACATCAGCGGAACATTCTCTCCGGAAAGAAAGAAAAGGATGTTGATGTATTCATTAGGCCCCGAAGGTTTACGGATTTTTAATGAAATGGTTAAGGTTGAAAGATCAGAGTGGGATGCAGATGTTTTTAAATCGGCCATATTAGATCTGGATGATTACTTTTCTCCTTCTGTATGCATTGCTGTAACTAGACATGCTTTCTTCCACAGGAAACAAGACAAACTGGAAACTATAGAGGAATATCTTTCCGCGCTAAGGAAATTAGCGAGTAAGTGCAGGTTTGCTCAACTGCATGATGAGCTTATCCGTGACCAGGTTGTAATGTACACTAAGAATAAGTCACTACAAGATAAATTGTGGATAGAAGGAGAGAGTTGTCTTAAAGACATAATTGCTATTGTTAAGAAAGGTGAACTTTCAGAGAGGTGTGCGAAAGCCACGCTCTCGAATGATAAAGCGGCCACTAGTGAGGTCGTGGGTAAAGTAAGTGAAAAGAAAAATGTGTACAGAAATAACGGTAACTCACGGTTCGATAAAGGCAAATCAGACTTAACTAAAAAAAAAAAAACGGATAATGTTGATAACAGAAGGTCGGGAAGTCTGATTTGTTATAGATGTGGAAGTTATTCACACTCTGCAGGCTATGAGAAGTGTCCGGCAAAGTTGGCTAAGTGCTTAGAGTGCGGGCTAGTTGGTCATTTCTCTAGAGTTTGTAGACGGAAAAAAAAAATGAACACTAAGAACAAGGTGAAATGTGTTCAAGAAGAGGATGATGATAGTTCATCAACTGCCAGTGATGCAGATGTTCAAGTGAATTGCATCCAAAGAAAGAAAGTGGTACTGAATATAACGGGTAGTTCATCTTCTAAACCATTATGTATGATTTCGTTAGGGGGCATTGTAGTACAACTTGCTGCTGATTCGGGATCTCCATTCACCATAATTTCACAGGAAATATGGAACAACGTGTTTATTGGTAAAATTGGGGAGTGGTTGGAACCCAATGATGTCTCTGCTGAGAGCTTTACAGGGGACAAAATAGACATGTTGGGTTTTAGAACGTTAGTCTTCAGGTTCAAAGAGAGAGAAGCAGTGGGTAAACTTTATGTAGCTAAAGAAGGCCCACCAGTGTTGGGATGGAAAGATCAGAAGTCGTTACACATTATCCTAAATCCGAATAGCAAGGAACAAGTTTTAGTCTCGTGTGATGGGGAGGACACTAAGAAGTGGGTTTTACAAGAGTTTCCAGAAGTTTTCACAAATACCATGGGCAAGTTAAAAGGATTTACCCATCGTATTCATTTAAAAGAAGGAGCCATCCCCAAAATTCACAAGGCTAGGAACATTCCTTTCATTGTGAGAGATGAGGTGAAAGGAGAGTTACAGAAAATGTTAGAAAACAATGTCATCGAAACGGTAGAAGCTGCAGAGTGGGTTTCTCCATTAGTCGTAGCACGCAAATCGAACGGTAAAGTCCGTTTGTGCGTGGATTTGAGATACCTCAATGATAACATACTGGTGGACCAGTTTCCTCTTCCGAGGATTGATGAAATGCTGTCTGTAACTAGGAATGCAAAGTGGTTCTCCACCTTGGACCTGTCAGCAGCTTATCATCAAGTCGTCTTGGAGAAGAGCAGCAGGCACCTTACCACTTTCTGCACCCCGTTTGGGTGTTACAGATTTAAACGCATGCCGTTTGGACTGGCATCGGCCGCTGCGGTATTTCAGAGGCTCATGACCAACCTTTTTAACCACATACAAGAAGTGGCAGTCTTCCAAGATGACATCTTAATCATGGGGAAGGATAGAGCACACCACGACATGATTTTAAGGGAGGTATTGTCCATTCTCCGTGAAAATGGCTTGGTGGCTGAAGGCAGCAAGTGTAAGTTCGCTGAGAAGTCAGTTACATATCTAGGCCATGAGATTAGTTGTTCAGGTATAAAGCCCAAATGCAGTTTGGTGGAAGCCATTCTTAATGCACCCCCACCTAAATCAAAGGACGAACTTCGTTCTTTTCTTGGTTTGGCAGAATTTCATTCCAAATTTGTTTACAATTTTGCGAAAAAAACGTATGAGATGCGAAATTTGTTAAAGAATAAGGTTGTGTTTAATTGGACGCCTGCTTGTCAGAGCGCTTTCGTCACCATTAGAGAAGCAATTGCTCATGCTCCCACATTACAGGGTTTTGATCCACAGGCGCTCTCCGTGGTCACGACTGATGCTAGCGGTACTGGTCTTGGGGGAGTATTGTCTCAAATATCGGATGATGGTAAAGAAGTAATTATAGCTTTTGCGTCTCGTTCGCTTTCTCCTACAGAGGAGAAGTATTCTGTGATAGAACGCGAAGCTTTAGCCTGTGTGTGGGCAATGGAGCACTTTAGGAAGTTCATATGGGGTAAGAAATTTTTGTTGCGCTCCGACCATAAACCATTGGTGAAGCTATTGTCGACAGAGGGTTTGTCTAGAGCCTCAGCGAGGATCGCAAGGATGTCCATGCGACTCCAAGATTTCGTATATGAGGTGAAGTATGTACCTGGCGCTAAGAATATCATTGCGGATTTCTTGAGTAGACTCCCGTTACCTATGAAAGAAATTGACCTAGATCCCTGGTGTGAATTCTCGGTGGCTGGTGTATTTGACGACACAACAGGGTTGCGTAAAGATGATTGGCACTTGGAGTGTAACAAGGACAAAACGTTGGAAACGGTTAGAAATAGAGTCATCCAAGGTTGGTCTAATGAGTGCAAACAGGATTTGGCCCTGAGAGCTTTTTGGGAGGTGCGCGATGAATTAAGCCTTGATGGGGAATTTGTATGTAGAGGAGGAAAAGTTATACCTCCGCATGGTATGAGAAGTAAAATTATTGTGATTGGGCACGAAGGACACCCAGGCGTTTCTCATACTAAGAGGAACATTAAAGCATTATATTGGTGGCCTAGAATTGA
The DNA here is from genome assembly GCF_964204655.1 of Triturus cristatus. Classification (NCBI taxonomy): domain Eukaryota; kingdom Metazoa; phylum Chordata; class Amphibia; order Caudata; family Salamandridae; genus Triturus; species Triturus cristatus. The sequence continues at coordinate 1,804,976,023 of NC_140589.1, forward strand.
CTTGGAAATTGAACGGTTTGTAAGGGAGTGCATCAATTGTGAATCTTCGGATAAAGCACAGATAACACTCAATCCCCCGATGTCTTCATTGTCTTGTCCAGAGTTGCCTTGGCAAGAAGTCGCTTTAGACATTATGGGTCCCGTAGAATGGCAAGATGGTGTTACCAAATATCTGGTGGTGCTTGTGGACATGTTTTCGAGGTGGATTGAGGTGGAAGTGGTGACGAAGGTGAACACAGAGACAGTCATTTGTTTTTTACAAAAATGCTTTCTTAGAGAGGGTCTTCCTGCACGCATCCTTACTGACAATGGCGTTCAATTCAAGTCTGACTTGATGAGAAAATTCATGGAGAACACTGGTATTCAGCAAAAGTTTACAGCATTATATCACCCAAGAGGTAATTCAGTGGTAGAAAGGGTTAACAGAGTTTTGAAAGGCGTTTTGCAATTGGCGAAGAAAGGTAATAAGAATTGGAATGATGAACTGGACAAGTTGATTTGGTCATACAGAATTACACCACATGACACAGTTGGGGAGAGTCCGTTTGGGATAATGCGGGGAAGATTCCCACATTGTAAAATTAATCCTGGGTGGATAGGCAGAAGTAGAAAGTATGATTGGGATGCTGAACGTGTAAAAGAAGCTATGAAGGCTTCACAAGAGAAGAATAAAACGTATTTTGACAAAAAACATGGTACAAAAGAACCATGTGTCCGTGTAGGACAATGGGTAAGGGTTAAATTTGCAAAAAAATCTAGCAAATTGCAACCCAGATTTTCGGAACCTAAAACCATTATAAAGGTCATGAGGAACACAGTGCAGCTTGATGATGGCAGTGTCCATCACATGAGCCGCATTGCTTTGTCTAATGATAAGGGTGTAGCAAAAAATTGTGTGTCAGAGGGGAGAAGAGACTATTGGTGGATGGATGTTTTCCCGTCTGTGGGAGAATGTAATGAAAGACGAGGGGATGTAGATCTTGGCGTGAGTGCACAGTCCACAGAATCTTTGGGTTTTCAGACGGAGCAAAGTGGAGCAGCTGAAGTTGTCTCCGATGAGGGTGATGACATTGGTGGGAAAACCCTTGAAGGTAGTGTGTTAAAGGATGGTCAAGTTCTGGGTAAATGTGGTGAAGTGGTAACACAGAGTAAAGAGCCTATCAATGAATGTACTACTGGGAGCAGGGTAAGCAGGTTTGGTAGGTGTATTACAGCTCCCCGGAAACTTGATGGTTTTGTTGTTTTTAAGTAATGTATTATGTGAATTATGTTATTCTTTTATTTGTAACAATGTTGCGTGTGAGTTTCTGTGAAAGTATATTTGTGAACAAAGTATAATTAAGAAGGGAGATGTGTAGCGATGGTGTATCGCTTTAAGCAGGCTCGTGAGTAGGAATAGAATCCACATCTGTAATAGGAATGTTATGGGATGAGTGTGTATTCTAACTCAGTGTCAGTTGTACTGGATGAGCTGCTGATCTCTGGATGTACTCAGTGACCTGGAATAAACATTGAAGCTGTTACTTTAATCTTTGCATTATTCCTCTTTGCCTGGATGAAGTGTGGTATGTCACCAAAAGTCGGGAAAGTTAAAATCCTGCTCAAGGCAGCATGAACAGCAGCAACGTGTAGGAAGAGGACGTGCTTGGCTCTGGTAGTTCAGATCGGCGTCCTGCTGCCCCCATCTGCCACTGAGAAGGTTGTGGCACCGCTCGCTGCTGAGAAAGGCACAGTTTCCTCCCAGGCCTCAGATGAACGCTTTCGGATCTGGAGGAGGAGAGTGACACCGACAGCTCTGAACACGTCCCCTTCATCCCTCAGCTGGTCTCCCCAGGGCCTCACTTGCTCCGCTTGACTGTTCACACTTCCGCATGTGACGCACGCACGCACGCAGTGCTGACTTCTGACAGCGGCTCCAGGGCAGAGGCACGCGCCCTTTCTCATTTACCTTCCAAAGCCTTCAGTGTGAGATGCGCTTGCCTGGCCAAAGAATGTTTTGTGATTGTATCTTGTGGGCTTGGCAGGGATTTCTAGGCAGCCAGCTGTCAGTGGTCCCAGACATTTGCAATAACCACTGACTTCATTAAAAGATAGTACAACTCTGAAACAGTAAACAAGATTTCTCTTTCTGTTTCTGAGCTTTGCTGTCTGAAAACAAAGCAGTAATTCAGGAACTTATCCGATTTTATTAATTCACTTTCAGCAGGCAGCGTCATTTTAAGGATTTTGGGGTCCTGGCCAAGACCTATTTTGGGGGCCTCTTTAGGGAAATAATTTGAATTTTATTGCCCATTTCCTGATAATGAAAGTCCCATGATGCCAACTATTACTACATTATATGTTTAACAGGAAAACCAAATCAGTTGAAATAGTTCTTGCCCAGGACCCGAAAAATCCTTATCATGACGTTGGTTAGGGAGACAAAGTCCATCACGATACTCTCCCAGATCACGTAAATACTTTATACCTGCATCTCTCCCTGTGTCTACTAGTAGACGCCTATGTGTTAACAACGACACTTCTCAGTGCTGAGCTAAGCTCTTAAATTCAACATCCACTTTAGCCAGGGCCAGACTGACCAATGCGGATTGCAAGCTCACTGGTGATTGCAAGCTCCAAGGTCTTTGTGATATCAGCTATTCTTGAGTTATCCCTGATGGGCCAAACACTTGCATCACCTAACAAAGCTTCCAACTGCTCTGAAAATGGGCCATCCTACCAACCCCCTCCCCCCCCCAGTGTGGGTGTTAGACAGCCTTACTTGGCATGCAGAGGGGTCATCACAGCTCTGGACCCCAGTGTTGCTACACCTGCTTCAATATGCGCAGGTGCCCCCCTGTTCAACTCAGTCTCTGTTAGAAATGGGAGTCTCTAGTGGCAGTGGTTTGCACCCTGTCTGAGTAGGGACCCTTCCTTCTAATCAGGATAAGGGAGTTACACACGTAGATAATCCCTGCTCACACCCTTGGTAGCTTAGCACAAGCAGGCAGGCTTCTGTCAGAGGCAATGTGTAAAGCAGTTATACCCAAACCCACAGTAACATAGTGAAAACACTACAAATGGACACCACACCAGTTCCGAAAAATAAAGTATCTTTATCTAAACCCAACAAAACTAAAACGACAAAATCCCAACATACATTTATCAAAATATCACTTCTTCGAGGTTTTAGCAATTCTATTCATAGAAAACTATGGATGCGGGTGTTTTTCAGACAGTACATTAGGATTCGTCAAAATTCACCAAACAAAACAGTCGCAGATGAATGAGGCACAGGGAAACCCAGAGAGGCGATGTGTCAGTTCTGCTGCACGCAGAAGTGTCGCATCGAATCCGGACTGTAAGGGGAAGCGATGCATCGATTTCCAGACGACTCAGGTTTGCGGGTGTCAAACTTGGAGCACGGGTGCGATGCGTGGGAAAATCCAGGCGTTGTTCGTCGATGTGGCGGCGATCCAGGCGCTGCGTCAATTTCTGCAGCTACAGATGGGTAATTTGTCGATTCTTCGAGGTGCACAGTAGGGCTTACATTGGACTTGGAGTGGGAGATTCAGACTTCAGGAACTCGGTGCTCAGGACTCAGGCTGCGGAGATTTCTCAGGCCGCTCACAGACGCTGCGTTTATTTTTTCAGGCGCACCTCAGTGATGCATATGTTTTTCGTCTGCACTGCACTTTGTGATGGGATAAATGGCACTGAAAGGCCGATGTGTGGATTTTCACCAGGTGAACCAGCAAAACAACCTCCAAGGGCCCAGAACTGGAGGTGGCACCACAAGGCAGGTCAGAACTCCTAGCAGTGGAGTTCCAGGATGCTGTAGGTAAAGTCTGTGTGACCCTGAGACTTCTTAACAGTAGGCAAGCTCTACATCAAGCCCTTGGGGTATCTTCTTAATCAGGATACACAGCAAAGTCCAGTCTTTGTCCTCTTCAGCAGAAGCAGCAACTGCAGGCCATCCCAGAAAAGCATCACACAGCAAAGGGGCAGTACTCCTCCTCGCAGCTCTTCAGCTCTTGGCAGAGGTTCTTGTTGATCCAGAAGTGCTCTAAAGGTTTGGGGTCAGGGCCCCACTAGTTATACTACTTTTAGCGTTTGAAGTCAGCATATCTAAAATAAAATGTCACTCTGGATCACCAGAACCACTTCTGCCCTGCCCTAGTCAGGCACACTGCAGGAGGTGAAGATAGCATTGTGAAAGGCAGCCACAGCCTTTGCAGGTGTTAGTGACAACTCCTCCCACCACTCTAGCCCAGGTAGACTCATCAGGATATGCAGGACACACCTGTCTAGAGTGAATGCACAAACCAGCCCCTGTCAGCTACAAACCAGACATTGATTCCACAGGCAGGCAGAGGCAGAGGATGGTTGAACAAGAAAATTTCCACTTTCTAAAGGTCAAAAAACTTGCAATGTTTCCAAGCTGAAATTATTAAATCAACATTTTTACGTAATATTAAATAATATCATTGTCCTGATCTTTTTGTGATTTTTCTGGTTTCATATCATTCAAATAAAATTTCAAACACACCTCTTCATATTAATCGAACCACAAATGTGTATGAGGCACATTTCTGCAGCACTCTATGGCTGCACAATACATTTCCAAAACAACTACTTTTACAAGATATATTCTAACCAAAATATGGGCCAAAAACATTCAACATTAAAAATGTATCTCCAACATGTCCAAAGATTCACGTATTCACATTACATTTACACCAATCAAAACATTTCATTGGTAGTGAGGTCTCTATTCTTAATGTTCTTTCTTTTTTTTCAAGTCCAGCTATAGGGGTTATCTAGCACATTTTATTAAGATAGGCTACCAATTTATTTTTCCGGGATGGCCTACATGCAGTTGTCTCATTGATTGCAAATAATGCCCCATAAAAGTGGCATTTTCAAACACACAATTTAAAAAACAACTTCACTAAAAGAGAGAACCTAAACTCCAAATCTCTATCACTTCCCAATTAAAAGTTACATTTGTAAGATGTTACAAGGCAGCTCCAATTATAACCTTTCAATAGTGAAAAACGAAATGCACATTATTTAACTATTAGGACATGTAAAACACACCACTACATGTCCTACCTTTCACATACACTACACCCTGCACATGGGGGTACCATGGGCCTACCTTAAAGGTGATGTACATGTAAGGAAAGGGAATGTTAGGGCCTGCCAAGTGGGTGTATTTGCCAGGTCGGCATGGCAGCTAAACACTGCACATGCAGACACTGCAGTGTCAGGTCCGAGACACATTTAAAAGGCTACTTGTGTGGGTGGCACAATTAATGCTGCAGGTCCACTATTAGCATTTGACTTACAGACCCTGGGCACACACGGTGCACTTTACAAGGGACTTAGCAGTAAATTAAATATGCCAATCATGGATAACCAATCAGAATCACAATTTACACAGAGAGTTTATGCACTATAGCACTGATTATCGGTGGTAAAGTGCCTCGAGTCCTAAATCCAACAAAAGAAAGTCAGAAAAAATAGGAGGCAAATGGCAAAACGTTTGTGGATAAATCTGCAAAAAGGGCCAGGTCCAACAGTCTCAAGTTGTTTTTTTGTTGTTGCAAAAACACTGCTTCGCCTTCTGATCTTCCTTTAAGTGTGATCTTTTAAGCTTTCTGTGTTTCACATCTTTATTGTCATGTAATGTACGCTTACACATAAGAGGTTGTGACTCAATGTCAATTAACCCGTTCGGTGGGCACGTTGGCCAACGGCCGTCGCAAGCACTACCTGGCTAGTGCTGCGCATGTCCGTTGTGCGACGTGGCCCCGCCCACTCATTAAAACTCCCGCTCCGCCCAGACTGTTTCTGTTGTTGTACCGTTTAAAACAATAAAAACTTGTTTATCAAAAAAAAAACTCCCGCTCCGCGGCGGAATTTGCGCCGCGGTTAACGGGTTAATTAAAAAAAATGTAAACATGAACTTACATTGTCTGAAACATACATGTTCAAAAGCAGCAGACCCTTAGTTACAGTCTGAATAGTTACAGTGGTCCCAGGCAAAATGGAAATTTGCCTGCTGCAGCCCTCTTCACACACTTTCAGGCGTTATGTAGTATTTGGGTTCTGCCACTAGGTGGCATTGTGAAGCTGCTTTATTATGTCACCGTATGAGAAGAACTGGATCACACTCTCCTACATTTGACAGTGTCAGAGCACAATGAAGTCTCTATAGCGGCACTGTGCAGGTCTAATGATGGCAGTAATGAATACTGTAGGCTTCTCTACATTGATCCTTTGTGCCATGTAGAGTTGATGTATGCCCTTGTTATGAAGCATTATGTCTGCAACAATGTCAAATCAATCACCACACTCCCCAGTCAGCCGCATTCTAACCACACCCCACCTGCACATCCGTGCTCACGTGCACCCTGCCTGCTTATATCTACATCCTTGTGCCCGCACAGGGAAAGCCAGCACCTATAATCACAATAAAAAGGCTTGCAATTTGCATATACATAAACTTCCGACTTTAGAGAGGCATGCCAGGCGTTTTGAGAGGCTCAGGGTGACAAATGTATGCAAAACCCCCAAAGCAGGAAGACCTGTTCAAAAGTGTTAAAATAAATGCCCTGGAAAGAAATAGAAACAAGCATTGGCATAGCCAATAGGTCTCGCCTTTGGGACCTTTTAAGTGTTTAGCCATGCAACAGTTGCATAACTAAATTCTTGTAAGGTCCCAAAAGCGAGACCTATTGGCTATGCCAAGCGGCCGTGCGGCCGCGAAAGTGAAAGTACTCGCGTCAAGCGCGGCGCGCGCGGCCGCGCACATGCACTGTAGCTCTAGGCTGGCCTGGTAGCACTTTTTGGAGCCCTCTCAAGAAGTCTCGCCAGAGCAGCGCATGCGCTGGGTCAGGCGAGACCTAAAAATAGCATAAGCAGCATCTGGTGCCATCTAATATTACTAGCCCTGTTAGCTGCTTCGTCCCTATTAACCAGGGCATTCATGCTTTAAAATTCCATGCTTTAAAATCTATATATAAGCGCAGGGCCCTGAAGATCTGTAGGTCCTGGAGAATAATGACCCCTTCCATGCCCCAAACCCTTCCCTTGTGATGGTCCTGCCTTGACCTGCAGGCCAGAAACCAAATGCACAGGAGGCAACTATTACACTCAGCCCTGCATCCATAAATACTGTTAATGTGCAGAGGGTCACACTGCCTGCTTGGGACAGCCAGCCCATTTGGTTTGACCCTAACTTACCCTCAGCCTAAAATAAACTCCATTTTGAATATCATACACATTCTTTAATTGTGGAGTAAAGTAATTTTAAGTTATAATGTTACCTGAAAATTAGATTTATAGTGTGCCCATTCTAGTGTTTATGTATTGTATTATTTCACCCACACCACCCTTCATAGGCCTTGGCTCCCTGCTTTTACTGACCTGTGAAGGTGCCTAGAAAAGAGGTTCGTAATATTCAGTGAGCTCTCAGTGATATCTGGTCGCTGAGATTCCAGGGCCTAAAGGCAACACCTCTTACAAGAACTGCTGAGTGGCCCCTCGGTTCTGTAGACCCCGGAAACAGCCCTGTTCACAGCTGATGTGTCTGCTCTGGATAATGTGGGATAGTTCCCCTCACATAACAATCCACCTGGGAGTAGTCAAAAGCTTTTGTCAAAGGACCAGTGATGAATATTCAAGTTTTTACAAAACATTAGCATTTTCATCTCACCAATATCTAATGTAATCTAGATGCTCGCCATAATAATTGTAAATCCACTTTGTAAGAAGCTTTTTCAACATGCAATACGGGGTTCATCATACAATATGGCAATATCTGTGTGTAGAAAACTAAGTTGTGTCCTACTTAGCATCAGTTGTGGGAACAGTGCACACCTCACAACCTTTTAGATTGGTCTGCCACAAATACAATTTTTATAATTTTTGTATTTCTTATTGCATTTTTCTGTAGTGCAGGCGTAATCTAAGAAGATGTTGGAGTTCACTTCATAGAAAAAGAAAGGTGTGTGATACAAAACAAATGTTTGCCCTGAAGCAAAAGGGTAGACACACGTAGCAGTTTTTGGGGGCATGAGAGCAGGTTTTGGGTAGCGGACAGTGAGGCGAGCCCCATCCTAACCGTGGGGCAGAGGATGGCATGTACACATGTTGATGTATCTTGTAGTAATTAAACGGATTTCTCGGCCAATGCTATTATGCAATTCTGCGACTGTGGTGTTTTCCGCATAATTATAGATTTCTACACTTCCCACACAATCCATCACCTGATGCAGCTTCCAATAAAAAATAATGTTGTTTCTACATTAAAAGGGTAGAAAAATGTCTAAAAAGGTAGTGAAACTTTTTGGCAAGAGAATATTGATGTGTGTTAAAATGGCAAAATTGTACAAATAAATCTGCCACAGAATGCGCTACATAACTTGCTTTTTTCTTGCTGCCACCTAATTTAGTCCTCCAGCAGCACACTATTCCATTGGCTTTGATCATAAGATGCAAACTATCGCTCAAATGCCAGGATCTGAGATAAGTGAGTGGACACAACTGGGGAGTAGCAAGGAAATTACTTACATGTTTTTATAAAATCATTGAGGGCGCCCCTGTATTATAAAACATATCGACTCGTCTCTAGATTGTGCTGAGAAGAGTGTGGCCGAGAGGAAAGGAGTTGACGTCGCATGACAAATGCCAGCATTGATTTGCAAAAGTGTACAGTTAATATGCGGAAATTGGCGTTGAGTGAGAGAACACATGTAGTACAAGGCAGCGCAAGCGCCGGGAGGTTACCCATCAATCAGCGGGTGATCCCCGGGTCCCAGGGGACGGCCAATCGATGCACGGCGCCAGCTAATTGCAGATTTCATCGCTCATCTGAACTAGAAAACAAGGATTTAAAGGAAGGCAGTTGTCAGTACAGGATATTAATAAATATTTAGGCTAAAGCGGAGAACCCGCAAGAGAAGGAAATACCACTAAATGAAAGCGTTTAACCCTTCATCAGGCAGACAGCAAAGAAATGGCTGCCCCCAACGTGCAGTGGCAAGCAGTGCTTAATTTCTGCCGGTGGCTGGAGGTGGTAGAACCCGGCACGTATTTTAGAGGGTCCCAGCACATTTTTCATTATTAGCCAGCAAGATAGAGAAAGGCAAAGAATGGAGAAAAATAGGAAATCTGTGACCAAGGGAGAAGGGGCTGAAAAGGAATATTAAGAGACAGAAAGTGTAGTTTGGAATCAAGAATGGAAAGGCTTCATAGCGGGCAACCCTAGCATTCAGCAGCCCTGCAATCGGCAGTCTGGCATTCGACAGTCCAGCATTCACAAGCCCGGCAGTTGGCAGTCATGCATTCAGCAGTCTAGCATTCAGCAGCCCAGCAGTCGGCAGGCTGGCATTCAGCAGTCCAGCATTCATTAGCCAGGCAGTCAGCAGTCTAGCATTCAGCAGTCCAGCATTCAGCAGAACGGCAGTCGGCATTCTGGCATTCAGCAGTCTAGCATTCAGCAGCCTGGCAGTTGGCAGTCTGGCATTCAGCAGTCTAGCATCCAGCAGCCCAACAGTCAGCAGTCTGCCATTCAGCAGTCTACAATTCAGTAGCTCGCCAGTCGGTAGTATGGCATTCCGCAGTCTAGCATTCAGCAGTCTAGCATCCAGCAGTCCGGCAGTCGGCAGTCTAGCATTCAGCAGCCCAGCAGTCTGAAACCCAGCAGTCGCTAGTCTGGAATTCAGCAGTCTAGCATTCAACAGCCCAGCAGTCATCAGACTGGCATTCAGCAGTCTAGAATGCAGCAGCCCTGCAGTCATCATTCTGGCATTCAGCAGTTTGTCATTGAACAGCCCGGCAGTCTGACATTCAGCAGGCTAGCAATCAGCAGCCTGGCATTCAGCAATCTAGCATTCAGCAGTCTAGCATCCAGCAGCTCGGCAGTCGGCAGTCTGGCATTCCGCTGTCTAGCATTCATCAGTCTAGCATCCAGCAGCCCGGCAGGCAGCAGACATGCATTCAGCAGTCCAGCATTCTGAAACCCGGCAGTAGCTAGTCTGGAATTCAGCAGTCTAGCATTCAGCAGCCCGGCAGACATCAGTCTGGCATTGAGCAGTCTAGCATGCAGCAACCCTGCAGTCATCAGTCTGGCATTCCGATGTCCAGCATTCAGCAGTCTAGCATCCAGCAGTCCGGCTGTTGGCAGTCTAGCATTCAGCAGCCCAGCAGTCGGCAGACATGCATTCAGCAGTCTAGCATCCAGAATCCCAGCAGACGGCAGTCTGGTATTCAGCAGTCTGGCATCCAGCAGCTCGGCAGCCAGCAGTCTGGCATTCCGCAGTTTAGCATTCAGCAGTCTAGCATCCAGCAGCCCAGCAGTCGGCAGACATGCATTCAGCAGTCCAGCATTCAGAAACCCGGCAGCCGCTAGTCTGGAATTCAGCAGTCTAGCATTCAGCAGCCCGGCAGTCATCAGTCTGGCATTCAGCAGTCTAGCATGCAGCAGCCCTCCAGCCATCAGTCTGGCATTCAGCAGTCTATTATTCATCAGCCCGGCAGTCTGGCATTCATCAGCCTAGCAATCAGCAGCCTGGCATTCAGCAATCTAGCATCCAGCACCCCGGCAGTCTGGCATTCAGCAGCCTAGCAATCAGCAGCCTGGCATTCAGCAGTCCAGCATTCAGCAGTCTAGCATCCAGCAGTCCCCAGTCCAGCATTGGCAGCTCCTGTGTTGGACTCCTAAGAAACACTTTGGTCCCTGCACTAATTGTTTTACAAATTAAGCACTGATGACATAAACAGAGGGTTCAATCAGCGGCCTAGAGAGACAGTAGACGCGTGACATTGGTGTGTGTGCAAGCGGAGCAGGAGAAGGCTCGGCGGTGGCATCTAAGGTGTCCCCACCCCGCCACCCACAGGCTTGCTGAACCCTATCTGTCACATTATTTTAAATTAATTTACATATATGCCTAGGGGGTAGAAGGCTGCAACACTTTTAATACTCATAACAAGAAATATTATATTTAACAGGATGAATGGGACAAGTATTTGTTAATAAATTAACATTGAGGGGAGTTGGCCAGGAGCGGCAGTTCCAGTACCCAGTACTAGTTGTAATTAAGAGAGTGAGGACTGAATACCAGTCCCTCCGGGATTACTCCACTGCTGTTACATGGACTGAATACCAGTCCCTCGGGATTACTCCACTGCTATTACATGGACTGAATACCACTCCCTCTGGGATTACTCCACTGCTATTACATGGACTGAATACCACTAACTCCCGGATTACTCCACTGCTGTTACATGGACTGAATACCAGTCCCTCGGGATTACTCCACTGCTATTACATGGACTGAATACCACTCCCTCTGGGATTACTCCACTGCTATTACATGGACTGAATACCACTAACTCCCGGATTACTCCACTGCTGTTACATGGACTGAATACCACTCCCTCTGGGATTACTCCACTGCTGTTCCATGGAGTGAATACCAGTCCCTCCGGGATTACTCCACTGCTGTTTCATGGACTGAATACCATTGACCCTGGGATTACTCCACTGCTGTTCCATGGACTGAATAACACTCACTCTGGGATTACTCCACTGCTGTTACATGGACTGAATACCAGTCCCTCGGGATTACTCCACTGCTGTTACATGGACTGAATACCAGTCCCTCCGGGATTACTCCACTGCTGTTTCATGGACTGAATACCATTGACCCTGGGATTACTCCACTGCTGTTCCATGGATTGAATAACACTCACTCTGGGATTACTCCACTGCTGTTACATGGACTGAATACCAGTCCCTCCGGGATTACTCCACTGCTGTTTCATGGACTGAATACCACTCACCCCGGGATTACTCCACTGCTGTTCCATGGACTGAATAACACTCACTCTGGGATTACTCCACTGCTGTTACATGGACTGAATACCAGTCCCTCGGGATTACTCCACTGCTGTTACATGGACTGAATACCAGTCCCTCCGGGATTACTCCACTGCTGTTTCATGGACTGAATACCATTGACCCTGGGATTACTCCACTGCTGTTCCATGGACTGAATAACACTCACTCTGGGATTACTCCACTGCTGTTACATGGACTGAATACCAGTCCCTCCGGGATTACTCCACTGCTGTTACATGGACTGAATACCAGTCCCTCCGGGATTACTCCACTGCTGTTACATGGACTGAATACCACTCACTCCCGGATTACTCCACTGAGTTCCATGGACTGAATACCACTCACTCTGAGATTGCTCCACTGCTGTTTCATGGACTGAATACCACTCACTCCGAGATTACTCCACTGCTGTTACATGGACTGAATACCAGTCCCTCCGGGATTACTCCACTGCTGTTACATGGACTGAATACCACTCCCTCTGGGATTACTCCACTGCTGTTACATGGACTGAATATCACTCACTCCCGGATTACTCCGCTGAGTTCCATGGACTGAATACCACTCACTCTGAGATTGCTCCACTGCTGTTTCATGGACTGAATACCACTCACTCCGGGACTGCTCCACTGCTGTTACATGGACTGAATACCACTCACTCAGGGATTACTCCACTGCTGTTTCATGGACTGAATACCACTCACTCCGGGATTACTCCACTGCTGTTTCATGGACTGAATACCACTCACTCCGGGATTACTCCACTGCTGTTTCATGGACTGAATACCACTCACTCCGGGATTACTCCACTGCTGTTACATGGACTGAATACCACTCACTCAAGGATTACTCCACTGCTGTTACATTGACTGAATACCACTCCCTCTGGGATTACTCCACTGCTGTTACATGGACTGAATACCACTCCCTCTGGGATTACTCCACTGCTGTTACATGGACTGAATACCACTCACTCCCGGATTACTCCACTGAGTTCCATGGACTGAATACCACTCACTCTGAGATTGCTCCACTGCTGTTTCATGGACTGAATACCACTCACTCCGAGATTACTCCACTGCTGTTACATGGACTGAATACCAGTCCCTCCGGGATTACTCCACTGCTGTTACATGGACTGAATACCACTCCCTCTGGGATTACTCCACTGCTGTTACATGGACTGAATATCACTCACTCCCGGATTACTCCACTGAGTTCCATGGACTGAATACCACTCACTCTGAGATTGCTCCACTGCTGTTTCATGGACTGAATACCACTCACTCCGGGACTGCTCCACTGCTGTTACATGGACTGAATACCACTCACTCAGGGATTACTCCACTGCTGTTTCATGGACTGAATACCACTCACTCCGGGATTACTCCACTGCTGTTTCATGGACTGAATACCACTCACTCCGGGATTACTCCACTGCTGTTACATGGACTGAATACCACTCACTCAAGGATTACTCCACTGCTGTTACATTGACTGAATACCACTCCCTCTGGGATTACTCCACTGCTGTTACATGGACTGAATACCACTCACTCCCGGATTACTCCACTGAGTTCCATGGACTGAATACCACTCACTCTGAGATTGCTCCACTGCTGTTTCATGGACTGAATACCACTCACTCCGGGACTGCTCCACTGCTGTTACGTGGACTGAATACCACTCACTCAGGGATTACTCCACTGCTGTTTCATGGACTGAATACCACTCACTCCGGGATTACTCCACTGCTGTTTCATGGACTGAATACCACTCACTCCGGGATTACTCCACTGCTGTTTCATGGACTGAATACCACTCACTCCGGGATTACTCCACTGCTGTTACATGGACTGAATACCACTCACTCAAGGATTACTCCACTGCTGTTTCATTGACTGATTACCACTCTCTCCGGGATTGCTCCACTGCTGTTTCATGGACTGAATACCACTCACTCCGGGATTACTCCACTGCTGTTTCATGGACTGAATACCACTCACTCCGGGATTACTCCACTGCTGGTACTTGGACTGAATACCACTCACTCAAGGATTACTCCACTGCTGTTACATTGACTGAATACCACTCACTCTGGGATTACTCCACTGCTGTTTCATGGACTGAATACCACTCTCTCCCGGATTACTCCACTGCTGTTTCATGGACTGAATACCACTCACTCTGGGATTACTCCACTGCTGTTACATGGACTGAATACCACTCACTCCCGGATTACTACACCGAGTTACATGGACTGAATACCACTCACTCTGGGATTGCTCCACTGCTGTTTCATGGACTGAATACCACTCACTCCGGGATTGCTCCACTGCTGTTACATGGACTGAATACCACTCACTCCGGGATTGCTCCACTGCCGTTACATGGACTGAATATCACTCACTCCGGGATTACTCCACTGCTGTTTCATGGACTGAATACCACTCACTCCGGGATTGCTCCACTGCTGTTACATGGACTGAATATCACTCACTCCGGGATTGCTCCACTGCTGTTACATGGACTGAATACCACTCACTCCGGGATTGCTCCACTGCTGTTACATGGACTGAATACCACTCACTCCGGGATTGCTCCACTGCTGTTACATGGACTGAATACCACTCACTCCGGGATTACTCCACTGCTGTTACATGGACTGAATACCACTCACCCCGGGATTGCTCCACTGCTGTTACATGGACTGAATACCGCTCCCTCCAGGATTGCAACACTGTTGATACATAGACTGAACACCAGGCCCTCCGGGATCATTCCACCGCTGTTACAAAGGTGCCTAAGATCTTCAATCACAACAGTGACATCATTTCAACATGTACGAGCATGATATACTCTTGGACTTCAGGTAGGCTTCGTACTTCCGGGTCATTCCTGACTCATCTATACTAGAGCTGCCTTACTAGGCACTAGAGACGCTCAGTAGAGCCCGCTTTCTATTACCCATTTATTGGACCACTCACCCTTACGGTGCCTGCTGCCACCTGGTCACCACTCATGATAAAAAAATCCTTGCCCCTCTCATCTATTTTCTTATCAACCCTGTCCCCTCTCCACTCGTCTTCGTGGTAAGGCCACTTCCTGTCCGCCATCGTAGTATATCCCTCCATGCCTTAACTCTTTTTTGTTGACCATGATATATTTTTAACCATCAGACTTTGAACCAGGAGAAAGATGGAAAAACTGTGACAACGGGAGAATGTAGGGTTGAAAAAAAGAACCTGTAGGAGTGAGATAAAGGGGCCGGGTGAGTATGTTGGTGGGAATAAGAGGAATGAGTTGGAATCACGACTACGCAGCCTTGGTATTCAGGACACCTTGCATGCAGCAGCAACGCCGGCCTTTGGGCTTCCGACAAAAATTTAGGCCCTGCACCTATTCTTTTACAAATTAAACACTGATCTATAGGAAACTCAGAAGACCGACATATCCCGCCTCGCACTCTTATACAAAGAGCACTCTGGTGAGATCTTTTACAGCTCATGGTCCAAGCATCTGGAATATAAACCGTGCTCCAAAGCGACAAACCCCAATCCTTCTCCATCTTCAAGAGATCCCTGAAAATATGCTCACAGAGAAACACCCCATTATCTGCTGCTCACTGGTGTTCAACCTTTATCCATCACCGTGTCTCTGAGTTATTTACTCATCTCTAGCCAACGGGTGGAATCTCTATCCTGTGATCACAGATGCCTTCATCGCCCCCATTCTGCACCCCAACTTTACTTATCCTTTTATGCCCCAGAGTTCTCTCTGCATAAAGCACCCTGAATATACTGCTTACAAAGATGTGAGCCATGTACCCAATACCACTGGTTTTGCTTGTATCGCCCTTTTTAAGTGTAGTAGAGGTACACTATGTAATGCGAGGAGTTCTAGTTTGCTATAACTCTGTAAACTTTGGTGCTTAACACTAATACTCCTGCCGTGGACTTCCTAATTCAGCATCTCCAGAGATCCCATCTCCATGGTGACTTCTATATGCTCTCCTGTCGATACTCAGTGCCCCGAAGCCCTCACTGGCATTGACCTAACTTTTTTAATACTCTGGTGTTTACATATCGTGTCTATTGTGCTACCAGACTTGGGATTTTCCTTAACTCCACTTATTGTATTTGTATAATATTTTACTGTATATACGTTAAATCTCTACAGTGCTTGGGACTGTAACGTCCTCCCCAACCCGGAAGCATGCAAATGAATACGCCACAGATGGAGCTCTGTAACAGACGTCTTCATTCATCAGCATACGATCACACACTGCGCTCTCACGATCACACACTGCACTCTCACGATCACACACTGCACTCTCATTGAATCATAAACGTTAATAACCACACCTTAACACCTCCCAACAAGTTACGTAATTCCTCTGCAGTGGAGGCTGGTGACCTTTAAAAGTGATGGGTCGTAATCCTTGCTACGAATTCAAATGAGCTTCTTCTTGAAAGGTTCTCCCACTTTCTTGCACTAAGGGCCTCATTTAACAAGCATTTACAATGCAACGGTCTCGGCATTGTTAAAGTTAGAGCTATTGGCATTGCTCATGACATTATTTTTGTTTATGTTTTTGTTTTTAAATCAATAGCTTAATAACTCTGAAATGCGAGATCTATTGCATTTGCAGCCACACACAGAGCCACACACACAAAGCCACCCACACACACAGAGCCACACACACAAAGCCACTCAAACAAATGAATGTACTATCAAGACCACACAATAATAATGTCACTTATTATGATTCATTAAACACAGTCTATAGGAATGCATGGTGTTTACGACCAGAACTGTGGAGGACTGACACTCTACTATAAATGCCTTACAGTCAGTCCATGTCACACTGCGCACAGGCATTCAATGAACCAGAAAGAACAAGCTCCAAATACGATGTCAGGTTGCTTGGCTGCTTTTCATAAAAAACGTGACTTTGCTGAAGAACCCCAAGGTCCATGAGCCAGTGCCCACTTATGTATTAATGTTTGAGAAAAGGCTCACTAGAGGAACTTAAAAGATAGCATTACTGATAGGCCGAACAGATTCACAAAGCGACAACAGAAGTAACTTTTGTTTTCGCTTTAAATGGATAAAACAGAAAACAATAGATATATTTTCAGCTCACTTTCTTATAAGAAAAGAGCTGCTCCCATTCTTGAGCCCAAGCGGCACAAGTCCAAATGTTCACCGCACCAGACTATATAAAACATGGCTATTGGCCTTTTCAGGTTACTCTAGGGTAGGCTGTCCACCACATCTGCCTCTAGGACAGTGTCACCACAACCACCAGGCACATGCCTTTCAAGCTGATGCCACCGCAGGCTAGGGGTTATGCTGCTGAATCCTACCTCTATTAAACATTCTCTTGGAGTCTGATTTCCAAACAATCGCATCATAAAGTAATTTAACAAGCCTCCACTCTAATGGATGTTTGTGCAGCCCATGTGCCAACAGTGGGGCCAAAGAGCATCTCCCATACCAACGCCCACTTCAGCTACTGGCTTATCCTGGTATCACCCTTTCCCTTCACCTCAACAAGGTGCTAAACACACCCTCTGCAACATGCTGGGCATTGCTTTGTCCCCATGATAGCCGATGCCCTCAGGCCAGCCCTATTCTTTGCCATTACACCGTGTCCTCTCCTTGTCAGCCCACCTCAGCTTCTCATATCTAGATACCGATACAAACCTCCATCCAAGGCTGGCGCTGACCAACTTCCTCTGTCCACCCAGCAAGCCTTATTCCCAAAGACCCAGTCATGATACCATCCAATCTCTTCCTATCCATCTACCCAGGCGCTCAACGACCTATGTCTCCAGACGCTGGTGAACAATATATGCGGGTGAGCAAAGAAAGATTGAAGCGTGGTTAAAGCAAGCTTCTGGCTTCGGGTACCACTGAAACGCAGAGCCACGGCCAATCTGTGGCACAGCTCTTTCGCTCTCCATCCCTCCCTCCACCATAATGCAGCTTTGTAAACAGTGTTATGTATTCAGTCTCCCGTTAATCAAAAGAGAGATCCTGGAATGTACTACAGGCATACATCACGCTAGAAACTTGTCTTATTACTTCTACTGAAATAACGCTTTTAAATTCAACAAAATAATAAAGAGATAACGAGTCGAGGGTTAGCAGGGCAGCTTATGACGTTACACAGGCTTTTCTATTATATTGATACGACTTAGGCCTTCTTGCCTCATGTTTATACTGTGAATAACGACAGTGACGTCTGCTTAATCCAAGTAGTGTGACGTACTTAAGCTGCAGATATTCATTTTGTTTTCTGCCCCTTTTCACAATTGATTCACATAAGGTGTAGCCAACTCGTTTCTACAAAATTCCCCTTCACACACTAAAGTAGATTTAGGAAGTGATCTCTATACACTGCCAATCGGCTTTGTTGATTGAGTGCAGTGAGGAAGCCCTCGGGGGACAAACTATCCACAAAGCAATGCTATTTCCTGTAAACCTAGACACAGGAGAAACAAGCATTTACAATGCAACGGTCTGGGCATTGGTAAAGTTAGAGCTATTGGCATTGCTCATGACATTATTTTTGTTTATGTTTTTGTTTTTAAAACATTTAAAGAAACGGCATTGTCATGAGCAATGCCAATAGCTCTAACTTTACCAATGCCGAGACCATTGCATTGTAAATGCTTGTTTATTTTATGAAATCGAGCTTCAGATAAAATGTCGACCGTTCCATTAAATGTAATATATAGAAATGTACATAACAATAACATTCTTGGAATATCTAATCCACATTTCAAAATTTGGAGAAACTAAAGAGTTTCTTCCCTGCTTATTCAACCAGCATGCGGTAAATGAAAATACTAACTCAACGAGGCGGAAAGCATTCTCAGATCACAAGTGAGGATAAAAAAACGAAGAAAAAAAAGAAAACACACCAAAAGTAACCGACTCGACCTGAAAGCGCGTTTCAATTGTGCTATACGAAATGCACTTTCAGGAGGGCTTGTGGCAGCACTCTCTTAAAACAAGCTGCAATTTCACATAAAGGAGCACCAGTTGCCCTGCCTGTTTAGATGGCGAACTTTAGCGCACTGGACAGAGTCGCACAAGCGTACACGTACACTCAGGCTACTTATGTTGCAGTTCTCACCTATATAAACATCCTCCCCCCCCCCTTCCATACAGACGAGGACACAGCATAACCAACCAAAATAACACAGTGTGCCAATGGACTTGCAAATAGAATACGTAGCCTTACCACCTCCCTCCTCATGATAGATAAAAAAAACTGTCGACGAGGTCTCACCAATAACTGAGTCTGCTTCCTGGAAAGCCGTAAAGAGGCAACCCCTTGCACCGACTCCCGCAGTTGGAGTCCATAAGGGGTAGAGTCCCCAGATGCCACATTCCTTTCCATGGCTATTACAAGCTGGAACAAACCGATTTAAAGTGGTGTCTCTTAAACGAGGCTAAACATGCCAAATTTGGTGTTTAACATATCAAAATCTGCATGTACCGGTATTTATAGGGCCACTCCCTCCTCTAGGTAAATTTGGGAAGGTTTTAGATGCCAAATTTTACCTAAGGAAAATTGCAGATTATCTGGTATTTACCACAAAACTTGTAATTCCGATCCCTGCGCAAACAGTAGTTAGCGCAGGGATCGGAAAAGAACGTGTCACTCGAAACAAGGAAAGCAGATCCCAAATACGATCACCAACCGTCCCCTACTTAGGCGAACCAACCATGTATTCATCCACTCGTTATAGCTAGTCTTCAACGGATGTCATTTGTCCGTAATTTTAGCACTTCCGGGTCGAATTTAACAGCAAATCTCAAGGCTCAACGTATTCCAGTAGTCGCCTGGGAGTGGGCGGTACTGCTAATGTATAGTCATCTAGCATAGGAGTATTAGGAGCATCCCAGCCAATCCTAGTGCGTCATTCAGAATTCCTACGTGCTGATTGGCTTCTGAGTCCAAATGTGTTGGATACGTTCACCCTCCCTGGAGAGACGGGTTAAGGTTTAGCTGGAATCTCAGTTGATCCGAGTTAATTAGTTAATTTACCGGTGTGGGATTGTGTGTTTCGGGGTGTACAGTTCAGGTTTGACTACTGCCGCGCTGCAGGTGATAGAAGTGAGCTATTGCTGGACCTTCACTTGCCTACTTAACAACTCTCAACCGAGCACGTCCCTTAGGTCTTTGTTTTGTGGCTCTAGCGTGGCGTGAGAGCCTGGCAGTGTGCCATCGTGGTACGGGAGAGCGCGAGAAGTTGCTGAGCCAATACACGATATAGAGTGAGAAAAGTTGTCCATTTGAAACTTTTTTGCCACGCTTAATATGATTATAACAGACCTGTTTTAACGGACATGGCAATGATTTTAAGCTAAGGTCCGAGATTATTTAAAAGGGCAATGAATAAGTGGTTTTATTTCTAAACAAGGCAGAGCAAAAGGCACACCACCGCCTTTCTCCGAGGCAGAGCAGAAATGCCTCGGAGAAACGCAGCGTCCTTTTCGGATTGGGGGCGTGTTTTGCTGTTGTCTCCTCCCTGAGACTTCTCGCAAAAAACACGCCCCCCGATCCGAAAAGGACGGGGCCTAATCTGAATGACTGACCTCTTCTCCAATGGCTGGCCAGCATTCAAGAGGCCAGCCAATGGAGAACAGGGGAGAAGAGGGGCGGGTTCAAGCCCCTCTTCTCCAAGTCATTAAATCTCCGGACTTCCGGTTCTGCCTTTCGGCAGACCGGACGTCCTCGACCTAAAAAGATTTGGCGTAGGGCAGTGGCACAAGTCTTTTTGCTGCACTGCCCTATGCCAAATCAAAAGTGCAGGAATGCACCGTATCTACAAGATACGGTGCATTCCCGTCTTTTCAGCCAGCGCTGGCGCACAATTTGGTGCCTAGTGTCAACGCAGGCACCCTTATTCTGCGTTGTTGGCAGATTGTTTTTGTGCAGGAAGGGACATCTTCCTGCACAAAAACAATCCATGTAGGAGTTGTCCTTGTTATATTTGTGCTGCAGAATGCAGTACACATGGAAAGAGGAAACATCTAGGAGAAATTAAAACATTTCTCCTCATTACACCTGCTCTGGAGAGGTGTAAGGTTTTGGAGCTTCCCCAGGTTTACGTGACTTTGTAAATCTGGGGCAGTGTCAAAATCCATGGGTGTTGAGTGGGAACACCCACTGCAATGCCTATGGAACGCCTCCTTGACACATAGTAAGGCATGCAGCTCTTTTCGCTGCCTTGTCTTACTCCATTTCTAGGAGGCCATGCACAGCCACACTGGGTGGCTTTGCGTTTACTCATAGATATGATTGAGATGCCTGTGCGTCCAGAGCGTCTAAAAAAGTGACGCTCTGGTGGCACAGGCCTATTGTAAATAACCCCCTAAGTTTACTGTCTCACTTTGACTCACTCAGTCTCACTCTGTCTCACTAATTCACACAGTTTCACTCATTCTACTATGACCCACTCTGACTCACCTAGTCCCACTCATTCTGAATTACCCAGTCCTACTGTGCCTCACACCCAGTAACAATCAGTTGCACTCACTGTCATGCTCCATCACTCACTCACATTCATTCTCACACATACTCATCCTCACTGTCACTCATTCTCGCTCACTCTGACTTACTCCTTCACGGACTCTCACTCACTTTAATTCACACGCATAGTCACACAGGCATGCTGACAGTGCTGGAATGGCGCAGGCACCTTCATGCACCTGTTTCAGCAATCAAACAATGTCACTAGCTGCCTCGGTATGTTGCAGGACCCGAAGCTGGTCTGCATTTTATTTTTATTGTACAAAGAGTGAATAATTATTCACTCTTCTGATATAATAAAAATGGACCACAAAACAAGGAGGGTGTTCCATTGTTCTATCCATCCATCCATCCACTCATACATCCCACCATTTACCCTTTTACTCAGCCATCCATTCTTCTATTCACTCATCTATCTATTCATGTATTCATCCTTCCATCAATTCACCCTTTTACTCATCCATCCATCCTTTTATCTAGACATCCATCTACCCTGCCTTTCACTCATACATCCATTGTTTTACTCGTCCATCTTTAAATAAATCCTTTCACTAATTAATCCTTTCACTGATCCATCCATATTTTCACTTCATCCATTCACCCTTTTACACGTCCACTTATCCATTCATCCTTTCACTCATCTTTCACCTATCTATCCTTTCTCTCATCATCCATCAGTCCATCATTTCACTCCTCCGTCCATTCACCCTTTCATCTATCCATCCTCCCTTTAACTCATACACCCTCTCTCTCTTTCACTTTCCTATTCTTACATCCATCCTTTCACTCATTCATCCGTGCATCTATCAATCCAGTCATCCTTCCTTTCACCCACCCTCCCGAGTTCATTATGAGCCTGTCTGCCAAGCTGCAGACAGAAGAGGCCCATCAAGAACCCCACTCCTTGTGTAGGGTGAGGATGCCCTTGATGCAGAGGCTTAACTGCACACTTACCTCTTAGTCCACCAGTGCAATTGTTGTCCATAGCTGGTTCCTTCCTTCTCTTGGGCCTCTATGGGCGAGATAAGGAGCACTCAGTGTGCTCAGCTCCATAATGTTTTTTTCAAAGTGAAACCAAATGCAGTACTAAACATGTGTTACTGCCAGGAGAGCAGCCCCCTGCACCCCTCCTACAGCCTGCCCCTCTGTTATAATCAACAAAATGATGCCACCGACTCCTTCCTTGTCCCCACCGGCCTGCCCCACCCCAAGCCAATGAAGTGCATGGAGTTTTGAAACTCCTCCCAGGGCCACTGTTTATGCGCCCCAGAAGCAACTGTGTCCATGGCATTCTAATTCAGCACTCCCTGTCATGTGATGTCACTGCTGTAGCTTGTACCTGCAGGTGGAAGAAAACCTTGCCTGGGCCTCAGAGCTGTAAGTCCTTTTCAGCTGCTGTGTTTTTTCCCTGTTCTAGCCTCTTCCCCCAGGGTGGCAGAGCAGCGCCCCTTTTGCCCATGAACACTAGTTGCCACAGTTCCGCTGTTGACTCCGTCCGGAACTGCAAGGGTCCTAGTGCACAGTCTCACGTCACTACACGGACCAGCCTAGGTCTAGTTCTCGATGCAAAGGGAATAACTCAAAGACATGCCCCTCCTCCTGCAGTGCACAGAGTACTGGCATCCCTGCAGGTCCACTCTGTGCATTCACACTGCTCTCAGCCCTTTTCTTTAGCATAGTTCTCATTTCTCAAGCCTGAAGTGTGACCGAGTCATTACAATGCTTGCAGGTTAAACCTTTCTGTCCCAGGGGGTCTCTCAGCTTCTGAGGCCTATAAATGATGTGTCAGGCACCTGGATAGAAACATCTGTTTGTGTATGCAGATGCTGGGCTTGCTGCAAAGTCCTGCAGTCTTGTTTCTCTGTGAATGGAATTCTCCTGAAATAACCCCCCTCGTTTGGTTGCCCAACAGCATCACCTCTGGTACAAATGTGCATTTACACATAAGACATATCCTGTCTCTCACAGAAAAACTAAGGGGCATATTATCAATCAGGCCTTAAAATTATCGCCGGTTTAGCGGCAGAAAACTGCTGCTAAAACGGCGATAATAGGCTTGATAATATGCCGCAGAGAATTCCAATAGAAGCCCATGTTGGCACCAGAACATGGGCTTCTATGGGAATTCACAAGGGCATATCATCAAGCCCATTATCGCCGCTTTAGCGGCGCTTTTCTGCCGCTAAACCGGCGATAATTTTTAGCGCTGTCCTTGATAATATGCCCCTAATTGTCTCTTGAAAGGAAGAGGTGTTTGGAGGAAAGGTTCCTCCCCATTTTCACTCTTACACTAGTTTTGTTTGGAGCACTCTTAGGTGTCTAAATTTGGCAATGGTTGTGAACACCAACAAAATTACAACTTTGTGAGTGTTACCATCATTCATCGTTCCCCCGCCTGTGGGTTCAAGTTCCTATCTGCGACTGCGTACGTAAAATGGCTGAAAATCTGCCAACAAAGCGACTTCCTGCCAGCTTGAGAGCCATTTACAATCACAGCATTTTGATAAATTTTGAATCTGTGAATCAGATTGCGGCATTGAGAGCTGTTCTCACATATTTGCATGTCTAAGCAATGCTAACGTGCGACAACACCTTTGTGATTTAGTCCAGCGCTGTTACTGGTTTGCCAGGAGGGAAAAGGTGTAGTTCCTTTGCCAAAGAAAGGCCAGGGTCACAATTTTTACACTTCCCAAAGTTGAGACGTTCGATCATTTTGTCTACCTTTACAAAGGGAGCAAGGTTTTGCACAGTGCCTCATTTGAGCCGGTGGTGTCCGGTGCTCGGCACCTAATTGTCAGCACCGGCTCTAGTGACCGTCCACCATATGATGGCACTGTCTGTCTAATTTAGATATGAGCCCAGCTACAGTGTTTAATAAGTCAATACCCATTACAAAATGAGTAATACCTGCCGCTCGCCCCAATATTATAGCTTTGGTGGCCTTGCATTGTCTCGCTTTTAGGCGTGCAGTGGTTAGTCGTTGTGTTGGTGCTGGTATTAGCAGCACTGGCGGGGGCAATGGGTTGTGCAAGCCGCAGCGGCCTCCCAAAAAGGGCCCTAGCAATTCATTTTTTAAATAAATTAAGCACTGGCTTCTGCAGGAAAGTTATGTTATGTTTTGTTAAATAAATTTATATCGCGCTCAGCTACTCTGCAGAGTGTCCCGGCACGTACAGAGGTAAAGGAAAAGTGTGCCAGAAGGACAACTAAAAGAGGAAAGTTTTTAGCTTTTTCTTGAGGATCACATGATCCTGAATGCTCCGCAACGCCAATGGCAAAGCATTCCAGGCCAGACCAGCTTCCCTGACAAGTGAACAACCACCAGCCTTTGACGATTGAATCTGGGGGTCTGCTACAGAAGTTGAGAAGAGGAGCGCAACTGTCTCACTGGATTGTAAAAGGCAAATCTCTTCTGAAGGTAAATGGGGCCCCTGCCATAGAGAGCCCTGTGGGCGATGGAGAGCATTTTAAATTGAATTTGGGCCTCGACAGGAAGACAGTGCAGGGAGCGCAAATGGACACGCACACTGCACCTGTTGGACAAGCCTAGCAGGAGTCTGGCAGCAGAGTTGTGGACTACCTGCAACTTTTTTAGGAGGTAGCCAGGGATGCCCACATAGAGGGCATTAGCGTAATCAAGGCGAGATAAAATCAAGGCACGGACCACCGTTTCTTTAGCAGATCCTGGAAGAAAGGGAAGAAACTTTCTCAGTGCTTTCAAGGTGCCGAAACAAGTCCCAACGAGCTTCTTAACTTGTGTGGAGAAGTTCAGGTTCTCAGAGAACCAGATCCCTAGATTTTTTGCGGAATTGTTCCCTGCACTAGGCAAGGGGAAGCCAGGGGGCCACAGCTTCGCTCTGAAGTCGACTGGAAAGGTCCCATACAGGAGAACATCTGACTTCCCTTCGTTGCACTTCAGCTGAGCCTGGGCCAGCCAGTGGAAGACAGAGGCTAAACAGTGTTGAGCAGACAGGTCTGATTCATCGTCTCTTCCCCAAGAGAACAAGAGCTGGGTGTCGTCAGCGTAGGCCATCACCTTAGCCCCTAATGACTCTGCTAGATAAACCAGCAGTGAAACATAGATGTTAAATAGGAGGGGACTAAGGGATGACCCCTGCGGGACACCAGTGGCCCTCTGCCGAGGCACTGAGGCCCACGGAGTTATCCTTCAAAGTGTTCCTACAGAATAACCTTCCTGCATAATGTAGGCTTTGCTGGATTTTCCCACCACAAAAAAAACTACTTTTTAATGATTTTTCCACCAACGACTTTATCTTTGGGAATTTGATGAAGATTAAGCAGCATGCAAAGTTTTTTAAAGACAAAAAGTAATATGAATAGGACAATTTACTCAGCTTCGCCAACCCCTACTAATTTTATGGTCACCACGATGAAAGCCTAGAATATGTACTGCTTTGTTCCGCAGACATTTCTGCAGCTCCTGCAGGATACCATCCTGCTTGCTTGCAGTATCATGCGGGAATACGATGGATATTATTTGAAATGTATCCTATTAACTTTAGATATTTATGCATTGTCATCTGAGCTGTCCCTGCCAAACCCCTCATACTAAGGTCCATACTTAGAGATTGGCGGATTGGATAGTCCGTCACAAACGTGCCATAGGATATAATGCACTTGTAATACGACAGACGTGATATGAGTTACATTTGGAATGGAGCATCCCCCCTTATCTTCACTTTTCCAACATTTTTCATCTCTGTCCTGATTGGTTTCTTCAGTTCTGGCCTCCAGTCTCTACCACTGTAATATACAGCAGCCATGTCTGCGTCCTATCCTGCTTGAGGACCCCTGCGCCCCTTACTACTAAGTGGTTAGGCAGAATATAGGGGCAAGTAGCTTATTTTTATACTTTGATTGGCTGTTCCTTCCTCTGACATCATCAACTTTGGCTCAACACACATCACGTGGGAAAATCAACATTTCATTTCACCTTCCTTCGTCACTTTCATGCTCAGGTGAAGACATGTGGGATTATTCATGAGGTCACTTGTAATGTGCCAGGAGTGATCCAGCCATGAGAGGAGCTTGTAGTGTTCGTCGCTGCCTTTTCCATGCCGGCCAGTTACCCCTTTTCAGCCTGAATCTATTGTACACGGGTATCGTCTTATTGTTCTGAGTTGCTGCACCTGCTCACTGCCCACCACAGACTTCCTCTGCACTTAGGCAATGTGTAAAGTATTTATGCCGCATACAAACAATAACAAAGTGAAAACACAACACAAGAAAAATCCCAATGCTATTTACGAAAACTGAGTAAGTTCCAATAAATACTATGATACCAGCATGACAACATTCCAATCAGTAGACCTGGAGGTATTGATTTTTAACATTTTCCAGGACAATAGCAGTGAGTAACTCCCCGCTCATGACGTCACTAGTGACAACTGACCCTCCGAATCCACACAAACCGCTTCCACCCCAGTTAATACCCCTTCTGTAATCATAGAGTTCTGTAACCTTCTTTCTGTCCAGGGAAGACCACCCTGGAGTATTGAAGCGGATGCATTTACCTGTACATTCACCATCTCTAGAGCTGTGCAACATAACACAGATGACTTACTTTAAAATTGCTTTGTGATAAACAAATGAAACTGCTCTCAATTTTATTCATTACCTGTGTGGAATCTACTTTTTCAGAATCAACAGAGCATAAAGCAAAGCATTGCGTGTTCTACAGGTTTCCACAATACGTTTTATTTGATTTTTATAATTTACTTTTTTTGGGAAACTTTGATATAATGCAATGCATGTCTTCAATATTTACGTGGCCAGAGTCAAATAAACTCTACGGTAATCCAGGGGCGGTGGGTGAGATTTTAAAGTGGTGGGGCGCAAACGAAATAGCATACAGCGCCGTAGCAAGCGAGCGCAGCGAGCGAGCCCGAACCCCAAAAGGGGGGTTTCGGGGGGTTACCCCCCCCCCCCAAGTAAAGTTTGAAAAAAAAGAAGAAAAATCGTGCATTTTCAAGCAAATTTGAGAAAGCAGGAAGGTTAATAAAGCAATTGTGAAAGTGCAGTTATTACATTAATAGATGGCATAACATAGGTAGCTGCTTATTCAGTATTACCACAGAGCTTCATACATTCTGTCCTATTATGCTCAGGTGCTGAATTCAGACTATAAGACTCATGGAAATCTCAGCTCTAAGAGTAGAAGAAGTTGCACAGCAGTGTAATGGTTGCCAGGCTCGTTCCGCAGGAGCGTCAGGAACTTGAAGAAAAGTCCACAGTCTTCCCCTACGGCCTTCCCACTCTATTAGACTCTAGAGTAACGAATGGCAAACAAGGGGAAAACAGGGAAACAAAACAAGGAAAGGCGGGGGAAGAAAAACAGTCTTACAATATACTGAATATAAAAGAGGCAGCGCAATGCGCTGTTACCGTGATTCTGGTTGAGCTGAGCTTTGTACACACACTTCACATAGGTGTTTGCCCGTGGTGGGTAGATGGGGGATGGCAGGTGGCCTTTCTAATGGGGTAGTTCACGCAGTGGCGTAGGAAGGGGGGTGCGGTGGGTGCGGGCGCTTCCCCGTGCACCATGTGTAGTAGAATTTTTGCCAACCCCCTGTCTTGGCCAATATGACTTCTTTGTAAGTGACAAATGGACAGAACTGGGGAGTTCCGCTGCAAGTGAAGACAAGATGTCAGGTAGAGTAGACACAGGTGGGGTTTAAATGGATGTGTTATTTAATACGGTTTAAGGACGACCCAGGCGCGCAACACCCATTGGGCTCACCAGGCTTCAGCCCCCCCCCCCCGTCATGTGTGTCAGCCCAGCTGAGACAGCCTCGCGGGCTGGCGTCTGTCTAATTTCAGCCGGACCCGAGTACAAAGTGTGTTTTCACCCCTTCTTACAGCCACTCTGCCTATGGCTTGAAGACTTAGCCCCCGCCGAAATCTTTTTCAGCCCCCCCCCCCGAAATTTGGCTCTAGTTGCCCACCTGGGACGACCACATGTCAGTTACTTACTGGGATTACAGAAGGTAACTCCAGATCAAACTGGTCAGATTTAGCCATTGTTCTGAAACTTTATCTTTGTTTTACGTGTCAAGTATTCAAACAAAAATTGCAATGTCCCTCAGTCGTATATCTAAAGCAGACCAGTTCTGTTACCTGGAAACTAAAGATTTAGTAATCTGGAAATTAAAGATGCATTTCTTATTTGTAATAATTCATAATCCCAGGCAGGTTGACATTTTGTTGAAAGTAGCTCTTCAGCTGGAAAGTGCTTATTACTTACTGTGTACCATCTTTATTGCATCGATACTGGCATTTAACACTCAATATATCTCAAGCCCGTGTGCCGTGCCGTGCTCTGACTGAGAATTAAACCCAAGCGCCTGTTTTTCTTTTCCGAAAAACTGATGTGAGATTTGTTTTTCTCACTAAAATGAAAAGTCTTCTGCAGCAGGGGTTAATAATCAGGCACGCCTGCTCCACATGCCTGTTTCACAACATGCTGCACGTCCGTAGAATAAAATGAAATGATTCCCGCCACTTCGCTGTGAAAGGGAGATATCGTAGTAGAGGGATCTCCAATCTCTTCTGCAATGAGGGCTACTTTTTATCAACGAAAATTATCTCGCAATACTAGGAAATGTAATAACTGTTACAGAAGGTACCACATCAGACATGATCATTACATCACCCACTTCAACTCCTTCAGTCCCACACTTGAGCCACCCCGTTCTTCCTTCCCAGAAACTGCAGGAGCTTGTCTTTTTTGAGGAGGAGAAAATCACTGAGTCTGGTAGGCCAGGGAGTCAGGGAATGAACGCATGGTCCCTTTTCGAGCCGTGCTTTATTAATGGGAAAGTTTTGTGATTGCAAAAATAAAATATACTCGATTTTAAGGGGGAGCCTGCGAGCATGAATAATTTAATCGTCAGTGCATGAACGGGCACCCGAGTTGAATTTTAGACAAAATGTCTATAACTATTTTAGAAGCATGTTTTATTAAGGCTTGTAACATGTCGGTCTCCCAATATTTGGACAGTCGGGGCTCGCAATACGCGCGGTGGGGGAGGCGCGGGGGGATTTGTCGCGCCGGGGGATTTGTCGCGCGGGGGGGGTTGCGCTGGGGGGGTTCACGCGAGGGGGGGGGGGTTTAAAAGTAAAGTTTAATTAAACAAAAAAAGTGAAAACTTACCTGACTGCCGGGTCCGTGCTGCCTCTGCTGTGAGTTCCTGTGCCGGGGTCCTCCGCCGCGTTGGCGCCTTCGTGAGTGGCTGGTGCACCGTGGCAACCCTCTCAGCCAATCCAGACGCTGCTCCAGCAGCGCCAGGATTGGCTCGGGCATGGACTGTCCCTACCCATAGGAGAACGGGGGCTGCGGCCACTGACCAGTAGCAGCGCTCGCCCTCGCTCGCTCTCATAATGCAGGGCACTGCAGGCTACACTAGTGCGCATGTTCGGGCTGGTCACAATCCAAACCTGAACATGCGCACTGGGCCTGCCCTGCTGCTGCTGTCACTTAGTCTGTGTCTAACCCAACCCTCTAGTGCTGCCCCACCCCCTTCAGCAACACGTCCTCCTCCTGACTGACTCCGGCCGGCGGCCGGTGAAGACGTCAATCTTCCTCCGTGTCCATGGTTAGTGGGGCTACGCCCCAACGCCCCAATGGACGCACCGCGGCTGCGGTAATCCTTCAGCTCGGGGTCACGTGTGCGCGGTGCCCAATGGGAGGGCTGGCCCCATGATTGTCTATAATCACACTCACCAGGGGAGACACAAGGGGCCTGAGCTAGACTCACAAATAAACATAACTCTCAGGAGAGAGGTTATACATAGGTGTAAAAAGAAAGTAGAAACGTAAACATCTGTGCATCTACCTATGTAATTTATGCATCTTACTTATAGGCCCTAATTCATGTTGGGACAAAGCTACAATGTGAATTCAGTGGCACAGTGTGTGAGGTGGACCCATCTGAGACATGCCAGTGCCATACAGGGATAATCAGTGACGTCAGCACTCAGCATAAGGCAGCTAAAGCTATCTGGAGCCAGACGCTGAAATGAGCATCTCCATAAGGAAGTTTGTTTCAAGCGGCAGGACAAAATGATGTCTTAAACACATAGGGGCAGATTATTTTAAACTAATGCAGCACGGTGCAGCACGTAATTTTGCTGCGCCGTGTTGAGTTAGTTTGGAAAGCACAGTGATGCGACATATTTACAACAATATGACCCATCTCTGTGCTTCCCCCTGCGCTGGCGCACAAACTGCAGCCATGCACCGGCACCCTTGCACCATGGTGCAAGGATGGCTGCGTCGTGGGGAGATTGGTTTTGTTCAGGAAGGGTTCCCTTCCTGCACAAAAACAATCTGAAATGCAGTTTTTCAACTCATATGTGTGCTACATTAGCACACATATGAGTTGAAAAACAGCATTCTTTCAATGATTGTTTATGTGCAGGATGGGAGCCCTTCCTGTTCATAAACAATCATTAGAGGTGATTTCCTCTTTCTATGTGTGCTGCAGAATGCAGCACGCATAAAAATAGGAAACAACAAGCATTTACAATGCAACGGTCTCGGCATTGGTAAAGGTAGAGCTATTGGCATTGCTCATGACATTATTTTTGTTTATGTTTTTGTTTTTAAAACATTTAAAGAAACGGCATTGTCATGAGCAATGCCAATAGCTCTAACTTTAACAATGCCGAGACCGTTGCATTGTAAATGCTTTTTGGTTTTCTTTTGATGGTGACGGTTATATGTTGTCTGGGTATTGATGATGCGTGTGCGCAACATATTTCGAGACGAAGATGTGCGAGTCATTTTTATTATTTAGTGATTACATGTGTTTGTAATGTTTATTCGGTAATGACGCGTGCCTTTTATATGTATTCTTCAGTGAGAAGTTTGTGTTTCGTGGTGACGGTCATGGTGATTCTATCCTGTTGGTGACGAGTGTAGTTTATCTCTGGTGATTTCCGCTCAGTGTAGATCGTGTCATTGTGATAAAATTTTGCCGTATATTCTGTGACGTGTGCGTGTGAATGTTTGCGTATAGTTTGCATTCTTGGATGGCGGTCCATGCGTCATGTATATTGCCGCTGAATGTTGCAATGGGATTTCTCCTGGGCGTGTGTGTTGAGAATGAGGTGTGTGTATTTCGTATTATTTCCCGGTGATTTGGGGCTAAGCGTCTATCTTGTGACTCTTAACCCCTTCCATGCTCATGACGGAACGGTTCCGTCATGAGCATCGGTTGAGCTGTGCTCATGACGGAACCGTTCCGTCATGGCCCCGCCCGCGCTCGAACCCTTCAGCACCGCGGGGGAATCCGCGCAGCGCTGAAGGGGTTAAGCACAGGGCTGTGTTTCAGAAGCAGGCCAAAGCGAACGAAGGGGTTAATTCCCCTAATATTTTACCATTAACGACCCCCACCCCCAAGCCACAGCAGGCAGAGCTGCTGCGAGATGCTTTTCCACGGAAAGTGCCAGACTAGACTAAATATTTTTTGGACAGCTTTTGGGGGCAGGGTGCAGCATTTACACCTCCTTGCATAGAAAGAGTCTCTCTGGACAATAACTTCTGAGCTGCTTATAGTGACCGTCCTTCCACCCCCCCCCCCCCTCCA
Source organism: Triturus cristatus (assembly GCF_964204655.1). Lineage (NCBI taxonomy): Eukaryota > Metazoa > Chordata > Amphibia > Caudata > Salamandridae > Triturus > Triturus cristatus. Next base: position 1,805,008,076 of record NC_140589.1, read on the forward strand.
CACACACGGGCTGAGCGGTGTGTCTGCCTTTTTGCAAACATTTTTAGTAGCGCTTAGAGGGCAGGCCCTTCTAGGCGTGAAGAGAGGCCTTGCTTGGGGAATGGACTACAACATGAATCTATAGAAAAATGTTCGTAGTTTTGTAAGCGTTTCACCAGACGCAGCTCCAGTACACTGTACTTTGACCCTCTCACGCAGCCCCACCCAGTACCCTGCACTTTGACCCTCTCACGCAGTCCCTGTGTCCTCTCACGCAGCCCAAGTACACTGAAAGTTTGACCTTCTGACGCAGCTCCAGTATCCTGTAGTGTAGTTTGACCCTGTCATGCAGCTCCAGTAGACTGTAGTGTGTAGTTTGGCCCTCTCACGCAGCCCCAGGACCCTGTATTTTTTTTTACCCTCTCAAACGTTTGCAGGAGGCTGGGGACAAACGTGTCTGCTCATGGATTACAAACGGGGGCTCTCTAAGAAACACAAGGGCACGCGGTGTACTAGTGTCCCCTCAGGTGGGACCACAGGAGTGGGAGGAGAGGTGAATGGATAAAGATAGCATACAAAAGGAAGAGCAGTGAGAGGGAAAGAGGAAGGAGACAGCGATAAACAGACCTGAGAGAGAGGGAGCGAGACAAAGCCTGCCACGGGCAACGAGAGGACGACAGCGTAAGATGGCCTGAGTGCGAGGTTAAGTGCGAGACAGAGCAACAGGAGAGAACGCGCGGGAGAGAGGTGGCAGGCTCGAAGCGAGAAAGAGACCGCGAGCGAATCAGAGAGGAAGGGTGGGAGAGAGCGAGAGAGATGGACAGTCAGTGGGGCAGAGAAAGAAAACAGAAGGCGAATAAGAAAGCAGGAGAGAAAGAGAGAGTTCAAAGGAGAAACAGCAAACAGAATATGCTTAGCAGGCGTTTGGGAGAGTGATGCGGAGAAAGGGAGAGATGAAAGTGGGTAAGAGAGAGGGGAGTGTGAGCGAGAGAGAAGGGAAGAGCATCGGAAGGGAAACGGACGTAGAGCGCAGCTGCCCAACTGCAAACTTGCCGAGTTGACCACCGCCTTTCTCCGAGGCAGAGCAGCGTCCTTTTCAGATTCGGGGGCGTGTTTTGCTGTTGTCTCCTCCTTGAGACTTCTTGCAAAAAACACGCCCCCCGATCCGAAAAGGACGGGGCCTAATCTGAATGACTGACCTCTTCTCCAATGGCTGGCCAGCATTCAAGAGGCCAGCCAATGGAGAACAGGGGAGAAGAGGGGAGGGTTTAAGCCCCTCTTCTCCAAGTCATTAAATCTCCGACTTCCGGTTCTGCCTATCGGCAGACCGGACGTCCTCGACCTAAAAACGAGGAGAAATGAATACATTTCTCCTCGTTGTGTCTCCCTACGCCTCCCCTGGGGAGCCGTAGCATTCAGACGCATTTCCAGATTTACGAGGAATCGTAAATCTGGAAATGTGTCTCGTTCCATGGGTGTTGCGTGGGAACACCCACAGCCACACCCATGGAACGCCCCTTTCACGCAAAGTGCTGCGTGTTAAGGGGCCGTATTGACAAGCTCAGGAAAAGCCACGCAGGGTGGCTGTTCCTGTCCTTGTAAATATGGGGCAGTGTATTGCGCTGCCAGTGCGTCACAAAGAGTGACGTACTGGCAGCGCAAGGGGCTTGTAAATATGCCCCACACACATTATAAAATGACCTTCATGTTGTGGCTGAAAACGTACATTGTGGGATGGTAAGTATAGTTTGACGTAGTTTGTCACAATTTAATTTTTCTGGCCTTTCATGCAAGAACACGCAATAAAACTTACCATTTAATGAAAGAAGGATAATTAAAGAGCAGTTTAGCAGAAAATAAACAAATCCAGTGTGTGTCAGTTTCAGTCACCTAACAGTTGTATGCAGTGAGCTAGGGTTAGTGTGAAAGTCGGGTCTGGGAGGCTGTGAGTGATTATAAATTTGGGGTCCCCTTGCAGACCTGCCTTTGCAGACCCTGATTGGATACCACAAACTCCCACCAGCCCAGAAACATTCATTCTGTGTTATACCTCTTATCAGAAGTGGCCGCTGATTCTACTGCAGTCTTATCATAGAGACGCTTGAATATGTAATATTCCTTTTGAGGAGACAACCTGACTTGCTTCTTCACACCAAAGCTGCAGTGTTGACTACGTCTGTGGTTGGTTAATTTATAATGTTTCATTCATTAGTGTTTATTCCCATTTAGTGCCAGCTGCCCGGCGCCTCATAACAACCCAGGCAGTCCTGTGTTAGAGAGTCTGCCTGGAAAGGTGGAATGGGGACCATTTTATAGCTGCACTCGAGTTTCGGGAGATTGTTCATCAGGCATCATGACAACATCATTAAATAACAACAAAAATCAGGTATCCATGTGCCAAAATGAAACCAAAAACGGAGGGAAAGTTGCCAAGGAGGGGAACCTTTTCAGTCTATGTACAGCAGCATCTATTTTTTCTGTCTTTATTGGCCACTATATTACGTATGTGGTCTGGCACATATTAAATGCTCCATTTGTGTACAATAATACAAATTAAAATCGGCGATCTAAAACATTGGCCTCTCAGGGTCCAGTCCTACTAAATGATGCAAAGAAGAGACCCAGTCACAAATGTAGTTTTAGCCGTAAATGTAAAGTTACTGGGGCTAATGCCTCATTTACACCTGCCGCTGCTTAACAAAGGGATTCCTTGTGGGTGTAAATGCATTTACCGCACCGGATTTTCGACCACGGGAGTAGAGAAATCCACACTAGTACTCCTTACTGAAAGGGTGGGAATAGGTCCTTCCACAGCCTGGCTTGCCTTGGAACTATGAGTGCGTCCACAAACATGCCGGTTTGTGGGCATCTCCAAACTTTGATCCAACCTCTTTACACCCTAGAAAGGATTTGAAATTTGCCACCCTTCCCGGATTGGAAGTGGTACGCTTTCCCCCCCCCACACACACACACACAGATTTGCTAGGGTGGTAGGGAAAGAGCTTCTCCACAAGGAAAAAGGTTTTCCTCAGTGAGAAAAAAAAAATATATATATATTACCTACTGGCGGTCGCCAGTAGGTAGTTATAGTTAGGACCCTGTTTCCATAGGAAATCCTCAACATTCTATTTTGAATAACTTTGGCGCCGGTTGACGAATCCTCGCGAAATTTTCAAAATAGGTGGGGCGCTCCGCTCCGCTCCTACCGTGAAAGTCTCGGGGGGATTCGTCAAGCGGGGGCTGAGATAAAAGGGGGGTCCCAAAACGCGTTTTTCCCATGCATTTTTCCATAGGACCTTTAGACACAGCTACAGCCCGAACGGCTGAACAGAATTACTTGAAATTTGGCAGAGTGGTAGTCCTCAGGTCAAGGAAGTGCCTTTTGTAGGTTTGGTGTAAATCTGTTCAGTAGATTCTGAGAAAATAGCCTTTAAATCAATATATATATCTGAGCCAGCTTACGGTGCGCTTACGGTGCGCTTACCGTACGCGTACGGTGGCGTGCGCGAGCGCGATTTTGATTGGCTGTTAGATCTTAGTAAACATTCGAATCGGTCGAAACCAGAAAGCGGCGGCCGCCATTTTCTCTCTCGCTCTCTGAGTTGGGCAGCAAAAACGATGCCAAAAAATGTCTAAAGAGGCAGTTTCTTGAGATCCTAACCACCCAGCATTGATATAGGGGTCCCCAAACAACCCCCAAGCCCAAATAAAAAAATATTTTTTTTTTCGGAAAATCGCCGATTACGCTTACCGTACCCGTACGGTAAAAAATTTAAATAAAAAAAAATTATCCACACTCTCCCCACCCCGTGTGCAAATGGTGCCCGAAGGGCTTCATTTGTGCATGGCTTATTACATGTAAAAAATAAAAAAAATAAAAATTTCACAAAGATGCGCATAATATGTCCCCCATGTGCGCACGGTGCGCGAAGCGCATCGTGCGTACATGGCCCATCCCGCATAATGTGGGCACGCGGTGCGCGCAGCGCACCGCGTGACCACCGTGCGTGCATGGCACTAACTGCGTAAAGTGGGCGCACGGAACGAACTGCATTAACTGGGCGCGCACGCCACGAATGGCGTAAAGTAACTTAGCATTTAAAAAAACGTACAAATTCACTGAAAAAACCATAGGTTTCACACACGTTATAGTTAGGAATTAGCATTTAAAAAACCTTGCAAATTCACTGAAAAAACCATAGGTTTCACACATGTTATAGTTAGCTGTACATTTCACTCGTAAAAAAACAGTGAAATTCCCCCGTTATAGTTAGTGCAGGCAACTATAACTCACGCGACCGCAATCTTCTGCTGATGACATATGTGTCTTTATGAAAAAAAAATATTTGTAATATATGTATAGCTAAAATTTAATGGAAGAAGACATGGGCAAATAAGTGTCTAAATACAGTATTAGCATCAGCAGAGGATTGCGGTCGCGTGAGTTATAGTTGCCTGCACTAACTATAACGGGGGAATTTCATTGTTTTTTTACGAGTGAAATGTACAGCTAACTATAACATGTGTGAAACCTATGGTTTTTTCAGTGAATATATATATATACATCAGTACAGGAGGATCCATTCCCTCTGTGGAGAATTCTACACAAGGAGTAGAAAGCGTTATCCCGCCGGGTGACGTCCCCCGATGGCACAGCCAAACTCCCGAAGGGAGATTCATCCAATGTTACTCAGCAGATAGACAATGATAGCCGTTAAGTAATGTTTATTCAACACTGTAGTTTGAAATCAAATTCAAATTCCCGTATTTCCCGTGATGGTAGACAAATGCGGGAAACACCTCGTATGCCGATGTGGCGACATAATTTCCCCTGACGAAGGGTTCGCCTGAAATGCATTGGGTTTGAACAACCATCGGGTGTGAACAACCATCTCTACGATGATACTATCCGTTGGAAGGAATTTGAATTAGATTTCAAACTACAGTGTTGGATAAACATTACTTAACGGCTATCATTGTCTATCTGCTGAGTAGCATTGGATAAACCTCCCTTTGGGAGTTTGGCTGTGCAATCGGTGGACGTTACCCAGCGGAATAACGATTTATTTTACTCCTATTTGCCATGACGCTGGTGAATCAGTCAGCGATACCCTGGTCGCACGCAGAACATCAATTTAAGCGGTTGAATCACAGTCTGCGCTTTTGGTGTGCATCTACCACTATTCCATCATCTTGAATTCTACACAAGTACAAGTCCACATAGGGGAAATTACATTCCCGGTTGGACACCAGGAAACCTGTGACTACTGCAGTTTATCTGGCGTGCCACTGGGAATGTTGGTGAATAGGAAAAAAAAACATCAGTTCGGGTGGATATAAATCCCTGCCAGTACTTTTAAGGTTTTTTTTCCTTAAATGGGCCCCCAAAATGTTTAATTTTCTCCCCAAAATTCACAGCAGAATGCAGTTTAGGGTGATTCACTCCAAAGCATCGCTGCGCGGGCGTGTTAAACCACAAGTAAAGCATTGTCAGTTGGTAGCCACCCCACAATATGAGGCACAGGTCAGAAGGAGATTTCTATGTTTTCCCTCCAAAATAATGTGCTTTTACCTGACTTTCAACCAGAGCCCGCCCCAAAACAGCTCCAAGGCAGCCTTCTTAATCAGAAATCAGATGCCTCGCGGCACATATACAAATTATACAAATTGACTTCTTAACATTTGCATCTTGGCTTTTTGATTTGATTTGCAATTAAGATCTAAACACCTGAAGTTAATGAGACGAGTATTGATTTAAGGGTGCATTTATTCTAGCAGCTCTTGAGCATTTCGCCATTTTGCTGCTGGCTGGTTTCTTATTAATCTCCTTAAACCTCCTTCAGATATTTGTAAATAATAAGGGATATATAAATCTATTTTCGCATCTATGCCCGTGAAGCGACCTATAAAGGGTGATTTATTTCGAATTTGGCAACTTATGCCTGTTCGGGTAATGCTCTGACAGTCAGAAGAATGACAGAAACTGATCTACCAATGAGTGAGTAGCTCTTGCTCCTTTGCCGGCCCATCCGTCAGTGTTTTCGCCATTGGTGTTTGTGGTACTTGTGAACATTCAAGGGCAGAGTCGTCTGGTTTGCTCTTCAAACCTTTTCTGTTTGGCACTCCTAGGGGGGCATATCAAGCAGCCACCCACAAACGTCATGGAGCAGCGTTGGATGGGATTTCTGGTTTTTACCAGGAAATATAGTTTCTTGACATAAAACAAAAGTAGGCAAAGGTTGGTTGTAAACATGCGCACATTTGCATACTCCTACCTAGTCAGAGAAGCTGCAACAGCAGGAGTAAGTTTGAAAATGTGTGATTTTGCACAGAATCCCATTGACCAATTTTGTGAGCCCACAGAGTTTCAGCCAGTGCACTCTGCAGGCCAAAGCCAACAGTTAGATAATTGCTGACTTTTGAGAGATGTTTGCGGATCAGGTCCTCTGCCACACCCTAAAACTTCTGAGCTTTGGAAGAGAAAGCTTCTCACTCAAATCTCTGCCTTAAATTCTTAAACCGAGACCTTATTCCTGCAGCAGGAACAGGCCATGCAGTTTGCCACATTACTCTAATGTTTATACTTTTTACATTGGAACTGTATCTACCCAGATATTTCAATGGGTCCAACGTATCTAAGAATGTTTGCACAGAGGAAGTAATGATACATTTTGTATGTGTGCCTCTCTCATAAACAATGAAGGCAATATATTATAATACATGGCATTCTGCAATCATTCTAGAAAAGTCCATCTTTAATTTCTTTATAATCAGCGACTTCTAACGTACCCAGAGGCCGATTATAAACAAATGACTTCAGAACTCAAGTGTAATAAAAGATTACAGTTGGGGTTAGGCCTTGTTCAGAATGTATGGCAAGGAGTGATGTATCCCATATATATTCTTATAGTTGTCGTTTGCAGTATCGCCAACAGGCAGCTGCCAGCAGTAGCCTTAATGAGGCACCATCATGTCGGTTGCTTGAAATGTCCTTATTTCCCCACATGTATGTGAGTTCTTTTTTCACACTTCACTATGAATGGCTTAGGCGGGTTCGTGGTTACGCAAACTAGCAGGGCCGTTTCTAGGTGTTTTGCCACCCTAGGCGAGAATTGAAAAATGCCGCCCCCTCCCTTTTACTACCATCACTCTCTCCCCCTGTCATCCAGGCTAGAAGAATGAATGCATTAGATATTCCCAAACTCATGTTTTTTGCTGCCCTCCCCCTTTTGCCGCCCTAGGCGGTCACCTAGTCTTGCCTAATGGTAGAAACGGCCCTGCAAACTAGTGATGAAATGCACCACGAACCGCGTTCTAACACAGGGCAGACCTATCAGAGAAGAACAACTGTCTGAGAAGCGACAGCATCATTCCACATCTGTCAAATCATATGCTGCTGATTTAATAAGACACTGACTGTATTTTCATTAAATGAATATCAACTCGGAGGCTCCATTAATTGGTAATTAGCAGCGAAGCCATCAATTCATCCAGCTGTCAGTGTGTAATCTTCTTTAATAGATCATTTCAGCGATGGAGAATTTTAATGTCCACCTTTCTTTCTCCAGGCGAACGAGAATTAAAAACCTCTGTTGTAGCAGCACAAAAACATGTCTCAACCACAGACATACGCTGCCCTATTTAGAAAGATGCGCGGTACCATGCCACTGGTGCATGCCAAAGGATGCCATCCATGCACCTTCATTTACATTGTATGCTGTAAGTTATGTGATGGGACCTGCCTTTTATTATCAGGCAGTATGTGACTTACTGTCCGGTTCAGAAAACAACGGACAGTGTCCGAAGCACATTCCATGCTGCCCAGTTACAACATGCACAAACACACATGTCTATGGCACGCAGACCACTTTGAAGAACTGCCCCTTGTAATGCTCTCAGAGCATGGCATGCAGGGCATCATGTCACTTGCACACCGAGTGCAGGTGTAGCCTGGGCTGCGGCAGTTAAAGCTTCCCTAACACAGAGCAGAGGTGCACGACAAGAAGCGACCACCATATTACAACTGTCCTTGTGTGCAGCGAACAGGTCCTTGTCACACACAATCTTCCTCTGTTTCAAGTAATCATTTTCACACACACGCACACACACACACAATCATCCTCTGTTTTCAGTAATCATCTTCACACACACACACAAGCTTCCTCTGTTGTAAGTAATCATCTTCACACACATGTACACACACACACAATCTTCCTCTGTTTCAAGTAATCATCTTCACACACATGTACACACACACACACACACAATCTTCCTCTGTTTCAAGTAATCATCTTCACACACATGTACACACACACAATCTTCCTCGTTTCAAGTAATCATTTTTACACATATGTACACACACACACACAATCTTCCTCTATTTCAAGTAATCATCTTCACACACATGTACACACACACACAATCTTCCTCGATTCAAGTAATCATTTTTACACACATGTATACACACACACTATCTTCCTCTGTTTCAAGTAATCATCTTCACACAAATGTACACACACACACACACACAATCTTCCTCTGTTTCAAGTAATCATCTTCCCACACATGTACACACACACACACAATCTTCCTCTGTTTCAAGTAATCATCTTCCCACACATGTACACACACACACACAATCTTCCTCTATTTCAAGTAATCATCTTCACACACATGTACACACACACAATCTTCCTCGTTTCAAGTAATCATTTTTACACACATGTATACACACACATAAAATCTTCCTCTGTTTTAAGTAGTCATGTACACACACTATCTTCCTCTGTTCAAGTAATCATCTTCACACACATGTACACACACACACACACACAATCTTCCTCTGTTTCAAGTAATTATCTTCACACACATGTACACACACACAATCTTCCTCGTTTCAAGTAATCATCTTCACACACATGTACACACACACACACACAATCTTCCTCTGTTTCAAGTAATCATCTTCCCACACATGTACACACACACACACACAATCTTCCTCTGTTTCAAGTAATCATCTTCCCACACATGTACACACACACACAATCTTCCTCTATTTCAAGTAATCATCTTCACTCACATGTACACACACACAATCTTCCTCGTTTCAAGTAATCATTTTTACACACATGTATATACACACACACAATCTTCCTCTGTTTTAAGTAGTCATGTACACACACTATCTTCCTCTGTTTCAAGTAATCATCTTCACACACATGTACACACACACACACACACACACAATCTTCCTCTGTTTCAAGTAATTATCTTCACACACATGTACACACACACAATCTTCCTCGTTTCAAGTAATCATTTTTACACACATGTACACACACACAATCTTCCTCGTTTCAAGTAATCATTTTTACACACATGTATACACACACACACAATCTTCCTCTGTTTTAAGTAGTCATCTTCACACACATGTACACACACACACACAATCTTCCTCTGTTTCAAGTTATCATCTTCACACACATGTACACAAACACACACGCACACACACAATCTTCCTCTGTTTCAAGTAATCATCTTCACACACATGTACACAAACACACACACACACACACAATCTTCCTCTGTTTCAAGTAATCATCTTCACACACATGTACACACACACAATCTTCCTTGTTTCAAGAAATCATTTTTACACAGATGTATACACACACACACAATCTTCCTCTGTTTTAAGTAGTCATGTACACACACTATCTTCCTCTGTTTCAAGTAATCATCTTCACACACATGTACACACACACACACACACACACACACAATCTTCCTCTGTTTCAAGTAATCATCTTCCCACACATGTACACACACACACACAATCTTCCTCTATTTCAAGTAATCATCTTCACACACATGTACACACACACAATCTTCCTCGTTTCAAGTAATCATTTTTACACACATGTATACACACACCCAATCTTCCTCTGTTTTAAGTAGTCATCTTCACACACATGTACACACACACTATCTTCCTCTGTTTCAAGTAATCATCTTCACACACATGTACACAAACACACACACACACACACACAATCTTCCTCTGTTTCAAGTAATCATCTTCACACACATGTACACACACACAACCTTCCTCGTTTCAAGTAATCATTTTTACACACATGTACACACACACAATCTTCCTCGTTTCAAGTAATCATTTTTACACACATGTATACACGCACACACAATCTTCCTCTGTTGTAAGTAGTCATCTTCACACACATGTACACACACACACAATCTTCCTCTGTTTCAAGTAATAAGCTTCCTCTGTTTTAAGTAGTCATCTTCACACACATACACACACACACACACACTATCTTCCTCTGTTTCAAGTAATCATCTTCACACACATGTACACACACACACACAATCTTCCTCTGTTTCAAGTAATCCTCTTCAGATTCGTCATCAGGAAACGTTAATGCGTAAGTAAGGGATTTTCTATTGCATCAAGGGAATCTCCTTGTTGAGGCGATGCACACTCAGACTAATACATAAATGAGAAAGAAGGCAGCACAGGTCTGAACCTGTGGAGACTGCCAAGAAGAAGGAATGCTGTACTGCTAAAATGACTGTTGCTCTGCTGGACCGCTGCCCTGCTAGACTACTGCCTTGCTGGACTTCTGCCTTGCTGGATTGCTGCCCTACTACCCTCCTGCCCGAGTCAGAGGGACTGGACCCGCACCTGAAACCAGAACTCCCAAAGTGACTCCAAGGGCTAGTCTGCTGGCCTCTTTTTCAGAGACACAGGGACATGACAGGCTCCCAACCACTTGAACCAGCACCCAGATCTAACTGGAGCAAACCCCTGAACTCCAAGTGGTACCCCTCAGGTCCTGGACCCTTGGTGTGGCTTCAGAGAGGCTGAATTGAAGATCTTGGGCTCTTCAAGACTACAAAAAGGCCTGTTGGTGCCAAAAGATTAACGCTAGCACATCCCGTCAACGCAAAGTTCGGTCAACCTGACTCTTCATGCTACAGCATCGACCGCTCGCAGGGAAGCTCCTGCCCGCCCTCTTGCGACGACAACAAGATCTTCGTGCTATAGCGATGACCGTCCGGGACCCCAGACCTGCTCTTGGTGCTACATCAACAACCATCCGCATTGTTTCCTGCTCCTTGCGGCCCCCTCCATCGCGAACGGGACTATTTGTGCTGGACTAAGAAGGTACCTTTTCAGCCAACCTAGCCTGGTCCCTGTTATTCGACCCACGCTCCATCGTGATAGGGCTGAACTTGTGACTTTCTCCCGGTCTCACACAACCAGAAACCTCTGAGTGTCACTTTTGGCAATAGTTCTACCTAAACCCTTAAAATAACATAACTCCAATTCTACTGATTGGATTTTGTCACTTTGGTGTCAAATAATTTATTACAATTTACTCTATTTTTTTTAATTGGTGTGGGATTTTTCTTGTGGTGTGTTTTCACTTTATTACTGTTTGAGTGCTGCATAAATATTTTACACATTGCCTCTAAGTTAAGCCTGACTGCTTTTTGTGCCAAGCTACCCAGAGTTAAGCACAGGTTAATTTAGTGACTTTTTGTGATTCACCTTGCCAGGGATTGTGGCTGTTGCTTGACCAGGGCTCACACCCCCAGTCGACATACAAGCCAATTTTTCACAGACATCAAGTCAGTTGTCTCCAGTAACCAAAAGTCGCATCATCAGACAGGTGCAAATCTGTCAAAGCTGGACACTCTGGAGGAGACAGCTCAAGAATCATAGGTCTGCACATTGTAATTCCACATGGACTCGCAGTTGATTTGGAATGGCTCTTGTCAACATACGGGGAAAGCGTGGGGCCCTTTGATCCTGATTCGACACATATTTTGGGGGCTCTCTCAGACTTTGTGAAACTGTTTAGACCAGGGGTCTCCAAACTTTTATGTTGTAAGAGATACTTATATTCAATGAAAATCATTTTAAGCTACTAATATTATTACTGTGGTAATAGTGGCCATGTGAGACAAGATCACATTAGTGAGCACCCCATGCAGAATTACCAGCAGTAACTTCCTTAGTGCATCAGGCAAGGTAGCCTGCAGTAGCGTGAATATGGCTCAATTAGTTTGGAATGCATCGACAGGGTTAATACAGATAGACATACATGCAGTGTCCATGGATCCAAGGTAATAATTTTAGTTATAAGACTCTCCAAGACTTATGATTTATCACTCAAATGTCAGCTTTAAATATATTTTGGAAATCCACCCATTTGGCGTCAAACATCAGCTAGGTTCCGAAAATATACACATTTGTCTCGAATACACGCTTTTCAATTTTGGGATACATAAACTAATTCGACCAAGCCAAAGCTTCTAAATTTGTGGGGTGGTCTGCTCACAGGAGAGCTGCAGCTAGCTGGAGAGCTACCAGTCGCTCACAAGCTACTCGTTCAAGAAGCCTGGTTTAGACATATTAAGTAGATCAAATGGGGACCAGGGTACTCTCTCAGAAGCTGGAGTGTATTCAAGCGATCATCTGAACGATCGCAAGTTGAGAGTCCGATTCTAGCGGATCGGCATCTACTTGCTAAAACCAACTAGATCAATGAAGCCAACCTCTACTGTGAAGGCTGACACAGCGTTGCCTGAATCTATAAATAGACATAGGCCCGAATGCAAAAGAAGCATTTAGGTGAGGAGGAGGCAGATGATGTAAAGAGAATGGGGGGTGTGAGGAGGGGAGGAATGTTTGAGGAGGGAAGTTGTGATGAGGACAGTGGAGGTGAGGTGGGACTGAGGCTGGGGTTCAGAAAAGTTTGAGGGTGACCTGGATGTTGAAGGTAAGATGGGGAAGAGTTGAATTTGATGTGAGCTTGAGGGGAGGATGAGCTTAAGAGCCAAGAGGTTGATAAGAGGATGAGGTGATATTTAGGTGATCTTCAAGTTGAGGGTGAGACTGAGGTAAGCTTCAGCTTAGCCTTAGGCTGGGAGAGACTAGAGTTGTAGTCAAGGTTAAGATGAGGTTGTACTTCGGGTGAGGATTGTGTGAGGAGGGAACGAGGTGTGGAGGGACTGAAGCTGAGGCGCAATTTAGGTGGGGTTCTGGAGAGGTTGAAGCAAGATTAACAGTGAGATTTAGATGAAGTTGAGATAAGAATGAAGTAGGCAGAGCTGAAATTCACTTGAGGTTGAGAACAGCTTGTGGAGATGGTGAGAGTGATGTGAGGATGAGTTAAGGTGAGGTTGACATAAGATTGAGATGAGTTGATAGTCCAATAATAGTGATAAGACTAAGCCAATAATGTAATTGAATGTTCTATTGGTTGGTGTCCTGGTGCATGTTTTAGAGAAGACTACTTCCTGAGTTTTTGCAATGTGGAAGCAAAATCCAGACAATCACAAAAAGTCTCAAAAGATCAGTTCATGGAATACATGTGACTCAACATATGGACAATTTGCTGACACAGTGTCTCAATATGGGTTCTCACATGCCGTGGACATCTGGGTGTTTAACTCACTGACCTCCTTCCGATTTGCAACAGGTACTGACAGCATTTGGGTTGCTTGGTTGTCCTGTTTTCTTCTTGCCTAACCAATAGTAAAGTGCTCGGATACCCTACTACGGTCAAGTCCGCGATATATAAAACTTTATAAATAAATAAATGTCCACACAAACAGCTGGTGGAAATGAGAAAAGTTCTAGGCACATCCATCGGAAGATGCCCAATTAATATGTTCATTCAATGTTCTTTCCATGCAGAGAACACACTTTCTACTGTGTAAATACAGGTACCATCAATGAGGAAGGAAAAGGGCCATAAGAATGAGAAATAATGGATGAAGTAGATTTTTGTAATGCCAATGGCATTTTAAAAATACTGACTTGTTCTTGTGTAGCGTTAGTGCTTTAAATGCCTTTGTGTGCCTGTGTAGAGGAAGGAAAAAGCAGACATATGTTTCTTATGTTTACTTAAGTCCTCTTGGGCGGCCCTTCTGAGAGGGGAGCTTGGATCTTCTAAGCACCTGTGATTTTAGTAGGGTATGTGGGATAGGAAACATTATAATTGGGGTTTCCAGTTTCCTCTTCTTACTGGTTTTTACAGATAATACAGACCGAAAACAGTGTATGTCCTGTCTGCATTTATTTTTAAAAGCGGAACAATACCGGTAGTCTGGCTTCTTGTGAGTGCTTTCCTTGTTGCCATTTGTGTATTTCAGGGCAATAGATGCTCAGATTCACCGCACAGGAAGTATAAATATCAGGCTGAGACTTCTTTGAATGACTCATGTCATGTGTTTGCGGTATAATGCTAATGTGTTCATGCATGTGTGCTGTTTATTATATGTGGCTTTGCAATGTGATAAAACTTCACAGGCATCAAAGTAAGCAGTCCACATGTATCAGCTAAATAAATGTGGAGATATACAAGTTACAACGTCATTTGTTCACAAAACTAAACAAATATGGATAAATATTGATAAGATGGCCAAAAAATAAATATGGATAGATACAAACAGAAATGTTTTTAAACAAAAACTATCAAACTGGGTCCCTAATTATAACATATCTTTGTTTCTTTGGGCACTGAGGTTTGTGTACCCAACTAAACTAAGGGGGGGCGGGGGGTGACATTCCACACAGGCGGTATTTAGAGGACGGGTACGTTATCCACATATTAGGAGAGAGGTCACCCCTCCCCCACTAGCCCAAAATCTATTTATGATTGCTAATACTTGCATGGGCCCAGTTGACAAGTTTGTAAAGTTTTGTGACAATAATCAAAAGTCTCATTGTCATGAAGCCGCCCAGAGTGGGGCAGGTGAATCTGGGGGTACATTTGCTCTGTGTGGTTAAAGCACGGGGCTTCTGCCCCTCAACAGAGAATGTCACTCCATCATGATATAAAGTGAATACGTTGATGCGCATGCGCGGACTCTCCTCCATCTCTCTGGTGTCCCGCCCACAGCGGAAGTCATTTTTGTCATATTCAGTTTTTTGTGTATTTTGGGGCTAAAATATATGTATGCATGAAGATAGACTCAGAAAAAAGAGGCAGTTGTGTAATGCAAAGTGCTCTTCCATACACTGGCAACAAAAGGCATGGCAACGTATTATGTTCCTGACTGACTGAACACGCACTCATCAGTCGCCCGCATTGTGTTTGGGTCTCTTAAGACCTTACCCCAGCAGCCATTTGTTTTCCCGTTGCTCGTTCATTGCCTTGTAAAACGACTGCAACAATGGCCTGTGCTGCATTCGCCATCAAGGCATCTGGCTCCGCATCTCTACTCAGGGGAGCCAGGCCTTTCATCCACAGCCCCTGCCATCTGGCGGCATCACCCGGGAGAGGTGGAAGTGGGGCACGCGGACCGCACCAGATGGAGGGATCGGAGCAGCCATGCAGCTCCAATGAGAAATGGAAGAACGTTTGTGTGTGTGTGTGTGAGTGTGCGTGTGTGTGTGTGTGTGCGGTGTGTGTGCATGGGGGTGTGTGTGTGCACGCGCGCGGTGCGGGTAGGTGTGTGCGTGTGTGCACGACTGTGCTGTGTGATTCTGCCTGAGAATGGTTGTGTTTCTGTGCGCTGTGTGCATGTGTGTGTGCGAGTGTGTGTGCGGTGTGTGTGTGAGTTGTGTATGTGTGTGTGGGGTGTGTGTGTGTATGTGTATGACTGTGGCCGTGTGATTCTGCCTGAGGATGGTTGTGTTTCTGTGCGCTGTGTGCATATGTGTGTGCGAGTGTGTGTGTGTGAGAGACTGTGGTTGTCTGATTCTGCCTGAGAATGGTTGCGTTTCTGTGTGTGTATGTATGTGTGTGTGTGGTGTGTGGGTATGTCTACACATGCATGGGCTTGCCTTTATCTGTTAGTTTTGTCCTGTGTGTTTGGGAGAATGATTGACTATGTGCCCATGTGTGTTAGTGTGTGTTTTGTGCCTCCTTCCTAGTGTGCCTGTCTTTGCATGTGTATGTGATGTGTATGTATTTGTGTGTAAGAATGCGTGTGTTTGCGCGCACATGTGAGTTGCTCTCTGTGTAGTTTCTATATTTGTCAGTTGGTGTATGTTTAAGTCTTTATGTGTGTGCCTGCATGTTTGTAGAAACCTATGTGTCTCTGCATGTTTGTGTGTTTCTGAGCGTGTTTGTGCGTGCATATCTATGTGTGTCTGCATTTGTTTTTTGCATTTACTCTGTGTGGGTGTGCATGTGTCGCTGCATTTGTCCACATGCCTCTGAGTGTGTCTACATCTGGGTTTTCCTGGAGATGCGAACCTAGGTGTCTGGTAGCGCCCCGAAGTGGCCTACGTGACACCTAGTGCTTCTTAAAACTCCATAATAAATTAATAAATATGTGTGTTCACGAATACCTGTACTACACAGTAATGTCTGTTCGGTACTGTACTGTACGTGCATGTGTGTAGCAATATACTGATATGTGTGATTTACGGTTATGTTCCATATAATATTAATGTAAGAGGAGGTATGACAAACCAAAGCAGTTAATATATATATATATATATATATATATATATATATATATATATATATATATATATATATATATATATAGGTCAGGAAGGAAATATATAAATATATATGAATGACAACAGGAGCTCTTAGTGTGGTTAAAGACCATAACATACACAATACAGAGGCGTATAGATCATGACACTGTATGGCACCAGGTTATGGGGTACGGACTCACTAAAATATCTTTGCTTTTCCAGGACAGGCCTCTGGGCCACGTCCAATCCCATGAGGGCCTTGCAGCAGGATTGCCAAAACCCTCGAATGGACCATAAACAGGGCTCGGCCCAGCCCGGATCAGAAGTTTACGAGCGGGTAAAGCACTGGGAGACAAGCATATACAAATCTGGAAATATATCCATAAATGAGTGAGGAAACTACAGTTTCCACAGGAATCCCTCAAAATGAGGCACACAATGCATTATGATGCAATAACACACTGTGCTACAGACCCCAGCATCAGTACTTCAGGGCGCAGAATACCGCACCACCACCGAGGGGACCCTGCCATAAGGCTTTTAGTGGAAAATAATCTTGCTTTCTATTAGCCAGTACCATCCCCAATGTTGACCCCACTCAGGGTTTATGTGGCAAAGGTGTCAAATCCATCCTTTTCAGCCAATTCACACTCAGGCCTCAAGCACGAACCCTGCCAATTCTCATGTGGCTGCATTCTCTGGGTGCAGGAATGAGTGACCCAGTTTAATCAGCTGGGAAAGCACTTCCTGGATGGGCTGCATTGTATCCGGGGACCATTCAGCAGCCCCATCTGACCCTTAGCCGAAGCATGGTGGAACATGCACTGCCCCCCCCCACCACCCTTGCCAGGCAACATCCTTTCCAACCCTCATGCACCCCAAACCCCCACAGCACTTCCCACCCCACGCACATTTACCACCCTCTCAAAGCATGTTGTAGATGTGTGTAATAAACTCAATGGAATTGGAAATTCTGTACAGAATTGTGGAAGTTATATCCAGAGTTGCAGTTATTCCCCATTCTGTTGGGTCTAACTCGTAATTGCACAGTAGAGACAGGGTGTTAACGCACAGTACTGGATTTACGGGTGCAGCGTAGCACCCCATCTGCATCATGTAACTCGTTATTGGGGCCTTAATTTAAAAAAGGTGGTGCAAGGGTATTAGGATGTGCATTAGGACCTACAGTTTACACCGCGGATGACACATTTTGCACATTTACATTAAGAAAGGCGAGGTGTGGTGCAGCGGCCAGAGCGGCTGACTCCGCAGGGGTCACGGTTCAATCACCGCTGACAGCTCAGCTCAGCATCATGTGACTCTGGGCAATAGCTCACTTAATCTCTCCAACAGCCCCCGGCACCTTGAAACCTTAGATAGCAATTATTATTATATTATTATAGAATAGCTGCACAAGATGTCAAGTGCCTTGGAAGAGGCAGAACCATAAATACAAGGGGAGCTGTGTTTCCACTGCACCCTGGTGCTAGCAAGGCCTCCTCTGGTGGAGTCAGGAAGCGATCTCTCCAAAGCATAGTTCAGGGCCAGTAAACTGGCATCACAGGCAATAGAATGGTATCTCACACATGTTTATTCAGAAGTTACATTAGAGATTAGAATAATTAGATAACTCATAAGAACACCTCCTCTGACACCTTTCTTGCATCTCAGGTGCATTAGCCTCTCGCGTGTGCTCATTAGCCATACACCAGTTAGCACCTTTAGAGGAAGGGTACCGAAATAGCAGCCAAACATTACTCATTAGTCCACATTAGGTGCCTAAAAGACTGTTACAATATTCAATGAAATAAAAAAAAACGCAAATGTAGTATACAGAATACTGTAACGCACATGGTCAGTGACTGGCTACCGCCCTCCCCCTATGACCACACCACCCCCGGACACAGCACCCAGACGTGGTATCTTTGGAAGGCGGGGGGTCGCGAAACCCCCCAGCCGTATTTATTAAGTACAAAAACAATAAATTTCAAATTTGCATGATAAACGGTTATACAAAATTCAGCAGGACATTAGATACATTATTGTCAACAGGTGTGAGTGTCTATCCTTAACAAAGACTCTAATACAGATTGTTTCCTAACCGAGTCTAACATCCTCCTCTGCATTTTGTATACTAACATTTCTGGGCCATATGGCAAGGTCGCTAACCGGTGTCAGGTCCTACTAGCTGCGCCTCCCCTACAGGTGTGCGCATGCGCAGCCGGGCCCGGTAATTACCCGGTCCACGCCGTGAACTTCATTTACCCACTAAAGGAGGGCCCTTACTCTGCGCCATCCGGTGACGTCATGAGTATGCGCGCGCGGGGTGGCTACCAGCCTAAGGAAAGCGTGACTCCCCAACCCGCGCCCCTTTGAAGCACCAGTTACCTTGCCCCTGAAGTTCTAGGAGGGGCCAATGGCCCCTCCCCCTGGGCGGGCACCTCCGTAGGATGATGCCCGCCCCCTCAGACCTTCAAATAGTTGCTCACCGGTCATGACCTTACCGCATGCCCCTCATACCTAATAAATACGACGACCTAAGGGAGAAAATTCTAAAGGACAACTACACTGACTAAAATCACAGGTCATGTATAACATCATAAAGCTACAAGGGAAAGAAAAGGCCTAAACACGACTGCATCAGTTACACATAATACAGTATCATTCACTACCTTGGGAGAAAAGGGCCTACAAGAAAGCATAGTCAAGAACATAACTGCACAACACCATATTGATCACTACAATGGGAGAAAAAGTCCTAACAGAAAAAACCTCATCAGAAACTAACATCTCATGACAATTTCACGCGCCCAATGCCCGCTAGTTGGGCTAGCAACGCATCAACCACGTACTCCAGGGATGGTGGGTGGGGAAAAGTTATCCGCCCCGAGCGCCGGGGCACGTCCTATGTGGGGGAGCGTCCAGGGAACAAGGGGGTCACCTGGGCGCTCCCCACCGCTTTATCCCCCCCCCAGTGGCCCGCCCCCCTCCCTTCCGACCCGGATGTCGATTAACGACATCCGGGTCATCCAGGCAGCCAATCGGCGGTAGGGCGCGCCCCCTCAGTGACGCGCCCCACCACCGAGTAGTCCGGGGGAGGTCGCCGCACCGCCATGCAGGCGGGGGGGCCAAAAGCCCCCCCTTTCCACATGGTCAGTGACTGGCTACCGCCCTCCCCCTATGACCACACCACCCCCGGACACAGCACCCAGACGTGGTATCTTTGGAAGGCGGGGGGTCGCGAAACCCCCCGGCCGTATTTATTAAGTACAAAAACAATAAATTTCAAATTTGCATGATAAACGGTTATACAAAATTCAGCAGGACATTAGATACATTATTGTCAACAGGTGTGAGTGTCTATCCTTAACAAAGACTCTAATACAGATTGTTTCCTAACCGAGTCTAACATCCTCCTCTGCATTTTGTATACTAACATTTCTGGGCCATATGGCAAGGTCGCTAACCGGTGTCAGGTCCTACTAGCTGCGCCTCCCCTACAGGTGTGCGCATGCGCAGCCGGGCCCGGTAATTACCCGGTCCACGCCGTGAACTTCATTTACCCACTAAAGGAGGGCCCTTACTCTGCGCCATCCGGTGACGTCATGAGTATGCGCGCGCGGGGTGGCTACCAGCCTAAGGAAAGCGTGACTCCCCAACCCGCGCCCCTTTGAAGCACCAGTTACCTTGCCCCTGAAGTTCTAGGAGGGGCCAATGGCCCCTCCCCCTGGGCGGGCACCTCCGTAGGATTATGCCCGCCCCCTCAGACCTTCAAATAGTTGCTCACCGGTCATGACCTTACCGCCACGGGCCAGCATTGTTAACCGACGATCTGGCCTCCCCCTCTACCCAGACCTAAACCAGGAGCGCGCCTATTTTTTAAAAACCCCTCCAACCAGGCCCAGACATTATTAGACCACAAGACATTAGCTGCCTCCGTCAAGTGCACCCCGTCCCTCAAGTAAAAATGCTCGCCCCAGATACACCCATGTGGAATCGTCTGCAACTGGGGGGTCCGAAATAATTTGTCCAACTGTGTGTTGACCCTCCGTACCGAGGGATTCAACGCCCTGACCGAGACCCCCCCTCGCCACTGCCACCGAGGAATAAGTTGCGACCAAACTACTGTGGAACCCGGGCAAGCCCTGGCCACCCACCCCGCAGTGGAAATGATCTCCTCAATGAGCACGCGCCTCCCCAATTTTGCCAAATCATTCTCCCCCAGGTGAAGTATCACCACTGACGGGGGGGCCGCTGCTGAGCTAAGATTCCCTGGAAGAAACTCCGAAACTGGCTAAGGCATAAACCACCCCTCCCGAAAAATGATATATCCAACCCCTTTTGCGCTGCGCTCGTCCTACGGTCTCCTGAAAGAAAAACATGTTCCGCACGCCTAACATAAGAATGGCCCACAATCCAAGTCACCAGTTTCTTGTGTCCTCCGTGCTGTGCCGATGTCGATCGTTGTCGCCCGGTGACGAGTTCCTCCCCTGCGTGACAGGTTTGAGAAACTGCAAACAAAAGAAACATACAGGGCGTGAGCACCATCATGTCACAACATGTCAATTCGTACATAACTCTTGTAACGTTCAGACGACCATCTTCCCAGTGTCTTCACACTCTCCACTGAGAGACCCCTCGCCACTGCCTCAGTTGCTGCCCCAATCCTAAATGAATGGGTGCCGAATTCCTTTGGATCGAACCCTGCCAGACTGACCGTTAGCTCCAAGACTCGCCTAAACTGGTACCTAGTCAATGGTGTACCATCGGCGTGACACAGCAGTGTGTCCCCCGCCGTGCACTCCCGCTGCCTGCAGAAAGCCTCCACGTGAGAAACCGGGCAGCAGGGGTTGGCCCGCGCCCGATGGAGCACTATGGTGTGACCCCGAGAGTCCTGATCGGTTTTTGATTTCTGAATTGTTATTCGCATAACGTCTTCCTTGATCTCAACCCCGGCCCACTGTAGTCCCCCCACTCTATCAGTTTTTGACCCAGCAACTAACTCCCCAACCCTCAAAGCCCCATAAAAGGCAAGGGAAAATGCCGCCTTGAACAAGATAACCTCCCACTGGGAGCTACAAACAGTGTGCAGTGCCCCCAATAAGGCCGTCAGCCGTGCCAATCCAATGGGCCTTCTCCTATCGCCCCGGTAACCCTGTACACGGCGCCAACCCCTCAACGCCTTGCGCACCAGAAAGGTGTTAGTGGGATCTCGCATACCCCTACTCTGCGCAAAGAAG
The DNA here is from genome assembly GCF_964204655.1 of Triturus cristatus. Taxonomy (NCBI): domain Eukaryota; kingdom Metazoa; phylum Chordata; class Amphibia; order Caudata; family Salamandridae; genus Triturus; species Triturus cristatus. The sequence continues at coordinate 1,805,029,772 of NC_140589.1, forward strand.
GAGATTGCCGCCCTATGTCTGTTCGCAGTCGCAACTGAGCGCCCTTCCTTGTGCATTGATTCTAGGTAAGCTGCAAAGCTGTCCTCCTGGGACCACCTAGCCTCCCATTCCCGCCCCAAGAAAGCCCGGTAAGACAAAAACGCCCCTTCGTAAGCTGTCTTGGTCCTGGGGGCTAAGCTAGCGACCACGAGGTCCTGTAATCTGGGGCACCAATCTGCCAAAGTACTGCCGGGAATTGCGCCGGCTGGGGATCTGCCGCCGGAAGATGTTCCCTGAAAACCTGCATTTTAAAGCGAGAAAGAGAGTCAGCTGCATTATTGAGGACGCCAGGGACATGCTTGGCTCTGAAAACCACATTCCATTTTAAGCATTGCAACACAATCTCCTTCAGTAAGCGGAGTATGAATGGACAGCGTGCCCCCTGCTGCTTTATGCATTCCACCACCGTCATGTTGTCCGACCAGAACACCACGGATTGGTTGCGTAAGTGTTCCGGCCAGACCATCAACGCTACCCATATCGGAAAAAGCTCCAGAAAGCCAATATTGGTAGTCAGACCCTGTGTCCTCCATTCCGCTGGCCACCGCTGGGCGACCCACCTGGTACCCAAAATGGCGCCAAAGCCGGTACTCCCAGCAGCGTCCGTCCATAGGCCCAATTCCGCCGATGTGGAGGGAGGACCCGGCCACACTACTCTGCCATTAAAATCCTCCAGAAATGCCATCCAAATGAGCATATTCTGGCGAACCTCAGATGACAACCTCGTGTGGTGGTGTTTCTCCCGTAGTCCTCTCATTGCTTGGGCAATAGAGCGTGAAAAAGGGCGTGCCATTGGGATAACCCGAAGCGCAAAATTCAATTGCCCCACCACCTCCTGTAGCTGTTGCAATGTAACCTTGTCTTTGCGTAGGCATTGCCGTAGGGCTGCTCTAAAGCTAGCTACCTTAGCCCTGGGTAACCTGAAGCATCCCTCCACGGAATCAATTTCGATACCGAGGAATTCCAAACAGGTGGACGGGCCCACCGTCTTCCCCGGGGCTAGCGGGACACCAAAAGCCCGCATGAGCACGCAAAATTCCTGCAACGCCCAAGCACACTCCTGAGATCCCGCCGCACCCAAGAAAAGGAAATCGTCCAGATAATGCATCACCTGCCGATGCCCCGTCACCTCCCTCATGACCCATTCCAAAAATGAGCTAAACGCCTCAAAGTACGCACATGAGATAGAACAGCCCATGGGCATACATTTGTCCATATAAAACTTGCCATCGAAAGTGAAACCTAAAAGATGATGGTCCAGAGGATGAACTGGGAGGAGGCGGAAGGCAGATTCTATGTCAGATTTTGCCATCAATGCCCCTGGCCCCAGTGCCCGCAATAAATCCACTGCCTGGTCAAATGATGCATACTTGACGCTACAAATTCCCTCATCAATCGCATCATTCAGTGACGCACCTCTCGGAGCCGACAGGTTGTGGATCAATCTGAACTCCCCCTTCTCTTTTTTGGGTACCACCCCTAGTGGAGAACACACAAAATCGGGGACAGGCACCTCCTGGAAAGGGCCAGCTATCCTACCCAGGGACAGTTCCTTGCTAATCTTAGCAGCCACCACTGCGGGGTTATGTTGCACCGACAGTTGGTTCCTGCAATGTGTGCTACCTGTGTAGCCCCCTGCCGGGATCCTAAAACCTTGAGAAAAACCTTCTTGCAGTAGAGTGGCCGCTGTGTGATTCGGGTACCTATTCAACCAAGGGATCATTGCCAAAACATCTATAGGGGTTACGATATCCCGAATATCTGCCCTACACTGGCTTCCCCCTCCCCCTCTGGCTGTGGTTGCCCTGCTTGGACCTGCAAAATGACTCGGGGTGGGAGGGATGACCGCAGATCGAACATGCATGTCTGAATTTACAGGTGCCCGGGGCCCTCGTGCAGGTACGCTTATTAAAGTCCCAACACACCCCTTTTCTCTCAAACCCCCCCCCCCCCCTACCCCTACCCGGGACCTCACTCCCCTGAGCCGCCCGAAAGGGGTGCTGAGGTCTGGCGAAGTACCCCCTACCCGCAGTGGCAGACTGTAGTGGGGCAGAGCTCCCAGAGAACTGCCTATGCCATGACACAGAGTCCACCTTATCCCATGCCAATGACGCGTCAAATTCCCTAGCTTTCCTGAAATTGACATCATACTCCTTCCAGGCATCCCCCGGGTACTGCTCGCTCCACCCCACGATTCTACTCTGGTAGCAAGCCAATGACGCCTGTACATTAGGAGGCCGCTCGGCCATGATGGTCGTGAACACTGCGAAAGCCCTAACCCAATTGAGCAAAGATTCTTCAACCCTAAACCTAGCACACTGTGCCCTCCACTCACTTGGAAGCATCAACTCCTTTAGTGTCTTTGCCTGTTCCATCTCCCTGTGATCCAGTAGCAATGAAAAAATGTAAACATATTTCCCCGCCCAAATGCATTCCTTCGTTGCCTGGGACACATGTTGTGCCAAATTCTCACTCCTAGAGGGCAATGACCCATCGCCCAAGAGGGGCAGTGCCACCTCCTTACCCTTTTCCTGCGCCGCGACCGGTTGACCACCATCTGCCTTCGGTTGGGCGGGGCTGGAACCTGCAAGTGAAGAAGAGGGGGGAACCGCAGCTCTATCCGCTGCCGCTGCTGATTTAATCTTTTCTACCAACTGTGCTGCTTCAGCTGCATGGTCTGCTGACGCTGGTAAAACCCCCCCCTTTTTTAGCCAAGGTAATAAAGCCGCTATCTGAGATACCAATTCAGGCGGGACCGAGTCTGGGCTATCTGGTGGGACTATGGGCCCCCCGGGAGGCATAGCCGGTGGGGCTGGCATGATAGGCGATGGAGAGACCGGTACCGGCAAACCCGGCACTGGGATCGGTAGCACGGGCGGGGGGAGTAGGCCCCACAGGAGGTGGCGGCGGCGGCATGGCAGGAGCCAATGTAACGTGTGTCGGGACAGGTACCAAGGGTACTGAATCAGATACCAGGGGTACGGAAACCGCGGGTGTGATTGAAACCGGTACCACTGGGGCTGGGGCACTGCGCCTTCGCTTCTTAGCCTTGGACGACTTGGGCGGGCTAACAAAATCCCCCCTGGACAAGGGTGCCTTCCGCTGCCGCGCGGGCCTGCCTGCTGACGCTGGTGGGTCAGTAAACCTTTCATTCAAGCGTGCTTCCAATTCATCCACTTTACTCAATCTCTTATTGATGCTATTCATCTCCTGCATCATGGCCTGCAACATGGCCTCCATCCTGGACCCCCCTTCACTACCCACTGGCCCCGCCATGACTTGGGTGCACCGCCCTACACTAATACCCTAATACAGGCGTCAGTACGCTTATTACCTTCACTAGATGGAGGATCTACAGGGGGCTGTAAGCACCATGCAACCGTAACCGCAACGCCCCGGCTTATCCGGTTTGTCAGGGGTGAGTAAACTCTAACGTAGACCCACCCGGCGGCTACCAGAAGCAATGTAATGCGAGCCCCCCGCTCTCCTCTTACCGATCCAATCCTGCGTACTCCCAGCCGGAATTGAAGTGACCTGCGACCACAACTGCTGGCCACCACTCGGGGCTTACCACAAGAAATTGCAGGGACGTAGTAATAACACCTGAAATAGAAAATGTATTAAATCCCGGTAGTTATGAAAAGTTACACACGTATGTACGAGCTCTACCTTCCTTCACTGCCCAGTCCACTGGCCTTGGCTGTTGCCCCTATCCTACCAACCAGAGAAAGTGTACTAGCCACCAGGCCAATGCAGGCGCCCTACTATTCCCTTGCGCGTGTTTCAGTGTCACACAGTCCCAGCAGTAACGCCGATACCCTGTACTTTCCCTGTAACCCCCTGCAACTCCTCCTGAAATTCAGCAGCACCCACTTCCTTTAACTGCCTACCTAAGCAACCACCGATCGCTTCAATATTAAGGTGTACTAAGAGTACTTCAAACTGTGCTCAGTAAACAGACTTATTTGCACCTGTGCTCGACCAATCCTTGCTTTTGTTAGGCACGGGTAGATTAAGTGATTTGCTCAGAATCACCAGAGGTCCTGTCTTCTAGTCGAGACTTGGTAAAAACCACCTTTGTATATAGTTGAATGGGATCTTGGCAAGTAATGCGTATCAAACCTCCCCCATCAGACTCGCCATCAATATATTGCACGTAACAGCCTGGGACCTCACACACACAGCGAACGATCGCAGGAGGGGCGTGCCACCGCCTCCCAGTACCTGTTACTTTCCTAGCACGCTGCTGCCGCCGGATCACACGCTCGGTTCCCCTCTCGTGCGGACGCGGACCACACAATGCCTCCTTCGCTTCCGAATCGCGAGATCGGATTCCAGGAACACACGATGCCTCCTGGCGGACCACACGATGCCTTCCGGCGATTCTTCGTGCTCCCGAAGCCGCTGCCTGCCGTCCGACGCGAACGCGAATCCCCGTCTGCCTCCGAAACTCAGCTACGAAGTGAACCTGCAAAGTGAAAAAAAAAAACAAACGAAAAGTTATCCGCCCCGAGCGCCGGGGCACGTCCTATGTGGGGGAGCGTCCAGGGAACAAGGGGGTCACCTGGGCGCTCCCCACCACTTTATCCCCCCCCCCAGTGGCCCGCCCCCCTCCCTTCCGACCCGGATGTCGATTAACGACATCCGGGTCATCCAGGCAGCCAATCGGCGGTAGGGCGCGCCCCCTCAGTGACGCGCCCCACCACCGAGTAGTCCGGGGGAGGTCGCCGCACCGCCATGCAGGCGGGGGGGCCAAAAGCCCCCCCTTTCCAAGATGTGAGTCACCTCAAATCCGCTCGCAGACCTCAGGTATTTTGAAGGGCCATCCACGGTCCATCCAGTGTTGAGAAAAAAGCATTTCCCTTTGCCCAGCCCTGCCTCCCCATCAATCACCAACAATAGTCATTATAGAGTGTTTGTTTGCTGATGTCACCGGGGATTGTTAGACCAAGCGTGACATCATTCACCAGATACCCCTTAAAACCGAGGCCCTCGTTGTGGCTGCAGCAGTAATCACAAGGGGTGGGCGGAACTTGTGGAGGTTTCACTCTGCAAAATTCCGCCGAGCTACACAAAAAGTCTGCGAAACTCTGTGAAGTTCTGCCAGTAGGTGGAAAATATACACGTCGCACTGCAATTTAGTGCCGGTAGCATGAACAGCGCTGAAAAATCAATGCAGATGGCACCATGTGGTGCGCAAGAGCACGCGGCCATTCAAGTTGATTTTGCTGCCGCTTGAGTAGAAAATGTATGTGAGAGGCAGCAAACTTACTCGAGAAGCAGCCCTCTGACCACAACCGCACAAACCAGTAGCCATCTTTGTATGGGGAAATTATTCACACTTCGAAAGCAATCCTGTATAGAAAGCTGCATTTTCTGAAAACTATGAAGACCAAGAACATTTCCAATATTGTTTATAATATTAATTTCATATATTATAAGGAAGCCATGCATACTTGGACTTTGCGCTTGTATGTTTCTCATCTCCATATTAGGAAGTAAATCTGGAACTCATGGCCCTCTTAGTGTTGCTTGTGTGTATTGAGGGTGGTGAGATGCTGCTTCCTACCATGGGCAGGCGGGGAACACATGATGGTGGTATTACTGGACACCCCGTTTCTGTCAGTGTCTACAATTGGAGAAGGCTCATAAACAGGTCAGTTATCGGCGATGAGGGTTGCAGAGCTTAGTATGTGAGTTGACTCAATTAGAGAAGGATGGATGAAACCCTTAGGAGCACGGCTGGCGGCAACCAGCGTCTTCTCATAGAGCACAGCACCAAGGGAAGAAAGTTCATCTCTCCCTTTCTGGAGTCATCTATCAGCTACATCAATGAAATGGATGTCTGCCAGTGCACAGGCAAAACTCCACACATCATGAATGACAATTAGAATTGACCAATTGACGATGAATGTGGGATGACTAATATGTGAATGACACTTCCAAAAACCAGTGGCTTGGGGCTGGCCCTATATCCCGCCCTCCCTATGAAAGATTGAATCAGCTTGATAAGACAGCTAAAGATTTCTCTAGCTAGACCTAAAAAGATCTGAGACCATCCCAATAATTATTGTTTAGGAGCAATGACTGGCTGGATCCAATATCTCTAACTTTTTGTAGACAGTAAGAAGAGGCGACTAAAAGAGCCCCTTGTGTCTCCCTGATGTATAGAGCTTTGTCGTCGAAATATCTCTGAATGCTCCGATTGGTTAACGTGTGCTGCACAGCCTCACTAGAGCTGATCAGGGCAAAGCATATGAGGATGGAGTGCAAGTCCCGCTTGCGTGCAGCGCAGTAAAGGATGGTGTCCATAGGGCACCTTGGCAAGGCTTAGCAACCCATTGTGGTGGCGCTGCTGTTATCCATCTTAATCAGAACAAACGCAGGCAGAGCAGGCAAGGAGTTCGGTCGTTAATCACCCATAGCAGTCCTTGGATTTTGATTTATAGTTGCAGTCTCTAAATAAGGTTTCCTCTAATTTTCTTTGCATCCACCAAAGATTTCTGGCTTTACCCTTTATTGACCTCCATAGAACTTCTTTTTGTAGCTACACAATGACTCTGCCTGTTTCAGCAGGCGCCTCATATCCCCAGGTCCACAAGCTCTTTTGTATAACTATGGGCCTGACTTAGATCTCGGCGGACTGGTTACTCCGTCACAACGGTGACGGATATACCCTCCTCGGAAATATAAATTTTCATTATATTCTAAGGGATTTACATGAAGGCGGACGGGATATCTGTCACTGTTGTGATGGAGTAACCTGGGGCAGCTCCTTCGCTAAGGCGGAGGAGCGTCGCCCCACTGCTCTCAGAGCAGAAGAAAAATAAAAATAAAATGGTAATAACCCTGTAATTATCATTTTATTTTTCTTTGCTACAGGCCTGGGTTAGTGCGGGCGGGGCTGCTGGCACAGGGGGAGGAGTGGTGTGCACACACTAAGTGCACATGACGGTTTGGCCAGCCATTTTGGAACAGCCAAACAGTCATGCGCACTTTGCACATTCCTCACCAGGCTGCATTGCACAGCCTGTTGAGGAACATGCCCAGGCTCCCTTTCCCAGACTGAGCACCGAACCACTGCGCTCAGACCTATCACAACGTTGCATTGCAGTGTTGTGATTGGCTTAGGGGAGCCTGGGTGCTTCCTGGTTCCGGGACTGCCAGGAAGAGAAGCAACGATGGTGAGATGGCGGCGGGGAAAAGGTAAGTGTTTTTTTCTCTTGTTTGTTCAACCACTGCCGCCCGCCACCCTCGTTCCCTGCCAGCTACTACTGGGAGTAAACCGTCCGCCAGTGGCATAGCTAGCCACTCTGCCGCCCGTTGCGGTCCCTGCCTTTTCCGCCCTGCAGTGGCAGTAAGAGCGGGGAGGGAGGGATGCTGGAGCGATATTCCCGCTATTGCCACCCCACGTCAAATGCATGGAAGAGCCGGTGGAGGGGGGCAAGGGGGTACCTCCGCCCTCAAAACTTGTGCCGCCTGGGGCAGACCGCCCGCCCCCCCCTGCTACGCCACTGCCATCTACCGAGATCTAAATCAAGCCCTATACTCTTTGTGTAAAGCACACATTATCCTGCTTGTATGTAGTTAGATCACGGTGAGACTACGAATAAGAAAGCTACTTCTAACAAAGAGAGTCTGTGATGACTCGCATTAGGTTAACTCCTGGTTGATGTCCGAGTTGTGATCACTACCGGGGGCTGAACCCACTGATTCAAGCAGTTGCACCTGTGTTTATAGGTCGAGCCTAACGTTGCAGTGCGCATGCGCTGCTCGCTCTGCGAGGCATGCTTTAGTAGGGTATGATGTGGAAGTGCTGTGAAAGCCTGGCCCAGTCTCCGTGCATATTTTTCATTGGCTGGTGGCATTGTCTTTGGTAAATGCTGGCTTCCGATTGTATATGATGCTTCTTAGTCTCGCCTTCTTACCGCCCTGTCTCCTTTTGTGACTGCCCATAACAACTGGACCTTTTACTTGCGGTGTTGCACGGTCGGCGTAATGTAGTCGGTGAGCACTATTCTCTTTCAGGGGCACACTGCTCAGCAGCCGTATTGCTTCCCCCATCGGTGGCTGGCTGTGCTGCGTGCCGCTCGCTGGCCGGAAGTTCGCTTGCTGTTCCGGCTGCCCACGCTGCGAAGGGGAGAGGCATGCTTACTGTAAATCAAGACCCGCTCCGTGGAGCAGACCCCGGTACTGCTTGTCATCCCTCTGAGGCCGATAACATGAATACTATTTAATGGCTTATTAGTTCCACCTGTTGCATGTATCACTATCAAATGACAAATTGGTGGCATCTAAACTCTGTACATAAATAGCATGTTCATTATGTGTCATGCTTCAAAAAGCACCACAAACACATGCACATGAGGGTGAGAGCGCACGCGGTGGCAGCCTGTCACATACCTGGCCTCCTTTCTGCGTGGCCCACGCCGTATCCAGTGTTACCCACATAACATGGATCAAAGCAGTTCTTCCACGGGTGGTGGTAACGCATGCCCGTGCCGCTTGCAAGGCGCCCAGAGACTATAAAGTGCACCAGTACTGTCACAAAAGCCACCTTGTGGTTCATGGTTAAAAGGAGGAGCCCAGAACGGGCAAACAAAAAAGCAGGAAGAAATCTAATACAAAGAGCTGTTTGGGGCCTTTTCACCTCGTGATGCAGAGTGGAAGGTGCAAAGTAAATAAGCAGTATGAGCAGTACACCTGTGGATGCAGGACCCAGTAGAACTGCTGCTCCGGCTAGCAGCTACTGCTGTCCCGGCCCCATGCTGTGTGTAGTTTGCGGCTGCCCGAGGCCACCGCAGAGGGCCACTAAGGAGGGCGGCCCTATAGTAGCATCGGGCTTACCCCCACCTTTCTCCCCCTGTTCCCCAGGGGGGGGTTGGCTTGGGGAGGAATCCCCACCAGGGTCGTGGGTGTGCCGCGTCACGTCCGGTGCGGTGAGCAGGGTGTGGGGTACATAACTCCCCCCCCACCATGTTTTCTGCCTCTTGTGCACCGGACGCACCGCGGACACCACGATGGAGCGATACCCCGAACAAGGGCCTGGTTTGTTTCAACATGCCGGCATAATCACCGATGAGGCGGAGACTAACGACGGAATGGGCTGGTACAAGTACGACTGTGAGTTTAGAAAAAAGATGGCCATATGCCCGGAACTGGGGTGGGAGCAGTTGGAGGTGCTTCTTTGGGTCCAGCACATGGGTAAGGGCAGGGTTGAGTCCGGCGAGAAGTCAAGCACTAACGTGAAGAAGGGTGAGACAAGTAAGGGCCAGAGGCAGGACAGGAAGGGTCAGTTCAGGCAGCCCTTTCGGGGAGGCCATGGTGGGGGGCAGAAGCAGGGACCCAGAAGAGTCTTCAGTGGGACGTGCAGACTGTACAACGCGGGGTCATGCTCCTGGGGCAAGGCCTGTAGATTCTCCCACACCTGCAGCAAGTGTGGAGCCACACACCCAGCCACTTCTTGCGACAAGTGCGAGCCCGCCTCGGGGCCTGCCCGACACGACAAGTAGGCCTCCGGCCCGGCCATCCTTGGCCAGGTCCTCCCCCCCCCTCCCTGGATATCCCTGCACGGCCCACCTTGGGTGCCCCTACCGGGGAGTGCCGGGACTAAGGTCCGTCCCCCATTGTCATTTCCAACTTGCTACCTTTATTAAGGGATTATCCTTATGCCAAGGATAGAATGTTATTGGCCCACGGGTTTTTGGAAGGCTTCAGAATTCCCTACCAGGGGCACCTGGTATGCCGGGATTCTGAGAACCTTAGATCCTCCAGGGAGCATCCCGAAGTCGTAGTGGCCAAGATCAAGAAGGAAGCGGCCCTGGGGAGGGTGGCGGGCCCCTTCCAGCCTCCTCCTCTCCCGAATTTTGTGGTCTCTCCCTTGGGCGTGGTTCCTAAGAAGGAGCCAGGGACTTTCAGGTTGATCCAACACCTGTCGTACCCGGATGGGGATTCAGTGAACCACTGGCTGGAGGAGGGCTCCTGCTCTGTTTCATACTGTTCTCTCGACATGGCGGTGGACATGGTCAGGAGGGCGGGCAGGGGTGGGAGGTTAGCCAAGGCTGATATCGAGTCAGCTTTCCGCCTACTACCAGTCCACCCAGAGAGCCAGCACCTCCTTGGGTTCAAGTGGCAAGGGGACTTCTTTTATGACAAGTGCATGCCCATGGGGTGTGCTGTGTCCTGTGCATACTTTGAGGCATTCAGCTCATTCCTGCAGTGGGCACTCTCAGGGAGATTTAACGTGGAAGGGGTGACCCACTACCTTGACGACTTCCTGTTCATCGGGGGTGTTAGTATGCAGGAGTGTAGCAGGGGGCTACAATGCTTTCAGGACATGGCCCGACACCTTGGGGTGCCGTTAGCACCTGGCAAGACGGAAGGCCCTGCGCAGGTTCTCACTTTTTTGGGCATCGTGCTGGACACTGTTATGGGCGTGTCTAGACTCCCTGCTGAGAAGGTGCAGGCTTTGCGACAAAACATCCAGTCACTGCTGGGGAAAGACAAAGCTCCTTTGGGTGTCATCCAAAGCCTCTTGGGCAAGCTCAACTTTGCAGCCAGAGTCATCCCGGTGGGGAGAGTGTTCGCTAGAAGATTAGCCAGGGCCACAGCAAAAGTCTCTAAGAAACACCACCTGGTTAAGTTGACAGTAGGCCTGAAGAAGGACCTGGCCATGTGGGGGAAGTTCATGTCTCCCTTCAATGGGACCGTTATCAGGAGGGCTCCCTGGGCAGACAGTCCCGAGCTCAGCCTTTTCACGGATGCATCAGGGAGGGAGGGCTTTGGGGCAATCCTGGGCGAGCAGTGGTGCGCACAGGAATGGCCCAACGCCTGGCACAAGCGAGGCATCACTGCCAAGATCACAGTCCTGGAGCTGTTCCCCATAGTCATTGCACTCCACCTGTGGCCAGAGACCCTGTCAGATAGAAAGGTCCTATTCTGGTCGGACAACATGGCTGTGGTGCAGGCCATCAATGGGCAGACAGCCAAGTGCCCGCTGGTGCTCTGCTTGCTCAGGAAACTAGTGCGCGGGAGCCTGCGCTGCAACTTGGAGTGTAGGGCTAGACATATTTAGGGAGCCAAGAACGTGGCAGCTGACGCTCTCTCTCATTTTCAGTGGCTCAGTTTCTGGGAGGCCTGGCCGCAGGCGAGAGCGGAGATGACCCCCTTTTCGGCAACCCTCTGGAGGCTCTTGGAGTGGAACAACAGTTGAGAGCACTGGGGGAATGGTCCTTGGCCCCAGGTACGAGGAAACGATACCTAGCCCATATGACCTCCTTCAACAAAGTGGCGGATGCCTCTGGACTGTCCGGGCAACCCATGGAGGGCAAGGTACAGGCGTTTGTGGTATGGGCTAGAAAACAGGGGAATAGCCTCTCATGGGTTTGTGGTCATTCAGCGGCTGTCAGCCATGACGTTAAGTTGAGGGGAGGCCAGGACCCAGCTAAGTCCCTTGTCATTAGGGCGGCACTGAAAGGGTGGGCCAGAGACGAGCCCAGGGTTCCAGACAGCAAGGCCCCCATCAACTTTCCCATCCTGCAGGCTATGTTAGACGTCCTAGGAGGAGTTACCCAATCGCCCTATGAGGCATCCCTCTTTGCCGCCGCGTTCTGCTTGGCGTTTTTTGGAGCGTTCCCCATTAGTGAGTTAGTGGCTCGGTCCAAAATAGATAGGTCAGGAGACGCATTGGGCATATTGGACATTGGGTTGGAGGGCAAGTTGACCATCCACCTCAGGAGGTCGAAAACAGACCAGAAAGGGAAGGGAGTGGATGTAGAGTTATTGCTGTTGAGAGACCCCAGATACTGCCCAGTTTCCAAGGTCAGGGAATACGTATCACTTCGCCCAGTGGCACCTGGTTATTTAGTGATACATGCCAACCTGGTGCCTTTAACCAAATACCAGGTGGAGTGGGTAATGGGGGCTTGCTTGTCCAGGGCCGGGCACCTCCAGGCAGAGAGAAAATATGCAAATATTCCAGCCACTCTTTCCGGATTGGGGCAGCCACCACTGCATTTACATCAGGCATGGAACCTGAACGTGTGGAAAAAAGTGGGACGCTGGGAGTCCCAGTGTTTCAAACGCCATATCCGCCCTTGAAGGCGACTGTTTAGTGTAAAATAGTGTTGTAGTGTTGCAGTGTTGTGTGCCACATGGTTTGAGGTGTTTTGCAGTGTCTAAGTGCAACGGCTTATTGTCTGTGAATAATAAAAATATTGAGTTGAAACGTGTCCTTTGTTTTATCAGGGTCACGAGTATGGTTCATTGGGCACTCTGCCATCTCCCGGTTGGCCCATTGGGCATCGATCAGGAACTGGATGCGTGGATTGGATTCTTGCAGACAAAGTTTGAGTGGTTGGGTTTTCCGGGAATGAGATGGAGCAGCCTCATGAACAGACTGGAGCACTCGCTAGCGGCGCTGGGTGCCCCTCCCAATTTTTTGGTGATCCACCTGGGGGGCAATGACCTTACTACCTATGGGAGGACACTGCTCCTGCATGCAATGAAAACTGACTTGGGAGAACTTAGCAAGTGCTTGGGTCAGTGCGAGCTCTGGTGGTCAGAGATTGTGCCACGGAGATTATGGCAGGGGCCAAAGTCTTGCGAGGCAGTGGAGCGGTCAAGGCGACGGGTGAACAGCTCCATGCGCAAGTTCATGCAGCAGAGGGGCCTGGGATTCATTAGACACAAAATGATTCAGGAGAGGGTCAAGGGATACTTTGAGGCAGACGGGGTACACCTTACACCAGTAGGGATGGACTTGTTCTTGTTAGACTTGCAGGAGGCACTAGCACAAAAGGGTTGCAGGTAAAGACAAGAGCGGTTGGTGGGGAGCTCTGGCGGTGACGGTTGGCCACCTCCAGGGCTGTAGCGGAGTTACAGGGTGATCTGGAAGCAAATGGGTACAGAACGGTACCTCTGCGCTGCATATAGGGGTGCCAAAGCCAAACCCCAGGAGCCTCATGGGAGGTTCATGGAATCTATGTCGGCACCCCGTTAGTCCTTCGGGCGGTTGTGGGCCTGAGCAACCGGGGGCTTGCATAGCTACGCTCCGCCCTGTAAGGGGCGTGAGTATAAGGGACCAAGGGTCAGGTGATCCGGGAAGGGGATCACCAGAAGGTGCAGTACAAAAGTGGTTCGCCACGGTGCTGCTCGGCTTATCAGGCGGGCAGGTGGCGAGAAGGCTGCCTGCCCTTGGATCGCCCGTAAGCTAACCGACCAGATTACATAACGTTGTATGTAATAAACCTGCAGCAGTTTTTCCCAAGTATAAACTTGTGTGGTGTGTATTTATTTGCGGGCAGTCATGCTTAGGGGGGGACCTTTTGCCATGAGGGTGCTATGCGGCTGCCCGAGGCCACCGCAGGGGGCCACTCAGGAGGGTGGCCCTATAGTAGCATCAGGCTTCCCCACACCTTTCTCCCCCCCCTTCCCTGGGGGGGGGGTGGCTTGGGGAGGAGTCACCACCAGGGTCACCGGTGTGCCGCGTCACATCCAGTGCGCTGGGTAGGGTGTGGGGTACATAAGTCCCCCCCACCATGTTTTCTGCCTCTTGTGCACCAGACGCGCCGTGGACACCACGATACTGGACACGCTGTCTCCCACCCTACCGCTTACCGAGCGTGTTGGCAATAGGAGGCATGGCAAGACCTTTGTAATGTTGTACTTTTTCGTTGCAGGCAGAGTTACAGGGCGATCTGGAAGCAAATGGGTACAGAACGGTACCTCTGTGCGGCACATAGGGGTGCCAGAGCCGAACCCCAGGAGCCTCATGGGAGGTTCATGGAATCTATGTCGGCGCCCCATTAGTCCTTCGGGCGGTTGTGGGCCTGAACAACCGGGGGCTTGCCTAGCTACGCTCTGCCCTGTAAGGGGCGTGAGTATAAGGGACCAAGGGTCAGGTGATCCGGGAAGGGGATCACCAGAAGGTGCAGTACAAAAGTGGTTCGCCACGGTGCTGCTAGGCTCATCAGGTGGGCAGGTGGCGAGAAGGCTGCCTGCCCTTGGATCGCCCGTAAGCTAACCCACCAGATTACATAACGTTGTTTGTAATAAACCTGCAGCAGTTTTTCCCAAGTATAAACTTGTGTGGTGTGTATTTATTTGCGGGCATTCATGCTAAAGGGGGGGACATTTTGCCATGAGGGTGCTATTAAAGCTGGGATTTCGGGAGGTCCACCCACTCTCTATGGATCTCAGCTTTCGCCCCACCCCCTGCAGGTAAACCCAGAGGTAAACCCAGAGCCCAGGGAAGTCCTCTCCGGCTTTCCAACCCGGCCTCCTTCGCCTTCCCCACATGGGACACATAACCTTTGCTCCTCACCTTACCACCGCTCCTCAGATGTGGTGCGTGACCGTGCGTGACCGTGCCTGTGTGCCCATGCCTGCGGGTCACTGTTTGGGAGTTGGGCTCTAACCAAGCTGGATTTCTGTAATTGGCAGGGATCGCCGGAGAATGGGAACAGAGAAGTCTTTAAATCAACACCACATTTCGGTATGGTCCAGCTGGGAGAGTGGGATAACTTTCATGCGATATGCGTGACATATGTCAGAGTGCGCGTGCTGAATAGCGGGGTGCTACTAGAATGGCAAGACACCCTCTAGAATAGATAACATGCACCCATGCGGACAATTCTAGCAGTCGCAGTGCTGCGTTTGCAGGGGGTGGTAAAGGGACACCTGGCAACAAAAGACGCCGACTGTCCCCTTTCAAATCAGTATAGCAGTCCCACCTGTCCAGTTCAAGTGCAGCAGCCGGGGCCAGTCCCTCCCCTGGCGGCGACAATGCTGGAAATGGAAAACAATAGTCCGGGAGCACACACAATAGCAGTCAAGGTGTGGCAGCGGAAAGAAGGTGGAGCCACAAGGAGCGGGGCCTTGAAAGCGAGTCTGACAGTAAACGTATACATTTATTTAAAAAATACCCTGCCTCAAAGAAATTGGCAACAAGAACACTGTGCAAGTACATTATTATTGTTTGGCTCATTTAATTAGTCACAAAGTGGCGCATTTTAAAATAACTTATGATGTTAGCATACCTGCTGCCAAGATCTTTGAGTGGGCAACACATTTCAGGGGATAATAATATTGGTAAGATACCTCTGATGGTTAATGCGCTTGGTGGAGAGATCAGTGATTTTCTCCAGACGCAGATCTGACTCATATGTAGCACAGAGGGTTATTGGCCCCTCTGACTGATGTTTGAATGATAAAATGCAGCAATGACCAGGGTTCAGTGGCCCCTCGGGCCGCTGGGCACTGGTGCAGTTACTCTCTAAACTAGGCCCCAAATGGGTCGGTCACTGTGGTTTTTCCATACTGCTGTGCCTTGAAATGTCCTCCAAGTGGATTTATGTCAGAATACTGATTATATTCTCTGTAGATTTTCTGTTATTAAAATGGACAAGTTGGTACCTTTGTTGTAAAAACATTTACTGGTTTCAGAGGAATTGGCCAATTGATGCCAATTTCAAAACTCTACTTTCCATCTTACGTGCCTGAGAAGGTGTTTTTTGTAATAATTAATGAATGGCTTAGTTCTCCCATTTCAAGAAGGCTGTCGAACATGTATGAGCCCCCAGGTTGTAGCACTAACAGTGGTTGAGGATTTGAGACTATATTGGGACTGTGGCTGGGGTCATTCTCAACTATTTGGATGTTTCCGACACTTTTGGTCATCAGATTCTGTTAGGATGCCTCTCCGATCTCTGTGCTCGTGGCCAGGTAATGGAATGGATCAAAGATTTCTTAAAGGGCTTCAACAGGTGCTTTTTCCAATGTTTGAGTCCTCTGTTGCGCCATTCACAACATTCACAACATTTCTTTGAGCCCACTTAAAGGTGTTACAATCGGGTGCAGCTTTTACATGACCTCACCATAGCAACCAGACGGGTGCTTCAAGCGCTCATATACCCAATGTAATCGCTTCACAGTCATCTCCACCCATTCAATTGGAGTATTCGATATAACTTTTAATCCATGCATGGTATGTTTCCGTTTCTAGTCAGTGTACAGGAGATGATCGGCAAACAGAACCTAAACCCAGTCCTAACCAAGGTAGGCATTTCACGAGGCATTGTTCAGTTCAGTTGTGCGCACCGTGGCCATAGTAGCCCGACAGCATCTTAATCTGTGACATTCTATGGGCTACATATGTTATCAGTCCCACATAGGTTAGCATAGCCAGTGAGAGTCATCTCCACTGCGGATGGGGTACAATCTAATGTACTGCTGAGGGCCGGTTGACGTGAGCTTTCTTTGGGTCTCTGAAGGTGTTTAGGATTGGTTACCATGCTGTAGCCATTTGAGTAGTCACCTTGTCCCACTTAGCATCAGGGTCTAGTGCCAATCCTTCATATTCCGCCCATTTTTCTACATCACTGTTCCATTTAGACATCCTGAAGCCCATCTGTGACTACCATGTCATTGAAACCTTTCTTTTAGCTAGGGCCAATGTCCCATCAATGAATCTACTTGTTACTTTTTTCCCCTTGGAGCATGGGTTAATCCCTAATACAAAAAGAACTATTGATGGACAGAATGCAGAACAATGTCATACATTCACCCCAGTACAGAGATCTGGGCCTAAATCCATAGTTTTTTTGCTCACCATGCAATTCCAGTTTGGACCCAGCCATATGCAAATCAGTCTTTACCCTGTGCCCAATGGGAACAGTCCAGCCCGAACTTTCAGGCCAGGCCTCCCTGGACTGGAAACAAACATCCTAGGACCGGTACACAAGAAGGCAGTGTTTCTACCTGAAAGCATAGGCTACAGCTAGCAGAGACACAGCTGTGTTAAGCTGCGTGGCTTGCGGCAAGCCTGCTGTGTCACACTGACGCCATCTTGAGTGATTCACGCCAGCTGCCAGTGAGGCTACGCCCATGGTTCAGGATGGCCACAGCAACTTCATAATTGAGGGTAGTGATTTGCGAATACACTCAGCACCTTGCATAAATCATTCCATGCAAGCAGAGTGCTTGGTCTGCATTGGTTGGCCCTCCAGGCACATCGAAAGAGTAGCAGCGACATCTCAAGTGGGAGTCCCAGATTATGGAATTCCAGCGGTTGTTTCTACTACTAGATTTATATACACTCCATTTCAACTCTTTTCTTCTTTCTTATTCTGAGATGTAACATGAGTGAGCTTTTACATTGACCAAATGATCCAAGTTGAACATTCAAGCAAACTGATGTGTTAGTAGCTAAGAGATGAATATGCATAGGGAAATAGAAGGTCATTCAGACTCTGCGGGGTGGCCCACTGGGACTCTAGGTCAGCAGCATCTATGGCCTTCCCTCCCTGAAAGAGGAGTGCTTGCCCTATTTAGAGATCCCACCTGTTTAACAAGGATCTCTATAGCCTTCAGAGCAACTAAAACTGTGGTGGTCGCTCTGAAAATTGAAAGGTGTGCCTAGCGGGTGCCATGTTTCTTGTGTGTGTCCACTTGTTTAACATTTTAGTTTTTCAAGAATAAACTCCCTAAGCAGGAGTTTGAGCTTGAAAACTGAACAATGACAGTGACACCCTAGAAGTTTTCTTCATTTGTTTGGGGCTCCTGTGTTTATTCCCTACTCGGGACTGGCATGCCCTGTATGGCGGCCCTGGGTAGGCGAATGTAGCGACAGTCACCTAGCCCATAATGCTACGATGCAGCCATCACTGTGATTTGAGGGCCCAATGGCTATGTGCTGTTGGGTCAGAGGTTTACGCCAGTGGAGGCAGCGGAAGATCTGTTGGTGGGAGCCCAGTACTTCCCCCGACCCTCAATAAAGCGGGGAACCACAAGCGTAGTGCAGCTGGGGCACCACTGATGTACAGAGGTGTTCCCACCCTGTCATGCTCTAAAGGATTCGCATAGTCCTTTAGTAATACTAAGAACAAAGTGGCCATCATGTATAGATTCATAATATTTTCAAAGTAGATGATCCAGTTTTTAATCTGAGTGATATCGCTCTAATCTTGGCACGCCTTTAATCCTTCACCACTTGTTATGGTCCTGCCCATTGATTGGACAGCCTAGAAAAACATTGATCCCCGGTTGGTTTAAAGAGGCAGTTTTAACCGCCTTAAATTCGTTCTTTACTACAACTAAATGTGTGAAAGACATTAGTTTTAAAATGCATGAGGCGGAGTGAATCAGATATCTTTAAGTGTGTTCCTGTATGAGTCAAGGACAGGACACTAAGATGGTGCTCTGAGTCCACTTCTTGTCTGCCCAGAGAAAGGGCAACTCCTGCCATTAACCACAGTGCCACCCTGCACTGAATAGTGCACATGGATGATGCCCAGTGTCTCCTTAAGAGAATCCCATTCACAAGTTAAAAACCACAAATGGTTAGAAAAAAATAAACCTCTTGCCTCTCTTGTAGCTCTTGAGTGAAGGTGAAGATCAACACAATTTTTAGCAAGGCATCAAACTCCCTTGACATCAGGGAAGAGGAAAGAGCCAAGCAAGACTATCCAGAAGTAAATCTGGTAGGAATTAGAACTCACAAAAGCAAAAATCAAGGATCAAAACTTTAGCAAGGGGGAGAACACAGTGAAAAATAAGGGAACCTATCCATCATTTGTAGGTGCCTCCTTTTATACGATTCAAACAGGAACTGACATCACAATTAAAGAATCTACTTGGATTGGGCACTTCCAATAGAATTCTCTGGACAGGCCACCATCTTGGAAAGAGCAGTTTAGAAACATCATTGCTTCATTTTGGCTCACAAAGAAGAAGATAGTTTGACATCCTCTGCCCAGTGCTTAGCTCTGCAGTCCCGCTGCTGCCCCTCTTGTCTAACTCTCTGTGCAACTCACAGATCATCCCTCCAGATGCCCACAAGTGTAGAAAATCCAGATGTCCACAAGTGCAGAAAATCCAGATGTCCAAAAGTGCAGAAAATACAGATGTCCTCAAGTGCAGAAAATCCAGATGTCCTCACGTGTAGAAAATCCAGATCTCCACAAATTCAGAAAATCCAGATGTCCTCACGTGTAGAAAATCCAGATGTCCACAAGTGCAGAAAATTCAGATGTCCTCACGTGTAGAAAATCTAGATGTCCACAAGTGCAGAAAATCCAGTGTAGTTAATGTGAGCACAGCGTCTTGCAAAATACTGCCTGTCTCTAGTAGCATCTCAATGTCTACGCCTGAATACTTGCAATCTTTGGAAAACTCTCGACATAGATGTAAAAGTTTATTGGGGATTAGTTTTAAAGCCAGCATAGATTTTATTAAAACACTGATGTGGTTTGATAGATTCATATTATACATAATAATTGTCAGATGTGCTAAAAAGGGCAAAGAGATGCACATGTACAAGGTTAATGAGAACCCCAGTTATCTTCGAAGTCATTGGAAAACTCAAAACCCTGATCTCCCCACAAGACGTGAAGTGGTGTTAAAATGATTCCTAAATGACACAGCCCTGGTCCAGAGGGCTCGTGGTTCTCTTTTATAATGCGCATCAGAAGAATTTGTCATAGCCTTCGGCTGCAGAGTTCATTTATGGTAATCTAGATTAGCTACAAAATCATGGAAGAAATTGTCAATATTGTATATTCTAAACCCAATTGCCAAACCAAGGAAAAGGCTCTCATAGGGCACGTCCATTTGTGACATTAAGAAAGCGCTGCCCTACCAAAGCAGATGTGAGTGGATATATAGCTGGCTTAACATACTCCAAGAAGTATATTCTAATAGATAATGGTTGACTTCCTGAAATGTGTACAGACATTTTTTTAAAGATGTGTTTGTGAGATTTTACTATCTCATAGCTTGGTGCTGGGGAACTAGCAAGCCAATTCTATGAGGACTATGGAATTCAGGTACAAGTCGTAAATATTGCCTTTTGGCGACAAAAACACAGTTACCAGATACAACTGCAAGGCAGATAAACTGACAAGTACCTCCTGTGAAGACTTTGACTTTCAAGGAATACCATGGTCAGACAGTCATGGTTTACTCTTGGAGGGTGGTGTGGGGCAGATGGAGGAGGTACAGAGATTATACACAGCAGTTGTAGTGTCCAATGTTTATCATTTCTTTAGAAAATAAGTTATTCTTCTGTACCTATTAAGTGCAATTTTGTAATAATACAATTTTCTAAGCTTATAGTGGTAAGGTTGGGAAACAACCTTTACAACACAGTCATTACATCGCACTACATTTACATAGCAGCCATTGCATTGCATGTCACTACAACGCATGTCATTACAACGCATGTCACTACAACGCAGGCATTACATCGCAAGTCATTACAATGCATACCATTACAACGCATAGTACCCTTACACTATCCAACACTTACCCTACTGTTGCACTCACTGGAGTTAGAATAGTAATTTTTACCCATACACTATCCAACACTTACCCTACTGTTGCACTCACTGGAGCTAGAATAGTAATTTTTACCCATACACTATCCAACACTTACCCTACTGTTGCACTCACTGGAGTTAGAATAGTAATTATTACCCCTATACTATCCAACACTTACCTAAATGCGATGTTATGGTATGCATTGTAATGGTATGCATTGTAAAGGTATAATGCGATGTAATGGAATGCGTTGTAAAGGTAGTTTCTGAAAATGCGATGTAATGGCATGCGATGTAAAAGAATGCATTGTAAAGGATGTTGTGATGTAAAAACTGCGTTGTAAAGGCATGCATTGTAAATGTATGCGATGTAATGTCATACATTCGATAAGGTTATGTGCCAAATAGAACAAGACAACAGAAGCTCTCTAGTTGAGCATTATTTGTGCATTAATTGGCTCGGCAGCAGCTGCCTTACCTGTGTGACGCACGGTAAGTAGGATGTTTGCTCAGCACCAGCAGATCAGAGCATCTGGTTAAATACTCGGCACAGCCTTACTCAATTCTGCAGCACACACCTGTGTAACTGAGTCTTTGGCCACATCTACCAAAGCTTTGTTTTACCTTTGCTTGCGGATAAATTATTGGCTGCAAAATAGTCTTGGAAAACATTTAACTGATTTTTTAGTCCAGCACAGTAAACACAGGACTAGCACTTAGACCCAACCAGAACCAGGGTAATACCTAGAATAGAAATGCAAACGTTCAGTAAGATTGAGAAAGTGCATCAAGAGATTGCATCTTCGGGCTTTAAACAAATTGTCAATATTATCCTTATAAAAATATAAGAAGCACAATCAAAATAATTCAAAGGGGACCCAATTTTGTTATACAAGCTCATGTGGCTCTATTAACTTTCAAATATTATGTCATATGTGAATATTTATTTAGAAGGAGGGTGGGAGCACACTGCCTCATATCCCAGCATTCAATATCCCCCAATGCATCATGGTAAATGCAGTGCATGATAACACTTGCTTCAGTAGTAGTCTTTCATTTTTCACCCTTGTTGGTGCCGCCTGTGTTGTGTAACTCTAGTCGTTCTTCTAAATTAATTCCTTCATCAGTAAAGAGCATCAAATCGTTTTGGGGGTGCTAGAAATGCTGCCCAAAGTCTTCTCCGGACTCTGTACCACTCATTGGGTGCAGGTGCATCAACCCAACCCCGAACTGATAACATTGCGTAGATGAGAAAAGGTATTTACAATAGAGGTACTTATTCAAGGGGGAAGAGAAGGGAAGAGTTTAGGGTTGGTATATGGGGGGAGAAGGGTGGGAAGAGGAGAGAGGACTGGGGGGAGAATGGGTGGAGGCAAGGTGAACAATTATTGAATTACAGCAGAGGATGCAGTGCTCTGTGACAGTGGAAAAGATATTTACAAATAATACAGATTACATACATAACAATGCCGGGCTGCAGTAATTTAAGAAAAACAAAATGTGTCTCTGGTATTTATTGGTCATTGTCCAATGCAGACCCAGTTATATGATGTCAACTAGCATCGACCCATGGTGCTCTGCTTCACGAAGTGTGTCCTGCGTTGATTCAGAAATCATTTGTACAACCTTATTAGGAGAGTAGTAATGTCAACACTAGACTGTCCTAATAAAAACTGCTGATCAAACCTACCTTACCTTGATCCACCACCATGAAAGTTCTGTACGAAAAGTCTCCGAATGTAACCTGAAGACATGAATGACCCAGAAAAGCTGAATGGCGCTGAAGATGGAAGGCATGAAGGAGCCTGATGAATTATACATCACTGGAAAGTAAAATACTATGTAGACAGCAGCTGCATATTTTAAAGTAGGAGTGGAGGAGATCAAAGGCGCGGAACACCTGATACAGCTTATTAAATAATTCACGAGCCTGGGGATAAAATAAAACCTGTCTGTTTTTTAGGCTTGAACCGATTAGCGACGGATGGGAGTGGAGAGTTGGGGCTTCATGCCATGCTGACAGGTCCTCTGTTGAATGCGGATCCACTCTGAACAGAGACACATCTTGGTGGCCTGAGCTTCCTTTTGGAAGTTGGTTGTGGTACCATCAGAACCTGTCAGAGTGTGCCTGAGTATCCTCAGCTGCCCAGAGTGGTGATTTGTATTGTGTCCACATTGTTTACTCACGTTATATCACTGCCTGCATTAAACGTGCTTTGTTGCCAGAAGTGTGTGCTGTGTGTACATCAAGTTATAAAACCCAATAAAGAAACATTGAGAAAAAAAGACAATATGAGGACAGAGGGTTGTCAAACTTCCATGACAAACTGTACAAGGTTGTAGTGCAGAGGTCAACTTATCGATGATTATTTTATAATAGAATTTGCCCTGAAGAGATGATAGGACACTGCAGTATCGGCACCATAAGTCTCCTACCTATAAAATAGTAAAAATTCTAATTTAGGTAACAAGAGAAAAATTGCTTTTAGATCATCAATGTTTGCTTGACACAACATAGGCAGGCCGTCTCCTTAAAAAAGAGGGCCTTCAGGAGATCTCAGAAGTGGTCTTCCACACCTCTCACCTCACATGTCCGCAGCTCGCGAGGCACTCTCCTCACAGGGAATCTTGATGGCCCAACCACAGCTACCATCGAGAGTCAAGTGCAGAAAGAGTATTTGGCCCAGTTGAGCAGGATCCATAGTAGATCGTTGATGTTACTGGTTGAGGAGACAATCGAGTCCAGTTGGTGACCGGCAGAGTAGAAACTAAACTACGGACTCGGAAACGCCTGATGTCATAAGAATAACGTAGTTTGATCTATATTATATCTCTTTTACCCAAGCCCTGAAGAAGCCTTTTCTAGGGCGAAACGCGTTGGCTGGGCCTATTTGTCAAAGAGGTTTACGAAATAAAGAATCTTTCTGCGTACACGAGAACACAGTGAAAGAGCTATTATTGAACGTTGAAGCATCCTGTAAAAATTGTATTGTCTCACATCTTTTTGTTTAAACTGTATTTAATTTATGACCATGTGTCAGCTGGTCATTTGAGGTGGGCAGTACATGTGGTGTAATGCATGAGTGACTAAACTGGGTGGGGCAGTTTCTTGAGCCTTGCTGTCATTCTTTGCCACGAATTCTGCAAAAGCAGTTCTAAGACATTCAGCAAGATGAGTTGAGTCTGCAGCTTTTAGAAATGTTAAAGGCAGGAGGTGTGAATTGTGACTCTTACTCTGTATGTGTGGGGTGGGTACTTAAGTGTTTGAACCCTATTTTTCTGAAAAGCACTATCCCTACTTTGTTACTTTCTGTTTTATACACCCCTTCCACCTGACTGTGGTAATTTACCTCACTGTCACTCTGAGGGGGGGTTGCCTTAGAGAAGACTCGGAGCTTTGTTGAATGCTGGGTTGCAGGTGTGGAGCAGAGTCTGTTTAGCGTACTGAGTCCGTAGCTCTCTTCATGGGGAAACAAGCACTCTGTGCTGTCTTCCTTGGCATGCAAAAGACTGCCACTAGAGGGGGGTATTTTGGGAAAGCTCAGGAGTGCTCTTCTCGTAGAGTGTAGGTGGTCACAAAGTGTTGCCCATGAAGCCTGACATTAGGGTTTGGAGGAGCTGGGCAGTGAAACATGTCTTGTTGGAGAAATAATGCCTGAAAGAGCACCTTTCCAACAGCTTGAGCAGGAAGAAACTATCATCTCCTCCTGTAGTATGTGTTAAAGCGTAGAAAAAAAAACAAGGCCAAGTAAAGTAAAGTTTCATAGAACAGAGACAAAATCGGACATTGACTGAAACCCTATTATTTGCAAGCCCTGTCCATTTTTGTCCGTAACTAACCCTGCCTATTTACTAACTGTTTGCAAGTGACCAAACAATGTTTGAAGCTTCCTAAACAAGACCATATGAAACCAGTTCCCAGTGGAGTCGAGGTGAAAATTTAAAAACTTAGTGCAAAATCTACGAGCCTCACAGAAGCAGCCCTGCCAACTTGCAAATATTGGCTCCTTATTACATTCAAACCAGAAACCTATAGTCAACCAACTCTCACCAGACTCTGGAATGCTTTCAACCCAGCAGAACCTACTCACACTAACATGGCTAAATCACAAGGGATTTGTTTACATAATAAGGAAACTAAACCAGAGGTGAGTAAATCAGAAATGAACAGCAGCATTTCAAAAAATGAAATTGAAAAGGGACTCAATGGTGGGGACAGGCCAAAGATTATTACTACAGGGTCACATCAATGAATGAACCATGTATGTTGTATGGATATTCCATGGGGAATGTACAACAATGAATTCTAACGATTATATAGCAAAAGTAATGGATCAAAGTTATACTGCAACCAAGTAATATCAAACATTGAATCAAATATAAATTAAGTCCATAAAAGAGATTGGTCCTGATGATTGAGATTAAGGGCCCGATTATGACTTTTGACTGTGCCAGGGCGGGCCGCCCACCACCGCTGCACCCCCGCACTGCCTAGAGTAGCTGCAGCCCGCCTGTCAAATTACAAGTAATTTTGTGGTCTGGCGGTTGGGCGGGTGGTGCCTCTTGCAACAGGAACGCCACACAGGTTCCTGCACAGCATGGACTGTACCAGGTGACCACAAGAAGACAGCTGATGTTGTGTGACACATGCTGACACCAAATGAGGTGGCTAGTCTGTTGTTTCTAAGGGCATGTGTCGCTGGTGGTCTTTTCTAACAACAATGGACCAAATTGGTCACTGAAGTTGCATCCTTTTTTAAAAAGAGAATGCTCCACCTCACTGCATTTCCTAGGCCTCGATTCTCCTTCCTGATATGCAATCTCGCCCTTTTTAGGTTAAAGCCTACCAGACAGCACAGCTGTCTGGTATCTAAACACTTCTTGGGGATGACCTGAAAGCTGACCTAAGAACGCATTCTACCCATTAATTAACATTGGCTTTGTGGTTTGCAACTCACATTTGCGTGTATTCTATTTGCTGGTTTTATTTGTTTTAGGCTGTCCAGCATGTCTTTGTCCCTCTCGTGGAGCATATCCAGTTTACTGTATTCTACCTTGAGTGCTTGCTTTCTGTAAACAAGGCTTTACATTTTGTTCTTATCTTGCTACATTTGCCATGCGTTCAAAGACAGAGGTCAAATGTCAGGATGTGTCTTCAGAGGGAGCTTGGTGTTTACTTTTATTTTCTGACTTCAAAGTAAGAGATTTCTCTGACAAACTGGGGGTGTAAAAGGAAATGCTTTTTCTAGCACACAACACAATTTAAACATCTGTAAATGAACTGTGCAAATACTTCAGAATATATAAAAATTAAAAAAGCACAAATGAAGCAATTTCTTTGTAATTCTGAAGTGTGCTGGAAACAAATATTTTAATATGATCAAAACACATACCGTAGGTGATGCCATTTCCATATTTGTGCGCTGAATAGTTTTATTTGTAAAACTGTATGCCTGTGCAAACATAACGGTTGTTTCAATTGAAAATGTGTTGTCTGTAATAGCAGTGCATTACAACACCATATACACCCCACTGTACGCCACTCCACTTTATGACACACTCCTCCACTCTACGCCATTCCACTTTACAACACTCTATGCCCCTCCAATCTACAGCACTTTACTCCACACTATGCCCTCCATTCTAGGCCCCTACACTCTATGCCCCTTCACTCTACACCCCTCCACTCTATGGTCCTCTACTCTACGATCCTCTACTCTATGACCTTCCACTCTACGACACTCCACTCTATGACACTCTAAGCCACTCTACTCTATGCTACTCTGTTCTACTCTATAACACTTTACTCCACTCTGCGATGCTTTACTTCACTCTATGCTACACCACTCCACTCCATGACATTCAACTCTGACACTCCACTCTATGATACTCCACTCTACGACACTCCATTGTACGCCACCCTATTCTACTCCAGTATATGCCGCTCCACTCTATTCCACTCCATGACAGTCTACCACCCTCCACTCTACAACCCTTCAATGTATAACACCCCACTCCACAACACTCTACTCTACAACACTCTACTCCATGAAACTCCCCCCCACAACACTCTAAGACACTTCATTCTATGGCACTCCACTCCACTCACTCCACTCTACTCTACTCAACAACACTCTACTCTTCTCTATGCAACTCCAATCTACGACGCTGTACTCCCTCTATGCTACTCCACCCTATGACACTATACTCCAATCTGCTCCACTCTATGCAACTCCCTCTATAACACTCCACACCACTTTACTCCACGTTACGCCACTCCATTTTACTCCATTACTCCACTCTACACCACTCAACTCTACACCCCTCAATGCCGCCCCACTCTATAACACACTATGACACTCCACTCTACCACACTCTACTCCACTCTATGCCCCTCCACTCTACACGGCTCCACTCTGCACCCCTTCACTCTACGCAACTCTACACCACTCCACTGTACACCTCTCTACTCTCCCCCACTCTACTCCAATATGCTCCACGACACTCTTCTCTATGACATTCCACTCTACGACACTCCACTCCACTTCAGAACCCCCACACTGTAAGCCATTCTATGACACTCCACTCTACGAAACTCCACTTCACTCTCCGCCATTCTCCTCTATGTCACTAACTTTTAGCCCTGCTGAACAGCAGCCAAGCTGGTGGACAACAAGGATAAAACTCATTGGCAAAGCCAATGGCTCTTGCATAAGGGAGATCTATTGGCTTCGCCAATGCTTGTTCTCCATTTACAATCTCCAGCTCTTCCACCCATGCCCCCACCAAACCATAAACCCCTTCCTCCCATTGACCTCCGCTCATCTCTATCCCTTCCTTCAGGTGTTTCAATGTCCCTATAACCCTTCCAACTTATAACTCTTTCTCCGGTTCAGTGCTCCATCGCTTTGTATCTAGAGTCACACTCTATACATCCCTGTAAATTTGTAAAAACATATATAAACATGTGCATAGATTCCTACATAGAAGTATACATGGATAGATACATAGATACACGCATAGATACACACACAGACACATTCATAGAAACACACCTAGGCACATGTATAGATACACACATAGACACATACGTATAATAAACACACAGACATGTTCATAGATACATTCATAAATACATACCTAGATACATACATAGATACATGCATAAATACACACAGACACATAGATAGATATACACATAGACACATTCATAGATACACACATAATAGATACACACATAGACACACACATAGCTGCACACATTCATGGATACACACATAGAAACATACATAGATACAAACATAGACATATTCATAGATACACACATAGACATATACATAGATACACACATAGACACATTCCTAGGTACACACATAGACACATCCATAGAACCACACATAGCTACATACATGGATACACACATATAAATACATAGATGCACACATAGATACATACATAGATACACACATAGACACATACATAGATACACACATAGACACGTGCATAGATACACACAAAGACACATACATAGCTACACAGATAGACATATACATAGATACACACATAGACACGTGCATAGATACACACAAAGACACATACATAGATACACACATAAGACACATTCCTAGGTACACACATTCATAGATACACACATAGGTACATACATATATACACACAGACACATACATAGATACACACATAGACACATAGATACACACATAGACACATAGATAGATACACACATAGACACCACAAAAAGATGATGGACGGAATGTTGAACATTGTCAAACATTCACCCCCAGTCTCAGATCTGAGTTTAATCCATCAGTATTTTGCTTGTCACACAATTCGAGTATGGACCCAGCCATATGCAAATCAGCCTTGACCCAGTTACCCTTGGGAACAGTCCTGCCCAAACTGCCAGGCAAGGTCCTCCCTGGACTGGAAACAAGGCTAGGCTAGCTTGAAACTGGTGGCACAGAGAGCAAGGGACCCACATATGGGCATACCCGTCCCACTTAGGGTGAAAATGCAAAACAAAAAGATGATGGATGGAATGTTGAACATTGTGAAACATTCACCCCCAGTCACAGATCTGAATTTATTCCATTGTTATTTTGCACACATAGACACCTACATAGATACACACATAGACACATAGATACACACATAGATACACACATAGGCACATACATAGATACACACATAGACACATTCCTAGATACACAAGTAGACACATTCATAGAGCCACACAATACATACATGCACACATAGATATATACATAGATGCACACATACATAGATTGACACAGACATGTGCATAGATACACACAAAGATAGATACACACATAGACACATAGATACACACATAGACACATAGATACACACATAGACACATACATAGATACACACATAGACACATTCCTTGGCACACACATAGACACGGTCCTAGGTACACACATAGATACACACATATACATTCATAGATACACACAGATACAGACATAGATGCACACATAGACACATTGATAGATACACACATAGACACATACCTGGATAAACATATAGACACATACATAGAAACAACCATAGATACATTAAAAGATTCACACATAGACATATACATAGATACACACATAGACACGTGCATAGATACACACAAAGACATGTACATAGATACACACCTAGACACATAGATACACACACAGACACATTAATAGATACACAAATAACCACATTCCCAGGTACACACATAGACACTTTCATAGATACATACATAGATACACACATAGACACGTGCATAGATACACACAAAGACATGTACATAGATACACACCTAGAGACATTGATACACACATAGACACATACATAGATACACACATAACCACATTCCCAGGTACACACATAGACACATTCATAGATACATACATAGAGATACACATAGGCCCATACATAAATACACACATAAGCACATATGTATATACACACATAGACACATACATAGATACACACATAACCACATTCCCAGGTACACACATAGACACATTCATAGATACATACATAGATACACACATAGACACCTACATAGAGACACACATAGGCACATACATAAATACACACATAGGCACATATATAGATACACACATAGTCACATACATACACAGAAGCAGTCGCCCTCGTTGAAAGCTGGTATTGTGCCCAAACCGTGCCTTGGTAGAGCAGCAGCTCACAGAGCGGGGTTTGTTCTCACAAGAAGCTGCTTGGAGATGTCTGCAGCCCCCAAATAACCTTTAGTTGTTGAGCCATCAAAAAAGATAATAATTCGAGCACTTTCTGCTGCAT
The DNA here is from genome assembly GCF_964204655.1 of Triturus cristatus. Classification (NCBI taxonomy): domain Eukaryota; kingdom Metazoa; phylum Chordata; class Amphibia; order Caudata; family Salamandridae; genus Triturus; species Triturus cristatus. Next base: position 1,805,059,468 of record NC_140589.1, read on the forward strand.
ATTGACCTCGTCTGACAAGAAAATGGGTCCCAACAGTTCCGTTCTCAATGAGAGGCTCAGAGGGCGGCTGGGTACAGAATGAGGTAAAGTGAAGTCTCTCCGGACTTCATAATGGCCACGGCTTTTGTTTTCCTTTTGGTTTGGGCTCCCTGCCCTTCTGGCGGCCTCGTAAAGCCCTATCGACGAGTGCGTCTGCAGAAATGATGAGCTCTCGTAGATTGCGTCATTGTTGATTTCTCAAACACCAACCTTCATCCCTCAGTGGCAATCGCTGAGGAAGGGTGAAATGTCCCTTAAGGCCGGTGCTACCTAAAGTTCACCACCACCACCACCAGATTGCAATAAAAGGCTTCAAATTGTGCTTTCACGCTACAGGAGAAGGAGCGCCCAAAGCGGCGAAATGTCATTTTGCTTGGGGCTTTGAAACTTCTTGCATCACTTCTATAGCCAAACTCTTCTTAGCCAAGCCACTGTGCACAGAGCAAATGGAGCTGATTCACAAAGGAAAGGAAACAGATTTTCAATTATGCAGAGGAAAAGGTCTGTGCATGCATAGACGCAGGTAATAATGGCCTTTTACTGATTCAGAGTTACATTTTATTATAACTTGTGCAAAATGAGCACAGTGCGTTTTTTGCTCGTATGACCGCGTGGTATTTACATATTACAGATTTGAAGCTTTGGTCTATATAAACATGCCTGGGGCCGCAAGACGCACCATTCGCTAATGTCACGTTACATTTCTTCCTCCAATAATAAGCACGGGTGTAACACAGGCCCCCCGTATACCCTGCGGTGCGTGGGGCCCCCAGCCGCAGGGCCCCCCCCCCAGAACAGAACTACGGTCTGAGGCCTCCAGATAAAATGCGGAGTGGGGGCCCCTCTGTGTACATTGCAGGGGTTACGCCACTGATAAGAACTTTGCCCATGCCTGCTCCCACGTCCTACGTAGATTGCCCCCATACACAGGTGTGCGAATTATGCTTAGTCCGGATATGCATACATCACAACCTTTTTCAGGTGTAAGTCTGATTTATACCTAGAAAATACTATTGGGCAAAATGTAGCACATTGGTTTAGACCAATTTCCTCAGCCTACAGAATAGGCACATGGCTGGCTCATTTGGCAGTCAGCTCTATATAAATGCAGACTGTACATACAAATACATTTCCACTGGTCGGTGGTTTGCATTCTCCGTGGTGCAGCCTGAAGTGCGGCCGCCACAGACCTACCTAACAGCTTGACTCGTGTCCAACAACCGGCCACACCGCTTGGCATTTCAGATGTGAAATCACCATTTCATATCCTGGCCATATTCATAAGACAAGAAATATATTCTTGTTTGGAGTAAACAGGCATTGGAAATTGAATAAGCAAGTAAATTAATTAAAAAATAAAATGATTCAGAAATAATGTCCACGAGAAAGAGAGTGAGAAAGAGACAAAGAAAGATGGAAGCACAGAGAAGGTACTACATGGGAAAATAAGGAGGGAGAGGAGCAGGCTAAGAGAACATGCATTATGTGAAACAATAGGTTTTGGGTCTAAAAAGCCAAGCTATTGGCTGTAACAGTGCTTTTTAGGTCTCGTCTACGCAGCGCGCATGCGCTGCATAGGAGACCTTTAGCCGTCGTTCAGCTCTTTTTCGAAGCACATATGGTGTGGTACGGCCTACCGCCCCCTCCTCCCCTGACTGTGACACAAAACCAATATAACATTTTTGTTTGGAATAGGGGGTCGTTGACCCCCGATCGTATTTATTAACAAACAAAACAAGTTATATTCATAATTACAATACGCAGAAATGACAAGACAGGATTCGGTACATTTGTTTCAATCCTAGCTTTAACAAAACTCTAATACATAAATGTTCCTATCCTAGTCTAAAACATTACTGATCATATTTCTGCGTATTCCGCTGGGCCTACGGCAAGGTCAAAACGCTGGCCCCTCCCTCCTTACACCAAATTGTCTCGCGCACCCCAACCGGGACGCGCATGCGCAGGAGGCCCAGCTGACCCGGAAGTACTTACCCCCAGGCAACCCCCAAACATTCAGGACTTACTCCATAAAGGGGCCATGCAGACAGCGCAGCTTACTTACGCCCGCGTGCGGGGTGGCCAACCAGCCAATGGAAAGCGTAACCCCCCCTTTGCACCCGCACCGTTCCAACCAACCGGTTGTAACTGCCCCTGGAGTCTGGTGAGAGCCAAATGTCCCTCCCCTCTGGGCGCCCCACGTAATAGGACGCCCCAAAAGATGAGTCAATTTAGTCTGTCCAACCTATGACCTTACCGCACAGGCCTGCATAGTAGACCGACTATCAGGCCCCCCCCCCAAAACCCCAGATGATACTTACCAGCGAAAACCCTCTAGCCACGCTAGGATGTTACCCAGGAATAACTCATTACCCAAGCGTGACAGGTGCACCCCGTCTTGCACATAGCACGCGTCCCCCTTAATGCATCCATGCGCGATTACCTGCAATCTGGGAGTCCTAAACAGTTTGTCTATGCTGTTATTGATCCTTCGGGTAGAGTGATTGAGAGCCTTCACAGATACCCCCCCACGCCACTGCAGTCTTGGTATCATGTGTGACCACACAATAACCGTCTCAGGGCAGCGCTTGGCCAGCCATGCCGACTCTGACAGCACCGTTTCTAACAGGACCCTCCGATTGAGATGCACCAAGTCATTGCCCCCCAGATGCAAAATAATAGCGTCGGGAGCGGTGTCCAAAGATGAGAGCATGTGGCCTACCCGTTCTCTAAACCTGTCAAAGCGCAGGCCCCCATGGCCGAAAAAGGAAAGCCTCACACCTAATTGCTTTGCGCGCGCTGCCCCATTGCCTGCACTGAAAAACTTGCCTAACCGTGACACATAGGAATGACCAAAAACACATGCATGCCGTTCCCGCTGTGCCTTCGGGGAAATCCTCGCCGTCTTGACTGTGCCATGCTCTTGGTGAGGGGTTGCCGTCTCTCTTCCTGCGTGACAGGCCGAGGGCACTGGTAATAGAACGGGAGAAAAGTGCCATCAGTACCGTGAACTCACGGGTCACAACATATCAACACGCACATAACGCTTAAAACAGTTGGAGGCCCATCGCCCGATCCTACGCACAGCCTCCTCCCCAAGACCTTGCGCAACCGCCTCGGTGGCGGCACCAATCCTGAAAGAATGTGTCCCAAAACTACCGGGGTCCAGTCCTGCCCTGACTATTGCCTTGTCTAAAATCCGTTTAAATTGGAATCTTGTCAATGGATCCCCTCCCGTGTGCATCAGTAAAGACCCCCCCTTCCCACTCGGCCTGTGGGGCGGGGAAGCCTCCACATGAAAAACCGGACAGCAGGGATTGCCCGGTGCCCGTCTGAGAAATACTACCTGACCTTTCCCCTGCTGATCTGTCTTTGAACGGCGGATTGTGACCTGCAATGCCCCGTTATGGAAGTGAATGTCACCCAACTGTAGTCCACCCCTCAGGTCCCTTTTGTTCCTAGCCACCAATTCCCCTATTCGAAAGGCCCCATAGAAAGCCAGAGTAAAGGCTGCCCTGAATAACAGGCATTCAGTGAAATCGTCGCAAGTCTGATCTAACGCCGCCATGACTGATGTCAAGGTAGTCAAGCCTATCGGGCGTCTAGTATCCGGCATAGACCCTTGTAACCGCTGCCAACCCTTCAATGCCTTGCGCACAATGAATGACTGCGTAGGGTCCCGCATGCTGCCCATCTGTGCAAAAAATTAAATGGCTGCAACGTGTTTCCTGGCCACCCCTACCGACTTCCCCTCGTCCCGCAGGGCTTGCAAGTACCAGCACACCCCGGCCGAATCAGCCCAATGTGTCCCACCCTGATCTTTTAAGAAATTACAATATGCCCCAAACGCCCCTTCGTATGCTTTTCTTGTTCCTGGCGCTAGACTCGCTGCCACCAAGTCTGGTAAGTGTGGGCACCAATCTGCCAGAGCTGTTCGGGAAAAGGCGTTGGGCATGGCGCTGCTCCGGGGAGATGAGCTCTGAAAATCTGCATCTTGAAACGAGATAGAGCGTCAGCAGCATGGTTTAACACCCCCGGGACATGTTTCGCCCTAAACAACAGATTCAACTGGAGGCATCTCAATACTATCTCCTTGACCAAGCGCAAGATCATTTTACACTTTGCTGATTGTTTGTTGATGCACTCCACCACGGCCATGTTATCCGACCAGAACACTATTGCTTTGTTGCGTAGCTGCTCCGGCCAGACCCACAAAGCCACCCAAATGGGAAACAGTTCCAGAAAACCAATGTTAGCAGTGAGCCCATTGTCCACCCACCATGCTGGCCAACGCTGCGCCACCCACTGAACGCCCAGAATGGCGCCAAAACCCTCACTGCCCGCGTAATCTGTCATTAAACCCAACTCCGCGGTAGAAGTGACCGGGCCGGGCCACAGGACAGAGCCATTGAAGTCCCGCAGGAATGCCAACCAAATCCGCATGTCCTGCTTGACCTCACTGCTCAATCTGGTGTGGTGGTGCTTCTGTTTAAGGCCTGACATCGCCTGTGCTATGGACCTTGAAAAGGGGCGTGCCATAGGGATAATGCGTAGTGAAAAATTTAACTGCCCTACCATCTGTTGTAGCTGGTGCAACGTTACCCTTTTAGCTTCCAGACATTGCCTCAGTGTCTCCCCAAACCTAGTCACCTTGTCAGCGGGAAGCCGTGAGCACCCCGCGACTGAGTCCAGTTCAATCCCCAAGAACTCTATAACCGGGGAGGGCCCCACAGTTTTACCTTGCGCTAGGGGTACACCAAAGCTCCTCATCAATGCACAGAACTGCTCCAGCGCCTGCCCACACCCTGCGCCCCCCGGTGGCCCCAGGAAGAGAAAGTCATCAAGGTAATGCAGCACATGCCCATGGCCTGTCACCTGTCTGAACGCCCACTCTAAGAACGTACTAAACATTTCAAAGTAGGCGCATGACACCGAACACCCCATCGGCATGCACATGTCCATGAAAAACTTGCCCCCAAACTGGAAGCCCAGGAGGTGAAAATCGCTCGGGTGTACAGGCAGGAGCCTGAAGGCAGACTCTATGTCTGATTTCGCCATCAGTGCCCCCGGCCCCAGACCCCTCAACATGTCAATAGCCTGGTCAATAGATGCATAACGCACCGAGCAGCAATCATCTTCAATGGAGTCATTCACAGACTGTCCCCGTGGCGCAGATAAATTATGAATCAGCCTAAACTCGCCAGGTTCCTTCTTTGGGACCACCCCCAGGGGGGAACAAACAAAGTTATGCACGGGTATGCTGTCAAAGGGCCCTGCCACCCTACCCAGTCTACCTTCCTTTCCAATCTTGGCCGCTGCCACCCCAGCATTCTGGGTGACCGATACCTGATTCCTGCAAAACGAGGGACCCACAAAATTCTCCACGGGAATTCTAAAACCGTCTCTGAAACCCCCAATCAAGGTTTTTGCTGAAGTCGCGCACCTATATCTATTTAACCAGGGCATCATGGCGTGGAGGAGGATGGGTGTTCTAGCTCTGATGGAAACCCCTTCCTTCTGGTTTCTTCCCCCCCCCCTATCTTTCTGCTTCTTAAGGCACTTTGCCTCGCCATGCCCTGCGTTGCCACAGAAACTGCACGCATGTCTAAATCTGCATGTCCCTGGTGCCCTAACGCAGGAGCGCCTGTTGTAATCCCAGCAACATCCCTTCTTTCCGCCCCCCCTGCCCTGTGCAGCTGGGGGGAACGCCCGAAAGGGCTGAGGTTTCGGCAGGTCACTGGCAGCCTCAGTTGACAGGCCGCCCACATGATCTAACCAGGATATTCCCTCCACCTGATTCCACTTTAACGTAGGATCAGATGCCCTGATGCGCCTAAACTTTTTGTCATACTCCAACCACCCCGAGCCCCCTTTTGTCGCCTGCGCCGTGCTGATCCTAGACATATAGCAAGCCATCGCAGGTGCCTCCTCAGGGAAACGCTCTGTCACCACTGCCATGTAAATGTTGTAGGCCAGCATCCAATGCCTAATGTTCTCCTCAACCCTGTATTTCAACATTTCATTCGCCCACTCACGCGCAGGCATATAATCCTTCTTCCTCTTCATTTCTTCCCTCTCAACCTCATCTATCAAAAGTGAAAAGATATCGATATATGTCCCTTTCCAAATTCTCTCCTTAACCTCCTGCGACAGGTGGCGTGAGAGAGACTCGTAGGACGTGCGTGCCTCACCCATTCCCAACATTGGCAACGTCTGTGGCTTACCCTGTGAAGGTCCCGGGGTTTCCTTGGGGGCCCCGACTGCCGGCGCGTCCTTTGGCTTGGCTAGATCGATCAGCTGCTTCGCCCTTTCCAATGCATCCGCCCCGACAACACCCGCCGCACTCACGTTCAAACCCATGCCCCCCAGCCAGGGAAGCACAGCTGCTAAACTGGAAACAAAATCGGGAGGCAGCGTTGGCACCCCCCCCCGGGTGCGGGGGGAAGATTTACCGAAAGTGCAGGCACAGCCGGCGCTGGCATTGCTGGTGCGGGGGCAGGATTTGCAGGTGCGAAGGGAATAGGTAGCGCAAGATCAGGTACCGCTGGCACTGGAAAAGCAGGTACCGGCACCGCTGGCATGGGGGCAGGGATAGGGTGCGCCGGTGCTGGTTGCGGGATAACGGGCGTCGCTGGGACCAAAGGAACAGGCCCACCCACTGGGTCGACAGGAGAAGGCTCGCCCCCCGGTGCATCAGGGAATGCAGGAAGTACAGGCAAAATTGGGCCCCCACCACTCCCCGGGACAACCTGCGGGACTTTCTTCGCCCTACTCTTCTTTGGCAAGGGGGGAAAAGCCTCCTTTGGTGGCAAAGCGTCCCTGCGCGACCTCCCAGATGGCCCTTCCTGCGCATCCACCCTCTCCGCCAGCTGCGCCATGGTGCTATCCATCTCCCCAATCTTTCTCTTGAGCGCGTCTAAAACAGTCGCTATACCCGGGCGCCGCTCACCACGCTTAGCCTTAGGTGGCATGACTAATTTCCCTGCTACCTGTACCAGCTTTTACCCAAGTTTTTTGATGGAGGAAACACGCCGGCCACTTCACCCCCGCTACCGGAACCTCACTACTGGCTAGCCCAGCAAGGCAGGTGGGCAATAGGCTCCAACCCGCTTGGCTCCCAGCAGCGCCGGGATGCAGACACTAACCGTGTCCTCAGGCGCCCTCTGCGCCGGTCCTCACGTCCTTGAACCGCCGCTAGTCACTGCTGCGTCACACCGGTGAGGAGGCACCTTTAAGCACTTGGAGCTGCTTTCCACGATCAGCGTAGACCCTTTACCAAAGCTGTGATACAGTCACCGCCTTCCTGTTATGCAGAACAACAAAATAGCGATCAATAAATGCTTATTCTGTGCAAACCAAAAATATCAGGCGACCTGCAGAGACACCCTGCGCCCCAGCAGCTGAGAAAACCCGGAAGAGCAGTGAAAACAATATGCAAAGTAACCTGATTGGCAAAAATGCTGATAAAATATTGTGTCCCCACACGATGCTCCTACTGTAGCCTCTAAAATTCACCCCACGTTGTAATTGAACTGCTCCACCGAACTGCTGGCACCAAACGCTCTCAATTCACACAGTCGCGCCGCCCCTAATGTCCGTTCTAGCCCTACTGCACCAACACGATCCTCCGCGTTAGCAAAAAGGGCCTGCTCGGCATATACGCGCACTCGTACCGCCTCGCTCCGCCCCCCGAAATAACAGAAACGCTGCACTGAGCGCTAAAAAACCTGTGGGGAAGCTGGGAGCGGCTCGTGGCAGACACCGGGGGCTAAGAACACTGCCCGCCCGAAATCCCGCTCGCGGCCGCACGTGTCGAACCTTGCAGGTCGCTGGAACACTGCCCCACGCTCCCAACACCTTACCTCCGCCAAAGGAGAGCGCGAAACGCAGAAGCACTGCCCGCGTCCCACACCACGGGTCTGTTCGCTTCACAAACCCGGACGGCAACGGCACGATCCAAAATCCACAACTCCTGCCTCGATGCCCGCAGCGCGCCCAGGGAAAAAAACCTCTTGACGTCTCGAAAACAGAAGCCGAAGGTCCCGGGACAAAACCTGCAGACAATAGAAGAAAAAAGATTAAGGGACCTCCCGAGGGAGGATGTGGCACATACGACGGATGGCTGCCGAGGGGAGGAAGAGATCGTCACTTGCGCTCCCCCCGGCTTTAAGGTCTCCAAAGGGTCGCCCACGCCCCCGGAAGTGATCAGATCGCTTCCGGGGCGCGGGGGAGCCTCCCCTGACCCGGAAGTGATGCAATCACTTCCGGGGCAGGTCCCCGACCGCAGGCAGGGACAGTGAAAGGGGCACAGGTTCCGGGGGCACGGCCGACCCCCATAATGGCGGCGGGGCCTATGCTGGCCCCGCCATCCTCTACTCGTGCTTGTGGCGGCATACACCTTGCAGGAGTGCGCAGGGGCACGCCACAAGCACGAGTATGTGCTTTGAAAAAGAGTAGACTTCTCTCCCCAGCGTGCGCGCACCACTCGCGGGTGCACACCTCCGCCTCTCTCCCGCTGCAGCCTGCAAGTACAGGCAACTTGCTCATAGTGTCAATCAAGTCACTTGCCTTTCCAACGCCACATCACGGCACCCAATGAAACAACCGTTCGTTCCCTTAGCCCGCCTACCCATCGGCCAACAGCCTCTGCTGAAAGACTACGCGCGGTGCCCTTCATCAGCAGAGTCATGCCATCACTCGTTTTCAGGATGGGACTTGCAAGTCGCAGGAGCTTCTCGTGAGTTTTCATATTTGACTGACAATTGTGAGCGGAAGTGATGCTTTACTTTGCCCCTGATATTGGCCTCACTTCTCATACTGTTAAATCCGCGAAATACTGTTGAAGCGTGCAGGGTCGCAGTGTAAAATGCAGTTTACGACAATCTGTTTACACTGTACAGTGCTTCAAGGGGCATGGTTCTAGTTCGCGCTCCTCTACCCTACAGGCGGGGCGACGGCTCACGCAGCCTTCGTCAAAAGGCCAATAGAATAACCTTTAATGTAGATGACGTGAAGTTGGTGTAATTTGCAGCCAATGGCTACTTTCATCATGAATTACAGCTGTTTCGCCCCCCTCCCCCGTAGGAAGCGTGAAACACTGTACTTCTTTAAGCACGTGACAAAGTTATGTTATGTTTTGTGTCACGGGTTGCACAGTTCATGGGTTAATTACCTTTGCCCATGGTATCAAGTGTGAACAAGCATTGGCATAGCCAATAGGTCTCGCCTTTGGGACATTATAAGTGTTTAGACATGCAATAGTTGATGTTGCACCAAGGATATTGTGCTGCATAATTAAATACTTATAAGGTCCCAAAGGCGAGACCTATTGGCTATGCCAATGCTTGTTTATTTGCTGCAAGCCGGACCAAGAACATCCAGAAGCAGGTTGTGAGTAAAAAGGAGCGTGTGGAAATCGGGGGCACAAAAACAAACGGAGAAGAGCAAAGAAACTTGGAGTTGTGAATGCAAAATCGAAAAAATCCCTTTGGGTCAGCAGTGGAAAGATACAGCTCATTACTGCCTCACCTCCACTTATTGGAGGCTGCAACCGGGAAGTAGCAGTGGGGCGGAGTGGGGGAAAGGGGGTAGAAAAAAATAATGACTTACCTCCCGGCCATCTGGCTGGCTGGCCGCTGCCTGTCCTACATCCTCTTCCTGACTTCTTGGGGGAAACAGGAAGCACCAGGGCTCCCAGACACCCCGCAGCCAATTACAAAGCTGCAATACAGCCTTGTGATTGGTCTGAGCGCTGTGTTTCGTCGCTCAACCAGGGGCTGGAGGGGTGGGCATGTTCTCCACCCAGGCTGTAATGCAGCCACCAGTGCCCCTACTGCCAGCTGACATGGCATTGGATGGTAGGCCTTCCAGCACCATGGCACCATATATTTATGCCCACACTCCCACAACCACTGTGCCAGCATGGTGGTATCAGAAAGGAAAAAAGTCACCAAAAAGTGGGAGGAAAATCACAGCACATTCGGAACATTGTATTTTTGTTTTCTAAAGAAGCCCTTACTGCCTCCCTACCGTTTTGTTTGGTGGTGGGAGCCATATTGACAAACAGTTCAACTGCCCTGGGGCAGGTATGCTGAGGGTGGGCAGTTTTAGCAAACAGAAATGTCACCCTAAACATCTCTCAATATATCCTCCTCCTCCACTCTCTGACTCACCCCAAACCTCATTCTACTACAAGGATCTGCAAAATAACCCTTTCTAGACTCTTGCCTCCTCTATCCCTCCTTGTATCCCCCAGACCTCATTTTAATACTATGATCTCCCAAACAACTCATTTAAATTCTTCCCTCACCTCTACCACCTCAGACCCATTCGAAAACTCATTTTACTACTGTGATCTCCCTAACCATTTCTAGAGATTCTTCCTTCCTCCATCTCTCCTTATACTCATCCCAAACCTCATCTTACTACTATGAGGTCCCAATAAATAGTTTCTAGACTCCCCCCTCTTGTATCTGCCCATTATCCTTTTGAATCCAACTAACAGACTCACATGTCCACCACATAAATTAACTCAAATTTCCCTATACTAATCCACCACAAATTCTTTTTGGGTTCCAGAGTAGTGTGCTACTTGCCGAAAAGCGCTTTGAAGCCTCATTGGGGTAGTAAGAGCTGTATAAATACAATTACAAATCAACTGCCTTGGAGAAGGTCTGCCATGGTCGGGCAGTTTTGGAAAACCGATCAACTCACAAGGGGCAGGGATGATGTGCGTAGGGTAGTTTAACAAACAAATCAAGTGCCTTGGGGCTAGCTGCCGTGGTTGCGGCACTATGAGTGGTGTGCCAGCCGCTGCTACCCAGCCGGCAAGGGCTTGAATGGAGCCCTAAATGTAACTGCTGTGAACCTATTAATCGGTATAATCATATTCAATTCTTGCAATAAAGAGCCTACAAAAACCCCTTTAGAACAGGTGGCCTTCTCTGTGGGCTAGCTGCGAGGCTATCTCTCTGGGCACAATTCAATTCAAAGGATGTATTAAGCGCGTAGCTACCTGCGACGGGCTTCCCAGCGCTATGCCTCCGAGTGCCGCAGTGAGCACCTGGCGCAAGCTTTACTCACTTCTCGTATTGTCCTGAATGACAGAATGATGGTCTAACATTCAGTGTGTTTGTTCATCAGACAGAGGGAATCACCACCAGATGCAAATGGCGGACCGCGCTCTACTTCGAGGTCGAGGCTAATTTCACTAATAGCAGAAATGCAAAGGGGAAGTTGCCTTTTGATTGCTTTTTAGTTGCACGGTAAATTAATACATTAGTCACTCATTATGCAAATGTCTGCACTCCAATTCGCTTGTAAAAGGAAAGATCATTGTTATTAACCTTGGGGTGCATGCAGTGTCATACTGGCTGTGTGTGACCTGAGGAGCACGAGCGGAGTCCCCCGAAGTCCTTTCAGACAGAGGTCACCAGGCTTCTTAGTGCAAAGCCAAGGGAGGAACCACCTCCTAGCACAGGAATCACTTGACAAACACAGGGGCATATTTACAAGCCTCTAGCGCCGCCGGAGTTTACGCTCCGGTGGCGATCTGTGAAGGCCCATTTTTAGAAGGCTACGCAGAGTCACGCTGCGTGGCTTTTCATAGCCTTGAAAATACGGCCCCTTTTCACGCATCACTTTGCATGAGAGGCGCGTGCCATGGGTGATGCTGTGTGTGTGTGTGTGCGTTCCACCGCAATCAACACCCATTGCTTTTTTTGACGCTGCCCCAAATTTACAAGGATCTGTAAATCTGAGGCAGCACCAAAAACTAACGCCTAAGAGTGGCGCAACGCAGAGAAATACTTTTATTCCTCCTCATTGTTTGCTCTTTCTATGTGTGCTGCACAGAAAGAAAAAAATGAGGAGCAGTAAACTTATTTCTACTCGTTACGCCTCCGCTGGGGAGGCGTAGGATTTTGATGCATTCCTACGTCTACCACTAATGGTAAATCTGGAAATGCCTCAAAATCCAAGGGTGGGTGTGTGGGAACACCGATACCCCACACATGGAACGCCTCCCTGGATCAGAGTAACGCAACGCAGCGTTTTGTGCCGCATTGCGTTTCTCCACATTTACCAAGCCATGCAGGGCCACGCCGGGTGGTCTTGCATGGTTTGGCAAATATCATTCAAGGCTTTTTGTCCCCTTGCACTCCCTTGTATGGCTCAAGAGCGGCTCAAACCAATGAAAATATGGAGCTGTCATCCAGACGGCGTGATCCAGAGGCACGGGCTTCAGTGAGCTGTCGTCCAGACGGCGTGATCCAGAGACACAGGCCTCAGTGAGCTGTCATCCAGACGGCATGATCCAGAGACACAGGCCTCAGTGAGCTGTCATCCAGACGGCGTGATCTAGAGGCACAGGCCTCAGTCAGCTTTTGTCCAGACGGCGTGATCCCAGAGGCACAGGCTTCAGTGAGGTTTTGTACAGACGTGTGATCTCAGAGGCACAGGCCTCAGTGAGCTTTCGTCCAGACGGCGTGATCCAGAGGCACAGGCCTCAGTGAGCTGTTGCCCAGATGGCGTGATCCCAGAGGCCAAGCTCCAGTAAGCTGTCGTCCAAACGGCGTGATCCCAGAGGCACAGGCCTCAGTGTGCTTTTGTCCAGACCGCGTGATCCCAGAGGCACAGGCTTCAGTGAGGTTTTGTACAGACATGTGATCCCAGAGGCACAGGCCTCAGTGAGCTGACGTCCAGACGGCGTGATCCCAGAGGCACAGGCCTCAGTGAGCTGTCGTTCAGATGGCGTGATCCCAGAGGCACAGGCCTCAGTGAGCTGTCATCCAGACGGTGTGATCCCAGAGGCACAGGCCTCAGTGAGCTGTTGTTCAGATGGCGTGATCCCAGAGGCACAGGCCTCAGTGAGCTGTCGTCCAGACGGCGTGATCCAGAGGCACAGGCTCCAGTCAGCTTTTGTCCAGATGGCGTGATCCCAGAGGCACAGGCTTCAGTGAGGTTTCTACAAACATGTGATCTCAGAGGCACAGGCCTCAGTGAGCTGTCGTTCAGACGGCGTGATCCCAGAGGCACAGACCTCAGTGAGCTGTTATTCAGATGGCGTGATCCCAGATGCACAGGCCTCAGTGAGATGTCGTCCAGACGGCGTGATCCAGAGGCACAGGCTTCAGTGAGCTGTCGTCCAGACGGCGTGATCCAGAGACACAGTCTTCAGTGAGCTGTCGTTCAGACGGCATGATCTCAGAGGCACAGGCCTCAGTGAGCTGTCGTCCAGATGGCATGATCCCAGAGGCACAGGCCTCAGTGAGCTGTCGTCCAGATGGTGTGATCCCAGAGGCACTGGCCTCAGTGAGCTGTCGTTCAGACGGCGTGATCCCAGAGGCACAGACCTCAGTGAGCTGTCGTCCAGATGGTGTGATCCCAGAGGCACAGGCCTCGGTGAGCTGTCGTTCAGACGGCATGATCTCAGAGGCACAGGCCTCAGTGAGCTGTCGTTCAGATGGCGTGATCCCAGAGGCACAGGCCTCAGTGAGCTGTCGTCCAGACGGCGTGATCCAGAGACACAGTCTTCAGTGAGCTGTCGTTCAGACGGCATGATCTCAGAGGCACAGGCCTCAGTGAGCTGTCGTCCAGATGGCATGATCCCAGAGGCACAGGCCTCAGTGAGCTGTCGTCCAGATGGTGTGATCCCAGAGGCACTGGCCTCAGTGAGCTGTCGTTCAGACGGCGTGATCCCAGAGGCACAGACCTCAGTGAGCTGTCGTCCAGATGGTGTGATCCCAGAGGCACAGGCCTCGGTGAGCTGTCGTTCAGACGGCATGATCTCAGAGGCACAGGCCTCAGTGAGCTGTCGTTCAGATGGCGTGATCCCAGAGGCACAGGCCTCAGTGAGCTGTCGTCCAGACGGCGTGATCCAGAGGCACAGGCTTCAGTGAGCTGTCGTCCAGACGGCGTGATCCAGAGACACAGTCTTCAGTGAGCTCTTGTCCAGATAGCGTGATCCACAGGCACAGGCTTCAGTGAGCTGTCGTCCAGATGGCGTGATCCCAGAGGCACAGGCCTCAGTGAGCTGTTGTCCAGACGGCGTGATCCCAGAGACCAAGGTCCAGTAAGCTGTCATCCAGATGGCATGATCCCAGAGGCACAGGCCTCAGTGAGCTGTCATCCAGATGCCTTGTGAGATGCAAGAGAAGTTCCTAATGTAATGCACTGTGCTAACCCTCGAGCCCCGCACCCTAACGCTACTGTGGTGGGGGGGTGCAGAGGGGGCACTTTTCGACAGACTCAGACCAGTGCTTAATTTGTAAAATATGAAGTGCAGGTGCTCAAATGTTTGTCTGAGGCCACACCTACTTTTCTCTGGCTCCACCCACTTCCTCCACGGGCACCACCCACTTACTATATTAGCTCCACCCACATCTTCAACTGGCACTGCTAAAAGTCAGATGTAATATATACCTGATCCGAATTTCAGCAAGGGAGCCTTCCTCATAGTAAGGTTTTGATAGGAGGTTCCCCTGCCCTGTGAACAGTGTATGGTGTAATAGCACTTTGCATCATTCACACACTGCATAGATACAATCCTACGTGTGTAAATCAGTATATAGGAAATGTTACACCAGGCAGGACTACAAGGTATAGGAGTCACATGTCACCCATGATTGTCATTGTAGGCAATATAGTTTAAGAGTTCGAAGTCTGGAAAAGCGCAAATTCAGAATTTAAAACATAACAGCATTGTTAGGGGTCCTCTTCAATAAGAATTGATTTCTACCCAAATTAACCCTTTTTGCAAGATTAGGATAATGAAAGATTGGGCAAAAAAACACATAGCTCTAATATATAACTTGCCGTTTGCATGCAGCTCTTTGATGACAGACTTGTTAATAGCTTGCTGTTCTGTGATAGGATTTTAACTTACAAACTGCAAGTAACAAAAGGATCTCTCTGACAGAAGCAGTAACACACACTGACCTATTTTACATTATATGCAATTATTGATCTGCATGGTAAACGTTCTTTGCAGCAGGTATATAACCCTTTACTACCTTTCAAGCAGTCACAACTTCCCCTAGACAAAACTCCTGTCTCTCTCCAGGTCCAGGAAGACGAATAATCCCCAGAGTTATCTTGACATTTTAATTTATGCCTGAATATGCTCAGAACTGGGCCCTGCTGCCAGGTCCTGTCTGCCACTTCACCCCTGAAGGCCTGGACGTGAATGGCCACGATTCCGAATCGGACGGTGGTGGTGGTGAGCCTGAGGCAGTGCGGGTATGCTGGGGTGTGTGTGACAAAGCACCGAATGTGCGCGCAATTGCAATGTGAAAAAAATCTGCGCACGCTGCTTGGCGTGCACAGCCCCAACCCCCGCAGATTTGCTGAACCGAAACTGAATCCATGATCCAGGCAGCCTGGGCCGGCCCGCAACTGTGCAACATGACATCATCAAACTAAGTGCCGCGGACCCGCAGCCACTCATCATCACACACTGCATCAATCAATATAAAAACATATAATCACGGCGCCAGCCAGGCCCTGCCCTGCCTCACATGCGCAGCTTTATTTTAAACTCATGATGATTAGGCAGCCCGCCGCCGCCGGACTACCCCAGGCCATGCCTCACCTGGTGGCGCTTAAGTAACTCTATGTACTGCACAGTCCAGAGCAGTAGTCTACTCCACCGAGTCCACTGACCTCAATGCAGCCAACGTCGTCCAGGTCCCACTACTTTGAACGGCGGCTGGCTGGCCACGATGACTCGGACGGTGTGGTGGTGAGCCTGAGGCAGTGCGGGTATGCTGGGGTGTGGCAAAGCATCTAATGCTCGTGCATTGCAATGTGAAAAAGTATGCGCACACTGCTTGCCGCGCCCAGCCCCACAGATTTTGGCCCTGAACCGAAACTGAATCCATCCCAGTAGTACTGTAGTACTGACCCATCCAGGCAGCACTGCCGGGCCGGCCCGCAACTGCGCAACATCCACTACTGGCAACATCTGATCAAACTAAGGGCCACGGCCACTCATCGTCAGACCAATCAACATAAAAAAAAACAGTAATCACGGCGCCTGCCAGGCCCTGTTCTGCCTCACCTGCACAGCTTTATTTTTTATATCATTAATCATGATTAGGCCGCCGGCCTACCCCAGGCCATGGCTCGCCCTCACCTGGTCCGCCGGCGCCGTTGGAGCCCAACCACCAGTGTGGCGCCGTTGGAGTTCAACCACCAGTGTGGATACTCGTTGGTGCTGGAGATGCGGTGCCAGTCACGGTGGTGAGATGCGGCCGTGCAGGTATGCTGGGGCTTGCCGTAGCAAAATGAAAGCAGCGAATGCGCGCGCATTCAATTGCAAAATCTGCGCACGCTTTGCTGCCTCTGCCGCGCACAGCCCCAACCCCCGCAGAAGAAGACCAGCCCAGGCAAAGCCCTGCCCAACTCAGTGTCCCGCCCACTGGGCCAGCAACACTGATCCGTGGCCGGCGGATTGAGCAGAAGTCTAGTCTTGAGAGTTGTGAAAGAGACGAGTGAGAATGAGAATCGGAGTCACGTCACCATTCAGTTAAGTTCTTCACCATGATCATCAGTCCTGTCATGGACAACACAACCAGTACACGGTAAAGTGACAACAGCACTTACGGACGTATAGCAGCACACGCTCTCTGTGCCAGTGCCACTAATTGTCAATTACTGACGTGCACTAAATGCGTGACTGTACACCCGGCCCTGATAATTAAGTGCCGGTGCTAAGCACCGGCAAGCACCGGCACATATTAAGCTCTGACTCAGACACACATGCACAGAGATGTAAATTTCACTATCAGGGATGCACGGAATCTCACTTCAGACACGGTAAGCACATGGCATGTGGTTAGCGCTTTCTCAGGAAATGTAAACCACACTGTGGATAACTGTTCTTATCGGGATGGTCCAATGTAGCGTATAGTTGCCACGAAGGTACCTTGTGGCCCTTTTGGGAGAAAGGAAGAGCCTTCCACTTGGAACTAATGGATACGGAGGAAAACCAGAGACTCATAGAGAAGAAACTAACTAGCGCCTACAACATCCATCTTTGTGGCTGTTCCCTGATTTGTTCGGACCCACCATACTCCTAAAGAAAAGTCCACAATGTGTGTTTTAAACTCCTCCTCCCCAGCAGGCCCAGGGTGACCCCGCAAGATACCTGCCAACTCACACGGTGCCACCGTGTTACACACGATAAGATATCAGCTCCCATCACACGGTCTCCCGGTAAGGAGCCAATATCATACGGTGGCAGGAAAATATAGTTGAAAACCACTGTAAATAGTGGTTCTCAAGCTCTTTGAACTGTCGACGGCCATTAAGGGGTGTGAAAACACCCCAGCACATCGGCACCAGCCTCAGCAAGTGTTTTAGGGGGGTGGAGGGGGCTTGGGGGCAGGATGGGATTCAAAAGTGCCTTGTAGGTACTTCTTGGCGCGAGGCCTGCCCCCTTCAAGGCCCCACCCCCTCCTCACATGGTGAGATTGTTCTTCAAAATGGCAGGTATGCCGCAGTCATTGAACACATCCCCTTGAGGATGAGAGGTGTTGTTATTGGAGCCCTGAGTCTCAGGGCCATCACTGGAGGGAGTCCAGATGACACTGCAGGGTCTGAGGGAAGGCCTGACACTGGAACCCATGATGGTCATCGTGTGTCCAGTGTGAAGCTCTCAGTCTCAGGGCGTCCCTGGAGGGAGTCCAGATGACACTGCAGGGTCTGAGGGAAGTCCTGACACCGGTACCTATGATGGTCATTGACACTGCAGGGTCTGAGGGAAGTCCTGACACTGGAACCCATGATGGTTATCGTGTGTCCAGTGTGAAGCTCTCAGTCTCAGTGATGTCACTGGATGGAGTCCAGATGACACTGCAGGGTCTGAGGGAAGGCCTGACACTGGTACCCATGATGGTCATTGACACTGCAGGGTCTGAGGGAAGGCCTGACACTGGTACCCATGATGGTCATTGACACTGCAGGGTCTGAGGGAAGGCCTGACACTGGTACCTATGATGGTCATTGACACTGCAGGGTCTGAGGGAAGGCCTGACACTGGTACCTATGATGGTCATTGACACTGCAGGGTCTGAGGGAAGGCCTGACACTGGAACCCATGATGGTCATCGTGTGTCCAGTGTGAAGCTCTCAGTCTCAGGGCGTCCCTGGAGGGAGTCCAGATGACACTGCAGGGTCTGAGGGAAGTCCTGACACCGGTACCTATGATGGTCATTGACACTGCAGGGTCTGAGGGAAGGCCTGACACTGGAACCCATGATGGTTATCGTGTGTCCAGTGTGAAGCTCTCAGTCTCAGTGATGTCACTGGATGGAGTCCAGATGACACTGCAGGGTCTGAGGGAAGGCCTGACACTGGTACCCATGATGGTCATTGACACTGCAGGGTCTGAGGGAAGGCCTGACACTGGTCCCCATGATGGTCATTGACACTGCAGGGTCTGAGGGAAGGCCTGACACTGGTACCTATGATGGTCATTGACACTGCAGGGTCTGAGGGAAGGCCTGACACTGGTACCTATGATGGTCATTGGCACTGCAGGGTCTGAGGGAAGGCCTGACACTGGTACCCATGATGGTCATTGACACTGCAGGGTCTGAGGGAAGGCCTGACACTGGTCCCCATGATGGTCATTGACACTGCAGGGTCTGAGGGAAGGCCTGACACTGGTACCTATGATGGTCATTGACACTGCAGGGTCTGAGGGAAGGCCTGACACTGGAACCCATGATGGTCATTGACACTGCAGGGTCTGAGGGAAGGCCTGACACTGGTCCCCATGATGGTCATTGACACTGCAGGGTCTGAGGGAAGTCCTGACACTGGTACCTATGATGGTCATTGTGTGTCCAGTGTGAAGCTCTCAGTCTCAGGGACATCCCTGGAGGGAGTCCAGAGGACACTGCAGGGTCTGAGGGAAGGCCTGACACTGGAACCCATGATGGTCATTGTGTGTCCAGTGTGAAGCTCTCAGTCTCAGGGACATCCCTGGAGGGAGTCCAGATGACACTGCAGGGTCTGAGGGAAGGCCTGACACTGGTCCCCATGATGGTCATTGACACTGCAGGGTCTGAGCGAAGGCCTGACACTGGTCCCCGTGATGGTCATCGTGTGTCCAGTGTGAAGCTCTCAGTCTCAGGGCAGTCATTGGGGGAGAGCCGCCAGTCTAAATGACACTGCAGAGAGGAAGCATGAAGCTGCTCTCAGAGCAATGGACTGAGAGCGCTCATTACAAGGATAGATTTGAAGCTAATGGATTGCGGGGTTGTGTGAGGTTACCTTCCACAGGGTGGAAGGGAACGGGGCCACCTGCATGCTGCTCCCTCTCGCTTTAACCCAAGGCCGTACTTTCCTCGTAGCTAATAACTTGTCACGAGTGTTTATTTTTATAACCGTCTGTGCGTCACAGAATATACGGGACATCATGTCCGCCACCCTGAGGGGAGAGAGGACAAGGAAGGTAGGGGAGTGAGGAGGGTAGGAGTGTGAGGGAATGTGAGGGAGGTAGGGAGAGCGAGGGAGGCAGGTACGTGAGGAAGGCAGGGAGACTAAGGGAGGCTGGTGAGTGAGGTACTCAAGTGAGTGAGGGAGGCAAGAAAGTGAGAGGGGCAAGAGATTTAGGGGGTCAGGAGAGGGCAGGTGACTGAGGAGACAGGTGAGGAGGTAGGTACGTGAGGGAGGCATGGAGGGTAAGGGAGGCAGGAGAGTGAGGGGCGCAGGTGAGTGAGGGTGGCAGGAGAGTGAGGGGTGCAGGTGAGTGAGGGAGGCAGGGAAAGCGAGGGAGGCAGGTGAGTGAGGGTTGCAGGTGAGTTAGGGGGCAGGTGAGTGAGGAAGGCATGGAGACTGAGGCAGGCAGGCAGGTGAGTGAGAGTGGTGGGGAGAGTGAGGGTGGCAGGTGAGTGTGGAGCCAGGTGAGTGAGGGGCACATGTGAGTGAGGGAGGTGGGGAGGGTAAGGGAGGGTGGCAGGTGAGTAAGGGCGGCATGTGAGTGAGGGGGCAGGTGAGTGAGGGAGGCAGTGAGAGTGAGGGCAGCAGGCGAGGGCAGGTGAGTGAGGGAGAAGGGTGAGTGAGGGAGGCAGGTGAATAAGTTACTCAAATGAATTAGGGAGACAGAAAAGTGAGAGATGCAGGAAGAGTGGCAGAGTTAAGAGAGTGGGGAAAGCAGGTGAGTGAGAGGGGCAGGTGAGTCAGAGGGGCAGGTGAGTGAAGGAGGTAGGAGAGTGAAGGTGGCTGGGAGAGTGAGGGAGGCAGGTGAGTGAGGGAGGCAGGTGAGTGAAGGAGGATGGGAGAGTGAGAGGTACGGGAGTGTGGAGACAGGGGAGTGAATGAGGTAGACGAGTGAGGGAGGCAGGGAGAGTGAGGGAGGCAGGTGACTGAGGGAGGCAGGTGAGTGAAGGAGGATGGGAGAGTGAGGGGTTGGGGAGTGAGGAGTGAGGAGGCAGGGGAGTGAAGGAGGTAGGTAAATTAGGGGGCAGGAGATTGGGGAGGCAGGTGAGTGAAGGAGGTAGGAGAGTGAGGGAGGCAGGAGATTGGGGTAGGCAGGTGAGTGAGGGCAGCAGGGAGTGAGTGAGGGAGGCAGGTGAGTGAGTGAGGGAGGCAGGTGAGTGACGGAAGATGGGAGAGTGAGAGAGGTAGGGGAGTGAGGAGGCAGGGGAGTGAAGTAGGGAGGCAGGTGAGGGAGGGAGGCAGGTGAGTGAAGGAGGATGGGAGAGAGAGAGGGGGTAGGGGAGTGAGGAGGCAAGGGAGTGATGGAGAGTGAGGGAGGCAGGGAGAGTGAGGGAGGCATGTGAGTGAGGGAGGCAGGTGAGTGAGGAAGGGAGGCAGTTGAGTGAGGGAGGCAGGTGAGTGAAGGAGGATGGGAGAGTGAGAGAGGTTGGGTAGTGAGGAGGCAGGGGAGTGAAGGGGGTAGGTGAATGAGGAGATGGGGTAGGCAGGTGAGTGCAGGAGGCTGGGAGAGTTAGAGAGGTAGGGGAGTGAGGAGGCAGGGGAGTGAGGGGGCAGGACAGTGAAGGAGGCAGAGAGGGAGGAAGGAAGCAAGGATGTAAACTCACAGTGTGTTTATACTAACAGCCAGGGCTTTAAGTGAGCGGGGCCTCCCTGGGTCATTAACCCAGTAGTAATTAAAAACGGACATTGAAACATGTCCCTATCGGGCACTTTATTGATGTCCTGAACACCACTGGCAAAAACACAGATCGATTTCTAAATAATCAAAATAAAAAACGCTAAGGTCATCCATGTAAGCATTTTAGTGCCTGTTTATGTTTCACGCCTTAAGGAATCCAGGACTAAATAAGCTATTTCCAAGATGTGGTGTTCCTGTCCCTTTTTCGTGCAGCGTGTCACTCTTATATCGACCATACTGTGAACTGAGCTATATCAATTTGTTAATAACGACCACGACTGAGAGCTCTGGAGTTGAGGCTGAAGGCTGAGCGAGTTTCTCACAGTGCCCTCAGGGGATCAGAAAGATGTTTAGAATCGGTGCTCATCCAATCTTTGGCCTCTCCACAGAGCGCATGGAACAATGGGATTCTGTGCAAATGTCTGTGAAGGAGGAACACAGTTGTCAAAGTATTGACACTGCAAAAGTAAAAGAACTTGCAGCGCATACAGGTAGTGGGTGCGTTGTTTGTTTGGGATGGTGAAGTGAAGGAGATGCGAGGAAGTGCATTTAGGAGAGAGTGAAAAGAGGGTGCACTTTGTTGTTACTCGCTTATCTTAAAAAGCTAACAACCATTGACAAAGCCAACAGTCCCAGCTTGTTTTAGGTGTACGTAAGTTGTTGTGCTATATATGTGGATGCAATAATAGAAAGCTCAGAGAGGAACTAAAATATGGGTTACGTGGTACACTAGGGAATTGTAGAAATTTGGAGAATATTTACAATAAAATTTCGGAGCGCGGTGTTACTCCACAATTGGTAATGCCGTGCCCCGACATTTTTTAAATGCAGGGATGCACCGAGTTCACAAAAATACGGTGCACCCCTGCGTTTGCCCTAGCGCTGCACTAAAAAAGCTGCCTCGTGCCAGCGCAGGCACCCTTGCGTCATGTTGCAAGGGTGCCTGCGCTGCAAGGGTGATTGTTTATGTGCAGGAAGGGGCACCTCTCATTTTTAAATGCGTTTATTTCTTTTGACTTTCTTATAGAATGAACCAGAGAAAGCATGCATCAGAGTTTGTCCTAAGTAATCGTACATCATGAACTGTTTCCTCTTTATTCAAGGATTAAAGCACCAAAGAGAGGCCGTTCTAAATACGCATAATTGAAGCTTGTCAGAAGATTTTGTGGGAGTCAGTTCACAAACATAGAGGTACCAGAGAGTCACTTTAACGCTCCAGGGGGCACAATGATGAGCCAAATTTACAAGGCCACGAAAAGCCACCCTGCATGGCTTTTCGTGGCCTTGAAAATATGACCCCCTTTTACGCATTACTGAGTTAATGGGACGTTCTAAGGGTGTTGCTGTGGGTGCTCACACGCAACACCCATGAATTCTGACCCATTCCCAGATTTACAGATTTCCGCAAACCTGAAAATGCGTCAGATTCTAACGCCTCCCCCGTGGAGGCATTAAAGTGGCATAGCGAGGAGATATACCTGGAGCACATATAGAAGGAGAAAAACACCATCAATTATTGTTTTTGTGAAGGAAGGTAAGCCTTCCTGCACGAAAACAATCATCCCTGCAATGCAGGCACGCTTGCGCCATGGTACCGCGGGGACCTTCCCTAAGCCCCACACTGTTTAATATTTGCGCAGCTTCTCGTGCTACTCTGATTAGATCTTATGGTTTTTGTACAATATCTTATGCTGACGACACACACATTTTCTTCTCTATCCAGTTCAAAGTTGAAGAGGTTGCTAAAAGATTTAACAACTGTATGTCTGCCATAGGCAACTGGATTGACAGACATTGCTTAAAATTAAACTCCGATAAGACAAATGTGCTTCTTTTTGGATCAAATCTGTCTTTCTGGAGGCACGTAGTTACGCACGGCTGCGTGAGGGCCGCGGAAAAGAGTAGCTCCGGTGCCCTCGCCCGAAAACCACCGATCCATCTAATCTATCCGTGCCCCTGTAGGGGTAAAGTTGCCTGAAGAGTTCCGGTCTCTGTTGACCCGAAAATCAGGTCCGCCGAACTCCCGGTGGCAGCGCTGTACGCTCCATAAATTGCGGCCTGCACGGAGCGGCAAGCCGGGACCTGTAGTGATGGCCGGAGCCGCCGACAGTGCATGGCAGTGCGGTCGGCGCGCCACGATACACCGCGGCCTGGGGCCTGAGCAGGTGGAGAGAAGAGGACCTCGGCGTGGGGGTGGGATCTTCCTCCCAGGCAACATACATCGCTGAGGAGTGGCGGCGGCCCCTGAAGTCAGCAACGCTGAGAGCCTGCTGGCCCCGAGAGAAGGTGCCGGTGACATCTCACACCTCCCCATAGTCCCGTGGCCTGCTTTCCAGGGGGGCTCCCCCGAAAAGTAGCAGATGGCTGAGTGGAGGTGAGCAGACCCATGGACCATCCAGCCCCCCCGCGCTTGAGATCGCCGGTGTGGCGGTGCTCCTGTCGCCTCAGAGCGGAACACTACCTTAGCTGGTCGGGAGACCGGCGCGACTGGCCTCGTAAAGGTGAGACCCAGCGCTCAGAGGGTCCCTGAGATAAAGAGGCCACCAATTGCCTGAAACGCAGGAGTGAGGACCCGCTAGAGTATAATCCGGGGTGTGAGTTGGGGGCCCGCCCATGAGTCACCTATGCCGGATGACCCCTCCACCCTGGAGGTGCAATAGTGGTGCCGCTGTGGTTTTGACCTGTGGGGCTGCTGCAAGGTGGGCACACACTTGATCCGCCTACGCTCCCACTACACTGTGACGGAAGTCGCAGACTACGCCAGCGGGACCCAGAACAGAGACGGACTGAGAAGAGGACTCCCCCCTCAGGGGGACGAGATGTCGGGAGGGAGAGGCCCAAAGACTACGCAGCAAAATAAGCTGGATCGCTACACCTGCCCAAAGGCAACCATGCCCGAGCACCTCTCCGGGATAAGCCAACAAAGGGATCGGAGGAGGACCCCCTGGACTTACCCTAAAGGACGTTATGAAAGCAATCACAGGAGTTCGAACGTCTATGGAGCAACGGACAGATGCAATCACGGTGGAGATGACGCTCATCCGAGCACACCACACCAAAATGATTGAAAAGGTCCAGCAATTGGAGGTGACCTCAACCAGCCTTGTCGATGACGTCTCACAACTCCAAAACGAATTCCAAGACCTGAAAACTTTCAGAAAGTTCGCAGAGAACAAGTTGGACGACTATGAGGGGCGCTCCAGACGCAATAATGTAAGAATTATTGGGGTGTCAGTAAAGGCGGAGGGGCAGGCTCCTGATCAGTTTGTAGGGGATCTAATACTCAACCAACTATGCCCCAAGGGCTTGTCGAAATTCATTGTGGTGTCCTCCGGCTCCATGGATTGTCACCCTCCTCAGGATTTAGCCCCCTCGTATCGTTGGCTTCCTGACTTGCTGGAGGCTTTCGACCTCTCAGATATATGGAGAACGTTTCATCCCCATATATGGAGAACGTTTCATCCCCACGGCATCCAGCATATCTTTTTCTCAGGGGCACATCATAGCTTTTTCCGAATTGACTAACCTACTTACTCCGGCATCTCAACTCATCCACATTCAAGAGATCCGACACCTTGTCCAAGGCATCTCCGACCACTCCCCTATATGGGCCCGGCTGGTCCTGGGAGACACGCGGGTGGGAACAGTGGCGCCCATTAGCCCCTGCTTTCTACGCAACCCGATGGTCCGTAAAAAACTCTTGCGAGCCATGGACCACTACTTTCAGGAAAATCAGGGTTCAGTCGAATCCCCCCAAATATTGTGGAAGGCGTTCAAATCGGTATTCATTGCTTATTGCTGGAGTCAAGAAAGAACAACGAAAAGAACATGAGACTGTGGAGGACGAGATCCTCCAACTGGAGGGGAGTCTTGTCGAGGACACCAGTCCAGAAAAAGCACACCTGTTAAAATTAAAGAGGGACGAATATACAGGCATTGCTACCAACAGGGCCAGAACCTGGGGGGAGGAGAGAGATGAGAGAGTGTATTAATGGGGGGACAAAGCCTGGAAGCTGCTTGCCTGGCTTGTCCGGAAAGAAAGGACTAACAGGCTTGTCCCAGAACTAACTGACGATGTGGGTGGAATAATCACAGATCGCCTCAAAATTGTGAGTTCGCTGCGCACTATAGCACAGTGTATCAGTCAACTTCGCCCTTCCTCGAGGAGGACTCTAAGGATCTCCTCCGGGAAATTCGCATCCCCGCCATCTCTGAAGAGGATAAGAGCTTCCTAGATAGTGAGATCATAAATGATGAAATTGCAAAAGCAATCCGAAGTCTCCGGTCTACTAGGCCCAAACGGACTACCAATCGAACTTTTCAAGCTCCGCCCAGACAAAATAGCCCCGCATCTACGAGCCATGTTTGAAGAGAGTAACAGGATGGGGGCACTCCCACCAGACCAGCATCTAGCGTCACTGGTCGTGGTACGTAAAGAAGGTAAACCTAGAGAGAAATGTGCCTCCTATAGACCCATCTCCCTCCTTAATGCAGAACCTAAATCCTTACCAAACTTTTGGTCACGCATCTCACCGGGTGAACAGTAACTTGGTACACCCAGATCAATCGGGCTTCATGTCCCGCCGAAATACTGCCCTAAATCTGCGGAGGGTGCATGGAGTGCTAGGGAGGGTTGATACCATCGAAGAGGAGGCCGTGATTGTTTCCTTGAACGCCTCCATGGCCTTTGATACCATTGAATGGCCATACCTTCTCACTGTCCTCGCCAAAATGGGGTTTGGGCCGTTTTCATACCCATGAATTAGACTCCTTTAATCTGAGCCCTTGGCACAGGTGGTGATCAACAATAAATGATCTTATCCATTTACACTGAGCCGTGGAACCCGTCAGGGGTGTGCATTGTCACCGCTGCTATTTGCCCTCTCCTTGGAGCCACTGGCTGCCTGGATCTGCAGGGACCCGGCGATACAGGGACTGAGGTGGTCGGCAGATTGGGAGGACCACATCTCGCTCTATGCCGATGATATACTCCTCTACCTAGCTTCCCCCAAGATGTCTCTCAGATGTGTATTGAACATTTTCACCACCTTTGGTAAATACTCGGGTTACTCGAATAATTAAAGCAAATCGCTCATCTATATCCCAGCAGGCGTCTCGCCGGTGCTGCCCATGGATTGCCCCATGCAAGTGATGCAGGATGGCTTTCGCTACCTGGGGATCTTTGTCACTGCGGACCCCGAGTTCCGTTATGAGAGAAACCTGCTCCCGCCCTTGCAACGGCTGAGACGAAATATAGCCAGCTGGAAGACACTCCCGCTCTCATTGCTGGGCAGGGCAGCCCTATTCAAAATGAGGTCCCTGCCCTGTTTTCTATACGCCCTGCAAAATTACCCTGATTTGGTCCCTGCTCGGTACTGTAGGGAAATTGAAGGCCTGCAACGGGAACTGCTATGGGAAGTGAGGTCCCAAATAGCCCTTAATAAACTGGTCTTAAATTGGTATGACGGTGGCATAAGTCTCCCCGACATTAGGAAATGCTACTGGGCTTCCCACCTCGCTGCCATTAATCAGGGGACCTACCGGAGGCCTGATGACCCGGGATACACCATGGATAGGTGGCTGCTGCCGGGCGGGCACTACAACAAAGCCCTATACTCGAATCCCAGAAAACTCCCCTTGACTGGTCCAACCAGGCACTCTGTCCAGATCTGGCATGTAGCTAATAAAAGTTTGGGTTGGGACCGTAGACTCATGTTGGCAACTCCCTTGTGGGACTCTGAACAGCTGGGTAACCTGCGTTCCTATAAGGGATTTGACAAATGGGACCTCATCGGAAGATGGTAGAGTTTGACACACTCCAACAACAATACGAACTCTCCGGTTCAGAGTTTTTCCGTTATTTACATATCCGCCACGCCCTGGTGACAACCCTGCAGAAGGGCTCTGCCCTTCCTGTGTCGTCGCCGCTGGAAGACAGGTTACTTGATGGGTATCTCCCACAGAAAGCAATTTCGCTTACCTATAAAAAATTGATTAATAATACCCTGGATCCTCTTGACCGATTACGGGAATGTTGGAAAAGAGATGGCCTCGAGCTCAATGACGAGGAGTGGCGTGAGGCGGTAGCCTCACCCCGTGATGTGGCGATCTCCGCCCGACTGCGCCTGGTGCAACAGTTTTACATAGAACGCATGTTACTGGGCCCCAGCTGGTACATATGGGAAGAGGAGAGGAGGGAGATTGTAAAAGACAATGTGGCCAGGTGGGCACCGTTTTACACATACTCTGGGAGTGTGAACAGATCCAGGAGTACTGGTGGGGGCTGCAAGATATCATGCGGGAAGTACTGCATAAAGACATACACCCAGAGACCAAATGGTGTCTCCTCAATGTTTGGGAACCCACTGATCTGACGGGTGCAGAGAGGCTCTGGGCTACCCTGGGTGTAATGGTGGCTGTTAGACCTGGCACCTTGGCGTGAGTCTCCTTTCCACTTTTTTGTCGCTGTGCCTCATGTGTTTTTATGGTGTTGGCCGCTCAGAGCACGGTGCCACTGCCAACCAGTGCCACCGTGCAAGTGCTCCCTAGGTAAAATGTTTCTGTTGGTTGGATTCCATGATTGGCTTATTTGGTTTACTATCAGACCCCAGTAAAGTGCACCAGGAGTGCCAGCGCGTGTAAATACAAATGCCGCTGGTGGGCTTGCAGCACTGGTTGTGACACCCACAGAAGCGGCCTGGTAAAATGTGTCTAGGTCTGCCATTGCAGAACCTGCGTGCAGTCTGGTACTGCCATGCTGACTGGCAAGTGCACCCACTTGCCAGTCCCTAAACCTTCCCTTAACTTCATGTTAGTCACCCCTATGGTAGGCCCAAGGGCAGGGTGCATTGTAGCATAAGGTAGGACAAGCCCTGATGTGTGTGGCATGTCCTAATAGTGAATTACAGCCATTTTCGTTTTTCACTATTGTAAGGCTACCCTGTCCTCATAAGCCAGAATGGGCAGTTAAGATTGTTACATCCTATGATCCTAACAGACCCAGGGAACGTGGTAGAAAATCGAGTTTAGTATGCCTGAACTCAGAATAATAAGGTACATCTTTTAGTAAGGTTTATTTTAATATTCTGCGTTTGCAAATGCCACTTTTAGAAAGTTGGCCTTTGCTTGCCTAACCATTTCAGTCCGCCTCTGCGTGATGTGTATCTGCTGTCTGGCTTGTGTGAGTGACAGGGCTGGGGAAACCCAGATGGGCAGGGCTAGGTAGCCTGGTGGTGAATAGGAAGATTGGCAGGTAGGTGGGTGGGAGGAGTACACCTGGACGCTGAATAGGGCTGTGCTCTGCCACCACAATACTGGCTCCGCCCCCTGTTGAGCGTCTGATGGCTCTGCCCTGCACCCTGAAAGAAGAAGCCTGCATCGCATCAACAAAGTGCTCCAGGACTGGACTGAACTAGGCTAGGGCCCCCCTGGCCTGAGAGAACAAAGGATTTGTGGTATAAATGTAGGAGCCCTGCTTCTAAGAAACTAGATCCTGTCCTGCCAAGTAGAAACCTCTGTCCGACCTGAAGGAACTGGAAAAGCTGCATGGAGGAGTACTGTCCCTGACCTGGGGGATTGGCCTGCAGTGGTTGCCTTGCTGCTGAAGAAGAGGAAGAAAAGACTCAAGAAACTTTTATTTGACTTGTGCTGAGAGATCTCCAAGGGCTTGTGAGTGAGCTTGCCCCCTGAACGAAGTCCCAGGTCCAGTGGACTTCACCGCCGTGAGATCGCCTTGGAAAACGGACTGTTTTTCCCGCATCTTCGACTCGAACTGCTGCGCACGTCTCGCTGATCGCAGCGTACCCCCTGCAAGCTGGTATTCCGCTGTCCGGCCCGAACAAAGCGTCTGAGGCCCCTACGAGCCGTAGCTCGCACCGTAACGGAAGGACTGCGAGCCCTACTTGCTTCTATCCCCTACGAACCGTACTGCCCAGCTTACGCTCCTTTCCCCTGCTTTGGAAAGGCTGCGGTGTGTACGGTAGTCACGTACATCTCCCCTGAGCGGAGCGTATTGTTCGCTTGTGTCCAGCATTTCAACTCAAGATTGCCGATCTCCCGGTACGGCACGAACGCCGCGACGAACATTGAAAGCACTGTACCTACGCACCGTACCCTGAAGCCCTGCACGCCCAAGGTCTAACGTACCGTAGTACGCATCGCACCAGGAGGACAACGCACCGTACATCGCGCTTGATGTCAGCGCAGCATCCGTGACGAACTCACCAAAAGATAAAGGTACTGTGCCTGTTCGCACCGTAGGGTGTACGCTTCATCCCGAAGCGCCTACAGTGCGTGTGGGACCCGTTCCCAAGCAGTTTTTACCGCGTACGAAGCGTACGGAAAGGAACGAAGCGCACAGAACTTTAAAACTACGCTAAACCCAAGAACTCTTTGTCTAGTAAGTATTGTGGGCCATTTAAACGTTATCTGGTCTTGTGCTAAGCCTAAACTATATATATAAAGTGTTATTTTTTATATATCCCAGTGTGGAGTCCATTTGTGGGGTTGTCACTGAGTTACTGTGTGTGTGTTCACAAATGCTTAACCTAAACGCTCTGAGATAGGCCTTGTCTGCTTGCGCCAAGCTACCTAGAGGGTGAGCAGGGGTTATTGTTGGAGTGTACCCCCCTACCCTGACTGGAGGAAAGGTTCCCTGCTTGACACAAGTACCTACCTGTGCCAACCAGAGAACCCGGATTCTAACAGTGGCGAAGCGTGATATAGCGCAAATGTGGGGGGCGAGCACAGCGCCGACGTTGGTCACCTGGATAAACAACTTAAACTGGTGTATGTTCAGGGAGAAAATGGTCTATGTGGCATGGGGCTGTCCTAGGAAATGATATGCTGTGTGGTGTAAGTGGAATGTCTTCCGGGGACATATATGTGCAGCCCCTGTGGTCCCCTCAGAGGATGAGTCTTTGTCTCCCTGATACCTGATCACCTGTTCGAAAGGGTCCTTACTATCCGTGATGCCCAAATGTATTTGCCATGTCACTTGATCCTACCTAAATGTATGCTGTTTATGTTTAATAAAAAGATATTCAAAAAAAAAAATCTGTCTTTCTGGAATTCCTCCTGGTGGCCCCTCTTCCATCATCAGTTCCCAAGGTCAAAAATCTTGGGGGCATATTATCTACAAACTGTGATAAATATTGCAAAACACGCTTAGCGCGTTTTACATTATCGCCCTCTATCGCTGAATTACATCGCCGTGTTAGCGGCGTATTAGCAACGCTTTGCTAACAGGTGAAGGACAATCCAGCGATAGACTGCGATAATCCTCATTAGCGTTGGAAATCCAGCGATGATTTCACAGCGCTAATTAAAAGCTTGGTAATAGGGGAGTGTGTACTTAACCATACAATCCACCTCCCATAGGCAATAATAGTAAGTCAGGTTTTATTCAGGCGTTAGGATCATGCGTTAATGGGGGCTTAGCGCGCCTTTTCTCATTGCTACGCGGGTCCGGGGCAGCGTTGATAATACAGCGAAGTTGTGTTTGCGACATTTTTCAATGAAGTAATTGTAAGGAACGCCTACTTTGCATCTCATTAGCGATGTATATCACTAAGATGTGTAGCGTTAGAAAATCAGCTGCTAACATGCGAATAAGATAAGAATATCGCCGCTTTAGCGGCAAAAAGTGCCGCTAAAGCAGCGAAACTGCCCTTGATAATATGCCCCTTGGAGTGCTCTTGACTCTAAACTTATTTACAAAGATCAAATAAATCACTCGACCTTATCGTGTTTCGATCTTTTGAAAACTTATTAAAAAAATGCCATTTATTCCCATCAATCTTCAAGTCACAGTGGTGGTCTCCCTGGTGTTTTTGCAGCTTGATTTCTTAATGCCATCTTTTTAGCCGCCCAACAAGGTTTGTTAACAAAAAGCTTCAGAGGCTGTAATTTGCAGCAGTCTGGCTGTTGAAAAATCTCAAAAAATATGAGTTTGTTCCGTGGAACTGGCCCTGAATATTTACAGAATCAAATGAGATGGCATTCTCCTAACAGATGTTTGTGCTCAGCTTCATCTAGGATGATGGCAGTGCCTGGGATGTATGAAGCTTCTTGGGGCGGTAGAAGCTTTATACCTGCCACGGCTATACTGTGGAAGCAACTGCCACTGAACCTCAGGTCTCGGCCGAACCTGATCAGTTTTAGAAAACAGCTAAAAACCTGGCTTTTCTCCTCGTCTCGCTACTATTTTCCTTGCTGATCTTTTCTTTCCTGTTGTGTTTTTTGCTCTGCTGGCTCCTGCAGTTCTGCCGCTAACACCAAGATGCCCTTTGGGCAAACGCTGCGCTTTATAAATGCAATCTAATCTGGTCTAATCTTGCACCATGGTGCAAGGGTGCCTGCGTTGGCGCTAGGCAGTCAGTTGTGCGCCAGCACAGAGGAAAGCACAGGGATGTGTCGTGTTGCTGTGAATACGACACGTCCCTGCACTTTCCTACTGACGCAGCTCAGCACAGCAAGATGGCTGGCAGCGCCACGATGCGTCATTTTTTAGTAAATATGCCCCATGATGCGGGTTTCTTCTTTGGTCTTATGGCAGCACCTGGTAGCAGCTAAGGCTAAATGCCTTAGTGAGAATATACAACAAAAACAGGCCAGGCCTGCTTTTGTGATATATAAATACATTTTGCAGCGTCGGGCCCTGAAAGAGTGGAGCATGGAGTGAAATACCATTGGCTGCTCCTCCTTATAATGGGCCTGCCACAGACAGCTTAAAACTACTGGGAACTATGCTTCCGAGTGAACTATTTTTCACATCAATCAATCTAATCAGGTTATCAGCAGCTTCAGAAAGTTCTGATGATCTGCTACAATCTTCAATGGAGGGGGGGAGGGTGGCTCAGTAGTCTGTGTCGCAGTTTTCTGATGCATACGTTGTGGAGGTCTGTGTTAGACCCCATGTTCGCATACTTTAATCCCAGCAGATCTATTGTGCCTTTCATCCTTCCAAGGTTGATAAAATGATTAGCAACAAAAGGAAACATCTATCATACAGCATCACATGCCCCCTTGGAACTGAGCAATCGCTTTACAAATACAAATAGAACTTATATTATGTTGTGTTATGTTATGTTATGTTAAGTTGTTACTCAGAATCACACCATTTTCAAAATGTAAGAACTTCCAGTCACAGCTGGCCCTTAGTTTTGTTACCGCAAGAGTTATGCCAAGTCACTGTACAGCCAATGAAAGAGCAGGAAGAGGTCAGGAGTACATAGCAATGCAGTCAATGATTGCAAAAAATATGAGGAAATTGTT
The DNA here is from genome assembly GCF_964204655.1 of Triturus cristatus. Classification (NCBI taxonomy): domain Eukaryota; kingdom Metazoa; phylum Chordata; class Amphibia; order Caudata; family Salamandridae; genus Triturus; species Triturus cristatus. The sequence goes on from NC_140589.1 coordinate 1,805,091,905, forward strand.
GCCAAACAGTGCATTTAAATATCCCTTGTGCGGCATACAATCCGTGCACCAGCAGCCAACAAAACGCCCGGTGTTACTCCTACAAGTCCAACTCAAACCGGTCATTTAAAGAGTCCCCTTGAGTTACTGTTCCAGACCCACAGTTTTTTCATTTCGGCATGGAACCTCTGAGGGGCTTATTTACTAATCTTTCAAGCAAAGCTGCTGCACTGTGTTGTGTCAGAATGAGACCACAGAAATGCCCCCTATTTACAAAGCTACAGAGCATTTCTGCTCTCTCCTTGTGCTGGTGCTCTGTGTGCAGCCGCGCTCCAGCGAAGATGCAAGGACACCTGTAGTACAAGCAGGATTGTACCTTCCACCCTGCACAAAAACAATCCTTAGCAGCATATCCCTCTTCTATGCGTGCTGCATAATACAGCACACATGGAAAGAAGAAATGATGAGGAAAGATATTTCTCTGCGCTACTCCTCACTGGGGAAGGCGCATTTCCATATTTGCTAGCTTTATTAAATCTGGGAATGAGCCAAAATCCATGGGTGGGTGCATGGGAATTCCAGCTTGAAAAGCACCGTAACACAGCACAAGCAGCTGCATTCCATTCCTTTTCTTTACAAAACCACACAAGGCTGTGAAAATCACCCTGAAGTACACAAAGGCTTCATAAATATGGACGTGAGTGTCTACCTCCTGTCTCAAATAGAACTGTGCCCACTAATGTACCCCTGGAAGGGCTGTCGTCCACCCTTCGAACCAACAGCAGCCGCTTTGTATGTCTATGCATCCTTACTTCTCATTTAGAGCTCATGTGCTCTAGGATTCCCCGAAGGTCTGGTACCAGCTATGACCCCTCAAACTGTTCCTCCCAACCAGCACCATCCGGTCTACAGTGTACGCACTCATGGACACCAAGGGAGACAATGCCCCAGTCCCTGCACTCCAGGAGTCCACCCTAACCCCACTGACTACCATCTTCCAACACCCTGTATGGCTCAATCCTGAACAGCACAAGTCAGACCCTATCACCCACACCTCCAAAGATTACAGTGGTTTTTGAAGCAAGTCTTTGCTATAAAGTGCTATATTGATAAGAAGCAGGGTTTCAGCTGCTTGCCGGTGCCCTGCAGTTCTTGAGTACCAAGTTTGACACTTGGTCATGGGTGGCACATTTTGTTGTAGATGATTACAAAGCTACTGCTCCTTCAGGCTGTATGAGTAGGTCTGGTTGTGGTGCGAGGCAGAAGAGCTGATCACCCAGGGCACTATTGGCAGTGAGGTGACCCCACAAACAGCACTCGCAGCCCCATTGTGGGGTTCAGGCTATAGGGAATCCTTTGACTGGCGTCTGTGTATGAACCTTCTCCTTCAGTGCAGCTGCTCACAGCATCCTCTCTTACTTCCACAGACTCATTGGTACCTTCAGGATGGTGCTGCAGAAAGTGGTGGAGGAAGCACAGCTGGAGGTGTCGGACACGCTGATAGACGACAACAACTCGGCCATTCGGGTAAGACTTCCTGTGTGTTCATCGGCATCATTGCTGTGGTTGATACTGAGTAGAAAGAGGTCAATGACTCCTATGGGTGCCCTCTCACCAGGAACATTTGGCAATTTCATTCCAAAACCTTTGGCCACCTTGCCATTTGTGGATGGAAATTATTACATATACAATGTTAGCAGGACAATGATATACTACCAAAGAGGGTAAAGTACACCGTACAGGGTCAGCAAATCATGGAGATCCAGACCCAGATTTAAAAGAGATGGTGCAACACAGGGCAGCAAGCAAAGGTGTTTCGCTGTGTGAACTGAAGAGAGAAAATCTGTACCTTATTTACAAAGAAGTGACGCAGTTCTGCTCTCGCCCTGTGCTGGCGTACGTTCAGTACTTATGCACCAACAGATGCACCCTTGCGTCATAGTGCAAGAATCTCTGCTATGTGATCAGAATCATTTTTGAGCAGGATTGGGTACTATACTCCCCAAAACTATGTTATCAGGCAATTTCCTTTTTTAAGCAATAAGGGTAAAAACGAGGAGAAACAAAAATATTTCTCCTTGCTATGCCAGCCTTAGGGAGGTGCAGAATTGTAGGGCAAATCCATGTGTATAAGTCTTTGGAGATGTGGATTTGCATCAAATTTCAGGGGTGAATGCATGGAAACACCCATGCACCACCAATGGAACAACACCCCTTTACATAAAGTATAGCAAGGCAGTGCATTGCATTACTTTTGGTTGCAAACCAAAGCAAATCACTATTTACTTTTGTTTGTAAAAATCAACCTAGATTTTCCATAGGGTCTGTGTAAAAAACACAAATGCAAACCCGACACAAAAACTTTGTAAATCAGGACACCTATTTCTAAGATGAGTAACACGGAACCACAAGGCACCAAAGAGTTATACACAATACTTGGAATGTCCCTCTTTCTTCTACAATGTTTCCTTAGTCTCGCTTGTTGTATATTTGTCTCATGGCCATCCATACAATACAGGACAATGGGAGCTCACTAACAGAGGGCGCAACTTGTGAAAGACAGAGTAGGGTGTGGATCTGCTGGTCCACTCAGCGACTCTGAAGTTCTGATGTGCATCAGTTCACTTTTATGAGTGGCAGCAGACCAGCGAGGCTGTGGGCAGAGCGGCTCACACCCTGATCCCCTTGCTCCCTCTGCTCGAACAAACATACGCACAACTATCCCGTGGTTCAACGTCATGATTACCACCTTCAACAACGTGGCTTTACGCCATGTACCACCTTCAACCACCTGGCTATACGCTTACAGCACCTAGCATGCTGGGATATTTAATCTGACACTAATGATGGGAAAAGCTAAATGACAAGCCCCGGAAGTGTCTTTGGCCAATAAGGAGCCCCTTGGCTGCTTTGCAAGTAAGATGGTGGAGGCAGAAACACCAACATGACCCACAGTGTTTTCACAGTCAAGCCCCACACTCTAGAACAATCTATCCTTTCACCTATTATCCCTTTAACCCCACATCCTTCTGGGAAGCACTGGGAGCCATCCACTGTACCAACCCCAATTAATGAACAGTGCTGCCATAGAGGACAGCACAGAAGTGAACAGCACTGATTTGCCTTGTAGACTATTGTGTTCTCAGGGCTATTGGAATTATGCGGCCATGTAAGAACCAATTATACAGAAAGGTTGACTTAATTATCTGGCAAGAGACAGCCAATGGCTTGGTACCTTCTGTGGCATTATTATCATAACATTATGGTAAGTGAACACTCATGGACATTGATTCCAAGTGGATCCACTGAATTCGAAAATAGAGAGGTTTCTTAATACAGAAAATTGGTTTACACATTCAGCATCTACTGTTATGACCTACAACTGATGCTATTGTTCACAAGAATACTGTCCTGTCTATCTCGCAGAGAAAAGCCGTGGCGTAAATACCCTACGATGTTTCATTTAGCAGCTCCCCAATGTAGTTGTAGAGATTTATGAAAGGTGGGGAGCACTTGATCTGCAAACAATATTAGTTCTTGGGCCCAAAATGTGTCTTAGGAGCCCACTGTCTGGGCTGCTGAATGTTGGAATCACGGAATACCAGAGCTGTTTAGTCTTGATTCTGTCCCATGCATCTTTCTTCCCTCACCCTAAACTTCTTTTATTTTTATTATAACTCTTTTTATTGCAGAAAATAAACATAGCAGTGAAATGACAATTCTACTCATGACAGAATGTTAGATCCATAGTCTGATCTTGGGCAAATCAAAATAATAAATACATTTAGCATATATCTTAGCCTCCCCCATCTGCCTATAGGTCTTCTTACTCCAATTGGACCCTCCGAGAGTGTCCCCATAAGCCCCTTCTGCGCCAACGGTGCAGATCATCCCACGGTATGCATTCCACTTCCCCCACACCTTAATCCTCTTATTGGGACAGCCTTTACTCTCTTAGACTTCCCTCTCCCCTCACATGCACCAGTCCATGTCCATTTTCCACTCATTCAGTGTGTGGGTCAGTGCGGCCCTCCATAATTTAGCGATGTTTCTTTCGGTAACCATAAATCCTAATGTTGCCAAGAGCCGTTCCTTACTGTTTAGATCTATCTCTTCCCATATATTCAAAAGATACCAATTTGGCGATTTGGATACCATAATGTTGCATATATTCTGAATACAGAACATCACCTTTTCCCAGTAGTTCTGTAGCGCCGGGAAACCCCACAGCATGTGGAAAAGGTACCCTCCTACCTGCATCCCCAGGTGCAGAGGTCTTCAAACGTTTTGATGCCGAGACCCTCTGTCAAAAATGTTTTAGGCGTAAGGACCCCCTCCTGACAAAAATATCCAGAAACTGGTATGCCTCATTCTCGGCAACTATAAACGTCCCCAATTCCCACAGCAAATCATTTTTATGGTGGGGAAACAATATTAAACACATTTCACCACAATTTCTTTTCCAGCCTGCCCGCCCTACCCCGGCTTTCCCTTTTTTCTTGCTCTTTACTGACCTTCAACACCTCTTCCGGGATAGTAAGCGCTATGTAAATATATTTACAATTAGAGGCACACACTTCACAGCTCATCACAAATCTTCCAGTGATTTAATCAATGAAAGCCAGTACCGGCTCCCAAGCATCCTTTACAGCTGCAAATTGCCTTTTACATTTTCAGATTAACTCGTAGCACATATTTCCATTCCTTTCAGGCAAGCAGGCATCCTAGAAGGAAAACTTGTTTAGCTGTCTGATCAGCTCGGGTGTCACAGCACAAGAGAACACTCCCTGAATGGCATTGCAGCTTGAAGTATTTTAATTCATGATGAACTTTCTGGGGACGGTTTTCTTTTTCGCGAGTCCAGGCAGAAGTGCGCCCTGGAATGCACAACCCCCTTTCCATGACTCCAGGGCCCCCTTGGGGGTCGTGTCCCACACATTGAAGACCTCGCCCTAGGGCATAGCGTCGATTCAAACTGTTAGAAATGGGATTTCTGGTTGGCTAGGGCAAGCACCTAAGCCAGACAGAAACAAACCACTCTAGTAGGGGCAAGGGAGCTATGCACCGAAGATAACCCCTGCTCACCTCCTTGGTAGCTTGGCAGAGCAGTCAGACTTATACCAGAAGCAATGTGTAAATCGTTTGTGCAGCACACTCACACAGCAGCGACACACTAGGCACACCACAAAAGAAACTCCACACAAGGTTATAGTCAAATAGCCGTTGTATTACTCATAAAACACATTAGAATGTAACCACACATATGCACTGTGCCACCTGGCACTTGTATGACTTTACAGGGGATTATATACACTTACAGGGCCAATCGGGCCACTGTCATCACCATTAGAACTCATTAGTAGTGAAATAAAAACAACCAGTAACTACTGGCAAGAGGCACTTAGCATAACCACATTAGGCAGGAAAGATCATCAGTAATGCATCATTTCATAACCCCTTATGCGCCACTTAGGCATACACTGCACCATAGCACCTCTGGCCCCATCTAAACATAGGGGGACGGCCATCAGGCCTACTGGCCTTAATCTCGGGGGCCCGTCTTGGGCCTCCCCACAATGCCCTCTGTCCCGCAAAGTCCGGGCTCAACTATCCTGAGGCCTTCAAACTGGCCACCGGGCTGCCAACGCAGCAGAGTACTGGCCCTAACAGGCAGGGGCTAAAATGAGGGCAAGGGTGCAACTCACCCGTGTCTCTTCCTAGACCACCAATGTCTCCGGACCCTGGTGACTACGGCGACCCGCCGAGGCAAAGCAAAGCTTCTTGTGCGGCTTTGGCCGCATTGATTAATACACGCAGTACTTCCTCTCTCCTCTTGTCACAACAATGCGGGGTAGGCACCCGCCTGTACTTCCTTGTAGATGCGCTCAACATAGCACGGGCTACGTCAGCAGAGCCCCCGCTGTACGTTACACAGGGTTCAGTGCAGGAAGGGAGAAGAGAGGCATAACACAGCGCTCACCACGTGCTGTCACAAATCATGTGGGGCAAGCCACAAGTCGTGGGAGACCACAAGGGCCCACCAGCAAAGTGTCCTCTGGGAGGCCAGGATTCCCTTAGGCAGAGTGGTAGTTCCCCCTAGCCCTAGAAAGGCAGCAGGTCAGCACTTCCTGCAGCCCAGGTCCATGGTGGTTCCTCCTGGTCCCACGCAGTCTCCTGTTCCAAGCAATCCAATGTAAAGGGGACCCCTGAGGGACAGATGGGTAGGCAGGAGGTGCAGGGGAAAATTGAAACACACTAACAACGAAGTAGAACCAACTGCCTACAGAGTACGCATATAAGTAAGCCCAAAAATTGGGCCAGGATTAAATGTGCAGACACACAAGGAGGCTGACAATGAGAAAGTTATACAGGAATAGGATAAGATACAAAGCATCAATTTATTTTAATACAGAAATTCAGGATAATAGTCAATAGAATACAGCTAAAAATATATAGGTCCCACACTACATCAAACATTCATACTAGCATTCATTCCCACAACATACTCATAAATTTAATAAACAAAGGATCCAAATTTGTCAGTTCATAAATAACTTGGAACAGATGGATTTCAGGAAATGATATTTCCAAGGGATAACAGTTACTCATGTGCCCCCAGTCGTGGGGGGAGGCAGGGTATCCAAATAGACAGAAGACAAATAGAGCCAACGCACGTTTCGGTGTTGGGACCACAAGGGGCTACACCTTAGTCAGGGCAGAGGTTGATATAATCGTGGGGGACACAATATAGCACCTTTGTTGGGATACGTGGCTTTGCTATCCCCCTCTGTTCGTAGAGGGGGTCAGAGTCTCAAGAGACTCAAAGGGATGCGTTCCTGGAGATTAATGGTACAACAGGTTCAAGGCTCATTCTTCATATAAAGAGCAAGGCCGTATGTCGAGATTAAAGGAGGGGCACCTCAGTGTAATTTCAAGTACGGGGTTCCAAAGAGCCCATCAAGTGCGCCGGTGAGCACAGATATTAGCTGATTCCGTTGGTCGTTCAGGCGTGGTGTACCGGATACAACCAGCTGGGTATCTGGATCAGGGGCGAGTGATAGCCGCATAAACCGTTTCGGACGTCCAAGCAAGCCACACACATGAGGTCACAGCCCCAATATTTATATTGCCAATATCTATGTTCTCCCCCTGACACAGGGCACTGTGCCCAGTCCAAACCAGTTCTGGGGGGCACTTAAACATTTTATTTACATTGCACAGCAACCTCCTTTGTTAGTGTAGGCCTTGGCCCCAGACACACCACAGGGGGGCGGAGACAGCATTGTGTAGGGCAGGCACAGTCCTATTCAGGTCCAGGTGCTACTCCTCCCACTACTACAAATGCAGATCAGGCCTATTCAGCCTAGCACTGACTCACCCAGCCCCTCTGGAGCCACTGCACCTCCCCAGCCTCTGTCACTCCAGAGCCAGACATTCAATACACAACAGACAAGCACAAAGACACATAGCACACAGGAATGCCAACTTCTAAAAGTGGCATTTCTAAAATAGTGATAATAAATCTGCGAACACCACTATTCAGCATTTATTACCACTATTCCAAATATACCAAACTTGACCACGCTACCCCTCTCATGTCAGGAATTACCACTGAAACACATATCAGGGAATCCCCAATACATCCCTATGAGAGGGCACCCTCACAGTAGTGAGAAACCAAAATGGCTGTTTGTCACTACCAGGACATGCACACAGTTAAGGCACATGTCCTACCTTTTACCTACATCGCACCCTGCCCATAGGGCTAGCTAGGGCCTACCTTAGGGATGACTGATATGTAGTAAAAGGGGAGTCACAGACGTGGCACCCACTTTATGTGCCACGTCACAGCGGCAGTAAACTGCACAGGCAGGCCCTGCAATGGCAGAGGCCTGAGACAGGTTTGAAAAGCTACTTTGGTGGGTGGCGCAAGCAGCGCTGCAAGCCCACCAGTAGCATTTAATTTACTGGCCCTGGGTATATGAGAAGATACCACTTTCCAGGGAACTGAAAGGTAAATTAAATACGCCAAACAGGTGTAGACCAATTGTATCACGTTTACCATAGAGAGCACATGCACTTTACACTGGACAGCAGTGATAAAGTGCCCAGAGTCCTAAAACCACCAACACCAACCAGGTCAGAAAAAATACCAGGAGGAAGGCAAAAGGTTCTGGGATGACTCTGCAAAAAGGGCCAAGTCTAACAGTCTAGTGTGGTGCAGGCAAAGTATATTCTGTGGACAATTTTGAGTTATTAAGGATTTTACAGTATGTGAGGGATATTGCCTTTATTTTCATATAATCATCGAGCAGTCTATCCTCCAGGAGGAAGATTCTGGTAGTTCGTCCCCTTTCTGCAATGCATCCTTCAGCGCGTGACGGACCTGGAGATATCAGAAGGCTTTAGAGTGCACCAGTTGGTAGTCCCTTTGCAGGGTGGCAAAGGGAAGCATGTCTGTCCCCACCCACAGGTCTCCCACCCTGGAAATGCCAATCAAGTCCCTTTTGTTGAAGCCGTGCTGATTTTCTAAGAGTCTCAGTTTAGCAGAATCCCACAATGGGCTCACTCAGGTGAGTTTGTCCCTCCAACCCAGTGCTGCCGACACCTCCTGCCAGGCTCGTAATGTGACCGAAGTCAGGCTGGAGAGCAAGCTCCCCTTACCCCCTCCATATATCGCCCTGAGATAGCCCCCCGGTTGCATGTTGCGGTGGTTCATTTGGTATGCCAGTTCGTCAGAGGGCAAATGAACCTAGTGATTAACCACGGTGAGTTGGGCCGCCCACTAGTATTTCTGTATTTCTGGAAGCGCTATCCCACCATCATACCAGCTTCTAGTCAATTTTGAGAGAGAAATCCAGACAGAACCCCCCTCCCAGAGAAGCGAACGACACCCTGCACTTCTTGTCTCTTTATCGCACACTTGCAAGTTCGTTTTCATTTTTACTTTGTCCTTTTGCTACTGATTTCCTATCTTTGTCTTCTCCTTCTTCCTGCTTTACCTGCCTTTGTCTCTCTCTTGCTCTTTGGTCAGAGTCTAATTGTACAAAAAAAAGACCCTGTCCCCAAGAATTAGTGTCAGTACCCAACACTGGCAACCACCCTTAAAACTTAAGTGCTGGAGATGGCCATTTAAAAGTCACGAAGAGTCAGGTGGCAACTTGAATTATCTAAGGAGTTCTGCTAACTTTTGATCTGCTTGAGCTACAAACCTTATTCGTTGAAAATTGTAAATAATGCAGTCAATGGCGGCTTATTTAGCATCGGCGAGTATTACATATTTATGTCGGCACAAAATCCTGTGATTTCTGTGGTCCATGTTAAACGATATATACAAAAACAAGCACTGGCACAGCCGATCGGTCTCACTTTGCCAGTATTGGTATTGGCTTTGAGAATGCTTGTGTGGAGCAGCCCAATACTGTCAGACAGCCATCTCGGAATCCTATATTTTCTTTGCTTATCATAGTTAAACCATCCCAAAATGGCCACCATGTCATGCTACATTTTGTAGAGATGCAACATAGTGGCCATCCTAGAATGGTAAACAGTAGAAAAAGTATAATATCAAGATAGCTGCCACGTTGTATCACATTGCATGTAGATGCAACATGACCTAATGTGACAGCCATCTTAGAATGGTATAACTTCAACAAAACAATGTGAAAAATAGAGTTCTAAAATGGCCGCCCTACGGTATTGGACTTGTCTGTGCTTGCACAACAAGTATACAAGCAATGCCAATTCCAACAGCAGAATCCAGAGCCTTCCTGGGTGGGAGAGCAGAGGGGAAGAAAGGGTAGACAAGAAACAAGGTTAAGGACACAAAAAAGTGAGTCAAGTGGGAATGCCTGGGAATGACCGACATAAAGTGAATGGCTGGGGATGAGACCAAGGAAGGAGCAAGCAGGCAGAGGGAAGCAATCAACTGCTGGGTGAAGAGGCAGCAAAAGTGGGCAAACAGGTGCAACAGAGAGAGAGCAACCAGATGCAAGGAGGGTATTGTTTAAGTTAATTAAAACCACAACAATACACTTTCTAATAAATCGGAGAACTGCAATAAAAAATCTTGTTGTATATAAATCCTAAAAAAGTCATAAAAATCTTTTTTTTGACAGTTATTACCTCTCAAATCTATATAAAAGATCATAAATCAATTAATATGCTATAGGAAATGCAAACGGGAAAAAATATAGCGCCCTGATGTCAACTGAAAAACGTGCTAAAGTAGCAAAAATCAAGTGGCTGAACAGAAGCCCAGGCTACTACATGGTTAAGTATTGCATACAATGCCGCTACTTGGTAGCCAATAGTGTGTGCTTTCCGATTAGGTACACAGCACGTGGTGCAGGCGTGTAGTGGCGGCTACTGACAACCGCTAACAACATGAAATAGAAGGCTGAGAAAGTTCCTCTGTGGAGCTCCGCACAGGAGCTCACAACTGATGGTCGAATACTCTGAAAGAAGTATTCAGAAGAAGGAAGTTTTCATCCTTTACAAACCTGCAGCAATGATCTGATACACGTATCCTGCTTTCCCTGAAACTTTGCAAAGACTTCTCCACTTTGAACTATCTGTACCGAGCTCCTCAGTGGCCTGCACTTTTCTAGTAGAGATGGCCTTTCTCAGCTGTTTATTATAGCCTTATAGCCCGCCGTAGCAGGCTATACCGGCTATTAAAGACCCGCTGCATCGTTAAAGGCCCGAGCCGAAGGCGAGGGACTTTATCAAAGCAGCGGGACTTTAATAGCCGGTATAGCCCTGCTAGGAAGGGCTATAAGGCTATTAGAACATTCTGCCACTAGAGGGCAGAATGTTCTAACAAATAAAACAAAGGCTTCAGGTAGCGCAACGGGATTAAAATCCCTCAGGCTCCCTGAAGCCTTTGTTCACAGCCACAAAGAAGCATTGGAATGTTGGAGCTCCGGGCTTATACCAGCCATTATTACCCCATAGCACTCCATTGTTTTCAATGGAGCTTCCAACATTTCAATATTCTAATACTGCATACAGCCTGACTGTGACAGAAAAATAAAGCTATCCGTCTGCGGAAAGACAAATGGCAATTACATGCTTGCACATTTCACAGGTCAGGGGTCTTTGTTGAAAAAACGAAGTGAAGGGGGAGACTCTTGAAGGGCACCACAAAACAACCATGTGGGCTGAGCAGATTTTTAAAAGCAAAACTTGGGACAGGGCAGACACAGAGGTAGGACTAAAGGATAACAATGAAAACAGAATGGACATATGTGAATGTAACATATATTTTCACTCACAAAACAAAGGTTAAAGTAGTGTTAATCTTGGGAGAGGTTCCAAAATTTTAGCTTACTTTAAAAAACCCAGAGAAATGTGTTGAAAAAATCAAAGATTAAAGTGACATTATAGTTAGGCCTTGTAATAATATAAAAACTATCATTAAAAGCAAAAAAAACTGAAATTCAACAGTTATAGTTCCCTGAGTAACTATATCTTACCCCTCCACCATGCACTGCTTATGACGTCACATATTACATCACTCATGACATAGTAAATGATATCACTGATGACGTCTCAAATCATTTCAGACATCAGGGGCGCCTGTGGAAGTGGAAGCATCTTCCACATTTCAATGCTGCTGTGCGGGAACAGGTACCTTCTTTCCGAACAGCGGTATATGTACCTAAAATTGTCAAAAGCATCGGGATTCTGAGACAGACCTCTGAAAACAGGGACCGTATGGGGAAATCCAGGATGTCTGGTCACCCTACAAGCATGCCAGTGGGAGCATTGTGCCAACGGCAGCCATCTTCATATACACGTCCCTTCACCTCACTCTCAGGGACGTTCATTGCATTTAAGACACCTTGGTTCAGTTCCATTTGCATAAGTGATTCTGGGCACGTAAGCTTCTTTCGGTAGGGGAACAAGTCGGGAAGGGTTTGGAAGGCTCAGTCAGACAGTAAAGTACCTTTGTTATAAATATGCTGCTTTCCGTGCCTTTGTGCAGTCTCCATGGCGATCCCACGGGAGCAGAGAGAACATTCTGCTGCGGCACTGTGTCCCTGGCCCCCCTTGCCCCCACCTCTCCCAGCACTTACATCTAAACTGCAATTTATGTGCTTCAGTGACATAGCAGCAGGGGGTCTGGGCTGAAGGGTGCCTTTTTAGGGGCATCTGATCAGCTCTTTCTGGGTGCCAGTTTGACAGGTATCCGGACAGGTTGTGCTCAGAGAGGTAGTTACAGCACAGCATTGCTAGGGTTAATTCAGAGCAGTGCCATGTTAACGCATGGGCACACAGGGCAGTTGCCAGGGGCCTCACAAGCATAGTGGCCCCATGCAGACCAGAATTTAACACTAATTTTCAATTAAACATTTTTATTCTTCTGTGAGTGGTTGTGTAGGCAGGACCCAGTGGACTGTTTTGCACGGGGGCCTATAATGCTGTTAAGGCCGCCCCTAATTCAGAGGGAAGGGAACGTACAGAAGAGAGGTCCAGTGCCACAAAATGATGAACAGTACCCTCTCACCAGGGACATATATGGTGCAAGATAATCCTAAAAGTCATAAGTTCATGACATCTTCTGAAACGGGAGAAGGCGGAAAGCGTTACCTGCGAATCTTGTCTCTTATTAAAGCACTTGGTAACAATACATTTTTGACGATGCATTGAGGCAATGGATGAATATATGACCAGGTAAGTGGGTGAGTGAGCGAGTTAGTGAGTGATGAATGAGTAAATGAGTGAGCGAGTGACTTAGCTAAGTGAGTGACCGGGTGAATGGATGGAGTGACTGCTAAATTTTATTAGTGAGTGGTCGAGCAGGTAAGTGGTAAGCCTGGGCGGTGAACTCTGCTCCACTCGTGGAGTTTTCCGCACTCAGCGTTACGTGGAGCTCGCAAAGTTCTGAAAAACTCTGCACCGCATAGCGGAGCAGAGTTTTTTTCCTCGCTCGCGTTCGTCAACGTCAAGTTGGTGAGCGAGGAAAATCCACCTCCTGGGCGAGATTTTTCCTCGTTAACATCAAGTTGGCGAGTGCGAGTGTGGAAAATAAACCTCCCGGCGAGATTTCTCAACGCGGGGGGTCAGGTTTCTCATTGCGAGTGGTTGCATATGCTTGCGACCGTTCGCGTTGAGAAACTGCCCTTCACGTTGAGAAAGCTGCCGCTCGAGTAAAAATCTACTTGAGCAGCAGAAAGTAAAGCAGCGCCCGCTTGCGCTGTGCATGGTGCCATTCGCGATGATTGCACAGTGCGGACAAACATCCGGCACTGAAAATCAATGCAAATGCCAATTTTCTATCGCACTCCACTGCTTGTGGAGCTCCACGTAGCGCGGCTGAGTTTTTTTTTCACTTCATGGAGTTTCGGGTAGCGCAACTCTGCGAACTCTGCCCAGGGTTAGTAAGTGGATAAGTGAATGAGCACAAGTGGGAGACTGAGTGAGCGAGTTTGTGTGTGTGTGTGCATGAGTGAGTGGGTAGACAGGTGAGTGAGTGGATGAGTGAGTGAGTGAGTGACTGATTGAATGGCAACACGTGTATAAGGCTCTTTTTAGTCATTGGGGTCTCTAGGGATGATGGATAACTGTTGTTAATGTGGGTCAGAAAGTTGCCCTGTGAACAAGGACTGACACTGCTAACACATGAAAAGTGGGGTTCTCTAAATTTAAGAATAGAGTTGGGGACTTCAAATACTTACAAATGTTGACACTTGCAGTAAATGAAGTGTGGGAGGAGGAGTGGTTAAAACTGGTGCACCACGAGTGTGCCTCACACAAAACGTGGTTGTTAACTTCTGATTTCAGCAGTGGGTGTCACCAGAGAGAGTTCATTGTCGACTAATGACAGGAAGGTCCCCAAAACTAAGCATAAATGGCAGAGTTGAGAATTAATGCGAGGTCGTTAGATCACATGCAATCACAGCTACAAGTAGCCAGATTGGCAAAGGAAAGCCCATTTAATTCACAGTAAGGCACAGGATCTGTGCGGGGGGAGGCGTGCGTGTGTGTGTGAATTATTTTTTAAAGCTATAAAATTAATTAGGACTTTTTTTTTAAATGACAAAAAGTTGTCATTGGCTGATAAAAATCATAGATTTTTAACCTAAGAAACAATTTCAACTTTTTTGGTAATGTTTCTCCTGCAGGAGAGGTCTTCGTTGACTATTTACATCACAGGAGTGCACAACAGAATGGATCACTAAACCTTCCAAAGCAGACAAAATTAATCCACCGTATTAAAAATACCCATCTCTAACAGCACCAATGAAAGCATCATGTGTCCTCCTGGGATGTAAACCTGTGACCTTAAAATCGCAGCCACCACCCAGCAAACCGAACTACCTCATATGATTTGTTTTTTTAAGTAATGGGACACTGGACTCGGTATATTATGGATTTTTGTAAAGTGCTATCTGTACCATAGTACCATATCAAAGCGTGGAAATAGGACATTTAGTCTAGGAAACAGTTCACATAAAACTGCAGCCATTGCTCTAGGCACAAGTATTTTTATTGCTGGTGATAGCCAAGACAGTACATATGTACTCTATTGACTTATAGAGACTTTCATCCAGCCCTCTTCTTTCATTGGTATGTTGTATAATTCACATCTTTCTTCCTCCTGCTGCAGCCTACAGCACCGGGCAGTGGGTCAGCCCACTTCAGTCACTGGCTAACATCACTGTGAGTGAAGGCATTCTGCTGTTTTACAGGGCACACATCCACACACAAGGCAGTTCCCTTCTGTGTCAAGGACAACTGTGGTCATGTGTGCTTTTAAGAGACCAACAAATATTTTTGCTTTCAACCAATGCTTTTTATACTATGCAAGGTCCAGCAGCTCACCCAACAATAATAAATCTCAAAAACAAGCCTTGACAAAGCCAAACAACTGGCAGCCAATGACAGACCAATTGGCTGTGCCAGTGCTTGTTTTAAATTGTTACCTGCATGTAGCTAGTATTTAAGATAGCACTAAAAACATTAGCGCAAGATGGCTGGCCAGTAGCAAGTTCCAGAACAGAGCTCTTAGTGTATAGCATATCACCCTGGTTTCTCGTTCAGCATGGCCAGCGAACACATCAATGAACTTAGATGCTAAACCCCATGGGAAGAAGTCCCAGGGATTTACCATGTATAGAAGAGAATGTTTACATAAACATTATGCACTATTATAGCCTTATAGCCCACCGTAGTGGGCTAAACCGGTCATTAAAGTCCCGCTCCAGTCCAAGCCGAAGGCGAGGACCTTTAACAAATGAGCGGGACTTTAATGCTATTAGAACATTCCACCACTAGAGGGCAGAATGTTCTAACAAATAAAACTTTATAAAACAATCCCCTCAGGCTCTGAGAGGCCTCTGTTCACAGCAACAACTTTGAACGACAACACTGGAATGTTGGAGCTCCGGGCTTCTACCGGCTATCAGAAGGCCCGAGCAACTCAATCGTTTTCAATGGAGCTCTCAACCTTCAAATGTTCTAATAAGGTTTATAATGTATACAGTGAGAACTGTAGCATCTTGTGCGCCCGCCTGCCCAGGCTGAGAGTTCTGGAGCACAGAACATTGTCTGTGTATAGAATGTCCCCTTTCCCTGACTCCACTAGAGTTTGTTCGAAGGGCCAGAGAAATCCTGGATACTGAGCTGAAACACCAGCCGTTCCTGTGGGCCTTAGTATTATCTAAGTGATTGAACCTTATATGCCGCTGACCGCGGCCCCCGCAGGGGGCCAATAGGCGGTCGGCGCCTTAGTGCCCCCGGGGCACCGGTCACCCCTCCCCACCCCCTTCCATAGGAGGGGGCGGGGACGCCGACCGGAGCCCCCTCCTTGGGCTGGCCGGAAGTGACGCGCAATGCGTGTCACTTCCTGGCCCTGGTGGGAGGGGGAGGCTCTTTGTCGCCCACCTCGCCTTTGACCTCACCTCGCTGCATCGGTCCGTCGTCCGCGCCGTCCTCGTGCGCCTCCGGCCCCCGCGGCACTGTTGATTGTCGTCGCCTCTACGCTTCTTGTTCTGGTGAGTCTTGCAGCACCCACTCCGCCCCGGCCCTGTCCCTGGGCAGTACCAGGTCGACGGGGCCTTGTGGCAAGGATCGCCACGGGCGGAGGGGGCGCAAGATGGGGGCATGGGGGGTTGGAGAGGCGTTGTTGGGCTAATGAGCACGCGCTGTTGTGAATTCGCTCGGACCGTTGCGGAAGTGGGGCAGTGCGGGCCACGCATGGCTGATGCCATTGAGTTGCGGCCCCGGCCCCTTTGTGTCGATGGTTGTTCCCTGCGGCCTGCCTGCTCCTGGGCGTTGAAGACCCTAGGGCGGGCCTCGGGCCGCGTCCTTTCGTTGCATCGGGGGAAACGGGGCGAGTAGTGCAGGGCTGCCCTCGCGAGGGTGGCGCCGCCCACCGGTGGGGGTTGCGTCCAATGAGCTGCTGAGGCTCGTGATGCTGACGACTGTTATTGCCGGAAACGAAGGGGAGAGGGTTGTGGTCCGTCGGCTGCGCGGCCGCCTCTGGTGCAGGAATACTGAGGGGGCGAGACGCGAGGTCGCGTCCACATTCTGTGAGTCACTTAATCCCTAATTCACTCAATTGCCCGTGCCTAACTATATGGATGTGAATACGGTGCTATGTAAAGCGTTCGCTACGAGGAGTTGGCCTAACGGCTAGGGCGCTCGACCTCGGACCTCGGGAACTAGGTTCGAGTCTCGGTAATGCCGCTGAACTTCCTGTGATTCGGGGCAAAACACTTAACCTCCCCGTGCCTTACAAAACGTGAATGTGGGTCCTCATGTAACGTACCGGGTGCTATGTAAAGCGCTCTAATACTTGATGGGTTTCGGGTCAAGTTCGCGCTATATAAAACTCGGCAAAAAATATTTTCAATGCCTTCGTGTCGAGCTCGCGCTATATAAAATATGCATAAAAGCGAAACCTACACAAAGACCGAGGATCATGTCCTCAAGGTCCGAATCTGGTTTGTGTTTTCGCGGCTCGGGGCCGCTTTCGCATCGCGTGATGATAGGCCAGCCACTGATTCTACTAGGGCCTGTATATGTAATGTGATGCGTGGCCTGGTTCCATCCAGACGGGGGCAGCGGCGCCGTCCCCCCGGGGTGTGTGGGCCCGGGTTCAATCCCCGGCATCAGCGGATGGCCTGTGGGTTAACCGTCTGCTTGAATAGCTACAGGTCCCTGGTTCGATCCCTGGTTCGGCAGATACCTGTAATCCCCAGCGAACTAATAAGGCCTAAGGGAGAGTTGGGAGCGGTGGGCGCAGCCTGGGCACGCTAGGAGCGGTGCCGGTTCCTGAGGCTCGGAGAATGGACGAGAGCGGTGGGAGCATCCCTGTCCCATGGTGTGTCCTCCTCTGCGGGACCCTGTCCGCCCGTCGTGGCATCTCCTCACCCCCGCCGCACTGACTCAGGGGGTGCGAGGTCTCGAGTCTCGGAGCGGCGTCCGCATCACGCGTTGATAGGCCACCCACTGATTCCGCTCGTAGGGAGCGAATGTCGTCTGTCGGCTTTGACAACGGGGGGCAGGGAACTAGGGTTCGAGCCGCGGGGTTGTCCGGTGATGTTGGGCGCACTTTATCTCCCCGCGCACGAATGTAACCGGTGCCCGGGTACAGCGCTTTCATACCTTCGCGATGTACAACTACAGATTGGTTTGATTTGAATAGTTAATGGCCCTGACAACGATACAGGGTACTTAACCAGGAGCGTTAGCTCAATGGTAAGTCTTGTGCCTCTGCTTATCAAGGCTCTCACAGGACAGGGTTCGAGTCCCGCAAAACGATGTCAAAGTGTCAGAGGTTGGCAGAAGGTCCTGGGGTGTATTGCTTGATGGCAGTGGGCCTCACGCACGTTAGTTGGTATGGGAGCGGCCGGCCAATAACCCGCGCACCCGGCGCACGGTGGGAGCGGGCATGAGCGTGCGTGGGTCCTCGGCCCTGGGACGCTTGCTCGCAAGGTCGCAGGTTCAAGTTACATTGATTCTGTATCAGTGGCGTACCTTTCGTTGGGTCCGGCAGAGCACACATGTTAGTGATCGCGTGTCTGTCGGCCTTTCGCCAGCGGGGCATACTTCGCAATGGCGGTCGGCCTCGCAAGCAAAGTAAATTAAGGGGGGTGCGGCCGGCTAAGAAGCTGCATACCCTGTGCCGTGGGAGCCGGTAGGAGACTAGCGTGGGTTCACGGCCCCAATACACCAGCACTGCAAGGCGGGGAGCTGCCTGGGTCCCCGCTGATCGCGGGCGGTGCGACACCTGTGGTGCTCCCTGGTAAGGGGTATCGCCCCCTCCCGTTGTTTACGCTGCCGTTAAGGGAGGGAGGGGCATGCAGTGGGCTGCGTGCGGCAGGCGCAATGGACCCGGCACGGGGATCGTTTAGTATGGTACGAATCTTGTAAGCCCCTCGTGCTTGAATGTGTAATGTAAATAAGGTGCTCAGGTAAAGCGCTCCAACACCTTCAGCTCGCGCTATATATAATTATGCAACATGTAAGGCAGATAAATGATACAAGTGCATGCAATTTTCACATACGCGATTACGGCCATTAATAAACCCCCCGCACCTCATTGGGGAATCTGGTGCGGTACTCGCGCGATCCGGTTCGGGGAGCGGGTAATATGGTACGATTGACGTAAGCACCCCCGGCGTGAAGAGATAATGTAAATACGGCGTAGTCCGATCCTGACCACACGTGACCACGTGTCGCTCGTCCCCGACCTTTTGCTGGAAGGGGGCGTGGGTCGTTTGTCGTTGTTGTTGTTGTCTTGACACCCACCCCCTTTGCTTACGGCCTCGCGCTCCCAAGTGCATCAGTCCTTGGGCAGGGCGGACCAGTGTGGGGATATTCCTAACGTATAACGGTCATCACCATGTTAGTAACAGTTAAACACGGGTTGCTGCCGACAGTCTAGAAGAGGTATGCTTAAGCCCGCAACTCGGCCCCGCCAACATGCTTATGTGGGCCACCTTCAACGGTCGCTGATATGGGAAACTCACACATATTTAACTGTAACCTAGACACCCGGGGGGGTGCCAGTCGGACAGGGCTACGCAACGGGGATAGAATGGTAGTTATTATCTAATGCTAAAGGAAGTCTGGAGTGAGCCACTAGATGGGTGTAGATATGGGTGCAGCTCAGTGCCCCAATCACATTGAATACGGGGTCACACTGACATAGCGGCAAAAGAATAAGTGGTCACCACATAGCGCATCACTAGGGCCTAAATCACGGGTAACTTCCAGCGGTAGGGCATTTAGCAACAGATGAAGTATCAGCGTGTAGGTAACAGACATCTGCTCTCCAGCAGCACCATGCCCTGGGAGCACGCGCGTTGCCCTAACTCTGAGGCCCACCCAAAGGGGGGCCGAGTAGCAAATCAAGTAAATAGGTTCCATAGATGGGTGAAACCGCCAGCATTGGGGATAGGCCCAGGTAAAATAGGGTTTCTTCGTGTCTAGAGGACCATTGCAGTTGGGGGTATCCCCCTACGGAGACTGGGATCCTAGTTTACGGACACTTTACCGCGCTAACTGAGTGCTGCCAACCTACATATGGTGCTGCTGTCCCAATAACTGGGGTGTCAGCGGGGCAAACACAAGGGGACATTATGTCAATAGAACACTTGTCACGCCCAGGGGGCATTCAATCTCCACTTCAACGGAGCAGGAATTTGGCACCGCTGAGGATGCTCTGGGTGTGTGGGGGGGCACCCCCCCCCTGCCACCCTAGTACTAGGAAGCATGATGGAGGGGCGAAGTAGGACTTAGTCATCCCTCAATGCCTGAACTTTACAGACAGCGCGCAATGCTTAAGTCAGACAGATTCCCGAAGCTGGTAGGCCTAGGGGGGTTTCATCACTGAGGGATCTATAGGGGCATAACTCCCATAAGGAATAAGGGACGGTGGGCAGGGGCAAGAGTCGCCCCTTGCCCATGGTCACGCGCGGGCAGCTAGGAGCACTCCTGTGCTCCAGGTTTAGCAATCAGAGGGGATTGGCCGAAGATTAAGTAAAACCCTTCTCGCCTTAATAGCCAAAGAGGGCAGGCCCAGAATTGTGAAGAGGTGTAACCTTCCCGCTGGGGGGCGAATAGTTCTTGGCACATCTTCGCAGGCTCAACGGGTCCTTTATTCCAGCAGACCATATCCGATTGGGATGGCGTCTCGGGCTTTAGGGACATAGATGGAGCCATCTACAACACCAGGAGCTATAGCTCACTGGTAAGTCTTGGGCCTGTGGATATAGGGGATCTCACAGGGTTTGAGTCCCTAGCGCTGTCACACTGTCATGCGGTGGCAGAATTTCAAACTCTTCTTTCTGCTAGGATGGTTCCCTTCCAGCTAGTTGCAGGAAGCCCTAGATAGGAGAGGTTGCAGGTAAGACTATAGCGGGTTGGTGGGGGGCCCTGGCTGCGACGGTTAGCCGCCTCCAGGGCTGTGGCGGAGTTACAGGGCGATCTGGAAGCAGGCCGGTACAAAGGGTACCTCTTCGCGGCACCATAGGGGGTGCCTGAGCCAAAACCGAGGAGCCTCAAGGGAGGTCCCGGAAGCTGTGTCGGTGCCCCGCTAGTCCTGCGGGCGGTTGTGGGCCTGAACAACCGGGGGTTTGCTATGCGACGCTCCGCCCCGAGAGGTGGGCCGTGAGTAGAATTACCAACGGCACGTGATCGTAGAAAGAATCACCTGGGGGGCAGCAACGGCGGGCATCGCTCCCGCGCTGCCCGGCTCATCAGGCGGGCAAGCGACCCAGTTGGTTGCCTGCCCTTGGATCGCCCGTAAGATAACCCACCCATTACATATTCTGGAATTATGTAATAAACCTGCAGCATTGTTACCCAACACCAACTGTCTCGTGTGTGTCATTTGGGGTAACCTACGATGGGGAAAGGGGGGACAGCGGGGTGCCCCTGGGGGTACTATGCCGCTGACCGCGGCCCCCGCAGGGGGCCAATAGGCGGTCGGCGCCTTAGTGCCCCCGGGGCACCGGTCACCCCTCCCCTAGGAGGGGGCGGGGACGCCGACCGGAGCCCCCTCCTTGGGCTGGCCGGAAGTGACGCGCAATGCGTGTCACTTCCTGGCCCTGGTGGGAGGGGGAGGCTTTTTAGCCTTCCCCCACCCTTCCTGGCGACCTCTTTGTCGCCCACCTCGCCTTTTCCCTCCCTACCGCTTACCCGGCGTATGCGTTGGGTGGGGGGGGTTTTCTGAGCGTTGTAATGTTTTCTTTTTTCGTTGCAGGCGGAGTTACAGGGCGATCTGGAAGCAGGCCGGTACAAAGGGTACCTCTGCGCGGCACCATAGGGGGTGCCTGAGCCAAAACCGAGGAGCCTCAAGGGAGGTCCCGGAAGCCGTGTCGGCGCCCCGCTAGTCCTGCGGGCGGTTGTGGGCCTGAACAACCGGGGGTTTGCTATGTGACGCTCCGCCCCAAGAGGGGGGGCGTGAGTAGAATTACCAACGGCACGTGATCGTAGAAAGAATCACCTGGGGGGCAGCAACGGCGGGCATCGCTCCCGCACTGCCTGGCTCATCAGGCGGGCAGGCGACCCAGTTGGTTGCCTGCCCTTGGATCGCCCGTAAGATAACCCACCCATTACATATTCTGGAATTATGTAATAAACCTGCAGCATTGTTACCCAACACCAACTGTCTCGTGTGTGTCATTTGGGATAGCCTACGATGGGGAAAGGGGGGACAGCGGGGTGCCCCTGGGGGTACTATGTAACCTGTAACTACAAATAAACTCACTCTGTGTTCTTTCTAGCAATGCCACAGGGAGGAAGAGCAATCCGACCTGGGACGATGCAAGGGGGATGCAGAGATCTTTTTTCTTCAGATTGTTCTCCCCATATTTTATTTATTTACACCGTTTAATCAGACCCCCCCAGGATTTTGCGCCAGGGATGCTGACATTTGGGGCAAAAAAAGCAATTTTTGCGGTCCCAAACCCCAAAACTTGCAGTGTTTTTTACGGCAAGCAGATAGTGTGCCTGTCACAAAAATACCACAGGACACTCTGCCAAGTCATAGTCCGTGACCCCACAGCGTGTCCAGCCGCAGCGCACCTTGGAAATGGAGGGTGCTGGAGGCCAAAGAGTGCAGATTTAATTTTGAAAAAAA
Source organism: Triturus cristatus (assembly GCF_964204655.1). Lineage (NCBI taxonomy): Eukaryota > Metazoa > Chordata > Amphibia > Caudata > Salamandridae > Triturus > Triturus cristatus. The sequence goes on from NC_140589.1 coordinate 1,805,113,983, forward strand.
TGCTCTACCTGGCATCCAACAACCTCCACTGCAAATGTGCAAAGGGTAGCAGGGCTGAATGCAGGAGTGGGTATGGGGAAGGTCACGGGGGGGAACAGAAGTCGCGCGCTACTCAGGAGGGAGAAAGAGGGCCCAGATGTATTTCCTGGTGATAGAGGGGGGGGGGGGGTAGGTGGCTTTCGGGCACATGAGTCAAGGGGTAGAGGGGAGGCATAGGAGAGGGCCCGCTCGCATTCACATCTTCAGGGCAGAAGTTGAACAAAAATGGCTGTCGTGACCCGGAAGTAAACAGGGTCTTTGCTTTGTGCTTTCAGACCAGTGTGACCATTGAGATCAGATACCAAACCATGGATGGCACGGTGGGGGCCTGGAACGACGGGGAATTTCTGGAGAGCCCCATGCAGCGCTCGGACATGGAAGGTGGATACCACTTCGAGACTGACAGCCTGCTCTCCGGGCACAGCCAGGGCTCGGCCGTCTCACCCGGAAGATCTCACCAAAGCCTACAGTCTGCAGAAAAGAACTTCCGGAGGTAATTATTCATCATTATTCAAGAAAAGCAAATGTGATGGCATCCAATAATTATTTCTAAGGAACTAAGGTGACATTGTTTTACTTCTGCCTGTCATTAGACCCTTGAAGCCTTTATCTTCTTCTGTCTGTGTATGATCTATTCCTTGTTTGCTGTCAGAATGATGACAACATGGAGACGTCACTGATAGGCCTGTAAAGCGATGTTTAAGCTTAGGGGAAAGTTCTGTGTATTGTAGGCTTCTCACTCCAAAACCTCCCACACACCCCATGTGCAACGTCACAAGAAAGCTGTCCTATCTGGATCCTCGCATGAAATCCTGTTGCCTCAAGGTCATGAATTCTGAGTACTGTTGTGACCCCCGTGCTCTTGCAAATTTCCCTTCTTGAATTATGCCAGGTCACACCTACCAAATTTCACCAGATTAAAAACATGCAGAATATGAGGCAGAAAGCACCGACTTCCAGATGTAATACCTCACTCTCCAGTAGAAAACTCCGAACAGGAGTTATTTTCTGCACCCAGTAAAGCTTCCCCTGGTGTCGGTATTCACTGGGTGCAGTAAATACCTGTCCTGTTACCGGCTCACTTGGAGTCAGGGCTTTTATGAAGTTCTGGTGAAGCCTGAAGATGTTTTAGGTGGACTCTGCCTATGGCTTCTGGTTGCATGGAGGTAAATCAACCAAAATACAAGATAGCAGAAGGGACACCACCATCCCTTTGGCCCCCGTTTAAACTGGCCTCCAGTCCCACTCTTACTCCCTCAACTGACTCCTGTTAAGGAAAGAGCAAAGGGTGTAAAGTACAGAAGGTAAACAAGGCTCAGAAAGCCAGACTTATTATTTCGCAGCCACTGCCTTCATGATCTCTGGGCTTGGGGGTAGACAGTGCGGTGCCACGGGTATGCCAGGGTATGTCAGAGGAACTCGCTTCCAATTCCCGCTCACAGCTGAGAGCCAGAGCCACCTTTCGAAGTGTCCGGCTGGAAAGTTTGTGAAGGGACTCCCTCGGCTCTCTGGAATTGCCCAACTCTGAGTCAGAAGGGGGGGGGGGCAGGAGGCATGACATCACAAATCAGTTCAAGATGCTCCCCGCACCAACGGCGAGGGCCCTCGTTTCTGCAATGTGGCGCGCGCTCATAGCACTGCTCACAGGCATGCTGAAGAGGGGATGCAGGGAAGGGAACGCGTACTGAAGAGGGAGAAAGGCGTGCGTGCTGGAGAGGGGAGACCGGGAAGGCATGCAGAAGAAGGGGTCCGGAAAACAGCGCTGAAAGGGGGGTGCGGGGAGACAAGGAAAGGTGTGCTAAAGAGGGGGGCAGAAAAGGAGTGCTCAAGAGGGGGGGCAAGGAAAAGTTGGCAGAGATCAACAAGTTGACAAGGGAGAGCGAGGGTGAGAAAGGCAGTGGAGGAGCAAGCATGTGCGGCCATGCTAATTGAAAACAGGTGGCCCCTGCGCGCCGCTGCTCTACAACTCTTTTCAAGCACTTGTGCTTGTGCTGGCATCCACCTTGCGGCAGCGAGCATCGGCGCAAGGGCCATCTGTTTTCAGCTAGCGCGCGCGCCGCTGCTCGCTCCCGCAAGGTCGATGCCAGCACAAGCACGAGTGCTTGAAAAGAGCTGACCAATTTCTTAAGGTCTTCTCCTAGTGCACCGCATGCGCGCTGCCTAGGTGAAACCTAAAAAAAAAAAGTACGTGCCAGGGCCCTTTGTAGGAGGCCACTGAAGGCTGTATGACTTCTTGCCTCTGCCAGCGATCCCAATAACAGTGTCAACACAACTACTAACAATCGCACTCCTGCAAATGTGATAATACAAACTATTTCAGTCCACCCAAGGCTATAAGAAGGGCGGAGAATAGTCTGAATCGTCCTTTTTAATGTGTATTGAATTATTAAACACTGTTGTTGTACTCATCTCAAAATTAGACAGACAGCGCCATCATGTGGTGGACTGTCATTAGTGCTAGTGGTGAGAATTAAGTGCTGGTGCCGAGCACTGGAAATCACTTCTCAAATTAAGCACTGGTACACACTCGGGGGTCTGGTAAAGATTTGAGCGTCCTGGGTTTGAAAGGGGTTCACATTTAGAAAATGACTCCATTGACAAGGACCTGAATGCTGTGTTGGTTAGTGAGGATCATGAAAACACCAGCCATGAAGGAAGAACGTTTGTGAATCGTGAGATGCGCAAGGTGGCTTGTCCACAAACATAAAAGAGGAGATTTTAGTAAGGAGAAATGAATATAAATGACATTGGATGTGAGTGGCACAGGTCAGGGAGAATGGTGAGTGCTGGGGGGTTACATCTCTATGAATACAAAATATTCTACACATGTATCCAACATGTAAGCCGCAGACCACCTTCTTGTAGAACACAACAGCCCAGTGGCGTAACATAAGCCCCCTCAGCACCGGCAGTGCAGGGGGGCCCCCGAGCTACCGGGGAACCCCTCAGCTAAAGTGGTAGGTAGTGGGCCGAGCACCCCCGACCCCATGTACTTTGCAGGGTGCCCCCCTCAAGTTTTGTTACTTTATTTATTTATTTAATCATTTTATAGTTTTATAGAGCGCAAACCAGACCCTTGAGGGTATCACAGCGCTTTACAGGAATAAGGGTGGAATACAAGGCGTTAGGAAGGGAGGGACCAATTGGGTAAAATAGGGGATACATTATACAAGAAAAAGGACGCAGTCTAAGGTCCCGACTACATGTGGGATAAAGATTAAAACAGGTAGATACAATATAAAAGAAGGTACGCAGTCTCAGCTCTTGGGTGGGATGCCCAGGAGTGCAGGAATAGGTATCATCCGTAGAAGCCGTGGATAATGCCGAGGTGGAGGGTGGCCCATGTCGTAGAGGTGATTGTAATGTAATCATTAGACAAGGTATTTGCCCATTAAGAAGGTTTTGGTCTCCTTTTTAAAGTGTGCCAAGGACGGAAGTCTTCTGATGGCAGGTGGGAGAGTGTTCCAAATTCTTGGAGCGGCCCCAGAGAAGGCCCGATTTTAGGTTTTTTTCTTCCGGAAGAGTGCTGGTTGCAGCAACAGGTCTTTGGCAGATCGGGAGTTTCTGACAGCTCCTGATATAATGAGTTTTTGGGTGAGAAATGCAGGGGCATTGGAGTAAAGAGCTTTGTGAGTAATGCAGGCCAGTTTAAGTTGGATTCTGGCCCACAAGGTAAGCAAGTTCAGAACTTTGAGGTGGGGAGAGATATGGTCGAATTTCTTTGAGCCAGTTAGGAGTCTTGCGACGGGGTTGAGGCAGGCTTTCAATGGGGCCAGAGAGTTCTTGGGTAGCCCTGCGAGAGTAGAGCATCCAGGGTTTTAGGTTTCTCAGGTAACTCAGGTGGAATCTGGCCATTTTGGCCATCGAGTTTATATGGCCATGCATGTTCAGGCTGCCATCAAGGGTTATTCCAAGGGATTTCGCCGAGTCAACAATGGTAGGAGGGCAGTTTTGTGCTGTGATGGTCTTGATCCATTCCTAGATGTCTGGATTGGTTTTGGGTGGGGAGATTAGAAGAAATTCATTTTTATTTGCATTGAGTTTAAGCTGGTTGGCGGTGAGCCAATGGACTGTCAGCTTCAGGGCCTCGTTCAGGTAGACGATGTCCTCAGGGGAAGAGATTTTTATGTAGATCTGTGTATCGTCGGCATACATAAGGTAGGAGATATTGGCGGCACGTAGCACCTTGGTGAGTGGTTCAAGGTAAAGATTGAAGCGGGTAGGGGAGAGGGTTGAACCTTGGGGGACTCCAACCGGAACCGGAGAGGGGCGGATAGATTACCGCTGATGAGGACTCTCTGTGAGCGATTTTGGAGGAAGGATCTTAACCATTCAAGGACGGTTCCATCCAACCCCATCCTGAGTTTGAGGCGTTCAAGGAGAATTTCGTGGTTAACTGTATCAAAAGCAGAAGAAAGGGCTAGGAGGATTAGGAGACAGGTTTTGCCTTGGTCAAGGGTTTGGAGGGCGTCATCCACGATGTGGAGGAGGGTGGTTTCCGTGCTGTGTCCAGGTCTCAACCCGTATTGGAAGTCATCTAGCGGGTGGAAGTTGTTGATGTGTAGGCTCAGCTGCTGTTGCACAAATTGTTCCAGAACTTTGGCTAGGAGTGGGATGTTGGCTATGGGTCTATAGTTCTCAGTGGAAGCTGGGTCTATCGTAGGTTTTTTTAGGATGGGGACAACTTGATCAGCCTTGAGCGAATCAGGAATTGAGCCCTGTAGGAGGGAGGCGTTGATTATTGAGGTCCAGGAAGGGATGATAGTATGAGAGACGGCATCTAGGCAGTTAGAAGAGAGAGGATCATTAAAGTGATTGTTCGGGTTTAAGGAGGCAAGAATTCTCGAGATAGAATGTTCGTCATAGATTTTAAAGTTAGACCAGTGTGCTAGGTTTTTGGGTGAGGTTTGGAAAGACAGCGGGGAGAGAATAGATAGAGCTGGCAGATTTTGATTTTGGTGGTGAGTTGCGGATTTAAGTTCATTTCCTAGGGCAGAGATTTTGTCGCAGAAGAAGGATGAAAATTCCTCGCTTGATATAAGGGAGGTGTTTCTTTGGAGGTTTTTGCTAGTTTGTTGGATTGGTGTTTGACCAAGTCAAACAGCTTGCAAGGTCGATTTTTGGCGTTCTCAAGTTCAGATCTGAAAAACTATTTTTTAGAATTGAGGATTTTCTTATTGTAGGCATTTCTGGCCTGACGGAGAAGTTTTAAATGGGCTGCTGATGGGTGTTGTTTCCAGTTTCGTTCGGTCTGTCGAAGGGATCTCCTCTCCTTGTTGAGGGATCCGCTGAACCAGGGATTCCTGTCTTTGATCTGGGTTCTTTTTAATTTTAGTGGTGCCAGGTCATCAACAATGTCGGATATGGTTGAGGAATAGTGATCCGCTAGGTTGTCAACCGAGGTGCACTGAGGGGAGGTGGGGGGGGGGGTCGGTCTCACAACGGGCTGCTAGTTTCTCATGATCAAGGTTCTTGGTGTCTCTAACCCATCGTTTGGGAATTACGGGTTGAGGTGTCCATGTCTTGTGGGTACTGGGCAGGAGGAAGGTGATGGCATGAGATAAGATTGACCGCTGATTCCTTAGCAATGATCCAGTCTAGGGTGGCGCCTTTCAAGTGAGTAGGGAGGGAGCAGGCTTGGGTAAGGGCTTGCTCGGCCAAGAAGACTGATGGCATTGACATGAGGGTCCTAAGGATCGTTCCAATGCAGGTTGAAGTCACCAAGGAAAATGTCATTAGAATTTGGAGAAACCTTAGCTGTGATTATTTCCATGAGGAGGTCCGTAAAGGTGCCATTCTTGCCTGGGGGGTGGTAAAAGATGTGAAGTTTGCACAGTTGGGAAGTGTTGTTGGAAATGGAGAGTGCGAGGTATTCGCAGGAGTCTGTAGGGTCCACCGGCAGTTCCGTAACAAGGAGATTAGAGCGGTAGATACAGGCAATGCCACCCCCTTTTTAGGTCTTGCGCCTAGCGTTGCAGTGTGCAGCACTGCTTGCGCAGTGAGAGACCTCATGTAGGGGTTCTGAAAGCTGACCACACGCTCGTGCGTGTGCTTTTGTTTTCGTCAGCTGCTATTGGCTTATGCGTGCGTCTTTGTAAAAAAGGCAGCACGCCATTGGTGAAAGGCGTGTGCATGTCCCAGCTTCTTTAGAAATGTAACCACCCATTTCCCAGTGGTGTCTGTTACGCGCAGCTGCGGCATCTGAGACCTAATACTAAACATGTGCTTCTAATTAGCGCGCGTTCGCTTTGCTGCCGCGCTCCCTCGCCCCCCTCCTCTGTGGTGTGTGCGCACTACTGGTTGTAATTGTATCGCATCCTCGGCTGCTAGCAGGGGTTGAAAATTGTGCAACAAAGTGGTTGCCGGTGGCAGGACAGGGCAGTGAGATCCGGTCTTATTAGACAATCGTTAAAGCCAATTTGGCGCTCAAAAGGTAATCTGATGTCAAGGCTCCGTGATCTGCTTACAGATTTGTTTTGTGTCCTTGGAGAGTTCTGCAGGCTGTAACGGCTGTATGTGTAATGGGGTCTGATGTATTGAAACTGCAGTATTCTAAACCCTACTGAAGCTCAGTGCGTTAGTGTGCGCTGGGATTTTGGGAACTGGTTAGTCGGCGGTGTGCGAAGCAGTATGCGGGCACATGACGTGTCTCCCCGCAGCTTGATGTAAAATTGCAGCCTGTATACCCCCCCTCCCCTTCGTCCGAACCATGAGCGTGCGGAAGGGGACCATTGCTCCAGCTGTCAGTCCATCCCGGATCCAGTATACCTCAGTGTAAACCTGACCTGTCTTTTGTTTGGAGCCTTCCAACGCATGTGCAGTAACCCAAGCATTAAACGCATACGCTATCACTGTTTTTGTGTCAGGTGGCGGATGGCTTTTGTATTTCGAGTCTCTTCTCCCCACCCCCCTGATTCTTCGCATAGCTGCTGGTGGTGCGCTCTTTCCTCGAACCACCCATGGGAGTGTTGGCCTCCATGTTGAGCACTGTTCCATGGGGCTCAGCTCACTGAGAGGCCTCTGCACCAGTGTGCTTGTTTCTAGCGCTCATCCCACTGCACGGACCATTCCCTTGCTTCACCTGACACTTGTGCCCTTATCACAACTTAGTGGGAAACAATATTTTTATTTCTCATAGAAGCCAGACTATCAGCACGAGTGCCAAAGTAAGGTAAGAGATGTGCATCCACAGAGCTGCACAAGTGCGTTTCTGCATTCTTCATCCACTGCAAGTTACTTCCCTGAAGTTTGCATTCAGTCTGGTCTGTGCTGCAGCCATGTATAGTTGGCCAGTGCCGCACAAAGCCACTGTGCACGTATTGGAATAGACTTGTGCATTTCCGCCTATCATTAAAATGTACCTGCTTTACAGTGCACCTGTCTATTATTTGTCACGAATACACAATTTTTCTCTGACTGCAGTTTCTTGTCAAGCTCCGCAGTAAAGATTGTGTCGTGGATCACCCCTGGTGTGTCTCAGTACTGGTTTTTTTTAGCTGTTAGAGACACTGGCGATGGATGCAGCTCCGGGACATCTAGCTTGGATATAAAGTTTTTGATGGAATGTGTGAGGTGTACTTTGTGTGCTGCATACTTAAAAATGTAGCAGCAGATATTATTGTAGCTGTGACAAAATGTCATAGTGCGCAGAGAGGGAGTAATTACAGTGACAAGCTTCTCTGTAAGATTCAGGCTCTGAGCTCCAGGACTTCTCGATCTCCCATGGTTGCTTTGTCCATTATTTAGGAACATCAGTAATAGGATAGTGTTTCTAAGTTGTCTGTGATGGGTTATTTGAGTTCTGAACTGTATGCACAAAAGTTATAAAATGTAATTTCTGAATTTGTTTAAATAAGTCGCGGAAAAGTAGATGTACAGTCTCATGATCTGTGTAATGTTTATGGTTTTTTTCATTTTTTTTATGTAATATGTTTTCTGGTGTTTAATTTTTATGCTGTAACGTTTTCGTGATAATATATTTTGATGATACATGTAGTTATATGTTTTGATGAAACAGAGTGGTTGTGTGTATGAATTAAGTGACACACTTTGGGAGGAATGAATCTTTTGTATATGACTACAAAATTGAAAGACAAACTTCAATGCAAAAATAAGTTTAATCACTAATATTAAGTACAGTGCTCATTAGTAATATGTGTGTTGAGTGATAATCGGTTTTGGCATTCTCAATCAATCAATCAATCAATGAATTTGTAAAGCGCGCTACTCACCCGTAGGGTCTCAAGGCGCTGGGGGAGGGGCATCCGCTACTGCTCGAAGAGCCAGGTCTTGAGCTGTTTCCTGAAGGAGAGATGGTTCTGGGTCAGTCGTAGGTGGGTGGGGAGGGAGTTCCATGTCTTGGCTGCCAGGTAGGAGAAGGATCTTCCTCCGGCGGTGGTCTTGCGGATGCACGGGATGGTGGCGAGGGCGAGGCTGGCGGAGCGGAGGTGGCGGGTGGGTGTGTAGAATGTGAGGCGGTTGTTGAGGTATGTGGGTCCCATGTTGTGGAGAGCCTTGTGTGCATGGGTGAGGAGTCTGAACGTGATCCTCTTGCTGATGGGGAGCCAGTGCAGGTCTCTCAGCCGGGGAGAGATGTGGCTGAAGCGGTGGTGTCCAGGATAAGTCATGCAGAGGCGTTCTGTATGCGCTGGAGTCTTTTCTGTAGTTTGGCTGTGGTTCCAGCGTAGAGGGTGTTTCCGTAGTCCAGTCGGCTGGTGACGAGGGCCTGGGTGACCGTCTTCCTGGTGTCGGTGGGGATCCACCGGAAGATCTTTCGGAGCATGCGCAGGGTGTTGAAGCAGGATGACGAGACGGCGTTGACTTGCTTGGTCATCGTCAGGGAGGAGACCAGGATGAAGCCCAGGTTGCAAGCATGGTCCGTTGGCTTTGGAGCGGAGCCCAGGGCAGGGGGCCACCAGGAGTCGTCCCTGGCGGAGGGGGATGTTCCCAGGATGAGGACTTCCGTCTTATCTGAGTTCAGTTTCAGCCGGCTGAGCTTCATCCATTCCGCAACGTCTTTCATTCCTTCCTGGAGGTTGGCTCTGGCTGTGGCGGGGTCGTTGGTGAGGGAGAGGATCAGCTGGGTATCGTCGGTGTAGGAGATGATGTTGAGGTTGTGTTGGCGTGCGATGGCTGCGAGGGGGCTCTTGTAGATGTTGAAGAGGGTGGGGCTGAGCGAGGATCCTTGCGGGACGCCGCAGATGACTTCGGTGGCCACGGACCGGAACGGGGGAAGGCGGACTCTCTGGGTTCTGCCAGCGAGGAACGAGATGATCCATTCCAAGGCCTTTCCTTGGATTCCGATGTTGCTGAGCCGCTGTATCAGGGTGCGGTGGCATACGGTGTCGAAGGCTGCCGAGAGGTCCAGGAGGATGAGGGCATCTGTTTCCCCGTTGTCGAGCAGGGACCTGATGTCATCGGTGGCTGCGATGAGGGCGGTCTCGGTGCTGTGGTTTGCTCGGAAGCCGGACTGCGAGGGGTCGAGGGATCCGTTGGTCTCGAGGAAGGCAGAGAGTTGTTTGTTGACGATCTTCTTGATGACTTTGGCCGGAAAGGGGAGGAGCGAGATGGGGCGGAAGTTCTTTAGGTCCGTGGGGTCCGCGGTGGGTTTCTTCAGGAGGGCGCTGAGCTCGGCGTGTTTCCAGCTCTCTGGGAAGGTGGCGGATGCGAAGGAGCTGTTGATGATGTTCCGGAGTTGGAGTGCGATGATGGAGTCGGCTTTGTTGAAGATGTGGTGTGGGCAGGGGTCGGTTGGGGAGCCGGAGTGGATGGTGTTCATCGTGTGGGTGGTATCTTCGGTGCTGACCGTCGTCCAGGTGCGAAGGGTGGTGGTGGGGGGCGCCGGATCGGTGGTAGGGTGCGCGGTCTGTGCGCCGAAACTGTTGTGTATGTCGGCAATCTTGCGGTGAAAGAACAAGGCGAGTGAGTCACAGAGGTCCTGCGAGGGTGTGATGTCGTTGTTGCAGGCGCTGGGGCTGGAGAGCTCTTTGACGATGCTGAAGAGTTCCTTGCTGTTGTGGGAGTTGTTGTCCAGTCGTTCTTTGAATGTGGTCCTTTTGGTGGTGCGGATCAGTTGGTGGTGTTTGTGGGTGGCGTTCTTGAGGGCTGTCATGTTTTCTGTAGTCTGGTCGTGGCGCCAGGCTTTCTCGAGGGTACGGCAGGTTTTCTTGGAGTTTTTGAGGTCGTTGGTGAACCAGGAGGCTTTCTTTCTGCCGTGTCTGCTGGGGGGGTTCTTCAGTGGTGCGAGGTCATCGGCGCAGTTGGTGAGCCACTGTGTGAGGTTGCGGGCTGCTTCGTTGGGGTCCGTCGTGTTGGTGGGGTGGTTCTGGCTGAGGGAAGTGGTGAGCTGGTCAGCGGTGATCTCGCTCCAGCTTCTGCGGGGAACCTGTTGAGGGTGGTTGTGGGTCGTGGTTCTCCTGAAGTTGAAGTGGACGCAGCTGTGGTCTGTCCAGTGCAGTCCGGTGGAGTGGCTGAAGGAGATGTGCTTGCTGAAGGAGAAGATGGGGTCAAGCTTGTGGCCGGCGATGTGGGTGGGGGTGTTCACCAGTTGCTTGAGTCCGGGGTTGGCGAGGTTGTCCAGCAGGGTGGCGGTGTTGCTGTCATTGTTGTTCTCCAGGTGGAAGTTGAGGTCTCCTAGGAGGATGTATTCTGAGGAGGTAAGGGCGTGCGGGCTGATGAAGTTTGCGATGGCTTCGCTGAATTGTGTGCGTGGTCCCGGGGGTCTGTAGACGAGGGTGCCTCTGAGGGTGGTCTTGGGGTCGGTGTGTATCTGGAAGTGAAGGTGTTCGGCGGCGGTGAGGGTGTCGTCGGAGTTGGTCGTGATTCGGATGGTGTTTCTGTGGACGATGGCGATGCCTCCTCCGGCTTGGTTGACGCGGTCCTTCTGGGCGATCTTGTAGCCATCCGGGATGGCTATGGCAATGTCGGGAGCTGAGGAGGCGTTCATCCATGTTTCTGTGAGGAAGGCGACATCTGGTGATGTTGTGTCGAGAAGGTTCCAGAGTTCGACGGCGTGCCTGTGGATGGAGCGGATGTTGAGCAAGATGCACTTGAGGTGGTCGTTGCTGGAGCCTGGCTTGGTGGGTGCGGTGCAGGATCGGGTGCAGGTGAAGTTTCAGGCGTGGCAGGTGAATGCTCCGTGGGTGCGTTTCGGGTTGGCTTGGTAGCAGGCTGGCTGTCGGCCGGTGTTGAGTGCGTGGAGGGTGGCGGCGTCGTATCTCTGTCGGGTTGGCTGGCTCCGGCGGGGTCCAGGGGTTCCGGCGCTGGGCGCAGTCCAGGCGTGGACGGGCATAGACGGGCTTGCCTTTGGCGCGCCTTCGGTGCACAATCGGCGTGCCCGCTGCGCGTGGCCACTGCGCGTATGCGCGGTCCCCGCCATATATGGCGAAGTGGGAGGGAGGAGCAGCTGGGAGGCGGGAGCGGGGCGGCGAATGGGGAGCGGGTGCCAAGAGAAGTGGGTGGGGCCGCAGGAGAGCAACGGCGGGGAGCGGAAGGGGGGAGGAAAGAGCGGGAAGACGGAGCGGGAGAGCGAGGGCAAGCCTGGAGAGCAGGGGCCTTAAGGAGAGGCGGCAGCAAGAGAGGCCAAGAAGGCAGCAGCAGCAGCAGCAGCAGAATCTGGGCACACAGGGGCCAAGCGGAGTGGAGTGACCGGGTCAAGGGTCACTGCTCACTGCCGCGCGGTCCCCGCCATATATGGCCAAGTGGGAGGGAGGAGCAGCTGGGAGGCGGGAGCGGGTGGCGAATGGGGAGCGGGTGCCAAGAGAAGGGGGCGGGCCACAGGAGAGCAGCGGCGGGGAGCGGAAGGGTGGGTGGAAAGAGCGGGAAGACGGAGCGGGAGAGCGAGGGCAAGCCTGGGCAAGCCTGGGCAAGCCTGGAGAGCAGGGGCCTTAAGGAGAGGCGGCAGCAAGAGAGGCCAAGAAGGCAGCAGCAGCAGAATCTGGGCACACGGGGGCCGTGCGGAGTGGAGTGACCGGGTCAAGGGTCACTTTAGGGTGATAATTTATGGTGGCCCAGCCATACTGATTTAAGGGACCCATCCCCTCTGGTGTGTTCAGTATTCAGGATATGGCATAAAGCTGTGCAAAAAATGTGCATTTATTTTCTATTTCTTTACTTTTTAAGCAATCATGGCACCCACGCTTTAGCTTAAGATGTTTAAAGATAAAGCACAGGTGCCGCCATTGTAACAAAAGTAAATACATAGAAAGACAGCATGCAGCCACCATTTTTTTTATTTCTTCACTTTTGACGCAATTGCGGCACCTGGGCTTTATCTTAAGATGTTTGAAGCTAAAGCGTGAGTGCCACGATTGATTCAATAGCTCTTGCATTACTAAAAGTTTGAGCTATTGTGCTGCATTATTATTAGCAACGACAATAGCTCCAACTTTCACTAATGCGAGACCTATTGCATTGCAAATGCTTGTTTCTTTGAGTGCCTGTCCATCCTTACGATGTTGTAATTGGGTGGGACTAAGAGGTCTAGGTAGGGCGATGACGATTCCTTGAGCCAAGATTCAGTCAAGATCGCTAAGTCCGGTTTATGTCTCAGGATGAGGTCGGCGACATCAGATGCATACTTTACAGCTGACCGGCAGTTTATTAGGAGGCCGGCTAGGGAGGGGTAGGAGTGATTGTCAAGGGTAGTAGCAGAGATGGGAACACTAGCTAGGTTGCTATTGACCACCCCTCTGATGCGGAGGGTAGCAGATCTGTTAGGGTTGGTTGCAACTGTGCAGATAGGGTGTTCTTCCCTCATGTCTGAGGGGCATGGGGTTGTCAGGCCGATTCGTAGCTACTGAGGAGGTCAACCACTTCTTCCTCCGTAAGGTCTGACGAGTTAAGCGTGTCAGGGGTGGGTTTATAGGTATGGAGGAGAGCAAGAATTTCCTCCTCCGAGAGGTGGCAGGGTTGCTTGTGGGGGCGCAAGTGTCTCAGGGATAGGGGTAGTGGGTGAAGGCGGAGCTTAGTGAAGGGGATGTGGGTCATGTTCTGCGAGAGCCAGAGATTCGAGAAGGAGAGTTCGGTGATGTGAAGGAGGTGCTTTAGGTCCATAATGGACTTGTGGATGCTCAGTGTTAATTTGGTGGCTCTGCGGTGGAGCTTATCAATATCTCTAAGAGAGGTAGGTTCTGGCAGGCAAGGGGGCAGTTGCATGGGAGCAGTTCTGATAGAATGAGCTGGTAGCCTAGAGGTGGGTTTATGCGGGCCGAGGGCCGGTTTCAAGTGAGCGATTCGGATGGAGTGTGGGGGGCAAGGTCGATCAGCGTCCCTATGAGAGGGAAGAATTTGCGGGCAGGGGGCCGAAAGGGTGGGAGCAATTCTGTCGGACTGAGTTGGCAGCCTAGTGGTGGGGCTAAAACGACCAGAGTTCTGGGCTCTATTAGACGATTCAATACCAGTGTTGTGGGCCCTAGTAGGAGTTTCAGTAGCCCGGAGTGCGGGAAGATTACGCGGGCAGGAGGTTAAGGGTTTGGGGACGCTTCTGATGGTGGGTGCTGGATGCGTGATAGCGGGGCTAGGTTGGCTCAAGATGAGGGTCCTAGGGGGAGTTTTGGAAGCCGACGGAGCGGGGAACGCTTGAAGGTCTAAGTTCAGTGATATGGGCGCGCAGTGGTTGGCATGCGTTGGTGAGAAAGTGACAGGGTCGGGTCGCCCAATTATGTTGTCATTGGCATGTGTGGTTGGTGAGAGGCTAGGTACACTTGGCGGATTGGGCGAAATGGTGGAGCGGTGGGAACGCAACGGAGACAGCCAATGCACATATGTGTAGAGAGTAAAGTACAATTTCTCAGTAGAATAAAACAGATCATGGTGAATCCGGGCATAAATGATGCACATGTAACTGGGGTACCAACTGGTCTGGGCACTAATCATCACATTTGTTGGAGGTGAAACTCCTGCTATGGGTAATTTGTACATGACTGTTCCACTACTGGCAAACACAATAATGCAAACATGCCATTGTGTGTATGATAGGCGCAAAAATCCACTGCACCCCGTCCACCGCTGCCCCATCCAGGATCATTGTTTCCCCCTTTCTGTCCTCTTGTTGCTTTCCCTTCCCTTCCCATCAATGTGTTTCTACACAAACCCTCATCATTAGGAACTGTGTACGGATTTCCAGTAGTGCAGGCAAATTAATATTTTGCCTGCTGGCGTGCTCCCCATATAGTGAAAAAGGTGATATGTTGTGCCTTTCCTTGTAATATGCATACCTACTAGGTGACTTCCTAAGGCTGCTGCCTATTCTCACTTTTTAAAATGCTGACCATGCTCAGCACTTTTTTTTACCCTCCCAGACTTTGCCTTTTTTCCTTCCTTCCTTCCTTCCTTCCTTTCACTTGTGTTACTACTTATTCACCTCAATGCGCACCATCACCCTGCATTGCTCTATTCCTCCCCTTCGCTGCTTCCTATCGCTACTTTTCCTTCTCGTCTCATCTCCCTATGGCATCCGCTCCACTCCATGTCTTTTTACCCTTTCAATCCTTGTGCCATTCCCTTCCTCTCCATGCCCTAAGTCACTGTGCCCTTCACTTCTTTAATGTCACTTCTTATCTTCACTCCCTCTCTCTACTCACTACACCCCCTCTGAATGTCTTTCCAAGAGTGGAGAATGAGCATTGGCTTAACAAATGACCCGACTACGTTTGCATTGTCTGCAGCACGGGTTTGATTACCCCTCTTGGAATCCCAATGTTTTAGTTCATCTGTGAGATACAATTTCTGTGATCAAATCACTAAATATTTCGGTTTATGTCATGCTGTGGAACCTGGGGGAGCTACGTCCTACACTAGGGGTGTACAACATAGGTCCAGGAGGGACTCATCCATGCCACATTTTCAGAACAACCACTAAATCTGTAAATTAGCTGACATTTTGAATCATTGCATGTAAGTTTTATCTTATGTGGCTATGCCAAATCGCTGCCAAGCACCAGTCTTCCTGGACCAATGATGGACACTCCTGACCTATACTGATGATCTGTACCGTTCTGAGAGGGTAGCAGTTAAATATCCAGGAACAAGTCAGTTCAAAACATGAACTGCTAATTAGATTCCCAGAAAACACAGTCACTTTCCTGGTTTTAATCAAGTGAGGCAGAATAAAAAAAAGCAACCTCATAAACCTGAAATTGCTTTAAGATAAATGTGTTTCATCTTCTAGACGTATTAATGAGCAGGCAGAAAATACTGAAGAATCGTAGATTCTTTTTCCTTGGTTGATGCATACATATCTGGCACCTGAGTTTTGGTAGGAACATTAGGAATAGCCTATGCAGGATTGTTCTGATTGAGCGTTTGGGGAAGAAAGTTGACTGTAACAGTCATGAGTTTCAATCCCCTCCTTCCTGTTCTCCACTTGATCACTGAAAACATTTGAAGATTGGTAAAGAGGTCAACTCAGTGGATTTTGGTCTTGAATTACTATCCTGTACCAATTCCTATGCATAGACAAACTGAGAAGGTTTCCACACATTGGATGTGTTCTGCGCACAGCAGCACACGTGTAGTGTGTGGTTGTGTTCAGAGTTGGCCGATAAATCCCGCTCAGCCAACAGAGTTGGCTGAATTTTTGCCCACTGCATTATGGATGTATTGCAGTGTTCCTGCCGAATCCCACCAACCATCGTGTGGCAGAGTTTTTTCTTGCATGTGGCTCACCAACGGTAAGTTGGCAAGTGAGAATTGGCATCCCCTAGTGCAATTTTCGGGTGTTAGGAGGGCACCAGTCAAGATTTTTCCAGCGCGGGCAGGCAGTCACGACCATTCATGGTGAGAAAGCTGCTGCTCGAATGTAAAATCTACTTAATTTGCAGCAAAATCAACTCGAGTAGCAGCGCCCCCTGGTGCACCGTTTGTGCCCTTCAAGCTAATTTTTCAGCACGGAACAAGCTCCCGGCACAAAAAATCAGTGCGAGCAGCATGACGCACTGATTTCCACCCGGAATCTTGCTGAGTTTTTATGTAACTGTGCAGAATTCTGTGAAGTGAAACTCCGCGAGTTCTGCCCACCCCTAGTTTTCTTTAGAGAGATTAACACATTTCCCATGTTTGTGGCTGCTTCCAATAGGTGTTAGTTTGTGACGTTAAACCCCTTCTAGCTGTCTTGGTAGAGCATGCTTTACTCTAAAACTTAATGCTGTTTGCGTTTAACCGCCCAAAGTAATGCCCCTTCGACATAAAGTGGCACAAAGAGGTACAAACCAGTTCTTGTTCTGTGGCAAGCTCACCCTTCCAGTACCCCCTTTGTAATGAACAGTAAAGAGCGTGCGCTGCTTGGCGTTATTTTGTGTCGCTTTGCGCCGTGCCAGCGCTGAAGCAAATCCTTGGTAAATCCACCCTTAGGTCTCCTTTTAGCTCTGCCACTACTTGCCTAACCTCACACTAGTGTCTTGCTTTAGGGTCTGGGGCAAAACCATGCACAAAAACTCCAAGGGGCGAAGTTTGCTTGTGAATCTCCCAGACTATTGCTTCTGATTTAACATTAACCTGCTACGAGAGGGATGGCTATTACTGCTCACTCGTGATTGACAATACTATTAAAATGGAAGCAAACATCATTTGCACTGATTTTAACTCACCGCCAACCTCTGATTGACTGATCCTAGCAGGAACTCAGCAGAAAGGCGACGCATAGGCGCTACTGCCCTTTCTTCAGTACACCATGCATGCACACCTCCAGGTGAACTCAAGGCCTTCAAGGCACATCCATGCCTGGATGGGAGGCTGACAGTGCCCCTGTCCCTGGGGCAGGACCATGTCTGAGTCTATCAGCACACTTGAGGAACAGCATCTCCTTATGCTGCACCAGACCCATCTCCCTTCAAATAGCCAGATTCCCCTGTGGACTGCCTGCACGCAGGCTTTATTTGGGGGCCATTAAAGGCCTCAGAGTAGATCCCTCTTAGCACTTGCTCAGCATATTAACTGTGTGGAAGCACTGCTCTCCTAAACCTGCTCCCTTGAGCGGCTCTCACACCGAGGCTCTTAAGTTTGAAAATAAATATCTTAAGATGCTGTGGCTCCAGGGCGCACAGATCCCCACAGACATTGCTGTGTTTTATGAATTACTCTTTAGATTTCTCCTGAACAGCGCAGGGCAGATGCGCTATCAGTGACATTTATTGCTAATAAAGAAAGCTTAAAAACCGTCTCAGAGCCCACCAAATACTTACCAATACTCACCATTGGTTGGCTTCCACGTCACTCTTGTTTCCTTGCTTCTTATTGGTCACTCCTTAAGCTTCCTCCCGGCTGCTCACCTTGTCCTGCTTTCTTCCAGGGGCTTCTGTCCCTGGCATGGAGCATGAACCAATCACAGCTTCCTGTTTGTAGCCAGTGTCCTTACACTGGCTGTGCGCTGCTCCTGAGATACTGAATATCTGCCTCGGACCCAGGCCGTCCATGCCCTATGTTGGATACCCCTAGTTTCAGGGGATGCTCAGTTGCAGCGGGTGCAGGAAGGTGTCATTGGTTTCATGGCACTAATCCTTAACCCTTACTTGATTATGCTTCAGCTGCAGACTGGTTTGTCATGTGCTTGATCTGTGGGTTGCACAGATGGAAGGATGTAGACACTTAGAAGCCATCTCATCAAGTGCATAGTACGCACTTCTATTGTCATGTCCTAAGAGAAGATCTCCTTTTCTGTCTAGTGTTAGTCCACCCTCTCTTTCCTCCAGTTCCCTGGGGGGCTGCCACTCCCACCACCCTCTGCATTGGAACTCCTTCACCTATCCAACCACTACCGTGTCCTCCTTTGTTTTCCTCTCCTACAGTTTCACCCAGCTCCCGACAACCGAGCTCTCACCTCCCTCCACCGTCTGTAGTAGGGACTCCACCCTTCGAGCTCTGGGTGACTTGCTCTGCTTTGTCCCTAGGTCTCAACATCCCACCATGCAGAGCTACGTCAGCACATTCCTCCTTCTGCCCAGCCCTAAACAGGGGTTCATGACTACTCTCCCACAAAGGTCAGCTTCCCTTCTCCCTAACAGCACGCAGTAGCACTGCCCTCCAGCCCGGTTCTCCCTAGCACAGGTTCCCCACCTATCTTACCATTTCTCAGTGATGTGGCTGCCCCCCACCCCCCGAAGGGCTCTCCTCTCCTACAGCTCCTCGTTAACTCACAGTAACAGACTCCTCCCCTTTCTCCATAATGCTGCCAGTGCCATCCAGTCCACTCTCACCTACAGCTCCCAGCAGCCTCAGCAGGCGGACTCTTCCCCGGATCCCCCATCTCATGCCCCGCCACCTTGTACTACAGCAGACATCTTGAAGGGTGCAAGCCCCCTATTGTAGAAGACATCCAGTGCCCCTTTGGCAAGTGCCCAGCACAGAGTTAAGGTGGTCTTTGCCTGAAGGCTGTTGGGTGATGTTTCTTCTAACCTGTGCAGCACTCAAGGTTTCCTCCTGCCCCAGAGCGGCCTTTACTGCTTCTCAGTCCCCCAAAGTGCAGCCCACCCTGGCTGGCAGAGTCCACCGCCCACGCAGCCCTTACAAAGAGGCTTCGTACTGTCAGAGCAGATGTTGGCGTAGGGGCAGACACTACAACCTCAACCTCTAATGGAGAACACGGGACTCTGCAGAAAGCATGTTGACGAGCAGTCCACGAAGTGGAGCCGTCGGTATAGTACTGGCTTGTGAGAAGGTGGTCGCGCCGGAGGTGGAGGGGGCGTCTGTCTAGTCTCTACCCAGAGGAAGGCCGAAGGCAGCAAGTAATAGGAGAGTGACACTAGGGCCTGCTCGCATCCATCTGTCGCTACCACACTATAGATGCAAATCCTTGAACACAATGATCACTTGCTCTGAGTTTATAGCAAAGTTTGCACGCTCTGGCCGCCATTTTCTCCCACTTCCCGCCATAATCGGCGTCTGAATGGAGACAGCTTCAACAGCGAGCGATTCAATTACATAACACCATTAGATGCCGTCTCCACGGCCCCTCTAGCAACTAATGTAATTCCTGGAACTGCGGCATGCCCCTACAGTGATCCTCCATTTTCTCACTTTGACTATCCTTCTGAATAGACATCCTGTGCTCTGACAGCGGGCTTCTGTTTCCAGATCATTAATTGTGTTTCTGCAGACTCTATCCGAGCAATGATTGCGAACCACAATGGCAATTTCATTCAACGCGCAGCGCGAGCTGGCGGTAAATCTCTGCGGCTCACTTACAAGTGTGCATTGAAGCTCTTCCTACAACACACCAGCCGCACTACAACAAAGGACAAGGCTAACAAAGGTTCCAGAAGGTACAAGTAACCTAGGACATGTGTGAGTAACACCTATCCAAGTGTGCAATCTGTTCAGCACACACATATTTGCTTGATTTCTGTAGGTGAAGTATACATAGTGTAAGTCTAGTAGCGTGCTGGCAGACTCGTTGTAGAGTAAGGCTTGTGGTATGATTGCGAACACACTGTTGTAGACACTAAGGGCCTGATTACGACCTTTTCAGATGGGATACTCTGTCACAATCGTGACGAATATCCGATCAGCAAGTTCCATAGGACATAATGGAATTGTAATTTGGCGGACGGGATATCCATAATTTTTGTGACGGGGTAACCCTGTCTTCCAAGATCGTAGTCGGGCCCTAAGACTCGCGATAGGATGCTCACTGTTGTAAAGAGTAAGGCTCGCGTTACGATGCCAGACTCACTGTTGTGACACTGGCGGCCTGATTCACAGAGGGCCTTCGCACTTGTGGCGGAAGCCCTGCACTCGTGGTGAAGGCCCGCACTTGTGACGGGGTGGCCACACTTGTGGAGAGGGGGCCAGCAATTGTGGCAGAACCTCCGTATTGCAGTTACCCATTGCGGACGTACCTCCACAAGATCACGTCACTTCCGCTAAACAATGTCTTATAAAGCTTACTATATTTTTCATGAAAAATATGATTTTTATTACAATTAAGGAAACATGCCCAGTAACTTTAATACGTTTTATGGCGTCAATATTCTCTTCTGGCCACGTATCTTGTGTTACTCTGTGACTAACCAATACGCTAATCGATTAAAGGAACTGTTTCTTTGTAGCGCGGATGTAGCTCCTAGAAATATTTTTTAATGCTATTTGACAGCACTAGTACTTTCAATAGAAAAACTGGGAAGTAGTAATGGGCTTGACAAGCCCCAATAGTAAGATCTAGTCTGGATAATTTACATATGAGGGGTTTTGGGGAGGATGTTTGAATGTTTGTTGGTCGTTCTGGAAACTGGACTGCACTTTATGATTGACTTTTTTTTTTAAATATTTTTTTTATGTAAAAGTGAAATCAGCTCTTCCACGTGTGTATGGTTGCAGAAATCCACCAAGCTCATTAATATGAATAGGTTTTTGTAAAGTGCCGGAAATCGGGAGCAGGAATAGATGAGCCGGAGAGTTGAAGTTGAAGAAAGTTTATAGTTCATAACAGCATGACCACGGGAGTGTGCCCGTCTTCAATGAAGCACAGACTGCCAATGGCTCTTGTTGGCATTCGAAGGGCACGAGGAATGCACTTTCAAACATACACATCTTTGGGGAAGCACACGCCAATGTGGAATACAGAACATAGAATGAAATGACAAGGACGCAGAAACATAACGAAAGGACTGGTGACAGAAGTCAACACCAGCATCATTACAGTTTTACATAATATAAACTGGACATATAGATGGTGGCTTTGCAGGAACAAAAGCTTGTGTGGAACTGAGTGACCACCTCCCTCCAGGACAGTACTGTTTCCAGAACGGTACTTCTGTGTGATAACATAATGCATTCTGGGCGCTGTAGTCTTGATTTTCTTCTACTGAACACATAAGGATGTCGTCCCTGAAATCAGTGACGTGTATGTGAAGTTCGGGACTGGAGGCAGCCTCCATAACGTCCTGGAGTGAGTTGGTCTCCCAAGTATGAAACCGAAGCTAAATGCCAAACTAGCAACAACAGGGTCAACCAGCTGCACTCTTTACAGCGGGGCCCTTTGTGCCTAGCAGTCCAAAATGGCGTCCAGCACTTGTTCAGTTGAGACACAAGGACCATCATCACCTAAGCAGGCAATTAGAGCTGCATAAGTGATTGAGCGAATTTAAATGCCTTGTGAGGCGATGTACATGGCCGACAACTGAAGAGGCCAAACCCAGCGCGTGCTACGGGATTTCCGAGGCGTGCTGTTAATTTGCTTCGGACTCTGATCTAAGCCTCTGATTTGCAAACCTAATTGAATCCATAAATCAATTCCTCAGCTCAGCTGGGTATTTTCTCCTGGTCTGGCAGACGCTAACTGGATTTGGAGGAGACATTATGCAGTCATTTGCTCCGCACCCAGACACTGCGCATCAATTTCTGCCGGAAATGGAGGACAGCGCGTGCACTGATGCGATTACCATTGAGCGCTTTTCACGCGTGCGGCCTGACTCAGCGTAGCTACGTCACGGACGTCAGTTGGGGTCGGAGGTCGCAGCTGCGAGTATAAAATAGGAATATTCAGCAAATATTTAAATAGAGTTACTAAACATAGAAAGAACTGTGTCCCCTCTGCACTTTTCCAAATAGATAGTTGGATGTTTCGCAGGGAAGTCACAAAGGCATTTAAGGATACATAAAAGAGTACTCCTTTTCTTCTACTTCCAGCCCTGCCATGTTCACGCATTGAGCGTTAGGCTAACACATTTCAGTGTTGTGATCTGCATCACCGCACTGAAACGCAAAGTCACGCATAACGGGCATCGCGCCTCCTCGGCTACTAGTGCTACTAATCATGCACCAATGCTGGTGTAGTATTATTTTCATGTGGCTGCCCTCTGTTTTCTGGTGCTTGCCCTTTCTCTCCTAAGTGTGATGCAGTAACCCTTGTTATGAAGTGCCGCTGTCTATGAGGTAGTTATGAATGTCCCTTTTCTATCTCCACATTTTGCCATATTTGCTGTCACGAGGATTCGTTGCAGACGCGTGGGCCATGCACCGGCAGCCCTATGATGTCAGCCGCTTCGAGTGCGATGTCTGCAAGCCAGGACTGAATCCAAGGCGGGTGAGGACGTGGGGGAAGAATGACGGGAGCTAGGGGTTTGCGGAGTACATCGGTGCTCCGGAGTGGGTGATAATGACCCAGGATAACTTCCACCTCCCTGCGGGGAGCATTGTGGGAGCACGGCCGCTCTCCATAGAGGAGCCGAGATTTAGGATTCCAATGATGACATAACAGCGATAAAGTGCCTGTTGTCATTGCTGGTTTCACCTCAGGTGGTTTTTGTTCACACAGTAGTGGCTTATTTAGACAATTGCACAGACTGGCGCAAGTTGGCTCTGCTGCTGGGCCCTTATAGTCTGGCCGCCAGGCTGCTCCCACGGAGGCGCGGGCTCAGGCACCTTCAGCAGCTGCCAATCCAAAGCCAGCTTCAGACCCCGTTGTCAGTTGAAGGTGAGTTCCTTCATCAACTCCCTGTTTTGCATAAATGGACAATGGCACTCCCCTCTTCTTCTCTAGGCCCCCTGAGGAGGGGGGAGATCTATCACTTCCTCCCACTCTCCTGGCTAAATGGATGAAACACTTCAGTCTAGACCTCAGTTGCACCATGCCTCAGACAGAAGATCACGGATGAGATACTAGAGGGTAGATCACTGGGTCTTACTGTGATTTTAGCATCCTAGAAACGGTCGGATTACTCACCGATGAAAGGTTTAATCTGACCACAGATTAATATTTAAAAAAACCTTGCAGCATTTCTACGCAGAGTAACCAGACATTATGGGAGGGCTGATTGGACCTTGAATATACTGACATGTCTAAAGTCCTGGAGTAAGCGTAACCTGGCACATGTATACCTCTGATTTCTGCAGAGAATATCCTATGTATTTATTGTGTAGGGTTACATTAACATGTATCTGATGGAAAGCTGCTCGGTTCTTGTGAGTTCGCAAAGACACCTGGCAGGCTGGTCAGCATGAGGGTGCAGAGGAATACACCTCAATTAGAGCACATTTCCTCACTGGTTCACCATAGCTGCCACTGTTTCAGATTGCTAAGTGTGCCGTTTTCATTATTTTACTGTAATTTTGAGTGACATTCATGCAGTCTGACTCTGCTATGTTCTCAGTAGTCTGCTGTTAGCGCACTTTAGTTCATGACTTTCTCGGAGTTTCTCGTTGCTCAAATGGGTGTAATTTCTGATATTTATCTGTTTCCCTCGTCTTCATTGCTTGATTTTGCTCGCGAGAAAGTGTCACTCATAGTCATTGAAATGTCACTCATAATAACACTGAAATTATGAAAATGTCACACATAGCAATCTAAAACCTTGGCATCTATGTACTTCCTCCACTCATGCTTTTGTGAATCGGCCCCTTTGACTTTTCACTTCTGTAAATTATAACACAAGCCACTAACATAAATCGTAAAATGAGCACAGGAGGATATACCATTTTTTGTTTGCCGGCAAAAGTGTGATTCGTTTAATGAATTTAAACACTGAAAAAGGCCTCAAAGAAGGTCCACGAAGCGAGAGAACATAAATCTCTAAAACCCTGAGACGCATCTTGTGGTGAATGAAGAGCAAATCTCAAATGTTCAGCCTCAAACTAAGCCGCTGTTGGCTTGCTACAGAGGACACCGCGGGGCCATTTCTCAAAGGCATTTATGAGTATGTGAAGGAGTAAATGGTACTCGTGTGATACTAAATCGAGTAATAATAGAGGCCTGTGTGAATTGGTCCGCATATTTAATCTCACCATACATTCATGTTTAGGTTTTGGTGGCTTCCTTTCTTTAATGATCACTCTTTTGGCACACATGAGCCAATTTCCAAACTTGCCTTTAACTCAAACCAGTCGTATACCTAGAAAAGATGAACCCTCCCTAGTACCTAGCAATGCATTACAAAATCACAAAGTCAAAATCACAAGGGCATGGACCCGCGCGCCACTCGGGGACTCTCTTTTCTGCTTGATATCAACAGCTAAAACTTTGGACTCTCCAACAGTTAGAGCCTTCGAGTATTACTGACACTGGTAAAAATTCATGTTTATGTAAATGTTTAGCAAAAGTGCATTTCTGCATGCTAACTTTTTACCCACTGGAAAAAACAGTTTTCCCAGTGGAGAGACCTTTCCTCCTACATCCTTACCAATGTAGGCGTGTCCAAACCCATCCTCAACCTGGATACATATGTACAGCTGATCTTGACAGGAGTACATGAATTGTATCCAGGATGGAAATGTACCTTGCAGACGTTTGTTAATACCTACAAGCTGACAGTTAGTAAACTTTACCAATACTGTGAGGCGTTTCCACGGTCCCTCTCCCAAACCCTGGGTGTAGGTTTACTCTCACCAGATGTCACACAGCACTGGTGTAATAGCACAGGTGAATAGTTGGATATTAGAGCATTTGTCCATGTTTTGTATATTGCAAACATACATTTGCATTTGTAAATCAAACCTATTGGGATCCCAAATTTATTTAGCTGGAAATTGGCTTTGTCAAATCAGACCCAAGGTGTTGACATCCAAGGAACGGGGGTGGAATACACATTTGTGATTATTGCATTATTACCTTCATTTTTAACCTTCAAATTTACCCCAAGGCTTAAACTTGCAATCTATAGAACACTCTAGCAGAACAACTTCAGGACTTATACTTTTTTTATGTGAGCATTTCTTCTTGTAAGGAGATTGATCATTCCCAGTGTGTTTTCAAGTGTTGGGGAGTTGCTGCCACTGCTGAGTGTGTGATGGGCGCATTTTGCTGGCATTATATTTAGAAGCCATTTGCATAGCTCTGCTTTAATTGCTGTGAACATTATTCAGGTAAGATGATGACTGTCACAACAATTCCACCTACTCCCTTTTGTCCTATTACACCAGGGGCGTAAGACGGGCCCCTTCAACCCCTGCCACCCAGCAGGGAAACTTCATTCAGCCCAAGACCTATGATTATCTGAGTGATATGAGTCTCGAGGGGGCTCTCACTTCATTCAGCAGGGGGCGCCATCATACTGTGTTCCTCCACTGCTTTACATCTTGAATGAATGTGGTGCAGGGTGGCCCTTATTGGCCATATTTATAACTTCCATTTAGATATATTGAATACAAATGTGGCTTATGTGCGTATCTTAAATATAGCATGTGCTTAATTTGTGCAGGAGTTTGCAGGTGCTAGCACATATTTATGACACAGTACCACATGGAGGCACTATCCCTCTGTTTTTAGAAAAGCACATGAGGTTAGTGTTTAACAATTCATTGTACACAGGGCCACTAGAATTATGCGGCAGGAGAGGGCCAAATTTTGTGGCAAGGTTGACTAAATTATGTGGCAATAAAATACTACTTATGCGGCACAATGCAGCACATTTTGTAATAATATTCCTTCATTATTTCATCATCTTTAAACTCCCTAACACTATATGGGCATCGGTTGCACCTCATTAGCACCAGTTTAAGACCTCAATATAGCAATAAGCAACAGAAAGGTGACCTGTACAGCTTTACAAACTGCCTTCCACTGCGTGGCAACAAGTGTTGCTGCATTTTTAGTAACTTTTGAACTGGTTAAAATCTCCAGACTACGCAGCAGATGATGGATTATTTGGCAAATGCGGAAAATCTATAATTATACGAAATCACTGAAGCCACACAATCACAATATTCCAGTGGCCCTGAATATAGATTTACAAATGTAATAATACCACGGTGCTCAGGCCATACTAACAGACTTGGATCACCTAGTGGGGTCCAAATTGTCACATTTGTAGGAGTGTAATGGCTAAATTGGTGTCGTTAGTATCGGTATTTGGCAGCGCTGGCAGAGATTGTAGGTGGTGCAAACTGCAGTGGCCTCCTGAGAAATATTTTGGGCTCTGGCTGTTTTTTTTTTTTTTAACAAATTAAGCACTGGACCCGCCCTCCTGCACTGAAGAAAAAATAATGCTGGTTGTATAAATCTTTTGAAAATTTGGAGGCATGTTACATAGCACTCGAATCTTTCAGCGTTTGCACTTTAACTTAGAAACCTGGCCCTGTGTCGGTGGCGTAACATTAGCCTCCACACTGAGGGGGGGCCCTGAGCTCCTGGGGGTCCACTTTGGCACTGTGCACGAGCGGGCCCCTGGCCTGAGAGCTCCTGACTGGGTATGGAGTGTGGAGAGCCTTCCCCATGTACTTTGCAGTTTCGTTCACGCCACTGCCTGCACTACAGTTTGGGCTCAATGCCCCTGTTGGCTCCACATCACACCTTTAGCTGGGTGCAGCTACTGCACAAAGGGACAGTGCATTCAATTACAAAAAATATGCTTTTTACAGTGCAGGTGCAAACTCGTGCAAGCGCTAGGCCTAGACCATTAGTGAAAGGCAGACCCACTGCATGAATCTTCACTCTGCCTCTCACGGCAGGTGGCAACCCCAGCTCACTTTGAAAGGGGAGCAGAGACTTCCTTGCGGTTGGATGCAGTCTGTGTCTTCATCCATCTGGAGTGGGGCCCATGCCCCACTCCAATGTTAGGAATGGCATCCACCAGGGTCCCTGTGGCTACAATGGAACTTGAAGACCCTGATTTTAATCATGGCTCTAAGACGTGGCTAAAGTTCATGTGATTCTGGGAAAATCACTTGATCTCCCTGTACCTAAAAAATGTAATTCCGTGTGGATTTGAATGCCATTTTGCGATTCAAAAGTGTAAATCCCCTGTTGGGGTCTACAATGTTATGTGGTTGAGTGTTTGAAAAGTTTCAGCACTCTGTCCATCATCATCTTATTGTGTTTGCTATGTTCACCCTGAGTGGCCAAAGGTATGCCCAGACGTGGGTCCCGTGCTCACTGTGACACTGGATTCAAGCTAGACCTGGCTGATGAGAGGTGACAGCCCCGAACTGGTCCCAGGATGCTTATTTCCACTCCAGGGATGACCTGGCCTGGCAGTTTGGGCTGGACTGTTCCCATGAGGAACAGGGTAAAAACTGTTTTGCATATGGCTGGGTCCAAACTGGGGTGGTGTAGTGAGCAAAAGAATGATGGATTAAACCCAGATTTCTTGACTGGGGTTGGATGGTTGAAAAGTTTCAGCACTCCGTCCATCATCTTGTTGTGTTTGCCGAATACGTTATGT
Source organism: Triturus cristatus (assembly GCF_964204655.1). Classification (NCBI taxonomy): domain Eukaryota; kingdom Metazoa; phylum Chordata; class Amphibia; order Caudata; family Salamandridae; genus Triturus; species Triturus cristatus. Next base: position 1,805,141,111 of record NC_140589.1, read on the forward strand.
CATCCCCCAACCCTGCCTCCCTCAATTAACATGCACTGTTTCACTGCTCTCTAGCTAGGCCTGGCATTGAACAGTTGAATTCCCTATCATCACGAACAATCATTGGCTCCCCTAGGTGTGTGTTGGATTAATTTGCATGAGGGTGGGTTTTATTCAAATCAAGTAACCATGGTTCTCTAATACCAATAAGGTGGAGCTCCACAAGTAAGTGTCACAGGGGACTGCTGGGTGGAAATGGAATGGCACATGAGACATGGTAGACCATTCCGTGGCCCCTTCCCCTCTTGCGTCACAGACAAGTCAACTTTCAAAAACTGACCATTTGTGGAGCGGTGTGGTCTTGGAAGTGGAGGGGCCTTGTGACCAGAACTACCGAAGAGGCACTTCTGAGCACTCCCCCACCAAACCACCTCCTCCAAAACACAAGTTTGCTGAGGCTGGTGACGTGGTGCTGGCGTGTTTTCACACCCCTTAATGGATGTCAATGGTTTTCAGCTTGCTTTCCTTGCCACTTGGTCATATTGGCTCCTCACCGGGTGACCGTGTGTAGGGACCTTATATCCTCTGCCACACTTTGGCACCGTGTGAGTTGGCAGGTCTCGCTTTACCACCCAATGGAAAAATGTTCTGCCTGATTCAGAAATAAACCTGCGCATTAAGGCCAAACGCCTTTACTCAAAGCACTCTGTGACAGAGGGCGATGTACAGGACTATAAAAGAAAGCAGCAGGCGACTCCGATGGTAAGCTGTGAACCTCTCTCTGAAGCCTGTGAAATCCCACATGAAAGCCCTGTGGCGCGGCCGCATAAAGTGCCTTAAAGTAGATAGGATGCCAGGGTCCTCCACCAGAATATCAAGGAAAGCCTAGTGTGGAGTCAAAATATTGTGGCCACAACATGGAGGACCAGAATATCGGCAAGAAGAGTGTACGTAGGTTGGTATACGTTTACTAAACTTCCCGTATATGTACATTCACACTATATCTCTTCAAAATAAGGAGATGTTGAGTTAAGAATAGTAAATCCATACTTACCTGTGTACCCTACTTACAGGACATTTGCTTCTCGACATTTCGCCCCCATAATCTTGTTTCCTCGATATATAGACAGTCACTCCATGCCAGTGGATTGTGACGTTGACCGCACCTATTTCTATATTTTCGGACAAACCAGGATCTTTTTTCTTGGGACCTTCAGTTGTTGGAAACTCTATTATCCTTCAGGGATCAGAGGGAACTTTGAAACCCTTGTCTGCACACCGCCGCTCGGTGGACCTACTGCTCTGGGGGTGGTCTCTTCCCCCAAAGACCAGCAGGTCAGCCTTGTCAAAGATCTTGGTCGGAGCGCACCGGCAGAACCAGATGGTGCTGGGCGCAGGGAGGGGGGATGGTCCTTAAATTTTCAATCCGTAGAACCCGGTCTTGTGAATCACAACGGAGCAGGACTGGGGACTAGCCGCCTGATTTAGATCTCGGCGGACGGGTTACTCCCTCATAACGGTAACGGATATCCCATCCGCCGAATTATAAATGCCAGAGGGTATAATGGGATTTATATTTCGGCGGACGGGATCTGCGTCAATGTTGTGATGGAGTAACCCGTCCGCCGAGATCTAAATCAGGCCCTGTTTCTGCCTGGCATAAACCTAGCCCTGGGAGCCGTGCTTTAGATGGGCTGGTACTGTCTGGTACTGAGTACCAGCACTTTTTTTATTTTGAGAGGGGAGTACCTGCACTTCTCAAGAAAAAATGAAACTTTTAATGGGAGAGTACCTGCACTTCTCAGAAACTAGCAGGTACTCTGCTATAGAGTACCTGCACTTCTATTTTTCCATTTCAAGCACTGCCTGGGAGGGGAGCTTTCTGTTCCTCAGGGGTCATCCAAAGAGATGAACAAGAGTGAAGACCCCCTGTGACAGGGGGTCCCACCGTCTGGGATCCAGTAAACAAACAAGTGTGATCGGTCTATTTCCAAGCGACTGAGGGTTAATAAAGAGATGTGCTCAAGATCAAACGGTGTTGGTTAAGTGGGTAACCTGGCATTAGCACCCATGTTTCATGTATCCAAACTCAGCAGATGAGCCACAAAATCAAGTCTCCTTCGGTCGTCACGGCCAATCTGTCTCAGCGCGGGTCGATATTGGGTCGTGGTGAATAAACACTTTGGACCCTTGCACTTTAAAATAAAAAAGGCAAGCAGTGGTGAAGTTGAAAACTCGTTTGTGCCTAAGAGACACCCTTGGGCTTCTCTTGCGTTGTTTTTGCGCGTCCCCGGGGGGGCGGGGGGGGGGGGGGAGGTGTTCTCTGCTTCTTCGAGATGGAGAGAGCCCCCGGTGCCAGGCCTGCCACCTGGGCCCTGCCAGCAGAGCGCTCCACCGCTCCGAGATGCGCCGCCATATTTCAATATTGAAGCAGCTGCTCGCAGCAGATGAAGCGTGTAAAGTGGCCAATCACCTCCCACTCAGCGCCACGAGCCGAAGATGGTTCCAGGCGCTGGAATCCAAAAACTGCTGCTCGTCACGAGCGGTGTTATGAGACAAGAACCGGCAGACAGAAGCAAACACGTCTCCCTGCTGTGGGAACGAATGAACCCCCCTGCAGCAGTTACACCGGGCATACTTCAGCACGCAAAGACCACGCGTGCTGGCATGTGCGAATTCCACTACAGCACACGCACAAAGCGCTGCGTTACGCGGCCATCTGCAGACACAGGCTTGACTGCTCAATTACTGACACACGAACACACGCTGTGCTGAGAACGCCCTGGCATCTCTGTGTCGAGCTGAAAAAGACAAAGCCAGCGCCCAGAATCAAGCTGTTGGATGCCTTGGCCAAAGCTAAACTCCTAAAAACCCAGGCCCAGATATATTAATGCTGCGCATCGGGTTTGCGTTACATTTCTAAGGCAACCCTGACCCGAAGTGCTCATGGGGGATTTACTTTCCATCTCATAATGTGCTTTGCGTTGGACAGTCACGCAAAGTCACGCATAGTTGTGCTATGGGCTGCCTTGCATTACTTTGCATCAAGGAGACGTTTCACGGGTGGCGCGTGGCCGTTTCCATGCAACCATCCATGGGTTTTGACAAACATTCTTATCCACACCGAACTGTAGCCTGGGATTTGCACCAATAACCTACGCCTCCTCTAGGCAGGCGCAAGAAGGGGTGGTTTTCATTTCTACTTGTTTTTGGCACTTTGCATATGTGCTGCACTGCGCAGCGAACACATAATGAGGGAACATCCTTAAAGCATAGGGTTTGCACTAGAAGGGACCCTTTCCAATACACAACCTATGCTTCAGACCACGCTTACTCTCTTGCACCATGGCTCAAGGGTGTCTGCTCGGGCGCCCAGCTGCCTAAAGTGTGTCCACGCAGGGAAAGCGCAGGACGGCATCACATCTTAATAGACGCGGTGCTGTTCTGCTCTCTCCCTTTCACGAAATCAGCGCAGCAACTTTACTTGCTGCTCTGCGTTGCATGACTTCTTGATACATCTGTACTCCTGTGCTTAATTTGAGCTGGTGGTATTTGGTGGAACCCACCGACACTCCTGTTTTTTAGGGGACCAGGACTTTTCTTTGTACCGCCAGACTTTGCTACAGTGGATAGAGACAAAGGCAGAAAAGGAAGAGAAATACAGGAAAACAGTGACAAAGGGAGAAAGCAGGGATGAAGAAGCACCTGAAAGAGTGACATAAAGGGACAGGAAGTGTCTAGCGATGGATGAAAGAGGCCCTTGGTGGAATCGTGCAGGGTTCTGAGAGAACCTTTGGGCCCCAGCACTTATTCCATTGCAGTTTAAGCCCTGCTTAAAGCTGAGATGGCCTGTGGCACACCACGTCTGATCTTCATGCACTGTATTGTATTGAGTGTTCATAGAGAGCATTGCTACAACTTGCCTGGCCCCAAAGCACTGTGCCCTCCTCTCCCAAAAAAAAAAAAAAAAAAAATCCTCTCCCAGCATGCTGTTAAATAGAACTTTCTCACTCTTTATCATTTTCATCAAAACCTTCAGTGCTTGCTTCTAATGAAGTTTCACTGTGTGAAATTCAAACATGCAATAGTTAGCCTCAGTGACCAAACCAAAAAGCTGTCTAGCGCTTTGAATTGCTCCTTTGTTGCTCTCGTCCATCGCAAAGGTAACCAATACAAGTGAATACATAAAATGTAACTCTACTGACACAGCGAGCTTGCAGGGGCGTAACTACCATTGATGCAACTGGTTTAGCTGCACTTCGGGCCCAGAGGGTGCCATTGAACCCTGACAATTGTTGTATTTTACTACTTCAACAACAGGCAAAGAGGCCATTTTTTTCTTGTTCTTGCTTGCACCAGGACCCATGGCATCCTTGCCAAGCTCGCAGACCGCTGGCATACGTCCTCATCTAGCAGAGCTCTTTGGACCCCAAACTGGGATCCATCTTAGACCGGATGTCACAATGATCCTGGTTATGTGGGGACAGCATTCTGAAGACTTGAAACTGGGATAACTCTCCGCATCTTGTCTCTTAAACCTCAGGGTTTACTGACAAAATATCGATAGCAAAAATATAGATGTCAAAAATATTGAAGAAAAAATATAGAATGCAAAACTATCAACTCCCTATACTTAAACAGGTAAGTACAAAAATAACTAATAAAAAATATTGAAGTAAAAAATATAGATGTAAAAAATATCGATTTAAAAATATAAATAAAATAAAATATTTGATCTTATATATGGAGAATATTAATATTATCTTTAGCAAAATAAATTACATTTAATATACATTTTAAATATAAAAAATAAACTTATTTAAAAAATATAAACACACAAACATAATGATTTATACATATACATATATTTACTTTAAAATAATTTATTAACTATTATCTTTATTTAATTTTTAAACTTTTAAATTATATAAAATACCAAATATACATATATCAATAATTTAAAATAAAAAAACATTCGATAATTAATTAAAACATTAAACAATTAAAAATTAAAATTAAGACGTACATTTCGCAATACAATAAATACAACAGTAGGGAAAATGTTGGATAGCGGAATAATTAAATTTACTATTCCAACTCCAGTGAGTGCAACAGTAGGGAAAGTGTTGGATAGCGGAGGGGTCAAAATTACTATTGCCACTCCAAAGAGTGCAACAGTAGGGAAAGTTTTGCATAGCGGAGGGGTAAAATTTACTATTCCCACTCCAGTGAGTGAAACAGAAGAGAAAATGCTGGATATCGGAGGGGTAAACATTACTATTCCCACTCCAGTGAGTGCCACAGTTTTTACATTTTTGACATCATCCTCCCTGTGGCCTTTAAAGTGCACTGTCCCACAGGGTCTTCCCAGTCACTTATTCTGTTAAATGTAAGCACAGCCACCAACCTTAAGTAACTCAACAGCCTGCTTATAATTCCCTATAAATAATGACAACACCATGTTCCACCTCGGATCACAAAGTTTCCTTTAGGTTTGTTTTGATAGATACTTAGAAATGATTGATTTACTAAGGCTTTGTGCCAGTGCTAGTAATACAAAGTGGTGTATGCTACGTGCTATCCAGTAAAGAGGTGTTTTCAGTGCTTGCCTTGTAAAAGAAAGAGTGCCGGTGCCTAAAGCTCTGCTCAGGAGCCCTTAGCCGGTGCTATTAAATGTCTCCGTAGACTTGAGGCCAGCTCATGCCTCTTTAATTCACTACCTGACACTCACTGACATTTAATTTCACTCTTGCAGGTTCCTGCTTTCTCTAAAGAATCACTTTTTGTGGGATAAAAATGCCCTCACCCACTATTCGTGACATGCTTCATCATCGGGCTACTACTAAACTCTCTGTGTTGCTATCAGCAGGGGTGGAGAAAAATCATTTTTTGGGGTTCAAATAGTGTATGATGGGATCGACTATTTATAGTCATATAAGGTTAAAACTGCCTTAGGGATACACAGTCAACTCTGATCCTTTTATTACAGGTTCCCCAGACAGGCATCTGGGCTTTATCACCCTACCATCTCCCAAATTAGGGTCAACATGTTTCGGCCAATCATATTGCGCCACTAAGGGTTGATGGCCTTCATCAGGACTATAAGATCCCTATCTCTGAGTCACTTTTAAGTCCATTCAGTAAGTCATTTCAGTAAAAGAGCCAAGTGTTAATTATTATACCATGCAAGTACCTTACTCTTGGTATGTGTAGTTTGACAAAAGGAGTTTTTCTCCACTGGCAGAGAGTCTGGGGCAGTAAATGAAACAGCGTCTGACTGGTGATGAATATGTGACTGCAGGGTTATGCTCCGCTTCAAACCTGGGTTAGGAGTTACTAACCAGACGATTGGAGAAAAACTCCTTCATAGATATTGCACATGGGAGGGTCTCACACACAGGTGGTAAGAGTTATTGTTTAGCATACTCTCAGAGGCTTTCACACACCATCTGTCAATAGCAATATAGTTTAAAAAAAACATTGTTGAAGCTTGTATTTCTGAAATGACGGCAAAGATTATGCACAACAAGCAGAAACACAACACTTCATTTAACATGGGCCTTTCGCATCGAGGCCTACAGTAACTATGGGTAACTTAATGTCAACACACTATAGTTGTGGGTAACTGTTAATGTGGAAATCACTCATTATGGTCAATGTTAGTACAAATGTATGTGTCAATATAAGTAAGCACTGAGTATATGTAACATGAAATAATGTGTAGTCAAATGAAAAATAGCGATATTGCGTCATCTCATCATTCTCTGAAAATTAGGGTTCAAAGCTATCAATCGCTGTTATGTCCTTAAGCCAGGTTCGTATTGTTTCTTGTTTGTTGTTCTTGGCAAATAACAGGAATTCTGTCTTGGTGGGGCTAAGCTTCAGGTAGGCGGTTGACATCCAGATCTGGATCATGCTCAGGCAGTCTTTGAGGTGTTGGGTGTCTGAAGCAGAAGAGACTTGCAGGTAGAGGTGTGTTTCATCAGCATATTGGTGAATCTTGATGCCATTATCTGTGCGAGGAGCACCAAGCGGCTTCATGTAGAGGCTGAAGATGGCAGGGGATGGTATGGAACCCTGGGGCACTGGGCTCGTTGTAGAAGATATTTTGGGACCTGGAGGTTCCCATGTGAACAAACTGGTTTCAGGTGGAAAGGGAGGAGGAAAACAAGTCGAGTGAATCCCATTCGCTGGTAACTCAAGGTTGCGTATAAGTGTGGGATGGCCAGTTGTCTTAGTTCAGCTGATACAGCAAGAACCAGAGTCAGGGGTCAACTGCAAGTGTGTCAAAAGGCAATTAATTGTCTACATGCTGCAGCACGATCCGAAGCCAGGTATCTGGTCATGCAGCTAGTCATGTAGGGGGTAGTGAGCATTAATGTGATCCTGGAGTTGAACCTAGACTCCTTTTTCGGTAATCTTACAGCTGCATGATGGGTCAGTGACGGACCAGTAGTTGCCGAGGTCATCAGTGTCTAGTGGAGGTTTCTCCAGGAGTGGGAGGATCGGGCCTGTCTGGAGAGCATCTGGGCGGACAGCATGAGTGAGGGAGGCATTGCCAATGGTAAGTAGGGGTGAGAGAGCCCCCTTAGAGAGAGCCTTGATGAAGGACAAGGTTAAGACATCAACTTAATAAGAAGAGGCTTTGAGGTATTTGAGTATGTTGACAAGATAGCCAAGAGAAAGGGCTTTTCAGGATAAGCAGTTTGGGATTCCACGAGAAGTGCTGGGCAGAAAGATGAAGCAGGCTCGCTGCTGTCAAAGTGCTGTCGGATTTTCTGTATTTTTTGACAGAAGAGGTTGATGACAACATACTTTCCTGTGAAGTGAGGGGTAGGGGGATCTGGCAGGGGGGTTGCTGCCGTGCTTGATTAACTTGTAAAGTGTTCTGCGTATGGTTCTTAGGAAAATTGGGGTTAGAATGCACATTTTGAGTAGTCTGTTCTGCGAGGGATGACGTGAATACATTTTGTAAATAGTAAGCATTGGTTCCTTTAGGTCTGGCTGACAGTGCCTTCATCATGACCTATTCTTACCATATTGTGTAAAATATCCACCATGTCTCTCACATCACGGCTATTGGCTATTTGGCGTCTCATTTCTCATTGTTGAAATTGCTTCCAGTGCAATGCAGTAGGTTCTATTTTACATCTCAAAATATATTCAATCATCATGTTGTTTGGCATATTCAATTCTTTATCTGCTACATGCATTCTATACAGAAAGCAATACTTTTTTGTTACAGTTCTCTGAGTAAGATTTAATATGCTAAATAGCATTAGCGCATGCCACGCTTGTAAACTGCGTTTTGTGAATGCAGACAAAAAGACACGTTGGGCCTGATTTATAACTTGGCGGATGGTACATCCTCCGCCAGGGTGGCAGAGTAAATTTCTCCGTAACCCTGACGGATTATGAAATTTACGCTGGCCCAGAGAATATTTTAAGCATTGACAGGAAATGCCATCCTGGTGGTCCCTACCATTGCACTGTAACTTATTCGGACTACTCCATCAAACATGACGGAGGCGTATGTCAAACTTATATGTTTGTTTTTATTTTAAAAAAGAAAATCCCAAAGTGGGATTTTCTTTTTGAAAAAAAAAAAAATGCCTCTCTCGCCATGGTAGTTTTCTCCTATGGCAAGGGGGCACCAGGTGTTTCCTGGCAGTGACAGGCATTTAAAAATGGCTTTGTGTCCGCCCATCTAAATATCTAAATTAGGCATCCGGACAAACCTGCGATGGCCCTTACTCCGTAGGGTCGTCAGAGGAGTTTGACTAAAGTGGAGATGGAGTAGTCTCCGCCGTTATCAAATTTTGCTTCACCTGAATTTAAATCGGGAGGGCAGACCATATTCTTGGAGGGGAGGTAACTCCGTTGCCAGTGTGACTAGTTCCCTCTCCACCAAGGTATTAATCAGACTCTATGTCAATGGAAAAAGAGGAAAGCTTGAAAGGCAGAAAAGAAACGAAACATATTCAAGTTAATGGCCTTTTACACTGTAAGATATCAACAAAGAGCTGCCGTTGCTGCTAGGAGGGCGGCGACTGCAGCCGCGTTAGAAGGCAGCCACTGCTGACGGAAGCACTTGGGGTTTGGAGCCCGAGGCAGCAGTTGAAGCGAGCTGCTGACCCCCCGCCCCCCGCTCCACCCGACGCTTCCCCCCTCCCCCTCCTCTCAGCTGCCTGGCTCCATTACTGAGAGCTGTGTCAGACTGACTGGAATTGGAACTCGCTGCAAGGCAGAAAGTGCTGACAGGAGTGTGTCTGTGTGTGGAGGGAGTGGGCAGGCACCCCTACAACAAAGGCATTGGGGAGAAAATCTCTTCTACAAAAGTTCTGTGGGGTAACCAGTCTTTTGCATGAACTAGATAACATAAAATGTGTGCATAGAGTGGAGTCACCGAGCATGCATTGTACAGTCTTGCAGAGGTGTTTGTAACAAATGGTACGAAAAGGGACTTGTAATCAGGAATGGTGCGAGTTCTGCCTGCTCAAGACAAAAGAGGAAAATGCCTGGTAGCACGTTCCCGAAACATTTTTAACAAGCATTGGCATAGCCAATAGGTCTCGCTTTTGGGACCTTATAAGTATTTAGTTATGCAGCACAATATCCTTGGTGCAAAAACATCAACTGCTGCATGGCTAAGCACTTATATGGTCCCAAAGGCGAGACCTATCGGCTATGCCAATGCTTGTTGTAATATGTATAAGTCCACTCCAGAAACGCTTGTAACTTCTGATTCAAGTGCAGCAGCCCACTGCATAAGAGCACGCGCTATCAGTGTCCCAATAACACTGAATTTGACATCCTGCAATATTGTCTGTATGTACAAATTATGTGATTTTGCTCAGAATTCTGTGCCGTCTTTTGTAACTGTAAGCGGAGCTGTTTAAAAAAAACAGGAAGAGACCTACAGAAAAAATCACCATAGCTGAAAAGATGAAAATGTATTTCAAAAGCCGGCAGAGTTATTTATTTATTTTTTTAAACGATGCCGTATTGTTTAACACCTGCGTGGGATAGATTAAAAGGCTAAGGGATTGTGAACGTCACCAGAAATGTTGCAACTAAGTGCGCCTCTTTGTTTAAAATGTATCTAGAATTCCAGGATTATTTAACAATTTCGTCGAGGCGCTTCCCTTCTCTCTTGCCATTTGAGCAGATGTAGCCTCGGTGCAAACAGCTCAGCGGGTTAGAGAGGTCGGCGGGTTAATGCACCTGTTGTAGAGATCTGTGTGTAACCTGTAGGTCACAAGTTCTAATTCCAATAAAATAGGTCATGTGTTAAAGCCACACCTGTAGAGCTCTGAGTACAACAATGCGGACCACATGTTCTTACTCCAGTTAGACAGCGTAGCAAATGGATGCACCTTCTATCTAGATAGATTACCCAGCAGGCCACGCGTTCTCATCACAGTACAATAGCTCAGTTGATATATGCATTTCCTGCACATGGAGGATGCATGGCTGTGAGCTCGAGTTTGGCCCTCAGGTTTCAGTCGCAGGAAGATATCACAGCAGTTTTATGCACTTTCTCAAAATAGGGCGTGTGTGACCCTGCGAGTGACTGGATCCAATGCCAATAAGAAAGCTCAGTGGGTTAAAGCACACGTTGTGGAGATCTTTGTGCTATTTGCGGGTTGCCTGAAAGCCTGGAACAATTTGTACCGAACCCAATCTTATAAGATTCAGAGAGTTTTTAAAAACTCTTTTATTTAAACAATCCCTTACAATCCCCACGGTTCTTACTGGGTGTAGTAATAATGATTTGACCCTACGAGAGAGTTCACATCAATATAATATTTATAATGAGTCGCTTATGTCAAGTAGCAGCTAAAAAGCTCCTTAAAGCCTTTCGTGGAAAATGGCGCTACATGTGTCAGGGTCAACTCAGCATGTTGCACTTTCACGACCAAGATAATTAGCACAATTGTGCATTTGAGAATAATTCGAGTTCGTAATGCATATGAAACAGCCTTAAGCGTGATGCATATATGAACGTATGTGCACAGAATATTATCCAGTTTACCAAGCACTTACCAACCGGGCTCTCCCTCGAGTACACAGGACTGGAAATGTGTTTCAGTGCTGGAGTGTAAACAGTAGCTTCTTGCCGAATAGAGAGGGGTCTACTTCCTTCTTTAACCGGAAACCCATATTAGAATAGCCTAATACTAGCCTGGTAATCTATTTCTAAATGTGCAAAAATGTTAATTATGCTCAAGGGTTGCGGCCCAGTAAGGTTCGCACTGTAAATCTACGTATACAAGTGCATTTGTAACTATAAAACAAGCATTGGCCGCACGCGAAAGTGAAAGCAGCGCAACGCGGTGGGGAGTGGAGGGGTGGAGGAGCGTGAAAGCAATATAAAGAGAGGAAAGCCAGATGGCGCTTGATCGGGTGCTGAAAGCTGGTGGTTGCGCGCGTGCACGTGAACGCAAGCGCTAGGCCAGCCAAAGCACCTTGTGGTAGCACTTTATGAAGCCCCTACTAAATGTCTCGCAGAGCAGCGCATGCGCTGGCTCTAGCGAGACCTAAAAAGGATAGTTTTATGCCTTTTGCAGTAATCTGTCACTGCCACTAGGTGTCGCCCTAACACTGTTGGCTTACCTCGTCTAGTGGATCTTCCTGCCAAGAAAGAGATTGGTGTTAAGCTGGCTTAGAGAATAAGCCCTGTGGTGCCTCCTAACTGGAGCACACTAACCACTGGTAGCAAAGATGGTGTGAAGATTGAATGAGCGGATGAATCCTGATTCGTTGTAGAACTCCCACATAAAAAGTGAATCCTCTGTTCTCGCCCTGCCCTCTCCTCCCAGCCTGTGACAGCGTCAGGCTGTGGCCTCCACGCCGGTGGATGGCAGCCAGAATACAGGCAGGGCTTCACAGGGAAGGATATGGTGGTGTGGAGCTGGACTTTACAACAGGCATCATTGGCAAAAATCTCCATCCTTGCACCTTAGACACAGACATAAAAGAAAATGCCCCAAGTTTGGAGTGCAGGGTTGTGGGAGACAATTTATTTAGTAAAAGCTCAAATACATTTGTTGTTAGTTGTCAGGAACTAAAACTGTATACTGTGTCTAGTTGTCAGTTCTGCATGTAGGCTGCAGGAAACCTTTGATTAGATCTTGGTCCAAATATTTAATATCACTTTCTCTATCTCTCCCTCGCTTCTTTCTTTCCTCCTCCTCCTCCATGTGGTGTGCGAGACCGCCTAGAGCCCCCTGAGTACGGGGCTTGGGTTTGCTGTCTTAAGACATCTGAATTTAGTGTGTGCACCATAAAATATTTGCCAATGTTGTTGAGTCCTACTAAGTCCATTTTTTTCCTGTGTGCATTGCCACTCCCAGGCAACAGGACGGAGAGGAGCGCTATAACAGCGAAGATGACGAAGGCGAGAAGGACAATAACAGTCAGTGTTCGCTAATCTCCAGGTACCTCATGGCGCAAGTTGGCCCAGGCCTTCATGTTTGAAATCGCTCTCTCCTCTTGGGTGCTCTGTGCTGAGGGCCAGCCGGGACCTCCATGTTTGAAGTGGCATGCTCTTCTTGGGTGCGGTGCAGGGAGGTCTGGCCTGGTCCTCCATGTTTGAAGTGGCATGCTCTTCTTGGGTGCGGTGCGGTGCAGTGATGTCTGGCCTGGTCCTCCATGTGTGAAGTGGCGTGCTCTTCTTGAGTGCGGTGCAGTGAGGTCTGGCCAGGACCTCCATGTTTGAAGCGGCGTGCTCTTCTTGAGTGCGGTGCAGACTGCAGTGAGGTCTGGCCTGGTCCTCCATGTTTGAAGTGGCGTGCTTTTCTTGATTGCTGTGTTCTGAGGACCAGCCAGGACCTCCATGTTTGAAGCGGCGTGCTCCTCTTTTGTGCTGTTCTATGTGGGACGGTAAAGGCTGCCATGTTTGAAGTGGCGCGCTCCTCTTTTGTGCTGTTCTCTGAGGGACAGCCGAAGCCGCCATGTTTGAAGTGGCGCGCTCCTCTTTTGTGCTGGTCCCTCAGGGACGTCCGAAGCCTCCATGTTTGAAGAGGCGCGCTTCTCTTTTGTGCTGGCCCCTGAGGGACGGCAGAGGCCACCATGTTTGAAGTGGCGCGCTCCTCTTTTTAGTGCTGTCCGTGAGGGACGGCCGAAGCCTCCATGTTTGAAGTGGCGCTCTCCTCTTTTTAGTGCTGGTCCGTGAGGGACGGCAGAGGCCACCATGTTTGAAGTGGCACACTCCTCTTTTGTGCTGGTCCCTGAGGGATGGCCGAAGCCTCCATGTTTGAAGTGGCGCGCTCCTCTTTTGTGCTGTTCTCTGAGGGACGGCCGAAGCCTCCATGTTTGAAGTGGCGTGCTCCTCTTTTGTGCTGTTCTCTGAGGGACGGCCGAAGCCTCCATGTTTGAAGTGGCGCGCTCCTCTTTTGTACTGCTCCCTGAGGGACGGCAGAGGCCGCCATGTTTGAAGTGGCGCTCTCCTCTTTTGTGCTGCTCCCTGAGGGACAGCAGAAGCCGCCATGTTTGAAGTGGCGCGCTCCTCTTTTTAGTGCTGTCCGTGAGGGACGGCCGAAGCCTCCATGTTTGAAGTGGCACGCTCCTCTTTTTAGTGCTGGTCCGTGAGGGACGGCAGAGGCCACCATGTTTGAAGTGGCACGCTCCTCTTTTGTGCTGGTCCCTGAGGGATGGCCGAAGCCTCCATGTTTGAAGTGGCGCGCTCCTCTTTTGTGCTGTTCTCTGAGGGACGGCCGGAGCCTCCATGTTTGAAGTGGCGTGCTCCTCTTTTGTGCTGTTCTCTGAGGGACGGCCGAAGCCTCCATGTTTGAAGTGGCACGCTCCTCTTTTGTGCTGCTCCCTGAGGGACGGCAGAGGCCTCCATGTTTGAAGTGGCGCGCTCCTCTTTTGTGCTGCTCCCTGAGTGACGGCTGAGGCCGCCATGTTTGAAGTGGCGCGCTCCTCTTTTGTGCTGCTCCCAGATGGACGGCAGAGGCCGCCATGTTTGAAGTGGCGCGCTCCTCTTTTTAGTGCTGGTCCCTGAGGGACGGCCGAAGCCTCCATGTTTGAAGTGGCGCGCTCCTCTTTTGTGCTGCCTCCTGAGGGACGGCAGAGGCCGCCATGTTTGAAGTGGCGCACTCCTCTTTTTAGTGCTGTCCGTGAGGGACGGCCGAAGTCTCCATGTTTGAAGAGGCGCACTCCTCTTTTGTGCTTGCCCCTGAGGGACGGCCGAAGCCTCCATGTTTGAAGAGGCGCACTCCTCTTTTGTGCTGGCCCCTGAGGGACGGCCGAAGCCTCCATGTTTGAAGAGGCGCACTCCTCTTTTGTGCTGGCCCCTGAGGGACGGCCGAAGCCTCCATGTTTGAAGTAGCGCGCTCCTCTTTTGTGCTGCCCCCTGAGGGACGGCCGAAGCCTCCATGTTTGAAGTGGCGCGCTCCTCTTTTGTGCTGTTCTATGAGGGACGGCCGAAGCCGCCATGTTGGAAGTGGCGCGTTCCTCTTTTGTACTGTTCTCTGAGGGACGGCCGAAGCCTCCATGTTTGAAGTGGCGTGCTCCTCTTTTGTGCTGTTCTCTGAGGGACGGCCGAAGCCTCCATGTTTGAAGTGGCGCGCTCCTCTTTTGTGCTGCTCCCTGAGGGACGGCAGAGGCCGCCATGTTTGAAGTGGCGCGCTCCTCTTTTGTGCTGCTCCCTGAGGGACGGCAGAGGCCGCCATGTTTGAAGTGGCGCGCTCCTGTTTTTCAGTGCTGGTCCGTGAGGGACGTCCGAAGCCTCCATGTTTGAAGTGGCGCGCTCCTCTTTTGTGCTGGCCCCTGAGGGACGCACGAGGCCTCCATGTTCGAAGTTGCGCGCTCCTCTTGGCTACTGTCCTCCTAGCGAGGGTCGAGGCCTCCATGTTTGAAGCTGCGCGCTCCTTCAGGTGCTCACCTTTCACCTGCTAATTTACTGCTGCGCCATCGCTACATATATTCCAGTCCTCTCTGGCCGGCTTTACTGGCTGCAAGAGCTCTGATGGAAACGAGTGCGGCCCGGGGAGGACAAGGGGGCCTTTATTCAGGAAGACCAAATGCTGGACAGCGCTCTACTGACCCAGGCTCCCGATCCACGGCCAATTTCAGAAAATATTCTCATTTTACGTTGTTGTGTTGCTTTACTTTCATGTAGAACAACTCTTCACTGCTGTGGCCACACAGCCCCGTGGGCTCTCTGCAGGAAGTTTTTCTGCTTGAAGGGGGAGGGGGGCTGCTGATCAGAGTCTGGTTGGGGGTGTTACATGTTTCCTCTGTCCCCGACTCCCAGTAGAGGAGCAGAGGAGTCTATTCATACCTGTCTCTCCACGTCAATATGTGGCTTTTGGCTTGTTATTTGCGTAGTGTGTGTCTGCCACTGGCCTCATAGCGCTGTGAGCTGCCAGGACACTGTCATTATGAGGGTCTCTGGGGCTTCCTGCATGTCTGAGATACCTTGCAGACACCTTACAGACACCCTACAGACACACCTTACAGACACACCTTACAGACAACTTACAGACATACCTTACAGACAACGTACAGACACCTTGCAGACACACCTTACAGACACGCAGTCACACACAACAGACACACCTTACAGACACCTTACATACACACCTTACAGACACCTTACAGACAACTTACAGACACCTTACAGACACACCTCACAGATACACCTTACAGACACCCTACAGACACACCCTACAGACACACCTTACAGACACACCTTACAGACACCCTACAGACACCCTACAGACACACCTTACGGAAATTCAGCCATGGTCAGTGTGTCCCTGACAAAGTCTGTGTGACCCTATCACAATGTTAGTCTCTCCTAGACCCGGCTTAACTGTCTTCCTGTCCTAGTGTCTGTGTCCTTCTGTCCCACTGTAGGTGTCTCCCTGGCTCAGCGTCTCTATCTTCCTCTCCGAGTGTCTGTGTTTTCCTGTCCCAGTGTGAGAATCTCCTAACCTCAGTATGAGTGTCTACCTGTCCCCGTGAACGTGTCTCCCTGTCCCAGCGTCTCTGTCTCCCTGACACAGTCATTGTCTTCCTGTCCCAGTGTGTGTGTGTGTCTGCTTGTGCTAATGTCAGTGTCGCTCTGTCCCATTGTCAGCCTATTCCTGATCCCGTGTCAGTGTCTCACAATCTATGTATGAGTGTCTCCCTCTCCTAGTGTGTCTACCTGCAACATCGTCATAGTCTTCCTGTCCCAGCGTCTCTGTCTCCCTGTCCCAGTGTGAGTGTCTCCCTGTCCCAGCGTCTCTGCCTCCCTGTCCCAGTGTCAGTGTCTCCCTGTCTCAGCGTCTCTGTCTCCCTGTCCCAGTTAGAGTGTCTCCCAGTCTCAGTATGAGTGCCTCCCTGTCCCAGTGTGTTTCTCCCTGTCCCAGTGTCAGTGTCTCCCTGTCCCAGTGTGTGTCTCCCTGTCCCAGTGTCAGTGTCTCCCAGTCGCAGTATGAGCGCCTCCCTGTCCCAGGGGTCTCCCTGTCCCAGTGTCAGTGTCTCACAATCTATGTATGAGTGTCTCCCTCTCCTAGTGTGTCTACCTGCAACATCGTCATAGTCTTCCTGTCCCAGCGTCTCTGTCTCCCTGTCCCAGTGTGTGTCTCCCTGTCCCAGCGTCTCTGTCTCCCTGTCCCAGTGTCAGTGTCTCCCTGTCCCAGAGTCTCTGTCTTCCTGTCCCAGTGTATGTCTCCCTGTCCCAGTGTCAGTGTCTCCCAGTCTCAGTATGAGCGCCTCCCTGTCCCAGGGGGTCTCCCTGGCCCAGCTCCACCGTCTTCGTGTCCCAGTGTCAATGTCTTCGCGTCCCAAGGTCGTTCTTTCCATGTTCAAGGGTCAGCGTGTCCCAGTGCCAGCACCACTGCCCTCCTGGTCTAGTGGTATTGTCTTCCTGTCCCAGAGGACACATGCACTGCTGCAGGACGGGATTCAGGGTTTACACCCTGGGCAGACATGGCCACATCTGTGCATTGAGATGGGCTCTCACTGCATGCACGTGCCTCTGGGCGTGGTAACATACCCCCCCTCCCCACCCCACCCCCCTGCTGCTGCTGACTGTCACTGGAGGGCGAGGCGGGGTTACAACGGGTGTGCACAGAGATCCTGCCCTTGTGGTCTCCTGCCTCTGGGAGAGCACCTGCAGGGCCCCAGGCCTTCCCTCCTGCTGTGACCCGGGTTCAAACACAAGTGGGGCAGAGGAGGCATCAACAAACAGCAACCCCCATTAATAATAAGGATAAGAACAATAATAAATATACTGTACTATTATTATTATTACTACAACTACCTCAATCCTAACAGCAATATTTGTTAGTGTTGTAATTATTTATTATTCTTGTATTTGCCCCCCATTGCTGTGAGTTTGCAGTGGAGTGACGACAGATGCTATTTTTTCGTTTTAAATAATATACCTCAAATGAAGCCCCTGTGAAGAAATGCCCATGAGAGGAGGCCTCCCCCTCAGAGGGCCCCCACCTCACCAGCATAAGACCCTCCCCTTGGAGAGAACACTAGTGTCCACCTGGGCCAATGGCATCATCCTTAAACCAGATCAGAGTCACTCTAGGAGCTGCCATGTAAGAAGAGGGTACTCCAGAGAATCTTAGGGCAGTCACTCCATTGGTGATCTAGAACCGGGCTTCGTGATCCGATGAGGACAGTCATTCTCTCGTCCTATAAACCTGCAGTTAACTTCCCTCTTTAGAAAACAAATGCTGCGCTGTTCTTACCCTAGTAAGACTCTACAGCACTCAAGTAACAGCCCTGCTGCACACTACAGCACTCTAGTAACAGCCCTGCCGCACTCTACAGAACCCCAGTAACAACTCTACTGCACCCTAAGGCACTATAATACCAGCCCAGACGCACTCTACAGCACTATAGGAAAAGCCCAGATCCACTATGCCACAATCTAGTACCAGCCCGCCAGTACCAGCCCTGCCGCACTCTACAGCACTCTACAGCACTATAGTAACAGCCCAACCGCACACTGTAACACTCTAGTACTAGCCCTGCAGCACTTTACAACAATGAACTAACAGCCCTGCCACACTTTACAACACTCCAGTAACATTTCTGCCACACTCTACAACACTCCATTAAGAGGCTTGACACACTCTACAGTGCTATAGTACCAGCCCTGCGGCACTTTACGACACTCCAGTACCAGCCCTGCTGTACTCAACAACACTCCAGTACCAACCTTGCCACACTGTAGTAACAATCCTTCTGTACTCTACAACACTCTGGTAACAGACCTGCCACACTCTACAGCAACCCAGTAACAGCCCTGCTACACTCCGCAGCACTCTAGTAACAGCCATACCGTGCTCTACCACACTCTAGTAACAGCCCTGCTGCACTCTACAACACACCAGAAACAGCGCAGCCGCACTCGACAGCTCTCCAGTAACAGCCCTGCCACACTTTACAATACTCTAACAGCCCTGCTGCACTTAACAACTCTGCAGAAACAGCACAACCGCACTCGACATGTTGCCAGTAACAGCCCTGCCGCACTTTACAATACTCTAACAGCCCTACTGCACTGTACAACACTCCAGTAACAGCCCTACTGTACTCTACAGCACTATAGTACCGGCCCAGACTCACTCTTCCACACTCTAGTAACAGCCCGGCTGCACACTATAACACTCTAGTAACAGCCCTGTCACATTTGACAACACTCCAGTAATATCCCTGCAGCACTCTGCACCACTCTAGTACCAGCCATAATGCACTCTACAACACTCCAGTGACAGCCCTGCCACACTCTACAACACTCCAGTAACAGCCCTGCCACACTGTACAACACTCTTCTAATAGCCCAGCCTCACTCTACAACACTATAGTAACAGCACTGCCGCACTCTACAAAACTCTAATGCTAGCCCTGCCCGCTCACAACACTCTAGTAACAGTCCTGCTGCACTCTACAACACTCCAGTGACAGCCCTGCCACTCTATACAACACTCTACTAACAGCCCTGCTGCACTCTGCCACACTCCAGTAACAACCCTGCTGCACTGTGCAACTCTCCAGTATCAGCTCTGCTGCACTCTACAGCACTCTTGTAACAGCCCTGCTGCACTCTACAGCACTATATTACCAGCCCAGACTCACTCTTCCATACTCTAGTAACAGTCCTGCTGCACACTATAACACTCTAGTAACAGCCCTGCTGCACACTACAGCACTATAGTACCAGCCCAGAAGCACTCTTCCCCACTCTAGTAACAGTCCTGCTGCACACTATAACACTCTAGTAACAGCCCTGTCACATTTGACAATACTCCAGTAACATCCCTGCAGCACTCTGCACCACTCTAGTACCAGCCATGATGCACTCTACAAAACTCTAGTAACAGCCCTGTCGCACTCTACAAAACTATAGTAACAGCGCTGCCACACTCTACAAAACTCTAGCAGTAGCCCTGCCCCCTCACAACATTCTACTAACAGCCCTGTTGCACTCTACAACACACCATTAACAACCCTGATACACTTTACAACACATTAGTAACACTGCAGCCGCACTCAACAGCTCTCCAGTAACAGCCCTGCCGCACTTTACAACACTCTACTAACAGCCCTGCCGCACTCTGCCACACTCCAGTAACAACCCTGCTGCACTCTACAGCACCATAGTACCAGCTCAGATGCACTCTTCCACACTCTAGTAACAGCCCTGCTGCCCACTATAGCACTCTAGTAACAGCCCTGAAACATTTGACAACACTCCAGTAACATCCCTGCAGCACTCTGCACCACTCTAGTACCAGCCATGATGAACTCCACAGCACTCTAGTAACAGCCCTGCCTCACTGTACAGCTTTCTAGTACCAGCCCTGACGCACTTGACAAAACTCTAGTAACAGCACTGTCACACTCTACAACACTCTAGTAACAGCGCTGCCACACTCTACAAAACTCTAGTACCAGCCCAGCCCCCTCACAGCACTCTAGTAACAGCCCTGTTGCACTCTACAGCACTATAGTACCAGCCTAGACGCACTCTTCCACGCTCTAGTAATAGCTCTGCTGTACCCTACAACACTCCAGTATCATTTCAGCCTCACTCTACTACACTCCAGTAACAGCCCTGCCGCACTCTACAGCACTATAGTACCAGCCCAGCCACACTTTACGACACTCCAGTACCAGCCCTGCCGCACGCTACAACACTCCAGTAACAGCCCTGCCACACTGTAGTAATAATCCTTCTGCACTCTACAGGACTCGAGTAACAGCCCTGCCACACTCTACAACACTTTAGTAACAGCCCAGCTGCACAGTATAACACTCTAATACTTGCCCTGCCACACTCTACAATACTCTAGTAACAGCCCTGCCACACTTTACAACACTCCAGTAGCAGTCCTGCCACACTCTACAACACTCTAATAACAGCCCAGCCACACTCAACTGCACTCTAGTAACACCCTGCCCCACTCTACTGCACTCTAATAACATCCGTGGCGCAGTCTACAGCACTCTAGTACCAGCCCTGCCGCACTCTACAACAACTCCAGTAACGATCCTGTCGCACTCTACAACACTCCAGTAACAGCCCTGCCGCACTCTACAGCACTCTAGTACCAGCCCTGCCACACTCTACAACACTCTAGTACTAGCCGTGCTCTACAGCACTCGGGTAACAGCCCTACCACACTCTACAGCCCTCGGGTAACAGCCCTGCCGCACTCTACAGCACTCGGGTAACATCCCTGCCGCACTCTACAACACTCGGGTAACAGCCAGGAGGGTTATGAACCATTCAACTCTCCAAGGAGTTATTGGTGGCTCAGCAGGTCCTCAACCATAATCTGCAATGGTTAATGTTACTTCTGATAGCTGAGCTTGCTCCAGCACGTGACCCGAGGGACTGGGCCATATCCATGCCAGATATTGAGGATAACCACTAACTGTGTAGGTTAGCTAGTTATGGAAATCTGTTTGTGTATAGTCCAAAAACCTGACACAGATCCACCCCTCCTTTGCCTATGTTGGACACCCCAGCTTTACATCCTCAGATAATATAGAACCAATGATAGCGACCGAAGCAACACCCAAAAGGTGGTGGGCTGAAGCGGGCACAAAACCTCTTCTCAGCCCAGGCTGGTGCTGAGTGGGTGTGGATGCGGGTGGCTGACTCCTCTGAAGCGGGGTGGGTGGACACTGAAGATTTCTTGAGCCACCATGGGTGGTAGCCGGTTCAGTCAGAGGTTATGCCTTAGTCTCTGTGGTGGGTTCATCCCTGTGGGCACATCTCGGGAGCTTTCATGCCATGGTGATACCACAGAAGTCCCTGCATGATGAAGAGGCAGAAGGCCCCCTCTTTCACCCTCACAGGAGGGCCCTCGGCTTGAACTAGGAGGACGGATCCAGCCTCTTGTTCGTCCACTTACAGCCTCTGCACTCATGGACAGCCCTCAGAACTGCCTTCTGTTTTATTATATTATCTGTAAACTGTGAGTCTCAAACAAGATTACACACTTCAGACCGCGTGCCATAGAAATGTGGAAGAACGAAGCTTAATGCCGTCTTTAAAGGTAAGTGCCAAGGTGAGGGCGAGGGGAAGCCAGGGGATTACCAAGGTGCCTGGCAGGAGGCAGAAGGGCTCCCCGCCTGTGCAGATACCAATGCTTATTAGCTGAGCAGGTGTTGCACGGCGAGGCTCGGCCTGCTGCTGTAAGTGCTCTTGAAAGAGCTAATATTTACATTTCATTAACTCTGCCTGCCGAAGGTAAGTAGTGTCTCCCGTGGAGAGGAGCCTGTGAGGAGGGCAGCTGCTGGGAACAGCAGCACAGATACGGTTACTGGCAGTAAAGCAGCTGCTTGGAGTGGATGTTGTCTGAAGCTGGCACTGGTTGCAGGTTCATGCGAAGAATTATCATAGCAAGGAGAAGCTTGTGTGCTGTGGCATCGTAGCGCTGTATGACACGAAACGCTGTAATGAGCTACACGACCTAGCCCCTAATTTCTTTTTCTTTAATTTTTTTTTCTATCAAACAGTTTATTTTGGGTATAAACATTAACAACAAACAGTATTTAAAGTAGCATTGGGCTTCAACACACCATACATATCAAGCAATCACAAGTAAAACCGATCAATGCATATGAAAAATCCATATAGAGATGCACACGTTAAAAGGACAGCACAAGAAAAGGCTGTCCATTTAAATGACACGTTTATTTAGTTGGACCACTAGAACTACCCAAATACAGCTAGTAGGAGACCTCATAAAACTTGCTTGAAAAAGTAGACAGACCAGAAAATAAATAGCAACACAAAGTGAACGGAGGGCAGATCCTCTGAGGCCCCGCCCTTGGGAGAGCCCCTCGTGTCTGCCAGTTACCGGTCCTGAAGGGTGCCAGGAGATTGCGTTTGACTGGGTGGAGACTCAGCCCAGAGACGCACCCGCACCTCACACATGGCTGACTCAGTCCCGCCACCTCCCTCTTCTGATGCCAATCATCTTTTTTAAAAAAAATTACGTTTAAATAATGTTTATTGATTTTAAGAACAAAATAACATTGCAGTTAAGTAACGTGTCCCATTCTCGACCCCTCCCCCAATCAAGGAGAGAGATGACAGTCACACCGTGTGCAAATAAATATAAATCCATACATGACGTTGGATCACTTAAACAGCATCATTGGTACTATGGAATCAAAGTACAGCAGATCCGCATCACAGGCAGATCTAAAGAGGATTAATCAAGCGTCCCCTCCACATCTTGTCCGGGTTCAGGGTCTCCCGTTTCCTGTTGTAGTTGGACTTCTACTGAGTCCCATTCCATGCTTCCTCCCTGTGCCGCTCCATTGTAAACCAACCTGTGGGGTACCCCACATTCAGCCCGTACCCACCTCGCATATTCCCAGAACCATTGCTTTTGTGTGGGCAGTCGTTTGGAGATGGCATTGTCCTGTCCGGGTGGGGAGAAGCTTCTCCACAGGAATGAACATAATGCGACCATCGGACAGCACGAGGGGCAGGGCTGGACTGGCTGCACCAAGCGCCGGGTGTTTTCCCGGTAGGCCCGGAAGGGAGGGGGACAGCAGTGCTGCAATATCGGCCCCCTGTATCTCTCTTCTAGTGCATATTGATTCTTCAGGGTTGCCGTGTTGTCCTTTGTGTTGGACTATCGCGACTCTTCAGTGTTCCACTGCTGTGCCTCTTAGGGTGCTATGCAGGTTTCTCAGGGTTAGATTATAGTGCTGTATATGTTGTACTATACAGATTCTTCAGTGAGCCGTACTCGTCAACACTGAACAACCTGCATAGGATGTTATAAGAATACTGAAAATCCTGCACGGTACAATAGACACCACAACACAGAAGAACCTGCATAGTACAATGCATACGGCACAATACTGTAAATATAAATGTCCAGTATTTGTGAAGCATGAACAATTACCCGAGGGTGTCAAGGCACTGGGGGGCGTTGGGAAGATTAAGCGAGCTATTGCCCAGAGTCACATGGTGCTGGGCTAACCTGTCGCCGGCGCTGGGGATCAAACCATGAGCCCCAGGTTCCGGAGTCAGCTGCCCGGGCCGCTGCGCCACACCTCTTCCCTGTAACTCTAAGGAACCCACATAGTATTATATATACACAGGGCACTGAAGAAAATACATAGTAACACACACGCACACATGCACACACACACACAAATACAACCACACACAAATACCCACACACATATTCACTGAACAAAACCACTGAAATTCGCCAGTTATAGTTTTCTCAAGTAACTTGTGCCCTAAAGTAACTATATTTCGTGCCCCGCCATGCCGTCTTGATGTCAAATACGTAATTTCTGATGTTGCAGTCTTGCTATCAATGATGTTATAGATCATGTCATGAGGGATGTAATATATGGGTTATTCAGCAGTGCATGGCGAAGGCACCAGTTACACTTACTGTAGGACACAAGTTATAGTTACTTGAGATAAATATAACTGGTGAATTTGAGTGGTTTTTGTTAGTTTAAAATGGTATGTTTTAACTGACATTTTCACCTAACTATAACATTTCTTTAACCTTTGTTTTTTTACAGTGAATTTCCATGCATAAATCCTCCTCGGTGGCCTGGCCCTGAGTCCAAACCTTGCAGGCAGCCCTGCCCAGGTTATGCACCTTACTGCCGACCAATCCCACACATGGCCGTCTGGCATGACCAGCATGCGGTTAGTCTGATGGGTCCTGGCCACACTGGGGCAGATTTACTTACATTCTCAAAGAGTTGCATAACCCCAAATTTTTTTTTTTCAACATATTTTATTGAATTTCTTATTTTCATTTGCATCACTACAATGTGCACAGCTTGCACCACTTTGTACATCCAATCCTGTATACGTGAGTCCATTTCAGTTCTCTACTGCAATCCAGATATATAACATCTTAATGCGGCTGTTGTATTGTCTGTTAAGGGACTAAAAGAAGGTGAACGTTTGTGACAATCATATTTCCACAATATTATTTCTAACTTTCCCCAACTCCCCTCTCCCCACCCTCCCCGGTCTCACGCGTACTTCTCCTTCCAGCCTTGCATGTGTAAAAATCAGTCTAGACTTGTTGCATGGTCGTTTGCCTGTATCTTAATACCTCCTGCGTATGCTTCGGCAGCAGGGCATGGTTATCCTTTTGTGCACTAGGTGATAGTACTCATGGGGGGACTACAACTTCAGCTATGGACTTTAGAGCTTCTAACACTATTGGCACTCTAATGCTATTGGCACTTTCCGTAACCCTTTAAGCTCTTCCCTATGCAATGTTGCGCTCTCTGCAGTACCACAGCGCAGTAGTTCCATGTGCCACGTCAGTACGTCCGGGGGTCTCCGTGACTTCCATCTCATTGTAATGTTACGTATAGCTAATATAAGTGCTAGATCCATAAAGCGGTATTGCACTTTATATTTGGACATTTATGTATGCAGCCCTAAAATGCACTCCTCCACCGTGTCCTTCACCTCCTGGTCTGCCGCTTCCCCTATTCTATGCCTTATGGTGTCCCAGTATACCCGTATTATTGGACAGGTCCATAACATGGGAATTAGGTCAGCGCTTTCTAAAAAACATCTCGGACAGTGATGTTGTGTTTGGGGGAACATTCTGTCCAGTCTGTGCGGAGTAAGGTAGGCCCTGTTCAATACCATGGTCTGTATAAATTTGAATTTCGTGTTCCTCGATGTCTTCCTTGGGTGTTCTAATACCCTTATCCATTCTTTGTATGTGAAGCTCCTGCCTATATCCCCTTCCCATGCAGTCTTCAGCGCGCTCGGAGGGGCCGCAGTATGTGTGCTGATGCCGGTGTAGAGCCATCTGATAAGATGCCGACCCCTTCCCATATAATGTACCATTTTAACCAGGTCATTCGTGGGGGGCTCCTGCCTACACGGGGCCCAGTGCCTTTTAACGTATTGTGTCAATGCAGCGTGTACAAGATACAACTGTGCCGGAGCCCCAGTTTCGTTAACAAATGTGTCATGATCTAGTAGTATCCCATCCCCGAACAAATCCGACATGGTGGTGATCCCCGCATTTGACCATGGCATTAATTTGCGCTTCGTAAGTTTACCACTCGTCAGGGGGATCCCCACTAAAGGAATGTTACCTGCGTATGCCGTGGTCGGTTGTGTATATTGCAGCGCCGCATTCCAGCATCGAAGCGCCGTGGCTAATAACGGGGGGGTCCCTCGGGGGTCCGCCACCTGGCAGCAGCAGTGCATGTAGTTTACCATTATCTATGTCTGCCTCTGTGTACCCAATTTCCTGCAAGTTGCGGCCTGCCGTCCAGTAAGACAGCCACTGCAATTGACAGGCGTAGTAATAAGCTCGCAGATCTGGGATTCCCAGCCCCCCCATATGTGTACCCACTTGCAGCTTTTTAAGGCTGATGCGGTATGTGTACCCACTTGCAGCTTTTTAAGGCTGATGCGGCGTCTGCCATTACCCCAGACTAGGTCAATGAGCATCGTGTTCAATAATTTGAATGTGGTGTGCGGTACCATTAATGGTAAGTTAGTAAAATAATATAAAAGTCTTGGTAGGACCACCATTTTCGCAAGGGCCACCCTTCCCATCACAGACAGTGGCAGTGCCGTCCAGAACACAACGCTGGAACGCAGGGCGTGGATTGCTTTGTGTAGGTTTCCATCTAGCATATTTGCATGTGTCCTGTATATTTGTATACCTAGGTATTTAAAGGTGTCCGGGGCGACTTCTATGTGCGTGTCTCCAAAGGCCATGTGTTCGATCCCTGCGTGCTCTGTAAAAAAGAAAGCGTGTGATTTCCTTATGTTGATGGCTAATCCTCAAACCGTGGCGAAACGATGGAACGTATCATGTATTGCGGCTAGAGGCATGTTGAGGTCGTGCAGGTATAGAAGAATGTCCTCTGCATATGCCGAGAAAAGGTGTTGTGTGTGTCCCAGTAATATGCCACGTGTCAGGAATTCTTTCCGCAGGGTTATGGCCAATGGTTCCAGAGCCAGTATGAATATAAGAGGTGACAGAGGACAGCCCTGTCTAGTCCCTTTATGTATCGTGTATTCTTTGGAGATGTGGTTTCCCGTGCGGGCTCTGGCCACAGGGGACTTATATAGTAAGCGTAGCCACGCAATGTATCCCTCCGGTATCCCAAATTTCCCCAGGGCTTGAAACATGTATTCCCAATTCCCAATTTTCATTTAACTTATGTCCTCAGGATATGGGGTCCCCGGGACCTTTACAGGCTCAGGGAAGGTGACTGCAAAGCCCCCTTTTAAATTGTATTTAGCTGGGGGATGGGGACCCTGGGGCCTTTACAGGCTCGGTGATTGAGGGGGGCAAGCGCCCCCTTCCCCTTTTAAATATTATCACCAATGGGGATGGGGTCCCCAGGGCATTTATTGGCTCGGGGGCCGGGCACGACCCCCTGCCCTTATTTTTCTATTCGACCTTCAGTGAATGGGGTCAGTGGGGCTTTTTTGGCAAAGGGAGGGGGGCCCTGTGCATGTAGGAGATGTATGGATTCAGTAGCATTGCAATATTTAGGAGAGGTATGGATTCTGTGACATTTTGCAATAAGAGGAGAGGTATGGATTCGGTGAAAATGCAGTATGTAGAAGAGATATGGATTCAGTGATATTGCAAAATGTAGGAGAGGTATGGCTTCAGTGACTGCAGCAGGTAGGAGAGGTATGGACTCTGACATTGCAGTATGTAGGAGAGGTACAGATTCAGTGACATTGCAGTATGTAGGGAAGGTATGGATTCAGTGACATTGCAGTATGAGGAGAGTATTCAGTGACATTGCTGCATGTAGGAGATTTATGGATTCAGTGGCATTGCAATATGTAGGAGAGGTATTGATTCAGTGACTGCAGCATGTAGGAGAGGTATGGACTCTGACATTGCAGTATGTAGGAGAGGTACAGATTCAGTGACATTGCAGTATGTAGGGAAGGTATGGATTCAGTGACATTGCAGTGTGTAGAAGAGGGATGGATTCAGTGGCATTGCAGTATGAGGAGAGGTATGGATTCTGCGACATTGCAGTATGTTTGAGAGGTATGGATTTAGTGACATTGCAGTATTTAGAAGAGGTATAGATTAAGTGACATTGCAGTAGGTAGGAGAGGTATAGATTCAGTGACTTTGCAATATGAGGAGATGTATGGATTCTGTGACACTGCAGCATGTAGGAGAGGTATGGATTCTGTGACACTGCAGCATGTAGGAGAGGTATGGATTCTGTGACACTGCAGCATGTAGGAGAGGTATGGATTCTGTGACACTGCAGCATGTAGGAGAGGTATGGATTCTGTGACACTGCAGCATGTAGGAGAGGTATGGATTCTGAGACACTGCAGCATGTAGGAGAGGCATGGATTCTGTGACACAGCAGCATGTAGGAGAGGTATGGATTCTGAGACACTGCAGCATGTAGGAGAGGCATGGATTCTGTGACACAGCAGCATGTAGGAGAGGTATGGATTCTGTGACACTGCAACATGTAGGAGAGGCATGGATTCTGTGACACTGCAGCATGTAGGAGAGGTATGGATTCTGTGACACTGCAACATGTAGGAGAGGCATGGATTCTGTGACACTGCAGCATGTAGGCGAGGCATGGATTCTGCGACACTGCAGCATGTAGGAGAGGCATGGATTCAGTGACTGCAGCATGTAGGAGAGGCATGGATTCTGTGACACTGCAGCATGTAGGAGAGGCATGGATTCAGTGACTGCAGCATGTAGGAGAGGTATGGACTCTGACATTGCAGTATGTAGGAGAGGTACAGATTCAGTGACATTGCAGTATGTAGGGAAGGTATGGATTCAGTGACTGCAGCATGTAGGAGAGGTATGGATTCAGTGACTGCAGCATGTTGGAGAGGTATGGATTCTGTGACACTGCAGCATGTAGGAGAGGCATGGATTCAGTGACTGCAGCATGTAGGAGAGGCATGGATTCTGTGACACTGCAGCATGTAGGAGAGGTATGGATTCTGTGACACTGCAGCATGTAGGAGAGGTATGGATTCTGTGACACTGCAGCATGTAGGAGAGGTATGGATTCTGTGACACTGCAGCATGTAGGAGAGGCATGGATTCAGTGACTGCAGCATGTAGGAGAGGCATGGATTCTGTGACACTGCAGCATGTAGGAGAGGCATGGATTCAGTGACTGCAGCATGTAGGAGAGGTATGGACTCTGACATTGCAGTATGTAGGAGAGGTACAGATTCAGTGACATTGCAGTATGTAGGGAAGGTATGGATTCAGTGGCATTGCAGTGTGTAGAAGAGGTATGGATTCTGCGACACTGCAGCATGTAGGAGATGGATTGGGTCTGGGCAGTCTCAGGAAGTCAGGCATCGTCTGCCCTTAGCGAATGCATGCGATCTCTCTTGGTTGTGCTCATTAGAACGCGCTCATCGCTCTGCGCATGCCTCGCTACCACAGACTTTCCTGTTCTAAAAACATGGCAGCTCAGCGTCCTGTGCTCTGCTGACGCCTCAGGCGCTCAGCTCTCTCACTGGGGTTTATTTACCTGTCCTCCGCCGGGAGATCAAACCTTGTTTTCTCTTTTCACCTACAGCACAAGACTTTTAATAAGCTCTCGAAGAAGTAAAACACCCCTCGGAGACAGATTCCTGATTCAGAACTGTGCGTTCATTTCTTCTTGAGCCGAGGTGGCTCACAGGTGTCCTCTGTTCTCTATTGCTTCAATTGACAGCGTCCTCTGCTCCTCGAGACCCTCCTGTGCCGCTACCTCAGGCAGGTGGCTCGGCCCCATGGAAATGTTGGATGACGCACAAGCATTACCTCCTCGTCCGTCTTCCTGGATGCAATCCTTACAGTTGGGACACCTCCCCTCTCTGACAGAACCAATTCCCTAGCTGAAGCCAAAAAGGTTCCGCCAAGATGGCCCCCATTACCAGGGCGCCGCCACAACACCGAAGAACGGATGGTGCACGCCCAGTTCTTTTCTTTCTGGAATTCGACCATAAACTGGAGTGTTTCCATGATGGCAGCTAAGTGTATTGTGATTTTATTGTAATTATTTGTGTTGTCATATATTGACAACCTTGAATTTTTTGTGTATTTATGCCCGCTCACCCACCTCTAGCAGCAGCGGCGGCTCACACTGGTAAGAGTGGTGCGGCTGGGTGGTGTGGGGGACGCAAAGTAACTGTTTTTATTTATTTAATATTACTTATCCCGTCGTCTGTCGACTTTCACCACCCCGCCCTGTCCCGCCCATGCCCAACACTCTTACCCATGTGAGCGTCTCCTGTATGCTTAAATGCTAGTTTTCCCCGCGGAGCGAGTCGGGGGTTATAGGCAGAGTGTGTCCTCCTCATGGTCCGACGTCGCTGTATACTCTCACGAGATTGGGTTACCTTAGAAACTGGAAAAAAGCAGGAAGTCAATCAGTTTCCTGCCTCATGTTTTTGGGCATCCAGAGAGGCCAGAATTTGAAGCATTGCCCTGGTGCTGATGCTGTGTATTAATTCTGGAGCCCTCGGAGGAGGAAGCTGGGCCTCCATCTCAGCCCTCAGTGCAGTCTTTGCAGGCCATGATTGAAGCTGCAGGAGAGGCAGCTTTTAAAGCCCAAGAGGGGCAGCCACTGCCTAAGATCTCCAGGCAAGATCTGGATGAGCCTGGAGTGGATCCTGAGGAGGAGAATCGCAGGGGGTTCAGGGGTCTGACCTGGCGGAGCTCCGGCGACACCTGAGAGAGAACCAGAGCCTCCTCTCAACCAGCACATCAGCTGATGAGGACGACCTGTGGGCCAATTTTCAGCAGGTAGAGCCCATGGTATAGGTGGGCAATTTAACGGCAATCATGTCTACTCGGGGTAATGTGGTGTCAGAGGACGCTTCTCCACCGGACTCAGTGAATAAGAAGGTAGATGGGGCAGTGAAGCGTTGTTATGCGACAGCCAATTTCTCCATTCGTGCCAACACTTAAACAACATATACCCTTCGATACCTTCTTAAAGACTTTCAGACTTTGGCTGAATGCGTGTCTGAGGGGATGGATTGTTCAAATCTTTTATCCCTCATGGAACATCAGGTCTGTTTTCTATCTGACTTATACTTTGACAATTTAAGTGCATCAGCAGATACTTCTGGGGCAGGCATTGCTGCCGGTTGGCATTTGTGGATGCGCAACTGGAAAGCGGACACTGCTCAAAAGGCTACTTTGATGCCCAAACGTTTCGGATAACAGTTAGCGGAAAATCAGTAGATAATAAGAAATTGCTGGCACCAGTCCATCCATTTTATAAAGGTTGGGGTTTTGCCTTTGAGAATGCTTTCCCTTCAGAGCAAGAGGTTCATTCCAGCCCTTTCAAGGTAGGGGTCGCAGCCGGGGCAGCCCAAATCTTGACAAATCCCTGTTTCAACCCTCCTCCACTTGGGATCTTCTCCAGTGGCGGGAGCCTTCTGGAGTTACAAGCACAATGGCAGCAGGACGTCCACTTCCAAGGGATCCAATGTGCTGCCAGGGTATTTTGAACTGCATTCAGCAGCTTCTGGACAAACAGGCAATTGTTTGTGTACCTCAGTCCGAGCAGGGACACAGGTTTTATTCCATTATCTTCTAGATGAAGAAGGTATCAGGAGACCTTCGGCCAGTGTTGGGACTAAAGGTACTAAATCACTTCCTGGGACCCCAAACATACAAGATGGCCTTTCTTCAAAGTATCTTTCCTGTTGGCAAAGGGGCAGTTGCTGGCATCTTGGGACATGTTGGTCGCGTATTTACAAGTCCCAATTTTTCCTCTCAACCAGCAATTCCTGAGGTTTTCAGTGTATGGCCAGCATTTCCAATTCCAGTCTCTCCCATTTGGCCTAGCATCAGCACCCAGAATTTTCACCAAGCTTCTGGCTCCACTGGTGTTTTTTTTACATTCTTGGGGTATTCTGGTATTCATTTATCTCGACGATTGGTTAATTGCCTCTTCTTTTCTCTCTAAGGCCTTCCAAGACAATCATGGATTTCTGCTTAACTATACCAAGTCTCACCTGGAGCCTTCCAGGTCTCTTCAGTTTATCAGAGCCCTGTTCAGGATGGACTTAGGAGAAGTCTTTCTGGCTCCTGCATGAAGACTCAAACTGATGTTGCATCTTTCAGCTCTTTTGATGCTTCCAATAGCTCCAGTAAGACTGTGACTGATGAGGGATGAGGAGATGGCATCTGCTCTGGCTCTGGTCCCTTGGAACCACCTACATCTGTGCCCCATTGTTCATCGCATTCTATGACACTGACGTTACCAAATTTGTCAAGACATGCAGTGGTGGTTGAACAGAGAAAACCTCAACAGGGGCCATCAGTTGAGTATACTCTCCTCTGTGGTCACTTCAACCGATTCCAGTGGATTGGGATTGGGACAGTCATAGTGGATTTCACTGCTCAAGGTGTTTGGGACAGGGGAGAGCCCCTTCATTCTTCCAACTGGACGGAGTTGGCTGCAGTACGGTCGCCCTGTTTCATTTCTGTCCATTGATCAAAGGTCAGGGTGTGTGTCCAGACAGACAACCCAGTGACAAGATCTTATCTGTGTCATCAAGGGGTGATGATTCCCTCCCTCTTTCTCCTTTCCTGAGATATTGGGCTGTGGTCGGAGCAGAATCTTCTCTATCTGATGGCAGCTTATCTTCCGAGGAAGGAGAATGGGTCTGCAACCAGCTCAGTGGGAAGTTTCCCTTTTCTATCCCTTTACGCCTCTTTTGCCGTGGGTTTCAAGAGATTTCACGGAGGGTCATGGCTAGATCTGTTTGTAACAGGGAGCAATGCCCTACTTCCCCACTTCTGCTCCTTGGTTCCATCTCAGAGGGCCTGAGCAATGGATGCTCTTTCGATACTCTGGCCAGGTGGTCTCCTGTATTGTTTCCCCCCATTCCCTTGATACCCAGGCTGTTACAGAGGGTAATGGCTGGCCATGCTCAGATTCTTCTGGTGGTTTTGGGGTGGTTGTGTGGTGGTTGCGAAGACCATAGTTCCCTCTTCTCTCTCAGTTGCCTGTGGGTCGGACTTTGGTGTGTACTCTTCATCCTTGTCCCTTGAGTCAACCAAACCTGGCACCATCTTCCCTACAGCGTTCAATCTGCGGGTCTGGCTGCAGAAAGGGTGGCTATTTTATTTCTTTGTCGGCACGAAGGTGCCCCTTTTCGGAGTTGCCTGGTTCTGCGTTCTTGCTGCCATCCTGAAATCTTTGAAGTTATTTACTCCCACATTGATTTACCTTAGTTTTAATTTCCCACATGTTCTTTCTTCCTTCGCTCGCGCTGCAAGTGCAGTGATTGCCGCTCCCCCTGACATGCCCTTCTCATGACGGGCTTCTTGAAGCAGCTCATCGGGCGTCCATGATAGCAAAACAAGGTTGAGGCCATTTTTATTTCCTTGTAGTGACGAAGGTGCGCCTTTTCGGAGTTGCCTGGATCTACGTTCTTGGCACCATCCTGAAATCTTTTAATACGATTATGAGGTGTTTACGCTCACATTCATTTGACTTAGTTTTAATTTACCAGTAGTCTGCCGGTACAGGGAAGCCTGTCCTCGCAGACAGAGGTTGCTGGACCTCAGTTTGTATTTTTAGTTTTTCTCACCTGTTCTTTCTTCATTCACTCGTGCTGCATGTGCGGCGATTGCCACGCCCCTCGGACACGCCCCTCTCACGACGGGCTTCTTAAGTCATCTCAAAGCACATCTGCCCAAAGGTGCTCCCAAGGCAAGCCCGTATGCATCCCTCCGTACCTGGACAACACCTACCGCCTGTTCCCCTAGCCTTTGCAATCCAGATTTACATCAGTCTCACAGCTACTCCATAGAATCACTCCTCGCCCTCAAGTCTACTGGTAAGTCAATCAACTGCCTGCCAATGAGCCCTGTAGCCCTACCTGAACCTATATCTATCTCATGTCCTACTTGTAATAGCAGTCTTGTGAATCTTAGTCCCCATACGGAGGGTAAAACCCCTGAGAAGTCTCTAAATAGAAAGAAATTAGCAGCAGAAAACCCAGTTATTACCTGCGTACTCATGAACACCAGGGGCCATATTATCAAGAACGGAGTTAACATTATCGCCGTTTTAGCGACAGGAAACTGCCGCTAAAGCGGCGACAAGGGGCTTGATAATATGCCCTGGAGAATTCCCATAGAAGCCCGGGATTGATTTCCTGGTGGCTATGTGCAGTGGCATAGCGTGGGCGGGGACACAGAAGCATGTTACACCAAGCGCAAAATTCTTAGGGGCGCAAAATGTTAACATTTTCTTAAAATCTTATAGATGTGCTTGGGGTAAGGGTCTCAATTCTGGACTGGTGGAAGGGACTCAGGAAGTGTTAACGGTCCGCCCAGGGTGGTGGCAACCCACGCTGCGCCGCTGGCTGTGTTTAGGCAGATTGGTGGGGGAATTGGGAGCCTTGCTTTCAGTATCTCCATTTATTTGTTTTTTTCCAGACAAGGTTGTGCTTCGGCCAGACCCTGGCTTCCTGCCTAAAGTTCCTTCACAGTTTCACTCTCCGAAGAACTTTGTTTTTCCGGTTTTCTTTCCCAATCCTTCTTTGGCGAAGAGGTGACTTTGCATTCTCTTGATCTTTGCAGGGCCTTGTCTGTTTATCTGTAATGTACTTCTTCCTTATGGAAAGTAGATTCACTTTTTGTTACTTTTGGTCTCCTAATAGAGGCTCCGGACCTTCTACCTCTACTATTTCTGGGTGGATTAAGTCTGAAATCATGAGAGCGTATATGGTTTCGGGTTCTGTCACTCAGGTGCAAGGACGCTCAATTAGAGAAGTGTCTACCTCTCGGGCGGTTTGTAGGGGAGCCTCCTTGAGGGATGTGTGATCATGTTTTTTCAGCAGTGGAAGCAACTTCTCACATTTTGTATGATGATAATAATCGTGTTCAGAATATAATACATCCAGTTTGTTTAAGCAACCATATGGTGCAGTTTTTTCTCTTTTATGTCTGTAAATAATCAATGGGTTACTCGTTTATTGTCTCAACCGTAAGGACTGCATCCAGGAAGACGGATGAGGAGGTAATGCGCGGGTTACTTACAGATAATCTTCATTACTCCAATTCCTGGTCTTCCTCGATGTAGTCCTGAGTCCCACCCTCCCACCCCGTGCATGGCGGTTGACTCTTTCCAGTTTAGTGTGTATTTTACTTATGTCGTTTGTGGGGTATATTACAGGATGTACATCATCAGTTCATCCCTGTTGTGGTGGCTCCTGGGTAATGGGAGCCATCTTGGAGGAACTTTTTTGGCTTCTGCTCTGGAATTTGTTCTGCCATATAAGGGAGGTGTCTCAACTGTGAGGACTGCATCCAGGAAGACGGACGAGGAGGTAATGCTTGTGCGTCATCCAACATTTCCATGGGGCCGAGCCACCTGCCTGAGGTAGCAGGAAAGGAGGGTTTGCAGGAGCAGGGGACGCTGTCAATGGAAGCAATAGAGAACAGAGGACACCTGTGAGCCACCTCGGCTCAAGAAGAATTTAAATCACAGTTCTGAATCAGGAATCTGTCTCCGAGGGGTGTTTTGCTTCTTCGAGAGCTTATTAAAAGTCTTGTGCTGTAGGGAAAATGAGAAAACAAGGTTTGATCTCCCGGCGGAGGACAGGTAAATAAACCCCAGTGAGAGAGCTGAGCGCCTGAGGCGTCAGCAGAGCACAGGACGCTGAGCTGCCATGTTTTTAGAACAGGAAAGTCTGTGGTAGCGAGGCAAGCGCAGAGCGATGAGCGCGTTCTAATGAGCACAACCAAGAGAGATCGCATGCATTCGCTAAGGGCAGACGATGCCTGACTTCCTGAGACTGCCCAGACCCAATCCATCTCCTACATGCTGCAGTGTCACAGAATCCATGCCTCTCCTACATGCTGCAGTGTCACAGAATCCATACCTCTCCAACATGCTGCAGTCACTGAATCCATACCTCTCCTACATGCTGCAGTCACTGAATCCATACCTTCCCTACATACTGCAATGTCACTGAATCTGTACCTCTCCTACATACTGCAATGTCAGAGTCCATACCTCTCCTACATGCTGCAGTGTCGCAGAATCTATGCCTCGCCTACACACTACAGTGTTACTGAATCCAAACATTTCCCACATGCACAGGGCCCCCTCACCTGAGCCTGAAAGTCTCACTGACCCCCTTCCCTGAGGCTGAATAGGAAAAAAAGGGTAGGGGGTCGTGCCAGACCGAGCCTATAAATGCCTTGGAGACCCCATCCTCATGGGTCGATAATATTTAAAAAGGGGAGGGGACAAATAGCCCCCCATCCCCGAGCCTGCAAAGGCCCCAGGGCCCCATCCCCCGGCTGAGTAAAATTTAAAAGGAGGCTCTGCAGCCACCTTCCCTGAGAGTGTTAAGTCCCCGGGGGCTGGGCATCCCCTCCCTTTAATTAAATAAAACTGCCACAGGGGAATGGGGTCCCTGGGGCCATAAAGGTTAAATGAGGGGGGCCTCCCCAATATTGTGTTTTGAAAAGGATTACTGGCTCCTGCCAGCACCCGTGATGGGTGGGGAGCCTTTGGAGCAGCGGGGGCCCTGGGCCTCCCCCTGTGGCCTCCACCAAAAAAACAAGAGTTTGGATGTCACCGGGACACCCAAACTAAATGGGAAAAAAATAATTATAATAATGAGTGTAAGGACCTGCTCATTAGTTATTCACTGCTCGTAGGATAAGAGTGCCCCATAATGCTCCAGGGCATTTAAAAATAACATATTCTTATGTTTTTGGTGGCCTTAGAAGAAGCAGGGGCTCCACCAAGCATTTTTTAATGTTGAGGTTTGCTACAGGAAGTGAAGCACCGCCCCACCGCACCCCGACAACATTCAAAAAGTCTCTTGGGTCATTAAAGGTCATGATCCCAGGAGAACTTACCATGTTTTTTTGTTTAAGTCCTCCGAGCTAGAGCTCTATGCTCTTCAGCTAGAGTGCAAGGCCCCCTTATGGTTGTTTTTAAGATTGCATGTTGTGGGCAGAAAAATGTTCAAAGAAAGTCATAAAGTGTTGGTTTTATTGAAAAAAGGAAGCACATTTGAGTCTCTCTTTTAACATTTTTCAGCCCACAAAATGCTATCGTAAAACCAATGTTAAAAGAAAGACTCTCAGACATGTTGATTTATTTTATATTAAAACTTTATTAAATATTTTATAATAATCATTCTCATTGAACACTGCATTGTGTGACTTACTGAAATATACATTTGATTAAAAATATTGGTGAAAGAAGATAGATCTGCTTTATATATATTGATATGCTCACCCTTTGATAAAGTCAATAGGCCCACTTTTCAGACCAGGCATCGGAGTAGTGAAGATTACCAGTAAGCAACTGAGGCAATATTTGGTTAGAACTGCATTAGATCAGGCATGGTTGAGCACAGTGTGTGCGTGACCGATGCCAGAATTTGTAGGGCAGCCGGTAAAATAGAATTTTGCCTTTTGGAGTGTTCCACACACACTGAAAAAAATTAATATGTTCAGGCCTTGTTTCAGTTTTTTGATGCCACTACCGGCTCACGCCTTTTTTCCTTTAACGAAGTGCTGATCCTTAAACCAGGAGACGCTGCTTATCATCACAAAAAGGAGGGTCGATAGTGGATTTCACTAGCCAAATCTGAGTTGAGTTATCAGTCACTCTTATTACAGATGTAGGAGGGTGCCAAAATCAAGTTACTCATGACAAATCATTCAATTAAAAAAATATAGGCTACGAGGTTAATAAATATTTCCAAGTACGCACTAGGACAAAGTAGCGGCTTTATGTGGTCTGGGCAACTATCGACCCAAACTCAGGTCAGGATCTTCCTAGTTACTGGAAATCACAGGTTGTTTCTTCTTGTAGCTCAGTACGGTCACCTGGAGATGTGTCGAGCAATCAAGTAATGAAAGGATGGTGTCACAGGACACCAAGGACTGTAAGACAGACTAACTTGGTGTAGGTCATGACATTGACGTGGCCAACAGTCCTCTCGCCCTGCTCCATTGGTCAGCAGTACTACCAACAAAGGACAGATGGCCGCACTTCTCCCTAGTGCGGTATACTGGCAGAAGGAGAAGGCTGGTCCTTGGTGATCCAAAAGGGTCAGTATAGAGACCATATTCCGCCTGGAAGGGCTCTTCACAGGTGCCTCAAAGTCTTCTGCAGCCTTCAAAAGAACTGCTCTTGCCCTGCACAGATAAGAGTTTTCTAAACAAATCCTTGAAGACTCAACTCGTCTTCCCATATCATGTCATGCGATATGCCTATGGCAAACTGATATTGGTAAATTCTATAAGCCCCTCCAGCAGCGGGTTGCGTGCGATTTTGGGTGGGTCATGAAAGTTCGAGCTATGAATGAAGATGCCTTTAAATTCTGTATTTATTTTAAATTCTGTATTTATTTTGTCATATTTATCTGCTTTAAAGACAGAAGTCAGATGTTAGGCTATGCCTTCTGACAAATTGCTGCTTATTCTTTTAATATGGGACTGGTATTTACTTGTTTGTCTCTGACTGCAAATTGTGGGAGTTTTTCAAGTGAATTGTGTGACAATCTTGCTGGAGTACCGGGAGTATGAAAGGAAAGGCTTGAAGGATGTCTTGTTATTTGCAACACACAACAAAATGTAAATACCTGTAAATGAACTGTATGCATTCAGCAGTAAGGAAACCTAAATGAATCACAATTGTTTTCCTACTTCAGACGTGTGCCGGAAATCGAGGTTTTAATAGGTTCAAAACCAGTGGCGGCTCACAGAGGTAACGCTGTGGGGCCGTGAGGCGGGGCGGGCTGGGGCTGGGTGGGGGTGTAGTGGAGCCTGACATATGACAGCAGATATTTATTCATTTATTTACGTTCACCTTTGCCGTCGTATGTCGGACTCCACTACCCCCCCCCCCAACCAGCCCCGACCCCGCCCCGCTTCACCGCCCACAGCGTTACCTCTGCTAGACGCCACTGTTCAAAACAAATCAAGGCACTTAACTTGGTGATGCACACACAATAAATGTTCACAGAAGCCCGATTTGCACACATTATTATTTGTGTGCTGTTTACTTTTATCAATAAAACTGTGTGTCTGTGCAAAGTTAGTGGCCATTTCAATGGAAAATGTGCTGTCCATAAATGAGAATGCACTACCACAAATCTACATTAAAAAATCCCCCCTCCTCATGTCCACTTTA
This sequence comes from Triturus cristatus, assembly GCF_964204655.1. NCBI lineage: Eukaryota > Metazoa > Chordata > Amphibia > Caudata > Salamandridae > Triturus > Triturus cristatus. The sequence continues at coordinate 1,805,179,751 of NC_140589.1, forward strand.
AGAGTAGCGAATGTTTGTCATTCTAAAAAATGGGTCATGGTTCTCAAACATTTGGGAACCACTGCCCAATCATGGGAGCAAAGAGACAATGAAGGAGCAAGAAGGAGACAGCATGCAAGTACAGTGGCCCAACAGGGACAAGTCAAAACGGAATCCCTCAACGCCTGTACCTTTTCTGCAGCTGACATAGAAAGCGGGGGAGGATGAAGCAGATGGGAAAGACAAGCACGTGGAAGGAGCTTCGGGTAAGAAAAGAGTCAAATAATTGTATTACCGGGCCGCATGTAAATAATGCCGAGCCATGAACGTAGAGGAAGTGACGTACTGTATCCTCGGTTACATTCAGGATATGACATCAAATATTGGACACTTTTTTTAGAGCTATCATTACCCCAATCGATAGGGATGTGCCCCCTTAGAGTTCGGCAGACTAAAGCAGTGTTTAACCCAACCAAACAACCTAAACATGTCAGAAGAGAAAAGGGGGGGGGCGTGGCTTGGGCAAGATGGCCGATCGGACCTAATCCGAGTCGGCTCCCGTGCCACCCTGGTGTTACCCCAGTTGCTGAGCTGTCCCAGGGCTCCCAGGCGGCCCTGCCATCCTTCGGATGCCATGATTAATAGCTGGGCGCGCGTTGGTATGGGCAGGGCTGGCTTCCTGGCCGTTTGAAGCGCCCGCCGCCCGCCAAGTACAGCCGCGGCTGAGTTCCGCAAAATGGCAGCCCCCGGAGACGTGACCGCGATGCCCGCCTGATGAAGCCGAGCCGGCGGGGAATGGAACTCGACAGGCAGCCCTACCTTCCACTGGGTGCCTCCATTGCAGACCGGGCACAGGGGGGCAAGCTCCGGGCCGATCATCTGCCCGCCTGAGGCTCCCGCAGAACGACGAGCAGCGCAGCGGCCGAGATCCGCAACATGGCGGCCCCCAGTGATGCGGCTGCGTTGGCGGCCTGCCGGAGCACTACCGGCGAGGTGTAAAGTGGGGATCCCTCTCTGCTTGGTGTTGGTGGCGCTGGAGCGGCTGCGGCTGCGGGGGCGGAGCTCTCTTCGCGGCGGTGTCTGGGACCCTGTCCGACGGGTCGGCTGGAGGAGACGTCCCGGCCCAACGAGTGAGTGACGCGACCTCCCCTGGAGAGTGAGGGGGGCATCATCTGGGCGCAAACGGACTCCCCACACTGCGTGCCTTCCCCCGGGGGGATAACGGAGGCCTTCGGCAGGGGGCGCACACTTCCCAGCCTTGGAGTGGAGGAGACCTAGCTCGGCGGAGGGGACAGTAGCCGTGCTTTCCTCACGGGCCGCCCGGGGAAGCTCCGGAGACCGTGCAGTGGCGGACGAGACTTCGGCGAGGGGGCCCAACAGCAAACGACGCACAACTACAGAGCGGTCAGGAGGCCGGGGTGCTGCTGGGGGCCCATCAGTGAACGCCACATTCCCTGCGGTGGAGGCCCTATCACCGCTGCGCCCACCTATAGCGACCAGTGCAGCGCCACGCGATATTTGCGCTCCTGCCAGGGGGCGCCGTCTTTCACTGGGTGAGCATGGTGCCCGGACGGGGGAAGCCCTATGCCTGCTAAGAGGGGACAGGTCAAACGAAACGCCTCAGTGACCACCTTCTTCACCCCAGCGGATAAGAGATTTTCCGGGGCACCGGCCGACCCGTCGGGGGCAATAACGCTGACCAAGGAGGACCTCCTGTCCTCTCTGAGAGACTTCAAGGCCGAACTATGGGCGGAGTTAAGCCGGGATGTACAGCATTCCATCGACCAGCTGCGCTCAGACCTTCAGGACAAACTGTCCGGCCTCCGACAGGATGTCGACGCGGTGGGCGTGCGGGTGCTGGATCTGGAGGCTCAACAACAGGACCTGGGCGGCAGATCCTTGGATCATTCGCGACAGATCCAGGCCCTCCAAGAACAATTAACACAGACGCAGCTCAAAGCCGAGGACCTGGAAAACCGTACCCGGCGCGATAACATCCGCGTGCGCCACCTGGAGGAGCGGGCGGAGGGCCCCGATCTCGAGGCCTTCTTGGAGGGCCTTTTTGCGGAGGTGGTGAAGCCACAAATTCTAAAAATCAAGCTCGACAGGGCGCACAGGGTCGGCTTCCTGGCGCCAGGTGACAGAAGGCGGCGGCCGAGGGACATTCTAGCTAAATTCCACTCCTACAAAGTCAAGGAGGCAGTCCTGGCGGCGGCCAGATCGTCCTCGGAGGTCTCGTTTCAAGGCTTTACGTGTTCATTGTTTCAGGACCTGTCCCCGGCTACACTGGCGAGATGACAATCCTTTAGGCCACTGACAGCCAAGCTGAGAGCTGAGCGCATCAGATACAGGTGGACCTTCCCTTTTGGCCTATCTTTTGAATACAAAAACAAGCAGCGTTGTGGACCTCGCGGCCGGCCGGGCCTTGTTGGGACTCTCCCCCTCGGGGGACGTGCAGGAGGATGCGGGAGACACGGCGGCCGGCGGCTCTGGGGCGATGGCCGGGGAGTGGGCCACGGTGGGTCGCTCTCCTCCCCGTTGATTCCCTGTGGGAAGCTGCCCTGAGGAGGATTTCACTACAGGGGGAGATCCTGTGTGGCTGGTGCAGACCCTGCCGGCCCCACGTAGCGGATACACCGCCGGGGGTTGATACCGGTAATGGAGGAAGGGCCACTCTGAGTAGCTGCTTCTATGAACCTGCATCGTTTGGGGCCTGGGTTCAGCACTTTTGGATGTTTTCATCTTTCTTTTTCTCTTTTAGATTTATGCAACCGGGGTGAGGGTGGGCGGGTTGTCACGGCCCTCCGAGACCTTTGCTCCCAGATGGTATGTGATATTGGGGTTCTTCAGATGTTTCTTTTTCTCTTTTCTTTCTCTTCTACCTATCTTTTTCTCTTTTTGTCTAGGAGAGTGGGGGGATCTTCGCGGGGGGTGGAGTGGGACGGGGGAGGGGGGGGAACAGGCTTTGAGATTTGCTTGTGCCAGGGAACTGCTACCAGACCCATGATGGCTTTGTCCATAGGTTCATGGAATGTGCAAGGGCTTAATTCTCCCCAGAAACGCCAGAGGGTGCTGAAATACATCTACGACCACCACCTGGACATAGTTGCACTCCAAGAAACACACCTTAGCAAGGGGGATGAGCATAGGCTGCAACATAGGTCATACCCACTCATATACAGCTCCTCAGCCACCACTAAGCATCGGGGAGTGGTGTTGATGTTCCATAGCGGGGTGAAGTTCCAACCCTTAGATGTGCACTCCGACAGGGAGGGGAGATGGGTGATGGTGAAGGGGATTATCAGGGGTCAGAAATGTACTTTTACCGCAATATACGCACCAAACACGGGCCAGGCGGGGTTTCTGTCCACCATTTGCACAAAATTGGAGCAGTTTGCGGAGGGCTCAGTCGTCCTGTTGGGGGACTTTAATCCTGTATGGCAAGCGGACCTTGACAGTTCTAACGCGCGGAGGGCGGAATCGGGTTCATTCTCCCCTGCCACCAAACAGCGCTTTTCGGACCTTGGCCTCTGCGATGCATGGCACACACTACACTCCTCAAAAGATTATACCCATTTTTTGCATGTCCATCAATCCTACTCCCGTCTTGATTACATTTTCGTTAATCGTTTTTTGTTGCGGTCTATGAGAGACGCTCAGATTCTCCCCCTTTCCGTCTCTGACCATAGCCTCGTTATGGTCACCCTCCATTGGGATGGCCCACGGGATCGCCAACCTAAGTGGTACTTTCCCGCCTCTCTCACTAGAGACATTGTGCTGCGCCAATCGCTACGAGAGGCCATTGAGGAATTCTTTGCCCCTAATGATACAGAGGCAACATCGGAGCTGACCCGGTGGGACGCCTTTAAGGCGGTACTTAGGGGCAAATGCATCGCACTTAACTCTGCGCTCAACCGTCAGAGAGCAGCTGAGCGTGAACGATTGGAAGCGGAGCTGGTGGCTGCAGAGCAGGTCCATAAGGCCAAGCCCTCCCGCATTACCTTACGGTCCCTTACGGCTTTAAGGAGCAACCTGAAGGCGATATACACAAACAGGGCCGAACTCACTCTCTTGCGCCTGCGCCAAACCTCATATGCGCAGGGGAATAAAATTGGGAGACATCTGGCCCGGCAGCTCCGCGTTAAAAGGGACAAAGACTATATAGAGGGGGTACGAGACACTACAGACACGGTCATACACTCCGATAAAGGGATCCTTCTACAACCAGCTGTATACCTCCGACTCTCTTGAGGCCCCAGCGCAGCATGAGTATTTGCAAGGTCTGTCACTACCCAAGGTCGCCGCCTCTACCAATGAAGAGCTCTGTGCCCCCATCTCGTTAGAAGAGGTCACCAAAGCCATTATGGCGCTCAAACTCAACAAAGCGCCGGGGCCAGATGGCCTCACAGCCCTCTTTTATCGCACTTTCGCGCCAGACCTGGCCCCGTGCCTGCAATCTCTTTTTAACGTCATAATCGCCCAGGGTGCGGTTTCGCCTTCCATGGTGAAGGCTGTCATTACGGTCATCCCGAAACCGGGGAAACGCAAGGATCAGTGTTCCTCCTATCGCCCTATCGTGCTATTGAACTTAGACGCTAAATTGTACTCCGCTATCCTGGCTGCTAGGCTCAATCCCCTTATGGCAGCATTGATACACCCCGATCAATCGGGATTTATTCCATGAAGGCAAACTCACGATAACACGCGCCGTATTGTACATCTGATAGAAAAAACCTCCAAAAGGTGCATGCCGGCTCTCCTAGTCGGTCTGGATGCTGAAAAAGCGTTCGACCGGGTGGATTGGGGATTCTTATTCTCCACCATGCGGCAGATGGGCTTTGCTGATTCATTCATTGCTATGATTCAGGCCAATTATCGGAATCCCACCTCGCGCGTCCAAGTCAACGGGACTTGTTCGGCTCCTTTTACCCTTTCTAGAGGCACGAGGCAGGGTTGCCCCCTTTCCCCCCTTTTGTTTGCCTTAGAACCCCCTGCGCTGGCCATACGTCATAACCCGCAGATATCGGGCATTCCATTTGCGGGGGAGGAACACAAGATATCCCTTTTTGCGGACAACGTTCTCCTCTCTCTCACTCAACCATCTACGTCACTCCCGACTCTTCATGAAGAGCTGCAGCGCTTCGAACGGGTAGCGGGGTTCAAGGTAAATTTAGAAAAATCCTATATTATAAACCTTACGATACCCAAGGAAGAGCTCCCGAGGCTCCAACAGAGCACAACTTTCCAATGGGCGACTAAATCACTCCAATACCTGGGCGTTCGGCTTACTCCGTTAGTGGAGGATTTGTATAAGGCTAATTTCCCCCCCCCCCTTCTTACTCATATTAAGGCTGATCTAGCGCGCTGGAAACCGCTATTTATCTCTTGGTTGGGGCGCATACACTCGCTTAAAATGACGGTCTTGCCGAAGCTGCTCCATTTATTTCAGGCCCTCCCCATTGAGGTCCCCCTCTCCTTCTTCTCGACCATGCACTCTCTCTGTTCCCGTTATATCTGGCAGGGAGGGAGAGCCCGCCTGTCGTATTCCCTGTTACGGAGGCCCCGCTCTGCGAGCGGAGCGGGTCTTCCCGACTTCCACCTCTACTATAAGGCGGCACAGCTGCGGGTGCTGGTTGCATGGTCTAAAAGAGAGTCAGATAAACATTGGTTACATATGGATAGGTCGGTTGCGGGACAGACAATCTGGGACCTGGTATGGCGCTCCAAGCACGATAGGTCGGATAACACGTACATTAGTACGCCCACTAGAACGACACTACGGTTCTGGGATACTATCTCACAGGATGATCGATGGACCACTTTCCCTTCCCCTCACACCCCCATCCATGGGCATGCGGCCTTTCCCCCGGCGTTCACCAGAGGGCCATTCACCGCCTTGGAGAAGGGGGGTTGCTTAATGATTGGACATTTACTTAGAGGCACTAGGATGATGACATTCTCGGAATGCAGGACTGACTTTAGCCTCCCGCAGACTGAACACTACAGATATCTCCAATTGCTACACTGGCTCCAGTCGCCCGCAATGCAGGTGGCGATCAACAGGCCCCAGAACCCGTTTGAAAAATTCATACGATCTACCACCACCATGAAGGGGGCAATTACTTTCCTATACAGTCATCTTCTGGCCACTGTGGTCTCACCGACCCCACGATTCAAGGTTAAATGGGAGGAGGTGGTGGATAGGCCTATTGAAGAGCGGGAGTGGGAGGCCCTATGGTCCGACATCACAAAACACAACCACTCGATAGAACTAAGGGAAGCACACACAAAAGTGATGGTGGATTGGTACCTATACCCGGCTAAACTGAGGCGCATATTCCCGGGCTCCTCTGACCGGTGCTGGAGAGGGTGCGGGTTGCTGGGGGACTTTCAACACATCTGGTGGACCTGTCCGACTATTCGCCCATTCTGGGAAGAGATACTGGCGCAAATCAAGACTATGCTGGGCTACCCGATCCCCACCTCCATTGAGGCTGCGCTATTGGGCCTTCGAGACCCCTCCCTGCGCTACCAAACCCGAGCAGATAAGGCCGTTATCTGGCTGTGCCTAGGGGCAGCGAAAGTGGCTATCGCCGCCAACTGGAAGAAACAGGCGGCCCCCACGGCCTCGATGTGGCATTCCCGCCTCTGGAGGCTTCTGAGTTTAGAGAGAATGGCGGATATTTTTAGGGATGACTACGCTGCATTCAAGCTCAAATGGGGACCGTTGGTGACATTCCTCTCTCAGGGTCTACCGGTGGCTGTTTGCCCGCCCCATGTTAGAGGGTTGCGTCTGTTCCGATTGTAGCCCGCTGAAGCCACTACTGGTGGGTCCCCGTGGTAGTTCATTTCACAGTCACTATGCCACCTAGATGAGGCGTTGCCCTAACCCCGCCCTTGCTGGGTCCGTCTCCAGTCCTGGGCCTCCGGGTTCCCTCCCCGGGTCTCTCCTCTTTCTCTCTCTCTATCGCTCTCGCTTTTCTTTCTGTTCTCTCTCTCTTTTCTTTAACTGGGTACGAGGGGTGGGTTTTTTTTTTTGGGGTGTTGGGTTTCCTATAAAACGAGTTTGATGTGCCATGACGCGGAGGCTGCGGCTTGAATGGACACTTCCTCTCCACATAGACTGCGGATACCGGACTACCAGACTCTAGGTATTGCCCATTGGGGGTCTCCAGGGCATAGTTTTAGGGCGTGCTTCGCCTCCTCTTTCGCACTACTGTATCCCTACATTAGCGTATGTTGTTATTGCTGAAGCTCGCCTTTTCCACGTCCGGGTCTGGGTTTGTACTTTTTTCTCTCCTAATCATTACTTGCAAGTCCATTCCGTTGTGTTACAGATGTCATGGTTTGTACTTTGTTTCTGTTGCTAATAAACACAATTTTGACAAAAAAAGAAGAGAAATAGGGGCAGATGAAAAAGTCCCATATTTCTTTTCACGGGCTGAAGAGAAGGCCTGTCAAGGATAGCTTAAACGAAGTATATCACGGCTCTAATAATAGTAATTTACTGTTTAAGTACACTTACACACTAAATTTCACTTGCAACCACAGTTTTGAGGCACTATAAATAGCAGGTGTTATCATTGTATTACTGTTAGCCAATAGCCAGGTTATTTGGCATCCATTCATCCGCCTCAGAAGGATGAAGTGCTGGATCAGCCCTGCCTGGATTCAAGCCAGTCATCTGCAGGTCAGACGTAGATGTCAGCAATGAGGAAAATTCAGAGCTTTGAGACAGTCTGGTTGAGATGTAATAAAGGAGCCCATCGCACCGAGGACATCACTAGAGCATAGATTGAGAGAGGGAAATCTCTGACGTCTACAGTTTATCTGTCAGCAGCCCTCTAACATCTCCTCTTTCAAACAATTCTTAATAAAAGCGGGTACCTTGGAATGTGACTGACAGCGTGGAGAGATGTACTGTGCTTTATGCCCCAGACAATAGGATACAGCTATGCTTCAACAATGGGTTGCTTAGAAGCATGCATGCCTCGTATGCAAACCTGTAATTTCCGCATTACAGTATAATTATAATTGTGACATCACTACCACCCTGTAACCAGAGGCGTACCTCCCTCACTCTTCTGAAATCATTTTTTACAGTTGTAGAGTATTTTTCCTTATGATAGCACTAGTGTGACGCAAGCACTATGCTGTCCCCACCCAGATTGTGGAAATATCTGGTCGGGAGTGTATGGGGTTTATTTAGAGTTTGGTAGACAGGGTACTCCGTCAATAACACGGCAGATGTCCTGTCCGCAGTACTACAAGTGCATGGTAGTCAATGGCGCCCTAAATATGCAGATGAAACACCCGTGCAGTGGTGCCGGAACAATTTTCAGAGTGGGGGTGCTGCCACCAATGTTACATCACTGAAGTTACAGGGAGTGTGAAAAATCCACACGTCACACAAGAAGAAATGCAGCAAATGTATGTAGCAGGAGAGCGGTAAGTGTGTGGTATGCAGCCAGAGGTATATTTTGAAGGACACTGTTGCAAATGTATTATTAAAGTATAATGTGGTAGGGTCTTTACACAGAATATTGTAACCAAAGATTTTGTTGGATAAAATATTGTGTCAAGAATATCGAGGACAAAAATATTGTGAAGGTAAGTTTCTATAGGTAAGAAAAGTGTTATTATATATAACCCCACATATATGTGTCTTGATGATACATATATCTTCAAGGTACGTAGATGTGGAGTTAAATCTATACTTAGTATTGACACTATTTTGGTCCTCAATTTTTTAGACACGATATTCTGTCCAAACAATATTTTTGGTTCTGATATTCTGTCAGTGATCGAAGGTAGCGCACTTTCCATTGAAATGGCTACTAAATTTGCACACACACAGAGTTTTAGTAATAAAGCTATTCAGTATACAAACAATAATGTGTGGAAATCAGGTTTCACTAAATATTTAATTTGTGCATCACTAAGTGTATTGATTTGTTTTCAGCCAATTAAACTCTTTGTTTCCACCATTCTTAAAATTTTTTAAAAAATGTGCCACATGCTTCATTTGTGCTTTTCTAACTGCTAATATAGTCTGAATTATGTGTGCAGTACATTTACAGGTGTTTACATTTTTTGGTGTAAGAACAAAATTACACCTTACAGCCTTTCCTTTCACAAATACACTCAGCAAGATTGTCACATACTTCACTTTACAAAACCCTTCCCTTTGCAGACAGTGAAAAAAAAGTAAACTCCAGTCTCCATGTTAAAATGATAAGCAGCAGTTTGACAGAAGACATAGCCTGACATTTGACCTCAGTCGGTGAAAGCAGAGCAAAAGTAAATGTAAAGACATCTGCATTGCTTCTTCACCTTCTGAACTCCAGCATGGTTATTTGGGGTGCTGCAGCACCCCAGCACCCTTACTTCCAGCACCTATGTATGACCTGGCGTGCAAGTTCTAGGGCCTGCTGCTACAGCCAGCCTAGAAGGTGAGCAGTAACAACAACTGGCACTTGTACTGATGCTTGAGCTACTGCTACAACTGGTGCCAATGCAGTGCTTAATTTGAGCCGGTGGGTTCCGGTGCTCAGCACCGGCACCTAATCATCAACACCAGAGCTTTTCATGAGCACCAGTTAAGGATGCATTCATTTATTAATGGTGAGCAAAGTGATTTGCACAGAATCACAGGATGTTGAGCCGACGCTGAGACTCAAACCAGGTTCCCCAGCTCCAAAGTCGGCAGCTCTGGCCATTACCCCACATGCTCTCCCCATTTTCATGGTTAATAGTAGCTTCTGTTTTAGGGCGAGCTAATAGGAGAAATGGGCGGGCGCAAGCTGCCTCCTGACGAGAGCTCTGGCACTTATTTATTTTAATTAACCACTGTGCAAATGAGAAGTTTAGCACAAATTGCACTGCATGGGTGGCAACCACCACATTTTACCGGGTGGCAATTCCTCTGGTAAACTTGCGTGCAGGGGGCAACAGTAGGTAACTAGCCACTGGCTACCATTTGTACACCTTACTGCTCACGTCTTGACACTGGCACACAAAAAAGGTCTCGAAGCAAAGATTGATGGGGTTTGCAGCTGGTAGCACAGGATGGGTTTGAACTGTAAAAGGGATGACTGACTTGTCTGCACTCTTTATCCTTTAAGTTTCTTTCCTTGAGAATTCAGTGCCATTAGCCCATAATGAGCCAATTATGACAGGTCTTTATTCATTGACTGCTGGGGCTCAGCACAGGAGAGCAACAGTTCATCTGCACGTCACCACACATTAAACATCTAAGTCGGCTTTAAAAATGACAGATTAATTCCTTAAAATATGTCGGCAATCAATTGCAGGCTGCCTAGTCGTGTTTTATTACACAGTACAGGTGTCACTTTTATTCCAGATATCTGCAACATACAGTTTTTTTTAATTAATGGATCAAAATACCCAGTTTGTAAAAGTGAGGTGAAAGGTGCTGATATGGCCATGTATTATACGACATAAAGTGCCATATGTAACAAACATTGGCAAAGTCAATAGGTCTGGACTCTTTTAGGTGATTTTTGTTCTTTGTCGTTAATGGCTGTACGTCGCTTGCCATGTGTGAATGCGCATGCTGATAGCATGCATGCAGGTACGCACATACAAGCAGAAAGCATACACAGAGATACACATCCAGTCAGACAACACACATAAAGGCACAAGTGAACTCTAACAACACATAAGGATGCATAACTGAAGTGACCCAGGACAGAATGAAACATGAATGTCTCGTGGCACTAATGCGTATCCGGCCACAAGATCATAAGCCATGGCGAGTGCATTCAAGGGAAGATACAACTCTCAGGATCAAAATTCAATGTCTGTATCTGGTATTTGTATAGCACAAGCCCAGCTGAAAGTCAGAGAAGATCTACTGGGTGAAAGGGGAGAGGAGTTGGCCTAACAGCTAGGGCTGTCGACCTCACATCTGGGGAACCGGGTTCGAGTCTCGGCAAGGACACACAACATCCTGTGACTCTGGGCAAATCACTTAGGGGCATATTATCAAGCAGGGCGTTAAAATTATCGCCGCTTTAGCGGCAGAAAACTGCCGCTAAAGCAGCGATAATGGGCTTGATAATATGCCGCAGAGAATTCCCATAGAAGCCCATGTTGACACCAGAACATAATTTTAACGCCGTTTCTTGATAATATGCCCCCAAATCTCCCTGTGCCTAACAAAAATGAATGTGTCCACATGTAACGCAACTGGTGCTCATGTAAAGTGCTCTGATACCTTCAGGTCAAGTTTGGGCTATATAAAACTCCATTAAAAAAAGATAAAGACTCAGTGATTGGAGGGGGTAGCAGGGATCAAAGAGCGAGAATGGGCTGTGGCTGCCTCATGATGTAGTGTTCTTTAATGAGAGGCGTCTTCAGTTCTTTCCTCAATGGGGGCAGAGTTGGGGAGGTCCCTGTGGATACAGGAAAGTCCCTTCAGTATTGTGCATAGATTGATGAAGAAGGCATGCTGCCTTGCTTTATTTTTTTTTCCGCTCTTATTTGTCTCCAGTCTAATGGTGCTCTGGCTGCAGGTGCCCCAAGAGATAAAAGAGACAGTAAGCTTGTCAACCAGGTAGGGTGCGGTGCTGGTCGTGATGGCTTTGAAGATAATGGGTCCGACACACAAAGGGACTCACGACTTGTAAAGTTACGAGTGCAGAGTCTTCGCACTCATTGCGGAGTCTCCACACTGAGCACTGCAGTGCGGAGATTCCTGTCACGAGTGTGGAGACCGCCAAAGTCTCCGAACTCGTAACTTTACGAGTCATATGTCCCTTTGTGAATCGGGCCTAGTGTGTCTGGTTTTGAAGCTGGTGTGCACTGGCAAGGAAGCCAATAGTGTGCTAGAAGGGTGGAGGCGATGTGGTTGTAGTACATGCTGCACTGTGTACGATGCCCTTTAGGTGGGCCGGTGTGGAGTCTTGGGCCGTGGAGCACGGTGTTGCAAACATCCAGATGCAATAGTATGAGGTCTTGAACATGGGGTGAAGGCCAGTTCATACTCAAGATTTGGGGGGAGTCACATTTCACTTTCTTTAGTAGAGAGAGCTGGTACCACCAGTCATATGTTTTTTTGCCAATGTGTTCCATGAGGTTGAGGTCAGTACCCAGGGAGTTGGTCAAAAGGTGTGGTTGCAATCCGTCCAAGTTCACATTACTGAGTTATGTCTGGAAGGAGCAGCAACTGCACATAAACAAGATAAACAATCCCCAGTGCCTGGAATGGAGGAAGAAGAGCTTGGTGCACATGGTGTGTATGAGCAATGTCCTGCGCATAAAAAGGAGCAGCGCTCCGTGCACAAGACGAGCATTAACATTGTCCATTGTCTAGGAGAGGATGTGGCCTAACGGCTGAGCAGTCGACCTCGAAGCTGGGGAACCGTGTTCGAGTCTCGTCAGGGACGCTCAACATCCTGTGATTCTGGGCAAATCACTTAATCTCCCTGTGCCTAACAAAAATTAATGTGTCCATTGGTAGCAAAACTGGTGCGCGTGTAAAAGCGCTCTGATACCTGAATTCGCGGGTCTAGTTCGCGCTATATAAAACTCTAAAAAACATGGCATCCAAGAAGTAAATCTTAATTAATGATCAGCTCATTCTTGTGATGGTGCATTAATCAGTGCACATGGCCAGAGTGTACAGTGTTGTGTGCATTGAAAGACAGGGGCAGCACTGAATGCCCAGGATCAGTACAAACATGATAGAGCATCCAATCGAAGAAGCTGCACTCAGCGAATAATAACCAATCAAGAGACCAGAGGGCGTCATTCAAAGAAGATCATAAGTAATACTTCACCCAAGAAATGCTCAACAGCATCATCAAAGCCCAGCATGCTGAAGAGAAAACCAGCCCTTGGTGCAGATGGTTTGCGAGGGCATCCGATGGAAAGAGCACACACGGCGACAATAAAGAGTACCGAGAGCATCCAATGGAAGGAGAGCACACGGCGACAATAAAGCGAACCAGGGACATCCAACGTAGGGAGCGCACATGGTCACAAGAAAGAGAACCCGAGCATCCAACAAGAGAAGAGCACATCGCCACAATAAAGAGAACCAAGAGCATCCAATGGAAGGAGAGCACACGGCGACAATAAAGAGAACTAGGGACAACCAATGGAAGGAGAGCACACAGTGACAATAAAGAGAACCAGGGACAACTAATGGAAGGAGAGCACACAGTGACAATAAAGAGAACCAGGGACAACCAATGGAAGGAGAGCACACGTCGACAATAAAGAAAACCAGGGACAACCAATGCAATAAGAGCACACGGCGACAATAAAGAGAACCAGGGACAACCAATGGAGGGAGAGCACACGGCGACAATAAAGAGAACCAGGGACAACCAATGGAAGGAGAGCACACGGCGACAATAAAGAGAACCAGAGACATCCAATGGAAGGAGCGCACATTTGCACAATAAAGATAACTGAGAGCATCCAACGTAAGGAGAGCACACAGCGACAATAAAGAGAACCAGGGACAACCAATGGAAGGAGAGCACACTGCGACAATAAAGAGAACCAGGGACAACCAATGGACAACCAATGGAAGGAGAGCACACAGCGACAATAAAGAGAACCAGGGACAACCAATGGAAGGAGAGCACACGGCGACAATAAAGAGAATCAGGGACAACCAATGGAAGGAGAGCACACGGCGACAATAAAGAGAACCAGGGAAATCCAATAGAAGGAGAGCACATAGCGACAATAAAGAGAACCAGGGACATCCAACGTAGGGAGCGCACATGGTCACAAGAAAGAGAACCCGAGCATTCCAACAGGAGGAGAGCACATGGCCACAATAAAGAGAACCGCGAGCATCCAATGGAAGGAGCGCACATGGGGACAATAAAGAGAACCAGAGACATCCAATGGAAGGAGAGCACACATGATGACAATATAGAGAAGCAAGAGCATCTAATGTAAGGACCGCACATGGTCACAAAAAAGAGAACCAAGAGCATCCAACGTAAGGAGAGCACATTACCACAATAAAGAGAACCAAGAACATCGGATAGAAGGAGCGCACATGGGGACAATAAAGAGAACCGAGGGTATCCAATAGAAGGAGCTCACATGGTCACAATAAAGAGAACCAGGGACATTCAATAGAAGGAGCGCACATGGTAACAATAAAGAGAACCAAGAGCATCTAACGTAAGGAGCGCACATGGCCATGATAAAGAAAACCAAGAGCACACAACATAAGAAGCACATATAGCGACAATAAAGAGAACAGAGCGCATCCAATGGAAGGAGCGCACATGGTCACAATAAGGAGAGCTGAGGGCATCCAACAGAAGGAGTGCACATAGTCACAATAAAGAGAACCGAGAGCAATGGAAGGAGAGCACATATTCACAATAAAGAGAACCAAGAACATCGGGCACAAGGAGGGCACATGGCCACAATAAAGAGAACCAGGGACATTTAATAGAAGGAGCGCACATGGCGACAATTAAGAGAACCAAGAGCATCCAATGGAAGGAGAGCACATGTTCACAATAAAAAGAGCCAAGGGCATCCCTCAAAAGGAGTGCACATGGCCACAATAAAGAGAACCAAGAGCATCCAATGGAAGGAGTGCACATGGCCACAATAAAGAGAACCAAGAACATCGGATGGAAGGAGCGCACATGGCGACAATAAAGAAAACCAAGAGCATCCGCTTGCAGGAGCCCACATGGCGACAAAAAGAGAACCAATAGCATCCAATGGAAGGAGAGCACATGGGGACAATAAAGAAAACCAAGAGCATCCAACGTAAGGAGCGCACATGGGGACAATAAGGAGAACCGAGGGTATCCAATGGAAGGAGAGCACATAGCGACAATAAAGAGAACCAGGGACATCCAACGTAGGGAGCGCACATGGTCACAAGAAAGAGGATCCGAGCATTCCAACAGGAGGAGAGCACATGGCCACAATAAAGAGAACCGCGAGCATCCAATGGAAGGAGCGCACACGGCGACAATAAAGAGAATCAGAGACATCCAATGGAAGGAGAGCACACAGTGACAATAAAGAGAAACAAAGACATCCAATGGAAGGAGCGCACATGGTCACATTAAAGAGAACCAAGAACATCGGATCGCAGGAGCGCCCATAGCAACAATAAAGAGAACCGAGGGCATCCAATGGAAGGAGAGCACATAGCAACAATAAAGAGAACCGAGGGCATCCAATGGAAGGAGAGCACATGGCGACAATAAAGAGAGCCAAGAGCATCTAACGTAAGGAGCGCACATGGTGACAATAAAGAGAACCAGGGACATCGGATAGATGGAGCGCACATGGCGACAATAAAGAGAACCGAGCGCATCCAATGAAAGGAGCGCACATGGTCACAATAAAGAGAACCGAGAGCATCCGATAGAAGGAAGCACATGGCCACGATAAAGAGAACCAAGAGAAGCTGTGTATTTACATCCCTTTCCAAGATCTTTGTAGGAAGAGGGAACAGGGAAATAGGCCTATAGTTAGAGAGAAGAGTAGGGTCAGCTGTAGGTCTCCTTAGAAGGGGCCTGCTCATAGGTCTTTTCCAAGCCAGGGATTCTTGAGTAGTTTACAAAGAAAGGTAAAGGAGAGCTGTAAGGGTGGGCCCCACTTCTTTCGCTAATAGGCTGTTTACGATAAGAAATAAATCCTTACGACTGAAATGATTGTCTGGTCTGAAGGGTGCTATTTGACATTTTACTCATCATGTATAGGTTGATGACAAAAGTGTTTTAGTACATGCTAAAATGTGTATTAAATATGTCAGAATCTTTATGTACTGAAAAAGTTATATTATAGGAGAACTCAGTTTGTCCCATGCCCGGTATGAGTAGTTCGGACACTCTAGTTATCACTGCCTGGTTGTAGCTGTAGGGGCATATTTACATGTAAGGGACAGAGCATGGCGTTAGTTGTGCTACGCCACTTTAGAAACGCAGGGCTGCACCATATTTGCAACAATACCGTCCAGCCCTGCTTTTCCCCATGCGCTGGCGCTAAATTTAGCTGCCTAGCGCCAACATAGGCACCCCTTGCACCATAGTGCAAGGGTGCCTGCGTTGAGGTGAGTGATTGTTTATGTGCAGGAAGGTGTCCCTTCCTGCACATAAACCATCTTTAATGGAATTTTGTAACGTCTATGTGTGCTGCTTAGTGCAGCACACATAGAAGTTGCAAAACTTCATTTTTTAAATTATTGTTTATGTGCTGGAAGGGGGGCCGTCCTGCATATAAACAATCAATGGCGTTTTGCTGTTTCTATGTGAGCTGCACAACACAGTAAACATGGGAACAGCAAAAACGAGGAGAAAGGAAACATTTCTCCTCGTTGCGCCTGTTTGAGACCAGGTTTTCCGTGGTCTTAATTTTGGCGCTGCACTATAATTATGCCATCCTTGTAAATATGGGGCAGCGTCAAAATCAATGGGTGTTGCGGTGGAATGCCCACCGCAACACACATTGCCTTGTAAATAAGGTGCAGCCCCTATCGCCATCACAAAGTCCAAAAAGGTGGTATTGTGGTGGCGATGGGGGCTTGTAAATAGTTTGTATTTTCCAGGACTACAAATACCAGAATGCACTGTATGAGTCACAGGAAGGTGGGCTGCTCACAACTGGCATTGTCTGGA
Organism: Triturus cristatus; assembly: GCF_964204655.1. Lineage (NCBI taxonomy): Eukaryota > Metazoa > Chordata > Amphibia > Caudata > Salamandridae > Triturus > Triturus cristatus. The sequence goes on from NC_140589.1 coordinate 1,805,196,370, forward strand.
TTGTCATGCCTGTGGTTCCAGTGAAAGTTGGGGCCGGAAAACAGGCTTGCTTCTCAAAATATTCTGTACAAAGGATTTACCAAAGCAAGATGCCAATATATGCAGAATTCAATGCTTAGCTTGCACACATGTAAGGAGCTTGTCATGACGAAGCATGATGCGTGTATGTTAATGTGGGCAGATATCACCCCACATGCACAGATATCCCACATATCAAACGCAACCCCTTCCGTCGTGCAAACACTGCAGTATGCACTTGTGCACTTTTGTCTTTGAACACAGGCCAGGGACATGGCATAGTATATGTGTGGGCCTTATCGCCTCTTAATAGTCCTATTTGTATTTTTAAAGACATGCAACGCACACGTTACATAGTGCGGAGCAGCTTGCACTCCCCAGTTTGCCTCAAGTGACACAGAGGATTGTACGTTCTCGGATGTCACTCTTTAATTGCCCTCTAATTTGGGGCGAGACCATGCCAAGCGGCCAGCAGCCGCAGTGTCGTGGCCAGGCCACGCAGCCCAGGTTACAGGCCTGGGCGCCATCTTGATTTCTCATTGATAACGGTGTGTGATAGAGCAGATGATTCGGGTGGTGCTGCTGTTATTGCTGATTTCCGCCAGCGCTGCCTGTGCCGGAAGTGGTGAGCTTGTTAGTCAGTATCAACAGGATGCTCTGCCGGCCCTTCCTGCTGCTCCAGGGGCTTCTCTGCTGCAAGTGTTAGGGTGGCCAACTGGCATGGGTGCAAATTCAGGACGGTCAGTGTAAAAATTCAGGACAAAGAGTCAAAATTCAGGACAAAATTCAGGACAAAAATTTGGAACAATACATACGTTTTACAGACATATCAGAGGAGGTCGCACAATAGTATATATGTAAATAGACAACCATAATAAGTACAAGTCAAAATAAGTTTATATAAGGTTGAGACAATCGTGCACTTCACAGTTTTTCAGTACGCGCGCAGCTTTGCAAAGTGACATCAGGTCCTTTCTGCAATCAAGATTTGTACAGGAAAAGGCACAACACATGCTGTCACTATAATAGGGCCCATTGTCATTCTATCTGTGATAATTGTCTGCAGTCTCAGAATGACAATGGGCCAGTCCAGAATCTGCACTAGGTCCTGGAGGGGCTAGAGTGGAAACCTTTAAACTCAAGGGGCCTCTCGCAGGGGAACGCATGGTGAGTAAAAGAATGATGGATTTAACCCAGATCTCTTGACTGGGGGGGAATGTTTTGATTGGTTCTGCTTTCCGTCCATCAATTGTGTGTGTTTTGCTTTCTCGCCCTGAGTGCGCCAGGTATGCTCAGACGTGAGTCCTGGGCTCACTGTGCCACTGGATTCAAGCTATCCTGGCTGAAGAGGGGTGAAACCCTGAAACCGGTTCTAGGATGCTTGTTTCTGGTCCAGGGAGGACTTAGCTTGGCAGTTCGGGCTGGACTGTTCCCATGAGGCACAGGGCCGACTGATTTGCATATGGCCAAGTCTAAACTGGGGTGGCATGGTGAGTAAAAGAATGATGGATTCAACCCAGATCTCTTGACTGGGGGAGAATGTTTTGATTGGTTCTGCATTCCGTCCATGTGTGTCTTTTGCTTTCTTGCGGGGGAACAGCATACCTTCCTGGAATTCCCCCATTTGATTTTAATATTATGTCTGTAAGGCATCCGTAATACTTAGGTATACTTTCTCATGTACCCTCTTAACCCATTCCCCAGCGCTAGCTTGCTATCACGTGCCTGCATTCGTAGTGGGTACAAGGAAGGCTGTTGGGTGGGAAGGTTTGAGTGATTTTTAATCTCACATTGTGACAAATCAATCCATGCGTTCACACTGTTAGGAAAAAAATGCAAGGCGTTTGTTTCCCTTACACAATGTGTAGCTATCATTTTAGCTGACCTTCAACCCAATAGCACTTAGCATGCTGAGACGTGTATACCACATTGGCATGCAAAGTGCTGCTGGTTTCAAGGCCTGTGTTAGCTGAAGGCATGACACAACGACCATTTGGCAATAATTCAATCACTAGGCAAGTGGTATCTGATGCGTTTAAAAATCATGTTTTCTTATACGCTTACCTTAGAAACATAGGGGCATATTATCAAGGACGGCGTTAAAATTATCGCCGCTTTAGCATCACCCCACACATCACCCCATACATACCCCATAGTGATGGAAGTATGGCCCGGGTGTCTCTTGATACAGATGCGGCTCCTGTCTCCAGGAGGAATGTAGAAAAGGCTGCGTCAATGTGAAATCCTCTGTGTCTTATCAATTTGGAGTGCCTCTATGTAGGCAATTCAACCAAGTCATAGCTGCAATGCCCCTGGAACCAAGGACAAAGTATGAAAACTAAGTCTCCCGAAAGCCGCATGATTTACCACTCTAATATCAGCTTTAAATAGCATCTACAAATTCAACCATTGTTCTCCAAACATCAGGTTATGACTTCAGGAAATGCTCACATTTTCATTTCAAATACACACTTTTCAATCTTTGTATACATTTATTAATACAAACAACCAAAAGTTTCTAATTTAGTAGGCAGGGCTCCACATAGGACAGCTACTTACACACAAGTGGAGAGCTAACAGAAACTCACATAGCTACTCATTGGAGGAACCTGGTTTAGGATCTGACTAGAGGGTATATTATTCAGTATAATGTAGCGACTCCAAGAACAAAGGGGGCAATGACCCAAGGTGCACAGGCATGTGCACATTGGGTCTACCTCCCCTCTGATCTTGGAGTAGCTACACTTTCTTCAATAGTGTGTTCTTGGACAGAGAACATGCCAAGGAAGCACAGCCTTATTTGTTGACTGGGATTATTACAATTGGTTAAAAAAGAGTGCATCGCCTGAAACACAAATTTTGTTGCATGAGGGAGTACATTGTCTCATGTCCAGTAGATAGTTGAAACTGGGGAAATCTGGGTCATAATCTATTGCCTTCTGGAAAATTGCAGTAATGTGATTGGGGATTCAAAATAAAGGTGCAGCACGTCATAAAGGGCAAATCGAAACAGGCGGAGTTTCTGTACGTATTTTAGGGGTGTGCAAGGTGGAGGTGTTCCATTATCGGCTTGCTTGGGTATGCCCTCGTGAGAGCATCATTTCACATGAAGCTTATCATCTGAATCCACCTGTGGTTTGTGATTTTAATATCTGCTCAGGATTGTTTGCTTTGAAGGACCACTATTCATTGGGGAGTTCTGTGGGAAACATTATTTAATTACTGTGATTTGTGTTATTCTAGTAGAATAATGGTTTAAAGGTTACAGTACTCCATCTAGCTACTAGTACAAAGACTGCTTAATTTAGACTAATTCATGGGCATAGGGTGATGTGTAGGTGCCGTGGCATGGTCTGATTTTAAAGTATCTATTGCCAAATCTGGCATGGACAGCATTCCAGACAGTCAACAGCACTACAGGGCCCTGAAATGGCAGACTCCATGTAGCATAAATGCCAATACCATAACATTGTCCAATTACTCAAAAAGATGTAGTTGCTTCACCTGAAGGGCTCAAGGGACTTGGGGCCTTATTTAGTGTTTGACGGATGAAATACTCCATCAAGAACATGACAGATATCCCGTCCACCGAATTAGAAGTGCATTATACCCTATGACACTTGTAATACAGCAGAATGGTTATACACCATTTTTTGACGGGGTACATCGGCCGCCAATCTCTAAATAAGGCCCTTAGTTATTAAGTTCAAAGTGTTCCACCAATGGGCAGCCTCATTTGGAGTGATGCCAGACTTTACCAGACATTGCCAGTTACTGGTCCATCACAGAAGTGGCCAGGTGTGCTCGTGCTCTCACCGTCCTGCCCTCAACTAGTCAGCAGGAAGCCGTTGCGTGGTTGTTTCTGCCCCTCGGGCCGGTAACTTGGCCATACACGTTGGAGGTCCACCACGAACTGCTTGGTGAGAAGGCAGCCCTTGTGTGGCTTGTGGTCTCACCGTTGAAGACCTGGTGTAGTGCAAACAGTGTCTGGCTGAAGACTAGATGTACATTTCGGGCATCACAGCCCAGGATCATTGATGGAAAACAGCTTCGAAGGGGCCTGAGAGCGGGATCTGATAATGAACATGCTATGGATTAACTCCCTGACGGAAGGACAAACAAGACCGTGCAAGATGGAAACCGAGAGGAGGTAAAAAGTAGAAGGGGGTGATCCAATTAAGGCCAGAGGTCCAAACGAGGAAACAGTCTGGCAAAGGTGCAAATTCAACCAGCTATGATTCCGCAAAAGGTCTAACCAGTTGTTCAGATAAACTGATCCCTATGTATCAAACACTTTCCAACAACCAGATGATGCATTGAAAAGGTCTTGTGAAGCTTCAACCACTCACTGAAGCCAACATTGATAAGATGCATTGAACTAATTAATGCAACAATAGCATGTGACATAGTCACAGCCGAAATACGTGAGGCACCCCAAAAATTAAATACGTTTTGCATTTCCCTGTTGCATAGTTCCTCGCCTAGAACTGAGAGGAAAAACTTGAGCCTTAGTCCCTGTAATATTTTTGGGTCTAGGGAACTACTGAGTGATCCTACCAGCGGAGTAAAGAATAGAGTCGACTCATCCCATATGGAAGAGGAGGATATGGTCATGAGGGACACCTCTGCTTCTCCTCGTAGTACCTCCTCTGATAGTTACACCACGAACAGCACTTTAAATTGTTTTGCTAATGTCAACAACATCAAAGGGGAAACAAATAAATTCAGGAAGGACCTTACAACACCTGAAACTCCATCGTCCCAGCTGGTTCTCTCCTTAACAAGGAAACCTGCCAAACCCTGCAACTAATAGAAGGGTCTTCATATATCTCTGCCATACATAAAAGAATGGGAATAATGGAGGTGGGGGAAACGCTGAAAAAACGCCCTATTAAAAGCAAATCCTGCAACTGCTCAGCAATCCTCTCTAAGCTAGGAAAAGTACTAGAGGTTATTTAGTGAATATAAACAGACTGCAAGAGGGATATAACAAGACATCAAAAATCGCCAAGCATGTCAGTCATTGATAAAGTTTGGAAAATTCCCATAGCAGCCTTCATGAGCCAAACTCAGCAAGAAAGAATGATCTAGGCCAGGATCCTCCAACGAGTAACTCGTGAGCTATGGTCATCTGTTCAGCTACCTGTGAGTAACTCTCCTGCACGCAGCCCAGACTACTTGATTAGAAAATTTTGCCTGGTTGAATTAATATATGTGTACCAAAATTGAAAAACATATATTCGAGATGAACATGTTTGTATTATAAGCTGATATTTGGAAAAATATATTTGACTGTGAAAAATATAATTAAAGCCATTATTTGAGTGATAAATCATAGGGCGCTGGGGAGACATATTACTAATATAGTTACCTTGGTACCAGGAGCATTACAAGAAATGGCTCTTATTCATTACCCATGTAGAGGCATTCCAAATTGATAAATACTTTTTTGCATTGCTGGTGGCAACTCTAAGGATCTGAGGTGATCACTGCTGGTGATATTGCATGGAGTGGCCGCTCATGTAATCTTGTCTGATATCCTTACTACTACAACATTAATAACAGTAACTCGGACTGATATTCACTGAATATAAGTAGCTCTTATTACAGAAAAGGCTGGAGACCCCTGATCTAGGCCCATCAGAACCGGCCACCTCTGAGATTATGGAAGCAGATTATGAAGAGTTCCCACAAGTTTAATCTGTCAGATATGAATCCAAAAGAGGGTCAAAAACACCTGGAGGACTTTATCTGAACAAGTAAAGAAGAAGCTCGTGGCTACTGAACCGCCACCGCTCTGCGTTCCTCGGGAAGAGCGCCTCGAGGAGAACTTGGCACTGGACCACAAGGCTTGTGTGACCATCAGTCCTGAGCTACTATGTGAGAAGTCCCACATGATGCGTGCGCCATACAGAGAATCCCAACTGGTCCAAGAGTGATAAAGGACGAAGACCCATTGGGCAAATCATCCAAACCAACAAAACCACACGCACCTGACTGGCCTGGAAAGGGGCTCTGCACAGTTTGAAGAGGAAGACAACATTTGTAATCCTGGAAGCAAATTAGAGATCCAGGAGACAGAGCAAATTCGGACAGCTCTGCCAAATGACTTCAAGAAAACTGCCCAGAATCAGTGGCATTACCCCCACGCTCATCCCTCAAGGCAGCTGTGAAATTTGATTGAACTGAGGGTACGAAATGACAAGACTTAATGAATATGGGCCCTCCAATGTGATAACAGGGAGTGATGATGAATTATATCAGGTGTAGATCATACAAAACCTCAAATTGATTCACATCTGGATAGTACTTGAGAAAGAGACAATGATAAACACAGAAACACAGATATCCTGAGCACCCCTGACATTCCCGCATGTTTAGATCGAACTCTATTCTTATGACACCTATTCCTCTAGGGGCAAATATGATATCCTGAAATAGGTGACTATAGTTAGTTCTCTACCAGGCCTGCAGCATGTACCATCTAATGAATTGTTATCAGTAAGATTAATGGAGAACGGCTTGGAAGAAGATAGAGGGTCTACTGACACTTAATGGATTAACCATGTCCTGGAAGGAACAATACTGTGCCACAGTGAAATACTGGTGAACTGGGGCATTTAAATCACCCCATGGTGAGGTGAACCTTACCCAAGGAGCCTGGAAAACCTTGAGAGGGAAAAACTGAAGTACTGATCATATAAAATGTAAATCACCCATAGATTGGTAAGTGGCCCCACCTCTAGCTACCAAGTATAAAATAATTAATTTAACTTAAAATCAAGACTCATCAACAAAATGGAGAGACAAATACATGTTACAAACATTCTTTTTAGTAAAACAAAGCACGGAGGTCTGGTGTGGCGACCAGGGACCGTATTATGGAAAGTGTCCTGGGGTGCAACGGGCATGTACGCCCCGTTTGCGCACCCCTGGGCACTTTGGTATTACAGAAAGGGCCGCAGACGCTTGTGTGGCGCTTTCTGTAATACAAATAGCGCTGGATCACATGTAGCACCAAATGAGGGAATCCCTTTGCCCCACACGGCCATATTATAGACATGGGAGCAGAGGCAAAGAAACTGTCAGGAGGCACACTGACAGTGCACCCCCTGATGGCAGCCCTCTGGAGAGGGTAAACATCCCCTTGCAGTAGGTGCAGTCACTCACTGCATCCGCCTGTAGGGGAATCTCTCTCTCCTCTTAAAGTGCAGGCCGGTTGCTGCCAACACAGTGAAACACGGAGCAGCTGCTTCAAACTTTATTTAACTTCTTTATAAATGACGGAGACAATTCCTTCTTGGACTGAACTTGGATACACCAGCAATGGTAGCATAGAAAGTGCCAATAATTTCATTCACTGATGATTCTGCACTAATTGCACAAACTGAGTTGGCCATGCATCACCTCCTGAGAAACTTCGAGTCTTACTGCGGCTGTACAAATCTTGTCTTAATAACAACAAAGCAAAATTCAAGGGTCTGGGGTAAAAAGGTAGTAGAGGTCTACTTTCCAAAGCAGAATATCTACTCTATAATGTTCTCGTAGCTTCCACTACCTGGGAATAGAAAACATTTTGTTGACAAATTGTCCTGGTCAGAACAAATCGGGCAAAATTAGTCCATCATTTGCCAGAACACAGTCGCCGTCCTCCGTTTTATGAATAATCATGGCGTAAGATTGATAGAGCCCGCTCTTCAAGTTTACAGAATGGAAGCTAAGGCTGCCACCATGGAGCTATAGAGAAGAACCAGAGGTGCAAAAGATTTAGAATCACTTCTAACTGAGTCTAATACATCTGGAGTGGCCAACAGAGGCACTGCGGTCTGAACTGGCCCGCAGAGCACTGAATTTGTGGTCCATATACAGCTTGTCTTATATTGAATTCAGCTATGGGAAAATCCTTCTCTCAAATCTTATTTAAATACATCCCTCAATGTCTGGATTAACAAAGACCTACTGAAATCACAGTGGCTCAGCCACATCTCCAAAACCTTAAAAGAGATAGGATGTAGGAGCTTTTGGGAAAATCAATAAATAGATTAGAACTGTAACTATTAAAAGATGTCGGGATAATATCTTTAAAGAACACCATAAACATGCTGGGAGCTCACTAACTCAGGGGCATATCAGCAACGAGGCGGTAAAAAATTATTCCTGCTTTTGCGTCCGTATTCGGGCGAAAAGCGGCGATAATTTTATCGCCTAATCAGCAAGGTCACACTATCGTGTGAAACCTTGCATTAGCGCCTGAATTCTGAACGCCCAGCTTTGCATCTCTAATGAGATGCAAAGTGGGCGTTCCTGACCTGACATGACTGGAGAAATGTCGCTAAGCAACATTTCTCCTATCATCAAGCCCCACGCTATGAGGCATAGCGGCAAGAAAAGTAGCGATAACCCCTGTTATCACTACTTTCCTTACGCCTGCTTCAGGACTGACTTAGCCATGATATCCTATGAAAGGCGGATATCATGGCTAAGTTTGTGGGGCCCTATCAGCAAGCTAATGCCAGACTTCGTGAGATTATCACTGGGTTTCCAGCGATAATCTCACGTTTGGCAGTTAGCGCTAGGTTTTTTATCGCTTTTGAGATAAGCGTTGCTAATAGCACGCTATCTCAGCGATAAAAATCCACGTTAGCCGGCGATAATTATCCTAGCACTAAGTGCGCTTAGCGATAATTATCGCCGGCCCTTGATGATATGCCCCACAGTGTCTAGGAATTATGGTTCTAAGCTCTTGGACTCTATATATCCAGACATGAAGAGTGGCCCTTGCATAACACTCAGACCAGGAGTTCTACCAGTCCTGGTTTGTACAAACAGTGGGACAATAAGAGGAAGGCCTGCTTAGGCCTCTGCAGTTGTGAGGTCAGGAGCCAAGACTTTAAAGCACTTTATACTGTTATTTACAAACAAATTGCCAATATGGAAGCAGTTTTACACTTCCCCCTTCAAGAAGCATAACATATGACTATGTAGTGAGGCGATGACCTTATGTTACATGACTGATTCTGACGCTATTTGTCGCCTGCAGCTTCTTATAGTAACCTGGCCTGGAAAATAACAGACCTGGGTTTTTGTGATATATACATTTTAATAACTCGATAAGTGAAGAGTGATTTATTGCATTTTAATGTGATTTTACCTAATTGGTTTTGGTTGTATGTTTTTTAGCTGAAACAATAAAGATACCTCAAGCACCTCACTGACGTCAGTGTCTTTGCCATACACATTCCTTTCATTTATTGATTCACACACATACAAGGTTCACTAGTTCATGAATATTTAACTATGCTTATCATCTGACTGAATAATTGATCCCCATGTCCTGATGTGTTATTCCTCTTTGAGGTACACATGTACTCCCTGTGAGGCTAACATCATCCTCTTATGTAACCTTAGACTCATTGGGGGGATCTACTCATGTATATATGGACAGTATATTGTTGAATGTCTGATATGGTTAGATGTGTGAGTATGCGAGTTTACGAGATGGTCTGTCTGAGGTTTGAGTAAATGTGTCGTGGGATGTGTTTAGTCAACATTTTATCTGAATATGTATTTTAAAAAAAACCTTATGTGTTATATTATTAAGCTATAATAAAATCCTTTTGCTAATCTCTGTTTACCTTTGTGTGGTGTCACTCCAAGCTTAGGCCTGTGTTTGCTAACGTTCTAACGTTTAGTGACTTTTGCGGGAATGGATTTGTACAGGTAGAGAACCTCTTGTCTTTGATTGCACTCACACACATACCATGGACAGATATGGTTTATAAATGACCCACCAGGGCTTTAAGTGGGCCGGGTTCCTCTGGGTCTCAAGCCCGGCAGTAATTAAAAGCAGATATTGAAATGGGTCCCTTCCGGGCCCTGTATTCATGTCCTTAACTTTACTGGCAAAAAACACTGATTGATTTCAGAAAAATGAGTGTAAAAAACGGTAAAATACTCCAGGTTGTTTCTGTTTATATTTCACATGATTTACCTAATCTTAACCCTAAGAGTGTGTGCTTTTTCCAGGGTGTTGTGTTACGGTTTGTTATTTTTTTACAGGTATCATATGACTCTTGTAAAGTGCATGCTCTGAATAGAGTCACATCCAGGTGTTTATAGTGGGGTATGACTGAGCTGTGGCTGAAGGCAGTGCGCGTTTCTCTCAGTGCCTGTCAGGGGGTCAAAGAGATGTTCAGAATACTGACCATCCAATCCTTGTCCTCTCTGCAAAGCGCACTGAGCAATAACCACGTATGACAGTTGCAGCTGGGATTCTGTGCACATGTATGGGTAGGGTGGCACTGTATGGGAATTTTAGTTTACATGTTTAACCCACGCCCTTAATTATACATGCCACGATCCTTTCACAGAGCCCCAAATGTTTTCATCCCACTCCAAGCTTGTTATCCATGATGTACTTCCATTGGTTCAGGGTCTTGTCTGGCCCCGCCATGTCTTTGCCCAGGGGGTCTTCACGCTAAAGATGGAGCGGTATTGAAAGTTTAGAACAACCCCCAAGTCACACAATTCAATCCAACCTAGAATACTTTATTTTGCCGCCTTTGCAGCTCTTCGAAAGGTGCACCGTCGGAGCGGAGAGGAAAACATCAGGTCCACTCTATCACTGGTGCAGCAGGTGCAGTGCACCGGGCCCAGTGGACGGAGGATCCCCCTGAACCCTGATTAGTACACTAATTTACTAAACCAGAGGTCAGGCGGGGCACTGTCATTGTTTGCAGTCCATGACACCAATCCTGCACTGCTGGCCAGCACGGGCACGGCCCCACCACACCCTTCTTACCGCCCATGTATCGCAGCACACTACCCTTAGTAAGCTGTCTATAGCAACAGCGCTCCCCCTTCCCCCCCGCCCCCCCCTCTCCCCCTCTAAAGGGCAAACACCCACAAGTAGAACCACAATTGAGATGATGTTTATCTACGCACGCCCAGACAATACCCCGCAGGCAGGGCCGGGCGAGCAGATTCTCTCAGTGAAATATTTTCATTTAACAGCTCTGGGTCTCAGACACTGCTGACGTAACGTGTAACCATAGACCCAGCATTACATCACCCTATAGTTCAGTTACTGAAGTGAATAATGGCGCGCGTGAAGGGTAAACAACGAATTCCTGCCGCCCAGGCCACTGTTATGGCTTTGGGGGCCTCGCTCTTGTAGCCATGTATTGGTCAGCAGGTGGGTGGGTACTGTCATTGGCAGGGCGACGGGTGAAGTACACTTCTGTATCTTGAAGGGTTTGTTAACTCCCTAAGTGATTCGGCTCTTTTAGTTGTAAATATTGGGGCAGCTTGGAACGTGGCTATCAGTTTGAAGCCCGGTGTATACATATAAGAAAATACGTGTTTGTATTTTCCATCGATTGATTATGGGATACTAAATCAATGTTGGCTCGGAAGAGCCTCTCTCTTCTGCATAGGGCTTACAAGCTGGTGATACATTCAGTGGGTTGAACATCTGCTGGGGGAAGCTGTGTGTGTGACACCCAGCTCAACGTCCAATCACACGGGGCCGGCGCCGCCTTTCATCCTTCTGAGACTTTTAACAAAAATGGCATTGAGTGGGCGATAAATACACTAAGTAAAAAATCGGTAACAGAAACTTTAGGGGCATATCAGGAACAACAGGCGATAATTATCGCTAAGCGCTCTTAGCGCTAGGATAATTATCGCCGGCTAGCGTGGATTTTTATTGCTGAGATAGCGTGCTATTAGCAACGCTTATCTCAAAAGTGATACAAATCCTCACGCTCACTGCCTAACGTGAGATTATCACTGGAAACCCAGCGGTAATCTCAAGGAATGTGGCGTTAGCTTATTGATAGGGCCCCACAAATTTAGCCATGATATCCGCCTTCCATAGGATATCATGGGTAAGTCAGTCCTGAAACAGGCGTAAGGAAACAAGCGATAACAGGGGTTATCGCTACTTTTCTTGCCGCTATGCTTCATAGCGTGGGGCTTGATGATAGGAGAAATGTCACTTAGCGACATTTCTCCTGTCATGTCCGGTCAGGAACGCCCATTTTGCATCTCATTAGAGTTGCAAAGCTGGGCGTTAGGAATTCTTACACTAATGAAAGTTTTCACACGTTAGCGTGAGCTTGCTAATTAGGTGATAAAATTATCGCTGCTTTTCGGCCGAAAACGGCCGCAAAAGCGGCGATAATTCTATTACCTCGCCTTGCTGATATGCCCTTTAGTGGCATATCAGCAACAACCGGCGATAATTATCGCTAGGCGAACTTAGCGCTAGGATAATTACCGCCGGCTAGCGTGGATTTTTATCGCTGAGATAGCGTACTATTAGCAACGCTTATCTCAAAAGTCATACAAATCCTCACGCTCACTGCCTTACGTGAGATTATCGCTGGAAACCCAGCGATAATCTCACGCAATGTGGCGTTAGCTTGTTGACAGGGCCCCACAAACTTAGCCATGATATCCACCTTCCATAGGATATCATGGCTATGTCAGTCCTGAAGCAGGCGTAAGGAAAGTAGTGATAACAGGGGTTATCGCTACTTTTCTTGCCGCTATGTTTCATAGCGTGGGGCTTGATGATAGGAGAAATGTCGCTTAGCGACATTTCTCCTGTCATGTCAGGTCAGGTCAGGAACGCCCACTTAGATGCAAAGCTGGGCGTTAGGAATTCCTACGCTAACACTAGTTTTCACGCGTTAGCGTGAGCTTGCTAATTAGGCGATAAAATTATCACCGCTTTTCGGCCGAAAACGGCCGCAAAAGTGGCGATAATTCTATCGCTTCGCCTTGCTGATATGCCCCTTAGTTTGTAGCGAACACTGCATAAATGGTCATGCTAATCGCACACATGCCCAGCACAGTAGCATGTATGTATTGCCTACTGCACGCCACATGCATAACTACAAGGGCACCCATCAGGCACAACAGTGCACACCCGTCCAACACAGCACAGACAGGCCACATACTTGGGAAGTAGGAGAGCGCTGACAATAGCCATGCCCAGGAAAACAAACACAGCATGTATGTAACAAGAGCACACATTGAGACAGGACTCTGAGCACCGCCTCAGCCTAGTGTGGAATTCAAGGCACCTGCTGCCACCAGCTACTCACCACACAAACAGTTGGCAGGCAGTGAGTGGCAGTGCCAGCCGAGGTAGTGTACAATGTGGTACAGGCAGCCCTCCGGGCACACCCACCTTCATACAATAGCGCATCGCTGCCACAAACCTGTCTAACAGTGCTATGTGGGAAGGAATCTGCACACCCCGGCTGCAAACCACCAACAGCCCAGTCCAACTACAAACAGGAATGCCCTTCACCACCCCAATGCACATAACAGGGTACAAAGATTAGGATTAAACGCACTTCACTTTTACATTAACGACACAAAAATGACTACCTAGACATTTAACAAAGCATATACAATTAGACAGTGATATACAGTCACGTAATGGAAATCCCAGAAGCGTATGAAAAAGCTCTTAAATGCCATAAACTAATTGTAGAAGGCGCTATACAATCTCTTATAACATAGCATAGGTCACGGGGTGAACACGCACTGTAGAATCGTGGGACATGGCTGAGGGACACTGCGACACCGCACAGCTGCGTGGACACAGACCGAGGGACCCAGGCGCTGGAGCAGAGGTCAGTTGAGTCACAAACCCTGGGAAAGAGGCACTTAAGTGCTACAAGAACAGCAGCAGTGTGTCACAGATTTAATAATATTAGGAAGACACTGGTGCTCCACGAATGACTTCCCCTTTGTATGTCTCACATTAGTTTCCACCTATGTACGTTACTCTCGCCTTCAGCAGACCCCACCGCTACTCCCTCCTACAGTCTTCCCCTTTCTCAGAGGAAGTGTCTCCCAAGTGCTCAGAGAACCACCATCACTGACACCATTGTGAGAAAAACTGGCGCACCTGCTGATGATTAAAGCTGAGAGGCAACGAACGGAATGGGCATTAAATCTAAGCTCCCCAATCAGCTTCCTGACTCTACCGGAGCACCTCAGTGAACAGCATGGAAAGCTCGAATTCCACTGATAGAGCGACAGACCCCACATGTCTCATGCTGACACCAAAGACCAAACCCATACCCTGAATTCTCATAAGCGCCTATAAGCCATTCACTTTGAATGTAAACGTCACCAGTACCTTGCGGTAGATGTAATATTGGGAACTTTTGGGTAATAGCGTTATGTGTGTGTGTAGTGAGTTTACCCTATGCCACTGTACTCTGCATCACTCCACTCTATGCCACTTCACTCTACACCACTGTAATCTACTTTGCACCACTGCACTTCACACCACTGCACTCTATTCCACTACACTCCACACCACTGTAATCTACTCTGCACCACTGCACTTCACACCACTGCGCTCTATGCCACTACACTCCACTGCAATCTGCTCTGCACCACTGCACTTCACACCACTGCGCTCTATGCCACTACACTCCACGCCACTGCAATCTGCTCTGCACCACTGCACTTCACACCACTGCACTATATGCCACTCTACCCTACGCAACTCTACTCTACACCTCTGCACTCTACCCTGCCCCACTCCACTCTACGCCGCGTCACTCTACTCTGAAATAATATAATCCACGCCACTGGAATCTACGCCACTACAACCTATACCACTCTACTCCATGCTGCGCCATTCTACCCTGCGCCACTTCACGCCATTGCACTCTAAACAACTGCAATCTATGCTGCACCACTCCACTGTACTCCACTCTGCACCACTCTACACCACTGCACTCTAGGCCACTCTACTCTATGGCACTGCACGATATGCCAATGCACTCCACAGCACTTCCCTCAAAACCAATGTATCCTTTGCCACTGCAGTAAGCTCCAGTCTACTCTGCACCTCTGAACTTTACACCACTTCACTCTAGACCACTCCACTCAACACTAGGCTCCAGGATACTCCGCTCTATGACACACCACTACTTGATTAAACTCTACTCCACTCTGTACAACTCTACTCCACTCTATGCCACTTCAGAACACTCTGCTCCACTCTATGGCAATACTCCACTCTACGACGCTCTAAGCAACTCCACTTTATGACACTCTACTCCACGCAACACCACTTCACTCTACGCCATTCTATTCCACTGCATCTCGTTCTACTCTCCTATGCTACTCCATCTATGCCACTCCAATCAATGACAATCTACTCTGCTTTCCGCCACTCTACACCACTCTACGGAACACCCTCTACGCCACTCCGCTCTGCATAACGCCACTCGACGCACTCTAACGATCTACTCCACTCTATGCCACTGAACTCTACAACACTCTACCCCACTCTATGCCCTTTCACTCTACGACACTCTGCCCCCTCATCAACACTCTACATCCCGCCATGACCCTCCACGCCACTCAACTCTACTCTACACCAGTTTATGCCACTGCATGACACTCTGCTCCACTCCATACTCCTCGCCACTCCGTTCCACGCTACTATCCTTTTCCCTACTAACTTTTAGCCATGCTAAACAGCAGCCACGTTGGTTTACAACATGGTTAAAACATATTGGCAAAGCCAATATCTTTTGCTAGGTGAGACCTATTGGCTTTGCCAATGCTTGTTTAAAAAAGTAATCACGACTCTCGGGTACATTCTTACCCTGCAGTGTCCCCTCAGCAAGCTTTGCACTACACATGAACCGCCAGCAGGTGGCAGGCAAGTGCTGGGAAGCTCATGTAGATTGGTTGACAGCAGATGATTGTTTTTCAGGCCGCCTGACGCTGAATAAAGACGCGGAGGGGATACAGCTGGAAGTAAAGCGAACAGAGCCAGCGGCACTGCATTCACAGCCTCTGATGTGACTAGTTAAGGCAGGGACGCCGGACCAGAGGCCCTCACACGATTTCATCTCAAGTTCTTGCACACCTATGATTTATATTCCTCATCTACTTTGACTGTATTGTATTGCTACATACATAGCGCTTACCAGAGGCGCAACTAGAGCCAAATTTCGGGGGGGCTAAGAAAAAATTTCGGGGGGGGGGCTGAATCTTTAAGCAATAGGCAGAGTGGAGCTGATTTCGGGGGGGGGGTCTGAATCTTTAAGCAACAGGCAGAGTGGAGCTGCAGGGGCTCTTAGAAGGGGTGAAACAACAGGGAGGCCTCATTAACATGCAAATGGTCTTTTAAAGACATGTGAAGTGCTCGGGTGCGGCTGTGTTTGTGCCCGGGAAGCTGTCTCATCCCGGGCTGCCACACACGCCCTTTGAGTCCAATGGGTGTTGCGCGCCTGGCGCGTACTACCCAAGGCGAGGTGCTGAAGCACTTTGCGGACTGATAGCGCGCTATTCCGTGGCTTTAATGTTAGCTAATCGGGACTCAGAAGATATTAAAAATGTTTCTAATTAATCTGGTGTAATTCAGAGTGTTTTTCGCCTGCAGTTTGTGCGGATTCATGAGACTGTCTGCTCTGAGGCTGCACCGCCCATTTTCCTTCCCTTCGCTTTCAGGTGCAGAGACCTTCTTTGTGACGAGAGACACTACGGATGTGCTCACCTTCCTAAATCACATTATTTTTGTCATTGGCCCCTCCAGCCCTCAATGCCTCCTGGCTTTGGTCCTCTTCCTCTGTTGCTGCTCTCTTATCCATTAGCTCATTGTGATTTCTTCTAGTCTCTCTCCCTCATCCTTTCGCTCTCTCTCTGTCTCAATCCAGTGTCCACAGTACCGGTCCAACCCCCTGTGCCTTTCATGTCTGAGCGTGGGACCCCCATTCCAAAGTGTTAATAGTTCTATCAGCCCAGCCTAGCCCCCGCTGCTCACCCAATGTTATGTAGATTTGTAGGGCGCAACTAATCACCCGTGAGGTGTCCAGGCACTGGCGCGGACGTATAGGCGTAAGGCAGAGGAGTTTGGGCATGGAACAGGCAGGTCTTCAGCTTCTTGCGTGATTCAAGAAGTGAGGAGGAGGCCCTGGTGTGTTGAGGGAAGTCTTTTCAGGTCTTGGATGAGATGTAGGAGAATGCTTGACCACCTGTTCTACTTTTGTGGATGCAAGGGTGTGGGCGAGGGTGTGGCAGACCGTAGGTGTCTGGAGGGTTTGTGAAAGTGTAGGCGGTTGTTCAGGAATGTTGGTCTGATGTTCAATGCCTTGTAAGCATACGTGACAAGTTTGGATTGGCTGCGTTTCTGGATGAGGAGCCGGTGGAGCGCTCTGAGGGGTGGTGAGATGTGGGTGCGCCATAGGAGGTTATGAGTCTCGCTGTGGCATCCTGGAAGGTCTGAAGTCGGTGTAGGAGATGATTGAAGATCCCAGCGTAGAGTCTGTTGCTGTAGTCTTGTCTGCTTGTGATGCGGGCTTGCATGACAGTGCATCTGGTGTTCAGGGGTACCCATTTGAATATCTGGAGAAGCAAGCGAAGAATGTGGAAGCAGGAAGACCTGATAGCGTTGACCTGTGCGGTCATGTTGACCTTGTCGTCCGGGATGATTTCTGGGTTTCTGGCATGGTCGACTGGTGTGGGTGTAGTCCAGGCTCTGATGTCCACCAGGTGGAGTCCCAGGAAGAGTTCTTGTTTCCAAAAAGCAGCACTTCCGTCTTGTCGGAGTTGAGTTTAAGTCAGTTTGATCTCATCCAATTTGCTATGTTGGTCATGCAGTTGGGGGAGTTGATTCTGGTGGAGGTGGCCTTGGCCAGAGAAAGGTTAAGTTGGGTATCATTGGTGTAGGATATGATGGTGATGCCTTGGGATCTGATGATGTTGGCCAACTGAGTCATGTAGATGTTTAGCAGGGTGGGACTGAGAGATGTATCTTGAGGGATACCGAAGACCATATTCTTGGATTCTGACGTGTAGGGTCGTAGTTTGACTTTCTGGGTTCTTCCTCTGAGGAAGCAGCCTATTGAGTTGAGGGCTGGCTCTTGGATGCCTATGTCATGCAGTCTTCTGTGGAGGGTGTAGTGGGAGACTGCATCGAAGGCTGCGTAGAGGTCAAGTAGGATAACGGTTGCAGTTACTGCACGTTCCAGTATGGTACATATGTTGGCTGTAGCCACAATGAGTGCTGTTTCAGTGCTGTGGTTGACCTGAAATCCTGATAGGGTGTGGTCCAGGAGGTTGTGGAGTTTGAGGTGGCTGGTGAGTTGTCTGTTGATGGCCTTCTCCATCACTTTGGCTTGGTATGGGAACAGAGAGATGGGTCAGACAATGTTTTTTTGAGGAAGGCGTGGGCTGCTGCGTGCTTCTATGCTTCTGGGAAGGGGGCAGATTTGATAACGGTGTTGGTGATGTGGGTGTTTCTAATTGGTGGTACTCTCGTGTTGAAAATGTGGTGGGGGCGTCAGTCCAATGGAGTAACTGATTGTATCATTTGCATGATTTCTGCAATGTCTTCTCTTTGAGTGTTTTCCATTATTAGGTGTCCGTTTCGGTTGGTAGTAGTCCGGTTGGTGAAGAGATCACTGGGGTCTAGTTGTTGTAGATCCTTTCTATTTTGCTGTGTAAGATGCTTGATAAGTTATTGCAGAGTTCCTCTGATGGGGTGATGGTGTTGGCTGCAGTCTCCAAGGTGAAGACTTCTTTGATAATTGAGAAGATCTCCTTGTAGCTGTTGAAACTTGCCTCTATGCATTCGGTTAGTGCCCTTTCTTGAGAAGTTGGTGGTAGCATCTGAGTGCAGCCTTGTACGTGGTTCTAGTTTTGGCATCATGGCTGGTTCTCCATTTTCTTTCTAGCTGCTTGCAGTAGCTTATAGATTCCATGTGAATACCAGCTGGCTTGTTTGTTGGTTCTTCTTTGTCTTTTGCTTTTGGTGGGCACGAGGGAGTCTGCACAGTTCTTGATTCATTTGTTGAAATTGGTGATGTCCTTGTTGAGAATGTTGATGGTGTTGAGTTGGTCTGTTTTGAGGGCATTTAGCTAGTCAGCCTCTGTTGCTTTGCTCTGGTTTTGTCTTGGTAGGCTGGAGCTGGTGGGTGCGTTGGCTTGTGGTGTGGTGATTTAGAAGTGCATGATGGCATGGTCATCCCATGTGAGCAGTAAGGCAGAATCGTACATGATCCTGTCGCTTGTTGCAAAGATTGGATCTTAAGTATGTCCTGGGATGTGTGTAGGGTTTGTAGCAAGCTGTTTGAGTCTGATGTTGTTTAGGATTTAGAGGAGGGCTGTGGAGTAGGGGTCCGTTAGGATCTCGAGGTAAAAGTTGAGGTTGTCGAGTACACAAAGTCGTTGGAGTTGATGATTAAGGGAGCGATGAAGTCTGTGATGAGGTAGCTGAAGTTGGTTCATGGTGCTGGTGGTCGATATCCATGGGTGCCTTTCAGGGGGAAGCTGTTCTCCGTTTGTAGTGTGAAGTGCATGTATTCTATGAAGAGGGTGTTGATATCCGTGGATGTAGAGCATTTGATGGTGTCTGTGTGGATGATTGTGAGTCCTCCTCCTTGCTTGTGAAGGTGGTCCTGTCATGCGATATTGTAGCCCATTGTGATAGCCAGAGCGATGTTGTGTGCCAGCACTGGGTTGAGCCAGGTTTCCATAAGTAAGAGGAGGTCCGGCGTGCTGTTGCTCATGAGATCTTACCCTCCTGGAACAAAAAAAGGCCTTTGTCTGACAGAATATGATATTTCTATCTTTTATTGGCTCGATAGTAGGTCCTATACTCCAGGTATGGACCTGCAACCAAAAGCAGCATTCGAAGTTGTGATAATGGGAGAAAGAAGAATTTGGAAGTAAGATGATGGAGGAAGGATAGGTGGATGGATAGGTGGATGGAGAGGATATATGGGTCGATACAGAGAAAGAAGTATATAGATGAAAGAAGATAAGAAGCAACAAAAGAGGGAGAAGAATGGATAGATGGATAGATGAGCACATTCAGTGATAATGGAGGTCTCAAAGGCATGATTTGACCACACTGTTATCAGGATTTCCCCAGAGAAGCAACCAAATGAGAACTGGGCTCACTCATATCACTCACTCACTCAGTACCATTTAGGATAGGGTTCGAAGTGTTTTATGTTTTATTTTTCTTGATACTCCCTTGGAGAGGAGGATGATAAAAGCAGAGGCCAAGGGTTTCTATGCATGCTGAAGTATCCTAGTCTTACCCCTGAATAGCGTCCACCAAGCTGGTGAAAGGGTCTGAGGTGCAAGGAAAATACACACAGCTATGTAACACAGCGAAAAGAATGGCGTTTAACAATTTCTAAAGAACTAAATATTTATCAACTCTTCGCCACAAACGATAACAAAAATTAATAAAGAAAAACTAAAGTAAAATATGTTTAACCATTCCAATGTAAGTCATTGAAACCGGCGTTAACTTATAGGGAGTGGGTAGAAACAAATCAGAAAATTATTTTGTGTCCCTCGGGACTTTCCAACTGTCCCTGGTCCAATTTTAGGCAGAGATATGAGGGCAAGTTAGGACTGGGATTACCAGTCTGCACAAATTAACAAAATTAATTTAGGATTTTGGGCCTGATTTAGAGTTTGGCGGACAGAGTACTGCATCGCAGCTGCAGCAGAGTATCCGACACGTCAAACCCTCAGTCCGCCCGCCTCATTAGTTAGGCTGACCAGAAGAATCCCGTAGACAGAGACCCCATTATCTTTGTCGATGAAATACTTCCTCCTATGGCCTAACGAAGTAGGGGGTGTCAGACAAAGATTACACCATCCACCCTGCTTAGGGTGGACACTCAAATTATGCTTGAGACGCTTCTCAGGGTGATGCCCTGGAGACCCAGTGTCTGGTCACCTGGTCACAGGTGACAATGAACTGGAGTCCAGGTACAGGTAAGGACCCAGCTGGTCACTGTACTTTTCAAGGGGACTATTAGAAATAATGGACAAAGCCCCACTATGGAGTCCCAAAGATGCCTTTTTTTTTAGGGACATGCTTCTGAGAATCGAATCCGAGTCAAGAATTCCCAACGAACCGGGGCACCCCTCACAGCCACTGGTGCATTTCTTATGCATCTGACACAGCTGCATTTTTAGCTGCACAAACTTTCCTGCACATGTTTAACCCTCTGTTGCTCAGTTTGTCTGTGTCCTGATATCGAACCAGAGCTTCAGATCCTTCAAGGAGACTGAGGTGAAAGCCGAAGTCCTCCCTCTGCATTATTTAAACCCTTACTTTGCTTGTATCAGGTTCAAGTAGGTGCAGGGCAGTGTTTTGGTTTTAAATGGGATGTAACGTGAAGTGAAAACACAGAAACATAAGCAATCTTTGCATACATATCTCTTTGACGCTGTCCATTTTTCGGTCTGGCCTAGAGACTGCTTTAGTTGTTTGCCAAGCTCCTGTGATAAAAAAGACATTAGAGGTGTATTGCTCTTAACATGTCATGATGCGTTTCGACCGCCTCACGTGGCCTTGATCACATGAAAATGCTCAGCGGCATTGTTCACATTTAAAGAAACCATTCAGTTACCACGTGATTCACCACATAGTAGGCACTGAAAACAGACTAATGCCGGGGTCCAGTAACATTTCCTACGAATTCAATCGTCTGTTGTACTGCAATAAATATGAGCTATACAGTTTCTAAATTTAGAAAAATTATATTCACTTTGGAATTTGTTATGTTAAGTTATGTTATGTTAACTTCGGTTTATATAGCGCCAACTCACCTACAGGTCTCTAGGCGCTCAAGACCGATGACAAACAGCTATGATTCAAAGCGTAAGAGAGGCAGAGAAAGGCCTACAATGCAGCTATTTAAATAGGCCAAATGCCTCCCTAAATAGAAGCGTTTTTAGCAGCTTCCTAAAACGCAGGAGATTTACTTCTCTCCGAAGCGGTTCTGGTAGTTTGTTCCAAATCTGTGGAGCCAAAACCAAAAAGGATCTCCCTCCTTTGGTTGCTAACTTATATCGAGGGCAGACCAATAGCTGGGAATCAGAAGACCTAAGAATTAGTTTGGGCTTATAGACCTCCAAGCGTTCTTTAATATAGGCGGGGGCTTGCCCATAAATTGCCTTATGGGCCGTGCATAAGCTCTTGAACTCCGCTCTCTGCTCAATAGGGAGCCAATGTAGCTTAAGCAGTAGAGGAGAGGCATGGGTTCTTCTAGGTAGCCTGAAAATTAGTCGCGCCGCATCATTCAGGACAACCTGCAATCTATTGGTCAAGGTTTTAGGCAGACCTAAGTAGAGAGCGTTCCCATAATCCAACCTCGAGATGATTGTAGCAGAGACAACCATACGGAGCATGGAAAGAGAAAGGAGGGGAGCTAGCTTACGCAGCTGTCTGATCAAGCCGGTACACATCCCTACTACGGAGGAAATCTGACTGGCCATTGACAACTCATTGTCAATCTTGATACCAAGACTTTTTACTTTATCACGTGGTATCGGTGTGGGACCCAATTCCTGGGGCCAATATAGGTCACTCCAAGGTGAGGCTACGGTCGAAACCACCAAAACCTCCGATTTTTCCGGGTTTATTTTCAACAGGTTTGCAGTCATCCAGCCGACCGTATATCTAAGGATGTTCTGGGCATTGGTTTGCGCCAAAGCCGTATTATCAATACTCAGTAGCAACTGGGTGTCATCGGCGTAATTAAACACACAACAACCCATGTTCACTAGAGAATCAATCAACGGTTGCAGGTAGAGGTTAAACAATAGTGGGGATAATGCAGAGCCCTGGGGGACTCCGCACTCCAGAATACCTACATCGGAGATACAATCCCCCAGTTAAATCCTCTGCGTCCTGCCCGTCAAAAAGGATTGAAGCCATTGATGGACCAAGCCCCTTATCCCAAAAGTGGCCAATCTGTCCAGTAGCAGGGAATGGCTGACAGTATCGAACGCCGTCGATAGGTCTAAAAGTATCAGGGCGCTCGGTTTCTTACTGTCAGCCATGCCTCTAAGCTCATCCAGTACCGAGAGCATCACCAACTCGGTGCTGTGGTGTGCACGAAAACCTGCCTGACGCTCCTGGAGTAGATGGTGTGACTCCAGGAATAAGGAAAGGGACTTCAGCACATGTTGCTCCACAACCTTGGACAGAAAAGGCAGTTGGGATATCGGCCTATAGTTTTTTAAAATAGCCGGATCGGCTCCTGGCTTCTTTAACAAAGGCTTAACTCGTGCCTCCTTGAGACTCGATGGTAGCTGGCCAGTCTCCATTGAGCTATTAAGAAGGGAGATGATATGATCTTCTAGAATAGGCCGTGCCAGACGAAAAACCCTGGGGGGACACGGGTCCGCCGGGGAACCTGACTTGGTTCTACTCATGAGCTGCTCAAGACTTAGAGAGTCTATCTCAGGGAACCTTGAAATAGAGGCTTCCAAGGGGATTTGAACTTCCTGTGACGGAAGCGGGCCATTCAGGTACTATTCTCAATCTCAGAAAGAATAGTCTCCACCTTCTCCAGAAAAAAACGTTGAAAAGTATCAACGTTTATTGTGGTTTCAGTCGTTTCTGTTTTGTTTACTCAACTCTGTTAAGATTTTAAACGTTTCTTTCTGAATATTCTAGGCCTGATTTCTGCGGGTTTCGTAAAATTCAGCTTTTGTTGCCATAATCAGCTTTTTATATGAGTTGAGTGAGATATTATACTGTTCCCGGTCTATACCATCTTTTGTTCTCCTCCAGTTCCTTTCTAGATGGCGGAGCTTCTTTTTGTGGTCCCTCAGAGGCGGGGTGAACCATGGAGCCCCTTTTCCTACTCCTTTTGCTTTTTGTAGTTTCTCGGGTGCTATCTGGTCAATCGCCTGACTCAAATTCCGCATTATGTCCCTATAGTCCTGATCTAAGTCCCCACTAAAGGCCAATGTTTGGACATGATCAGGAAGAATACTGGTCAAAGATTGTGAATCAACTTTTATCCACTGACAAACTTTTTTCAGTTTTAGTGGTTTTTGGGCCGGATAACCAACAGTGGGGATCTCACAATTCACCAAATGATGATCCGACCAGATACAAGGTAAAATGTCCACAAGGTTTACCTTTGTATTAATCTAATTTAAAAAACAACTAAAATGCATCACTGCTCGACAGAATGCAGACTGTGATAAGAAATACATCTTCTTACTGTTATTATTGCAGGAGGGCCCATAGCATCAATGCCTTCGTGTGTAAATAAAGTGCTAATTATCATAAAGTGCAATGTGCTACGAAAGTGCTACGTGTGAGTACAGTACACACTAGGGAGTCCATTTAGCAGCAAAAAGAACTTGATCTGATTAATGGGTCTAAGAGAATTCAACTGTATAATACAAATCAGACTCGTGTAGTGTTATATTTAACATCAATTGTCGTTTTTTTGCGACCCAAGATATTGTAACAGCCCATTCACATAGAAAATTACATTGGTAGATATATAGTGATAGCCATTATAAAAATGTCACTAAATATGATTATGAACATAGCACAATGCAACACAAGTGATGAGGGCATAGAGCAAGTGTGCACAAGACAAAGTTAAAAACTATTTATAAACAATCTGGTGTTGATGCTCAACTCTCCGTGGTCCACCGCTCCAGGCCACTATTCTTACAACAATTACTACTTATCGAAAAGGAGCGTCTTCTAAATATCAACTATATTAGCAGTCCATAATTTGACATTAATCCAAAAAAAGTCGGCAGGCCAAATTTTCGTTGTAGTGAAGAGTTCAGGTTTATTCCAAAAATCTGATAAACAGCATCATCTGTTCAACACACACACACATACACACACACATATAGAGGCCCATTACGATGGCGGGCGGACAAAGTCCGCCCACCATCACAAGGGAGCCAGGGACCGCCCGCCGAAGGTACGGTGATCCCACCAGTGGCATCAGGATGCGCCCGCCACACTGGCGGGCGCATCCCGCATTTTTTACATTGTGGCGGGCGGTGCTGCAAGCAGCACCCGCCGCAAGGTAAAAAATGTATGTTGTGCATTTGAATGCACAACGTGACAGGCACCGCACGGTGCCTGCCACCTTGTGCATGCAAATGCTGGGGGGTACCATAGGTACCCCCCATGTGCACGCCCCACTCCCCCAACACCCTGGGGGCCCGCTACGGGCCCACAACAGCAAAGACCGCAATCCTTTCCATGGCAGCAACGCCGCCATGGAAAGCCTCATATCCGCATTTTTCATAATATGGATTGCGGTGTCTAACAGACACCACCACCATGTCATGCTCTTTTTCCGCCCGGTCAACGAGTCGACCGGCGGAAAAGCGACAGACGGTCTTTCGGTCCGCCGCAGACCCCCCCAGCCATCATAGTATGGCGGGCGGTCTTTAATGTGCGGATGGCGGGCGGATCGCCCCCGCCGGCCTGGCGGTGACTACCGCCGGCCCAGCGGGGGCGATCCGGCCCACCAGACTAATGGGGCCCTTAGTATTAGCACTATTCATCTGTTTGTCTGTTCAACTGTCATTCACATTTTGCCTCCACCCACCACAGGGTACAGCAGGAGGCAATGGGCCAGCCCACTTCAGACGTTGCCTCTTTTGCTTTGAGAGTTATGCCATGTTAACCTGTGCACATCCACCTAGAAAGAAGTGCACTTTAGTGCCAGGGCCTGCGAGCCAATATTTTACTTTTGTCTTTCTATTTAACTAATCCTCATCTGTTTAACATGTCTTCAGGTTACAGGGGTGCAGCAGCGGCCCGTCTGTACGGGCTGATGGGCCATGACCCTACCTTTTGGTCAGGCGGAACGAAGGTCAGCATGACAGCCACACTTTGGTTCAGGTCAGGCAGCCCGGAGCTAGACATGCACTAAATGCACAGGCTTCTAGCTGCCTGAGATGAACTTTGCCAGGCTGAGAATTTCACAGCCCTGTGGGGGTGACCTCCTCAGCCTAGCAGAAGTGCCTCTAGGCCCTCCCCCTCTTGATGAAGGGGAGCATCACCGATTGCCTCAGACCTGGGTGCTTCGGTTTTAAGCTGTGAAGTTCCCAGGGCTGATTGTCAATCAGTGATACCTCATCACAGAGTGGGTCAGTCTCACTGACCGCATTCCACTCTGTAATGAGGTTGGGACTGCTGCCTTCCCTCATTGGCTGACCTGTGGTCAGCCAATGAGGGAAGGCAGCAGTCCCAATTCTCTGGGACCTTGGAGACTTCCCTGTCGGAGAGCTGCTGTTGAGGTAAGTTTTATGTGTTTTTTTTGTTTGGTGCGTGCATGCGTGTATGTATGAATGTATGTGTATTTGTGAGTCAGTGTTGTGAATGGGTGTGAGTGCATGAATGAGTGTGAGTGAGGTGTATGTGTGTGTGTGTACCCCCTCGCCAGCCCCATCCCTAGTAAAATTACCGGTCTCTACTGCAGTGGTACAGCAGCAGAAGTAAGTTTCTTTCAACCAGTACAAATCAAATTTTTCTGTGATGTGCATTAAAACTAACAAGAGTTTCCACACTTGTCCAAAGTGCACCTGCATTCTGGGAAGCACCCATATTGTTTAACTACAGTTACGTTTAATGCTTAACTTAAACAAATATATATTTTGCAAACACGTTGCAATGATTAAAGGGCAGCATGCTTTTGGTATGTATGTGGCATATGTTTTCAATAAAAAATGTAATATTGCACCAACTTGAAAAAGCCAGACCTACTTCCTTCCTTTCCTGTGGCTTCTCCGGGTCTCATGTCAGCTATCATTTCCAGTGGGCGGGATCTGAGGGGCACAACGTGCCAATACTTTTTTAATTTAAGTAAAATGGCTCCCCTACTTTTGGTGAAAAGAAAAACAATCCCAGGATGGTTAATTCCTGAAGTGTAAGACAGGGAGTCATCTGTGCTGTGAAACCCAGGAGGGGCAGAAAGCTAAACAAGCCTTCCTGGCAGGGTGCCTGCTTGTCTGAATGAAATGTAAATGTGTGCAACTGGTCAATATGCAACATGTAAAGGGTGCTTGGAAGCCGGTATTGGCTTTCATTGATGGAATCACTTGAAGCTTCCTGGTGACACAGATCTATTCTTTCGAGTGGTAGTGCAGGGAGTTACCAGCTGAGCTTTTAAGTGTGCGCTTTAAAAGGACAGTTATAAAAGAAATTGTGCCGTGTACAGTCTGGGTTTTACTAAAATCTATATTTTGAAAGCACTTTTATCTTAAACCTTTTGTGCATTTTGTAGCAGCCTATCTTGTACTGTGTAATGCAAGTTTAAACTAACAACTTACATATTCACAGTGCTTTCTGTCACAGACTCACCTCGTAGCACTAAATATACACAAGTCACTATTCTCCATTGTACAAACGAGGATTCAGTTCTGTGGCTCTCTGGTTAAAGATACAGACCTCTGCAGTGCATTAACTAATAGAGGTTTCATAATGTTTGATGGTACATTTCCCACTTATTACTTACTTAACTTGTATTTATTTTTCATTTAAGTTGTGCATCATTTTATATGTAGTTACCTGAAGGAGGAAGACCTAAAAACGTTCCAGAATATTTACAAGTATTTTTAGCCACACCTTTTACCCTGTTCCTACGCTCACTCACTCAGCCCCCCATCTGCGCGCAGCATCACAGTTCCAAAACTTTTTTAAATGCAATGTAACCACTGATTATATTATTTCTCTTCATGTTTTTTCACCCTCTGACTATTTGTTAATATACACAATGCTAAGATATACGCCAACCAGTAGACTCTCTCTCCTTTTGTCCCTACTTACCTCATAGTTTCAGCTCATAAAAGTTAATTTGGGTTAGGTTTGAATTAATGTTATTAGCAAATCCAACTCCTCTAAACTCAAGTCTTTTTTTCTTTTTTATCTTATTGCAGTTGAAGATTGGCATGATACAGAAGCCCATACTGTTGAGACACCATAGATTAGATTTTTAGACAGAAGTGTAATTTTTTTGAGGTTAGCATGAAGAATTCCTGGATTTTATGCAGACCCTGAAGACTCTTGGAAGATCTCACGGTTCTCATGTATAATCCATTTCCTCACCAGACACCCACCATTTCCGCAGATGACTGCCGAAGTGGAGAGCAGGTTTATGCGAATAACCCACCTCCTGGGAATCTTTTAATCCCTGTGTGCATTCCTGCATGAGGCTTCTTCTGCATGGTGTGGTTTGGATTTTTATGTTTTTTAACAGGCTCAGTCGTCGCAGTGGACAATAGTTCTGATGGGGAACAAGCCTTTACCACGACGGTCGAACCACGTGCTGTAGTTACAACGCTGCCGTTACAACAAAGGCGTCTACCATGCATTCCTTTACAACGACATTCCGTGGAGAAAATGGCATTGGATTTAAAAGTCCAATGCTTTCTCTACTGTTGCGCAGACTAGAGTTGAAACAGTAAATTATACTTTTCCAAAGTCTAGCGCTTTCCCAAAGGCACGTCATTGTAACGATATGCCTGGTAAAGGAATGTGTGGTAAAGACACATTCATTGTAAAGACTGCAGAGTAAAGGCATGCGTGGTAAAGGCATGAGTTGTTCTGACATACAACAAAGTGTACAATCTTTCTCTTTTTGCCAATATTTTACAGCCACGACGACCTAGACGATGAAGAGAAGGGTCTTATTGGGTAAATATTGCATGGAGTGGAGTTTGCAGGCTGCGGCCTGGTTTTGGGGAAGAGACAGTTGTAGGGAAATCCAACGTTTACATTCAATGAATGTAACTGCATAGTGGTTATCCCGATAAGCTGTACATCAACACTGAACATATCATAGAATGTCATAAATTGTAGCAAAAGGGGACCCTTCCATAGTGTGCTTGGCGGACAGGTTACTCCGTCACAGCGGTAACGGATGTCCCGTCTGCCGAAATATACATCCCATAGGATATAATGGGATTTTTATTTTGGTGGACGGGATATCCGTCACCGTTGTGAAGGAGTAACCCGTCCACCAAGATCTAAATCAGCCCTTTTGTTCCCCAGGATTCCTACCAGCTGGTAAGGACTCAGCTGAGTTAGGGATTTGAGGATAAAGGTCCTTCATTTGAATGCTAGTGACAAGTAGTGTTTGCCAGTGACGTCATGATTTCTATCCGCCTATACATTACAGTCTAGACTACGGAAAAAGGAAGGAGCCTAGAGACATAAGATTTGTCAAAATGGAAGGGCATCTTTAAAGGCTGTCCAGCAGACAACAGGGAAATTAAAACAGTAACTGTTGCAGAGAAAAAAACAGAAAAATATAACCAGAAAAGAGGAGATACTAGAGATCAAGGAAAAAGAAAAGACAATGAGAAAAAGCAAAGAGACAGACAGGACAGAAAACAAAAAGGAAGAAGTTTGCTTTGTAGTGCATGTTTCTTAAATTGGGGCAATGTTTTGATGGAACTGCTTACTCAACTGACACATTGTATTTTTCTTAAAAAATCTAAATCAAAAATAGTTTTCTTTAGCCCAGATCTCGCATAAAAATTGCAGTGGTGCATTGCACTGAGGACAAAATAAGGACAAAATATAGCACAAAATCAGATTTAGCAGCAATCGCCCATCAATGACATCGACGGCTCCAGTGCTTAAAATGGCTGTTCTGCCACGCGCAGTGGCACAGAGGCGAGCCAGGAGTGTCTAGCATAGGATTTGTACATGAAATACACCCTCCAGTACAAACTCCTATGAGTAGGCACAGGGGCATCTATGGTAGGATTTTTGCTTAAGGTACACTCTCCAGTGCAAACTCCTTCGAATACACACAGGGATCAGATCTGAGATATGAGCTGTAGGGTAAAGCACACACATTACATGTAGGTATATCAGCTCGTATACAGCGGGACCCCTTCCTTGCGCCTGCTTCCACTAGGTGTTATGGTTTGCGTTAAGTAGCAGACCTGGCTTTCCATCAAAACCAATGGTTCTTGTGCTGCTCCGGCCGAGACACGCCCAGTTCACATGCATTTAAAGGCAGTGGCGCTAAGTGCTATTGGAGCTGCACGAGTGTCGCTATTTTGAGCAAAACTGTTTTTGCACACTAAAGTTGATCATCACCACTGTTTGAGCCACTTTGCGCTATGCGAGTGCCATCGTAAACCTTTAGTAAATCAGAGCCAAAGGTGCATATTTACAAGCCTCTTGCGCCACCGCAGCGTCACTGTTAGTGACTCAACGGTGGTGCAAACCACCAAATCATATTTATGGGTCCACGCAAAGCCACTTCGCTTGGCTTTGAAAGGCCTCATAGATATGGAGTAAGGCACGGCAGCGCAAGTCACTGTATTGAACTATTCTGCGCTAGGGAGGCATTCCATGGGCGTTGCGGTGGGCGTTCCCACGCAACACCCATGGAGTTTGAAGCATCCCCAGATTCACAAGACCATGTAAACCTACTGATGCGCTAAAACCTTATACCTCCCCGGGGAGGTGCAATGAGGAGAAATAGCATTATCTCTCCCCGTTTTGTCCTCTTTCTATGTGTGCCACAGTCTTCAGCAGCCATAAAATGAGGATAAAACCTCCCAGGACTGTTTTAGTGCAGGAAGGGGCCCTTTCTGCTCAAAAACAATCCTGCGTGCAACGCCTAAATTGGTGCTAGGCTGCAGAAACAGTACCAGCGCACGGGGAAAGGACAGGGATGTGCCTTATGCCATAAATACGGTGCATTCCTGCTCTTTCACTTTGACGCAGGGCAGCGCATCAAGGTGGCTTGCTTCGCTGCCCTGCGCCAAAACCCATAAATATGCCTCATAGTTTCTGAAGACCAGGGTAGAGTGTGTAAGATCAACGTTTAGCATTTTAGCACCACCAAGGGACATACTTCCCATATCCCTGCCTTGCACCTTAAACTAAAATCAGTTGAACACAGAAAATGTGACAAATATCTTTTGGTCAATTTGGATATGGCCGAGGCTAGCTTCTCCCAGGCACCTGTGAGGATACTTCAACACTTCAGGGGATCAGCACCAGCTAGCAGAGCTTGGCTTGGCCGTACCCATTCCAGCGCCAACACATTGGTGCTGGGACGCGGTCGCAGTTCACAGTCACGGGGTGAAGGCCCATTAGAACCTTCTTATGTCACGTTCAACAATGCAGACTCCCAAGATCTGTGGAGAAATCAGATTGAGGTGGAAAATTGATGTCTATATAGTCTGGAATCTCCAGCCCCACAGGGTGGTCGAAGGAATTCAAGGCAAGAAGGATCATTTGACTGCAGTTGACAAACATAAGAGCCTCCTGCCTACTAAACCCTTGCACAGCCAATGGACGCGCCTGCTGGTAGAGTCCTTGGTTCAAGTCCAGTATAAGTATTTTAAGAAAGGGTCACCCGCTTTGGTGGTCCAACATGATCTCCCGTGCGAGCTGGGTTCAGAAAAGTTCACTGTATTCACCACACAGGAACAGTTGACTTTTCAAATGCAAAGGACTGGTTTGCAACGTGTTGCAATTTGCGCACATTACCAACCCTTGCAAGTTGGATGGAGAAAGTGCAGCAAAGGGGTGTGTCTCCCTCTTCTTGTGACTCAAAGGGGAGTGCACCAATGCTGTATGACTCTTCCTGTGGTCAGACACACGAATACTTACCAGCTGTACAGAGAAAACGATAATCTCTTTCAAAAGCGGAAGCTACTGTTTACCACAGCTTCCGCTCTGCGTTTGCAGGTCGCGGCAACTAGAAGGAAGCAGCAATCACATGGATGGCTGCATGCACCTTCTGATGTCACTATCACACTGTGCCATGCATCTGTGGCATTGTAACGCCTGTCGCAATTGGTTAGATGTGCAGCGCGAGGGCAGAGAGAAAGATCTGACGTCATCGCATGCCTCTCTGCCTGCATCCGCTGCTGTGCTCTCCCCACATTATTAACGTTAACGAAGGGAGCCGGAAGGGAGCCCTGGGCGCGCCATTGTGGACAGTTTGCAAAGCACAGCAAGTGATTAATAAAGCCTTCAGTGTGCAGAGGGTCTAGGCTGCTCGCAGTGCCGCTCAGGGCAGTGTGAGTGCAACAGTCTCTGTGGGACGAAATCCCAGGGTACTTTGCGCATTCTCTCTACTTTGTTTGCATCCTTTCTAATGCGCAACTTGAAGCTAACTGTTTAAAAGGTCTAAACAGTTTCAAGAACTGTGTCTTCATTCAATGCAAGGGGTTAGGCATATGCAGACAGAAACTGTGATCTTTGTACTAGGATGACGTCAGCTGGTAGGGCGCCATTGGAAAGGCAATAGGGTTCCAATGTCCTTGGTGCACCAATTGCGTTTCCTAGTGAAAAGAGAGGAGGCAGCCAATATTTCCATCACAATGGAGTTTGGAGGCCGAGAGGCTGATAACACCTGTGTCTAGGGTCACCACTGTTTTCAAGGTGCCATGGAAATGTGATGAGATGCGGTGGGTGATGGGCCTCACCTGACAGGACAGGATCCCACAGGCCACGTGCTGAATCTAACACCGTTACTTACAAAAGAGGCCATGAGACGCAGCACACCCCCATCGCTGTAAGATGCTCACGGCTCTCAAAATGAACCCATAAGACCTACCTCACCTCTACCTAGAAGCCTTCTTGGAAGCAATGATTTATAGGTCTGGCTTTGACAGCCCAGCTGCAAACAGATATTCTTTAACATTTAAAGTGGGTTTTGTGTTTTTCTCTTCCACCTGATGGATTTGGCTGTTAGCGTGTGTCGTTCCTCCTCCTATGGAGTGCTTGCATTGAAGTGCATGAGGGACTATTTTACAACTATAGGTCTCGCTGCCGGCTTCTCCATACTCATTCCCACTCCATTCCTCTTTCCCCTCTTGCGTCTGTTCCTGCTCACTCTCTCCCACCTCTCCCTCTTTCCTGTGTGTCTTGCTTCTCATTCCTCTTGTCCACACCTTCCTCTTGTTCTGCTCTCACTTTCTCATATGTGTAATTTCTCCTGCATGGACGTCTCTTGTGCTTCCCTCAGACCCCCCTTTTCCATTTATGTCACTCCTCATGGCCCACGCAGGCTCTTCCCTCTTGTCCCTCCTTCCCAGCCCCCCTTCCCCTTTTCCTGTGTGTTCCACACACCCACACTTGTTACCCTTTCCTATGTGTCGTGCTCTTTGATTCGCCCGCCCGCTACCCCCTCTCAATCCTCGCCCCTCCATCTCACTGTGTTGAGCTTTGTGTCACTAGGGGTCCTAGTGAGCGCCACCGCCAGTTTCTTCGTATTGCCCTGTTTGAAATGAGGCGCAGTGCTTTCTCTCCATTGGTTCAGCTCTACAGCCAACCCGTCACTCTCCATAAAGGCGTTCGTGGAAGGAGAACCTCTGTCATGCCTGACAGTGAGAGTCATCCACCGTCTCTTTCTTCTGATTGGTCGACTAACCTCTTACGCATGAAGGGCCTCCTGAAGCTTTGATCTCTAAACCAGAAGCGAAAGGTTTACAACTCGATAAACACGTGCACCAGCTTAGCACAAGGTGTCAGTTCCAACTGTAGTGTAGCAATGGGGAATGATGGGCCTGGCGTACAGCTGGCGGAATATAGGAATCGTGAACCCATGAAAACACAAACAGCGTTCTTTTGGCAAGTGGCGCTTACCCAAACAACTGGTGCAAAGACCGTCCGCATCCAGGGAGCCTGAGCAGAGCCTTTCCAAGCCTTCCCGTAAAGCAGTGGGCATTTAAGAAAACACAATCTTTGCTTCATGTCTGGCAAACTCAACCTTTGGAAAAGTGTGTCAGATCTCTGAACTCCCATAATGACCTTGAATCCCAGGTGATTAAGGGTTTGGAAGTAGAAGTTCACCAGGGCCCTGAAATGTTTATGTTGTACACATGAGCACCTTTAAATGTATTGTAAGAGGCCTTGAATCCTGATAGGCCAGGTCTACCGCTCGCACTATTCTTCGTCTCTAGCTGACTGATCGGAAAGTTTCATTTGTTGGATCTGCAGAAACTCTTCTGGTGAGCCCAGATTCCCACAAGATATTCACTGGTATCTTTTTTACAATGATTTCCTGACCAGGCTTACTGTCCTAAAGTCTGTAGGACTGTCCCAGTTCCTGCTTTCGAGAAGTTCCTTACACAATGTTTTATGTTCTACTACCCTCTGGAATCTAACCTCTCTCCAGTGGACAGCCAGTGGGGTTCTACTAATGCAGCCAGCTTTCTATCTAGGGTTATTTACTAAACACTGTTTTTTATCCAACCTACAGAACCCCTTGCGGACTGGAACAAAACCGATGCTGGCTGGAGCCCTTTATTGCATATCGAGGGCTGAGTTACTCCAGTAACACTAGAAGTCACAAATTTACCGGTCAGGTTCAACAGAGAGTTCGGTGCTAAAGACCGGGCCTTAGAGACGGTCAATCACTGTCCAACATTGGATCTGAAACTCATCTCCTTGAATGTATGATATTCTAGTCTGTAATCCTCAGGGGGAGCTACATTTCTTGCTGTATTGTCCCATAAATTACAACCTGATCCCTTAGCGTTAAAAATTCATGCGGCCGGGGGGAGGATCTCCAGGACAGAACACAATCTGCCACCATGAATTATTCATGGTCCAATGTATTTATTGTTTCAATTCACTTGGAAGCAAATCCAGTCGAGCTCTCCGCTCCCGCACCCTGCTCCCACGAGTGCGAACACCTTCAAAGGCGAAAATATAGATACGAATCAGCCCCGATCGAGAACGTTTTGGGGGCTACAGATAAATGATCAAGAATGGCCAGAATTTGTAACTTACCATCCACCTTGTGCCACTAGTCAAGTTAATGCCGTCTTATCTTACGCTTCGCTTCATTGGCTGAAAGTATTTTGGAGTGTGAAGTTTCAGGTTCTGTGAAGAGTACATACAGCCAATTGTAAATGGTCCTGTTTCAACAGCACAAGTTCAGAACGTATCCTCCATCTTGCTGCCTTACACAACCACAGAATCTTCTCTAGCGCCATTTTCTAGCTTGGAAGAAGGTCCTTTACGCTTTTGGCTTCAAACCACTGGAATTCACTCCCCTCTGATGCTTACAACAAATGAAACAATTTCCATTTTTTCCTTTTTTTAAAACTATCTTTATTAACCAGTTTCATATTAGTTACAATAGTTCCATCGATAGCAAAAGCATCATACAGTAACAAGTATTGACCAATTATAAAGAGAAGCAAGTCACCAGTTCTGTATGTGATATACATCTTCTGCAAATTGGACACAGTAAGACTAGTTCTAGAAAGACATGTTAACTTGCTCAACAGTCTTGCATTGGAACGAGTGGTAGATACTTTTATCTACAGATCACATTTGTTGCAGTCGCAGTTAATGTTAATGGAACACAAGTATAGCCCACACCCGCCGGAACCAATCCATGTTGTAGCTGTGAAGTAGATTATGGGCGTTGCGCCACTATATACGTTTTCAAGGGGCCCCAGATGTCTTTTGGGCGAGATGACCTGGTCAAAGTGCTGGCATACAAATCGCTGTTTATGTTGCAGTATGCTAAGCTATGTAACCAGCCTTTTTGTGTCGGAGCAGGTTTACGACCCCATTTAATTGCTATTTCTCTTTTAGCAAATAGCAACCCGATGGCAATAAGTTTCCGAATCCCCTTTAGAAAGTTAACACAATAGCCAAGCAGAGTGACCTCCAGAGTGGGAGACATCTCCAACTCTACTATTT
Source organism: Triturus cristatus (assembly GCF_964204655.1). Lineage (NCBI taxonomy): Eukaryota > Metazoa > Chordata > Amphibia > Caudata > Salamandridae > Triturus > Triturus cristatus. The sequence goes on from NC_140589.1 coordinate 1,805,231,882, forward strand.
CCCCCAATGTTTGGAAAACTGCTGCCCAGAAGGTCTTAATTTTACCACAATTCCAGGAGAGGTGGGCGAAGTCCGCATGCTGGGCCCCGCATTTCAAGCAACAGTGAGGTCTGTCTGGATCGATTCTATGTGTAGCCTCGGGGGTATTGTAAATTCCCTGCAGAAATTTTAAAAGGATCAGTTTGTGACGGCTGTTCAGGGAGATCTCCCCGGTCTGACCACAGCACACTGCCAATTGGTCATCTAAAATAGAATGCCCCAAATCGGCCTCCCAGGAGGCTCGTATCTTAGAGTCGTCAATTGGGATTAAGTCCACGCATGCGCTATACAGCCTGGAGGGCAAGTGCTCTCCCCTTGTACTCTCAACAATTGTGGTGAGTGGGGCGAATTGTTCTGGTGTTAATGAAAATTCCGGTGTAATCACCCTAAGTGACGAACGCACACGGTTCAAAATAAATTTGTCCATAAACGAAGCCTCGCTACACCTGTCCTCTTCTGAAATCGAAAAGACCTGTCCCCCAGTGTATGCATCCCCTATTTTATTCATGCCATATTTGGAAAGGGTTTGCCTGTAATTGGAATCCAGCGGTTGTTGATGATCGGTAGACTAGGAGAATATAACACCGGGGAACCCGTAGTTCTAATCAGCTTCTGCCAGGCCCAGCTAGTAGTCGAGAACCTTTGTATGTCCTTCGTGTCACGGGGAGTACCCGTGGGCAGTACAGTGCTGAGAGTGCTTGGCAGGACCAAGTCCGCCTCTGGGCGCAAGTACAGGATCATGGCGTCCAGATGGAACCAGGAGTGTGCATAGCTACATTGTGCCACTAAATAGTAATTGAAGATTAGGAACCCCGAAACCCCCTCTGGTGTAAGGAAGTGTCATAATATCCAACGAACTCTAGGCCTCTTGCTCCCTCAGGTCAATCTAATGAGGTGAGTGCGTAGTGTCATGAAAAAACAGTTCGTAAGTGAGATGGGAATATTGTTAAACAAATACAAAAATTTGGGGAGAACTACCATCTTGATCAACGCCACCCGGCCTGCAATCAAAAGAGGGAGACGCAGCCATTGTTCCACTAGTAATTCCAGCTTGTGTACATCTTGGCCATAGTTCAGTTCGATTATTTGGGCGGTGTCTAAGTGGATATGGATCTCTAGATACTTAACAGAGTCCGTGCACTAATAAAATGGAAACTCGCATTTCCATCACTTGGTGCTAGTGCTAAGGGGAAATATCACCGACTTGTGCCAGTTAATCCCGAGTCCAGAGAAACGACCGAATCAAATAATCTCCCTGATCAGAGATTCGATGTTGGTCTGCGGTTCCCGGACATAACGTATAATGGCATCTGCGTATAAAGAAAACAATTTCCATTTTTCATAAGCTGGGACAAGAAGGCTGTCCACCCACTAAAATAGTCTGCCTTTATGCAGCCTAACTCCTAGTACCAAGAAGCAACTCATGGGTACTGCCAGATTTAAAAGAAGATAAAAAAGCAACACCTTTGATTGGCTCATCTTCAGAGGGCTTTACTGTATTTTTATTTTAAGATCTGTGTTTTTACAACATATTTTTAGTAATATTCATAAAGTGGGCTTTGGACCTGCCCCTTTCAATCAATTGCTTTCTTCAACTAATCTCTTTCAGGCACTGGTTAGAGACATTGTCAATCATGTCTTGGCTCAACTCAGGAGAGCATTCATCTCTCACCCAATGCTATTGGCTATGTGACAGTATCCTTCCGCCTCCAGTCGATTGCTCACACTGAACTGTATGAAGGAGCTACTTTGCAGCCTATGTGCTGGCTCTTTGCCATCTGTCTCCTTGTAATGTGCAAATGCATGTGCTAGTGCATTAAACCCAGACCTTTTGGCTTTGCCAGTGCTTGTTTTTATATTAGTAGGCGAAACCTGCACAGATAACCGCTCTGGAGGACTGTCGAGTAGTTGAGAATATGAAGGCATGTGGAATCTCAAAGGAGGAAAGTCATGAAGATGACAGATATTCCAAGGGTTGCCTGTGCATTGCTTGATACTGTTCCCATAGATTTCTTACATCCCGCTTACTGTTTAGCAATATTTTCAGTGTCGTTACGCTTATTACTATCCTTTTGATTGGCTGACTTGCATCCTTCTGCTGCTCACTTTTAGGGAACTACTTTTTTGGGGAAAACATTTTAATAGAGGGCAAGTGTTTCTCAGCTCTTTCCCTCCTGTGCTTCTGACCCCACCCCAGCACGGCGTGTTGCTCTATCAATCGTCTGTTGCTCACTCTCTCCCATGTGCTTCTCCCTGCCAAATTCCTCCATCCTGCACTTTGCGATGTTGTCTGCCTCATGTGCTTCTCCTCTTGTTGCTCACCGCTTTGTGTGCTTCTCCCCTCCAAACTCCGCCACCCCTCACCTCAATGCTGCTCTCTCTCTCTCTCTCTCTCTCATGTGCTGCTTTTCTCCTCCTCCTCTCACGCTATATTTAATTTTTTATTATTTTTATTGTTTTGTTCCTCCACCCCATCTCTAATGTTTTTTAAAAATATATTTTAATTTTTGGAGGGCCATTAAGAACAAGGCTGCTGGTCTCTCCACCTTAAAAACAGCAGTTTATTTACTACTCCAATTTCATTTATTTTACCAATCCATCTTGGAATGATATTTCTTTATAAATTGTGCCCTCGTCATTTTGTGGCGTGTCAATGCCTGGTGACACATGAGTGCGCCTACATCATCACCCATGCGTTCACACGAGATGGCAGCTGCGTCCTCACGTCTTTTTATTTTGATTGATTCTTCACAGCATCGAAAAAGCCTGCAGGTCCCAAAGGCAAGACCTATTGGCTTTGCCCTTACTTGTTTTGTCCTTCTGATCAATTCTGGTCAATTTCTTGAATAATAATAATCCACATTTGTAAAGCGCAAACAATCACCCGTAAGAGTCTCTAGGTGCTGGGGGCCGTTGGGAAGATTAAGCAAGCTATTGACCAGAGTCACATGGTGCTGGGCTAATCTGCCGCCGGCGTCAGGGATCGAACCGTGATCCCCATATTCCAGCGTCAGTCGCCCTGGCCGCGGCGCCACACCTCTTAATCCCAAACCAATTTTAAGACTGGAGATTAGTCTAGGTCTCTGTGCCTGATATCTCAAAGCACAGTATGAACACCACCTTTTCTCAGGATAATAAAACTTTACAGTGCCCAGATTATGATAGGACAGAACAAAGGTGACATATTTTTTTTTAAAAGGCTCAATGGCGCAAAGAAGCAGGTATTTATTTTCCCCTCATCATCTAACCACAAGTTTCATTACATTGAGGCATTGTCTCCATTGACTAACCACAAGTCCTGTTACACACCGGAAATATCCCGCTGCACACAAAGGGGTGGACTCCCTTGTCTAACCACAAGTCCTATTAAACACAAGGATGGATTCCCTGCCCTGTCTAACCGTGGGTCCTGTTGCTCACACAGATGGTTCAACCTGTCTAACCACAAGTCATGTTATAAACAAAGTTGGCTGACCCTATCTGATCACACAATCCATCACCAGCAATAGCCATGCCCTCTGTCTGACCCACAAGTCATATTTGAACCCAAGCTGTCTCCCGTACCTTATATTTAACGTAGACAAGTGCCAATAACCCTGTAATGTTTGCTACACTAGACTGGCAAACCAACAAGCTTGGGCCTAGGGTCTTAAAGCAACACAATGCAATAACTGACCCGGAAACACAGCAATATTGTCTGGGACAGGCCACGAGCAGTCCAAGCCCCTTTTATTAATACCCTTGGCCGCTCCCGGCAGTAGCGATGCATGTAATAACATGCCGCTAGTGGGTGGTCATTCCAGGTTGCCGAGTGGCTCATTACGTTTCCTCTAACATCAGACCATCGTTACCCTCTCGTGTGCGCTGTTCGGGCCAGACACACAAAGTCTCGGAACTTCTGGCTTGGCGCTGGGTTAAGTCATAGAGTGCATTGTCGGCTTCAGGTTGTTTGCAAATCACCTTGTACCCTGTGGGGCAGGTGTGCCATCGGCAGATGTCGATATCTGAACTGGCGGGCTCCTATCCCTCAGCTCCTCATTTGTTCTGCGCATATCGTCTGTCGGGGTTTCTGGGGCGCCCTGGGCATCTCCCCATGACTCTTGTACATCCTTGCCAGTGCTTCCTTCGGCGGCGTCATTTCCCTTCCTTGGGGTGTTTTTACCTTTTTGAACCAGGATTCATTTCTTACGACAGTTTTTGTAACTCACTGGGCAGTTATGTGAGCACCTTTCACCTCTGTCGCTGCCCACTCTCTCCTCTCATAAGCCATACGGAACTTCCACGATGGGTGTCGGTCTCGTGTGAGTACCCAGTCCTCTGGAATAAGTTGTGGGATCTTGGCCATTCATCGCTGGCTGGCAGCTACATTGTTCTTCTTCTTCCGGTCTTGTGATTCTCCAGGGTCATGCACTGGTGCTTCCCATCTGGGATAGGTGGGTATCGTATCCCTCCACCTTTCAACAACATTGCCCATAGGAAGCACCAAATTGTGCACTGGGAGGTTCTCAGATCGGGCCATTGGAATCTATGTAGACTGGGCTCCAGTTTCTCTCCTTTATCCACTTCAACACAAAATGCCTTGTTCAAGATACGCACAAAGCGGTAAATGTCGTCATTGGCCTGGGGCCACTACGGTGTGATCTTCCTATGCCGAATTCTGAGATGTTCCAAAGATTCTTTGAATTCAGCGTCTTGAAATGGCGGACCATTGTCGGATCATATTTCCTCAGGAATGCCAAACAGGGCAAATACTTTCTCCAGCAAAGGGTTGACTTTGGACAAAGCTGTAGATTCTGTTAGTTCTACCATAGGGTATTTGGAATATCCATCAATCACAACCATTCTGACTTCCAGCTGGGAAACTGGCAAAATCGTGGCTGAGTTGTGACCATGGTGTGCTGCAGCATTACTCTTTGGTTACAGGCACAGGGGTCTTGGCTCCACTAGTCAGTTGGCATACCATGCAGTCTCTCACCAGCTTACCTACTGCTGTGTCTAGCCCCAGGAACCACACTTTACCCCATAGGCAAGCTTTTGTCTTCCCTGCTCCTTGATGACGAGTGTTGGCCAACTCTGTCACCATCTTATATAGTTTCACAAATATCACAATGTGGTGCTCGCGTAGCAGTATCCCGTCTGGTGTCACACTTAGCTCATTTCTGACTTTCCATAGCTGGGATAGTCGTCCCTTGCCTGGGTCCATCCACCAGTTGGCATCTTGTAAGAATGACTTCCACTTTACTTCTCGAAGAGTGATGATGACTTTCTGGAGCACGTCATCCTCGAGTGTAGCCTGCCCCATGACCGGGGTGGTTGTTCAATACTAGGTTGAGAATGAGGTGCAGTGCTGCTAAACAAAGAAAACAGGGGCTGATGATCCATGATGACTTTGAATAGATGCCCACATAGGTAAAGATGTAAGTGTCGGAAGCCCCACCTGATCACCAGAGCTTTTTCTTAAATTTGGGCATAGCTGGTCTCCGTAGACAGGATTGCCCGGCTGGCAAAGGCAATGGGAGCCCATTGGCCTGGTTTTCTTTCTTGGGTTAGTACGGCCCCCAGACCCACTAGACTAGCATCAACGATAAGTTCAATTGCTCTCCTCGGGTCAAAGTAAGCCATTATGACACCGTCAAGTAGGGCTTGTTTCACTCTCTCAGACTTTTTTGTTTCATTTAGCCCCCAGGCCCTCTTCACATAGGTTTTAGTTAGAGTTAAAAGTGGCTCTACCAATGTGGCAAGGTCATGAAAGAACCACCCACCATATATGGCCATCCCCAGGAAAATGCGCACCTCGGTGGTGTTGCAAGAGGTAGATGACTGTTGGATGTCTAGCGACATTCCTGGATCCACCACCACCTTTGGTGATATCATAGCTGAAGAATTCAGTCTGCAACTCCAAAACCATTTTTTGATTTAAAGCGTGAGGCCAAAGCCACTGAGTTGCTGCAGTGTTGCGTGAAGGAGGCAACGGTGGTCATCGAGGGTTACCGATTATACAAGAATATCATTACTGATGTTCATGAGAACTTGCAGGCCAGATAGTGTTTTGCAGATGTTGTGCTGAAACACTTCAGCCACTGATGATATTCCTAAGTTCAGCCGTGGTGACGTCTTGTGCCAAGGTGCGTTGAAAAGGTTAGGATGTAACAGTTTACCTTGTCTAACAAAGGCTGATGACATTCTGCATTCGGTCTAGTTTGGAAAACCATCATGCTCCATTTAAGTTTGCAATTATATCGACCAAGGTATGGGTAATATGCCTTTCTCTTTTAAACACCCTGTTTGGCAAGCGCATATCACTACATAGCTGTATTGTTCCTGGCTGTTTGGGCTTTTCCGCAATAACTATCTGGGACACCCAGGGGGGTTCTCAATAACATCAAGTTTTTTTAGCTTGTCTAGCTTATGCTCTACAAAGGAGGAAGGGCACTTGGCAGTGTATGACGGCCATAGAGTGCAGAGATTTGTCTATGTGGAGTGTCACTGGTCCCCCTTTGAGGCATCCTAGTCCTTGGAATAGTCTCAGAAATTATCCTAGAATGTGGTATACTTGCAAGGCTTGGACAGTGCACGTAAAGAACCCAAGCCCGAGATCTTCAGCCATGTGCCATATACTAGTGTCTCTGAAACTTCTTTGGCAATGTGGAGCATTGAGGGTGCTTCTTTCTTCCAATTTCTTACCATGACGTCTGTCACACATGTGACCAGGAGTGGTTTCTAGCTGCCATACCTGTATATTCATATAGTGATCGGTGATAGTACTGGTTATGGCCTTGGTTGTTGTATTGTGCACAACTCATGGCATTCATGGATGCTCCTGTTTTGATCAGTGCTTTGATAGTTGTTCCTGTTATCATCACCTTGCATATTGGTTGAGGCCTTTTGCCATGTTTCACAGGCACAGTGTGTGTGAATAGAAATACATTCTCCTTCTCAGACAAGTCGCCCTAGAATCGATGGGAGCCCAGGCTGAGCGGCCTGTATAGCTGTGCTGGTCCGTGTCCTCAGCGTGAGGCATTGGACTGCTCTCAATGATGGCACTCTTCCCCTTGGATCTCGACTCGCCTCACCTCTGCTGCAGACCCGTGCAAAATGGTTGCTTTTCCTGTGCTTTTAGCACATTTCTCAATTGGGTTCTAGTGTTGTGGGCAGCTGCACCAGTGTGCCTCACCGCAGGCCAGGTTAGTATAGTGTTGAGTGTTTTTACCTTGACAGTGGCGACTTGTTCGGTTGGGACACATTTGTGGTGGCCATGAGGACCATTTCCATCTCTGCTGCACATGAAGCGAACTGATCATGCAAGCAAGCAAGGATTAGAATGTTCTCGAGGCTTATCCCCTGTTGCCGCAAAATGATACTCTAAGTTTTACAGATCTGCCTAAGTTGGGTCCATACCTCCTTCGATTAATAATCCTCGGTGCATGTGCTTGCCAGCGCACGCATGTTGTGCCTGCCACAGTTTGAAACACTCAAAGTCTGAGTTGAGTTGAGTGTCAAACTGGGCACTGAGTGCTCTGACCACTGTATCATATTCATCATCAGCTCCAGTACCTGGGAGGTGTTCGAAGAGCTTGTATATTTCTTACCCTTGTTTTGAAGCAACAGTGGTCTATGCTGTGACTCACTGACAAAATGTCAAAACCACAAATATAATGGGAAATAAATGTAGTGTCAAAAATATTGATCACAAAAAAATGTGTTATTCTATACTTACAATGTAAATAACAAAAATATCAACAACAAGAAATATCGTTATACACTAATATCGAACACAAAAATATAGTTTTTAAATATAAACATAGTTAAATATAGTAATTATTAAACATATTAACATTAAACTGTAAAATAATATAAATTACATATATTTAAATAATGTAATATGATATATAAATGTTATACTTAGTTTAAAAAAACTCATATGTGTATGCGTATTTAAACATATATAATTTCAAACTATTATTTAAATTATAATTATAATTTAGGATACAATTTACACATTTTTTTAACTTTAAAAAAATAACTAATAAATATATATAATTTATTGCGTGTGTGTGTATATACATACACACACACACACACACAATAAATTACAAACTGTAACAAATAAAGTGAAAGACATTCTAAAAACATACCAATTTAATTATACATAAAAATGTCAACAAAAAATATATTACATATTACAAAAATGTATAACGAAAATAATATAATGTTAAATACACAGAAACATAATAATAATATACAACAATATAAACAAAACTATAACATTATAGGAATAATATGTATACTATTCCCACTCCAGTCTGTGCAACAGTAGGGAAATCGTTGGACTCAGGAGCGGTAAAATTTACTATTTTCACTCCAGTCTGTTCAACAGTAGGGAAAGCGCTGGACTCCGGGGAACGGGGGGTTCCAAAATTACTATTCCCACTCCGGTCACTGCAACAGTTGGGAAAGTGTTGGATTGTGGAGGGGTAAATGTACTATTCCCACTCCAGTCAGTGCAACAGTAGAGAAGTTGTTGGATTGCAGAGGTGTAAAATGTACTATTCCAACTCCAGTCGGTGTAACAGTAGGCAAAGTGTTGGATTGTTGAGGGGTAAAATGTACTACTTCCTATCCAGTCAGTGCAACAGTAGTGAGAGAGTAGTTGACTTCAAACAAATAGAATATTTTAACAACTACATTAAATATCAACAAATACAAATATTTAAATGTAATATATATATTTAAATAAAAGAATTACATACTTATTACAATATTTAATAAATATTTTAAATTATAGCAAATAATAATAATATAATTAAAATACCAAACTTTTTTTCACAATTATAACAACCAACAAATATAATGTTATTTACATACATACCACAATTAACAGATTACATAATAAACAACACATTTTTAAAACAATAAATACCTATTGTTACATGTATTATTACTTAAATACCTTCCTACTCTATACCTCTACAAAGTAAACAACACACACCTAAAATATATAATAAAATAATAATAATTACAGATTTTACATAATTAATTACCAGTTAAACAATTAATAGTAATAATATAGTAAATATATTTAACTATCCACCCTTTATTCATACAAACCCAACTATGCGCACCTAATATTTGTTTTAAAATAATCTTAATTACATAATTTACATAATTGATTATTAATTAAACAATTAATACAAATTAACTAATAATACATTAATTATATTTAACTTACCACCCCTTACCCCTACAAACACATCAGCCCGTACCTCATATATAACTTTAAACATTTCTAAAATACTCAATTTGCATAATTAATTATCTTTTTTTTTTAGATAATTTACAATAATTATTAGTTCTTATAATGAATTTCCTTCATACCCTATACCCCTACAAAAACCACAACCGGCACCAAAAATATTAATACAAATTGTAATTAATTACACAATTTACATAATCAATAAATAATGATCAGTAAATATTAATAATTAAACATGAATTATTAAATAATTATAAATAAATTATTGCCCACTCAATACCCCAACAAACCCCACCACCAGCACGTAAAACTTAACGTAAGTAAAAAAAATCATTTACATAATTAACATAATTAATAATTAATTCAAAAATGTATATGAATGATTTATTAACTACAATTAAGTTACTTCCCTCCATACTCCTATAAACCTCACAACCCACTATGGCACTAAAAATACAAATAAGTTAAATAAAAAAAATTAAAAATTACAAACTATATTAAAAAAATTAACAATAATTGAAGAAAATATTTGTAACATATACACTAAAATACATTAAAAAAATTACAAAATGACATTATTAACAACTATATTTTTGTAAACTATTTTAACAACATAGATATTCGTATCATCAATATTATTTAGCTTAAAATCGATGTTCTTGTCAAAAATATTTTTGCACACGATATTTGTGCATCACAATATTTCAAACTCGATATTTCTGCTCCTCGATATTTTTTTCGAAATTTTTTCGGAATACCCTATGCTGTCACTCTAAAGTAGGTGTTTAGGCGACTGTGCTATGATTTCCAGCACAGGGCGGCTGTGGACAGGTTCGCCAATTTGCTGAAAAGTTGCAGAGCCATACGACGATAGTGTGCTCAAGCCATGCCAACGGGTTGAGGGCTTAGCACCGTGATGGTGGCGCCTCCTTGTGCCACATTGGTGTCATCTGCCATGGGTAGTGGTTGTGTGGCCCACCACTGAGGCAGCTATGGCAATGAGGCCAAGCCTGTTGTGGTCCCCCGGGGTAGTGGTCATGGCTTGGGTGCAGCATTCATCGGTCATGCCCCCTACACTGTCTTACTTCAAGGGTCATCAGCGTGGTCTTGCTGTGGCTACCCCCTCGGGCAGTGCAGTGGGCAATTGGTGGTGAGCTGGTCACCCTGGGAAGGCTCATGTCTGGGCCTTGGATGGCATGCGGCAAAATGTGTCAGCCAACAAGGGGCTGAGCTCCCAGGCTGGGCATGTCCTGAAGCCTGCACACTCTCTCTTGCTTGGGGTGGGGGAATGTAGCCCTTGGATGCTGACAGAGGGGCTGGATGGTGCCAAAAGAGGGTGGCAGTTTTCTTTTCTCACAGGCTGACCCACGGTAGAACTTGTGTCTGGGCACCTCCATGCCACTGAAGTCAAGCTTTCCTGGCTGATTAGGGGTGAAACTCCAAAACCGGTCCTAGGATGCTTGTTTCCAGCCCAGGGCGGACCTGGCCTGGCAGTTCGGGCTGCACTGTTCCCATGAGGCACAGGGTCAAGACTGATTTGCATATGGCTGGTTTCAAACTGTAATGGCATCGTGAGCAAAAAAACGATGGATTTAGGCCCAAATCTCTGTACTGGGGTGAATGTATGACATTGTTCTGCATTCTGTCCATCAATTGTTTTTTTTACCTTTAAGGGGGTTACAGTTGAGTTGCTTCAAGGAACAAGCATTGGCATAGCCAATAGGTCTCGCTTTTGGGACCTTATAAGTGTTTAGCCATGGAACACTTAGGTGCCGATTCCGATCCGTTAAAAAAAATTACCGTACGACTCGTATCCGTATATTTTTACGTACGAATCGTACAAGTCCCGTACGAACAGCCAAGTACGATTCGTATCCGTATTTTGTTACGTACGAATCGTACAAGTCCCGTACAAACGGCCAAGTACGATTCGTACCATAAAAATACATACGAATGACCTCGGGAAAAGTCTACGACACGTCCCCGGACAGTTTTACATACGATTCGTAAAACTGAAGTCCGAGCGCACAAGTACGATCCGTACCGTCGTTCCGAAGACACATTCGTATGTAAAACGTCCCGTACGGAGCAAACTGTGTACCACCCCTACCCCGGGTACATCTGGGCAAGGGGTACGAGTCGTACGGCCGCCCCCAGCCTCCCACCCCTCCCGCGTACGTCCGCACTGTACCCCCAGCCCCCCACTGGCTGGGGGTACAGTGTATGCACCGTACCCCAGCACCACATGTACGCACCATACCCCAGCACCGCATGTACGCACCGTACCCCAGCCCCACATGTACGCACCATACCCCAGCACCGCATGTACGCACTGTACCCCAGCACCGCATGTACGCACCGTACCCCAGCACCACATGTACGCACCGTACCCCAGCACCGCATGTATGCACCGTACCCCAGCACCGCATGTACGCACCGTACCCCAGCACCGCATGTACGCACCGTACCCCAGCACCACATGTACGCACCATACCCCAGCACCGCATGTACGCACTGTACCCCAGCACCGCATGTACGCACCGTACCCCAGCACCACATGTACGCACCGTACCCCAGCACCGCATGTATGCACCGTACCCCAGCACCACATGTACGCACCGTACCCCAGCACCGCATGTACGCACCGTACCCCAGCACCACATGTACGCACCATACCCCAGCACCGCATGCTGGGGGTACGGTGCGTACATGCAGTGGGGGGGCTGGGGCTACGGTGCGTACATGCGGTGCTGGGGTACGGTGCGTACATGCGGTGGGGGGCTGGGGGTACGGTGCATACATGCGGTGCTGGGGTACGGTGCGTACATGCGGTGGGGGGCTGGGGGTACGGTGCGTACATGCGGTGGGGGCTGGGGGTACGGGGCGTACATGCAGTGGGGGGGCTGGGGGTACGGTGCATACATGCGGTGCTGGGGTACGGTGCGTACCGGGTCCCCTTTTCCTCACGCATCGCGACGTACTTGGCTTTTCCGGCACTTTTTGGCCGTTAAAATATTGCCGTGCGGAGTGCTGTGGGTACGAATCGTACTTGCTGGTCCGTAAAACGCTGCCTGACTCCGTGCGAATGTCGCGTTCGCGCTGTCCCAGATCACATTTGTACGTGTTTTTTAGCCGTACGGTCTTTTCTACGATTCGTACGGAAACAGGTTTCCGTACGAATCGTACTTGCTAGTTTGTATGGGTTATTTACCGGGTACGAGTCGTACGGAGAAAACGCTCTGTACGACGATTCGTACCCGGCTTTTACAGGATCGGAAACGGCACCCTAATGTTGTTGCACCAAGGATATTGTGCTGCATAACTGAACACTTATAAGGTCCCAAAGGCGAGACCTATTGGCTGTGCAAATGCTTGTTTCCCCCCTTTTATTGGCCAGCCCTCCACTAGCAGACCCTCCATAGATGGTAGAATCTGCAAATGAAAGGAGGGGCCTGATTTACAGAAGGGTGTCTGTAGAGGTGCTTGGCAGCTGACAGAGATGGACACTCCTCCACATGAAGCATGTAGAGAACAGGCTGGGACATACAGAGCTGAGCGTAGATGGTGAACGAAGGAAAGTAGGTATAATATAGATTAAGTAAAGCATACTTGCTTATCAGCACCACAAAGCCTAATTACAACTGGGTATGAAAACAAAGGGCCCCTATCTTCCAACCTCAGGATGAGAAACAGGAAACAGAGCAAAAACCTATAATTATTGATGCTCAACCGTCAGCAGGTTTCCCGCCGGTACACCAAACAAAACCATGCAAATCCATAACATGCCGGTCAGAACGTATAAACTTACACAGCAGATGCTTTATAGAGATACACTGCTGGGTTCATAATACGACACGTTTAGAATCTTCACAAGCCTGTGATGTCTACAGAAGTAGTCCATTAGGTCTCTATAATGAAGTGTCGAGTGAATCTTCATTGATGGTTAATCAAACCATCTCAAAATACCATATCACAAACCAAACATCCATCCCTTGAAAATATAAATAAGTAACGTGAAATCTAAGAATTACTGGAAAACGAGACCTAATTTGATTAACTATATTTAAGATCACAATTGCCAAAGTTAAACTTCGATAGTCTTGCATAGAAATATTATTTTGTAATTAAAGCCTGGCCGCCCAGTCTTTTAAGCTTCAACGCCAGGGCGGACGCAGGTTTGCGACTCTGGCTCCCAGACTATGGAATTCCCTTCCGTTGGAAATCCGTTCCTGCAACAACCTCCCAAGCTTCAGGAAAATGCTTAAAACATAGCTATTCACTCAGGCCCACGAGTAACTCCTGCTTGGTCCCGGCACACGCTAGAGCTGGCGCCATGAAACCTCCCGGTGAACGAGCGCTCTATAAGAAATTATTAACATAACATAACATAGTTGGCCCCTTTTATGCAGAATCTAAAAACAATTATTAAATACGAACAGAAGGCAAACATCAAAAGTCACAAACTCTGCTCCCAGTAAATTAATTACGGCAACCTTTTTCCAAGTTAGATGTAAGTGCTGACCACAAAGGCTTTAAAACAAGTCCTCAAATTATGTGCCCTAATAGCTGGCTTTAACCACCGTATTCGTTCATCTTTAAGTGCAGGGCAGGGAGGGATCAAGAGAGCACTTTACCGACTGTAACCACACAATCTGCATTAAAAGCAGGTAATACCTTATCTTACTCAGGATAGCATGAAGGAGGCCACAAAAGGAGCAATGAATGTGTCAGACGCTGATGGGTCAGCTAAGGCCTTTTGTGACAATCCTTCCAGGCATAGGATGTATTACGTACACCTCCATGAACAAACAATGAACACATCAGCATCAAAACAGCTACACAAAAGTATTCTTCCAGCACCTTAGTCTTAAAGAAATTCACTACAAGTTTGTTTTCCAACTGAAATTGCCCCATGCCTTCACACATCTCTGTAGCCTAATTTGTGTTGTGTACAAAATTTTAGGCTAATTTGCACACAGCGAAAAAGGCACATGGGATGAGCAAGGTTGGGTGGAAAAATGTATTTATTTTGTCAACCACTTAACTCAACCTGATGTATGTAGACTAAAAACAAAAGGTGTGCCAGAACGCGCTCCTGTTTTAGATTATGCTTGGTAACCCATGCTGGAAACAAACTGTATGCTGGGTAGAGTCTTTGCCAGGTGCAGGACTACCTTCCTTCAAAGTGGGTGGTGACGGCAACGCAGCAAGACCGCAGAATTCCTTGCCTTACAAATTGGTAGAAATAAGAATCTTAAAATTCTCTAGGCATTTACATTTTTACGAAGCACTTCAACAGGGCATCGGCGCACCGTACGTTTCAACAACAAAGATGCAGGAAATCGGTTCAAGAAACGAGAGCATTACCCCAACAAGCATTGGCCGCGCGGATGCAGGAAATCAGTTCAAGAAACAAGAGCATTACCCCAACAAGCATTGGTCGCGTGGCCGTGAAAGCGAAAGTCATCGCGGTGAAAGTGATCGCGATGACGCGCTCTGTGCTAAGCACGTGAGGGATGCGCGCGCAGCATTGGAGAGGCGGAGCGAGGCGCGCGCACTTGTGCGTGTAACAGCAAGCTGGTGGCAGGAAAAAGCCTGTGGGTAGCACTTCGAAAACCCGCTTACTAAATGTCTCGCCAGAGCAGCGCATGACCTGGCTCAGGCGAGACCTAAAAAGCACTGGGTGTAGGCAGACCTGCAATGCCGCGACCCCCTCGCAGCACTACGAGCCACATTTTCTGTGATGGAGCAGGAAGAGCAGGGCGAGGTTGCAGTTTTCCCACGGCCACTGAGTCACTGGGATAGCGGCTGGCGATGCTGGGGTAGTGGGATGGAAAGTCCCCTTATCGCCACATTAATGTTCACTAATCTAGGCCGGCAGACCAGGCCTAGGGCGCAAAGCAGTAGGAAGATACTCAAGAAAACCTTTAAACACATTCCTAAGTGGAAGTAGATAAAATAAATTGTAAGTTGCTTTTGTTTTCTATATACACCTGTTTTTCGTTTCCAGCAGGAAACACCCCTAAAGGTCAAGGTGCGGCAGACCTGCCTGCACATTACCTGATGTGGGGGTCTTACAGGGTTAGAAGGACACTGTCAAATGTTCCCTTAGGAAGGGTGGCTGAACACAAAGACTAACCGGTGGGGAGATGCGAGGAGTATTGAGGGAAATAACTTTTCAAGCAATGCCATTAACAGGTAAACAACATAAAGAAACTGGCAAAGGGCCCGATTTAGATGTTGGCGGAGAGAGAACTCCATCGCAACGGTGACAGAGTTCCCTCCTGGCCAACACAGTGGTCTGCCCACCCTATTTAAATGCAGGCAGACCATAGGTTTGTCCACAGCAATGACTATGTGTCACAGCCTTAGCCAAACTTCCCCGACGGCATGACGAAGTAAGGGCTGTTGGAGAATTGACAATATGTGTGTCCACCCAGGAAAAAACAAAACATTTCTGCCATGGGAGATGACTCTCAGGGTAAGGTAGGCATTTTCTTTTTGAAAATAAAAAATAAAACAATTTGATGGAAAGCTTTATCATGTTGACAGAATCCTGCACCAAACTGCCAAACTCACTGACATGAACCGCCATGACGGCAATTCCTGCCAATTCTTTAGAAATGACTGCCAGCTTGGCAGTCATTTCTAAATTTGACGGGTGGCATCTCCATCAGGTCAATGGACTAATGTACTCTGGAGTAATTTACTCCGTAACCCTGGCGGAGAAATAAACCAGCTGCTGAAATATAAATCAGGCCCAAGTTCTTACAAAAGTGTAGGCATTTCTTAATTTGAATGCAAAGCATAGTTGAATATTTAGAAAGAAAATGAAAGTGAAAAAAATAGTCCTTCAGGGGCCAATGATGCCTGAACTGAAATTAGAGTGCAAACAAAAAGTAAAAGCAACAACAAACAAGCATTTGCAATGCAATCGGTCTCGCCTTTGGGACCTTATATGTATTTAGCTATGTAGCACATTAGCCTGGGTGCTGAAACATCTACTGTTCTTTAACATGGTGGGAAAGTAAGCACCAAACTGCATGACACACCAGGTATGGGAACACATGGAGAGAAATATTGCCTTTCAGCGGGAAATTGTATAGTCCAAGCTCTGTTTTTAATATAAAATCAGGGCCTTCGGTGGTCATATCACTGAAAATACAAGATTTGAAAAAAATATTATTGTCTGCGGGTGCTCATGGAAGACAATCTCTATGGACTGGAATCTAGAGAATGCTAAAGTGATTCTGGTATTATACTGGCCTCTGCTGGTCGTTTTCTATCAAGAAAGTTAAATAGAAGCAGTTGCCATAAAAATTTAAAGGAATAAAGTCCCTCAGCAGAAAGCAATTCTAGTATTTTACTGACCTCTGCTGATTGTTTTCTATCAAGACAGTTAAATAGAGGCAGTTGAACAGAAAAAACGTCCCTAAGCGGAAGCCGATAAGTCCTACGGCTGATATCCAGAGCCCACAAATTACATACACATATAAGTATATACTAAAGTATATACAAGCGGTCTCGAATGTTCGACCTAAAAACTCAGAGAAGGCTTCACAAATGTCATTGTACATGTAAAGCCTGCCCTTCTTTGAATCCATAGCTGTCTAGTATTGGCCCAAGGGGGTGGACCTCTGCCATCTTTAGGATAATCAATGACCATGTAAATTATATCAATTCACAGGTGTTCTGTCCTCCTCGAATCCTTCAGGCTTCTGCTTGAAAGCATGAAGTGCGCCTCCAGCCCTACAGCCCGATGGAATAGTTTCACCCCTTGAATTAGCACAGACCCCCTACTGCTGGGCTGTATATTTCCTCCTGTGACCAAGGTGACTGCCAACCCAGCCCCTAAGACAGTGGGTCTACTTATACCAATGCCTAAAAAGCTTACCTCTGGAGCACACCTCCTGTCGGTTTAATGTTCTGGAGTCTTTTGGTGATGTCAGGCAGGTCACATGAGACTAGAAAACAATCAGGGACAGTGGTGCAGTCCTATTTCTCTTTTAGTGACAGCTACCCTGGATCAAAGCTTTATTCAGACCATGGCTTCAGGTAAATAACCACCCACCCAGGATGGTACTCTGGTTATTGTTTACCAGAATATCATAATCAGAAATAACGCCTCCCATGAACAGAGTGTCTTAAATATTGTTTACGGAACAAATCCATCCCATTGGCTGTATATTTTCTGTCATTAACTCCTGTGGGAGTAGATGTGCTATTATTAACTCCAATTATGGGATATTTTTGTAAACAATATTTAGGACACAATGTTTTTTGTTGGGTTATATTCTTCTGGTACTGCACCATCCTGGCAGGCAACTGGAATCCTTCATGAAGTGACCAGAGCTGCACAAAGGGGACTCCTTTCCATGGATAAACCGACATCATAGCCCCTCTTGATGCACCTGTCTCGAAAAGGAGCCGCGTATGACCTCCCGATGAAGCTCTCTGGCAAGAGAAGTTTGGGAACTGGGGCCTTCCCTCAAATGGCTGCTAAAGACCCCGTAAGGGCCGCTCCGTAATATTCCATTTATCAATCATTGAACAAAGCATCTCTTCATTAATGTAATTTATTCTCATATACCATGTCCATGGTCCACAGTCCACCTCTCGCTGTGTATGTCATTCCCTGTGTCTCTGCACTCCTGTCTTGGCATGCCCTCTGTATACAAGCATGAACTCTTCTCCATCCCTGCTTGCCCACCTTTCCCTGTATTTGGTTTTGCATCAGTTTTGCTGCCCAACAACTGCCCCTTTTTGCCTCTTCCTCCCTTGCATTGCTTTATTTCTGTGTCTCTCAAAAAGCCAAGTGCCTTAGAAGGATTTCTTATGGACAATTTGTTTCTTTCTGATCTCTCAGAAAGTCATAACAGAGCCGGTAATGCACTTTCCAAAGTTACATCTAAAACTATCTGGAGTGATAAATCACACCGAGGCGACAGATCCTCAGATGTGGCAGCAGACTGTCGCTGTCAGAAAACCGCCCTCCATAATGGAGTTCATAATAGAAAATCTATCCCCAGTGGGGACAATATTTTTGCAAACAATATCTAGGGCACAATATTTATGTCAGATGATATTTCTGTATATGATATTCTGGCATACAGCTGATCCTGAAGAAGACGTCAATGGCTTTAAAAGTCTGGCGGCGTGATAAGGAGTAGGAGGATGAGCGCCTATTCCATCAGAAGTGAAATCCACATACGTCTGTCTTTGACGCCCCAGAGAGCTATAAACCTTTAACCTGCCTGATTGATGGTCACTGACCCCCTCCAGGCATCTGTCATCATATCCTGCTTCAAAGCAACATTACCTGCAGTGGCCACTGGCTATCAGTTTCAAACCTCAGTGCCCGCCTGGAGCTGACTGACTGAGGCTGACCTCGAAAAACACTGGGGTGATGGTGGCAGGGCCAAAAATGGCACCTGCAGAGATAAGGCTGGATTCTCAATAATTTATTTGTTAAACTAGATCATGTCCATGATGTAGTGAGTCCCAGAGCGACATTTGAAGAGTTGGTAAATCTGAAACTAAAAGCCAGAGAATCAGTTGAGTGTGGACTATGTTGTGCGTTCTCTGGTGTGGGTTTCCCTTTCTTTATTCTAACATACATGCATTCTTCTTGGCCCATTTTATTTCTTACACTTGGCAATAGATCACCTTTGGACTTAGAGTCACCACATTGATGCACAGCATTTATAGGGAACCGCATTGTAGGTGGTTACTGAGCATCACATATTTTACAAAAGCGAATAGCTTCAAGCTCTGCTACCAAGCGATACCTCTTCTCCGTATACTCCTCTAACCCGCCTACAACACTGATGGATTACTAAATACAAAATATGAGAAACAAAGTAGAGCAAAACTGTTTTTTAGAGGGGAGGGCTTGGCAGGAAGTTTAAAAATGAAATAATATATATATTTTTTAAGATGGGCGTGGGGAGCAATGGAGGTATGTGTGGGGGAAGCAATGGGCAGTGGTTGGGTGAGGGGAGAGGACAAGAAGACCATGAGGTATAGCAACACAGGGAGGGAAGAAACACACAAGCGATAAAGCAACACAGTGCCTAGGGGAGGCAGGGAGTTTGGCGAAGGAAAAGTACACGAGAGACAGCTTGCAACACGAGGCAGACAGCAACACGGAGTGTGGGGGTGGGTATTTGGCGGTAGGGAGAAACATATGAGGGAGAGAGACGAAAAACTCATGCACTCTTGTAGAGTAATTAAGCAAAAAGATCAAAGTAGCTTCTCAAAGGTGAGCAGTGGAAGGACAGAACCACCAGCCAATCAGAGTGAATGTAAAGAGGATGTGCTCCAGGGGAGGGACAAGAACAAGATGGATAAACTCAGACACAGAAACTGCTGACTGGAAGCAAAAAGTCAAATGAGAGGGACAGCAAAGCCACACAATGGTAAGCAGTGAGTAGGATGTAAGTCTCTGTAAGTTCTTGGTAAACCACAATAGGTCTTTTATAACCAAACATTTTTCAGTGTTTGTCGGCTTGACCTAAAGAGAAAAGAAGGCAAGTGTTGGTTAGGAACAGACAATGTGTAGGGAGGAAGATGGAGTGACACAAAGAGTGCAGGGTTAGGAATATGAGGGGGGACGAACCACACAAGGGCGAGAGCAAGAACTCAAATGCACTTCCATGAAGCACTGAAAGAAAATTAATAAAGTAGTTCCCTGAATGTAAGCAGTGGAAGGATTCATGTCATCAATCAAAAGGATGGTAAAGAATCTATGCTCCAGCGGAGAGGCAGAGAAGAAAAAGAGGAAGGAAACTTATCAAATGAGAACCAAGCAAATTAGATTGATCACAGAGCCAACCAATAAAAGGCAGTGGGCTGAACCAAAGCCCATTGTATTGGCATAGCACACAATAGGTCTTTGACAACAAACATCTGAAAGCTGTCTGTAGGCAAGACTTAAAAACAGCAAAGTCAAGCAGGTAAATAAATGACTGTGGAAAATTCATCAGTAGAAAAGATGAAACATGCAATACAAACCATCCTGGAGTCTGGCTGGTATATGGGCTACTTCACTGGTACTCCAGCTTCTACAACAGGCACCAACATGTCTACAATTATAAATGTTTCAATGAAGGATATTTTTAAAACATATCTGAGATGGAATTGTTCTTGACCATTGTCGTACTCCGAATATCGAACCCACAATATCTGTGGGACAGAATATCAAGAACAATGTATTGTTGAAAAATATTGGAAGGTTTCTAATCCTAGATTTTCTATACCTAATTCCACATCTATGTACCTACGTGGGAAATATATTTTCAAGGTACGTAGATATGGAGTTAGGAATAGAATTCGTCCCTATATGCACTTCCCTTTCGATATTTGTCCCTCGATATTCTGTCCTCCGTCTTCTTGTCTCTCGATATTGTTGTTGTCGATAGTCAGTAGTACAACCTCCTTATCCTGCAGAATGGAGAGCACTGCTTTAATGTGGTGCAAAACATTTTTCCTCCTATGTTCATGGGGGCATATTATCAAGAACGGCATTACAAATTATCGCCGGTTTAGCGGCAGAAAACTGCTGCTAAAGCGGCGATAATGGGCTTGATAATATGCCCTTGAGAATTCCCATAGAAGCCCATGTTGACACCAGAACATGGGCTTCTATTGGAATTCTCCAGGGCATATTATCAAGGCCATTATCGTCGCTTTAGCAGCAGTTTTCTGCCGCTAAAGCGGCGATAATTTTAACGCCGTGCTGGATAATATGCCCCTTAGTTAGTAAAGTCCTCTCAAAGGATGACTGATGGAAAATATAATGTTTGTGTCTGTAAAAGCAACACCAGGCGATGTATTACCGATGACTGCGCCAGCGCTAATTGTCGCTGTGTGCCAGAGTATGTCTGTGTTTATGTGCGTTTGCGTCTGTGTGCTAATACAATATTCGCACAGGCGCAAACGCACATAAAGGCAGAGTTGAAAGTCTGCGCCGACATCATGGCAGCATTACAGACCGATCCTTTGTAATGCCGTCAGGCGCGTACTCTGGCGCACAGCGACAATTAGCGCTGGCGCAGTCATCGTTAATACCGCCCCAGATGGTATCTTCGTAAACTGATGGTAAGGCCTATAAAGGACAGAAACAGGGCTGCAGGGAGGCCATGGGTGGAGATCCAGGAGCTCACTTATGTTACACAGGTGCTCAATGTTCACGACTCTAAAAGTGGAAAGGTGCATAGAGAGAGAAGCTGTGAGGCTCATGAATAGTCATGATCTTGGGCTGAACATACATGTTGATAAGGAAGGAAGGCGTGGTATGTGGAAGCCACAGCCCACACGCGGTGTCCCAGGTTAGAGTGTGTGATCCTCTGCTGCCGAAATGTACATGACGTGTGTATGGCGCGTGCCACAGGGTTGTGCATTGACGTCTCTCTTCCTCCTGTGCACCACAGCAAGGTTTCAGACATAAAGAACAAGATCAACGATGGCTACAAAACCGTGGCAAGGTACCTGTGCTCCGGCTGCCCTGGGGCTTCTGGCTTGCGGTGTTCAGAACATGTGTTTCCCCTTTAAGTGGCATGGCATGAGTTTTTGCACTTCATTTTCCAGCTTCCACAATAATTAGAACTGTAGTTTTTCTAAATCTCATGCCTTGTTTTTACTCCTTCCCTCCATGCTTTTTTCCTTCTTTCCTTCTTGCTTCCTTGTTTCTCTGTTTCCTTTCCTTTCCTTTCCCTTCCCTTTTTTCTTTTCCCTTCCTTATCTCTCCTCTTCCTTCCCTTCCTTCCTTCCCCTTTCATTTCTTTTCCTTTCCTTCCCTTTCCTTCCCTTCCCCTACTCCTACCCCTCCTCTCCTCCACTTCCCTCTCCTCGCCTCTCCTCGCCTCTCCTTTCCTTTTCTTCCCATTCCTTCCCTTCCTTCCTTTTTTTTTTTCTTTCCTTTCCTTTCCTTTCCTTTCCCCTTTGTTCCTTTCTTGTTTTCCGGTATTGCTTTTTCCCTTCCTTGGCTCCTATCTAACTCCCTCTCCTGCATCCTTCCTTCTTTTCTTTCTTCATTCCTTACTCCCTGTCTATTTTTCTTCCTCCCCACCTTCTCCCTTTCCTCGCCTTTTCCTCCCTCCCTTCCCCACACATAGTTATGCCTTTTAGCTTTCGTTTTGTCTTTCTTTTTCTCAGTCATTCTTTCTCTCTTCTCGCTCTTTGCTTCCCCTCTTTCTTTCTTTCTCTCTCTCTCTCTCTCTCTGTCCCACTGTGTGTGTCTCCGTCTGTCTCTCTCTCTCTTTCTCTCTACACTCCTCTGTCTTTTTTCTCTCTGGCCGTCTGTGTTTCTCTCTCCCTCTCTAAGCTTCTCCCTCCTCTCTCTCTGTTTTGTTTGCTCTTGCTACTTCTGCCCAGTGTGTGTCATGCGCTCTGCCCGCCGCGCTGCATGCTGGAGTGCTGTGTGATGTTATCTGAGCTCTGCCATTGTACAAACATGCACACTGCAACAGGGCACCAGTCGGTGCAGCTGTGATGCAGCAACAGGCAGAGCAGCAGCAATGCAAGCAGAGAACAGGGCAGTTTCCAGACATGTTCTCACAGTGGATCTTCCAAGAGCTGTTATCCATAATATTCTCTCCACAGAAGGCATGTTTTCCTGCTGCACCTTCTTGCTCACAGATTCCTCCAGGATCCAATGTACTTGGCGCTCCTTCCTGGACTCTCATTCACTCTCCAGAAGAGACACCTGTGCTTTTCTCACAGTGGGCCTGGCCAGAGGTGGTTGGTTATTGAAGTAATGAGGGGCGGGGCCTCAGTCTTCATGTGACTTGTGGTTGAGCTCCCACTAAGGTAACCATCCAGTACCTCTATAGTGAAAGCAGGTTTTTGTGAGCGGTCCCAGGAGTTACCTTGGTAGGTGGGGCCCAGGGGGGGGCAGCATTCCTTCAGAGAAAGTATAAATTATTGTAGCAGCCCCAGACAGGATTAGAGTGAACAAATAAATCAGATACAAATCCCAAATTAAATTAGCAAAAATAGGATCGCCTGAAATGACAAGATTCTGTTAAGGGGAGCAGACGCGTTGAACTGCTAAAGAGAAGGTCTAAGGGCCTGATTACGACATTGGTGGTCTGTAAGCAGGCCACCACGCCAGCACCCTGCTCCCAGACTGCCAAAGTCGACCACCAGCCACCGCCAGATTACAAGTTGTTTTGTAGTCTGGTGGGCGGGTGGCGCGGCGGTGCCTTTCAAAAGGTACCGCAATGGGAGCACCACAGCCCGTACCTGTACGACATGGACTGTGCAGTCCATGCCGTACAGGTACTGAGGGGTGCATGCATACAGGGGGGCATGCATGTGCCCCCCTGCATGCATCTCTAGCCACAGGGACACCAGGGGCCCCTGTAGGACCCTCTTTCTTTACCCACCACCTACCCTTTCATGGCGGGCTCATTGCCATGAAAAGGCTGGTGGTGGGGAAAGTCGTAATATGCTTGGCAGTGCAGACAGGCCTAATGTAGGGCAATGTGCAAAGTATTTATGCAATACTAAAAGAGTTATAAAGTTAAAATACAAAATAATATAAATCCAAAAATTAATTTAAAAACTTGAGTAAACTTTATTAAACAAAATGTCACCAAATTAACAAAAAGCCTATAAAAGGAACCAGAGACTTGAATTTTTAAAGATATTTAGTTGAAGTCACACCAACAAGCTCAAAGTGTCAATGATAGTCAATAATTGTAGTAAAATAGAACCTAGACACAATTTAACATAGACTACCATGGAGAGCAAGTCAGACACACTAACAAGGTCCGTCCTGCTCAAAGATTTTACCTTCTGACTTGAGTCCTTTAAGCACCAAGCCACCACACAAGTAAACTTCTAAACTCCTCCAGCACCTCCAAAGAGGCACTTAGAGATTCCCAGGATGCTGGCAGGAGGGTCCAAGTCCTCTTGTCTCTGGTCACTTGGCAGTTGCAGGAAAAGACCTCTTGTAGCTTGTTGTGTCCCTGTAGCTTTAACAGGAGGATGGTCTTGTGACCCTTTGAGTCAACCTCTTTGTCCTGGGTACTAGTGGGAGAGCAGGTCCAGTCTTCTAGGCTCTTCTCAGGTCTCAGACAGCAGGTTCAGTGCTTTTCTGATCTTCCACAGGTCCAGGAGTGTTCTGAAGTGGGTGCCTGAGGATGACACATTTATGACTGGCATGGGTTAGTGGGTGGGAAGAAACTCTGGAGACGCTCTAACCAATGGTGTAGAGGTTCCTGGGGCTAACCCTACACATATTTAGCATTTTCAAGATTGTTGAAGTATTCGGCAAACCTAAACGCTGGCTTTGAGGGCTGGGGGTATGCATGGTGAGTGTGCTATTGTAACCCTAGTGTACTCCCACATCTAAAACCAAAATCCAATTTCAGTGAGTTCCGGTACCCACAGCAACCTCCAAGACTGAAGCATGGTAGAACAAAGCTGACTTTTCAGCAATCAGACATGGGATACACAATAATTGTTTTGGCCTTTGACCTTCCCCCTTTGAAGCGCACCCCAAATGTTATATGTAAACCCAGCAGACCTGTCAAACAGGATTTGACACTATAATGTCAAAAGAAGGCACACAGTGATTGGAGTCTGACTGGCTAGGGGGAAAAACGAAGGGCCCTGCCCAAGTGTCAGCGAACATTTGCCTATGACTGGGGAGGCCTTTTTGAAGTGTGCCCCAAGTGTCATATGAAGGACTCAAGCAGATCTGTCAATCAAGCTGGACTTGATGCTTTGGTGTCAAAGAGGATACTCCCACCATCCCTGCATATTCTGTCAGATTCAGATGGGTCCTCTCTGCCCATTGAGCTCAGCCTGTTGCTTGCTCCTGGGAGCAAGTTCATACCTCATTTGTGCCTATTTAAATGTTAATTATGGGCTGGCCGAAGTAGGAGAGCAAAATAAGATTTATCTTCCAGGGACTTTAGGCAGGGCAAGGGAACTTTCTAAAAGTTACTTTTCAAAAATATCCATCTTTGCCATTGAATTGGATTTTTAATGTCTATTAATAATAGATGCTTAATTATTTTTCAAGGTAGTTCCATTCCAAAGACACCATATTAATAAATTAATATTGCATCCCAATGTTTTCCTATGGAACAGCCTAGCCTGCTACAGTGAAAATTGCTTTCAGGGCTTTTTCACTGCAAGGACATGTTTAATATTAAACTTTTGCTTGTCTTACTTTTAAGTGCCTTATACCCTGCCTTATGGACAACAAGGCCTACTCAGGGATGACTTATATATATTTAAAAGGAAAGTTTAGGCCTTCCAAAAGGGTTTTGTTGACAGGTTGAATTTGCAATTCAAATCTGCACAGTCATGCTACCGGTGGCAGGCTTGCAGTCATGTTTGCATTGTCATTGTAGACAATGGCACAATGGGTGCTGGAGCCCGCTTGTGGGATTTAACTCACAGGCCCTGGGTACACCTTGGTACCATTTACTAAGGAATCACATGTACATTAAATATGCCAGTCAGGAGTATACTACTTCTATCATGTTGAAAGGAGGAGCACAAACACATTACCTTTGGTTAGCAGGAGTAAAGTGCATAGAGTTCTGCAACCAGCAAAAATTGTATTCAGCAAAGGGCAAAAGAAAACAGGTAACACTTCAGAAAGGGTACATTTGATTAACTATTTAAGGTGACCATCAAGGACAGAATTTTCAGTTTTTGATGTGTCAGGTGAAGGTGTTAGCAGCAGTAAGCCTAGCTGTTCATTTTAGAAGAGAAACATCTTTGTAATACACTACATATCAGGGCTCATGTGTGGCATGCTCTGTGGCTTCCTTTCATGGAGTCTGGAGGTCAGAATACAAAGATATTAGTCACTCTACACCCAAAGCTTTACGCTCTTGTATCAGTGTAAATACACTAAGTTTTGAAATTCATAAATATTTTTCATGTTAGTCTTGGAAACCTTCTACAGTCACAGGTTTCCTGGCGTACTACTGGGAAACATTTGTGAATTCCATGTTTACCTATCAGAATCAAGCTGTATATTTTTGTACAAAAAAAATCTACGTTTGTGCACATGCATTTGCTAATTTTTTCTGTTTTCATCGCTGCACAGGGAATATTGTTCCCCGTGGAAAGCCCCCATCCTGACACTCACAAATGTTGGAGGTATTTATTTTACCTTCAACCTAGAAAACTAATTCCCTCCTGTCCTTGACAAGGGTAAATCTATAACCTTTTAAAAAGTGGGAGGAGGTCAGAGGTCAGCTTGTCAGTACCAAGGTATGTGTAAATGTGTATGTGTAAATGTGTGTGTGCTCACAGACTCAAGTAATATTAGAGCTCTGAAATGGCTAATCCTCACATTCCCAACCCACTCTCAGCTTCTGTTTGAAGATTTACTCACACAAAAATATTTATGGCAGTGAATCCACTTGTGAGCAGAGAACCAACCTTACTGAATGAGAAAGGTGGGATTGTGCTCTTAAAAAAGGCTGTTTGCTGTTCAAGTCACACACGAGCAAATATAGAGAATCCGGCCTTGGGATGTCTAACAAAGTCAGAATAATACTTTGAAATATACAAAGCCATTTATCACTTACTGTCAGCCCTGGCACAGAGCACTCAGCTGATGTGATACCATCATATAAGCACAACACAAGCTGGGATGCATCTGACTGACGCTGGCAAGAGTTTTATTTACTTCCCTGTAAATGCATAGCTTTTCACGCCCACCCACACTCTTGTGTGTAATATCGTATTGAGTGCACACAAAGGAATTCGTATTATAGACACAATTTCCCATATAATAATGGCCACATATTTCAGTCCTTCCTTGACAAACGCTGAAACTACTTTAGTGTAATATGTATCTGTATAAATGCCAGGTGTATTGTATAGAAATAAAAAATCACTCCTCTACCTAGCGTTCACAGGCCTGCCAACTCTCACGGTTCCACCACATGACACACAATATCTGCTCCTTTCACACAGTCTCCGGGCAGTGGCGTAATGAAACCTCGAGGGGGTCTCCCTGCAAAGTGAATGCAGGGGGCCCCCCATGCTCTGAACCCAGTCCGGAGCTCTCAGACAAGGGCAGTGCTTAATGTATGCAGGTGCTTTCCGGTGCTCAGCACCGGCACTTAATTGCCAGCACCGGGGCTTATGACTGTCTGCTACATGGTAGTGGTGTCTGCCAATTCAGGTACGTGCACAGCAACTTCTGTTTATTATTTCAATTGAATTTGCAATTATTAGGATGGTGCACGCTCTAGACTGTCCTCCTGCCGAGAGCCCCGGCACTACGATTTTTACAAATTAAGCACTGGGCAAGGGACCTGCCACAGGAGGCTGCGGGAGCCAGGGGGTCCGGCCTCTCCGCAGGGGCTGCAGGGGCTTTAGTTACACCACTGTCTCCAGGTAAAGAGCCACTATCATACAATGTAATGAAAGATTAGCTGGAAACCTCTTCACAGGGCGAGTTTCCAACTTCTGTTGTGAGGTCCTGCACAGCCGACGTCCATTACAGGGTGTGAAACCTCCCTAGGACTTCGGCCGCAGCTTAAGATGTTTTTTGTTTCTTTGTGTTTTTTGGGGCGGAATTGGAGGGGCAGGGGTAGAAGTGGCCCGGGCTGTGCTAAGCACTAACTAACGCCTCCTCTCCAAGGTCCCACACCTCCTCGCTTGCCGTGATATTTTTTAGGTCTCGCTGAGCCAAAGGCTCGAAGAGACATTTTATATGTGGGATTTTCAAAGTGCTACCCACAGTTTTGGCTGGCCTAAACCTTGAGTGCACGATCACATGCACGTGCACAGCTGCTCCCACTCCCCCCTCCCTTCTCTATAGCTTTGGCTCCTTTGTTTTTTATTACACCCTCCCTTCTCTCCCCGCTGTTTTCACACTACCCCCTCCCTTCTAATCAGTTTCCTTTCTGCCCCCTTGATCGCGTCTCCGATCACTTTAACTACTTCAAATGCAGCGCGCACCCCTGCTTTCACTTTTGCCGTGTCTCGGCGCTTTTATGTCTTATGTTTCTACAGTCACCCCGCCTCTCGATCTGGGATTGAGGTACTATTTTTCCTTTTTTGGCATTTTTTTAATAGCGCTAATTCAAGCCGACCCGAAAGTATCAGTGCTTTACATGAGCACCAGTTACATTACACAAGTTCACATTTGTTGTTTTTCTTCTTTAAAGAGGAGAATAAGTGATTTGCCCAGGATCATAATGTGAAACCGACCTTGCTCGCCAGTTCCATAGTCGTCAGCTTTGTTGGCACTCTATGTGTTGTATATAAGCATAATTTGCACCCGCTTTCATATTTAAAACACGGGCAACACGCTTTATTTTTGATCATGGCACCCGCGTTCCTGTATTTGCTTTTTAAATGCCTGCACATAACTATTTTAATGCACGGGCGCCATGCTTTGTTGGAGCATGGCACCCGCTTTTTTATATTTATAAAAGTGTGGGTTACACATTAAGCAATTGCTCTTAGGTTTCGTTTTGCTTGTCAGCAGGTTGGGGAGTGGGTGAGTACCATGCAGACAGAGGGTTAATGCTCGCAGCTGTGGGTAGTCGGGGGCTCTCAGCCCACCTTAATCATACAATTAAACTTCCTTCCATCGCCGCGCAGCTACCTCTCTTCAGGGACACGAGTCCAAGGTTTAAAGCCAGCATTTCTTTCCCATAGATCACAATCGCACTAGCTGTGATTTATTGGGATTCTATAAATATATTTAATTTCTACGAAAATATATGAGTGCTACAAAAGGGCTGTGGTAATATAATGGTGCCGCTGATGTGATTCCTGAATGATTGGTGTGTGTGTTTGCCTATCTGCCGTTTGGTATTCCAGTCATAAATTTCCACTAATCTTTCACTGCATGCAGCAAATGCGAGCATGGAAGTTGCATTTCTTCGTTTTATATAAAACTAAAAGAATGTCAGATAAAACTCATTTGTTAACAAGCATTTGCAATGCAATAGGTCTCGCATTTACGCGAGTTTAAGCTATTGGCATTGTAAATGACAATGCCTTTTATTTATGTTTTATAAACCAAAATATAAATGAAAGGCATTGTCATTTACAATGCCAAAGGCTCAAACTCGCGTAAATGCGAGACCTATTGCATTGCAAATGCTTGTTTCAGATGTTGGAAGGTTTGTGTTCACTAAACTACAGCATAAGGCATTGCGCCACACTGGTGTGGCATCAAGAAGTATTGATGCCATCTAAGATGTCCTAGTTTCTACTTTTGTAAATTCTTATTGGAATTGAATGTGAAGATGGGATTCTAGAAGCAGAAAGGCAATGATACATTACATTGCCTGACTCCAGGAGTGGGCAATTCTAGGACTCCTGCTGCATTGTAAATCTGAAGTCTTAGGGCCTGGTGGACGGGCACTCCATCCCCAATGTGCCAGAATACCCATCCACTAAACTCCCAACGAGGCCCACAGTCACACGGGTGCTTGCCATCGTAGAATGAAGGACATCAATTCTACAGAATCGAACACTTAAAAACTCTAATAAACTTTAACAGCCTGTACTTTAGCCGCAATACAAGCATTTGGAGATGGTGAGGTCAGTGTTTGGTTCATCTTTGAAGACTTGTCCATCGAGCCTCAACCAGCAGTGAGATTGTATGATCCTCAACCTCTCTTCACCCACCTCTTTGAAATTAGGGAAAAAAAATGTATGCAAATGTCAAGTTTTTGTTCCTAACATTGATCCTAGATGAAAGTTCTTACAAAGACTGAGAGCATAACGTATTGATCTATCATTGGTTGGGCAATTGCCATGATCAGGTATGATAGGGCCATTGTTGCACATTCATTGTTTGTACTTGGGCAATGTTCATGATAACACGAATCATGCAGATCATGGCCAGTGGGAAGGTTGGGTGGATGTCATTGATCGACCATGATGAGTAAAAGATGGCAGTTCCACGGCTTTCGGTGGGATATCGCGCTGGACGCGCAGCCAAGACCACCTGACCGATAAGACCCAGGTGGGGCATTGTGTCTTTGATGCCTCTAATAATGACGTCTGCTGTTTCTCCACAACAGGGAGGAGAGTGAGGACCCCAGGTATCGCTACCCCTCCCAACCTGTCACTCGTTCTTTTCTGTTTGATGTGTGTTTACCGAGTTTTGCATGAAGCATGGAGTGGTGTGCAATTGCGTTGATAAGTTGCTTAGCAGGAGATATGCTCAGAAAGTACATTGCATTCAACAATGAAGAGGTGTTGACACACACCCAAGGAGAGGAAGATGGCCTAGGCCAATGACACATATTCCTTACAGGTGACTGACAGATTATTCTGTGAGAACTCTGGGTTAAAGGGTTCCAAGGCAGTCAGAAGTTACTGGCTCTCAACTGTAACAAATGGGGTCTATTGCCTATGGTGTTCTATGGCACATATACTGTTGAATACCCCAAAAAACAAGTACCACTTTTAAGACTTTCTTGTCAGGGTAGCAAAGTACAAAAATTCAAGACTTACTCAGGTAGGTGCTGTAGGCTGATAGTTCAACAACACAACAAATAAAATCAATAAATCAATGTCTACTCAAAAAATCAATATCCAGTCAGTGCTCTTTCTTTAAAAAGAAAAGTACTTTTGTATGCAAATACTATATTACACACAAAATTACAAATATCTTCAAGATGGCATGTGGACAAATTATTGGGAACTCACGCCAAAGGGCCAAGCAGAATACATGGGCGCGCTCTAAGGAACGGTCACAGTACTCAAATAAATATTTCCCTAAACGTGGAATAGACCCCTCAGATCTGAGACACCTTTAATGGTTTACGCACCAGCAGACCCTAGCCTCTAAATCCACACTACACCCATGCATGCCTATAACAAATATATGGTATGCAGTTATAAAAGGTCTGCCTACTGGCTTTGTCACTGGGTACCACCATAAATGCAACCATAGCATATACGTATTTCACAGATATGTACTTCCAAATGACCCTGTATTTCTTTCCATGCTATACATACCTCCGCTATTTGAGCACATCCTACTGTAAGTCACATGCTGGCTTGCCTTAGTCCCTATTATTGTATCTCTGTAAATTGCCCACACCTTACTTCACAGATAACACCATCTTTTTTAAAAGTCATACACCTGCAACCTAACAATACCTAATCTCCTGTTACTCACCTTTTAATGCCGCCAACTAATGCATGAAATTCTCATATCTCCTCTCACACTAAAGATCACACGTAATTCCTACTAATGTAATATACCACATCAAAACTGAAGTAAAGGTATGGAATGGAGCTCAAGACTAATCTTAATAGCCAACAAATACTTGCAAAACAATCAACTAACCATGTGACCTGGAGCAGCATGCTGCCCAGAGTTAACATACAACAGTACCTTGTCAGGGGTAGGAAATACTACATAATGCAATCACAATACAAAATATATCACAGAAAAACTAATTCCACAACTCTCAGCAGCCAAACAGTCAATTGTAGCTCACACAATTTGCCTAATAATTCCTTTTACTGCTTGACACTCTTACACTCACATAACCTGCTAAAGGGCATGTCCTTCAACTAGTAGTGTACTAGTCCACAGCAGTAAACCACCCATTACCATCTGATCAGGCGTAGAATAACTAAAGAGACCTGCCACATGCCACTGGCAAACAGAGGACTCTAATTTTGTCCACCACAGCAGGTCCGGCATAGCTACATAGTAGGTCCATTTCGTAGCATTTCACAATGACATTCAGATTTGGGATGATATTAAGTCCATCCGAGCAGATCTGGCCAATCTGTCTCCCCTCATCCTATGCCTGCTCAGGACCATACACTCTAAACAAAATATCTCCGAATGGACATCCCTGTGCAGTAATCAGCTAAGTGGACTATGAACATATGAACATAAGAAATACCAAAGCGCGACCTGCAGAGCTGCTCAAAGCTGCCAGTCTACTGAAAACCATAAACTGCACGTCTGTCTCTCACACTTCTTCATCCTTCACATTGCTCAGCACTGTGTTCCATAACACAACATGGAAACACTTCCAACAGAGGATCAAATCAAAAACAACGCACTTCCAACCAAACACGGTGTAGCATACTACCCAGGTAGGCAAGCGCTTCGGCACACCACATAGAGGTAGTAAGCACTATATAAATGTTGTAATACAATACTATACATATTTTGACGTTCATTATTATAAACCCATGCCTATGGGGGTTGACATACTGTAACTACAGTAAAAATCCATTAACATTTAATTGAAAGCCATTTTCTACTATTCTATCTGTCCGTCAATCCATAACTTCTCTATTTGGAGGTGGCTCTGCCTTTCTGGGCACCCTACAAAAATATTCATCAGAGCTTGAAGACCCTATGAGGCGTTCCTTCACCCAGAGGTTATTTCTTTCTGTCACCTTTGATGCAGCCACCGGCTCTGCTGGTCATATCTGTTGCAACTGCTGATGATTTCTGGGCCCTCCTGGGCACCCTTGTGCACCAGGTGAGAACCTAGACCTAGGCTTCTCATCTGCGTGGTCTCACTCCTTCCCTGCTGGCCTTGCACTTCCATGAGGAAGAACAGAGGTTGCCACTCTGCTGCTCCCATGCTGGAGAGTGGGTAAAGTGTGCATGCTCTCATGCTTCTGTAAAGGAGCTCAGGTAAGTGAGTGTCTGGATGCCTTCGAGCGCTTTGGGGGCTTCTCTTGTCTTGGTCTTGCTGGTCCCCTGGAGAAACGCAACTGACCTCGAGCTCCGCGGGGCAATATCTTCAGAACAGCTAGGCACAATTTTATTTTTCTCAACCTAGTTGCCCACTAGTCTCAGAGGACCCGCCAGGAGCACAAACAAGCCTGTGCACAAGCGGCAATCTGAATATACGTTATCTCTATCCCCAATAGGCCGTTTCAATTAGTTTGATTTCATTTTGCTCTTGGTGGTGCACTCCATTCATCACAAGCGCTGTTGGAGGGCATCTGGCCTACACATTTTTTATGTCTCTTTCTTTTGTGGTTTGATTTGCTCTTTTTACTGCCTCTTTGCACTTTTGCTTCCTTCTCCTAGGAGCAATGGTCTAAAAGAGTTTTTGACCTGCCCTCATGCCCAGCCATTTGTGTTCTCAAGACTGGAGTCTTTCCAGAAGCATCATTCCACATTTCTCAAGCCAAACCACTCTCCCTACCTGCATCCCCCAAGTACACAAGACCTTCCACTACTTACAAAGTGCCTGTGTGCCCAGCACACACCTGTAATACCCACTCCTAGGACACCCGCAGCCAGGACCAGTCCACAGAAGTCCCAGAGAACAGCCTCCCTTCAGGGTCCCCAGCAGGGCCACTTTCTACTGGACCCAAGAAGGAAGTGGGTGGCTAGTGCCATTTGCTCTGAAGGCAGAGTCCAACAGATCCCTTCCACTCCAGAGGTCCATCAGCAGTTTACAGCTGTCTTCTTCTGCTCCTCAAAAGCTCTTCTCTGTGCAGTGGTTTAAAAATTGAGATAAAGAGCTTTAGTAGGTGGTAGTCTCTACTCCATCCAGTTCTACCACCTCACCCCTTCACCATGAACAGCTCTTTCTGGGAGCAGCCCAAGGGCAGTCCAAGCACACTGCACAGCATTCTCAGAAGTTTCAAGATGGCACCTTGAAGGGACATTGGGAAAGAGCTCTCTGCTGAACCATACTCCTCCCAGTCAGAGCTGAGTTCTAGCTTACCCGCACTCCCCCTCCCCTGTGGTGAGGGGTGTCAGGGGTCTGACAGCTCCATTTCTCATCTGATGAACATTCTGCAGCGCTTGGCAGACAGAGACCACTAATGATGCTAGGTTATGCTGCTTCCAGTGAACTACTTAGACCAACACCCCTGAAATCAGTGATTTGTAGATGAAAGGTTTAGGACTGGACCCATAGTAGTGAGTGAGTGACCTAGAATGTGGTGGTAGTCACTCTAATAGTGCATTCAGTTAACAAGCTCCTGTAGGCTGTGTGCTGTGGTTATTGCACAAGGGTTGCCATGGTGTTAAATGTAGCATTGCATTGGTGTGAATTGTTCCTTTGTTATTATTTGCATGAGAGTGACTTGTCGCCTCATTTCCCTTCCCTGGGCTCTGTATGAACTGACTGACCTTTCTATTTGCAGAGCTAAATCTAAGGAGAAGGACAAAAAGGCCAGCATTTTGCCATTCAGGTACCCTAGAATAAAAAAGTATCTGCTACAAAAGCTGGGCACCAGCCTCGTTCAAACTAAGGCCTTCTTAGGGTTACATAAATTATAGCATTTTATATTTGTTTGTGCAGCAGCTTCATAATTTCAGTGGACGTGGAACTTGGTGGGAGTGGAGGTGATTGGCTTTTTGTACCCTAAAGTTGTAACGCAGAGATTGTATGACCCAGGGAGGCGTCTAATCATTCAGTACTGCACGCTCTAAATCTGGTTGCTTCACTATAAGCAATGACTGACCTGGTTTTCACCAGAACAACAAGTTTACTGCTCCTCTCCTACTCCTAGCCTCCTAGATGTGTTTCCTCTTTCAGACCTGCCAGGGTTGGACTGGAAACTAAAGTCAACCCTGGCACAAATATTCAAACCTGTACTTAAGTTATGTTGAACTTGACTTTAAAGTCTATTTAAACAGCCTTTGTCTTAATTGTCTTTAGTGTTTCAGATAGTGCGAAGCCTTAAAATAAAATAGAAACTTAACATGGAACATGCTATACATTGAATTAGCAAATGGGTAACAGACACAACGACAGAATGGGAGTAATAAGCAGACAGGTATCTAAAAGATATTTAGAAAAAGGTGCCGTTTTAATAGTGTCCTAGACAAATTAATGAGAGGGATATACATCGATGCAAAAAGGGAAAAGCAAACCAACACAGAAAAAGGACAATGAAAACTAAGTACTTGATTCCTTGTTGTATGTGATTCTTGTGTGTGAGTCCTGCTGTCATCAATCTCTGCTGGACTTTATAGTCTTCTTGTGCTTTGGCCCTGCTGTATTTCAGTGCTGTTGTACTTTAGTCTTGAGTCCTGCTGTCTTAGAGTACTGAGGCTTGAGTTTGTTACTTAAGTCCTCCTCTATTGAAGTTCTGTTGATGTTGAGTCCTGCTGTACTTAGGTATTTTGTACATAAGTCCATGTGTGCTTGATTCCTGTTCTAATTGATTCTTGTTAGACTTTAGTCATTTTGTATTTCAGTTGTGTTGCACATGAGTCCTTTGTACTTGATTCCTATTGTCCTTAAGGACAGATGTACTGTACAATGATAGTAAGGCAGTCCTGTTGTATTTAATCCCTGATGTGTTTGATTTCTGTTGTAGGTGACTCTTCTTATGTTGGAGCCTTGCTGCCCTTCGGTTCTATTGTACTTTAGTCTTGTTGTAAATGAGTCCAGTTGTACTTGATTCCTATTGTACTTAAGTACAGATGTACTTTACAATGGTAGTAAGACAGTCTTGTTGCATTTGATTTCTCATGTGTTTGATTCCTGTTGTATGTGACTCTTCTTATGTTGGAGTCCTGCTGTCCTTCGGTACTGTTGTACTTTAGTGTTGTTGTGCTTGGGGCCTGCTGTACTTGAGACATCTTGAAAGAGAATCTTGCTGTACTTCAGTGTGGCTGCATCTAGTCTCGAGTCAGCTGCCCTTCTGTACTGCTGACCTTCAATCCTGCTCTACTGACACCCAACAGATCTTCAGTTCGGTTGATGTTGAGACCTGCTGTACTTAGGTTTTGTTATACATAGGTCCATTTGTACTTTCTTGCTCCCAGTGTTGAATTCCCCTAGATATTAGTGGCATGACGATGGTCAGCTGTGTGGAGGAAGGAGAGACCTGAAGCCAAGAGAGAGTGTTGCATGGTTTTTTAAGAGGTGTTTGGGCAATACAGCCAGTTGAGTTATTAATGTAAAATGTTATTGTATATGTAGGAGAGCTAAATATGTATCAGTGAGTTGATGGTGGGCTTTGGACAGGATTTTGTGAAAGCCATTGAACAATCGTCGATTTTATTGACATCTAAGTACCAGCTCTCTGTATCTTGTGAATCTTAAAAATATGTTGCACTGACTTTTCTTGTGTTATTAGCAAAATGATCCTTACTAGTGGAGTTGCTGAAAGTGTTGCGATGTATTCGACACTGAGACGATGATGATGATGTGTTAAAGAAAATATTGTCATTTAGTAGTGAGATCATGTGGTGTTCTTGTTCACCAGCATCACAAAGCATTACTGCTGCACAGGAACATCATCGGGCATTCATCACATCATCTCAGTCTGTGACTCATGGCCTTTCAGGGTGTCAATAAGATGTCGGCCATGTGTAGCTTGTCGTCATCTGCATCAATGCAATATGTATGAGCCAGGCGTCAATATTCTGTGGATGGTCTTCTCATAGGTCATTGCCTATTCTAATCTTTGTCAGTATTGTCATATGATAATGAGATGTTCAAGTTCTGAGAAGGAGTTTCTCGTGCACCAATGCTGTCCTTCGGTCCTGTTGTACTTTAGTCTTCTTGCACATGCGTCCAGTTGTACTTGATTTCTATTATACTTAAGTACAGATGTACTTTACTAAGGTAGTAAGACAGTCTTGTTGCATTTGATTCCTGATGTGTTTGATTCCTGTGGTATGTGACTCTTCTTATGTTGGAGTCCTGCTGTCCTTTGGTCCTGTTATACTTTAGTCTTGTTGTGCTTGGAGCCTGCTGTACTTGAGACATCTTGTAAGTGAATCTTGATGTACATCAGTGCCATTGTACTTTAGTCTTTAGTCAGCTGTCCTTCGGTATGGTTGACCTGGAGTCTTGCACTTCAGTACCATTGTTGTTGAGACCTGCTGTACATAATAATAATAATATCAGCATTTGTAAAGAACGCAGCTACCTCAGGCGAGGTGTCCCGGCGCTGGGGGCCATCGGGAAGATTAAGCGAGCTGTTGCCCAGAGTCACATGGTGCTGGGCTAACCTGCCGCCGGCGATCAGCCATGAGCCCCCATGTTCCGGAGTCAGATGCCCTGGCCGCTGCACCACACCTCTTCCATAGTTCCAATTGTGCTTTCTTGCGCCCAGTGGTGAATTCCCCTAGATATTAGTGGTATGACAATGGTCTTCTGAGTGGAGGAAATAGAGACCTGAAGTTACTGACTTTGTTGGCCAGTAGTGTCCCATGGTTTAGTAAAAGGTGATTGGGGTGTTCAGCCAGTTGAGTGATTAATGTAAAATGTCATTCTAAATGTAGGAGCGAGAAATGTGTATCGGTGAGTTGATGGAGGGCTTTGGACTTGATCTTTGCAATTGAATATTCATCTGTTTTTGATCTCTAAGTAGCAGCTCTCTGTAGCTTATGACTGTGAATTATGCATCAATTACTCTTCTTGTGTTATAAGCAAAATTATGCTTACTAGTGGGGTTGCTGAAGGTGCTGCGATATATATACAATCTTGAGACGATGATGTGTTAAAGAAAGTATTGTCATTTAGCGGTGAGATAATGTGGTGTCCTTGTTCACCAGCATCACAAAGCACGACTGCTGCACAGGAACATCATCGGCCATGCATCACATCATCTCAGTCTGTGACTCATGGCCTTCCAGCGTATCAATAAGATGTCTGCCATGTGTAGCTTGTCGTCGTCTGCATCAATGAAATATGTATAAGTCAGTCGTCAATATTCTGTGGATGCTCTTCTCATAGGTCATTGCGTTTTCTAACCTTTGTCGGTGTTGTCATATGATAATGAGATGTTCAAGTTCTGGGAAGGGGTTTATCGAGCACCAGTGGCTCGTGGAAGCTGCAGAGGTATCAATCTTATCTCTCTTCTTGTTATTTACTGAATTTGGATCAGCACGCAATTTTCCCAGCACAGTGTACCCAGGCGCATTGTCCAAAGTTGCTTTGTCTCTTGTTTTAACTTTAAAGAACATGTATGTACATACAGTTAATTTCAGCACACAAAGTCAATGAAGAGAACACTTGGAAAGGCATAATTTGCATACATTAATATAGTCTCACAGAATTCTATGAATGCCTAATTTTTTTTAAATCTACTAAAATCATCCGTGTAAGCCTATGATGAGTTGATTTTACCATTTGAAGTAGGAACTACTGTTGTCTCTCATAGTCAAAGGTGGTTGGTGGTGGTAACCATAAGGGGTTAAATAAGAGCACATGGGTGGGAAATGGTCATTTGTTTCAGCGCATTCTTGAAACCTAGAAGGGAGATTATTGGCCCCAGGTTATCCCAGGATCGGGGACTTAGGGACCATGAAAGACCAAATCTGGATGGGACACATGAGATGTGGGGTGGCAGGAAGGTTGCAATCCGCCAATCGCAGGTTTTTGCCAAAAGTGTTCTGCAGGAGCAAATCCGTAAGGTGAAAGGAGAAGGTCTGTGGATTGCCTTAAAGGCAAGAAGAGACAGATTGTGCAATGCTCTGTTTCATACTACAAAGCCATCCTACCCAGAATCTATGTTGGAAAGTATGTGTTGCTCTAGGAAGGAAAAAATGACAGATTCCGCTGAGAAATTAGCAACAACATTACAGTCATCGTGGTCTCTAATATACCAGAGTAGCTTTCATAATAGTTATTTTAAAGATGTTAATGAGCACTAATGGTAGGTGCACTACCACCACCACTACCACAAAATAGTAAACATTACCTCTGAAAATGAGATCAGCTCTGGGCTGGTCTTGCAGAGGGCCAACAGCAGAAGCTGATGCAGCAATCTATTTTGTAAGGATAGGTGTGGTAACTTAACGCTCAGGTGATGACAGAGGGTACCATCTCTTTGCTTGTGATTTACATCTTTCATAGGCAGGTT
This sequence comes from Triturus cristatus, assembly GCF_964204655.1. Taxonomy (NCBI): domain Eukaryota; kingdom Metazoa; phylum Chordata; class Amphibia; order Caudata; family Salamandridae; genus Triturus; species Triturus cristatus. Next base: position 1,805,270,955 of record NC_140589.1, read on the forward strand.
GTAGTTTGTTAGCCCTGGCTTCACTGTGCCTAGCCGATGGAAAGTTTACAGAGAAGGAACCAGTGGCAATTGTACAGAATCCCAATTCTGCCAAAATTAACCTACAGCAGAGCCTTGTTGTGGAGTGGTTGGAAGTTAATAGTCAAGACGTTTTCTACAAAGAGACTCTACTAGGCCGGTTAGTGGTGCATCAGAGGGTGGAAGATGCAACCGAAGCAGACAGGGATTAATGTCCATGTTTTCAATATAACTTCTGCCTGTCTGCCCTTCTGCATCTCCAGGTTTTGAAAATCACATAACATTGCAAGATAATGTAAAGCAGAAAGCAGAGGAGCGCTGGGTCGCATTCTTTAGCGCTCAGCAAAAGGCGAGCGGCACATTGTGAGTGAAGTAGAGGTTAGCTAAGGGTTTTTTAGGGAGACCTGCGTATTGAGAGTTCCTGCTGTCAAGAAAGCAACATGGTCATTGATAACAAGGGCTTTACCCAAGGGATTAAGACCAGATCTTCTTCAGAGGTTTCACCTGATAGAAAGAAAGCTGAGATCTTTGGTTCCAAGGCGAGTTTTGCATCAAAGTTGAAGACAAAATGTTTCACTGTGGAGGACATCTTCTTGCTCCCAATGTTGAATTCCCCTAGATAATAGTGGCATGGCGATGGTCTGCTGTGTGAAGGAAGAAGAGACCTGAAGTTACTGACTTTGTTGGCTAATAGAGAGTGCTCCATAGTTTAGTAAGAGGTGATTGGGCTATGCAGCCAGTTGAGTGATTAATGTAAAATTTGATCCTATATATAGGAGATATAAATATGTATTTGTGAGTCGAGGGTGTGCTTTGGAAAGGGTCTTGCAAAAGCGACTGAACAATCAATTGTTTTATTGACATCTAAGTAGCAGCTCTCAGTATCATGTGAATCTGTGAATTTTGATGCAATTACTTTTCTTCTGTTATTAGCAAAATGATACTTACCAGTGGAGTTGCTGAAGGCATTGTGATGTACCCAACAATGAGAAGTATTTTAGAGAAAGATTCAGGGCCAAAAAGTGCATCTGTACGTCAGCATGGTCTCTGGATATGGTTACTTTTGCTCTTATCCAAGTTACGCTCTAGCCAGTGACTACCCAAGCCTGACTGGAAGAAGCACCCCCAAAACAATGTTATTTCTTCACCCAGATCTTTTTCAAAGCAGCTCTGGGTTCAGTTGACTTGCATGGAAACATGTCTGCCAGTGACTGGATAAGGCAAACATAGGAGACACAGAAATGTGTGGAGTCCCAAGGGTCTGGGTTAGAGGTTCTGAAGAATAAGGGGAAAGCACAACAGCCTGAGTCCACCTCCAAGAAAAGATATGATCCAAGACTGCGCCACACCACCCACTCCAATGTTCAATGTCTTCTGAAGGATGGTGTGTTCATTAGTGTCATAATTCAACATGTATTTCTTGCTTTGAGTAAGATCCTCACGACCCGCTTACTGCCACATATGCCTCATCTTGTTCACCCTGACGAGGTTGGATTTATCCCAGGGCGGAACACTGCCACAAACTTCAGACGCCTTCTAGCGGTAATGGACTCTGACGGGTACAATAAGCAGGAAGCAGCAGTGCTCGCAGTGGACATAGAGAAGGCATTTGACAGCCTGGAGTGGCAACATTTGTATGTAGTCCTGGGCGGGATGGGCCTGAGGGAGGGATTCCTGAAATGAGTAGAGCTCCTGTATACAGCCCCTTCAGCCCGGGTGCGCTCTGGAAGAGTCATCTCCCCTAAGCAGAGGGTGGAGAGGGAAACGAGGCAGGGATGCCCCCTTTCCCCCCTCTTGATTGCTCTGGCCATGGAGCCACTGGCGTGTAGAGCCAGAAGCGGCCAGGACTACAGGGGACTAGAGACGTCAACAGGCCGACATCCGATAGCATTATATGCAGATGATCTTCTGATCTTCTTGTGCGATACTGCAGGCGGACTTCACGGGGCACGCACTGTGCTTGCCCGATTTGGCACTGTATCTCGACTCCAGGTTAACTGGCAAAAATCCAGGTTGTTTCCACTAACCCCAGACACCCCTCCACCGCTTACTTTGGAGCGCCTGCGGTGGGAACCTAGATGCCTACAATACCTGGGTGTAAAAATGTATCATGATGCATCGGACCTCTTGGAGGGTAATGTAGGCAAGGCAGTGAAGGCGGCGAAAGCGGCAATAGATTTCTGGAGCACACTCCCCCTTTCAGCCGCTGGAAGGGTGGCGGTCCTAAAGATGATAACATTGTCACGCCTCCTCTACTATTTCGGGACACTGCCAGTGTGGATCCCACGGGCAATGTTTAAGGAACTGGACTCGATGGTCACTTCCTTTATTTGGGGCACAGGCAGACGGAGAGTAGCACTGTCATCACTGGGACGCCCTACAGCAGAGGGGGGCTAGCGGTGCTTGACCTTGAGAGCTATAATCTAGCTGCACAGCTATACTGGCTGATCCAATGGCTAGCGGCAGACCGCAATCCTGACAGTGAGTGCTGCCCAGATGGGCCACATACTGCCAACCTAGCAAAAATCTTTTTACGAGTCTACCGTGCCAACGGACGCAAATGCTACCAAGGTGATAACGCGCTGTTGGTCCAGATACCTGAGGAAGGTGGGAGCTGTGACTCCCTATTCTCCTGACATACCACTGACAATGTTGCAGTATCTCCCACAGGGAGAGCACTGGGCTGGGCTGGAGGACTGGGTAGAAGCGGGACTGAGAGACATGGGAGACATATACAGAGACTCCGCACTTTTACCCTTCGAGGACTTGCAGGCTACATATGACATCCCTGGAGGTCACTTCCTGAAGCACAGGGCCTTGACTCGCAAGATTAGGGAACATTGGATGGGCGGGGGCATGGAGCCGCGAGCGCTGGCGGGATGCAGATATGTGGCACTCTCAGCTGGTAGAATTAAGACGGTGTCCTACCTATACAAGGCATACAGACGGATGCGCTGCGGTCTTTAGAGCGCCTGAAGCTACAATGGGAAGAGGACCTTGGTAAGCAAATACGAGAGAAGGACTGGGAAAAAATTCTAGAACGCTTACCAAAGGCGTCCAGGAACGCACGTTTTAAATTAATTAACTATTATGTCTTGCATAGAGCCTAGCTAATGCCGACCCGCATTAGGAGGTACTTCGCCGTGGAATCAGCGGCCTGCCCGAGATGTGGGGAGAGGGAGGCACACATACTCCACATGTTTTGGGACTGCCCCCTGCTGCAGACTTTCTGGGGTGACATACGGCAGATAGTAGGCGACTTGATTGATAAAGAGCTACCACAGTCACCAGAGCACTTCCTCTTAGGATGGTTTCCACACACGGCCAAGAACAAGGAGACGGGGAAGTTTCAGGACCTTGCTTATGTCCTAGCCAAGAGGGAGATAGCTAGAAACTGGAAGGCCCCAAGAGGTCCACAGACCGCCACCTGGAGAAGAGAATTAGAAAAATAGGCGGGTGCAGAAAGCAGGCTACTATTTAGGGAAGCCAGTCAGGGGATTGGCAAGACGCACAGAGCCAAAGCCTGGTGAGACTTAGTGGATGAACTGATAGCCTCTGGACAGGAAGATCCGGGAGAGGTAGGCTCCCCTAGAGCAGTTGACGCGGCCCTGGGCAATAGCCAAGGAGGACATCAAGTTTAGCATACACAACCCCGGCTACCACCATACAAGGCCGCTGAGCCCCACATCTACATGCAGCTGCTGACAAGCTGCTCCTATATATCACTTGTTCCACAACAACCCGGGGGTGGGGGGGGGGGGGTGGCGGGAACTGTTCTATTGTTTTTGAGTGTAAGGCTTTGCGATTGTTAACAGACTATGTATCCTATATGTCAAGAACTTATTCATCATGAAGTAATGTCTGTGATAACAAGGATTAAATGCCAATAAAATATGGTTAAAAAAAGAAAACATGTAGTTCTTGGAGGGCTGATACACTATTATTGCCACCATCGGAGGACATCCTAAGGCCACTTAGTTGAGAGATTTATGAAGAGGGTTCTTGATACGTATAAAGGGAAGTTATAAAACACAGTGAGATCTCCTGGGACTAGGTTTGCCTCATTTATTTAATTTAATAATTTGATGTATTTATTTGATTTATGTTTTTGTTCGTTTCTTCATGATTACGTGCTTGTACCAGCAAAGGAAAAGAGAAGAGCAAAGCGGCCAAGGACAATAAAGAAAAGTAGGTATTGTGTGGGTTTGTTCTCAGTTCTGGTGTGAGGTTGGGTTGTCAATGCAGAAACTGAATCCCATCAACCACAAATCCCAGATGGTTGGATACAAAGCTCTTGTTCTCTCGTACAGAGCCTTTTACCATAAAAAGCTCCTACGCTTCAGAAAAGGGTATACGCCTTGTTGTCAAGCCAGACATCTTAGGTGCAAAAATCTTTTTCTGATGCACATGTCCACAGTCAATAGAGCCAGAAGAGGAGGCAGGTCTTTCACTTTCCTGGCATCTAAATTATATAATGGCCTCCGTGTTACACGGAGACCATCACTGCGGGGAGCCAACTTTAAAAAGAAGCTGAAGGCGTTCCTCTTCGATCTGTAAGATCATGCATGTGCAATCGGTTTCTCGCCTGTGTTATTGTATTCCTGTAAGATCCGAAAAGCTCTTCAGAGGCAGCTGCACACTGTAATAGCTTATAATTCTTAGTATTACTATTATCCTAAGAATGATTCATGTATAATTTAAAAATATTTTTTACTTACCTGAGAATTTATTTTTTAATTCAACCTTTAGAAAAAAACAATTTTAATCAATATATTTAATGTAATTAAAGATGTCATTCAAAAATATGTTAATGGAGGAGGAGCCTAGCGCGCAACCAAGATGGCCGCGTAGGTGCGAGGCTCCCGAGGACCACCACGACCTCCTGAATTAATCCTGGCTATATCCTGTCCTTGTTGAGGGGACTGCATCGGTGAACCCGAGCTGAGGCGCCATCCGTTTTTCTTTTTCGAATCGGACCCCGGACACCGGTGGGAGCACCGATTGAAGGTTGCGGCCTTCTCCGCGCTGGCCCCCCGGATTGGAGTAGTGGGGCGATCCGGGGACAAAGCGAACAACAGCGGCGGGCAGGGCTGGGCGACTCGCGTATCCCGTGCTTTCACTTTCGCTTTTGCGCTCTCCTTGCCCTCAAGCGAGGTAGGGTTGCGGAGCGGGGTGCGGTGGTGTGGCCTTGTCCAGGTGCCCGGCTGACCCGCCGGCCGTGAGTCGTCCTGCGGCCCAGTGGTCGCCCTCCCCCCCCCCGGAACCCGTGAACTGGTTTATCGGCCCTTTCGAGGAGATTGGCACGACGGTGGGAGAGCAGGCATGTCCACCAAACAAGATGGCGACCGGGCGAAGGTGAAGACGACCCGCCGCGGCCCGGCGCCTCAATCCAACAGTATGGACCGCTACACCCTCCAGAAGGGATCTCCGGAGACATCGCGCACATCCCCGGCGGGCCCGACGGAGGCATCTGCTCAACCGGTGGATCTGACCCTCCGGGACGTCATGGGCGCCATCGCAGAGATGAAGGCCTCGGTGGACCAGCGCTTCGACACCCTAGCGCAAAAGATAGACTCGGTCCTGGTGGATGTTAGCCTTGTGAGGGCTGACTTGTCCAAAACCAACGACCGGGTCGATTCCCTGGCCCACACCACAACGAGCCTCACGGCGGACGTGGTGGCCCTCCAAAAGGAGGTGCGCCGGCTTGGCCAGGCGAGCGCCCTGATGGACCGGCGACTGGAGGATTCCGAGGGTTGGGCCCGGAGGAATAACGTTCGCATTGTGGGAGTGCCGGAGGGACGAGAGGCGGAGGCGGCAGATCTTTTTGTGGAAGAATTGATCCTTACCCATCTCCAGCCCCGGGGGCTGAGTAAGCTTTTTGCGGTGGAACGTGCTCACCGGGTCCCTGGGGGCAGACCTAAGGCCGGTGCCCCGCCGCGGCCTCTCATTGCCCGGATTTTTAATTTTCGGGACAGAGACGCTATCCTGCAGACCTCCAGGCAACAGGGACCGGTCAAGCTTGATAACATGGATGTGCATTTCTACCCAGATTTTACTCCGGCGGTCCAAAAACAGAGATTGAGTTTTCTCGGTGTTAAACGTCGCCTACGGGACCTGAACCTTAAGTACTCAATGCTTTTTCCAGCTAAACTGAGGGTGGAGGTGGATGGGCGCACGCACTTTTTTGACCGACCCGAGGCGGCTGGGGACTGGTTGGACACTCTGCCTGGAGATCGGGGCCGAGGGGGTGGGGGGGTGCGGTTGGCGGGGAGGGCCCGCCGGATCAGAACTGAGGGGTGAAGAATAGGCCTTGCTCTGGACAACATTCCTTTACCATTTACTGATCGTTTATGTTCCCCTCCGACGGAGGTCGTGTGGGGTCCGTTGGGGGCTTCCCTCCTCCTCTGGGGGACTAGTTAGTTTTTCATCTATGGGGCGACAGGCACACTGCACTTTGGGGGGGCTGTTTGGGCTCATGCAGGGGTGCAGGGAGGGGGGAGTTCTGTTGGGATGGGGGGGTGGGGGGGGGTGTGTTGTTTGTTTGCACCGCAAGGCAAGCCCTTTACTGTATTGTTGCTCTCGAGATGCTCTGTGGGGGACGACTGATTGCTTCTACGTATGATGGGGGGTAGGGATTTGACTGTGTTGTCATGGAATGTTAACGGCCTGGGGGACAGGATTAAGCGTGGTGTGGTCCTGCAGTACCTGAAACGTATCTCACCAGATGTTATCTTCCTGCAGGAGACACACCTTATAGGTAACTCCTTTCATGCCATGAATCGGCGAGGCTATCGTTTGGTGGCCCACTCGGGCTTCACCTCGGGCTCGCGGGGGGTGGGTATCATGATTAAGAACTCGCTCCCGTTGGAGATTGATGAGGTGCGCCATGATGAGAGGGGACGCTACACTGTTCTGGTGGGTAGAATGGAGGGTAGAGTGTTTGTTTTTATATCAGTGTACGTCCCGCCTGGGTTACAATCTACTACATTTGCGGACTTGGGGCGCCTCCTCCTGGACCTCCCGGGTGGCCTGCTGGTGGTTGGGGGGGACTTTAATGCGGTAGTTTCTGGGTCTATGGATCGCCATCCCCCTAGGGACCTCCCCCGGGTACAGGCCTGGCTGTCCGGCCTTTTAGATACTCTGGGCCTGGTGGATTGCTGGCGACTAAAGCATCCCGCACAGCGGCAATACACCTTCCACTCGGGTGCCCATGGTAGCCTCTCGCGGCTTGATTACATCCTTGTCCCGGCGGCCTATGCTGGGAGGGTGGGAGAGGTGTGCCATCTGGCGCGGGGCATTTCAGATCACTCCCCAGTACTGTTACATTTCGATGTCTTCCCTAGGGGGGAGGGCAGGGTGGCTCCAATCAATGCTTGGTACTTGCGTGACCCCACTATCCGTGCCGACTTGATCAAATCCTTACAGAGATACTTTGATGAGAATGTGGGGTCTGTCCCTTCGGCCATCTCCCTGTGGGAGGCTTTTAAGGTAGTTCTCAGAGGGGAGGCCCTCTCCTTTATCTCCCATGCCCGGAGGCGCGAGCGGGAGGAGGTAACCCGGGTGGAGGCCGAAATTGCGGAACTAGAGGGTGACCTGGGGAGCGGGGTAACAGACGCCAAGTTGCATGTTCTGCACCTCAAGCAGGCGGCCTATAGGGCCCTCGTCACGGAGGCGGCCAGGGGCCTCAGTAGAGAGCAACAGGGGCGACTGTATGATGTGGGTGATAAGGCTGGTAAATTGATTGCGTGGTTGGACAAGAGGGAGAGAGCGAGTCGTGTGGTTCCTTTGATTGAGGGGATGGATGGTGTGCCTGTCACCGAGCCGGAAGCCATTGTCTCCTGCTTCGCGGATTACTTCCGCGAGGTGTACTCCCCGGTTTCTCCCTGCTCGGAGGACGATTCCCATGCCCTGCTTCGGGACATCGCGCTGCCCTCCCTTACGGTGGAGGACAGGGATTTGCTGGACGCTCCTCCCACCTCGGACGAAATTGCCCTGGCTATTCGCTCGGTTGCATCCGGCAAGGCCATGGGCCCCAATGGTATCCCCATCGAGCTTTACAAGCTGCGACCGGATGTACTGGCGCCCCACCTGCGCGCCATGTTCCTGGCGGCCCACTCGCAGGGTTCCCTCCCGCCGGACCAGCGTCTGGCCACAATCGTGGTGATCCACAAGGAGGGGAGACCCCGTGAGCGGGTTACATCCTATAGGCCTATCTCGCTCTTGAACGCGGAGCCCAAAATCCTCGCCAAGGTACTGGCCAACCGGCTGGTTGGCGTGGTGGGCGATTTGGTCCACCAAGACCAATCTGGCTTTATACCCCATCGCAACACGGCTCTTAATCTGCGACGCTTGCATGGGGTGCTCGCGCGTGTCCCGTCTGTGCGGGAGCCGGCCATCTTGGCGTCCTTAGACGCCACCATGGCGTTTGACACGCTTGAATGGCCATACATCTGGGCGATGCTGGCGAAATTCGGATTTGGACCGGGATTCATTAGCTGGGTCAAATTGTTGTATTCGGGCCCATTGGCGCAGGTGGTGGTGAATGGGCGAGTTTCGGCCCCCTTCGCGCTGGGGCGGGGCACGCGTCAGGGTTGCCCCTTGTCACCGCTCCTGTTTGCATTGGCCTTGGAGCCCTTGGCGGAGTGGCTGCGGTGGCACCCCTCTATCCGGGGTCTCCGCTGGACCCCCGAGCATGAGGACCGCGTGTCCCTCTACGCCGATGATATCCTTTTGTATCTCGCCTCCCCGCGTAACTCGCTGATTGTCCTGGTTGATGTTTTGCGCTCCTTCGGTCGTAACTCAGGCCTTGTCATCAACTGGGCGAAATCCTGCGTGTATGTGCTCTCCGGGGAGGCTCCGGCCCTACCACGGGACTGCCCAATCCAGATTGCCTCCCAGGGGTTCCGGTACCTGGGTATATATATTACTCTAGACCCGGAGGCCCGCTACGAGCGGAACTTGCTACCCCCCCTCCAGCGCTTGCGGGAGGACGTTGCGCGCTGGCGGCGTCTTCCGCTTTCGCCGCTTGGCCGAGCGGCCTTGTTTAAGATGATGTCCTTGCCGCGCTTTCTGTATGCGCTTCAGAACACTATGGACTTGGTTCCGGCGCGCTACTTCCGTGAGGTGGAGAGCCTGCAGCGGCGCCTGTTCTGGGACGGGAGGCCGCGTATTGCTCTGGCTAAATTGACGCTCCCGTGGTACGATGGGGGGGTTGCCCTCCCGGACATTAAACGGTATTACTGGGCCTCCCAGCTAGCTACGATTAATCATGGCCTTTACGGGCCCGCCCTGAACCCGGCATTTGAAATGGACAAGATGCTCCTGCCCGGTGGCGACTACAATCGAGCGCTCTACTCTGGCGCGCCCGACTCCCGTCTGACGGGACCGACGCGTGTCATGGTGCGTGTCTGGCACGCGGCTAATGCAGCGATGGGGTGGAAGGACCGTTTGACCCGGGCGACACCGCTATATGCGTCTGAGAGGTTGGGCTCCCTGTGGACATCGAAGGGCTTCGAGAAGTGGGACACGATCGGAATCAGCACAGTGGGAGACCTCTGGACAAGGGGTGGATTCAAAACTTTTGAGACGCTGCAGACGGAATTTCAGCTGCAAGGCAGTGAGTACTTTCGGTACTTACAAGTCCGCCACGCGCTGGGCTCCGTCTTCCCTGATGTCGCGTCCATTCCGGAGTCTTCCCCCCTGGAGGACAGAGTGCTGGATGGCCATGTCCCAGACAGCACGATCTCCCTTATATATAAAAAACTGATCAACGACAGATCGTGCCTGCTGACTAGTCTCCGCGAGGCCTGGGTTGCCGACGGGCTGGAACTGGACGACGAGGACTGGATTTCCGCGGTGGCCTCTCCGAAGGAGGTGGCCATCCCGGCTCGCCTTCGCTTCGTCCAGCTTAAGATCCTCCACCGGGTTTACGTGACGGGGCCAAGGCTTCTACGTATGGGCTTTGTTGGTGACGGATTGTGTAAGCGTGGCTGTGGTGCCTTGGCAACTTTCATGCATATTCTGTGGGAATGCCCACAGGTGGAGCGATTCTGGCGTGGTGTGCATGAGGTCCTGCGTGTGGTGACGCGTGTTGCGCTGTTGCCTGAAGCGAGGAGATGCTTGCTGAATGTGTGGGAACCAAATGACTATTCGGTCCCGCAGACGCGGTGGGTGACTCTGGGATACATGATAGCTAAGCGCGACATTGCTCAATTGTGGGGATCCCAGTGGCCCCCAGCGGTGTTGGCCTGGAAAGAACATATGGATTGGTGTATGTTTCGTGAAAAGGTAGTGTATGTGGCGAGGGGTAAGCCTGGGGCGTGGGTGAAAATCTGGGGCCCCTGGAACGCCTATCGCGGGGGTATTTGTGAGCCGCCACTGCTACCGGCCGCCTCACCAGCTCCGTCCCCCTAGCCGACCCCCTCCCCCAGCCACGTGCGTGTGGTTCCCCTGTCCCTGATCTATTCCCATTCCCCTCTTCAGAGTTTGGCTGCTGGTTGGGATCCCCCACTTAAGGAGCACGTGCCGTCACTTTGGATGGCGGGTTGCCTTGCGGGTGTGGTTTTTTGTGTTGTTCTGTTTTGAAAAAAGGAAACCGTATTGTGGGCTTGGAGTTATGTGGCCTGCGCTATTGATATCTCCTGATTTACCGATCTGCACCGCCAAGAGACTCTTACTGTAGGTATGTCATGTGCTTCTGCCACTCTAGCGGCCGGCCGGATGGTTGTAGGCCCATACTTGTAACTTTTTTAACATGTAATAAACGGTTTAAAAAAAAAAAAAAAAAAAAAAAAAAAAAATATGTTAATAGTGCTGTGGCATTTTTTTCTTTTGTTCTATATTTAAAATAAACATTTACAATTTAATTTACATTATTAAAGCTCGCAATATTTTTAATAAACTTTTCCAATATGAATAAACCTTTCTACTTTTTTTCTATACTTTACCATATGGAGATCTCCTCCCTGACTACATAATCTCCCTATGGTAAAGGATAGGGAAAATTAAAAATGTTTATTAAACTAAAAAAAAAAGTTCCTACGGGGTTTTATTTTAAGTCCCTACATCCATTATTTTCGATGGGAGGGTGTTGCAGTACCAATGGCTGGCAGTGTGTGTTACGGGACTTACCCCAACTCTAGGCCGGAGTAATTTACTATTGTTTTGGATTCTTTTTGACCTACAGTAACTTTAGAAGTGCAGTTTGTGGAAAGAAATAACTCTTTTGTGGGTGGGTGCACATTGCTTCCTCAATCCCTTCTTCCTCCTCCCTAAACCCTTCCTACTTAGTAGTAAGTATACTCCCTTTTCCAGCCACCCTCCTGGTCCCGCCCACATTTACTATTATGTCATAAACCTACATCTTGCACTGTCAAGTCCCTCCCTTTGTAACTAACTTAAGGGTAAGTACATTAACCTAATGACAATGGCTGACCCGTGACAACGCTTTTCAAATGAACTCCCCCTTCGGGGGAGCTTGAGTGTAGGCCCTGCCAGGAGGATCCTGTAGACAGGCACTGCAAGCAGACTTTCCTGCTGGAGAAGTTGCTTTGACCTGTACTGAGAGGGGATGGGCTATGTCTCTACCTCAGTGCTGATTTCATGACAGTAAATACATAGCCCTGTTCCTCACATTGCTTCAGAAAGCAACTGTGCTTTTGTTTTGTTTTTTACCGCCCTTGCAGCAGCAGATCTGGTCCTAGTCCACTCTGCGGGTGGAAAATAAACTGGTGAAATTCACTTGGGGGCATATGTATCAAATTCTCTATTTGCGATTCTCAAATAGCAATTTTTTGAGAATCGCTATTTGGGAATCGTAAACGAGATGTAAGTAAAAATTCGCAAATTGTTAGTGATTCCTTTGCATTCCTTAATTGCGATTAGCAAATGGCCAATCGCAATTAAGGAATACCTTCCCATTCATTCCTATGGGCCAGGAGGCCCACAGGAATGAATGGAAAGACATTCTCGATTAGCGATTCGCAATTAGAAAATCGCAAATTGAGAATAATTTCAAGGGTGCAAGGATGTCATAAGGACACCCTGATGCACCCCTGAAATGAGCATGTGTGCGCATGTGGCGCACATACATGCCCTAAGGGCATGTATGTGCGCTACATGACACTTTGAAAAATGCCAAAAAGTGCATCTTTCAAAGAAATCGCAAATTACCACCAACTTGAAGCTTGTGGTAATTTGCGCTTTCTTAAGGAGAAATCGCACAACTTGGGTGCTTGTTACATCGCATTTAAGGAATCGCAATTTGCAATTCCTTAAATGCAATCGCAAAATAGAGAATCGCAAATTTGCGATTCTCTAATTTGCAATGCCCTTTTGGGATGATACATCCCAAAAGGCCTTTTCCCGTTCGCAAACGGGCCGATTCTGAGAATCGTCCCGTTTGCGATGGGAAAAGGGCTTGATACATATGCCCCTTGCTTTGCTTTCTTTGCGAGAATTGCATATATTTACCCCTACCCACGCTCACACGCTACACACATCACCCACACACAATCACACACCCACATTGACCAAAAACACCAAACACATAGCATGCGCATGCGCGCGCACACACACACACACACACACACTGCTAACATAAATTTGTAATGGAGATTTGCATCATGCTTTCGCTGTCTTAACAGCAGCATATGATGTTGCCATTTGTAGGTTTTAAGGACAACCAAATGTCTAGCCTGTCAAGGTAAGGCATGCTTGTGTCAACAAAGCCTTGGGTCTAGTACATCTCTGAGAGAAGCAGTTGTGCCATCTGATGGAATGGCTTTGACACCCACAAATGGGCAAAATCTACTCCTGAGTTCAAAGGCATTATCAGGCCGGTGGAGGAGGCGCCGCAGAGTGCTACAGAGATCCCACTGTTCTAACATACAGAGACAAGTTGTACTGTAAATTACAAATCCCACATTTGTGTCCTATTGTGCCCTCCATCCTCGGAAGCAAAATCCTAGATGCCTCCTTGGTGAAAGGTGAGACAAGTCTCCCTGTGTGCTTTTGTTTGCTGGAGATACCATCTTGGCGATGGCTTATTTAATTTCCAAAAGACAAAGCTGGCTCACTCCCAAAATGTAGATTCAGAGGGAGAAAACAAGGCAGTATTTTCATCTGTCAGACTGTAAATATTTAATACTCACTGAGTAACCAGATACTCAGAGTTAGCCAGGCGTGCAGAGCAGCAAAGTGTTCCCCAGAAGCATGCGTGAGCCCTGGGTTGTGATACAGACACCACACATGCTACTCAACACAGTAGAGTTCACAATATATGTTGTCTTTTTTTACCTGGTAATTTACCTTTTGTGATCTTGGGAGCCAGTGCCCTCAGCAGCAAAGGCCACCAAAATTTGTTAATTTTGTTCCACCGCTCTTGGTCTCAGAACAGTTGCCAATGTCTCAGGTTCACCAAGTCTCATCCAATATTCATGGTGAGGTGTCGGCTGACAGCCGTTCCCCGCAGCCTTTGCCTCACAGTCTCTCGCAACTCTTTCCTTGTCGGCTTCTTTGGCATTCGTTTTCTTTCGCTGCCGTCACTAATATTCAAAAAAGACCTGTGGAGCTTGGGATTTCTGTTACGAAACTGAAGAAGAGGCCGACAATTTCTACCTGGGATCATATCTTTTGGACTTGAGTACCGGTGTGTGAGCGGTGGATTCAGAGGTCCAGCATCGGGCGGTGGATTTCAACAAGGGATCATCTTAAAGGGGATGCTCTAGGTAGGTAAAATTGGAAATTACTTTTCTGGGTTTTAAAAAAAACGTAGGGATCTGATATGGAGCTTTGACCTAAATATGTGTGAAAAACATGTTTTTATTGGCTCCGCCTACCCCGGAGCAGTGGCGGGTCCCTCTGTAGGCCTCCCCTTCCTACAGAATGTAGTGGGAGATCCACCACAAATTAGGTCAGTGAGAGTCTTGAATAGAAAGGTAATCCTTTCCCATTGCCCTTCCATTCACAGCATTGCCAGGTTTCCTATGTAGTCTTGGTACTGTAGTCTATCACTCTTAGACCACATGCAGTGTTTATCAGATGTAGCTAACAATATTGCAGTAAGAAAAGTATTCAAAATGACTCAGCGAAAATCGGTTCACTCTTCGTGCGCTGGGGACATCTCATTCTTTGTTCTTTTGGGGGGACAGTTGTTATTTGCCAAAGGATGTGATTGAGGATTGAAATGAAGAAACAAGTGTTAGATCATTCTTCAGATAGTTTGTGTAAGAAGAGAGATCTCAATCTACAGAGGCTATTTAGAAGACGCATGTAATATTGTGAGTCCATGAGGTCTCAATCTCCAGAGGCTAGTTAGCAGATGCATATAATATTGTGAATCCATAAGGTCTCAATCTACAAAGGCTAGTTAGCAGATGCATGTAATATTGTGAGTCAATGAGGTGTCAATCTACAGAGGCTAGTTAGCAGATGCATGTAATATTGTGAGTCCACGAGGTCTCAATCTACAGAGGCTAGTTAGCAGATGCATATAATATTGTGAGTCCATGAGGTCTCAATCTACAGAGGCTAGTTAGCAGATGCATATAATATTGTGAGTCAATGAGGTCTCAATCTACAGAGGCTAGTTAGCAGATGCATATAAAATTGTGAGTCAATGAGGTCTCAATCTACAGAGGCTAGTTAGCAGATGCATATAATATTGTGAGTTCGTGAGATCTCAATCTACAGAGGCTAGTTAGCAGATGCATGTAATATTGTGAGTCAATGAGGTGTCAATCTACAGAGGCTAGTTAGCAGATGCATATAATAATGTGAGTCAATGAGGTGTCAATCTACAGAGGCTAGTTAGCAGATGCATATAATATTGTGAGTCCATGAGGTCTCAATCTACAGAGGCTAGTTAGCAGATGCATATAATATTGTGAGTCAATGAGGTCTCAATCTACAGAGGCTAGTTAGCAGATGCATATAAAATTGTAAGTCAATGAGGTCTCAATCTACAGAGGCTAGTGAGCAGATGCATATAATATTGTGAGTTCATGAGATCTTAATCTACAGAGGCTATTTATCAGATGCATACAATATCATGAGGTCAGTGAGTCTCAACCCAGACCTTTTTAGTAAATACATAAATATTGTGATATCGGTGAGTCTCAATCCACAAAAGCTATTTGGTGAATACATACACTACTGTGAGATTAGTGAGTCTCAATTCACATAAACTGTTTAGTGAATACATACAATAATTATTGTGAGTTCAGATACTCTCAATCAACATTCACTATTTAGTGAATCCATACAATATTGTGAGATCAGTGAGTCTCAATCCTCATAAGCTATCTAGCAATTAAATATAATATTTTGGGATCAGTGAGTCTGAATCCACAGAAGCTATCCGCCAGACACATACACTTTTCTGGAGTCAGATGCTGCAGAGTACAGGTCTCTGTGCAACCTGCAAAAGAGGGCTATGAATTGAGGCTCGAATATAGAAATATTTGTAGACATCAGAAACTTGAGGCTGAACTTGGGTTTCAGGCGTCAGTGGTACAGTTTAGAATTGCAATGGTATATTTTGTATGCATTTGCTTATGAGCATATGTGATGTCGAAGGATCAGATGCTAAAATGCTGCACTGATGCATAATGTGTTTAATCTTTCGGTTATGATCTTGGCATACCCATATTTCCACTGATACATACATACTTTTTTTTTCGTATCATAGTTTCCTTCATCCTACTGTTCATCTGGGGGCAAGAGCTTACATTTGAAAATGACTTAATTTATTATTTATTAGTATAGTTTAAAGTGTCATGGGTCTTGCCTTCACTAGTCGATCACCTGACTTCTTTTGCTGTGAATCTTGACACTGTGTGCATCAGCCATCACCACAGAATAGATCCTACCTTGAACCCTTCCTCTCCCCCACTCTCCCTCCTTCCACCTTTCCTCTGCTCCAGCCCTTCTTTCTCGGGCCCAGCCTTTTCAACAACAATTCCCTCACTTGACCTGGGCCCTTAAGCTAATGCAGATCACTTTATATAACCTCTGGTCATCGGACTGGTGGCCGACCACTATGGGAAGGCCCCCTGCTCCAGTCGCGAAGGCAAAATATCTTGGGATGCTCATAGATGCAAAACTTGAGGATAAGGTCAGCAGAGTTGTCTCTTCCTGCTCTTTTACACTTAAACTCCTACGTAAAATCAAATATTTTCTCCCAGAAGACTGTCTAAAAATTGCAGTTACGGCACTTATTCTGTCACGGCTGGACTACTGCAACAGTCTTGATATCAATATTCATAAAAAACACCTGTCCAGACTCCAGACCGTGCAGAATGCTGCAGCTAGATTACTTACTGGTACAACCAGGTTCACCTCAGTAAGGGCAGGACTCAGATCCCTGCACTGGTTACCGGTGGTAGCTCGGATTCAGTTCAAGGCTCTATGTATAGTTTTTAAAGCTCTCAATGGCACTGGCCCTGACTTCTTAAAACACTCTATTCAGTGGTACGTGCCGGGGAGAACCCTGCGCTCCCTGCAGTCTAAACGTGCTATTCTTCCCCGCTACCACAAACTTAGTTGGGATGGTAGGAGCTTCTGCCATTGTGCCGACAAGGCTTGGAATAGCCTCCCTTGTCATCTTAGGAATTCTACAGAACTTCTTCCATCCAGGAAGGGTTTAAAAACCTGGCTTTTCTCTGGAAGGACCTTTTCCTCCTAATGTCTTAACGGTTCGCTCTGGTAGGTAGTGCATAGCGCCAGGACAGCTCAGGGTAACAGCGCGCTTTAGAAATCTTGATAACATAACATAACATATTTGTTGCTTCTCCATTTATTTAATTTTTAGGTCTTGCATTAGCCAAGACCTTTTGATTTTATTAAAATGAGTAGTTAATAAACTTACTTATGGGAGCTTTTAGTCTCAGCCTTCTTCATCCATTGGTCAGTTGTTGTGTCATTCACATTTTCCTCTGCCAGTCCCAGCATTCAGCATGGGGCAGTGGGTCGACCCACTTCAGCCATTGGCTTACTTCATTCTGCTCTTTTACAAGGAGAACATTCGCACACAATATAATGTCCTTCAGTGCTGGGAGCTACTATGGCAATGTGTGCTTTTTACGACCCAAAAATATTTTTACTTTTAGCCGTTTTTTAAATATTGTCCCAGGCCTGCCAGGTCTTTCAACAATTAAGTTTTACAGGAACCACGATAAAACAAAGTAAACATTGACAAAGCGAAAAAGGCTGGCAGCCAACTCTCGAACTAGTGAAATTGCCAATGCTTGTTATAGATATATCTTGAGGCTTGGTTGCCAAGCAATGGTTTACTAACATATACATTTAAATGCATGTTGTGCCAAAATAGGATTATCGTATTTCAAAAACGCGTTCAGTTCATGCCCTGAATGGGTCTTTGTTGGAACCTGATATGATCTTTGTCAACTGGAGACTGTTTTATTCATTTTCTTCTGTATTTATTTGCTTGCAATATGTTAATTGCCACAGGCATCTAATTTGTCTTCTGCACCTCGAGTTTATTTTATTATCCATCTCACAAGCTGAAAAAAAGGCATTGTCATAAAATAGACGTCATAGCTTCGGCAGGAAGAACAAATCGACCGAAGGCACCCGCTTGTGGCTTAGTGGATTCCGTAACATCACTGTGACAATGCGACAAACCCAGAAAAAATCACGCTCCTCCATTTTGAGTTTACGTCTCTTGCTCCCTCCTTGAACTCAGTTTCAACATTACAAGACTCTGTTTGTGAGACTGTTAGTGCTGGAAGGATGATCTATCGGTGTCATCTTGACGAGTCCATCTGAGGAGGGGAAGAATTGGTTCTAGAGGGTGATTTGTGCCCAAACACCAATAAGGGAAATGTCGTAGCTACAGGTGTGTCATAAATCTAGCGCCTAGTGTCAGAGCCGCTTGAGGGAATGATTTTCCATGACAGAA
Source organism: Triturus cristatus (assembly GCF_964204655.1). NCBI lineage: Eukaryota > Metazoa > Chordata > Amphibia > Caudata > Salamandridae > Triturus > Triturus cristatus. Next base: position 1,805,288,893 of record NC_140589.1, read on the forward strand.
CAATATCCAGCTCCAGGAATCAGGTGATGTTTCTCATCCTTTGCATGATTTTCCGTGAAATTTAAAGATGCGAGTTATGTAGGGGAAAGGGAGGAACACTGAAGCTTTCTCTGGCCAGATTACAAACCCCACATAGATTCAGACAGGTCTTGTTATTACACAGAAACTACTCCCATTCCCTGTAGTGCTCAATGTGGGATAGTTTAATGAGGCACTACACAGCTAACCCCTGCTGGTAGAAGCCGTGACCCCAGAATGACTACAACGGTCTCCCTGGCAATAATCTCTGAGCAACTCCTGATGTTTACTTCTCCTTTGGAAGAAGAGGCACCTCGCCAAAGAGAACTACAAACCAAAGTTAAAAGCAGGTCTAACGGGGTGGATGGGTTTTCTACACCCTTCCCTCATAGATCGCACAGCCAATTAAAATCCTTCCCGCATGTTGGCTCCTCCTCCAATCATCATTTAGCTCTGACTAACCAATCAGCAGTCGCATGCTTTGGTCCTTCGCGATGAGGCGCTGTCAAGTGCAGCCCTTTCACTGAGATGAACCATCAGCTGATTTGTATCCTCCTAATTCTTGTTCAGAAACCACTTCAGGGATGGCGAGCAGCTCCAGCAGCCGCGTGTGTATCAAACGTTAGGGTCTAATGTATTCAAGATTGGAATAAGGTGTCGCAGTTGCATGATCAGGAATAATAATAATAGTAATTCATATCAAGCAAATTAGTTTAAAATCCATTCTCCTTTTCGAATGATATCAAGCTGCAAAGAATGTCAGAAATTACATTTGCGATCTTGTCAAGCTGGCCATTGAATTCATATTCACAAACTATAACCCATTCTTGATTGTGACCAAGGTGAGATGAGAAGAAAGTAAAAACACGAGTGTCCAATCTGGATATTATCCAGGAATCACACAGCCTTCTAGAGCCTCTGGAGTGTATTTATATCTCAGATTTCTATTGAAAAAAGAATCAAGAACTTTAGCTTTAATATTCATTGAAAAGCCTGCAATGCATTGGGCAGGGTTAATTCAATTAAAAGTGGAAAGTTGTGATCTACTGAAGCACATCACTGGGTGCTTGCCTGATGTGTGTCAAGTAGTGCCCATTTGGGTACCTCATGGTGCACCACTGCGATGTTTTGAGGACCACTGTCACTGGGGCCAGGAGTGGCCTGGCTAAATCGGCTAACGCGCATGTGAGTCTGAGAATGTGCACGTGCTTGGTGTAGCTTGCTATGTGCCACGCCAGAAGCTGCTTATTCTCTGATTCCCAGTCACAAAATCTCTGCCATCGTGCGGAAGAGAAGCTAGAGCAAGCGGCTGCTGGTCGGAGACGCCATTGCCACGCACACTGTGGAACAGATGAAAACACCTCAGTCACTGTGCCAGATACCACGTGGTGCAAAGGAGGACAATTTCAGAAAAGAGGTGGGAAGCAGACTCAGATGAGTACGCTGACAAGAAGGTAAATTCTAATACTTTGAGCCTGAGAAGGTTTTAGGGGGGAAACCCATTCATGGCATACTAGGGCACAGCAGCGCTGTATGATTCTATGAGGGGAAAGCTGGCTCCAAATCATGGCCACCCGTTCAGGAGCAGCAGTTTCAGGGGACTGGTTGAGAGATACTGATGGCGAAAGGACCACATTCATCACACCCTACATGCTCCACAGTGGAGGAACTCTTGTAGGATGCTTTGGTGCTGTCAAGAAAAACAAGAACTTGCCCTGTGCACTGCGCTGTGCACAATCTTCCACTGCAGACTGTTGACTATCCTAGTTATACCCTATAGAATAGCCTATTGGATATCAATTGACTGTTAGAATCAGTGGACAGTCCTCTTGGGTCGTTTGAGTTCCCTTGAGTTCTTAAAGTTACTATGCCTCCTTTGTCCTGGTCCTCAATTGATCTTTACTGTCTCTTGCTAACAACATTTTGTGAACAGCGCACAACAGGCTCTAGTTCTGTAGTGCAAATCTTTGAGCAACACATCATCCAAGACTCAGCATGATAACCCTTTAGCTCCCACTTGCAAGGCACCCTCAGTCGCCTCCAGTGTGATCCCTTCAGCCTCTCTCCAGAGAAACCTCATCCTTCCTTAGACGTCCTAAAGGGATGCCTGACTCCAAAATGTCTGCCCCTTTGCCCATCTTCAAGCTGCATATGGGTTTTTACACCCTTGCTCTCTTGAAAAGTGAAGAGGCCAAGTGTCTGGTATGAGACACTAGTCCCACATTCATCAGCATAGCAAATGTAGAGAGACAAGTATAACACTCAGCATGAGCAGGTAAGAAAATAATGTGCTTCCTCTGCAATCCAAGGACACTTCACAGTCAATGATTGGTTCTTCTTGAACTTTGACCCTAATGGACTTTGAAAAGCACAAAATGTGATGTTTTTCCCCATGTTCCGAAAGTCCTTGAAAACCTGGCTATTCGGCTAATCAACTGGACACTGTCAGCACCTGGAACCCCTCACACGTGACAAGTAGCACTCTACAAATCTATTGTTTAATCGACTGTTTGAGTGATTGATTAATTTGTTGTGTGTTCTTGATTAATACATCTGTTAATACAGTGCAACCATCAGACTTGCTTTTCTCTACACAGAGGGTTAGAGAGTTGACAGGACTCAGACAGGTATGAAGTTGTTTTTTACACAACTGTGCTCTTTGTGAAACTGTATATATGTGGGAAAGACCAAAACATAATCACAACAGCCTTTCAAAGCCTTTCAGGAAGATGGGAGAAACATACATGTTCTACTTGACCACCTGTCATCTGTTATCACTCCCTAAGCACCAGGATGCTCTTTTTGAGTTTTTTTTAACACTCCATAAGAAACAATGACGATGATTATGGTGCTGATGAAGGATATTTAAATGTCCAAGATCCAGGGATGTTTACATTGAATATTTGCAATAATTTAACAATGATTTCCTTCTAAATGTTTGTTACCTGGTATGGGAAATTCAGGCTCAAAAATTCAATGTTGTCTTATTTCTTTGCAGAGTGGGTAAAGGAGTATTTTCAGCCATGAAACTGGGAAAGACTCGTCCACCTAAGGAGGAGAACAAGAGGCAAGGTATGTTGCTGCAAAAATCTTCTAAGCCCGGGCTACTGTGGTAACAACTGATTACATGCAAATCTATGTCTGCATATATTTTATTTACAAGATGCACGATTAGAAAGAAAGGATACTTTTCTAAAAGAGGGACAAGCTCGCTGCGGCATAATTTCAAGAGTACAGAATTCCATAATCTGGTACCCAATACTGATATCTGCTCCCATCTGCAGCAGAAGTTAGCTTTCCAAACAAGAAAGAGACCTAGATTACTGGATCGCAGGATGCCTGAAGGGGTATAGATGGAAACCTTTTCCCGGGGTATTTTGTCAGGATATTATAGTGAGAATATCATCTGATATAAATATTGTGTTCTATATATTGTTTAAAAAAGAATTGCGACATTGTAGTTAATGATAGAAAATCCACACCCATTGATACATTTTGCAAGAGACAATGTTTGTCTCATGATATTTCTGACCAAGTGTTTTGGCGTACACCCTCCCTGAGGTACAGGGTGTCAAGGAGATGCACGCTTTTAGGTGAGACAACAGTTTGAAGATCACACACTAGGTGGAAGGGAAAAAGTTTGAAGATCCCACCCTAGGTAGTTGGGAACGAGTTTGAAGATCACACACTGGGTAGTTGAGAACAAGTTTGAAGATCAGATACTAGGTAGTTGAGAACAAGTTTGAAGACCACATACTAGGTGGTTGGGAACGAGTTTGAAGATCACATACTAGGTAGCTGAGAACGAGTTTGAAGATCACACACAAGGTAGTTGGGAACGAGTTGAAGATCACACACAAAGTAGTTGGGAACGAGTTGAAGATCACACACTAGGTAGTTGTCAACGAGTTTGAAGATCACACACTAGGTAGTTGGGAACGAGTTTGAAGATCACACACTGGGTAGTTGAGAACAAGTTTGAAGATCAAGTTTGAAGATCACACACTAGGTAGTTGGGAACGAGTTTGAAGATCACACACTGGGTAGTTGAGAGAACAAGTTTGAAGATCACACACTGGGTAGTTGAGAATGAGTTTGAAGATCACACCCTGGGTAGTTGGGAACGAGTTTGAAGATCACGCACTAGGTGGTTGGGAGCCAATGCAAAGAACTGAAAGAAGGGAAATGCAGTAAAATGTGGTTACTGTGAGCGTCAAGCGTGTTGCGGCATTCTATATATTTTGGATTTGGGCAGGGCAGCTCCCCAAACAAATGTTGGTAAGATATAATTTAGAAAGGATCTGGAAGCCTTCTAGACACTGGTGGTGAATCGAGCTGATGCAGCCCATTTTGTCATGCATGAAAGTTGGAAATGAGATGTGAATGAATGACTGAGTGAATACGTAATGAATATCCAACAGTTTGTATGTTTCCCTTATTGTTTATGGAGTGAGACCGCAGTATAAATTGTAATTGCATTATTGATTCTATAGGTTGATACATACTTTGCAAACATATATGTCACTGAGATCATGATTAGTAAGTTTGTATTTATAAAAATATGTTTTACCCTACATAATGAAATGCTCCTTATATCGCTTTGTATTATAGTATTCTGGGTGTTGTGTGAGGGCAATCTGGGATTTTAAGGTAGAATTTCATTGAGTGAGGTTTATTGATTTATATGGAGGTGTTATAGATATAGATTATGTGACACTCTATTGTATGTGTGATGTCGTAAAGAGTGTATGATGGCGCTGAGAGATAATGTTTTTGAATTTCAGGTATTTTTAGGGTTTGTATTAATACTCCATCAAACCTAGCCTCCCCATACTTGTAGTCTCATCACTGAATTTCATTGTTTGTTTTGTTTGAAAATGCTGTCTCTTGGTGTGCGGGCACTCAGGCGTTCATGTGACTCAATGCCCCCCCACCATGAATATGCCTTAATGTCCGCATGCATCATTTAACATTAACGGCCCTGGAGATAATGGCCATAGTGATCGTTCACTGGAATTCCTAGGGCAAGTGGTGGTATTTGGTAGCCCCATACCCCGCACAAGGGCGTTGTCTGTTTTGTGGAACGTCCTTACCTTGCCCACAGAATAGGTAGGTATGTGATAGTCTCTAGATTTTCACACATACAAACGAGTCCACTCTGCCTGCTCTAAGGGCAAGGATGTATTTACTGCCCCCCACATCTTGTCCAATGGTCTGGGGGTATACAGTAGCCGACCTGGACTAAGGGAGGGAAGGGATTATGGCCACTAAGAAAGTATTCAGTGGCGTAGTAGAAATATGGCGAGCAGTAGTCCAGCAGGGTGGAAGAAGTTATGACCTCTGCCCCCCTGGCGGAGAGGTGTGCCGCATGCAAAGTTCTAACTGAGACCCATAGCTCCTGTATAATATGGAGTAGGGTCTGTATGAAATATAGATGACTTTTAAATAGCTGATTACATTAAGGATGAGTTGAATTGGTCAAGGTGATAATGGTCTTCCCTTCATTATTACCTATGACAATTCCAAAAATGACCAAATTTAAAAGTTGTTTTTATTACATGCATTCCTTAATGTTTCAAAGTGTGCCCTAATAGTTCCTTGGTAACCCTTCGCACTGAAATCCCTGAACACTTAAAACCCTGAACTACCCCTTAATTCTACCACTTCCTGCCATCATTTAACCCTACCCTTCACTGAACCCTAAAAAAACCCTTACCACCCCTTAATGCTCCCCTTCCCTGAACCCTAAAACGTCTTATTACCTCTTTATCTACTCTTCATTGAACCCTAAAAAATCCTTAATTTCCCCTTAACGCTACCCTTCCCTGAACCCAACAATCACTGTAATACCTGTTAATGCTACTCTTTCCTGAAGCCTAACATCACTTACTACCCTCTACCACAACCTTTCCCTGAATCCTAAAACCCTTGCCAGCAATCCCTGAACCCTACCAATTCCTTACTACCCTTAACGCTACCCTTCCCTGAACCCAACAATTACTGTAATATCTGTTAATGCTACTCTTTCCTGAAACCTAAAAACACTTACTACCCTCTACCACAACCTTTCCCTGAATTCTAAAACCCCTTGCCAGCAATCCCTGAACTCTACCAATTCCTTACTACCCTTAACGCTACCCTTCCCTGAACCCAACAATTACTGTAATATCTGTTAATGCTACTCTTTCCTGAAACCTAAAAACGCTTACTACCCTCTACCACAACCTTTCCCTGAATCCTAAAACCCCTTGCCAGCATTCCCTGAACCCTATCAATTCCTTACTACCCTTAACGCTACCCTTCCCTGAACCCAACAATTACTGTAATACCTGTTAATGCTACTCTTTCCTGAAACCTAAAAACACTTACTACTTTCTACCACAACCTTTCCCTGAATCCTAAAACCCCTTGCCAGCATTCCCTGAACCCTATCAATTCCTTACTACCCTTAACGCTACCCTTCCCTGAACCCAACAATTACTGTAATACCTGTTAATGCTACTCTTTCCTGAAGCCTAAAATCACTTACTACCCTCTACCACAACCTTTCCCTGAATCCTAAAACCCCTTGCCAGCAATCCCTGAACCCTACCAATTCCTTACTACCCTTAACGCTACTCTTCCCTGAACCCAACAATTACTGTAATACCTGTTAATGCTACTCTTTCCTGAAACCTAAAAACGCTTACTACCCTCTACCACAACCTTTCCCTGAATCCTAAAACCCCTTGCCAGCAATCCCTGAACCCTACCAATTCCTTACTACCCTTAACGCTACTCTTCCCTGAACCCAACAATTACTGTAATACCTGTTAATGCTACTCTTTCCTGAAACCTAAAAACACTTACTACCCTCTACCACAACCTTTCCCTGAATCCTAAAACCCCTTGCCAGCAATCCCTGAACTCTACCAATTCCTTACTACCCTTAACGCTACTCTTCCCTCACTCCTACAAAACTCTTACTAGTCCCCCACCCCATTCCCCACCTGAATGCCCCTCTCCACCTTAGCAGGAGAAGCTTCCTTGCACCTTGCTCTCACGACACTTAACTCTGCCCAATGTGGCAAAGCACATCTCGATTTTCTATTTTTTTTGTAACCACAACTTTTATCCTCATAATATGTTCACTTCACACCGGAGTCAAGTTGGAGAGGGCAAAAGACTCTATGCACCCAGGGTATAGGGAGATGGTCAAATTCACCATATATTGGGAACGCTTAGGCCCAAATTATAAACTGGGTTATTTTACCCAGAGCAATAATTCCAGGTTCAATAATCCAAGTCACAATTATGAGTTTCTGGCCCCGGAGTTAACAGGCGCAAACCCTCCACCCACAATCCCAGCACGAAGACACCCTGACTGTTACTTTAGCTACAGGGACCGGGGCTGTGGGCACTGTCCAGGCCCTGCCCGCCTCTTCCCGGAGTGCAGAGGAAAGGAGACAATGCTGTCCCTGGACAGGGACAAGAGTGTCCTGCAACCAACCAGTCCTGGTGATTAAGGTGGACAGAAAATGTCTGTGGTTTTTCCTGCTTGTAAAAGGAGCTGCTAACTCTGACCCCAGTATCTCTGCACCAACTCATAGTGAGGGCCTAATGGTAGGGGACAAGGCATGAGACCTCAGAGAATAATTGAAGGATGTGCTATTTGTATGATAATTATCAAACTGAAATGTACTGCGCATGCGCAGGATGCAGGCTGAAAGGCAACAAGATCAGTATATGTTTTAAAATCACATATACTATGCAACAGATGGAGCGAGGCTTATTTTATATTAGGTTTACCCATAGATATTGGGGTTAAAATTGATTTATATGGCATGATCTGCGAAATCTATCCAACAGGCTTCACCTGTTAAGTCATATACATTTTTCAATGTATAGGTAAACTAATCACAAAGATTCTTATGAAATGGCACTGTGGGTATATAATGGACTGGTAGCCAGGAAAGTCAGGCCTACTGTGACCTTGACGTGACAAAGACAAGGCAGGCTACCAATTGTGGCTGATTGTTATGCTGTCTTACTGTTTAGTCTTGAGTTTGGTGGTCAAGAAGCTATTGTGCAAGCGAAACATGCAGGCTCATGAATAGGTGTGGCTGAAAGTCATACCAATGTGTGCCTTCAGTGTAGAACACATGTAGAGATGCCATCAACACTGTTTGCACATATGCCATTACTAACTGATGTTATGAGAGAATAAAAGGTCTTAAGATATGGCTTGAAATAATTATTTCTCATGATTGTATTGATGCTTTTGTGGAACCATTTAGTGAAATCATACAAATCTAAAACAGTGATGTAATTGGTGATGTCATTGTTGATGTCATAAGGGATCTCATCAGTGATGTAATTAGTGATGTCATCAATTATGTGATTTTAGATGTCATCAGTGGTGTCATAAGTGAGATCATGAGCAACGCATGCCGGGGGCTTATGTTTTCCTAGCAAACCAAACAGACAATCCTCACTTTAAATGTTTGAAGTTTAGTTTAAACATTAATGCTTTGGAGCAGAACAAATGATAAATTTAGCCTTAACAAAGTAATCTATGAAATGTTTATTTTTTTAGGATATTCTGCCTTAACCCATCTTTCACTTAACACACCAGGCAGTCAACCCCCACTGTTCATTGCCGCTGGCAGTGCAAAGTAGGATGCCTGGCAGTGGTATACAACTAGGCCAAGATTTACTAAGCACTTGTGTTGTTCTTGTGTCATGCAAGTTGACACAAGGCAATGCAACAAGTGGCATTTACAAAGAACAGTAAATTGATATTTGTGTGGCTTGCATCACTTTTTACCTGCAAAGTAACGCAACACAGCGCTTGTGTCGGGGAGGCGTTACATGGGTGAAGTGTAGGCGTTCCCATGCAACCACCAATGATTTACTAAAGTCAGTAAACCTGGATTTGTGACAAAATAGTTTGCCTGCCCGGCTGGCGTACAAACAGATAAATATCTTTATTCTCCACGTTATTTCCTGCAGCACACATACAAAGAGGACTAAGCATCTAAGGATTGTTTTGTGACCTTCCTGCACAAAAATAATCCTGCCCACAAGACAAACACCCTTGCACCATGGCACAAGGGTCTCTGCATTGGTGCTAGGCTGCCACAAGTGTGCCAGCGTCTGGAATGAGCTGGACAGTGACATCGTTTTTTAAATATGGCCGAGTTTGGCTGTTTCTCCTTCACGCAATGCAGTGCAGCAACTTTCCTTGCTGCACTGCATTGCGCTGGGTGAACTGTTAGTAAATCTTGCTTTAGTATTCATGATTTTTTCTCTTATTGCACACTGTTTTTTTGTATGCCAAGTGAAAAATATCAGGTTCAGGACAACGGAAGAAGAAATGCTTTATTTGTTGATTAATAAAAATCAATAAAAACACTTTGGGTTGATTATAAAAATAGATCTGACTAGTATCACAGCTTTAACCGACAGAGCACATATACAACATTGTGTTGAAAATAATATCAAGGTACATTGGGAATCGATTCCATATTTTGCACCAGTCACAGAAGATATCCCTTCAAATTAAAGCTAAATGTTCACAATGAAATGCCTACACTACCCCTATATTTTAAAATTCATACTTTAAAGTACCATGCTTAAAGTGCATTAGGTAAAGTGCACTTGTGCAGTGTCTTACATCTAGCAACAAAAATGAAAGTGCACATAATTATACCAATAAGATCGGTCTGATATTGCAACTTTAAAAAACAAAAACATGTTTTGTTGCGAGTAATATCAGAGTACATTTTAAAATGGTTTTATATTTCGCACCTGTCACAAAAACCATTAGCCCAAATGGATGGTAAAAACCTTCTCAAAGGAACTACCTGCCCTGCCCCCAAATTTAAAATACATACGTAGGAGTACCAAAATTAAAATGCAAAAGATAAAGTGTACCTGTGCAGTATCTTACAATTAGCAGCAATGGATAAGAAGCACTTGTGCAAAGTCTTACATTTAGCAGCATTAGTTAAAGTGCAATCGTGCAGTGTCTAACATCTAACAACATTCTAAACAGTTAATTAGAATGGACAATTTCTCCTCGTCAGAAAAGGCCGACACTAAACGAATAATTGATTTAGTATTGGGATTTTATCCAGTTACTATGAGAAATTAAAATCTTTGAAAAATTCGGTTTCTGGGCCATTCACAGCGCAGGAACAATTTTATTAAATTACGAATTTTCATTTAACATTTTTTAGACCAACAACATTATCCTGTAAAACCAGACATTAATAATCTAGGATTGCAATTGATGTTAGGTGGCACACTCAGAAAGAGGATTTTTGCTGCAATGGGGACAAACTTTACAAACTGTGGGATCAGGCGGGGCGGGTTCCCAGAGAGACAAGTAATAATAATAATAGCTTGTCGACATGTTCTCACCCCTAACTTGTTAAAGATGGATTTTAAGAGAGCTTTCCTCTCTCTAACAGCTGAGGGCAAGTAGTTGCAATATGCATAAAAGATTCTTTATAAAAACCACATAACCTACAGCTGTTTGTGGGCCAATTTTGTTCCCATGTGATTTAATTGAGAGGAACTGAAAATGGATGACGGAAAGGTATTTATTTTTAAATATAACTTATTTTTTGTGTTTTTTATTTATTTTGGTGATATTTAATGTTTTTTTGTCCTTATTTTTTTGTGATGAAAGTGGAATACAACCATTTTACATAGAAACAAAAATAGCAGTGTAACAAAAACGAAGGGCGCAGAGGGCACTCGCTACATCAGTTTCAGGGCAAATTCAATAGATCTTAATGAGAGTTCATAACTTAAATGTGTGACTCGCAGGTCACAGGATAGAAACAACAGCTAAAAAACACATTGCAAGAAAGCAGATACCATGACACAGATGTGGTGCAAAGCAGTAGCAGTGGAACCAAGCATTGTGAGATAAAAAGGAAGGATACAAGTGTAAAGAAAAGTGAGGGGCAAATGAAATAACAGCACGAAACAACAAAGGAAAGAATAATGCAAAGGAGGAAAGAAGTCTAGAATGAAGGAAAAACGAATGCAAGGAAGGAAAGCTGGAAATCAGAAAAGGAAAGAAAGAATGAAAGTTGAAAGTAAGAAACTTTGTTCAGGAGAACAATTTGTACTGCCCATCATAAAATGTTCCGTTTCAGTCACTTAAGTATTGCTATATGGTTCAAAGTGGAAGGTATTTTATCCTTCTGGCTACTCCTTTGACAAACACATTTTGGAAATGAAAACAAAACAAGGATGTGACACCTTATTGTGGTCGTCCACCAACTTCTTCACAAATCTGGCATATTTTCTTCATAGCAGTCAAGGGTTTGGCCTTCAGCGCAGTAGACCACCATTCTTCCCATTTTAAAATCAGTTTCCTGTTGTTTTTAAAGTATTTGCTAGAGAAGATTTGTTGCACCTTGTTATTACAGATGTTCTTGGCTGGTGGTGGTGTTTCTCTTTTTTCCAGACTGGAAAGTCAAATGCTTGTTTCTTAGGTAGCTCTACTTGGTTTAGGTACTTCATCAAGATACAATGATTGCAATGTAAGGCATGAACTTTCATGAACTAATTTTGAAAGAGGAAGGCTATTTATGGTCTTAACCAATCAGGTGTCTTGCTGAGACAGTTTTCATGAGTCTGCCAATCCAAAACGTCAAGCACGGACCCTGACAGGAAATACTGGAACAGTTGGAATGTTTTGAAGGAAGAACTTCCTTTTCTGGGCTCTAGGACCTAGTGTGTTTTTTCAGTTTACAATGGATGCACATTTTGATCTAAAGGGATACCGAGGTACATATAAAACCTCACGCAGATCTCAATTATGTTTTTACCTATGTCCTAGGACCCTTTTGTTAAAACTTTTACAAGGGTTATTCCTAGAGACATTTTTTACCCATAACTGCACTTCACATATCACTTCACTTTCCTACACAAACAACCTGTAACTCAGGTGTTGAAGCACAGCTGGATTGCATTAGGTGATCCAGCTGGGCCCCGACGATGAAGCATGCTGCCTACTAGGTAGGTGGGTGAGGGGTTTCCTAAAACTACCTACAGTTGTTTGCACTCCTTTCTTTTGAAAGTTGTGGCCAGTACCTTTGACCAAAAACAACCTCATAAAAGGACTTGTCCATTTTGTTTATTCATATGCTACGCTGGGAAAAGGACAAATTAACTTTTTCCTTACTCTCTAGTTGTTTCTACACTGCACATTTTGGGAGTTTTGGCGTCTATAGTCAGTATCAATAAATATTTTATGTGCAAAAACGATGCATTACTGAATATTGTCATCAGAAAATCAAACATAAATAGTGTCTACCAAAATTTCAGCCCACAAGAAAAATAGTTTTACAAACAATGCTGAGGCAACAATATTTATGTCAGACTATATTTCTGTATACAATATTATGATGTACAGTGACACTGAAAGTGTTTTTTGGTACTGCTATGGATGGGGCCAAAGATGCTTTCGGGCAGGACACCCTGTTTTAGGCTTGCAGAATTCCAGAATGAACCATTGAAATTATGCTTTTATAATTCTGAGTTCAAAATAACTGCACCTAGGAGTCCCCGAGATGAACCTAGCCACCACATAATCACAGAGTGGAAAGCAGGATCAATGTGTTTTTATGGTATAAAAGGGTTTTCTCTGTCTAAAGTCTTTGGGCTTGTCACAGCAGTCCACAGACCTCTCACTGCAAGTCATGCTGCTGCCAGGGATGTTTGAGGCAGGACTCTCTGTTTTAGGCCTACAAACTTGTGGATCGAGAACACAGATCCCATGTTTTTGTAAAAATTATTAGCTCACTATAAATGTAACCTATAAGTCTAGACATCTTCGAACTACTAAATGTAATGCATGATAAATAGGTTTATAAATAATAAAAATTATGATTACGCAAAATGAAACTCTGTGGGCTCGTTGCAGATGTTTTTAGGCCTCAGCCTACACGTCCTGCTGCTGATGGCATTTTGGGAAGGACATTCATTTTTTTAAAAAAAAGCAAACAGGACCGCTCTGTGGATTTCATGCATTTTTTAGAGCTTATGTTGGGATGGAAATGACCCCCCCCCCATGGCTTTGGGGAGCGTTTCCCCAAGCGAGGTTAACCTGTGTGTTTTTATCTTCCTCTTCACACACATTACAATCATGCGTGTGCCCTGGGGTTCCTGATACATGGCACAAGACCCAAAGGGAGCTCTGCGGCCTGGCGGGGCACACCAAGTGTGTCATCCTCTGCGCGTGACTACAGTCAGCTTCCGGATTGTGGTGGCATCAACAGATTCTAGAGGCAGGACAGGTCTTTTAACCGGAAATGATGTCTGGCTTCTTCCATGCTTTCAAGTGGTCTGCCTGTCCCTTGCAATCGGGTCCTTTGTGTGGGACATGGATGACATGCTCGGGTATGGTATACATGTACAGGATAATGTGCATGGAGTGAGTGTGCTACATGTGACTATGGAATCACAGGAATCCTTTTCAATTTCCTCAACCAAAGTGGTGCATAAGATTGTCAATTGCGTGTCTGCTCCCGAGCCTTCCTGAGAAGAGACCTACTTTCGCCCAAAGAGATGTGAAGTTCGAAATACTGAGCTGCTCTCAGGCACAGTCTGTGACTGGTTCTGCTGCAAAAGAAAGCTTGCGCTGCAAAATCATTATATTTCATCAGTTGCAGGTAAGATTTCACCTCTGAGGATCATCATGAAAACACACAGTTAATGATTTCAAATTCCAATCAAGGAACTTGTTCCCTGCTTCTGTCTCTGTTTCTCCCGCCCAGTACCTCTTGTTCCCTTCCCTTGTTCCCTTCCCTTCCCTTCCCCCTCCCCTCCCTCCCCTCTCTTCCCCTCCTCTCCCTTCCCCGCCCCTTCCTCTCCCTTCCCCGCCCCCTCCCCTCCCTTCCCCTCCCCTCCCCTCGCTCTCTTCCCCTTCCCCTTCCTTCCCTTCCCTTCTCTTCCTCTCCCCTCCCTTCCCCCTCCCTCCCCTCCGGTCCATTTCCTCCCTTCTCCCTCTCCTCCCCTTCCTTCCCTTCCCTTCCACCTCCCTCCCTTCCCTTCTTCCTTTCCCCTCCCTCCCTTCCCTCCCTTCTTGCCTACCCTTTCCCTCCTCTCCCTCCCGTTCCCCCTCCCCTCCCTTCCCTTCCTTTCGCCTTCCCCTCCTCTCCCTTTACCCTCCCTTCCGCTACCCTCCCCACTTCCCTTTCCCCTCCTCTCCCTTCCCTTCCACTCCCCTCCCTCCCTTCCCCCTCCACTCCCCTCCCTTCCCTTCACTTTCCTTCCCACTTCACTCCCTTCCCCCTCTCCTCCCCTCTGCTCCCCTTCCTTCTTCTCCCCTCCCCTCACCTCCCCTCCCTTCCCTCTTCCCTCCCTTCCTCCTCCCCTCCTCTCACTTCCCTTCCTTCCCCTCTCCCGTCCTTTACTCTCCCCTCCCCCCACGTCCTCTTCTCTCCTTTCTTCTCTTCTTCTCTTCTCCTCTCCTCTCCTCTCCTCTCTTCTCGATGCAGCATCCACTTCACACTGGCCAAGTCCAGTCACAGTCCAGCCTCGCTAGTCATCCACTAAAAAGGCAATACGTACGACATTTTAAAAGTTTTCTTCTGTCATTTGTTTCCTGGGGGCTGCTATTTTCATCTACTTTTTCAGTTTATTCTAGTTAAACAACAGTTGTCTCAAACGTCACATTTGCTACCTATGTGCTGTGTTGCATCGCGCTTGCTGGTTTTGCACAGCTCAGCCCTTCCTACAGGGTTAGTTAAGCCTTGAGCTTGGCCTGGCTACCAAGAGGGAGGGACAGTCGTTCCTTAGAGAGCCACTGATACATCAGCGTAGCTTGGATGTCCCAGGCCCTGGTGCCATAAAGGAAAATGGCCCCTTTGACTGCTGTTGTAGTAAAATACAGCAATTATCAGGGTTCAATCGGCGCCTCAGGGGTCCCTGCACCTGGGGCACACCCCTGCTGGAATGGTGAGAATATTTGTTTGGCACTGATCCTCTGTTCCACTCCTAACTCGTTACGGCCTCCCTTCAGTGACGTAACGCAAAACTGTGGTGCCCCCATGCACCAAGGGACTGAGTCTCCCATAGCCACAGATATTTCTTGGCCTCAGGCTGAATGGGTCCCCCTGAAGGGCGAGAGCCCCCCTGCACCACCCGGGCTGCAGAGACCTGCGTTACACCCCCTGCCCCCCCTCACAGGTGCCCTTAATGGTTTGAGTATCCTCAGAATTCAGAGTGGGGTTCAGGGCGGGCAGGGTGAGGGAGACAGCTCATGAGCACTCTAGTGTGTGACAAGCCTGAGCATGTCTTTCTCAACTATCACCAGGGCTGGACTGGCCATAGCGGGCACCAGGCATTTCCCCGGTAGGCCGCTAGGGTGGGAGCCGGTTTTGGGACCCTGGGGGCCGGTTTTGTTACCGGGGTTCGGCAAAATCGGTCCCCTGTAACAAAATCGGCCGAAACCGGCCCTCCCAAACCTCAGAGGGGTGGGGGGGGGGGGAAGCTGAGCAGTTTGCCAGGGCCGGATTCTGTTCCCAGTCCGGCCCTGACTATCACAGCTAGAACAGGGGAGTGAGGCGTGGACACATATATTCTTCATAAACGTGTAATAACACGTAGTTTGATTTTGCACAGCGCTCGAACAACCGTCTAGGTCTGGGCCCAGATTTATCAAAGGATTGTGTTGCCCTTTTGACACGTGAGGTGATGCAAGGGCAACGCAATCCTTAAGTCAGATTTACCACGCCACACAAATCCGCCTTGCGTGGCCCTGCGTGGTTTGGTAAATCTGGATTAACGCCAGGCAGCGCAAGTCCCTTCCACGCGTTGCTTTACCCTGGAAGGCATTCTAAGGATTGTTTCTGTGCAGGAAGGTGTCTTTATTGTTGGTAAGTATGGCACATTCCTCCCTCTCCATTTGGCGCAGCGCAGCAAGTGGTCTTGCTGTTCTGTACTGCGTCAAACAATGCTAAATCTGAGCCCTGATACGCATTTTTTAAATGTAATGATGCAATCAAAACTAAAATCAGGCTTAGATAACAATCTTAAATTATATTTATTTTCAGAAGCAGCAGTAAATCGGAAAAGAAACTTGCAATTCTAAATCCAGTCTTTCTGACAAGGTGTCCTTGCCAGACACTGTTGTGATAAGCTGAGGCAAAAAGTAAAACATAATCACATTATTCTTTTCTTTTAAATGAATAGATGTTTTAAATGAAAACTATTCTAGCGCTTGATTTTAAATTGAAAGCAAATTCATCCCCTGCAGCACCTTCAATACTTACAAAGCTGAAGCTAATTAAATCTGCAGGCACTGAGGTGAGAAGAGGATTAAAAGAGAAGTGAATATTGAACATGTCTTGTCAGTGGCACTGTCATATCTAAGACAAGCCCTTTGTGTTTGTTCTCAGCATTTTTGAGTCCTATTAAGTCTTTGCTGGTTTGCGGATACATTTCTCATTTGTTGTCGAAGGCGTTTTTACCGATTTATTTCTCTCTAAAATTAATTGCAGGCACTCAGTACAAGCAAATTTAATTGCAGTTTGTTTGAAACATCATAACTAGTGGGGTGGATTAGGGACAAAACGCCCATCCATGTTAATGTTTGTAATGTTTGCAGTAGCGGCTGGTGTTGTGGAAAAGTGGAGAGTGCGGGGAGACAAAAAAAATATATATATATCTATACCTGCAGCTGGCGCATCGCGCTCTTCTGCTCCTCTTCTCACAGGCTCCCAGACTCTATTGCGGCCAATCCTGACGCTGCTCTCAAGTATGAATGCAGCGTCAGGATTGGCCTGAGCGCTCTCAATTTGTGCCCCTAGTGAGACTGGGAGCCTTTGCCCCAAGTTGGAGACAGCTTCAGTGCGCATGACAGTTTGGCCGGCTTGAGATGGCCGGCCAAACTGTCATGCACACTGACAACTGTGCCCACCAGCCCTCTTGCAGCGTGTCATTCCCCATGGCCCCGCCCCAAAGACTCGTCAGGAAAGAAAAAATAAAATGATAATAAAACTGTTTTATTGTTGTTTTCATTTTTTTCTTTCCTGTGTTTTGAGGCAGCTGGCAGGAAGAGGCGGCGCTCCTCCGCCACAGCTGAGGAGCCGCCACTGAATGCTATCAGAGGGCTCCAGGAGGTGGGCATTAGGTCTCACCACAGACAGGTTTAATTGTCCACTGCAAGAACTCATGTGATCAATTATCTTAAAAATACATTGAGAAGTATCTAGAGGAAATGCAATTTGGCTCCTCCCCCTTCAGTGCCTGGCTTTCGTACAGTCTTCTGCATTAGGCCTGGCAGCATGGGCTGTCAGGTAAGGCCACAGCATGTCGCGGATGTTTACACTTTGGTATTAACGATGCATTCAGCTTCTGGAGATAAAGAAATATAGTATGCACCTACAGAGACTGATTTGAGCATGTTTGTATTGCATGGGCCAATATGATTTGAAATAGCTCTGACATAAGCTTTGATGAAAATGCTGCAGTCCAAAGATGCTGCAGCCCAAAGGTGCTGCAGTCCAAAGATGCTGCAGCCCAAACATGCTGCAGTCCAAAGATGCTGCAGTCCAAAGATGATGCAGCCCAAAGGTGCTGCAGTCCAAAGATGCCGCAGCCCAAAGATTCTGCAGCCCAAAGATGCTGCAGCCCAAAGATGCTGCAGCCCAAAGATGCTGCAGCCCAAAGGTGCTGCAGCCCAAAGGTGCTGCAGCCCAAAGATGCTGCAGCCCAAAGATGCTGCTGCTGCCCAAAGATGCTGCTGCTGCCCAAAGATGCTGCAGCCCAAAGATGCTGCAGCCCAAGATGCTGCAGCCCAAAGATGCTGCAGACCTCACAGACTCTGAGCGCCAGCATGTATGGTGCTGTCTGCTCCATCTCCCACAGCCCCCTTCCCACACAAGCAGCTCCCAAAGCACATTGGTCCTTGCACCTTCCAGCACCTAGAGTTTTCTACCTGTCTGATGTGCAGCCTGATGCAAAGTGAGCAATCGCTTGCTTACTACCAAATTATACTATTGAAGTGACCTAAATTTCTTTCTCGTGTAATCCATCTTTGCTCTTTTTTATTGAGTTTCCACTTTTGAACTGAGATTTTGAAGTGTATGTTGTTTTATCTTGATAGGTCGAAGCCTGCCAGACAGCACAGCTGTCTGGTTTGCTAAAGACATCTTTAGGACATTGTGAAAGCTTCCCTGGGAATACATCCCCCTGTTGCTTACTATTTCCTTTGTGGCTTGTAACTCACATTTGCTATCTTTCTGTTTCCTGGCTTCATTTGTTTTAGGCTGTCCAGGTACACGTTGTCTCTCCAAAGGAGCAACGCCTTTTCACACTACCACTTGTTTACTTCCACAAGTGCTCCTTTCTGTAAACAGGCCTGTAAATCTTGTTCTTATCATGTCTTATTTGCTGTGCATTCAAAGACAGAGGTCAAATGTCAGGCTCTGTCTTCCAGGGAGCTTGGTGTTTACTTTTCTTCCTCTGATTTTGAAGCCAGAGGATTTATGTGTCAATCTTGCTGGATACTGGGGATAGAAGAAAGGGTTTTTTGTCTAGCACACAACATTTGAATGAACTGTGCTAGCATTTCAGAAAATACCTGAGTTACCATAGCACAAATGAAGCACATTTTTTGTTAATTCTGGAGTAATTTGGAAACAGATACTTTAAAATGATCAGATCAAATCAATACACTAAGTTATGCCATTTCCACACATTATCGTTTGTGCTCTGTATAGTTTTATTAGTAAAACTGTATGTCTGTGCATTGGTCATTTCAATTGAAAATGTGTTATCTGTAATGGCAGTGTGCTACCGTACCATGTATTCTCCACTCCACACCACTCCATTCTACTCTGCACCACTCCACTTTACACAATGCCTCTGCACTCTACTCCACACTGCACCACTCCACTGTACAGCACTGCACTGTATGGCACTGCACTCTACGCCACTGCACTCTTCTATGCAATGCTGTAATCTATGCCACTGCACTCTGTCACTCTACTCTGAGCCACTCCACACCACTACACTTTACTCTACTGCATTCTACGATGCATTACTCTAATGTTCACCACTTTATTCTACGATGCTGCATTGTATGCCGCTGAATTCTATGCTTCTGCACTCGATGCCACTATACTCTGCAACACTCTACACTAATGCACTCTACACCAGACCAATCTAATCTACACAACTCCACAGTGCGCCACTCTATGCCACTGCACTCTACTCTACTCTGCACCCCTCTACTCTATGCGATTGCACTCTACATCACTGCACTCTACACCTCTGCACTTTGCTCTGCACCAATATACTCAACACCACTGCACTCTACGCCACTCTACTGTACCTCACTGCATTCTATGGCAATCCACTAAAAGCCACTCTACACCACTGCACTCTACAACACTGTACTCTGCAACACTTCACTCTATGCCACTGAACTCTTTACCACTCTAGTCTGTACTACTGCCTAAATGAGAAGGACTGAACTTAGAACCCCCAGAGGCTAATTGGCTGGCCTCCTGATTGGAGCCTCAGGGCCACTAAAGGCTCCAACCACATTGAACCCATAACCTGGACTCTGTCTGCTGTGAGCCCTGCCCCTGAAGTGGTGCCACCCAGTCCTGGACCCTTCGAAGTGGGCCTGAAGTTTCTCTGCCAACCCAGCAGTAGTCCAAGCAGAACTGATGCAGCGTGGTGCACTACCTTACAGCCTTGCATCAGAACCACCGCTGTGTGACATCCTCGACACAGGACACTGCAGCTCCTTGGAACTGCCGATGTGCTACGCATACTCAACGCAGGACCTGGCAACGCAGCCCCACTGCTCCTTGGAACCGTTGCTGTGCGACGCGTTCTCAACACAGGACCTCGCATCGCAGCCCAGCAACTCCTCTGTACCGCCTTTGTGACACAAACCTTCGACGCTCAACCTTGTATCGCAGTTACAAACCACTGCTGCGCAAAGCATCCTCAATGCAGAACCACACAGCACCCTACAACCAGGATTTAAGGTACTTTGTTCAGTGGCCCTAACTTGATCCCTGTACCTGGCCTGTGCTCTATCACGGTCAGCCTGAACGTGTGACTTTGTCCCTGCCCCGTGCGACCAGATGACTATAGTTGACTGTTGGAAGGCGGACCCCGAGGAGTCGGTACGACCACCAAGGGGGGGCCCTCACACTGCACGAAGTAGCCGAGCGCTGCCGAGAAGTCTCCTGAGAGATCCTTCTCCTATCACGTACTAGCACAGTAACACCACCACACAGGACTCAAGGAGGTTGTCTTGTGACAAGCAATTCTTTATCAGCAATAAAAAGGTTACGAGGTCAATATTTACACGAAGGGATCGAGGGATCCACCAAAAGTCTCAGTGTCTCTTTGGAAGGGTCGGGGTAGCGGGACAGTCTTTGGCAGGAATGCGGTACGAGGGTACCTGGGGCCCAGTTCTTATCCTCAAGCTGGAGGACCTCCGGATCTCGGATGGGTCGAGCCGCGACGGCGTCAGCAGGGCTCTGGCGTACAGCTCGTGGAGAGCCGCGATCAAATCAGCAGGGCTCTCAAGATGGTTTCTGCTCAGCTCGAGCCGCGACGTCGTCAGCAGGGCTCCGAGTGAGGTTTCAGCGAGGTTGGGCCGCGACGGCGTCAGCAGGGCTCCGATGTTCCAGGTGGTTCAGAAAGGGTTCACAAGAAGGAGCCGCGACGCAGTCAGCAGGGCTCGTGATGGTTCCGACAAGAGTTCTTCTCCGTAGGGTCAGCCGCGATTCAATCAGCAGGGCTCTCGACTCCGGGATACAACTGCCGAGCTGTGGTGGGGTCGCCCCAGATATAGGTCTGGAGCCCTTTGATGTCCGGACCTATGCGCCCGAGGGGGCGGAGTGGCCGGGTGGAGGTGGCCAGACGCCCAGCAGGAGAGGCGCCAGGCCCATGGGAGTTGCAGGGCGATCACACCTCGAGAGGGGAGGACAGTTGGGGGTCCCATCGATACTGTCCTCCGCCGGGGGCGATGAATGGGTCCTGCGGCACCCCCTGGCTAGTTCGTGGTGCCTCGATGTCGGGGCTTCGCTGGGGTCGAGGCCGGGTTGAGCGGGGGTGCACGGTGTGACGTGGATGCCAACAAGATGGCGGAGCCACGAGGAGTATGCGACCACGTGCAGCTCCGGGTGAAGGGCCTTGGTGCAGTTCAGACGGGTGGCCCGCGAAGGCCGGGGTGGGGAACGGGCACAATCCAGGGGGTTAAGGACCACGCCACGCGGCCGGGTCCAACAGGCGTCCCCCCCAGCCGAAGGCATGGAGAGTCACCCATCTCCTTGGGGATTCTCCTCGTCAAGGCGGAAGAAGCGGGACAGGCCGTCGGCGTTGGCGTGGTCATTGCCGGGCCGGTGTTCGACGTCAAAGTCCATCCCTTGTAGCGAGATGGACCACCGCAGCAGCTTGGGGTTCTCGCCCCGCATTTGCATTAACCATTGCAAGGGCCGGTGGTCGGTCTGGACCCGGAAGTGGGTGCCAAAGAGGTAGGGCCGGAGCTTCTTGAGGGCCCACACCACAGCGAAGGCCTCACGCTCAATAGTGCTCCAGCGTTGCTCTCGGGGCAGTAGTCGTCGGCTGATGAAGGCCACTGGTCGGTCGAGCCCCTTTTCGTCGGCTTGGGATAGGACGGCCCCGATCCCATACTCAGAGGCGTCCGTCTGTACCACGAACTCCTTCTGGTAGTCCGGGGCCTGCAGCACCGGAGCAGTACACATGGCTGTCTTTAGGGTGTCGAAGGCTGTCTGGCAGCGGGGTGTCCAGTGTACCTTCTTGGGCTGCTTTTTGGATGTTAACTCTGTGAGGGGGCCAACAATGCTCCCATAGTCCCGGATAAACCGCCAGTAGTATCCGGTGAGGCCCAGGAAGGCCCGGACAGCGGTCTGGGTAGTGGGGGGTTCCCAGGTCTGGATGGCATCGATCTTCGCTTGGAGGGGGGCCACCTGCCCGCTCCCCACTTGATGGCCCAGGTAGGTCACGGATCCGTGGCCGATTTGACATTTGCTGGCCTTGATCGTGAGTCCGGCCCGCTGGAGGGCGGCCAGGACGGCCTTCAGGTGGAGGAGGTGCTCGGCCCAGTGGTTGCTGTACACGGCAATGTCATCTAAGTAGGCCGCGCTGAAGGCCTCAAGCCCGGCCAACACCTTGTTCACCAGTCTTTGGAAGGTGGCCGGGGCGTTCTTCATTCCGAAGGGCATCACCCGAAAGTGGTAATGCCCATCCGGGGTCGAAAAGGCGGATCTTTCTTGGGCGCCGGGGGTGAGCTGGATTTGCCAGTACCCGGCGGTGAGGTCCAGCGTGCTCAAGTAGCGAGCGGCCCCTAGGCGGTCGATGAGTTCGTCGGCCCGGGGTATCGGGTGTGCGTCTGCCTTGGTTACTGCATTCAGGGCTCGGTAGTCCACGCAGAATCGCAACTCTGGGGGGTGACCGGGAGCTGCGGCCTTGGGCACCAGGACGACAGGGCTGGCCCACGGGCTGTCGGAAGGCTCGATGACCCCCAGGGCCAGCATCTTCGCTACTTCGGCCTGGATGCAGGCCCGCACTCGGTCAGGCACCCGGTAGGCTCTGTGTCGTATGGGGGGGCTCTCCCCGGTGTCGACGTCGTGGACGCACCAGTGGGTCACCCCCGGGGTGAGAGAGAAGAGGGCTGCGTAGTCCCGCAGTAATTGCTGGCAGTCGTTGCGCTGTTCCGGGGTCAGGGACGAGGCGAGTTGGACCCCTTCGATTGATCCATCGTGAATGTCGGATTGCAAGAGGTCGGGCAAGGGCTCGGAATCGTCCTCGCCCCCTTCGTCAGTCGCCAGCAGCAGACTTAGTTCGGTCCGGGCGAAGTGGGGTTTTAGCCTGTTAGCATGTAGGACCCGGAGGGGGTTCCGGGGGGACTCCAGATCGACCAGGTAGGTGACGGGACTTTTCTTCTCCACCACCTTGAAGGGCCCGGTCCACTTGTCCTGGAGGGCGCCGGGTTCGACCGGGGCCATGACCCATACTTTCTGACCTGGCTCGAATTCTATAGTAGAGGTGTTGCGATCGTACCACCGCTTCATGTCCTCCTGGCTGGCCTCGAGGTTGGCTTCGGCCATGGCTCGGAACCTGCGGGTCTGGTTTCGGAGGGTCAGGAGGTATCGGTAGACGTCAGGAGGGGCGCCTCGGGGCTTCATCTCCCAGCCCTCCTTGACCAGGCTGAGCGGTCCGCGGACCGGGTGTCCATACAATAGTTCAAACGGGCTGAACCCCAGGGACTTCTGCGGGACCTCCCGATAGGCAAACAGGAGGCAGGGCAGCAGGACATCCCATTTCCGCCTGAGGGGTTCTTCCAGGCCCTGGATCATCCCTTTTAATGTTCGGTTGAACCGCTCAACCAGTCCGTTCCCCTGAGGGTGATAGGGGGTCGTGAACTTGTATGTGACCCCGCACTGTTGCCACAGGGACCGCATGTACCTGGAGATAAAGTTCGTGCCGCGGTCGCTCATCACTTCGCTGGGGAATCCCACTCGGGAGAAGATCCCCATCAAGGCCCGGCCGACCACAGGGGCCGTTATAGTCCTTAGCGGGACCGCCTCCGGGTACCTGGTGGCGTGGTCCACGAGGACCAGGATGAAGCGGTGGCCCAGGGCGGTTTGGGGGTCCAGGGGTCCCACAATATCGATTCCGACCCGTTCGAACGGGGTGATGACGGCTGGAAAGGGCTGGAGGGGGGCCTTGACCCGACCCCCCGTCTTTCCGCTGGCTTGGCAGGTCTGGCAGGACCGGCAGTGGTTGTCCACATCTCTCCGCATCCGGGGCCAGTAGAAGTGGGTCACCAGACGACTGTACGTTTTGTCTTGCCCCAGGTGTCCGGCGAGGGGCACATCATGGGCCAGGTTGAGAAGGAACTCCCGGAAGCGGAGGGGGACCACCAACACGCGGCTGGCCCCGAGTTCTGCTACTTTCTGTTCACTGTACAACAGGCCCTCGGCCCAGTAGACCCAGTGTGTGCCGGTCTGGTCACCGTTGGCTTGCGCGGTCGCCTGTTGTCGGACCCCTTCGAGAGAGGGACAGGACTGTTGTTCTTGCTGGAACTGCTCTCGGGTGGGGCCCCCTTCGTGTCGCCATTGTGTCAGTTCTGGGAGGGCGCTCGGAGAAGCCATCTCTTCGGGGGAGGATTCGCTGGGTCCAGGGTCGGTGTCCGCCTCCTCCTCGCTGCTGGTGGGAGGGGGTGTGAGCCCCTCGGGTTGGGCGGTCCCGGAGGTCGAGGATGAGCGGGGGGCCTGGGTGGTCATGGACCGGGTGATGGCGCAGGCCCAATCAGCCAGTCCCAACATTCGGAGGTGCTCTCGTCGCTCTACTTGAGCCCAGGGGGAACTTTCCAAGTCGTTCCCCAGGAGGCAGTCGACCGGGGCGTCGTCGCGCACTGTCACCTTCAGCAGGCCCGTCACCCCTCCCCACTCGAAGGGGACCAGGGCCATCTGGCATAGGCTTTCACTGTTGTCGGCCGTCCGTACGGGGCACAGCACATTCGGTAGAATCTGTTCAGGGGTCACCAGGTGGCAGCGGACAGCGGTGATACTGGCGCCTGTGTCACGAAGGGCTTCGGCCCGTTGTCCATTGACCGTGACCTGCTGCCGGTACTTCTGGGTGTTGGTTGGGATGGGGGTGCAGGGTACCATCTCTCGGCTACCCAGGCAGACCAGGGACATGGCTGCCGGCTCCCACTCAGTGTTCTCTCGGTCGAGGGCCTCCTCTTCCTCTTCTCCTCCCCCCAAGGCGGCGGCTGTCAGCTGCCGGGGCGGGGGCCCGCCGGCCCCGTTTCTTCGGTTCAGGGGGCAGGCCGGATCGCTGGCAAAGTGTCCGGTTTGTTGGCAGCCGTAGCAGGTCACTGGTGGCCGTGGTCCGGGTCGGGCCGGGCCCACCCTTCGGGCTAGGCTCGGGGAGAGATGTGGCTGCGGTGGCCCTCGAGGGGGGCTCCTGGGGGCCCCGGCGGGAGGGTCTCGGTTCCTGTTCGGCCCTCCCCCCCCACCGCGCTGGCGGGGGGGTCCGTTGGGGTTCCTCTGGTACTCCCCCATTGAGTTCCGGGGGACCCGGGAGTTGACCCATCGATCGGCCTCGACGGCAAGTTTTCGCGGGTCGGTCATTTTGCTGTCGAGGAGGTGCTGTCTCAGTTCCACGAAGCAATTGTTGGAAAGGTGTTCCCACACGATGAGGTCGACCAGCTGCCCGTAGGTGGTTACTTTGCTCCCTTTGATCCACCCTTCTAGGGCCCGACTGAAAAAGTCCACATATTCCACCCATGTGGTACCCGGGATTTTCTTGCAGTCTCTGAACCGCTGGCGGTACATTTCCGCTGTTAGCCCGTAGCGGGTGAGCAGGGCCTCCTTCATGTGATCGTAGGAGGTCATCACCTCCTCCGGTAGCTGGAGCAGCGTGTCCCGCCCCTCACTCAGGAACCGCCCCCACAGGCCCGCGCCCCAGTCTTTTCGGGGCACCCGATGAGAGGTCATGGCCACCTCGTAGGCCTTGAACCATTGTTGGATGTCGTCATTCTTGTAATACTCCTTGACGACCTCTTTCGGGATATGTACCTTGGCCTCGGAAGGCGGTAGAGTGTCTCTAGTACTGGGGGTGTCGGTCCCTCCGTTCTTGGCCTTGATCTCGAGCTCCTTGAGACTGCGCTCGTGCTCAAGAGTTAGTTTTTTTTCCTCCAACTCCCGGTGTCGTCTCTTCTCCTCTATCTCTTCTTGAAGGCGCAGCTGCTCTAGGGCCAGTTTCTTTTCTGCCAGCTGGAGTTCGCCGTCCAGCCGCAGTCGGGCGAGCTCTAGCTCGTGGCTCCGGACCTTTTCCCGCTCTCGTATTTCTTCTTCGGAGAGGCCGGTTTCTAGGCTCTTTCTTCCTCCGGTTGCCGGAGTCCGTGCGGTTGCTGTGGTCTCAGTCAGGGGCAAGGGCCCTTCTTCCTGGGAGGGGCCTGCCCCGGCCTCCAACCATGCCCTCAGAGCTTTCTGCATCTCCTCTTTGGTACCTAGGCTGGTGGTTGCAATGCCTTTGTCTTTGCAGAACTGTTTTAATTCTTTGTGCGTATATTCTTCCAGCCGTTCGGGCTGGAATTCCATTGTCGCGTTGTTTTCCTGGCTGCTCATGATGCTGTTCGTTTGGATGGGTAGCTAGTGGGTACTGGCTGGTACGTACTGCGTTCGGCTCGGATCCCGTCGCTGGCCACCAAATGTTGGAAGGCGGACCCCGAGGAGTCGGTACGACCACCAAGGGGGGGCCCTCACACTGCACGAAGTAGCCGAGCGCTGCCGAGAAGTCTCCTGAGAGATCCTTCTCCTATCACGTACTAGCACAGTAACACCACCACACAGGACTCAAGGAGGTTGTCTTGTGACAAGCAATTCTTTATCAGCAATAAAAAGGTTACGAGGTCAATATTTACACGAAGGGATCGAGGGATCCACCAAAAGTCTCAGTGTCTCTTTGGAAGGGTCGGGGTAGCGGGACAGTCTTTGGCAGGAATGCGGTACGAGGGTACCTGGGGCCCAGTTCTTATCCTCAAGCTGGAGGACCTCCGGATCTCGGATGGGTCGAGCCGCGACGGCGTCAGCAGGGCTCTGGCGTACAGCTCGTGGAGAGCCGCGATCAAATCAGCAGGGCTCTCAAGATGGTTTCTGCTCAGCTCGAGCCGCGACGTCGTCAGCAGGGCTCCGAGGGAGGTTTCAGCGAGGTTGGGCCGCGACGGCGTCAGCAGGGCTCCGATGTTCCAGGTGGTTCAGAAAGGGTTCACAAGAAGGAGCCGCGACGCAGTCAGCAGGGCTCGTGATGGTTCCGACAAGAGTTCTTCTCCGTAGGGTCAGCCGCGATTCAATCAGCAGGGCTCTCGACTCCGGGATACAACTGCCGAGCTGTGGTGGGGTCGCCCCAGATATAGGTCTGGAGCCCTTTGATGTCCGGACCTATGCGCCCGAGGGGGCGGAGTGGCCGGGTGGAGGTGGCCAGACGCCCAGCAGGAGAGGCGCTAGGCCCATGGGAGTTGCAGGGCGATCACACCTCGAGAGGGGAGGACAGTTGGGGGTCCCATCGATACTGTCCTCCGCCGGGGGCGATGAATGGGTCCTGCGGCACCCCCTGGCTAGTTCGTGGTGCCTCGATGTCGGGGCTTCGCTGGGGTCGAGGCCGGGTTGAGCGGGGGTGCACGGTGTGACGTGGATGCCAACAAGATGGCGGAGCCACGAGGAGTATGCGACCACGTGCAGCTCCGGGTGAAGGGCCTTGGTGCAGTTCAGACGGGTGGCCCGCGAAGGCCGGGGTGGGGAACGGGCACAATCCAGGGGGTTAAGGACCACGCCACGCGGCCGGGTCCAACATTGACACTTTGCGCTTTAAAGGACTATTTCTATTTAAATCTTTAAAATTGCATATCTCCGGTTTTACTAATTGAATCTTTTGTCATTTTGGTCTCAAATAATTTATTACATTTTACTCTATTGTGGAACAATGGTGTGGAATTCATCTTGTGTTGTGTTTTCACTTCAATCATTCAGTACTTACTTTATTCGATTTTACAAGATGAAATCATACAAGTGACATGTAACAAAAAGTTCAACATGATGATACATAAAATAAATTTACCATAAAATGACATAACATAACAAGTATAAAAGACATTAAAAGCCAGAAAACCCTGAAATCATTCTCTAATGTGTAGCACTATAAACCCCCATAAAAAACTATGACACATTAAAACAGACTTAATGTGTAGATAAAAGTTGTAAATATAAAAAGGCAGGTCTGGCCTGATAAAAATCCAAAGTTAAAAAATGTTAGGAACTTATGCCATAGAGATTTATAAAGAGGGCATATCAATACAATGTGCAAAGTATCAAATTCAGAGAACAAGTCCCACGTACATGTGGGTGGTTCAAAATCCTTAAACCAGGTGCCCTCGGCATAGATCAACTGATGGAACAAACCCAACCTGAACTAGATCAGCAAACGACGCTGGTGAATAGACATTTCAAGGGGAAGGAATGGCTCTATCCCGGGAACTGATTTTACCATTGAATATATTCGAAACGATGGCTTAGCCAGAGCTGAGGCTTACCTCTCAGCCGCCACTCTAGGGTGAACTGTCTCTCTTAACCAAGCAACTTCTTTGTTAAATCCCTGAGGGTTTGGAAATAGCTCCAGTCTCCCAAGGGCTTTAAAATTCTCTTTGACGTAATCCAGCCAGGGAATATTAAGCATGTTATCCAACAGCACGCAATCAGAAATGATGGGTCTGCTAAGGGTTAATTCTTCACACCACAACAAAAAAGGTTGCAGCAGTATGTAAGCTACAATGTATCTCATCCCTACCTATTCATGCAGTATCTCAGCGGGGGTACACTGCCCGACCCCCAATACCAATGTATTGTCTGCCACCCCATTTGAGTCTAAGTTCAAATAATCCCAGATCTCACAACCAAAAGTAGAAATGGGGAACACTTGGCTTTATAGATCTCTAACGTAGCCCTCAAGGGCTTTTGACCCAAGCGTATAGAAAAGTAATTAACTCCGGCACAAACTCTCTTAAGGTTTCCAGTATTCTTCTTTTTTAGGGGTTGCCAACTAAACCTAGAATCTATTGAAATTCCTAAATAGGTAACAATTTCTACCTTTCTTAAAATCTGACCTTTGACAGAAAAGGTGGCACTTTTTGTGTTTTGAGGCCCCAAAATCATAATGTGACTTTTTAAAATGAGTGATTAAATCCAGGCTGCTCATACAACCAACAAAAATATCTAAAAGTCACTGCAAACTTCTAGCAGTAGGCAATTAAAACTGCGTCATCTGCATATAGGAGAGATGTGAGCAGCCTGCCCCCAGTTCTCGGGACATCAATGTCAGGCTCAAGGAGTGCATTCTCCAAGTTATTAATATACATAATAAAAAGGAAATGGACCAAGATGCAGCCCTGTCGGACATCCCTCCTTAGAGTAAAGTGCTGGTGCATTCTCCATTACTACCATAGCGGACGGATGCCGTCAACACACAGTGAAGATCCCTGGGGAAATTGACCAGATTTTGGTCCACCCCCTGGAACTCAGCTCAGCCCAGACCTTCTCTCTGTTAACCTTATAAAAGGCAGAGCTGATGTACATAAAGGCAAGCTGAAGGGAGTCCTTTTCAGCCCAGATATATTTGCTAATGACAAGATGGAGATTAAGAATCTGCTCCATCGTGCCCCGCCCTGAGCAAAACCCGTATTGGACATCAGGCAGTATTTTGCCTTCCTCTGCCCAATGAGTTAGCATTTGAAATAAAACCCTGCCTATAATCTTAACCTCGATCTCAATTAGGGAAATAGGCCTGTTACAAGAGGGGTCATTCCTATTCCGCTTCTTGAATACAGGTACAATAACAAAATGACACCATGCCTCGGGAGGGAACAGCTGACGGCTGCTTCAATATAAAGCGTAAGAAGGGGTGCCCAGAGTTCCACAGAGGACTTAAGTCCCCAGGAACTCCATTAGCCCAGGAGCTTTTTCCACAGGCAGAGATACGCTAGCGTCTCTGACCTCCTCCTAGTACAGCGTCAGCTTCCATCCCTGTACAGGGAAAGAGGATACGGGAGGAGAGTCATCCTCCTGGTATAAGGTTGAGAAGTGCAGCTTCATCTACCACCCTATCCACCTTAAAGAAAGGGTGGTTGACCACCTTCCAGAACAAGGTCCAATCTTTCCGAGTGCTTGCCAGGAGTAGTTTTCACTTTATTACTTTTTGAAGTGCTGCATAAATACTTTACACATTGCCTCTAAGTTGAGCCTGACTGCTTTGTGCCCGGTTACCACAGGGTTAAGCACAGGTTAATTTGGGGTTTGCTTGTGTTTCACCCTGACAAGAATTGTGGTTGTTGCTTGAGTAGGGGTTTACCTCCCCCCCCACCCCAACCAGTAACCCAGTTTCCTAAAGCCTATAGCTATTTTTGCACTCCCACTGTAGTGGAAGGCACAATAGGTACAGTCCACAAGTGGTATTTAGCTTCCAGGTCCTAGTTGCATTTTATATGCCTTATACTAGGGAAATACAGGCAAGTTAAATGTGCTAATCATAAATAATCCAACGTAACCATGTTTAAAGGAAAAGCACAGGCACTTCACTCCTGGTTGACAGGGGTAAAGTTCATAGCATGGTGTGGGTAGCAAAAATAGGTTACACAAAGGTAAAATAAAACCGTATGGATCAAGCAGAAAAGGCAGATTTTCTGCAAGGAATATATTTAAACTCAATGCTGATAAGACTGGTGTGTTAATCTCTGGTCTGGATCTCTTCTTGGATGCTGGTTTCTGGCCCTGTGGTTTAGGTGCTCTCCCCCTTCCCAGTGGACCAGGTTATTATTGGGTTCCGCATGATGAGATTTTCCTCTTGTCAACGCTGTAGTGCAGTAATTTAAGCTTGCATTCTACAACTGAGAACTGTAAAGTAAATTCTACCTCATATCCCACCTTGATGGAAAGCCCCAGTGTTAGGCAGAACTATTTTACTGGATTAGTCCATGCAAAGGTGTGAGACCTGAGGCTACTTTCATAAACAGGAGACTTCACCTTCTTCAAACATGGCCATGAGGCTAATCTTTGGGGTCTCTAAGTCTAATCATGCAACAGTGGCTCATTGAAAACAACATTGGCTGCCAGCTGAAAGAAGAATTGAATTAAAATGTTTGTGCACTGTTCCCCTCATCATTAAATGGCACAGCAGCACCTATCATTCAAGTCTATATTCCTCCCTATTGTCAGTGGCACTATTTTTATTCTGCCTCTCGTCTTCTGGCTACGGTTTCCTGTATCAGGAATTTTTGCCTCGGAGGCCACAGTTTTTTGGTATTGGATCTAAACTCTGGACTAAACTACTGGTGTTCCCTTTCTCAGGAGGGAAGAGGTGGGTATCCATCTAAACAGTTTATTTAATGGTTATGTAGAAAATCTTCTAAGAATATAAAATACACACTGCCCTATATCAAAAGCACTCTCTGCTTCTCTGTGCACATTACATCTTCTTCAATTGGATTTGTCTGCTGGCCTATCCCGGGCTGCCTGTTGATGCAAAGTGAGGAAGGTCAACCAATGCATACATGCCAACTCACACAGTGCCACCGGTGCCACCTTGTGACCAATGATATCTGCTCCCATCACACGGCCTCCTGGAGAGGAGCCAATATCACATGGTTGCAGGGAAAAGGAGCTGAAAACCACTGTAAATAGTGGATTTCCAGCTCATTTTCTGAGGTTTTGAACTGCCGACGTCCATTAAGGGATATAAAAACACCCCAGGGCATCGGCACCAGCGACAGCAAGCTTTTTGTTTTGGTCCAAATGTGCCTCGTAGGTACAGCTAGGAATTAAGCCCCGCCCCTTCCAAGGCCACGCCCCCCTCCTCAGATGGCGAGAGTGTTCTTCAAGTTGGCAGGTATGCAATGTCATGGAAAAGGTATCATGGAACTAATGCCGTAATCTTGAATAAGTGGCCGTATCTGCCCATCTGGATGTCTCCGTGCAGCTTTCAAACAAATAAAGGTACCCTCCTCTATTTAATTCATAGGTCTGGGGGTAAGGGGGAACAGACTGTACTATATTGCAAACAAGTCTCCAACCCAACCTAACTTCTTTTCCATAGGCTTAAATAAGCTCAAAAGGCCACCCCCTACCACACATATACATTCAGTCTTTGATTCAATTTCTCGTTCATTTAGTACATATTATTGATTCATTTTTTCTTTTTTACAATTAGAAACATTATATCAAAAATACATCCTTTCATAATACAAATAATAAAAACATGGGATTACCAAGCATTTTTGAAGTGCAGACATATTTTTCCATTATACAAATCCAATAAACTTGTTCTCTGCTTCTTTTGTTACATTTTACATGTACATAAAAATCATTACCATCTCCCCATGATTAAACCACACTCATATACCCACCTACCACACTTGTGCGCACTACCACACAGCTCACATACATACACTCATTTCCCAGCCTTCAACAGCATACACTGATGTAATCACAAAGATGATATATAATGACCATCCGTGAGGGTGTTGCCAACTGGGATACCTATCACTCTGGTCGACATACGTTTCGGTGGGGTTTTCAACGTTCATCCACCTTCATCAGGACCGCTCTAGTTTATTTTAAAGGTGAGTGGTGGTGGATCTATAAATTGACCGCTTTGTTATAGGTCTCTGGGATAGTCATGGACAGCCCGCACTGTAGAATTGTAAAACGTTTGATGGTAACCAGATGGTATGGTGTATGGCCTTTCCTAATTGAAGTGACTCATGAGTCGCCTAAGGCAGGTTTTCACTCTGAGGGTTATGCTTGGACGGTGGGCCAACAGGGATTTTTTGGTGTGCCTACTCCTCAATGCTGTATATTCAGGGCACAGTGCTTCCTAGATGTACCCTTTCTTATGTTAGAGGCATTAATTCCTTAGATGAGCTCGCTAAAAGGCACCTCCTGCGATGCACCACTCCAACCGTCTCCGTGCGCCTTTGCATGACCATTCCTATTGCACTGACTTTAAAACATGGAAGCGATATTAGTCTACAGTTGTTCAAGATGGTCTATGATTTTTAGTGTTTGAATATCCACTTAGACATTATTTAAATACAATGTGTGGCTTTGGGGTTTACGATATCACCTAGAATTTTCAGCCATATGAGAGTCAGAGTATTACAAAAGCAAACTAAAGATAATGATGCTTAATAAATATGATGGCTCTCACCGGGTATTTGCTTTATAGAGTAACATTCACCATAATCAGACAGCCTAACGATGTGGGGGTAGGTGACACTCACAGTGCAAAAGGCCCATGCCACTAAAAAGCATCATTACAAGAAAGATGTTTCACAGCCCAGGCTGCCATTTACCTTTATTGCAAGAATGCCTTATTTGTTACCACCACAGTCTGAAT
Organism: Triturus cristatus; assembly: GCF_964204655.1. NCBI lineage: Eukaryota > Metazoa > Chordata > Amphibia > Caudata > Salamandridae > Triturus > Triturus cristatus. Next base: position 1,805,321,860 of record NC_140589.1, read on the forward strand.
GTGGCAGTGACCCACATCCCTTGACTTTCACTTTGATATTGTAGAAGCTATAACAGCATGATCTTAGCCCATCAAATGTGCCAACAATAAAGAAATGGAAGGGCAGAAGTTGACAGTTGATGAATATTAAATGCCCTTCGCATGTTCTTCTGGTATTGCTTCTTCTGTCTTTCTGGTATCTTTTTAGGTCTGTATCTGTCTACAGTACCTCCTGTCATCAGTTTTTCAAAAAGGTACAATAACATGCGAGAGTGGGATTTGACCCATCCCCATTCACCTGTTGTATTTCATGGGCTTTCTTTGCTTTGCCAAGTGCTTGGATGGGCTAGCCCTCAACATCACAGCATTTTGTGGAGGTCCATATTGTCCCATTTGTTTTCCCATTAGGCTTTGGTGAGTCATCCACAAAAAGCCATTTTGTTAGACCACAGATGCAACATTAACTTGTTTTACTTTGCTGTCTTGATACCATCTTGGCCAAAAAAAAGATGGCCGCCAGGTGAGGAGCTCCGACCGGGAGCTTCTGCGACTAGAGACTGCCTTTGGCACTTGTCCCGGGAATTTCTCTCTTCTTCTGCCGACTACACCAGTGGGGATCCACTGACTGTGCTCCGGGGTTTTTCCTTCCCCCCGAGCGATTTTCGAGGCCTGCTGCTCACCCTCTGAATTTCCAGAGAGCTCGCTTACGGAGCCTACGCCATCATGGCCATTGCTTTGTCTGGGCTGCCTCGCTGCTCAGAGGATGTGTAATGACGGATTGCCCCGCCGGCCGCCACCTTTGTGCTTGGCATTCCGCGGTCCCCTCCCGGAACATCCCACAAAGCCTTCCAGGACTGCCGCTGAGACACGCCATCGACGGAACAGCAACGAGAGTGCAGGGTCGCTGCCGCACTGTTCCACCGATCCTGTTTTCCGATGTGAGGTCCGAATGGCCCCCGACCTTGTCCTGCACGGCAAATTCCGATTGAGCGTGCCTTTCCGGGCCCCGTGGCTGCCTCTCCTTGTCCGGGGTTACAGTCTGGGCCCCCGAGTCCTGCGGAAATCTTCGGAGCCCCACCTTTCAGGGACTGCGGCTGGCCAACACGAGTCCGATCCCCCTGACAAAGCAGCAATGAGAATGCCGCTGCCCGCGTCCCAAGCAGTGGGACATCAGCAGGGCAGCACTCTAGTGGCCGCCCGTCGGAGCCTTCCCCCTTGCTGCCTCGCGCGCGAGGCCACGCCCACTAGGGTATGACCCCCAATAGTGTGGAGCTGGAGGCGGGCCGTTGGGGGCAGGGGGGGGGCGCGGCTTGCCCCCTTTACTTAGGAGGCCCCCTCGCCCAGTGCCCCCTCGCCCAGTTCCTCCTCTGTTCCCCGCGCGCCGCTCCAGCCTGGACACGCGTATCGTCTCGTCGTGACTGGCCGTCTCCCGCCGTTTTCCTCACGCGGAAATTTACGCCGTCTCTTGGTCGCTGAGGTTCGCTGAGGGTCGCTGCGGTCTTGGTGCCCGGAGCGCGTGTTTGGTCGTTTCGGTAGCAAGGTCAGTGCTCCCCCAGCCCCCCCCCTCGTCCGTCCCGCCATACTGGCCAGGGCCTGCGCGGGACCTTGACCTGCCCGCGCGAGAGGCCTCTTGTCTCGCGCCGGACACGCCATTGTGGGGGGTTGTTCGTTGAACACACCGCCGATATTGAATCACGTCGGGACCCAGGAGCAGCGTAAGTCGTCATGTCCACACCCCCCCCCCCCCTCGCTTGGGGTTCCCTGCCCGGGGCAGTGGAGTGTCCCCTGCTAGGCAGCTTGTGCACGTGCCACGTTGAAGCGGCATTGTGGCTCAGGGTGGGGGGGTGCGAGCGCGGAGAGAGCGGCTGGGGGATGCGCTTTGAGTCGTTGCGTGGCATGGTTATGCTTTTATGCGGTTATGGGTCGTGGGGGAGAGCACGGTCGTCTTCATGTCAAGGTTATAGCTCTGTGGTAGAGCGCATGGTTTGTGTGGGGGAGGCCCGGGGTGCCAGCTTGTGGGGGCACTGGGTTTGGAGTTTTATTATGCTTTTGAAGCGCCGGATGCTTCGTTTCTTTCCAAGACAAGTACCAGGCCTCACATTTATGGCAAGATAACTGCTGCGATGAGTTTCCTTCCAGAAGAGAGATCAGCATTGTATAGTTGAGGTATTGACTAAGGTGAAGTCAGGGCAGAGGGTCTATTTCCCTGCTGTAAGAACGTGTGCCAAGTAAATGACAGACCAGTCCACACGTGAAGCTTGTATGTTCTTCCTGCAGGCCTTGCAGCTTTAATAAGAACTGCACATTTATCCACCAGATCTCTCCGTGTGAGCTGTTGGCATGTGTTCCGACGGCACATCATGTATCATCAACAGGGCATGTACATGCATCTTCCACACATTGCCACTTACGTGTCCTACTGCAGACAGGGGCAACGTTTCATAAACCAGACCCATACATACATACATCGCTCAGATCTGTCCACACGTGAGAACGTGTTCTGCAGATCATGTGACATCAATGTGTTGTGCAGGCCCCCGCCAGTGTTGAAAGGTTACAGCTGACTGACTTTTCCCTCCCCTCGCCTCACGCTGCAGTGAGTTATTGACCTTTGTATTAAACCCATCTTATTCTTTAACAGACTAGGCGATGTTTACTTTCCAGAAGTGCTAGTTTAGATGTCCCCGCGCATCCGGCAACCCGCCTCGCTGCATCGACGCGGTAGTCTTCGTATAGTTGAGATTCTTGACTTCGGGGTAGTTTGTGCAGAGGGTTAATATGAAAGAACGTGTGCCAAGCTGATTTCAGAGTGCGTATGATGAAATAGGTCAGCAGGTTACGGTGTTGTACAGAGGCATACTTTTGTTACTGGCGAGTTTCGGGAGTTGCAGCCGGCACTGCCGTATTGGGGATTCCGCAGTTGCGTATTTATTTCAGCGGAGGACTTTAAAGGTCATGACAAACCGGTGAGCTGCTCGATCGTTACAGGTGGCACCACTCCACTGTTCTCCATAAAGGATTGACTGCACAAGGAATATCGTGTTTTCAGGTTTACAGTCTACATATTCTGCATCATCAGGGCAATGCATTTTATGTTACGATGGACAGGTGTTTTATTTAACGGTCGCTGGCGGCCATTAAAACCCTTTCACATTGGTTTCGCGCACGAGTCTGGCAGGGCAATAGGGCGAGCTTATCCGCAGAATTGGATTTGGAACGTTTTATGATGTATGTTTCCATGTACGAGGATATATCACTTCCACATGCTGATGTCTATTTAAGCCGCGTAGTTGTTTTGTCTTGCTTACGAGATAGCTCAAGCGGCTACAGTGTGGCACTTGGAATACTATGGTTGCCGATGCGAATCCCATGCAGGTCATGTGGTTTAACGGAACTGGGTTTGTAATTGGGATGTTTAAATTGTCTAAAAGTTGCGGATTGCACCTGGTTTGCGAACGCCATGAACGCGTGCCATCCGTTGGCTTCGCAGACGCGGGAGTTTCTTGATCGCTTTGAACAGCAGTGAGGGTGTTCTAGGATGGACTCGCCTTTGTCTGGGTTCCCTGAGCAAGGGGGGGGGGAACAAACAGTCATGTTTGTGATAGGATTGCCGATCCAGTTATTATTTATTCATGGGCCTAGAGTTAGGTTGGTGTCGTAGGGGATGACCATCATTGGTGCTCACTTGGTGCTATGCAAACGTTGGTGTGCTTGCGTTATCTTAGATTTGCTATAGAAAAGAGATGGTTAAATATAAAAGCCTATTTAAATCTTGGACCCAATACTGTGAGATCTGCCATTTTACAGATAATAGTCGGCAACCATGTCACGAGGTTTACTTTTCTGCCATGTGTTTCTGCATACATTTTATGCTCTTAGCATTTGTTCACCTTTGGTTCTTGTCTAGTAGGTAAGTGGGTGATTTATCCCTGCCCTTTTAGTTTTGAGTCTTTTAACATGCATGCAGACAACAACACAATTCCGTGGTTTCACATGTGTGGGACAGACACTGGGGACAGAGGGTGCTTGGCAGCTCGCGGATATCTGGGTGCTGGGGAGTGTTTGCAGGTGGTTGGCAGCTCGGCCGGGGGCGCGTTGGTTACTTGTTGTGAGGTAGCGCTTCTCGCTTCACATGGCCGGTACTTGTATCTCACTGGTTCTTTAGTCCGCCACTTCTCGTGGGCCTATTCGCTGAGGCTGCACTAGATGTTGAGCTGTAATTGGGCTGGAATGTTAATGTCTGGGATAGGCTTTGAAATTCTTTAAGGTCAACATTGGGCTGAGTTTATTAGCTGGTAATAAATAGACTGAGGTGAGTTTGGAACCCGGCAAACGTAAAGGCCAAAGGGCCTTCCCGTGATGGTGCTTTTCAGCAGTGAGACGATCGCCATAAGGGTTTTGTTCTCCAATTGGGGCAACGTCTCATAGCTACATGATTTCATCTCCTTCTTTGCTCGATTTTGCTCACGAGTAAGTGTCTCTCGTCGGTGTATTAACACTTGTCACACGGACATCTTGGAAATGGCAATCCGTTATCACACGAGGGGTCAGAATGTTCATGTCACAATGATGTGCTTGCTGCATCACCAGCAATATGGTCTGTGTCAGCACGCTCAAGGGAAAGTGCTATATTGATTACAAGCTCAGTTGCAGTGTAGTAGTGCAGACGGTTAAATAGGCCCGCTGCAAAGAACATGTGCGAAGTAGATTTTCAGAGTGTATGATGTATAGAGGTCAGCAGGTTACTGTGTTCAAAGGAGGCACCCCCTTTTGTCACTTGCAATGCAGATCTTACAGCCCTAATAGTCAACAGTGAGCTACGAACGCTCATCCTAGAGCTGCATACACACCACTAAGCAGACATCATTAGAACTTTGATTAGTGTTGCAAAGAGGGTTAATTAGGCTGACTCGACCGAGCTTGTGCTTCTCCACTCCAAGCAGCCTCTAACCATACTACCTGCCAGTGGGAAAGGCCATGATTCGCCTACACTTTGAGTACGTTGGCTCAGGTCACCTTTCCTATACACTGACTCATATGCATATGATTGATTGGCTAGGCGGTTTTTGTGTGAGATGCAAAGTCGCGGACACCCTACGCTGGTAGGAGTGGCACTATATAACTAATTAAATGCATCTGAGAGTGGTCATGGAAACGTCGTCATCATTAACTTCTGGTATTTCATGCCCTGCGCAATTGAGTTCATTTCTCTCCAGTTCCCTGGGGAAAGGTTTGGGGGGCCAGGGTGATCTATGACGAGGCTGTACTCATTCCGGTTTGTGGTAAGCGTTTGGAGAAACAGATGGTATGGTAGTTTACCAGTTTAGCTCTTGGCCAATGGTAGTTTTCGTCAGCCGGATTAGGAAGGGCTGGTATTGCATGACACTAGAGGCGGTTGTGTGTATGCACAAGTTGGGGTATGGCAGACTTACAGATTAATTGATTAAATGAATAAAGTCGCAGGTTCCAGCCCGAACAGAGCAACTGTTACTAATCGCAAGGACATGGGTTCACAAGCACTCGAGAGCCCCCCCCCTTTGCATTTATTCCCTGGTATCTTTGTCCCAAAATGCAGCATTTATTAGGTTTGTCCGGTACTAGGGGGGGATCTCGTTGGCATTAGTTCCTTGCCGGTGGGTACGAATGGACAAAGTTGTGTCCCAAGTGGTGCAACAGGATAAGGGCAGGTCTATAGGTAGATATATGTTCCCTGGCAGCAGGTGGACAAATATGTCAAGGTTCAGCCTAAACCCCAGTCTCAACCATGATGCAATGGTCGGCGTGTGGAAAGGTGTAACACACAAATTGAGCGACCAATGTTATTAATGTGAGTTCAACGCTTGAGTCAGGAGATGCTGCTGTCTCTCATCTTCGCCGTGCTATTAAAAAACAGCTGGGGTAAGGTTTCTCCAATTAGTCATAGTGACGGCTTAGCGTATATAGAAAAGTCAGCAGCCTGTGCTGTGTTGAGGCATGTTGTGGACTTGGGTTTGTGTATCATACATAACATCTTGAAGGTATTATGTAGTTCCACGCTGAAGTCAAGAGATGCGGCGGCCTTTCATCTTTAGCCTTGCTATTAGGAAACAGCTGGTGTGATAGTTTCTGCAACTCAGTCATAGTGGCAGCTTAGCCTATGCAGGAAAGGCAGCAGCATGAGCTTTTTTGAGACAGGCGGAAGGCCTGGGTTTGTCTATCATACTTAACTTCTTTGAGGTTATTCTCCCTGTTCCACAGGGAGGCCAGGGACAGCACAGAGTGACATGGTTTACTGAGACTTAGCCTGGCTTGCCGCTTCTGCGACCTGTGAGGTTTGTTTATATATTGTATGAAGGTGACAGAGGCTGTCACTGTTGTTTGAGAGGCACCAGGGCCAGATGACATTAGAGTTGATTGTGTGCTGGAAACTAAGGAGCGGGTCCATTTAGTAAGCACAAGGAGCATGGGGGGCGTTCCTAGCTCTAAAAAGAAAGTTGAGACTACCAAGTTGAGTTCCTGTGCAAGGCTACGTTTGGTGGGGCAATTCCGGGCGTACAGCATTAAGCCAGACAGCCCTGGGAATTAGGCAGGCATACGATTAGCTAAGATTTTGTTCAAACTGAGGGAGAGCATATCGACCACAAACAAATGTGGAACCGGAAAAAGCTTTACAAAGCACTGCTGTAGATTTCCGTTAGAATGCTGTATGGATAGGCTGCAGGGATAAGGCCATGACCTTTCTGGAAGGGGCATTCTTCTTCGATCTGTGTCGAACTGGGAAAGGAAGTAAGGCGGGCTGGATAACTCTTTATTCTACCTGCGTGTGCACATCTTGCCAGGCGTGATTGTCAAAGGTTTTACCTTCAGCCTGCTCAGGTTAACGCCCATCCACTCCAAGCTAATTGTTCATGGTGGTATTGGGCCGCATTTACACAGCCCAGTATTGGGCCCCTGGGGTTGTCAGTGTCGTGAATTACTAACTTTCACTGAACTGGAGGTATGGCCCGGTTTTACACTAGCAGAAGTTTGGGAGTGCAAGCCTCCACCTAGGGGGTGGCTGGCTGATTCTGATGAACTACCTCAAACGGTTCACAGCACTGCACGTGGGAGAGTGTCAATTACCTGGGCATACTTCAACCAGACACCCGTGAATGGCCTGCCCTCATCTACATGGTAATAATTGAGAGAGCAGAGAGCGAGCATCCTCTTGAATTTTGCACTTAAACTTTCTAGTAATGGAAAGGGCTTAACACCTTCTGAAATGAGCATGACCAGAGATGTGCTGCTCTCCACAGACATTTGACAGGTTAATGGGCAAGGCTAGCGGAAAGCCAGATGTAATGTCGTCATTTAAGGCGGACGTTACCCAGGTATTGGCGAGATAGAGACACTGTCTACTATGAAGATATGAATGGAATCATAATTGGGGCTCACAACAAATCATTTGATAAAATAAGACGTTTCATTTTCAAGCCACTATGGCGGTGCCACGACTTACCTATAGCACAGCAACACCGGTATAACAAGGACTGTAGGCAAACCTATTGACCCTCTCCAGCAGCAATAAAGTCCGAAAGCTAGCTTCTATTCAACAAGCGAGGCAATTGTACACGCTGTGCCAGTGGAGAGTGAAAAGATTGGGATGGACAGCGGGACTAGTATAAGACTCTATCGCCCAATTTAATGTAGCTTAATTTGCAAGTAGAAAGGCAAAAACGAGGGGATGTTGCTAAGATATGGGTCAGTCTGCAGTAAACACTAGGATAATACCTTGTGAAAGGAAGCAAATTTATATACCCGTGATGTCAGCTTGTGTTTATATACGTAGGTAAAGTGGCTGACTCACACGCTACCTTCACCTTGCTTGTTGTGCTGTAGCTGTTGGGAACACAATTACAAGCCTGGAAGGCACTGATTTTGGCCAATTGAAAAATCTTAATAAGATGGCAGGTCCATAAGTGCCTAATTCACCTATGCCTGTTACCATGCCATATTTACCAGCGCGAGAAACAGATTTAGGTGTGGCTCTCCTCGCTCAGCCTTCCTTGGAGCCAGGGAGTTGGGAAACATTCCCAAAGTTGGGTCCCCGAGCTGAGAGATGTATTCTTCGGCAGCCCAGGCAGTCCTATTGGGAGTCATGATAAAGGCGTCCGATTAGCAGCTGCGTCAAAAAGGTTTGGCCCAGCCGAGAAATCATGCAATCCTCGCAGTAGCCGCAGCAACTCAGGAACCATGACGCTATCTATACATCACCTTTGTAGACAAGGTGGAAAGTAAAACCTTCTTCGTGCTAGGATGTGAAGGGAATCGATGGACTGACGAATTCAGTTATGGTTCAGTTCTGGCTCCACATGTAGGTGCTAGATCTTCCCATAATTACGTTAGGAAGATCTGCAGTGGCATCGCTAAGAAAGTTAGGAACACCAGTAACGTCTAAGCTGAACGGCAGTGGGGCCCAAAGACATACTTTGGTAGTCTGCCCTGGGCTCCGGAGTAATGTTGCAAATTAATGCCGTCATTTACTGGTTGCAGAACAGGACCCATAATTTAGCCCACTAAAAGCTGGCTCGCAGGGTGGGCACCTATAACAGCGAAGGGAGGAAGGGGGGCTCTGGCAGCGACGGTAGCCTCCCCAGAGCTGTGGCGGAGTTACAGGGCGATCTGGATGCAGACGGGTACAGTAAGGGTACCTCTGCGACAGGCGGTACAGTAAGGGTACCCCTGTCCGGCACAGTAAGGGTGCCCGAGCCAAGGTCCAGGAGCCGAAGGGGGTTCTGGGAAGACCGCGACGGCGCCCCGTTAGTCCTTCGGGCGGTTGGGGGGCCTGACCAACCGGGGGTGTGCCACAACACGCTCCGCCCCTGTCGGAAGGGGCGGGAGTAGGAGACAGATCACGTGACCCAGTGGATGATCTGTAAATAATTATGTGCCACACTGCCGGGCATCGACCAACCGTGTGTGCTGGCTCACCAGGCGGGCGGAGCAGCAAGGGGCTGCCTGCCCTGGATCGCCCGTAAGATAACCCAATTTTATTATCATACTGTGTTGTATGAAATAAACCTGCAGCAGTTCTTCACCCACAAATAAAGTGTCAGTGTAATCATTGGGTGACGTCTGTGTATGCGTGTTGACTGAAGCGGATGACGGTGTGGTCACTATGCCGCTGCCCGCGTCCCAAGCAGTGGGACATCAGCAGGGCAGCACTCTAGTGGCCGCCCGTCGGAGCCTTCCCCCTTGCTGCCTCGCGCGCGAGGCCACGCCCACTAGGGTATGACCCCCAATAGTGTGGAGCTGGAGGCGGGCCGTTGGGGGCGGGGGGGGCGCGGCTTGCCCCCTCTACTTAGGAGGCCCCCTCGCCCAGTTCCTCCTCTGTTCCCCGCGCGCCGCTCCAGCCTGGACACGCGTTATCCCACCCTTTCCACTTACCCCACGTGTCAGGCACAGCGCGTTATTGGAATGTTTTAATGTTTTCTTTTTGCGTTGCAGGCGGAGTTACAGGGCGATCTGGATGCAGACGGGTACAGTAAGGGTACCTCTGCGACAGGCGGTACAGTAAGGGTACCCCTGTCCGGCACAGTAAGGGTGCCCGAGCCAAGGTCCAGGAGCCGAAGGGGGTTCTGGGAAGACTGCGACGGCGCCCCGTTAGTCCTTCGGGCGGTTGGGGGGCCTGACCAACCGGGGGTGTGCCACAACACGCTCCGCCCCTGTCGGAAGGGGCGGGAGTAGGAGACAGATCACGTGACCCAGTGGATGATCTGTAAATAATTATGTGCCACACTGCCGGGCATCGACCCACCGTGTGTGCTGGCTCACCAGGCGGGCGGAGCAGCAAGGGGCTGCCTGCCCTGGATCGCCCGTAAGATAACCCAATTTTATTATCATACTGTGTTGTATGAAATAAACCTGCAGCAGTTCTTCACCCACAAATAAAGTGTCAGTGTAATCATTGGGTGACGTCTGTGTATGCGTGTTGACTGAAGCGGATGACGGTGTGGTCACTATGACGCATCGCTGCTGCCCTGTACCACAGAGTTTGTTTTCTGCCTTCACCACAGAATTTAGTTTTCCCCTTCATCTCTCGAGTGGGTGCACCCTCCTGACCCCGCAGCTGCCTTCCTTTTCCGGGACCGCTGCCTGGGCTCTTAGCGCTTACCTCCCTGGACTACGACGACCCAAGAGATTTCGGCGTCCTACAGCCTTTTCCTCCCGCAAGCTCTGGTGGCTGCCCTCCGTCATTTAACCCTGCGCCTGGGGTTGGTTTCATTGTTGGCTCTGCGACCTGATTTGTTTTCCCGTTTCCTCGCCATTTTGTTACAAATTTACTGGGGTCCATGTCCTGGATCCTCCATCTTGCCGTCTCTACAGTTTCCCCAGATCGTCTCCTGCCGCTGGCCCGGGCCTTGTACTCTCCAATCTGACCATCTCCTTAATCGACTCCCTCTTCGAACCTCCTCACCCCTCTTTCCTGGTATGGTCAATGTGAAGCACCCCTTCGCCCTCCTTCGGTCCCGTTCCATTTCTAATGTGACCCAACGCAGTGAGGGAGTCTGGCCCTGGATGTTGTTCATCTATTGGACCCTTGCCGGTTTGGTGACTCGCATACTTTGACTCTTTGGTGTCCTGCGGTAGTACTACCCTCGGTCGGCCAGAACTAACCTGCAATCCGTCTCAATTTCATCAATCCTTCCCCACTACTCCCTCCGCACCTGAGGTCCTGTCTACTATGCTATTTATTACCCAAGCAACATATGTAATTATGAAAAACGTTTTATCTTTGCCATGCTTTAACAGTTGTAAATATGTAATCTCTGCTCTTTTAAAACTCTAACCTCATGTAATGGTCTCTGATACCTCCCCCCTACCTTCGACCCCTTTTGACCTGTGTCTGTCCCGACTCTGTCCCGACATAATTCTCTTTGCTATGTTTATGCTCCAGTAACATATGTAACCCTGTAACCACTGTACGCTTTCCTCATGTTAAGCGCTCTTATACCCCCGGCATCCAGCCAGCGCGATATAAAACTCTTCTAATTTACTTGTCGTGGTGCCCGCGCAACCTTGGCCGAGGCCCGGTGGAGCTGTCCTATGCAGCTATAGAGGAGTCTGGCTCTGGCACACACATCGGCAGTCACCTACCCAGCCGGACATCGGGCATTGTTTCCCTCATCTCCTACCTGCGCTCCTTACCCCTGTTTTTACCATTCCCCCTCTGCCTTTCACTCCCCACAAGACGCGAGTCTTGGCTATGCTACGCGTTAATAACACACATCATTGTGTAATCTCATGTTTCTCTCCTATGGCTATACTGGGCTCTTGTAATTGAATTAATTTTGTTACCTGTAACGCGCTGATCCTCATGTAAAGCGCTCTGATACCTCCGGGTCTAGCCAACGCTATATAGAACTTTGCAAATAAAATAAAATAAATAAATAAATAAATCTTGGATTTATGTGTTTTTGTTTCTCAATTAAAGACCAGTGTACATATAGGCTTTTGTAAAGGTGCAACGAAAATGCTGGCCATTTGCATCTACTATGCAATATTTTGGTGTCAATGCTTTTAAGTTCACCACTTAAGATGTACACTTAATCTACTGAATCCTTTTCTCAATACTCCAGCTTAACTCTACTAACAGTGTGTTCAGCAAAGAGGCCCTATTCAGAATGAGTGTATTGTTGTAAACCAAGATGTAGCATCATGCTGGGATTTACTATCTAGGACAGCGGAGGGCGACACGCACAAAATCACCCAACTATTAATAAACACTTCCCCCTAACAAAAAGTCAGGCCTATCGGGTTTGCCAATGCATGTGATTTTAAATGCAATTGGGCGTCCAAAAAGTAGTTTTATAAGAATTTGCAGTTTTTAGGAATTTAGGACACAAAAATATTGAAGGATTTTGTAGAAAACTGTATTTTAATATGTATCAATATAGCAAAATAAAAGACAAAATAGACTTACATGTTATTGCATGATTATTAGGAAATAGAGGGCAATGACATGTTGATTAGAGCAGTATTTAATTATTGATATGCCTTCAGATAGGTCAAGTTACACACATATCATTTGAATGTAAGCAAACAAAAGAACAGCAAGAGAGTTAAAAGCATAATGAAGGCTTGAAAAATGTTTGTGGAGTGAAAGGCTAGAAGGTTTTGTTTTGTCTCTCATATCTTCTTTTTCTTTTCACTGGTTGAGGCAAAGAGGAAATGGATTATAATTTGCAATAAAGGCAGCCGGAACTAAGTAATATGAGTGGAGAGGGCTGTCTTTATCAGGTCTGTTGGGATAGTGCTGCTGTCTAGACGATCTAAATATAAATAGAGGGAGCTGGGTCATCTTCAGCCGTTAGCTTGTTTGGGTGACCCCACTTTAACCATTGCTTTGGCATCCATGGCAACTACATTCAGCCACCAGGGTCTTGAGAAGATTGCGCGTGCCTTGCGGCTCCCGGTCCCCTGGGTGCTTGGCGGCTCTGGCAACCGCCAGACATTTATTCTACTCGCAGCCAGAAGGGACAAGAGATTACACCTTCTCTCGCTCTCCCGAGATATCTATATCACTCACAAAACGAGAAGGACACATACATAAGACTAAATCAGACTAAAAAGGGAGGGGGAAAGAAAATGAAAAGAGGAAAGAAGACTGGCCCACTTAGCTCCTGGTCATAGCAACCCAAGTTGATAACCAACAAAGAGACACACTCAACCAATTTGGGGAAAACCTTTGGGTTTTTAAAAATAGCCCATACTCATTAAATAGTGGCATGCATCATCATAGGGCCGCTGACACCCTGGCGCAAGCCAACGTGAGGGGGAAGCAATATTATATTGAAAGAGAGTTATGAAACTGAGTTATTTCAAAAGAGCGAAGTGCAAGTGCGAAAACAAAATGAATTAAAACTGTCTAGGTGGGTACCTGCCTATATTTTATTATGGGCCCCACTTGGCAGGATTAAAAACATATACTAAGCGGGTATATGAGAGAACCAATGGCTCCATTACCCTGTCTGCTGTACCGGCATGTTTCAGCCTATTTCAATCGCCCAACAGGTTCAAAGGACTTCCTCAGGAAACAGATCCTTTATGGTTTGGAACACTCCCTCCTCGTCAATCACTATATTGTAGGGAGAATATATGGCCATAATTGCCCTTAGTAGACACACTTCAAAGGCATACCCGAGCTTCATTGATCATAGTCCAAACCCGGGGATAGAGTGGGAACATCGCCCTGTAGTCACACTTTCGTCAAGATGCAATGTGATCTTGCGAGCCACTCTGCTCCCTCCGACGGCCTCTTTTTCTTTCCCCCTCCCTTTTTAGTCTGATTTAGTCTTATGACATTGTCTTCCAGGCTTGAGAGTGGAGAAAATTTGCAAAGTGATGTTGATCTTGAAAGTGACCCTCGGTTGTGCTCTCTTGAAGAATCATGAAAAGTGTTTGCACACCAGGCAGTGATTAATGCAGAGTGTTGAGGAGGATGTGGTGACACAATCTGCACTACTTACGTGAGATCTGTGTGGAATCTGAAATTGATGCTAAAGTGGAGTAAGTAAAAGCTGGCAAATATCTTACAGTTGCAATCGGAATAATATTAAGGTGCCAGGAAAGAGATGTTTTTGGACAGAAAACGTAGGTCAAGTGTGCGTCTCTGAAAATCCCTTGTTACGACACTTAGAAGGAGTTCTTCAACTTGAAATGCCATAAAGTAACAAGATATAATTATATTTATAGAGGAAAGTGACGTTTATGAAGATTGTGACTTAGTGGGGCTGACTGAGTAAAACAGCTGAAGAGGGCAGAACATTGATTTTAAAGACCTACAGAATTATACAGAATTCTAAGGTTACAGAAAAGTTAAGATAGTGAAAACAGTTTCAAGCAGGAGGTAGAGGTGGCTTGATTCAGGGATAAAACACATTGGCCGGCTGGGCTGAGATGATTTCCTTGACATATGAACAAAAAGGACGTTTTCTGCGACAGAAGCTTTGTGATTTATATTTTTTGATCCTGAAGACTACCCGTTGTGATAGGAATCTCACCTGAACAATTTGGATAGAGTATATGCTATGTTATGTTATGTGGATTTGTAAATCGCAGCTCATCACCCACGAGGGTATCCAGGCACTGAGTGGGGCGAAGCCCCGAGAAAGGTATAGACTATTTGTATAATATAGACCATTAATGCTGACTTGCAATGGACACAAACAAATCCCGAGATCGTTTGAGTGCTTCTCTCTTTAGTTTTGAGGTTATAAATTGTATATTGTTTTTTCCAATGGGTAAACCCAAAGGGGAGCAAGCCCCGCAAGAGCGAATGTCACATTTATGGCTGGTGCCGTGTGATTGTGCGACAGCTGCCGGGGTCGTTTTCTGGTACAACAACACAAGCCGTTTGCTAATGTAACTGGCAGGTAACAGGTACCTGTTCTGAAACCATGTATATAAGTCGAATGTGATTTTCCCAAATAACGTCTGTGACGTGGTATCCTTTAAGACATCTCAAAAATAATATCTTATCAACACTTGCCAGATTGGAATAACATCTTTCATGTTGCTCAAACTGAGTATAAACCACTTGTGATGGTAAGTACAAAACTCAAGGTGCGATAGGACACCTTCTGTGCTCATTGGCAACTATATCTTTTCTCAAACCTAACAACAAATGAAAAGCCACAATTTTTATGTTTTTAGCTATTTCATTTACCATTTTTAAATGCTGCTGTTGCTTGGCAATTTCCACTTAATTCTGAAACAAAATGACATCTATGTAATTTATACAGTGAAACAATAGAGCATGTTCCAGATTTACTAAAGCCCTGAGGCAGGACAAGGCTGAGAAAAGTGGTCAAAAGCAGTGTATGGTATTTACTTTCCAGCCCAAAGGGCATTTGAGCTGAAAAGGAGTCATTTTCTCAATCCAAAAAGAACTTTGCACTGAATGCATCGCTTTGCATCGAGGCTGCGTTCCTTGGGTGGATCAGCGCAAACGGAGGTCGTGACCCGAAACCATGATTTACGCAGATAACCAGATCAGACTTTGCATCAACAACTAATGCCTCATTAAAGCAGGCACTAACTATAAGAAAAGTTTTTATTTCTCAAACAAGAACCTGCACATTGAATGTGTGCTGAAGTGCACAGCACATTGGATCCTTCTATCATAGGAGTTTGTAATGGAGAGTTACTCTTCCAATACAGATCCTATGCTTGACAACGCACAGCCATCTCTGGGAGGCTGTGTGTAGTGCAAGGCAGCCTTTAAGAGCGTCAGCCCAGGGAATGATAGCAGCAGCCAGACAATCTTAATAGATACATCTCTGTGATGTGTTTCCTCTTTTGCACAATGCAGCTCAGTAAGTTGGGTTACAGCTCTGCGCGGCATGAACGAGAGGTTCGTCCAGGCCCATAGTTTAACCAGTTGGCCAAGAGCTACTCAGGAAAGAGGAACAATAATGATACTACTGCACGATCATGTTAGTTGCAGAACTCAATCCATGAATCAATGTGGATTTATAAAGCACAGCTACTTCCCCGCCAGGGTATCTAGGCGCTGAGATCCAAGCTGCTTGGGGGCATCAGTTGAATAGCCAGGTCTTGTGTCCCCTTCTGAACTCCTGAAGAGAGGGTGAAGTCCGGCGATGGGTCGGGAGGCTGTTCCAGGACTTCGCAGCAAGGGAGTAGTAGGGGTGTCCTCCGCTGCTGCTTAGGCGGATGCGGGACTGTGGGCGAGAGAGGGAGGCGGATGGCAGGAGTCTGGATGGCTGGTGCAAGCTCAGGGCGTGGTTGATGAATGCTGGCGCTTGGTTGTGCAGGGCTTTGTAGGCGTTACCCTACCAACCACCGAACGAGGAGGCTTCGTAGGCATGAGTCTAAATCAAGAATTGGCATCTATTGTGGACGGGGAGCCAGTGGAGAGTCTTCAGGTGAGGGGTGATGTGGGTCCTTCTCCCCACATCCCCTCTGCCATGACCTTATGCTAATATTTAGTTACAAATGTGTCTACCTGCAAATGTGTAACATTTATGGACACAGTTACTCAGAAATTCATTAACCAATATTGTTAGCATTATGTTGGTGCTAAGAACTGTTTTATGGAACATGTTTTAAGACGTGTTTATATGTTTAAGGCGATTAGCAAATACAGCTATTTATGAGTTTTACAGTTTTTACCAAGTATTTTATGATCTTGATGTGACTAATCCTGTTTAAGTCTGGTTTCATAGAGCAGCTGTATGAGTACGCATTGTTAACAATTCCTTAAAATGTACATAGTGTGGGCTTTGGTTCAACCTAGAGGAGTACTGCTCTTTCACCTGAAACTATTGGTTATTGGTGTATCATTTCGCCTTCCAGGAAGAGCTCCCATTGCAATGCATGAGGGACTATTTCACATCTGAAAAGTGCACTTAGTCACCACAATGGTTATCATCACACTCAATTCTTTATCTTCGATATTCATTCTATACAGAATACTCTATCCCAGCACTGGCATAGCCAGTAGTGTCTGCTTCAATGTGATAAAGAGCCTTTGTGCATGCAGCGTATATAAACAGCATTTGTGAATGTCTATGTTTATATGTGTTGGCACAATAAAGCTAGACCAATTGAGGAGACCTATTGGCTTTGCCACTGCTGATTTTTTATGAGAACCTGGCTTAGAAGAGAACTAAAAGGAGAATGATCCTATGTTGTGTTTTAAACTGTGCCAGTCTCTGCTATATAGAGATATTTATTATCTACATGATAAAGATACCACTAGCACTTTAGTATCCATGCTTGGCTCGTGAAAAGACAGAATGCAAACTGCAAAGTGCAAAGACTGTCCTGTGGCTTGAAGATCTAGGGCAGACAGCAGCTGAATATTGGGTCATGTGAGTGAAAATATAAGGTTTGTGGCTTGAGCGCGTGACACAGGAAAAAACAAACAAATAATGGGGAGGAGAAACCTGTGCGCCACGACCCTGGAGAAGAGAGGATTGGGAAAGATGTGGGGAGGTGGCCACTTGTCTCTTGAAGGAAGCCAATCCCAGATGCTACCTTGCTATATTCATTAAATATTGACGTGTTTGGTACTATTTCACATATGTTTATAGTTGAGCTTATGGGTTCCATTACTATGGACCAATATAACATTTTGCTATATTAAGATAGATTGAGAATGTGGATTTGGAGATGGTTGCCACCAGTTGGTGGTGGGTGAGTCTGTCATCTTTTAAGATGCTTCTGTGTATAAATCCCTTAAACTGTGAGTAGGTCGCGTTAACCTCTCCTGAGGACTTCTGGGTATTCCATCCTAAAATGGCAGAGAGATTTGTGGTGTAAAGAACTTCAGCCGCATTAGCAGGGAAGCTGAGTAACATGGCAGTTTTACATCTCTACCCATTTCTGGGGCATGAATGAGTGTTTTTTTATTTTTTATTTATTCTGCGCCTGACACTAAAATGAAACATAGCAAATGGGTACATAGTTCTTAGAAGGCCCTGGTCCCCATGCAGGGTGCCACCATTGCCAGGTATGGCCTGGGTAGTGGTAATGGAGCAGGGTAGCTGCACTTAGAGACTTGTAGGTAGTTAAAGGAGGAAGGTAGCTGGTTAGTGATAACAGGGGGTTGTGGGTAGTTAAAGACTCAACCCTTCCTGATAAACTTGGGGACTCCTATAGAAAGTGCATGCCATAGGAACAAATCCAGCACCTTGAAGCACCCGTTGTACATTTTTGGGGTCAAAACGGATACATTGTAGAATAATTCTTTGTGGCTAAATTCCAAGAGTCCCACTTATTTTCTATAGAATGTATTCCATTGTCGCCGAAATGAGGTAGTAGGCAAATATATTTCACTGATACATTTCCTATCCATCCCATGGAACTCCAATGTGCAATAGGTTATTTTTATGGTTTTCTTTTTTTTTACCAAATACCTTTCTGTAAAAAACTAATGAATTGTGAGTTGTAAAGTTCTTCAGTGCAAGGGTTTATAGTAAAGTACATACATTTTAGTGATTTGCTTGCAAATGTATTCTCCAGAACCTGTAAAAAATCTGTACAAAGCCGGTGTAAAATGATTTACTTGGGACAGTGCTTAATTTGAGCCGGTGGCTTCCGGTGCTCGGCACCGGCCCTTATTTGTCAACACTGGCGCTTGTGACAGTCTGCCACGAAGTGGCTCTGTATAGCTTATTTAGACTTGACCACAACAGCAGTTAATTATTACTTAAACATACAATTAAAATGACTATTACCGTCTGCCCAAGCCAGTCTTATAGCTTTGGGGTTCTGGAATAGTCCGAATCGCCACGTTTGTAGGAGTGTGAAGGTTAGTAGTTGTGTTGTTGCTACCAGTGGCAGTGCTGGGAGAGGCAATGTGTGGTGCGAGCTGCAGGGGCCTCCTGGTGATAGCCCTGGCACTTATTGATTTACAAATTAAGAACTGACTGGGGGGTTATGGGGAGCAAGAATGAAGGATGTCCGAAACAGTATTCTTGAATTTATGAAATGAAAGGGAATCATATAAAATCATGTTTCCCCTGTTTTCCCCTGTTGTGTCTGCGTTTGTTTTTCTGGTCGTCCTGATTTCACTACCAGGTTTGAACTTGTTTGCATTTTGGATCAGGAACTTAAATATATTTAGTGACCGGTTTACTAAAAAAGTAGCAAATCTACACTCCAGAAATGCTTCTTGAATGGATGCAAATGTACTGCTTTTTGGAATTCAGAAACATCGGCAGTAGTAGGCTTGGTTAGCTGGGCCTATCTAGGTTTCCAGGCGCACTACTGACAATTAGACAACCAAAAGGTGATTGGATGATCACAAATAGCCCACCCACTGGCTATCGATCGGGGTAGCATAGCCAAGCATGGTTTTCACCTGCTGAGCCACCCTAGGCAGAGGACCTGATTTAGGGTTTGGCAGACAGTGTAAAGGCAGACACGGTGGCAGAGGACGTTATGTTTTCCACCCTCCTTTACTCCGCCCGCCAAATTTAGACTTGTCCACCAGCCCTGTACACATCTCCATCAACTGACAAGAACTGCTGTCATGGCTGCTCCTATCAGTGTAGGAAAAGTTTTTTTTATTTTTGAAAAAACAAACCCTGAAACTGGAAGTTTGTTTTGGAACAATAAAAAAAGCGAAAGGCACTCCCACCATGGGAGTTTTCTCCCCCAGTGTGGCGGTCATTGTTCTTTTTTTATGTCAGGCCTTCAGAGAATGATTTACACTGATGCAGTACATTTTATTCCATCAGTGTAAAAATTACGGTCTGCTCACCCAACCCAAAATCAGGTGGGCAGTGCTTGAGTTTGGTGGGCACCGTTTCAATGGAGCACTTGTCCGCCAAACTCTAAATCAGCCCCAGGCCAACCTAATGCAAATCACTACTGACCGTGCTCCACATGTGAACAGTCCATCTCGAACCTTGGTCATTTCACCCATTCATCCTGTGGCCCCCTACTTTTTTAGTTTGGAAATTTGACATTTACCCACCCTCCCTCCCTCTTCCAGAATCTCACTGACTAAGCTGCACGCCTAAAATATTCCTGGGGTTTGAAGTGGCCAGAAATCGTTATATTATTGCTGTTGGTTTGGTTGCTTTTGAGAAATTGGTATGAATTTCTGCCAGGTACTAGTGAGCTGGCAACGAGTGAGTTTACTGTAAAACTGGTCTTGATCATCCTGTATGTGAATAAAGTCTGCAGAGGCAAGAAAGACAATGTATTACCTGCTCGTGGAGTCTGAGCTGCCTCGCAGGGCTGGGACCCGGAAGTGAATGTGTGGGGAAGCTGGCACCTCCCAAGAGGTGCTCTGTCTCATCTCTTGACCAACAATGCTCTTCACATTTACCAAACACACATAAGCACTGAATCCACATTTACTCACTCTGTTGTCGTTTTGTATCCAGGATCTTATGGTGTACTATGTGGTGTAATTTGGAGAAATATTGACTACAGTGGCCTGACCACTTTTTCTTATTAATTTACATCTGGGTTCACCTAGCAATTCTAACAGCCAGCAAGATGTAGTAGGCCCAAGGATAAGTCATGGGTAAGAATGTTAATTGAGCCTCTAAAAATGTCTTTAAATAATGAGAGCAAATTCTGACAGAGGTGATTTCCCTTCTCTGAGTGATACTGATTGTGGTGTTGTTGCAGATGAACCCGCTGTGCTGGAAACGGAAGACCTTGACCGCAAGGCCATGCGCCTGGGGGGTGGCCTGGATCCAGACACCATCTCCCTGGCGTCAGTCACAGCGGTTACCACCAATGTCTCCAACAAACGGTAGGCTCTTTTGTGCTGACTATACTCTTGACTTGCTCTGCCAAGTATATTGAATGTGTTTGTGTATTCAGTCATTTACTGATTCTGCGCATGTGGCTTATGTAGTGTACAGCATCAGACCCAAATGGAATATTAAACATGATTTGCCCTTCGGTTACCGATATGGGGTGTCGTACGGTTCCTACTAATCAAGTAAGACTGTGCGTTTGAACAACATATGTGTCAAATTGTAGAATATTTTAGCCCAATTCCTGGCTAGTTCACAGTGCACCACCTGGACTCCTAAACCTGACATGGTGCCTGATGGTGTCTGCAAACTTAGAACATGACCACTCTGACTCCCCAAGGAAATCTTGGAACCAGATCTACTCTTTCATGGTTACCTTAGGCATGTCCAAAGGGAGCCACAAGAAATACGCAAATTGGCATTTCAAACGTTTATTGTAGGAATTGTATTATTGTAGTAAAATGCATGAGCTGCAATTATTAGTAGAAGGAAACAAAGCTCTTTTACCAGCATTACTAGAATGGTAAAGAAGATGAGTGATTCAAACATTATGTGATTATATGAATATATGAAAATATATCATAGTAAAAATTCGACCTCCACTGAATCTACTATAGAGAGCGTAATAAGACGTGCATGCTGCGAGATCTCTTGGAGCAGCTTAACTCCCCATTTATCTGTCAGTTTCATCTATCATGAAGTCAGTCTGGTGTAGAACAGGCCGCCGTCCTTTTCAGAATAGTGATGGAAGTCAGCAGGACTGGTGATCAGGCACGAGGGAATGTCCAGGATAATCCATGGACGTGCTCCTCCAACAAGCCCAAGCTCAGAAGCAGTTTATATAGTAAAATTGGCTTGGTTCGCACTGTGTCTGAGCTCCTGGCTAAGCCACTGTTTGAACTTCCGATTCAGAGCTGTCTCCAAACGGACAACAACATAAAAGGGCAGCGAGCTCAGTGTACTTAATCCTTGCACATAATGTATAGTGTCATGATAAAATATTTACGGAGAAATATGCGTTGCAAGCAGAACCCTTTCTGAATAAGCTATGATGTACGTGCAAAGTATGTTAAAAGTCACCACTAAAAAGATGTGTGAACTTGTAAACATGGAAGCTATTGTGCACGGGCCCTGATTAAACCCACAACAGGGAGAAGACAAAGACATTATCTATTGTGCTGCATTATTATTCAGAAGTATATGTTATTATTGCTATGTAACACTTATGTAGTGCACAATTCATCATTAGCATGGCAAGGGGCTGACTTCCAACAGTTCACACTTGCCATCTCGGAGAGGAGTTGGAGTAGGTTTGCGGAGGGGTGCAATCACTATGGTGAGGGAATCAGAGCAGATAAAGTCTGCCAGGACCATTCGTTTGTTTTACATTTCATACCGACTAGTCTCTTGATTTATCCTTCCCCAACAATTGCTGCTTCTCTAATATTGCCAAAGTCCAGAGCCTCACCTGCAAACATCTAAAGAGATCAAAATACCCAACATGTCCCTTGTATTTTATGTTAAAAAAATTAATCCAATCCAATCTGCTTGTAGGGCCTCAAGCGTGATCTCACACTATGTCCATCCTTTTGTGCGAGAGGTATGATCATGTGCAAACACTACCCTCACTCACAAAGGTGTCTAGCGATTGGTTTCGTGAATAATTCAGTGAGGTGTACTCCCACTGCTGTAGAAGTACGCGTTAAGGCACTCGCATCACATGGTTAGGTGTATGTTTACCCAACGATGGAATGGCTGTGTCTACAGCTTTAATGATGAAACCAATGCACAGCTGCGGTTCTCTTGTATCCTGTGTAGTGAGTGTTGTAGTTTGACCAGTTAAAAATAGCAGTGATCAAGAGAGGATTGGCTGAATCACATAATGTTGCAGCTAAACTAGAAATAACATGCAACCGCCCATGAGTTTTGATGCAAAGCCAGCTACAGAGCATTGTAGACAGGGATTTGGACCAAACCCCTGTGTCTCTTCGAGGCAGGTGTAACAAGGAGAAATGTTTGCTAGTTTTTCTAGCTTTGCATGTGTGGCATATTACAGTACATGTTCAAAGCGAGATAAGCCTTAAAGCATAGTTTTTGTACTACAAGAGACCCCTACCTGTACAAAAACTATGCTTCAGACAACACAGACACCCTTGCACTGTAGAGCAAGGGTGTGTGCATTTGAGCACGGCTCCCTAAAGTACGCCAGCGCAGGGTCAGACGAGAAAAGCACCACATCTTAGTAGATATGGCGCTGCTCTGCTCTCTCCCATGTATGCAACGCAGTGCAGCAACTTTACTTGCTGCCCTGCGTTACATGACTTCTGTGTAGATCTAAGCCTTAGGGTGGGCTTTGGGTCCACCCTTAGCTTATGATTCAGTGGATTTCTTATGTTTCCCAGTTCCATGATCCTGATTGAGTGGATGTCCTTCCTATTCCTGTGTTTGTCCTACCCAAGGAGTATTTTGGTATCACCATGTTTTCATTGGCTGAGTAGTATCCTTCGACTGCTGACACAAGTACCTTGCTTTGCAGTGCATGAGAGGCAATTTTCTCTCCCTGCTTCCTTCTTCCTTCACAGCCCTCCACTTGTTCTTTACAAATTAATAAATCAACTCCCATTTCCACACCCAGCACCCGCTTGCCTCGACCACGCTCTGTCTGCTACCTGACAATAAAAATATAGCAGCAATCCTGGAGTACTTTTATTTAAGATTTATGAAAAACATTCCCTGCTACAGTGCATATGCATGGATAACTATCGTGGAATAGCTTTCATAAAGATTAAAAAACAAAATTTCAAGATGTCCACCATCCATGCGCATGCGGGTTAATTGACTTTAAATGTATTTTCTCAAGTTTTATGCAAACAGTTTATGCATGTATGAAATGCATGGTGACCTTCTTGACATGCTTTTTATTAAGCTTTATCTAAAAGTATTCCAAGATGGCCACCATGCATGCGCACGGATACGTACATACATGTGGACATCTTGAAATCCTTTTCATGAAGCTTAAGAAAAAGTATTCCAAGATGGCTGTCATGCGTTCACATAGGGGAATAAAAGCATTGGCAAATTCAAGATGTCTGTACATCGGTATCACAGTCAAGATCGATTTGCTTTGACAATTCTTCTTTATAATACATTTGCTACTGCAGTACTGGAGATAACAGCTGTCATTGATCCTTTATGTAATATTAATGTATCAATCCAATAGCCTGAAAATGTCTTTAACACTGTTAACTGCAGACCACACACAGATGTTAGATATGAGAGCTTAACCAACTGATCCATTTTTCTAGCTAAGTAGTTGATTGAACAGTGAATATTTAATCATGTGGTAGAAAATGCATTATATTGCACACAGTGGAGTAGAGACAACAAAGAAAAATGACCGCATAATTGATATTTTTTAGCGAGGCTTGTGGATTGTTCATATGAAATTGGCTTAAGGTGTAGATATACAGGTTACTCAATGTAGAGTGGCCATTATATAAATTCTGAAAGACTTTCCTACTCATTGCTGAATTCTCTCCAACCTGTACAGGTCGAAGCCTGATATAAAGATGGAGCCGAGTGCCGGGAGGCCAATGGATTACCAAGTAAGCATGCGTTGCTCACCTACACTTCCTTGTTTGTTGACTAGTGTTGCTGAGTGCATGATTTTCAGAGACATGTCCATTGGATGGGTAAACAAGACACACCTGGGCACTGATGAGCGTGTTATCGATTTCAGCTTGATCATTTCAATGGACAAACTCAGGTCAATCGTGTCCTTTCTCGACCTTCAGGAACAAACCTTGGTGACGGGTTATGAGTGTGGCGATTATATGCAGGGCTTGTAGGGTCAATGTTCCTCCATATGCAGCGTACACAACTGTGCTCTGTGTCTTCATTAGAGTTAGGGCGTGATTTAGACTTAACCGAGAAGGTAGTCAATCACAATGGAGTATCATCTCCACTAAAGCTAAGTTCCGCCAGCCTCATTTAGGGTTGGGTAGAAACTACTCCATCGCCTGCATACAGCTCTGATGGCCCGACAGAGTAAGGGCCGTCAGAGGTTTGACCATGTGTATGCCGGGCCTATATACAGTGGGTGAAAACATGGCCAGTTTTCACTGTCCAACACCGCCAGGTAAAACCAGGCAATGACAGGCAGTGAAAACTGCAAAATGACCCCCTCACAATGGGAGAAATCTCCTATGGTCTCTGTCTTCCAAACTTTAAATGCATTTACAGGAACGGTCGTGATGGTGGTTCCTGTAAATGAAAGAGATGTATGCTGGGCCGGTGGATATCTCAAAATTTGGCCGGCCTGTACACCCACAGAGCGACAGAGTACTTTACTCTGTCGCCCGACAGAGTAAATTTCTGTCCGCCAAACTCTAAATCAGGCCCTTAGTTTTGCATTTTTCCATTTTTTTTTGCAGTATTTTATATAGCGCAAATTTGACCCGAATCGGGTATCAGAGCTCTTTACATAGCACCAGTTACGTTACATGAGGACACACATTCATTTTGGTTAGGCACGGGGAGATGAAGTGATTTGACCAAAATCACAGGGTGTTCAGCGTCATTGCAGAGACTCAAACCCAGTTCCCCAGATTCGAGGTTGACCGCCCTAGCCGTTAGGCCAACTCCTCTCCCCTTTAAATGCTTAAATAGTCTGGCTTAATTTTGTTGCCCATTTTGGTATTAGAGATGGTACTATGAGCACATACAGAGATGACATCACTGTGAGGCCAGTCTCCAGATCCACAGTGGAACTTTAGAATGACTATGAACATGGCAAAATGTCCTGTCTTGCAATGGAGGAAACTGAACTGTGGAGGTTATATGACCCGTGGTATATGCTTTACATGTATGAAGTTGAGTGTCGTGTATGAAAGAGCATTTGCTAAATCTGCTTCTGTTTGTCATTACCCAAACCAGGTTAGCATCTCAGTGATTGAGGCGCGGCAGCTGGTGGGGTTGAACATGGACCCAGTTGTGTGCGTTGAAGTCGGGGATGAGAAAAAATACACATCAATGAAGGAGTCAACCAACTGCCCTTACTACAATGAGGTAGGACACCAACACTACTTTGTGAGACACTGAACAAGGTAGCACAGTTTGTGGCAGAAGTCCTACTGTTCAGATGTAACAAGGCATTGTAAATTTACTCTGAAATCCTCACTAATATCACCCACATTGTCACATATTTGATCCTGAATGTCACCCGTTTGGTGCCAATGGACCATCCATGAGCCCATCTTATGTGGATTATGACATTCATTGCTCCACTGTAGCTCTTGTTTATGTCCCATAGCAAACCCTCCTTCGCACCACAATGTCCAAGGCTTGCATCCAAAAGTTACATCTTCATCTCCGGTGCTCTAGCAATTTCTCAGTCAATGTAACACTCAAGTGTTGCGTAGCATCTGTTGTGAACCGTATTTTCAACGTTCCCCGCGGAAAATAGATCTGCTTAGTATTCCCTTGTGCATTTGACCTTAAACTAATTAAAAATACTTCACTCTGTGGAGGTGTGGGATTGGACTACACATGGTCCTACATCGGCATCTGCCTCTCTGACTGCACCTCTGTTGTGGGTCAAACTGGAACTTACAGTTGAGTTGTGACACCCTCAATGCTAAACTACCAAAGCCTCTGTAATAATTATGTTGGTACTCATTTTATCAACTTTTAAATGGTGATGGCCTGAGCTGGCCAGGTTGAAATATGAACCTTTTGCCTGAGGGTGTTCTGGACTGCAGGCGAGTGCTTGTGGGACCAGAGCAAATTCAGACTCATCGCTGGACTGATCCCCATGTCCCTTCAAGAGGAAATCACTGCGACCATCTTCCCAGGCACTGCAGACACAATAAAAAATCCCTAAACCCGTCAAAGCAGCAAAAGAGCTAGAGGTTCAGACAGCTAAACCCAAAATGTGAGTGTCACTGGAACCTGCTCCCTCTCTCCTTCCAATTCCAAGACACTCCTTTGAAATGACTAAGATTCAGTTTCAATTCAACTGGTCTTCTGAGTAATGTATGCCTCCCCCACTTCCAAAAGTTCTCTTATGCATGGTCTCCAACCTTGGCCTCCAGGAGCCATAAGACTATGCCTACATTTGAAGCACTGTTCAGTTTTGTATTGAAATACACGCTATCAGTATCATTCTCTCATACCTCTGGTGTGTGAGGTAGGCCGTGCCTCGAAAAAGCACAGTCGATGAATAGTAAACCTTAAGACTGGTCATAAAATGGAATACATTTTTTTTCTCTCCGCAGTACTTTGTCTTCGAGTTCCACGTGCCGCCAGATGTGATGTTTGATAAGATAATTAAGCTTTCGGTGAGTATTTGGGACAGAGTCTGCAGAATACAAAATACACCAAGTTGTGTTCCTCATCACATGTTATTTGTGGCACAACTAGTCACGCACACTTCATCATTTTATACCACTGATTAGAATACATAGAGAAATGTATGTTGATAGGAGTCTGGAGATAGTGAAGAGGAAGGTAGGGGGATCATGAGAGAGACTTGCGGAGCCCCCCGAAATGTGGAACATTAAAGATCAAATTGATGACTTTTTTTGGTTTCAGTCTTTATGCTTACAGGTGTGATGAGGATAAAAACTTAAGAGAACAAAACAAACACAAAGACAATTAAATAACACAGTGATCTCATTTCTTCTGTGATTTAGAGAAGCAAACAGCCACCTTCCCCAGAAAGACTGCAACGACCACAAGAACAGCCTAAATTAGTGTGGGCATACATCTGTGACCTGTGAGCCTTCCACAAACCTCAGCACACGTGGCTTGTACTCGTGCACCTCTGCAGTTCTGACCCATGCATAAAAATACTATGTAGCATCCCCCCCCACACCTTGAACATACTGAAATGTAACTAATATATGACATCAATGGAAAAACAGAAGAGTACAAAAATCCCTAGTATCTTCTTACTGTAAGAAAATGTAGAGGTTAGTATTACTTTTTTGACCAAGCGTTGCCAAGATCCTTAGAGAATCATATGAAATGACTAAATACAAGTCATGTAATGTGATGGCAGCTAAATCCCAATTAGGAGCGAAGAAGCATGAAGGTGAATGGATCCCTACTCCCATTTTGGGCTGGCATTCACTTTAGGAAATGAGGATTCCACCATGGTGCCATGGTCATCTGAAGATGAGGCCAGGCTGTCAGATTTACGGCTCAGATTACGCAAGCAGTAGACTAAGGGTTACTTTAACTTGATGGCCTTTTAGATATTTTATGCTCAAAAGCATTATCCCATTGCGGCCATGAAGAATGTACAAGGGAAATTAAAGCCCATACAACATCACAGCATAAGGTCATTGACTATGCTCCAATTCTCACTGGTTTCTTGTGGAGAAAGTAGAAGTTGCCTGTAGCACCTTATATTTTTACCTAATATTTTATCCCATTTTCTCAACGACTCAAGCAAATCTTCGCAAATCCTATTTGCACATAGACCTCTGAAGATAGTTAAATTGACCCTAATTCTAACATTTGTTAGCACAGGCAACATGCCTGGTACAGGCCAGGAATAGTCTGGAAAGATTTGCAGTATTCTTTGTGAATCAGGACACAGTTTTTTTCCATTCCTTGCTCTTATGTTTACTATGCATGTTAGATCTTGCCCCTGTGTACCCCTCCCGCCCCCCACAATGTCCTCAGTGGGTCTGTACAAAACAGTATATCCGACACTGCTTTATTACGAGACAGGGCATCCACAGAATATCTGACACGTCTCCTTTATCCGACAGGTCATCCATTCGAAAAACCTCTTGCGCAGTGGGACACTGGTGGGGTCCTTCAAGCTGGACGTGGGCACAGTTTACACACAGCAAGGTAGGTGGCTGTGGGGAGAAGGGCACGTTTTACCACATACTTTTGGAGTGTCCCCTGATCCAGATGTATTGGGAGGTGGTTAATGGCGTGGTTGGAGAAGTATGTGGGACTGCTATAGCACTATCTCCCAAAATATGCCAACTGAATATATGGGTGCCACAGATCTTAATCACATGGAGCAGCTCTGGGCTGTCACCGGCTTTATGCTGGCCAAGCATAACATTGTCTGCAGATGGGGGGTCTCCGAGCCACCAACCATAATCGAATGGGAACGAGATGTTGACTGGTGCATGTTGGCTGAATGAGCGGTTTATGTAAATAGGGGGTGCCCCAAAAAGTGGGACAAGATATGGGGAAAATGGAATGTACATCGAGTAATATCTGCACTTCCCCTTCGCTACAAGGACAAGGAATGGAACATCAAATTAGTTGATGTCCCTTAGACGAGAGGGGGGAGAAGGGTAACACGAAGAGGTCGCATGGTGGAATGTAATCAATTGTTCATGATCTAATGTGATGTATGGTCGTGTTGTTTGTCATTCTAACAAATGCCAATAAAAAGTTTATTTAAAAAACCCTGTAAAATCTAAAAAAAGAAAAAACAAGCTAGGTGGTGCGCCTGCCTCTCTCCCTCATGAGTTACTATAGCGGCAAATAATGCATAATCATAGGTCCGTTACTGTCCCGTGTGGTCTTCTGTCCTTCTTCTGGGACCTCAAGCAGGTATGACAGGAAATGATAACAGCTCCCAACAGCCGACTGCATGCGCAGTGAAATAAAAAAAAGACTGTGCATTTCCTAGCTACATGGAAAAAGAATGCAAAGTTGCAAAGTGCTACAGTTGAGCATGGGTCTGGAAAAAGAGGCCATTGTGAGCTCCCAAATTCAGAAATATAATCATGCGCCCAATAACAGGTACATATTATTTTTTTAATCAAAGAACATTACATTGAATTCATAAATATGTGCAGATGTAAAATATTATTGTGAATTTCAAGCATACACCGTGTTTATGCTTTGTATTCTCCAAAGATAATTTGCATTGTTTGCACATCAGGTATTTAGAGAAATAGATTTGCTAGCCAGCAGCACCTGTGAAGGCAGCAGAACCCAAGCACTGAAATGAGAATATTAAAGAGCATTCACCGCCACAAGTTCTGAGCAGCAGAAAAATAAGCTGATGGTATTTTAATGTATCCAAATGTATTTAAAACAATCTCCTTATTATGTTAAAATATGGGCGCTGATACACATACGAACATAAAATCGACATATGCAGGAGGAAATGTGAATAATTTAGAACTCAGCAAGAACAGGGTGAGATCTGTTGTGGCACAATACCCACAATTTGTATTTTTCAAAACGCAGTCATCGACTGAACATTATAAACATGCAGAATTGTGACATATGGAGTGGGTGTCTATATTGTGGGCAATGCCAACAGGCTAAGGATAGATGTCAGACAACAGCTTCTGCAAAAAAATAATAATTAAAAACTCGGTATATCACCAGATCCGGTCAAGGACTGCAAAAATATTTTTTCAAGATTTCAATAGGAAGCATAAGGTAGACCCAGGGAAGGGCTGTATATGGAAGAAAGTGGCCGTATTGGAAGATACTTTTATGAATCAAAGCAATAACATATTGGTCGTTCTTTGATGAGACCTTTTGCCTTCCTCCACTTTTTCTGACCTTGTTTTTGCTGGAATTAGGACTCTGTGCACTTTACCAGGGCTAAAGGGCATGTGCTCTCTCCTCTAAACATGGTAATATTGGCTTATCCCCAATTATCATATTTAATTTACTTATAAGCCCCTAGTAAAGTACACTACATGTGCCCCAGACTGTAAATTAAATGCTACTAGTGGGCATGCAGCACTAATTATGGCACCCACTTAAGTAGCCCTTTAAACATGGTTCAAGCCTGCCTTTCCACAGCTTGTGTGTGTAGTTTAACCTGCCATTTTAACCTGGCAAAATAAACCTTTTGAAAGGTCCAAGCCTTACTTTTTACTACATGCAAGACACCCCTAGGTTAAGCCCTATACAGTCCAGAGGGCAGGGTGCAATTTATTTAAAAAACAGGACAGGTACTTTTCTGTTTTACATGTCCTGGTAGTGAAAAACTCTTTAATTCGTTTTTCACTACTGCTAGGCCTATATCTCCCATAGGATAACACAGGGATTACCTTATTACACCCTATAAGGATAATTTCCAAATGGAAAGATATAACTAGTTCAAGTTTAGTGTGTCTGGAATCCTAATTTAAAATTCAAATTTATGGTGAAGCCGGATTTTAAATTACAATTCTGAAAATACTTATAGAAAGTTGGCATTTTCTTGCCTTAGTAACTTGGTATCTGCAGCCTGTCTCTGGTCATCTGAGTGAGTGTAGTTTGGCTTTGTGTAAGCCTCCTAGACACTCACACACGATTGGAGCTTAGGTGTGTCTCAATGGGCCATCTCTGGCAGGATGGGAGGGAGGAGCTGTGCACAGTCTCACTTACATCTGAATAGGCTGTGTCCTGTCCCCACACAAAGGGCTGCATACCCCACTGTAGTGAGTGTTAAACCTGGGGAGGCAGGGATCTGTACACTTCAAAGGCATGTGTTTTGAAGTCTCCCGCACATCACTGAAGTGGTGGTGTCAGAGGCACCACTGTACCTCAGACACCACCGCTTCAGTGCACTTCTGGACCTGTGGATACTCTGCCAGAAAGAAGGACTGATGTGCTGCTGAAGCACTGCCACTCTGCTGGACTGGACTCTGCTTTGCTGTGTTGACCTGCTGCCCTCTTGCCTGGGTGAGAAGGACTGGACCTGCATCTGTTGAACCCAGAATGACTCTAAGGGCCAGTTGGATGGCCGCCTGATCTGTAGCGTCAGAGACATAACAGGCTTCCAACACTTGCACCTGGGCTCTGCCATCTGTGAGTCTACCCAGTGAAGTAGTGCCACACCAGACCTGGACCCTTGGAAATGGGCCTATGGTGCTTCCCAGCGGAAACAACACATCTTCTCTGCTGAGCGACGCATCCCCGAGCAGAAGTGGCACATCGCTGCTGCTGCGTGGATTGGACTTGTCGCAAAAGACTCGCATTGCCACCGTAGCCTACATCTTGAGACTGACGCATCGCCTTTGGAACCGCCACTTCCCGATGCTTTCCCTGGCATCTCTCATCAACGGCAGCCTCAATGACGACGAAACTCTGCAGCTTCACTACTTATCGGAATAGATGCATCACCTCAGCTGCGCATCGCATTCTGACACCAGACTTCGTGTCACAAGCCCTGTCGATGGGATCCCTTTCATCGAAGTAGCAGGACCTCGCACCGCAACCTTGCCACATCTCGGAACCGATGCATCTTCACGATACATCTTCGACGCAGATCCACGCAACACTCCACAACCAGGATTTAAGGTACTCTGTTTAGCAGGACTAACTGGGTCCCTGTAGCCTGCCTGCACTCCTTGGCAGTCGGCCTGAACTTAGGACTTTGTCATAGTCTGCGCCACCACATATCCCCAATAGAGCTTTGTGCTTTATGGTGCTATTCCTCACTATAAATTTTAAGCTTCAATAGCTCCAGTTCTACTGATTAGATTTTTGTCATTTTGATCTTGTTTTATTTATTAAAGTCACTTCTATTTCTCTAACCTGGTGTGGGATCCTTTTTGTGTGGTGTTTTCACTGTTTTGCTGTTTGAAGTGTTGACCAAATGCTTTACACATTGCCTCTAAGTTAACCCTGACTACTCCATGCCAAGCTACCAGAGGGTGAGCAGAGCTTAATTTAGGGTTTGCCTGCCCCTAACTCTGACTAGGATTGTGGTTGCTACTTGACCAGAGCTCATACACCAATCAACCAGTACGTCTATTTCTAACAGTAAGATAACTCAAATGGTCAATGTGCCTGCTGCTGACATCTGTCTGTGAAAAGACGATAACAGGTTTGAATCTAGCAGGACCAATTAAGCGTTTACCTATGTTAGAGCTTTAGACTTTGTTGAAGTCTTTTAGCCATGTTGTAGAGCAGAGTGGCACAGAGTGGAGTGGTGCAGAGTGGCATGGAGTAGAGTGGCGCAGAGTCAAGTCGTGTGGAGTGGAGTGGCGTACACGAGTGGCATAGAGTAGAGTGATGTAGAGGGAGAAGAGTGGTGTAGAGTAGAATGGCATAGAGTAGAGTGGAGTGGTGTAGAGTAGAGTAGCATAGAGTGGAGTAGAATGGCATAGAGTGGAGTGGTGTAGAGTGTCATAGAATGGCACTGGGTGGAGTGAAGTTGCTTGGAGTCGCATAAACTAGTGTAGAGTAGAGTGGCTTAGATCAGATTGGTATAGAGTGGGGTGGCCTAGATTGGCCTAGAGTAGAATGGGGTGGTGTGGAGGAGAGTGGCTTGCAATAGAGTAGCATGGAGTAGAGAGGAGTGGGTTAGAGTGAGTGGCATAGAGTAGAGTGGAGTGGCATAGGGTGGAGTGGTGTAGAGTGGCATAGAGTGGTGTAGGGTAGAGTGGGGTAGAGTGGAGTGGCTTATAGTGGCATTGTAAGAAATGGAGTGGCATAGAGTGGCGTGGAGTAGTGTGGAGTGGTGTAAAGTGGCCTAGAGTACAGTGGTGTGAAGTGGAGTAGAGTGGCTTGTAGTAGACTAGCATAGAGTAGAGCGGAGTGGTGTAGAGTGGAGTGGCATAGAGTGGTGTAAAGTTGAGTGGTATAGATTGGCATCCAGTGGCATTGTGTGGAATAGAGTTACGCAGAGTAGCGTGGAGTAGAGTGGAGTGGCATACAGTGGCGTACAGTTACGTAGAGTAGAGTTGAGTGGAGTGGTGAGGCATGGAGTGGTGTGGAGTGGCGTAAAGTAGAGTGGCATGGCGTAAAGTGGAGTGGCATAGAGTGGTGTACAGAAGAGTGGTGTAGGGTAGAGTGGCATAGAGTGGCGTGGTGTAGAGTAGAGTGGGTGGAATAGAGTGCCGTAGAGTTCAGTGGGGCGTAAAGTGGAGTAGAGTGGAGTGGCATAGATTGAAGTGCCAAAGAGTTGAGTGGCGCAGAGTATAGTGGCATAGAGTGGAGTGGGGTGGTGTAGAGTGGCACAAAGTAGAGTGGAGTGGTTTAGAGTAGAGTAGAGTGGAGTGGCACAGAGTAGAGTGGCATAAAGTGACATAGAATTGAGGGAAGTGGAGTAGAGTAGAGTGGCATGGAGTAGAGTGGAGTGGCACAGAGTGGATGGGCATAGAGTAGAGTGGCACAGATTAGAGTATAGAAGTATAGAGTAGAATGCTTAGAGCAGAATGGCATATGGTGGCATAGAGGAAGGTGCCGTAAAGTGGAGTGGCATAGAGTGCCGTACAGTGGCATTGTGTGGAGTGTTGTGGCGTAGAGAAGAGTGGCATAGAGTAGAGTGGAGTGACGAAGAGTAGAGTGGCATAGAGTGGAGTGGTGTAGAGTAGCATCTACACTAATTACTCCTAACAGACCACCTTTTATCACTTACAAACATATAATCAGCCTTCCATCATTTGTCCAACCAACACTCTCCTCATCCCTCGACCATAATAACACTAACGCACAACAGATACACTGCACACCACCACACCACACAAACACTCTTACCTCTACTTCATTCCCTCCTACACACAACATACACACTACTCATAGACACATCACCACCCTCTCTACCCTACAACCTCCTCTCACAAACAATACTATACAAACAAATCCATTTCATGAAACAAATACACCAGCACCCCTTTTCACTACTCCTCAAAAACAAAACATATCACACACACCAGCACAACAAGATCTTCAAAGCGCAACACCTCATAATACTTACCATCACAAAATACAAACATACACCCTTTCAAACCACACAAAGGAACAAACTCCAATGCCAGGCTTTCTCTCTTCCACCACACCGAACACAGATACAGTAACACAGCAACTCTCTTCTAACCACCTCTCATCCATTGGACAATTTAGAACCTTACTACATGACCTACATGCTGCACCACCACCCTTGACTCATACACCTTCTGCCCTAAACACACGCAAACAATATAAGCAACGTGCCACACCTCACAACTTCGCTTCCCCATGTCTACTGCACAACAATGTTACACCACAAAAACAACATAGCACACCAACTCACTCTCAAACACCATCTCCACCACATACACACACAGACCCATCAAAATGCCTTCTTAGCATGCTATATGAGGAACATGATACAGAACAGCTACACAATTGCTATCCTAATACAGCTAATGCCAGCACAAAAAACAAACCTGCTACAAACCCACACAATACTGATCACTCTTCTACAAAACAAAGTCTCACTATCGCCAAAGGCCATTCTTTGAACTGTCTACTAATAAACGTTCAATCCCTCTCTAAAAACAAACATCACATCTACGACCTTCTCACAGATACAAAACCAGACATACTATTCGTAACTGAATCATGGTTGGAAGATGATATGGCTCCAGTCCTGCATGAAGCCGTTCCTCTAGGCTATCAAACGATCACCCAAAATCGTATAGGCAAAAAAGGAGGTGGTCTAGCTGTTGTGTTCAGGCAAACATTACATATCAAAAAAGTTGACTACATCTCCATAAAGAATTGTGAGGCTCTTCTAACAAAATGCAATCCTACACCGTCTTCCTCCTTTAACTTCCTGCTCCTTTACAGACCTCCACCTAGCAAGGCGACATTCCCAGATGCACTTCTAGACACAGTTTCAAACCTGATAACAATACACTCCAACCTATGTGTTCTGGGTGACCTCAACATTTGGTTTGACAAATCCAATATGACCCATCTAAAAACAATATTTCTCTGGCCTAGACGCACTGAACCTGCACCAGATTGTCCACAAACCCACACACATTGATGGGCATGTCCTAGATGTCATGTTTGCTAATACTGAACTAGTTACCTTTCAAACTATAACTCCAGTCACATGGTCAGACCAACACTTGCTTGCTTTCCAACAGAAAACAACACTAAGCGACTCACCTAAAACTACCTTACATCCATCCACCTATCGGCCGTGGAACAAACTCAATTTGGAACACTTAGAAACACAACTAACATCCAGTACAAATCTGGAAACAAATTCTGTTCAAAATCGATATGAACTGCTAATGGAAGCTTTTGGCATCCTGATACCACTCAAAACCACACAATAGAACAAAATAAAAAAAGCGCCTTGGAGAAACATAAAACAAACTCCAAATTAGACAAACTTCCCAACAGAAAATTAACAGATTATACAAGTCATCTATCAAAAAAGCTAAGAAAAGGTACTATTCAGACAGAATTCAAAATGCTAAATGTGCAAATAAAGAATTCTATAAAATACTCAATGAATTTCGCAAACCAAATTGCCTAGAAGGAACTCATCCTGTTACTCAAGATTTCACAGACAAACTGACAAATCATTACACGGACAAAGCAGACACATTGGACTCATACTTAAAATAGAAATAAAGCACCAGCACTAACCCTTGTACAAAACAACAATCCAAGAATACTCTAGCCGAGCCTCTCCGTTTCTTCCAACACATCTCACACAATGAATTTATGGACCTGGTCAAAGCAAGCAGGCCTGGCGGCAGCCCTTCTGACCCCTGTCCACCACAAACTTATAAGACAATTCTTTTAACAACCTCTGCTGCCGCTCCAGTAAGAAGAATCATTAACGATTCCTTAACTATCGGAGTATTTCCAGAAGAACTCAAAAAGTCACACATACGCCCTTTACTGAAGAAAACAAATTTGGCCCAGCTGAACCCTGACAACTACAGACCCATTACAAATGGACCTTTCCTGGGCAAACTCATAGAAAGAGCAGCGTTCGCCCAGATGTCACAATTCATTGAAGAGAATGACATACTTTCAGACTTTCTAACAGGATTCCGTCCGGGAAGAGGCACTGAATCTGTCCTCTTTGCCATCTGGGATGACCTGAAGAATACAGTACACCGCAACGGGGTTGCTGCGCCACTCCTCTTGGACCTTTCTAATGCCTTTGACACGATTGACCATGACACTCTGAAATAAAGACTCTATGAAGCCGGCATAGAGGGAACTGCTCTAGACTGGATTGCGTCCTACCTTCAGAACAGAACTAATGTCATCCATACCCCACCTTTCTCGTCCAAACCATACTCTACAAAAGCAGGGGTCCCTCAAGGCTCTATCATCTCGCCCTTGCTTTTCAACATCTACATGAAGTAATTACCGGAACTGATCAATCAGTTTCACTTCACATGCTTTAACTATGCAGATGACACGCAAATACTCCTTCAACTGGAATGCCCCAAAGACATCGGAAAATCCCCAATTTTCAGTTGTCTCAGAGCCGTGGACTAGTGGATGACTTGGAGCCATCTCAAGTTGAAAGATTCCAAAACGGAAATACTCACGTGTGGCGATTGGAAACATTATGACCCGCTTGCCGCCTGGCCTGATGAACTGGGATCACCGTCTAAAGTATCGAAGGAAGTAAGAAACCTTGGAATGACCATGGACTCCAAGCTGTCGATGAATGCCCAAGTGGAAAAACTAGCAAGATCAAGCTTTGTCACTATAAAAATGCAATGACCAATTTTCCCTCATTTGAGATTCCCACACAAAGTCCAAGCTACCATCTCCCTTGTTCTGTCCAAACTCGATTACGCCAATAGCCTCTACCACGGATCACCTTTAACGACCATGAAAAGACTACAACGGATTCAGAACTCGGCTGCCAGACTACTCTTGCATATCAAACCGCAA
This sequence comes from Triturus cristatus, assembly GCF_964204655.1. Classification (NCBI taxonomy): domain Eukaryota; kingdom Metazoa; phylum Chordata; class Amphibia; order Caudata; family Salamandridae; genus Triturus; species Triturus cristatus. Next base: position 1,805,358,738 of record NC_140589.1, read on the forward strand.
GACCACATCTCACCTGCCTTGAAGCCCTGCATTGGTTACCTGTTGCCAGAAGATCCACGTTCAAGCTACTTTGTATCCCCCACAAAGCAATACATGGAATGGGACCGCTCTCCATCAGGAACAAAATCACCAAACACATTCAACAAAGGAACCTCCTCTCTAAAGGGGCATCTCGCCTCAAAATCTCAAGATACAAGAAAAAACCCATGGGTGGCACATCCTTCTCTGTTCAAGCAGCCAAACTATGGAACTCTTTACCCCCCAACATAAGATCCACCGGCAAGCACCTTATTTTAAGAAAACTACTCAAGAATTGGCTGTTCCCCACATAAGCACCATACGCAAACAGAAATTTGCAGCATATCCCTCTGTATGTAAGCATTTATTTTCACTATAGATATGTACCTATCTTTGTGTATTGCTTTGTATAAACATGTAGAATAATTATGTGGTGTTAAAAAAAATCATCTTTGTTCTACATGTACTTGCTTCCATTGTGCATCTATGTACTTCCATGTACTTGGATCTGTGTGTCTGTTACTTTTCTCCTGAAAAAGCATATCCAATGCACTACCCTATTTCTCATCCTGTACCTCTATCAATATCTTTAATCTACATATACTTACCTCCTTTATGCATCTATATACTTTCAATGTACTTATGGATCTATATATTTATCACTTTCTTCTAATTTGGCATTTCCAATGTGCTACCCTATTTCTTAGCCTATACTTCTCTCAATTTATCTTCTAGCCCAACTTTCTGACTCATCTCAAACTTCGTTCTACTACTCTTTCCAATGCACTACCCTATCTGTCACCCTATACATCTATCAATATATGCTCTACATCCACTCTCTCATTTATCCCAAACCCCATACCACTACTATGATCCTCAAAATAATCCTTTCTAGACTCTCTCATACTCTACCCCTCCTTGCATCATCTGACACCTCTTTTACTATACCGATCCCCCAAAACAAACCTTTCTAAACTCTTCCCTCTGACTCTTCCCCTCCAAAAACCCTTTTTACTCATCCAAAAGCCTCCTCCTACTGCTATGACCTAAATAAAATTACATTTAAAAAAAAACCTTTACTCTTCTATCCCTCCACTATCCTTTTCAATCAAAATAACAGACTAACATGTTCACTTCTCAAATTCCATATTCCACTATACTAATTTACCACTAATCCTTTATGGGTTCCAGAGTAGCGTGCTACTCGCCAATAAAGCGTTTCAACATCCCATCAGGATTACAAGCGCTATATAAATGCAAAGCCTTTTCCCTTTTCTACCCCTCCCCAACCCTTCTCAATCCAAATAACTGACTAACATATCAGCCACTCAAATTAATTTCATGTTTCACCATACTAATTCAACACTAATCCTTATGGGTTCCAGAGTAGCATGCTACTTGCCAAAAAAGCGCTTCATAACCCCATCAGGGGTAGCAAGTGCTATATAAATAAAAACCTCTTTCCCTCTTCTATCCCGCCACCTACCCTTCTCTATCCAAATAACTGAATAACATATCTACCACTCAAATTACTTCAGATTTCACTATACTAATTTTCAACACTAATCCTTTATGGGTTCCGGAGTAGCATGCTACTCGCCAGAAAAGCGCTTCAACGCCCATCAGGGGTAACAGGTGCAATATGAATGCAAACCTTTCTTCCCCTTCTATCCCTCCGCTATCCTTTTCACTCCAAATAACGACTAAAATCCACCACTCAAATTACTCTCCTTTTTCACCATACGAATTCACCACTAATCCTTTATGGGTTTACTGAGTAGCGTGCTTCAACACCCCATTAGGGGTAACACGCGCTATATTAATACAAACCTTTTTTCCTCTTATATCCTTCCGAATCCAAATAACTGACTAATCTATCCACCACTTAAAAATGTACTTGCATGCTTCACTATACTAATTCAACTCTAGTCCTCTACGGGTCCCAGAGTAGCGTGCTACTCACCGAAAAAGCACTTCGACGCCTCATCAGGGGTAGTAAGCACTATACAAATGTAAATACAATACAATACAATAGAGAAGTGTAGCTTAGAGTAGTACAGTTGTGGGTGTAAGTAACTAAAGCGTCAATAGAGATGGCAGATAGGGAGAAAGCAACATAAATAGGAAGCCATATGCCCGTGTTAAAAGTAGGAAAGCACGTTGCATTCCTTAAATAATACTGAAACAAATAGTGTGTTGCAAAAAGACAAGGAAGAACAGATGTACTTGGTCCATGCGCCAAAGATGAGCTAACACAATAAAGGAAGGGAAACCTACAACAGCTAAGCTTTCGAAAGATGAGAATGGCAACGTAAACAACAAATAGTATGCCGTGAGCTGTTTGTAAGCCCAATGAATAGTAACCAGTACTTCTTTCAGCACCGCGTGTACTCTATGAGACCTAACAAACATTGGCAAAGTCCATAGGTCATGGATCTCAAAAATACTAAGTTGTTGATTTTGTTAATGCTTTCTTACAATCACATGTGTGTGTGACCCCCAGCAGGATAGGTAGAGGTGGAAGAAGCAAAGAGGGAGTGGGGTAAAGTTTAAAGGAGAAACCAGCACAAGGGGGAGAGAAAGAAAACACATTCACTCCCATGGAGAGCTTACAGAAAAAGAAGAAAGTAGTTCTCCTGAATGAAAACAAGGTCAGAAGTGGAACAATACAAGCTAACCAGTCAGAACACTGTAGGACCAATATGCTCCTTGGCGGGATATTTACATGAATAGGTGGGAAAGGCATCAAATCAGGACAGGGAAGGGAGACACACAACAAATCCATCAAATCAAATGCATGGGCCTGATGCAAAGTCCATTATATCCATATTGGAAACAATAGATCTGGCTCACAGCTTACTGTAGCTGAGACCGAATGAGTGGCTCCTCTCTGAACTTAGAATTTGACAGGGCTCATCCAGAATGTCTTTGCCCCATAGGATTTTCAGATGGTCTTCAGCCTATTCAAGACACCTGTGGTAACCTATGGGCAGTGTAACCTTAGGGAGAATGTCCCAGGTTTGAAAAGAGATTCGGATTATATTCCTATTGCTCCCTGCAGTGCAATTTCCCTCCAGTGAATTCTGCTTCAGAGTATTTAAGGATCTATTACAATGGACAGAGTTCTTGGCATTTAGAGATATGAAATATGCCTTTTGCAATTTTCAGAAGATTCATAATTCCCAAGAATTTCAATTGCTCACCCTATTTTACCTCTATGGTCATACACTTTGAAACATCGAGGTGAATTTAGGAACACTGCCGAAAGTTGTGATTAAAGAGGCATTTTTGAATTTTCTTGCTGAATAAAAACAATGAAGTTATTTTAATAAAAAATGGATACATATTAAAAATATAAAAAATTGGGTCATGAAGAATACAAAACCCTTAGCCATTTTAATGGGGGAAAAGACAAAAAAAGAGATTACATATAAAGGCCTGTTGTGGAAAAGAGCAGTGATGATGGCTCTGCCAAAAACTGTCAGGGTCTCCATCTACCCTCTGAAGGCCAAACTGCCCTATTTGAAGCATCTTCAACCAAAGATTTCCCGCCAGTGGAACCTCCACTGCCATGAGGTCTGCAAAAGATGTGGCTGCAACTCCACATAAGCAGTGTTGTATCAGCCACCCAATGTGGAGACACAAGTCTGCTGCCATGTCTATCCGCTTTAAGTCCATGAAAGTGTGGAAAACTTTCATCAAAAGGTGAGTATAGTGTATTTGCCATGCAGGAACTGGCCCTAGCATGTCAAGCGTATGTGAGTGGATGCTGACTATGTACCCCCACTTTGGGCAGCACTTACTAGAATAGCCTGCACTGAGGCCAAGCCAGTCACTGTTCTCATAGAAGCCAGATAGTCTGGGAAGGATTCACTGAACATCACTGGTCTGACCTACTAAGAAATAATACCTCTAGATGCATTTAGGAGCCACAGGGTGAAATGCTCCTACTCCTTACAGACCGCAATTGCTAAAAGCAAGCTGTGGTAATTTGTGTCCTGTAGTGATGAGACAAAATACACTTCAGATGTTTCTGAGACTTGTAATGTGCCCTCCTACAATGCCGGGGTCAATGCACTGGTCCTATAAGTGCCCATCAGCTGGGTCAGAATGCTGGGTAGTTGTTGGGTCAAGGTATCAGGTTTCCACAAGCCAGAAAAAGTCATACAATAAGCCAAATGACAATATCTTGAGCTGGAGAAATTACACACCAACAGTTGTAGGTGCCAATAGGATTTCCTCCCCCTTCATAATCAGTGGTTCAGGAGCACTCCGGTAGATCTCCCAGAGACCCAGCATGGCTTGAGATGGAAACGTCTTCTCATCATCAAGGACAAAGCGTCTGGGCTCCTCCATTACCGGGCACCGCTTTACAGACTTCCATTCACTTGTGTCCCAGGAGACAGACACCACAGGGCTCCAAGGTTTGCTAGTGAAGATCTGGAAACAGACTGAGTGATCCTGGAAGCAATCATGGTAACTCCTCAGCTGGTCATGAAATGTGGTGTTTCAAAGCTGTTCAAAGTGACAATGCAGTTAACATTAAACGTAGACACAAAGCTTCAACTGGTGTGTCTGTCAAGTCCCTTAAATACCCATGGGTACACTTTCCATATCTTCAGCACTCACACACTATTTACAACAGGGAGAGTATCTGGGACCATTGGGGGCAGGCTCTGTCAATGCTGTGACTGTCTGCATCCTTCTGAATGACACTGCTCCTAAGTGTTAACCGCAGAAAGGCTCCACAGGGTATTGTGGCACTATATTCTCCCCCTACTGAAATTATGTAATACACCAATATAAAATCAACTTTATGTGCCATTTTTAAACTATCAGAGAACCAACCTATTTACTTGAAGTGTACAACTCTCTATCTTTTCCCTCAGAGCACCAGTTTTACCACAAGTGGGCCATTCTGTCGGACCCTGATGACATCACGGCAGGCCTCAAAGGCTACCTGAAGTGCGACATCGCTGTGGTCGGCAAAGGAGACAACATTAAAACCCCCCACAAAGCCAACGAGACGGACGAGGACGATATAGAAGGGTAAGAGATTGGGAATTTAACAATACTTCCTAGCGCCTTGGCAACCATCCCAGGGCCGCTTTATAAACCATATACAACCCCGGCGAGCAGGCTGCGCATTGATATTAGAAGTTTACAAGGTAGTATGATCCTGAAAATGTTAGGGTCGCAGTCCTGCTATCACCACCTCTAGTTTCCAGACTTTTTGTAATCAGACTCTAAGTGTCATTTAATCCCGCGGATTCTCTGACAAAGGAATTACCAAGAATCCCAGGATAGAGAGGGCTTAATACCGCACCCCTACAATTAACAACACTGGGACCCAAGGTTATCCAATTAACGCTGATTCCTGTTTGAACCGTTAGAAGCCCCACCCTCAAACTCGAACCTGATGAGGCAGATACTGCCATTACCACTGCTTCTCTGAATTTTATAGCCTTGTAGATCGCTGCCGAGAGCTAAACCAGTTGTTAAAGGCCCTGAACGTTATGGACCCAAGCCACAGGCAAGGGCCTATGACGAGCCACAGCCAGGAGGGCTATAAGGCTATTAGAACATCTCACCCTCCAATGGTAGAATTTTCTAAATTAAAAAGGGAGAAACATGAAGACAGATGTTGGAATGTTGTAGCTCTGGCTTATAGCAGCCGTTATAAGCCCGGAGCCCCTCCGTTGTCTTCAATGGAGCTCTCATCATTCCAATGTTCGAATATGTTTTACCACCTTTGTCTAAACTAGCGCCTTCTCAACACCAATGAAATGATTCACTTACATCTGAAATGTGTGCAGCCGGCAGTGGCGCTGGAACATGTTTCAGAGTGGGGGTGCTGCCATCAACAGGGTCGGACTATTCATAGTGGGCACCGGGCATTTTCCCCGGTGGGCTAGAGGGGTGGGGGCCAGGTTTGTGCCCTGTGGGGGCCGGTTTTGTTACTGGAGGCCAGTTTTGCAGCAATGCTGCAATATCGGCTCCCTGTAACAAGAGCGGGCCCGGGGCCGCCGTCCTGCAGCAATCTGCCAGGGACTGGTTAATGTTCCCAATCCAGCCGTGGCGATCAATGTTACATCAGTGAACTCACAGGGATTGTGAAAAATCCAAGGACTAAATGTAGCAAATAAACCATGCCCATTTAGTAAGAGAGTGATAATGGGCCAAAGTGTGTGTGAGAGTCTTGAAATTTAGATTTCTGACGAAGTCAGTAAAGTTAGACTCAATAATGTATCATCCTCCAATAATGCTATAGCCTTATAGCCCACCGTAACAGGCTGTACCGGCCATTAAACGCCCGCTCCAGCGTGAAAGGTCCGAGCCGAAGGAAATGGCCTTTAACAAGGGAGCGGGACTTTAATGCCGGTATAGGCTAGCTATGGAGGGCTATAAAGCTATTAGAACATTCCACCCCCAGAGGACAGAATGTTCTAACCAACACAACAAAGGCCTCATGGAGCCCGAGAGGATTGAAATCCCCTCAGGCTCCGTGAGGTCTTTGTTCACAGCAGCAGCTGTGAAGAAAAACATTGGAATGTTGGCGCTCCGGGCTTCTCCTCGCTAATAGAATCCAGGAGCACTCCATTGTTTCTAATAGAGCTCCCAACATTTAGATGTTCTAATATGCTGTAGGGTAAGACCTGCTGGCCTCTGTCTCTCAGGACTCACCAATGATTCCCTGGCAAAGTTTATTCAATGGAAGCCGAGGTGGCCCTGGGCAATGATTAAACCATGGTCTAGAAAAATATATGAAAAAGACAAGGGTGGTGAATCTTGCTGTCTCTTCCTTGATCAACAATTCTCTGCAATGAGGGTTGTTCTCAGAGGTCTAAAACAATTGTAGTTTCACTTCAAAAAACACACCTTTAGATCCAGGCAAATTGGCCAACTTTTGCCTGATTTCAAATTTTCTTACCCAGTCAAAATATTGGGATTGGTCCTCACATCACAGCTTCCTTCCATTGCACAGTGTACTTGACCCGCTCCAGTGGATCTTCCCAAGGTAGAGGAACAGAGGTGGGTGTGCTCATATTTTGAATCACTCCATATTTTACCACATCTACCATGTCCAAAGGAACACCTTCAATCTTGGGTTTCCGCTTTCTTTACGATTACTTCCAACGCATTTCCATTGACCTGTTATTCGGTAGCGCATGAATGCTGAGATGTGGTGTCCAACAGGGTTCTTTACTAAGCTCTGCTCGTTTCCCCCTTTATGTGAGTCCTCTTTGAAATCATGCCCCATTGTTAGGGCCACAGCGCTCTTCCTATGTGAATGATCAATGTCCATGCACCATCGCTGTGTTAGTCTTGCAGTCCTGCCTTTCCTCACATTGAGCATTACCAGATATGAGATACTAGGTTTAGTTGCAAGGTACTCTATGGACCTCAGTCTGATCCCTCCCTGCCACAGGAACTTGGGATTTCAGATTAGAACACCTCTTTCATCCCAAATTTCAGGCACAATTTAAATTCTCTTTTCTGTAACTTAATGTATCTATGCGAGCTGCTAAACTCAAGGAACTTTGGGGTCACCGAAACCTCGGCGGCCCTCCTGCGCAAAGGAAAGACATAGACCTCCATACAAGTAGTTGCAGTGATTGAAGCAAGAACTAAACAGGGTACCGCATATGTGCTGTACGCAGCAAGGGGGTGCAGTTGGACTCACCTTCGCGGTTGCACCGGACTCTGTATCTGGTTTATCGAACCTTCAATGAGTAAGTGTGACTTACTCCTGGAAAAGCAAGGCTTTAGTTAAATGAAATGTTGTTGAATTGTGACCTGGAGCTCCAATCGTTGTTTGCCAGGGATTCTCAAGTTGCTCACACCCCACTGCACAGGTTAGGAAGCCGGTCTATAGATCTCTCACTGGGTCGAAGCATATCATAACATGGGTGGGCAAATCCAGCCCAGATGTATGTGTGTATGTAGGTGGTATTTGTATAAAGGCAAAGATATGGAAAGGAAGCTGGGTTCTGGGAGGGGAAGTAGTCTGTTCCCTTCATTCTTAGTAAGGTGATCCAATCATTAGCATGACTTCATCATTACTGACTTAATTTAGTTTAATGATTTTTTTTATTAGAAAGATTAGCTTATCACAAGCAACGACATTATTTTACACGTTAAATTAATACCTGTATCACTTTACATATGAAGCGAACTCAGGTGATTGAATCATTTGTACTTCCGGGTGAATGGTCCTGACTGCCGGCCTCTCTCCTCCCTGCAGTAACCTGCTCCTTCCAGAGGGGGTGCCCTCGGAGAGGCAGTGGGCGCGCTTCTACATTAAGATTTACCGCGCAGAGGGGCTGCCCCGGATGAACACCAGCATCATGGCCAACGTGAAGAAAGCCCTCATCGGGGAGAACAAGGACCTGGTCGACCCTTACGTGCAGGTGTCCTTCGCAGGACAGAGGGTGAGTGATGCAGGCGCCGGCACGTGAGCTGACATCCAGTTACCTGTCTGCCCCCCTCGTTGGAAAGGGGCAGTTAGACAACTCTGTTCCACACTGTGACCCTCTTTCGCTCTTTCTCTCCCTCGCGAGTTTGATTTCACTCTCTCTCAATTTCACACTTTCCATCTATCGCCCACTCTCTATTTTTTATCAAACTCATTCTTTTACTCTCACGCTATCTCTTTCTTCCTCCTTCACCAATCCGCATCACCCTTTCTTCATCTTTCCTTTTATTTTTGTTTTATATCTTTCTTTCTTTTTCCATCTCTCTCTTCCTGCTTTATGTTCTCTCCCATTTCACAATCACTCTCTCTCTCACTGTCACAGTCTTTCTCTCTTCTCTTTCTCTCATCCACACTATTTTTCTGTCTTGCTCTTTTTCTCTCTCTCACTAGCTGTCTCTTAGGTCCTCCCTCCACCCTTCATCCTCTTCCTTTCTTTTCTATTGTCTCTCTTTTCTCCATCTCTGTTGCTTGTTTGTTTTTGCAATATTTTCATCATATTCTCTCTCTCTCCTTTCGATGTTTGCCCTCTCTTTAATATTATTCTCTCCATCTGCCTTTTCTCTTTCATGCTTTCTCATTTTCTCTACTCACATTTCCTTTTTGCTCTTCCCTTCTTGCTAGCTCTATTGGTCTCCTTCCATTTCCTTCTCCCTGTCCTCTTGTGCTTTCTCTACTGCACTCTATATCTCTCGTGTTTTTCTAACCCTCATCTTCTCTCTTTGACTTTATCAAGCTGTCTCCTGTGTTTTTTCATGTTATCCTTCTTTCTCCCTCTCTTTTGTCTCTTCCTCTTAAACTAAGCCTATCACCTTTACTCATACTACTGGCAACCACTGTGAAGTGCGGCTGCTACTGAGCTGTAAAGTGCCTCCACTTACTACTGACTTAAACTACGTTCAGGCTTGCAGGAGATGGGTCTGATTTAGATCTTGGTGGATTGGTTACTGCGTAACAAGGGTGACAAATATCCTGTCCGTCGAAATATAAATCCCATTAAAAATCAGGCCCTATGTAGGTCCAGATCAACCAAAGGGGAGAGAGGCGCACCGCAAATTAAGAATTTAACAGCATTTCTGATGTAAAAGCCTCTAGGAGATTTGGGCCTTGCAGGAGAGAGGTCTTTACAGTCCTACTGAATCACTGCAATAGAATTAGTCCAAATTATCCTGCTCATCTGCATATGTTAACTGTGAAACTGGTTGATCAGCTGCAAGCCCATCAAGCAATCACTGCTAAGTCGCAAATACGTTGGGACCAGAGACTTCCCAATGGCTCACAATGCGCCTGGTTGACAAAAAAATATGGACATTTAGAAATTAACAAAGTCTTGCCAGAGTATGATAGGCAACTTCAACAGTCACAGGTTTGCAGACCTACTCCTGGAAAAGGCTTTGTCTACTTGTACTAAAGTTTATTCAGCGGAACTCCTGCACATGCAATTTTACATACAAAACAACATTTAACGAATAAAAAAATGTTTTCCACAGGGAATATATTTTTCCTGTGGAAAAACCATTCATCTACATACCCATCATTATATTGGGCATTTTGGCATCCCATTCAGTGGCGCTGAGCTCTAGGTGGCCCCCTCAGAAAAAGTGGTATGCCAGGCCAGTATCTCATAGAAACTCATTGCCCACCCCCGTGGAAGTGATGAGGAGTCCTTGAGTCTCCAGTATCACATAGATACTCATAGCCCCCGTAGAAGGGATGAGTAGTCCTTGAGTCTCCAGAATCTCATAGACACTCGTAGTGCCCCCCATGGAAGTGATGAGGAGTCTTTGAGTCTCCAGTATCTCATATACACTCGTAGTGCCCCCCCGTGGAAGTGATGAGGAGTCCTTGAGTCTCCAGTATCACATAGACACTCATAGCCGCCGTAGAAGTGATGAGGAGTCCTTGAGGATCCAGTATCTCATATACACTTGTAGCGCCCCCCGTGGAAGTGATGAGGAGTCCTTGGGTCTCCAGTATCTCATATACGCTCCTAGCGCCCCCGTGGGAGTGATGAGGAGTCCTTGAGTTTCCAATATCACTTAGACACTCATAGCCCCCAGTGGAAGTGATGAGGAGTCCTTGAGTCTCCAGTATCTCATAGACACTTGTAGCGTGCCCTGTGGAAGTGATGAGGAGTTCTTGAGTCTCCAGTATCTCATATACGCTCCTAGCGCCCCCGTGGGAGTGATGAGGAGTCCTTGAGTCTCCAGTATCTCATATACACTCGTAGCGCCCCCCGTGGAAGTGATGAGGAGTCCTTGAGTCTCCAGTATCACATAGACACTCATAGCCGCCGTAGAAGTGATGAGGAGTCCTTGAGGATCCAGTATCTCATATACACTTGTAGCGCCCCCTGTGGAAGTGATGAGGAGTCCTTGAGTCTCCAGTATCTCATATACACTCGTAGCGCACCCCGGTGAAGTGATGAGGAGTCCGTGAGTCTCCAGAATTACATAGGCACTCATACCCCTCATAGAAGTGATGAGGAGTTCTTGAGTTTCTAGTATCTCATATACACTCGTAGCGCCCCCGTGGAAGTGATGAGGAGTCCTTGAGTCTCCGGTATCACATAGACACTCTTGGCCCCCGTAGAAGTGATGAGGAGTCCTTGAGTCTCCAATATAACTTAGACACTCGTAGCCCCCCGTGGAAGTGATGAGGAGTCCTTGAGTCTCCAGTATCTCATAGACACTTGTAGCGCCCCCCGTGGAAGTGATGAGAAGTCTTTGAGTCTCCAGTATCTCATATACACTCATAGCGCCCCCTTGGGAGAGATGAGGAGTCCTTGAGTTTCCAATATCACTTAGACACTCATAGCCCCCGTGGAAGTGATGAGGAGTCCTTGAGTCTCCAGTATCTCATAGACACTTGTATCGTGCCCTGTGGAAGTGATGAGGAGTTCTTGAGTCTCCAATATCTCATATACACTCCTAGCGCCCCAATGGGATTGATGAGGCGTCCTTGAGTCTCCAGTATCTCATATACACTCATAGCCCCCCCCCCGTGGAAGTGATGAGAAGTCCCTGATGCTCCAGTATTTCATAGACACGCATTGCCCCCCCGTGGAAGTGATAAGGAGTCCCTGAGGCTCCGGTATCTCAAAAACACTCATAGCCCCCGTGGAAGTGATGAGGAGTCCCGGAGGCTCCGGTACCTCATAGACACTCATGGCCCCCCGTGGAAGTGATGAGGAGTCCTTGAGTCTCCAGTATCTCATAGACACTTGTAGTGCGCCCCGTGGAAGTAATGAGGAGTCCTTGAGTCTCCAGTATCTCATATACACTCATAGCCCCAACCCCCATAGAAGTGATGACGAATCCCTGAGACTCCCGTATCTCATGGACACACATAGCCCCCTGTAGAAGTGATGAGGAGTTCCTGAGATTTTGGTATCTCATAGCCCCCCGTGGAAGTGATGATGAATCCCTGAGAATCTGGTATCTCATAGACACTCATAACCCCCCCCCTCACCCCCAGTGGACTTGATGAGGAGTTCCTGAGAATCTGGTATGTCATAGACTCTCATAGACTTTAGGTTAAATGGAGGGGCATCTGAAGGTTTCAGCCCCCTGGACCTCCGCAGGGTTCTGTGGTATGGCCCTGGTCACAGGGCTCCATCACCCAGCACCATTAGTTGTGTTCCCCCGTCCACCCCAAATTTGTAAAATCAAAGAGGCTCTATGAGGTGGTCGGTAAAATTGCAATATGTGGTAAAATCATCAGAAAACAGTCATCTCTGTGATTCGTAAGCTTTGCTGGAGAGCCTATGCTCCTCCTTAATGACGTATAGCACAAAGAATAAAGCTTTCCTATCTAACCCCCTCAACATGTCCCTGTGAGAGGCTTTCTTGTCGCTGGCACTGATCTGTCTGCCTCTTGCCCATGACAGGGGAAAACATCAGTGCAGAAGAGCAGCTACGAACCCATGTGGAACGAGCAGATCATCTTCACAGAGATGTTCCCGCCCCTGTGCAAGCGCATGAAGATCCAGATTCGAGACTCCGACAAGGTGAACGACGTGGCCATCGGCACTCACTTCATTGACCTGCGGAAGATCTCCAATGAGGGAGACAAAGGTAGGTGCCGAAACATGGGAAATACTGCGTCGACCTACCTCAGTACTTAGGGCAGCACTGCTATTTATTTCTTGCCCTTCTGTACTACATTAATGAAATACATAACATACAAAATGCACAATTTTTTAAAAAAAATATTAGGGTTTGCTTAGTGACAAATTAAAAAATATATATTAAAAAAATTAATATGTATAAATTAAAGTAATACATTTACATTCTTTTTTTATATATTAATAAATATGTAATGTAATTAGTTTATGTGCTGTAACGTTTTACGTTATTACTTCCATGATAATACTAATAAATGTTTCAATCATTTTACATTTAAATTCAATTAGTTTATGTGCTGTAACGTTTTACGTTATTACATTTAAATATGTACATTAACAATGGGCAAAGATGCATGATTGGTAACAGTGTGGCCTGTAAAAATGGCGAGAGTTTTAATTTAGTACAGAATAATTGAGAAGGAGTCAAAGTACTCACTGATAGAAGCTCAGTCTAAAGGCTGATTATTTGACCTGTGACAAAGTTTGAGGCTGCTCCTGGCAGCCCTGTTCATGGGCGCCTTAGAGCCAGATCAGCCTCAACCCAGAATGGTTTGTCCATAAGGGTGGTACAGTGATACTTTTGTATTTTTCTGCAGTTTATTTTAATTGGAGCTTTTAATTTTCATGCAACCTCTTTGTGTTTGTGATGACTGGTATATATAAAGAGTATACAAAATAATAGCACAAATATTTGTATCAATAATCATGGTAGTAATAATAATAGTGATAATCGTAATCACAATTACAATCAAAATAATAAGGTATCGATAATCATATTCATTCAAATAAAACTAATGCTGCTGCTAGTACTGCCATGTCTACTATGACTAATAATAACAATAATACTCAAAAAGATACCAAATACCAAAAAGATATTATTAATACCAACAATACTAATCATAAAATGTAAACATTGCTACTACTATTACTATGAACAATAATACCAACAATAAGACTAACATTACTAATGCTGATGATAATAATAACAAATCATAGTATCAATCATTGTGGTAATAACAATGATGATAACAATAGTAATCACAATGATAATAAAATAAGAATCTATTAATAATCATACAAGCTAAACCAATGTTGATGCTAGTGCTACTACGTCTACTATGACTAATAATAACAACAATAATGCTAATAATAATAATTACTTCTACTGCTTCCAATAATAAGTACAATATAAAGAATACCAATAATAATACAAATGTAAACAATGATACTACTACTAAGATAACTATGAACAATAATAACAACAATAACACTAACATTGCTACTCCTCCTACTAATAATAACAACAATTATTTAAACAATGCTGCTGCTTCTGCTACCTTTATAACTAAATGAATAAGAACAACTATGTAGTAATCCAGACAGCTCCAAATATGTTCTTGAAGTAATTTTATTGGAGATCAATTACATGCAGCAACCTTCAGCAATACAATTCAATTACTGGTTATTTCCTGGAATCTTAGCTGTGATGCAATTCCACCGCATCACAGTTACATCACACAATTCCAGCTATTACCACAAACTACTACTATTACTACTACTAATAACAAGAATAATATGAATAATAAGAATAAAAATAAAAAACATATACAAATGAATAACTCCTTTTCTAACCAAATGTCTTTCATCGCTCATGAAAGGGTCGATCATACAACCACTTATTCTTATTTTGTACTCAGGTTTTTTGCCCACGCTGGGCCCCGCTTGGGTGAACATGTACGGCTCAACTCGTAACTACACCTTGATGGACGAGCACCAGGACCTGAACGACGGACTCGGTGAGGGGGTTTCGTTCCGAGCCCGGTTACTGCTCAGCCTGGCAGTAGAGATTTTGGACATCGGCTCCCCAGATCTAACCAGCTCAACAGAAGTACAAGTGGAACTAACTCCGCCCATCACTGACGTGAGTATCCCCATTACGCACCTGCCATGGCCATCTGCCAGCAGACTGCACACAGCGTTGTCTCCATTAAGCTGCGGATATCACATTATTAGTGTGCTCTACAATAACAGTCTTATCTAGATCTTACCACGAAAGCACCTGCATGTAACACTCACATTAATCTAAGACTTTAGAAAACATTTCACCACTACCAAAATAAACCCAAATGTCAGATAGAGGGCATTTTTTTACCTATTCACCTGTCTATAAAAGCAATATAGTTTATAATCAAATAGAGAAAATATTACAGTGCTTTCTTTAGATATTGTATCTGATGCGAAATATGTTGATGCGTTTGCAAAGATGACAGATCCTATGCGGCATTGCTCCTGCTCTCCATTTTTTAATGTAGGCAAACAAACCCAAAGCACTTCCTGTGGAACAGAATGGAACGTCCTTTTGAGTCCTCTTTGATGTGCCCCACTTCATTGCCAGTATTCCATCCCAACATCCGCACTCTCTGCTGTCGTGTCCCTCCTATTGCGTGCCACACAGCTCACTTTCACTGCATCACGATTGTACTACTGCATATCGAGGCTAAGAATATTGAGTTACAATGATATTGTGGACAAAATCTCGAAGACCAAAATATCAGAAGGGAAGTGCATATAGAAGAAGTATAGATGGACTATCCCTAACTCCACATCTACATACCTTGAAGATATCTACCATCAAGGTACATGTATATGGAGCTAGGAACAGCTCCAATACTTTTGGATTTGATATTTTGTCCTCGATGTTTGCATCCTTCAATATTCTCGCTTCGATATACAGGGAGCATTCCCTTAATCACTTTCGCTCCCTGTCTCAGCATTACCCTACTTGGTATTTGGGGAGATAGAAACATCCTAACTCCCCTTCCATGTCTGTCTGTTCAAGTCATAAAGAAGTCATGTGCTTCGGTGGTGCCACTTCAGGAGTAGTGAGTGGTCCCGTGCCCGGCAATAGTTTAAAAGAAAGGTAAGATATTTGTGATCCAAGGTTATAAATTACACTAGTGTAAGTCCAACCGTGCCTTACAAATATTGACTCTCTGATAGGACACACACTGTCAGTGGTGGAAGAATGTAAAGGCATCAGCAAAGGAAGCATTTTCCCATCCAGGATATACCATCTGAGTGTAACAATCCTAAGCGTAATTTAAAAAACACAGGGAAAAGCAGAACTGAGGAATTTAAAATGATTAGAACAGGCGGGGCTCTGTAGAGCGGGCAGAATAGGGACAGAGGCTTTATTTCCTACAACACAATGTAAGCTCCTCTCTTTCAAATTCCTGTTAAACTTGAGACAATCTACAAGAAAAATCTGAATTGGCCTCATCTTCTTTATTAAATATTTTATATTTAAAGTTGCTTAAGCAGCCCTTCAAGGTGTTGAACTCTACAGCCCTGATTCTCAACTGTAAACTTACACTATATGGTAATTTTATTCATGTTTGGTATTCAGAACAACTTGATGAGTTACACAACTCCACACTCCTTATTCTTATGTTTCCACACACAGAACGCCGCACATATAAGTATAGAGAGTGCAGAGTAAAAAGACGCCACACATACTTTTTGAATTGCATTTTGTAGTACGCTATTTAACTGCGACACGTACTACAAAGTCCAGTTTGAGAATCAGACCCCACATATTTGTTACTTTCCTTTCCTCGCACAAAGTGTTCATGATTATTACAGATTTTGTTTATAGCGGGATAGTTTACACATTGCTTACCCTCTTGGCTAATAGCTCTGATCCACAGAAGAATGCAATAATCACCATGGCTGAAGAGGGGTGAAACCCTGAAACCGGTCCTAGGATGCTTGTTTCCGGTCCAGGGAGGACCTGGCTTGGCAGTTCGGTCTGGACTGTTCCCATGGGGCACAGGGTCAAGACTGATTTGCATATGGCTGGGTCCGAACTGGGGTGGCGTAGTGGGCAAAAGAACAATGGATTTAACCCAGATCTTTTGAATGGGGGAGAATGTTTGCATTGCCAGCATTCCGTCCATCATTTGTTGCTGTAACAACTTAAGAATGGAGCACTGGTGCTGCGGCACTGGTTGTCTGTCCCTGGTTGGGATTAATGTGACCTTGGCACCAACTGACCATGCCTTAGTGGTCCCTGCTGCCCAACAAAAAGAATCCTGCAAAACCTGTGATGCCCCCCCGCGGAGTACCCCAGTGACCTGCCATAGTGGTTAGCCAGGCATTGACTCAGTGTGACAATGAACTACGCTGCTTCGAAGAACAAAGCTGCTACCTCAATGAACTCTGTGCTGCAGGACTGACTGGCTTCCCTGGCACTAGAGATCTGCATGCCGGATCAGGCTTGGCCACCTTGGAGCTGTTAAGCTGCCGCCGAAGCCCTGCACACATAAGGGGGCCTGCAACATCACCTCATCCTAGGGAGGCCCAGCAGGCCTTCCACTGAGACTCACCAGATGAGAGGAAGTGGGCCTATAACAGCTATGAAGCCTGTCTACGACTGACAGTGCCAGGAGCTCAGAAGAGGGTCGCCCCCGTTGCTGTTTACAGGACTCTGTAGTGCAACCCGCGCTCTCATGACCTAAACGTTTCTGCTGGATGACAGGACTGTGGCCCTGCACATCTCTGCTGAGCCAGAATGTGAGCAGAGGGCCCTGCGCAGCCCGCTGCCGCCCAAAGGGATGGGTGACTTTTTGGCTGTCGCAGAAAGGAAGCGCAGCACCTACACTAGGTACTACACCACCAGGCGCTTGAATGTAAAGAGGGGAAGGGGGAACAAAGCTGATGCATATTGGTCGCACACACGTACATCGGGTACATCGGGTACATTCTGATGTAATATCGTGCCTTATTGTAGGGAAAAGTACTTTTCCGTTCTCAAGAGAAGCTCTGGGCTGAACAATCATGTGCGTTGCTGAGTTCTGAGGTCGCTTTACCCCCACGCTAACCTCTATGGGAAGCCTTTGACTGCCCCCCATCACTACCACTGAGACTCAAGTGCTGAAACGGTTGCCTTTCCCTAGTTTTGCAGAGCCATAGAAGCACGCCCCTTGGACAGTACACACAAAGGTCCCCAGCCCCCACATCTGTGGCCAGTAGCCCCTGCCAGTCCTGTGGCCCCCAAACAGGATCTGACAAAATCTCTAGGTTGGGACTTCAAAATATACATTTTATGGGGAGAACAGTGGCTACTTTTACCACCGATCTCTTTACAGTAACTTTAAATTCTGCCACAATTGCGCAGGTTTTCCGTTGCATGATCCCCATCTGCAAACCATTCCTGGGTCACACCAGCCCAAACTGCCCGAACCAGGCAGGGGAAGCTCTAGTTCATCGGTAGTGCAAGCCCTGCAGGGACTTCTTATTCTACGCTCCCTCATCTCAGATAAAAACAGGAGGATGCTGGGATACCAACCCCTCTTCATGGCTGCCATTTTGGATGGGAGAGGCTAGAATTCCAGCATACTAGTCTTTCTCTTTTCTCATTAAGTTTCGGATACGCCTCCTAAGTAATGACTAGGACAAGCACAAGAGATGAAAAGTAATGTACGGAGCACAGAGATTTACCACTGCCCAAGGTGATAGCGCCTGTGGTGGAAAGGAGCACAGAACAGACCACACCTCAAACAGCAAAATAACAAACTTGGTGAATTTATCCTCTGCATCCATTACACCACATTCCTTGCTCTGAATTCTACATTCTTCTCAAACCTCTGCTGATATCCTTCACAAAAGTTCAGTGTGGTGTGGAGTCTTTGCACCAAACTCTCAATGATGTGCTATGCATTGCAAAAGTAAACTGTCTGGCTAACTAACCATCTGCACACCATTGATCTAATTGTTTCTTAAGTCACGGACAGCCTGAGAAGTAATAGGAAGAATTTTCAATAAATGTTTGAGTTGTCTCATAGTGCAAATTTGTAAATGAATAACTCTTATGTAAAGCACACGTTTCTAATATTAGTTTGGGAGGAAATATAATGTTGTATACCACAAGAAATCTACAAGGACAGTGCACGTGAAAACTGACATACCAAATGGACCAGATGTGGTTTTATGTCCTCGATATCTACGTTTCTCTTCTAATTATCACTGTATTTCCTTAGAACTGCACTGGCAAGATGGAAGAGTTCTTCCTCTTCGGAGCCTTCTTGGAGGCCACCATGATTGACCGAAGAATCGGCGACAAACCAATCAGCTTTGAGGTCACAATAGGTTTGTATTGGTCATCAGTAATGTATGACACTGGGTTGTGGAAGGGTGGAGGCTCCAAGACTGGTGTGCCCAGGATATTCTGGAATGCTGTTCGAACAATGTCATTCCCCTGGTCTTTTCACCTGTTTTACCTCAATGGCACCAGTTAAAGAGTCTGTGCTGTGTCCAAAATAGACATGTGAACAGCTGTCTCGTCGTCATGCAGACACCCGATGATTGCAAGAATAAGGTTGTGATGCCAAACAAAGCGGTCTGTGTAGTTTGTAGTGATACATTCATAGCATCGGGCGGCGATCCTCTGAAAAATCAAATAGGCCAATACAAGCGTGGATCAGAGGGGACTTTATCTCCCAGGCTCCACTCTTTTGCAAGGAGCCAAGCTCCTGTTTCAAAATGTATTGATAGATTTTTAAACCAAGCCTGCCCTTTGAGGTAACATGGAAATGCCGCTAGATGGCGCCACCTGCTGCATAAAAACTAGGAATACCTGTTCTATTTCTGTGGTGAACATTTATCTTATACCTTGAGTCGGCTGCTCGTGCCACCTGCCATAAACAGGAGAGGTGGGGTCTCACGTAGTTTTATACCTGGGGCAGCGGCGTCCCCCCCATTAGGGCAGAGGAGCGTCGTCCCCCCTGCTGCCAGTGCAGGAAAGGTGAAAAATAAAATGGTAATAGAATGTATGATCGTTTTATTTTTCACCGCTCCCAGCCCTTGCAGTTTGGGGGCGGGGCATTGCTGCTGACTGACAGTAGGGGAGTGGTGCTCACTCCACCAAATTACACTGCGCATGTCTCTTTGGCCGGCTATCTTGCGACGGCCAGCCTGACATGCGCAGTGTAAACCTCCCCACCGAGCTGTCTTAGGCAGCCCGGTGGAGGTCAGGCACAAGTCCCCTGTGCCTGCTGGAGCGTCGAGGCAGCCTGCTCCAGCCAATCCTGACGCTGCTCTCATGCTGCTCATCTGGGGGTTGGCTGAGGCTGCATGAGGTGCCGTAGCTTCAAGAAGAAACAAGAAAACACGGAGGAGGAAGTGTGTTAAAGTACATTTTTTTATTATCTTTTTTCCCCACTGACAGGCTTTGTGAGTAACTCGCGTTGCCTTGAGCCTGAACTCCAGAGCTCTCGGTCGCGGCCCGTGAGCCATGATTGAAAGCATTTAAGCCTCAAGGCACTGTGCTTCATTGCAATGCCTGCCACTGGGCACGGCTCTCCGTCCACTCTAGGAAACATCCAGCCTGCTTCCCCTGACGCCCCGATGTACCTTTTCCGTTTTTAAGGTTTATAAGATGCCCGTGTTCAAAGCTGCACTCCCTCGCCTCGAATCGTGACTGTTGCACATAGAACCCAGTGTAACTGTGTGCTTTTATGTTCCTTATTACTGCATCGATACTGGCCCCTTCGCAAGGAAACACACAGCAAGCTTTGGACTGGGTAATTGTTGGCCAAGTTCATAACAGTATGAAAGAGTAAAGGGAGCACACGATGTCTATGCTGACCATAATTATACCCTTTTTAAAGTAAAAATGTGCGTATATTTATGGAATCTTACGAGAAGCATATAGACATAAAACTAGGTGCATTCAGAGACACATTGACATGCACACCGATGCGCATCCCTCAATTATACATGCACAAGCACATGCAAACACATGAATAAGCATATGCAAAAAAAATATGCACTGCCACATAATACTCACAAATAACACACATAAAAGCACAAGAAAACATGTCCATACACCCTCTAAAATAGAAACACGTCAAACACACACAATACTCACAA
This sequence comes from Triturus cristatus, assembly GCF_964204655.1. Taxonomy (NCBI): domain Eukaryota; kingdom Metazoa; phylum Chordata; class Amphibia; order Caudata; family Salamandridae; genus Triturus; species Triturus cristatus. Next base: position 1,805,379,284 of record NC_140589.1, read on the forward strand.
TTACACACATGCACACATCTGTTAATATGTGATCCCCTGGTTAAATGGGTGCCATGTCTCTTTTTAGGTCTCACATAGGCAGTGCATGCGCTGCCTCTACGAGGCATCAAGTAATCAGTATGTTGGGGTGAAGCTCCACCTATTGGCTGTCATTTCTGTTGCTGCTTCCCATTAGTTTAACTTAGTCATTGCTCTTGTTAGCTGTTTTTTAATTGGCTGTTGATGCGATACTTACTTCCGTTTAGACCGGAAGCAGCAGCGCCTAACTACTGTGTTGGTTCGCGCTAGAAGCGCAATTATACATGGTCCGCTTTTCGGTGTGCACTATATTCTTTTAGGCGGCCACGCGTGCTTTCACTTTTGATGCTGGTAGGATACTTGCGACTTCTCGCAGAGCACCGTGCCAGGCTCTCTCGCAGCTACCGTTTCCCACCCACCCCCCTAATTTTGTGGAGTTTCCATCTTCTCGTGCATCCAGTGACAGAACTTACCACTGAAATCGAGTATGTTTCCTCGCGGGTGCGAGCTCGCACTGAAAACAGTCTACCCCCCCCTTTCTGGAGAATTCACTTTCCAAGGTTTCGCCTGAGCCCGGATGGACGTCGCAACCCCTCATTTCTCACAATAACCTAAAAGAGGCGCGTAAGTCACGCCTTTCTTGAGAAACCCCTTCTGTGGAGATCTGCGTGTGATTATTTTCGAGAAGTGTGGGAAAGTAACATTTGGCAAGTAAATATGACGGAAAGTTCACAGGTAATCATTACCTGTTAACTTGCCGCCATATTGACCAAATTGGGCTTTTTTGTCAGAACGTCCCGCATTACCGGGTAATGCGGGACGTTCTGACAAAAAAATCCGAGTTTGGTGATTGCTTGTGCCACATCCTCTTTACATCACCTATAGGAAAGTACAGCAATAGACTTTAGCGGAGGGGGTGCTTTACGGAGAAAGGGACACTTTATAAATTCCATTCCATCACCATCGCAATGCAAGCACGGCATAGCACCGACCGCACCGTATTCTCTTGGGTACCCCAGCACCAGTGTAAAGCAGCACTCACCAGCACGCGTTGCAGGAAGCCTATCATTGTCTCCAGTATCCCGAGGCCGCCCTCCAGCTGGGCACGCGGTGGGTCGAGGGGCGCCCCCTTCACCCCGAGCGAGGCTCTGCAGCCGGATCCCGGCAGCTTGCCTCCCGCATTACCAGGTAATGCGGGACGTTCTGACAAAAAAAGCCGAGTTTGGTGATTGCTGGTGCCACATCCTCTTTAAGTCACCTATAGGAAAGTACAGCAATAGACTTTAGCGGAAGGGGTGCTTTACGGAGGAAGGGACACTTTATAAATTCCATTCCAGCACCATCGCAATGCAAGCACGGCATAGCGCCGAGCGCACCGTGTTCTCTTGAGTACCCCAGCACCAGTGTAAAGCAGCACTCACCAGCACGCATTGCAGGAAGCCTATTATGGTCTCAAGTATCCCGAGGCCTCCCTCCAGCTGGGCACGCGGTGGGTCAAGGGGTGCCCCTTCACACCGAGCGAGGCTCCGCAGCCGGCTCCCGGCAGTTTGCCTCCCGCATGGCTCCAGACACATGTGCTTGCTGCACCTGCCGTTAATGTTTCTCTAAGGTGAGACATTGTTGAAGCCACGCTGTCACCGCAGGAGTTAAAAGGGCTGGGTCAGCCGGCGAGAAACAGGTTGTGCAGGATGTACGTTTTAGGATTACAGAGCAGGCAAAAAAGAAAAAAACCACAGAACACGCTGCCATCGAGCCGGCACCTGGATCAAAGTCAAGGCCTGTCTGTGAAGTCGTCACGAGTGCTTTAATTTAACCAGATACCTCCAAACTTCTCAGACATGTGGCCCTGTGTCCTCTCAGCAGGACTAGGCTAGGCCCAAATCACGAGACCCAGATGTAAGCAGCATAAAAGCTTGCGTCGAGGACCACACTATTAGTTGGTTGGGCGTGCTGGAAATGCATAAAACAATATTGTGTGCAGTAGCGCCCTCAGTGTTCTTTGCAATTTAATATTGATGAGGTAAGTGCAATAATAAATGCTTGTTTTTTTAATATGAAACTATGATGCTGTTTCAAAGCGATATAATTACCCAAATTAATGGTACTCAATATACTGATTTCGGAAGGAAGGGAGGCAAAGGTGGGATTGGCGAGCATTCTAACTCGATATCTGCACAGACGCTAATGACTAGCAGTTAACTCGCCGAGGCACCTCCCTTCTTAGGCCTGGGTCACCTGTGGGGGTGAGGTATTTATTGCACCTGGGAAAGTACGACACTTCGTGGTTCAGCGTTTATCAGGTGTGGAGAATTCTGAGGTGTTCTCGTGAAAATGAAGAATTACGTGTGGAATTCAGTGAGACCCAGGACACCCTTTCTTGGGTATTTTCACGCTCTATAAATGTCACTTCTTCCATCACATTGGAACTCGCTGTAATCTTTGACCTGAAACATTTGACAGGTTTCACCCGGCAAAAGTCACCAGATGGAAATGACTGCAGTGTTCACCACCACACACATTATAACTGCAATCCCTGTGCAAAAAGAGGTTGGAGGAGGGATCCGAGTTTAGCAGCTCACTCGGAATGTGGCCCTTACTCGCGTGCAAACATTGAAACATGGTGAATGTCGTGTTACATAAAAGATGTCCTACAGGTTCTGGTCTTGTCACACCTGGGAATATTTTACTTTGTGACATTGCTGGATGGGCCCTGTCAAGGAACTAGTTGGAATTCATCAACCATGGTCAGGGTGTGAGACTGATCCCAACCCAGCACTGACAACCCCTAGAAAAGTGCTCCTGATGCTGCCCATTTCCAGCTGTAGGGTGACTTCCTTCTCCTACATCCTTCATAAAGTGTGGGACGACTGCCGCTGCACATCAGAGCCTCCTCGTCACTCCTGGAATTCTACAGCAAGCTGTCGAGTGGTCCCACTAGGCACCTGGTGTGACTACACTCACACCTGCTCAGCGCTAGGATACCCCCCCTTGGTGATAGTGTTATGTTATAACATTTGTAGAGGGCATGGCTGCCTCAGCAACAGGGCGTCCCAGCGCTAGTCTCGACAGAGAGCCAACTGTAGGGAGAGATAGGATGACAGCGCCAGCAGAGCGCCAGATAAACTGAATGTTACCGTCGCACACAGCGTGACCACTTCAGATCAATGCCTCTTGCCTTTGTGGAACAGAAATCATAGCATCTAGTAAGGAGCCGTGCATGAAAGAAATCCATTCAGGCATGCTTTGGTTACCATGGTGGCTGCTCTGACACAGCCTGGCACCACCAGTATTATCTTTTGAAATGTAATACTTTCCCTTTACTCAGTTACTTGTGGAAAACTCCAGCATGGGCAGAAACCAGCACCAAAGTACTCATGACCAGTATTCAGGCGAGGACAAGCATTTGCAATGCAATAGGTCTCGCATTTGCGATAGTTTAAGCTATTGGCATCGTAAATGAGAATACCCTTTATTTATCTGTTTTCAAAACCAATACATAAATAAAAGGTATTGTTATTTACAATGCCAATAACTCTATCTTTATAATGTGAGACCTATTGCATTGCAAATGCTTCTTTTTATTGCTATCGGCATTTTGGTTCCCAATTGGAAATTCTCGAGTTTACTATTGTGTAAACTGCAGACTGTGACACTTTTTGCCTCCATTGTTGATGCGCGGATCTTTTGCGAATAATTAAGGTCACTCCCCTTTCGTAGGCCATGCCAAGTCATTGAAGGCAACATTACACCGTCAACTCACGATGACATCCTTGACGTTAGTTTTATCTAAGGTTTAATTGCATCTGAATGTTTTGCAATTCAAATGCGTAAGTATATTTTAGCTACAATGCTCCCATGTTTGTTCCTCTAATATAAAAAAACGATAACATAAAATATAATTCACCAGCAAATCTGCCAAACTGTTTATACCTGCCAAATCTACAGATTGCTTATGTGCGACAATTCCATAGCTTCTGAGCACTTATGTCCAGTTGTTCAAGTTGCACACCACAGTAACTGTTGAATTAATGCAGTAAAATATGGGGCAGTTTTTATGTGTTTAAATATTTCAGCACTACCCGTTCACAATTGCTTTATAAACCTTTTTCTTTCTCAAATTTGCTTTAAAATATACCACTTGCCTCTGTTTTCTTCAAAATGTTCTGTAAAGGTCTTCTTTAGGTCTGGCCTTTGATCCAGCTTATACATAAAACACATACACACAGAGACTTTTGGTCAGTAGACTTCAGTCATTGGTCTATTAAACTGTCACTCACATTTGGCTCACCTCACCATACAACATGGGGCACTGGGTTAACCCGCACAAACCATTGGCTCCCTTCACTTTGAGTGACTGCACATCTCTGTGCACATTGTTCACATCCGCCAAAGTATTGCTCCTTTCTCTTCAGGAACAAAACCGGTTCTAGCTGTGCTTTTGTATTTTTGTTTATATTAACTTTGAAAACCACCTATTTAATTTTGCCTCCATTAGTAAGTGTCTAGTGTAAAAATAACAATGTAGTTGCCTGCGATTTGAGGGCTTGGTTTGATAATGATTTATTCTTTACTCCTTCATAAATACTAACAAGACAGTGCATGGCCCAACTTACAGGTCTTTTGTTTAAAACTGATTGATATGGAGAACCGGGCACGGAGGAATAATCTTAGAATTTTGGGGGTCCCCGAGGGCTTGGAGGGTCAAGACATCCGCCAGTTTGTTATAGATTTATTCACGGAAGCATTTCCAGAGGTGAAGGAGTGGGACTGGCGGCTAGAGATCCAGCGTGCCCATCGCTTTCCCTTTAAAGTAAAGCACCGCCCGGATCAGTCTGATAATAGACCGCGTGCTATCTTAATATGTTTGCATAATTTTTTGGCAAGAGAAAAGCTTTTCGATCTGGCCAGGCCTGACAGGCAAAGGTCTGGGAAGGGCTGCCAGTTTTTTGTTAGGCCGGACTTCTGTCCAACTACAGTAGAGCGGAGGTGGCAGCTCCGCCAGTTGATTGCACCCTTTCAGTCTAAGGGAGCACAAGTTTTCTTGTGAGCCCCTTCTAAACTTAAAACTATTTTTCAAGGCCAGATAAGATTTTTTGACTCTGAGATACAGGCTAAAGTATACTCGGATACGTTATAATGAATGTACAATGTAAAGGGAGACATTTTGAATCTTGCAATGTTACTTGGTCTTCTTTTCTCTAGCTTTTTTGGGTCTTTTTTGTTTTTGTTTTGGGCAGAGACTCCTGGGGGGGGGTCCTTGCTTATACCGGCTCCCACATCATCGGGATTACGATCCCTGCCCTGTTTGGGGGGAGGTTTGGGTATGGGCGATGGGGTGGGTTAGTAGGGGTGTGGGGGGGGAGAGGGTGTGTTCAGGGTGTATGTAAAAAATAAGCTTGACATCTATCTTTTTCTCTATGACAATCTTGGTTTAAATCAGCGAATTAAAACTGTGATGCTCTTCTTTAGATTTTCTCATGATAATGGATAAATTCTCTATTGCCTCATGGAATGTTTGTGGTCTCAACAACGGGAAGAAGCGAACAAAACCGGTTCTAGCTGTGCTTTTGTATTTTTGTTTATATTAACTTTTAAAACCACCTATTTAATTTTGCCTCCATTAGTAAGTGTCTAGTGTAAAAATAACAATGTAGTTGCCTGCGATTTGAGGGCTTGGTTTGATAATGATTTATTCTTTACTCCTTCATAAATACTAACAAGACTGTGCATGGCCCAACTTACAGGTCTTTTGTTTAAAAAACATAGCTAGTACTAATTCTGCATCGTTGAATACCTGCGAAATTGAAAGTTTTTAGCGCAAGTATAAAGCATCCATATTTAGGTGACAGCATCGTTTTTTTCTCCATTTTATTTTTTTCCTTTTTATTTTCGTGCCATATGTTTACAATATATCTATATTTTTTTAATTAGCCATTACACTAACTTACTAAGTCCAGACCTCCTGCCTTTGCCAACGCTGTTCTAACTATGTTGCTAGAAATAAAAATAGTCTATATGTAATTTTTGCAGTTGCGGGCGAGTGACATTTGAAAGTAATGGGGCATTGAAGTTTAGAAAGCGTACCCAGCGGCACACAAGTGTAGCACGCGCGCCCGATTGTCATAAGGGGGAGCTCGCAGGGAGTTGTCCCCCTGGGAATTCTTTTTAAAAAGAGAGGGCAAGTGGTGCATTTTCAAACAAATTTGAGAAAGCAAGAAAGTTAATAAAGCAATTGTAGTTAGGACATCATTAGGGCAGAAAAGAATTTAAGCCTGTGACGTGTGACACAGGCTGATACTACTTTGCATATTATGGTGCCTCTGGTGGCCTTTTAATAAAAACATCCCTGAATTCTGAGTGTCCACGGTTGTATCGTAAGGGAGAAAACAAAATCCATTTAACTGTAAGTATTACAGAAACATACCAGGACAGCCATGACCTTATGACTGTTAAAAGTTCTTCCTAACATCCAACCATCAGCTCACTGAGCCATCATTTCAGTCACCACACTACTGTATATTGTTTTTTCTATACTTAGGCAACAATTTAATTGGCTGCAGCACATGTCAAAATTCAGAAACAGAATATTATAACATTAACAAAAATAAACATTAAAGCCTCATCAAAAAGAATGGTGTGTCGATAAGGCACACAGCTGCAGAAGGAAAGTGTTGCTTCATGAGCGATCTTTCAGTTTCACTCCTGCGCTCTTTGAGATGTTGACTTTCTAAATGTTCTAGACCAAATTTAATAAAAGCAGAAATGCTAAGTATGGAAAATCCACGAGGGGAGAGGGGGACTGATGGGCCTTCTCCTATAGCAGGTATGAGCAGGGATAAGGGAGACATTCAACCAGGGGTGTGAGTTTGAGCAGTGCAGAAGGAAACAGTTCCTGGTAGAAACAAAATCTGTGTTTCAACCAAATAAACGACTGATGCTGCAGTGTTTCCATTTCAGGACTTTCAGCATAATTAGTGCAAAGTTTAATCGTGCATGCAAAGTTATCTTGAAATAACAGAGTATTTAATACAATCACATCCTGGAAAGATTAATTAAGCTACTTTTTGAAAATAAATTTAGTAGCATTGGAAAAGTTAGACTTTTTTCCTAACTGGTGTTGCTTTCTTTCCCAAAATGACACCGGGGACCACAAAACAAAGCACAAAATGATGGTTTCTCGAACATATAAACCGGGAAACTGCCACTACAACGTGGGCATCACATAGCGATGCTATTACAATGCAGTTGTTACAATGACCGCGTTGTTACCACGTAATGCCATTACTACGCAAGTTATTACATCGACTTGCAGTAGATGGCTTGCTAACATTAGAAATAGTATAGTTTACTATTCCAACACCTTCCCTACTGTTACGTAGGCTGGAGTTGGAATAGTAAATTATACATTTCTAATGTCAGCACGCCATCTACTGCAAGTCGATGTAATGACTTGCGTAGTAATGGCTTTGCGTGGTAACAACACGGTCGTTGTAACAACCACGTTGTAATGTCACGCGTTGTGATTACTCGCGTTGTAACGAGTCATATTCATATAAACCTGCTGCTTCTTGCTTGGTTGCTGACTCTTCACTCCCATGTAGGAAGCTTAAGACACAAAAGATTTCAAGATACTTTAGACCAAAGTAACTTGCTTGCAAGGTTTGACATTTAAGAACCAAGGGAAGAACTCTCACATGTTCACCCCGCCTGACCACATAAACGTCCTGGGTGATAGCGTGCACTTATAACTAATTATTACCACTAATCACAGAGAGCTGAGGAGAAATGGACTCGTTTTATTGATGTGTATCCGCAACGTGTGGCCAGGCTCTGAATGATTGCCAGAATCACTGTTGTTACTGCTGGCTGTAGTTTATGCATGACAGCAGCAGGTGGCAGTGCACTTGTATCGTACTGAGTAAACTGTGGATTGTTTGATGGAATCAACCTACGATATGTGTGCTAAATTCGTGTAGACTAGTGTGCTTACATTCTAAAATTAACTAGTATTCAAAAGAGACAAGTGAATAGCGTGTGTGGGTCCCCCTGGATTAGATGAGAAAAGTGAGGTAGGTGGCAACAACATTAGTACCCACACATGGTTGCGTGTTAACAGCTATTCCTTATCACTCAGAGGGACAGGGATACGCGATACCGGAACTGCCAGCTTCCAACCCTATGTCTTCTTAAAGTAACTTGCATATGGGCCACTTTCATCGCGTACCTCAGCTCCGACAGTCTTCATCAATGAAGGCGTGCTGTCCTGATCGGTGACCCAGAGTGTCGAAGGGAGAGTCACTGTGCAAGGCGACGTGACTGCGGTCATTGTTAGATCGAGTGAAACCCCCGTGTGTGGCCTCGTCGGGTTACTGCATTTACACTCTTGGTGAGAATATGTAGTCCTGTCCCAATGGAAGGTGAGTGAGGGGCTCTCACCGCACCCACTGATATCCGAGGTGCAGTTAAAATAGTAGAACTACTCCACAAAGGCGAGGTACTCCCCAAGAGCCCGCACGCTGCTCTACAATGGAGGCTGCGTCCTGGTCAAGCTACACTAACTTTAACCTATGACCAATCCCGTACCTTCTCTATGCTGTTTTCAGAATGAGAGATGCTAGTGGATTGGATGGAGAAGGCAACAACAACGCTTCTTTTGCAACAGGGGGCCTGCATCTCCAATTCCATGGCTGTTACACTGCTGCTGGATTGGTGAGGCAGCCGACCAATCTGACAAGCGCACTCAGCACTTGTCATGTCATAGCTAGGGCTGCCAATTAGCTGCAATCACGCCCGCCCTCACACTCGGTAAGCACATCGTAGATAAATGACATCATTTTACTAATGTATCCACTGTGGTTTACTGCTGCGCTTGCAGCAGGTGGGGCGACGCTCCTCCGCCATAAGGGAGGAACCGCCGCTGAGTGGTTGGTAAGACTTTGGATGTCTCGAGCCTCCAGTCTAATATGCATTTGGAAAATAGTTGTGTGGGTGTTTTTAATAACTAAGTATGAGTTAGAGGGTCGGATTCGGCCTAGTCTGGAAGCGTTTATTGCTTTTCAGTGGCAGTATATATTACTTAATGGAGTTAAAAAGTCAATTGGTCTTCGTTTATGTATGCTGAACCACTAAATCATGTCGCTATATAAAATGCTTATTGTGATAAGTGTTATAATATGCTCACAAGAGTTCATATGGCGTAGAGCCATCATTCAGTTTTTAGGTCTCGCGACCTGCGTTGCACTGCGTAGCAGTGCTCGCGCAGGCGAGAGTCCTTTTGTCCGGGGTTCAGAAATGGCCCCTGGAATCGCACACGCTCGTGCGTGTGTTTTCTGTTTTGGGGTCTGTACTTGGGCTTTGAGTGTGTGTTTTGTTTCAACAGAGCACGCAATAGGCCAAAGGCAGGCACATTGCTCCGCCCACGGCCTATTGGTGTCTGTTACCCGCACCAAAGCCCATATGTTTTCAATTATCGTGCCCAGACACGGGCGCGATAATTGAAAACATATGCCTCGCAGTGTTGCGCGCGCACCACTCGCGGGGGCGTGTGTCTTTTTACAATAGCGATCACGAAAGCGATCTCTCAGTGCCGCTTGTTGTGGTTGATGTCCATAGAACAAAAGTTTGTGTCCTAGTCAAACTGGCTCCGTTCCTTATTTTCCTGTTCATCCACAATCAGTCATCTCAACTCCACCCATGAATCTTGCCAGTGCCAAATGTGTACAAAAAGTGCCAGGGACCAGGGTCCTTGTCGGGAGGCCACTGCACTTGCACCGCTATTGCCCTTGCCAGTGCTACCAATGCAGTACAGACACAACTACTAACCATCACACTTCTACAAGTGTAACAATTACCCCAGGCCCCCAAAGCTATTAGAGCGGCTTGGGCGGCAGGCATTAGTAATTAGAATTGATGAACAGCTGTTACTGAGCTCATCTCTAAATGACAGAAACAGCGCCACCATGTGGCAGCTGTCCTAACTGTCGAGCGCCGGAAACCACCGGCGCATATTTAGCAATGATGATATGCTACATGACATTATTGATTGCTAGACGGTGTGTGAACAGATGGACTTTTTGTTCCCTGGAGTGTTTTTGTTTATTTTGCATGAAGAGAGTGTGTTGTGTGCTCAAATCTGCGCCTATACAAGTTGTTTTGCGGCTGTGCTGCGAGAGGACGGCATTTCTGTGCACTTGTTTGTATTTATACAAACATTAATTGTAAGCGTGTTTGTTCCTCTGTTTGTTATTCGTGATTGAGGTGACTTCCGTGTTTTGCCAACCAGGCTGTCCTATGTCCATGGAACAGGAAGATAGTGGTGGTGACGTGTGTGAAGGGGTTTTCAGTTTCTCAGCTTTTCCGCCAGGGCCACTGGAATTATGCGAGTTGGTGGCGTTGATCTGCATAATCTGCAGATTTAAACAAAAAACAAGAACAAAAAAAAATAGTTGGTACCTCAAACGACCCAAACGTTACTAAAAATGCAGCAGCACGAGTTGCTGCACAGTGGAAAACATTCTCAAATTTGATTGCCCCCTCCTACCCCCCTGTTGCGCATTGCTGTACTTGGGTATCAAACTGATATAAATGAGGTGACACCTCTGCCGAGATAGTGCTAACATGTAAACATTACAAATAAGGAGGTAATACTATGGAACCATGTTTCCCATATGCAGCACGATTTGCCTTTTTTTGCTGCATAATTTAGTCATCCCTGCCGCATAATTCTAGTGGCCCTGATTTAAGCATGTGAACATGTCTGTTCTAAACCGGGCAATGCTCGTGTAGGTACTGCAGAGACATAGTTTCTTGCAGTGTTTCACCTGCTAATGGTTGATATAGTAAATGCAGCCATGCCTGAATGAGCGTGGTCGCATCACAAACTCTGCAGAGCCTGTAAAAGAACAGGGCCGAATGAAAAGACTAAATATTGTACAGAACTCCAAAAACAAGCATTTTCAATGCAATAGGTCTCGCATTTACGTGAGTTTGGGCTATTGGCATTGTAAATGACAATGCCTCTTATTTATGTTTTGTTTTTTAAAACATAAATAAAACGCATTATCCTTTACAATGCCAATAACTTAAACTCGCGTAAATGCGAGACCTATTGCTTTGCAAATTCTTGTTAATATAGCCTTAGAGTCCACCGTAGCGTACTCTACCGGCCTTTAAAGGAATGCTACAGTGTCGGCTCGGGCCTTTAACAAGAGAGCAGGCCTTTAATGGCCAGTAGAGCCCAGAGGGCTCTAAGGCTAATAGAAAATTCCACCACCAGAGGGCAGAATGTTATAATTCCTCATGAAGCCCGAGGGGATTGAAATCCCCTCGGGCTCCGTGAGGCCTTTGTTCACAGCAGCAGCCGTTAACAAACATTGGAATGTTAGAGCGCCGGGCTTCTACCAACCATTAGAAGCCTGGAGCACTCCATTGTCTTCAATGGAGCGCTAAACATTCCACGGGTTATAATAGTTTGTTAATCCACACATGAAATAATATTCTCAATTATTATTATCCTCATTGTGACCTTTGGAAACAGGTATACTCCGATTGTGACCATACATCGTTAGTGGCATCTGCATATAATATTTGTATTCATAAAAAAATTAGATATGATTAATTTATAAATTATAGCAATAATTTACTATATAGAACAGCTACACCTATAATTTGGTAATGGTGTTTTCATTTTGGAGTGTGTTAATTCGGGTTTGTGAATAGACTTTTGAGACTAATTTGTCAATCAGATTTTTTTTCTTACTCATCATCTCTTTTCTACAGTTGCCTCTTGGCTGCCAACACATGTCGGCCAATTAGTTAAATTAAATGTAAGACCTGTCTCAGGATAGAATTTTTCGTATGGAGGAATGTGATTATGTTGGAGCTGGCTGGTAGAAATGGATCAGTTTGTATGCTGGGATATCAATCTATGCTTTCAGTGCTTCAGTATATAAATATTGGCTGGAAAGACTTGGAGCACATCACAGGCCCTGTTGTTGAAATACCAGGGTGTATCTTGTGCTTTAGGGACCTTTGGGATACACATGTTTTTTTTAGTTTCACTAACGAAATCGCAGTGTACCACTTTGGGTCATACTGTTTATGGCACTTCTAAATATTTTCTTGGTTCCTTTTGTTCTTGCAGGAGTGCATCTATGCAGTGCTTAATTTGAACCTGTGGTTTTCGGTGCTTGGCAATGGCACTTAATTGTCAGCACCAGTGCTTATGACAGTCTGCCACATGGTGGCGCTTTCGGCGTAATTTAGTTCTGAGTAGAAAAACAGCTGTTTATTAATTCAATATACATTAACAATGATTGATACCTGCTACCCATGCCATTCTTATAGCTTAGGGGGCCTGGAATAATATGATTTGTCACACTTGTAAGAGTGTGATGTTAGTAGCTGTGTTGGTGCTGTCACTGGCAGGATGGCAGGGGCAATGGATGGTGCAAACTGCAATGTCATCCTGACTAGGGCCATGGCACTTATTCTTTTACAAATTAAGCACTGCATCTACGATATCTCAAGTGGAAGTGCATTTTGCTGGATGGCGTGGCAGGTGAAGGGTCATATTTGCATCTCACCTGTCATAATTAGTTATTAACTTGAAAATCTGGCCTGCCTTTGGGCCTTATAGACCAACGCTGAAGATGCTGTTCTCCTGCATCGTGTGCTCTAGTCTACTTTCAGTTCCTTTGATTGACACAATTATTAACAGGAAGTAACACTTTGATATTTACTTAGATCCTAATTCTGATTTGCTCCCTTCAGGGAATTATGGGAATCAGATTGATGGCACAACCAAACCAAACTTTCGAAAGAAGAGGGATGGAGGCGATGGTGACGAGGAAGAGTCTGAGCTTCTGCAGAACTCAAGCGAAGATGAAGCTGATGATGATGGAGAAATGGTCTCAGTCTCTTCGACTCCACCAATGAAACCCTTCATTACAGACAGGCAAGTGCACCTCAGATGTGAGAGGATACAGATCTAAGAGCTGGGGACCATGAATTGAAGAGCAACGTGGCCAATGGCTGGCCACCAATGTCACCATGGTCTTCAAGAGTGATGGGGGCTGATGAGAGAGTGAGTTCTCATTACTCCTATGATGCCAGAGGTGAGGAATCAGAGAGTTGCATTCCCTTGCTCAAGCAGGCCCCGGTGTACAAAGCTATGCCAATGAGCTCTTGTTACGTAAAACAACAAAAGAACTTTTCTTGCTATCATCAGTTGACTACTACACTTACTTGTGTGATTGCATCACATCTGGAGAACATCAGAGACCTCTACCGTGCTGCTTGTTCAGAAATCTCCTTAGCCTGATGAAATGTCAATTGCTGCTCCATTTATTCATTTATCATTTATTGACCATATGAACATTCCACATCCATGGGCGCTCTACTCAGCACAGTACGACACAACTTCACACTACCCATAAATAACACTGCTATGGCATGAGCCCTCAAGGTGAGGGCAGCAAGGCAGAGGTACAGGTGGTGTATGGGTTTCAGATATGGTCAATGGAAGAGTCACTGTTTCACAGGTGCATCTCTTGGTGTAGCCACTGGCTGTCTTAAAAGGGTCTATCAAGTATTGCAGTAGTGTGTTTTAAGAAAACTTCCAGTATGTGGGGGTCTTTAGGTTTTTGGTTTTCAAAAACAAACTCCCATTTTGTAATTTGTTTTTGAAACACAAAAAAGTGTCCAATATTTGGTGAATGGCCGTCAAAACTGGTGGTGCCGTACACTACACTTTTAATACATCCTTTCAATGTACAGAGATTACTGCAGTGTTGACGGCCCTCCGACATCCAATTGGACACTACTCTATCCGCCAACCTCTAAATCCAATGTCAATCAATCAATGTCAACCAATCTTTCTATTTTCTTCTTTAAAGACCTTTGTTTAAGAAGTGCTTTCTTCTTAATTTCAGGAACTACTTTCACTTGCCCTACTTTGAGAGGAAACCATGCATTTACATTAAGAGCTGGTGGCAGGACCAAAGGAGAAGGCTTTACAATGCCAACATCATGGATAAGATTGCAGACAAGCTGGTGAGCATCACATGCCAAATATCAAATGTTGAAAGCTTCCTCAGAGACTGGCTTGCAGTAGGCTGTTTTAGCTGTAGTGATAAGGTTTCTGCAAGAGCAATGGGGAGCTTCCCATGTCCACAGGTCTTATTGGAGTCTGGTTTTGTGGCATTTATTTTCTTGCGGGAAGACGGGGCATGGATGTCAATGCTGGCTTTCAGATTTCGGAGGAGGAGGGATAGAGTGAGTCCAGGAGAAAGTTGACATTTTCAATGGAGGTAAGACCTTGAAAGAGCGTTCTGTTGCGAGGTAGGTTTCTCCATGGTGGGTGGTTGGTGTGTGTAGGATGCTTGTTGAATGGCATATACATCTGACCAATACATTGGCATCAGTGGGTTGCAATGTACAGAGGTCAAGATCACATTCAGATTGATGCTCTGATGAGAGATTGGTGACAAGTTGATTGAGGTTCATACTTCTGAGACATTTGGGAAGTGTTTTCTTCATAATTGTAGTAGGTAGGCCTCCTGCAAAGTCAGAGAGTTTGATTAATGTGTTTAAGAGGTCTGCTATTGAATGATGAGGGTATTATTTGCTCTGAATTTGGAAATCTAGATGATGTAAAAAAGGCGTTGACAAGTGAGGACCTCAGCTAGATGGGCATTATGGAAGACTGGAAAGTAGAAGGCCAGGAGCCTGGACATGTTGATGACTTGTGATACATGTCTGTGTAATGAACATAGCATCTATCTGGTTGATGATGCTATTCTTCTATGGCAAAAGACACACAGTTGATGGACAGAAGGCTGAACAAATCAAACATTCACCCCCAGGCGAGAGAGCTGGGGTTAAATCCATCGTTCTTATGCTCACCATGCCACCCCAGTTTAGACCCAGCCATATGCAAATCAGTCTCGACCCTGCTCCTCATGGGAACAGTCAAGCCCGAACTGCCTGGTCAGTTCCTCCCTGGACCGGAAAGAAGCATACTGGAACCGGTTTTGGGGTATTACCTCTCATCAGCCAGGCTAGCTTGACTCCAGTGGCAACTCCAGTGGCACAGGGAGCCCAGGACCCACGTATGGGCATACCCAGCGCACTGAACTGTTCCCATGGGGAGGAAGGTCAAGACTGATTTGCATATGGCTGGGTCTAAACTGGAATGACTTGGTGTGCAAAAAAAACGATGGATTTAGGCCCAGATCTCTGTACTGGGGGTGAATGTTTGACATTGTTTCAGCATTCCGTCCATGAATTGTTCTTTTTGCTATTCTTATATGGGGCAAGCACGGAATAAACATTGTCTATTTCTTGCTTTACAGTTTCTAGAGTTGTAGATAAATAAATAAGCATCAAAAACATGATCCAAACTATTTATGAAAAGGCCTCTTTGCCACTCCATTGCCCACTTGTGACCAGAAGGTCACATATTTTACATGTTTCTCTATATTGAGGTCCAACAGATAGGATTGACCCATGCAGGCGGGGCCGGGTTGGGGGGGGGGGGGGGATTCGACAGACGACCACACGGGAACATTAAATAAATAATTAATTTTCCCTCGCTGTCGACTGTCGAAATCCTCCCCCACCCAGCCCCATCGCTCTTACCTGCACGGGCCGTGGCTGCCAACAGGTGCCATTCACAGGTATGGAAGAACAGGTTCCCCCCAACAGTATCTGATGTTGATTCTTGGTCCATTGCAGGAGGAAGGTCTGAATGACGTCTATGAGATGATCAAAACGGAGAAGCCGTACCCCGAACGCCGGCTCCGAGGGGTCCTGGAGGAGCTGAGCAGCGGGTGCATGTGAGTGCTCTGGGGATGGGGAGAGGTGCCAAACACCTGTATAACTCTGGTTCTTTTGTGGTGTATTTTGTAATGTGGGTTACAGAGTAAGAAAACACCAACAGGTAAACTAGCACAATGTGAGTAAGTCCCTCTATTATGCAGAAACAAAAATAGAGATGAAACGTGTGAAAGAAGCTGACGCTTGTTTCTTTCTCTCCACAATGTCAGTGATCATCACTCTAAAATTAGGGATGAGCGAAGGGATTCCCTATGCTGGCAAAGTCTGAAGTAGTCCTGGAACTTTACACTTCATGAAGATGTGCAAAGTTTCTTGACTTGTTGCAGGTCACCTACCCAAGTCCATGCAGCAAGAGGCTCCACCAGACATGGGCAGGACCTCAGGATCCTCCTGGTTCCACCTGAGATGTCACCGCCAGGGCAGCGGGGAAACAGAAGGCCTGCCATTGGGCCACATCCTCTGTTTTCCTTGTTGCCGGAAGTCTCACCAGGAGACTTCCGGTGATGGGCAAAGAAGAGATGAGAGCTGCTGCTGCTGGCAAAATAAGCAGCCAGCTTTAGAGCAGCCCACACCCAGCCTCAATCAAGCAGGAGCATTCCCACTGAAAGCAGGGCCCCATCTGTTTCTAGTGGTGCCCATGCTCATCAACCCGAATTTAAAGCACACAGGTAAACGAGGGCCATTGGAATCATGCGGCAAGGGAGAAGCAAATTTAGCAATTGGTTTGAATACATTATGCGATAAGAAATTACAAATTATAGGGCATAATGCATCACATTCTGTGGTAGTTTTATTTCAAGAGAGAGTGGACCACTTGTCCTGTGTAGCCAGGGTCTTTTCATTGGTTGGTTCCTTCATTAAAGAACCCTCATAACTATACACAGGTACGATGGCGGCATGAACTGGGTTACCGCTCATGTGTAATAGTGCAGCATCATCATTAGGTCTTTTTTTTGGATGTATGCTGACCTCCACCCGGAGGAAGACCTTCTGGTTAGACAATAGCATCCAGACATGAAGGATGAGGAAGGTGTGAGAAGGTTCGTATCAGGTGAGTTAAAAGCCTCTTAATCAATGTTTCATTTGTAACTTTATTCTGAGAATCTTGATCAGAGAGTGATAAAAAAGTTCAAGTGCGGGGTGAGACCGAGTTACTGGTCTACCGTACTTTTCAAGTTGTAAGGGTCAACATGTTTCAGCCTTGTGTAATAGTCTAAAGGCTTTCATCAGGACCATTTCTGAAAGGAGGCGCATTATGGCTCCTTAATGTGAAGAATTTCTCCACTATTTCTGTTAATGGGGTCAGATCAAAAGTATCTGTACCTCGAAAGAAGATACGTTGTATTTCCGGGGGTGCCCGGGGGCGCGTGAGGAACTCTGTTTCAGTTCCTTCACGTTGGTTGATTTCTCCTGCCTCTGTCCGCGGTACCTCACATTAAGGAGCCATAATGCGCCTCCTTTCAGAAACGGTCCTGATGAAAGCCTTTAGACTATTACACAAGGCTGAAACATGTTGACCCTTACATCTTGAAAATACGGTAGACCAGTAACTCGGTCTCACCCCGCACTTGAACTTTTTTGTCACTCTCTGATCAAGATTCTCAGAATAAAGTCACAAATGAAACATTGATTAAGAGGCTTTTAACTCACCTGATACGAACCTTCTCACACCTTCCTCATCCTTCATGTCTGGACGCTACTGTCTAACCAGAAGGTCTTCCTCCGGGTGGAGGTCAGCATACATCCAAAAAAAAGACCCAATGATGATGCTGCACTATTACACATGAGCGGTAACCCAGTTCATGCCGCCATCGTACCTGTGTATAGTTATGAGGGTTCTTTTATGAAGGAACCAACCAATGAAAAGACCCTGGCTACACAGGACAAGTGGTCCACTCCCTCTTGATTCTTTTGCATTGAAAATAAGGAAGCCGAATGGACCACAGCTTCTTTTCCCTCCCCATTGATTATTTGTAGTTTTATTTCACTCATTTGACTTTCTAGTGCTAGTTAATACCGACTAGGCAAAAAGTTTCACCTTTGCAGTAACAGTAAAATACGGAAGTAAAGCTATCAGCAACTGAGAAGTAATGAGTTAACTTTTACAAAGGGTCTGTCTCTGCATGTATGACTCGTTTTTTAGTAACTTTTGATTTACTTGAGCTAGGAACCTGTTTTTAAATCTGAAAATTATGTGGCAGATGGATTATGTGGCATGTCTGGTAAAACCTCAGGCAGACAACGCTGCTGCCTCCTCATCACACAATTCCAGAGGCCGTGGTTATAACTGACACTCACATGTCGTTCCATAGAGCAGACTTTATTACTAGAACACAGAAAAACATCAAATGAATAAGGTGACAAAAAGTATATGCACCACATGCAAGTGAAATAAAAGAGCTACGCCCTGATTTGGAGTTTGGCGGACAGGGTATGCCATTGCAAGCGCAACGGACAACTCTGCACGCCGAACACTCAGTCCGCCCGCCTCACTTTGAAATGGACAAATATTAAGAAATCTGTCAGCGGTGCCCCATTGGCTCTCTCAACGGAAGGCTCACTCTGAGGAACCAACAGAGGAGAGGCCATCTCAGGAGGTATATTACACCATCCACTCTATTTAGGGTGGGCGATGTAATGCCTTTTTACCTGCCTGGCACCGCCATGCAAAACCTGGCAATGATAGAAAAAAAATAGACAGAGGGAGTCAGCTCAGGGTGTGCGGGTCATTCGTTTTTTGCTTTTCAGAAACAAACTTCCAGTGGCGTAACGAAAGTTGAAGGGGTCCCCCCTGCACGGTACACAGAGGGGCCCTTGCTCTGGATTTAATCCGGAGCTCCCAGGCCTGAGTACAGTACTGTGGGGGGCCCCTGCAGCTTGGCCCCCCCCCACACCACAGAGGCTGCGGGGGCCTGTGTTACACCCCTGCAAACTTCAGCTTTGGGTTTCTGTTTCTAAAAAACAAAAAAGTGTCAAAAGGTTGGGGATCAGCCGTCACACAACTGTGATGCCAGTTCCATTCAGTGTACAGACATGACCCCTGGGCTGAAGGTCATCTCTAAATTTGGCAGGTAGAGTACAGTTGAGATGGTGAAGGTAATACCCTACCCCCCCAAACCCCACCGACGGTCTCCACTCCAACTCTAAGTCAGGCTCCTAACTCTGTGAAATACATTGTGTACCACAACATCAGTTGAAGATTGTTATGTTATGTGTATTTGTAAAGCGTGCTATCACCTGCGAGGGTATCCTGCTGCTGCGCTGGTGTGTGTGCCTAGCCCTGCCTATGGGAGGTTGGTTAATTGAAAAGCCAGGTTTTCAGATTCTAACAGAATTCAAGAAGCGAGGAGGAGGCTCTGATGTGGAGCAGGAGGTCATTCCACGCTTTAGGAGCGATGTAAGAGAACTCCCGTCCTGATCTGGCTCTCTGTATGAGTGGGATGTGTGCGAGTAGGACTCCAGCGGAGTGGAGGTGTCTGAGTGGATCCTTCATATACCCGGCAATTCTAATCACAAAACTAAACTTTGTCGTTTAAGGTAGAGATAATTATAAATCCAGTGTGCGAAAGGTTTGGGCCCTTTTTTAATACAAAAAGCTTTTTTTTTTTGGTCTTAACCATTTTCTGTTAAGAGATGCTGACTTTGTAGGAATTATTTTTAATTAAATTGTGTTGCTGCTTGCATGAAGGGTGATCAGACTGAATAGTCTGGCATCACGCATAGATGTCTTGTCTTGTGGCTTCTTCAGAGACATCACTGATAAGAAACTGTGCTGTTTCGCAAGCTCACTTATCAAGTGTACGGGCAGAGTTCCTTGAGCTCAGTTGCTTACCAGTGTCTCTGATTCACTGAAGTGCTGGTTGTCAACCCTCAAGAGGGCATTATGAAAACTAATTTGTACCCGATTAGGGTCCATGGTCCATTGCTATCGCCTCAAGACTTCTAACTCATAGTTGACAAAGTACTCATGGTACCAGGCGACCTGCCAGGGATAGCAGTTGCGACCTCTGGTGACCCCTTAATGACGTCCATTCCTCAATACACGACAATCAACCTTTCCTTCCTGCAGTCCTAGTTTTCGACCTTGCTTATAATTGTAAGGATGCTAATTCCACATTTTATCCAGGACTTCTTATCACTTTTTTAGTCCAGTTTCAGTGGCCACAGTACTGTAGGAGTCCTTATTGTTGGCCAGGAAACATAATACAAGTAACAAACTGCTTCGGCCGGCTAGCCAATATTAAACCAGTATGTAGAAATGTACTAAGTAAAGAAGTCCAAATGTAGGCAAGGTGGTAGGTTCCAAGATGTAATTTATTATGTCCAATTCCAGGTAAGTAGAAAGAAGGTAGATAGTAATAAGATGATAATCAGTAGTAGCCCCACCAGGAGCAGCCTCCCTGCTGCTCAGCCTCTCATCTTCAACTGACTCTCTGGCCAAGACCACACACCGACATTCTGTGACATCACCCTGCCTTCTACAGTCATTCAGGCTGAACAGAAGGGAGAGTACTGGTGCAAAGAAAGAAGGGGAGAAATCCCGCTACAAGTTCTTGTTATTGTATAGTTATTTTAAAATAGTCAATTCAAGAAGGTTCAGCACTATAGAATGTAATAAATATCTGTCATGTTAACATTCAGAAAAACAGTTAATACACAAGGAAACAGCCGGATCCAAGATGTATGTTTCTTGACGTGATGTCTCTTTATTTTTCTTACAAAGATTTCTTTTCTATGTTCCACTAGCAAATGATCATAGCCAACGCGTTTTGTCTCTCACAGAGACTTCTTCAGGGCTTCACAGTTTAGCATGAATGTCAATAGATGGTCGTACAATTCTATAATTTAAAATTCCAATGTTCGGAATGCTTCCATAAAACTCAGAGACTCAGCAGTGGCATGATAACCAACAGTCCTGTATCTTCATGTTATATCAGCTGATACGACCATCTTTTGACATTCATGCTAAACTGTGAAGCCCTGAAGAAGTCTCTGTGAGAGACGAAACGCGTTGGCTATGATCATTTGCTCGTGGAACATAAAAAATAAATCTTTGTAAGAAAAATAAAGAGACATCACGTCAAGAAACATACATCTTGGATCCGGCTGTTTCCTTGTGTATTAACTGTTTTTCTGAATGTTAACATGACATATGTTTATTACATTCTATAGTGCTGAATCTTCTTGAATTGAATATTGTCGTAGGACTAGTTCCTTCTGTGAGGAACATAGAGGGGAGTGTTCCTTGGTTTCGTGCACTATTTCTGATACTACGACACATTATTCATTTGTTGGGTGCGGCTTCAAATAGCCTCTACCCTCGTTGTTTTTAGTCCTTATTTTAAAATAGTATTTCTTTCAATGTTCATTTACACCACGTAAATATTTATGTAAACCTTTTAGTTCTTATTTAACTCTGGAAGTCATTTTAAAATGTAAAGTCAACTTTTTGGCCTGATCATTCGGCTTTTCCATTCCCCAATTTTAGGTCTGGCAATAGACAGCGTGAGCATAACACTGCACATACATCATGTAAACTTAACGTAGCTGTGTGCTAGGGCACATGTAAACTTAACTTTCAACAAACAACATAGAGGGAGGAGCTTTGGCTCAGCCCCTTAAGCGATTGGCTTGTTTGGGTGAGCCCTCTTCAGGAATTGGCTGGACGGTTGCCTGTCATTTCAGCTCATCTTTAGTATCACTGCTGATAGCCGGGAGCCTACAGATGGGCCAAGCTGCCTGTTACTCTGGATCACTGAACCAAGAGGATGACCGGTGGGCCTGAGCCACGCTCACCAGCTCTGGGTTCTGCCCAGGGCCAGACTGCCCGTAGCGGACACCGGGCGTTTTCCCAGTGGGCTGGAACGGGAGGGTAGGGCGTTTTTTGGCCCATGGGGACTGATTTTGTTACTGAGGGCCAGTTTTGCAGCAGTAGTGCTGCCATATTGGTCCCCTGTAACAAAAGCAGCAGTGGTGCTTGACACTAGCAAAGGGGGCCGGAGGTTCACAGTAGCAGCACCCAATCACAAGGTGGAGGATACGGATGGGCAAGAGGGAGACTGCTCCATCAGGATGTTAGCTGGAGTCTACACATAGGCTTACTGAACAAGACAATAGTTATGGCTGTAATGGGCAAACAGTATTGGTGCCTGCCAGCGTTTGCATGTGTTAGTACGTTAAAGCGCAACCTTTTGACTTTGCAGATGCTTGTTTGATTAGCTTCTCTTATTATCTTTCTGTTTTTTGCTTCGCAAAAAACATCAAAAGATGGATGCATAAAGAAATTAACATTTATAAAGCACACACTGTAACTAACTGGTTCAATAAATCACTAAGTTTTTCATAATTATGATGAACGACACACACATTGATTTACAATATGATGCATGGCTTTAATTATGCAGTTCTCCTGTGCTAAATGTGCATGCGGTGACTGTATTTTCACAGATGCTTGATTTTATCCCCCAAGGTGATCTTCTTGGCATTAACTAAGGTGTTTGCAGCACTGTCTCCGGTGCCCCCTCCTCCCCTCTCATGGCTGTGCGCCAGGGCTTCCAGTGCACATCACAGGCTCCCTTCCCCTCCCACACAAAACACTCACAGAGAATCACAAAAATATATTTGAATTCGTAGGTACAAAATAAGCACATTTTCCATGTTGTCTGATTGACAAGCATGTCTGGGACTGAAAATGTTGATGCTTGTAGGCAACGTGTACCATGTCCATGCGGGAACATCACCAGCAAAATGTGTGCCAGGCGCTTGGCTACTGCTTTGGTGGATTCACATGTAGGCACACCATGCATCTCAGCCTGGCCTTCTCTTACCCTACCCCAGTCATGGCCATTAGAGCAAGAAGTAAAGTGACTGGAGGGCAGCACAACTGTTTGTGTGTGAGACTACACCAACCCCTTAATAAGGCCAGGTCTGAAATTCATTATATTTCAGTGGCTGGGAAATGGGCTCCCCTGCCCGAGTAGGTGGTGGTCTGGGGGACCCCACTGTGCCTTCACCTGTATTCACATAGGCGTCAATACATATCTAACTACCAGGGGCTTCATATGCAGGGAGGGCTGCATTGGGCAGCACTTGCCAGTCAATTCCTCTCCCAAACAGCATGCCCTGTGTGTTGATAGGAGGCCAATGCCATGTCTGTGGCTCATAGAGCACTCATCATCTTAGATGTGCAGGCGCCCTTTCATGAAGTCGTTTTTAAAGTCAAAAGCCCAGTCACCATTAGAGGCAGTGGGCTCCATGGGGTGGATGCAAATGTGCACAGTAACCCATGGGCCTTACTTAAAGTCTGGCGGACAGGGTAGTCTGTCAAAGCGTCTGCTGTATTCAGAGAGCCATGAAATATAATGCACTTGTAATGCAGCGCATGGGACATCCGCCACATTTTGGCCACAATCTCTAAATAATGCCCTTGGACCTGTCCAACTATTGGAGGTCAATGTGGACATCAGGTTTGTTTGAAGTGAGCTTGCAGCAAAAATCATTGGATACCAATAAAATGAAAGCTATACACCTGGATTAACTGGGTGTCTGCACACTTAATATCTCCCCCTACACCCAGGCCACCATCCCTTGATAGTCCACTTAGGAGGACCGAAGGGGCTCCATCACCGGCAGCTATTGTTGGTGACTCCCTGTGACTCCATGCAGTGCCACAGACCAATCAATGCGGCTCACGACCCATTGCAGCCAGTGAAAGATATTACGCTCTCCATCCATCACTAAATGTATTACATTGTAATTATCAAGATAGGAACTAGTGCTCCTTCTCGAGACCTAGGGCCATATTATCGAGAACGGCGATAACATTATCGCCGCTTTAGCGGCAGGAAACTGCTGCTAAAGCGGCGATAAGGGGCTTGATAATATGCCCTTGAGAATTCCAATAGAAGCCCAGGTTTGATGTCCTTCACACCAGAACCTGGGCTTCTATTGGAATTCTCAAGGGCATATTATCAAGCCCAAAGTTATCGCCGCTCTTGAAAATATGGCCCCTAGTCTCAAGTTCAACAAGACTACCAACTCAGTGAAGAAACATTACACATAAGTTTAAATTCCGCAGGCCTTCTTATGTTAGTGGATGAAGCTCGGTTTGTAAACAATACCGGAGGATGCTGTGCCAGGCCAAGTTCCACCAGTGACCAAGAGGGCCAATCTCACGCGTGGTCTTCATTCACTGATCTTCAGAAGCCTGCAGCATTTCAGGGGCCCACGTTTAGGGTCCAGGCAGCACTCAGTCCTGCTACCCTCAGTGTCAGTCAGGGCTGTCTCCTCCCGAAAGAATGAGCCACAGTCTTGTATGGGGAAGGGCTAGCTGTGCAGAGAATCACCAAAGCTACAACCAGGACTAAGGTAGTGGTTAGGGGCCATGCTTGCCCAAGCTTGCAGCCAGATCAGCAGATGGTGCCTGGTTGCCTGGAGTAGGCACGTGACACATTGTGGTGCAGCATGAAGACACGTAAGGTCCCCTTCCAACTAGGTCTGGCTAGCAGATTAGACTTTTCACTAGTGTTGCTATGTTTTACACTAGTTCATTAGTGTTTGGAGCTTTTGTAGATACGCTCCTACTCCTGGACTTCAGTTCCCAGCGATGCCGTGGAAACGGCTTCACATCGCTAATTGGCGTGGATGCCCCCCTTTAACAAATGAGTTGTCAGTGAGTGGCTAAGTGCATGAAGTACCAGCCCACAGGTCTCCATCTGCATTAGGTGTGCAAGCAAGCCGTGGATGCATGTTCCCTGCTGGTGACTAGGTAGCAATGCAGTGTACGCAGCCTACGGTGGTATAACTGCTATGTATCCACAAGCAACAGATAGATGGGACATCCTGAAGTCTAAAAAATGCAAAACACAAAAGGAGGGCCAGAGGAGATTTAAAGACCAGCGGGAGTTAACTCCCCATTACTAATAACAGAACACAACCTAACACATGGGTCTAGACAGAGAAGAAAGAGGAGAGAGAGTCTGTCAATATACCTGACTAAAGCGGAGTATTCCTTTTAAAGGACGATTTCCCTCACCGACCGTAGGTGGCATGCTTCATCATCGGGAACCTCCTCGCACTGTGATGCCTAGTCACGGTGCAGGCTACAACCCCCTCACTAGAGGGAGGAGCACAGGGATGTTTTCAGAGGTATAATAAATACCTTTCTAATGAGCAAGGAGTGATGAGGGAAGCAGAGCGTGTATGCAGCATATGATCATTAAAACTGGCTAAAGGGTAGGACTGGCCCACCTCCACTTTGATAGGACAGCAGTGGATCAGGATCTGATGGCAATACAGAACAGCAGGTGTGGGAGGAGGATAGCAAGTGAGTCGCATGACTATCGGGCTACCAGCTCATCATAGGGGTTGTACGCCCGGGCAACCCCTTACCCAAGTCACTTAGCACAAGGAGGGAGATTGTGGAAAGAGACCAATAGCCTGTCTTTCAAGTACTGCATTCTAAGAGCAACATCTGCAGCAAAGACCCTGTATATCCAGCCATTCAACAAACATCCAGATGTTTAGTTTTCTCTTCTAAAGCATTTGTTGAACACAAACCAGGCACCTAACGTCCCAATCATGCACTTACAAAACTAGAATGTTCCTAGTAACTTCCTTCTCAGAGACAAAAATTGTGTATAGTTAAGGCATGACTCACATGTGGGTTGCAGAAAGATCCCTGCAGCAGGTGCTTAGATCACTGAGAGGAATGTATAGTGGATGAATGAGTGATCGACTGAGTTATCACACCGTTCTCGCTGAGGTTATATTCCTCGTTGAGGTCCTGAAAGCCCTGGTACTCTCACTTGGAGACCTGCTGTTTGTATTGATTCTTTGGTTTTCCACATATTGAGAAGTAGCCATTATGTAGGTGATTATTTTTTTGGAGCAGCCCTGCTGTGGCCTAAGTATCTATGATCCAGAGAGGCACAGAGATGCCAGCCTCTTCGTAAAGCTTTTGAGTGCATGTGCATTGGGCTCCGTGCAAATATTAACCTCGGTGCTGCACTTGTTCAAAATGTTGAGGACCACCAATGAGACACATACACCACTGAGGCAGACATCGGTGGACGGATCTGAGCATCAAGATCCCCAGTGCCAGGCCAGCCTCAGCCTTTGGCAGGGTGACTTATCTTTACACCCTGGTCTTGGTACAGATAGACATATAGAGCTGCTCTGACATGGCCCCATTTCCCATACACTTACATACGCTCCATTGACTTCCACGACTACAGTTGATCCCGTTGACCTTAATGATGTCCGGTTGAATAAACGTTTAGACATTACGCATGGTGGTGGAACAACGAGCCTAGCCTGGGCTGCTGTTCTGCCTTGTTAGGCATCATCGCTGGACCTTCACAGAGCTGATGGTGAAGCTGCTGGAGTATTTGTCACCTGCAGCTCTACTCTCAGAGGGTGCTTTACAAAGGGCTTTATACCTCCTAAGGTGAGGCCACAACATCTACTGATGTTTGGAGGGATGTTCTTACCGCCCCACCCCTCTAAATCAGCCCGTGGTCCCCAGGTATTTTAAAGAAGCAAGAGTAATCTCCTTACTCAAGAAGACAGGAGCTGACACTTTCAATATGAAAAATTACAGACCCATATCCCAACTCCCTTCCTAGGCCAAAATCATGGAACAATATGTCCTGCAAATTCTATCCAGGTCCATGGAGGACCACCACCTCCTTGGAGATAGGCAGGCTGGCTTCAGAGCTCACCATAGTACCGAGTTGGTGATGTTGTCAGCACTTGATGAAATCAGGATCACAGCAGACAACAAGAAGCCATGTGTCCTAGTCCTCCTAGACCTGTCAGCAGTGTTCGACAGGGTCAACCATTCCCAACTCCTGAAAAGAATACAAGACATTGGTATTGGAGGGCCAATCCTCCAATGGATTACTTCATTCCTGACAGACCACACCCAAAAAATCCAGATGGGCGACTGGGTGTCAGGGAGGGGTCCATTCCCTGTGGAGTCCCACAAGGGTCGGCACTGTCCCCTCTCCTGCTTAACATATACCTCAGACCTTTCATAAAGAACCTAGCCTTGATGGACTGCCAGGTATTCAACTATGTGGACGACACGCAAATCATTCTACAAATAGAAAACATCCCACAGGCCCACACCTGGGTGAAAGACGTACTGCGATTTGTGATAAAATGGATGACGGCCAATTCACTCAAGATCAATCCGGACAAAACGGAGATTCTGGCCGTCACCAATGATAGCAACCCTTGGAATTCCCACTACTGGCCGTATGAGCTGGGTGATACTCCATCCCCAGCTCTGGTGGTAAAAAGTTTGGGAATCAAAATAGATGCCAAACTCTCATTGGCCAATCAAGTCTCCACCGTGTTCGGAACTTGTGTGAGCCTACTCAGGCAGTTGAGGAAATTCTCCCCCATCTTCTCCTTCTCAACCATGAGGACAGTGGTGGCCGTCCTGATCTTGGCCCTTCTTGACTATGGGAACTCGCTCTACATCGGACTACCGGACTCATTGCTGGGCAAACGCCAGGTGGTGATGAATGATGCTGCCAAGCTAATCTTCAAGCTACCTAGGCGCACTCAGGCATCACCCCTACTGCAACAACTACACTGGCTGCCCATCAAGCAGAGGGCTGAATTCAAAGGCCTCTGCATTACACACAAGGCCCTATTTGGACAGGCACCCAATTACATCAAGGAACGCCTGGAGATATACGCCCCCTGCCGCTCACTAAGGTCCTCCACTGAGGGCCTTCTAAAATGCCCACGATTCAGCTACACCACTAAAGGAGGCCGAGCCTTCTAGGTCCTTATGGCGCAACCTTGGAACAGGCTGCCTGGTCAGCTTCACTCCGAACGCTGCCCCCTTCCATTCAGGAAGAAACTTAAGACCCTATTATTTACAGAAGCCAGGGCATAACACTCCCCTCTGTGATACGACTCTCCCTTGGAACTTCCGCAGATCTTCTTGACGCGCTTAGAGACCTGCAGGTATTTAAGCGCTCTACAAGTCAAAATTAACATAACAGAACATAACATGCACTCCTTAAGAGTGGGGTGAAACCATCTGCCATAAAAGACGTGGCCGTGCAGGCACTGCCCTGGCCCTGGGTGTGTGACTCTACTACATCCTTATGCCCTTGTGACAAAACAAGGGACTGCTTATGCCCTGGGAGTATGACACTACTACATCCTTACATCCTTGTGACAAAAGGGAAGCTGAAAACCTGTGTATTCTTACATGCTTTTACATCTATCCATGTATCCTGTCATTGCATTTCAGTATTCTTCAAGTGTTAGAATAATGCTCACTGGCAGTACTTCAATTGTCCAGTGCTTCCCAGCAGCTGTCTGCAAGGCTTACTGTTACCAGTTGTTTCAAATACACACAGATGTTCTTTAGGCTGCACCCAGGGGAGTGTTGCTCTGTCACCTCATGATACCGCCTGTTTGTATCATTCCACATCCTCTGTAGTGTTTGCATTAATGTATGCAATGCTATTTTACATCTCAAAGGTACACTGAATCATTACAATTAGAATTCTTTATTTCACAAATGGATTGTTTACTTTTTTATTTTGCTTTTTCACTACAGCAGACATTTTATTTTTAGTCAGGACTTAAAATACAAGCCAGGCCTATTGCATTTCACAATTCTTGTTTATATATTTAAATTACATCACAAGAGTTTCCCATGGTATCGGTCTGCAATGATGTAGGCCTGACCCGCCCTGTGTTCTGGCCAGCAGGCCCGGTGTTCGGCCTTCCTACCATGAGCACCTGGGTATCTTTGCAAAAGAAACCATTGCCTTCTCAGCATCTGATTGAATGACAGGGGACAGACCGAACAGTCCTCCGGGACTCACATTTTACCAAGGTCTAGATAATTCCCCCTGTACCACACAATGACAGCAGCTGAACTGCCAGATCGTGCCGGTGTTGAAATGACAACTCTTAGAACACATGTGTAGTTCATTTTGTTTTAGCAAAATTATCTTTGAATCAGTGCCGACGCGCAGTATTTGTGTCTTATTTTCTTTGTGACAGCGTGCGCGTGTATGCCAACTGAGAAGGAGAAAATATGTCTAGCCTATGTATTAACTGGTATTTTGAAGATTAATTGCCCTCGAATTCTCTTTGTATGGGTACATAACAAATCCGCCAGCGATTATACTGTTATTGGTACGAAAGAAACGTCCATGCTCTTTGCGCGCCACCCTGTGGTTAACATATAAACTGCGGATAGCTGCAGCGAAGTTATTTCGGGCTCATACAATGGGTACCCATCGGTGTAGCACTCAAAACACCTCTGGCAATATTAGCTTTTAAATGTGCTGTAAAGTAAATATAATACTCTCTTTTAAAAGTCCCTTGGAGTGAGAGAGTTACTGTCTACATGATATGAAATACTTACTATACCGTTCACCAGAATACCAAAGGAACTGGTGTCACTTAATAAGCCTTGGAAAAGGTGAAGGCATGAAGTGGTTCTAGGGGAATTTAACTGCCCTCTCCGCACGCACATGACTATTTATGGCACGCATATTAATTAACTGACCTAGTCTGCCAATTACGCTTGATAGAGTCATGTCTAACGTTTATGGGTGGTTGAGGCTGGCATGTGTAGGGCTTAAACTAGGCAGTGGGAGGACTGTTCAGGTCGCCTGCTGGTGGTCTGCAGTGTGAGGTGTCATCTGGAGACTGATGGGCTTTCTGACCTTTAAATGTGAAAAAACCTGCTAATTCCGTATTTCTCCGTCAATCCTCTTCTTCTCAACCGTATTCTCCAAAATGTGCTTTCTTCTAAGCCTTGTGAGGGTTTTTGTAGAGATACACAATAGTATAAATTATGAATATGGACTCGCGCTTCCTGCTTGCCCCGGAAGCATCTCGGGCCACCACCAAATCAAACAAATCCCTGTTGCAAAAGCTTGAAATGTGGATTATTTATACGATCATGATTTATTCAAAGTAAGCAATCACAAACCACAACCGGAAGTGAGCTCCATTAACAAAGTGTTTCGGAAAAAAAATCGTTCAGATCTTACCCAGGAAATCTGGAGCACAATATACACTGAGGTCCTAATGTGCTGCTGTCCCTACGGGTCTCCGATGCCTTCAAACAACACGTGTCTGCAATATGGGCTTCTCTGTGGAACCAATCATATGCGTTCCTTTCTGTACACGTGACGATAGGTTGCAGCGCGTGGTTGCTCCTCTACCAGCTTTGGAACAGAAGCTGAAGGTTCGTCTGAGAGATCACATTTGCCTTTTTTCTAATTACCCAGAATTCTTTGCAGGCTGTACTAGAGAGACAGCCATCTCCCAACTGTGGGGCTCAGTAGTTAGAGTAGAGAAAAATGTGCTGCATTATTAACTTGCCTAATTTCCATTCACAAAATAATTCTTATTGCGAGGTGCACCAGATACAGCCATCTTGGGAGTTATCCAGACTGTGCAACAGCACAGAGCCATCGTCTTCCTCAGACCCAGGTGCTCAGTACAATACCCACGAAAAATTCACAAGTGTTTTACTAATCTCGGGTACCTTGCTTTTAAAAAACTAACCTGCACTGGCCCTGAGACGAAGGCGTTTGTTACGGGGCTTCCAATGTAGGAGCCTGGTGCACAGTATATAGCCCTTACTATGCCTGACGAGGCGTCGAGGCGCTTTTCGGCGAGTAGCACGTTACTCTGAAACCCAAAACGCATTAGTGTTGTGTATCTGAGGTATATGAACGTGCCCGCGGTATTGCCATTACCACACAAACACAGTGGTGCTGGTGAAATTCGAATATGGCAACGGTAATAACTGGTGACATTTTTTTCGATTAGTGCAAAATTTTATTTATTGAAATACCTCTAACAATGCAAAAAGACAATATTTTGGCGTGATATCAATGAATGAAAATAATTTTATAAAGCGCGCACATACCCGGAGGTGTCGCAGCGCTAAAGAAGAAAGCAAGAAAAAAGAGAGGGCGGAAAATAGAACACTGTAAAGTGGATAGGATCGAACCTGGTACATACGGCAGCCTATTCTACTACTGTCGTGAACAGCCACGTTTTCAGCTGCTTCCTAAATTGCATCAGGGAGGCTTGACCTCACAGCGAGAGAGGGCGTAGGTTCCACCATTTACCTGCACATATGGAGAAAGCAAATCACTATGCATGGTGTTTAAAGCACTGCATGGAGAGGGACCTGACCACCTCAAAAGGCAATTTCAATGGTATAAACCAATGCGCACACTTCGATCGTCAGAAGCGAATTTGACTGCCGTCCCGTCAACAAAAAAAGCCCACTGGGGCGGCCGAAGCTTCACCTTTTGTGCCGTAAAGGCCTGGAATGAGCTCCCATTTCATTTGAGAAATGCCAATAATCTGTTAAGTTTTAGAAAGGACTTAAAGACCTGGCTTTTTGATAAATAATCCTGCCTGCCCTGGCCTTGCCTAAAGAGAAGTAACTAGCGCCAGGACACCTTCGGGTAATCGTGCGCTTTAGAAATCGTCTTAACATTAACCTCCATGTCGGTCAGATTGCATTTCTCGCTCTCTCCCAGTGTGCAAGTAGAAGATTCAGCTGGGCTTTACTGGGTTAGGATAGTTGTGTGCTGAATATACACATGTTATAGTGCTTTTGTAAAGTTCAGGAGGGTGGGATAAGTTCTCATGTGGGAAGCCAGAAGGTTTCATAGGTTGCTGGCTGAAGCAGACAAGGACAGTTTTATAGATAGTTTACTTCTGAATCCCAGTGTGTCCAGAAACAGTGATTCCTTGCTCATCAGAGCCCTTTGGCATCCATGATAGAAGATTTGCCCAGTAAGGGTCACTTTGGTTAGGGGTGCCTTAAATGCCAGATAGCTACTTATATTTATGCTCCTTGGTTTCAAGGGAATCCATTTAATGCTTTCGGGATTAGTGATATCTGATCATATTTCCCCTTGTCTGAGACAAAATTGGCTATAGAATGTAAGATGTTTTAAATGGGGCAATATGGAACTGGAAGATGCCAGCTAAGACATGATGAAGGCATGTGCTGCAGTTTTCAACTGGCTTTGGGATAGAGATTTTTCATTTTGTTCAGGGAGTAGATGTAGAGGTTTGTTGATTTAGTGAGTTTCTCTACTTGATTTGACAGAGAAAGTGAGAATTTGTCAAGTTTCAGCTCATTCAGTAATGCTGGATCAAATCTGCTTTGAAATTTAGGCGTGATGCAGAATAATAAGTTTTCTATGGGTTTAACATTAGGAGATTGTCAGGCACCCACTGATCAATTGATAGGAATCTAGAGCTTGAGGTAAAGTTGTGTACCATGTGCATACTGATGGATAAGGATTCAATTCTATCAGGCGTAAGCAGAATGTTTTGAGGTGCAAATTGAACCACTAAAGAGAGTATAGATTCTTGTAGTGCACCACATGACAAAGGGAATGCTCTCAAGGTGTGTATGACCTTGTTCACCACTTGCTCACTCTGAGAAATGAACAGGGCGAACCAATTCAAGACTTGGTCTCTGATGCCTGTTCTTTGTTTCAGCTCCTTGAGTAACCCCTGTATGAATGATCATCTCGAAAGCTGCTGAA
The DNA here is from genome assembly GCF_964204655.1 of Triturus cristatus. NCBI lineage: Eukaryota > Metazoa > Chordata > Amphibia > Caudata > Salamandridae > Triturus > Triturus cristatus. The sequence continues at coordinate 1,805,411,713 of NC_140589.1, forward strand.
AGATCTAGTAGGAGCCGACGGTATGATCCACAATAGTCTAGGATTTGGTCTGTGCCGTTAAGCTTAGTTGATTCAGTGCAGAATTCCAGACTGGTGGTTAGTAAAAGTTTGGTTTTCATGTAAAACAATGGAAAAATAATAGAGTTCACCTTCCTTAGAAAGTCCAGAGAACAGCCAAGAAAATTTGCTGAAACCAAGGATGGGTTTCCAAAATATTCAGATTTACCTGGTGGCATCCAACTATGACCTGCTCTGGAATGTGCAGGGAAGCCATAGGTAAATAGGGAAATTTGTTTACAAACCTTTGACCTACCCGAATAGATAACTTTAGATTAATACAACTCCTCCACTAAGCAAAAGCTGGAAATCACAAGGAAGGAAGTAGTAGAGATTTGATTGTAATCAAACAGTTTGTAAAATGGAGAGAATAATCAAAGGTGCCATGAATCTATATACCAGAATGAACAGTTTCTCCTAGGCTCCCAAAAATGGTTTTATGAGAAATAAGAAACAGAAAGAGGCAAAGAGATTTCCTTGGAAGAGTAGGATACAATCTGGAAGAGAGCGCCCAATTCCTCTATTTATGTCAATTCAAGGAAAATTCCTAAAAGATTACGGCATAGTGGTACATCACCATGGTGGGATTATGGGCCATGTTTGGCTCATTAGAAAATAGTTGGGGAAGCTGTGGGCAAAAGGGATTGGTGTTTCGTATGTGGTAGTCTGCCTTGAATTCAAGACTTTTGGGAGCAGGAAGCATAAACAATATCGAGAATCGCATAAATGCCTTTGCATATAGACTATATGGTGATGGTGCTATGTAGCTGTGGTGAAGAAAGGCATTACCCCACATCACATCAACTCAATTGGAAAAACTAAAGATGCATATGTTTTTAGCACCCAGGTTGTCCATATTTCAACTTTTGAGCCACACAGTTCTCCACCTAAGAATCTATGGTTCAAATTATAGACAGTGGGTGCTATGGAGAAGTTCACTGCTGGCCCGGTCCTTACAGTGCTGGTCAATCGTGACAAAACAAGACAAACACCATTTGTACGAGGGCCATCCTGCTGCAGGGACTGGTCTTTGCGGTGAGTGTAGGTTTCGAGCAAGTGTATCAAAACAGAAACAACACCGAAACATTTACTTTGGTCTTCTGTGTATCTCAGCCCATTGTCAAGGGGCATATGGCGTTAGAATATCAAATGCACACTTCATTACAGTTGAGTGTTTGTGTGTGTGAAAGAGAGAGAGATAGAGATAGAGAATGTGTGTGAAATGAAGCTGTATCACTTCATTCCGACTGTGGGGGGTGTGGAGGAGCCACTAAATTTGTTGAAAGTCCTGGCCAACCTATTTAGAGTGTACACATTGCTATGCATCCTAAAGAAGGCAGACAGAAAGGACACCAATTTTTGGTGGATGCCCAACATCATGCAAACTCTAAATAACCACCTTCGTCTGACCACTTATCTACAGGCCAAGGCTGTTGATGTTTTCAGGGCCGGACTGGCCATAGCAGGCACTGGGCCTTTCCCCAGTGGGCCGGAGGGGTGGGGTTCCATTTTCTGGCCATGGGGGCTAGTTTTGTCACTGAGGGCCGATTCTGCAGCAGTGCTGCAATATCGTACCCCTGTGTAACAAACGCAGGAGCGGTTCCTTTTTACTAGCACCCCGTGAGTTCCCACCTACCCCCATCCATCCCCCCACACCTCCTCGCCTGCTCACAGGGCCGGTCGAGCAGCAATCTGCCAGGGCTGGTTGCTGTTCCCAGTCCGGCCCTGGATGTCATTTATCCCCCTTTGCAATTCATACAATCACTAGTAGGATCTCCGGTGTAAGAAATGTTCAGTATTTAAAATGTTGTGTCGCGCAGGATTTAGGGGAACTAATAAGCAGGAATCCCAACCTTTTCATTGTTCTTTTGGTGTAAAGAAAATAATACCGAACAGATATCAACACACAAAAACAAAACTAACCCGACACAGTGCTTATGGCGTATTCTTTCTTGCAGACGCTTCGTGAATCTGGCCAACAAGGATCAGAACCAGAATGGGAGAACTAAACTGGACCGAGAGAGACTCAAAGGCTGCATGCGGGAGCTGGTGAGGGTTCCCCTGGGCAGAGCACTGCTCACAGAGCCATGTTTCAATGCAAACCAAACTGTGCTGTGGTTCCTGATGGGGTTCATGCCATAAGGGCATTATTGTATGACAAGTGCCTGAGAGATGCTGACATAACAGGAGTAACACATGAGTCTCATTGAAGCGAAAGAGTTGTAATATTGTGTAATATATCTTAATGTTTGGATAACCACGTGTTGTTCAATGTAAGCCTTTTGTTGTGTAATGTACCTCTATGATCGGTAATCTAACACTATGAACTGCAATGCATCTCCCATGGTGTGTAGTGAAGCTCCCATTTTTGGTGATGTGTCTCCTGTGTCATGTTATGTGACTCCTATGTTGCGTACTATAACCCCTGTATTGGTAACTGGGTCTCCTGTGTATGTGATGTATCACGTGTTGTAGAATGTTTGCCTATATAGTGTAATACAGTGGTTCTTAACCTTTTTTCTTCTGTAGACCCCCACTTAATCCTACCTGGAATCCAGGGACCCCCTCAGAGTCATTTTTGGAAGCTGGGGTCCCCTTAAGCACTTTCAATGATTTGAACCTGAAAAACAACACACATACAGAAACAAGCATTCATCAAACTCCTACACAAATGGTGAAATCTTTAATTTATTAGAAAACTAACATACAAAATCCAAAATCATCATTTTGTTGGGAAGGTTGTAGCTTTTCTAAATTCAAGTGAAGCCACCTCTCGTCCTTATTATATTCTGTTTGATGCATTTGCACTGCTCCCACGAATCAACCTGAGGACATAAACTTCATTTTTAGCTTCCAATTTCAAACAAATTCATATTTATGGAACATTTTAAAATGTAGAATTTTATATTTTACTTCTTTATTTATATACATTTTATTAATCTGTTAATTTTATTTAATTTTCTAAGCAGTCACAGACCCCCTGAGTAGGTGTCGCAAACCCTCAGGTTAAGAACCGCTGGTGTAATGTATCTCCTGTGTTGTGTGATGTCTCGCCTATGTACTGTACTCCTATGCTGGGTAATGTAGCATCTCTGTTGTGTAACGTAGCTCCTCTGTTGTGTAACGTAGCTCCTCTGCTGTGTATGCTAGAGATCAAACTGAGTGAGATCTGAACAATAACATTGGCAGTGAAGAAGTAAGACAAAGAGTAGCGTGTGATGTCTGCCATGTTCTTGTCATCCAGGACCACGACTGAAAGCACAACAGACAAGGAAACAAGGTTTCAAATCATAAGACACAGACTGAACACTGACCTCAGCTCCAAAGCTAAACATTGCTATGGTAGGAACACCTACAAAAAAAACACCAACATCTCTGCACCCCTTTAGGGACTGCTCCATTGCAGTGACACTGTCTGTGGTGATGTGTGTTGGGCAGATGTGCGAGCAGGCTTTGGATGCAAGGGCCTGACTTAGAGTCTGGTGGTCTTTGCTCTCTGTCAGGGTGCCGGAGGGTCAGTTGCTGGGCTCTTGCTTCTCAGGCAGATCTGGCCACAGAATGCAGCAGGTGGGCAGGGAGCCCATTGTCTTTTTGTAGGTGTGCGGCAGTCACGGCCATGGTCCGTTGTTTAGATGCGGCATCATTCAGGCTGGAACAGGGTTCCTCCCAGGAATGTGAACACAACTCAGCCTTCCTGCTCCATAGAAAGTTAGGTGAATACAAGCCAGAGGGGAGCACTTGGCCCTACCATGGCTCTAAAAGGGATGGGGAAAGAAGAGCAGCATGGTAGAACATCTAGTGAATGCGACACAGAAGCTCTGACCACCATTAACCCTTATAGATCACACTATAAACTTAGGGCCTCATTTATGGTTTTTTTTGCCATAGGCAAAAGTAAAGAGCAGGAATGCTCCTTATCTATTAGATATGGTGCATTCCTGTCCTTTTTCCCAGCGCCGGCGCACAATGGGTTGCCGTGCTCCAACTCAGGCACCTTTGCAGGGTGCCTGTGTTGCAGGGATGATTATTTTTGTGTAGGAAGTGAAACCTTCTTGCACAAAGACAATCATAAGAGGCGTTTTCCTCTTTCTATGTGTGCTTCAGAATGCAACACACAGATAGAGGCAAAACGAGGATAAATAAAGATATTTCTCGCTGTTGTGCCTCCCTTGGGCCTCCCCTGGGGAAGCGTAAGTTTTTGGCGCTGCCTCAGACTTACATTTCTCATAAATCTGGGGCAGTGGGAACGCCTCCAGCAACACATGAAAAGGGCACACAATTAAAAGGCCATGAAAAGGCACATTGCGCCATCGGAATGTCAAAAAAGTGAGGTTCCGGTGGCGCAATTGTGTTGGTAGGACCTCATAAATGAGGCCCCTAGGATTTACATGCATATGGGGTACCCTCAACATGATGTAAGCAGTACTTTGCAAACTTCTCTTACACCTATAAGAATGATGGGGCCCAGTTATAAAAACTTTCAATCTTTCATAGGAAGAGCCAGTAGGCAATGTCACCACTTGGGGTGCAGGTAAAAAAGAGTCTACAGCCCAACCATAGCTGCAGTGCCACTAGTCTTTAGTCATGTCATAACCTGGGCGTGCTGATAGTAGCCACCCATGAAAAAAGTCTAGCAACAATCACAATGAAGTAGAACACCTGTCAGGGATGAGTGACATGAATCACCTGCACATCAGATAGGTCAGAAACAGAAAACAAGATGTAGGATGGTGCATGGCTACTGCAATTGGGACTTTTCACCCTACACTATGGTACTTAGATGGTTCTGATCCCACTTCCAACATTTAGGTCCAAAACATTATATGATTCTGGGCAAATCTCTTTGCGTCAAATTGTGCTTTTGTGGCATTATGTTATGGTATATTATGTTATTTTATGATTGTTATGTTATGTTGCCAGGGATTCTACCATTCTGTATGTGTTGAACCTCTTTCGGTGTCGAGCACCCTTTTTATGTCCTGGGTTGTTCTCGTGATGTTGTCCTAGATAATACTTTGGAAATTTCATGGTCCACCCCTTGTTTCCATCACATCCTAGTTTCTGTAATCTAGTCCTCTTTGGAGGCCGGTGACTGAATGGATTACCAGGGGTAACATTTTACAGGGAGAAAGAAGAGGATAAAAAGATAGAATGAGGGAAAAACAAAAACTAGAAAAGACGTTGGTTGGGAACTGAAAGGCAGTAACGGGGCGTAGCTGTTAATTTGCAGCAGAGTCTGATCTGTAGTTAGTGATAATGGAAAATCCCCCAATTTTCTTCAGAATAATGGCAAATCCAGAGGAGACCCACTTGATCAATTCTCTTTGCCTTGGATGAGTTTATTGCACCATATGGATAACACAGTGGATTCAATCTCAGTGATGACCTTTGCTGCAGATTTAGCACTCTCTTCAAAAATTAAAGATTTTTCCATTACTATAGAATTTTAAATCAGGTGTGAAGACAGTTATCAAGATCTCGCACTTTAAGCCAGAGCAGGTAGAACATACTCAATGGAGCTAAACGAAGGTGGAATATTTCTACCAGGCCTAATGACTTTGTGGTATCCTGCAAAAATATCCTAGCAAAAGATCAAAAAAGAAAAAATTCAAAAATAATTTGGTCTTCATTGACTGGGGTAATGTAACTGAAAATGTGTTTCTTTTGGGATAAGATATAACAGATTTAGTATTTTGCATGCCGTTTGTGCCACTAACACTCCATCCTGCTGACACTAACTCTGGTACTTTGAACCCTTGTGATCCAGGAAAACATGGGGACCCAAGCGAAGACCATGAGGTCTCAGGTGAAGAAGAACACCGTGCGGGACAAGCTGAAGCTGGTGCATAACTTCCTGCAGAAGTTACGCTTCTTGGCGGATGAGGTACTTGGTCGGTTTGGGATGCTTGACAGGTCAGGTGGAGGGGGGGACATACTGGGGACTTTGCTGTGCATTCTCCTAGACCTGTGTGTATGTTTTCACTCTATATGACTACATGTTATATTGGACACTTGTCCACCATTGATTAAGACAGAGGTTCACATTGGATCAGTCCTCAAAGCATTTGTTTGGGATAACATTTAAAAGAGTGGCACACATCTGAAAGAATGACAGCTAAAACCTAGAGTGTTCGTATAGTAAATGGTCATCGAGTTGAATGATTTCCATAGCAAGCATTTCCTCTTTCTATCAGAGTGGTGCATGGAAAGGAGTTCCATTACAAGGCTTGGATCCTCTGACCCTGACACCACACAGCGAGGGTTCTCTCTAGTTTCCATCCCATGAACAAATAAGTAGGCAGAACCTCAGTGCCAGATTTATAATTTTTTCACGCAACACAATGCAGCAAGACAACTTGCGGAGCTGTGCTGCATGAAAGCAAGAGAGCAGGAATGCACCAGATCTATCAAGATACGGCACGTTCCTGCCCGTTGCCTGCACTAGCTCACAATCAGCAGCCTGGCACCAATGCAGGCACCCTTGCGCCATGGAGGAAGAGTGTCTGCGTTACAGGCAGGATTTTTTTGGTGCAGGAATTGACACCTTTCTGCACAAAAAACAATCCTCGGAGGATTAGTCCTCTTTCCACGTGTGCTGTAGAATGTAGAACGCTGTACTCATAGAAAGAGGAAACTGGCGTAAAGCCCCTAAGGTCCGACTCCATCTTATGTAGGCCCGACTCCATCTTGGCTAATGGAGGTCGCCATCTTCTCACTCTTTAACAATGGAAGTTGCCATCTTTCTCAATTTATGCAGCGTCATTGTCATGTCCGCCATTAGATGCAAATGTCAACTGATCTTATCTTCCTGTGAACTGTGAAACCTATCTGCATTATGTCTCTTTCTCTGTTTCTGTCACTGTGCAAGTCAGGGAGGCGTGGCCAGGCAGTGCTCCTAGCTAGAGCACTCTGTTGCCATTAATACCTGCTCATTGTGATTGGGCTAAAATCATCACTTTCATCCCCTGTGCGTACATGGCCTCCCACCAATGTCTACCTGTTTTTCTTTAGCATGTTCCCTGCGGGTTCCTTGACAAGACACTGAAAACACAAGAATATTCTACTAAAGTGCACCTACACTGCGAATACTGCCTTTCCAGGCTTACGATAGTCCAACCTAACTCAAACTAGAGAAAAATATGTAAATGAGCCCTCCATCTTTCAAGGTTTTACACAGCCATAAAGCCTTCTTAGGTCTGAAAAATAATTTCCTAATTCTCGTTTTTGCATCTCGTCATGCTCTGCTTTCCCCCAGAGCCGCAGCTGCTGTTGTCCCATCTGAGTTTTATCTAACCTCGTCGCCAACCGCTGTAGGCCTATGTTTCACTTCCTACTACGAATTGTGTGAGGCTGAAACAATGTCTAATGTTAATTCAAAGAGCAAGAAACAAAATAAAATACTTCTCTTTCCTAGTGCTGCAGCAAGAGTGCCATCAAGTGGAAATGTATACAATTACAAGCTCTTTTATGTCAAATTACATTTCTCAACGGCACTCATGCTTAGCAGGGCCACCTATCTCCACATCACAAAGACATCACATTTCTAGTCGTGGACTGAGGCTTTTGATTAAAAACCTAGGCCCAGAATTACAAATACGTTGCGTTGGGCTTGCATTACTTTTTTAAGCAGAGCCGACACAAAATGCTTGGTTGGTATTTCCGAACCAAAACACATCACAATTTACGTTGGATTGTACCACAAAGTAACTGAATCTCAGGATGGGCTCAGTACACTGAAAGTGTCGCAAACCCTGTGATTTTGCGAATCACAGGCTTTGCAACTGCAAAATGGCTTTGTACACCACGACCTCAAATGTCTTTGAAGTTTGTTTTCGCAGTGAATGGCTTTACCAGTTTAAACAGCCGTAGAATCATTGTCTGTGCGACCCACTGAAGGATATGATTCAGACATGTTTTCAGGATTCCCACAACAATTATGCATAAGGTGAACTTACATGTAATGAATTCCAGTAGGTATTATTCTGAAAACCTGATTGGTTTTCACAATTTGGTTGTTAACATATAAAGCCCTAAAAGTGACTTTCAATACGTCAAAAGCTGACCGTTCTATTCCGCAGATGTGGCAGTCATCAACAGCTCTCGTTTCTAACCATAGGGTAAACAAGCATTGGCAAATAAGTCTCACTTTACTGTGCCAACGCTTGTATTCGCAGTCATTCATAAATGCGGTTTACGTGTTGAAGTCACAAGTTCTGAGTGTCACGATAAAGCCTGACCTCTTGGCTTTGACAATTCTGTGAAAAAAGTGACAACAATGATTGCTTTCTGTATAGAATGAATACAGAAGAAGAATTACATGTCGAATGTATAGTAGTCAATCGAAGTAAGTCCTGTACTGTGGAATGACACACCAAACAGCTAAAAGCATGAGGTGAAAGGGTAATACTCGTCTGGGTGGTATTTTAATCAACTTCCAACTATACGCCATGAAGACAGCTGTCCTGTCAAGCCAGACCTAACAAGCACTGGCAAAGCCAATCATGCTGGGAGCCAACGCCAGACATTAGCTATGGTTTTGTTAATCCTTGTTTTGTTATGATTTTGAAAGTTGTAAAACTTTATTGTTGAGATGCTGCTAAGCTCTTGCCAGAATAACAAAAAATGTATATTTGGTCTCGAAAAGCACAGATTGCTAAATTAGTTTCTGGCATTAACCAGAACTACTTTGTGTGAGGATGCTCTCCTTGTGAAACAGTACAATGTTGTCACTTATGGTGAGGTTAGCCAATGGCTGAAGTTGGCTGTCCCACTGCCCTTGCTATGTGCTGCAGAGGGCGGAAGAAAGATGTGAATGACAAGACAACAGGCCAATGGAAGAAGACAGTCTGAAAGTATATTATCCGTATAGTGTTAATAACATCAAAAGGTCGTGGCTGATACCCTGGTTCCCCAGAACTACCGGCGTGTGGCACAAAAGGTGATGTGGGAGCTGAGGGTGGAGAAGGGGACATACTGCCCTAAACATAACACAAAGAGTAATTATCATGGCTGTATCTGATCAGGAGAAGACCCCACCCAGGAAAGCCCATACCTGAGCGAAAGACCCTACTTTGTGCCTCAGCCATTATAGGGCCTCCAAGAAAGTCCAGTGCCATTGAGAGAGCCTCAGTGTACGCTAAATGTTTTGGTTTATGTATCACAACTTCTTGATTGGTTTTGAGTACTTCATTGGTGATACATGTTCACACTTTGGGGGCAATAGTCCATAGAAAATAAATCAAGCTGGGTGGACATTTCTTCAGGGAAGTAGAACCTGGCACCAGTCAGAAGCTCTGGCAAAAAAAAGGTAATTTCCTAGCATGTGAAAATAGGCAAAAAAGCTCTAGTGACCCTCACGGATATGGATCTTTGGCCTTCGAGCCAGCCTGCTCTGTGGCAATAGAGATTCTGCACCTGGCAGGTGGCAGAAGAGCCTGCTCTGTGGCAATAGAGATGCTGCACCTGGCAGGTGGCAGAAGAGCCTGCTCTGTGGCAATAGAGATGCTGCACCTGGCAGGTGGCAGAAGAGCCTGCTCTGTGGCAATAGAGATGCTGCACCTGGCAGGTGACAGAAGAGCCTGCTCTGTGGCAATAGAGATTCTGCACCTGGCAGGTGGCAGAAGAGCCTGCTCTGTGGCAATAGTGATGCTGCACCTGGCAGGTGGCAGAAGAGCCTGCTCTGTGGCAATAGAGATGCTGGACCTGGCAGGTGCCAGAAGAGCCTGCTCTGTGGCAATAGAGATTCTGCACCTGGCAGGTGGCAGAAGAGCCTGCTCTGTGGCAATAGAGATGCTGCACCTGGCAGGTGACAGAAGAGCCTGCTCTGTGGCAATAGAGATTCTGCACCTGGCAGGTGGCAGAAGAGCCTGCTCTGTGGCAATAGTGATGCTGCACCTGGCAGGTGGCAGAAGAGCCTGCTCTGTGGCAATAGAGATTCTGCACCTGGCAGGTGGCAGAAGAGCCTGCTCTGTGGCAATAGTGATTCTGCACCTGGCAGGTGGCAGAAGAGCCTGCTCTGTGGCAATAGTGATTCTGCACCTGGCAGGTGGCAGAAGAGCCTGCTCTGTGGCAATAGAGATGCTGCACCTGGCAGGTGGCAGAAGAGCCTGCTCTGTGGCAATAGAGATGCTGCACCTGGCAGGTGGCAGAAGAGCCTGCTCTGTGGCAATAGAGATGCTGCACCTGGCAGGTGGCAGACGAGCCTGCTCTGTGTCAATAGAGATGCTGCACCTGGCAGGTGGCAGAAGAGCCTGCTCTGTGGCAATAGAGATGCTGCACCTGGCAGGTGGCAGAAGAGCCTGCTCTGTGGCAATAGAGATGCTGCACCTGGCAGGTGGCAGAAGAGCCTGCTCTGTGGCAATAGAGATGCTGCACCTGGCAGGTGGCAGAAGAGCCTGCTCTGTGGCAATAGAGATTCTGCACCTGGCAGGTGGCAGAAGAGCCTGCTCTGTGGCAATAGAGATTCTGCACCTGGCAGGTGGCAGAAGAGCCTGCTCTGTGGCAATAGAGATGCTGCACCTGGCAGGTGGCAGAAGAGCCTGCTCTGTGGCAATAGAGATGCTGCACCTGGCAGGTGGCAGAAGAGCCTGCTCTGTGGCAATAGAGATGCTGCACCTGGCAGGTGGCAGAAGAGCCTGCTCTGTGGCAATAGAGATGCTGCACCTGGCAGGTGGCAGAAGAGCCTGCTCTGTGGCAATAGAGATGCTGGACCTGGCAGGTGGCAGAAGAGCCTGCTCTGTGGCAATAGAGATTCTGCACCTGGCAGGTCGCAGAAGAGCCTGCTCTGTGGCAATAGAGATGCTGCACCTGGCAGGTGGCAGAAGAGCCTGCTCTGTGGCAATAGAGATGCTGCACCTGGCAGGTGGCAGAAGAGCCTGCTCTGTGGCAATAGAGATGCTGTACCTGGCAGGTGGCAGAAGAGCCTGCTCTGTGGCAATAGAGATTCTGCAACTGGCAGGTGGCAGAAGAGCCTGCTCTGTGGCAATAGAGATTCTGCACCTGGCAAGGTGGCAGAAGAGCCTGCTCTGTGGCAATAGAGATGCTGCACCTGGCAGGTGGCAGAAGAGCCTGCTCTGTGGCAATAGAGATGCTGCACCTGGCAGGTGGCAGAAGAGCCTGCTCTGTGGCAATAGCGATGCTGCACCTGGCAGGTGGCAGAAGAGCCTGCTCTGTGGCAATAGAGATTCTGCACCTGGCAGGTGGCAGAAGAGCCTGCTCTGTGGCAATAGAGATTCTGCACCTGGCAGGTGGCAGAAGAGCCTGCTCTGTGGCAATAGAGATTCTGCACCTGGCAGGTGGCAGAAGAGCCTGCTCTGTGGCAATAGAGATTCTGCACCTGGCAGGTGGCAGAAGAGCCTGCTCTGTGGCAATAGAGATTCTGCACCTGGCAGGTGGCAGAAGAGCCTGCTCTGTGGCAATAGTGATTCTGCACCTGGCAGGTGGCAGAAGAGCCTGCTCTGTGGCAATAGTGATTCTGCACCTGGCAGGTGGCAGAAGAGCCTGCTCTGTGGCAATAGAGATTCAGCACCTGGCAGGTGGCAGAAGAGCCTGCTCTGTGGCAATAGAGATGCTGCACCTGGCTGGTGGCAGAAGAGCCTGCTCTGTGGCAATAGAGATGCTGCACCTGGCAGGTGGCAGAAGAGCCTGCTCTCTGGCAATAGAGATTCTGCACCTGGCAGGTGGCAGAAGAGCCTGCTCTGTGGCAATAGTGATTCTGCACCTGGCAGGTGGCAGAAGAGCCTGCTCTGTGGCAATAGAGATTCTGCACCTGGCAGGTGGCAGAAGAGCCTGCTCTGTGGCAATAGAGATTCTGCACCTGGCAGGTGGCAGAAGAGCCTGCTCTGTGGCAATAGAGATTCTGCACCTGGCAGGTGGCAGAAAACAATCAGTAAGGATTTGCCAAACAGGCGCTGACACTGGCATCCCAAGGCAGAAGTGCAAGGTAAATGGCGCTTCACACAGCAGATCCTGCAACATGGGATTGTGTAGCAAAGATGACAGAAATGTTTATTTTAGGAAATAAAGAGTAGATAAGGAACTATGCAGGTTAGCAACCATCCTAAATTGCTTTACGTTGATTAAACGTACACTACATCTCCTGGTTGCAGTGCTGCAGGGACTCTTAGGGGCATATGTATCAAACGATTTTGTATTCGCAAACGCTGCGAATCGCAAAAAAAAAGCATTTGCGAATACAAAATCGCAAAATGAGATGTATGAGCCATTTCAGCATCGCATTCTTAAGGAATCGCTAATTTTGCGATTTCTTAATTTTGCGTAAGCATTTAAGAAATCGCAAATTGCGATTCCTTAAATGCTATGTAACACGCACCTAAGTTGTGTGATTTCTCCTTAAGAAATCGCAAATTACCACCAACTTCAAGTTGGTGGTAATTTGCGATTTCTTTGAAAAATGCACTTTTTGGCATTTTTCAAAGTGCCATGTGGCGCACATACATGCCCTTAGGGCATGTATGTGCGCCATATGCGCACACATGCTAATTTCAGGGGTGCATCAGGGTGTCATCATGACACCCTTGCACCTTTGAAATTATTCTCAATTTGCGATTAGCAAATTGCGATTCGCAATTTGAGAAAGACTTCCCATTCATTGCTATGGGCCTCCTGGCCCATAGGAATGAATGGGAAGGTATTCCTTAATTGCGATTTCGCAATTTGCCAATCGCAATTAAGGAATTTTAAGAATTCGCAAAATTTGTGCGAATTTTTAGATACATCCCGTTTTTCAATTCTCAAATAGCGATTCTCTAAAAATCGCTATTTGAGAATCGCAAATGGAGATTTTGATACATATGCCCCTTAGTCTCATCCTTTCACAGGATCATATCTGCAATGTTTGTCTCCAGGCAGAATCTTTGAACCCTGCTGCTCATTCTGTTGAATGTAAATACACACAAGATTGCCCCTTGCTTGGATGGACCTCTCTTCTTGGGCCAGGGTCTAACGGGACCGGATGTGGCCTCTTCTACTGCAGCAAACATTGTTTGCAAAAACTTGAAAATCCAATAAAACATACAAAATACTGATTTATTTCAACATAGAGGGCGAGTCCCAGCAGGAATAAAAGGACGTTATTCTAAGAGAAACCTTTTCATGTCAATGAGTGGCCGGAAGCTTAGCCAAGCTAGGAACCTGTGTCGTGCGAATCCTTCTATGAGCTCGTGAAGAACCCGAGGTTCTCTGTCATGCTTTACAGCATGATCGACATGGCCTCAATGACAAGTTCTCTGGACTTCAGCAGGAAGGATGCTTTTAAAGGGGCAGTCATAGTACTCTCCCTCCCCATCTCAGATGTTAGCAGGCTGTGCGTCTGCGATCATACATGTGCTTAAAGGAAGGAGACAGGTATTGCCTTACTCTACACTGTATTCTCTAAATCACAACTCTTGCTACAAATCAAGATAAAACAAACACACACACTGCCTGACACAAAATGTAACCAGAATATCTTTCTTCTTCATATCACGTATGAAAGCACTTTCAAATATGTGAGTTCAGAAATTAATACCAGATTTACAAAACTGTAGCTTCTAATAAGTACTTTTCAGTGCTGCACTATGCCCTATTAATGTCAAAGCCTCCACGATAAAGGAATATACTTTTTTATATTTTGAAGAGACTTTCTCATATTTTACGTCATGTGTGTTGCATGATTTACAAAGCAAATATTTTCAGGGCTCAGCTCGTGCATTGGCTCTAAGACCTTTGGCTCGGCTCTACCTGTTCATTTGTTGGCTCGACCGCCTCTAGGATCACGGGCAGAGAAGGAGCCAAGAGGACAACAGCTGCAGAATTAAAGGGATGGTGAAGTGTTCAGACAGTGATCTGAACTTCTTTGCTGGCACGTCTTGATGACTTAAATTGAAGGATACGCCCGACATCCCTGGCACTCAAGTGTGATATCTTTTAGGGGACGAGCACATGTGCAAGGAAGGGCGAAATGCCACCACCTAGGCTCACTTTGATTTAAATAAACCAATAGCAGAAGTGGGTTGAACCATTGCCCCCTGCAGAATACTGCAGTGGGTGGAACAAAAAGGTGAATGACACACTAACTGACCAATGGATGAAGAGAGATGGCTGAAAGCCTATGTATGCGATGTATAATATATATATCATTTTTATTTAAACAATGGTCTTGGCTAACGCCAGACCTAACAAGCATTGGCATTGCCAATAGGTCTCGCCTTTGGGACCTTATAAGTGTTTAGCCATGCAACAGTTGATGATCTTGCACCAAGGATATTGTGCTGCATAACTAAATACTTATAAGGTTTCCAAAGCGAGACCTATTGGCTATGCCAATGCTTGTTGAAATAGGGTACATAAATGAATGGGGTAATGCTGCAACTCGGTGCTCTTTTGAACAGGGGTAAAATAACCCACGTAAGTGATGTGTTCAGCCTTCACCACAGCTGTATATTTCACATTAGTCCCGAGGATTCACTGCACAGTCCCCATGTGCGACTTGTGAGGGGCAGGCTCCAGCCTGGATGCTGCAGGACTACTATTGCAAACGTATTTTCTGCCACCGACCGCGCGCTCTGATAACTCGGAAATCTGAAGGATGCAGGCAGCGCTAGCGTTCCCGAGGAGCTAAGGCAGGAAGGAGGGGGCGGGGCCGTTCTAAATGGGATCCTGTCCCGGCATAAAACGTGGGCGGCCGTGGTTTAGATAACACAGGCCCTGCTGCGTTAACCACGGTTCGGTGTGAGTCAATGAAAGGAGTGGAGCTACTCTTCTGACGGAGCGGTGAAAGGACAACTAAAAGAGTCAGGACTGACAGGAAGTGAAGTACTAAACCAAACGTTAGCTAAACCAATAGAAACAAAGAATAAAGAAATAAACTGCAGAGAACGAGAGGGAAAAGAAAAGAGAAGCGACGGATGGAAGCTAAGTTAAGTGTCCAGGAAAAGAGGCGAACTAAAGTGGAAAGTTTGTAATCAGGAAAGGGTGCGTACAAATAATTGAACGCGAGGCTCAGAGAACAGAGGGTGTAAGAAAGATGGCAAAATGAGTGTGATATGAACAAGCAAAAAGACAGACAAAGAAAGATTCGAGGGAGAGAAAGAGGAAAGGAGGAAACGTGTGACAGGGATATGAAGGCAGCGTAAAGAGCAAGCAATAGTTCACTTTAACAAAATATCAAAGGAAATAAATGAGAGATAAACATTAAAAAGAGAAAGAGAGCAAAAGCATCACGAGACAGCAGGAGAGGGATAGTAAGAGCAAAAATATAGACAAGCGCTAGTAATGTTGCCAGTTGTGGGTGTGCTGGCAGAGGAGGCTGGGTCTGCGCAGCAAAGCGGCCGTGCGGCCGCGAAATTGAAAGTGATAGTGATCAAAGCGGCCGTGCGGCCGCGAAAGTGAAAGTAAGCGCGGCGCGCGCGCCCGCGCACATGCACTGTAGCTTTAGGCCACGGCAGCACTTTGTAAAGCCCAGATATAAAATGTCTCTTCGAGCCTTTGGCTCGCGAGACCTAAAAATGAGATCGCTCTCTTTAGTTGTGTGATCGCCTGCTGTCACAACATGCCCTGGACTTATCAACTGTTTGCATAAGTAGACTTGAAAAGTTGTGTTGTTAATAATCAACAATAGTCAATCTCTTTGCATATTAGCAGATGCATTGTATTTGTACCATGCAAATATGGCCACACATTTGCAAACTTCACTGTATTCTTGTGCTATTGTTCAGTGCATAAGGCACTGTGTAGCGAGCTCTCTGTGAATATACCATCACAAACACACTGGAGTCCACTTTTGTCAACATTTTCAAGTCACACATCCTTTTAAGGTTCCCTGTGACAGATTGCAAATTGATTAATCATTTTGAGATTACCCACAGGTCTTGGAATCACAGGGTAATTTACCTTGGGATATTATATATTTTCATTTTATACAGATTATCGGGATAGAAATCCGAGGTAAATCTGAGATTTTCTTTTATTTGTTTATCAAGTCAAGTTGTACTTGTGAAGCGCGGCTAATCACCCAAGAGGGTAGCCAGAGGGAGAGGTCCTCCCTGCTCAGCTTATGTCACCCGTACTATTTCCCTTTCCCTTTTTAAATTTTAATTTACTTACTAAATTCCCATAATACGTATCTGTAGCCTTCCCATTTTTTACACGCCAATGTTTTTGTTCTCATTTTCATTATCCTGATGTTAGAATCCCAGTTTGGTATCCCTGGGTTTTTAATCAAGAAAAAGTGACTTCAGCCTCTTTGAGAGTGCAGGTATTTGTGTTTACAGAAGTACAGTCCAAGCAGACATCTTACATTTCCGCCTCATTCAAGTATAACAGGGCATGCCATCTGCTAGAGCCTACATTAGAGCACAAAATGTCTGCCATCTTTTAACAAAAGCCCTTCTACGATAGCACTCTGCACATTGTCCTTACTTGTTTCTCAATTCTTTGTTGAAGACTGTCTCTCTCTAACCTAGGACAGACACACCTGCATGGGCTTTCAGGTTTTTGTTCCACATTTCTTTCATATCTTGCTTCATTGGCATATTCTCCCCCATCTGTGACACTGAGGATGCTAGGTTGTCTTTTTATGTTCCATTTGTGACACTGAGGATGCTGGGTTGTCATGTAATCCTCCATCTGTGACACTGAGGATGCTGGGTTGTCTTTTTATGTTCCATTTGTGACACTGAGGATGCTGGGTTGTCATGTAATCCTCCATCTGTGACACTGAGGATGCTGGGTTGTCTTTTTATGTTCCATTTGTGACACTGAAGATGCTGGCTTGTCATGTTATCTTCCATTTGTGACACTGAGGATGCTGGCTTGTCGTGTTATCTTCCATTTGTGACACTGAGGATGCTGGGTTGTCATGGTACCCTCCATCTGTGACACTGAGGATGCTGGGTTGTCATGTTATCCTCCATCTGTGACACTGAGGATGCTGGGTTGTCATGGTACCCTCCATCTGTGACACTGAGGATGCTGGGTTGTCATGTTATCCTCCATCTGTGACACTGAGGATGCTGGGTTGTCATGGTACCCTCCATCTGTGACACTGAGGATGCTGGGTTGTCATGGTACCCTCCATCTGTGACACTGAGGATGCTGGGTTGTCATGTTATCCCCCATCTGTGACACTGAGGATGCTAGGTTGTCTTTTTATGTTCCATTTGTGACACTGAAGATGCTGGCTTGTCATGTTATCTTCCATTTGTGACACTGAGGATGCTGGGTTGTCATGTTATCTTCCATCTGTGACACTGAGGATGCTGGGTTGTCATGTTATCCTCCATCGGTGACACTGAGGATGCCGGGTTGTCATGTTATCCTCCATCGGTGACACTGAGGATGCTGGGTTGTCATGGTACCCTCCATCTGTGACACTAAAGATGCTGGGCGTATTAGAAGAGACTGCATGTTGAGATGTGCGTTGGACAGCTGACTTACTCACCTGCGGACAGAAAGTGGAAAGGTGAGACCGTGGCCTTGCTCTCAAACATGCTTTTATTGATGTGGTCTTCACAGCCCCAGCACAGCATCCCTGAGGTCTTCATCTGGATGATGAGCAATAACAAGCGAATCGCCTACGCCCGTATTCCCTCCAAGGACATCCTCTACTCCATCGTGGACGAAGAAATGGGGCGGGACTGTGGCAAAGTGAAGACCGTCTTCCTGAAGGTAACACATCCACAAACCTGGCTGACTTTCTAAAGGGGCACAGGCTTTTATATAGAGCAGTTGGGAAATGCCAAAAATGTACAGACTTGTTATTACAGCATGTTTATCACATGTGCATGATTTAACCAGATGGGATATTATCTGTTTAAAAAACCATTATCATCTCACAGCACAGAAAAACCTGCCTGTTACCATCAGCTTTATGCTGCTGGTAACTCGCCTAAATATGTTCAAAATCAGGAAAGCTGTATTTCCATGTTATCCTTAATATGTGTGAGTAAAGTGCAGCATCTGTGTTAATACTGCATTTATTATAATTACCACACATGTGGTATTACCATAGGTTTATCAAGCCGCTCCAAATGTGGCAAATGCATATGGCGATGTGGCACGTGAACTGTGCTACAACTGGGTAATGGACACAAATGGAAATCCAGAGGCAAGCAAAAGACACATTTCTCATTTTCTCCTATATAAAGAGTCTCAGAATTGTATTGTATTGTATTGTAATTGCATTTGTATAGTGCTTACTACCCCTGACGAGGCGTCGGAGGGCTTTTTCGGCGAGTAGCACGCTACTCCGGGACCCATAGAGGATTAGTGTTGAATTAGTATAGTGAAACATGCAAGTACATTTTAAATGGTGGATAGGTTAGTCAGTTATTTGGATTCGGCAGGATAGCAGAAGGATAGAAGAGGAAAAAAGGTTTGTATTTGTTGAAGCACGCTACTCCGGAAACCCATAAAGGATTAGTGGTTAATTAGTATGATGAAATATGAAAGTAATTTGAGTGGTGGATATTAGTCAGTTATTTGGAGTGAGAAGGATAGCGGAGGGATAGAAGGGGAAGAAAGGTTTGCATTCATATATAGCACCTGTTACCCCTATGGGTGTTGAAGCGTGTTTCTGGCGAGTAGCATGCTACTACGGAACCCATAAAGGATTAGTGTTGAAAATTAGTGTAGTGAAATATGAAGTAATTTGAGTGGTGGATATGTTATTCGGTTGTTCGGATAGAGATGGGTAAGGGGCAGGATAGAAGAGGGAAAGAGGTTTGTATTTATATAGCGCTTGCTACCCCTGACGGGGTTTTGAAGCGCTTTTTTGGTGAGTAGCACGTTACTCTGGAACCCATAAGGATTAGTGCTGAATTAGTATGGCGAAACATGAAATTAATTGAGTGCTGGATATGTTAGTCAGTTATTTTGATTGAGAAGGGTTGGGGAGGGGTAAAAAAGGGAGAACGGTTTGCATTTATATAGTGCTTGTAACCCTGATGGGGTATTGAAACGCTTTATTGGCGAGTAGCACGCTACTCTGGAACCCATAAAGGATTAGTGGTGAAATAGTATAGTGGAATATGAAATTTGAGAAGTGAACATGTTAGTCTGTTATTTTGATTGAAAAGGATAGTGGAGGGATAGAAGAGTGAAGGATTATTTTTTATTATTATTTATTTTTTTAGGTCATAGCAGTAGGAGGAGGCTTTTGGATCAGTAAAAAGGGTTTTTGGAGGGAAAGAGTCAGAGGGAATAGTTTAGAAAGGTTTGTTTTGGAGGATCGGTATAGTAAAAGAGGTGTCAGATGATGCAAGGAGGGGTAGATTAGGAGAGAGTCTAGAAAGGGTTATTTTGGGGGTCATAGTAGTGGTATGGGGTTTGGGATAAATGAGAGAGTGGATGTAGAGGATATATTGATAGATGTATAGGGTGAGAGATAGGGCAGTGCATTGGAAAGAGTAGTAGAAAGAAGTTTGAGATGAGTCAGAAAGTTGGACTACAAGATATATTGAGAGAAATATAGGCTGAGAAATAGGGTAGCGCATTGGAAATGCCAAATTAGAAGAAAGTGATAAATATATAGATCCATAAGTACATTGAAAGTATATAGACGCATAATGGAGGTAAGTATATGTAGATTAAAGATATTGATAGAGGTACAGAATGAGAAATAGGGTAGTGCATTGGATATGCTTTTTCTGGAGAAAAGTAACAGACACACAGATCCAAGTATATGGAGGTACATAGATGCACAATGGAAGCAAGTACATGTAGAACAAAGATGATTTTTTTTTTTAACAGCATAATTATTCTACAAAGCAATACACAAAGATAGGTAGATATCTATAGTGACAATAAATGCTTATATACAGAGGGATATGCTGTAAATGTCTGTTTGCGTATGGTGCTTATGTGGGGAACAGCCAATTCTTGAGTAGTGTTCTGAAGATAAGGTGGTTGTCGGTGGATCTTATGTTGGGGGTAAAGAGTTCCATAGTTTGGCTGCTTGAACAGAGAAGGATGTGCCACCCATGTTTTTTTTCTTTTATCTTGGAATTTTGAGGCGAGATGCCACTCTAGAGCGGAGGTGTGGCTGCTGTTCTGGCTCATGGGCTCTATCAGTAGTCCCTACTGTCTTTCCAGGCCAGGTTTGCGTTGCTATGGCACTAATGCCCCTGCCATCTGAGATGGACGTCCCATGTGTCTCATAGTTCCTGGGCTGGATATTTTGATCTATAGTGGAATATGTTCTGTGTGACTGTGGTCCATGCCACTCCTGCTTTGAGTGTCACCAATCTGTTAATTTTCCCCCTTCTCGAATACGCATGCCCTCTCTTTCAATCTTCAACCTACTCTGCTTGCCTCTGGTCTCTCATAGACCTGTATAGAGTGACCTTCTTCTGATCTGTAAGGTGAGTATCTTTGGGTTTTCCTAGTGGGTCTCAAATACACCTACCTCATGAATATGAATGAGGTAGGTCTCAGTTTGCGACCCATTGGGAATCGCAAAAATCACAGGGATGGTGTCCTGCTGGGGTCAGATCACCATGCGTGTGATTGCTTTTAAGTAAAGCTATCTTTTTTTTCTAGAAAGCAGTCTATTTTCCATACAGCAAAATGGGGTGCATTTCAAACAAAAAAATTAAAGTTTCTTTTAATTTTTTAAGAGTAGGCAGTGGTGCGTGGGACTACTGCCTGGTCTTCTCAAACAATTCTCAAAGGGGAAAGGAGTTCCTTGCGGACCCCTCTCCATTTGCGAATGGGTTACCACTGACTTCAAGTTGGTGGTAAAATGTGGATGTATTGTGACCACATTGCGGTCGCAAAACATTCATACATACTAATGTGAATCACTATTTGAAAGTAACGCTCTAAAGACGCTTCTTCCAAATACCTAATTGCAAACACAAATTGCGATTCGGTAACGCAGAATTTGTGCTTTGTACATTTGTAAAAGCATTTTTTCGGTCAGAAACGGCCACGAAAATTTTTCATACATGTGGCCCTAAGTTCTCAAAAAAGTCACAACTCTGCATCCACAGAGTAAAGGTTCCACTTGGGGTGATTTACGACTTTTCAACATTCACAAAGCTTTGCTGGACACCTGCGAAGCTGCGCCAGGTGCTGATTTGGAGGCGTTATCTTGAAAAAGTGTTGTGAATGCTCTATTTAGCAATGTTGCTGGTATTCATTCAATGCACAATTGTGAGCAAAATTGTCAAATGCCAGTGCCTTTGTGGAAAGGCACAACTATTTTTCATTTTTTTCACCACGGGGACAAGCCCTTCTCCTACACTCCCATTGAATTTATGGTGTTCTGTTCCCCTTTCCACTCTGGGTAGAGATTTATTTCAACCCTTGCTTGTCTAGTCATTTCCACTATGGGAAAAGATCGGACAGAATTTTGTAAACCGTCACAAACTTTGAACGGTGTTTATTTGTGGAACCACGCACACATTTTCCCCTGAGGGAGATTAAGTATGACGTAATATTACACTGTTGTGAGGTAATAAGTGAATCATCAAGCCCAGTAGAAACAGGCTGGGTGGGGGGGCAGGCGGCCTCTGTTCTCCACGCAGAGGGAATGTGCAGTGGCCACAGCTCCCAGCAAGCAGAGAAGGCTGGTATCCTCCACACAGAGCCTTCATCTGGGTGGCAACAAGCTGAGAGGAACCCAGCCCTGAAGAACTGAATCCGGCAGCGACTCCTCTCCGCTTGTAGCCCACTGCCCTAGAGAATGAGCCGTAAACCACTGTCAGGGGCTCCTACTGCCCGATCTGCACAGCCAGTCGCTGAGCAAGAAGGGAAGCTGGCGTAAGAGGGAGTTAGAGACACTGCCAGGAGCGTGAGCTCGGGATAACAGACAAAACTTGACAACGGGACCCAATATGGTCATTGCGCTTCCTGTTACCTTATCTACCAGCCATGGCACAACCCAACCATTAAACCAGGACCGTATTTGCTTCAGGCTGTAGGATTTCCCCCCTTAATGGGAAACTGGCTCTTGATCTGAGCTAAAGAGTAAGCTTTCTCAGTGGTGGTGAGGGCTGAGGAGGCCTGAATACCTACAGGGTGACCTCCGTAGGTGCCCTCAACCTGACTCACTCCCATATCTTGCACCCGACCTGCCCTGGACTATGATGGTCGAACAGATGCGCTCCCTGGCCTGGTCCAAGAAGTGGAGACCCCGGCTGGGTAGACCCTCTCTTTCCGCTCATGGTGATTGCAAGAAGACTACCTATGGTGGTGTGGAGAATCCAGAACCCTGGCTGTGGAAATCACCCTCATGGACCAGGAAAGCGGCTATAGCTGCCCCAGCATCTTCAGCCCCACCACATCATCACCTCTGTCTGGAGAGGGAAAGGAAGGATCAAAAGAGCGAGTGTAAAGTAGCCCAAGCATGTCAAAGCTGGTCCAACCCTCCACCCTCACTGCACCCCTGCTTGTCAGAAGTGAAGGCCTGCAGGAGGTAAGATCTGTACGCGTGTTACCGCAGCAAGAACCTGTTCCAACACAGTGTGCGTACGATTGTGGGGCTCCCCTCCATGATTGAGAAAGTGTAGGAGAAGGCAGGACTCACTGAGTGGCAGTGTCTTGTGAAAGGTGTGGCCACCAAGAGGAAAGGACACTTCCCATGCCAAGCCTCTTAAGATCCCACAACGTACGGTTTAATAACTGAAGTAAGAAGAATTTAAGAACTGGGCAGCACTGGGGAAATGAATTGATATGTGGTCAGTGTTTACAATACTTCACTGCCTCACAATGTATAACAAGGTTTACCAGTACATCATTTTAGGGGCAAATTCTAGCCAGCATTCTACCTGTTCTCACTATATTTCTTATTCTTATGGGTGTTATGTGTGTTGGTTCATCTGTTAGTGGAAATTGGCTTTGTTTATTTTTCATTATGAACTACTTGAGGGGGCCATTTGTTCAGTTGTAATACATTTGTAGATTATCATTTTGGTTTAGTATATATAAAATGACTAAATAATAAATGGAAACAAGCATTGGCATAGCCAATAGGTCTCGCCTTTGGGACCTTATAAGTGTTTAGCCATGCAACAGTTGCATAACTAAATACTTATAAGGTCCCAAAAGCGAGACCTATTGGCACGGCCGCAAAAGTGATCGCGATCAAACATGAAAGCGGCCGCGAAAGTGAAAGTAATCGCGGAAAAGCACGGCACGCGCGCCCGCGCACATGCACTGTAGCTCTAGGCTGGCCTGGTAGCACTTTTTGGAGCCCTCTCAAAAAGCATCGCCAGACCAGCGCATGCGCTGGGTCAGGCGAGACCTAAAAAGGATGCTCTGAGTATCCTGGGAAACAGGCAAGAGAAGTCACTGCAGATCTCCAAGTGGAGGAACTGGTGGACTGCAGTGGTTGGTACTACTATAGGTACAGGGAGGAGTCCCCCAATGACACTTGTGATTTCTTCTTCCTCAGCTACCCGGTAAGAGGGGCTTTGGACCGGCCGGCTGGACGGTGCAAGCTAAGATGGAGATCTACCTTTGGTTAGGCCTCAACAAACAGCGCAAAGACTTTCTGAGCGGACTGCCCTGTGGATTCGAAGAAAACAAAGGTGCAAAGGGCCCTGGCCTGCAGTCCTTCCCGCCCATCAGCCTCTTGTACACAAGTAAGAACATGGACTTCCTTCTTTTCCTTTTGTCCAATGGGTAGGGAACATTGATGGACCGTGTCCACTGTTTTTGGCGTTTGGATGAAATGATATAAACTGTATTTCTTCTTATTTTTCCTTAATCTGCTGCTGCTGTTTAAGGCAAACCATTCCTTATCCACTCACTCTATAGAATCCATGCTGTACGTGTCAAATCATGAACTTAGCAGAAAACTAACACATTTAAAACAAGTTTGCAAACGTTTTCAAAAGAAAATCGCACGACTGTGAGATGGTTTTTAGGTGGATTCTGCACACATGGAACTCAACATAGCAGATTCCTTGCTGCGCTCAGTTTCCCGCTCAAAATGCTGTTTGTTCAAGTTGTCAACACAGTAGCTCCTCCCCCCCCAAACCTCCCTCATGTGACCGGCTGCCCCCTGCATGCTACACAACCACCCTTTGGGTGCATTACCCCTCCCCGCTGTTTTAGGTCTGGCTACAGACAACGTCAATTGTTTGCCAGGTCTCAGGTTAACACCACAAACAATACATCAGAGAGCTTTGGGTCAGCCCCTTTCAGCCAGTGGTCACTTTGGTCAGCCCCTTTCAGCCAGTGGTCACTTTGGGTCAGCCCCATTCAGCCAATGGTCACTTTGGCTCAGCCTCTTCAGCCAGTACTTGTTTGACGCGTCTCGCATGTTGGATCAGGCCATATGAGCATTGCACAGGTTTACATTTTCAGTGGTTTACAGTATTGGTTGACAAGGCACTCAATGCTCGCCATTGCAGCTCATGAAAAGTCCCCAGTGGCTTCCCTGCTGCAGCCTGGACCAATGAATTAATTTTTTGAGCTTCCAGAGTCTTATCTGGACCAAGTGAGCTATTCATAACATGGGGAACTTGAGAGCTCTGTGTTGGTGTTCACTTTCTTGCTTGGACTGGGATGGATATGAGGATGAAGTAAATCCCCTCTCTGCATGAGCCCCCCTAAACATTGTGAAGCCAATGCTCGAGGATGAGTCTTACGAGGAGCTCAGTGAAGGTTTCATGTTAGGGAAGCTTCGTCTTGTAGAACCACCCCCCCTCAGGCACCTGCCATAACGAGTCTAAGAATGTATCCACACCCAACCAATAAGACCACTGCTTCCCTGATTGAACCTGTACTGAACCCAGTGCTTCATTTGTGAAAAAAATAAGTGCCAGAGCTCTCATCAGGAGGCCATTGCAGCTTGCACCACACATTGCCCCTGCCAGCTCTGCCAATGGTAGTAACAACAAAACTATTTACCATCACACTTCTACATGCGTGACCATATGGAGTATTCCAGCCCCACAGGCAGCAGGTAATAGTCATGTTTAATGTACACTGAATTAATAATTGATTGTAGTTGTGGTCATCTCAGTCAGTGCCACCTTGTGGCAGACTGCCACAAGCACCGGTGTTGACAATTAAATGCCGGTGCCGAGCACCGGAAACCACTGGTTCAAATTAAGCACTGCCCCACTCCACCCTCCACACACATCTGCTGGTCATGGTGGTTCTGACATGAGCCCCAGAGCCAGTGTGGTGCATGTCAAGGTGAAATACCAAATTCAATAACATGTTTGAAGCACCTGCTCAACAAATGTTTGGGTTTAGAGAAAACAAATTCCCAAAACGGAAGTTCATTTAATCCAAAAGTAAAACAAACGCGCACAGAGTATTCTCCCTGCCTCTGCAGTTTCCCTGCCCAAGGAAAACAAGGACAGTCATTCCGCCTTCAGTAGGGTGCGGCAACGACGACCCAGCGAACCTGTGGTGAGCCTGGCGGCTGGGTCAGAGGTCACCACCGACAGAGCTAGCTAGAGCTCAAACGATGGTAACCCAGCAGTTCCCCACTTCTGAATGAGGCAGGGAAATGGTAGGTTTGGCGAGGCGGAAGGACCAACCTCGCTGCTTCACACTATTCCTGCAACTCTGTCAAATCGCATTACGTCATCAGTTAAGGTACTTGCGTAGAGTTTACATTACGTGTTGAGTTACTGTTTTGATTTCCAACTTTTCATTTTCTTGATGGGGCCAGGTCAAATGCACAAAACTCTCATCAGGACATCTGCAAATGTACATTTGTTGCATACCGCCATGGCTTGTATAAATGTACACGTGTCTTGGAATTCGAGAATTGTTCCAGGCGAACTCCGAAGAACATGTCACTTATAGAGATTCCGAAGAGTCTATGGACTGAAGCATAAGGAAATGAAGCAAGTTTATATTTCATGCAATGTTTATCATTCTTGTTTCTCCAATTTGCGACTCACAATTGAGCGCAAATTACGAGTGGCAATTTGGAATTGTCGTACATCTGGCCCCTTATCAATGTTTAATTATTTTTCCTCTGTGTCTCACTCCAGAGAAGTCAGTCTTACAATGTGTAATTCTTTTTCTTCTGTCTCACTCCAGAGAAGTCAGTCTAACAATATGTAATACTTTTTCTCTGTCTTATTTCAGAGAAGCCAGTCTTACAATGTGTAATTCTTTTTCCTCTGTGTCTCACTCCCAAGAAGCCAGTCTTACAAGGTGTAATTCTTTTTCCTCTGTTTTTCACTCCCAAGAAGCCAGTCTATCAATGTGTAATACCTTTTCTTCTGTCTCACTCCAGAGATGCCAGTCTTACAATGTGTAATACCTGTTCTTCTGTCTCACTCCAGAGATGCCAGTCTAACAATGTGCAATACCTGTTCTTCTGTCTCACTCCTGAGATGCCAGTCTAACAATGTGTAATACCTTTTCTTCTGTCTCACTCCAGAGATGCCAGTCTAACAATGTGTAATTGTTTTCCCCTATGTCTCACTCCCGATAAGCCAGTCTAACGATGCACATTTTGTTTTCTTTTCTGTCTCCCTCCAGAGAAGCAGGTCTTCCAGCTCCGAGCGCACATGTACCAGGCGCGCAGTCTGTTTGCTGCAGATAGCAGTGGCCTGTCGGATCCATTTGCCAGGGTTTTCTTCATCTCTCATAGTCAGTGCACTGAGGTAGGTGGCTGTCCTACTAGTACCACTCGAGCACAGCCTTTTTTCAAACCACCCTCTATCAGGCTTGGGGAGAGAGCTTGTCAAAAAGGATTGAAGTGTTGGCAGTATAAGATTTCACTGTTAAGCTCATTATGCAGCATCATTTATTACACACAGTGTCCAAGGCCAAATACACAAGAAGTGTGGTCAGAGAAGATATACACATGGTCCAGAGATTGGTGATATAAGGAAAGTGTGTGTTGGAGATAGCAAGAGACTTTGTCTAAATGTTGAGGTGGAGGTGTTCTGGCCAGGCACATTTGTGGTCTGAAGTGAAAAAGTACCGCTCTAGTTGAAAACATGGCAGTCTTACGAAGGCAGAGATGTGGTGTGCATGGGTGCAGATGGGTACATACATGACAAGAGCGGGCAGTCTAACAAGAAAGACGTTCATTTTGTAGAAGATAGTTTCTAGAGAAGAAAAGTGTTGATCGAACAGGCGGTGGACACTTGTCTCTAAAACGAATGGACGGGTTATGAGGGTAAGGAAAATAATTCTTTGTAAATGTAGGCTCTCTCCTATATTTACATCAAACACCCAAAAAAGTGATGGGAGGAATACTTGCAAATAGTCTACTCTACTGGCAGTCGCTCTGGGTAGCATTCCACCCCATATGTTTTCACCCATTGTGCCACTCTAGACAGAGGCCCTCCTTATGCAAACCAGCCCTGATCCTGCCCCTGAAGGGAACAGTCCACCCCAAAACTGCCAGATGAGGCCTCCTCTAGAAGTAAATACAAGCAACCCTGGACCACATTCGATCTTTCTAGGCCTAATCAGGTGTAAAACTTAGATTCTCAAGATGTTACTCTACGTTACGAAGTCTGAGTCAAATTTTGTTTACATAATGTGCATTTCAAGGTGGACACAGGGAGCGGAAAATGAGTGATAGTCACCCTGGCCTCAAAAGGACTGGACAAGCAACATTGTGTCCTGGTGGCCCTTTGGCAGATTATTCCCTACATCAGATGTTCCTCTGGTACTCAGAGGAGATTCCACCAGTGTAGACCTGGCACTTTCCCCAAATCTAAACAAAGCGAGGGTACTGCAAGTTGGTCAGGGCCCTAGAGCTGCTCACGCTTTGCCAAACTCCAGCTAAGGCCCGAACTTTGCCTACTTCATAATTTGCAAGCAACAAACATTGTTTAATATCAGTTTGCTTTATTTTTGGTCATGCAAAATCCTTTTTGTTATATGACCTACAGTGAACATGAAATATACCAAAATATGTGCTGCATTTAAAGTCTATTAATGCAGAAAAAGCAGTGCAAAATAAACACTGCTAACCTTTTCTAATAAGAGGCCCCAAAATCATGAATATATTTTCTTTAAAAGGTGCATTTGGCTCTCTTTTTTTTTCTCAGAGTTTTATATAGCGTAAACTAGACCCAAGACATCGGGTATCAGAACGCTGTACATGAGCACCAGTTTCGTTACAGATGAACACATTCATTTTTGTTAGGCACGGGGAGATTAAGTGATTTGCCCAGAATCACAGAATGTTGAGCGTCGTTGCCGAGAATCGAACCCGGTTCCCCAGATCTGAGGTCGACCACCCTAGCCGTGAGGCTACATCCTCTCCCCTTATGACAACAGATGGCTATAATAATATAGAATGGACCATCCACAACACAGCAGTCTTGCGTGTTGTCTTACCACATAATGAAGCAACAGGAAATATTTGCAGCAATTGATTATTCCGTCACATTTGAATATCATACAGATAAAGGATGTATTAAGTGCATAGGAAATCGGAAAATGTTGAACACTAGATGTTTAATGTACATGTTTATCGTTGAACACATTCATTGGGTGAACAAACTATGCTGCTGCTCATGGGCACTGACCCCCCCCCCCCCATAACAGCCCCTCATACTTTATTAGAACCTAAGGCAGGCACATGTATTCTGTGGAGCAGTTCTCAATTAAGCTGTTCATTGGTCCTGCGATTCTTCCAGGTACTTAACGAGACCCTGTGCCCCACCTGGGACCAGTTGCTGGTGTTCGACAATGTGGAGTTGTACGGTGAAGCCCATGAGATGCGAGATGACCCTCCGATCATCGTCATAGAGATCTACGATCAGGACACTGTGGTAAGTACAACTGAGATGCCTAGGAAGGGATATTTAAAACCGAATTCACCATGATTTTGAAATAAGGAAGCTCATTTACTCCGGTAACTTAACTCAGTCGACTACCATCCACTGCAGAGATCAGTATGTTACCTGAAAAACACAGGTTTAAACACTGGCAGTTCCACTCTGTCTTTCATAACTCCAAGGTCAATAGAATGAGTGTGATAATGCCTAGAGCTAATTTCATTCTATAATATATGTGTTATCATTTTATCATTTGCAACGTACAATTTGTTTACATCCATTTCATTGCCAATCAATTTCCTTGTGGGCATTTCCACGTGGATGCAATTTAATCTCATCATCTGTCAATTAATTGGAAGTAATATAATAAAAATATATATTTAATGGTTAAAGATGAATATGTTTTAAGATGGTAATAAGGGGAATGATGAAGGGTTTAGAGGTGAAGGATTGAGGGACAGAGAGTGAATGGTTTAGGAGGTGAAAGATTTGAGAGTGAAGGCACCAAATTGCCATAAACTCTCAAAAGAATAGGCCTCATTTAAATAGGCATCCTATCAGAGATTGGGTACTAATAGGATTGTAGTTCACAAATGGTCACAGTTGAGGTGTGACAGTCAGTCTCTCAATCATGATCCTTAACAATTTCCTCCAATGATGGTAATCATCGTTCTTCCCGAATATTAGCTGAAAACAAATATGTGCAACATAAGTTGCACAAAAATTAACCAAATATGTGAAATCCACAATAGAATGCAATGAAACCATCAACATATAAATAAACAGCTAAGCAATCCTAAAAGTGAATTGATATCATTAATGAGATGTAGATATCTTCCTAATTTGGGGGGCATTAGACGCTCCCTTAGTATCGCCCAGCTTGTTTTCATTCAACTAAGCACATTACAATAAGAGAAACAATCTGGAAAACTTTAGATGAGAATTGGGTGGATGAAATGGATCTCTTTTGCCACTTCAGTATTGAGGGTGATCTGCACTGTCAGTATCTGGGGTATCAGTGTACTTGATATATACTAACATAGTATTAAAACCTTTGTATTCATACGCTGTTGTGCAGGACATTTTTATTTTTTGTGTTAACAAAAACCTTAATAAAAAAGATGTGGAAAAAAGGAAATAAAAGTATGTTTTATTTTTTGCTTTTGGTCTCTTTGTTGTTGAGAACAGATGTGAACTTTTTTTTTTTGTGTTGAGAACAGATCTGAACTGGGTTTTGTTAGACGGCCCTGCTTACGTTTGAATGCTTGAATAAAGCAACTAAAAATGTACTAGGCGTGAATGTGGAAATTTCACATTTGAAATTAAGCAACGTGCTGGAAACCTTTTCAAAACTGTGAACAGACAGAGGTTCATTTCCATTGCATTCCTTCTTTTGATCCAAGGTGCTCTCTGTTTCTTGTAGGGGAAAGCAGATTTCATGGGCCGGACCTTTGCCAAACCTGTGGTAAAAATGTCTGATGAAAGGTACTGCCCGCCTCGCTTCCCTCCCCAACTTGAATATTACCAGATATACCGAGGAAATTCCACCGCTGGGGATCTGCTGGCAGCTTTCGAACTCCTCCAGGTAAGAGAAGATGCCCAGGTAATGCGTATCTGGGACAAAGCATAAGTTCACAACAACATTGTGAACCAAAAGAAAGCTCGTTTGTGGAGAGTAGATGCTTCTATAGACAAACACATCACAGAGCTGTTATCCCATTCATTGGCTGTGAGTAAAGCATGTCACTTGTAGGACAAAGCGTAATCTATAGGTTGAAACCCTGGCTGTCTACTCAGAACCCTGGAGCTGTATTGTACTTTTCTCAAGTACCGTCCTCTCCATGCCCAACACATACACAATTTTCAGCAAGAAGAGGCAGTTTGAGGTTTGATTTCTCAATATGAAGGACTACATATATGTGAACCACACTTTCTTGTTGATGAGCAAATTTCTCCTATATGACATCTGATAAGTACATCCATGAAAGTTGCTTGCGGCCCTGAGTCACATGCCCACGCACAGATCTGAAGACTACAAATTCCTATCAAAGAGTCATTGGGATTTTGCTTTTGGACTCCCAGCAGTATCTATAAATGAGATACTACTCATTGAGACCTTAGTTTGAAAAGTCTTTGTCTTTTAATTGAAGTAACGTGAATAATTACAATGCCATAATATTACGATTACATAAAAGAACATACACGCTGCATTCTCAATGCATAACAAATTTAGGGCCAGATGTACGACCTGCCAATTAACGAGTCGAAAATTGGG
Source organism: Triturus cristatus (assembly GCF_964204655.1). Lineage (NCBI taxonomy): Eukaryota > Metazoa > Chordata > Amphibia > Caudata > Salamandridae > Triturus > Triturus cristatus. The sequence continues at coordinate 1,805,442,766 of NC_140589.1, forward strand.
ATGCACAACAGTGTCTGAGACACTGTTTGCGATTCCCAATGGGGTCGCAAATTGCATGCCTCATGCATATTAATGAGGCTGTTACATTTGCGACCCCATTGGGAATGGCTGGCACTCCCAGGGACGGTGGCCTGCTGGGGTCAGCAGACCTCCATGTCTGAGACTGCTTTGAAATAAAGCAGTTTTTTTAATGCAGCACGTTTTCCTTAAAGGAAAATGGGATGAATTTAAAAAATAAAAATGAAACTTTTCAGGCTTCATTTTTTAAGGGCAGGCAGTGGTCTCTGAGACCACTGCCTGCCCTTAAAAAATATATGCGCATGCATTCACAAAGGATAAGGGGACCCCTTATCATTTGCAAGTGCATTACGACCCTTCTGAGAAGGGTGTTAAACTGCAAGTGTTTTGCGACCGCTAAGCGCCAAGACACCCACAGGTATAAGTGCGCTATATAAATTGCAATAACATAACACAACATAACAAACATTCTTACATAGCTTAAGGAGTCGCTATTAGGAAGGGACGCCCTTGGAACGCCCCTTCCTAATAGCGAGCCGCTAATCCTACTTTGCGAGTCGCAAACTTATTTACGACTCGCAAAATAGGATTAGTACATGGGCCACAGGTTTTTTGCGGGCGCAAACGGGTCTAAAACCCATTTGCGCACGCAAAAAACCTTTGTACATCTAACCCTTAGCCTCTAGGCACTAATGTTGCCTTTCCTCCCTCCTATCTGAAGAAGCCAGTTTCCTTTTACAAGCCTTCCAGAAATGTGTACTCACAAGATTCAGCTACGGCATCTGTCTCCAGAATCACCGGGATAAAAAAGATTCCTAATACACAGCTGTATCTCTGAACATGCTTTCAAAGGACCGGTGCACATCTGGAAGATCTACTCTGTCTTGCTCTTGATTCATTTTTACCTTGACCCTCAGATGCCCCCAGTGTGTGAAGCTCTTTACAAATGGCAATGCAATAGAGCGCTATGCATTAAATCCAGTAGATAAGTAAAACTATTAGTCCTTATGGCATACTAACAAGAAGTGCAATCAATCATGTTCTCTTTGTTTTGTCTAATATGACAAACTGCTTCTAAGGGCACAGACAATCTACAAATGCTTGGCTACACAGCACCCTACTACTCCATGCTTGTTTCCCCTGGATCCTTAAGCAAAGTTCTACTGTCTTTTTTACTTGTTTCCTCCACATGTTGCACATGCACTGGTGCTTGTTACAGCATTTACCTGCTCCAAATATATTTAATAGTGCTTGTGACAAAAGTATGCCGTTATTGTTGTTTTCAAGCAGTTTTCAGGATTTCTTGTGGTGTACTCCTAGAGACAATCAAGCCTGTAGCATGCACATGTTATATTGCATCAATGAATTCATATATGCAATTACAAATGAATAAATAAGTATGGGCAAAACTCCTGCTTGACCGTCACTGCTTCTTCATCCCCACCAATTTCACTTTGTACCCAAGTATTTTGCCATTTTGACCCAGTCTACGTGGCCTACAGAGACCACCCCAAACACAATAATCTAGTGCTCCACAGGGGTATCTGCAAAAACAACAGGTGATGGACAGAATGCGGCACAATTTCATACATTCACCCCAGTACAGAGATCTGGGCCTAAATCCATCGTTTTTTTGCTCACCATGCCATTCCAGTTTGAACCCAGCCATATGCAAATCAGTCTTGACCCTGTGCCTCATGGGAACAGTCCAGCCCGAACTGCCAAGCCAGGTCCTCCCTGGACTGGAAACAAGCATCCGAGGACCGGTTTCGGGGTTTCACCCCTCTTCAGCCAGGATAGCTTGATTCCAGTGGTATGGAGAGCACGGGACTCACGTTTGAGCATACCCGACCCACTCGGGGTGACAAATGCAAAAACAACAGTTGATGGACAGAATGCTGAGTAATGTCATACATTCACCCCAGTACAGAGATCTGGGCCTAAATCCATCGTTTTTTTGCTCACCATGCCATTCCAGTTTGAACCCAGCCATATGCAAATCAGTCTTGACCCTGTGCCTCATGGGAACAGTCCAGCCCGAACTGCCAAGCCAGGTCCTCCCTGGACTGGAAACAAGCATCCGAGGACCGGTTTCGGGGTTTCACCCCTCTTCAGCCAGGGTAGCCTGATTCCAGTGGCATGGAGAGCACGGGACTCATGTCTGAGCATACCTGTCCCACTCGGGGTGACAAATGCAAAAACAACAGTTGATGGACAGAATGCTGAGTAATGTCATACATTCACCCCAGTACAGAGATCTGGGCCTAAATCCATCGTTTTATTGCTCACCATGCCATTCCAGTTTGAACCCAGCCATATGCAAATCAGTCTTGACCCTGTGCCCCATGGGAACAGTCCAGCCCGAACTGCCAAGCCTGGTCCTCCCTGGACTGGAAACAAGCATCCGAGGACCGGTTTCGGGGTTTCACCCCTCTTCAGCCAGGGTAGCCTGATTCCAGTGGCATGGAGAGCACGGGACTCATGTCTGAGCATACCTGTCCCACTCGGGGTGACAAATGCAAAAACAACAGTTGATGGACAGAATGCAGAACAATGTCATACATTCACCCCAGTACAGAGATCTGGGCCTAAATCCATCGTTTTTTTGCTCACCATGAGGCACAGGGTCAATACTGATTTGCATCTGGCCATGTCTGAACTGGGGTGGCGTGGTTAGCAAAATAACGATGGATTAAACCCAGATCTGTGACTGGGGGTGAATGTTTTGCCAATGTGCAACATTCCGTCCATCATCTTGTGTGGTTTGCCACAGGGGTATCTGAGCACAGGGGAGACCTTAAATTGCTTCCCCACCCCTTATTCTTGACGAGGCCTTAGTCTAGCACGGCAGCATATTGGTTCCTTCAGTGACTTGTTGAATTGATAAAAGTTTATTTGTCTATAAAGATGTCAGCTACAAGAAAAATACATTAAATCTGCTGGAGTTTTCCAGTGGTAATATATATTTATATCCATGAGCAGACAAAGTCCATTAGGGCTACTTAAGAGGCTGTGTGACCCCTGACAGAAACCTTCAGAAAAGAGGATGGGGCCCCATACAGCTTCCCTAAGGTTCAACATCCAGTTTTGTTCTTGGGGCACCCACCAACATTTATGAGGGTAATGTATTAGACCTGATCTCTTCCTCATTGCTGTATTACAAGTCAGAGAACTCAGGTGAGTGGATTGCTATCCTACTGAAGTCTTTTTGAAATTGCATTAGTCTATTTGTTACCTGAGCTGCCCAAATTCATAGCTTACATCTCTGTATATGGTCCAGGCACACAAAGCCCTGCCGTATGAAGATATGTCTGCTGAGTGTTCAGGCGTGATTAGAGTGGTTCAAACTGACAACCCCTCTCTGACAACTGATAAGAAAGCTGATTAGTTTTGTATAAAACCGCCCTAATAGTTGTATTACTGAATATCAACCCCAAGATTATCGTTGAAAAGAATCAAAATATCAAGGACACGGTAGCCGGCGAAAGATTTTACTATCTCGGCATTCATATCACACTCAACACTACGCTCTTCTATGAGGCTAACCTTATGCCTCCCTTGGCCCGATTTCGCAAAGACTTCATTCACTGTCGAGCGTTACCCCTTACACTGCTCGACAGAGCGGCATTATTTAAGATGTTGGCCCTCCCCCACTTCCTCTATGCATTGCACAACACCCCGCACGGTGTTCCCGAGACCTACTTTGTCAGCGTTGAGAGTGAAGTCAGAAATCTTTTATGGGATGGCAAGTGTCCACGCATAGCTACACTCAAACTCACTAGGGGGTGGTATGATGGAGGAATCGCGCTGCCTGACCTACGGCGATATTGGGCCTCCCAATTGGTGGTGATAAATCAATGGGTCTTTGCCCCACCGCAAGAACCGGCAATCCGAACTGATAGATGGGTTATGTTTGGTGGTGGTTACCAACGCGCACTCTACTCCACTCCCAAAAAGCTGCATCTGACGGGTCCAACTGCCCATACAGTATCGATTTGGCATGCAGTAACCAAGAAAATGGGCTGGCACAAAAACATTACGCAGCACACCCCTCTATGTGACGCCAAACGGTTAGGTACACTAAGTAGGAATCCAGGGTTTGACAAATGGGACCTCATTGGTGTCAAGAATTCCTGTCATGCGAGGGGAGGAAAACGGTAACCAGCGAAAACGGACTACATCTCCCAGGATGCTTAGCGGTTGAGAGGTTATGTAAACAGGAGAGCTGTTACATAACTCAAGGAAAACACGCCCTTATGTAAACAGGAGAGCTGTTACATAACTCAAGGAAAACACGCCCTTATGTAAACAGGAGAGCTGTTACATAACTCAAGGAAAACACGCCCTTATGTAAACAGGAGAGCTGTTACATAACTCAAGGAAAACACGCCCTATAAAGGGAGGAACCGGGAGGTACAACGCTGTCGGATATTGTGTTTACACCGACGTACCTGCTTAGTGAAGAGCAGTGTTCCGGAGTGGTGCTCCAGTAAGGCAAGAACGGAGGTAGGTCGAGTCGTTACTCCCTGGGCCGTGTCTTGCCCCATCGTCACCTGTGAAGGACCCGGAAGCTCTACCGGATAACCATTGAGCTTCGCTTTTTGACTCGGCTGAGTCAAAGCGCAGTGGCGCTTTTGCTGGTTGGAGTCGTAACTCCCAGCCCGACCAGAGATACAGGGACTGCCAGCTGTAACGCACACCAGGAGGTGTTTGCTGCGTTACAGACTCGGAAGTCCACAGGATCGATCGAGCGGCTGCTCTCGGTTCAGTCTTCTTTGCTTGTGATTGGGGTATCGGTGACGCATCACCAGGAGGTGACTCCGCGTCCCGGTGCAGTCTGAGGAAGAGGTTGAGCGGCTGCTCCCTTCAGGTAGAGACCCCGGCTGGGTGTTTCCCTGACTCCTCGATTCTCCCCAACACTCTTCGTGCCCCTCACAGCCTACCGATTGGCATTGTCGGCCATTTCATTTCTGCCCTCTGTTGGCATACGCCGGGATCGGCGTATATGCAGAGGACGGTTAGGACCATCCGTGCTGTGGGCTGGTAACGTACTTAGCCTGGAGGATTCCAGTGACTATAACCTTTGTTTATTCCTTGTATTATTTTTGCCTTCATTAAAATAACTAAACCTTCACAAGTGGTTGCGTTCTCATTATCGTGTCTGTTAAACGATCCTGAGACGTTCAGGGCGTTACAATTGGCCTCTCTCTGGCGGGTGATCTATGGAAACGTGAGGGCATGGTCTCCTTTGCAACTTTGCAAAAAGAGTATCATCTTGCTGACGCCGAAACTTACCGGTATCTTCAGATTAGGCACGCACTCACTTCAGTGGTCCCCAAAGGTGACTCATTACCTGAGGCCTCCCCACTGGAGGACAGACTTCTGACTGACCCCATGCCCCGTAGGGCAATATCACTCACTTAACGTAAGCTCATCAATAATCAGCCTGATCCACTCGTTAAACTCCGTCAATAATTGGAAACGGACGTAGGCTATCTAGAAGACGATGACTGGCAGCAATCCCTGGCCTCTCCCCGAGTGGTCGCCATCCCCATGCGCCTCCGACTGGTCCAACTTAAGGACTTACACTGCTCCTACTTACCCGCACACACACTTGTTAAGATGGGCCGTCGGACTGACCCTAATTGCGTTACAGGGTGCTCATCAGTGGGCACCTATTTCCATACGATTTGGGACTGCCCGCGATTACACCCTTATTGGGTGAAAATAGTTTCGGAGTTGGTAAGGGTGGGAGGGAAGGCCATCACACTGTCCCCACAGATCTGTTTATTGGATACATGGGAAGCCATGGATCTGACCCATACCGAACGTTCATGGGCATCGCTGGGGTTCGCTCTGGCGAAAAGAAACACTGCTCAGGGGTGGGGGTCGAACATCCTTCCGAGTTATGCATAATGGGCCAAACATATGGACAGAGCCATGCTTGCCGAAAAAGACGAGTTTAAACACCGGGGGTGCCCAAAGAAATGGGACAATAAATGGGCAAAATGGAATGTTGCTAGGGGTGGACTTTGTGTTTCTCCCACAGTGGAACTGCAAAATACTATTGCTGATGTCACAGCTGTTTAAGGTCCTGAAGTACTGCATTTTTTCCACTATTTGCACACAATGGTGTTCTATGTGCCTTACTGATACTGTATTGACCCGTGATTTCTTACTGTACAAGCATATTTCTTCAATAAAAAGAGAATTAAAAAAAAAAGAATATCAAGGACAGAATATCGAGGAACTACATATATAGGAGGAGCCGGCGCCCTGAGACCCATCAGCGGGTTTTTAATATATTCAGCAGAACAATTTATGCACCTTTTGGGAATCGTATATTCCCTCCGGCACTTCAACTCCCATAACTACTAGCGCAGTATCATACAGAACAGCCCATCAAGGGGCACGCTATTTAAGTGTACGTTGGAGGACGTGACCGGATCGTGCTCTTTTCACCAGGAGCCTTTGAGAAAGAAGACGACTTCGAAACGCGTCAGGCAGCATTGGTGAATGGCTGCGAAAGTGATCAGTTAGCTGGCATCCTTCGTACCTGAAAATACGAGTCTGAAGCTTGCAGCTCCATGTTGTGGTTCGAGTGCCTCTCATGAACTGGTAAACATGTGGAATTAGGTCTATACAATCTAGGCGTACTTACTTGTTGATATTTTATTTTCAATATTTTGTCCTTGCTACTGTGTCCAGTCGGTATGCCGGTGTCAATATTCATGCCACACCACAACCTAATCATGCCCCCACTCTGTTAAGAATGGTACATATGGGAAAAAGACTGAACAAATCTGTTATTGGAAAGGCTATATACTGCTAACAATGTTCATTTTTAGTGACTAAATTTCAATGGAAGGCACTGCAAATATTCTAATAGATACATAGTGTATTATCTTAAATTAGATTTGCGCCTGTGAGATATGCACTTCTGCCACTTGGTATCCTGTGCATTCCTCTACAAACCATTACTGTATAGTCTCACACCAAGGCACAACTTCCAACAGAATATTAATGCTCCGCCGACTTGTAGTGGTGTTGTTTTATGATAATAAGGTTAAGTAAAGCAGCACAATAAAGGAGATTTGGAAGTAGCCGTACCATGTAGGTGTGTTAGTTTGATTGTTGAATTTACAAGTTTTCACCAGACTCTATCCTTTCTCTCTCCTAATATCAGTTAGCATCCTTACGGCACCAGGAATTAACTAACCTGGGCGTTGACAATTGAGCAGCACCAGGTGTGGAGTATGGTAATAATATTGGCCAATTCTAATGATTTATCAAAGTCTCCTTTTGTTTAGGGTATATTGTGATTTGCAATGGTGATAACCATGGTGTTAAAGGAACTAAGGACCAAATGTATGAACACATTATCCTATAGACGTTGAATGGGTAGAAACATTTGATACATCTATCCCTAAAAGATGAGCCATCACAAAAGCTAAGTGTTACCCTTCCCCACCACAGAAGGTAAAAGTTACATTTGCAGTGTAATAAATGGGACAGAATTTGTAGTCTATCACACAAAAGATAGTGTTGATTCCTATTCCACACAAGATGAAACAATCAGAAATGAGCAAAGTCCTGCAAATTTGTTGGAGTTTCAGCTTTCCACTTTTTGGGATTAAAGGTTGTCTATATGACTAGCTGGCAGCCCTGTCCTTAAACCAGAGCCTTTCATAATTCAAGAAATACTCATCTTGTACGCCAGAAGTTTTCCTCTTGATGACTGTGCATGTAGATGACATGTGCTTTTTCTTCACCTGCAGTGTTTCCAGGACCATACCACACTATAATCTCTGTCTATGCTTTTTCCTACATTTCTCCTTTTTCTTTCTCTGTGTTGTCCCTCATGCTGCCAGATTCCCCGTGATGATCGAGAGATAAGGGCTGCCTTACTTGCTGTCTCTGACCCCAGTTTGCCTAAAATCAAGGTGCTTTTAGATGTCCTGCTTTCAGATGAAAGATTATTTTTAAATCAATGAGCTAAAACTATGGCAGCTGATGATGTCTATATTCATAAGTCACTCTTGTCAGAGATGCCTTCAGAGGAGTACCAGAACATTGGGAAAAACTTTTCTGAATTAGCACTCTTGAAGTTTATTTGTCACATGCATGCAAGGATGGAGATTATTTTACAAAATATTAACTACAGACAGATGAGTATCTCCTCTCCAGGACAGGCAAAAGCATAAAATGAATAAAGAATGCATAATCTTTATTTGCTAACATTCAATTTTAAAATAGTTCACTGTGTTTTTATGTTGTACTCTGCTTTTTATTTATCTGGCTTTATTTTTATGCTTCTTTTTGTATTCTGCTTCTTACCTTGAATCCTGACAGTGTACTTTGTGTCTATGGTTTCATAGCACCTGAAGACTTTATGCGTCCCTGTTTCTGATTGGTTGAGAAAGAGCAAGCTCAGAACTATGCAGCCAATGGATTAGCTCTTCTTAGTATCTCTATGATTGTGCTGATCTCTGAGAGGGCAAGGGGTGATTAACATCTTAGATTGGATGTCCACGCAGTTGGTGATTAATGCCCCAGGCTGTGCACACTTTGACTTACAGCTGTGTGATGACAGCATGCACTTACAGGGCAATATCTTGCTTACCCGATAGGACCCCACAGCGGCTCCATGTAAAGTCTAAAGATTATTTATTTTATTGTATTTTATTTATTGTATGTATTTGTAGAGTGCATGGTTATGCCTGACACTAAGCCTGGCACATATTAATGAGGGAAAGGACCAGCAAATTCATTCATCAGCCATAACCCGCAGAGTATTCCACCATACCTGTGATTGTAACCAATCGTAGTAGGTCACAATTCGCTACCTACCACATGCATATTTATGAGATAGATCAGATTGCGATCCGCTACGAATGCTGATTTTGCTCATCAACCGGTATAGGTCAGTTCAAAAAATCAGAAGTGATTCAGTAAAAGCTGGTGTGCAATTTGCGACTACTATTACTGAATTGATTCTTAGTATATCTGGCCCTAAGTGAACAAGCTGAGAATTGCTTGACAGATATCTATTCAGGATGTGTTGAAGGCCACTGATGGATAGATGTAGGTGAACCGGGGAGGAGTTGTTTTTCTACCTTATTAGTGAACTTAAAGGCATTAATAACAACCTCCACACTGTAGCCTCCAATGTGGCTGTGGGAGCAGAAATATAATTGATAGCCCTGCTCGAGGTTAAGATGTTTGACAAGATCTTTGCATTGCCACTGCTGTTTTCAGGGTAAGGGTTGGTAATTGGTGAGATCATTTGAGTCTACATAAGATTTCTTTGAAGGAGTGAGAATTTATTTGTAGTACCAGGATGGAGGAAGGTGTTGAGTTGAAAGAGCGAAGAATGAGATAGCCTTAATGAGGGAAGTTGGCATCATTTCTTTATCTTATGAGAGTTCTTTGTGTGACATTAAGATGTTCACAAGGTTGTGGGGTGTGATGAAAAGTTTACCAGGAGTTGGGGTCAGGGATGATGTTTGAAAAGAATGTAGGTGATGGGATGTTGGTTATTTGTGTTTGCAGAGGCAGGTTTATGGCACATGGTGGTTATATTATTTAAGAACAAGCGTTTGATATTAGTAGATGTTTTGATAATGTATTGGTTTGATATGTGTAGGGAGTGGGTTTATACAACGTCTGACCACTCTGAAAGTGAGGAACTGTACCTGCCAACATCAAAAACTGTTCTTTCTATATACTTACTATTTGCCTTTGCAATTGGGGAATTCTCATGCAGGGCATACAGGCTAGGGGATGGCAAGCGCTTGTTCCATACTGAGCATGGTGCATTAGGGTTGGATTTGAATTTGTGATGCGGAGCGGTGCATACATGTCATAGAAAATGCAGAGGGGAGAGTCGTGGTTCTCAGGCAAGGTGTTAGCGTTTGTTGAAGTATCGCAAGTGGATGAGGGTTATGGGCTATTGTAGTGTGTCAACGGGGATCTTGAAAGGTCTGCTAGGAATCGGTGATGAATTGGGCTCCCATTTTAGATCAGTTTTCCCATACCACTTCAACGGGAATAACTTAAGACTGATTTTAGCACGTGTTCATGGCCTGAACACCTATGCTGTATATTTGCAAGTAAATACCACTCCTCACCATGTTAAAGCCATACATGGTATCAGACTTGTACTGTGGCTATTTACATGGTGACAATATTTGAATTTATCAATTTATTGCAGAAAAGTGCAATCATTAATTAGATGTAGTGCCAGCATTAGAGGCGAACAACTGACTCCCAGATACTACTGCACACCAGCATGTCATACTCTTACAGTTCAGAAGAACATGCTTTGTACTGGTCCCATCCTAGTCAGCAAAGTTTCTAAAATCAAACAAAATCCCCTCCTCGCAGCACACCAGTCATGTAAGCCGAAGCCCGTCCAATGGGAAGCAGCATGCTACCAATGCGTAGTCCATGATTCAACATTGCTTTATGCTATTAGCTCACAGGACTGGCAAGAGGAGGGGTTGGTGTTATTGGGGGAGTGGAAGTACTCTATGTTTATGGGCGAGTGACATAAGCCATTCTCCTGCTTTTTTTCTGTTCTGTGTCTGAACCACCCAAAGCATGAGGTTAGGGTGGAAGTTTGAGCGAAGGGAGTGCTGTCTTCAGCAGCCATTATTCCGTTCACATCCCAGTGATCACCCCAGAGTTCTGGCATGGTTGTCCTGACTGTCAGGGTTTATACTTGTTGTACGGAATGATCTTTTTACTCTCTTAGAGGTGCTAGTGCATGTACTGGCTGCACCTGACCATTTGCTGATAGAAGGTGTTGTGTCTTCTCTAATGACATCACCCCTTTGAGATAGCTTCACCAGCGAGCAGTGGACTCACCTGAGGGTACGGGCTTTGGGATTGCAATTTAGCACATCATGCAATGTTTAGCATATCATTGTAATCTTATGCTTTCACAATAATGTAACCATAACTGAATAGAAGCAGTCAACAAATACAGAATACTTTTAGACCTGTGTACATGTCAATTTGTTGTTATGAGTTTGTTCCCTCTCTGTGTGATTTACACTCTCGTCTAATGTAAGTGTTGAGCACTTGCAACTATAAGGGTCAGTTATATTTCACAAGTGATCAAAGGAGACATCAGATGAGTGAGTTTCCCTTGATCCACTGTACTACATCAGATTTGCTTCCAGAAACAGAATGATAAACCATTGCATGTGAGCATGGCGCCTGCTGAGCAAAATAGCATGAGCATTGTATCGCGGAGCATAAATCTTGAGTTTTGTAATAGTATCTAATCCACACTGTTTTCTCTTTGACAGATTGGGCCAGCGGGGAAGTCTGACCTGCCTGCGATTGACGGCCCCACGGATATGGACAGGGGTCCTATACTACCAGTCCCTCTCGGCATACGGCCCGTGCTGAGTAAATACAGAGTTGAGGTAAACTACTGATATCACAGCTGAGTGACTCTTCATTTGATGATGCTTCCCACTGTGTGCAGCACAATAAAGTGCCTGTCAAATAGCAATGTAGGACTTCATCCTTCAAAGACCAAAAGAGTGGTCTATGGAGCTCTTGACCCAACCTCAGCCACTGGTAATTATTCTGGGTCACATCATTTTGCTTCTCATTCTGCCACTACAGATAAATCAACAATATGCAAGTCAGCCTTGCTCCTGCTCCAAAAGGAACAGATGAATCCAAACTACCAAACTACATTCCTTCTGAAGAGGAATGAAAGCATGACATGGCCAGTATCAGCCTTATTAGGCTTTTTCAATGTGGTGCGTCTTGATTCCTAGGATACAGTGTTCTATGGGCATTGGCGCTATGGACGCTTGGGCATTCACAGTGTCTCCATAAAAAACAAAAAAGTGATGGGTAGGATGCTTGAAAGAATTCCACCAACTTGTGATTACTTTGGGTTGCATTGCAGCCCTTTTTTCCCTCAGTGTGCCACTGCAGACTGGGGGCAAAACAAGTGTATATCATTGTTGGTCCTGCTCCAAAAGGAAACATCTTGGCCAAACTGGAGAAGCATATCCTCGCTAAAGGGGATCGCAAGCAATCTCCAGACTTGTGCCAGTACTGCAGAGCACGGAGTAACTGCAAAGAACTATTGTAATCTTCAGGGCTCAGGTTTAAATCATTTTTTCTACTCTGTAAGGCAAAATAATCCATTTGCTTTTACAGACAAAGATGACTAAACGTTTCTGGCAAGATTAATATCAAAATGTGTAGTGTCCTGAAGAAGGCTAGTGAAAAATGAAAAGGCCTAGTCATAATGTCTTTAAAATTCTGTTTAACCACAAATATTTAAAGAGATAAATCCTCATCACAAAGATTTCATTGAGTTTGTAAAATTGAGCTGTGCATTATTGTCCAGATTCCAGATTATAGCTTGTGGAAATTGTGCAGGCAAACACACATGGAGATCACAGTTAGCACTTGTGTTAGAGTATTGATCAGGCGCAAATGGAAGATTGTACTTACCTTACACCACAGTCATCTTAAAGGATGACGGCCATTTTGATTCTAATTTGTTTCAGCTATTGAAGATCAATAATCAAAGAACCACAATAAAAAGGAGAATGACCACTCAATTTATCAAACTGGCTTAAACTATGGAAATAGGTAACGTATTGATGGAAATCCAAACCTTACTACGTCTCTACAAAACTCCAACTCCTCCTACTACTTGCCACATCACAAATAAGGAAGAATTCTCTATTTCCCCAGACCCCATCAACCCAAACAGAACATCCCATCCGAATCACAGAATGATAAACCCAGATCTCCTGCCTTCTACTAAACTGCCGCTCAGCCCAAAATCAAGCCTCTGACATCGCCGACCTCATTCTGAATCTGAAAATGGATGTAATCATCCTCACGGAAACTTGGCTCACAGAATCATCCTCGCCATGCCTAGACCTTCTAGTCCCTCAAACTACAACATCATAAGACTAGACAAACATCACAAAAAAGGTGGAGGCATTGCCTGCAAACATCGATCCGACATCACTATCTCGAAGTTTCACTCCAAACCGATGGAATCCTGTGTATACCTCGGAATTCATTTAAAATCCTCAGATAACAACTCCCACAAACTACACATATGCTACCACCCCCCAAATAAGAACGCTCTATTCACAGACCAACTTATGGAAATCATTACAACTAACTCGACCTCTCGTTCCAATGACATATTCCTTGACGACTTCAATCTCCATTGGGAAGACCCCCTAGACAAGCAGGTCAGCGCTATCAAAATCTTCCTAACAGACCATTCCCTGATCCAAGCCATCTCAAAGCCCACTCACTCCAAAGGTGCTACACTTGATTGGATCATTTCTAAAGAAAAAATGATTGAATCCATCTCGATCACCCCTTGTGATTGGTCAGACCATCACATTACCTTCCAAATTCCCTCCGCTAGAAATAAAACTAATTCGTAGCTAGTCAAGCCTAAACACTGGATAAGAGACACGAAAAACCTAAACTGAAAAAACCTAGCTTCCCACTGTGAGAAAGTTCTCACTCCTCCCAATAACATGTCAGACGTCAATGACCTCACTGCTCACTACAACTCCACGATGACCAAAGTCTTTGACCTTGTAGCTCCCCCAAAATTCAAAAGAATACGGGACAAAAACAAAAACCCATGGTTCAACGGAACACTAAACGAAGAGAGACGTAAACTAAGATTAACTGAACATAAATGGAAACAACATCCCTCCACCTCAAACTACTCAGGAAATCTAGAAACTCCTACAACAAAAGTATCCTACAATCAATAAAAGACTTCTTCAGATCAGAACTAGACAATGCCAAAAATAGACCGAAGAAACTCTTCGAAATGCAACAATCTATCAAATTGGCCAAAACTGCTCTCCTGATTTCGAACTCACAGCTTACTAGTGAAGAATTTTCTTTATTCCTCACAACAAAAAACAACTTCCTCCAACTCGAGCTAAGGACGGCAGCAATTAACTCAGCTACCCTAAAGAACACTCAAGTTGAAAGTCATATCGAGGTTGGAGTACGGCTGTACTACCCTCACAAGGCTGCCCAAAATCTCTACAGCCCCTCTAAAGGCCTGTCTCAACGCAGCAGCAAGACTCCTAACAGGATCTAGGAAATTTGACCACACATCACCACACCTAAAGGTGCTCAGCTGGCTGCCCTACGAAGCTAGAATCCACCTAAAAATGGCTTGTATCACTCACAAAGCTCTTCACCACAACACCCCCCAGTACCTATCCCAGAAACTCACCTTACCTGCAGGAAACAGACACTCCAGGAGCTCCGACAACCTACTCCTGAAACCCTCTCACTGCAGTAAGACAAAAACTTCCGACAGAGCTTTCTCCAGAGCGGCACCAAGAATATGGAACTCACTACCCCCATGCATCAGAAAATTCTCCTCTACACCACTATTCAAAAGGGAGCAAAATCCTTCCTAATGAGCAAATTACTCCCTTAACTCTGCACCTGCCTCATCGTATGCGGCCCTACTAACACACCAGGTATTTCACTGACTTGCAAGGCACTGTTCCAGTCCACTACTTCAAACTTCTCTCTACACTCCCCTTAATGAAACCTTCGCCTCTATGACTTATTCGTACTCAAACTTGTTCCCACTACTCCGAACGAATCATTCCTAATACCATCTCTGTTACCTGCCAAAATTTGTTACAAATGTTTTTGATACTATCTCTGCTTTGTTTTGCAAATGTTTTACACATACTCTGCTTCTTTTACAAAGCGCTCTGATACCCTAATCTGGGTCTTGTTTGCGCTATAGAAAACTCGAAAAAAAAAAAAAATAATAATAATCCTAACTCTGTGGCTTTTTACATTTTTTTTCAACGGGATAAACATACAGAAAAAAACAACCTGAAGGAGAGTGCTGGTAATACCAATTAGTCAAAATGATGGTTTGCACGATACTTCAGGATTATCGCCTATATCCCTTCATGCCTTTGAAAGAATGATTTATAAATTAAATCACAATTTACATCACTTTGATCGTACATAGGGTCCTTTTCTAGGTTCACAATGATTCTGATTATACAATGTACATTTACTGTTGAAGGGTTTACAAATGTTTCCTATATTTTGTTCACATAAAATTCTTTATCTCTTGTAATAAACATTCTGCTGTATTGACGAATCCTCTATATATGTAAATGTGGTAATTGTATTTTTTTTTTTTTTTGCTTATACTGTTTCATTTTTTATTTTTGTTTTTATTGTTTTTTGTTCATTTCTCATAATGTATCCTTGAGACTTTCTGTGTACATGAAGGTATTTGATTATCCTACACACCCCTATGGCACCTTGAGTGCATGTGACAAGCCACCAGAAGATTGTGAACAGTTCTGGCAAACTCTTAGTGAACTGCTTAAGTAGTTCCAGAACACCATAACTTTGGGCTGTCAGCATTATCATTTTAACCCATGTGAAAACATATTGTTTCCTTCTTCCTCAGATTCTGTTCTGGGGTCTGAGAGACCTGAAAAGAGTTAACCTGGCCCAGGTAGACAGGCCCAGGGTGGACATTGAGTGTGCTGGCAAAGGGGTGCAGTCTGCCCTGATTCAGAACTACAAGAAGAACCCCAACTTCAGCACCCTGGTCAAATGGTTTGAAGTGGTGAGTGTGTGTTTGCCCCGTCTGGGGGGTGCCAGGTACACTGGAGCACACCGTTGTTGCGCCCTTGTCTAGCAGCTTGACGTGGTGAGTGTGGTGTTTGCCCCTTCACTGAGTGGGGGTCCGAGGTACACTTGTCACCCCAACTTTGGTTCCCTTGTCCAGTAGTTTGACGTGGTGAGTGTGGCGTCTGCCCCTAAGCAGAGTCTGAGGTGCTAGGTACGTCAGAGCACCACAACTGTTTTAATCTGGTCTAGTACTTTGAAGTGATGAGTGATATGTTTATTTATACTTGCTAGTTTTGCAAATGTACAAGTTTGGGAGGGGTCCTTTTGCGTTTCATGACACTATTTAATGCAGCCATTAGAACTGGTGGCTCTTGGCTGCATTACCATCTGGCTCCAGTTCATCAACAAACAATGTTTAAAGGCTTCAATCTAAGTTGCGTAGCCATACCCAGTGCAATAACACCTTCGGCTATGCAGTATGTGCATGATATCGTGGTCTGTTTTGCAATCTATTATTCATTTTGGAATAGCATGCAAAAACATATGTGGCTTATTTTGTGTGCAGTACTACCACTACCATACAGTTTTGACTTCCCAATTTTCTCCAGATAGCACCTGACGGTAATTGCAGGCACAAACGATCACAAACGGAAGTATTTTCAACCCACAAAATGCTAAAGTGGCGTAAAAAACATTTGCCCTGGCTTTTTCACTTTGTGGACAACTGGGATTGAAGGCCTAGGTGCTTCTAATTTTAACATATATTGAGTATCTCAACCAGTCAACAGTGTAGCAAGGGTGCACCCACACTACAAGTGCACCCACACTACAACCCTCCACTACTTCGACCTGCCACTACATCGCCTCTACAGCATCACCTGCAATTACGTAGTTCACTGTACGTTATAAAAATAAGTTAAAGATAAAGATGAATTAATTAAAATTTAAAAAATCTTAAATTATAAAGGGGGTGGTCACATGCACCCCCAAGATGATGTACAGAGACTGCTGTGGGGGTCCAATTCTGGTTTTTAGTGGTTTTATAAATATTGTGCCCTTAAAGTGTCATTTGCAAGTAGAGCTGCACTACTGAGCAGTGCATTTCAGTAGGCATCGATTGGTTCCCACTAACGTTTGCCGCCATTCTTAAGTGCTTCCTAGGTGGACTGCTAAACGTTGTTCAATGTGTCGTGTGACACTGCAGGACTGACATGGGCGATTTTGATACAATATGGCACACTACAATTATTACAAGTCACAAAGAGGAGCCCCTATTTAGGACTCATATTTCTCTGTTCCACTGGGTATCACTCATCTCTTTTTCTATATGCATCCAACCGCTCTTGGTTTGTTTTTTTTAATGGACAGTCCCTACCCCTTCCTACTTACCAGTTGTGTCTGGTACCTAATTCACATAGCCCCAAACACTGAAACTCTGAAGAAGCCTACCATGATTAGACGATGAGCATGTTTTTTGTTTATCTCCCAGGACCTGCCGGAGAATGAGCTGCTTCATCCACCTTTGAACATTCGAGTGGTGGATTGCCGAGCCTTTGGCAGATATACTCTTGTGGGTTCACATGCCGTCAGCTCGCTGAGGAAGTTCATCTACCGGCCTCCGGATAAGAAAGCACAAAACTGGAGCACTGCAGGTACTGTACATGCAGAATTTCTCTTTCTCCATGCTCTATGGTCCTTGAGGAAGTCTATCTTTATCAAGAAGGCTCTGTGCCAGTGATGTGCCTGCATAACAATAGTCCAGCTTCTGGACGAGGGCCTGCATCCAATTCAGGTCTCTTGTAACAACCTTTAAGGTTTGCATATTAAGGGTCATCTCTCTTCAGTCCCAGTAGGGGCATCAGATACCCTATTGGCCTTGATGGATGACTGAAATAGAATTCACTTGAAACCTACACCTATCACTAGGAACAAGATTGTTTTAGGGTTTTCCTGCAGTTTCAGGAGAGCACAAAGGCGTTGTCTTAACAGTAGCTTTACTGGAATTTGTGTTGAAAGCAGAAGGTCAAGGAGGAAACGTGGGCTCAGGACAGGGAGAGAGTAGAACATTCGACTATATGGAATGAAGGCGAGTAGCTCTGAGTGTCTATATAAAAATGCAGACTGCTGTAATGAAGGAGTACATTATGTTTAGAATAACTAACCCATAATAAAGAATGATACAGTCCTGACCGTATAGTTTACCGTCACATTTACTCAAACCTTTACATTTACCCTATATCAAACCCTATCTTTAACCTCAACCTGTAACCATTTATTACCATAGCTCTATCATCAACTCTTACTCATCCTCTTCTAATTAACATTTCACAGATTAATTAAACATTTACATTAGTGCAATATTATGCCTTTTCCCATCACTCCAGCTCTTACATTATGGTTTTGTGTAATTCACATAAAACCCTTGGACCTAGATTTACTAAGGCTTTGCAGTATTGCACTGTGGAACTTGCTATGTACTATCCAGTGCAAACGGTGTTGTGCTCCAGAAAGGTGCCCTCTTCTGAGTGCAAAAACCACCTTGTAGTGCTGTACTACGCTTTGCTTCGAGGGTGCTTTACTGTCATAGATCAACACAACCATCCGTGGGTTTCAATGCAATGCCTGATCTACTAAGATAGTCAGACCAGGCTATGCATCAAAAACAGCTTATTACTTGAACCAGGCACACACAAGGTGAAATGTGCTCATTTTTCAAAAATAGCAATGCTTTGCATGTGTACTGTAGTAAAGAGCACACATCCAATGTGGATCCTACTGAATCTGTCCATTCATAGGAATTTGTGCTGAAAGGGTACGCTTCCTATACAAATCCTGTGCTTCACAGCGCACGCTCACGTCTGCACCATCGAGTGAAGCTGAGTGTCGTGCATGTCAGCCTTGTTTAAGTGGCCGACACAGTGCTTTGCAGCATCAGCAGGCCAATCTTAAAAATTGCCAAAAATAAATAAATAAATAAATCTTATTTGATATGGGTTTGTGGTTTGTTTCCCCCCTTGTGCAATGCAGCACACAGATTTGAATGCTTTCTGCTGCTTTGCATCAAAAAGTGGTAAATCTGGACGTTGGAATCAGATAAGGAAGTGAACAGAATATGTGGGTGGTGAAAATAAGTGAGGTGGAGAAGCATGATTATGTGTGTGGGCCTGTGCACCACCTGGCAGAGGTATGTGCGATATTTAAGGGATCATCAACCAAGACATTTAAATAACCAGGTTAGATCATTTTCTTGGACTTGCTGAACATTGCTGAAAATAGATCCAGAAATCAATAATAAACTGGGATGATGAATGTGTGGAAGCTGCCAATAGGTCTCCAACTCTTTCATCTACAAGAGAAAGAATTGAACCATGTGATACCGTACTTGACCCACTCTACTTCAATCCTCCAATCCATGCTTCTTTCCAAATGACAGAGCAGCATCTTTCTCACAGTGATAATGAAACAATACAAAGCACGGTGGCACATCAGCCTAACATCGTCTACAGCATCAGCATCACAAGCTGTTACTTCCATCTTGTTTCTTAATTTATGTGCCCATGAATGCAGAGACTCTTGTTTCTTTTCTTTCCAGGAGGGAAGTTGCCTTATATCCTTCCATTGACTTGTTTGTCCTTCTAGTGCAGCCTTCCTCTCCAAGTTACCTGTTCATGTCTCTTTTAACCACTGCACTCGTTTTTTCACCATTCATGCTGTACTTTATACCTCCTGCTACTGTACCTCTTGAGTCTGTCCTCTGTTCTGTCCTTCTCTGCCCTTTGTTCAGCTAAACTGATGAACGGCTATATGGCACTGGCAAACGGAGGCCCCTACTCTCATCCCACAGGTGAAATTGTTGTCAATATGGAACCCGAGGTGCCCATCAAGAAAATGGAAACCATGGTGAAGCTGGAGGCGGTGAGTACTTCATCTATTTCTAGACATATATAGATTGGAAGAGAACACAACTTATGTTGCATTGAATAGAACTCAACTTTTGTTCGATTGAATAGAACACAACTTTTATTGTATTGAATGGCCCTTGGCCATATACATAGCTTCACTGTACCTTGATCCTCATAATATATTATGCGGGTTTCTTTAAACAAAATGTTTCGCTTTTAGGAAGTCAAATGCTGCCTCTACAATCACAGCCAATATTCATGAGGCGGGTCATTTTGCACCCCCACTGTAAATTGCCTGTTTGTGATGTGACCAATTAGAACAAAGGTAACATCGCAAATTACATTCCTATTCACTGACAGTACGCAAACTTCACATTGGAGTTTGTGGATGGGAGTAGAGCATCAGGCCTTTGATTGTTTGAACGAAGCAGATAATTAAGAAATCCGGAGCTTGACTGTTATTTGGATTTACAAATGTAATCCCTTTCACCCCTATCTGCAATTGATAAGATTTAAAACAATTCTGCTTAGGGTGACCATATAGCCATTTTGCAGATAACAGTGTAGGCTTAGCTTGGCATTAAAGACTTATGCTGTATCACATTTTGCAGAATTGCTTCCAATACCAGTTTTCTACTGGACTAAGCATGCCAGCCAGCTCACAGTAGTTACATTTTTATCTCAGATCATCCCAATTTCAGTTTGCTCACTAGTGTTCCTAATCATTCCATTTCCAATGATCACTTAATATCTGCATACTCTTTCTGTGTGAAGTCCACCTAGTTGTATTTCATTATTTCGTCTCCATTTTGTTTCATTTCCATGTGACAGAACTCAGATGCCGTTGTGAAAGTTGACGTGGTAAGTCCCTTCTTCAGGTCGCATATTTAGTCGAAGGTCTCATCTTCAATGGACTAAGGCCTGGTTGACCAAAAATGGACTGATGGCATAGTTGGCTTATCATGCATGAAATTTGAGGCATGGCTTGTTTTGAGTGCACAACTTTCCAAAATGCAGCACTGCCCTTTGATACAAGATAGCACAATGTTTAAATGTTTCAATGCAATATTTCAAGATAAATGTCATTTAATTTTTTTCTCCATCATTTAGAGGTGAAAAGATATCAACAAATGTCCACTCGGTTAATATAGTGCCACCGTGCAAAAAGTATTTCTCTAAAATTGTCTCATTGTCCATCTCTTTAACGTCTGTCAACATATTAAAGTTTCAAAAAAGAAATTTGAACATTTGCTACCATATAGTCTCTTAGCATAGTCTCATGTGGGTGATCAAGTAAGGACCTGACGCTCATTTGATTATTTCACACAATATCTAACACAATACTATTAACGGTTGCGGTGCTCTCAGAGGTAGGGAGATTCACCCCACACCCCAATAACGTGATCAGAAGATCACTGTCAATACCACATTCTAGCCTCAAGCACACGCTGTGTAAAGTGTTTACAGTACACAAAGATATGTTCAAGATCACAATCTGTATTCCAGAGATATCTTTAATATCTTATTTCTTTTTAGCCACAAAGCCAACATGTGTTTAGTCGTTAATCAGGACTACTCCACAACTTGCTCAGGACTATATCATTCTAAAAAATATCAGTTTGTTCACGCCGGTTTTACTTCCGCCCCGGATAAAATCAATATTGCACTCCTTTCAGTTATATCATCACTCTATGTCCTCTACGTCCATTAATCCAAGTGCTGTTCAGCAATCACACCGTCTTGTGCCGGACAGGTCTCTTATATCAAGAGATCCACATCCAGTTCTGAATGCAGCAAAAGAGCGTGTACGCTCCAGAATCAGCTGACGGAAGTAAAACCGGCATTAAGAAACATAGGGCCCGATTCACAGAACTAACTTAAGACAAAATCCTAAACTTACTACCATTTTGGTATTCACAGAAGGCACTTACTCATTTTGGTATTCACAGAAGGCACTTACTCATTTCGGTATTCACAGAACTTAGGAGTCCTAACTTTAGGACTCCTAAATGCCTTCTGTGAATACCGAAAGTCTTAAAATTAGGATTATTCTCAGTTTAGTAGTAGTAAAGTTAGGACTCAGGAGGTCCCAAAGAGCACCCCTGAACCTTCTCTAACTTCATATCCGGAAGCCCTGAGGATCGCCACAGTCCAATCTTCTCCTGTTGAAAATTCCTCTTGGGGCAGTGGCCATAACCTCTCTGAACCGTGACCTGCACACTTGCTGCCATGTTTATGAGGCATCGTAGCGGTCCAGTGTCTTTCTGCCATTCTCCTTCTCTCATTGCCTAAATCAAAGAGTCTGCGTCTTTCCTACAAAATATGTTCTATACCATCTGTCTTTGCTGTCCCCAGCCCTGGGCAGTTGATATGAAGTGGCGGTTCCTCAAGATGCCAAGTTGCATTACCCCTGTAGGGCTCCACTAAGCAGCGAGGTGTCTGCCAATATCCTTTCAGTGCGTCGATAAAAGAGACCTCCATGCAGGATCTCTGACCCATCTCATCCCAAACATACATTCTGGACCTGTGACACTCAGTTCGCCTCATCACCTCTTATGTGTCAGGTTCCTGCAGTGTTGTGTAGCTCAGTGTTCACCCCTCTCTATGCACATCCTATCTGATGTTGAACTGGTAATGCTCCTCAACGGTTGGTGATGGCTGCTCGGTGGTGAAGGGGGCAAGGGCCTTTTTTACATGTACTCCAGGAAGGTGGTCTACTGACCCTCACAAGTAAAATCCCATAATTGGTGTTTGTTATTTGGTTTTTCTTATGCGTTTAATACATGGGCACCATGTTCCATAACAAATGTGTCCTCAGGATGGGCACATTCCAAACAGCAAAAGATGAGGGAGTCTTTGCATCAATGTCAAAATCACCCTCATATCATTTCTTTGTGGCAGCCTCTAGGACATTTACCTTATAGGCCTTGTAGTAGTTTCATATATGTCTGATTTCAGGGCTGCAATCAACGCTTAGCCTAGAAATCTGCCTGGCACAAATATCTGGCTAGAACTAAATTGGCTGCTTGTGTGCCTAGTCCTCTGATCAGCTGGCAGCAGATCAACTCTGCCTGGGGTGGCTGGCCAGTGACTCCCAAATCAACATACATCATTGGTTTCCGCACCATCTCTTCAATGTAAGAAGATGGTTACCACGCGATCTCTTCAATGTAAGACAGTCAGGACGAAGACTCACAACAGACTACCAGTTCTGTCTGCTTAGGTTATAGGAAACTGAATATAGCCATCTTCTGATTTCCCCAGTGCCCTTCCTGTGTCCAATTCTTCTAGATAAGCACTGGACCTCTGGCACCAGTTCTAGTTTCTCATGATAAGCCAGGTCCAAATTTTGTTACTCACAAGGCTAGGAAGAAGCTTAGGCCCACACATACTCTGTGCCCTGCTCCATACCAAGACCTCTGGCTGCCCTGCCACCAGAAATCCATGATAACACTCAGTCTTTTTCCATATAACGTTATGAAAATGTGTGAGACCCTTGGTCGAAAGACCCAATTTGGCCAGAGACCCAAAAGTATTCAAGTTCCCTAGACCCACACACTTACTTTCCATACATCCACATAGGGCATATAGTTTGTATTCTATTATATTGGTCTGTACTGTGAACCAACATTGTACAGAACATATGTAGCAAACTAGTAGCAAATACCACAGTTATATTGACATTAATGACCATGACGAAAGTATATACAATTATGAACCCACACATAGTATATATTTGTAGATGTATTTCCTCTGTATCCGAGCCATGAGGAGTGATGTGGAGAGCTGCATAAAAGCCAGGCTGTTGGAGTCCGTGGATAAAGCAGACTGTGCCTTGGGAATATGTCAGATGTCCCTGGAGGTGCTGCTCCATTCAAGCTTTCACTCCTCACTCTCTCTAAATGTACAAAGGATCGCGCCTTATGTATCACTGCTCATAAGACACCTTGGTCGTAGTGACGAGATGAGTTTACTAGCCTAATGTATGTGTCATATATACCTGATAGGGATAAAAGCAAAACCGTATGTCACAGATAACTAATGGTAACAGTAGCCAACCATATTAAAACAAAAGCATGGCAATGTAACATCATATGCGCCTGACGCATGTCCGCTTACAGAGGAAAAGTTGTTATGTATTTGAAGTCGGGCTGTAAGTCACAAGGAAGAGGTCATTCAGGCCTGCAGACGCGATAACACAAACCCTTGACACAGTGACATATAGGGCACCCACTTAGAGCCATTACTGACCCTCTCACTGTGTTTATTAACATTCATGTTGCAGTCAAAGATTCTAGAGGTCCCTATATCCTAATGCCCCAGCTCACACACCCGCAGTTCATTGAACTTGACACGTTTGGATAGATTGTCTTTATTGTGTTTACATTGTCTTCACACGCTGTGTACCTATTGGCACCGATGGCAATTGCAATTCTTGCTGCATGTCCTTGCTTACTGCATGCAGTGTCTCTTGGTATAAGGCTCAGAATTAGTATGAATGCTCACCTGGCAATACTTTCTTTTGGATTATGAGGCCATTTTCCAGGTTATATGTTCCCTCCAAGGCCTTTCTTTATTTGATCACAGTTCATGCATTGTGTTTTTCTTCTACTTTTCTGACTTTCTCTCTGAATAGTTTTTGATAGCATGCTTGTTCACCAGGAGGTTTTATAGGATGGAACGTACACAGCCCGCACCCTGACGCTTAGCCGGATCCTCGCAAGCTCCCCAGGTCCTCGTGGTATATGCGGCTTGCATCGTAACTATCTAAACAATTTCCTACGCTCAATTCCCGGACTACCGCCCCCCGAATGTAGTTTTCCGAACCCATCGACAAGCCCGACCGGGCTGCCTCGGAATTCCTATCGGTTGTACAACACAGACCTGATTCGCCAATTTTGGACCAATTCCTCCCTATTCTTCGCCGCTCCCCTGGCTCACCTATCAACCCACACGGAATTGTTACATCCATCGAGCCCAGGTTGTGACAGTTTCTGACGGGGCGCTTCATCCTAAATGTTTCCCGCTAATTATCTCTGGCTCTAATTCTCGCCTATACCTCATTCCGGACAACAACACTAGGATCGTCTAGTTTTGGCTGGCGCGGCTGCGCAACAGTTACTAATTGATTGGGTCATCCTCTCACTGCTTTCTCCCAGGCAATTATTTATCATTTCTTTGTCCTGAAGAGATCCCACTACTTGTTAAGGGATCGAAACGTCGTCGACAATCATTTCTAAACTCCAGTGTATTACAAAATTGAAATGTCGGAGTATGAAATGTTTTACTGACTTTTTGATAACAATTACCCTTGAGCACCAAAAAGTCACCTTTTAAAATCACTTGCCTGGGTACCGGAAATCGGCTGATTTCCTATTACCCTGCCACCAACTCACTCACTGTTTTACTTTTTTCTCACTATTTACAGTAATTTCTTAGTTATTTTTGCATTGTCTTTAAACATAAAACCCAATTTTTCATTGAACTAATTGTGGCACTTTAATTTACTCGAATTGAATGGGACCACTGTTCCTTTATAGGAACGTTTATAGAAGACATTGTACAGATTTTCCTTTGCAGCTGTTAGCACTGTCCTAGTTGCTTGGAATCTCAATTTACATTTCGGGGCAGGGGTAATTGGGTTTTGAGACGGATACCACACTATTAGCTCATGCCCGCTAAGGTATCCTCCTTTCGCACAGGTTGGGGCAACAATAGGACAAAAGGATGACAGAACATACTTGTTATATGTTGTAGCCCCCATCTGGTATCTCGAGTGTTGGACCAAACATTGCATTTAACCCAACCAGATGGGAAGGGTTCCAAAACGTCTGTGTCACGCCTCCCAATATGATAACATTCCCCATAGATCCTTGTATTACCTGGAGCACATCACTTTACTGCTGCGAATGCATTTGGATTTATATTCCAGCCACAGAAAGTATGATGGCACTTCAATCACCATTCATTTCTTATATGGAAATAAAGAACTGGTCTATCCAAAAACAAATAGTTGTAACTATACATTGAGTTCTTGTGTCGAGTAAGCCTTGATCACTTGTGGGTGCTATCTCTGGAAAGTTAAGTGTAACAAGGAAGTTTTGTTTATCGAATGCTAGTGTTCTATCATCATAGGACTTGGGTCTCCCACCAGATATACTGCACATGAAGCTCTTACTTCTCCAAGGAAAAGTCTTACATTGGTAGGTAATTCATGTGACGAGGTTCCGGGATTCAGAAAACACTTAAAATAACTAAATTAAGTCCAGTAAATTTAGAGTAGGAGGATAGTTATTCAACTCCTGCAGACGCCCCTGTTGAGGGCAATGATGAGGTACATAAGCTCAGAAACAAACAAATATGCTGGCCTGCAAAAAGATGAAACTGCAGCCCAGGTGAAAGGATGGCAAGCTGACCAGGAATCTTGATATGAAGGGTATTCAAACCCTCTACAGCTCTTCCTTCTGCAGCCACAACTGCCATGGCGTTTGCCCATTTCCTTAGAATACTCTTTAAAAAGTTAGACCTAGAGGTGCAGAGGTCCAGAGAAACTCATGGCAGAACATATAAGGTAAGACATGGAAAGAGAAGAGATGATAAGTAAAAAGCCGGTCAGAGAAAGAGCAAGCAACAGGGCCTGAAGCTTAAAAAGTAAGAGACAGAGGCACTGAAAGCAACCCATCATCCACTGTAGGTGCACTGGGTGCCACCAGTCCTGTTCTTTCCCTATCGTCCCTAAGGAGCTTGAAGGAAACCATCGGTGCTGACATGCTCGTGCCGCTGGGTGCCCTTGATCTCGAATTTCCAGAGGTTGCCTTCATTATGAAGACTAACTCTCAGGTTGTTCCACCAATTTGCAGGTAGAATGGAAAAGGCTCTGCCACCATTGCTTTGGTGTCTGGCGAGAGCTCAGAAGTAACTCGGAGGTTTGCTATTCATTATAAATTTGTGACACCTCATCAGCAGGTGAGCTGAGGTATTTTGAATGAGTTGCAATATTTTTAAGAAATAGACTGGTAGACTAATGTTAAAATAAGTTGCATTCTTGATTCTTGCCGCATTTTGGATGTCCTCATTTAACATAAGTACATGACTTCTAAAAAAAAAAAAGAAAAAAAAAAAAAAAAAGAATGACACCACTAACGGATATATAGCTATCTTCATGTGCCTTATTAAATATTTTTTCTCCAAGATGCATATATTGATCCTTTTTCTTTGTCCTGCCTTCTTGGGTGTGAAGTCTATGATTAAACCGGTGTGTTAGTCTTGATTGTCTGTTGAACCTTGTGTATAATGTTATAAAATGACTTTATGACTCTTCAGCACTTCTCTTTACTCATGGTACCTGGTGTGAGGCCATGCCTATACAGTTATGAGTGGCTCTGATGATCAGCCACTCAAAGTAGGCTAATCATCAATCAATCAGGATTTTTAAAGCGCAGCAAATCACCCATGAGGGTCTCAAGGTGCATGGGTTGCTTGCTGCCTGGTGGTGGTCTGTTCATTCAAACAGCCAGGTCTCGAGTCCTTTCCTGAACTCTAGCTAATCATTTTTTCTTATTGTCTTGCCATTATTGTCACCTTTCTTTCACTCTCACTCATATTCTTTTATCTCTCTGCCTCTCTCTTCTCTTCCTATCCCTCTCTCCCCTCTCTCATTCTCTCTCCTGAACTCTCTGCTGTCCGTCTCTCATGCTGTCTCACCTTTCTATTCCATCTTTGGCTCTACCATCTTTCTTCTTTCCTTCTCTCTCTCTTTGTCTGTCTCTTTCCATCTCTCTCTCTTGCTTTCGCTCCTTGCTCTCATTTCCCATTCTCCCTCCTCCTCTCTCTCTTGCTTGCTACCTCAGAGTGAAGATGATAAGGAGAAAAAGAAAAAGAAGAAGAAAGGCGAGGAGATAGAAGAAGAGGAACCGGATGAAAGTATGCTGGACTGGTGGTCTAAATATTTTGCTTCAATTGAGACCCTGAAAGAGGTGAGAAACCAGCCGCATCCTCCATGTAGGCATTCCCAGGGCTCTGATTAAGAAAGTGAATAAGAATTCCAACTCAGGGACATATGTTCAAGGAAGTGGCGGAGTGAGGTGTTAGCCGTCATGGCTCAACACCTCACTCCGCCACTTCAGAAAAGCTGGCTGCACCATATTTACATGGATATGGTGCAGCCTTGCGTTTCCACTTGCGCTGGCACTTCACTTAGCAGTGTAGTGTCAACACATCACCCTTGCACCATAGTGCAAGGGTGTCTGCATGCAGGGGAAAGATTGTTTATGTACAGGAAGGTTCTCCTTCCTGTACATAATCTTTAAATGCTATTTTGTCACTTCTATGTGTGCTGCTAAATGCAGCACACATAGAAGTCACAAAATGTTTTTTTAAAAAGATTGTTTACATAAACAATTCAAGGCATTTGGCTTTTTCCATGTGTGCTGCACAAGGCAGCACGCACGGAAAAAGCAAAAACGAGGAAAAATTAAGCATTTTTCCTAGTTTCGCCACTTTAAGACCAGGTTTTCCCTGGTCTTAATTTTGGCACTGTCTCCTATTTACGCTGCCCTTGTGAATGGGGTCAGCGTCAAAATAAATGGGTGCTGCAGTGGAACGCCCACCGAAGCACCCAATGCCTACCCTTTTCATGCTAAGCATAGCGTGAAAACGGCCCTTATTTACAAGGCAGCGTTAAGCTTCATTAAGTGGCTTAACAGGTGGCTTATAGTGCCTTGTAGATAAGGCAATGCCCCTATCGCCAGCACAATGTCGCAAAAAGTGACGTTGGGGTGGCAATAGGGGCTTGTACAAATGCCCCTCAGTTCTGTATGATTTGTAAGTTTTTCTCTCATTAGCAACAGTGATCCTGCTCAGTGTAAAAGCTTCACATGTGGGTGGCTAATCCAGGCTGCCATGAGCAGATATAAGATCCCCCCATGTTTTTGTAGCATTTAGAGACATTTATTAGCTTTGAATATCTGTTTGGAGCAAGGACTTGTTAGATATTAGAGGATTGGAAGTTTTACTGAAGGGTTATTTGCAACTGAACCAGTCTTGTAAGAAGTTTGCGACAAAGGAGCTGTTTTGCATTTTATACTTTTTGAACTTCATGTCAATGCACTTCCATGGTTGCTCTGGACCACAGAAGCTTTGCATAGTACAATCAAGCAGGTGCCACTGTGATCTAGACGACCCAGTAACAAGAGTGGTGGAATTGAGTGTCCTGACTGTATTTGCAAAGCATTGTGGGATTAGCTGTTTTTATTTGACCCACAGTTGTAATGCTTCAACAGAAGATGCACATTAGATACTAAGTGCTCTCAAAATTGCTTGTCCCCACACGCTATTGCTGTATTATTTTTCTGCAATAATAACAAAAAGTAAAAAAGGCCCTTCTATGAACTTTCACTAGACAAACATTAGACACTGTATATCATGACATGCAACCTATTTATATATTCTAATTAGAAATTGTGGAGCATTATTTAGGGTTTGGTTAAGCAAGAGGGACACTGTACCCCTTTGTTCCTATTGCCCCACCAAACTCGCAATTCCCCACTTTATTTAGTTGTGGAAACTGCTGGGTTACTATAGGAGGAGCCTCCGCTGGCCCTGCTGGTGGTGACGCCTGACCCAACGGCTTTGACAGTTTGTTTTCTCAGAACATAAAAAGCTTTTAGAGCAAGTACTTTAAACATGGCGCCCGCCTGGCAAACCTCACATCTGTGGAGAGACCCGCAGTGGTGGCGACTTTCTTCACATCAGAGAGATCCACACTAGGGAGGCGGTTTTTGGTAGATACAGTAGACGATTTCCGACAGGGTGGGGTTACTCCTCCTAGCGGGATGGTGACACCTGTCAAGGCCTAAATGTGGCCCTTAGTGTTTACATACACTAATGAGTGTACTTAATCACTTTCCAGTTGCAAACCATAGACTGCCGCAAGGTGTGGAACCACTGGTCCCTGAGATACAGTTTATCTACCCTGAGGCTAGTATGTAGTCATTAGTAGCTAGTCAAAGGCTTCTATAGCTGTCTAGCCACTGGAGCACGGGCAGAAAACTATAGGTCTTGGATAGCTGCATCAATGCCTGGTTTTCAGACTAACCACTGACTTTGCAAATCAGTTCCATTTAATGTTTGCACATACATTTTTCTTATTGGAATATCCTGAAAATCTGGCTGGGATCTGCCTCACAAGGACTATGGTGTACACACCTGCATTTGAGCCTGGTATAAATGCTGCTCCAGTCATTAGTGACTAGGAGAAAGGACACACTGACTCTCCATGTAGTTAAACTTAAGATAAGAAGTAACATGAACATAGAAAACATATTGTGGGTGATCTGAATATCGTGGTATTATAATCTTATCATGGTATAATCATGCTCAAGATATGCTTGAGTTATGGAACATGTCCAAGATCTGGTTTCTGAGTTTAAGGCTGTGCATCCATATTAAAGAGTAGATACAGTGTCTGGGAGTAAGGACTTCTAAGGGGGCTGTTACTGCTCGTCCATATGACTTCCTGGTTGAAATTTATTGTGCCAGTATTTCTTCAAAATACCCTTAGCAAAACAGAAGAATCTCGGGTTTTGTTGGGTACCGTCCATGATGAGGGAAATATGTAGACAGTAGGAGAATATGTGATTAATGCCTCAAAAATGAGAGACGCGTTATGTATTAGTCAGTTATAATTTTTGACATTTTTGAAGGGGACAAAGTAACCAAATTGCGGTGTAGGCAAGTGATATGCCATAATGCAGTAATGAGTGGAAGCATTTACACTTATACCAGTAAATCTAGTAGCACAAGTATGATATTTTAACAATTATTTTGTGAAAATTAATTTTAATATTACGTAGACGAATACAAATAAATGTTGTTGAATTGTATTGACTGTATCATATCTGAACATGGCCAGATGTATTGTACAATCTAACTGTGGGCAGAATGACCTTCAGTTGCTTTTGGGCAGAGGGGTCATGGGATGGGAAGTAGAAGAGGAGAGTGGAGCATTTTCAGTTCCTTCCTGAAAGTATGATGGTTTTATCTGGTGATGATGCTGCAGGTAACATGTTCCAAAGACTGAGTGCTTAAATTGTAAAGTGCCGTCCATCTTAGGAACTCAACTCTGTTTTCAGGAGGTGTGGTACGTTCTTCTTTACAGAATGAGGAGATGATTGTCATGCCTTACTACAATTTATGACAGTGTTTATGATTAAGGCAGAAGGTATTGAAGGTCACTTGTTAAACAGAGTCCTGTCCATTTAGAAGGGAGGAGGTACCGGGATTCCTTTCCAGCTTGTAGTCTAGCTTTTCTGGATGACATGAAATCTGGATATTTGGTACTTCCGTAGAAGGTACACAGAATTTAAGTGGTCTGGTCAGAAGAAGTTCTTAGTAGATCAGATTTTTTCTGAACAGATCAGGCGCGTGAAATGGCAGATGACAGATGTGAGGTGCAGCTCACTGGCATGATTTCGAGAGTGAAAATCATGGCTAAGTCGATGGTGCCTATAGGCTCTGGTGGTGGGAACAAGTGTTTGGAGGTGGTGTGGTGGTGCAGTTGCTGCTATTACATTTGGAGTTGTGAACCATCAATTGCGCTTGTGTCCATTAGGTCTGAGCTGTGTTTGGCTATGCATGGATTGACACTGGACAGGCAGTTTTCCAAGGCTCAGTATAGGGCACACGAGTTGATGCATCAAGAGAGTTGTGTGCCATGATCAAAGGAGTGGTAGAAGTAGTAATGGTCAAAGACCTTTAGGAGTTGGGGGTAATATTATCAGATTAGATGACAAAGACAATCGTTGAGAAACTCTACACGAGCCAGTAGATGTCAAATGGAAAGCATGATGGATAGAGGGGCTGTAAAAAGGAGGTCGGCTGGGGGAGTGGAAATTGATTCCCTGCATATTTCAGAGAGATGACAGGACATGGTTTGTGATGTACCCTGCACTTTCCTCAAGTAGTTTCATTTATCTACACGTTTGAGGACTTTAGCACTAATATTGAGGAGGAAAGTTTTTCTTCAAGGGCCAAGGAAAAAGTTAGACCATGGTTGGTCCGCGGTTTATGGAATTTAAGCTAACTAAGTAGTTACTCACGGGTTTTCATTAAGGTGGGAAGATTGTGGTGGGACTGTACTTAATCATGATTTTGGGTTTAAAGCTTTTTCTGCTTATTTGAAGGACTAGTTTAGGAAATGACACAGGAACATTGGAGTAAAGGTTGTGTGTTGGTGATAGGTGTGGACATTTTGGAACAGTTGTTTATTCAGGGCTGGGTCTCCTTAGCATTGCCTTATGGTGGTGGCTTTGAGGTCGATTGAATAATGTGAACATATTTGTTGATATTGTTGAAAAATGTGTTGCATTATGGTTGGGATTTATTGGAAGGTTACAGAAGATGAGGTTCATATTTTGAGAGAGGATGTGGTGCCGTTCACATGGGTCATATTTAGAGTCGGTGATCTTTAAGTGAGATGTTCTTTCTTTTCTCGTAATGTATGTAGGTGGCATTATACAGTATCTAGAGATGTTTTTCAACGCCACCAGACTGGAGAAGTAGGTGGCAAAAAGAAACGGCTGAATGATTTCCAAGGTTCCAGAACTATTAACCAATTGTGTTTTTTTGGCACTATATAGCAACTTCGGCAACAGGAAGCTGCGGCGGCAGAGGCAGAGGAGAAGGAAGACATGGAGATCGCAGAGGGTAATTTGCAAAAGTCAGACCACGGTATCATGAGAACCAATCACCCCCCCTGATTCAAATGTCCCATGATGTGCTGCTGAAAATGTGCAGCGCCACTCTCAAGCACACACCTAATATAATGGCTTACTTGGCCTGGCACGCATCATCACTGGGGCTTCTGCTAGACCGCTCAAAATACAGTGCACTAGCACGAAGCACCAAAATCCACATGTTACGCCTGAAATGTCAGGGCAGAACTTGTAATAGATGCTAATTAGCACCCTGTTAAAATCCGGACCCAGAACATTGGTTTACAGGTAGTGCGATAAATAACACTCCCTGCTCGACACTTATAATAAAGGCCTACGTCACTATTTCATTCCCAGTAACCTCCTCACCCACCAAAATAGTACTCTTCTAAGGCTTTAAAGTTTAGATTCCTTCCTCACAGGTACCAAACTATCACATCATTAGTCCTGATCCTCAGCTCTAGAAGAAGGTAATGCCTCATTCTAGACAGCTCTCCACTGTGTGACCATGTGATTGTTACTGGAAAGGCTCCAGAGTCCTGTTCCGGACCTGGTGGTCATTGTGGCTGAAGCTAGCCTTTGCTTTACTTTCCAGCTGGCTTAGAGTCCAGAATTTCTTTGACTGATATTAAATGGCGCCGTCCATTGTATATTTATTTTCTATCTCCAACTTTTTTTCACAAAAAGCTATAGTACCCTTCTTCCAATGGGGTCATTTAGAGCATTATTTACACATTTCACCGCTTTGCACTCAAATTTAAGTGCAAGCGCAAAGCCCAAATGCCCAATGAGCATAGTTTGAACCATAAAACGATGGGTAGCGCTCACGTATCTATTTTGCGCTACCATCTGGATCTAAATTAGATCCTAAGGCATTACCAAAGTGCAAATATGTTAAATAAAGCAAATTCTGCAACGTGCAGCATCCATCATATACCTTCAGAGTATGTCACCACGATTCAAAATAAATGTAGCTATCTAATATAAAAATGTCATGTCACAGACAGTTTTAGTCTTAATTCCTTCACACACTTTCGAAAAATTGACTGCAACTGAATTCCAATAAAGCAATTTGTGTGCAAGACAGACATTATTAATAGTATTTAATGGTAATAATGGGAGGAGTCTTTAGAGTTATCTCCCCAAATTGGCTAAAATAATGATCTCAACTTTTAAGGGGTTGAAGGTTTTGTAAACACAAAGTGTTTTTTTTACTGTCCCAGCGTGCTAGCCCACAGGACCACCACGTAGAATTATGGCAATGTGGGTAGGATAGATCTGTGTCCATCAGGCATTAAGGATTGACTTCCTTTAAGAGAAATCCAGACCAGCCATGCCAGCCCTCAGGGCTTCATCGCTTGCTCGCTCTGGGTTATCCTTTGCGTGCCACACTCCCACAATGAGACCCAGGATGCTAGTAAACGTGTATTGCTTTCGACAAGACGGTTAATAAGGGAGACTCAAGGCAGAACCCTCACCAGACACTTGTCACCCCACCTCACCCAAGGCCAGATTACAATTTGGCTGCAACATTTGCAGATTACACAGATTACACTGGTGCCAGTGCAACATGTCTCCCTCTAGCAAGTTAAAAATAAACCTTTCACCTTTTGACCAATCAAAAAAGAAAATATTTCTCTAGTGAGCTAGTCCAAATGTTAGTCAAAAATTGCACTAGTCTGATCTATTAAATCTGCCCTTGCGGCTTTATGCCAGTGTCGCCCTCGCTGATATGCTTGGCACAGCCAATCAGCACGTGGCAGATCTTACTTAGAACTTACTTACCACTAGGACACGATTAGCTGCCTTCATACAGATGACATATTTTCTGTCCAAGCATGAATTGGTTGATAACATTGTTTGTGGAAAGGTAGGGGTAATCAAAAGAATGAAAGAATAAAGAGTCAAAGGAAAAATTACTTTGGAGGTCTGATTAACAAAATAGAAAAATGCTGATAAAATAAACTAAAGAAACTGGTCCTTTCTGGTATTCTGGTGTGCATTACCTTGTATCTAGGAGGAAACCGAATATGCCCCCAGTGCACGCCTCTTGCAATGATTTGTGGTGGTGTGCATGCATGTGTGTTGGTGTCTCATCTCTCTCTTTGCCAGCATGCCTGTGTTTTCCACTGCGCACTGTGTGATCACATTTTCAGTCCACCACATTCTCATCCATGTGGCAAAGAGACCATGAAAGTTGGCATGCAAACGTACAGTACTAATATCAAGGATAGGGTGCAATGACTCTTCTAGAGGTTAACCGCAAACTCTGAAAACCACTGCTTTACCTCTGTTACGGTCGCTGATGGACTACATGGGTAGATATCATGGATCAAACCCAGTCTCTCAGAAGTCCAACACTGTGCATCATAAATACAGACATTCACACTTAGAGCTCTGAGGTAATGGAGGAAATATGTAGATCTGCTTTACAGCACATATCTACCATTACTGTGGATCTCCAGCAATACAGAAATACCACATTTTATCACGGAAACACTGTGGTTACTTCATAATAACACAAAACATATGGAAACCAAAGTCAAACAAATGTGGCAGAAACTTTATTAGCACATTATTCCCCATTTATTTCCCCGATACCGCAAAATATATATTGGAAATGCAGGTCTGGTGTTAACATTACCGGCAGGCATTTCAGATACATTTTAAACATGTCCAGCAAGTCGTATAGCAACCAATTAAAACATTGTTTCTGTCAGTCACTACCACAAATGTTCAGCAGCAAAAAATATGGTGAAGACAGAGGCATTTCCAGAAATCAGCAGAAGGTGGACAGTATTACATAACACTTGCCAGTAATTTCCAGAAATGTTGTATACTCCAGATTCTGGAAACCTAAATATTAGACATTTTGCCCTTTACTGAAGATTACCAGTGGATTTGATGTGGCTGTCTTAATCTAGCGGTAATATAGGGCAGTAAAATTATTACCTCTATGGGATATTACCTCCAGATTTTGCACAAAACCCTAAATAAGCAAGCTTGTCTACTA
Source organism: Triturus cristatus (assembly GCF_964204655.1). NCBI lineage: Eukaryota > Metazoa > Chordata > Amphibia > Caudata > Salamandridae > Triturus > Triturus cristatus. The sequence continues at coordinate 1,805,478,066 of NC_140589.1, forward strand.
ATTGTCACATGTGCTACAGATTAACATTATACTAACCCCCAAGAAAAACAAATAGCATACATATACCCCACACACCCTGAAACATCCATAAACCAGCATTAAGCATTCTTTTGTTGGATACTGTCACAGTTTTCCAGGGGATGTAGGCTCCATACCATAGGCTAAGCCCTAGAATGCTGTTACAGATTAGCACCAACATTCATAAAAAGGATACCTGGATTTTTGAGGGAAGGAATGAATACTGCTCTGGCAGTCTTTGAACATGTACTGTCAGATGCCAGTGCAAGATCCTCACGCACGCCTACAAAGCCCTTCACCACCTAGGATCTGCCTACCTCAACCATCGACTAAACTTCCACCAACCTGCTAGACACCTTTGCTCCTCATCCCTCACCCTCGTACACACGCCCACCATCCATCGCAGCCACAGCAGTGGTGTTAGAAGGGCCAGCCTCAGGGAAGGACAGAATATGTACCTGACCGCCCTGCGACCCACCTTTCCCGTGAGATGTAGCCGAGCACTGGCAGGAGACCCCCTCAGGGCTGGGTCTCGTATCTAGGATCGTACACGCTGATTTAGCACCATGCAACACAGAGACACCACACCGTAGATTCTGAAGCACGTATTCTTTATCTAGAAATATCAGGACCTTTATGATCCGCAGAGTCGTCTGTACAAGTAGAGCAAGGGCTCACAAAGTCTCGGTTGGGGTAGGGGTAGCGGGACAGTCTTAGGATCAGGGTCAATGCAGGTGCGTATCCGGCGCACGGCTCTCAATCCTCGAGCCGGGGGATATGATGCGATCTTTGGGGTCCAGCCGGACCAGAATGGCTCTTGAGTTGCGACCAAGTCTGCAGGGCTCGAGTAAGGATGTTGGAGGCCGGACAATCTTCAAGGAGCCGCGAGTCGGTCAGCAGGGCTCAGAGTTCTCAAGCTTGCAAGGGGAGCCGCGACCGCGTCAGCAGGGCTCGGATGATTTGGGCAGAAGTCCGTCTCTGCCCGGTGGAGCCGCGACGCTGTCTGCAGGGCTCACCGAGGTTCCAAGAGTTCCGTCGGACCTTGGGAGGATGTTCTTTCAGCCGCGACCATGTCAGCAGGGCTCTCTTCGTTCCAAGATCCAACTGCTGATGGTCCCAGAGCGCCCCTTGTTATAGGTCGACTCCTCTTTGATGTCTGGAGTCCTCACGGGCAGGGGTCTTAGCGCCTGGGGGTCGTTTGTTGGGGGCTCCTGCCACGCGGCCCTTTGATCCTTTCAAGGTGGGGTCGGGAGGGATCCCAGACACGCAGCAGGTGTGGAGCCAGCCCTCAGGGTGGCCGGAGGGGCGATCAAAACTATCTCTTGAGAGGAGGCCAGAGGTGTGAGTGAAACTACTCCTTCCTCTCCTGCTCACCAGGAGCTCTCTCCCCCCCCAGCCGGCATGGCGCGACTAGGCCTGGGTTGCGCTTGGGTCGAGGGCGGCCATCTGGGGTGCGGGGCCTGGTCACTGGAGGCCGCGAGGCCAATGGAGTGGGGAGGGTGCCCGGTGTCGGGAAGATGGAGGGAAGGACGGGGGTAGCCCCGGGTTCTGTGGGGGATCAGGTGTGGACTGGGTCAGGTAGGCTGCGTTAATCAGGGCCGGGTGGGGTGTAGGGGTCAGTATGGTGTCGCAACGGGTCGGGATGGGCCACGCCACTAGGCCGGGTCCAACATGCGTCCCCCCCAGCTGAAGGCCGAAGAGAACTACCCATCCTCTTGGGGGTTCTCTTCGCTGAGGCAGAAGAATCTGGAGAGGCCGTCAGCGTTGGCGTGGTCGGTGCCAGGGCGATGCTCTACTGTGAAGTCCATCCCCTGAAGGGAGATTGACTATCGTAGCAGTTTGGGGTTCTCTCCCCTCATCTGCATGAGCCACCGTAAAAGTCGATGATCTGTCTGGACTCGGAAGTGGGTTCCGAAGAGGTAGGGCCGCAGTTTCTTTAGAGCCCAGTCTACGGCGAACGCCTCGCGTTCAATGGTGCTCCATCGTTGCTCTCGGGGCAGTAACCTTCGGCTAATGAAGGCCACGGGCTGATCCAGGCCCTTCTCATTGAGCTGGGATAGGACGGCTCCAATGCCATGCTCGGAAGCATCCGTTTGCACCACAAATTCTTTGGAGTAATCGGGGGCTTGGAGCACAGGGGCTGTACACATGGCGAGTTTAAGTGCGTCGAGCGCCTCCTGGCAGGCAGGGGTCCACTGCACCTTCTTAGGCTGTCTTTTGGACGTGAGCTCAGTGAGGGGTCCTACGAGGCTGCCGTAGCCTTGGATGAACCTCCGGTAGTAACCAGTGAGGCCCAGAAAGGCGCGGACCTCGGTTTGGGTGGTTGGTGGTTCCCAGGCCAGGATGGCGTCAATCTTAGGTTGGAGGGGGGCGACCTGCCCGCTTCCGACCTGGTGCCCCAGGTAGACCACCGATCCTTGCCCAATCTGGCATTTGCTTGCTTTCACTGTGAGGCCGGCTTGGCGCAAGGCCCTCAAGACCCTCCGGAGGTGCCGAAGGTGCTCACCCCATTCGGAACTGAATACCGCAATATCGTCCAGATAGGCGGCGCTGAACTCTTCTAGCCCGGCCAGGACTCTATTCACCAGTCTCTGAAAGGTGGCCGGGGCATTTTTCATCCCGAAGGGCATCACTCTGAAGCGATAGTGCCCATCCGGGGTGGAAGAAGGCGGACCGCTCTTTGGCTCCTTCTGTGAGCGCAATTTGCCAGTATCCGCAGGTCAAATCGAAGGTGCTGAGAAAATGAGCAGACCCAAGGCGGTCAATGAGCTCATCTGCGTGGGGGATAGGGTGAGCGCCGGCTCGGGTAACCGCATTGAGCTCCCGGTAGTCCACGCAGAACCGTAGTTCGGGGGCAACACCAGGGGCAGCTGCTTTCGGGACTAGTACCACCGGGCTGGCCCAGGGACTGTCTGTGGGCTCGATCACCCCTAGAGATAACATCTTCGAGACCTCAGCCTGGATGCAGGCCCGGACTCAGTCGGGGACGCGGTAGGCTCGGTGCCGTACCGGTGGGCTGTCTCCGGTGTCCACGTCGTGGACACACCAGTTGGTGACCTTGGGGACGAGAGAGAACAGGTCGGAGAACTGCCCCAAGAGCTGGCGGCAGTCCTCGTGTTGCTGGGGAGTGAGGGAGGGGGAGAGGTTCACCCCCTCCACGGAGCCATCCTTTTCTTTGGCCCGCAGGAGGTCAGGGAGAGGCTCCGTTTCCTCTTCCGCCCCGTCGTCTGTGGCCAGGAGTAAGCTCAACTCCGTCCGCACGAAGTGAGGCTTGAGGCGGTTCACGTGGAGGACCCGAAGGGGGTTCCGAGGGGACTGGACGTCCACCACGTATGTAACCTGACTTTTTCGTTCTACTACTTTGAAGGGCCCGGTCCATTTGTCTTGGAGGGCGCACGGCTTCACTGGGGCCATCACCCAGACCTGCTGGCCTGGCTGGAACTCGACCAGAGTGGCATTCTGGTCATACCAGCGCTTCATTTCTGACCTGGCTCGCCTCGAGGTTGGCCTCGGCCAGCTCTCGGAACTTCCAAGTCTGGTTTCGGAGAGTCAACAGGTACCGGAACACATCCTGCGGTGGGTCCCGGGGTGCCGTCTCCCATCCCTCTTTGACCAAGCTCAGGGGACCTCTGACTGGGTGCCCATACAGTAATTCAAACAGGCTGAACCCCAAGGACTTCTGGGGGACTTCCCGGTAGGCGAACAGGAGGCAGGGGAGAAGGACGTCCCACTTACACCGCAGGGGCTCCTCGAGACCCATGATAATCCCCTTCAGAGTCCGGTTAAACCGTTCCACTAGGCCATTGCCTTGGGGATGGTAAGAGGTAGTGAATTTATATGATACTCCACATTGTTGCCACAGGGATCTCATATATTTTTAGATAAAATTGGTGCCTCGGCCGCTCACGACCTCTCGGGGGATCCCTACCCGGGAGAAGATCCCCATTAATGCCCGGCCCACCACGGGGGCCGTGACGGTGCGGAGGGGGATGGCCTCCGGGTATCGTGTGGCATGGTCCACTAGGACGAGGATAAAGCGGTGACCCTGGGCGGTCTTGGGGTCCAGGGGCCCCACGATGTCAATTCCGACCCGCTCGAAGGGAGTGCTGACGACTGGGAAGGGTTGGAGGGGAGCCTTGCGCTTCCCTTCACTTTTACCACTGGCCTGGCATGTGGGGCAGGACTTGCAGTGGGCCTCTACGTGGGCTCGCATTTTTGGCCAATAAAAGTGCGTTACTAAGCGGTGATAGGTCTTGTCCTGGCCCAAGTGGCCGGCCAGGGGTACATCATGGGCCAAGCCCAGGAGGAAGTCCCGAAAGCGTAGGGGTACCACCAGCACCCGGGCTGACCCTCGCTCGGAAGACCGCTGTTCGCTGTACAGGAGGTCATTCTCCCAATAAGTGGGTTCCCGATTGGTCGCCCGCGGCTTGGGCTTCGGCCTGCTGCAGGGGTCCGACCAGAGAAGGACAGGTCGTTTGTTCTTGGCAGAATTCCTCTTGGGAGGGGCCCCCTTCGTGGCGCCACTGGGCCAACTCGGGCAGATCACCTAACTCCGTGATCTGCGCGGGGTCGGGATGGACGGGTCCGTCGTCGGCGAGGGGCTCTCCTCTTGGGGATAGGTCATGGGGTTCAACGGGGTCGTCTCCGGCTTTGTCAGCAGAGGTGGTGCTGGGGGCTTCGTCCTTGACTCCCCCACGGCGGGGGTAGTCAGGCCGCCATGGATCGGGTGGTTGCGCACACCCATTCTGGTAGACCTATCATCCCGAGGTGGGTCTTACACTCGACCTGTCTCCAGGGGGAACTTTCCAGGTCGTTTCCCAGGAGGCAGTCTACCGGTTGTGCGGTTCGGACAGCCACCCGTAATGTTCCGGTTACTCCCCCCCATTCGACTGGTACCAAGGCCACCTTACACAAACTCTCAGTGTTGTCGGAAGCTATCAAAGGGCAAAAGACATTGGGGATGATCTGGTCCGCCTGGACTAAGTGGCTGAGGACACCAGTGATGCTCGCCCCGGTGTCACGAAGGGCCTCCACCGGGTGGCCGTTAACCGTTACGAGCTGGCGGTACTTCTTGGTGTTTGCGGGTAGGGGTGCTCCGGTAATCATATCTCGATCTCCTAGAGAGACTAGGGCCATGGCTGCAGGTTCCCATCCCTCGGGGTCCTCAAACTCCTCCCCTAGGGTTACGGTGGCCATGTGTCGGGCTGGGGGAGCTGTCGTGGGGGGTTTCTGGGCCATGGGGCACTGAGGGTCGCTGGCGTAATGCCCGAGCCATTGACAGCGGAAACATGTGATATTCACCCGGGGCCCTTGTCTACCTGGGGGGCCGGTACTGCCTGGCGGAGGAGCTGGGAAGCCCGGGGGTGGGTTTCTCGGGGGGCTACGTGGGGGCCCGGATGGGAACTCCCTCTGTTTCCCTTGATTCCCCCCCCTCTCTGACGGGGAGGTCCTTGATGGCTGCGGGGGTAGTCTCCTACGGGGCTCCGGGGGACCCGGATGTTAACCCAGCGATCTGCTTCGAAGGCCAGCTTCCTCGGGTCTGCGAGCTTGCTGTCGAGCAGGTGCTGGCGCAGTTCTACAAAACAATTTGGGGACAAGTGTTCCCAGGCAATGAGGTCGGTCAGTTCTTCGAAGGTGGTTACCTTGCTGCCCTTGATCCACCCTTCCAGCGCTCGGCTGTAAAAGTTTACGTATTCCACCCAGGTGGTGCCTGGGATCTTTCGGCAGTCCCGGAACCGCTGCCGATACATTTCGGGGGTGAGGCCGTATTTCGTGAGGAGGGCCTCCTTCATGTGGCTGTAGGAAGTTTGCACAGAGGCCGGGAGGTCGAGGAGGGTGTCCCGTCCTTCGCTCAGGAATCGACCCCACAACCCGGCCCCCCAGTCCTTCTGTGGGACGCGGTGGGAGGTCATGGCTACCTCGTAGGCTTTGAACCACTGCTGGATGTCATCATTTCGATAGTACTCTTTGACCACATCCTTGGTGATGTGGACTTTCGGCTCTCCCAGGGGGGCTGGTTCTTGGCCCCCGGGGGTCGAGCTCCTTCGCTCCTTGCTCGGAGTTCTATTTCTTTCAAGCTGCGCTCGTGCTCCAAAGACATTGGGGATGATCTGGTCCACCTGGACTAAGTGGCTGAGGTCACCAGTGATGCTCACCCCGGTGTCACGAAGGGCCTCCACCGGGTGGCTGTTAACCGTTACGAGCTGGCGGTACTTCTTGGTGTTTGCGGGTAGGGGTGCTCCGGGAATCATATCTCGATCTTCTAGAGAGACTAGGGCCATGGCTGCAGGTTCCCATCCCTCGGAGTCCTCAAACTCCTCCCCTAGGGTTACGGTGGCCATGTGTCGGGCTGGGGGAGCTGTCGTGGGGGTTTTTTGGGCCATGGGGCACTGAGGGTCGCTGGCGTAATGCCCGAGCCGTTGACAGCGGAAACATGTGATATTCACCCGGGGCCCTTGTCTACCTGGGGGGCCGGTACTGCCTGGCGGAGGAGCTGGGAAGCCCGGGGGTGGGTTTCTCGGGGGGCTACGCGGGGCCCGGATGGGAACTCCCTCTGTTTCCCTTGATCCCCTCCCCCTCTCTGACGGGGAGGTCCTTGATGGCTGCGGGGGTAGTCTCCTACGGGGCTCCGGGGGATCCGGGTGTTAACCCAGAGATCTGCTTCGACGGCCAGCTTCCTCGGGTCTGCGAGCTTGCTGTCGAGCAGGTGCTGGCGCAGTTCTACAAAACAATTTGTGGACAAGTGTTCCCAGGCAATGAGGTCGGTCAGTTCTTCGAAGGTGGTTACCTTGCTGCCCTTGATCCACCCTTCCAGCGCTCGGCTGTAAAAGTTTACGTATTCCACCCAGGTGGTGCCTGGGATCTTTCGGCAGTCCCGGAACCGCTGCCGATACATTTCGGGGGTGAGGCCGTATTTCGTGAGGAGGGCCTCCTTCATGTGGCTGTAGGAAGTTTGCACAGAGGCCGGGAGGTCGAGGAGGGTGTCCCGTCCTTCGCTCAGGAATCGACCCCACAACCCGGCCCTCCAGTCCTTCTGTGGGACGCGGTGGGAGGTCATGGCTACCTCGTAGGCTTTGAACCACTGCTGGATGTCATCATTTCGATAGTACTCTTTGACCACATCCTTGGGGATGTGGACTTTCGGCTCTCCCAGGGGGGCTGGTTCTTGGCCCCCCGGGGGTCGAGCTCCTTCGCTCCTTGCTCGGAGTTCTATTTCTTTCAAGCTGCGCTCGTGCTCCTGCTGAAGTTTTTTTTCCTCGTGCTCCCGTTGCAGCTTCTTTTCTTCTAGCTCTCCTTGTACTCTGAGATGTTCCACCGCTAGCTTCTTTTCGGCTAGCCTTATCTCGCCATCTATTTTCAGTTTGGCCATTTCTAGTTCATGACTTCGGTCCCTTTCCCTGTCTGTGACGTCTTCCGGGGACCGGCCCCCATCCGCTGCGTTGCTTTGTGCCTGGGGGTTATTGTTTGTTCTCGGGAAGTTCCTGAGCTCGTCTGGCTGTTCTGTCTCTTCACCGACTTCGTCCAGTCGGGGAAGGGAGGCTCCGGACTCCACCTAGGCCATCAGGGCTTGTTGCATGTCTTCCTTGGTGTTCAGACCAGTGGTAGCGATCTTCCGTTATCTGCAAAATTGTTTCAGCTCCTTGTGTGTGTATTCTCCTAACCGCTTTACACAAAACGTAGCACTCGCATCGGTTTCAGTGATGCTCATGGTGGTTTCTTCTGCCGTCTTTGTTCGGTAGTGCGTCAGCCGTTCACTGTACGATCTCTCGATTGCGGGCTTGGATCCCGTCGCCAGCCACCAATGTTAGAAGGGCCAGCCTCAAGGAAGGACAGAATATGTACCTGACCGCCCTGCGACCCACCTTTCCCGTGAGATGTAGCCGAGCACTGGCGGGAGACCCCCTCAGGGCTGGGTCTCGTATCTAGGATCGTACACGCTGATTTAGCACCATGCAATACAGAGACACCACACCATAGATTCTGAAGCACGTATTCTTTATCTAGAAATATCAGGACCTTTATGATCCGCAGAGTCATCTGTACAAGTAGAGCAAGGGCTCACAAAGTCTTGGTTGTGTAGGGGTAGCGGGACAGTCTTAGGATCAGGGTTAATGCAGGTGCGTATCCGGCGCACGGCTCTCAATCCTCGAGCCGGGGGATATGATGCGATCTTTGGGGTCCAGCCGGACCAGAATGGCTCTTGAGTTGCGACCAAGTCTGCAGAGCTCGAGTAAGGATGTTGGAGGCCGGACAATCTTCAAGGAGCCGCGAGTCGGTCAGCAGGGCTCAGAGTTCTCAAGGTTGCAAGGGGAGCCGTGACCGCGTCAGCATGGCTCGGATGATTTGGGCAGAAGTCCGTCTCTGCCAGGTGGAGCCGCGACGCTGTCTGCAGGGCACACCGAGGTTCCAAGAGTTCCGTCGGACCTTGGGAGGATGTTCTTTCAGCCGCGACCACGTCAGCAGGGCTCTCTTCGTTCCAGGATCCAACTGCTGATGGTCCCAGAGCGCCCCTTGTTATAGGTCGACTCCTCTTTGATGTCCGGAGTCCTCACGGGCAGGGGTCTTAGCACCTGGGGGTTGTTTGTTGGGGGTTCCTGCCACGCGGCCCTTTGATCCTTTCAAGGCGGGGTCGGGAGGGATCCCAGACACGCAGCAGGCGTGGAGCCAGCCCTCAGGGTGGCCGGAGGGGCGATCGAAACTATCTCTTGAGAGGAGGCCAGAGGTGTGAGTGAAACTACTCCTTCCTCTCCTGCTCACCAGGAGCTCTCTCCCCCCCAGCCGGCATGGCGCGACTAGGCCTGGGTTGCGCATGGGTCGAGGGCGGCCATCTGGGGTGCGGGGCCTGGTCACTGGAGGCCGCGAGGCCGATGGAGTGGGGAGGGTGCCCGGTGTCGGGAAGATGGAGGGAAGGACGGGGGTAGCCCCGGGTTCTGTGGGGGATCAGGTGTGGACTGGGTCGGGTAGGCTGCGTTAATCAGGGCCGGGTGGGATGTAGGGGTCAGTATGGTGTCGCTAGGGGTCGGGATGGGCCACGCCACGAGGCCGGGTCCAACAAGTGGCTGCTCCTTCTCCAACATCGCTGCCAAGACCTGGAACGACCCCCCCCTCCCCGGCTCCTTACAGCCCTCTCGCTGGCAGACTTCAGAAAGAGACCCAAGACCTGCCTTTTCAAAGGAGACATTGTACATTGATTGCACAGGTTTATTATCAAGGATAGCGTATCATATACTTGTGTAAAAAGCTATTGGAATCAGCCCTTAGCTGAATGCTTCAAGCATATGTAATTATACATAACGTCTATGACTATGATGTATAGTAAAATGTGGCACACAGCTAGGGAAGTGTTCTCGTTATTGCTGCAGGGTGACTTAGTAGTTAACACAGCAGCCAGGAAATGGTGCAATAATATGCCTTTTAGAAGAAAAAGCAGCTGTAGCATGCTGTAGACTTCTCTACACTAACGCATGTGCTGATTAGGAACAGACAGTAAACAAAAGTCCTGCCTGGAAGATTACGTTTTTTTATGCTTAATTACATTTTTATTGGAACCTTTGCTGCTGCAGTGTGCATTAGTGGCTCAGCAAGCATAACATGACGCTGCAGTTCTGGGACATTTAGAAGAAAATGCCCTCCACAGGGTGCAGGCATCAATGAATCGAACCGGATTTATGACTCACAGCTCATCACTCACGACGGTATTCAGGCACTAAGATACACACTGATGGGTGGCATCAGTTGAATAGCCAGGTCTTGAGCTCCCTTCTGAATTCGATTCTGAATTTGGCATAGATGGACAAACCTTTCAGGACTTGTATGTGGGGTCTTTACCACACTAACCTGTGCATTGCATAGGACAGTACATGCTGTTCCACCTTGAAACAGCTTTGGGAGAGTGGACAGAACACACTCACATCTAGATGGGTAAAAACAAGTTTTCATCCTGAAGCAGGACAGGTTCACACCAAAATCCTTCTCATCCGAAACGGTACTCACAGGAATGCCCTTTCATTGTATTAAAATTAATCAACTCTAAATCTTGCACCCTCTAAAGAATTCACCTCCCATTCTTCTTGCCTCTAACACACCATTACCATTTCCCCAGGTTCATCTAAATATTCTTTTACCTTTAACTTTTATTGGCCTAGCGGTGCCTACTGATCCTACCAGCCCTTCCATATTTTGCCCCGCTCTATGATCCAGGGTTTTGAATTACAGGTTTTTCAGCCTCCCTGCCCACTTCAGGACCAGGGATGACAAGCCACTTGATCCTTTACTGTGGTCTCCCCTTTTACAGCCTTAACAAATCGATGCCATGTCCATTTTACTTCTCCAGAGCCTTTCCTCCACGTACAACACAATACATTAAACATGGCCGCCCATTTTTGTAACCAGGAATCTCTACTCCAGCAATCCTTTACTACTTGGGAGGGTGGAGGACATCACATTTAACTTTGGCACACCATGTTCCAGGCATTATCTCATGCTTTCATTACTTGGTCATTCTTCTCTACTCTCATCCCCAGACAGAAAGACTACTTAATTGAATCACTTGTCTGTTGCTTCCAACAGAAAAATACAGATGCTGGGCAAATCCATCTAGTACCTGAACTCTTTTGCAACATCTTCACTCCTTACTTTCTCTGCTCCACCTGGCTCCACTTCACCCATCCCTGTCTGACTTGCCCCAGATGCAGGCCCTGTAATCCTTAGCCCCCCACTACCTATTATACTCTGCATGCCCCAAAAAACATACTTGCGGAAAGAGTGCTAAACTACCAGAATTCTTAGGTGCATTCACACACAGATCTTGTCCGGATAACTCCTGCCCTAAAGCCAGGGCATGTAATTGCTCTCCTATTATATGTGTTTCAGCCTTTCTCCTTTACCCATCCTATCAGTATACTTTTACTGAACTCCCTCTGTTAGGTTTGTAGTCCCGAAAATAAAAGGAGATGGTCACTGGTCTCCACAGATTTAAAAACTAGTCAAAGAATTGTGGGAAAACTCCTTCTGGTCTAATGGTACTCCCACCAACAAGGATTCCTGCTGATCCCCTTCTAACATAGTAAACAAATGTACTGGAAACCAATTTCAGTCTCAGTGGATTTTATTCACCAGGAGTCAGCAGAATTGGAATTCCACTGGCAGACTTGTGCTGAATTGAAACCTCGGCAACTCTTGTTTGATGGAAGCGACGTCAGCAAACTTCAGATTTCCATTTTTCACCCTAGCCTCGACAAGCGTAAGTTGCCTCCAACAGTCAGTTAAATTTGGAGAAGCAAGACTGAGTTCTGCATCTACTGAGTGTTTGCCTTACATTGTGGGACACGTCTAACGACCTTAAAGGCCCTGGCACTCGCATAATAACAGAACACACACCCAGGCTCCACAAAGTGATCAGAGCTCAAATGGTTTCTTTCTTTGTAGTTCGTTTGTTTCTTATTTTGCACAGAGCTGTCACTTAGTCTAGCACTTGCAAGATATGGCACTGAATATAGCATTTACAAAATGTTTAATATTGTTCTACTGACAATCCTATTCTGGGTTTATTTCTGCCACCCTGTGAGGTGATCCTTTGCAGTGTCCCTAACACCAATCAATAAATGCTGAAAAAAAATAATCAATTACAATCATTTATTCATACATGGGTTAGGGTGAATGTGATAAGAAATTCTAACATTTTTGGCAGATGATTCATCACTTGGTGATATAGCAGAATCAACATAGGGTACACCCGTGCTACAATGACATGCAGGTCCACAGTGAAACAAGTGATATCCAATAAATGGTGGACCAATGTCCTCACAAAATAAACTCAACCAAGTAAGTAAAAAATGGGATCTGCTGGGAGACCCAGGAGTGTATGCGCACATTGCTTGCATTCCAGTTACACAATTGTGTCTGTTTACACATCCCTAATCAGGAAAAAGTCTATAGTGACCGCCATGCTTGAAAAATGATCTTAGAGAGTTTGAAACAGCAGAAGTCAGGCTTGCTCAATAGGTTAAAGGTGTCGGAGACATATTCTACAAGCAACCGGATATATCCTATTGATAGAGGAAGACTGTCAATTTTAGAATATGAGTGGACTCATTATCTTTTGAACAACATATGCTTAGGGAATGTTCATTTTGTGGCATACCACATTACTGTGAATATGCCTGTGCTATGATATACTCCTTTAGAATCTGGCTTTTCAAGTTCCTGCCAATATCTTTAAGTCCAGGCATTAGAAGGTACTAAGTTTTGTCACTGTGGATAGCCACAGCTAACCCAGTATAACCCTGGCCTTGACATTAACGATATAAAAGTATTGTTTTTCCTTAGAACAACCTTCATTCGTGTTCATTCATGATCTGCAGGGTGATTATTTGCCTTTCCCTGCACTGCACCATGAATGTTTTTGGCAACTGGAAGAAAACCGATCAAGGGTGCAAATTATCTTTACCCACTCAAACCATGAACACAGTGTGGTTGTGCACGGTAGGGATGATTCAATAAGCTGCTTTGAAGAAGAATCTAAAATATGAGACCTAGTCAAAAAAAAAGATGTGTTCCTGTGATGGGCTCTCGATCCATGAAATGACCACCATTTCCTGCAGTATTGGTTTTCCTTTCTCAAGTCAGAGAAAAAATTGATCTGTTTGAAGTCGCCAGAGCTTCAACGTCTGCATTGAATGGAGTGATTGCACTGCATCTAGGTAGAGTGGTTTTAGTGTTTGTTATTGTGTCTAGTCAATACTTCACGGTCCAAAATAAACTACATTTTTAAAAGAAAAACTGTCTTTTTACTCTCTTGACAGATCAAATGTTCAGAGAATTTACAAATTGCAATCAGGGAATAATATGTGAGACCCTCCTGCATTATCAAAGCATTAGCCTTTCCTATCAATGCTGCACAGCCTTTTATCTTCCTATCAATGCTGCACAGAAAGAGCAGAGAGCACATAAAGAATCATTCTGCCCCAAGCTTTTGTTATGGACTGAGTGAAACTTCAGTTTTCCTTCAAAGGTTACACCATACATTAATTTTGTGTTGGCTTCCAAAAATACCTTTCAAAAGAAGTATAGTAAATGAAAACATCCAACAGACGGAACAGCGGGTATCAGGTCTCTCGTATAAGAGACATAGCAAGGAAAGGAATAGTTTCGACTCACAATACATTTTGGTGCAAGAAGGCAAAACCTTGCACAGAAACGTTGTACATTACAGGAACTTGGAACATTGATTAATAAGGGAAAATTCTTCTAAGTCATCTGTATACATCAATTTCTGCAAAAGCACATTTTTGATCCCCCGCATCAACTACAAACAAGTAGAACAATGGAACAAGAACTTCACTATATGCCTATGAGATTGAGTTTAGAAGGTCATCTCTTTGTCAGTGGGATGCTAAATGTATTTATTTCTTTATAGGTTTTATACCACGCTGAATCACCCCTGATGGGGTATCTCCGCGCTAAGAATTGCACTAGCCATAAAGACAGACCTTAAGGAAATAGGGCAGTTTTAAGAAGTTTTTTAGAACGCAGATAGTCTGTGCACTGTCTCAGGTCAATTGAAAGCTGGTTCCAATGGTAGGGAGCGAGGTAGGTAAAAGACTTCCCATCTAACCTTGTTTTCCTCACCCGAGGGACCACAAGGAGAGCCTTGTCTCCCGATCTGAGTGGCCTGATAGGGACATAAGGCTTGAGTTTCCTAGCAATGTAAGAAGGACCCTTATTATGCAAGGCCCTATAAACAATGCAGCAAACTTTAAATTTTGACCGCTTACGGATGGGCAACCAGTGTAGACGTTGGAGCAAGGGGAAAGAAGGAGTTCTTGGCAGAGCATTCATAATGAGACGTGCCGCACTGTTTTGGACCACCTGCAATCTGCTTAACGAAGACTGATTAGCAGATATCAGGAGAGCATTGCAGTAGTCCAATCGGCTCATAACCATGGTCTGAACAAGGGTTTTGTGAGTAGAGTCCGGAAGAAGCAGAAAAACTCGACGAAGCAAACCTAACACATGAAAGCAACCGCTGGCAGTGTAGGCAGTGTGCTCCTTTAATGACAACGCGCGATTGAGGCGAATGCCCAGGTTTTTAACCAGAGCCTTCAGGGCAGGAGGGGAACCAAGGGCTGCTGACCACCAATCAGGTGACCACACCAAAGGAGCCTCACCGAAGAGCATAATCTCCGTCTTCTCGGCATTAAGTTGGAGAAAATTACTTTTCATCCAATTTGCGGTAGCTGTCATACCCGCTGAGAAAGAGGACAGAGCCTGCAAGGAAGATTTATTGAACAAAAAGAGATGGGTGTCATCAGCGTAAGAAATCGGTATGAAGCCACAGGATCTAAGAAGATTGGCCAAGAGAGCAATGTAGATATTAAATAATGTAGGGCTCAAACATGAGCCCTGAGGAACTCCCTTGGTCAGTTCCAGAGGCTTCGACCGCAAAGGGCCCAAATTGACAATCTGGGAGCGGGAAGACAGAAAACTAGTCATCCACTGAAGTGCGGAGCCCCTAAGTCCAATATCCTCTAATCTCCTAAGCAAGATTTGATGAGAGATCATGTCGAACGCAGCCGAGAGGTCCAACAGCACGAGAATCGTAGACTGACCCCCATCAAGGGTCATCCTGATGTTATCTGTAACTTATAACAGAGCAGATTACGTGCTGTATTTGGGCCTGAATCCAGATTGAGAAGGATCCAGGCTACCTGTGATCTCGGCATGGTTCGACAACTGTTTGTTAATATATTTTTCCAACACCTTACCCAGGAGAGGAAGTAGGGAGATAGGGCGAAGATTGGAAACTCTTCGATAGGAATCTTAGCGTTCTTACGGTTGGGGATAACTTGCGCCGCCTTCCAATCCCGAGGAAGATAGCCCTCCCTCATCGAGAGGTTGGAGATGGTACCTATGGACGAGGACAGTTGTTTGGAGAGGGAGGAAACTAACCTAACAGGGATGACGTCAAAGGGAGAGCCTGATTTAGCTGTGCAAAGTAAGGCTTCCACCTCCTCAGTAGATATTGGAAGAAAGCTCTCCAGCAGATGTGTTGTAACAATTGCTGGTGAATCAAGAGGAAGCGCATCCATTTGCTGGCTCCCAGAAACAGAAATCTTCTCATAAAAACGTTCAATTTTCTCTGAAACATACTGGGCAATACCATCACAAAGCGCTTACGAAGGAGTCTCAGGATTGTCGCAAGCCTTCGGATTAGTGAAAGATTTGAGTATTTGAAATAAAGTTTTAGGGGTATTCTCCGCCTCCGCAAGCTAAGCGGCAATGAAAGCTTTCTGAGCACCCTTTATGTTTTTATGGTAGCTGGAAAAGGCTCTCCTAAAATTATCTTAATCCCTTGTCACCTGGGATCTACGCCACCGTTTCTCCAGATTTCTACAGAGCCGCATTTCAGTGCGGAGCTCCGGGGAGAACCAGGTGTTCTGGAGATGATTGGCTAAAATGGTTGAGAGTTTAAGGGGCGCGATTAGATCAATGGCATTTTTCACCGAGGATTTGTACAGTACTAAGCCCTCTTCTAAGGTGGGAGGTTCAGTTTCCCAGGGTGCTGAGAAAGAAGCCTGGAAAGCCTCTGAGGAAATCTTGTGCCCATGGCATTCATTTAAAGCATCTGCAGAAGACCTGAGATCTAGCTTCTTGAGTTTGGCATTTGAGATCAAAGAAATGCTTACACAACTCTGACGGAACTCACATAAAAGGCTAAAGAAACTCTGGACATGACAACAAAGATTTTCCTAATACTTCCACTAAGTGTTTCCAAGGAGAAGTGCAAGTAACATTGCTGTTGTGGTGCAGCTAAGGTTGCTGAAGATCACGGCCTTCTGTATACTTCTTTGGCCTTTTTCAAGATGTGGATGACTTACTGATCCTAAAAAAAGAAGACAATGTATCTGGATAAATATCTCATAAACAAGCCTTTGCCTATATTTACATAAGGATGGGCTCACATGAACTATCACATTATCAAAGGAATCATCTACCTCAAGGTAAAAATGCCCAAAACACTTTAGAGTTAAAATCTTCCCACTGGAGAAACCCCTCAGAGTGACCAAGAATTCTCAATCTTTAAATCATAAATTACTGCTTTAACTATACTCAGCCCTCAGACAGACGAGTCACAATCAGATAGTAGTAAGACTCCAGGACAAACCACAAGATTATCCAACAAACAATGCCATGTCATGTGCTTCAAGTCTGCAAATTGATAGTGGTCAAGAACAGAATCTATTTATGGAGAATATTTTTGTAGCACGCCTAGCAGAAGATTGCAAATTAAGTATTTCTATTTCACACCATTTAAGATCTGTTGAGATTTCTCAAGACCTACTTTGTGCATTAGAAATCTCAAATTCTGGACTTATTTTTCAATCTATGATAACTAAAATGTTCTAGTTGTGAGCCAGTGGAGATAGAAGCTTGGAAAACAGCTCATCTCATTTGTTCTTATGGACTGGTCAGGTGCCCGGACTTCCTTTAAATGCTGCAATGTGTTGGGTAAAGGTCCCTACAAATATGAGTCTTCTGTCCATAGGGACAGGCTCTTTAATCACAGTCACTGTCCATATGTGGGTTAAGTAGCCTCTTCAGAATCTGAAACGTCAAGGCTAAGTCTTTAATCAGGGAATAGTGATCATCATGAAGGTTGTAATCCTTCCCTTAAAAAGGTTTGCCACATGGAAGATGTTTTTTGTGGTGTCCGGTCCAGTCTTTGATTCTTTCGATGGCCATGTCAAGCATGTGTTGGATTGTTGATTAAGGCTGGCCAGGCCCAAACATTGAGTACTAGCAATGAATTTACATGGTTCTGCTATATTACCTTACCAGAAGAAAAACATTGAAACACATTGCCATTTCTGGCAGCTGGCTTAGTCACACCTCTTCCACTATCAACTCTGAACTTGATTTTTGTTCATCTTTTAGGTTACCCTTTTGAACACATTGACCATAAACTTGTAGATACAGAAGACTGTAATCTTTCTGGTAAGTACTTTGGCCAGAAGTGCAACAGTCTTGCCTTCTTACTTAGCTATTCTCGTAGTTAGTTCTTTTAGAGTAGACCATAGGATAAATCCTAATAGTTTGACCTCAACTAGTCAATAGTTCTTGTATTTTTTTACCTTTCCAGCTCCGTCTTTTTAGAGAAAGTGTATTGATGTAGTTACTAGAAATGTATGTAATCCTGAAAATAATTTGACTAAGTGTACAAGATCTGTCCTGCCAACTCTTGCTTGGCAGACAGTAAACTCCATTGATTTGTATGAAACCACTCCTGCATTACAGTCTTATATCCATATATCCATAAACATGAAGAACTATGGGCACCATCTGGGATAACACCTGCAATAATTTACCTGGAAATTAACAAACACTAATGTTCCTAAAATCACATTTATAGATTTTTAGAAATAAAAAAATGCTCAGCTGGCTTTTGCCGAGAAAATAGGAAGTGCACATTGGGGTGGTCAACCGGAATAGCCTCACAAGAAACATTGGAACACTGCAGAGCTGTCTCAGAGAGAAGATCAGCTATGCTACTGACATAATCTTTCACAAAACGTCAGAGCAAAAGGCCAACATTTAGTAATCTGAGCTTGTAAGGACATTTCAGTGAAACACTGGGTAAGTAGGACTTCCGTAATAAATGTATTTTTCTGTTGGCGTTTAATGAGAATTAATTCATTAGACCAATATCTGTTTAAGCAATTGGTCCAACAGAAAATAAGTAATACATCTATTAGGAGGCTCGTTATCAGGCTGGGGCTTTCAGTCCTATAACCTAGCGGGATGTCAACTTTCATGCAAACCATGGTTGAGTGTTCTGTGTTTGCCCTTCCTCCCACCTCCCACTCCTTTGCACCCCCTGTCCTACCCGCACCTTATTTCTTGTGATCAGAGATCAAAATTGATGACTCTCCCATGAAAGGCTCGAAAGCGCAGGCGAAGGGAAAGGAGAAAGTCAAGGCACCCAAAGAGGACAAGAAGAAGAAGCAGCAGGCAGAGCAGACCGACAAAAAGAACAAACAAAAAATTGACGAGTTGAAGGTAAATTTGTGTTACAGAATGAAGAACTTTCATACAGCATGAGTCACATTTAAATTTATACTTTTCCAAATTGGTGTTAATTATAGAAGAGTGGAAATAGTTTATGTTCTATTATCTGCCCATAATTCTAAAAAGGGAAGAAAGGCTCATCATCCTGACCTCCTTTAGTTATATATTAGATCTATGTCATAATGCATATCGCCGAGTTTCATTAGAAAATATACGCACCATTAGTGTCACATAAACAGAGTATTTGGTTTGCTCAGATCACTATTGGTGGATATTGGTGGCCAATAGAAGCCCTAACACAGGACAGGAGAGGCACTCTTTTTTATGGTACAACATAGTTTCACAACTTAAAATAGTCTTATTCAGCAAATGTTGACTTTTGTCCAGCTATTATTTATCTGTTTTTAGCCATGGCAATAGTTAGCATGATTAATCTGGACTTCAGTTTTTATTTGCATTTAAGAAAGTTTGTTGTTGTTAATACCCAAGTCTCAAGTCTCAGCATAGCATGCACACCCCTCTGAAAACAAAAAATAAACTAATATGTTTCAATAGGTGCTTCACTTTCTTTTCGAATCACATAAATGTGAAGAGTTAATGATCAGTAGACATGTGCAAACTGAGCTTTATCTAAGTGTTCATCTACAATTCCAATCATACATAACATGTAAAATCTACAAAAAGAGAACACACAACCGTACTGTGGGCATGGAGCTATGCGGCCTGCAACATTGATTTCTCCTGTTTTGCTAATCTGCACTGCCAAGAGACTCTTACTGTATGTATGCAATATGCTTTTGTCACTCTAGCGGCCGGCCGAGTGGTTGTAGGCCCATACCTGTAACTTTTTCAAACTGCAATAAACGGTTTCAAAAAAAAAAAATAAAAAAAAAAAAAAAAAAAAGAGAACACACAGAGAGGTGAACATTACAGTTGTTAGTACCTTTACCGTGTTACATATATTTCAAGTTTCAAATACATGTTCTACAGTTTTCTAGATTTATTTTCTTTTCCTTTTATGGCCAGAGCCTTTGCAATTAAAACTTGCAGGAACCCCTGGCAGAAGCCACTGGCAAGTCCACACGCAGTGCTGTGTTGTTGTTGAGCAGTCTAGTATCTTACCAGAATGGCGGTACATTTTTATTGGGATCGGTGTGAGTGAAGCACCAATATAAGTGCCAATTTAACATGCTCCTCCTACTCACAGGTATATAACAAGGAGCTGGAATCAGAGTTCGACAACTTCGAGGACTGGCTGCACACCTTCAACCTCTGCCGAGGGAAGATCGGTGATGATGATGAAAATGTGGCTGAGGAAGATCGGATAGTAGGAAGGTTTAAAGTGAGTCTGAGGGTGGCAATAAATCAGAACTACTTTTGTGCCGATTACCACTGGCTCTGATGGAGATCTTAGCCATTTGCAAACAATATTTCCTAATTGTGCATAGGATCTGAGGAAACTCACATAGAAATTTCCACTCCACAATTCTCCTTCAAAGGCTGTTTCCTTTCCCACAAAGAGTTAAGATAGCTGCATCAGAATCTTTGCAAGTGGGAAGGGAAGATCTTGTGAACCGGCATAAGGTTGCTGTACTGTAATGGAACTATTACTGAACCCTGGTTGGATACTTAACTCAAATCCCTCAGACCTCATTAGGAACTTTTTCATTTTTAAAGAAGCAATTGTTTTCACAATTTAGTAAAAAAAAGTACAACAAACTTTAAAAATGTCTTCATCTCGGTTTGCTGTTAGGAAACATAAATGCCACTAATAATGCACTGCATTTAATTTCATTTTAAAGATCGATATCATTAACTCTACTGCCATTACCCCTACTACCAATACCGCAACAAGGTCATCTTGTATTCTGTTTTCTTCTCATATATATTTAATATTATTTTACCATTATCTTATTACCCTGACCATTTTATATCCGTTTAGTTTTTTTATTACTGTATTTAATTAAACAGAAATAAATAAAGAGTGTATTATTATACTAAAGCTTGTTTTACCCTAAACTATGGGATATATTTAATGTTATCTATTTATTTTAATTGAATATAAAACATTTTAAATCCAAATGTATTCCCCTAATGATAACACTAGTTTCTATCAATACAAATATGTACATATGTTTTATTAATTAAATTCATTTTAGTTGCATTAAATTAGATGAATTAAGAGATTATAATCCAAATGCTAACTCTGACCAATATTTCATCTGTAATTATTTAAATAAGATTACATTATGTAACTTCTGTGGTATTTTATACCATTTGCTACCTTTGCCCTCACTGAAATGCTATCCCTAACATTAATCCTTGTTTCATATTTAACTATGTTACTGAAATATTATTAAATTACTGTAACTTGATTTTTAAAAAGAAGGAACCTATAGCTAATACTATCTCTGCCTTTATCTTTATCCAAACTATAACTCCATCAATGATAAATATTTATTTTTAGCTTTCATTTATTAGAATTAATTATTTGTGTGCTCCTTAAAAATTTCAGAAATATGGTAAACCTGTCCTAACCATAAAGCTGAACCAAACCCAACCAGTGGTAACGATGTTATTATACTTTTTCACTTAGGTCAAGGTCAAGAAAGCTTTATTTGATTGTTTGCACAGACAATCATAAAAGCACATAGAAAATACAGTACGATTAGTCATACAGAAAAAAGAAAAAAAACAGATATTAATTAATTTATACTACATTTTAAAAAGTTAAAAACAGTATTAAACTAAAACAAGCTCTTGACAATATGTATCAGATTATGGACAGTTGCTTCCTATAGGACAAGACTTTTTTCAAAAAGATCAATATCCTAAACACCGTGTGCTCATTATTTAAAAGTTGTAGAGCCAAAAAGGCTGGTTGGCATTGGCGCAACCCAAATTGTTTAAGAATAGGCAACAAGTACAGGGACATTGCAGCAATGTTAAATTTACAGAAAAGGGTGACATGGATCATGGACTGTGGGGACAAATTATCACAGGGGCAGGTTTAGAGTTTTTGAGACCAGTCATTTGGTGTGGGGAAAGTGACTAGTCGATAAAAAATTCCCAGCCTAAAACGGGTCAATAAAAACCTATCATAGGCACCATGTACATAAGTCAGGTAAGGTTGAATGTTAAAAGTGATTAAAGCCATCTGATTGTGCAGAACGGTGTGTTTTAAAATTTCAGTCGACATTCTGTTAGAGTCTAGCAGCAGCATACCCTCTTTTCTTAGCTTCTTCCTTGTTATAAGCTTATGGGAGCGGGGATCGGTGAAAAACTCGGGATGGCCAAGATCCTTAAAAACAAATTATACGCATATCTTAGCCAAGGAATCCTCAATGCTCCTTCCAGTTTCAGCGTATCCGCAAGAATTTCTCTATTTAATTTGGCCTCATCTTTTTACCACAGCCTGTGCCATAGAAGCACAGGTTCACCTCTAATCAGGTCAGAAATAAATGAAAGCCCTAACTCTGCGTGACAAACGCTAGCAGAGGAACCTTTCGGTAAGCATAAGATGTATCTTAAAAATGAGTTTTCCACTCGCTGGATTGAAAGTAAATCAGCAAAACCCCACACCCCGCTGCCATAGAGTGCCGCTGCAACTCACTTCGCTTTATACACTTTTAAAAGTTCTACGGGGGGTCTTTTTCCTAATTTTCTAGCAAAAGTAATTAATGCATATGTAGTTGTTGGACAGGCCACATGAAGGGCTTGCTCCCTCCCCGCATGACAGGGTCCGAGCCCCGGCCCTCCAGGTGTTACCCACAGAAGCAACCCGCACCCCGTCTCATACGGGACTCCTGCCCCCGGACATCTCTGTATCATGGGGCCGCACCACTACCGGCTCCCTCGCCCGGCCCGGCCGCCATCTTGGACACTGCACCACGAGGCCGCGTGGCCTCAGCTCGACCCTAACCCTGGGCCTGGCCAGGCCCCGACATCCCGGCACCACCATCCACCCAGGAGGTGAACGGACCACTTGGCAGGTCAATGGGAGAAAGAAGTGTCGATGGCTCTCCCCCGCCAGGTGCCGATCGCCCCCCAGCTCCCCCGGGCGCTGGCTCCACCCCCCTGCTGGGTGTCTGGACTCCCTCATCCCGGACCTCCCGACCTCCAAGTGCGAGGGTCCGGACATCAAAGGGCGCCAGATCTATAATTGGGGCAGCTCCAGAGCAGGAAGGCAGTTGTATCCTGGAGTCGAGAGACACCGTGAA
The DNA here is from genome assembly GCF_964204655.1 of Triturus cristatus. Lineage (NCBI taxonomy): Eukaryota > Metazoa > Chordata > Amphibia > Caudata > Salamandridae > Triturus > Triturus cristatus. The sequence goes on from NC_140589.1 coordinate 1,805,500,370, forward strand.
GAACTCATCCTTGACGGACTACTGGCGCTGCCGTAGCCCTGCCTTGTGAACTATCGTCCTGCCTGCTGGCGCTGCCGCGGCCTTCTGCATCCTTCATCCTCGTCGGGACCTGCTGGCGCTGCCGCGGACCATTGTAACTACCACCTTCACCGGGACCTGCTGGCGCTGCCGCGGACCGTTGTAACTACCACCTTCACCGGGACCTGCTGGCGCTGCCGCGGACCGTTGTAACTACCACCTTCACCGGGACCTGCTGGCGCTGCCGCGGCCCGTCCATCTAGAACGCCGAGCTCGAGGATTGTGAGCTATCCATCATATCATCGCATCTACCAGATTGGTAACAAGACTGTCCCGCTACCCCCTTCCCCAACCAAGAGACTAGAATCGAGGGGACCCCTGAGTCCTGACCTCCTTGTACCATTCGATCGTACCTAAAAGATTGCCTATAAAGAACGTTAAACCTTATCCTTGTGTGGTGTACATCTGTGGGGGGGAAGTTACTCGTCTGTACGATCGCTGGAGACGGCTCTCCCCGGAGACCTCTCCCCTTGTCCTCGGCCGACCCTCCCGGTCCGTCTAACAGTAGTGCATAATAAAACCAACCTTTTAGCTGAAACTGCTTGGGCCCAGGTGTCGTTATGGGTAAAGAGAATGCCCAAAAAAGAGAACTTCTTTGCAACCCCCATTTTCTGCCCTGCCACAAACATATCCTTACGCCGCTTGACGCCAGTACCACAGCGCATAATAAAAGTTTTGGAAGAGTTTACTCTTAAACCTAGGTTTTTCATAAAGAGGGAGAAACTATCCAGAACCCGCTGAAGGCCTATTTGGGTATGAGACATCAGTACCGCGTCGTCTGCGTACAGGAGGGCTGGAATTGGACGCCCCGCTACCATCGGAAAATCCTGGTTATCCTTGAGAAGAGCCTCCTCTAATCCATTTATATACAAATTAAAAAGGAACGGGGCCAAGACACAACCCTGTCTGACCCCACTCTTGATCGGGAAGGCTTCTGAGCATTCTCCCCTCACACCATAGCGGACGCGGGCCTCACAATAAAAATGTATAATAAAATAAATAATATTTGATTCAACCCCCATGACTTCTAAAATTGACCAAAATTTGTTATGGACCACACAGTCAAAAGCGGCTGTGAGGTCCACAAAAGCTAAAAACAGATTACCTTTCTTAGCCCTTGTGTATTTCCCCACCAATAGAGAAAGGTTTATACCCTGCTCAGTAGTCCCTACCCCGGCCCGGAAGCCATACTGCAGGTCTGACAGAACAGAGTTCTCTTCAGCCCAGTCCTGAAGACGCTCAAGAAGAACTCTGCCTACCACCTTCGTTGTTGCATCAAGGAGATGGGTCTGTAGCATCCAGGATCGTGCCTATCACCCTTTTTAAAGATAGGCACGATAGTAGAGACTACCCATGTAGGCAAAAAGCTAGTGCTGCAACTAGCGTTAAACACCTGTACCAGGAGGGGTCCCCACAACGGGGTGTTTATTTTAAAAATATCAATGGGAACCCCATCTGGGCCAGGAGCTTTGCCACCTTGGCTAGCTTGAAGGGCCCGCTCCACCTCCTCTAGGGTAAACTCTAGACCCTTATTCTGCAAGGAGCAGTTCATGCCTGAACTGTCCCGGGAAAGATTATCATCGATGAGGAGAATGCCCTCACCGTTGTATACCTGGGAAAAGTGATTAATCCACTGATCCTCAGGTATGGCTATCTCAATAGTTGGGCCCACCTCACTGGTCAGGAAAGGGGCCCTAATTGCCCTCCAGAACGCTGCACTATCTTTAGTTACTGAGGCCACATGTAGGGCCTCCCAAGCTTCCTTCTTCAATGTGGTCTTTCTAGCCTTTAATGCGTGCCTATATGCCTCTCTGGCTAACCTTATTGCAGAAACATTTCTGGGAATTTTCTGCAATTCTTTCTTAAGCCGGGAAAGTGCTTGAGTGCATTTCGAATCGAACCATCCACATTGAGAATCATTATTCTTCTTACGTCTAATAAGGGATTCACTTATGACAGTAGTTATACCCATAAAGGAAGCTAAAATCATTTCAGGGGCAGCTTCTTCGCTCAAACAGAGGTCTATGTCAGTTTTACACTTCTTTATCACTATGTTGGAAAGTTTTTCTTCGTCAACGGCTGCCCATCGAAGGGAGTATCCGTTGGTACTTCCCAAAGTTATAGTTCCCAGCAGTTGGTCGTTGTTGCTATGTGGTCTAGGTCTCTTACAATATGAGTGAGAAACAAAGTGGGAAATGGTCACTAAGAGGATTTCCATAGACATAAAAAGAACGGAGACTGCATGCGTGGTTGCTTGATATAAGAACATAGTCAATTGTAGAGCAAAGTCCCCTCCCGTTAAACGTCCCTGGTGAAGGAGTAGGACATGGGCATAACTCATTCACAAATCCTAAGTCGTTACTGAAAATAAGTTCATTAAATGACTCCCCTGAGGCAGTATGCCTAAAGTGTGACAAACCTACCGCATCTTCTCTTAAGGCTCCACATGTATTATCCCCGGCATTGGGACATAGTGTGAAATTGAAGTCCCCTGCCACAATTATCATGGTTTCTTTTGACTTTCCTCTTTTGGCTAATTTCAGTGAGTGTGAGATGTTTGTTATGACAGTGCCCACTTTTCCTGCCGGAATATTATTATAAAAGTTTACCAAGGCTATAGAACGTGTTACGTCCACATCCATTTTAATTAGGTGGTAGTAATCCTCGCTGGCGAGCAGCGTAACATTCTTTATATCTAGAGTATTCAATATATATGTGCACAGGCCACCCTTGGCCCTGCCGCTCTGTACATCAACTGCTGGGCTTTGGTAGGTCCTGTATCCGTTCAGGTGTATCTCTTTCTTAGTCCAGGTCTCTTGAAGACACAAAATCTCAAACTTGGTAATAAAGTCCCACCATAGTTGATTGTTTAATTTAGCAGTAATCCCAGCTATGTTCCATGATACAATATTACAGGAAGGAGGTTTATCATCATCAATACAGTTTTTTGTGTTGGTAACCAGAGCTTCATCTCTAATATTTCCAGCTACAGTTTTAGGGGGGAGGTTGCCACTATCCCTAACTGGAGTACCAGCCTCACTCCTGTTTGCATATTTGGAGAATGCAGAAGAGGTATCATTGTCCCTTTCTATTGTGCCTACTCTGTTCCCGATTACAGGACTGGGAGGCACGAGAGAGACCACAGGGTTCAGTCAATCAATATTTTCTAGCGAGTTCAGTACATCAAAACGATTATAGGTTGGTATGGGATATCTAAACTGCCTTATTTCCCTATGATTATCTCTCTCAGACATGGAGGTTTGCCGTTGTAACAAGTTGGGTGGTCTGTAAAAGTATCCCAGCGGTAATATATTTATAGCATGTGGGTTCACAGGTCCATTGAAACCCCTTTCCAGGATTGTGTGTACTAATAGAGGTGATCTAAAAGTTAAAACAACACAGTCCCCCCGCAGTGATTTAGGTGAAGAGCCCACCCATCCAATTCTGCAAACCATTTTAAAATCTGAAAATAGATGGTTATTAAGACCAATCTTAGTGGCCAGAAAGTGGAGAGACTTGTTCTTTAGGCTAGACCAGTGCTCAGAATCGTTATATGGGCAAGAAGGAACGTTTGCTAAGACCACTGTATAAGGGGTTGCTTCTGGTGGGAGATTTAAATTCTGTGATAAGTTATGAGTTAGGTCTAAATGCGCTGGGAAATATTTCCCCTTCTCTAAAGCTCTATTATCGCCGTTTGTCTTGTTAGATTCTCTGATGGATTCTACTTACCCCTTTGCACTAGGCGGGTTCTTAGAGGCTGTAGGATGGTGAACAGTTTCAGAGAGATGTTGACTAGTACATGCTAGGTCTTCATTGGAATTATTATTGGTGATTCTGCCATGCGATTGTTTATTTATTTTGGAGCTCGAGGCTGTTCCAGAGACCAAACCTGTTACCCCGCCCGGTGGAAGGCATTCTCTCGTTTTGGAGCCAGTTGCCGCTGTAGCTGAATATCGACTGGTCACCAGTTCCTCCACCTTTTCTAATCTAATTTCAATATTAGTCATCTTTAGCAGGACAGGTTCTAAAAAAGATGTCATCATAGTCTCCAGCTTTCCCCAGAAGTTCCCATCTAATATCCCCTCAGCAATCTTGACGATCTCATTATATTTTATGGGTGGCTGTGGGCCATTCTCCACATCAATAGCGGATTTCCCTCTTCTGCTATTTGCGTTCTGAGCTGGTTTGCTCTGTTTTTGCGCAATTTTACCTCTCTTTTTCTTTGGGGGTTCTGCGCTGATGTCTGCCCTACGATTGGCCTTTTGTCCTCTAGTAATAATTTTCGGCCCACCAGAGGCATCCTCGGATTCAGAGGGAAGGGGAGAATCAATGTCTGTTGCTTGATGATTTACAGTTTGTAGTGAAGTGCCAATCAATTTAGGAGACGGCTCGTTACTGGATGCCCTACCCTGGTTCATAAAGACAGGTGTCAGGGAGAGTCTATTCTGTGAGGGTACGGGCTCTAGAGACAATCTTCGTTCTGTTAACTGAATTTCATTTATGAGGACTGATTCTGCCCTAGCAAGAAAGGCATCTAAAGTCCCTGCAACACCTCGTTTTTTACGAGTATTCATGCTAGGGGAAAGAAACCTACCCAAATAAGATAAGTGCAACAAGGAAACAAATAGTGCATAAATAGTCTCAGAGTCTCAGAGTCAAATAATTAAAGGGGTGGCCCAGCCCAGCCTCATACAGTCTCTGATGGGCCCGCCCTTGGTCCGGGTTTCGTCCCGCGTGAGTCCCGCGCCGCAGGGGGAGAGGCTGCGCTATGAGCACGTTGGCCACGCCTCCCCCTCACTCGCGGCAACTGCGGTGATAGAGCGGTGCACTCTGGGGGTTGCAGTCCACCCCAGAGTGTGAGGACCAGTGCAGATGGCGCAGAAGTGGCGGCGTAGCCCCTGGCACCCTCGTCCCACCAGGGGTTCTTGGCAGGGCAGTTGCAGATGGCGCAGAAGTGGCGGCGTAGCCCCTGGGACCCTCGTCCCACCAGGGGTTCTTAGCAGGGCAGTTGCGGCGTGGCGGGCGGCAAAAATACACCTCAAACAGGCAATAAGATCTCCCGCAGGTTGTGTCTCTTTACAGCACTGGGTAATGCTCCCGGAGATAGTTAATAGCTCCAGCTCAAACGGGGCTGACAAAAATTCTACTCCACCTGCCCTAGATTAGCAACATTTCCATGCACCTGGATTTCACTGGATCCTCAGTGTGCACCGACTCTGTCCCAAAAGCAGTGTTGTGTGAAACTATACTAGATTTTCCATGTAATCCAGCCACTTGGCAAACCCCTTTGTACCTGCTAAATGCACTATCACAGCTGTCTCCTCACGTCCCACTGGAGGGGTCTGCACGTCTCTCCTCAGTCTTTATTTTTCCACTCACTAGTCACTGCTGCTGCTCACTTTCGCTGTTGAGTACAGCTCATAGGACATGTAAAAAAAAAAAAAAAAACTTTTGGGTTAGTCCCTTTCACCCTTGCCCTACGATGCGTGCTTCAGACTCCGGCTGTTACTGTTATTGGAGCCGGTTCTCGAGTGGAGGCGGCTCCGTGACCACAGCCCACTCAGCCTGCTCAGGGCTGCCGGCAAGTGGAGGGATCAACAGGCTGGACTGGTGGGGCGGCCGAAGATCAGGCGAAACAACACTGCCACCGTGCAGGTCCACCGCAGGGTGCGCACTTCAGATCCGCAATCCGGCGGCCTTAACCCACGGCTCAACCCGCGGCCCGAACCTGCCGCCTGTCGCCACTGGCCAAGAAACACGGCCCCCCTGCTGCTGATACTCTGCTCATGCTACGTGCCCCAAGGTTCAACACGACTTCAAATCGGCTGCAGGATGGACGCCACACCCGGTCCTGAGACCACCGGGCCGCTTCTGCGGAGGCGCTCAAAACTGCGATCCGAAAGAGTTGTGGCCGCCGCCGCCGGTCTGGAAACACGGCCTTGCCCCAGATGCAAGCTGCACCAATCCGCTACCGAAGTATCCAGTTTTTTCACTTTCATTCTGTCAGCTTACTTTTAATTATATTTTATAACAGTACAATTCATTTAATTAACATAAATGATCATTAATTATTTCATTATGTCACCCCATTAATTTAAGGAGGTAATGCAATGACAGATGAGGGAAGGCTGTTATAAAGGTTATGGGGTAATGGTCAGAAGCCAGAAAGTGAAGCGTTAATGGTATGTCCCTATTTGACGTGCTTCCTGGCTCCCTGTATAATTTTATGATCCTTTACCATTACACATTCGACATATTGTGCCTAGTGTTTGATTAAGAAATAGAATTATGAGCCTCGCCTTGTCTCCCTCTGGGTGACCTCCATGGGGCTGCATCCGCGGATTTCTGCAGAACTTTAAAGGTGGACACTGTAGATGGAAGGATGTCACAAGATGCCCAAAGAGCTGGGGTTAGTAGTAAATCAGTATCCTTCACATCGCTAACATTATATTGATCGATCACTGAACAGGCGTTAACAGTCCTATTTCCAATGGTTGTCATGTTATCCTCTCATTAGTGGGAATCAGGTTGCTAATTATCAGACAAAGTTGTATAACAACTGTATGTAAGTCTATAAAAATTAGTCTCTTTGCTATAGAGGACTGTTATGGCTACGTTGTGGCATGATATATGATGCCACTTATTGATAAAACTACTGAAAACATGCAAGGTCTTTCTTGAGCTGACAGTCGATACATTCCCTCAATATCTCTGTGTGTCTTCACTCACTTTTCATGAAAGTGCTAAAAGTAAGGAAAGCAATCACAGACTGCTGAAACTCAATGGGGATAAAATGGAGGTCATGATTCTGGACAAACGCTCCTCTCTCTGGGGCCCACAACATTGTCCTAGCCGTCTTGGGGCTCTGCCGACTCCATGTTCAAAGGTCAAAAACCTGTGATTCCTGCTGGATGACACTCTATGAAACCTCAGGTGACCATGGTGACTGCCACTAGCTTTGCTGTGCTAAAGTGGCTAAGAAAGGTCATTTGGATGATCCCCAATCCAGCTCAAAGGATTGTTATCCAGGCCTTAATTGTGTCCAGACTGGACTATAGCAATGTGTTATACCTGGGCTCCGACATGGCAACAATTCATCGGTTGAAGGTAGTACAGAAGATGGCTGCAAGACTTCTGTACCAATTTCTAAAATTTGCATTGATCTCTCATCTTCTCCCTGAGCTTCATCGGCTCACAGTCTCTAAACGCATTATATTTTAAGCTCATGTTACATGTTCAAGGCCAAAGCTAGACTGGGACCTCGTTATATCCAGGTCCTGGTGGGGCCCTATCAGCCCACTCGAGCTTTGAGATGTCTGAATCAGGCTTTGTTTAGTGTGCCCAGATTCCACCTGTCCTATATGAAAGGGCACTCCTTTTTCTTACCTAGGCCAGAAATTATGCAACTCCCTTCCAGAACACCTGAGAACTTGTACATGGCTGCTTCCTTTTTGTAAGGGTTTGAAGTCCTGGCTTTTTTAACCTGCAACTTCTTCAATTCCCCACCTTACTGCTTCTGCACTGGGAAACCCCTGGGGTAGCTGTGCATTACAAATCTCTTAAAAAAACAAATTGTTCACCACATTGACCTCGGGCGTGTGGAAGGCCCCACCCCTGCATCATAGTTCTATCCAGGATAGCTCAATGTTAAAAAGAGAATCGGAGTATCTTCTGCTTCCAAACTATTGTGTGTAATTTGACTACCGCGTAAGAGTGCTCTACAAATTAATATAATTAATATCACCGACATCATATGACATCAAGTGATTTCTCTGCCCATCTTAATGGCTCTGAGAATCTGTGTAAAGTTAATTCTGTATTGTTTCAACCAGGGACATAAATGTATACGAAGTGATGACATGTTTGCCTACAGAAACTATTGGGTACCCTGGCTGCCCCTCCAACCCCAGATATTTACTGATTTATATTTTGTGCCAATAAAATTTACTTTTGGTGATGTTTAGAATAGCATAGCATATCCTCAATATGTTTTTGTGCACAAGTTAGAAGTAACGAATTGTGAAATTGTATTCATAACGGTGTACTCTTCAGCTGTTTGATGTGACTTTTGGCACTTTTTCATAAACTATTTCCAATCCAGGGTTCCATGTGTGTGTACAAATTCCCTCTTCCAGACGACGTTACCAAAGAAGCTGGATATGACCCCAACTTTGGGATGTTTCAAGGAATTCCAAATAATGACCCAATGAACGTACTGGTGAGGGTGTACGTTGTAAGGGTAAGTGATGTGGCATAGACTTTGCAAAGTCTTTCTCCACAGCGATCATAGTGGTGCAATAGCTCTATAGTCAATATTATAAACCCATACCAAAGTCTAGAGGTAGGCATTCATTGATTTCCGTATCAGTAGCTCCATAAAATTTCCTTGCTCTTTCAGGAACACATAAAATCTGAAAATAATTTATAGATATATAAATTTGCAATGATATTTTACATCGAACAGTTAATCACACTTGCCATATTCCCTATGGTCTGTATCTTGGAATGTTTTCAAAATACTTATGGCCGTACCACGAAATGAAAAGACCACATTGATCAGCACATGTGGCAAACCCGTTTTTATGTTGTGCTATAAAGTAGGATCGAAGCTCCCTTTAGGGCCTAGGCCATTCACACACCATAAAAACCTAGGTTGCATCTTGATGCAGCAATCACTGATGGTTAGGAAGGCATGGTTCTGGAGCATGGGCATCCCCAGGCGTTATCGTTTGTTAAATATACTATCGAACAGTAAATGTGAGCCTCCACTTTATACAACCAGATTTACAAGAAATGAACATTTAGGGTATTTTATTGCAATCAACATATTACAATTTATAGTAAGACCATAGTGAGGTGACAGATGGCACAGAGCTGAATTGGCCAGTAGCAATTGTAAGCCACCTAAGGGACCTAATGGTGTCATTCAGCTTTATTTTGCATTGTGGCTGATATTGATTCCAGAATTTGAGATTGACTTTGATTTCAAAATTTGAGACCAGTTTTGGGAGGCAGATGCTTCAAGCTGATGAGAACCAGACGTGGTCACAAAGCATGAGAGCATGCCCCCTGCAATCAATAACGAAGACAAAGTTCCAGATAAGGCTCACATTGTCTCTAATAGATTGCAAATATATAGGCTTATCCGATCTCTGATATGGCTATTGTAAACAACATGTTAGAAGTGCTACCATTATTTGACAGAATTGTTAATAATCATAATCTATTTAAAACAAGCATTAGCAAAACCAACAAGACTGGGTTTAATGTACTTAAGCATGCAAAGTCAACACATTAATGTTAGACACAGATGAGGTACCTATAGGCGTGGCGAGAGAGAGCTCTAGATGTAGAAGTAGTCCTCATTCGGGTCACTGCAAGCAGTGGAAAGATACACCGGGCCAATCAACACCATTGAGTGAGAGATTAATACTCCACCGGGCTTAGCCAAGACATGACCAATACGGGTTGGTCGGAAAGGGCGTGTGGTTGCATGGGGTGGTCAAATAGCCCAATCTATTTATTTTATAAGCAAGAGGTCTGTTTGACAGCTGCGCTGTAAAAATCCGTTCCTAAAATTAAACAATATTTTAAGACGTATGGTAGGCTCTCGGATGTTTACATCCCAATAAGGGCACCCTTTTTTTACCCTTGGAATCATTTATGGAGCTGCCCAAAAATAGTCCAGCGTGAGGACCACAAGGTCACCAAAACGAACTACCTGCATTAACATTCATATGTACTTGCTTATTTATTTAGTGATTGTGAAGTCCAATGGTTCTTTAGTACAAATTCTGAATGACATGCATGTATCAATCATCCTGCTGTGTTGCTCTTCAGGGAGCCTTGTCTCACATGATCTTAATTGTAGGCCACAGACCTGCACCCTGCTGATATCAATGGCAAAGCCGACCCCTATGTCGTCATCAGGTTGGGGAAAACTGACATCAAAGACAAGGAAAATTACATCTCCAAACAGCTGAACCCCGTCTTTGGAAAGTAAGTCATGAATATATGTGCACTGTTTGCCTTCCAAGCCTCTTGGAGACCTCTTAGTATAGGATGCTCCATCAGCTCCCTCTCACTGTGTCCATCTCATACTGTTGTCCTCCTTGTTGGCTGTACTTTGTATCTGCCTGGGCACTATGAGCGTTTGGATCATTTGATAAACTCGTTTCATGTTCTTCTTCCAGGTCCTTTGACATTGAAGCCACATTCCCCATGGAGTCCATGCTGACCGTTGCTGTGTATGACTGGGACTTGGTGGGTACAGATGACCTGATTGGGGAAACAAAGATTGACCTAGAAAATCGGTACTACAGCAAACACAGGGCCACCTGTGGAATCTCACAGTCCTACTCAATGTAAGTAGATCCAACCCCTACATGCACTGATCTTAATTTTATGCTTTTGTGACTCTGTCCACTCTTGCAGAATAACTGTATAGTGGCTCGGTTATCTTCATAGAATACATTTTGTCTCCTTGGAGCACATTGTATTTAACTGCAATGGTGGTAAATCAGAATATTGTTCACAGAATATTATCTGACGTAAATCTCATCTCCTAACTATCTGTTGTGCCTCAAGGACACCAAGAAAGGCGCTCAATGTTTGTGAATCCACACATCTTTTCCCCCTGAGAGCCTAATCTTCTTCAAGAAACATTTCAGGAGGTAAAGGAGCTTGGGAAGGCGTATTTATCTCAGGAAGCCAGTTACTGACATTCTAGAATCCCCCATGTTGCCTTCTTTGCTCCATAGTTAACCAGAAATAGAAATAGGTAGGTTACATCATCATTCCCAATCCAAGATGGTGGACACAGCGGATCTCTATGGCTGCTTCCCAATCCAAGATGGCTCCTATACTTCTTGTGATGTCACTTTCTGTTACGATAATATGAAAGGCTGCTGAACTCGGGTGGAGATGCTGAAAATAGTATTTTTACTTGTGTTCTTCGTCCCTCGTCCTAGATTTATTTCCCATTGTTTTTTCCGCAGAATTTTCTTTTGATTCAAGAATATTCTGCAAGCCTCACAATATCAAATTATTCTTCAGTCAGTCCTGGGTAGTTTTGCATTCTTATGTCATCTTTGCCTCAACCCCTGATGTGCGTCTTTGAATGTATTATTACGCCATCCTCTGGAGGTTTTTTCCATCCCTGCGGTTTTTCTCTCCCTTGCAAATTTCCTTCAAGGCACCTGCTTATCACGCGTTGTTGCTCTATGTATGTGGCAAAATAGCTACAGGAAGGAATCATGCTAGTGTCAGGCAGCACTGAAGTTAAGATGGAAGCCTTAGTCCAGTCTGGAAACCTGGCAACATTGTTTACAAATGTATTGTGCTATTGGGGGAAGATTGTCTATTATTAGCTCTAAAACGGCTAGATTTTTGGAAATTATATTTAGGACATGAGATTGTGATCCGACGATAGTCTGACAAAGTTAGTCTGGTACCATACCCCTGATGTAGTCTGCAAACAATGGCTTTGGACTGTGCATTCCTGTGTAATTTTGGAACACTTGGTTAACTATTCTGTGCATTTAAAAACACAAAGCTGCATATTTGTGGGTATTGGGATGTTCGAGCTGTGTGAAAGTGAGGCCAAACATTGATGGGTGTGAGCTGCCTCAAGTCCCAAGCAATCGGACCTCCAAAAGTAAACTGATTTATTTGACAAGCCCCTAACTCACGTTTAGTAGCTTGGCACAGGTAGCAAGCCCTCCCTAACACAAGACAAACACGGGGCTGGTGCAATATAAAGCCAAAACAACAATACAGTTAAGAAATCAAGATCTTAAAATATCTGGATTAAAAGAAAATCATTTTACATAGTCATAATAAGTAAATCAGCGACAGGAATCAAAAATAGTAGCAAAAACTAGAACTGTTCAATAGGAATCAAGTTAGAACCCAAAACTCCAATTTTAGTCAATGGTTACTGTGGATCTAGCCACCCTGTGCCACCAACTCACGAGTGACCTCAGCTGGGTAAACATTTGCAGTTTGTGCTAATACAAAATGTGACGTCCAGACTTACTTACTTTTCTATGGGTCATAGATCTTCAGAGGGGCAAGCGGAGGTTCTAGCTAAGAAGAACTATACAATGTTGGATAGGTTTATTGAGTGGAAGCTCTATATCCTCAAATTTACTACCCAACTGGTCAGAGCAAGAGAAACTGCTAAAATGATAGTTGGATGTTTTGACTCCAAGTTGGCTACACTGGGGAAACTGTGACCAGGAAACAAGCATGGCTGACTCACATTAGGCAAGAGGAGGCAGTGTAGGCAAACAAACATAGCTGACTCAAAAGTAGGTAGGACGAGGTATTGGTGGCAAACATAAGCGAAGCTGACGCAGGCCATTTCCAGAGTTGCACTACAAATCAGGAAGGTACAGTGGAAAAAGAGGTGCACTGGGCATGTAGGAATTGATCAAATTGTCTTGCGAGGGAAGGAAGTTACATGTGCAACCTTCCATGCCACTGAAATGAACATGGGGAATTAAGCAGGGTGACATCACCAGTAGGGAGCAAAAAAAGTGAAAACCCTGGCTTACATTAGGTAGATCCATGAAGGCAGTGAGGCCCTATCTGTTTGAGGATGTGTATGGCTATAACCCCAAAATCAAATGTATCACCTATTTAAGTATCCCCAATAAGCACCCTAGATCATCATTGAAGCATCAGAGGGGGTTTCTCCTGTAGCTCACAATGAAACTCATGATTTGCATCTTCTCTCCTCAGTCACGGCTACAACATGTGGAGGGACCCTGTAAAGCCCACTCAGATTCTTTCCAAGCTCTGCAAGGAAGGAAAGTTGGATGGACCTCACTTTGGACCAGGAGGGAGAGTGAAAGTCACGAACAGAGTTTTCACTGGCCCGACAGAAATTGAAGATGAAAACGGTAAGTGTGGTGCAACAGTGGTGAGAGAACAATCACACTGAGAAATTGTGACCATTTTCAGTAAAAACAAGCCCTCTATGGGAAGAATCAGGCAACAATGTCTGAGGATTTGTAACACACCCAGGGAAGACAAATAACAACCTATTCTGATTGCGATGTAGAAATGCCTGGCTAATTTAAGCATTAAATTGCCCATATCAGCTAAATGTATTTAATAAGTTTGCTAACATATACATGTTGTCAAATCCAACTTGTGCCCACAGTACCTAGACCTAGCATTGGGCAATATATTGAATTCAACTTTTTCTTTTTATGTACATTTTCTTGTTTTAAACAAACTGTTGTCCATTACATATTTGTACATTAGTATGTGCACTTTCTCATACCTACTTAGACCTTTCAGGTAGATGCTAGATGTGTAGAATAATGAGGTAAATGCAGTGCAAAGTTAGCATCGTGTGTGAGTTTATCTTGTGCGTATTGCATAATCTTACATTCCTCTCAGAATGTCCACTGGTTTCAACTAATCACAGAACTATAGTCCTGATCTAAGAGGATGCTAACAGTGATGTATCAAGAGAGGGGCCAGATGTCTTGCCCCACCTCACCCCTATACCCTACCAGAGCTGTTCAATGAGCCAGGAGGCGGCAAAGAGAAACAAGCAGACAATGCACCTCGCCACACCCACATGCCAAAGCCATGTTGTTTGCTTAAACATTTTTAATTTGACTTTGTATGTGTGTGTGTGTGTATATATCTATATATCACCAACACTCGCCCACAATCCGTATATTTTCTTGGAAAGACGAGGCGAACCCAGATTCTGTGATTTCAAAGATTTATTACGTGCCCTGCACCGCCGCCATTACGCGTTTCAGCTCCCAAAGAGCCTTGGTCACATGATACACCACATGATTGAAGTTACACCATTTAAAGTGACACTGCGCGGGAAGGGAACGACAGGCTCTGCCGTGTCAAAATCATAGACATAGACAAAATACCAGCTTAATGCTTCCAAATTCCCTTTCCACTGTATAAGTTCAAGTTTGTAATAAACAAATCAATATTCTTAGCATTGTAACAATACTAAATGTGCAAAATAATGCTATGTACAAACAGATGCAAGTGTTATGGTCTAAATACCAAACGAACCTCATGGTCAATAAATATATGAATAAATATATAAATATATAAATATATTCATTAAAAACAATCATATATGGTTAAGAAGGGATTAAAAAAACAGGGTTTAAATAACCACTCATATTTTATAAAATCCTAATACATAATGTAACTTTGGTTTAAATCCATCTATGTATAACCTTATTGACACATGAATAAAATGTGCTCATATTTGTTGAATAACTACCACAATGGGTAATTGTACATAGCCAAAACTAATAGCACGCTGAGTCAGTAATCTACCCGGTGTCATTTTCAAATGGTGTTAAAAAACCTAATGTGCAAAATTGTGCTATAAATAACAAAAATCATAAAATTGTGTGTGTACAAAAAAATATAAAAATCTTATACTATCATAGGTTTAAAAAGAGAGAATGCGCTAGTGATATAAATGTTCAAAAGACAGCAGGATTGGATATTAGTTAAATCGATATATCATAAGTGAGTAAAAAAAGTCCTCACTAGAATTCAATCCATTGGGGATCTTGCTATCTAACTCAATTATATATCTTGTTTCTAGTTTTCTAAGTAGGGAATCACGATTCCCACCTCTCCTTAGGGGAGGAACTGAGTCGATCAAAAAATATTGTAGTTCATTAGATCTCCTAGAGTGTGTTTCGTCAAAGTGGCGGGCTACTGGATAACTAGGGTCACCATGATTGATAGCTCGAATGTGCTGCAAAATTCTTTTATGTGCCTGTAGTTTTGTACTGCCCACGTAGCGTAAGCCACATGGACATTCCAGTACATAAATAACAAATTCTGTTTTGCAAGTGAGTTTTTTATCAATTTTGGTCATCCTGTCACTCCATGGAGTAGTATATTCTGTTTTGTTTATTCCATGTTTACATGCTTTACAACTTGCACACTTTATGAAACCTTTGCAAGTGGACAACCACGTGGAGTTATCAATCAGCTCAGGACTGCTTTTGACCAGTTGATCCCTCATAGAGCGTGCCTTTCTGAAGGTCAGGTTGGGTGATCGACACAATGTGTCTCCCAAAACTAAGTCACTTTTGACCAACGTCCAGTTCCTAGAGACAATCCTTCTTATGATATGCTGTTGTCGACTATATGTCAGGATTAATCTAGGTGATTCTGAGGTACCTGGGTCAGTGGTAAGACCACTAGATGATTTCTTAGCTAGTGCCTGGGTCCTACCCCGATCATTGGCTTTAGATATAGCTGTGTCTATCATTTTCGTGGTATATCCCCGAGTCAGAAACCGTTCTCGGCATTCTGATTGCGCCTTAAAGCAGTCTAAGTCAGTAGTACATATTCTTCTGATGCGCAGCATCTCCCCAAAGGGGATACTGTGAATCAGGTGTGCAGGATGGTGGCTAGTAGCATGTAGGAGAGAGTTTCCAGCAGTCGCCTTTCTATGGAGTCTAGAGTGTAGGTGGTTATTAAGGATAAACAATTCAACATCAAGGAAACAAATACTGTGACAACTGATTTGACCTGAAAATCTGAGATTCAAACTATTGTTATTGATGTCGTCAATGAATTGGAGAGCCCCAATCTCCGGGCCCTTCCAAATAATCAGAAGATCGTCGATGTACCTGTACCAACGAACTATGTGGTTACTAATGACCTCTTGAAAGGATGCCATGAGGACCTGTTCCTCCCAAAGTCCCATATGCAAACAGGCATAACTTGGGGAGAAACAGGCCCCCATCGCCACGCCTCTAATTTGTTGGTAAACAATTTTCTGAAATAAAAAGAAATTGTTCTCTAGGCATATATATTTTACGTTTTTTCTTTTGCCTATATCTCTGGCGTCGTTTGACAAATCTTCGCAATATTTTCCAAACTAATGACCAGCTCAGGTCGGCTCCTGTCTTGAAAGTTTGGGGGTGATTCGTCAAGCAGGGGTCGAGAGAAAAGGGGGGGTCCCAAAAAGCGTTTTCCCAATGTTCATTTACATAGGAATTTTGGAACAGGCTACAGCCCGAACTGCTGAACGGCCTTACACCACATTCGGCAAAAAGGTAGCTCTCGGTTCAGAAAGCGCCCTTTTTTTTTAAATGACGGAAATCCGTTCAATAGTTCCTGAGAAATTCTATTTTTTTATATATATATATGAGCACCCAGGAGGATTCGCGAACCCTCCCGAGCACGAGATTCATTTTGATTGGCTGCCAACACTGAAGAACCGGGGTTTAACCCAGCGGCGTCAGGGGCATGCATTAACCCAGCGGCGTCAGGGGCATGCCTAAGATCTTCGAGTTCACCTATCTTGGTATACAGAGACACGGAATACTTCTGGATGGCATCAGAGACCAAGTTTATTAGCTGCAGCTAGTAACAGTGATCCTAGAAATACATCACGGTGTAAATTCTCAGGAGACTGCTCATTTTACTAAGGCGAGACGTCTCCTTTTATACCCAATATTCACATTATAAATGTACACCCACTGCACAAAATTCTAGCCAATAAAGTACATTTTCAAACAAAGTGTCACATAACAAAAACTCAATTTACAGTATCCTAACCCAAAAGTTAATTATTAGGAATGTCCCAAATTCAATCTCCACAAGCCGGACAAACCTATAATTGAAAGCATAACCCATGTAATGAGGGAACATAAAAAAAGAAACGGTAACAGATGCTGAACAAGATAAGGCATGTGCAAGGAAACTAAAAGTTAACGATGTCCTGAACATTGATTGGCAATCTCAAACAAAGATCGATCAGGGAAATTGGCTTTGCGGGGTCAGTTTCAGGTGCAGAGGTCAGTTTCTTACAGTTCATTTCAGAGTCAAAAAGAAACCTAGTTAATGTATACATGAACTAAGAAGACCAGGCCACTTTATTCGCCAGGCTACCTTCACAGGCCTACGTGAGGGCAACACAAAATGGTGGCACAGAACAAAATGGAGTCAGACTCGAGAATTACAGAACCTCAGACCCTCCTTTTGCCATTACGTAGGCAATAACCTAAGACTCATGTTAATCTGAATCTAGGTCTATGTCGATATTCATTAGGTAATCAAGGTGTTGCTGTAGCATCATCTTATTATTCTCTACTTCTCTCGGGACATGTCTCCGAACACACATAGTAGCACAAAGACTACAATTGGCGGGACCACACTGGATGCAAAGACAACAAGAGAAAAGGATGGTTAAAACCATACCAAGGAATGTCAAAATCTTCCATCCCCGTTTGGACAGCAGTCCCCAAAACCATCCCGTCAATGACCAGTCTCCTTCGTCTACATGGATAGACTCAGAGATTTTATACAACCTAGAGATGGCTTGGTACACTGTAGGGGCATTATCTGGTATGTCATAAGACGGTCTGCTTGAAGCTCAGCTGTAACATTACTAAGAGCACCTGCTGTCTCATTAATAGTAGCTTCAACAACGCGGACAAGCTGTTGAATATGCCTACTATTGATCATAGGACCCCAAAAGGGCAAGAAGCCCTTGAAGAAATCTCCTACTTCGTGTGCTGCGGTATCTTCCTTATTGAAGACACCTCTATCATATCTCGTTCTATGATAGTCTGAAGCAGTAGTGTATGTAGGGGGAAGTAGAAACGCCACATAACCCGTTCCTGAAAAATCAGGTGGCAACCATGTGTAGGCTCTGTCATGACAAACAAAATATGTGCCTTTAGCTGGCACAAACGGTGGAGAAGGCCGAGATGAATAGACATAGGTTTGAGCACACACACTCTTACCTAGCTGAGCTTTCGGATTCCGACCATTACCTTGAAAACAAAAGTGGCCTCGGTGGGGTACAATCCAAATAGGGGGAGACCTTTTTCGTCTCTCCTTCTCTGTCAAACTGGTACTATATCCAGTCACGTTCCAACCAACGTAAGCCTGCACCTCATCCTTAGGGATAGCATTATATGCATCAATATCTCGGATCATAGCTACTATTCCCCTTATTAAGGCACTATTGCTCGAGTTATCTTTAAGGGAACGTAAGGGGTGTACCTCATTTGCATATATAAACATGGTCTGAAAAGCCCACACAGACCCATTAAAAGAAAAAGGCAAAACCAAATATGGCATACCTTTATCTGTCGTATGAGGCATAAGACCAAAAACCCAACAATTAGTGGTATTTACTACTAACTGATGCTGATGCAACAACTGTATAAACGAGTTGTTGACAAATTCTGATCTCCTTGTCTGTTCATGTTCAGGCAACGTATAAAACTGGTGCAAAGAAACATTAGTGAAAGAAAGCATAGGTTGGGAGGTGGGTGCAGATGTCTGTTGTGTAGCATAGACAGTCCAACCCACACAAGCTAATGTGATACTTAAAAACATCAAAAAGCACAATATTATAAAACATTTGCTATGTATCAATGTACAAAATCTTATCTTAAGATCTATTCTCTCAACATCTCTTTCAGTTACAACAGACTCCATCCTCTAACGTGCTGCTCGCGGCAATTTTCCTTCTTCACTCAAGTGTGCGTCCAGGCGTCCTAGACGTCCCTAGAACCGCAGACCTTTCATCAATACGCGGGCCACCCCTTAAGTTCTTATACCGCGACCCTGCAGCTGAACCCGGATGGTGGTTCGAAAAAGAAAAAGAAAAATAGTCTCTTGTCTGAAAGAGTGTAATTCACAAAAAAATTCAAATTTTATTTGTCCTTTTTAGACCTTAAGTTGTAGCGTTCTTTACCAGGCACAGTTTGATCCTGAAAGAGTGTCTCTGGGTGCGTAGTATAAAGTCTCAAACACGGCGGCACAGCTTCTTGCAAGACTTTATCATCCGCACGTTCTGAATGAGTCCATTACAGATGTGCATCGCTAAAAGGTACAAATCTCGGAACCCTTTCACTCTCGGAATCTGCAACACCTTCCCGGACCCACTTATCGTACGGTAAGGGCAAACGTCTCTTCTTACAATGGGTACCATGTACCCAGTTTTTCTTGCCGAACACCTTAATAGCAGTCCGAGTTGATAACAGGACTTGGTATGGACAGGTCCATCTTGGTTCCAAGTTCTTTGACCTCTGGAAATTCTTGGTTAGCACCCAGTCGCCAGGTTGAATCGTGTGGCCTGCGTCTACAGAAACTGAAGGCAAAGTGTCATGGACCTGTTGGTGAAGAACACGCAATTTAGCAGTCAAATCATGTAAGTAGTCAACCAACATAGGGTACTCGATATCACTGTACTTCTTAGGCTTCGGCACACCCCTGACATTCGCCGGGCGTCCAAAAACAATCTTGTATGGGCTAAGTCCCACGCGAGAATGTACTGTCGTTCTCGTGGACAAAAGTGCCAATGGTAAGGCATCGGGCCATGTAAGACCAGAGCTCGCTTGCACCTTGGCCAACTTCAGCTTCAGAGGGCCATTATAGCACTCGACCAGGCCTGCTGACTGGGGGTGATTCGCAGCGTGAGATTTCTGTTTAATACCCAGACCCGCACATACTTTCTTCATAATCTGACCCACGAATTCACTTCCATTATCACTCCATGCCATCCTCGGCAAGCCATATCTGGGAAAGAATTCTTTGAGCAAAACCTTGGATGTCGACAAGGCAGTATTATCCTTTAGGGGGTAGGCCTCTATCCATCTGGAAAAGGCACAAACAACCACAAGGACATACTTCAAGTTATTGCATCTTTCCATATGAATATAGTCTATCTGCAGCACCTCGAACGGATACGTTGGAGGAGCAAAATGACCCGCTGGAGTTGGGGTTCCCTTTCCAGGATTATGCATCAAGCAAATCATGCAGTGTTTAACCAAATTCTCAGTACACTTAGGAATTCCACCATTCTGCCATACCGGAGCCAACAACTTACATATCCCTTTTGAACTAATGTGAGCCAACCCATGAGCCATAGTAACCAACGGAAGCACATAGGCATCCGGCAACAACCATCGCTGGTGCTCTGACAACTCAACCCAACAGCCTGTTGAATCCAACATTCCCGTACTCTCTCTCCACATACTCAATTCTTTCTCAGTAGCTTCTGCCTGAATCATCTTCACACTTTCTGTTGTATCTTCACACATTCCTCCTTCCACAACCCATCTGGCAGGACCTGCAACAGTTTCTGAAACTGTGGGGGTTGCTGAAACTGGGAAGGTTGCTGAAACTGACGCTGATTAGGGCGAGGCGGATAAGCCTGCTGCAGAAGAACTTTCGTTTTTAATTCTCTAGTCTTCTTCTCTACTTTATCCTTCTCATCTTTATCTCTATTCTCATAGTATTGTGCAGTAGCCAATATCTGAGCCGAAGAAGAAACAGCCCATGAACTCTCAGAGTCCTTTAACTTATTAGAAAGTTCAGGAAGTAAATTAAAAACAAACTTATCTACAAACAACCTCTGACCACCTTCTGTACTCATATCCTGACCACTATGATCAATGAATGTTTCCTCAAACCTAGTGAAGAAATCAGACACACTCTCGTCTTTCTTTTGTTTGCATGCTGCTAACTTGTCCCAATTCACCCGCAGAGGAGGCATCATAGTTTTAATTAAATTAATAATCCTACCAGGTAGTTCTGCAACTAAGGGTTCAGGTTTGGCACCTCCTACCTGCCGACCATCTGCAGCAGTAATATTAACCCACGTATCTCCTAACTCTGGCGCGTGATCCTCGTGACGGATCTTCGCCCACAAGGGTTGAGGAACTACATTACCCATCAACATATCTATGTCAGCTAAATTCATAACACACGCATCAACTGTCTGAGACAACTCCTTATAATAACCAGCAGGATTTTTACTGGGGTCAGGCAAAGTCTGCTTAAGAGCCAGGACCTCAGCTCTCTTCCAAGGGACATGCACCCACACTCGCTGAAAATGAGCCGGTGCAGCCGCAATACCATGAGCGGCATCAGCCACAACTGCCTCTCTCCATACAGGGGGAACCTCTCTCATAGGATACTGCTTCACTTTTCTCCTAATAGAAGGGTCAGGTTCGAACAATGACTGAGGTGGAAGGCTAGACCTAAAAGTGATTAGTGTCTCTACCGCTTCCTCAACATCGGAACCCACTATCGTCCCTTTAGCAAATTCAGACTGAACATTAAGCAATTCTAGTGGAATTGAACCCAACTCATTATCTTCCCACTCCTGACTAAGGAAGGTACACATGACATCAAAAACATACCTTTGTTTTGGTGCCTCCCACTGTAGGAAGAAATCCATAACCACTTGTGGACTGTACTTGGAGGTATTCGAAACCCATCTACGAGCAAAGAGATCTAACACTGCCCGCTCTTCGGGACCAGGGAGCTGACTACGTCTCTGCTTACGTTCAGAAACAGGGGTCATATTCAGTGACCCAAAGAAAGGAGACAAAAGACTAGTGACAGTCTCAGTCATTCGTTGCCGAGCAGAAGGAGAAGAAGTTGACATGAGGACAGGAGACAAACTGTTTTGAGGTGACAGAGACGTAGGGACAGAAATAAGAGAAGTCGAAGATAAAGGAGTGTAAGGCAAAGGAGTTTGAGGCAAGGCTGGTGGCAACGCTGGCGGCCCTGGAGGGGGCTGCCCCGGGGGAGGAAGAACCACCTGTGAAGCAACGGGTGGCTGAACAACAACAGGGGGTTGAACGACAACAAGGGGTGCAACAACTGGAGGTAACGGAGGTGCAGTAGCACCCTGCACATAAGGGGGTGGTAATCTCAGTAAATGTGACATCAAAGGATCCTTTTCAGGGTCTATAGTCACATTTGAAAGGGGAGGTGGCAAAGCCGGGTAACATTTGTCAATGGCCATGCAATGTTGTCTATCTGACACTTCAATCGCACGATCTTCTTCATCTTCCTTAAACTGCCTAGCAGCTTGCATTACCGATATATTCCTTTCCTTCCTATCTCTCTTAGCTTGCTAAATTTCTCGCTGTTTGGCTTCCTTACGCCAAAGGCGGAAAGAGTCAAACATCGCCGGCCGGGCTTTCTTCTTAAATAGCGCAACTTCTAGGTTATCTAAAACATCTGATTCGAAACTACCATGTTGGGGCCACCGTAAAACACCATCTTTCCTTGTATAACGGACCCATACTTCATTAAAGGTAATGGGACCTACACCATGCTTTGAATAGAGCTCATAAGTTGGAGTTCCAACCGGAGGTATCGGACACAAGTCCGCCAATCGGGAATCCCTATTACAACTACAACAAAACCATTTCCTAAATTTGCTAAAACCAGGCATCTTTTAGCTCACTAGTCTTGCTTCAAACTTCAAGGGGTTATCAAAAATGATACACTCGCAAATATACGAACCCCCCGGCTTCGACTATTGCAATGGCCGAATCAAAACCAAGAAACAAAACAAAGTCGTGGGAGCGACCCACTTATACTTAACCAAAATGTCTGTCACGCCACCAGAAGACCGTCTAACGTCTCGCCTTACAAATAATCACAATAGGGTCCAAGACAGGGCGACAGTCAGGGCAGCAGTCCTTCGCAGCCATCAAAGGGGAAGCCTCGCAGAAAAAACCTTCGGTCCACGTCGACATGCAGGGGTCGATGAAGTGGCGGCCGTCCTCCAGAATTTCCTCACGGGGCTCCTCACAATCTTCAGGCTTGGACCAGTACTGCTGAAGTCGCCCAACGTTGGGCGCCAGTTGAAGAACCGGGGTTTAACCCAGCAGCGTCAGGGGCATGCCTAAGATCTTCGAGTTCACCTGTCTTGGTATACAGAGACACGGAATACTTCTGGATGGCATCAGAGACCAAGTTTATTAGCTGCAGCTAGTAACAGTGATCCTAGAAATACATCACGGTGTAAATTCTCAGGAGACTGCTCATTTTACTAAGGCGAGACGTCTCCTTTTATACCCAATATTCACATTATAAATGTACACCCACTGCACAAAATTCTAGCCAATAAAGTACATTTTCAAACAAAGTGTCACATAACAAAAACTCAATTTACAGTATCCCAACCCAAAAGTTAATTATTAGGAATGTCCCAAATTCAATCTCCACAAGCCGGACAAACCTATAATTGAAAGCATAACCCATGTAATGAGGAAACATAAAAAAAGAAACGGTAACAGATGCTGAACAAGATAAGGCATGTGTAAGGAAACTAAAAGTTAACGATGTCCTGAACATTGATTGGCAATCTCAGACAAAGATCGATCAGGGAAATTGGCTTTGCGGGGTCAGTTTCAGGTGCAGAGGTCAGTTTCTTACAGTTCATTTCAGAGTCAAAAAGACAACCTAGTTAATGTATACATGAACTAAGAAGGCCAGGCCACTTTATTCGCCAGGCTACC
Source organism: Triturus cristatus (assembly GCF_964204655.1). Taxonomy (NCBI): domain Eukaryota; kingdom Metazoa; phylum Chordata; class Amphibia; order Caudata; family Salamandridae; genus Triturus; species Triturus cristatus. The sequence goes on from NC_140589.1 coordinate 1,805,523,754, forward strand.
TTCACAGGCCTACGTGAGGGCAACACAAAATGGTGGCACAGAAAAAAATGGAGTCAGACTCGAGAATTACAGAACCTCAACACTCCAAACCAGGAAGTGTTGCCAGCCATCTTGTGACTCTGTAACCGAGTCACAAGAAAACAGTTAAAAAAATGGTAAAAAACAAAAAAAGGGGGCAGGGTAGAAACACCCTGATCCCCTAGGCCTGCTCGGGGGTCCCACAAGGACCCTCAGGGCCAAACAAAGCATTTAAAAAAAAAAAAAAAAATTTGGCCAAATTCGCATTAGGTGCGCGAATCCGGACGAGAAAATAAAAACAAAACAAAGCGCGGACTTCCGCGCTTCCTTTTCTATAAGCCCCTGGGTGGGCCAGGTCCCGGGGACAATGTGCAATAAATTAGCGGGGCCCCCCGCAGCCCCTGGGACCGCCACCTCCCCGTGGAGCAGCAGTGCGCCAGGAGCCACGTTTGCAGGGGGGTCTAAAAAGGGGTGTGGCCTGGAACAGCTGTATGGGGCTTACTGGAGGTAACAGGAGGTGCCTCATATCCTGTAGCGAGACATTATGAGGAAAAACATCCTAATTGCAAGAATGTTTTACAGTTTTTTGGTCTAGACTCTGTCCCAGAAAATATTAGAGGTGGCGACCGCCTGAAGAAACTACGAAGGTTAGAATCACGCTACATTATTGACCTTCAGTCTAAGTTTCCGTCAGGCCTTAACAGCAATGAAGAGTTGTCAGTACATTTGGGAAATTAATATGTTAATATGTTAGTCTGGATATCTAATTGAGAGTCTATGGACTTTGTCTTCAGATTGCTGTAACCTGCTGTGTTGAGCTACTTCAATTACCCCTTTGCTACACGTGTTTAGACTAGATCTAATGCAATGTTAAATAAAATAAATGTGTTTGACAGCTAGTGAAAGCCGATACACGGCATAATGAAGTGCAATGCCGATACACGGCATTATCCTGCATATGGGTGGTGTTGCTGCCATTTTCACGTGATAATACTCATTGTGAGTTCTTTAATTCATGTCTGAATTGGTGCGGTACACACTTTATTGAAAGTGAATATTGTACATATATGCTCAAAATAATTGTTAATTTTGTTAATTTTGTACCGCTCATGTATTAGTACACTTTGGATTGTATATAGGTACATTACAAGATGGCGCTTGCAACTCCGCTGACATTTCACGCTGTCCTCTGTCTATATCTACTATGTTTTGACACACTGAGATGCATGTATAAAAATGGCGTTTCACGGTGTGCCGTTAACACCGAGGAAGGCAGATCGCCGAAACGCGTCTGTTCCGGAAATAAAGACCCGCTGCCACGCCACCCGTGAGTGCTTGCATTCTTTATATATTAAAGGATTTGGAGCGTTAATATTATGCGGTAGGCACCGCCGCACTTACAGCACCCGACCGCGAGTGACTCGTTTCTGGTGCAACTGGAGCAGTCTCATATATATATATATATATATATACATATATTAAGCAGTGTGGAGGGCGGAGATCTCGGCGCTGGGATTCCGTTCAGCATTCAGCGCTTGGACTTCAGCTTTCTCCTGGCTCTAATTGCTCTCGTAGAGGAGAGAAACGACCACAAACCACCATTGATGTGCTAAAAAGTGGTTTATTGGGGATTATCCCCCAATGCGCGTTTTGGCCGACAACGCCTTGATCACATGACAATGCTGTGCTTTACAGTCAAAGCTTTTAAAGTAACATGTGCTATACAAACCATGAATATAAAGAAAAGACTTGCTACATGAGCTCTGGGTAAACGTGCTTGTACATCAATTGTGTACCTTACTTTGCACGTAACTCCTCACTCTTTCTGACATTTGAATTTTGCATGTATGCCTCAATATCAAAGCAATCATTATAATTCATTTCATTTGTCAAAATTGAAGGAAAATACCTTTATTGTCTTTTTGCACCATATTAATCTATTAATTCATGTAAAAGGTTGAGTTTGTGACTAAAGTGCTAAGGTGCAAACTTACTTAAAAACTACTTTTTTCATAAAGGGCATGAATGAGTAACGGTACTTATTGCAAGAATATAGCAGCATATACAGAGAAATCAAAACTGTACTTATTTATAAATTGCCCCAATGCCTAACACTACTTGATTATAATGTATAGCAGCAGATAAAGAGTGGACAATATTAATAATTTTGTCAAGGGAAAACATACAATAGAACAATATTTTGACACAGTATTTATAAAGGGACTTAAGATCTAAGCACTCTTGGGCAAATCTTGATATTAATATATCATCTAAAGTTATGTTTCTACGAGTGTCATTCATTTGCGTAAAAACGGATTCACCCAAAATCAAATTAAACTCTGAAATTGTCCCAAATACTACCAAGGCTCAAGTGTATGCTATTGTTGTCTTCAACTACCCCTGATGACCCAAAAGATAATAGTTCGTCATGATGTATTCTCACAAACATGTGTACAGATCCTCACTAGTATTCAAACCTCCAGGAATTTTAGTATGTAGGTTTAGAATATAGTGAGTTTCTAACTTCCTAAGTATTGCTTCCCTGTTTCCACCTCTTTTGTTTGCTGGGACGGCATCTATTAAATAATACTTCAATTGTTTGAGGTCACTGTTGTGGGTTTCCTTAAAGTGTCTGGCTACAGGGTAATTGGGATCTTGATTGGTTATGGCCCTAGTATGTTGTAATATTCTTTTGCGCGCCTGTAATTTTGTACTTCCTACATATCGGAGTCCACATGTGCACTCCAATATGTAGATGACGAAATCTGTTTCACTAGTAAGATGTTTGTTGAATAACTGCATTTTATCACTAAAAGGTGTTAAATAAGTGGTTTTATTAATACCAAATTTACATGCTTTACAGGTCGCACATCTAAAAATCCCCTTTCTTGCGGTAAGGCATGAACCCACTTGAATGACTTCTGGGCTGCTCTTCACCAGAGCATTGCTCATAGATGCTGATTTTCTATACGTGATTAATAGTGTTTGTGGTAGGAGGTAGCCAATTATAGGGTCATCTAAGACGATGGGCCAATTTCGTTTTACAATCCTCCTCAGCTGTTTTTCTTGTTTATTGTAAATTAAGATTAATCTGGTGGGTTATGTTTCCTGATTGGTCTTAATATCACTTGTGTGTACCTCCAATAATTCAGACCTGGTTCTAAATCTAGATTTAACTTTAGCTGTGTCAGTTGTTTTTGCGTGGTAGCTAGAAATCTCTCTCTGCTTTCATTTTGTTTCTCCAGTAAGTCTATCTCATTGCTACAGATTCTCCTTAATCTGTCCCACTCCAATATGTAGATGACGAAATCTGTTTTACTAGTAAGATGTTTGTTGAATAACTGCATTTTATCACTAAAAGGTGTTAAATAAGTGGTTTTATTAATACCAAATTTACATGCTTTACAGGTCGCACATCTAAAAATCCCCTTTCTTGCGGTAAGCCATGAACCCACTTCAATGACTTCTGGGCTGCTCTTCACCAGAGCATTGCTCATAGATGCTGATTTTCTATACGTGATTAATAGTGTTTGTGGTAGGAGGTAGCCTATTATAGGGTCATCTAAGACGATGGGCCAATTTCATTTTACAATCCTCCTCAGCTGTTTTTCTGGTTTATTGTAAATTAAGATTAATCTGGTGGGTTCTGTTTCTTATTGGTCTTAATATCACTTGTGTTTACCTCCAATAATTCAGACCTGGTTCTAGATCTAGATTTAACTGTTTTTGCGTGGTAGCTAGAAATCTCTCTCTGCTTTCATTTTGTTTCTCCAGTAAGTCTATCTCATTGCTACAGATTCTCTTTAATCTTAACATTTCCCCGTAAGGGATACTTTGTATTAGGTGTTTCGGGTGCTAGCTGGTGGTATGTAACACTGAATTTCCTGCTGTCTCCTTTCGATGTAATGTTGTCTTTATTATGTTCTTAACAATTTTCACTTCAACATAGAGAAAATTAACCTTTTCAGTACTAATACTAGCTGTAAAATTTAGGTTAATATCATTTACATTAATTCTTGAGACAAAGTCTCACGCCAGATTATAAATAGATCATCAATAAATCTAAGCCAAGTAACTACATGGTGTTGATACTGATGACTAAACTGCTTTTTGAGGACCAGATCCTCCCACCAGCCCATATGTAGACAGGCATAACTGGGAGAGAAGCTATATATAAAGCTACATATACATAAAGATATAGCTATATACACAGATACAAAGTTTGATTTAAACATTGTGAGACGGATTGCCAATGGTAAGGTAAACGTTATGTGCAGACACATAAACAATCATTCCCTCAACACAGACACCCTTGCACTATGGTGCAAGAGTGCCTGCATTGGTGTTAGGCATCTTACTTTAGCGCCAGCACAGGAAGAAACGCCGGGAAGTGCCATATTATTGTAAATATAGTGCATCCCTGCATTTCTCAAATTACGGCGCTTGGCTTTAGCAAATTTGGAGCTAACCCGCTCTCCGCCACTTGCATGTACAAATATGCCCCCTAGTCTACAGAAGGTGACCAGTTAAGCCTCAATTAGTGGATGTTGCCCTTCTAGGTAACAAAGCAAAAACAAGACACAATTGTCTTAAAGACTTTAATGACTTAATGCTGTTCATGTCATAAAAGATAAAAGTTGGAGACACCACACTAGCATCTGGGTGTACCCTGGCCTAAATGGCACTCAAACTGCATGAGGTTGAAATCCTAAAACTTACCCTATGAATCGATGTGATACATTAAGAGAATACTGACACCTTCCTGAACATAAACAATCATTCATGACGTTTTGCTGTTTCTATGTGTGCTGCACAATGCGCCACACATAGAATCAGCAAAAACAAGGAGAAATAACGCATTTCTGCTTTAGTTTGGTCAAGTTAAGACCAGGTTTTCCCTGGCACACATTTTACTAACTCAAGAACTACAGAAGTTGTGCACTTCGCTTGTGCAATTATAATTTCATCCACCTTAATAATAATGTGGTTTTCAGTCTGGGGACCACTGTGGCACTCCTAACTGAATGAGGAATATTGATTACAAAGGATTCATTTGAAGCTGGTGTGTTGCTCTTTTCCTTTCCCTCCTTATGTTGGTAGGTCAGAAAAAGCAGACAGATGAACATTTGGCACTGACTGTGCTTCACCACTGGGAGGAGATCCCACGAGCGGGTTGTAAGCTGATTCCTGAGCACGTGGAGACACGACCCCTACTGAATCCTGACAAGCCAGGCATTGAACAGGTAAGGTCCGAAGAGGGCAAAGGAGGAAGGGGATGTTCCTACTCCACTCTCTCCCTTGTGTTTTATCAGCTGCAACACAATGCATGACTATTGAATATGGGTGATAAAAAAAATTATAAAACGGTGTAATGGGTGACATGCTTGATAATATTTTTTATTCATTTTATCAGTATGTTTTATGAGTCCCCAAAAAGCTGACACAAGTTTCACTCCAAGACAGGCTCTTCTTCAAGGTTTAATAATTAGTTTGTGCACTTATATATACATGTATTGTCACTTTCAGTTGCCCTAATTATCCCACATAAGTGATGCTGATGTCCAATGTCAGCTAAATTACTGACAAGTTGTTTCAGCCCTTCAGACAGAATAACAGGTTTGCATAACTGTCACCCATGTCACCCCTGCCCAAGAAGATGTTACATTTAATTATTTATTCAAATGATAAAGCCACGTCAAAGTGGCGCTTGATGGGGACCAGTTGAGTATTATATGTTGTCCTCTGCTATCATGATGGAATTGAGCTCGCTCTAAGTAACCGTGACTTTTTGTAAGACTTCTGTTAGGTAAAATATCCAGATTGGGTTTTTGTCGTGACATATTACTAGGTTATAGACATGACATTGTTGTTCCTTGTGATCATGAAAGACTATTTGGGTCTAGTGTGAAAACCTGCTGACTGAGAGGCAACTTTCTCTTAATTGTGCACTGATGGGGGCACTGCAAGACAAAGTTGAGTGGTCAGGGCGTCGTGCACCCCACATGTTGGAGAGTAACCTTGCACCAATGTGTACCAAACATGGTCTTTGGTTTTCAGCTTGCACAGAGTATTCTAGGAGGTCCTGCTGTCCTGGTTCTTTCAGGGATTGTAGTAGAACAGTGTGGTCGAGGACTCTGAAGACAGCTGAGCGGTCATGAGACAAGAGGCCTAATTTACAGACCAATAGCATCCCTTCTTGCCTATGTAAGGGCCCAGTTCTATGCTAATGAATGGGCAGCAGCCAGATTACCACTCATCAAGGACATGTTTAGTAGTGTATGGGTTTAGAGCAGTTGAAAGGTAATTATCCTCAATGCCATTGCAATGGCAGTTGTAGGTCAAATATCACCATTCATAATCTCGACTTGCACTTATATCGACTACACAAAATGTACTCCTAAAATAGCATCAACAAAATGTTGGTAGCAGATATTTTATCATTTATGTGAGAGCTGTATAAAATATTTGATACTTTGGTACAACACCTTTTTAAAGTCTATAGGTTCATGGAAAGGCTGTTTGAGCACCCGAATGGCGCTGTTTTTACTTATCTATTGGCCTAGGAATGGTTGTGTAGATTTAGCTAGTGGGGTAAGGATTTTTTTTGTGATGAATTATAGTACAAACCTACTTCAAAGCAATAGCAGATCCTTGAATGGAGAAAAATATTACTGCTTCGGGAGCATCTGAAACACAGGACGCTGTTTAGAGAACAAAAGTGTGGGGGAGTTGTGATTACAACCAGATTACAGGAACCAGGATGTGAGGGGAGAGGGTACAAACATTAATTAGAGCACACTATAAAAAACAACTCGTATCATACACATTTGCACATAACACACATTTACATTGAACTGGAAATATTTACAGCTTGAGATCTACACATATACAGTGATTTCCCCAGAAGCCCAGGATATTGGTCAATTGCTAGAATGAGAACCTACTTCTTCTGTAGGTTATGGGAGAAAATATTAAAGAATAGAGCAGGAGTGTGGATCGACACTGTGTCGAGAGAGCTTTTCTGCTGGATTTTTTTCTTTTTAAAATTTTTTGCTGAACGAGGCTGACAAAAAATAAGTTATTTTTCTTATTAAAAGAGGTAGGAGAGGTCTTTACTGGAGTGAGAGGAAGAAGTTCTTCAATTTGGTAAGTAGGTTAAGGTCAAGTTAGGAAAGGCAAGAAGTGTATTTGATAGGAACAAAGATTATGTTGGCGCTACTTTGTTGTATTTTAGTTATTGCAGAGCAGAGGGCATCTTGTTCGATTATTAGGGAAGAGCAGGGGTAATGTCTTTTCCCTTTGTCCATCATGATTGTGAAGGTCTTGGGAACACCATGTCGACTAGTTTCTCAGTTTATGGCGCATGGTCAACTTTACTTTTTAGTTTGGGTGATATAACTTGCTACTCTTGTTACTTCGAATTGGCACTTTTATAGAGCACAATCTCAGATACAAGGGGGAAAATGTATAGGTTCCGACTGCACGTTATAAAAGGGAAGATGTAGGTGTTATCCTACAACAATCTCTTGGTGTCATCTTTTTTAAGAAGTAGCGCAGACGTTTTTCTGAAGAGCCTGAAGAATGGATGATAGAGTAGTCAGTACAGATTGGAATCTTGAAGGCCACAATCTAGAGTGGGAGGAAGAGTATGAGTGTCAGTCTGACAGTCTATGCAGCTGAGTCAGATTGCAAGCTGGAATGTTATGTGAGGCAAGTGTTTGTGATTAGAGGGCCAACTCTGTCAGTGTGGGAGTCAGACACAGACACATAGAAGTAAAACAAAAATAGTCTGCACGTGTTCTAGAATGAATGCGTGAAGTGGACCTTGGTCAAGAGCTAAGTAGGCTTTGGCCATCAAAATGAATGTCATGGGAGGCACTAAGGTAGTTGCCACCATATCTATGAAAGTTGGGAGTTGGTTTAAGGGCAAATGTATGGAATCATTTATTGTTCTCAATATGCCATTACCTTTTATACGCTGATCATTCATTGGATGGATTAACTATTTCTGTTAATGGATCTTGATGATATATGAACTTGCGCATTGTGAAATTTATTTTCCATGTGGCATAAAACATAGACTAGGTTTCTCATGTCAGATTTTAGAAAAAATAGTGAATAGGCGATAGGATGGTTTGCCCTAAGGTGTGGAAGATGGAAAAGACAGTGGTTTTTGACAACAGACAAAGGAATTGAGCCTCTAGATTGATTTGTGTGTCTGGTTTTGTGGTTGTTAGCAGCACTGAAGAAGTTTAAGAAAATAGGGAAGTTCATATATTTAGAAAAGTAGTACATCTGTCTTGTCAATATGAATCTCGATTGAGTATAAGAGAAATTTGATTGTGTCACCAGTTATTAGTTAAGATTTATCATGTGGCGGATTCTACTATATTTAAAAACTGACAAGTAGCTAAATGGATTCAGGGTTCTTCAGCAACTTGTGATAACCCTTTTTAAGTAAAGGTAATCTGAGACCGATTCACGAATAATTTGCTGTGACTTGTTTTTGGAGTACTCCTGACTTACTATTGAAATCCAGGAGAAAGTGAGGCATCGTCTTGACTTACTACTGAAATTTAGGAGAAAGCCAAGAGCCATAGAAGACTATGTCACACTTACTCGCAGTAAAATCTGTGTGAATTGGACCCTATAGCAGGATTTTCCAAACCTTTTTGTGCATCACCTGAAGTAACGGATTTTGTATTTACTAATACCTTATCTAGTTTATAACAAACCTCAGGCACATTGCAGATATAATTTACTACTATTCTCAATACTGTATTTATTTCTTTGGAAAAGCTACTCATTTTGTTGTCTATACTCCACTTGTGAACTTCACTTGAGTCCCCACAAATCCTGACAAAGAATACCTCTTATCTTGTCCGCACTCATTTAATCCAATTGAATAATTTCTCTTTGGTGAAACAACAACATTTATGGTGTGATATCTTAACATGTTTCTATAATTTTTGTAATATGGTGATGACAATCTAAGATTCTCTTACATGTCAATGCAGAGAAGCACCATTGATGAATGATGCAAGCCTTGTGTCTCCTTGTTTACGTCTGTACACAGGGCCGTCTGGAAATGTGGGTGGACATGTTTCCAATGGATATGCCAGCTCCAGGACCGGCCATCGACATCTCACCCAGGAAGCCAAAGAGGTACTTAGAAGTCTGGGGTGTCCAACGAAAATATAGGGGGTAGAAGTCAGTCAACCTTCAACTAATTCTGACCCTAAACCCATCACTTGACCATACCGAAACACTTCACTAAGTTTGGTCCAATCCTTCCATCAGACGTGTCTCCTAGGGTATCTTATAGCATGTATGAGACATGCTAAGGTTTTTGTTTAAAGCAAAGAAGAAAAGTGGAAAATATACATCCTAGATTGTAGCAAGCCCATTGAATCTGAACTGACTTACTCTAGGTTTCAGTTTGGATAGTGAATAAAACTACAGCGCATTCCTTAGAATCCAAAGAGTTCTGCTTGAACACATTCCCTCCCCACAAACTTTCAACACCTAAGGGGAGTGTGGTAGTGTGGTATAGGGTAGATCAACCCTTACAGAGATTTTAACTCATGACTGTAGCCTCTCAACCAGATATTAACATATTTCACCAAGTCACAAAATTAGGCACTTACAAATGTTCTGCCACACTACATTTAAAGTAATGAACATAATGCAAAAAAATCTCTTAGAAATCCTTCCAGTGCATGCTGGTTCTACCAGAAAGATCAAGGCCTGGTTGGTGGCAAATGGTTACCCTTAATGGCTGTCTTTGCAATGTTGTAGAATCTCTTTCGGATCCCATGTGGTGACTTTTGATGGGCATGCTGTCACTGTATGTATCACTTATAGAAATGGAGACCTTCCTTGCTCATTCTTAGGGATGAGCCTTCTGCTATTAGCACGCATAACAGACACCTTATCAGATGAATATCTTTTGTTGAGGCCTGTTGCTAAGATAGCCCAAATTATCCGACAAAGTACATGTACCAGTAGTTCTCATTACAGGTTACATGCTACTCTTTTATGTGATATTACCAAAACGGAATCTTTTCTGGAGGTATCTCTAATCACACAATATGAATATTTCTTCAGTCGCACATCATGGTCTCGCAGGCTTTCAGAACTCCACCTTAAAGCTTTCTCTTCTGCAACACCAGTTTCTTCAAGAAGATGTTCCTAGAAGTGGTTTACTTGTACATGTGTCCTGCTCAAATTACATTCCAAGTATACCTTTCGGTACATTCTGAGCAATATTTGGAACATGTATGTGGCTAATAGGAGCCAAATATTTTACAAAATTAACTAACCCATCAGTTCAGGCAACCTAATACTATTTTGTACCTAAATATTAAAATTATTCACAATTATGCTTGCTACAATTATGAAATAGAAACAATTGATTCAGAAAGTATGCAGTAATTGTGTGAATGTTTGGTATAGAATTTTGTGTCTAAACCAAAATGTTCACCTGTTATTTTTAATACTAGTCTGTCATTTTCAGATGGACATTCTAGGCAACATTATAAAACATGCCATTAAAAATTAGTTTTTAAATACCTTAGCTTTTGTCTTAATCCTGTTGGATGGTGCATGGATTGGTTCACTTGGTTGACTGTCCACACATCATAATCTGCTCAGAAAACAGTAATGGCACTAAGCACATTGAAGCCTGCTCCCTCTAATTAATGGAGAGAATCAGAGAGATGATGATGAATTGGGTCCCTCATTTGGGTGATGGATGCCAAAACTAAATTGTCTACCATTCTTCATTATTCTGTGACCTGTAAGAAAATATTGAGTTAAGAAAATCCTTCATAAATATTAAGACTGGAATAGCATTTATTTTCCAAAACCATCTGAAGAAATAGAGACTTTTGTAACAAAAACCTTTTGTGTACATTCATATTGTCGACCGAGATTTAAGCTTATCTTTAAAGACCCCTCTTTTCCATATAAACAATGTCTAATTTTTATGTTCCACCTATGTTGAATAATTACATTGTAAACTTGTTTCCAGTGTTCACATGCATTTAAAAAGTAATGTGCTAAATTTTTAAAAATAAGAACTTTTTATGTATGGTGCACTGACAAAAAGGAAGCAGAGATTTAGTTAGAACTATGCGTGAAACAGCATATCCTGTACACAATCTGCTAACTAGTGTTAACTGAATGTATATTTCTCATGCATCTAAAATCATGGCTGCCATTTTTTATGTCAAGGAAAATCAGGCCTACTGGATCCCATTCTGAGATGTTTTTCAGTTTTTTGCATGTTTCCCAAATCCCTTTACATTAGCATTTTATCTGATTGGTGAATTGTTTATGCTTAAAGAATTTAAACTACAAACTGAACAGTAGGCTGGAAGAATTGATCACCCCTCATTTTATTGGTGTCCAACACATGTGGTTCATCGACCCTCTCTTCACAATAGAGTTATTTAGAATAGGAGAGCCAAATGTTGCTTTGTAAGGGCAAGATCCGTGCAAGACTTTTTTCAGAATCGGCTATGTAAATTACTACATTTCAGTCAACTGTATGTAAATATTTCACTTGTGAATATTGTGAAAATCTGGCATTGCCCTGCCTTTCATTTGCCAGTATTAAATAACCCTAATTTTGAAGATGCTATTAAACAACCTTCCCATAAAGGCATAAGCATCTAGCACAAAACTGAGATCCCGGGGGAGAATGTAAGAATGAGGTGTCAAGGACAGAGCATGAATGTATGCATCAATTATGCAAGATTTATGAATGCCACATCATAATTGGAATATTAGTAGGTGGGGGTCGTTAGGGAATGGAAAATCATTGTCCAAATTATGTCAACACCAATCGTTTGACAAACATTCTGTCAACACTTAAAGGCATCCTGGCCTTTCTGAGGGGTGAGACTTGATGTGTAAATAGAAATGCTTTGTTTGGTTCTTCAGTGCTCTGTTTCAGATTAGATAGTCATTCTGTATAAGAACCATAACTAGTAGAGACATCTACAGTCCAATATTATGATTCTACGTGTATATTGTTCATGTACAAAGCCATGAGGACACTGCAGAGTTACCTAATAGAATTAGGCGTTTCTCCATAATACGTCCCTCTGGTTATCAATGAAAACAAAAGCAGTGGTAGAACAATTTGCCTGGAGGAAAGAATCAAGGTGCTGACATAGATTATATAGCATGTATTTCCTGCTACTCACAAACCTTCTTATAGGGGCAGACGGAACGTGTGCTAAAAAAATAACGCAAATTAAAACTAAACAAAATCCCAAATCAATTTTTCATGGGCACACCATAACCTGTAAGTAAACTGTAGGCCATACCGGTCCCTCCTTTCATTCTCCCTTCTCTTCCCTCCTCCAGCTACACCTTCCTTTATTCTTCCCAATTACATACACAGCAGTCGCTCAGGTGCTACAACAAGCAAGCACAGAGTTGGATGACATACTTGATTGTACTGCACCAATGATTCCCTCTCAGGAAGTGCCCACTTAATAGGGTGACCTCACAGGAAGTGCTCAAGTCATGGGAAGTGTTCACTCCATAGGGTCCTGATGAAATTTGATTGCTAAATCCCATGAGTAGGATTATTGGTTAAGCTTTCAGCTTGTCAACAACTAATGTGCGTTTAAAGAGGTTCCTGTGATTCCTCTGTACTAATGGTCAAGTAAACAATTGGTGTTAACTCTGACTGGCGTTCTTGGGTCAATGAAATGTTGTTTTTTTTTAAATACACTTTATTGACATTTCCATGAAGAGTGAAATAACAAGCGTCCTTCTTCAGGTTGACTAAATCCCTCCATCGTGTAACAAACCATGCAAAATGCAAAGCAGCCACCCTAGGATAATTCACCGACCTCCCACACCATGTGCAGGGTAGATTAAGCTCCTGTGAGGACCAACACACTATGAAGGCCGCTTCCATCCTGTCCGGTTTTTCAGACAGTAACTTAACAAGAACACCCCCTCAACATCCTATATGCCCCCACCCCAGCGCTTGAACTAGAGAGGGCGCCAGTATCCGAAAGAAAGCATAAGAAAACACCATGGGTCGTTATTCTCCCGGGTGCGGTGAGGGAAGGAACAGAAGGAGAAGGCCGTCCCGCGGGTCCCACGGCAAACAGTCATGGGAACACCACCAGGCTGGTAGGTGCAGAAATGGAGGGACCGGGCAAAGGCCAGGATCACTATAGCTCAACACGATGGGCGGAGGGCAGTGAAGTGGCCCCTGATTGGGGAAATCCTCCAATAAGACATCCCAAGCCCAGGACACCTCCAATGGGCACTGCTCTTTTGTTGGCTTCCCGCAAGAGCATTGCACTCTCATAATCCGCCCACCGTATCAACTCTGCTCTCCACTTGGAAAAAAGTGGGCCCTTGGCACTTTTCCAATTAAGCGTGACCTGCCGCTATGCCAGAATTAAGGAAAGAAATGCAAATTTAATATCAACCTTATGCTTAGCAGGTCACGGGAAGAACCCCAACAGGCATGTCACGGGATTGAGGGTAATGTTTGTTCAGTAACCTCATTGATGAGCACCACCACATCCACCCAAAAATCCACCAGGTGGCGGCAGCTCCACACCATATTAAGCATATCTGCCACCACCAACCCACACATGGGGCACCCAGAGGCAGTCCCGGATAGTACTTGGTTATCCAACTGAGGGTAAGATATGCTCTGTGTAGATATAAAAACTGATCAGCCTGAACTGAGCATTATGAGACACCCGGGGGACTCAAGCCAGTATCTTCACCCAGTCAACGTCCGATATTGAGGTGCCAGTATCAGCCGCCCAAACGTCCCGTAAACTGTGGAGGGGTGTGTACATGTACACGCAGAATGCAGGATATAATGCAGTTATCACCTTATGCCTGCTGGAAGAGTTGCAAATGGTATGGCACCAGTGTGTCATGGTAGGCTCAGACTGCCCACACCGCCATGTCCACCACAGAAGCTCTGTGACAGTCCCAAAAAACAGGAAATTACTCACAGCCACGTCATAAGACATCTGTAAATCCTTGAAGTTCTGCAAGAGTCCGGCATCATAAAAATCCTACACAGTCTCCGGCCCGAGGGCCACCCACTCGTCCAACCTACAAGATGCATCCCCTCCCCCCGGATGAATCGGGGCAACCAGCGGAGGGGAATACCAGGGGAGTAGAGAGTACCCTCTACCGCCCTCTACAAGGAGCACACCCAGCAATGTTTAGCAACTGCTTGCACGCTACCAGACTCTGTCCCAAGTGTTCGAGGCTAAAACAAAAGGTGCGACAGCCATTGGAGCACCAGTGTCCCCCTCTTCTCCAGAGTGTCACCCCGCATGGTATCAGCAATCCATCTATTGACCCATTGCAATTGAGATGCCAAGTAACAGACCTCAAAGTTGGGAGCTGCCAGCCCCCACATCAAGAACCGGGCGTTGTAGTTTCGGAACAGCCACACAGCGCAAACCAGAGCCTCAAATGACGTCTATGAGCAGCGAGTGCAATTCCCATAACTTGCTTCTAGGAATAGCAATGGGGACGGCGGCAAAGCAATACAACAGCCTGAGCAACGCTATAATTTTGGCAATTGCCACTCGCCCTCCCACAGATATAAAGAGTATTTTACAAAATTGTATCCCTCCCCGGAGTGCCGCAATTGCCCAGCACAGGCTGCACTTCAGCAGGGCAGTTTCCGTCATGTAGAGCTGCACCTCCAAACCCTGAAAGGTGGTGGGCTTTCACTGAAACTCCACATGGGAAAGCGGTGCCTCAGGTGCTAGGCGCAAGAGGAACACACTAGTTTTCTGCCATATAACACAGAAGCCTGAGATCTTTCCAAAGTCATCCAAGAGATGAGAAGCCCCTGGAACATTGACCTGATGGTCCCTATTGAAAAACAGCATTTCATCATCATAAAGGGCAATGTAGTGAACATCCCCCCGGAGCGCGATACCCCCGTAACAGGTGCCTTCCTGGGCCTTGCAGGCCAGGAGCTCCACCGCAATAAGGGCAAGGGACAACCCCGCCACATACCCCACAGGCCGCCGATATCACACCTCCTGTTTAACCCTGGCTGTGGGTTGGAATATAGGAGCCTGGTCCAGGTAATAAAACCACCCCCAAGGCCCATCTTGTGCATCACCGTGTACAAATACTCCCAATCCAAGCTATCAAAAGCTTGTTCAGTATCAACAACATCACTGCAACCTCTCATGGATATCTGAGATGGCAGGCATGCAGTGCCCTCATCCGCCTAATGTTTATTGGCGTATTCTGCTCCAGGATAAAGCCAGGTTGACCGGCATGAATGAGGCAATGCACATGGGGCAGCAACCATGTACGATAATAGAAAAAGGCTAGCACACCTTCTCTTTATTTATTTAATAATATGTTTTGCCTGTTGCTGTTAATAAAGTTTCTCCATTTTTTTACCTGATTCTGCGTGCAATGCTCGTCTTGTGCCTGCCAAGCACGCGTACAACTAATTAAACAGGTCAGGTTTAAATATCCTGAACACGAGCGTGCACTGCTATTGATGCGATATACTGCCAAATTATTTAAACTTTTTCGTTTTTTAACACCAACAATTTTTAATTCAATCAATTGGTGAGTAACATCGCTTTTAACTCAAATGCTTTCAATACATCTGTATCACTCCAAAAATATATTCACAATATAACATTTTTTTGTAATACACAAAACAAAACTTTCGTGGAAATTATACATGTGTTAATCACGATCAATGAACTTCATTGCTTGATGTTCACCCAATGCAGCAACCATGTAGCCAGTACCCTTCTCAGGACCTTATAGTCAACGTTAAACATTGACATGGGCTTTGTAAGATGCCAGCGTCTTAGGCGGCCACTCCACTTTGAGGAGAGGGACTATCAGCACCTCCTTCATAGTGGATAGCAAAACCCGGTCAACCCTCGCCCTCCTGTAAACTTCTCCCAGCCAGGGCACCAATTGAGCAACAAAGGTGTCATAAAACTCCACCAGGAACCCATACAATCCTGCCACCTTACCCCTGACAATGGCTTTAATCGCAGCCACAACCTCCTCTAATGACATGCCTACTCCAAACACCTACGCTGCATCCAGTGAAAGGGCCGTCAAGGGCACAGGGTCCAAGAATGGGCATAGGCCTCAGGCAGCCGGCGATCATACAAAGTAGCATAATATATCTGGAACAGCCCATTACTAATGGCTGGATCATAGACTTGGGCTTCAACTCCATCAAATAACTACAATATCTGTGATCCCCATTTAGTGGGATTCACCAATCAGGTCAATAATGCCCCAGCCTTATTCCACTCCTCATGCAATCATATAAGCTCTGTCATCAATGAAATGAAGATGCTGCTCCGGGACTCCCAACTTTTCCTTCTCTAGGAGCAGAGCATCGTGCACGGAGGAATCAGTGTGCAAGCTCCTGTGCCCGTAGTTCACCCTGTAAGGCCCACGTGAGTGAGCCAGTGTTCCCTAACCACCGTCTTAAAAGCCTCGCATTCCACCAAAATAGAGTCAGTAGATCCCATGTTCACTGCGAAGTAACAGTGTATTTCCTCCCCAACGGCCTCACGAAACACCTGACCCTCCAGATTCTCACATTTAAACCTCCAACTGTGGATAAATGAGTGAAGGGATGCCCAAGCAACAGAAATTAGAAGCGGGTTGTGATCGGATGACTATTTGAGTATGGACTGTTGGGATGCAAAGAAACGCATCAAGGCGTACTTGTAAATCATGAAGATGTGAATGAAATAAGTTGTCACGGGTAATGGGATGAGACGTCCACCAGGTATCAACCAATTCCCAGTGGCTGAGCCAGTCGGAGAGCTTTCTGGCTGTTCGCAATACTGGGGAATCCCGTAAGGGCAGATGCGACCTGTTGAAAGCAGGGTTAGCTACACAGTTGAAGTCACTACCAATAAGTACAGAGGTAATCATATAAGGAGCCCAGGCAAAGGAGACCATATCTAGGAATTCGGGCTGGTCAGTGTTAGTAGCATAAATATTGATTAGCGTAAGAGGTTTACCCCCCATTCTGCCGCTAAGCACAACATAGCAACCTTCCTTATCTACCCTCTCCTCCAAAATCTGAAACAGCGCTCCTGGTCTAACCAAAAAAAGGATCCCCTCTAGCAAAGGATGAGTAAGTGGTGTAAGTTTAGTGACTGTGCCAGCGTTTCTGAAAAGCCACCCCCTTCGATGCTGTCAAATGTGTCTCCTGAGAAAGGACACATGGACCGCCCATCTTTTCAGGTATGCCTGCACCTTGTAGGCGCTTAGTCTTTCTGTTAAGCTTCCTAACATTCCAAGATAGTACGTTGCATCGAGAGGATATACCTCCCATCAGATGAAAGCAACCATATGAGACGCACCCCTGCAGAGGGCCCACCTCACAGTACATGCAGGAAGCTCTCTGGATTCAAGAAACAACACCTGCTCCCACCCCAGGACAGTAAGGCAACAGTCTCCCCACCCAAAAAAATGCAATGATAAACAGAACTAAGAAACCGTGTGTGAATCACACAGTGAACTAAGAAAGGGTGGTGGTTGACTCGGAGATAACGAGGCCCTCAGGCTAGAGCATGCCAATCAAGCCTGTATGATCAGCTAAAGAAACAGTTCAAACACCAACCCCATGCAGTTACCCACAGTACATCACCCAAGGACCACATTCTGCGATCACCCGCAGTCTGTGGTGTGAACTGCGGGAACTCGGTTCCAGAAGTTGTGTGCAGGGTGCAGTCAGACCCTAACTCTGAATTGGAGTCACTGGATGGCCAGCTCTCCTCCTCCGGTAGAGTATCTATGTCAGCCACCCCAATGCTTGCTGCTGCCTCCACCGCTTGCATGTTATCCCTCTGAGCCTGCTCCTTCGAAGGGCCGCTGTGTGAGATAGCCCCACATCTGGCTTCTCGAGTGTGCAGGCCAGCCAGGAAGGCCACCTGTCCGAGCAGGAGATAACCTAGTAAACCGGCTGCTCCTCAGTCCAATCCCAGACCATCTGTGGATTCCTGAAGAATCTTGTGCCATTGTCTGTTGCAACACTGAGACTAGCCAGAAAGATCATGGCATATTGAATCCCAAGTTATCTGAGCCATGTCTTGGCAGTCAAGAAGGAGAAGCATGGTATCTGTACAGCCAGCGTAAAATCTGGAACCCCCATCACCTGATAAATCTCCAGAAGCAACTCCCCCTTAACCCGGAGTCTATAATGGATAAAGCCTCTGTCCAAAAAATGGAACAAACGTGTCTCCACCAGACACGGTAGAGCAACTTGGGGGGTGGGTCAGGTCAGCACCTGATGAGCTCTGTCCAATGCGAAAAAGGGGGAGAGACCCTCTGGAGCTATCTCAGTCTTCAGTTTCAAATTCTCCAGAAACGAGACCATGTCTTGCCCCTCTATCCGCTACGGGAGACTAACCACACGGATATTGTTTCTGCATGCTCTGCTCTCCACATCCTCTGCCTTTGAGTCGTGAGTCCCCCTACAGCAGGATGCATGTCACTAACATTGTGTCCGTGGTTGTCAGTCAGTCTGCCAGCTGGTCATCTCGGAGCACGATCAGGTCAGCCACCAAAGTGTCCCTCTTGTGCTCAAAAGCCTCCCGGGTGTCCTAGATTGGCCCATGAATGCAATCCAGCTTGGTAGGGGACACCAGCGCATTGTTGGAGGGGCCCGCTCAGTATCACTGTGCGAAGAAGAGGTTGGCCGAGCACCCCCCTCTTTCCGCTTCCATCTTGTGCTGCAGCCCATGATCAGAGGGGTATATCGCCAGCACCGCCCACAGTCAATGACCAAATCTGAAGCTCTGCTGTTCCCACCATTTCTGGAGCCATGAAATAAAGTCTCCCTGCCAGGCTATGCCCTCTACCAGACCACACAAGACAAACAGGGAGACAGAACACTTCCGCAGGGAGTGTTGGGGGGGAGAGCAACATGGCCATCTCAGGCAGGGCAAAGACCACTCTGGGGCCCACTGATCACCCCAGCTCCTCCAGAAGCGCTGCACACCCTTGCGTCCGATCCTCCGGGGTGGGGGGCCCAAGTCCAATAGCTGCCGGAGCACCAGCAGCTATATTCCCACTGAGTTATTGTGAACAATGTGGCCCCGGCATCCTCGATCCTCACTGCATCTAGAGCTGCAATCTCCCCTTGCCGCATCGCACCAGCCACAGTCGTGGCAGAAGGCCCCTGCCCCCAGCGCACCAGGAATCAGCAACAGGACTGGGGGTGTGGGCCATCTCCTCAGTCCTCCATCGTGTGTGGGCAAGCTCCGCGGCAGGTGGTGGATAGATGAACCTTTCACTGTAATGTCGCCTCCACTGCCAACTTGTAGCCGCACTCCAGCTGCAACATTCAGGCCGCATTCAACACTTCCTATGGCCTCAAGCACCTGCCAAATGGGGCCTGAATCATCATG
This sequence comes from Triturus cristatus, assembly GCF_964204655.1. Lineage (NCBI taxonomy): Eukaryota > Metazoa > Chordata > Amphibia > Caudata > Salamandridae > Triturus > Triturus cristatus. The sequence continues at coordinate 1,805,543,208 of NC_140589.1, forward strand.
GGGATTTGCACAGGGACTCTCTGCATGTCACAAGGGCCGGAGGGCGGTCAGATGAGGCCGAATGGTGGCAAAGTCTTGGGAGCTCGTTGGCTCTGGTGCTCACTCCATCGGTGCCAAAGACACGCCCCGCGCTCAAAGTAAGTTTAACAATATTATTGAAAATACAGATAATCTTAGTGCACTTTGGGAAGCTGGAGAGGAGAATGGTGGTTTTGCATTACTCATTATCATTACACTATGCTACATAAAAGTAGAATGAATTCCTATCATGGCATTCCTGGACCATCTCTTCCTTCACACAGCAATCTGTCAGTAGCTTAGGCCTTACGACCTGTGTACCTAGTCATTCTTGGTATGATCAGTCCTCTTTGACTGGCCGGGAGAGAGGGCACTGGGTAATGTCAGTAAAAATATTGGAATGGATAGATTCTTTACCGAGGTCAGCTTCCTGCAGATGAAGTATTGGAAAGCTGAAACAATATTGAAGCACATAGCGGTGTCAATGATTTTTGTTCACAGTGACTGTGCCTTGTTTTTTCCAGACAATGTCTTAGAAAAGCTGTTATATTTGAACAACAAGTGCATTACACATTTATGCATATGTTTCTATAATACTGGAATAATGTTGCATTTTTGGGAGACTACCATAATGGTGAAGTAGTAATACACTTTACCTGATCTCCCAATTGCTACACTTTTTAATAATCTGTTTTTCACTTTCACCTTGGCATTTGCCATTAATTTACATGCCATCACATTACTTAAAAACAATGCAATAATTGATCTAAGTGTTCCCCACCAGTTTGGGAAATATACATCAATCCTGCTTAGATTCCAATATGGTTCTTGGAGCTTAGAAATGGTGAGAACCAGTCACACAAAATGGCAGTCCTCTTGAGTTAGACAATCAAATTGGCCATTTACCAGCATCAGTGCACATGCATGAATTACCATGAAAACTGAAGATGGGGAAGGGAGGCTCAGACTGTGTTGCTGGCCAAATAGACAGATTAACTTGGCCTGATAGACTTCTATGCATCACTAAGCATGTCTTCTGCTTGCTAGTCTTCCTCTGTAACCATGTATGCATGATGACCTATCACGGACTGGCATGACCTGCTGCAGCAAGGAGAGCAGTAGCTGCTTGTTTCTATTTCTCCACTGCATTTGGGCTGAGGTGCATTGAAGGTCAAACTGGAGGCAGCAGACGTTAAGTGATCTAACTCACAAGGTCCAATCACAAGGCTGACACTGGGACAGATTCCACATTCTCTACAGTCAAAAGCACACAGAGTCTCAGCCTTTCTCTTGCTTCTCGCAACCACCAGCTCTGCTACATTTCAAAGGTATATGGCATCTTTCTGTCATTACTGACTAAGGTCTTTGCTAGCGTACAAGGTAAGTAAGCATTTTACACAAAATGCTTCACATCAAAACTCTCCTACCCACTTACCTACCCTCTGACCCATCTCCCAAACATGCAACGAAATGCCCATCCAAATGCCTGGCAATCAAGCTGTCACCCAAAGGGGGACTACAAGGACAACATCCGGTGCCCGGTGAAGAGGACATGAGTCATGGAAGTCCACTTGGCCACAGATCTCCAACTGGGGGACGAATGATGGTTCTGGTGCCTGTTCACAGAATCTCAGTAAGATGCGGAAGGTATTTAAAATGTCCTTTAAACCCTTAAAATTCAAAATACGGGTCATGGTAAGATTTGCTCAGTGCCAGGTGTTGGAATAGATCCAAGGCTTAGCCTCTGATGGACAAGACAAAAGTGGAGTCAAGAAACCAGGAGATCACTGGCTCATATCTTTGAGACCGGATTTCTACACAGTCTCTGGTCCCTGAATCAAAGAAGTCTTATCTGTTTACCTCTCTAACTTCCTCAGGCAGAAGATGGAACCAAAGTCCTTAGAGGCAACTAAGTGTTCCAACAAGTTTCAGGTCAGGTCAGGGAAAAAGGAGGCTTACCAAACATCATGTAGTAATTGACTCTTCACTTGGCTACCACACAATGTAGACTTCTCCCACTTCACAATGGCTGGGTGGCCTAATGTCCAACAGCAGCACTGCCCTCACAGTAGCTCCCAAGGGTCCTCATGGGCAGCTGTGCTGATTAACTCCTTCTAGGCAGGCTGTCTGTAGGATGCCATCTGGTATCTGCTCTCACAACAGGTAGGGCTCTCCTCCTTTCAGGGCTTTTCCAGCGGCACTTTCACCAGTATCCCTGTCCCAGCACTAATCCTGGTGCTATGGACAACTGCTTACTAAAAAAAAAATGGTTTTGGATCATTCACAAAGGGCAAGGGGTCTCTTTGAGACCTATTCCCTTTTGTTAATGGGTTACCACAACCTTTCAGTAGTAAAATAGGAATGTTTTGCAGTCAGATTTTGGTCAAAGAATATAAATACTTAACATAAAGAATCTCTGTTTGGAAGGGACGCCCTAAATACGCGCCTTCCAAATAGGGATTCCTGGCGGTTTCCTAAAGCTATTTAGCAATTTGAAAAATACATTTTCTTGTTGCATACCCTTCAATTTACCAAATCGTAGGGTTTGCGACCAGAAAATGCATTGGTACATCTGGCCCATGGTTCTCTACTGAATATCAAAAAGCACAATAGCTGGCTGGCCCGCATTGTGCTGCCAGGACATGTGTGCTCATGCACTATTGCACTGTGTAAAGCTGACTGTGTATTGTTAAGATATGAACAAGGTATGAAGAGTTGGCAGTGCTGCTGACAAATGTTTACAACACCTACCAACTCTGGATAACAAGGAGGGCATAAAAACCAAAAGTAAGAGGGCACAGGGCAGGAGTGACTGTTACAAACAGAGAGCAAATAGGGTACAGAAGCAAAAAAATAAGGTAAGAATAGAGAGTGGGATTAGACAGGAAACACATCTACAAGAGAGGGGGTTACAGAAGATTCCCTCTGTGCTGCACGTTACAGTAAATATGTGAAAAATAAATTTAAAAAAAGAGGGTGGAAGCGTGATGGTGTTTCCTGTGCTATAACAGCAATGAAAGGTAGAGTGGCCAGCCCATGGGACACTGGGAGTGTAGAACGGAGGATACAAGTTGTGCTGTGGCAAAAAACCCTGGATTGTAATTATTGGAGTAGGGTTCATCCGAAAAGGAATGTAGTGGAACAACAAAAGTGCTGGGAGTCACAGCACATTGCAATACTCAGGCCGATGATAAATTTGCATGAGGCAATGCACAAGAGATGTAATCAGGTGGGGAAAGATGCAGTTTGGCAGGGGCGGAGAAGGTTCGTTGGTAGCAAGATCAGGAGGGTAGACATTATATGAGGAGAGACCTATCATGGACCTGGTGGTGCATGCGTTTGGGGGAAGATCTGGCAGATACCATCTGCCGGTGGTGTTGATACAGGAGATATGGTCCATGAAGGTTATCATGTAAAAGGATTCTTCTTTTTTTAAAGAGAGTGCGTGATTATGTGTAATTCATGTCTCCAGTGAGCTTCAATGTCCTAACTTTGAAAACTTCTTTACAAAAATGGGCATTTTGTTCAATTATCCAAAGTTAATGTCTTACAGACACAATTATGTTCCTAGTTGCAAATTTGAATGTTTAATTATCCTCCACACTGTCATTAAGAACCTCAGGCTTTGTATCTCTCTATGGAAAAAAATAGAAAGTAAAGATAACACATTGTTTTCACCTTCTTTATGTACAAACCTGTGTAATGTTCCTTTTAAATTAGTCATCAACAAGCTTCACCTCCTATAGCTGACCTAGTTTCGCTTGTGGACAGAAAAATATACAGCATTCCAAAGGGCTATATTATCCTGGATAAAGTACATTCAAAATATTATTAATATTATTATATTTGCTATTAACAAAATGGCTGTGCCTTTCACTATTCCAGAATGCAGTACTGCACAACACCGGGTCCTGATTGGCTGGAAGGCAACACTCATTTTTCAGACTATTGTGCTAGACTTACAGACAACATACGCTTTCTCTCCCACCTATCCACTCATCCTTACCTCACATCCCATAACCTACACTCCCCCTCACCATGATCTCCACCACCCTTCCAACCTCCCTGGAATTCCAAGGCCTCGTCTCACCTTGTCTCGCTTCCTCCTTGCCAGATACGAGCTTAGAGTGATAATATGGAATACAGATGAGGTAATCCTTGAAGACGATGATTACTTCACAGGAGAAAAGTCTAGTGACATTTTTGTCAGGGGGTACGTACAAGTGTGAAAACTTGTGTTGCGGGTGTGCTTCTTTGTAGCGGTGTGGCTCGCGGGCACCAGTCCTCCATAGCTGTTGTTGTTGTTTTCCGTGTTGTGTGTGAATAACAGAATTTTACTTTTTTGTGCCTCTTTTGTTTCCTTTTTTGTCTTTCTCCCCTTGTGTTTCTTGTCGTGCTATTGCTGTCTAGTTTTGAGCTGCGTATTATTATTTGGAACACTGACGAAGTGATTCTAGAAGATGATGCTTTCATGACAGGCGAGAAGATGTCTGACATCTATGTCAAGGGGTAACTGACTGTCGTGCACGGCCTGTTCCCCCGTTTCCCTCCACCCCACCACCTAACCACCTCCCTCAGTCCTTCATCTCCATCTATGTCCTTTTCCCTATCCTCCCTTCACCCATCCCTGTCCGGGATCATTTTAAATGTCCAAAACTGCTGTCCTCGTCACTGCTTGTGTCACTGAACTGCACTGCTCTGCACCCCAAAACTGTCCCGCTCCCATTTCTAGCTGGCTGATGGGTTGACATGTGGTGGTGCTGCTGGGCTTGTTACCAAATGAAATTGCTCTTCAGTCTTTGAGGGAAAAGAGAAGAAATCAGTGAGTTTACAAGACATTTAGTAGGGCCACCATAACCATAGAATGCTACGAATGACCAGAAAAGGTTGAACCAGGTGCCAACGATGCCTACACACTCTGGGATTCAGCATAAGGAAAGCTAACATTTTAGGGCGGCATGATTATGGAACTGGTATGGCTGTCCATCAGTCACAGGGATATTCAAGCCGATAAAGCATGATTTGCCCAACCAGTCTTCCAGGCCTCCTCTTGTCTGTTTAGTGTTGACAAGATAACAACGGTTAAATTCAGAATAATCTTTTTCACATGAAACCTTCATCAAAATAAGCTATGCAGCAGTATTGTAGGCTAAAGACTCAGTGTAGCATCTTCTTATAAGCTAGTTACATGAATTTTAGCTCAACAATTTAAAAGATACCTGCATCTATTGGGTTGGTTTACAGCTTCTTCGCTCCTGTTGCCCCCTTCCCACCCCCACCACCACAAAAACTCTGATCAAAACGTTTTACAAACTTAGTTGATAACTTCGGATAAAACTTGATGTTTTTTGTATTAGACAGAGACATGGGAAAGTACTTTCTTGAATGATGCCATACATCCAGACCACCAGTTGACCAAATGCTGATTTCTGTTGGTGCATTGCATACATTATTATACCTTTTGAATTATGAGAGGGTCTGTTTTAGACGAGGCAGATTATGTAATTTGATAATGCCTAGTATGATATGTTTCTGGGTGTCTGGTTGGAAAAATGGCACTTCAAATCCCAGAGGCTAAGCCACAGGTTTCTTAACATTAAAAGAGATTGTGCCAACCAGCATCTAGACCGCAGAATCTTGCAGACACTGATGCATCAGATGTTAAGATAATGTTAGTCCTGGAATCACACTGACATCTGTGGTGGGGGTATAGTAGTTCTGGGAAAGCACACACGTGTGCATTCAAACATTCCATATTCCACCAGCAGACTTAGTAGCGCCTTGAGGGAGGAACTGAACACACTAAACACATCTTCAATGAAATGGAAAAAAATGTTGTTAGTCCACAAACACATTTGTTTTTGGTAGCAAGCATGCATACAATGGCTTGACTACATGTATGGTGTGTTCTTCTATTTAGATAGTTGTGTAGGATACATTAATAAACTTTGTGACCAATCAAATGTCTTCTAATTTTAAGAATACTCTAGGACACAGTAAGTTGTAAACTCATTGGTTTCTGTAAGTGAAGCTCACGTGTCACTAAATCTGTCCTCAATGCTCTGATCTATGGCACCTGAGACTACTTTAGAGTGCCACCGGTCTATAGTATTTACCAACCACCCATTTAAGTAGAGCTGTTCAATTTATTATGCCAACGTGTCCAGGGAGTCTTTAAAGACAGCAAGAAGGGAACTGGAACACATATTATAAATTGGCAGGAGCCACTGGAACTCTCAGCACTGAAGAGGTCTTTCATGCCCCAGCACCACCGCACAACCCGGCCAGCTAGAAATGTCCTTGGAGGAGGATCTGATTGCACACAGTGTGCTTCATGTGTTTGCACCATTGCCGTCCCTGCAAGAGAACGCCCTTTGGTGGGGAGGTGGGAGGCAGGGAGAGCCAGGATGGAGGTATTCACTTTTCTTCTGCTCATCTCTCAGGCAGGTAAGTGTTACTTTATTGTTCATGTAACTGCACTGCACCTGGAAATGAATGCATCACCCGAGCACTCTGCATGTCGCTTTGAGGAGCACCATCTCTGTTACATGTGCTTACGTTCTTCCTCTGTCTATCATTAGACATGCCCTGTCTTCTACTTGATGGCACTCGCTCAGTCAGGCTGGAGTGGGAGATTGTCTTTCCTTAACTGTTTCCTTTCCCAAGAGTGCATTGCTTTGGTATCCTCAAAACAGGTGGGACCCTATTACTGAATTTACATCTACAAATGCATACAGATTTACATTGTCTATTTGACAAAACATAGAGTATATGCAATTACCTCAAATTATGGCCAGTGAATATGTTCTGGGACATCTGTGAATATGCAGCTGCACATCTTACACACCGATTATTTTACTTGAACCGCCTTTGGAACAAATGCACAGATGGTGTGGGCAAATGTTCACCCGGTATCTCAGATATCCACAAAGCCATCCTCAAACATGTGTCAGAGTAAATATAAAACACTTCACGGTTATGTATGGCACTGAACAAGTCTTCTGTTTAATAACATATTAGGCTTATAAAACTGATCACCTAGTGCACACTTGGGATTTATGTCATTTGTTGGCCCTTTAAGAGGGCCTCTTTCAGATATGCAGCAGCAGCCAAGCATATATTTTGTAATGGACCCGACCCTTCGAGATTACCTTAGCAAATACCTCTTTTGGTGTATCATATTCTAATAAACTGTACTTCTTGTGCATTAATGTGATGTAACTGTGATTTGCTGAGATGCTGTATATCCCACTATGCCTGTGGACACTCTGGAGAGGACAAACATCATGGTGGGGTCAATACCGCCACAGACACAGCCAAAGAGGCAAATGAGCAAAACAGCTCAGTAATAATCATGGGAAATCTAGCTTGCCTAGCTTTAATGTCCGAGTGGTATTTGTGATAAAGAACTATATTCATAACTCATAGACAATAATCCATTTTAGGATTTTGTCCCTTTAATCAATGCCAGTCTTTTATTGTCAAATATTATACGACTCAGTAGCTATTTCTCCACAATCAGACTTTCTGAAGGATTCTAAAACATCTCCAAGCAAGCTCACCCTTGCTGCACTCGCCTTGCGATTGTCAGGCGAATCCAGTTCCTCCACCCATCAGCCATGTTCTAACTTTTCAGATTTAACATGGTGGATCCAAGCTGTATGAAGATGCTAGCCCCCAGCCCCAGATTGCTATAAAGTTGCAGTATACCTTTCACATATCACAGGGTATCTTGGTTGCCAACAAATATATCAAGTCATTAGTTTCAAAATACATTCTTAAAACTCTTGAACAAGACCCAGAAAGTCAGTTCGACAACCAACCCGTCCGACTAGAGCCAGAACCACACTCCAATTAAAGTATGTTGAGAAATGTCTTAGTTCTTATGCTACCTAATAGATTAGTGGCATCAACCCCTTGCAATAACAAAGCGTTATTTAAATAGATCATTTACTAATGGGAAATAGCGTTGTTCTAATTGAGGGCATGTTCTTAACCTGCCTGTAGACTTAGATTTAGAGTAGTGTCTTAGAATTTAACTAGCTTTAACAATTGCAGACCTCGATGTGGTCAAGTCTACACTGGCCTACTCCTAGCTAAGAATGTTGATATTATATAATAACACAGTGATGTGGCAGGTTCCTGTGAGAGAAGTGAATTTTCCTGATGAATTTAGCAACAGCTCTTTGTGAAGCAACCTCCTGTGATTGCCTGATACGTTTAACGTGGCTGGCCTTCTGTCAATCAAATGCAAAACATTGTATGGGTGGCATTGGATAGTTATGTGATTTAAATTAATCCCACCTCATCAGATGCTAAATACAGTATCATTGTAGATGACAGAACTGTGGTTAATTTCTAAAACTGAGCTGAAGTGTAATATACCATGTGAAGAAAGGCCTGACTTAGATGATGAAAGATTCAGATGTGGGAGTAAGAAAGTCCTTCAGAGGCAGATGTCTTCTGGGAGTCACTGTTCAAAAGCCTCTCAGCTTTCTCTGACTGAGAATCACAGTGTGATTCCCTGTGGTTAAACGCATACCCAAGCCTCTGTCACACTAGATAGCAAAAGTTTATTTTTGACAGGAGAAGGCACCAGAGCAGCTCATAAGTATCCACGGTCCCAAGTTCCCCATGTGTGGTTCATGTCAGGATGCCTTGTGAGACCTGTACATTTCTACTCAGCTATCAATTTAGGTTATGCTCAGACATGCAGAGTTTGCCTCTGAGAGTTCCCATGCTTGCCTTAGGGAGTCTGAGTGAGTGAGGCCCATTGCAGCACCTTGCAGGATCTTAAGGGAACCTCTGCCACTCTCATGGGCTACTTCAGGTAAATGAAGTTTCACAAGAAAGTCATACAGGATATATATTTTCCAACGACCTAAATTCCTAAGATAGTATCTGGTAAAGTGAAAAAAGGTATAAGTACAATTTGATAGGCTTTCTCTGATTCCTAATCTTAAAATTCTTTCATTGTTTAACTATGCACAACTCTGCCAGAACTGACTTGTCAACATGACAGTCAGTTCTCCAACAAAACAGACGGCAAAGAGAAGTAAAGCTGTTAGACCTGTTTTAATTATTATTAGGCTGCCATACTATTTTCACATATTTAAGTATGGGTGATTTTAATGATAGATGGTAGCTTATGTATGCAACAGAATGTCTATACATAGGGTGTAATTGACTATTGCATATCACTAGCAAGACAATGAAGGGTTAGGTTTACACCGATATTATAGCACAGAGGTAATCAGCTGCTCAACTCCAAGAGCTCAACATTGATGACACTGCTGTTTTACTTAGTCGCACAGTCAATCAGTGACTTCAATGTTGTTTCTTTAACAGATCTCATAGAAAGTGGTGCAGTTTTAGCCTACATTAAATCAAGACAACTGCAACACCATAACTGTTTTGCAAATCTCTCTGGGTTTTTACAAGTATTTTAAAGTTAGTAAAAAAAACAGTGAGCAAGTTATTTAAATGTTTCTGGTTGCTAGAATGAATAACTTACACATTGGTAGAAGTCCATTTCAGATACAAAACTTCCCAAGAGTGAAACAAAACCTCTGTAGACCCGTGACCAAGGTGCATCTTCCAGGCATCATGGGAAGTAGTGCATCTCTCTTAAAAACAGCTAACCTGCACCAGAGTATTTTTTTGCTTTCCTTCTGACTCCGCTTTCACACTGTAGGTGGCTGAAGGGCCAGCAGGAAGACAAGCAAGACACGGACGTCCACTACCACTCACTCACCGGTGAAGGAAACTTCAACTGGAGGTTCCTATTCCCGTTTGACTACCTGATGGCCGAGGAGAAGATTGTCATCTCAAAGAAGGAGTCCATGTTCTCCTGGGATGAGACTGAATACAAAATCCCAGCACGCCTCACCCTACAAGTATGGGATGCTGACCACTTCTCTGCAGATGACTTCCTTGGTAGGCATGTGTGTGTGAGAACACCAAATATATGACCATCAAATACTGATATGGTATTCATATTAATAAATGATGTGTAGGCTCTAAACGTATATGTGCCACATACTAAAATCACATTTAGGGGGTCCCGAGAAGGCTCACGCAATATGGACTGGAAGAGGTGCGGATCTCCATGATAAATGTATGAAAATAGAATTATAGCGTGCTGCAGCAAACTCCAGGGTTAAGTGATGCTAGGAAACACCATTACTATAGGACAACATCGCAAGAGTGCACTATTATAATATATGGGCACCAAAAGTCACTTATGCCCAAATTGGGATTGGTGGGGAGCAAGAATAAGGCCTGGAGTGTCTTAAAAGCCCAATCAAGAAAACAAAGGAAGTCACTGACATTGGAATTGTGAAAGGTTGCTGTCTCGAATGGTCACCTGAATTGTTCCCAGCAATATCTGTTTGCAGCACTCTTGACTGCTTGGCAACTTAGTATTTCAGCAGCGAGAGCAAAAAGAAGCAAGGATTTGATGATCTGCCCAACTATATCGAATGTGTCTTCAGACAGATATATGAAGTAGGTCAAGAAAGCGATGGGATGCAAATACCAGGGATCTTGCCTCCAGCCATCTAGAGTTACAAGACCATGAGCACTAGTTGCTTCACTTTGGTGGATGTTTCTCATAGAATGGTATGAGGATAAAGGGGCAGATTTTCCTTTTTGATTTCAGACACAGCAGGTTGGTTTTGGAGTCATAGAACTGGGGAAGCTTCTTGACATCCATGCTTCAACAAAGGATAGGCTGTTTTCCTTGGCTGTCTATTAGTCCGCATGCCTGGTGATGTGTTTGTAGAATCAAATTATTAGCATGGGAACAATCTAAATATAGTGAACCATATCACTACTAGCAATGTTTGAAGGTCCGACTTGAAAGTAATTCTACAGGCATCTGACCTCTACCTTGACCTATTCTATGAATTCTTCCCTGTCATCAAACAGGTGGTAACTAACAATAAGGCAGCCATCTCTCCAGACCACCCCAGATATTCACTCGACCAGCCCCATGTTTTATCCGCCCACAGCTCCACCACCATAGACAGGCCGCCCCTTTCCCCACCACACTCTTTAGACCACACTATTCCAACTAAGCCACTCCTCCAGTAGATGTAGGGACAACCTCTTCTACCCACCCCAGCCCATGCGCTCTCACCAATACCTGTAATGCCTTAGAACGACACAATGACATAAGTTTATCCATACTCTCCCCCCACATACTAGTCCAAAGCATAAACCCAAATACCCCTTCACACATCCCTCTCCCGCTCCTACTCCCCACATCAACGAGACTCAGGGAAAACACACACCTCAGAACACCATGCTCCAAATCCCATCCCCCTGTTACCATGCTGAGATTGAGTCTAGACTGGGGGAAATTACACAGGTACTACAACAACTCAAATCCGACTTGCAGAAGCTAACAAGCTTCACTACTGAGCTAGCCTACAAAAGATGGCCCTCTAAGATACCTGCGAGCAATAGGACGATACGCCCTGATAATTTCTTACACCATTCTGACATGCCATTAAACTCTTACCACTCCCAGACACCCCAGCGCACAAGATCGCGGTCCACTCCCTTCCACAACGCCTCCTCAAGACCGGCCAGGACCAAGATCTCTCTATCAGACAATGACATCCAAGCCATTCTCCGCATGTACAAGAATGCACACCATGACCTGCCTCATAGCCCGAATCCAATCTCAACAATTGTCTTGAACCCACATAGAGAACAGAGACCAAACACCAGAGAGGTAAACAACGCCACCCTCAAACCAGTAGCCATCACAGAGAAAACCTCACCCAACACCAAACCCCACCTGAAATGCATACTCCTAAATTGCAGATCGGCCTGGAAACATGCAGCAGACATAGCAGACCTTATCCTCACCCATGACCTTGACCTAGTTCTTCTAATTGAAACATAGCTAAAGACCGACTCTACACCAGTCCTCAACATCTTAATCCCTCCAGGCTATGACAATCTCACATTCATCGAACAAAACATGGAAATCATTTCCTCCAACGTGGGGCAACACTGCCCCCAAATCTTCCTTGGTGACTTCTACCTTCATTGGAGCGACCATAAGAACCCCACAGTTAAAAACCTTCCTAGCTGACCTCAAACTTGTCCAATTCTGCGATAGCCCAACGCACATCCTAGGTGCAACACTGGATCTTGTCATTGCCAGGTCAAACTCCATCATACTTTAATTGATCGTCCCATGTGACTGGACGGACCACCACTGCATCTCCTTCCTTATCACCGAACCAACAAAGACACATAAACTCCAACTTAAGAAACCCAAACAATGTAAAAGGAACACTCGTGACATTAACCACAACAAGTTGACATCCCTCAGCAACAATTTACTGCCATCGCCTGAGGATATGACAGATGTCCACGACCTCCCAACCCACTATAATAACTCGATGACTAGCATTCTTGACACTGTCGTGCTCTATCAGTTGAAAAGGCTGTCCTCTAAAGACTCCAAACCATGGTACAATGGGAGCCTAAACGATCAAAGATGCAACCTAAGACTACGGAACAGGGCTGGATATCCTCACCGTCCCTAGAGCATCTTAAGCAACTAAGATCAAGGAAGAGCAACTACAACAAACACATTAGATCAACTAAACAATGCTAGAAATCGACCAAGAAAACTGTTCGAAATTATCAAACATCAATCCTCTCATCAACCCAATGACTCCTCATCAGGTCCCAACTTGCAACCTAACTGCAACACATTTGTCTTCTACTTCCTGGAAAAATCTAAAAAGATAGAAAATGAACTCCAAACAGCAAAAGAACAACTCACATTGTTATCTCCACCTAGCCCCCGCACACTGCCAACATAGTCTAACCCTCAAAAACTAAGCGTCTTGGAGCACTTTCAAAAGCTTAGACGAAAATGTCATACTCAAGTTAGTAACAACACTTAAACCATCAAGTCACTTCTGCGTTCCTCTTCCAGCCAACATCTTCAGCAAGATCAAAACTTATTCCCATCTGGACAAAGATAGTGAATGCATCACTACTGCAAGGAACCCTTCCAAACTGCCTAAAAACAGGACAGGTAACCCCCATTCTAATAAAAACCTATAGCAGACCACACAATCCCAGATAACAACCGTCCAATATCCACTATTTCTTCCATAGCAAAACTACTTGAGAAATGCGTCATACACTATGCAACCAAATAGCTCAATTCCACCTCATTGAGCAGTTCCAATTAGGCTTCAGGCAGAGTCATAGCACGGAAACTGCCCTGACTCACATTGTTAATGACGCGCTCAGAATTCTAGATCAAAACAAATCCTGCCTCCTAATCCTCCAGGACCTATCATCACCCTTCGATACAGTCAAACATAACAGTCTCCTGGATGTACATGAACCCAGAATGCGTTTATCAGGGGCTGTCCTTAAGTGGTTTGCCTCTTTCCTAGACAACCGAACTTAAAGAATCAAGATTAACCAATCACTGTCCATGACCACGCCAGTAACCCTGGGAGTCCCTCAAGGTTCCATCTTATCACCTACCCTCTTCAATCTGTTAATGGAACCCTTATTCATTGCGACATGTATGCGGATGATACCCAACTATACCTAAAAATATCATCCCCAGATGATATCCGTCAACTCAACACAACTTGGCAAAAAAACCACAACTGGCTGACAAAAAACCACCTCATACTAAATGCGCTCAAAACTACTTTCTCTTAATTTTCCCACCACAAAGACACAGCGACATAGAAAACTGGATGAAACACTTAACAGCCTTCAACTGCACACCACACATCATAGATTCCACAAGATCACTGGGAATAACATTCATCAAGAATCTCACCATGCAGGAACACCTCAGCACAGCCACCAGACGAGCAAACTTTCACTTGAACATTCTTAGAAAACTAAAACCCTTACTCAACGATGACAACCTAAAAACAGCTGTACAAGCTCTAGTGATACCCAGAATAGACTACGGGAATACAACCCTATGTGGTTTACCGAGATCCAGTCTGGCTCCACTAAGAGCCCCACTCAACGCGGCTGCAAGACTCGTCACTGGCTCCAAAGAGAACAACCACATCACCCCTGATCTAAAGGCACTGAACTGGCTCTCTTATGAGGCAAGATCACAGCTAAAAATTGCTTGCATGACACACAAAGCACTGTACTTAAACACACCAAAGTATCTAGCCGATAAACTGAAATTATCAGCAGGTAGCAGAACTTTGAGAACCACCAACACCTTGCTATTGAAACCACAAAAAGTTCAGAAAAATCAAACCTACAAGCTCACCTTCTCAGGCCTAGCACATAGGATCTGGAACACCCTGTCCCCCTGCAATCAGAATGAACCCTTCAATCGCCTCCTTCAAAAAAGAAGTCAAACACTTCTAATGAACACAACTCTCCCCTGATCCCAGTTCTAGAGCAAGCTGAGTACCATCCACACTCAGCTCACCTACCAGGATCTGTGATGAATGAATGCTAAGCCAGAATGACTAAAACACTCCTGAATTCCTCCGGACCTACGTTTACTGTCAACTTTTACATTTTCCTGTTAGCTACTCATATCTATGTTCCTAGTTCTCACTTCTCTTTTTGTTGTAACAGTTGTAAAGCACTCTGATACCCTCTCTGGGTCTACTTCGTGCTATATATACCTTTATAAATAAATAAAAATAAATAAATTCTTGTGATGTTTTCCAAATGCCACAGGAACAAAGGCAAAGCCAAATGCTTGGTACACTTTGCTCTTGTTTCTATGCCTCATTCCTGTCAGCTTTCTTTCGTTGAACTAATTGTTTCACCGCCGGAAGGCACCATTTTTGTATTTCAGTGCCAAGATATCCGTAAGGGTAGTTGCATGCTCTACAAAATTAAGTGATGGGGATGATGATTACCCAGAGTAAAGCAGTGCTAGTTGGGAACTGTGTTTTGTAAACTTTCAGAATTTCAAAATTTAAGTTTCAATAACTCTATTTAAGTCTATTTATTTTTATTTATTTATTTATTACAAGTTACACTGCCAATGAAGACCAGCTGGGATTTTTAATTAAAGGCAACAATATACAGGAACTGTAAGCACTTAGCAAACTACCCAAATATAATTAACTTCCAGAGGTTTAAGGGGAAATGACAGGTAACCTATTGTCCTCTATAGAGGACTATCAGTTACCTAAGGCGTGGTGGGGGGCTGGAGTACAACCAGCAAGCATTGGCCAACTAATCTGAGGATAAGATTTAGGACGTAACATCCCATTTTCTGCTTGATGTAACGTAGGACCAGGCAATGTAAGCACAAATGGATCAAGCATATGAAGTCATAAAGCATTGTGTGGTCTATGTTATCTATTACTTACTGATGATTCCTAAGACTACATATAAGGCACACAGCAGTGTTCAGAACATCACACAGTTATTTAAGCACATAGGATGGGAGTCTCTGATACCCAACCTACATTCCATTAGGGCTCAGATAATCATTAGTTGTAGCTCTGTAGAGATTACCAAAACGACCCACTGAAGTAAGTGGTGTTTGAAAAATCCTTGAACCATAGCACATAACTGTAATTTTGTCCTAAAGTCTGCATCCCAGATGAAGTCTGTTTTTTAATTCTCTGGTTAGATTTGATTGCCAGTGAATAAAGAGGGACTCAGAAGGGTGAAGTATTTCTCCGGAGATGGTACACCTTAACCAACATGTCCTCTGTTTTGTTGGCAATAAGATTTAAGGCCACTGTATGTAGGTATGTGGGCACCTGTATAGCACAAACCTGCTGAGCACTGTGAAGGGTTAATAGCCAAGATCCATAATACCTTAAAAAGTGGTAATAGGTGCTACACTGATAAGAAGAGGGAAAGGAACATCCTAGGGTGTGCAGATGTTGTGCTCTTTGAAGATGTAACTCTTCAGCTCATTTCTGATTAAGAGAAAAATTGGGGAATTTTTGATGGACACTGGGAAATTCATGCAAATCATGGGTGTATAGATGGAAAGGCCTGTTTTATATTATTTGTCTTTCTTAAATGTCTCAATCTTTAGTTTGGCAATCACCTGACTGTGGATGTTTCGGGTTCCACCAAAATGGTTAGTTTCCTAGCCAGATAGGCAGGGATGCCATTTATTGAGGCCTGGTAGATAATGCAGCCAATCTTGGAGATGATGCAGGGCATGCAAGTTTGAGAGGTCTAATGGATTTCCATGAGCGTATGGGTGATGTGATCTAATTTCTCAGGTCCTTGATATGTGGTGCCATGGCATGTAGAATGCCTTTCACAGGGACATTGTGGAGTCAGAGAGGATATGGAGTGAGGAATTGCCTCCACCTGGGAGTGAGAGGTCTTGCATTGGTTTGCTGTGGAATAATCTTTAGTTGTTTGCAGTTCATGGTTCCTGCAGCTGGGTGTGAAGAATAGAAAGGTGCTAAGAAAAAAGGGCACTAGTCACAACGTTTTTTATCACAAGTGTGACTTTCTCCCAAAACCTCATTGTAAGTTATAACCTGAAAGAAACAGTTAGGTATAGATTCCTCACCTCAGAATTACCCCCAGGAGTCAGTCTGGATCTGGAAAGTATTTCATCAGCAGTACCCCTGCGCTTCGGAAGGTGGAGTCGGCCTTCAATGTCGGCGTCGTGGTTGCCAGGATGACGTCGCAGTAGCCACATAGACGCCGCCCTCATGTGCTGACGTCAGTTCTTTCTTTTTCCGCGCCAGGAAGCGCAGATCCGGAGAGAGCGGTACCGCCAGTCACTTTTTGACTGACATTTTTTCGACTCTTGTCAACTTCGTTTTTTGAGTCCATAGGCTCCTGGTGCACGAGGGATGGCCGCCTTCAAGGCCTGCGGTTCCTTTAACTGACTGATGTCGGTGACGGATCCTCACCGTGTGTGCCTCTACTGCCTAGAGCTTGACCACAACCCCAAATCGTGCTCCGACTGCCAGACCATGGCCCCGAAGTCTTTGCGGGAGCGGTCCCAAAAGCTACTCGAGGTCCGGCAGTCGGCTCCACGTCGCTCGAGGTCCCGGTTGCATATGAGGTCGAGGGACCGGTCGCGGAGCCAACACCATTCTTCATCTAAGTCGAAGCAATCGTGGTCAGGTAAGTCGAAGCACAAGAAGAAGTCGAAGAAGCATCGTCGCTCTTTGACTTCACCCCGTCTGTCGGCCGACGCGACGAGGGATGCTGGGGGTGTGCCTCCCGCGGCTCCGCGTGCAGAGCCTGTAGGGTCGGCTCCGGTTTTCCCCCCCTTCCTGGGACCGGGAGCGACCACTGCCCAGCTTCGTCAGTTTTACCTGACGAAGCCATGCATGCCATTTTAGGGCAGCCCGACTCCACCAGCGCGCTTTCGGGCATCGCACACTCGGCTGCGGGCCCTGGGCCTTCCACGCCCGCAGCTCCGGCCCCTGCTCCGCAGGGTCCCCCTGGAACCAGGCCTGGATCCGGATCGCACCGGTCGACCTTTTTACGCCTCCCCGGGCGCCGATTCCACCGGCACCACGTCTGCCATCAGCGTTGGCTGTGTCCCCAGACGACGTCGACCCCGGCCTCCACCTCGAGGTAGACACGGAGCCGGACCGGCGTCGACTGACGCCAGATCCGGCGCTGACGGGTACTTTTGTGCCCCTGTTCTACCCTGGCTCTTTGAGACCAGATTGGCAGCCAGAGGAGGGTGAGGAGGACTGGGAGGGGTTCGGGACCCTTTAACCGACCACTTGGTTCATGAACAGGACTGGAGAGAGGAACTGGGGGAAGCCAGTGGTCTGGATACCTCACCAGACCTTGGTATGTTGTCTCCTCCTATCGTAGCTACGGAGGAGGAAGCGTCATACGCAGTGGTGTTGCGTAGGGCAGCCGAGGCGCTCCACCTCGAGCTCCCTACGGTGGCAGTCAGGACTAACCTCCTGACAGAGGTCCTTCAACCGGCAGTGAGCTCTTCGGAGCCCCTCCTGCCGTTTCATGAAGCCCTCATGAACATCCTTTTGGGCACCTGGTCCAGGTCCAACACAGGGGCTCCTGTGGACAGGATGATTGCCCGACGCCACCGCCCGGCCTCGGGCAACCCCACTTTCCTCTCCCAACACCCTACCCCATTCCCTAACGCACCACCCGATAGGGAATCCAAAAAGCTGAACCACCTTGGGAAGAAAATGTTTTTTTCCGCCAGCTTGGGACTGCGGTCGGTAAACATCGCATGTCTGTTGGGCCGTTACACCCACTCTGTTTGGGATACCGTAGCGCAGGTGCTGCTCCAGTGTCCAGAGGAGGCCCGGCCATGCTTTTCCGTGCAGTTGCCGAGGGGAGAGACGCAGCGAAGTTTACCATCCGCTTTGGGTTGGATACAGCCAACGCACTTGGCAGGACGAGTTCCACGCCAGTAGCCCTTCGATGCTACGCCTGGTTGCGATCGACTGGTTTTGCGGGTATGTCAAATCCACTTTTACGGACATGACCTTTGATGGCCGTCGCATTTTCGGCGACGAGGCAGACAACGCGCTTTAAGGACTCTCAGGCTATGGCCAGGTCCTTTCGCGTCTCCAACACCCGCCCTGCGCAGTCTGCCTTTCGTGGCTATGGAAGGGGTGCCCCGCCACGTCCCTCCCAGAGCCACAGGCCTGCGCAAGCTGTTCAGCCTCAGCGCGGCCGGGGACGTGCGAACCAGCGCCATGGTTCTGGGGGCCAGCGGGCTGGCCAGTCCACCACAGCCCCCTCTGCAGCAGCCTCCAAACCCTCCTAGTCTGACCTTTCAGGGCCACCAAATGCCAGTGGGCGGCAGGATCCACCATCACCTCCCCCACTGGTGCACCATCACGTCGGACAGGTGGGTTTTGCAAATAGTCTGAAGGGGCTACTCCCTCCCCTTCGAGACTATCCCTTCATCCATGCCACATCAGAACCATCCCATGTCGGAGGATCATCTGGCCCTTCTCCAACAGAAAGTTTCGGCACTCTTGGCCAAGGGAGCCATCAAGCTTGTTGCTGCCCCAGAAGCAGGTCGTGGTTGCAATTCCCATCACTTTCTGGTGCCCAAGAAGGACAAAGGCCTGCGTCCTATCTTGGATCTCAGGAATGTCAACCACTTCCTCCGGAAGGAGAAGTTCAAAATATTGACACTCGCTCAGATCTTGTCTGCCCTTGACCCTGAGACTGGATGGTAGGGTTGGACATCCACATCTCTGTCCTGCCGGCCCACAGGCGTTACCTACGTTCACGGTGGGCCATGAGCATTTTCAGTTTACCGTCCTCCCATTTGGCCTTACCAGCGCCCCTCGGGTGTTCACGAAAGTGATGGTGGTGGTCCCAGCTCATCTGCGCAGATCAGGGGTTCCAGTCTTCCCCTATCTCGACAACTGGCTGTTGAAGGCAGGCTCGTCCCAGGCTGTCGTCTCCCACCTCCAGACTAGGGCCGACCTCCTGCATTCGCTGGGGTTCTCCATCAACGTGCCGTAGTCACACCCGACCCCCTCTCAGAAGTTCCTCTTCAACGGAGCGGTTCTGGACACGACGGGTTTATCTTCCCAAACAGCGAGTCCGAGATATTCGAGCTATGATTCCGATCTTTCAGCCTCTATCCTGGGTTTCGGTCAGGATGACCCTCAGGCTGCTGGGTCTGATGGCCTCCTGCATCCTGCTTGTGGATCATGCCGGATGGCATATGCGGCTCTGCAGTGGGACCTGAAGTTCCAGTGGGCACAACATCAGGGGAATCTATCTGATTACGTCCAGATCTCAGAGGGCACTGCACACCAATTGCAGTGGTGGCTCACGATCCAGGATTGGGTCAGCGGCAGATCCCTCTCCCTTCCCCAACCAGAGTTCACAGTGGTGACCAATGCATCACTTCTGGGATGGGGCGGCTACATGGGGGAGGCAGAGATCAGAGGCCTCTGGTCTCCGGCAGAGACCGGGCTCCACATCAACCGTCTGGAGCTTCGGCGATTCGTCTTGCACTCAAAGCATTCCTTCCCTCTGTCTGGGGAAGAGTGGTGTAGGTGTTCACGGACAACACCACCGCCATGTGGTACTGCAACAAACAAGGCGGGGTGGGGTCATGGACCCTATGTTAAGAGGCCCTCTGCCTCTGGACATGGCTGGAACATCAGGGCACATCCCTGGTGGTTCAACACCTGGCAGGTTCCCTGATCGCCAGGGCGGACGATCTCAGCCGCAGGTGCATGATGGATCATCTTCACTCGGAGGTGGTCCAAGGTCTCTTTCAGTAGTGGGGAGAGTCTTGGTTAGATCAATTCGCCACCAAAGAAAACACGCAATGTCAGCAGTTCTGCGCATTAGAATTTACAAGGCGGCACTCGCTAGGCGACTCTTTTTGTCACAAGTGGAGTTGCGGCCTTCTATACGCCTTTCCGTCTATACCCCTTCTGCCCAGAGTGCTGAAGAAGATCAAGCGCAACCGGGCCCAAGTCATTCTTGTGGCTCCGGATTGGGCACGAAGAGTCTGGTATCCCGAGCTGCTCAACATAGCCATTGATCCTCTGATCAGAATGCCTCTTTGGGAGGATCTTCTGTCGCAGCAGCAGGGGACGGTCCTCCAACCGAACCTTTCCAGCCTCCACCTCCTTGCGTGGATATTGAGCGGCCGCAGTTGACGTCGTTTGACCTGCCTCCCGAAGTCTGTGATGTTATCTTGGCAGCCAGGCGTCCCTCCACTAAAACGGTATACGCCTGCAGATGGAACAAATTTGTGGCATGGTGCGCAGCAAAGGGTGTGGATCCCCTTTCCGCCCGTCTTTCTGAGGTTCTCTTGTTCCTCCTTTCTTTGGCCCAGCAGCGCTCTGCTCTGGGCACTCTAAAGGGCTACCTCTCTGCCATTTCAGTCTTCCTCAGACTTCCTGATCGGCCTTCTCTTTTCAAGTATCCTGTTGTAAATAGATTCCTTAAGGGGATTACTCATCTTTTTCCTCCTGTTCCCTTCGTAATGCCTCAGTGGGACTTGAACTTGGTTCTTACCTACCTCATGTGCACTCCCTTTAAGCCGCTACATAACAGTCCTCTCAGACTTCTCACTTTGAAAACTGCCTTTCTGGTGGCCATCACCTCTGCATGCAGAGTGAGTGAGCTACAAGCTCTTTCTTCCAAGCCTCCCTTTCTGGCTGTCCATCTGGACAAGGTCCTCCTTAGAACTAGACCTTCCTTTCTTCCAAAGATGGTTACTTCTTTCCACATTGGCCAAACCATCGCTATGCCCACCTTCTTTCTGCCTCCGCATCCTTCAAAAGAGGAAGAGAGACTCCACCGTCTGGATCCAAAATATGCCCTTTCCTTCTACTTGGATCGCACAAAACAATTTCGGGTGGACGACCAGCTCTTTGTTGGTTACGTGGGCACTAAGAAAGGTCGGGCCGTGCATAAACGGACCATCTCCATGTGGGTCGTTCTGGGCATCAAAGCTTTCTATTCTTTGGCAAAGGAGGAGCCTCCAGTGGGACTGCCCGCCCATTCCACCAGGGCGATGGCAGCTACCAATGCTTTGGGACGAGGAGTCCCCCTTAATGACATATGTCAGGCAGCCACGTGGGCATCGCTGCACACGTTTACCAAACACTACTGCCTGGTCAGCCAAGTCCGGAGAGACGGCTTCTTTGGCCGTTCTGTTATCCAGGACTTTCTGTTGTGAACTTAGTTCGCAGACCCACCTTTGGGGTTGGTATTGCTGGGGTATCTATTCTAAGGTAAGGAATCTATAACTGTTTCTTTCTGATGAAAAAGTTACTTACCTTCTGTAACGATATATCTGTAAGAAACATAGATTAGTTATAGATTCCTTACCGCCCCACCCATCCTCCCCGTTCTGCGAACTGACTTCTAGTGTTAAGGACATCCTTTCAGGGCCCTAGTTGTGTGCACCAGTCGTCAGTGTCTTGCATGGCTCTGCGCTTCTGACGTGGAAGGTCGTGTACAGAACTGACGTCAGCACGCGAGGGCAGCGTCTATGTAGCTACCGCAACGTCATTCAGGAGACCACGATGCCGAAAGATGAACGTGGAGTCGATTGACGCCACCTTCCGCCGCGCAGGGGTACTGCTGACAAAAAACTTTCCGGTTCCAGTCTGATGCCTGGGGGTAGTTCTAAGGTAAGGAATCTATAACTAACCTATGTTTCTTACAGATATAGAGTTACCGAAGGTAAGTAACTTGTTCCTTAAGTAGTGAGCAAGGCAAAACGTCTAACAAAAATAGATTTCTCAAGTAGCATCAAAGTAAGAAACTACCCCAGGCATGCTCTGAGCTGGTGGTAACAAATTTATCAGATGGAGAAAAATGAGCAGTGTGAATATCCCATTGATGGGCCAGGAGCTTTCCATATTAGACCAACTCTTTGTTATTTGTGCTGGCAATCGGGACATTTGGGATTTCAAATATATGCAATGTTTTTTGGGTTTTATTTACGGAAGGTAGGGTGCACAGACATAGGAGCTATGTTTCAAGAAATATAAAATGTAAGTGAATCAACTTGAAGGTATTGCAACAACACACCAAACATATCAATGTATAGTACTGGAATGATTTTCATTTCATTTGTCTTCATCTGATTTGACACACAATGATGCAACATCGAAAAGTTAACATGTTTTTCAGTCCTACTATGATGGGACTTCTTCAGGGCTGCAGAACACTTGGTTTGAATGTGGTGTACATAAACTTCGGCACAGAAATAACTATAGATGTCCTTGACTTCCTACACCAGGAAACAAATAGTACTCTTCTATGAAAAGAACAATATCACTAGTATACACTTTAGTTGTAGTGTACCAGGTAAAGCCAGTTATGGGTGTGCAAGTTACAATAATCCTTGATAAGCCTTGATAATCCACTGTTCTGGTTCATGTGTCTGGTGGAGATAAAAGGGTTACAGGAGCTATATGACTGCTGCTTTTTTATACTGGACTATGTTTTTTTATTTTGAATGGTGGGATACGTTGCACAGGGAGGGCTACAACAGGCGGCTTTCAGGATAAGACCTCGGGCGGGATCCAACTTCTTTGAATTAAGAATCCATTAGGCGCTTCCACAAGAATAATTAAGGCGGCAGCCGTATAGTTACATCAGTGGCAATAATAATTTAGTATAAGAGAACCTAAACTGGCCGTTTTCCATTTATTGGAAGCACTTCAGTAAGTAAAATGCTACATTGCCTGGCTAAAAATCTTTGCAACTATACTGCTACGGAAATGCACCACAGGGGACTGTATGTTGTCCCAAGGGCTGAGACTGTGACTGAATGTGTCTTAGTATGTAGTAGTGGAAGATTGTGTTTTATGCTTTTTAGCAGTCCACAGTAGTTGGCTCTGGGAGTCTGACAGCACAGATGAACTTAAATGAAATTTTGCACATGTATAGCGCACTGCTGCCCCAGCGACGGGGCGTCCTGGTGCTGTACTCATACCACTGTGGAACCCTTCCTGGCTTTCCCTGTGAAATGTCCACTCCTGGGCACCCCCAAGGTGAAGCCAGGCATCCCCAGCGCTGTTGGGGCCGTTGTGGAGATTAAGCAAGCTATTGCCCAGAGTTGCAGAGTGGGACCCATGATTAGAGTAGGCACCGAGGCAAGAATTATCAGGTCCGAGGAAATTGAGCCCAAGACCCGCCGAGGCAGGAATTGAACCCTGGTCCAGGGCCAGATCTCTGCATCAGGGTCTGCCGCTCTAACCATTGAGCCACACTTCTCCACTATCACTTCCTATCTGATTTAGATCAGGTCATGAAGTTACTAAAATGTACATTGTTTCTGTTTTAACAGGTGCGATTGAACTGGACTTGAACCGGTTCCCTCGTGGTGCAAAAACAGCGAAACAGTGCAGCATCGACATGCTAACGAGTGAAGTGGAACTGCCAACGGTGTCCATCTTCAAGCAGAAGAGGGTGAAGGGCTGGTGGCCTTTTGTGGCCAGGAATGAGAATGATGAACTGGAGCTTACGGTAAGAATGTGTGATCTTGGAGGTGGTCAATGTCATCACTCTTAAGAACGTTAAGAAGGATATGATTAGAATTGTAGGGCCTTCCTGTATTTAGTATCATTTTATGATTTTCACTTCAGCAACACTAAATTCTACAATAACAGATATTTCTGAAAGATTAATCTAAAATAAATAGATGACAGAAGAAATTGACCCACATGTTGGAAAATGTTGAACCAAACTTTGGGAAATGAACCTCTTTCCTGCTCTAACAATTGGACAGGGACTTGTAATGGATGCTATCCATGCCAAACACTGGCAGCCTCTTAATGGCGGGAAAAACTCCACTCCCTCCAACTACAGAAGCTCTAATGTAAAATGGGTGTTGGCTAAAGGAAGTGGCTTGCAACAAGTCTTCAGCTTTGCATCCCATTACCAGCAGCAGCTGAATAAAACTGGAACTGCTGCAGCATAGGTATAGATTCGAGGGAGGGTAAGGCATGGGCCTGGTGCAGTGGACCCCCTCAGCACAGTACTCAGCCCTGAGCGCTCCAGATTAAGTCCAGAGCAGGGGCCCCTCCGTGTACAGTACAGGAGGGCTTTTAAACTTTTGTTACGCCACTGGACCTGGTAATGGAGTTGGTAAGTTTGTAAAGGTGACACTCACATGGAATTGATACGGAGGTTGTTGTGTAAAATGGTTGCAAATTATGTAAACCAGATCAGACTCAGCATGCCTGCTTCTAAGAAGGACACAACCATGAAGGAGGAGGGCTTCTGCAAGTGTACGGTAGTGCACTCTACAGCACCAGTAAAGATGTAGAGGGAAGGCAGAAGAGCACCACGCTGGGGCAGAAGAAATTAAAGATTTTATGTAAATATAAGGACACGCAGTGTAGAAAATGCAAGAAATGTCCCGAAAGATGATAATGGCAAAAAGTCAATCAAATAATTAGATTCTTGACCTGGAGGGAAGACTGGAAAACTTATAACTCTGCCAAAGCAGCTGTTTGAGGTCAATAAATGCTCATCCTAGTCACTGGAGCTGCTCAAACACTACCTTTCTCCGAAGTAGAATGAATTGACTGTTTATATCAAGGGAACTGTGTACAAAAGGATTGTTTTCTCTCCTGCAGGGTAAAGTGGAGGCCGAACTCCACCTGCTCACTGCAGAAGAAGCAGAGAAATGTCCTGCGGGGCTCGGGAGGAATGAACCTGATCCATTGGAGAAGCCAAAGTAAGTATCTCTCCTGTTTCACCCAGCACTGCCTTATCCATGCTGAAAAAGTAGAGATGAAGGAATGCAGCAGGCCATCCGAGCCACTATGTATAGCAGTCCACTGAGGTTTTAAAACACAGAAGCCTCTGGCAGAGGGGCCTGCTACCATGGAGGCTACACAGGTTGGCAGTGACAGGTAGTGTCTAGTGGATGCCTTAGGGTCTTATTATCACCTCTTTTGTGACACGCTTACAACACAACAAATGGATGGCATGGGGACTAGGCCACTAGCCCCAGGAGGAGGGAGGAAGTCAGTGACATTCATTCTCATCACTCAACTGTCTTCTGCCCATTCTCCATCTTATGTCCTAAAAGAAACCAAAAGATAACATGGATGCAGTCCCTTTACCAGTCAAATGGAAAGCTAGAAACTGGTAAGACAATATACATGGGAACGCATACACACACAAGCTCCACCGCGCACCCCACCACATCCAACCACTCAAACGCAACCCTAAGGAACCTTTCAAGGAACCCAAATGATTAATATCACTGCAAACTCTTTGACCGAATATCATGCATGACTTTGAGAAGCATTATAAAAGTGCAGGCGGGTTGGGACACTAACTCAATTTTGATTGGAAAGTAGTGATCTTACAGACTACAAGCTTTCTTGTAGACTTGAGGGTAACATTCAGTATACTAGGAAATAACTAACTGTACATCCAAGGATTGGAATAGGCGGGATGTCACTCACCTCGATGCCGGCTCGTGAGTATGAACCAAATCCTATTTATTTAGGTAAATATTGCCTGGCAGCAAATATCTTCATGCACAGCATGTTTACAGGAGTATGTAACTTTAAGTGCCTGCTTATTTATCCACTTAGGGTCTGCTTCCTGATAACTGAGATATTCAACCTCCAGGCAAGTCAATTCATCAGCTAGTGAATGAAGAATGTGTCAAGAAAGAGAGCAAGACTGATAAGACATAGTAAACGGAAGAGATAAAAGATTGGTTGTACTCTAGACAAATACAATAGAAGCATGTATTTTCTCCTCTGACAGCAACATAAAGGAAAGGTTGGGCAATGAGCCCTAACTTCTGTCTAAATAAGATGTCAATGGTGATGCACAAAGAGCTGTGGCTTCATAAAGTAATCTCCACTCACATTGCGATAAATTGCCCTCCACTAGGATTTCCATTGGGCACATTTGTGTAGCAGTTAATAAACTATGTCATTATACATAGGAAATCTAATAATCACTCTCTAGAGACATACATTCAACAATGGCACAAATGTCAACATCTGAAGCAGTAAAACGTTTTAATAAATCTACTTATGCCCATAACAAAAGTGCAGTCCCTATAAAGGAAAAAGCAGCAAGCATGCTAGAACTAGCAGAACAGAATGCAGGCCGAAAGGCCTGTAGAAATAGTCTGTGTGTCGAAGTACACTATCAAATGCCGTCTGAGATGAAATCCTTATGTTAATCAAACTTTAACAGCACCTTGGTACACAGACTGCAATGGCATCATCATATCAAAAAATCAAAGAGGCCAACCAGGACCCCAAAACTATCTTTAACATATCGAAAATGTTTCTACAGCCTAATACTCTTTGAAGAGAGATCCCTCCCTCCCAGGCCCTACGTGACCGGATCTCAACCATCTACAAAGAAAAGATCCAGGCCATCAAACAGGGATTTACTTCTACCCCAATGACTGACCCCTTAAGTGGCCCAGTTTTATGTACCCCCCACAATGGGACCATTGCCAGTCTGACCACATTGGAAGATATATCCCCATCACTATCATGCAAACTATCCTTTCTTGTAAATCAGGCTCAACCGATGACCCCTGTCCACCAGCCATCCTTCATGAGGCTATTGACCTAGTAAATCCATCCATCAACCAAATCCTTAATGCCTACTGAGCTACAGCCGACGTTCTCTCAGCCTGGAAACTGGCTGTTGTCAGGCCTTTGCAAAAAAAAGCCGCTAACAGATCCCACCACTTTGTCCAATCTCAGGCCTATCTCCCTGCTGCCATTACTAGCCTAAATACTGGAGAAAATCGTGAATCAGCAACCTATCTCCTTTCTTGCAAGCTCCAACTCTTTTCACGGACTCCAGTCTGGTTTCAGGTATAAACACTCCACTGAATCGGCTTACTTGTGGTCTCTGAGACCATTAAATTGACCCTGGATGCTGGGAATGATGCAGTATTAAAAGTGTTGGACCTTTCTGCAACATTCTATACCATCTCACACAATATTCTCCTCCTGCGAATCCAAGACGTAATGGTCTCCCACAACTCCCTATCCTAAATTAGAGCCTTTCTAGCTAACAAGAGACAAACTGTTGTCCTAGGAGAAATCTCTTCCAAAGAAAAACTGATCACTAGGGGTGTATCAGAGGGATCATCCTTCATCCCTGCTCTTTTCAATATCTATATTGCCCTTCTTATATCTCTGATTGACTCCTATGAAATCGCAACCATCTCTTACACGGACGACACCCAGTTGATCCTCTCTCCCCAGATAAGGGGTCTAATGGTCCTGAATTTAATTTCCAAAAGTGTCTCTCCAATGTGATTTCATAGAAGCAAAAAAAATGAGCTTAAAAGAAAACAGAAATTCTTCTGTTTGGAAAATCCAGTCTTTTGTCTCCCACATGCTGGTGGCCAAACTCAGTCCCCTATCCACCAGACACGGGTTACAGTATCAAAGATTTTGGGGGTCAAATTCAATAATGAACTATCTTTTCAACCTCAAGCGGCAGCGGTAGCATGCATGTGTTTTAATCTGATGAAATCTCTCAAAATGTTTTTCATTTCCTTCTCTTCACTGCCAGGAAAACCGTAGCATTTGCCCTCATTACGTCAAAACCCGACTACCGCAACAACTTTAATGCGACTGCTCAAAACAGCTAATTCGCAAACTTCAGATGGTCCAACACCCAGCAACCAGAGTGGTGCTATAGCTCCCTAAACAGAGCTCTGCCTCAGCCACATTAAAAATACCCTATTGGCTACCTATACATAAAAGAATTGTGTTCAAGACCCTGTTGCTAGCCTTTGGAGCATTCAAGGCTATGGGCCCTAAATACCTCTCAGCCAGATTCAGTCATCACAAGACTTTGAGAACACTGAGATCCTCGTGTGCAAATCTGCTGAAGTCCCCATCATTCAGATTAAAAACTGGAGGTGGAAAATCCTTTATGGTGATAGGCCCTAAAGCTTGGGACCAATTGCCAACGTACCTCCGTTTTATAGACACGGAAGAGGCTTTTAAAAAGACCCTGAAGACCTGGCTTTTCCAAGGCCCCGACGTACTCTGTCATGCTCTCATTAAAATTGATCCATTCAGGCCTATGACAAGGTTTCACAGTGCTGCTTAGTACAGCAACAGGATGCTCATTTACGAGTTGTAGTGCGCTTTATAAATAACCCATTCATTCATCATTATCCAGGTGAGATACGCTGGGGACTTTGTCTGCAGTGGGGTTGAAGAGAAGATGGTGTAAGACAAACTCTAGAAAGAGCACTTGAACTCAAAAACTTGGGAGTCTCAAGAATTGCAAAAAGTGGTCATGAGTCCGTCTCAACGTCTCTAAAGGCAAAGGTCTTCATATATAGCCGTATAGCTTGCTGCCCATGGCTATACTGGTTGTTAAAGGCCATGAACCCCCAGCTATAGGCCTCATCCACAGGCAAGGACCTATGACAAGGAAGAAGGTCTTTAAAAACTAGTATAGTCCATGGCAGAAAAGCAATAAGGCTATTAGAACATTCCACCCACTGAGGGTAGAATGTTCTAAATTAAAAAGGTAGAAAGACAAATATTGGAACATTGGAGCAGAAGGCTTATACAAGCCATTATTGGCCCTGAGCCACTTGATTGTCTTCAACTGAGCTCCCAAATTCAAATGTCCTAATATGGTGTACAAACCAGGAGCACCTGATTCATGGACGAAACCCACATTTCTTCCTACATTGGGTCTGCTGGAACAAGGCAAAATCTGGTCCTTGGAGAGCCTGGAAACCTGCATATGACCCTATAGGTTCAAGAGAAGCAGGTCCAGCACTGGCCTAGCAACTTCCAGAAAAGCTTTAGCAGGGGTACCTCGCAAACCTACTTAGTCCTTACCATGTTTGTCCAGCTCTTGTAAAACTTCAGAGGTGGGTTTTCCCGATTAATCAAATGTCTTTCGAGGACCCAGCCTCTTTAAAAGAAATTAAGAACCTATGCTTAGTGTATTCTTTAAGGCATCTCAGGGACCAACAAGGTGTTTCTCTACACACTACCTAGGAATCTGGGATGTGCGATGGACAGAGTCACCTACCTAAATGGTTGCAATGCATTTTGTGAAATCTCTGTCCTGAACAAATTTGAAACAGACAACAACATAATGCTGCCCAGAGCAACTGCCAATGGTTAATAATGATTCAAGCATTCCAAGCAATCACTTTTATGCTATGTAAGTGAGTCAATCTAAATGACACAGGTTTGCCCTGAAGTAGATCCTAAACTCACTGTGTTGGGGAGCCTCAGGCTGCCCCTCATTGATGAGGCCCAAGAAAGCTGAAACCTGGTAGGGGCTGCTTATGTTACCATTTAGAGGGGTAGCAACATGACAGTTTGGGCTAAAATGCTTATTATTGTACGTGTCAACAAATTATTATGGCTGGTCCCTATATTTATTGAACCAAACATAGTGAAAAACAGTGGAATGGAATGCTTCTCTCAGTAATTACTAGTTAACTTTGATTTGAGAACTCCCACCCATCACTTTTCCCAATTACCAAAAAAGTAAATCTAGAAAAAAGGCAGACTTAAGTATATGCCCCAAGACATAATAAGTGATTTTGGAATCTGGTTCTAAATGGTGAATGTGGTAAATCCTAAACGATGCTGAGCTTCTATATTCACATTTCTAAGCATTTAGTGCAACATTAAATGGTGCGTTTGTGTTATTGGAAGCCTATTTGCTTCCCTCACCAAATACTCTAGCTTTCACATCTCAGTATCTTTGACTTGACCATTTTCATATACATGCCCAATTTTTTTTATGGTCTCTCTCCTCTCAACCAAGCCTCAAATCACACATTCTCTTAATTGCTGATATGAAATAGGTCTCATTATTAATAAGCAATTAGTTCAGGATTAAATGACGTATTTCTGAGCTCACTAATGGCAATACTCAAGTGTTTCATCCATCATGCAATGTGTTGAATTTCTTCTTTGTCAATTCTTTCTGCATTACCCTATGGGTCTGTGCATTGTTTTTGGGGGACTGAGCCTGTCGATTATCAATACACCGGCTGTCCAGCATTTTGACAATTCATCAATAGTTCACTTTTAATTATGCTTCTATGTAATAGTTCTCTATATCTGCCAGAACACTGTTGAGTTTAGCTATGTTCTCCTGGAGACCCTTGGCTGCTTGTTATCCCATCCAAATTTAGCAATATTGCTTTTAATGCTTGCAAGTGAATTTAGAGAGTGAAAGTGGTAAGGCCTAGAAGAGTACAAGGAAAACCTGGGGATGAGGGCCATTTTAACACGGCAGTATCCATTCTCAACCAATCAATAAAGTAGGATTTATAAAGCGCGGCTAATCACCCGTGAGGGTATCCAGGCAATGAGGGACTTGCTGATAAGGGTAGGTTCAGTTGAACTGCCAGGTCTTAAGTGCCTCCCAAAATTCTAGGGGAGAAATGGAGGTTTGAAGGTGAAGGGAGCGGTCATTCAAGGATTTAGCAGCGAGGTAGAAGAAGCGTCCTCCACTGCTGCTTCAGCCAATGCTGGGAGTGGGCTTGAGGGAAAGGGAGACAGAGCACATGCGTCTGGAGGGTTGGTGGAAGTTCAGGCAGTGGTTGATGTATGCTGGTCCTTGATTGGGTAGGGCTTTGTAGGTGTGAATGAGCATCTTGAATTGGTATCTCTTTTGAATGAGGAGCCAGTGAAGTTTCTTGAGGGGAGGGGTGATATTGGTCCGTTTGGGAAGGTCGAGGATGAGTCTGGCTGCTGAGTTCTGAAGGGTTTGCAGTCCATTCAGGAGCTTAGTGCTAATTCCTATGTAGAAGGTGATGCAGCAGTCCAGCGGCTGGGGACTAGGGCTTGAGTGATGGTTCTTATGGTGTTGATGGAGAACAATTTGAAGATTTTCCAGAGCATGCGAAGAGTGAGGAAGCAGGTGGATGAGACTGCGTTGAACTTGATTTTAATGTTGAGTTTGCTGTCCAGGATAATGCTGAGGTTAGGAACATGTTCTGTCGGAGTGGGTTTGGGTCCCAGTTCAGAAGGCCCCCAGGAGTCGTTCCACGGGGAGATGTTGTTACCGAAGATCAGCACTTCTGTTTTGCCTCTGTTGAGTTTCAGGCAGTTGATTGTCACCTATTAGGCGACACTCGTCATGCATTTGCAGAATTTGGCTCTTGAGGTGGTCCGGTCTTCAGAGAGCGAGAGGATGAGCTGGGTGTCGTCTGAGTAGGATATAATGTTTAGTCCATGGGCTCTGTCAACGTTGGCCAAGGGGGTCATGTAAGTGTTGAACAGCGTGGGGGTTGAAGGATGAGCCATGAGGAATGCCGCAGATGGCGTTCTTGGATTCCAAAGTTAACTGAGGTAGGTGGACTCTCTGGGTTATTCCGGTGAGAAAGGAGGTGATCCATTTATGGGCATCTCCTTGGATTCTGATGTGATGTAGTCTTTTGATTAGGGTGTGGTGGGATACAGTGTTGAAAGCTGCTCAGAGGTTGAGGATGATCAGGGCTGCTGTTTCTCCCCGGTCGAGGAGGGTTCTGACTTAGTCTGTGACAGTGATCAGGGCGGTTTCAGTGCTGTGGTTAGTGCGGAATCCCGCTTGGTAGGCGTCCAGAAGATGGTTGTTCTCCAGGTGTTCTGTGAGTCAGAGGCTTCTTCGAGGACTTTGGTGGGTAAGAGAAGCAGAGAGATAGGACGGTAGTTTTTCAGTTTGTTGGGGTCAGCCGGCGGTTTCTTGAGAAGGGGCTTGACTTCTGCATGTTTCCATTTTTCGGGGTAGGTGGCCGAGGCGACAGCTGCATTAAAAATGGTAGTAAGCTCGCTGCTGATCTTCTTGCTCCAGAGGTTGAAAATGTCGTACGGACAGGGGTCCATGGGGGCTCCTGAGTGGACGAAGTTCATGATAGCTGAGGTGTATTGAGTGGCAAGCTGGTCCCAAGTGGTAAGTAGGTGATCAGGGCATGCATCTGTGGGAGCGAGGTGGCCAAAGAGGTTGGAGGGGGCAGGCTGGGGTTCAAAGTTCTAGTAGATGGTGGAGATTTTGTCGTGGAAGAAGTCTGTCAGGGTGTCTCAAAGTTCTGGGAAGAGGTGGTGATGTTTTCGGTAGCTAAGGAGTTGGAGAATGGAGAATGTTGAAGGTGGTTTGAGCTGGCTTCGATTGTGGTCCGCCAGGGTGTTCTTTTTTGTTTCCTTCAGGAGCTGGCAGTAATGGTTGAAGGTTCTCTTGAAGGTGGCTCTGTCTGCCAAATCCTTGCTGATGCACCATTTCCTTTCTAGTTGTTTGCAGTTGTGTTTGCTTGTTCTTTGCTCCATAGTGAACCATCTGGCCTGTTTGGTGTATGTTTTGCAATTGCTGGGCTCGATGGGGCCACTCTGGCTGCAACTGAGTCCAGTACCAAGAAACCCGACAAGGTCAGGTGTGAATGTGCTCCTTGCATAGGCATTCCGCATCGGTAAACATGGGAAAAGATCAGTGGTTTCAACTAGCATCCTTCACAGAACTGCCCGATTTATATTAAAACTAAAAGACATCCAACATGTATGTTCCTGTTAACAGAATAATACTTTAAACCGGCCAACCAATTAGCTTCATTGCTTGCACATAAAGGATTTGCAAAAGAAAGCTATAATATCATCAACGGTAGGTGCACCAATTATAGCAGATATGCTTCTTGCAATGGATAAACAAACCTCTACCTGGTTAGGTGTAGAGGTGATGACCTATTTGCTTCATGATAAGATGTTCCCCTGCCCACTGGAATGCACACTTACATTATGCAGTCTACGGGAACTCACTCATATCCCTGTCTAACATACAGCATACTCCAAAGTGTACCACACTGTATACCCCTCAAAGCCTCATTCATAGTCTAAAATGTACCTATCTACAAAATACAGTTCACACACGAAAAGCACTTCGGCGTCATGTCACAGGGATGAAGCGCTATATAATTCCACCTGTCAAATAAAACATCAAGCACTTCCCTTAACCAAATGCTCATCCTACCTATTTAACATAATGCACATCCTGATCTCTTTCATATCAAATACACACCTAGTATTTGAGTTCCACAATGTTCTATTCTTTCTCCCAACTACTCAGCTTATATACAGAACCTCTTGCATCGATACCACAAGATCTATCTACCTACAACAATACGCTCATGATACCCAGCTTTACTTTCGTCACGCAGACCCCACTAACATAACAAAACTAAAAGTCTTCCTATAGAAACTAACAAATAGATCTACAAATGAACCTATCCAAAATCTCTTCTTCTCAAGCAACTCTCTGCCTCTATGACAAAAATGTCTTAAGGTTCAACATCCTCTTGCCATTTTCTTGTCCCTCGTTCTGCACATGAAATCTCTTGGCTTCGTCGTTGATCAAAACCTTAATATAAATGATCACATTGTCAATTAACCAAAACTGCCTCCTATCAACAACATCTACTCAGGAAACTAAAGCCTTGGATCCTTCACTCAGACTTCAGCGTTACAGTTCAGTCTCTTGTTTACATTCACTTAGATGGCGGTAACACAGTGCTAGCAAACCTTCCTAAAGTCTCTACTACTCCTCTCACAGCTCAACTTCATGCTGCTTCCAGGCTCAGCACCGGTGCCAAGAAATCAAACCTTATTACACCCATCCAAAAACAGCTCCACTGGCTTCCCCTTGATGCAAAGGTCTGCTTCAGGATTGCGTGCACAGCTTACTCTTCTACAAAAGGAGAAACTGAGAATCCGGAATAAAACATCTAAGCATGCTTTCTCATGACTTGACTCACTTTGGAACTCTATTCCTGACCACATAGTATGTAGGCAGGACGATTAGCTTTCCAAAAACTCACCTTTTCAAACTATAATTCATAGACTAAATATTTATATTATATTTAGCTGTTTTTGTCCAATATCTCTTTCTTATGTCTTTCACCAATGTTGTTAAGTGTAAAACGCTGGTATATTATATATTGGCCGCAACATTTTATGGTTTAAATCGTTTTTATTGAATGTGTTGCAAGCAATAACATTACACCCACCTACAACCACTGGCCGGCGGGGAACAGTGTAGTCAATTCCAAACTTTGTTAAAGAAAGAGAGGGAGAGTCAAAAAAGAGTAAAGAAAAGCAGAGAGGATACTGAGGAAAGCAGGAGGGAGAAGAGAGAGGAATCCACCCACAGCTTAAGGTACGACTTGGTAGGGATCTAGGGCAGAGTTTCCTTCGGAGGGAGGGGCGGGCCCATGGGAGGAGCCTTGGGAAAACACAGGACCCTTGAGTACCGAGGGCAAGTAAGCTCAATGAACTCGGAGGATAGGTATGCCCCAGGTCTTATCGGATTTAGGCAACGTGTGGCTGATCCCGGCAGTGATCCTTTCCATCCCTACCACCTACCACAGTCCGTGCATCCAGTCTAGTTTAGTCGGGATGTCTTCCATGCCCCATTTTGCCAGGAGAACCTGCTTAGCTACCCCCAGAGCTAGAGTGATTGCCCTACCCCTTCTGGACCAGAGAGGGTATGTGAGAGGGTTGGGAAGCCCCAGCAGAATGTAGCTAGGCAATCTGGGAAGTTCTGTCTGGTATATGTGATCAACTAAGAGCAATATAGATTCCCAGAAGGCCTGTATCTTAGGGCAGTGCCATAAAATGTGTGACAGTGTGCCAGCCTGTTCGCAATTGTGCCAGCAAAGATCGGTGCTGCGTGGCCTCCACCTGGCGACATGCGCCGGAGTATGGTACCAATAGTGCACAATTTTTACGAGCCTCTCCTTCCCTGATGTACTGCACGATGACACCGGGCCCTGTGAATGATGTCCGCCCACTCTTTTGAGGAAAATTCCCAACCCAGCTCTGATTCTTGCCTACGCTGTGCTGGGGACTTAGCTTGATTCTTAGCCTTGTTGAGAAAATTATAGATATCTGACAGGAGGCGTTTGTTTGAGGTGCGGGTAATAAACCAGAGCTCAAATTTTGTGAGGAACCGACCTGCATGTACACGGACTTGGGGCTGTGTGACCCAGTGGCGCAGCGCCAAGTACTGCCAGTATGCCTCCTTGGGGATCCCGTAGTGAGCTACCAATTGGGGAAAGTCCATGATTCCCTGCACATCGAAAAGGTTGCCTATACGTTTACAGTTTGCTTCTTGCCATTTCAAGTAGGCGTTCCCTACGAGAGCCGGCGGGAGGTCTGGGTTCCCAATGAAAGGGGTCAAGGGTGACACAGCCGAAGACAGCTGACATCTCTCCTGGACCCTATCCCATACCTTCATGGTGGCACGCAGGACCGGGGAGATGTACACGCTCTCTGGGCGGTGTCGCTTGGGGAGCCAGGGAACCTTCCAGATGTAGATCCCTGCTACACCCCTATCCATGAAGCACCAGTGTTTTTCCGACTCTAGTTGGTACCATTCTATCATCCAGCGCAATTGCGCCGCCTCATAGTAGCGCCCTAGATATGGGACACCAAGGCCCCCCTCCTCCTGTCTCAAGTACGTGAGGTGCCGAGCCATGCGCGTTTTCTCCCCCCCCCCAAATGAAGCCATTGATTAGTTGCTGCATTTGGGCCAGTATCGTAGGTGGCGGACATAGGGGGAGTGTCTGCATTATGTAAAGCAGGCGGGGCAGAATCGTCATTTTAACGGCAACTATCTTGCCCAGCCATGAAAGGACATGTTTCTTCCAATTGTTCAGTTCGTGGTGAACCTTAGCCAGTATCTCTGAGTAGTTCACCTGGGCAATCTTCGCGGTGTTCGGGAAAACCTGGAGCACCAGGTATATGATATCGCTAGCAGCCCAAGAGAATGGAAAGTTCAGCAACAGTTGGTGACGATCCGCCGCGGGCAGCGTGAGGCTCAAAGCCTGGGTCTTCTTCAGGTTGATTTTGAATCCCGACGCTGCGCTACAGGCATCGACCTCCACCAGCAAGGGGGGAAGAGAGAGCAGCGGCCGGGTTAAAAAAAGGAGCACGTTGTATGCGTATAACGAAATCTTGTGCTCCCTATCTCCCATCCGGATACCGGTGACCTGCGTGAGTAGTCGCTGTGTTTGGACCTCTCCCGTACGGCAATGAACCCCCTCCAGCTCCTTAATTTGGTCCTCCAGTTCCCCCCTCCTAGCCTTATGGTCCTTCTTCAGGCCAGCCGCAATAGCAATACAGCGTTCGCGGAGGACAACCTTCAGGGCGTCCCAGAGCATGTCTACCCCAACCGAGCTTACGTCATTCACTTCCAAATAGGTTTTGATAGCGTCCCGCAGTTCAATGATATTATTATCGTATGTGAGCAATTTGTGATTTGAGCACCATGAACTCTGCCGTGGAGAGCCACCAGGGAGGAGCAATGTTAAGACGACCGGGAAGTGGTCAGAGAGTGCTGCCACCCCAATAGATACGTCGTCGGTGTATGCCGTGACTCTAGGCGAGGTCCAAAAAATCTATGGTGACATACGTTTGATGTGCCGCGGAGAAGAAGGTGTACTCCCGTGCAGTCGGAAAGCGATGGCGCCAGGCGTCTGTAAGACCAGCCTCCTCCAATCTCTGAAGCATCGTGTCGGAGATCGAGCCTGAGTGTCTCACCCTAAGCGTCGACCTGTCCAATCCAGATATCGCACTTAGCATCTCTCAATAAGGCAAGAAGCGTTCGCCGCTGTGCAGGTGCTTTAAGACCCCGAACATTGAAGCTCATGATCAAGTCTTGTCATGGGATATTGTGAGATGGCACATTTGCGCAATGACCTAGCATGTCGTGGAGACAGCCAGCAGCGGCAGGGTACTTGCTCCCCCCTTCCCTTGCCCCACCATTGGACTGCCACCCAAGCAGTCCCGCCTTTCCCGCAGCGCCTCGCAGTGTCCCTCGAGCCTGGAGCAGGCCCTAGGGGCGTGTAGGGGGGTAAGCCCAGGACATCGGGCCGAGCATCCAGATCAACTTTGAAGGGGAAGAGCGAATAAGAAACACAGGCAGCGCACCTCCAGTGAGCGCAATAGCCCCATCCTCCACCCCAAGGGTGTCCTGTCCTCCCCGTCACCTCCCGCTGCCGCCAGCCACCAGTGTCAAAGGTTCACCCTACCTGTCTGTTGGATGGCTGCAGACCTCTCGTGGGTGGAGAAGAAAGGAAGGGAAGGAAAGAGAGAGAAAAGTAGCAGAGAGAGGAAGTGAAAAACACAAAAAGACATCAATGTCGTCTTCCAAAAGGAACAGTCCGCACCAACGTGCATGGGTCCATATGTCCGACAGTCTGTCATCACCACTCTGAAGATGGGGTTCCTCCCCCCCCAAGACCGATGTCTCAGACCGCTGGGCTCGGACCATTCATTCTACCATCAGGTTGCAGGACACTGACTACTAAGGCCATTCAATTGTTTCGGTCACCGGAGCCCTCCCGGCTCTGCAGCTGTCTTAGTAAGGCTTCCCGTTCTTGTTGGCGCTCCTCCTCCGACGGCTTTGTCTGGGTGCCCCTCCTAGGACCACGTCTTCTGCCCGCTCCCAACAGCCTCCCGGCTTATGGACCTCCCTCCGGCGCATCTGAGTCCTCCATCGCTGTCAGAGCGCTACCATATATGGCCTTCATTTCCTGTAGGTTCCGCACCCCATGCGTTTCGTTATTCCAGACGAAGGACAGGCGGAACGGGTGCCCCCACCGGTACCGAATTCCCTGCTCACAGAGGAGAGATGTGACTGGCCGTAGCTCTTTGCGCCGCTGTAAGGTGAGGGGGAGAGATCCTGGAAGACCCCCACTTGGAGGCCCTCGAATTCCACCGTCGTTCAGTCACTGGTGGCGGCCATAATGATCTCCTTCTGTCGGTAGGAATGTAGGCAAGTCAGGATATCTTGTGGCTACCCGGGGCTGGAGGCGGGCCACCCGGCACGGTGAGTGCGATCCAACGTGTCCTCCTTGTCCCACAACTCAGGGGCCATGTGTTTAAAGAGGCGAAGAACCCATTCTTCCAGCTTGTCGCCGTCTGCCTGAAGTGGCACGCCCTTGATACGGATGTTAGAGCACCTCGAGCGATTTTCCAGGTCTTCCAACTTGAGGTATAGCTCCTTATTCCGTTCGCGGAGGTCAATGAGTTCCCAGGCCTGGGTACTGAGCTCTTCCTCTCATCGGTCCCCTTTGCGTTCCAGGGTGTCCACTCTGTCCCCCACCTCACTGAGCTCCGTCCGGAGCTGCTTGATATCGGAGGCCATCTCTTGTCGCAGGCCAGCAAAGTCATTCCGAAGCGAGCTGTTCCATGAACTCTTTCGTGACCGGTTCAGCAGCGTGCCCTGCATCTGAATTTGTCCCTGCTTCGCCAACCTTCTTCCCACCTGTTTTCTGAAGCAGGTCTTTAATGGAAGGGTCCTTACTCATGGCGTCTTTCTTGGATCGCTTTGTAGCCATGGCCATGGTCGGTGGGGCACCGGATTATGGGGCCCACACCCCGCGCAACTTCAGGTGGGGGGTATGCGCTCCTCAAGGTATCTGCAGTGCCAAGAGGTGCGTATAAGGACTGCATCTGGGCCCTCGCCCCCGGAGCTCTCCGTCTTCCGTCGGCCCTCACACCGCCAAGGATCACCGTTTAAGCCCCTGGGCTGTTCCTACTGGTGCGAGGCCTTGGCCCAGTTGCGGCAGGCAAACGGCCACTCTATCAGGCGAGCGCAGGTTCCAGTGAGGCTTCACCACAGGGTCCCCAACTCCGCCGACCACACCTGCCTCGGGACGATGCACCTCCGGCTCTGACAACAGGCTGGTCACAACCGCAGAGACGCGGTGCTGGCACTCAGCTACTAGCTCCTAGTTCCCCACTTGGCCGGCCTGTCAGCATGGGAGGGTCGAGGCCCGACTGGAGCGCCCAAAGTAGTAAATGAGAGGCCAGATCTCACGGCCTAGGCCGCCGTCGGGTGCAATCGCAGACAGGCACACGCAGTACGTTAAGTCAGTTGTCGAGCCTAGGCTAGGGCTCCCCTCCAAGGTCGCGGCCTGTATGTTATCTGGCCCTCTAGACCCTCTAGACCACAGAACCTCCAAGCCGGCTTGGGGCCCATCCCCAGTCAGTGCCCCGCGAGGCCACTTCTAAACGCCACTCACCCCGGCTCCTCTTATTCATTGGTGCTGTTCCGTGTCTTGTTCCACTCTGGAGCGCCGCCACCACTCGGCTCCGAGCGCGACCGTCGGTCGTAGTTTCAGCCTCTGCATCACCACTGGCAGCGATCACTGGGTGCAGTGCTCCACTCCGGTTCTGGGGAAGTACCGCTGCTCGCCCCCTCGTGTCTGGATTCCCTGGGGAGGGCCGCGCTGCTGCCTCCCGGCTCCGGCACTAGGCCTCTCGTGTCATCGCTGCCTCACGGACCCAGGCCCCAAGAAGGCCTTCTTGCAGCACCGTGCGAGGCAGCAGTCTCACCGGCGCCTCACCGCTCCACGCCTCACCTACCCGGGAAA
Organism: Triturus cristatus; assembly: GCF_964204655.1. Classification (NCBI taxonomy): domain Eukaryota; kingdom Metazoa; phylum Chordata; class Amphibia; order Caudata; family Salamandridae; genus Triturus; species Triturus cristatus. The sequence goes on from NC_140589.1 coordinate 1,805,583,043, forward strand.
TCGAGGCTCTGCCAACTCCAGACTCGGCGGACGCCGCAGTCTCAGAGCGGGTTCCTCGGGACGACCCCCGTACTGTCCCAAACTCCGCTGCCGCTCACCGCACCGGGGTCGCTACAGCCGTGCACAACGAGAGCCTGGAGTCGCTCTTGAGTCTGCCCTGTCGTCCTGCGCTCACCGCACCCTGAGTTCACTTCATAGCCCCCTCTAGGGTCCCAATGACACCGTATGTCGGCCTTGGCAAGCGGAGCCCCAAAGAAACGGTGCTACTCTGCCGCCAGTTTGGTCACGCCCCCAGGCCGCAACATTTTAAACATTCAATGCTCCAGTGCCATGTGGCTAGGTCTGCGCTATATAAATTCCTTTAATAACGATAAAATAGAAGCCCCCCCCCCTTTGACCTATTGTACACCCTACCTATTTCACTCTCAGCTCACATACAGACTGGCTTTCCCTATATGTGTGAAAACTTGCATATGTTCATCTAACTTCTTTTTGTGGCAGAACCAACAGCTCTTTAACATACAAGCTGATGTGATTTTGCATCATCGGGGCTCATGAGAAGGCCTCTCTCACGTACGTATCCATCAATCCAATCACTAATTCTCCCACTCACCCACTCACCCTACAACACAACCACACGCACAAAGTGGTCAATCAATGAAGAAATTCATTGACTTAGACAACAGTTATACCTATTTGCTTTGCTAGTGCTTGTTTCTTTAATCGTCTGTTGCTGGGGACATTAATTCTTTTGCCAAACCACCCATTAAACACCACCTTATTGGTTTCTCTTTAGCTGTACAGGAAGAACCTGTTCTGTGAACGGTTCCCTGTTAGGGCTCTGAGCTCTTCATCACATGCTGTCTTTAAAGTCCCCGCTGTCAACTGGACCATAACATAACGTGTATTTGTAAAGCGCACGTTCACCCAGAAGGGTATCTTGGCACTGAATGACAGATGTTTATTGTTAGTCAACAGTACTCATTTTATCGGCCTAAGAAGGATGAAGGGCTGAGTGTGCCTGCCATAATTTGTACCTGTGACCATGAGGTCCACTAAGCAACCAGACTCGACTACGCTGGGAGAAACACCATTTAGCCATCAGGCACCCTCCCTGTGGAAGTAACATTCTCTAAACCTCAGACTTATTGCTGGACATTTCCAGTTTCCTAAAGCCATTGAAACATGTATTTTCCACTCGTTGGAGCTGTGTATGTGCGCATACCTTCTTCGCTCATGGCACCATGAAAGCATTTCGGCTGCGAAAGTTGCAATTTACAAATCTCACGTATCAACATAACATATCATAACATGACATATCGTAACATCTCACTGCAGTCTAAAAATGCTTCCAGTACACTTATAAAGCTCCCTGCCACTACATCAGGATCCTATGACCTTAAGTTGTCATGTGACAGCTCTGTCCTGGGGACTCTCTCAACTATAGGCAGAAAGAACAGATCACATCGCTTTGTACTTAACACAAACCAAGACTGAGATCCAGAAGTTCAGGAAATGACGGTATAATAACTTGAATCTTTGGCAGGGACAAGAATGATGGGCACACTCAATGACCTAGGGGTAAGAAAGCATGCACACTGAAGCTACATTGAGATAGGGAACCCCAGGTGTAAACACTGGGACATCCCAGAAGAGAGAACTAACAGACTTGTGGCACACCATGAATCAGCCATTCCATAGGTTGTGGTAACCATGATGTCCAGGTCCTGGAGTGGGTTTTGCACTTCTTTACTAGGATGCCAATCAGAATAAACAATACACTACTCCTCACAGAAAGGGGAGGGTGATATCCGGTAATTTAAACTCAAGCAATCTTGACACATATTCCAGACAAATGATTTTACCAGTTGGGCACATGGCATAACCAATCCAAGAAAAAGAGAAGCTAGGGGAGAATCATTTTACCATTGACTAGGGAGCTGGTCAATGGGTCTCATCATCACTAGTTCCAAGACAACATGCTTACCTGGAAATGCTATTGGAGGGGACTGAACATCAAGGACGAGTGCCACCATGGATATAATGATGCCACACTACTTTCTGGGCACTGAATTACATATCTATATACCAGCCCCAATATAACAACTTCCCACATAAAAGCCAGCTGCAAATGCATGCACTCGCATATGTCTAGAACGAGACACTTGGATGCACAGACACACGCACAGACGCATGCACACTTCCTCATGTGCATTCATCCACATAGCATGTCAAGTGGCTATGGTTGCATATTCCTTGGGAATAGAGCTTATGCAGAGTTTAGGGCAAGCCATGAGACTCTATGATAAACGGTGCAATCGAGGGGTGCGCAATGTGCGGAGGCTACAAGAAGGCCGCCGGATCGCCTAACATCAGACCGCAGCGTGCGGATGCTCCAAAAAGGCAGCTGGAAACCAGAATGCTAAGACCGCTTGCTGGGGGTGGGGAGCCGGTTTCAAAGTGCTGCAGGTCCTCTGCAGCTACATATTGCCGTGCCAATCAGAGTTGGACACATGCCCTGCAGAGCCGGTAGCCAGCCTGGACTGGCCGTAGCGGGCATCGGGCATTTCCCTGGGAGGCTGGAGGGCTGTTTTGTAGCAGTGGGGGCTGGTTTTGTTACTGGCGACCAGTTTGGCAGCAGAGCTGCCGTATCAGCCCCCAGTAACAAAGGCAACAGTGCTTCACACCTGCAACACCCCCTGGTATTGCAGGCTGGTTTCATAAAAAATTTCCAGGGCTGCTTTGGGTTTCTAGTCTGGCCCTGGCCGATAGATGCAGCAGTGGGGTCCACCTGGCGGGTTGGCTTTACTGATAAAGGCTGCTGGAAAAATGAAAATATAAAATAGCGCACCTTTTGATGTCGGGTGGGGGGGGGCGGGTAGTAGGCCGGAGTCACGATTGTGTAGGACCCGCTCCCGGATCCCTAATGACACCACACAAACACTCACTGCCTGGGTCTCAGAGTGAACCCCGAGCGGTTCACTCTCCTTTATTTAAAGCCTCTGGCCACGCTTGGCCAGAGGATGTAGTATGTGCATATCCAGGTCCTCAGATAGCAGGACCGCTGATCTGCTACATCCCTCCCCAACTTGGTCTTAAAGTCAGAGTTCTTGGCTCGCCAGGTTTGACTGGCGAGTACATTCCTTCGTTCATGAGTGTTTTGGTCCCTTGGACGTCATGCAGTGGTGGAGTCCAACCTGGGCACGTAGGTATCATATCTCGACGAGGTCCATTAAACATCAGAGTCCACGGTGACTGTTGGGTCGTGCAATGGGGAGTGCTCTGATATTCCCTCAAGAATGATTGTAAATGGCGTTCAGGGTCTGCTTGTTCAGTGGTGGCAATTCAAAGTGATTTGTTCATTGTTCTCACAAATCTTTCGACCTCCCTATTGGCTTGTGGCCACTGGGGGGATACGATGGTGGTGTATTCCGAGCCTATTGAGGAATTTCCGTATTCTGCTACATTGAAGAGCGGTCCGTTGTCGCTCTTGATTTCGGTGGGTAATCCGAAGATGGTGAACACTTTTTTGAGGACTGGGACGACATGGACGAAGGCTTGTGAGTCTATCACTTCTACGATGGAGGATTTCGAATACATGTCCATTAGGACAAGGGTGGTCCGTACATCTGGTAAGCACCCGAAATCCATGCTTAGCTTGCCCCAATTGATCACACAGGGTTTTTCGGTGACTACCGGCGCCGGACTCTCTGACGCGCCCGTCAGTTGACATACAGGGCATTTGCGAATTAGGTCTTCTGCCATCTCTTCCAACCCTGGAAACCATACCTTCTCCTGTAATTTTGTCTTCATCTTTGTGGTGCCTTGGTGTCCTCCATGCGCAAGTAGCGTGACTTGGTGTCAGTGTTCTTGTGATTACAATACAAGACCCACGTAGGAGAAGTTCCTCCGGGGTAGTGCTAAACTCGTCCCGCACTGCCACATCTTTGTTAGGCTCTCTTTGTCTTCGCTGTCCCAGTCGTTAGCATGTTGAAGGAAGTATCGCCAAGGCCCCTTTGCACTGCTGTGCGTACTCTGGTGAGGACGGGGTCTGTCTCATCGGCCTCTTGGATGTCTTCAAGTAGCAAGGCGCGGGGCACGCCGCATCGGAGACCATTCTGATATAGTACTCCACCCCGTCTGGGCTGTCTTGGATTGCACTGGGTGACGAGATAGGACATCGACATGGTACTTTGATCCAGGGCGGTACACAACTTCAATCTCATAATATTGCAATTGGATGGCCCACCTCTCGATTGGTAGGGGTGGATGAGGAGCAGACCCTCAGAAGAGGGGTACAAGGGGCTGGTGGTCCGTTATCACTTTAAAAGGTTGGCCTACGTATAAATGGAAATGTCCACAAGCCCTCTTGATCGCCAAGGCTTCCCGCTCGATTTGAGCGTATAGCGTCTCCGTAGGTGTCAATGCCTTGCTGGTGAACGCTAATGCAGCCCACCAACCTGGGTCTTGTTCTTGAGCTAGTATCGCTCCTAGTCCAACCAGGCTTACGTCGGCCATCTGCAAGATGCGTTTGTCAGGATCGAAGTAGACATGTTTGGTGTTGTCAAGAAGAGCTTTTTGGATTTTCTGGAAGGCGCTTTCTTCTTGATGGCTCCAAGCCCATTTTGCAGTACGTGGCCATTCCTAAGTAGCTCCTCACTTCTGCGATAGTAGTCGGTGCTTGCGCTTGCTTGATCACTTGGGACTTATGAGGGTCAACTTGTATCCCTTGTTGGTTGAAGACATATCCAAAGAATTCTAAGGTGGGCTAGAAGAAAGAACACTTGTCTTTGTGCAGCATCACTCCATGTTCTTTGAGATGTTTGAGGGTGGCTTTTAGGTGTCTGTGGTGTTTGGCAGCCATGGGCGAATGGATTAGTGTGTCATCGTTGACATTCAGGAAGCCCGGCAGGCCAGATAAGGTTTCCCTTACGGTATTCTGCAATACTTCAGTGGCCGAGGAGAGGCCGAAGTTTAGGCGCTTGTATCTCCATAGTCCTGGGTGAGTGCTGAATGTTGTGATGTAATGGCTTTCTTCTGCGAGTAGTAGCTGATGGTACCCAGCATTAAGGTCCAGTTTTGTGAACCAGCGGGAGCCATTGACATAAGCTATTAGCTCGTACATGGTAGGGGTGATATGCCGCTCCCGTTTAATAGCGCGGTTGGAGAGTCGCATGTCAATACACAGACGGATCTTCCCCTGTTGCTTGAGTTTCTCAGCAATCAGTATTGGGGAGACCCGGGGGTGGGGGGTGGGCCCAACCCTTTTTCTATCACGTCTTGGTCCTCGAGTCTCTCAAGCTCCTTCTCCACCAAAGGCCATAGATGGAAGAGACGCGGCGATGCCGGAGGGCCACGGGTGCGACTGAAGGATCGATGTGTAGCTTCACTGGCGAGGGCTTGAGACAGCCGAGTCCTCGTTTCAACTCTGGGGATTGATTCAACAAGTCATCCACTTGGTGTGATTGGCGAAAGATACTAGGCCGAAATCCTCTGCTGTGTGGCTTCCAATCAACGTGTCGGTTTCCTGATCAATGACGTGAAATGTTGTTGTTAGCTCCTGATCTTCAGATCGTACGGGTACTGACATTCGTTCGCAGAGGGGTAGAGGTGTCGGACTCCCATATGCAAAGATCCTGGTATATGACCAGTTGATGTTTGGGCCAGAGACTGTTGTATTGCTGCACTCCCATCACATTGACAGACGCTCCAGTATCAATGATGGCTTTGACTTCTGATCCTGGCACTTGGATGGTGAAGGTGGGTTGAGGCCCCCGGCGATGCCTGGGCTACCTCGTGAAAGGGATTAGAAATGCCTCTTCTTCCTCCTCTTCTTCCGGGATGAATCCTCCAAGCTGTAGTTCTGTCTTGTCGGGAGTTTCGCTTCATGTGGGCGTGTCATGTTCGTGAGAGACAGTTGGCGTACCACTTTCGATGGTGTTCGGTTGTCTCTAGGTCCTTTGTTCCTGAGCTTCTTTCTGCAGAATGAGACAAACTGGTTTTGGATTCTGCAGTTGGAACAGGTGCGACCCTGTGCCGGGCAGTCACCGAGCGGGTGTTCTTCGCAGCCACAATATCCGCACTTTTGCTCGGTCTGCTGGGGCCTTCTTCCTTTGGTCGTTTCTCCCCTGCCTTTGGTCCAAATGGCCTCAACCTGTTCGGTTTTGATGTTTTGTGGCTTCTCTGGAGTTTGTGTGATGGCCAGGTCCATTTCGTTGGCCTTGTCTGCGACAGGTCAGGATGTCGTCAAGGCTGATGTTTGGTTGGAGCAAGATTAGGCTTCGGAAAGTTTTGTTTCTGCATCCTTGAATCAGGCGGGCCCGGATTTCCTTGAGTTGGTTGTCTTCCATGCAGGGGCTCGCTAGTTTACGTAATCTCATGAGAAAGGTATCAATGGAAGCTCCCTCTCGCAGGCTTGGCGAAGTTTGAACTTTTTCGAAATCCGGATTTAGCTGAGGGTTGAAGTGGGCATTGAGTTCCCTGACTGCTGCATCATAGTTTGTGGCTGGTCCAGTGTCCAGTTTATATATTACTTCTCGTGCGTGGTGGAGGAGTAGTGCCCTCTTGATAGCGCCGTTGGTTTCCCTTGGGGTGGCGAAGTAATTTTCAGGTGGCCTGATCCATATTTTCCATCTTGGAGACACAATTTCTGGGACTGCTAGCTGACTGATGATGGCAGCACCCCTGTGAGGGCGTGTTGTGTGGGGGTCGGCTGTTGAGGCTGTACTTCGTCTGCCATGTTGGCTGGGTACGGGGTCTGCCTGGTCTCTTGTGGTGCCACTGATGGTGGTGTTGGTCCCAGCCTCTGTAAGCCTCTTTCTGTTTCGTTTAGTTTGGTCTTCCCCCGCTGTTCTCGTATTGCAGAAATCTATGCTTACCACTGTGCTTGTATCGCAGATGGTACAGCTTGGTTTCTCTCTTTTTGTTGATGTTTTATTTTCTCTTTTTTTCTTTCCTTATTTTCTATTGCAGAGGCCACTGCTTGATATTCTTTGCTTGTTTTTCATTTTTTCTGTCCAGTGGGTCTGGATGGTGGCAACGCTGGCTGTGGGAGGAGCGTGCTAAGCCTTGTGCCGGCTCCTCCGTGTGCTGGGGACGGCCTGCATGCACATGCTCCTGGGTGAGGTGGGCGGGGCTTGTTTGCCACTCACTGCGGTCTTCACTCGCCGCTGCTTGCTGGTGTCTCCTGAGCTGCTGGGTGCTGGTCCTCTGTCAACCTGGAAGGGAGAAGGCGCCAGCTGTAGTGGTAGTCCTTTCTGATGCCGGATGGCAGCCGTCCGCACTACGTGGCGATGTCGGAGGCTGCCGGTTCGGGTCTGCTCTCTTGCCGGACAGCGTCCTTCAGGTATTTAGTGGTGTGGGTGCGCGGGGCACGTCCCGCCCTCGTCGCCAGTGTGATGTCGGGGGGGGTTATTAGGCAGGAGTCCTTATTGTGTAGGCCCGCTCCAAGATCCCTAAGGAGTCCACACTACCTGTATGGGTCTTAGAGTGAACCCAGAGCAGATTATTCCCGTTTATTTAAAGGCTATGGCAACGCCTGGCCAGAGAATGTAGAAGGTGCACATCCGGGTCCTCGGATAGCAGGACCGCTTACCTGCTACACAACTGAGCAATATTTAAAACCATTGTCCCACTTCTGTCAGAGTTGAGTCATGGGGAAGTTTGGAGCACATTGGTATCTTGGGCTCCAATGAGAAAAACGCACTGGATGAAAGACCTGTATTAAATTCAGCGTCTGGTACCTACTCTGCATTACTTTTCACTGCTTTTCGATCCATTGCTTGTTTGTCCACTGTGCCACTTTAGAAAGGACTCAAACAGATGCAAATCAGCCGTTGCCCTTCCCCACAAAGCACAGTGCAAAGAAAACGTATTCTCCACGTCCCCGTCTGTACATATGAAATGCCCAAATTATTCGTAACCATTGGTAATACTGTGACACTGCAGCCAGAGGCCACCCTTATGCAAATCAGTCTTAAATTCCATTTGCACCTCAATCACTTGAAAATAGGTTTAAAAGTAAAATGGATAGTGCCAGAGCATCCCACTAAATAAGCTAACTGTGCCTCATTAACATTACCTCACAATTAGTTGTAGATTAACATATTTGTCACAGACCTGTTGAACAAGTAAAATGCTTGAAATGGAGATAGATAGATAGATAGATAGATAGATAGATAGATAGATAGATAGATAGATAGATAGATAGATAGATAGATAGATAGATAGATAGATAGATAGATAGATAGATAGATAGATAGATAGATAGATAGATAGATAGATAGATAGATAGATAGATAGATAGATAGATAGATAGATAGATAGATAGATAATATGGTTTGGGATTCTATTGATTGGTTTAATTTGAAGTTTTTTTAATGGGAGGGAGCACAAAACATCAGCATTTCTATGAATTACGTTTTCTATCACTTACTTCCATTCACCTTGTGTTTCCTCTCTCCCTTTTTGTTTTCTGTACTGTCTGTCTTCTCCGTTTCCACCTGCCCCTGCTCTAAACCTCTACCCCCAGTCGGCCGGATACCAGCTTCATTTGGTTTCTCAACCCACTGAAGTCCATCCGCTACTTCATCTGGCACACTTACCGCTGGCTGATCCTGAAAATCCTCATCCTCATCCTCCTCCTGCTCATGGTCGGCCTCTTCCTTTACTCTATGCCGGGTTACCTGGTTAAGAAGATCCTGGGTGCCTGAGACATCCGGCTTCATTGATGGTACTGTCCTTCTCTTTCCTCCCATTTCATTCCTGCCCTTCAGGGGTAGACCCTTTCTCATCACAGGTTCTGCTGCCTCTGCATGCTAGCACGCGGTCACATGCTCACACCTTCTGTGGCCGACAACTGCTACTTTGGCAAACTCTGAGACTGACAAAGAGTTAGGTAAAGTGTCGCCCCACAAGCAGACAAAGTGATGTGAGTGCCATGAACCATCCTTCTTCGCAGTCTCTGAACTATATCTAATAAAACACCAGGTACTTCGATGAGCATCACATGCATCACCCAATGCATGTGTATTTACTGTCAACTAATATTAGGAGTAAGAAACTCTAAACACCACGTAAAAAGGATATTGTAAGATCCCAGCATTCCATGACCTGACAGAGGCGCTTAGCACCACTGTGTGGTAACTGAACTTGCTAGGAGCTTCATTACCATATTACACACATTTGGGGGGAGGAGGGACTCAATCCAGTTTATAATGTAACCACTGTGAGGGAGCCAGGTCACACATAAACATGTTTTTTCATTTTATCGAGGTCATATATCAGTTAACAAAGCAATGGTACAAATTAAAAATGGATCAACTTGCTTAAACATTACATTATAACAAGTCAGAATTTTAGTAGGAAGATATTTACGTATGGCCCAGAATTTGACAGTCTGTATTTTGGAAGCTATGTTTTGGAAGAAGAGGTATGATTTAAGACAAGTGAGGGATAGGTAGATGAGTGTATTTGACTGTAAGTGGGGTTTGAAATCTCAGAGAAGATTATGGTGCTGAAAATAGGAATATATTATTGAGAAGGAAGTAAAGTTGTCAAAGAATTGATCTAGAGGCTCAGGTGGGTTGGTCCAGAGGTTGGGGTTGCAAAGACATGATACATGATGATGACTGGCATGCAGCTAGGGATAAGAGGATATAGCTGAGCAGAACTAGAGCAAAGAAAAGGTAGAAAAGGGGGAGAGCTATAGGAGCCAGTGAGGAATGATGCAGGAGGCCAGGGCCAACATCCGCTCTAATGGTACAGGAAGTGTGTGTGATACAGATAGAGGAGTTAGTAAGAGCAACAGGGGCATTAACATCAAATGAAAGGATTCAGGTATCTGCCACACAGAGGAATTGGAGGTTTAGTACAAAAAATAGGTCTAGAGTAGACAAGGATGTGTTGCCCTTGCACCAAACATTCCATAGTGCAGTAGGGATGGATGATAGAACCAGGGAAGCATGGGAGTAAATGAGGCTGTTAATGCAAGGGGGTCAGAGGATCATTGTGGGAAGTAAGGGTTGGGCTTAAATGTATCCAATTTATATGACCAAACGTAAGGGGATTCAAATGGTTACGTAATATAAAAATAACAGAAGTAGATAAAAAGTAGAAATATAGTAGCAGCGGGGTAGTAGGAGAGTGAAAAATGCCCTTTGGTCCAGACATTGCCTTTAAGTGTGCAACCCTTAGCAGTGTGTCCAGTCTCCGTTCCTGGGTGGCGTTCACTGCATATTGTGTACTCAGAAGACCTACAACCCTGAAGAGCAAAGCACAATCATGTGGGCTCTTGGCTGATAGTGCCTGCATAACCCCATTATTCTCATAGACTAGTTATCCTTCTACTTCCCAACAATGTTCAAGGCTACACTAATATCTTGTGTGGTGTCCTGTTCCAAGATCATCTCCTCCAGTTTTCAGTAACCACAGACTCAACTTCGTCTTTCCGGGCCTTTACTGTTGCATTTGTCAAGCGCATGTATAAGCTTTCACGCACATTTGGACCACTTTCTATAATTTTGAACCCGTGTCTCAGATATTCATGATCAGCACTACACCAACACTGTCCAAGAACACACACCCCCTACAAAAGCTTGTGAGACCACACAGCAAATCAAACAAAAGGAAGGCCATTACAGTAGTTTGGAGCATTCCATTGCTTTCCTTCTTCTGGTCAATTTTGTGGAAGAAAACAATGTGTAAAGGGTGGGCAGGTTAAGGGGGCCTCACTGAATGTGACACACAAGTGAGACCCTTCCCCCATATCATCAAGGGAGCTTCAATTTCATTATAAAGTGTGGAACTGAGCGCATGTGCTTCATTTCACTGTACCTGGACGTTCTGATGAATGTGGCTACTCATCCATGAAGATTAACAAAAAAGTGTGCTCGCCACATGCACCCACCTGGGCCATTAGTGGTGCTGCAGACAGACTTTGGCATCACAGAGGGGTCTAACATTCAGCTTTTGTAATACAGAATGAGCTCCCTCAGTGACACTCAGGGCATCACTCACGGAGTGCTGACTTATGAAAATGAGAAAACATCATGGTAGAATGAGCCAAAGCATCGAGGATTGTGAGACATTGGGTTGAAGGTTGACTGGGTTGTGAGCCCAGGTCATGCAACAGCCAGTCCCTGGCAGGGTGATCCACAAAAAGTCACTAACTTAACCTGTGCTTAACCCTGGGTAGCTTGGCATAAAAAGCAGTCAGGCTTAACATAGAGGCAATGTGTAAAGTAGTCATGCAGCACACTAACAGTAATAAAGGGAAAATACAACAGAAGAAAAATCCCACACCAATTTGAAGAAACAGAATGAATGAATGAATGTTGCACTTGTAAAGTGCACTGTCACTCGTAATTGAGCATCCTGGTGCTATGCTGGTGATCAACAGGGATCTTTGCGTGAGGAACTAATTTGGTTAGTTTAGGCCGTGAAATAGTGCATTGGGGGCAAGAAAGAGCCAGGTCTTTAAACATTTTTTTAATATTTCTTCGTTTTCAATGAAACAGGGAGAACTGGGAAGGAACTTCCAGGCTTTGGAGCCCAGCACCGTGAAGGGCTTCCCCCTCGGGATTTCAATCTGAAAGTGGGGGGCTTTAAAAGGTTGCCGTTGGAAAATCTTAATGTTCTCTGGGTGGTGTAATTGCAAAACCGGGAAGTAAGATATTTGGGTCCGGTGGACTTGAAGGCTCTGGGAACTAGCAGTAGGATTTTGAATAGGATTCTTTTGTGGATGGGTAACCTGTGGAGTGATTTTAGGGTGCCTGACGCTAAGCTCCCCTTAGGAAGTTGCAGAAGCAGTTTAGTGAATTAGGTGTTTAGGGCAGCCTGCGTAATACTATGGCAGTAGTCTAGTCTTGTCGTGATTAGGGCAAAGGCTACAGTTTTCCTGTTGGCAAGGAGGAGGAAGTGTAATAATTTTTTAGGTATTTAACCAGAATGAAACACATGCTTGCCGTTACCGAGGCTTGTGGGTGAAAAGAGAAATCGGTGTCAAATTTGACCCCAAAGGTTTTTTACTACTTCCACAGTGGTCTGGGGTGGAGGGACAGAGTTGGGCCACCATTTTTGGGGGAGAAGAGATTCAATTTGCCAAAAAGTCGTAAGTCGTATTTCGGCCTTGTCGATATTGGTTTTGAGGTGACAGTTTTGCATCCAGAAGATGATGTTGGAAATAATTGTTTTGAAAGTTGAGTTCAGAAGTGAACAACCTCTTATCTAGAGAGAGGATCAACTGAGTATCATAAGCGCATGAGGTGGTGGTGATTCCATATGAGGGGATCAGGAAGATGAGGGGGGCATATATATGTTAAAGAGGGTAGGGCTAAGGGATGAGCCCTACGGTACTCCCCTAGTGACTGGTTTTTCTGCTGACGAAAATTTTCCTAAGGCACCTGATTGTCTCAGATCAGTCAGGAATGATTTCATCCAGGATAGGGCTTTGACGGAGATCCCTATATCCTGGATCTGCTGAAGAAGTATGGAGTGGGAGATAGTATTGAATGCTGCAAAAAGAGCCATCAGTATCTACACTGCACTGTTCCCAGTATCTAGAGTAATTTGAATTGTTTTTGAAACTTCTAGTAAGGCTGACTCGGTGGAGTGTTTGGGTCTGAAGTCTGATTGGCAGATGTGGAGTGAATTGGAATTTTCGAGGAAAGTGGTAAATTTGTGGTTTACGATTCTTTCCAATATTTTTGTTAAGACAGGATCTTGTAAGGGTTTTACAATTGCCAGTTTCTACGCTGGGGGACTTCCACTGTGGTTAGGAATGTGTTAAGAATCTGGTTGATAAGTAGATTGACAGTGTCTATGGCCGCATGCAGTATGGCCAGTGGGTATCGGTCACTGGGGGAATCAGACTTACAAGAAAGAATGGCTTGATGTCACTGGGGAAGAGAGATTTCCAGAAAAACACCACATTTGAAGTGTAGTCGGGATTATCTGGGTGGGAATTATTTGTAGAGTGGATTGTGGGGGTGGAGCTGAACCCCTGTTGTATGGAGTGAATCTTGTCCCCAATAAGTCAGAAATCTGATTGCAGAGTGACTGGGAAGGAAGAATTTCTCTTGAGAGGGCTTAAGGTTGAAGGAAGACTTTGGAGATGTTTACGATGGCTTTTGGGTCGTGAAAGGCCTCTTCAATTTGGGAAGTAAAGTAAGATTTTTTGGGTTCCTTGATCAGCTTGTGGTAGGATTTCTGTGCATCTGTAATTTGGGACAGATCATCCAATTTGTAGGCCTGACATCACTTGCGTTCAAGCTGTTTGCAGTGAAGCTTTTGTTCCACTCAGTAAGGTGAAAACTAAGGTGCGGATTGCGTTGGCTAGCGTTTATTGGCGAGGACGAGGGGTGCTAGTTCATTGACAGTGTTGGTGATCCATGTATTAAAGGAATTAGGGTCTTCGACTAACCTTCCCGTAAGAGTCGGGATGGTGGAGGAGAGTCGAATACTGAGGTTACAGTTTTCTTCTCCGTTCCCCATGTGTGCAATGTGATGGGGGAATTGTCTTCGGTGCAAGCAAGGGAATCGTGGGTGATGATTAACAGTTCGAAGGGGACTAAACAGTGGTGTGACCATAACTGAATGATAAGATCTCCAGTTACTAGCCAGGGATGATTTGTGCAGATCCTGTTGAGGGTAGGTTCCATCGAAAATGGGAACACCTATCAATTGGGAGAGCCCTGTCATCTTCAGGATGTCTAGGAGGTTGGTAGCTTTTGAGTTGTTTTGATTGTCAAAATGAAAATTGAAATCTCCCAAGGCGGTTACATTTGTGTATCATAGTAAGAAAGGGGCAAGTGGATGTGGTTAGGGAGGATGCTCCTGGGTAAGGAGGGCGATAGAGTAGGCACTCAGCAAAGGATTGGGAAGGGTTGAATTTAAGGCAGAATCCTAAGCTTTCTGCTCCTTGAAGGGAATCTATGTCAAGGGAGCTGCACTGGAAGCTGCCACGGAATATGATGGCTACTCCACTACTTCATCCTTCTGCCTGTCCCCGCTCAGGATCTATATCCAGGGGCAAGAGCAACAGCTATATCGGGATTGCACCGTGGTTTGAGCTATGTTTCGGTGATAAATTGGAAATTGAGCTGATAATCTATAATTAAGTCATTGACTAAGTTTAAGATTAAGTCATTGACTTCTTGCGCATGTCTGCTCAAGGAGCTTGTGTTTATGAGTCCCTGCAGAGAGGGATTTAAGAGCAGGTGTGGGTGTATGCTACGCAGCCGGGGACTGCTCAAAAGGAAGACCAAACTCACCCCTGCAGCCAATGCAAGATACTGAGCCATTAGGCATATTGGGTCCCAAGTGTGGCAGTTATGAGATGCTTTACTCATGAAGCGTTTTAGGGATTCAGGAGAGAGAGGTTTACCTGCTCCGAGACGGGCTCAGTGGCTGGGCACTGGCCGCAGACCAGACACGAATGGGCGCAGACAGGATTGCCTTTGGCACGGCCATGGTACGCCAGAGGCAAGACCGCTGCACACATCAGCTGCGCGCCCCCGATCTTCTTTTGAGCGCCAACTACTGTGGCAACCTTTCTGTTGCAAGGGGGGGAAGGGAGCAGTCAAATGTTAAAAGCAGAATTTCTCTAATAAGTCAATGCACATTAATAGTAATAAACAGTTAAAAAGTGGTGGTGCAGTTAAAAGTTTAATTCATTTGTGATTATTAGCAGCAGTAAGTTAGTAACAGCAGTAAAAACTGATTTTTAGCAGCAACTACTTCCCAGTGAATTTAGCAGTTACACTTTGAGAATTACAGATCTAGGAATGCAGCATGCCTCACACGGAGCATGTGCGTTCAGGTTTCAATGCGGATAGAGTAAATTGTAATACATTATTTGACACCAAAACAACCAAAATTCAATCAGTAGAACCAGGGTAATACATTTTTAACGTTTTTAGTAAAAACTAGCACCTAAAAGATCAAAGCACATCTAGTCGTGCTAGACCAGGTCAAAGTGGAAAAATATGGCCGTCTGCGATGGAACGCGGGTCGGATACAAGAAGTGGCTTGAGCCCGGTCACCTCTTCCCTTTGGACTTATAAGAAATTTTGAAGGAAATGTTCTGAGAAAGTACAGTTCAGTGGGGCAAGGCTGCAGGCGGTGTCCAAGCAGGGAGCATTGTCGTCGGGGAGCTGCAGGTCGATGTTGCAGTGAAAATTTCTACATTCTGACGTACTCATTTTATGGAAGTCGAAAATCTCCAGCAGGATTAGGTAGGAGGCTGTAGTCTGACAAGAGTTTGAGGAGTCCGGATACCTCTTTGGCATAGAACCTCTGAACAACATTTTTTCCAAGTTCCATGTTTTGGATTTTGGCTATCTGGGAACCTGTAGCACCACCACCAAGGGTCCAGGGCTGGAGGGGCACTACTTGGGGAGATAGGATTCCCTCAGGCTGGGTCCAGGTGCGGGTTTAAGATGGTGGGAGCATGTTATGTCCCTGTGGTTTTGAACAGGAGGCCAGCAAACTAGCCCTTGGCGGTACTCTGGTAGTCCGTGTTCAGGTGGAGAAGTAGGGCTCAACAGCAGGGCAGGCCTCTAACAGTTCAAAGCAGGCTCCAGGCAAAAAGCAGACATTCCAGGTGCAGCAAAGCAGTCTTGTGGAGCCACGGCAGCAGGCAGTCCTCAGAGTCATTCCGCAGGTACAGAAAGTGAACTGAAGAGTGGGTATGAGGGTCCAATTTTTATATCTGCTGCCTTCTCTAAAGTAGGAGGAATTTCTAAAGGTTTCTTCTTGAATTGCTTGGAACTTCCTGACTACCCTGCCCTGGCTCCAAGCTGGCTGTAGTGACAAGACCAATCTTTGTGGGGCATTTAGGGCCATTCTAGTTGGTGCATGAAGACAGACACTCAACAGTTCCTCCATGTCTGTCAAATACGCACTCCACTGTGCATACACTAACTTGTCCAGTGGCGCATGCACAGAGAACACATCTGGAGAGAGTGCACCCATGTCCAAACTGAGACTATGTACCTGATGGCTAATAGAGAGTCAGGGCTAGATGTACAAAAATAGGAATAGCAAATCGCAATTAGGAAATCGCTATTCCCAATGTATGAAACTCTTGAGTTTCATTAGCAATTCATAGTGGGTGACAAATAAGCATACTACATGAATATTAATGAGGTAGGTGGCAATTTGTAACCCACTCGGATTTACTGCCATCACAGGGATGGTGGCCTGCTGGGGTCAGCAGCCCACCATGTCTGTGATTGCTTTCAGATAAAGCAATCTTTTTTTTTAAGGCAGACCATTTTCCTTAAAGGAAAACGGTTTGCATTTAAAATGAAAAAAATGATACTTTGGAAATTGTAATCTTTATTTTGTCCAAACATTAAATTATTATTATTTTTTTTTTTTTTCAGAAACAAGATGGACAAGTACTTAGGGAAGGTAACTTGTAGCAAAGGTTTTTCGCCGTCACCTGTTGAAGGAGAATAAACAACTATTGTAAGAAACCCCTCACCCACCTACCTGGTAGGTGGCATGCTTCATCATCGGGGCCCAACTGGATTGCCTAGTGCAACCCAGCTGTGCTACAACGCCTGATTTACAGCGGAGCAGGTTGTTCAGTGAAAGGAAAGTGACTTAGTATGTGACGTGCAACTATGTGTTAAAAATGTCTCTGAGAATGCCCTTTGACAACAATTATTTATTACAAGGGTCCCAGGACATGAGTAAAAATATAATCGGGATCTCTACTAAGGTTTGTTATTTGCCTTGGTATCCCTTATAAATGAGGTCTACTAGTTTCAGCCTTCAGATGGTTCTTGAGGCTTTCTTCAGGACCAAAAAATTAGTGAGTGGCCTAAAATTAGGAGAGGCCACATGTGATGTGAAATATCAGCACACACCCTAAAGTGTGCTGTGAGTGTAGTGGTTAGCGATCATTACTCACCAAAACCTTTGTTGGGAGTACCTGAAAATAAAAGGTTGATCAATACAGATATATAGTTGTTTATTCGTGAATCTATTTCATCTAAATGCATGCTCCTGTATAATATAGCAGGTGGTGACATGCATGTGAAGTAGTAGGCAGGCATGTCCACTAGAGAAAACTTGCGTGGCTACAATGTGCCCCAGTGTAGTGGGTATACGCAAGGAATCGTGTAACATGTACAGGTAAGTGAAAAAAAGATTTGCGTAGCAAAATGGGGCACTTGGTGCTCATAAACGGTATCATCACTATCAATTGTGCACGTGTTTTTATGCACTTTAGCTCTAAATGTAAAGCATTTCTACTTCATTGTGACGTATCGTGTCATTCACACAGACTAGAAAACATATTTGAGACATGCTAGTTGACGTTTATGTGACATAGATTATATTGTGGCGCGTCATATCGTGCTATGATAATCACGTGAACACCGACAAGGCACCAACAACACTTAAGACTAACAACATGGAAGACACAAAAATTGGGCTCACTGAGAAAATGAGGTCGTTATGCCTCTGGTATCCGATCGGTAGATAACGTCCCCTCTGGTCCCTGTCAGAAAATGGAAGTAAAGTGGATCGGCAAATGATGTGAATTCATCTCGTTAATGCAGCATGAGTGGGCTGAGATGAAATTCAAAGTTAAATGAAAGCCGTAATAGTGCCTAGTCCTAACGATCATTGAGGGTAAACTGGTATAGGACTGGCCTGCAATTCAGGACTATGTAGATAGTGGTGCACAAGAGTCGCGGCCTCTTACTCACGTTTTTACCAGGGGGATGGGTCCGTTCTACCTATGTTCAACCGATCGGGTCCGCTTGGTTAGCCCTCTGCTGCTGGATCGGGTGGCTCTAATGAGGAAGCGGAAAGGGGGGTCACGTGTAACAACTTAGAACACTAGAACGTGTTGGGAATTCTAGTGGATTGACTGCGCATGCGTGCGCGCAATGCGGAAGTATTACGCTAAAGCTAACGAAAGAGCTAATGTTACAGTTTAAGATTTAAAAAGAAGAAGATTCCTCTGACAGTAAGGGCGTAATAGTTAAATACAGGGGAGTTCCACCTGAAGGCGAATAATGAAATGTTTTGAAGCTGGGAAGCATTGTGTGCACTGGGTGTCTCAATAAAGTTGAAAAAGTTAAAAAGCTAAATACGAAAAGCTGCATAAAAAGCGTAGGACTAGTAGGAATAGACTGGGTGTTAGCCATGTCCAGGTGGTATATTAAGGAGTGGGGTATGAATTGAAGCCATGTCATGAAAACAATTTTAAATCTTGTGGTATGGCAGAAATTGGCGCAAACCCATGTTGTAACTCACATGTAAACGAGTGGAGAAATAATTAACTATCTGAGAAGAGGTGTTGGGGAGCGTAAAAAGCTACCCCAAAAAATTTTTGGGGGGTGAAACATGTGTGGGTTTATTTGAAACAGGGATCTGTTATCCTACGATGGCTCATAAACATTGGAAGAGCATATACCCCAAGTGTGTGCGGGGGTATATAGCTAAGTGTCATTCTGGTTCTGAGATGTCATCATGGGCAGCGTATGCTATTCCACGGGACGTTGTCATTCAGCCCCGAGATGTGGGTAGAGAGTCTGTATACCCACCGCTGTTCTTTTTCTAGCAAACGTTCCTGGGTGTTAGTCTGGTTTGACTCAAGTTGTTCAATTACAACCCAGGACATGTCATTGGTAGTGTGTCCATTAGTTAGATAATGTTCTGTAAGTTTCGTGGTGCTGCGTTTACATCGGATGTTGCTACGATGTTCGCATATTCTTGTTTTGATTTTCCTGCTAGTCATCCCGATGTAGCGTAGTTTGCAAGGACATGTTATCATATAGATTACGTTTGCAGAGTTACAGTTTGTGTGTTTCTTGATGGTCCAAATTTTCCCTTCTTCTAGATGTAGGGTTTTGGTTGTCTGCGTAAGATGGCAAATACTGCAGTTGCCACATGGGAAATGGCCGGTCACTTCTGGTAGACCCCATGCATGACGTACAGTGCTAGGGACGTTCGTTTGTTTTTTTGGTCTCGTAGACACAAGGCTGTCTCTCAGATTGTGCGATCGTTTGTAGGAGAACAGTGGTTTTTCCCATTGGAGTTTTCCGGAGGTTACCATTTTCCAATTGCTTTGGATTAGTCTGGCCACCTTGTTTGAGATGGAGTTGAAAGTGGTCACACAAGTGAGAGGTATGGTCGTTGTCATGTTGGTTTTGGGTTCTAATAGGCTGTCTCGGTTTTGGTTCCTAGCTCTTTTTTTGGCTTTTTGAATGATTTTGTTGGGGTAGCCTCGGTTCTTCAATTTTTCTGTTAATTCTTCTGATTGGACTTTGAATTCTTTTATTTCACTACAATTCCGGCGCAGTCTTAAGTATTGACCAAACGGTAAATTGTCCCTCAATGGTCTTGGGTGAAAACTCTGGAAATGCAGGAGAGAGTTCTTGGCCGTGGGTTTGAAATGTGTTTTTGTCATCAGTACCCCATTTCGTGCTCCAATCTCCAGGTCCAGAAAGGTGATGTTTGTGCGACTCGTGGTATGTGTGAATCGTAGGTTAGGATCTAGTGTATTGATCCAGTTTAAAAATTCACTGAGTCTTTGGTTATCATTTGTCCATATCAGAAATATATCGTCAATATACCTCTTATAAAAAGTGATGTCCTTGTTGTGTGGTGATTGAGGGTTGAGGATGTGTAGGTCTTCGAAATTGGACACATACAGCCCCGCTATGCTGGGAGCAAAGGTGCTCCCCATAGATGTACCGTATTGCTGTAGAAAGAGGGTGCCTTCATACTCAAAGAAGTTCTCTTTTAGAGCTAATTCTGCACATTCCATTATGAAGGATTTGGGTGTGTTGTAGTTCCAAATTATTTTGTCCAGAGAGGTTCGGATGACTTCTAGGGTATCATCTTGAGGCAAGCTGGTATATAAGCTTTCTATATCTAGACTCACTAGAATGGATGTGGTTGGATCGAACTCAAGGTTATTAATTTGGTTCAGTAGATCTTTGGTGTCTTTGAGGTATGCAGGTGTTGATTGAACTAATGGTTGTAAGAAGAAATCACAAAACCGGGATAGAGGTTCGAGTAGTGAGCCTATTCCAGAGACTATCGGTCTGCCAGGAGGTGGTATTTTATTCTTATGAATTTTTGGAATTGTGTAGAAATATGGTGTTGAGGTACCACCTGAGGTAAGGAAAGCTGCTTCTTGCCTGCTAATGTGGCCATTAGATTCTGCCTCATGTACCATGATGTCTATCTTGGTCTTCAGTTTATCTGTTGGGTCTTCTTCCAGAATTTTGTAATTTTTTGGATCATCAAGGAGGCGTGTGCATTCCAAGTGGTATGCATCCTGTTTTTGGATAACTATGCCACCACCTTTATCCGCCGGTTTTATGATAATGTCTTTGTTGTTTTTGAGACTTCTTATGGCAGTGAACTGCATGGCAGTGGTGTTATTGAACACCTGATTTTCTTGGATATTTTCTATGCCTTTGTAGATTGCTTGTTCAAAGGCAATGAGTTCTGCTGGTGTTGTATGAAGAGGTGGAATAAATGAAGATTTGAGTTTGAGGGTTGTGTCGCCTACTTCCTCATTTTGTGTATCTTTTGGTGGCTGATTCTCAAAGAAAGCTTTTAGTTTTAATTTACGGAAGAATTCTGATAGTTCACAGTGAAGTTTGAATTTGTCAAGTCTTGCTGTCGGTGAGAAACCTAGTCCTCTGTTTAAAATCTCTTCTTCTGCTTTAGTGAGAATGTGGTCTGAAAGGTTTGTTATTAGACTCTGCTCGCACTTGTTCCCGGTTGTGGTTCCTTGGTCCTGCTGCGTGTGTTGGCACTTGGGTTCTCGTTGTCTTCCCAGTGTACTTGTCCTCTCCGTGGTCGTCTCCCTCGTCCCCTCTGGCCTGATCCTAAAAAAGGAAATTGTTGATTTGGGTTGCCATATTGGGGCGGCGGTTGTTGGAATTGTGGATTCCAACCGTAGAACATGGGTGGAGTCATGGGGGGAAAGGGTCCTTGATAGTTGGGTGGTACTCCGGAATATACATTGGACCATGGTTGTTGCCAATGTGTGTTTCTCCCTCTCCCTCTGCCACGTTGTCTATTCCTATAATTGCTTTTGTTAGATCCGAAACTTTCCGTGCTGGTACCACTGCTCACTGAGGAGCCCTCATCCGATGATATGGAATGAGTTGATCTTATCGGTGCTTTGTAATCAGCATCTGAGTAAGGGTATGTTTTTACAAAGGAAAATTTCTTTAGATCTTTTTGAAATTGGTGGATTTTGGACTGGGTGAGTTCTTCTTTATATTCAGCTATTTCTTTATTGACCTCCTCTAGTCTTTTTTTATAAGAGGTAAGTGTCGTTTTGAAATGTTGTTCTGTTGCTTGAATATCTATCAGGATGGCATCCGAAAGTCTTTTGGCTGTTTGGATTATTAGGATAATCCAATCTCTGGTGCAGTGCCATGCGATTTGGGCCCAGTCTCTACGGAATGCTGCGTCATCCAAGAATATGCGTGGCGCGTTTGTTACTATAAGGCCCTTGGGGGCTGTGTTGGATCGTAGATATTCAGTTAATATTACCCCATGTAATATTGTTCTAATTCGTGTTCTTTTTTTCTCAGATAGGTTTTCCCAGTCGGCACTTTGTGAGATGGTTTGTGCCACGTTGAAGTCTGCTAGTAGTGGTGATGCTGCTAGGATGTTGTTGACATCCTCGTCTGTGAAAGTGAGTCCTGTGTTTTCAGCCATTGTGTCTTGTTTGCTATTGGCGGGCGGTGTCACGTGAAAAACAAATGCAGAACTAGAAGGTGCGTCTGATACGGAATAAAAGTTTTTAAGCTCTCACAGCTGTGCGCTGTAATGACAAATGTAAACAAAAAGAGAGCGAGGAAAACAAGGTAACTTGTCCTTTTCCCCAATGAATTTTCAGAAACAAGATGGACAAGTACTTAGGGAAGGTAACTTGTAGCAAAGGTTTTTCGCCGTCACCTGTTGAAGGAGAATAAACAACTATTGTAAGAAACCCCTCACCCACCTACCTGGTAGGTGGCATGCTTCATCATCGGGGCCCAACTGGATTGCCTAGTGCAACCCAGCTGTGCTACAACGCCTGATTTACAGCGGAGCAGGTTGTTAAGTGAAAGGAAAGTGACTTAGTATGTGACGTGCAACTATGTGTTAAAAATGTCTCTGAGAATGCCCTGTGAAATATCAGCACACACTTTAGGGTGTGTGCTGATATTTCACATCACATGTGGCCTCTCCTAATTTTAGGCCACTCACTAATTTTTTGGTCCTGAAGAAAGCCTCAAGAACCATCTGAAGGCTGAAACTAGTAGACCTCATTTATAAGGGATACCAAGGCAAATAACAAACCTTAGTAGAGATCCCGATTATATTTTTACTCATGTCCTGGGACCCTTGTAATAAATAATTGTTGTCAAAGGGCATTCTCAGAGACATTTTTAACACATAGTTGCACGTCACATACTAAGTCACTTTCCTTTCACTTAACAACCTGCTCCGCTGTAAATCAGGCGTTGTAGCACAGCTGGGTTGCACTAGGCAATCCAGTTGGGCCCCGATGATGAAGCATGCCACCTACCAGGTAGGTGGGTGAGGGGTTTCTTACAATAGTTGTTTATTCTCCTTCAACAGGTGACGGCGAAAAACCTTTGCTACAAGTTACCTTCCCTAAGTACTTGTCCATCTTGTTTCTGAAAATTCATTGGGGAAAAGGACAAGTTACCTTGTTTTCCTCGCTCTCTTTTTGTTTACATTTGTCATTACAGCGCACAGCTGTGAGAGCTTAAAAACTTTTATTCCGTATCAGACGCACCTTCTAGTTCTGCATTTGTTTTTCACGTGACACCGCCCGCCAATAGCAAACAAGACACAATGGCTGAAAACACAGGACTCACTTTCACAGACGAGGATGTCAACAACATCCTAGCAGCATCACCACTACTAGCAGACTTCAACGTGGCACAAACCATCTCACAAAGTGCCGACTGGGAAAACCTATCTGAGAAAAAAAGAACATGAATTAGAACAATATTACATGGGGTAATATTAACTGAATATCTACGATCCAACACAGCCCCCAAGGGCCTTATAGTAACAAACGCGCCACGCATATTCTTGGATGACGCAGCATTCCGTAGAGACTGGGCCCAAATCGCATGGCACTGCACCAGAGATTGGATTATCCTAATAATCCAAACAGCCAAAAGACTTTCGGATGCCATCCTGATAGATATTCAAGCAACAGAACAACATTTCAAAACGACACTTACCTCTTATAAAAAAAGACTAGAGGAGGTCAATAAAGAAATAGCTGAATATAAAGAAGAACTCACCCAGTCCAAAATCCACCAATTTCAAAAAGATCTAAAGAAATTTTCCTTTGTAAAAACATACCCTTACTCAGATGCTGATTACAAAGCACCGATAAGATCAACTCATTCCATATCATCGGATGAGGGCTCCTCAGTGAGCAGTGGTACCAGCACGGAAAGTTTCGGATCTAACAAAAACAATTATAGGAATAGACAACGTGGCAGAGGGAGAGGGAGAAACACACATTGGCAACAACCATGGTCCAATGTATATTCCGGAGTACCACCCAACTATCAAGGACCCTTTCCCCCCATGACTCCACCCATGTTCTACGGTTGGAATCCACAATTCCAACAACCACCGCCCCAATATGGCAACCCAAATCAACAATTTCCTTTTTTAGGATCAGGCCAGAGGGGACGAGGGAGACGACCACGGAGAGGACAAGTACACTGGGAAGACAACGAGAACCCAAGTGCCAACACACGCAGCAGGACCAAGGAACCACAACCGGGAACAAGTGCGAGCAGAGTCTAATAACAAACCTTTCAGACCACATTCTCACTAAAGCAGAAGAAGAGATTTTAAACAGAGGACTAGGTTTCTCACCGACAGCAAGACTTGACAAATTCAAACTTCACTGTGAACTATCAGAATTCTTCCGTAAATTAAAACTAAAAGCTTTCTTTGAGAATCAGCCACCAAAAGATACACAAAATGAGGAAGTAGGCGACACAACCCTCAAACTCAAATCTTCATTTATTCCACCTCCTCATACAACACCAGCAGAACTCATTGCCTTTGAACAAGCAATCTACAAAGGCATAGAAAATATCCAAGAAAATCAGGTGTTCAATAACACCACTGCCATGCAGTTCACTGCCATAAGAAGTCTCAAAAACAACAAAGACATTATCATAAAACCGGCGGATAAAGGTGGTGGCATAGTTATCCAAAAACAGGATGCATACCACTTGGAATGCACACGCCTCCTTGATGATCCAAAAAATTACAAAATTCTGGAAGAAGACCCAACAGATAAACTGAAGACCAAGATAGACATCATGGTACATGAGGCAGAATCTAATGGCCACATTAGCAGGCAAGAAGCAGCTTTCCTTACCTCAGGTGGTACCTCAACACCATATTTCTACACAATTCCAAAAATTCATAAGAATAAAATACCACCTCCTGGCAGACCGATAGTCTCTGGAATAGGCTCACTACTCGAACCTCTATCCCGGTTTTGTGATTTCTTCTTACAACCATTAGTTCAATCAACACCTGCATACCTCAAAGACACCAAAGATCTACTGAACCAAATTAATAACCTTGAGTTCGATCCAACCACATCCATTCTAGTGAGTCTAGATATAGAAAGCTTATATACCAGCTTGCCTCAAGATGATACCCTAGAAGTCATCCGAACCTCTCTGGACAAAATAATTTGGAACTACAACACACCCAAATCCTTCATAATGGAATGTGCAGAATTAGCTCTAAAAGAGAACTTCTTTGAGTATGAAGGCACCCTCTTTCTACAGCAATACGGTACATCTATGGGGAGCACCTTTGCTCCCAGCATAGCGGGGCTGTATGTGTCCAATTTCGAAGACCTACACATCCTCAACCCTCAATCACCACACAACAAGGACATCACTTTTTATAAGAGGTATATTGACGATATATTTCTGATATGGACAAATGATAACCAAAGACTCAGTGAATTTTTAAACTGGATCAATACACTAGATCCTAACCTACGATTCACACATACCACGAGTCGCACAAACATCACATTTCTGGACCTGGAGATTGAAGCACGAAATGGGGTACTGATGACAAAAACACATTTCAAACCCACGGCCAAGAACTCTCTCCTGCATTTCCAGAGTTTTCACCCAAGACCATTGAGGGACAATTTACCGTTTGGTCAATACTTAAGACTGCGCCGGAATTGTAGTGAAATAAAAGAATTCAAAGTCCAATCAGAAGAATTAACAGAAAAATTGAAGAACCGAGGCTACCCCAACAAAATCATTCAAAAAGCCAAAAAAAGAGCTAGGAACCAAAACCGAGACAGCCTATTAGAACCCAAAACCAACATGACAACGACCATACCTCTCACTTGTGTGACCACTTTCAACTCCATCTCAAACAAGGTGGCCAGACTAATCCAAAGCAATTGGAAAATGGTAACCTCCGGAAAACTCCAATGGGAAAAACCACTGTTCTCCTACAAACGATCGCACAATCTGAGAGACAGCCTTGTGTCTACGAGACCAAAAAAACAAACGAACGTCCCTAGCACTGTACGTCATGCATGGGGTCTACCAGAAGTGACCGGCCATTTCCCATGTGGCAACTGCAGTATTTGCCATCTTACGCAGACAACCAAAACCCTACATCTAGAAGAAGGGAAAATTTGGACCATCAAGAAACACACAAACTGTAACTCTGCAAACGTAATCTATATGATAACATGTCCTTGCAAACTACGCTACATCGGGATGACTAGCAGGAAAATCAAAACAAGAATATGCGAACATCGTAGCAACATCCGATGTAAACGCAGCACCACGAAACTTACAGAACATTATCTAACTAATGGACACACTACCAATGACATGTCCTGGGTTGTAATTGAACAACTTGAGTCAAACCAGACTAACACCCAGGAACGTTTGCTAGAAAAAGAACAGCGGTGGGTATACAGACTCTCTACCCACATCTCGGGGCTGAATGACAACGTCCCGTGGAATAGCATACGCTGCCCATGATGACATCTCAGAACCAGAATGACACTTAGCTATATACCCCCGCACACACTTGGGGTATATGCTCTTCCAATGTTTATGAGCCATCGTAGGATAACAGATCCCTGTTTCAAATAAACCCACACATGTTTCACCCCCAAAAAATTTTTTGGGGTAGCTTTTTACGCTCCCCAACACCTCTTCTCAGATAGTTAATTATTTCTCCACTCGGTTACATGTGAGTTACAACATGGGTTTGCGCCAATTTCTGCCATACCACAAGATTTAAAATTGTTTTCATGACATGGCTTCAATTCATACCCCACTCCTTAATATACCACCTGGACATGGCTAACACCCAGTCTATTCCTACTAGTCCTACGCTTTTTATGCAGCTTTTCGTATTTAGCTTTTTAACTTTTTCAACTTTATTGAGACACCCAGTGCACACAATGCTTCCCAGCTTCAAAACATTTCATTATTCGCCTTCAGGTGGAACTCCCCTGTATTTAACTATTACGCCCTTACTGTCAGAGGAATCTTCTTCTTTTTAAATCTTAAACTGTAACATTAGCTCTTTCGTTAGCTTTAGCGTAATACTTCCGCATTGCGCGCACGCATGCGCAGTCAATCCACTAGAATTCCCAACACGTTCTAGTGTTCTAAGTTGTTACACGTGACCCCCCTTTTCGCTTCCTCATTAGAGCCACCCGATCCAGCACCAGAGGGCTAACCAAGCGGACCCGATCGGTTGAACATAGGTAGAACGGACCCATCCCCCTGGTAAAAACGTGAGTAAGAGGCCGCGACTCTTGTGCACCACTATCTACATAGTCCTGAATTGCAGGCCAGTCCTATACCAGTTTACCCTCAATGATCGT
Source organism: Triturus cristatus (assembly GCF_964204655.1). Lineage (NCBI taxonomy): Eukaryota > Metazoa > Chordata > Amphibia > Caudata > Salamandridae > Triturus > Triturus cristatus. The sequence goes on from NC_140589.1 coordinate 1,805,609,978, forward strand.
TAGGACTAGGCACTATTACGGCTTTCATTTAACTTTGAATTTCATCTCAGCCCACTCATGCTGCATTAACGAGATGAATTCACATCATTTGCCGATCCACTTTACTTCCATTTTCTGACAGGGACCAGAGGGGACGTTATCTACCGATCGGATACCAGAGGCATAACGACCTCATTTTCTCAGTGAGCCCAATTTTTGTGTCTTCCATGTTGTTAGTCTTAAGTGTTGTTGGTGCCTTGTCGGTGTTCACGTGATTATCATAGCACGATATGACGCGCCACAATATAATCTATGTCACATAAACGTCAACTAGCATGTCTCAAATATGTTTTCTAGTCTGTGTGAATGACACGATACGTCACAATGAAGTAGAAATGCTTTACATTTAGAGCTAAAGTGCATAAAAACACGTGCACAATTGATAGTGATGATACCGTTTATGAGCACCAAGTGCCCCATTTTGCTACGCAAATCTTTTTTTCACTTACCTGTACATGTTACACGATTCCTTGCGTATACCCACTACACTGGGGCACATTGTAGCCACGCAAGTTTTCTCTAGTGGACATGCCTGCCTACTACTTCACATGCATGTCACCACCTGCTATATTATACAGGAGCATGCATTTAGATGAAATAGATTCACGAATAAACAACTATATATCTGTATTGATCAACCTTTTATTTTCAGGTACTCCCAACAAAGGTTTTGGTGAGTAATGATCGCTAACCACTACACTCACAGCACACTTTAGGGTGTGTGCTGATATTTCACATCACATGTGGCCTCTCCTAATTTTAGGCCACTCACTAATTTTTTGGTCCTGAAGAAAGCCTCAAGAACCATCTGAAGGCTGAAACTAGTAGACCTCATTTATAAGGGATACCAAGGCAAATAACAAACCTTAGTAGAGATCCCGATTATATTTTTACTCATGTCCTGGGACCCTTGTAATAAATAATTGTTGTCAAAGGGCATTCTCAGAGACATTTTTAACACATAGTTGCACGTCACATACTAAGTCACTTTCCTTTCACTTAACAACCTGCTCCGCTGTAAATCAGGCGTTGTAGCACAGCTGGGTTGCACTAGGCAATCCAGTTGGGCCCCGATGATGAAGCATGCCACCTACCAGGTAGGTGGGTGAGGGGTTTCTTACAATAGTTGTTTATTCTCCTTCAACAGGTGACGGCGAAAAACCTTTGCTACAAGTTACCTTCCCTAAGTACTTGTCCATCTTGTTTCTGAAAATTCATTGGGGAAAAGGACAAGTTACCTTGTTTTCCTCGCTCTCTTTTTGTTTACATTTTTCAAACATTAAATTAACCAACTCGTATTAACATTGATTTGTAAAGAGAAGGTCCAACACCGGATACATCATTTTTGGTGTTTATGGAGTGACCAGAAGAGCCTACCAGTGTCAGGTTAGTATTAAAGAAATAAAGGTACTGAATTTCCGTGCTACATATTTATTAGGGGTGGGCGGAATTTGCGTAGTCGTACAACGCAAAGCTTTGCGAAACGGTAAAAAATCTCCGTGAGCACACAGAGTTCCGTGAACACGTGGAATTGCTTGTGCCACCAGTTTGCGATGCTTTTTTCCTGTTCGCGAACGCTGTTTGCGTGTTCGGGAGGAAATATCTCACAAACACGCATTGTGAAAGCGCGAACAAGCAAACAATTCCGCGATCTCTGCGGAACGTGAATTTACCCAAATTCCGCAAATTCCGAAAGCTGAACGGAATTTACCGCCCAAGCCTATTATTTATGATCATACAGAGGCAAAGCATGCAATCGGCCTGCAGAGAGCATTGAATTATTACTAACAGGTCATCATACCAAAGAGGGCAGTAACTGAATGGGCATTAAGAATGATGTATTTCGCTTACAAGTAGAAGTGATTTATCTAAAGTGAGGTTAAGGATTGATTAGGTATTGACAGTAATATGTCATCTATTACTCATCTGATTTTGTCAGCAGGGGGGGCTACCAAAGTGAATATAAAAGCTGCATGAAAATTGCATCCATACATTCGCCCTTTCTCCATCCTTTCATGTTCATCAACACTTTTCCTCTATGTGTGTCTGCTTCTGTGCTGTCTGAACCTGTATGTGTTTTGTGGGGTTTTATGCTTGCCTTTCATTTCACCTTAGGGCAGTAAAAAGTGCTATACATGAAAGATGCTTCTCAATATGTGTCAAAGGGTGCCTGTTTGCTGGTCTATGTATGTGCATGGCTTTATGTGTGTTGGTCTATGTGCACGGATGGGAAGTAGCCTTTACTGTGAAGTCAGAATCGCGCAATGCCATCGCCACGCATACATTACCATGCAGTACCTTTACACTCACTGTCTTTACAACGCATGCCTTTACCACAAATTTGCCTTTACCACGCATGCCAATGCAAGGTAAGCTTTTTTAAGGTAAGTGTGTGTGTTTTACACACACACACACACATATGTGTACATACATACACATTCACTGAAACAAGGTTACAGGGACATTTTAGTTAGGTTCATATTTTACACGCACAAAACTATAGAAATTCAGCAGTAATAGTTACCTTTGCCAACTATATGTTACGCACCGCTCAATGCACTGCTTACGACTTCACATATCACATCACTCATGACGTGGTCCGTGACATCACTAATTACATTTTCCTTTCCACCTGCTCCTCTCCTCCCTACACAATAGTATAGTGCTGAAACACATCAAGACTCCAAGTGGGGGATCTCCCAGCCATGGAACATTAGACATATCCAAGTAAGGCAAGGGCTATTACAAATAAGAAAAGCCGGCCCTACCCGGTCTCCTGCTCCGTCCCTCCGTCCCCTCCAGTTTCCAGAAAGCAAAGAGGACAACAATAAAATAAGGAACTTGTTTCCCCTCCTATATTTATGAAAATGGACTTAAGGCAAAAACTTCAGCTACACGGAATACAGTTTATTCTTTCATTTTACTAACCTTGCTTTTTTCACAGAGTAAATAACAACTTTTCACTATTGCTACCCAGAATGGTGATCGTCACAACCTTTCACTATCTCCTATCTTGTAACATATGACAAATGTATTGTTACAAATGAATAGTTCCATAAAAAGGTCCACTTGTTTCATGGAAACAACCCTGGTCTTTTTCCTTGACGTAACTGGTCTAAATCATAAATAAGACCTATTAGAATGCATTAATCTACCCACACACAACTGATTGGCTCCTGATTGTTTTACGAAGTAGGTCATAGATGGAATCTCCTTTGTCTTTTTAGTTTGAATCAATGGCCATCTGTGTATGGATGTTGTGTGTCTATTTGCATGAGTTACAAAAATATTGTACTATTGGCTTTGTCAATGCTTGTTTTTATATGAGTCTTTTATTTACTGCACAGCTGCTATGAGCGCGACTGCGGGGCTCAGGTCAGGGTGACCCTCCTGCTTGTGAGGCTTGCTCCCAGATGAAGTACGCTAACTGAGGTTCACAAAGGCGATGGGCCCAGGTGGACAGATTGCAAAGGCTTCTCCTATTATGTTTTAGGGCAGTTTAATGAGTATGTTCTGTATATTTACTGATCTTGCAGTAAAATGCTGGTCTTTGTGCAGCTACCTACTCACAAGGTGCTTGGGGCAACCATTTATTTCTGGAAAGAACATTGGCTTGCGCAGGCTTCTCCCAATTTACTGAGGACATATCCATTTTCTTATTCTTTGAGCCACTGTGAGATTGTGGGAAGCACCCTCAAAATTGTATTTTAAAAAAAGAGATTCACAAAAAGCACCAGGTATATTTATCCATATTAATTCTTTCAAGGTACTTTCTTGTTTTAGGTCTTCTTAGTAGCAAATTCTGCTGTATGCCAAAGCATACCCAGAGAAGGGCTTTGGGTCAGCCCTCTTCAGCCATTTCAGTTCATCACCTATTAGGCAGTCGATGTGTACCTTTATACCTAAGGAAGGGTGAACTATTTTTATCAGCCTGTGATTTGAGAACTTAAGAATAAAGTGGCCTGTTTCACTGATGCCAGTACAGTGTATCAAGTAGATACAGGGTGGGAACACGAGTATACGTAGCACAGGTGCTCATGGCTGCTCCTTTACTTTGGAGTCGACTTAAACAAATTGTTTAGACTTTTTTGCAATATATACTAAAATGTAATAACTAACAGTCACTAATCTGATCTTTGTAACAGACTTGCTGATATTAACAATACTAATAACTAACATGTTCCTTTCCACCTGCTCCTCTCCTCCCAACCCGCTCTCCCTCCTGCTGTGTTGTCCTCATGCTGCCTCGGACAGTCGGCCGGATACCTCCTTCATCTGGTTCCTCAACCCGCTTAAGTCCATCAAGTACCTCATCTGTACCCGCTACAGATGGCTCATCATTAAGATTGTGCTGGCGTTGCTCCTCTTGGCCATGGTGGCCCTCTTCCTCTACAGTATGCCGGGTTACATGGTCAAAAAGCTGCTGGGTGCATGAGAGCGGCGGTCACCAGCGCAAGAGACTTATCGGTGGCCTAGGCCCGCACCACTAAACCTTCCATTCCAGCCTGTGAAGCTCTCCTACGGGTGTTATGAACATTTGCTTCTGTTTGCTTGAATTTCTTGTGGATTTCTTTTCATGACCTGGAGGGAGTTGTTACAGGGCGGGCAATGGGCAGGGACGCCACGTTTTAAAAAGAAGATTGGACAGCGTTCATGGGTTCCAAAATTGATCTTGCAGCTAGGGTTACCAGGCAAACTATCTGTCACCCAGTTGTGTACTTATGCTGTAATATCTGTGTCCGTCTGTTCCATTATAATTGCATTCCATTCTGAGCATGGGTGTGCATCTCACACTCACAGAGAGCCTACTGAGGACAAAGAGAGTGCTGGTACTCGGCCAAACAAAACTGCAATGGAGAAACAGATCAGTGGATAACAAACTAGAACACAGATACACACATATGTCCTTGTGGACTAAAGTGGAAATCCATGATTCTCTGCCAACAGGAAACAGGGCGTGTAAATTAGGGCAATCCATAGATTCCCCAAGATACAGAACCCTCTCACATCATACAGACTCAGCAGCACCAGACACTAGTGTTGAGTACTTGTTTTTTGAAATATATATTTCCGCAGAGATGCAGATAAGAGACTTCCGTCTCAATGTCACAGAGTTTATATCTATTTTCATGACTGTCCATTGTCTTTCACGTGTGAAAGAGAAAGACCAGATTTTAAAGTGCCTACAATTGTGAATTGCTGAAAAGCTGAAGAGATCAACTTCAAATAGACAGTCAGATCAGCAAACATTCCAAAAGCGTGTCTCTGACAGGGTTGGGATTTGAAGTGGCAATCTGTCCTTCATTCCTCATTGCAATTCTGATCTTTTACATTTTACACACCTAGGAGCAGAACTTAAGAAATCAAATTATTTTCAAAATGTATTTATTTAGTGATTTTATAAAGCACAACACTCTCTCATAAGGAACAATGCACTGTGCAACAGATAAAAAGCAACAACTTATAAATTCCATTTTTAAAAAGAACAAACCATTTGAATGGATGAGCTATTTCAGAAATATGAAGCATAACTGGAAAAGGTTTGCCTCTGAGCTTTTGACTGTTTTAAGTTTGAAAAGTCATTAAGCAGACCATTAGTCTCTTATGCCCAAGAGAGAAGTTAAAGGACAAATAGGTTTGTGTAGGAATAGAGATGTGAAAGTGGTAATAACCACCTTAAAATGTATACAAGCTTCTCGTGGGATATGGTGCAGAGCGCGCTGAACCGGAGAAATACCGTCAGATGTTGTCACTCCTGCTACCTAGACACGCTGCAACATGAAGGCATGATTCCAAAGGGGAAGAGCATAAGGAGCGGTGAGCGCCATTCTTATGCAATAAAATCAAAGTATGTTCTTGATTGAAACATAGTTACAGGAATGTGCTTTTTATTTGCTTGAAAGAACTGAAGTTGGTCATGCAACGTTAGGCTTTCTTAGTGAACTGATTGAACAGCAACAGGAGTCATATATATTTAACCATCAGACAAGAAGACCATAGTAAACAACCCCCACAGTAAAAACAGAATCTGTTTTCAGACGATTTAACTTTAAGAAATACACATCGAAACAGCCTTCCACTAGATATGAGTTACTCTTCAGGTGAAGGGCATCCAACATGGAAGACATCTGGGTGTCCTCAGAGGACCGATGAATGGAGGCGCAAGGGTGTGCAAACAGATCCCAGCTACTCAGTGTAGAGCATGGAACGCACGAGTGATGGCATGTCCCTTGTGGTACCCACAGCCAAAGTAAAACTAGCACAGATGGATAAGAGAGCGAACAGGAAGGAGGGCCTGCTGATGCACAGAAAAGGAGGGAACCTGTGCTGCGGGAAGAATGTATATATATAGCCTCGGAAGGCCAGCACTGTACTAACACTCAAAGGAATCTGTGTCCATGAACACAACTGAGAGAAAGTGAGCACCCACACAAAACCAGCCACTGCCTTACAAGGAGTGGGGAAAGAAGCAGGTTAAAGGCACTGGCAGCTGAAGGCCTGTTCTGCACAGGGTCTCATTTGTTAGGGGGGGGCAGGGTCTCATGTGTTATGGTCTCTCTGCTGGTCAGCTGGTGAAGGAAGGCTCTGTTATGTTGCATGATTGCATAGTGCTTTGCTTTAGATTTGATAATGGGAGAGGTGGTGTGGGAGTGGCCCCATCACTAAGCGTGAAACGCCAGATGAGGAAATGCAAGCAGTGCCACCTTTATCTTCTTGAGATGGAGCGGTGTGCACTAGGACCCGTTACCTCTGCCAGCCCTTTCTTATAGAAATGTTGCTCCCTACTTCCTAAATGGGCACATTTCCTATAAATGTACAGGTGGCCCTCCAAATATTGGTACTGATCCAGCAGCTAAACCACTTCTTATTGGTTGTTAGGAATTTCTAAAGAATATGACCTCAGTGAAATTACTTAGGGGAAGATGTTGATGAGAAAAAAGCTAGACATACACATATATACAGCAGACATGTATGTACATGCCGGACATCTGGCGGAGGATTAGCAGAGCAGATTCACAGAGTCCTATGAACAATATACAGCAGGATTTCCACCATGTGCATGAGAGCCACCTCAGATTTTCAGGATAATCACCGATTTTGTAAATATCTTTCACTTGTATTCATGGAAAACATGTATATTTCCTGTATATTCTGAAAATCTGGCAAGGGTCCACCCCGCCAGGATGCACACTGGACACCCCTGGTATGTAGTATTAACGCAACATTGTGTCTTCCAAGGTAACTTTAAAATTGACTGTCTTGAGATAAATCACCTTAGAATTGAGGCTTTTGCTCACAGAAGCACATATATGAGTACAATTAAAACGTGTTTGATACAATACAATTTGTATCATACATCTGACCAGCCCTGTTGCTGCCTTTGAGCATGTTCATATTAATATTGTACGAACTAGTGAGAAGTTCATAAATGGAACTAGTGAAATGCACAAGCAGTACGCATTCAAGTTAGGGTTCAAGAATACGGCACACCGTTACCATTTTGATATTGATTTTTGGTTTTCAACCAGGTTTAGAGAGAATAGCACAAACGTGCACCCTAGTACATCTGTAAGTGCCTAGATTTTGATAATTGTATAACACACACTTTTAGCCGATTAGGCAAAAGATGAAGCTCATGGCACACATATAATGCGATGTATTCTTTCACCAAAACGAGGGAATGCACTTTACATATATCTGGTTAAGAAGACAGAATAGAGGTACCGTTTTATTTATATTTCTTCAATATTCCAGAATCTGGGCAATTTACCAGAGGTCTTCTTGGCAAAATTAAACTATCATTTCTGAACCCAAATATGTTCAGAAAAGGCCATGCACCAGTCTTCCTTAATATTCTAGCTAAAATTCCTATGCCCCCAGTGCTAGAAACACTACAAATTATACCCAACATGCCACAAAATAATACGAGAGGATACCGGCTGAGCCTGTCGACTAGCTTCATTTCACTAGAATTTAGAGGTGTATCAAAAGGTGCATCGTACACTCTGTGGCTTCATTCTGGTATTACAGGAATTCACATCATATGGCCTGTTTCACAAAGGTAAACATACACTTGTGTGTACGTTTACTCTTTTTTGCTATTCGCAAACTACGATTTAATAGTAACTTTACGTATGTGGAGACACCGCAATCGGGGAAGAGATCTCTGCACATAAAGAAATCGGCCTGTCCTATCTTTTTATGTGCAAAGTTCTTTGCCCTGACTGTGCAGTCTCTTACGCTGGAAACTTGATATTAAATCATACTTTTTGAATACTGAAAAAGAGTAACCGCACATAAAAGTGTAAATTTATTTTTATGAATCTGGTCCATAGATTCTTTGACGCTCATGAAATTAATTCAGGTAAATATTTAAATAAATCCTATCTTACGTTTAAACATACAAGACAACTTAAACATTTTACAAATTCCGATCAGGAGATAGCTGTTCTAAGAGACCATAAATTGCAAATATCATAATTGCAAACGCCTTCAATGTATGTTAGTATAAGCGTCACTCACCATGCTATCCTGGTTGCCTTTCCAGCAAGCATAAATACCATTAACATTATCCTCAATAATAGTCGACATTAGAATAAAAAATTTTATGAAACGGGGTACAAATATGATTTACTATCAAATCAATTGATAGATAAGGGGGTTAAAAAAGACAGGAATTTTAGTAAAGAAGCTTTAACAGCAGTAGAAATGCACAAGGTTGATACTGAAATTTGCATTTTTTCATATGCACTGATTTATCTTCTGCAGGTGTTCATACCACTGAAACCTGTCAGACATTTAAGCATGAGTGCATACTTATCGGTTAAATAAATGAGGAAATACACTAATTTCAGCTTAATGTTTCTACAAAATAAATATGGATAAATACAGATAAAATTAGCAAAAAATAAATATTGATAACTACAGATGGAAATGGCAAATAAATCAATAAAACCGGGAGCCCTAGTTATAAAAACCCAGCTGAAAAAACATTTTAGCAGAACATGCGTATAGGAGCTTTTAGGTAGCATAATTCTGTGTTATATCTGACACATTTCTTTGTGCAACACCTGCACAAAAACATGAGCTTCCAGTGCTCTTTTTACTCCAAGAGTTTATTTCACAACCCTGTCACTTTTCATTGACTGTAGAGCTTGCATACCAGGCTGCGGTAGTCCACACCAGAGGAGGCATGTCTCATTCTGATAACTTGTGTGTGACGCTGGAGAGAAATTATTGCACTTTAATCTCTAATTCAAGTACATCAGGCTCTGCATCACCCCACACAGTCAAACTCATCATAAACTGCAAACTCCTTCCATCCTCTACAACAATCTTATCAAAGATCTAAGTCAGGCTTCCATCCCCTTGAGATATCTAACCAGCGACTGAAATCTAACATTCATCACTAGAGATCAGACTTTTGTCTTCTTACAACACCTAGAGAACACTTAGCAAGTAATGAGATTTTACTCCAAGCTCCAAACTGAATCTTTACCCAGTGTCATCTTTTTGAAGTCACCATCCATGGCACCTGAGCCAGCTCCTGTTCTACAGCACCAGGGTGCCCCTAGCAAGGAGACCCCGATTACTCTTAAAAGCATCAAATAGGGAGTGACATGTGCAGATAGATTTGGAAGCAGAATATCACTACAGTGGGACCACAGAGTACCTTGCACCAGACTTGGGCTCATCACGCAGTTAAGGACAGTACACCCGCCTCTAGAGGGCGCTCATCAGAAAGTGATATCCCCTTCTACATTCCAGTCACTGGAAAAGCCTGGCATGCAATGACGAACAGTGCTCCTGCTCCAAGAGGGTGTATAGAAAATAGAGATCCTATTTAAGGATTTCCACAACGAGAAAGAGCTCACCAGGCACCAACAACATAACCCAAGTCTAGAGAGAGCTCATCAACCATGCTAATGTCTTGCCAGCAATCCAGGTACTAGAGTGTTTCATGCAATAACATGTCATTGAATCTCCCCATCACTAGACTATTGGAGCATGCACATGGTAGTGTTTGATATTAATGGATGTACAAAGTGGGTCATTGGGATGTACTGTAACGTGTTAATCTCCCGGAGGAACCTACACAGTTGCGAACAATTTGATGGCACTTCATTTCCATGGGTACGTAGAGGCAGATTTTGTTTAACCAACACCCGCTAAGCTTTATGGAAATGCATACCACATGGTATGACAAAATGTTTGCGTTTGGAGTGCAGCGTCCCTAGCACGTAGAAAAGTTTGATTTGTTTATGTACAATGTTTATTTATTTTTTGTTTTATTAATTTATATATTTCAGTTTCTTGCTCTGGTTTCGTTGTCAAGTAAATAGAATTCTCACATTTGCACTAATTTTGAACTGTAGACTATGTAAAAGAACCTGTATTTGTAAGTTTTATCATGTGGGCAATAATTTACAGTTTTTTCCTTTTTGTGTTTTTCTTTGTTTGTTTATGATTCTCCTGGGTTTCTTTGACTGTATCAATAAACCAAAATGATCCCACCAAGTCGTCCCAGTACCAGTCTCGCGTGGATGCTGAACCCTCTGCGCATCATTGGCATTCTGATATGGAGACACTACCGGTGGCACTTCTTCGGGCTGCTGCTCTCCTGCATCGTAGTGGTCTTTGTAGCTTTGATTGTCTACACTCTGCCAGGGGTGCTCAATGAAAAGATGATAAATGCTGGTCGTTAGACAGAGGCACTGAAAGCACTGGCAATGTGTGGTTGTTGTATGCATGCGCATGTCTTTCAATGGATAGATCATCGTCAGCATAAGCATACAACACATTCCGATGATTGCTCGACGAAGGTGACTAGGAAGGAAATAACATTTTACATTCTTCCAAATAAACTCTGGAATTACTAAGATTAAGCAGCAGACGTTCCATCTGCCCACCTGTTTCCTCTACACTAAACAAACGCAGGGAAAGCAGACCTTCCTGGTGGAAGCTGCCATCCACTCTGTTTTAGGGAACAGAGCAATTGTGATGATGCCAAAAACGATACCTAACTGCACCCCAATATTTTCAGTACTGACATTTAAGGCAGCCATATAAACATGGAGAAACCTCCTAGCTTGTCATTTCTAATATGGCTACTCTAAATGTACATCCACAGAGGGAACATTCCCAGTATCCATATTACGGGACAATGATCCCACAATCCAGTACTGGCATTATGGAATTACCATCACACTGTTTTTATCCCTGGTGGCAGCTTTGATCCTACTTCCAGCAAAAAGCTGTGTCTCTGGGGAGAGGATCTTGACATGGCAGACCTTGCTCTGCTCTTGTGGCAGTGAATGGGCCATCCAGCTGTCTAGGAATAAATCAAGCACCACCAAGACTGCAGTTAGGTTTCCGTGGCTAGGGTACTAGAGTCGTATGCACTGTGCACTGTGCTGTGGGTTACTAATGAACCCTATTAACTTATGCAAAAGTTGTTTAAGAACATAATGAACAAATCAAACCATTGTTATGTTTGTAACGTTGTATTAGCTTATCAGAATATGTGCATAAAAATGTCCTCAAGCCAAATTAAGAGAACATGATTGTATCGCCAGTATACATCATATGGCTAAATGAACACAACATATAATCATTACATCATGATGGTCACATAAAATGATATACAAGAAATTTAAAAGAAAGTTGGGCTTTCTTTTAAATTTCTTGTATATCATTTCATGTGCTAATACAACGTTACAAACATAACAATGGTTTGATTTGTTCATTATGTTCTTAAACAACTTTTGCATAAGTTAATAGGGTTCTTTACTAACCCACAGCACAGTGCACAGTGCAAACAACCCTGCCGGTTTGTAATCTCTTCCTTTGACTATAGACGCTTGACCAGACAACAAGCGTAACACTGTCGCACCATTGTACACAATTTGAATATTTCGTTTATCGCATTAAATAGGTGTGCGCTCCCCCCCCCCCCCATCATTCTAGGGTACTAGAGTCACCACACAACTTGAGTCATTCCTTACTGTATAGAGATTGCCGTAAAGACAACCACACATGCATAACGGGCACCACTTTGGGGCCATTCCCTCAGTGACACTACGAGGATACCAGAGTTTGGACATATAGAAGCATATACAAATCAATCTTTCCAAAGAAGTGTGTTAATTTGTAAGCAATAGTAAACAATGCTAGGAAATTCACAATGATGGCAGCACACTAGCAAAGACAGAGATTACAACCATTAATATTATGTGTATTTGTGTTCCAAGAGCTTGGTAAATGCACCAATACTTTGTATCAAAGTAATGAAGAAGCTTTATCGCCATTTAATCCAAGGGTGTCAAACACTGCTGCCAGGTGGCCAGAGGTATGACAGATTTTCAGGATATCTACTACAAATATATATTTATGCAACTCATTGAAATGAGAATCAAATACCTAGTCAGTGGTTTCTCTGAAAGTTTGGTACAAAATGTCTATCATTGACCAATGGCGGACGCTCCTGAACTAAACCATCATAGTATGCGTATGCCTTTTATTGATCCCTGTGTCCACCACTTGTTCTCAGGTCCAAAGCATGATAGCTCAGGTCTATTGATACTTCTGGCTCACTGACAAGGCAAGCCCTGACTTACATATATATCATGTATGGAAAATATCAGACTTTTAAGTCATGGAGGCAGAATTGAAGGCAGGCTGGGATTCTGGCTGCTTTCATTAAGCACAGACGCAAACCTCAACTAAATAAAGCCACAATGGAAAACTGCAACCTCACAAAACTCAATGCTGCAGATATAGGTAATCATTCACCACCCAGACAAACAGCAATTGTTATGCTTTTTAAAATACAGGAGGTGTTAGCTCCTGTTGCTTTAATTCTCCCCAGGTATACAAATTCATAGTACTTAAATCTGAGTCATGAACAAGGATTGATTATACTTATTTTCACATTCGTGGCTTATATTCTCTGCTTGTTTCATGGCGCCTGATTGCAATGAGTCCCTACAATGTAATTCTGGTGCAACACAGGGCCCTTCAAATGGTGGCATGAATAGCATCACTAGGACTTCTCACCAGACTCTCTTACCTCACTAATTTAAGAAAATCCTATCATTCGAATCAGTTTTAAAATAGCAAAGGGGTAATATGATTGATTCAGTAGGGTAATTCCATGTAATCCTTAACCTAGATTATTTCTAGAGAACAAACCTAAGGTTTCCCTCACATCCTTGGTGTTTTACAGTATATAAGAGGCCAAACACTGCCATTACCTCCAAACTAAAGACTGCCAGGCAACGAAAGGATCCCACAGGTAAAAACAGACTGGGATCGCCTGTACCACATAAGAGAACCATGCCTGCAGACATGTCATAATGGTATCTCCTGTGTAAGCCTGCCCTCCCACCACGTCCACCAAAGGGCCTTACACTAGGAATCTTCTGCCAGTCTAGTTAGTTACGGAAAGGTCATTGGGGTGGGTGATCCATATAGAAGGTTCAGTTTGAGTCTCGCTCAGGTCGAAAAGCTGGGTCTTTCCAGTCAGCAAATAGCAAATTGTTTGCAAAGATAAATTGAGTGGCCCAGTATGAAAGGAGCATGTCTGCCCATCCAAGCCCCCTGTGTATATGGAAACAGGTGCACTTGAATGCGATCCTGGAGGGCTTGTTACATTAACATTCACTTTGACGGGAGCATGTGACTTTCTTTTACACCTTTTGAAATGTACTTATTAAAGTTTGACTCAGTTTATTACATCGTGGCTTGGATCTTCAAGTTCTTTATTTCTGTACTACTTTTTATTATATTGGGGAAAGATTGTGTGTGGTGCTCAGTCACAATGTACATCGAAACTATGGCCTCTCCACCCCACTTTCTTTAAAAAATCTGGGGAATTCCTTACATTGGTGCTAAGCACTTGGATGTGATCAGCTGTAGATCTAACCACTTGCAAACAGTAAAGACACAGTGTTCTGCCAAAGGCCAGTGCAATTACATGGATTTGAAAAAATGGAGTGGATTTTGCTTTGGTGCCTGTGTTGAAAGAGCTGGATCTCAGGAAGTTGCTCAGAAAGAGGGGTCTCCTTTATGGCTCTGTAGTGAGAAACTAGACTTGGAGAGCAGTCTTAAAGTCTGGGAGAAGAGAAACAATTCAATTGCTGATGGGAGTTTGAAGAGGCGCTCTGGACTAGGAAAGCTGAGGGAAAGTTTGAGAAAGGGACAAAGCCTAGCTGGCTGAGGCCTAGAGCCTCTAATCTTCTTATGCCTTTTCTATAGCCAGGAGGGTTGCCACTGCAAGGGGTTTCACATACTCTACGAGACAGAGTGGTTGAGGCTACAACCTGAGGTAGCGATGTAGGCCTTTGAATAGCTGATACAGACTCTTGGGCAGCAAGGCAAGCTCGTCTCAGGTGTCAGCAGATAGGTCCTAGTCATAGGATTTATTTAGGTCTCTCAATAATGTACTATATAAACAGCATACTGTTCCTCACAAACCTACATCATCATACATTTACTATTCCTCACCACAGTTCTGGCAAACCATTAGCAAATATAGGTGTTCCACATGTTTATGTCTAACTCATACTGATGCCTACACCAAATCTGCAACACCATAGATCCAAAAACACACCATAGTGCACCATACTGCAACATATGTTACCATACCACAACACACCACACGATTCAAAAACACAGACTCAATCCCTGGCTAGAAACACAAGACACAAGTATAATGGGGCAAAAGACTACAGTTCATTAGAAATAAGGCAGTGAAGACAGATCAGTACAATCTGGCTGCAGCACCCTGTCAGAATGGACTCATTAGATCAGATTGTAGGTCAGGAATCAAACCAAGCAGAAATATATTGTTCTTAGACCATTAAATACACATCCTCACCCTGTGGAAGAGCAGGAGTCCAGTAGTTGCGGTTAGGTGGATGGCCTAACTCCACACTAAAAAAGTACCCAGCAGAGCAAAACCATGACATCACCATATACAATTCGGTTGGATGGCACCAGCATTCATGGAAATGGATGACTGAAAGATGACTCTCATCCGTTCACATGACCCCCCCCCCACTTCTTCGGAAAAACTCACAAACCACTAAACTTAATCTTACCACAAGAAGCTCCAAGGTGAATGCTGCACTATACAAACAACGCTTAACATAATATAACTAGGAAGCTTGAGACAACGACAAAATTGCCTGTACTGAGAAAAAAGAGGCTGTAATTTGAGGCCGTAAGACCCTGAGAGTTGGAGCACGCAGCTATCCTGATCGCAGGTACGGTAACAAGAAGGTCAGATCTAAACATGTTAAAACGGGACTCCAAAATGTTCTAATTGTATTTTATTAAGCAGACTTTCTCCAAATGTTTTAGGATCATCTCGAATTTCAATAAGTTGCATTCTTGATGAATAGCCAAAAAGCATTGGTTCCAGTGGATGGCAGCAGCCACTGAGAAAGCCTTACCTCCGTTCCTGAGTCTTTTAACTTTGTGGACTTGTAAGAATCCTTTGTCAGTTGAGCTTAAGGATCGCAAAAAGCAATACCACTGAAAGCGGGTTCAGAGTGGTGTTTGTCGATTGCTATACAGGCCGTGTCTGACAAGCACATGAACATAAACACAATTTACTGGCTGATGATTAATCAATACGAGTTGAAGTGAAGGCTGTGACGTCATGCTCATAGTTGTTCTTGATCTTTACTCTAGATGGATTGAAGTGACTTCTGTCAGAGATATTTCATCAATGATTATCATAAGGTTCTTGGAGGAAATATTTAAGAGGGAAAATTTCCCCAATTGCATTCTCTCTGATAATGGGACACAGTTTTGTTCTTCTGAATTTCAGTCCTATCTGAAAGATTGTGGTATTAACCATAAAAGAAGTTCCATTTACCATCCAGAAACTAATGGGGCTGTGGAAAGGGTTAACAAGACTTTAAAAGAAAGCATACAATTGGCCAGGGCAAATAACTTGAACTGGAAATCTGTCTTGCAAGACAGGATCACTGCTTATCGCATGTCTCCTCATATAACCACAGGAAGATCTCCCTTTGAGTTATTCAAGGGTAGAGCTTCGAACTCTAAGTTATGTCCAGGATGGATGAGTTTGAATAAGGGATTGAAAGATAATCAACTAGCTAATTGGAGAGAAAGAGAAGTTGATAAACAGTTGACAAGGAAACTGTATTTTGATGTTAAGAAATGTGCCCAATCTAATGATGTGAATGTTGGTGATCATGTGAAGATTAAGGCACCTGTAGGTTGTCAACCCTGGTCAAAGTACACTAAAGTCAGAAAAGTTGTCAACATTTTCAAGAATGCTGTGAAGACTGATGATGGCAGAATTTGGAATAAGCGCCGTTGGTGTTGGTCAAATCTAATTTGGTTTCATCCTCTAGTCCTAGGGATCTCACTTGCTCTTCTTCCTCGTCAATTAATGCTGATATCTCTCTGATGGGTTCACATTCTTTGCCCTTTAATGTCAGAGAGAGGAGTCAGAGGATCCATAGGTTACCCTTGTATATGAAGGACTATGTTTGTTAATTATTCTTACATATTAAGTAAGGACTATGTTGTTTTTTTCTTTTGTTCTCTTCTCCTTTGTTTTGTTAAACATATTATTTATTGTAAAGAGGGAATATGTGTGACGTCATGCTCAGTTCCATGCAGCATCTTACCTTTCAGCTCCATGTAGAATTCTACTGTGAACATTCTTTGGTTGTCAGTTACTGGGAAGCTCCTGATGGCTGAGGTGAATAAACCGTACCTGACTTCAACTTCGTGTATGACTTTCATTTATATGTGCAGAAGACACCACAATGGCATACATGATAGCTATCTTGTGTGGAAAGGGAAAAAGATGGAATATCATTTTGAACACACGAAGAATGAGGGAGCACACAGTGATTGCCGCGCTGATTGTAGATGTGAGGCTCAAACAGGAATCTAATTTGAATCCAGAGTTCTTCACACAGAAGACTGGTTTGAGAGTAGACTTAACTCATCTGACATAAAAGTAGATTGCCAAAATGTGGTAGACACTGGAAGAGACAGCCTCTTTTTTCCCCATAAGTTTCAGTTGACTTCAGTTGAGCCATTTTTCGACCATTTGCAGGAAACTATATAGGTTTGGTGTGCTAATGTCCAGGTGGAACACACACACACACAATGTTCCGCACTACCAAGGACCCACCTACATTAACCACCGCCTTAACTTCCACCAACCATTGAGAAGACTACACTCAGCCTCCCTCTCACTTGCACATACTCCCTGCATCGACCGAAGCAGAAGTGGAGGACACTCCTTCTCCCACATTGCAGCAAAGACCTGGATGTCATGAAAACTCACCTGACCTCTGCCCTCTCGCCGTCCCTCAGGGAAGAAGTGGGCCGTTGGAATCGGGCCGCGAACCATGTCCGCGTAATGCGGGCCTTATGGGAGACTACCGATGCTGCCAAGGAACTACGCATCCCAGCAGCCTCCAGGCCAGACGCGCGCGCACAGGAAGTGACGCGACGCGAGAGACGGGAATCCATTTAGTCGAGAATCACGGAGAGCTGCTCGCAGATTATCCTGGAGCCTGACCTGACCGTGTTGCAGATATTAGCGTGGAGTTCCCCGGGTGCGGTAAGGGTGTCAGTGACACCGCCAAGAGTCCTTTAGGGCACACGTTCGTGCTTCCATGCTTTCTTGATACCAGAGACTGCCAAAAAACGAATAAGCTAATGAGACTTGTTGCAGGCATTTAGAGTACCTGAGTGAGTGCGTGGAGCGCTCGAAAATACGATTGACATTTACCAGGTGGTATGACCCTAATACCACGCTGTGGAATTCTTTATACAACATTGTTCTGCCTTACCAGATGTCACAGCTGACCATGTATTGATGAACTGTGTGTGTGTTTGTGTTGTTTTCTAGCTGGGGGTTTGTAGAGGGGCAGCTAGGCTACAGCATAAGACCTTCCTTCCCCAGTGAGGCCTACCAGCACACCCTCTTTGGTGGGTATATGGTTATACCTATATTGGAAACTACGGTATATTCTTCTGCTGTGATAAGATAGGAGGGGGGGTTCTTATGTGTTGTTTGTTTATCTACAGTCGTGCCCTTTGAGAACCTATACAGAACTGCGACATACCTGAGCACACTACATCTAGCTGGCGTTGAAGCGGCTTTGACAATATTTAATCGCCCTTCTGCTGTCACCGCTAGAACTGGTTATTTTTCTTTACAGGTAGACCAAATTGTTTATGTGAGGCAAGTGGGTGAAAAGTCATTTCCGCTACAGGCGATAGAGCTAACCAAACCTGTGCTTCCTTTGCAGATCTCCCTCCCCGCTGTTCCCATCCTTTCCTTCCCCTCGATTGACCCCCTTAAGCTTCCGTGCCTTTACGGCAATTCGGAATTAAGGTTGTCAATAGGGGGGGCCCCCATTGAGCAACGAACCGATCCTGAGAGGCCTACGCGGGACCTGACACTGGAGCAGCGTCCCCCTGCAACTACAGACCATCACCTCACTTATGAAATTTCGAATGGCTCCCAAGACCTGGTGTCTGAATAAGCCTCTGGGACCTGCAGGCTCATGGATACCTTACTGGCTGATTAGCTGCGCTTTATAAATCCTGATTGATTGAGAGCTAGCCCTGAGAGACATGGGCTAGTCAGACCTTGGGAGAACCAAAGTTGGTGACCTCAAATAAATATATCCCCAGGATGTTTTTCAGGATATTCAGAAGTTCACATTGAGCTTGAACCTGCATTGAGTTTTGGCACCAGAGTACTGCGAGGAGTGGAGGGGTCCCTGCCAAAAGGTGGTCACTGTGTAATCACTGCTTTCACTTGAATGCATCCTACACAATGATTTTAGTGATGTACCACTAACATTGGATGGTTTTATTTTATTTTTAGATAGTTCTTGTCTGAGATGCCATAAATGAATTTTGAGAACAGTATATGTGGTTTGCACAATAACCTACATTGTTGAAGCATCATACTTGTGTAATAAAACCTAAGCACAAGCAGCAGAGTTACTTGCCATCAAGAGCAAGCTGTATGGCAACAGACTGAGTGTTCCAATATAAACTGACAGCCAATATGGTTTTGAAGTAGTCCATAATTGTACATATGCATATAAGTTATCCCTAAGGTAGACCCTAGGTAGCCCAACTGGCAGAGCGCATTGTAAATGAAACGTTGGATATGTACTTATACGTTTTACATCTCCTGATAGTGAAAAACTCCTACATTCATTTTTCACAACTGGAAGGCCTGCCGCTTTCATTGGGTTGCCTTATTACATTTAATAAGTGATAACATTTGATTGGGAACAGGTAGCGATTTCATGTTTGGGGACTAAGAAATTCAAATTTAAAATCCTCGTTAATGGTAACGTCGGATTTTAAGTTACAATTTTGAAGATGCCACGTTTTATGAATGAGTTCTTGGCGGATTCGATTGGGGAGTCGATGAATATCAACAGCAGCTTAACTTCCTACCACAAAGCAGTAAAATCAGCTATAGACAGGCTCGCCCCTCTGAAACAGCAACTTAATAATGCGTGTCGGCCACACGCAGCATGGTACCCTCAGGAATTACATATGCAGAGAACTCTGTGCAAAAACTTAGAGAAATGCTGGCGTTGCTCACATCACCAGAATGATAAGAAAATATACAAGGCTTCCTTAGCCCATTATCATTAAAAAAAAATTAAAAGACCAGAAGAGCTTTCATTGCTTTACAGCTCAATCAGGCAGGAAATTCTTCTAAAGAATTATACCGGATTCTCAAATCTTTCACTGATCCGAGGGCCTGTTCCAGTAAAATTTACCAGTCTAAAAAAACTACGCGATGAGATAGCAAACCATTTTTAACAAAAACGACGAATTGATATATGACAAATTCACGGAAACTAGAGACGTTTTGATTGAAACAATAAATTTCACAACACCAATCTCGGATAATATCCATTCATTGGAAAGTTTTACTCCACTTACAGTAGACCTGGTTGAGACAATGCTGAGAAAGCAGCTAACTCTGGGTCACCCAGGGATTTAATTCCAGCCAAAATCTCCTCCCTATTACATACACAACTAGCTCCCGTCATCTGCCCGACACTCAATCTCTCCATGTGGGAAGCCCTACACCCACCAGAGTGTAAAGTTGCGCATATAATCCCCATCAGGAAAAAGGCAAACACCCCAGTAGAGGATTTATCCAACTACCGCCCTATGTCCCTCCTGCCCCTTTTAAGTAAACTTCTGGAAAAACATATCAATAAATTACTCTCAGAATACATTGAGTCCTCGTGGTGCCTTGATCCCTCACAATCGGGTTTCAGACTAACGTACAGCACAGAGTCTGCACTGATTGCTGTTACAGACAGTATTAGACACTTCCTTGATAATGGTCATACGGTTCAGCTGGTGCTACTTGATCTGTCAGCAGCCTTTGACACGGTATCCCACTCCATCTTGCTCCAGAGACTTAGAGATTGGGATCTGCGAACAAGCTTTAGCTCGGCTTTCTAACTTTCTATCCCACCGTACTCAGGCTATTAATCATGGATCCTTTTGGTCTCATACAATGGAGCTTAACAAGGGAGTTCCTCAGAGATCCAATCTCAACCCTACTCTATTTAATATTTATGTGGCCCTCCTTGCTTAAATACTTAGAGAATTCGGCTTTATTCCGATCTCATATGCCGATGATACTCAGCTCCTACTTTCATTGGACAGAAATACACCAAACATCCAGTCTCGTTCCTCTGAGGGTATGAAAGCAATCTCTTCTTGGATGACGGAAAATGTTCTTCAGCTGAATGCTGGGAAAACAGAGATCATGCTCTCCGGGGACGCCCTTGCACTTTGGTCTCCCAAATGGTGGCCCTCTTAGATGGGCACCGCCCCCACCCCTAAG
The DNA here is from genome assembly GCF_964204655.1 of Triturus cristatus. Lineage (NCBI taxonomy): Eukaryota > Metazoa > Chordata > Amphibia > Caudata > Salamandridae > Triturus > Triturus cristatus. Next base: position 1,805,630,919 of record NC_140589.1, read on the forward strand.
ACAGTAGTTAAGAACTTAGGCATCCATTTGACCAGAAACTCACCATGAAGAATCAGGTGATGGCCACGCTGCCTCTTGTTTCAATATGTTGAGCCTCTTGCACTGAGTTTTCCTTCTCATTCCCCTCTCTGTCCGTAAAACACTCATTCAGGCACTTGTGACGAGCTGTCTGGATTATTGCAATTCCCTTCAGATTGCAGCAAATGATTCTTATTTAAATAGACTCCAGGTGGTACAAAACACTGCTGCCCTATTGTTAGGAATGTACCAAATAGAACTGCCTCCCTCCCCCTCCTGAGTCAACTCCATTGGCTGCCGATACGGAAGACAGTCAAATTCAAGATTTGTTGTATTGTACACAAAGCTTTGAATGGCAGAGGTCCCACTTATTTAACAGAAAAATGTATCCCTTACAAGGCAAATAGATCCCTTCGCTCAGGAGAAAAATCTCTGCTTGTCACTCCTCATTTCAGGAAATTGTTCAGATTATTTTCTCTTTAGGAAACTTCTTAAAACAGAACTCTTGGCCTTTCCCGGAGATATTTTTTTACATCAAGATTCAAATGTACAATGTTGGTTCCATTCTTCCTCTGTACTGTTTGAAATCCAACCAAAAGCTAATGTATGGGGACCACAGTCTTTTTCTTAGCCTTTCTGATTTGATTTTTTGAAAAGCAAATCGGAAACTTCAATTTTTGAGATTTCTAGAACAAAGCTTACAATGGTTGTGCTGATAGGAAGAGAAGAAGGATCCACTTGACCATGAGAAGGTGAGGATTGGGGATCAGGGGAAATCCTGTCACATTTATCTATGACCATCTTATAGAAAAATGTGGCTACGTTATCACACAAGTATTGAGACTCTAAAGTGGCAGATTTCATACAGTCAGGATAAACTAGCTTAAATACTACTTGAAATTATACTTTAGATGAATAATCAACAAGGGTAATGACATTTTGTTAAAAACGACAATTTCATCATTACAGAGACAGCAAATGTGTATCCTTAATTGGGCACAGAAGGCAGCATGCAAATATCAGAATATGGGCAACACCAAGCACATTCTGCCCGCCAGCACTTTAGTTTCTCATCTCTTAATTCAGATGAAAACCATAAAGTGCCAATGTTATGTATTGTTTTCCTTCTTCTATTGGAAGAAAGAAGCTGATTGAAGGTATTTATGAGGCAGGTCTGAAAGTGTTGTACAAAATAGCAAGGTCTGCTGACTGAACACCTTGAGAACCTGGGCAGACTCTAACTTCTTCCAGGCATGCATGGGCTCCAGTGCTGTACTGGGGTGAATGTATGACATTGTTCTGCATTCTGTCCATCAATTGTTGTTTTTGCATTTGTCACCCCGAGTGGGAAGGGTATGCTCAGACGTGAGTCCCTTGCTCTCCATGCCACTGGAATCAAGCTATCCTGGCTGACGAGGGCTGAAAGCCCGAAACCGGTCCTAGGATGCTTGTTTCCAGTCCAGGGAGGACCTGGCTTGGCAGTTCGGGCTGGACTGTTCCCATGGGGCACAGGGTCAAGACTGATTTGCATATGGCCGGGTTCAAACTGGAATGGCATGGTGAGCAAAAAAACGATGGATTTAGGCCCAGATCTCTGTACTGGGGTGAATGTATGACATTGTTCTGCATTCTGTACATCAATTGTTGTTTTTGCATTTGTCACCCCGAGTGGGAAGGGTATGCTCAGACGTGAGTCCCTTGCTCTCCATGCCACTGGAATCAAGCTATCCTGGCTGACGAGGGCTGAAAGCCCGAAACCGGTCCTAGGATGCTTGTTTCCAGTCCAGGGAGGACCTGGCTTGGCAGTTCGGGCTGGACTGTTCCCATGGGGCACAGGGTCAAGACTGATTTGCATATGGCCGGGTTCAAACTGGAATGGCATGGTGAGCAAAAAAACGATGGATTTAGGCCCAGATCTCTGTACTGGGGTGAATGTATGACATTGTTCTGCATTCTGTCCATCAATTGTTGTTTTTGCATTTGTCACCCCGAGTGGGAAGGGTATGCTCAGACGTGAGTCCCTTGCTCTCCATGCCACTGGAATCAAGCTATCCTGGCTGACGAGGGCTGAAAGCCCGAAACCGGTCCTAGGATGCTTGTTTCCAGTCCAGGGAGGACCTGGCTTGGCAGTTCGGGCTGGACTGTTCCCATGGGGCACAGGGTCAAGACTGATTTGCATATGGCCGGGTTCAAACTGGAATGGCATGGTGAGCAAAAAAACGATGGATTTAGGCCCAGATCTCTGTACTGGGGTGAATGTATGACATTGTTCTGCATTCTGTCCATCAATTGTTGTTTTTGCATTTGTCACCCCGAGTGGGAAGGGTATGCTCAGACGTGAGTCCCTTGCTCTCCATGCCACTGGAATCAAGCTATCCTGGCTGACGAGGGCTGAAAGCCCGAAACCGGTCCTAGGATGCTTGTTTCCAGTCCAGGGAGGACCTGGCTTGGCAGTTCGGGCTGGACTGTTCCCATGGGGCACAGGGTCAAGACTGATTTGCATATGGCCGGGTTCAAACTGGAATGGCATGGTGAGCAAAAAAACGATGGATTTAGGCCCAGATCTCTGTACTGGGGTGAATGTATGACATTGTTCTGCATTCTGTCCATCAATTGTTGTTTTTGCGTTTCTCCAGTGCTGTTAGTCATGAAAAAGTATGAAGCTTCAAATTAATATTAATGCAGACGGATTTTTAACCGGTACTCAACTCAAATGAGGGCTGATGCAAAAAGAACAATTGATGGACAGAATGCAGAACAATGTCATACATTCACCCCAGTACAGAGATCTGGGCCTAAATTCCATTGTGTTTTTGCTCACCATGCCATTCCAGTTTGGACCCAGCCATATGCAAATCAGTCTTGACCCTGCGCTCAATGGGAACAGTCCAGCCCGAACTGACAGGCCAGGTCCTCCCTGGACTGGAAACAAGCATCCTAGGACCGGTTTCAGGCTTTCAGCCAGGATGGCTTGACGCCAGTGGCATGGAGAGCACGGGACCCACGTCTGGGCATACCCGTCCCACTCAGGGTGACAAATGCAAAAAGAACAATTGATGGACAGAATGCAGAACAATGTCATACATTCACCCCAGTCCATCAATTGTGTGTCTTTTGCTTTCTCACACTAAGTGCGCCAGGTATGCCCAGACGTGGGTCCTGGGCTCACTGTGCCACTGGAATCAAGCTATCCTGGCTGAAGAGGGGTGAAACCCCGAAACCGGTCCTAGGATGCTTGTTTACGGTCCAGGGAGGACCTGGCTTGGCAGTTCAGGCTGGACTGTTCCCATGAGGCACAGGGTCAAGACTGATTTGCATATGGCCAGGTCTAAACTGGGGTGGCATGGTGAGCAAAAGAATGATGGATTTTACCCAGATATCCTGACTGGGGGTGAATGTTTTGATTTGTTCTGCATTCCGTCCATCAATTGTGTGTCTTCAAATCAAATGAGGGGCAGAACATCATAGACATTAACTAGCCCTGGTGAGGAGAAAATTTGATCATTTATATGCTTCACCTTATGAGTAAGGAAGTAACTTCCTGGAAATGCCCATATACCTGAATGGCCCCCAGATGGTGGTTTGTGAAGCCATTATGGGGATCCTCTGCCAGATGTTAAAATTGCCTACGACAATGATCTTGTTTCGACTAAGTGAATCAAACCAATGGGGTCCATCCGGAATAGCTATCGAAATGTCGGATCCCGATGCCTCATGAAGTCAGGTCTCAGTAAGAAAAACCATATCAAAAGCACTGTCGAAGATCAGAGAGACAATCTCTCATTTATGTTTAGACAGGGAACGAATATTAATGAGAGCAGCAGAAAGTTAGATATTAGATGAAAGAGTGGGGTGAGAGCTTAAAGAGGCTGAAACAACAGTGAGGTGAGTTTGAGTGATAGATAAAGAGAGACAATCAGCTCTACATGCCAGTTCACCATAACTATAGAGGGCCTTAGCGGGTATCAAGTAACTGTATTGTGTGAATAGTTAAAACCATTACAAAACAATTACAAAAAAGCTTAATAAAAACCTAAAACAAAGAAGTCGACATAGGAGTAGTCAAACGGGGGAAGAAATACATTAGTAAAAAACATTAAATAAGATGAAATCAATTAAATCTACTGACAGTCTCTAATGTTCGGACGAAATGACCACTCAATGAGTTAAAACTGAACTAAGTAAACCATCATACCAAAAAAAGCTGTACTTTGCCTATAAATGTAATGAGGGGTCCATTAATTTGCAGATCACCGGTATTCATACATACTAAAACTGCATCTTCAAAGCACTGAATACCTCCCCAGAGGGGGACACGGACTCTCTGCTCCTAGGCAACTGCTCCTTCCCAGAGGGCCCAAGGTATTGCCAGTATTGATGAGAAGCCCTGGTATCCTGGTCCACCACTGGTCTGCCCTTTCAGGCATGGTTGGACACAGCCAAACAGACGTGCACTAAATCGACATCCCCTGACGTTCCCCAACGACGAGGTGGAGATACACACTGTCCACATGTGGATATTGTCTGTTGCCCAGGGTCAACTGCACGCCATCCCAGGATGGCGTCTGTGAATCCGCGGAGGCAGTTGCTCATCACAGAAGTGGTCTCCCAAATTAAATCTTCATCCCCTCCACAAGGCCCTTCGGAGATTACAATGGACCTGATCCTCAAAGAGGTAATTTTGGTGGGTCATAGGCTGGAGATGATGGACGCGAAAATGATGGACCTCACTACTGAAATGAAGTTGATCCGTGCAGAAATCTCTGGTTTGCATGACAAGGTGGAGACACTGGACCACCACTCGTCCTCTCTCTAATCCAGGGTCGAGCTCCTGCCAAACAGGGACCTGGAACTTTGCAATTTGCGCCCCAAATATTATGGACCTTAAGGACTGAAGCCGCAGGGATAATGTACACGTCTTCGGGATCCCTGAGAAATCCGAAGGCACAGATGTCAGAAGCTTTCTTCATGACTTATTACCAAAACCCCTTGTGAATGTCTTTTCACCTCTGCATAAACTGCAAAGAGTGCATTGAATAAGGCTACAGAAGACCTCGTCTTCATCTGGTCCGAGACCCTTTATTGCCTGCTTCCTCTGGCATGAGCCGGTATGCCAGATCCTGACAGTGGCATGTGCTCATGGGCCCTATGATTTTGATGGTCACAAGATCCAGGTGACAGCAGACTTTTCCAAATAGACAAGTGAACGGAGAAAGGTTTTCCAATCCCTCTGACCACTCCACACAAATGGGTCCATCAAATTTGGCTTTTTTGAGCTAGCACACATGTGGATTACGATGCACTACAAATCCAAGAACATTTTTGATCCAGGGGAATTGCAGGCCTTTTTAAATGGACTACTAAGTTGAACATGGCTTCCTGGCAGAGTTCTACAAGTGGGCCAAATTCTAAGTGGTGGATCTTCTCCATGAGGCCGATTGCACGGTCTCCCTGGCTTTGCTATCCAACATGGCGCTGATGTTGGTCCTCCCCAAACCAGGAAAGAACCCTCTCCTTTGAGGCAGTTATTGCCCTATATACCTGCTCAATGGTGATACCCAGCAATCTAGCTGCCCGCCTCAAGCAAGTCCTCTCCTCTCTTATTCATCATTCACAAGTGGAGTTTGTCCGAGCCCCTCGTCACATAACCATTTTCGCACGTTAGCTCATGCAGTCTGGCTAGTAGCAGACCTTCCAGATGAGCCCTCGACACTGTCGTTAGATGCTGAGAGGGCCTTTGGTGGGATGGAACAGGACTACCTGTTTGCTGCGCACCGGAAATTTGGCCTTGGTGACGATTTCATCTCCAGAGTGAGATGGCTCTAGGACTCCCCCTCGGTGCAGGTCAATTGTGGGGGCTTTCCTTCTGACCCCTTCCCGGTCCACAGAGGTACCCATCAGGGTTTTCCACTCTCCCCTTTGCTATACCTCCTTGCAATAGAGCCTTTAGTAGCATCCCTGCGCCAATCAGATCAGATCACAGGTTTTACCCTGCCCGGAGGTCCCTAGACACAATATTTATACGCAGATGACATCTTACTCACATTATCGACCTTACACTTCTCCATCCCCGTGGTGCTAAAGACCACTGATGCTTTTGCCGCATTTTCCGGCTACAAAGTGAGCTGGGGAAAGAGTGAGAGCTCGCTGCTGTCATGGATCACCACATGCGCCGCCATCGCGGGTTACCCATTCCAGTGGAATAATTCCTGCCTTAGCTATCTGGGCATTTTAGATAACAGGAGCCTGGAGCGCATGCTGGCAGATAACCTAGACTCACTTATGGAGAGAATGGGATTGAATTTCACAAAATGGTCCCAGCTGAATCTCTTACTCTGGGGACAGACTCGAGCAGTGAAAATGATTACTCTTCCCTGATTCATGTATGTGTTTGGCATGCTTCCCCAATTAATACCCTTCTCGACTCTCCATCAGATAAGACCATAAATGCCTACATCTGGGGTTCAGCGAGACCTTGTCTGGCAATTTGGAAGCTTATCGCTCATGGACCAGCATGGGGACGAGGCCTGTCTACTGTGGAGAATTTCTGCCTTGCCTTAAATTTGGCACAAATGGCATGCATGCCCGGGTCCAAGACCCCCCATTATGGGTCGCGATCGAATGCAGACTCCAGGAGGCCTCGTTGGGACTACAGGCCGTCAATCTTCCTGGCCCGCCGTGTCCTCTAACCCGATTCTGAAAGCCATGTATGCCACCTGGATACAAGTTCACAATCTCTTTTCGATGGACGTGCATCTCCATGGAAAAGCTCCCCTACTGGTATGCGGGCTATGCTTGATTGGGGCCCCTGGTGCAGAGCTGGGATCCTAACTCTTAAATACCCGATCTCCGGCGGCGAACTCAAATCCTTTAAGATGCAACAAGACAAATTTGGCCTGTTGCATACTTAACAGTGGCTCTATGCACGACTATATCATTGCCTGCTGAGCAAATTGGGTCCCCAACCCGGGATCATCCCTTGTTCACAGGTGCTCTCTTAACTTAATACTTGGGGTTAGTTTAAAGGCGCGATGTCCGGATACTAAAATCTCCTGATTCGCCAACTCAACTTCCAGCCACAATTGGCTAGCCTCAAGACAACCTGGCAGGCTTCCCTGCAGGTGGAATATGATGAAGAGAATTGGGTAGAACTTTTGGAGGCCCTGGAACGGGGAGTCCAGGAGGCACAGATGAAGCTCAGTCTTTTTAAAATCCTTCAGGGCTGGCACTGGACACCGGCACGGCCTCAGGTTGCAGGATTGCTGTCTCACTCTGCCTACTGGCAATGCGATCACACATCCATGTTCATATCTTACTGGACTGTTCCGCCATTCGCCCCTTCTTGACAGCAGTGGGGTCTACGCTCCAGGAATCTATGGATTTGCCCTCGCTACTTCCAGAACCCATAGTTCTCCTCCATGAATTATCGGATCTTTCCAAGCTGACCCGCCATGACTGTTGTTTGCCCTTCACTGCCCTCACAGTTGACAAGATCTGCATTCTGCGACACTGGCGTTCTCCTCAATTGCCACCGCATGGCTCCCTGAAACTTACAAAACTGCGTCCTATGAAAAGGTAATTTACAATTTAATGGAAAAAGCAGACTTTTCTTCTCACATTGTCCCCCTTTCTGCAGGATGCTCCACCTAATTTGCATTGAATCTTGATTCTTCCTTATCACTATCATTGTACCCCTTATCCCCCCCTTTTTTCCCCTGCATTACTATACTTGGTCTTTGCCTGACCGGCCTTCTCGTCCGTGCTTTGTAATTCTGTCTTTCCTCCCTAATTGTCTTTCTGCCATTCTTCCCTTCTAACTTCTTACCCCTCTCTTTCTTTTCCCCTTTTCTTAAATATTATGATTGTTTGTTATTGGTGCATGTTTCACAATCAACATTTGCATTTGAAAATGAATTGCATGTCACTGTATTTGCTATTAATTTTCAGTACCTAATTTATGACAATAAAAATAATTGCTACAAAAAAGAGAACATTTTTACATTACCTGATGCAGATATCATTAAAAAGCAGTTTCCTAATAGTTCTGCGGAGACAGTCTAGAGACATTGGCAAATACCTTAATTTCCAGCAGCTTCTTTGCAGTTTGATCTGAATTCTAAAAAAAGCAATAGACAGAAAAAGACCCTTACAAATGTACACTTTTGATCAAAGGTTAATGAAAAACTTAAATATTTCTATGTCGATTATAAACATATGAGTTAATATTCAACCGAACATTTTTTTAATTTCCCAAGGTGATGGGTTAGCAGCATTGGCAAGGGCACCACCACTACTTACGATTAAATCACTTCTCAGCAGGGAATACCATAATTTTATTGCAAAACGACCAAAACTATTTTGCACGACGCTTATGCATTTAATCAGGCAGCACCTTTCAGTAGGGTATAGGAGGAGCCCACTTATTTAAGTGAAGCACCCTACACTAATCCAGACAACCCTTATGGTGATTTTAGTAGTCTTAGACAACCTTAGAAAGCTCTCTAATTGGTAGCTGTGGAGAGCAGCCTTAAAGCTTAGTCCGTCCAGGAGGAGTGATAAGCAGCCTGTTTTACCAGTACTAATCATGTAGTGTAGGATAAACGGAAATAAAACACACAGTGTAGTTATAAATATAGTAATAATTAATATTCACACTCACTAACACATTGGTACCCGGAGATGTAAACACAATACACACAAAATTTCAAAAGGAGAACAGGTAAGTAGCACAAATACACAATGGTCTCCAGAGGGAGACCAAACCATATACTAATAAAGTGGAATGCGAACTGCGGCCGAAGTTGAGACTTGACCCATAAGACTTATAAGAGCTGGGGACCCAAGGAACCACCCAAAGGTAAGTACCCAGGAACCCCACAGAGGCTATGTGCAGAGTGGAAACACAGCTGAGTACTCAATGTAAGTCAATGGGGAAGTCGTGGTTGCAGTTTTGCAGAAGGACCCTTCCCAGAGGACCATAAAGAACCCCCGTGGAAGATGGAAGGTTGGAGAGTCATCCTACCCTTGGGTACCCCAGGAACCAGGATACCTACACCAGGGAAGCTGGGTGCAAAGGTGCAAAGTGACGTCGGAAACCGCCGTAGACCACAATGGAGGACTTTAGTAATGATGCCGCTGCCGAAGAAGGTGAAAGAGTCCGGTGGAATCTAAGGGTGGATTCTAGAAGAGGAGTACCTGCAAGCAGAGGGGAGAGAGTCTATGCCACTCTGGAGTGACCAGGAGGCATGGAAGACCAATGACCACAGATGATTGAAGATGCAGTAGAGTTGATGATGACCTTGTCGCTGTAGCTGTGAGAACCAGGCTACGCTGTGAAAGACCAGGAGCCGTTCCCGAGCTGTCCCACATAGGAAGTCGAGAACCAGGTGGTCGGTGTCTGGCGTGAGCACCAACAAGCCTTGATAGCAGCAACATACGTAGAAAACTGAGGTACAGTGTCCAGACCAGCAAGGTCCAAGGGACTCACCAAGTGCAGGAGAGTCATAGCAGGCCCGAGCAAGCAGGAGAGCCCCCTGGAGCCAAAAAAGACCCTCAAGAGGACCCACAGGCCGAAGGCACAGGAGTTGCAAGAGGACCTCAAGCAGCTCACCAAAGATCTCATCCTCTGCACCGTGGGCCTGCATCTTTGGCGACCTACTCAAGGTCCTCTTGCAACTCATGTGTCTTCGGCCTGTGAGTCCTCCTGAGGGTTTTCTCTTGCTTCAGGGAGCTCCTGCTCTGACTCTCCTGTATTTGATGAGTCCCTTGGATCTTGCTGGTCGCAACACAACACGTTGTGGCTACCAAGGCTTGTTGGTGCTCCTGCCCGAAACTGTCCACCTAGACACCAACACCCGAGCTGGGACAACTCATGCACGGCTCCTGGTCTTCCTCATTATCACCTGGCCCTCACAGCTGCTGCAACAAGGTCACCGTCAACATCAGTGAGCATTGTTCTTCCGTGTCTCCTGGTCATCTACGAGTAGCATAGACTCAGTCCCCTCTGCTTGCAGGTTCTTCACGTCCAGAATCCACCCATGGATTCCACCAGACTCTTCAGCAGATTCTGCCATCACTTCAGCCCTATGCACCCAGTTTCCCTGGTGCAGGTATCCTGGTTCCTGAGGCATTCACGGGTAGGGTGGCTCTCCAACCTCCTTTCTTTCAAAGGGTTTCTTCAGGGTCCTCCGGGAAGGGTCCTTCTTTTTTTTTTTTAAACTGCAACTTCTCAATTGACTTCCGTTGGGCACGCAGCTGTGTTTCCACTCAGCCCACAGCCTCCGTTTGGTTCCTGGGTACTTACCTTGGGTGGTTCCTTGTGTCCCCGTCTCCTCTGAGTCTTCTGGTCCAAGTCCTGTTCTTCTTTGCAGTTCTCATTCCACTTTATTAGTATATGGTTTTGTCTCCCCTGGAGACCAATGTATTTTGTGTTACTTACCTGATTGCTTTCTAAGAATTCTTGTGTATTGTGTTGAGATCTCCGGGTAGGAGATATTCCAATGTGTTAGTGGTAGTGGGCGTTATAAATAGGACCTATTTTTTATAAACATTGTGTGGTGTCTTTTCATCTAATCTCCACTACAGATTAAAGTTGGTAAAACAAGCTGCTAAGCCTGAGGCTGCTCTCCACAGCTACCACTTTTTGAGATTTCAAAGGTTATCATAGACCACTAAAATCATCAGAAGGATTGTCTGGATTAGAGCAAGATGCACCATTTAAATAAGAACGCACCATATACTAAGCCAGCCTACTACAACTGTGCCCCTAATACAACTATTTTCACCAATGTTACCGTAAACATATACTACTTCAACCATTTAAAAACAAAAAATAAGCAAGATCCCACAAGTCCTAAAACGAGTTATCTCTAGAACTCACATAGACTAAGCAAATGTTACTGGTTCAATTGGATTTAAAGGTATAATGTGGATTATCACCTTGTAAACTATATGCAAATGGCTCTAGTCGCAATTAAGGGCACTTGAGAATAATCGTTTTTAATATTCCTGAAAGTACAGCACTAATGTTCAGTAACAAAATAAATATGAATGCATGCTTGCTTGCAGTACTCCTGTTATTTTGCTTAACTGACACGCAATTTGATTGGAGAACCCCATCTCAAACCCCTGTTGAAGTTATCTATCTGGGTCATACCTCCCAAACATACACACACCTGGCAGCCCTGCCTTTTGTTACGCATCAGGAGTTAAACTAACGCCAATTCGCAAATTTTTCCGCATCACCTCACTTAATAAAATTGTCACGCAAAGTAAAGAGCTCATTCTGAGCTCCAGGTGATTGTTTTAATGGGTTAAACTTATCCTCTGCTGACTCCACACTGGCATGTAGCTGCTGGCGGGATGTGGAGCAGAGATGGTTACTATGGTTACGGTCAGATGGCTTCGGATCAAAGAGATACAGGAACTTTCAAAACAGACAGCGAGAGGAAAGAGGAGGGACTGGGTACACTCCAGCAATCAGCAAGGTTGTAAGAAGCAGTACATACAGAGACTACCTGGTACCGGGAATAGAGGGGACTGAGAATCTGACCAATATGCTAATGATTTCCATGCTCCTGCACAGCCTCACTATTCACTTGACACTCCCATGGCCTAAGAATACTTTCCCTAAGGGAGGGTATACACTAACCATACGTTTCACATAATTTCGTGTTTTTGATCTTGTTGACCACGCCAAATTGAAAAATTGAAAGTAACTGTGCAGTGACGTAGCAGGGGGGGTGGTCCTGGCGGCATGAGTTTTGGGGGTGGCGGCCTCCCCACCACGCTCTTACTCGCTAGCACCCCTCCCACCCCCCCAAAATGCGGCCACCATGGGGCTGCAAATGCAGGTGCCTCTATGGGTGGCAAAAGGTCTAGCTACGCCACTGCTACTGTGTCTTTTAATTTTCATTGCAGCCTCCTCACCGACACTGTGAGGCATGGTGCTCTCTGTAGACCTTAGCATTGGGGCTGGGAAGTGCAGATCAGACACAGTGGTAGTCCCGAAACTTTATGCACTACTCCATGCAGATTGTTGTGTCCCTGCATAGATGGTATCACTGAGAAGTACAAATGGGCCCAGCAGTGTGGACACCAACAACTAACAATGGAAAGAAATATATTTTATGTTTGCTTTCATTTTTGGTCAGAAAAGCTGCTGCAATTAGTCTTTCATGCAGCTGGTTTTGATGGACATTCCTATCTGAAAGTGTACAGTACACACTTGACCCACTAACACCCTCCCCAAATCTGCTACCTGTCCTTAAACTAAAGAAAAATAACATTATTTAGCATACCAAAGCTGTCATGTATGACATTTTCAACAAGTTCTGGCTTTTTACTCTACAACGCATAAAAACTACAAGTTCCAGAACACAACATAATATTTGCTGAGAAAAGCTGTGACTAGCAGATGATAGGGTTTCTTTTGGCAGCTGGGCAGAACACCAGCTCACCTGACATGTCATGTCACCTTAATGCCGCAGTACATCCACCAGGAAGAATTCAGCTCTTCACAATGAAAGTAAGCTGCTCAATTCATAACTGTGATAGGAGGAGTATGACAGGAGGAGTATGACATGTTGTTAACAGCAATAGTATTTGCATGTGTTTGTTAAAAAGCTTAAGGAAACAGAAAAAGATGCATATTTGAAATCTGAAGATTGGAGACATTATTCAAGGTGGCTCATTGTTTACGGTGCACTGTGTATGATGGTGTGATGTGGTTAGCCAATGAAAGGGTTGCCAGGTAGCTGTGTCTCGTGTGGCTGAGACCTTTGGCTTGTCCTCACTTTTTAGCCCAAATACAATTTGCCTTTTTTGACATATATGTTTCTCAAGAATGGACTGGCACTTAAGCTGGTTGCATTGAAGCCATCAATAAACATAAACATCTTTCTGGAGTCATGATAGGCATTATAGGTTATCACCAGCAGCCTTGCTTGCCAGTGTCTGATGCAAGCAATTGTGCATGTTAATTCATAGGTACTTGCTAGGCTTGTTCGTACTATTCCAGTGCATGCCTGACTGTTCCCATTATATGATAAAGAATGGGTTTAAAAGTACCAGAATGCAAGATGGACGATCATATTAGAAAAAGGATGCAGGTGAGTGACCTTCTATAAGTACCTCAGGTGTGTTGACATTTTGTTTATTGTCATTTCTGGACCATAATTAGGCTTTTGTGTTTTCAGTTTCTATTTCTTGTAAATTCTGGTGGGGGTTTTTCAGTGTTTTCAATACCTTAAAAAACAGTGGTTATCGGTGGTTACACATTTTGGCGCCATTAAAAACAACAGAAATAGTGTTTTTCTGGTGTTTATTGAATGGTTTGCTTTTATTATTGTTTGCTTTCTTCACTGATAGTGCAAGTGTATAGGCAGTGTACGTACAGGGTATATGAGGTTCAAATACATTTTTACAAATCAAACTTATTGCAGTACACCATACTATACTTCTTAGTGAGTCTTTGGTCATGCGCGATCTCTCTTTCTTTCCCATGTAAACGTTAATCTGTGAAAAGGCTCTCTCAACATTGGCACTTGAGACGGGCAACGCCAAAACAGCCAGTACACAATTTACTAACTCTGGCCACTTTCAATGTAAATACTGGTGGACCTGAACATTGCGATTCTCTGGGACAGGTTCTGCAACATATGCGTTGAACTGGGCGTGAATGCCCTCAGTTATTGAAGCAGTCAAAAATGAAGCAGTACTCTTCATAGTCTGGAGAAAATTCCCCTTTATGCGAGGGATCTAAAATTGTGTAGAGTACCTCAGTGAAGCTTCATTGACTTCAAATGCCATGGTTGGTGAAGGGACATTTCTATGCATCATTGCAAGCCATTTTTCATGCACTGTAAAATAGAATGTCCTGAATTACTCCTCAACATATCTTTGCTTACCAAGTGGCAAGAATTCTAACATGGAACACGTTGCAGTGCCAAAGTCACTAAAAGGGTCGCCCAGCCTACTATCAAGGAGATGTTTCACATCTACACCAATTACGCTGAACACTTAGTAGACAAGGGTGTTTTCAGACTCTAGTTAGGTCTCGCCTTGGCAGCACATGTGCTGTCTCTCCGAGACATCTAGTAATTAGTATATGTGGTGAAACTCCACCAATTGGCTTTTCATTGGTTTGTTTGCTTGTCTACTTCAATCTCTTCGTTTCGACAACTCTTTCGGGTTTTTTTTGCCTGCTTATTCTGCTCGTGCATGTTTTCTTTGTATTGGTAACCTGTGAGCGTTAATGTTTTTGTGTGGCGATGGATTATTTTTATTGGTAGGATACAGTGTGTGTTTCTATACTTTTGTGTATTAAGGAGCTTTTAAATATACTCCCCTCCCCCCAAGTCAATGCACAGACGCTGCACGAAGCAGGCGCTGTGTTAAATACAAAAATCTCTGGATACTTCCTCCATCCAAGCTAACGGAGCTGTGTGTATTTTTAGCGCTGAGCTGAACTCTATTTTAATTGAAAAACTGTTGCTTTATTCTGTTTTTAAACTTTGAAAGAGGCTGTTTTCTGTGTGCTTTTTAAAATATACTCTATTCTCACCTGACACTGCACCCTCGCTCCACCGCCCTACTCCCCGGTCCACCTCAGGTTTTCCCATTGCAGTGGAGGGAGTACCGGCAATTTTTTCTCTTCCTTCTTCCGGATCACAGACCGGAAGGGGAAGAGTCTCGCTACCTTTCTTAATTCCTTGCCTTTCCACCCGCACAGCAGACGCGCATAGCGGGCGCACCAAAAGCAAGCCCGTCTGCGCTCGTCTGCACCCGGCCGGGACCAGGGGCCAGAACCCCTCGCCGTTTACATGGAAAAATGATATCTCTATATTATAACGCGCAGCACCTTTGCTCTCTCAGAGATATTCCCAAAGATCTGTGCCGGCACCAGCTTAATGTTTTTAATGGTGACTCAAACTGCAAAGGTTGTGACTGCTCCCTCCAGCCCGCCTTTGAACGGACAGTCCCCAAGAGCAACTCCCCTCCTCTAAAGATGTTTCTATTAAACTGTAGATCTTTCTCAAAACACGCCACTGAACTGTATTTCTTAGTTTCAGATCTCAAACACGACGTTCTCTTTCTGACAGAGACATGGTTGCATACTGAATCGGACCCCAATCTTGCTCACACCCTCCCTCCCAGCTACTCAATCCATAGAGTAGACCGCAAGAGTGGCAGAGGTGGAGGTATAGCCATTTTAGCCAATAATAAACGTAACTGACGTATTACAGCAGACCCTCTACCAGATTGCGAAAGTCTCACCTTAGCCATTGATGTGTCCCCGACTAGTACCTTTTCAGGTCTCTTCATCTATCGCCCTCCTGGCAATCCCAGACAATTTCTTTAGGCACTCCCTACTACGGTAGCCAGTTTGACGGTTATCTCCTCCAACTTTACTGTACTGGGCAATCTTAATCTCCACCTAGATGATTCTTCGGACAAACTGGCCAATGAGCTGACTAAGAACCTTATGGCGCTTCAGCTCAGGGAGAAAGTACTGACTCCCACTCACTCCAAAGGCCATCTGTTGGACCCTGTCTTTAGTAACTGTAAGGAACTGAGGGTAGGCATTCCCAATCCCTCTCCCGTGGTCCGATCATTTTCTGATCCCTTTTTATCTAGGAAACACCTGGCTCTTTCTCCCCTCCCAATATAACCTCCGTACAGGAACGTAACTGGACGAAACTTCCTACGGACCTATGGAAGCAAGTCCTTGAAACCACCAAACCTGCTAATGAGCCCAATCCCATTCGGGCCTCTGAGAATTTTAACCTCTGGATCCAGGGATCACTGGACGCAGTACTCACTAAAAAATCAAAACATATAATCAGCAGGCAAAATACCGCCCCCTGGTTCTCCCCTAAATGAGATGAAACAATCCTGCAGAAGGCTTGAACGGAAATGGAGAAGAGACTACTCTGTTACCCTTAAAGCCGAATATAGAGGGGCTATTAGAAGCTATAAGGCCGAACTCAGGGCAGCCCAAGCTACTTTTTATGAAGACAAGATCACTCGTTCTGCAAACTTCCCCAAGGAAATCTTTCGTATTGCCAAGTCCCTTACCAAACTACCTGTTAAACAACCCTCGCCGGATGGCAATCTCACTCGCTGTAATAGTCTGGCTGACTTTTTTGCCCAGAAAATCCAAAACATTTATCGGTCCTTTCCTAACTCACTTAACCCCCTCCCGAGTGCACTTACGCCAGAGTCACAACCCTCAACCCAAATCTCCCTCGCTAAATTTCCCCCCATTGATATTACTATGCTGGATTCTACTATAACTAAACTCAAATCCGACTCCCCCACTGATCCCGCCCCTCCACAGATCCTCTTGTTAGCCACTGAAATCATCTCCCCTACTATCCTTGACCTGGTGAACTCCTCCATCTCCTCTGGCATAGTTCCTTTGACATGGAAAATGCGCCATGGTCAAAGCTCTGCTGAAAAAAACAAATTCAAATCCGGATGATTTTTCCAATTACCGCCATATTTCTCTACTTCCCTGGGTGAGCAAGATTGTGGAGAAGCACATAAATACCATCATGGTTGACTTCCTGGAATACAACCATCTTCTCCATCCCTCCCAGACAGGTCTCCGTCCCCAGTTCGGGACCGAAACCGCCCTGCTTGCAGCAGCGAAGGAAGCTAGGAGGATCCTGGATCAAGGGGGTAATGCTGCCATTATCCTCCTTGACCTCAGTGCCGCTTTTGACACTGTAAATCATAACACCTTGATCCGCAGACTAAAACGATCCAGGAGTGTCTGGTATAGCTCTTCACCTTTCTGACTGAACGATCATTCAGGGTCTTTGAAGGAGATGCGGTTTCTAACCAGCTGCCGCTTAACTGTGGGGTTCCCCATGGCTCCTCCCTGAGTCCCACTGTTTAACGTTTACATGAGATCATCCATCCATTTGGCGTAAAAATGGTCACCTACACTGATGACACTCAGCTAGTGGTGGCGCTAAACCACCCTGAGCGGTCACCCAGCACCCTAGGCTGTTGTCTAGAAGAGATTGCCAGATGGATGGACCTCTCCTGCCCTAAACTCAATGGGGACAAAACGGAGCTCATGCTACTGGGCAACGCCGCCATATTTAACTCGGCCTTGCTATGGCCCAATTGCCATGGGCCCGCTCCAGTCCCTAAAGAGATTAAGAGTCTGGGAGTATGGCTAGACCGCTCCCTCATCTTTAAACATCAAGCTGCAAAACTCTCTCCCTCCTGCTTTGGCTTACTGAGAATGCTATGAAAGATCCTCTCCCTCCTCCCTTTCCAGGCCAGAAGGATCATGGTCCAGGCGCTCATCCTCTCCTGCCTCGACTACGGCAACGTCCTTTATCTGGGTGCCCCCCATTCTACCATCAATAAGCTCCAGATTGTTCAAAACTGCGCTGCACGCCTCGTTTTACAGAGCCCGCTGCGGCAGCCAGCGAAACCGGCTATTAAGGCCCTGCACTGGCTTCCGATCAAAGAAAGGATTCAGTTCAAAGCCATGTGATTAGCCCAGAAGGCTTTTTGGAAGACCGGCCCTTCCATCATCCAATCTTTGATTATTCCCGACCAACCCAGAAGGGTCCTCCGCTCCACCACTGCCTTCCTCTTTCTTTCCCCCAGAATAAAGAGAGCTAGAAGTGACAGACGGTCCTTCACCTACAACGCATCAACTCTCTGGAATACTCTCCCTCTTTCCCTCAGACAGGAACCCAATCTGCTGGTCTTTCGGGAGGCTCTTAAAAACTTGGCTCTATAAGAACTGTCTCTAACTTTCATCTTACCGGTTCTGGCCGTGCTATCCGTAGCGCTCGGAGGCCTCAGGGTAGCCTTTGCGCTCTATAAATCCCATTTCATTCATTCATTCATTCATTCATTGTTCCCCCCCTCCCCGATCCATGTCCTTCGTGAAGCTTGTATTTGTTTTTTGTTTTTTTACGTATGCGGTGTCCACTTCATGGGTGTGTGCGTTTTTTTTGCCATGTTGGGGCAACCCTCACACTCCGTGAAACTGTCCTCCGAAGCACACACACTGCGCTGCCTCTCCGGTTCCAGCCAGTGCTCCTGCAGCTGCCCAACACCCGTCTTCGTCACTTTCATGTCAAGGGGGAGGAGGAGGAAGAATCGGTGCACCTCCCTGAGGCGCGGTCACATCGTGATCAATCTAAAAGTACACACGGAAGACTTTTGCATGCATAGCAGTTATTTTTTATTTATATTTAATTAACTTTGTTAAAAAATATTAGGTTCCTTTGAGCCTTTCACATGTTGAGGAAAAACACCTACTACGCAACAGACTTACACCTAGATTAACTGTAAGTAAATACATCTCCTGTTGTGTTACATACATCTGTATAGCGCACTTCTACACTTCTGTCCTCACATGGTTTCAGGCGATGAGACTGGTAACTCCTCCTCGATTTCTACCTCTGACTGAGCCCAACACTCTCACATTACTGACTACTTGTGGGCTCAAGGGACTGGCTATTACATGTTGTTCAATGCATACATAGTACGGAACTCAGCAGCCTGGTTGCTTCTTAGTCTTCCCCTGAGAACACATATCTCCTCTCATCTGAAGGCTCTCCATTGGCTTCCCATAAACAAGCATTTGCAATGCAATAGGTATTGAAATTGCGAGATTTTGAGCTATTGCCATTGTAAATGACAATGCCTTTTATTTATGTTTAAAAAACCTGCAATAAAAAAAGGCATTGTTATGTACAATACCAATAAGTCAAAGTTTTGAAAATGCGAGACCTATTGCATTGCAATTGCTTGTTTTTTTATTATGTCCACTACAGCAGTCATGTTTTCCTGTAAATATCAAAGAATGCAGTAGAGTGTACTTTTTTTCACATCACTATCAATATGCAAGCAAAGATCCTCACATTTCTTGCCTTTGGCATCATCACTAAGCAAAAATTCTGTAAACGATTACCACATGGATAATGTAGCATTCAAGGCCTCTAGGACTGAGAACCACTGGCTAAATGACACAGTTGGGATGACTCTTTCTTTGATGCCACACAAAGCAAAAAATTTGCAAATATTAGCGTTTTAGTTCCTGCACATAACAAAACAGGGCACCAGAATGGACTACAAAGTCAATAGCATTCTTCATTAACTCTGAAGATTTTAAAGATGCTTTCAGCGGGAAGGATCTCTTACAGGGAAGTACTTCAGTTCAGATATCGATTCTGACAGGTCACCACACAACATTTTCATATACCCAGCTAAATTACTGCAAATACAAACAATATCACTCCAATCTTTTTTGAACTTGGTAAGAACTTTTTGCAGCCGAATACCAATTGACACTGAGTTCCATGTTTTTCAAACATCTGTTGTCAAGTTTTCACCACTGTCTCAGATGCTTTGTGACAGCGCTCTTTTTACAAGTATCTGTCACTACACCTTGCGTTGAATGTTTAAAGCCTGGGGTGTTCGGCAATTCACCTACTATCAATACTGATTAACTAGAAAAAAGGGGTGATGTATCAAAGGGTTTCACCCATCCTCTGTCTTTGGGTAAATGTGATGATACATATTGGGAAGGATTCTTATGAAACCAGGCATTTTACCTATCAGTAAACAAATCAAACGTAGGCAAAATATCAAATATGATGTTGATTTTTCCAGATTCTCTATAGTTTATAAAATAATTAAATAAGACCTAAAGAACAAGTTACTCACCTTCGGTAACAATATATCTGTAAGAAACATTGGTTAGTTATAGATTCCTTACCTTAGAATTACCCCCAGGCGTCAGGCTGGATCCGGAAAGTTTTTTTCGTCAGCAGTACCTCTGCACGACGGAAGGTCACGTCGGTCGGCTCCGCGTCCGTCGTTGGCGTCGTGTCGCCAGGATGACGTTGTGGTAGCTACTTAGATGCCGCCCTCTCGCGTTGACGTCAGTTCTGTACACGACTTTCCGTGCCAGAAACACAGAGCCATGCAAGACACTGACCACTGGTGCACAAAACTAGGGCCCTGAGGGGATATCCTTAACCCTAGAAACCAGTTCACAGAACGGGGAGGATGGGTGGGGCGGATAAGGAATCTCTAACTAACTAACTAATGTTTCTTACAGATATATCGTTACCGAAGGTAGTAACTTGTTCATCTGAAAGAAACACGTTAGTTATAGAATCCTTACCTTGGAATAGATACCCCAGCAATACCAACCCCGGTGGTGGGTCTGAGAACCAATCTTACACCAGAAAGTCCTGGAGAACAGAACGGCCAAAGAAGCCGTCTCTCCGGACCTGACTGTCAAGACAGTAGTGTTTTGTAAACGTGTGCAGCGAGGCCCCTGACAGATGTTATTGAGAGGAACGCCATGTCCCAGAGCAGTAGTTGCTGCCGTCGCCCTGGTAAAATAGGCGCGCAGCCCCACTGGAGGCTCCTTCTTTGCCAGGCCTTGATACACAGAACGACCCATCGGGAGATAGTTTGTTTGTGTACAGCACAACTTTTCTTTGCACCCACGTATCCAACAAAGAGCTGGTCATCCACCCGGAACTGTTTTGTGCAATCCAGATAAAAGGAAAGCGCACGTTTTGGGTCAAGACAGTGGAGCCTCTCCTCTTTACAAGGATGCAGAGGTGGAAAGAAGTCTACCCGATGTGAAAAGCAGTGACAACCTTGGGCAAGGAGGATGGACGAGTCCTGAGGACCAATTTATTCGGATGGACGGACAAGAAAGGAGGCTTAGATGAAAGAGCCTGGAGCTCACTCACCCTCCTGGCAGAGGGGGAGGCAACCAGTCTTAAGCATGAGAAGCCTTAAAGGACAGTTGGGAAGCGGCTCAAAGGGAGCGCACATTAAATAGGTTAAAACTAGATTCAAGTCCCACTGAGGCATAACGAAAGGAATAGGAGGAAAGAGGTGAGTTATGCCTTTCAGGGACCGATTTACAACCGGGGACTTGAAAAGAGAAGGCTGATCTGGAAGCCGAAGGAAGGCAGAGATGGCTGAGAGATAGCCCTTGATAGTGCCCAGAGCAGAGCCCTGCTGGGCCAAAGAAAGGAGGAACAAGAGAACCTCAGAAAGAGGGGCAGAGAGGGGATCAAAAGCCTTTGCTGTGCACCATGCCACAAATTTGTTCCACCGACAGGCGTATACCGTCTTAGTGGAGGGGCGCCTGGCTGCCAAGATGACATTGCAGACTTTGGGAGGCAGGTCAAATGACATCAACAGCCGCCGCTCAATCTCCACACAAGGAGGTGGAGGCTGGACAGGGTCGGGTGGAGGACCGTCCCCTGTTGCTGTGTCAGAAGATCCTCACGAAGAGGTAGTCAGATAGGAGGATGGATGGCCATATTGAGCAGCTCGGGATATCAGACTCTTCATGTCCAATCCGGAGCCACAAGAATGACTTGGGCCCAGTCGCGCCTGATCTTCTTCAGCACTCTAGGCAGAAGTGGTATAGGCGGAGAGGCGTACAAAAGACTGCAACTCCACTTGCGACGAAAAGCGTTGCCTAGCGAGTGCCGCCTTGGAAATTCCAACGCTGACATTGCGGGTTCTCTTCGGTGGCAAATAGATCTAACCAAGGCTCTCCCCACTGATGAAAGAGACATTGCACCACCTTTGAGTGATACCATTTATGATCCATCATGCACCTGTGGCTGAGTTTGTCTGCCCTGGTGTTCAGGGAACCTGCCAGGTGTGGAACCACCAGGGATATTCCCTGATGTTCCAGCCATGTCCAGAGGCGCAGAGCCTCCTGACATAGGGTCCACGACCCCACCCGCTCTGTTTGCTGCAGTACCACATGGCGGTGGTGTTGTCGGTGAACACCTGCACTACTCTTCCCCAGACAGAGAGAAGGAATGCTTTTAGTGCAAGACGAATCACCCGAAGATCCAGAAGGTTGATGTGGAGCCCGGACTCCGCCGGAGACCAGATGCCTCTGATCTCCGCCTCTCCCATGTGGCCGCCCCATCCCAGAAGGGACGTGTGTGTCACCACTGTATGTTCTGGTTGGGTAAGGGAGAGGGATCTGCCGTTGACCCAATCCTGGTTCATGAGCCACCTCTGCAATTGTCGTGCAGTGCCCACCGAGATCTGGATGCAATCGGACAGATTCCCCTGATGCTGCGCCCCTGCAACTTCAGGTCCCACTGCAGATCCCGCATATGCCACCTGGCATGATCGACCAGCAGGATGCAGGAGGCCATGAGGCCCAGCAGCCTCAGGGTCATTCTGACTGAAACTCGGGATAGAGGCTGAAAGATCGGAATCATAGCCTGAATATCCCGGAATCGCTGTTCGGGAGAATAGACCCGAAACCGCGTTGTGTCCAGAACCGCACCGATGAAGAGGAGCTTCTGAGAGGGAATCAGGTGTGACTTCGGCACATGATGGAGAACCCCAGCGAATGCTATGTTATGTTATTCGGATTTCTATAGCGCACAGCTGCCCCAGCAAAGGGGCGTCCCGGCGCTGCCACCATCAGAGAGCGGACCTAAACACTAAGACATAGAACGTCAAGAATAGAAAGAGTGACCAAGAAGACTAAGTTGAGGGAAAATGGAAAGTTTTAATGAAGTCCAGCAAACATTCCATCCTACGGATCTGAACAGGCAAGGAGTTCCATAACTTGGCTGCCAGGCGGCGAAAGGACCGGCCCCCTGCGTGAAGACGTTTCACACGGGGAACAGTAACCAAGTGCTGCCCCAAGGAGCGCAGTTGACGCGGGGGAACATATGGAGTAAGCAAGTTACCAAGCAAGCTAGGCGTAGCCAGCTTCAGAATCTTAAAAGAAAAACACTACGTCTTAAATTGAATGCGCTCCGCCATGGGAAGCCAAACAGCAGTGAATCTTGTAAAACTACCTCATACAAGCATGCAAACACTCGCTCCAATGAGCACAATCAAAGATTGCCGACTCTTTTTTTCAATATGTGATGCTTTTAGTAAGCAGCGCAGCATGACGTGCTGCTTATTAAAAGCATCAAATATTGAAAACTACAGTTTGCCGAGCCAAAAAAAAAAAGTTCCCAGACTGTCACGCCGCCAGTGAAGCATCCAGTCCCCGCGTGCACATCTTCTGTCCCTCCGCGTGCACGCTTGGAATCCGTATCGATTCCAAAAGGCCCTCGTATGGGGAGAGCAGCGCATGCGCGCTGCTAACGCCAGGAGAGACCTAAAAACAAGAAAAGAAGGCCTGTGTGCATAGAAAGAAAAACGGTAGACATTTTCTGTAATATGCTATGTGCTTCAGTACTAAAATTATTAAACTTACTAACCATTAAAAGTCAGGGCCCGATTCACAGAACTAACTTAAGACAAAATCCTAAACTTACTACCATTTTGGTATTCACAGAAGGCACTTAATCATTTCGGTATTCACAGAAGGCACTTACTCATTTCGGTATTCACAGAAGTCATTTAGGAGTCCTAAAGTCAGGAGTCCTAACTTTACTACTCCTAAACTAAGAGAAATCCTAACTTTAAGACTTTCTGTATTCACAGAAGGCATTTAGGAGTCCTAAAGTTAGGACTCCTAAACTGAGAGAAATCCTAACTTTAAGACTTTCTGTATTCACAGAAGGCATTTAGGAGTCCTAAAGTTAGGACTCCTAACTTTAGGACTCCTAAATGCCTTCTGTGAATACCGAAAGTCTTAAAGTTAGGATTTTTCTCAGTTTAGGAGTAGTATAGTTAGGAGTCACATAATTCCAGTACACTCAATAACACATAATTACTATCCACATATTTCCACTGCACACCATGCAACATAATTCCACTCCACAAATCCACTCCACCACACACAATTCCACAGCTAACAATTTCAATCCAACCTGCATAATTCCACTCCACACCACCTACATGCACTACATTTGAATCCAGAACATCTGGGTAAAAGACATTGTCATTTACATCTCAACAAATGCGAGACCAATTTGCATTGCAGATGCTTGGTTAACTACAGCCATGATTAGTGTTGAATTGATGTCTTTAAGATCTGACTCTTCCTCAATCCTCAATCTCTCTTGGATGTCTTTATTCATTGTACACATTACTATATGATCTCTAATCAACTTGTCGTGTAAGTTGCCAAATCTGCACTTAATCGCTAGGTTCTTGAGGAAAGAGACATAGGGCCCGATTCACAGAACTAACTTAAGACAAAATCCTAAACTTACTACTTTTGGTATTCACAGAAGTTAGGATTTTGTCTTAAGTTTGTCTTAAGGCAAACTTAAGACAAACTTAAGACAAACTTAAGACAGACTTAAGACAGACTTAAGACAGACTTAAGACAGACTTAAGACAAACTTAAGACAGATTTAAGATAGATTTAAGTTAGGATTTTGTCTTAAGTTTGTCTTAAGTTTGTCTTAAGTCTGTCTTAAGTCTGTCTTAAGTCTGTCTTAAGTCTGTCTTAAGTTTGTCTTAAGTTTGTCTTAAGTTTGTCTTAAGACAAACTTAAGACAAAATCCTAACTTCTGTGAATACCAAAAGTAGTAAGTTTAGGATTTTGTCTTAAGATAGTTCTGTGAATCGGGCCCCTAGTCTTCAATGGATTACTGGTGCTCTTTCTTACGTCGAAAGAAAACATGTCTTGAGACAGTGAGACACACAATGGGTGAATAATGCCCTTCCAGATCCACAACAGGATTTTCAAACAAAGAGTTACCACTTCATTCAGGTTTCTGCATTTAATTGTACACTCTGAGACCTTCAGGGCCCAATCAATGTAAGAGGAATATTTTCTTCCCATCAGGTGATAGTGCACACCCATTATCCTCCAACATTGCAATGTAATTTACGAAATATTCCTTCCACTCTTGCCATTTAACTTTCGGCTCACTAGGATTCGTAAGAAATTCTTTGGGTGTATTTAAAGTTATACCCATATTCAATGTGCTGTTTGAACTTCCTTCCATGGTGGTGTGCAATAGAGTATACAGATAAATGGAGCAAATAAAGCACGAACACAAATAATACATGCAGTGTGGAGAAGTACTTTGGATGATTAATAACTGCGATGGCAAAAGTTACAAAAATTCCAGTCACACACCATATATAATGAAAACAAGTCAGCGGAAAAATAGAAGGAAAAGTAAAACATATAAAAAAAAATTATATACCGTTTCCTCAACTCGCTTCGCATATTTACTAATTTGACATTTCAGAAAATGAATGCGACAACGAAGGGTACCGATACGTGCAAAAACAAGGATGTGTTGCACACAGTAGAGTTCACACTGTACATATAGGAAACAAAATGGCGGTATTCCGGGTCATGTTGCATGACCTTTCGCGTAGGTGCGTACGCGTACCCAGCTTGCAGGAGACTCCGGCACTGGCTGCAGTGACGTGAAGACGCGTTGGCCAGGCTTGCACATGACGGTGTGAAGATGTGCTGGTAAGCTTGCATGAGAAATAACAGACCAATGCAGCGGGCACCAAAAACTTTTAAAAAAAATAAAGCGGTCGGCTTAAACTGAATACTGAGCAATTTAGCAAAAGTAATAATGAATAGCTGAAACTTAATGTACATCATCCACAATGATCTTTAGCTGGTCCAGCCTCTCAGCATCCATTGATGATTTTACAATTTCCTCTTTTATTTCCTTTTCCACAGCAGTACATGTGAATTGTAGAAACTCAACAGGTTTGTGCAGTTGAAACATCAATCGTCACCAAAATTGTGCAGTAATCCCTTGTAGTAATGATCCAGCGAAAGCGTTTTTCTGATTTTACTCACTACTCTAACCATACTGGGGCTTCTACAATTAGTCAGCTCCTCATCACTACACTTTACTACAGAGGCAATGGCCCTCTGATGGATATTTCTCCGCTGATAGAGAAGGGTGGGAATTAGGGTATCCAAATCCAGGTTGGCCACCCAATGACGACCATTAACTGGCAGTCAACTCACAAGTTTGAGATTAGGTTCAAATACACCACCCTTAGGGCCATACTATAGAAATAAAGTATTGCAATAGGTAGACCCAACCTATTGAAGACGTTCAGTCTAACCAGCATTATAAACATTAAAGAGTTATGCAGTTGCGACACAGAATAAGAGAAGCAGAACTTGATTGCCTGAAAACAATCTATGACTCTCTCTGTTACGCATCTAGAATCAATATTAATTAACACAGTTTTAAAGAAAGAACATCAGGACACAATAACAGACTCAGGCAAATTTCGATAAATTGGTTATTGTATTATTGATCCAACATCATTGTATATAAGTAAAATTGTAATCGATTCAGTCTAGAAACTTACAGCATGGAGTATGAAACCACAGATTTAGCCAAAGGTTCTAATCCAGAAGAGGATGGTTTAAATGGTTACAGATTCCTGACACTATTGAGGAAGAGGATGGTTTCTTTATAGAATAAACTCTCCTCGAACAGGAATAAATGATTCCTCCCACCATCAAGGGCACAGAATGTTTTTTAAGATTCACATCAAATAGAAATTACCGGTTCCCACTACCATCAAAGGCAAAAGGATGGCTTGTTAATAGCATTCAAAAAGGTTCTATGCAAATGGCAAAAGGATCAAGTTTAAAGTCCTCTAAGGGTGAGTCCATAAGCAAGAGCTAAAGAAAAAAGACAAAATCTGGTTTCTCACCGGAAAGTCCAAGAAAGTTCAGCAAACAAAGTCACTGACAAGGGCAAAAACATTTGGCATAGAAAAATCTGGCTTATTAGGCAAAGAAGGTTTTAGATCAGTCTGCCAAAAGTAACAACATCAGCAAAAGTAATCCAAAGCAGTAGGATGGTTCTTTAAAGCATAAGTCTCCGCACAAAATGGAAAATAAAGTGTGTCTCGCTGTCAAATTGCTGCCGATCTGCTCCTCATTTGAGGTCTCTCCTTTTATAAGAATTATGACGCTTCACGTGGTCAGTCATCACACCATAAGGGTCAGATAATCATGCGATTAGCCCTTAAGTCGTAAGGTACAATATTTTGATACTCCAGCATGGTTTCACCTACTTGTCATGAGAAACATCTCTTTCCATCCTCCCAGGTTAGTCGACAAGAAAAGGTTAAAACGTTGCAGAGCATGAGATATGTATAAAGTTTAGGTTCTCCCCAATTTACAATTCGGTTAATACTAAAAGAATGTCCTCAGTTAACGAAATGTTGCAAGTACAGAACAAATAAAGCAACATTTGGAGAGACCTAAAAAGAAGTTCCATTGTGTTTGGCTATGAAATAATGCATTCAGCAAAGAACGTGAAAAAAGGAATATATAAACTGACATTTCATTTGCAGTGAAGTAAACTCTTAATTAGAATCAAACATAATGAAATATCAAGCAAATCATATAAAGAAATAAAGGTAAAATTGTCAGTGATTATTATTCAGTAATGGTTATAGCTTTCTTCAAGATGCATACATACTGTAATTGTAAGTGCATTTATATAGTGCTTACTACCCCTGACGAGGCGTTGAAGCGCTTTTTCGGTGAGTAGCCTGCTACTCCGCAACCCATAAAGGATTAGTGTTGAATTAGTATAGTGAAATATGAAAGTAATTTGAGTGGTGGATAGGTTAGTCAGTTATTTGGATTCAGAAGGATAGTGGAGGGATAGAAGAGGGAAAAGGTTTGCATTTATATAGCGCTTGTTACCCCTGATGGGGCGTTGAAGCGCTTTTTTCGGCGAGTAGCACGCTTCTCCGGAACCCATAAAGGATTAGTGGTGAATTAGTATAGTGAAATATAAAAGTAATTTGAGTGGTGGATATTAATCTGTTATTTGGATTGAGAAGGATAGCGGAGGGATAGAAGAGGTCAAAAGGTTTGCATTTATATAGCGCTTGTTACCCCTGATGGGGTGTTGAAGCGCTTTTTTGGCGAGTAACACGCTACTCCGGAACCCATTAAAGGGTTAGTGTTGAATTAGTATAGTGAAATATGAAAGTAATTTGAGTGGTGGATGTACCCTACTCCGGAACCCATAAAGGATTAGTAGTGAATATACTGGAAGGCTGTATTTGTCTACCATGTTAGAGCACACTGTTGACCCTGACCGTCTACTATCACTCCTGGGGTATGTTAAGACGCTGAGCCCCGAGCACAGACGATTTACCACCATGGGCTTGCTGTTGGCCACGTGACACATAGCCCTCTTAAGGAGGAGCAGCAGCAAAATGCCCACCAGAGAGAAGTAAATGGTGGTAAAGCAATGCAAAGTACAATATTCCAGTTACACACCTACAGCGGACCCTTGGTAGGTTGTAACCAGAGCCTGCCTGTGCTAAGATTGTGCCCTGGCATGGGCGGAGAGAATTGTAGCGCCCTTGCTGATGGTGGTGAGTTAAACGAGGCAGCAGGGGATCCCTTTTGTGTTCACGGTTCAGTGCATGGATGAACAGGGAATGGCCCCTGAACACAAACATTCCCGGACCTCCTCCAGCTCATCTAAATCACTAATAGCTTACCTGCCTCACATAGATGATGGTTTTGTGGATGTTTGTCAGCAGGGGACCGAGGGTGAAAGGAGGGCAGGGAGGGGGCTGAAGGGGTGTTAAAGACATTTCCCGCTGAATGATAATGAAGGACACGGAAAAGGCTGGAGCGAGATGGCAGGGGTGCTGCTGTCCGCATAACCTTAATGCACACAGCTCCATGCACCCCTCGGAATACTAGCGCCCTGGGATCAGCTCGCCCATGCTAAAAGCTGGCCCCTGATGTAACTGTCCTGTAAAATACAGCACGGACAAAGCTCATTCTTGCCCTCAAAAAGCCCATCCTGCCTTCAAGGCTGTAAAGTCGGGCCTCAGGCCCACATTATGTTAATGACAGAGACGGACACCAGGATCTGTGGTACAGTAACTCGGCCACGAGCACCTGCACCCGGGCCTTTTTATTATCGGGGTCACGTCACTTGTGACACCCGTGATGGATGGGTGTCGGGTGCAGTGTGTCCAGCCCTCGAGGGAGTGGCTGGGGCTAGAGCTTCCTGTGAGACACTAGAGCGTGTCTCGCAGGACACTACATTCCTCCCCAACTTTATTGAAGGACAAAACATAGAGTCAAGTCCAACCTGTGGGGAAAAACACAGTTGATGAAATACCACAGGGTCCATCAGCTTCTCGAGTCAGGTGGCAGGACGACATCAGATGTTGGCTGGTGGTCTTGGCTTGCAGCAGAACCTTCTCCGCGGGCACTCGTAGTTTAACCTGAGGGACTCAGGGCACGACCGCTGGCTTGGAGACGTCTGCTGCCTACCGTCCGTTCGCTGACAATGACAGGTCTTGCATGGCTTCCTCTTGGCTGACGTCGGTGATGGTCTGTGGTGATATCTACTAGTTCTTTTGGTGGGCTGCGTCATGACCATGGACGGGGGCTGACGTGAGAGTTCACGTAGGTGTTGCTGGACCGACTGTCCCTGTGGAACGCTTGGCTGTGATCGGTACCCTGTCGGTGGGGCAATGTCTCTTCTCGCTCTCCCGCCTGGGGAGGCCCGTTGTCGGGGTTGCTGCGGGACTGTAGGAAGGCTGCGCTGGAGCCGCTGCTTGTGTGCCGCCTGGGGGCAGCTGCAGGACCGCCGAGGAGCCGTTGCTTGGTCGCACGCACAACCCTCACGGGTGGATGAGTCTTGGCTAAGACTTGCACTCGCTGCCGCGGTTCCGGTGTAGGCCAGGTTCACAGGAGGTTTTGGGTTCCATTTAGTCGGCTTGTGTAGCAACGGTTTCGGACTCCAGTCCATCGGTACTCAGGGAGTGGTGCTTGACGCATGTGTCGATGGCTGGCGTGGGTGACGGTTGCCAGCCATGTGGTGATTCGGAATGACAGGTGTTGGTGATTTGCTGGGAGAGTTCGGATGTTAGGATGGACCTGGGCAGCCACGTGCCTCCGCCTTGCTGATGTTGAGTGTCCATGGCGGCTTAACACGTAGAGTGTGTTGATCCTCTCTTGCCTGGCTTGGGGGCCCCTGCCGACTCCATCTTGAGGCGGTGTGAGGACGGACACTCAGGGCAGATCTTCACCCATGGCATCTGCGGACAGGAGCAGGGATGCCACTTGACTTGGACAGCCGACGTTTGGGGGAGTGGCCGTTCACCTGAAGACGTGTTTTGGAGAGACGCGGTTTGCGACTGCTGCGGCTTACGTTCGGTTCTCCTGTGAGGCTGTGTCCAGGGACGGTGGTCCGCCTTGGTGGCTGTCGGATGTGTCAGGGTGAGCTCTTGGCTTGCTGTGAGTCCCTGGTCTACTCCTTTTTCCTGGTCTGTTCAGTCTACCTGTGTCTTCCGGTTTTCCAGGGTGACAGGCTGTCACTCTCCGTTCTTCGAGGGCGTTGTGCTTGGACCTCGAGGCGGCGCTGTCATGGCGCCGGTTTCTGCCTTCGCTCCGGCGCACTCCTTGCTTGCTAGGCGACGTGACGTCCAGTCGCGTGTCGCTGGAGTTGGAGCGCCTGTTGCTGTGGCGGCCGCCACGTGGAGTGTGCGACTCCTTCCTTGCCTGTCGTGGGTCACCGCCGACTCCATCTTGAGGCCGTGTTGAGGAGGACACTGTGTCACGGACACTGTGACGCTTTCGGGCCGCTGCGGGTGCGACTCTTCTCTTTCTCTTGCCTGTTGTGGGTCACCGCCGACTCCATCTTGAGGCTGTGTTGAGGAGGACCCTGTGTTGCTTTCAGCCCACTGCGGGGCTTCGCTGGTGCAGTGGGGACGTGGTCGCTCACTGTGCTGCATTCAGCTGTGTTTCTTTGTTGAGATGTCTCGTTCTTGGATGCTTCCCTCTGGCACTTGGGGTGCCTGTGGTGTGGTTGGCGATTATGCCTGTTCGCCAGTAGGGGCGGGTGATGCGACCTCTTCCCTGGCGGTGGCGTTGGGCAGCCACGTGTGGTGCGTGCTCCGCATCAGTTTTCCTTGCGCTGTTGCTGGGAGCAGTTCCCTGGAGACGTTGCTGTCTTGCCTGGCCCTCCACTTCTTGATCGTGGTGGTGGTTGTCTGTGTGTAGCTCCAAGTTACTTGCCGCTCTTTGTGGGGTCTGTCAGCCTCTTCCCCTACTTTGCCGAGGCGGCAGGCTGTGCGCTGGCTTCGTTGATTCCGGGTTTCGCTGGTGTGGCTGGTGCCACTTTGGGGCTGGAGTGTGGCTCGCTTTCTTCACAAACCTCCTGGCTGTTCGCACGTGCAGGGCGCAGAGGGCCGCTCTCTGAGTATTCCTCTCTGAGGGCACGTCTTACTGTGTCTGGCGCAATCCGTCTCTGCTACTGGGCGTGAGCTGGCAGGTTTCCTGGTGACAGCGGTGCGTACTCTGGGATCTGCTGGCTGCTGTTGACGGTTGGTTCGCCAGGCGCTGGGCAGTGCCCTGGTGCGGCTGGTCTGTGGGGTGCAGCGCCGCTCCGCTCGTCGTAGGTCTGCAGCCGGCGGCCGCGGTGAGCAGGTAGTGTGCTGAACGCTCTTTGGATGCGCTGGTGCAGATCCTCCTGCTAGGATCCTGTTGCAGTCTCTTTTTGCTGATCCAGTCCCTTCCGGCAGGGTAGCGGGGTGTTAGGGCCTCTCCCCCGGTCTATGGTGCTGCCTGGGCTGACCATCGAGGGGCCTGGCTAGCTATCTGCTCCGGCCCGGCAGTAAGTCCGTCCTTCAGCGCGTTGTGCCTGGAGAGCCACCAGTTGGCGCTGTGGTCGTTTTTGATGGCTTGTCCTGGTTGTCGCAGGTTTTGAGCGCTGGAGCAGTGTGCGCAACGTTCTGTGTGTTGTCGACGCATGGCGCTACTTGCCTGTGTGCAGAGGTGGGTCTAGCGTGTACTGTTGGCCACCGGGTGGCGCTGACATCTATGCTGGTGGTAGCGACGGCTGAAACGGAGTCCTCGGTTAGTAGCGGCTCATGGATCGGCATCCGTCCCAGGACTCAGGGATGATGGGACAGCTCCAGCCAGGGCTTTATATACGGTTGTGCGCATAGATTGGGGCAGCGTTTTACCTTCTTGTGGTGGGCAACGCTAACGATGTCCTTCCTGGGTGTGCCCTCGGTGCTGTGATGGCAGCATTGGACTCTCCATTGTCCAGGGATGACCTCCTCCCTTGTTGAGTGCTGTGTTCCACTTGCCAGACGCCTCCGGCTTGTGCCACCCTGAGGTGGTGTGTGGTCTATCTATTCATGCCAGTGACTGTCCTGTCCTGGGGTCAACGGGTGCAGTCAGTGCTCTGCTGGCATATGTGCTTGCAGGGTGCCGATATGCAACCAAGTGTGATGTGGCACTTTGACCACCAGGTAGCGCTGTTGCTATTCGCTGGGCTATGGCACCTTCTTGCTGCATCGGGTCCGGGGGATGTCTGCTCAGAGACAGTAACTTCTGCGAGTGTTCCTTACTACATTTAGTTGGAGGTGCGGTGCCGCTCGTATCCACCAGGTGGCGCTGTTGGCACCTCGTAAGCCCGGGTTCTCCTCGCTGATGCCACGCTCACTTCGAGCTGTCAATGCGGGGCATATAGGGCTGGAAGGCTGCTCATCTCAGCCCCGATCCGGTTGATCTCTGGAATGGCCTCGGTGAGTGCTGGGTCTACCGCTTACATTCCTGTCGAGACAGCCGTGCTAGTACGGCGGGCTGCGCAGCAGATTGCGGGGAGCATGTCAATTTCCCCTGAGCACTGCCGATTGGCTTTAGGAGACGGCAGGGGTACCCTTGTTGTCTCTCACTGCTGCGGAGGTCGCTGCGGACACCCCTTGAAGCTGGAAGCAGGGTCGGCCTGTATTTCCCTACCGCAACGGAGGCCCCTCCGCTGGCAGTCTCGTCTGTAGCCTCGGTGCAGTCAGCACCGTCTCGCCGGCGCTCTTCTCACCTGCTCGCAGCTCCAGCGGCGCCTGTCATACCCCTCATCCCTCCGGCGGCAGTGACAGAGTGCGGTACCTTCAGCTCCGGTGAGTCCTCGTAGTGCCGGTTAATGCAGGGTGCAGCGTGGCATGCGGGGCCAAGGGTGTCGCGGCTCCTTCCCGTCGTGCAGCAGGCGCAGGGAGTGCAGTCTGAGGAACCGTGCTTGGCTCACAGGAGGTAGGGATGCTCCTGGGGCACTGCGTGGTGAGGGTCACGGGCTCTCACCTTCCGGCGGCGATTGCTTGAGTCTGGCGGCGGCACTATCGCCAGGATAGTAAGGGGCTTACGCTCTCTCGGGCATTCCGGTGGCTGCTGCGGGGTGTCCGCCCGCGTCCCCTTTCTTGCCAGCACCGCCGTGGGTGGATGGTATCCAGCCGTTGTGTCGCCCTCCTGACACCGTCCCAGCAGTCACGGATGGCAGCTCCTTTCCCCCTCACGAGGGACGACAGAGCACAGAGCGGCAGGTGTGCGGGGTCAGACCCGCCTCGTCGCCATTGTAAAGTCGGGCCTCAGGCCCACATTATGTTAATGACAGAGACGGACACCAGGATCTGTGGTACAGTAACTCGGCCACGAGCACCTGCACCCGGGCCTTTTTATTATCGGGGTCACGTCACTCGTGACACCCGTGATGGATGGGTGTCGGGTGCAGTGTGTCCAGCCCTCGAGGGAGTGGCTGGGGCTACAGCTTCCTGTGAGACACTAGAGCGTGTCTCGCGGGACACTACAAAGGCCATTACTTATCTTACCGCCCCTTGTGCATCCGGTCACTGGGAGGCAGGGAGTGCTGCGCAGCCTGGAAGAGAGAGGGCACAGCCGGAGTGTAGACGGCCCGGGCCCAGCCGGAGTGAGTCCGGCATTGAGGTCCAGACCTGTGAGGAGCGAGGCACGGGGGGTACACCTCCCGGGCCCAGCATGTGTGAGCACAACCTGTGAGGAGCGAGGCACGGAATGTACACGGCCCGGACTGCCGGAGCCCCGGCAGCCGGGACCGTAAACGCGGGAACTCCCCGGACTGAAGCACGTGCGCACGTTAAAAATAACACTCCGAATATACATATGAATCATTCTAGAATAAATGTTACTAAAATCGTTTTATTTCAATAATCTTTAAATGATCTAATATCACTACTGAAAATACCAGCTATATAAGGCAACAGAAATCCTAAGTCACATCCTTAGAATTTCATTATTTTGTCGCTAAAGGCATTTAAATTATTATTTCCTATAAGTAACCATTACACCTTAAAATTATTTTGCAATCATTTTACTCTTTTTCTACATATTTCAAGCACACTTTTACGGTGCTGGTTCTCATTTCTGTATCATTTTTTAGGTCCAGCCTAGGCAGTGTATGCGCTGCTCTGCAGCACACTGTATTGAGGTATGGCATACAAGCTCCGCCCAATTCCCCGCCCATCTTTTTAATTGACTTCTGTTACTGTCCCTGCTGAATGGTTGCTTTTCATTTATGAATAGGCTTGTTAGTCCGTCCTTGGTACCGCCGTGTCTGCATTTGTTACTTCCTGTAACGACTGGACCTTTTCCTTGTCTTGTTACATGGTCTGCTTTATAAGTCGGTGAGCACTATTTTGTTTAATGAATAATGGGGACAATGGCGGCTGCTTCTTGTATTTGCACCGCGCACACACAGCACTTGTGGGACAATGGTGGCTGCTTCTTTTATGGATCACTATGCGTGCTTTAACTTTAAAAGTGGCTACCCCATCCCCCAGCACTCAGGGTACAATGGTGGCCACTGCTTGTTTTTAAACTTTTTAAGCTGAGCGCGTTGCCCGCTTCAGGGACACCGCATTTTCTTTCAGCTTTTTTTTTGTAACTTTAATGCTGAAAACAGCGCCTGCTTCAGGGACACCGCACTCTTTCATTTTTGTTTTCTAACTTTGATGGTGAGCGCGGCGCCAACTTTTAGGACAGCGTGCTCTAAATCTTTCTTTTCTATTTTTTTTTTTACTTAAATGCTGAGCGCAACGCCCACTTCAGGGACGCCGCGCTCTCTTTAATGCAATAGGTCTAGCATTTTCAAAACGTTGACGTATTGGTATTGTAAATGAAACTGCCTTTAATTATTGCAGGTTTAACACATAAATAAAAGGCATTGTCATTTACAATGTCAATAGCTCAAAATCTCGCAAATGCGAGACCTATTGCATTGCAAATGGTTGTTCTCAATGTGTGCAAAGTGAACATTTAGGTTTATGCGTCTAAAACGATAATATGTCATGTATAGATAATCAGATATCCCAACACTCTCAATCCACCTAGAGGATGTGGCATAAAAGCTAGAACTCTGGGAGAGGATGTGGTCTCAGGCTAGACTGCCGACTTTGGAGCTGGGAAAGCAAGGTTCGAGCTTCGGGTCGACTCCACATCCTGTGATTCTGGGAAAATCACTTAATCTCCCGTACCTACCAAAATATGAATGTATTCTTGTGTAACGTAACTGGTGCTCATGTAAAGCGCTCCAAAACCTTCGGGTTGAGTTTGCGCTATCTAAATCTGAACACACACACACACACAAAACAAGCATTTGCAATGCAATAGGTCTCGCATTTACGCGAGTTTGAGCTATTGACATTACAAATAATGCCTTTTATTTTTGTTTTTAAAACATCAATAAAAGGCATTGTCATTTACAATGCCAATAGCTTAAACTCGCATAAATGCGAGACCTATTGCATTGCAAATGCTTGTCATTAGTTTGTTGGACTTTTCTCTGTTATTTAAGTTCTTCAACTTAGCGTAATCCAATCACTGATTAGTTAGTATGCTGGGGATCGAAATAGTAACTTAACTCGGATGTAAGGCACGATCTGCGCCCAGCCTATAGTAATATACATGCATTAGATCATGACATTGGAGACGAAAACATCTAACGGGAACATTGCACAAACTCAGGGCATATATTGTTGTCCCTGTCCTTCCTCCATTATCGATCAGGTCGGACAAGACATTCATGGAAAAAGCCCGTCCCTCTTAAACAGTCCCTCACAAGACAAGTCTGGGGCCGTCTTCAACCCACAAGGTAACCAGGAGCACAGATGAACGCAACAACCCAAATATGACACCCTCTAAGTTTCACAGCTGGACTCTTTCCCTGCGCAAGCCTTCAGCTCCATACGTGCAACCCGGCGTCTGTGAATAACATGCACACACAAGCCAGGTAACACTCAAAGACACGTATTGCTTACCCTGTAAAACACCGAGGCTCACACTAAGGAATGTCACTGTGCGCTAGGTGCATAAGATTTCGTGGGTAGCCACTAACAGACCCTGCTGATCACAAGCCTTCAATCCAGAGCACTGAATTTGGCAGTCCAATACCACCCCCGACGGACAACTAGCACGAGCCTACTCAGAGCCCTGTCACTACGGAAACACTTACCGCCCTCTTAGTGGTCCCAAGATGGACTTCAGAAAAGCTCAGCAGGCGGCCTAAGCACTAGCACGCAGGTGTCACCCCGCTGTTACAGTGCGAGCCCAGTGCTCAAGGGGGCGGGACGGAGCAGGGTGCAGGAAACGACAAAGTCTGGCGTAATAAAAGCCGGGTGGCTTTCCGCGCCGGAGTGCGCAACAGAAGCTGGTAATAGTCTGACCACCATGGCAAAGTTTCAAGTGCCCTGGTTCATCCAGTAATACATAAATCGTAGGAACGTAACATCAGTGTTGTTACCGAGGCACCTCAACCAATGAACATGTGGGAAATGCTACGCCAGCCAATCAGACCTAGTAAATACACCACGGCCCAATGAGCCTTTGAACTACTAACCAAACCCGCAGTTCACGTACACTAACCAATCGAAAACGTATGCGTTCCCATATCGTTTGCATTGCTTTTGCTTTGCAGTCGTTGAAATGTGCCGGGCCGGGCCCTGTCCCTTTCTTTTGCCACTTCATCCTCATAGTGCGTGAGGAAGCCTGATATCATGGACACCCGTAGTAAATTATCAAGACCTCAACCTATTGTATCTGGTACTCTGGACAATTTTATAATCAGGGCCAACTCTGTAATCCAGGGGGAATTGAATATGCTAGAAAGGCGCTTATCCGATGGGATTGCCAGCACGCGTAGGTCTTCCCTGGGCTTAATTGCTTCTGTAGGCTCCCCTTCGAACCTTGACGATTCACAGGCAGCATTAATGGATAGCATTGATCATACTATTGAATCTGTTTTACATGATCTCAGATCTAGCTCCCCCTCACGTAGAGACACTCTTCATTCTATTCCTGAGTGTACAGACCAAACCACGCACACCTTATCATCTGATTTGACGCCGACTTGTGCCCAGTATTTTAAGGAGGGCGCAGTCCCTAAAAGGAAACGCGTGGGGATTA
Source organism: Triturus cristatus (assembly GCF_964204655.1). Lineage (NCBI taxonomy): Eukaryota > Metazoa > Chordata > Amphibia > Caudata > Salamandridae > Triturus > Triturus cristatus. The sequence goes on from NC_140589.1 coordinate 1,805,668,102, forward strand.
CTAAGAGAGGGAAGAAAGCCAGACTTGATAGATCTCATACTAGCATTGTCAATGCATCCACTTTAACACGTACTAGACCAGCCCAAGTTACCAGTGGTACTTCTAAATCACCATCGGTATTAACTTCAATGATATCTAATACCCCTATACTTGTCCCTGACCGCGATCTCGGACCTGATGAGGGGTATGCCCGACTTACCGATATTATAAATACTGCTTTTAAGGGATTTCTTACCCCACTGTTCGCTAGGTTTGATGTTATTGACGCAAGGCTTAAGGAAATAGAAAGGGCTTTAACACCCCCTGTAACCTCATCAGAGAGCAGAAGCAAATCACATGCTGCACGCGAAATAAGTAAGGCAGACTCACATTTCCCTTCCCTCCCCGTACCCTCTGGCCTAATAAACTCTTCTTCTAGGAAGGATATTTCTCCACCTAGTAATTCAGAACCCACACCTAACTCTTCTTTGCCCACATCTTCTGCTCCCCCAATTTCTACCCCTATACATGCTCAATGTCAATCAAAAACCTTAACTAATATTTCGACTGCAGTACCCGATCCGAGACATATAGTTGCGGGCCAAACTCTTCGGGATCCAGGTGCTCACATTCAAATAAACATGGCCCGAGCAAGTAGGAAAAATGTAATTAATCTCCCCCCGGAAGTTTCACCCTACGTTGTTATTTTAACTGGTGTCCCAGAACTTACTAATCCTGAGTCTGAATCTTATGCTTCCCTAAAAAATAAAGTCATTAATTGGCTTAATATGCATAGGCCTCTTCCCCCAAACATTAGGTCGGAGGTTCTGATGGTTAGGAGGGTTCCTTGGTTGGGAAGCACTACGAAGAATATCAAGGGTGACTGTATTTTGGTTCATTTTAGCAACTCGTTAACTGCTCCCTACATTCTTAACTGGACCGGCAGTATAGGTACCTCCCTCATTAACCCCTTACCACTATCCTCATTTTATCCCCCAATTAATACTTTGTCTCAGGTCGAGATGGATGGCAATTGGTTTAAAGTCGGTCCTAGTTTGCTGAGAGGTAGGCAGAGGCACACCCGCATTGGTGAGCCTCTTCGTGTTGATTATCAAACTTACAATAGGTATGCCTGTCTTGAAGATGTTGATTGACTCGGCCAGGTGGCTCCTACTTTTGCCCCCTCTGTTGATGTGCCACTACTCTCTAAACACCAGTCTTCTTGTTTTGCCCCTATTCTTGCTCCCACTATTATCCCTTCTTCGCTGAATTTTGGTGAGCCAATTGCCTGTAAAACCCCCGCTGCTGTTTCTAATTGTATAGCTAGACACAAAGTCCTTTCTTGGAATATAGCTGGTTTATCTAGTAAACTCGCTTGTCCAATATGGGGCTCCTTTATAGATCTCCATCAAATTTGTTGTTTCCAAGAAACTTGGGCAAGACAAGATTACCATCGAGAGGGTTTCGCCACTTTTTCAATTCCGGCTGTGTGGGGTGGCCGCGGCCGTCCCTCAGGTGGTTTAACTATCTGGGTTGCTACTCATTTGGGATGTAGTGTTACGAATTTCGAAACTGGCTCCGATGATATTTTATGTTTGATATTGGACTGGGGCTTAGATACTAAGCTAGCGGTGATTAATGTGTACGCTAGGCCCGTGAGTTCTTGTGCGGAATCCTGGGTGATTGATGCCCTGTCAAATGTCTTGACCAGGATCCCTGATCGCATAATGCTTCTTATAGCTGGTGATTTTAACTCCCATTTTGAACCACTTGAGGGGCTGGTGGACCAAATAAATTCAGAGGAGGATGAAATCTGGAACATCCCTCAGGTTGCAGGCCCAATGGCTAGGGCTTGGGCCCCACTGGCTATTCAGATTACTTCCCTGACAATGGTCCATTCAATTAGGGCTTGTAATGGACGAACCATCTCAGACAATCCTCCAAGGTCCACCTTTAATAAGTCAGGCAGGGAGGCCAGACTCGATTATATTTTTGTTCAAGCCAAGGAATGGAATAGAGTTCTTGACTTTCAAGTCATTTCAAGGGGGGAGAGCGATCACAACCCTTTGATACTGGATGTTTCTCTATCAGGTCTGAGCCCTCTCGATTTACTGCCACCAGCTAATACGGAGACACTGGGCTCTGCTACTCTTACAAATAACAAACGCAGAATTAAATGGAATAAATTGGTCGATAATCACCAAGAATTATCCCAAGTCTACGCAGTAGTGGCTTTTACACTAAATAATGTTGTAGAAATTGCAGAGCAGTATTCCTCTTTCATTTATTATAAAAAATTGGCTAGAGCCAATCAGGAATTATTTTCTACCCTCTCTGGTCTATTTAATCCAATTGCCACTTGTAAAAAAGGATCTGCAAATCGGCCCCACTGGTACAATAGGACCTGCAGATTGGCCAAGAGTGATTTGCTGGATGCAATAAAAAAGAAAGCTAGTAAGCTTGACATCCAACACAAGAGACAGACTTACAGATCCCTAATACATTATGCTAAATTGGAGTGGGCTTCTGAAAATTGGGATAATTTAACATCTGCTTTACAATCTAGAGATTCACAGAGATTTTGGTTGATTGTGTCTACTGGCACAACCGAACCTCCCGCAATTGTAAAAAATAATATTGCCCCTGAAGTATGGGAAAGCCACTTCAGTTCTCTTTATAAAGGGCTACCATCTGTCTCGGAGGCCCCTCTATATGCTGTACCTAGTCAGGATCAGGTTAATTTCACGTTAAGTGAGATTCAACTTGCAATTTCTCTGCTTCCTGCAGGTAAAGCACCAGGTTTGGATGGGGTACCAGGAGACCTATACAAACATGAACCTAGAGTTTGGGCACCATATTTTACATTATTATTCAATGCAATCCTTGATGGCTTGCCTATCCCTTCTACCTGGCTCGGTGCTGAAGTTGTGCCTATTTTCAAAAAAGGGTCCCCCTTGCTGCCTGGAAATTATAGGCCTATCAGTCTGATAGATGTTGCCCAGAAACTTTTTTCAAGGTTGATTCTTGACCGTATCATGGAATGGATAGAGACCTCTGGGATTCTGAGCAACTATCAGGCTGGTTTCAGAAAGAGCGTTTCCACAACTGACCAGATCTTTAGATTGTGTATGCTCTTCTGGAAAACAGTAAAGATTGAGGGGGGCTCTCTTTACACAGTCTTTGTTGACCTGCGTGCGGCCTTTGATTTAGTCCCACGCACGAAACTTTGGACTGTGTTACAAGATTTAGGTCTTCCGGGCCCTCTTCTGCATATACTAGTTCGCCTTCATACCAATAATTATGCGAGGGTAAGATGTGGTAGAGATGGTACACTATCAGCTAGTTTCCCCGTTGAAAGAGGGGTAAGGCAGGGATGTGTTTTGGCTCCTACTTTGTTTTGTTTGTATGTAAATGGTCTCATTTCTCATCTAAACGATGTGCCAAACAGAGATGCTCCACGGCTTGCGGGCATTGGCATTTCTGCCATTATGTTCGCCGACGACACCCTGCTTTTAGCTAAGACCCCTATGGGTCTCCAACGTGTCCTCGATGGTTTCGTCTCATTTTGCATTGATCGAGGGCTAGAGATTAATACGGCTAAGACAAAATTTATGATTTTTAATCCCCCCAGGTCTCTTCGTCCTAATCCCACCATAAACGGTATTAGCCTAGAGAGAGTCCACACCTTTGAGTACTTGGGTTTAACCCTGAATGAAAAAATGTCTTGGTCCCACCACCAGATAAAATCAAATTTAAAGTTAACCCAAAGGGTGGGGGGAATTCTGAAATTATGGAATCAATCCATGACTCATCCTATCGGTCCGTCTCTGGAAATCTATAAAATGCAGGCACGTGGGGCCTTAACATATGGCGGCGAACTCTGGGGCATTGATTGTGCCCCGGAAATTGCCGCTACAGAAAACAAATTCTTACGGAATTTCGCTGCCCTGCCATCTAGTACGCCGCTTTTCCCCCTAAGGCTCGACATGGGATTGAGACCGATAAAGGGGGAACTTGGTGTGAAGCCCCTAACTTTTTGGAGGCGTCTTTGGACAACCCCAGAACTCTTGAGCTATCGTTCCGAACTTACGGAACTTTACTTACACCCAGCTTTAGGCAACATTCCATGGCTTAAGTACATTAAATACGAACTTTCTAGGCTGGGCCTTCTGGCCCTGTGGACAAAACCTCTAGAGGCCTGTGCAACTATATCTCGTAAAGAATTGGTTGCATTATATTATAACTCTAATCTCTCTGTATCTTTTGCAAGTGATAAACTTGGACCAATGACCACCACCTTCCTAACTACGAAGGATTACTATAAATTGGAAACAGTGTTGAATGATATTAATCCTATTCCCTTGAGAAAATTATTTTTACAATGGAGATACAACGCGCTTCCAATTAGAGCCCTCACCAGCAAATGGCACCCCCCTACTCTAAAAAATTGTCCTGCTTGCTCTAGTGAGCTAGAGGACGATATTCATTTAATGTTTTTTTGTCCTGAATATACTAAATCTAGGAAAAAGTGGATTATTCCCATCTGCAGGAACTGGGGCTTCAGGCATTACTTAGATGCCTAAAGGCTGCTGAAAAGTGATTTATCTTCTCCCACTGTATTTGCCATTAGTAAGTATCTAGCAGCGGTATGGAATATTAGAAGAATCCATTTGCCGAAATGAAATTCAAAATTGCTTACTATGTGGTTTTTGGTTTATCCTGAAGCATTCCTGTAATTGCTGCTGTATCCACTCTTGACTATAGATGTTTTTTATTTTAAATCCTGTTTTTTTTTTCTGTTTTTTCTGATTGTAACTGTATGATTCTTTTATGATTCTCTGAGTCGAAATAAAGATTTAAGAAAGAAAGAAATGTGAAACCCCGAGCTGTGGTCCTTGCAGGACTTTAAGTGGGAAAAACAAGCGTGGTTGTCTTTTAATAACAAAAAAAAAGTGGACAAAAAAAGTAGTTACTGACGTGAACAAGCGCGACCCGGGCGGCCCGCGCTCACAATGACAAAGAAAGAGTGCATCCCAGCTAATGAAGGAGGCGGTGTAACGCCACAAGTGAGCGATTGGGGGACCAAAAGAGTGGACAGGGCGGTAACAAGGAGGGACTAGTAAGCCTCCTTTTCAATCGTGAGCCAGCCTTTAGCATGGAAGATGACGCCAGCGAATGAAAAAGATGGGTGGGGCTTCAAGTCCGCCTCTGAAAGGTTCGGAATAGTATTGATTCCAAGAAGCCATGGCCCTCGCAAGGCGAGACCTAAAAAACTGCCGACCTCGAAGGTGGGGAACCGGGTTTGAGTCTGGCAGTGACGCTTGACATCCTACTATTCTGGGAAAAACACTTACTCTCTGTTGTACGTGAAGTAACGTACCAGTTGTCTGACCAAACCCCGTAGTCCTATTTCCAGCTTGGACGCCGCCTGACGTCACTGGCCAATCCGATGTCGAGGATGGCTGTGACGTCAGGGGGCGGGTAGGGAGACGGAGAAGAGCGCGAGGACGCGAGCCGGCGGTTTTTACTCCCGCTGCTCCTCGTGGGCCGTAACTATACATGTAAAGAAATAAACGTTCCAGTAGTAACATAATCCTGTCTCGCCTCCCTCATTGTTACCACTACAAATGGCGACGAGGGTTACAACCATCGTTACGGCCCGCGAGTGATTCATTTGCTGCCTGATGTCCCCATGTGCTGAAACTGCACGCTGGTCTCGCCTCGCTGATTCCCATGCTCCAGATTCCTTGCTGGTGATTACTGCTGCCTGCCTTTGCCTCCTGCCTCGTGGCCCTGCTGGTGTGCTGCTGGGTGCTGCCTGCTGTACTGTGGTGCTGTTTTGCCCCGACGACTCCGTGAGCTGCACTGGTGAGCTGCTGTGGAGGGAGCGCTTTCTCTGCTGGTACTATATGCTTCCAATCTCCTGAGGCTGTGTTGATTGCTGCGGCGTCTGACCCCTGCCTCCCTGCGACCGGGGTGTCCTTCCGAGCTTGGTGGGGATTGTCCAGGATCTGCGCCGCTGTCCCACGTGTGCCTGCTCTCCTGCTATGGCGCAACCCATCAACATATGTGTGCCGCCCCTCTTTCTGGACTCCCCTGGTAAGCCGTGTATGAAGTGGAAGGGGTGGCTGCGCGCATTTGAGAATTACATCGTCTCCATTGACGGCGAGGGGTATAGCGCTGCACGCAAGAAGTCGCTTCTATTCGGACTGTTGGGGAAAGCAGGCCAGGAGGTTTTTGACAGCTTGCCCGTCTATACGGACCCTCCGGGGGCCCTTGCCCCTCTGGACGTGTACCAGGAGGCGGTTAAGCGGCTCGAACTACAATACTCTGAGGAGGGTAATATCATGGTGGGGCGCCATAAATTCGCATTGCGGAAGCAGGAGGAAGGTGAGACTATCGAGGAGTATATTGCCTGTCTACGTGTGTTGGCACAAGACTGTGAATTCGGGGAGATGACTGATACTTACCTCAGGGAACAGGTGGTGTTCTACTGCCATTCCAAAAAGGTGCAGGAACAGTTGCTTTCTTGCAGGAATCCGTCGCTGAAGGATGTGGTGGCCATTGCGAAGGCCGTTGAACGTTCCATGCTGTCCACGAAAGAACTTGCGAACACGAGCCAGGCTTCTAATGTGTTCTTTGTGCAGGACAAACATAGAGGTGCATCTAGAACCCCAGACAGGGTGGCGAGCGAGAAAGGGGGGGGGGGCAGGAAGCCACTCGCTTGTTTTAGATGTGGGTCAAGGGACCACCTGGCGGATAGCAGGACATGCCCGGCGCTGTCCAAAAGTTGTTCTAAGTGCAGGAAAGTGGGCCACTTCGCGGCAGTATGCAAAGCCAGGAGACCTGGTGGGGGCATGAAAGTGAGCTCGGTGAGCGACTGCGATGCTGATACAGATGCGGACATTGTATTGTCCATTGATGCTGAAGATGGGAGAGTGAAGGGGCCTATTGGCTCCGTTCTGATTGGTGCAGTTGAGCTGCCGTTTACGGCCGATTCTGGTTCCCCCATTACCCTGATTTCTGACACCACGTATGAGTTGAAGTGGCAAGGTGTGAAATTGCATGAGACGGATGTGAATCCGAAGGCTTTTGGGGAGCAAGACATAGAGATGATGGGGTACTTCTGGGACTTCCTCCCCTTCAGGGGGCGAACAGTGAGAACGAAGATCTATGTGGCTGAGAAAGGGAGGAGCCTGGTGGGGTGGAAGGATCTGGCCAAGCTGGGGGTGATGCTAGTCCCGGGGGCGGACGATCCCATAGTCCTGAGGGATGATTGGGTCAGCTACGTGCAGCCGGATGATTTGCCTGAGGGTTTAGCTGAGGTCATCGGCAAATTTGAGTCTGTTTTTGAAAACAAAGTAGGGTGTGTGAGAGGATTCGTGCACGCTATAAGATTGAAGGAGGATGCCGTGCCGATAAAACACAAGGTCAGGTCAGTTCCCCTCTCTGTCAGGGGGGAGCTAAAGGCTGTTCTAGATAGGTTGAAGTCGGAGGGAGTGATAGAGGAAGCAGGCGCATCAGAGTGGGTGTCCGCAATCGTGGTGTCCAAGAAGAAGAGGACAGGGGACATTCGGCTGTGTGTGGACCTGCGATCTTTGAACAGAAACATTCTGGTGAACTGCCACCCTCTACCCAACATCCAAGAGATCCTGTCTTCTACATCTGGGTCGCGGTTTTTCACCTTGATAGATCTGAAGTCCGCATACCACCAGGTATGCCTCACGGAGGAGTCCAAGGCACTTACCACCTTTGTTACCCCGTTCGGAGCCTACAGGTACGTCCGCCTTCCGTTCGGCCTCGCCTCAGCTTCCGGTGTCTTCCAAAGGTTGATGGATTTGCTCTTCGGCGACATGAAGGGTGTTGAAGCCTTCCAGGACGACATTCTAGTCCACACGGCGGGTGAAGAGGAGCACCTGGAGCTGCTGGGAGAAGTGCTGGGGGTACTGCGCGACAAAGGGATGATAGTCTCCAAGGACAAGTGCAAGTTCATGGAGGGCAGGATCGACTACTTGGGGCACATGCTGACCGCGGAGGGCATTGCGCCTAAAGATGATTTGGTGAAGGCCATACGTGATGCCCCGTGTCACGGAGACAAAGACGCCCTACGATCGTTCCTGGGGCTCAGCGAATACTACTCCAAATTCATGCAGGGATATGCGACCATCGTGGAGCCCCTAAGGAAGCTACTGAGGAAGAACGAAAAATTCACGTGGGCGCATGCCCAACAAGCTGCTTTTGATGCCGTCAAGCAGGCCATCGTGGCTGCTCCCGTGCTACAGCCATACAACAGGGCATTCCGGAATGTGATCACAGTCGACGCAAGCGCCAAGGGTATCGGTGCGGTGTTTTGCCAGCTCCATGGGAAGACGGAGAACACGGTCGCTTTCATTTCCCGGTCACTGAGTGACGCCGAGAAGCATTACAGCACCATCGAGAGAGAGACGCTTGCATGCGTATGGGCCGTGGAGAAACTGAGGAACTATCTGTGGGGCATGGAGTTCGAACTGGTCACGGACCACAAGCCCTTAATCTACATGATGGACGGCGAAGGCCGCGGCAACGGGAAGGCCAGCTCAAGGCTTTTGCGGCTGATGTCCAGGCTGCAGGAGTATCATTTCGTCATTAGACACATCAAGGGCGGCCTCAATTGCAGGGCGGATTGCTTGTCGCGCTTGCCGGTCAGCGGCGAGGGGGACGGATCCATGGATGACACGGAGTGCGTAGTGGCGCTGGTGGACGCTACGGCCATCTGCGAAGGATCCATTTCGGAGGAGGAATGGATGGCGGCCCAAGAGAACGACGTGACTATGCGTAGGGTGATGGATCATATAATGGCTCGCTGGCCCCCGATCCGGAACTTGAACGGTGCGCTCAGGAGTTTCCAGCAGGTTAGCCCCGAACTCTCCATCGAGGGCGGCTTCGTGAAAAGACATGAGCTGTTTGTGCCGCCGGAAGGGTTGAGAGATAAACTAATCCGGTTAGCTCACAAAGGTCACCCGGGCGCTACCGCCACAAGGAACCTACTCAAACAATACTACTGGTGGCCAGGGATATGCGGCGATGTCAGCAGTTTTATCGACCGATGCGGACAATGCTTGAGGGCCGACAAGCACTGGAAGACGGCGAAAAGTACGCTGCAGCTGGTGGACATTCCTGCCGGTCCATGGATCAAGGTCGCTATTGACTTCGCGGGCCCGTTTACCCTGCTGCCTGACGATTGCAGACATCTCATTGTTCTCACGGATTACTTTTCCAAATGGATCCACTACAAGTTCGTCAGGGAGGTTACCACTGAACGAGTGATCAAGGAGCTGAAGAGGGTCTTCGCTAGTGAAGGACAGCCGAAGATTTTGATGTCCGACAACGGCACACAGCTGGTCTCCAGGCAGATGAAGGACTTCCTGTCCAGATTGGGGATCAAGCAGGAGAAAACCCCGCTCTACAGCCCTAAGAGCAATGGACAGGTCGAGCGGATGAATAGGTTCCTGAAGGAGGGTGTGCAACAGGCAATTGCCTCCAACTTGGATGTAAAGGCATTTCTGGCGGACAAGGTGCACACATTTCACAACACGCCCAATGCTGTCACGGGGCACACTCCGTTCTACCTGATGAGAGGGAGAAGGTGTATGAGTGAGCTTACTCCCAAACTTGATAGGTGGTATGACATGAGGGAGGAACCTGAAGATGTATCCGATGAGAGGCTGAGGGTCAAAGAAAGAATTGTGGCCAAACAGGAAAGCAACAAGCGGTACGCTGATGTGGTGAATAGAGCCAAAGTCAAAGAGGTAGCGCAGGGGGATTGGGTGTTGGTGAAGAAACCAACCAAAGTGTTGAAGGGAGAGTCTGTTTTCCAGACCCCTGCACGTGTGCAAGGAGTGACTAAGGGAGCTGTCTGTTTGGAAGGAGGGGGATGGCGGAGCAAGGACGACATTGTCAGGCTCAAGGCAGGTCAAGAGGAAATCATCATGAGAGGCAGCCAGGTGCATGAGACTGAGAGCGATGATAGTATGTACGAGTGGCAGGTGCAAGAAGACAATGACGGGACCACTGAGGACGGTGTGAGTGCGTGCCACGGCCTAGGGGATGCCGAAGGCCATAGCGACAGCAGCCCCATTTCAGTGAGGAATGACAGTCATAATGTGATGAGTGCAAGCCAAGGCGGTACGGGCAACCGCAGCGGGGGGGCCAATCTGCAAATCACTCCCCGCAGACCTACAAGGCATATCAGGGCGCCAAAAAGGTTCGAAGATTTTGTTATGAGATGATTGTTATGTATAGTTCTATATTTTGTTAAGAAAGGGAGATGTTGTACGTGAAGTAACGTACCAGTTGTCTGACCAAACCCCGTAGTCCTATTTCCAGCTTGGACGCCGCCTGACGTCACTGGCCAATCCGATGTCGAGGATGGCTGTGACGTCAGGGGGCGGGTAGGGAGACGGAGAAGAGCGCGAGGACGCGAGCCGGCGGTTTTTACTCCCGCTGCTCCTCGTGGGCCGTAACTATACATGTAAAGAAATAAACGTTCCAGTAGTAACATAATCCTGTCTCGCCTCCCTCATTGTTACCACTACACTCTCCCATGGCTAACAAAATGAATGTGTCCTGTGTAACACAACTAATGCTCATGTAAAGCGTCTTGATATGTTCGGATGCAGTTCGCGCTATATAAAACTCAATATATATATATTAATATATGCTAGATAGAATCTAAAATGTGTATTTACCTAAAACGTTCTAGTTTACTTACACACACAATATTTGAGTGTCCAGAAAAAATAGGAGCTCAGTGGTAAACAGGCAGAATAGTGACGCTTTTCATCCTTATACTTTAAATGATGTGTCTCACATAAAGATAAGTTTTTAGGTATACCGCCCACCTCGGAAGCAGCCTCAATTCCAGCGCGTAGTACACTGCATCTGCCTGTAGGGCGCGCGCGCACAGAAGCCGCCATGACAGAGGCTCGGTTACGAGAGCACCCGCCATCTTCTCAAGGGACAAATAGGCAGCCCTTTGAGACATTACAATCACATTGTTCGTATATATTCTACTTATTAAGATTCTATATTCAAAATAGAATGTTGGGAGCATACATATACTTAAATTTTTGTAAAAAATAAAACGCTCTCAAATCGCATGAAGTAAAAAGTATGACGAATTATTAATTAAGTCTATATTTTGTATAATTCGTGTAGCTCACGGCAGTAGTTGCAAAATAATACGCAAAACCGCTTCACCCATATGCTGGTCCGCAACCAGAGTAAATTGTGAATACGCTTTTTTCGAATTCTGTTTTTCGCTCTGTAAAGTTTCTTTCCTGCCCAGGATGGTAACGTCACTATTCACGTCCTTTGATTGGCTACCAGCATCGCTGCTTACCATTGGTCGTATCATTTCATATCCCACAATTCCGTGTTTTGCTTCTTCCTTTCTGCCATTTTCCTTAACTAGGTTGGTTGTTTTTGCTCTGCGTTTCGATCTGTACAATCTATCGCCATCCTCTTCTCATGTCAGCCAGAGGGGCACAGAAACCCAGGAGAAGGTGTCATGGGGGATACTACGCATGTTTCCGCCACCTCATCGGACACCAATTGTCCTGTGGTCCCAGGGTTCCTGCGGGAGTGGTGGTGGGACAGAAGAACTGTAAATCCAGCGCTAGGGGAAGGCGGTGCTACCGGCCACGACTCCTGCAGGCACCGGCTGCTTGACGGGCAGCCGCTTGGATTCACAACGCTGGTTGTGAGTACGAGGGGACAGAGACTTTGTTCACCTTTAATTCGGTGTACTGTCGGTCGAAATGGTTCTGAGGAATATATAGTCTCCATTTTCCACGTGGCTGGCAGTCTTTGGTTTGCTTACATAAACACACGTTTTTTGCTGCCTGATTTAAAGCTATCGGTGCTCTTATGCTCCTTACGCGATGCGTTTCAAAATGCTTCCCATTTTGAAGTGTCAGCCTAATTTAAGGCCAACTGTGGGCTACCGCTGACAGCTCAACTGTTTTTGGGGGTTGTAAAGCTCAGTCCTGAATACCTCTCTAGCTCTTTATACAGGCTGGCGTCATCCCAAAGTGGTACATAGTATATGAAAGTATGTCTGCACGTTGAGGGCCCCAGTATTTGGAATCGACAAACTTCCGGGGCGAATACCAATGGTCCGGTGGTTCGTGCTTACCTCCCAATGTTATTTGCGTGCTTAAGTTCTGCGTAGTTTGAGAAGCGTCTTCTCTCGCCGAAAGTGATATTTGGTACATATGCTGAGCTCTTTACATGGTCTACAGTCAAATGATGACCACTCCGGAATCTCTGTACCTTATTGATGATCCTTTTTGAACCCTTTTCCAGCTGATGACTGTAGACCTTGTGGGTGAGAGTGCTTCGAGATTATTTCACTATAATAGCTGTTTTAACTTGGTTTGAAATTCCTTCCTCTTATTGTTTGTCTTCAGGAAAATAAGCAGCCATGGCGCCCAGTCGAAATGGAATGATATTGAAACCTCATTTCCACAAGGACTGGCAGCGACGAGTCGCAACCTGGTTCAACCAACCTGCCAGGAAAATACGGAGGTACTGAATAAATAAAATTGCTGACTTTGTTGTTGTGACGAGATCCCTTTTGGTTCTCGTTTGTTATGTTTTTATTTAAATCCGAATTCTTGCCGTCAAAGGCAGCCCTTGGCTCTTTTTTTACCGTGTGGTTGTGCGTAGGCGGTTGCATGATAAGCATTTGATTGTGGTTAGCCAGCGTGTTTAAGAGGAGATATTGATATTCGATTCTTTTGAACAGGCGGAAGGCCCGTCAGGCAAAGGCTCGGCTGATTGCGCCCCGTCCCATCTCTGGGCCCATTAGACCTATCGTGAGATGTCCCACCATCAGATATCACACCAAAGTCCGCGCTGGCAGGGGGTTCAGCTTGGAAGAGCTAAAGGTAAGAACCCGGTGGCAGTGGCTTTCACGTAGGCAACCTGTGGATTAATGTAACACTTGTTCTGAGGCCCAGATCAAAGTTAAGCAGTTTAATTTGAAATGTATAAGCGGTGCAATATTTCCGTTTGTGTGGCCATATTAAGTAAGTCTATACAGTCCTGCTTCAGATGAAAGTACCATGTGACTACGATGGTTCTTGAATTGTTTTGGGTTATTTATAGTTTTCTCAATAAGAGTTGGACTTGTTTTAACTTGCTTTGGGTTCACACCCGGTCTGCACACTGTCCGATTATCTATTCCATCTCACTACAGCTTTGACCTGTGCACGATTACATGTCCAGACTAGCCTTACCATGACACTAGTTGTCAATGCTTCATCTGTCGCCTTATAACTGGAAGCTTGGTTCGACCAAGGTTTACACTTAGCACGATCTTCTGACTCCCTTTACTTACACCATCACGCCCTCCCCGCACTGACCTCGTTCGGCGCCAGGCGTGTGTAGTACTCTTTGTAGACCATTCTTGATTAAGTACACATTCCTAGTTCAGGCCTCGTCAGACAGTAGCCCATGAGCTATTGGTAGCTTTCCAGCTACTTCCGAGTAGCTCTCCTTGCTTGGTTGAATTAATGTGTATACCACAATAGTAGTGTTTTCAAGACCTCATAATTTCCCAAATACACTTGCATCTAATATTTGACTGATTCTACAGCATTAGAGACCATTAATAATGTCTTGGTGCCAGTGGCGTTGAATACGTGGCAGTTTACCAAAGCCAAAGAACACTTATCTATTCTTGTCTGACCTAGTCACTATTGGCACTAATGATAATGGTAGCGCAGGATGTTTGAAACGTTGGAGATCCCCGTCCTAAAATGCCAAATAATGCTCACCTTGCAATAGCTGCTGCGCAGTCACGTGATGATCAACTCCGGAATCGCTGTATGTCAGTGATGATACCTTGAACCCTTTTATCTGATGACTGACTGGCAGTAAGGAGAGCGTCTGTCTAGGGTCCGCGCGGAGGAGATCCTGCTCATAACTTTCTCTTCTCTCCTCAGTTGGCTGGCATCAATAAGAAGGTGGCCCGCACCATCGGTATATCCGTGGACCCCCGTCGACGTAACCGAAGTGCCGAATCCCTCCAGTGCAACGTGCAAAGACTGAAGGAGTACCGCTCCAAACTGATCATCTTCCCAAGGAAGGCTTCGGTTCCGAAGAAGGGAGACAGCTCAGTAAGTAGTGCCATCTCGAAGTCTTGGCCCCTTATCGAATGGTTGACTTTTCGCCTCGCGCTGCTCTTGCGTTTACCGGATTTATTCTCATACTAGGAGGTATAGGAGAGGGGGGTGCTGTGGCTTGTCTCTAGCCCCCACCCCCACACACCCCACACACACACTTCTTGAGTGGCTAAATAATAATCAGTATTGGCAAAGCCAAAAGCTCTGGCCTTGGCGAGCACGAGCAGTGCCACAAAGTTGAAACGACAAACTGAAACAAACGCTTTCACCTAAATGTGACAGTCATGCTTGCAATAAAAATCACCCATCCCATTCAATTTTAACAGATAAGTGATTGCATGCAGGCAAGTGTATTTAGAAAGTTTTTTTATTGTAACGTATCTCAAGAAAACGTGTATCTCAAGAAAACGTGTAAAGCATTTGTAGGCTTTTGTTATCTAAGCACAATTTAAACGCTGATAATGCCAATAGTCTGTCTTACAATTGAAGTGCCTTTTCATTTACTGGTGAGTTTAATTACCAAATCTCTTTATGAGCATTCTTGCATCCTCGCGCATCAATGTATCCACACAATTGTTGCATTTCGTCAATCAAGCATTTATAGAGCGCACTACTCGCCCGTGAGGGTCTCAAGGCGCTGGGGGTGTGCTGCTACTGATAGAACAGCCAGGTCTTGAAGTCTTCTGAAGGTCAGCAGGTCCTGGGCCTGTCGCAGGTGGGTGGGGAGGGTGTTCCATGTCTTTGCGGCGAGATGGGAGAATGATCTGCCACCGGTGGTCCTTCGGTGGATGTGTGGAACGGTGGCATGGTCGGCAGAGTGAAGGTGAGTAGTTTGAGGTATGCTGGTCCAGCGTTGTGGAGTGCTTTGTGGGTGTGGAGCTTGAAGGTGATCCTCTTGTTGGCAGGGAGCCAGTGCAGGTCTCAGGTGGGCAGTGATGTGGCGGGGGATGTCAAGGACGAGGCGTGCGGAGGCGTTCTGTATGCATTGAAGTCTTTTCTGGAGTTTGGCCATGGTTTCCGGTAGAGGGCGTTTCCATAGTCCAGCCTGCTGCTGACAAGGGCTTGGGTGACAATCCCTCTGGTTCTAGTGGGGATCCGTCTGTAGATCTTGCGAAGCATTCTGAGGGTGATGAAGCAGCAGGAGGAGGAGACAGCGTTGACTTGCTGGGTCATAGATAGTGTTGAATCCAGGATGAACCCCAGGTTGCATGCGTGGTTGTTTGATGTAGATGCAGCTCCCAGCGTGGCCGGCCACCAGGAGTTGTCCCAGGCAGAGGGGGTGGAGTCGAGGATGAGGACCTCAGTCTTGTCAAGAGTTCGGTTTCAGACGACTGGTCTTCATCCATTCTGCGACTGCCTTCATTCCTTCGTGGAGGTTGGTTTTGGCAGTGGTCGATAATTAAACGCACACCAATTAAACAAGCTTCTGCAAGATAAAATAAAGGAAATAAAAAAAAAGCTACAGCGTGAACTTGGTGGACGTTTGTAAGCGAATACGTGTTAGAAATAATACACATTGTATAGTGATTAACAGCTATACTTCAAATTGTCAGACGTTTCGAAGTGTGCTGGTTATCTTGGAATGGTGATACACTAGGTGTACCCATCAAGATGGTTGCTCTGTTTAGAGTCCGTGACAACGTGAGATGCAGGGCACTTCAGAATAAAATAACAGCATAGTAGGATTTTCTACAAAGCGGCCAGCCTTTCTAAAAAATAGACCGGGCCAATAAAATTACTAAAGTGCCTGGCTAGCTCTAAAGCATATTTGCATGCGCAATTCTATCACGCGGGGGTGCTATAACGCTTACGATTTAAAATGGGCTGACCCATTCTGAAGAGGGTTCAGCCAAAGTCCGTGCATGCACTTTATAAAACAAATTGCTGCAAGAGCCTGGCAAATGGCTAAAGCTGCCTGGCCAGATTTAAACACTAATGCATACACCAGTAAATGCTGTGCATAAAATTGCAAACCTGTATTGAATTATTGTTGGCAAAAACAAAATGTAACTCCACCTAACAGATTCTCAAATTAAAATCTTCTAACCTCAGGCTAGCAAACCTAGAATTCGTAAGTACTACAGTAATTTGTCAGACCCATATAATAAAATGGCTCTGTACAGGTTTGATCCTTCAAGAATTATTGGTTAACTTTTTTTTTAACTGTAAATCTGTCCGGCCTACTTGCCTTTGTCGTACCTTTTCATAGGACCATAACATCTAACAGTTTTTACCCAATGAGCTTGTCGGGCCCATATACTTTCATTGCCCTCTTGTTATAACCAACGCTGACCTACTGCATCGACCATAAGCATTTACAAAATGCAGGCATACTTCATAACATTACAAATAAGTGAGCATAATCCTCCATATTTCCTTTTTATAACATTGGAAACTGCATTTTATACTGATTGTAACCGAGCAGAATTGCAATGATTTTAATGAATTGTGTGATAAAAACATACTCGAGTCCAAAATTTGGAGCTAAAGCACCTCTAGTACTGCTTCAAACTGTTTTCTGGTGAGCACATAAGGCATGGGAACAGCAGCGCTGTGAAGCCAGACTTTAAAATAAATAAATAAATAAATAAATAAAAAATAACAGAACATCAATTATACGATATTGGCCTCTCAATGGTACTGAATCGTTGGGTGGACATGCATATGCAATCATACTAAATGGTGTCACTCTATTAGAGTTGATTGCTCGCGTGGTCTGGCCTTATTTTGGGCCAAAGTGAAAGGACAAAATGAGGGCTGCCCTCCCCCTCTTTTTTAAATTTTATTTATAAATTAAGAGACGGGCATGCGAGTTCTATGGCGGCATTGTTAAAATATTTCAGTATGACTAACAGTTTATTTTTTTAGCCGCACGTGTGCCACCAGGGTGCATACCATGGTTTATGTACTACTGCTCTCTCGCCTTTTCTATTAATTGATAGTGCATGGTATCTTCACAGCACTTGCAGCAAGGGGAATGTAGAAGATAATCCACACTTAGATTTGTGGTGATGTGACTAGCCATTCACGCTGCTACTTGCGTCCGCTTCAGAAGTTAGATGCCCATTGGATGAGTTGTCAGCTGAATTGTGTATATGGATAGCTACCAGAATTTTATTGTAGGATCAGTTGGCTAGTTATGCTACCGTTGGCAAAATGCAGAGTTTACGGTCTAGAACAGTTCAGAACCTTTTCTGTCGACCCTCCCACTTAATCATAACTGGAACGTGGAGACCCCCAACTGAATCATTGGAATCTCCAGTGAGTCTTCACTTGAAGCCGCGGCACCCCGTTCCAGGCTTTTTTTATCATTTGAACCTCAAAAGTTCACATTAAGAATACCGATCAAGCATTAATTAAATCTAAAAATGGTGAAATATTCATAAATATTAAACTTTTTTAACTTGAATGGGAAGGTTTGAGCTTTTCTAAATGGCATTGAGGCCACTCATCGTCCGTACTATAATCAATTTGATACACCCACTTTGTTCCCATAAACCAATTTGGGGGGACGAACGTAATTTTTTACTTTCAAGTTTCAAATTCCTGCACTTTTACAAAACATTTTAAAATTTTAGTTTTTGCTTCTTTATTCTGTTAATGTTTAAATTTTCTAAGCTGTTGTGGTCCTCCCATGAGTAGGCTACACACACCCGGAGGACCCAGGTTAAGAACCACTGGTCTGGAAAATGAAATCTGGCTGTTATGGCATGAACCCTCCTTTCTCTGAACCACTGTAAGCTGTGGCTGTTTATTGGTCAAAAGGCTTGGTAGTCCCTTCTTAGTACCGCCTTGTCATATTCTAACCTACCATGGTGACACCCCCTGTTACGTGTGTTGCTTGATAAACTTTAGTTGCAGCCTTCGAGTACTAATTATTAAATTATAGCACAGATTTGCAATGCAATAGGTCTCGCATTTGCGAGAGTTTAAGCTATTGACATTGTAAATGACAATGCCTTTTTTGCAGCGTGAATCTTTCTGGATTCACTATGCTGTGCATTATTCCGCGATCTTGTGGTTGGGTCCGGATTCGTAGTCTTTTCTTTGTTTTTTTTTTTTTTTTTTTTTTTTTTTTTTTTTTTTTTTTTTTGTAGCCCAGGTGGGTGTCGACGTCCACCATTTGGTGCACCTCCCGTGACGTCGTCGTGCTTCCTGCGGAAGTCCCACCTTTGGGGCGCCATCTTCAGATTCTTTTTTCCGCCGTTGGGTCTGGATCGTCATCGGGAAGCTCCAGAATTACACTCGAAGGAAGAAGGAAGAAAAGTTTCGTCAATGAAATCTCTCGATCTTCTAGTGATTCTATCAGGAGCGCGAAGAAAAGAGGACCAGCGCCCCTTTTCTTCGACGGCCTTGGAGAATGCACGCTCAGAGACCCTGAGCGCAATGGACAAGACGCCATTCAAGTTCTGCCCAAACTGCCACCACAAGTTCGCGCAGAAAGACCAGCATCCGGTCTGCAACCTCTGCCTACCGGTCGATCACCAGAGTATCGACTGCAACGCCTGCTCAGCCTTCGCGCTGAAGACACTCAGGGTGAGAGGGCGGCAGAGAAGAGCCAACGCCAACATGGATGGCAAGGGGAAGCCCCCGACGCTCTACGATCTGGGCCTCCACGGACGACGAGGACAACGTCGCCGAAAACTTCACGGTCGTAGAGACCGACAAGAAAAAAGAAGCCGAGGTAAGAGAATCGTCGAGCGCAAAACAGAAAGTACCTCGACAACACGAGGGTGACTCGAGAAAAACTGAGTCAAAGTCCACGAAGGGAGCCCCGGCGCCGAAAACTTCGACGTCCAAAGGGGGAACCACGGACAAGAGGCCGAGCGGATCCTTAGAAAAGGACTCCCTGGTGCCGAAAGACGCCGAAAGGCAAGGGTCGTCAAACATCCCATGAAACGGGCCGATCGACGCAGAAAGAACGTTCGACGCAAGCTTCATCGAAAAGACCCGCGGTCGACGCCGAAAGCATCTCCGAGATGGAGAAAAAGAAGAGGCGGCTCGAGGCCGAAATGGAGAACATCCTTCAAAGGAAGAAGGAGTTCGACGCCGGGATGAAGGAATTCAAGATTCCAACGGTTTCATCGGCGGACGTCGGTGAGGTCGAAGACGAGTTCGACGCCGAAGGGCTGACAAGGGATCTCGAAGAGGAAGAAGAGCCCTATTATGAGGGAGAAGCCGAGGAAGAAGACCAACGGTCGTTCTACGAATCGGCGGCATCTACCAGCAACGACGTCGAATGGCACGATCTCGACACCGAAAACCCGGAGGAGCCCGTGGACACGTACCCTTCGAGGCCTTCGCCACCCGACGACATCGGGGTCTACAATATGGTGGTCAGGAGCGCAGCAATGGCCTTCGGCGTCAAACTCGACGAGGAGAAACCGAAAGCCGATTTTCTCGTCGAGACACTGCTCCCCATCCAGACAAGGAGCCAGTTCCTCACCATGCTACAAAGCGTGATGAATCAGGGGAGAGAAGCCTTCAAGGAACCTGCGACCTGCCGGTCGATCACGCCCAGGACAGAGAAGAAATATAAGCACTCCTCCCTGGACCCCCCTTACATCAAGGGTAGCGTGACCGCGGACTCCATCATAGCCTCCACGGCCAGGAGAAGGGCCAACGTACCAGCAACTTCGGGCCCACCTCCGGATAAGGAGAGCAGGAGGATTGACCTCACAGGAAGAAAGGTCGAGAGGAACGCCGCAATGCACTGGCGCATGGCGAATTCAAATGCACTCCTCAATAGACACCAATACCAGCACTGGGATGAGATGGGGGAGCTAGTAAAGCACCTCCCCGAAGAATACCGCCAGAGAGCCTCTCACCTGATAGACGAAGGCAAGAACATCGCCAACTCCTGTATAAAGACGGCGTTGGATGGGGCAGAGACTTCAGCAAGACTCATGGCCATAGGGGTCACAGAGAGGAGGCATGCATGGCTAAGAATCTCGGGATTCAAACCGGAAGTGCAGAACAACATCCTTGGTACCCCCTTCAATGGAGAGACACTGTTCGGAGCAACAGTGGACGAGAAGCTCACCCAGCTGAAAAAAGAAAACGAGACGGCGAGGTCCATGGGGGCCCTACAGCTGAGGGGAATGAGGCGAGGAAATCCCTCGGAGACCCTACGGTAGGGGAGGAAGCCAGCAGGGGACGTCGCACCAGGCGTTCCAACAAAGTCAGCAGGGTGAAGGTCACGGACAAAGTCAGCAGAAGCAAAACTGGCAATATCAACCTCGGGGCCAGTCCTTTCGCGGGGCCAGTCCTTTCGCGGGAGAGGGAACGGACGTGGCCAAAGGAGGAGAGGGGGCGAACAGCCCTCGTCGAAGTGACTCAGCACGCAAGAGGACGCCTACCCTCGTCAGGACCCCAAGGGTGAGGCGCAAAAAAGTGTCATCAGGGGGAAGAGAAGATTCAAGAGCCTACGAGCATACGACACCAGTAGGCGGAAGGCTGAGGTTCTACCTTCAGGAGTGGCGGCATATAACCACAGACAAGTGGATACGGAACATTGTGCAGTACGGATACTGCGTAGATTTGGAGTAAAGACCTCCAAACAGGAAACCAAAGGGAAGACTGAGATCGGCCCAAGAACTGGCAATACTCAGAGAAGAAACGCGGAAACTCCTACAAAAGGGAGCCATAGAGACAGTGCCGTTCAGAGAACGCAAGAAAGGGGTCTACTCAAACTACTTCGTGGTTCCGAAGGTAGACGGAGACCTCAGACCCATACTAGACCTCCGTTACCTAAACAAGTTCATCAGAACGCAAAGGTTCAAAATGACTTCACTGCAGGAGGTTCTGCCACAGATAAGAGAAGGGGACTTCATGGTCACCGTGGACCTCAAGGATGCCTACCTTCACATCCCAATAAACAGAAGGCACAAGGGCCTTCTAAGATTCAACATCGAACAGGAACACTACCAGTTCACAACCCTGGCCTTCGGATTAAAATCAGCACCAAGGGTCTTTACAAAATGCCTGTCGGCGGTACCGGCACACCTACGAAGGCAGGGAATACATGTCTACCCCTACTTGGACGACTGGCTGGTCAAGGCAAACTCACGCGAAAAGTGCGAGAGGCATGCAAAACGCGTAACACACCCTCACGAATCTGGGATTCTCGATCCACTGGGGAAAATCATCGATGGAACGGAACAGGTGAAGATTTTCATGGGGGCAAAGATCAACTCCCGCAACAGTACAGTAGTGCCCAGCGACAGGAGGACAGAGGCTCTACTGAAGGAGGCGAAGCTCTACCAGAAGGGGCGAGCTCTGACAGTGAGGGCTGTGAGCAAGATGATGGGGATGATGGCGTCCTGTATCCAGCTGGTGCCGAATGTACGCCTGCACATGAGACCATTCCAGGAATGGCTACAACAGCAATGGTCACAAGCAAACGGAAGTTGGGAGGATCTAGTGGTTGTTACGCACGCAGTGCAGGAGGAGATAACTTGGTGGAACAGAGACAACATAACAACAGGGAGAAGCCTGACACCACCAATCCCAACAGTGACCATTACCACAGACGCATCGCAGAAGGGATGGGGAGCGCACATGGACAACCTCAGAGTGAGGGGTCTATGGGCCCCAGCAGATGCGGTCCGCCATATCAACTACCTCGAGTTGAAAACAATCCTGCTAGCCCTGAAGGCATTCCAGAGACACCTGTTCAACAAGAGGGTGTTGGTCCAAACAGACAACACCACGGCGATGTTCTACATCAACAAACAAGGGGGGACACAGTCGTTCCCACTCTCATCCCTAGCTCAGGAGATTTGGAGATGGGCCATACCTCTCAGGATAGATCTACTGGCAATTCACCTACCGGGGAAGGACAATGTGGAGGCAGACTGGCTAAGCAGGCAGACCTCAGCATCACACGAGTGGGAGCTCAATGGCCAGGAAACGGAGAAACTCTTCCGGAGATGGGGGACTCCCACAATAGACCTATTTGCAACACGCCACAATGCAAAATGCCAAAGCTTCGCGTCCAGGCAACCAGATCAGCAATCCAAGGGAAATGCCCTATGGATAAGCTGGTCGAGGACATTTGCCTACGCCTTTCCACCGATACCCCTGTTGCACAGAGTGCTCGACAAGTGCAGAACCAGCAACATGACTCTGATCCTGGTGGCTCCGCAGTGGGCGAGGCAGACATGGTTCTCACAAATTCAAGAAATGGCACAAGGCGACCCATACAGGTTCGAGAGGAGGAAGGACCTGCTCTCAATGCAAAACGGAGAGGTCCTGCACCCAGAGCCAGAGACCCTCAACCTGGCGGCATGGCTCCTGAAGACCTAGAGTTCGCACACCTAAGATTGCCGCCGAGCACGATGCGAGTGCTACGGGAGGCGAGGAAATCAACTACACGAAAATGCTACAGCGCAAAATGGAAGAGGTTCACTGTGTGGTGCCGGAAAAAGGGCCTGCAAAACAGAATGACAAGAGACTCAACAGTACTGAGGTACCTCACACACCTTCTAAAGAGTAACCTCTGCTCGAGCTCACTAAGGGTACACCTAGCGGCAATCGTGGCCTACACCAGAGGTGAAAAAGGTGGAAGTTTCTTCAGCTCGCAGGTGGTGAGGAGATTCATGGAAGGAGCCAAAAGGATGGCCCCCCCGAAAAGGTTGCCGCCGCCGGCATGGAATCTGAATGTGGTCCTGACGGAGCTCATGAAGGCACCGTTTGAACCCATTCACAAGGCCACACTGCAGATGTTGACTATGAAAACTGCCTTTCTGGTGGCCATAACCTCACTACGCAGGGTGAGCGAGCTTCAAGCACTAACGCTGCAGGAACCCTACATTCAGATTCACAAGGATAGAATAGTCCTGAGAACGGACCCGCACTTCATGCCCAAGGTAGTGTCGGCGTTCCACATGAATCAGAGTATCCAGAACCAAGTTTCTTCCAAAACCCGACTACAAACGCAGAAAAGGCACTGCACACCCTCGATGCCAGAAAAGCGGTGATGCACTACATTGAGAGAACCAAGGAACTCAGGGAGTCGAAACAGCTGTTTGTGTCCTTTGCTACTAGCTTCATGGGTAGGCCAGTGACTAAGGGCACCATCGCAAGGTGGATTGCCCTCACTATTCAATTCTGCCACAAACAGGCTGGACAAGAGCTAGCGGAGGGGCCGCAGGCTCACTCCACAAGGAAGAAAGGGGCCACCGTGGCCTTCCTGGCGAACACGCCCATCCAGGACATATGCCTCGCGGCAACTTGGGCATCTGTGCACACGTTCACGAAACACTACTGCGTGGACATTCAGATGAACAAGGAAGCACAGGTTGGACAGAAGGTGCTTCAGCACATTTTCAACGACCAACGCTCATCTACCACCCAGCCGCCACAGAATTAGGAAAACCGCTACAAAGTCTATGCACAGCATAGTGAATCCAGAAAGATTCACGCTGCAAAACGAATAGTTTCTTACCTGTCGGTGTAGTTTTGCAGCTTGAAGATCTTTCTGGATTCACTAGCGAACCCACCCACCTCCGCCAGGAAGATGAGGCTGGAGGAAGAGGGGGTAAAATGGAAAAGATCAAAGAAATGAAAACATACAGAAAAATGGAGAAGAATCAATCCATCGCCTAGGGTTAAAAAAAAAAAAGAGAGGAAAAAAGAACCCGAAGATGGCGCCCCAAAGGTGGGACGACGTCACGGGAGGTGCACCAAATGTTGGACGTCGACGCCCACCTGGGCTACAGAAAAAAAAAAACAAAGAAAAGACTACGAATCCGGACCCAACCACAAGATCGCGGAATAATGCACAGCATAGTGAATCCAGAAAGATCTTCAAGCTGCAAAACTACACCGACAGGTAAACTATTCGTTATGTTTTAAAAACGCAAATAAAAGGCATTGTCCTTTACAATGCAAATAGTTCTAACTCTAAATCTCGAGACCTATTGCATTGAAAATTGTTTAAAAAATTTTTTTAGGTGGCTTGTGATAGCTTTCCTAAACCCACAATGCACTTGGTCAGACTCCACCTGAGTCTCCCCTCCTCGAGCAGATATGTTTCTTTAACCTGTGACAGCTACGCAACACGAAGCAAACTGCACCAGATAGTTCTAGAACATTTGATACAAGATCTCACCATAGTATCACTGCATCTCAGCCAGCTGTGACAAACCTGGAGCCAGTTGTATAAAAATTACTCTGATGGAGGAAATTATGGAGAATACTTAATTTGCACCCCCCAGGGAAACTAGTTGCATTACTCAATGCATCGCCTGGTTTCGACAGTCTTCTTTTTCTCTAGTCTCGGAAGGTCTGAACAAAGAGCTGTTCTATTTGTGTCGTCGTGCAACTCCTGAATTGATACCAAAGCCTTAGATGGCTCCTTGGATTTCAAGTACCGTCATCCAGAATGGAGCACAATGTCCTGGAAAGGGCACACAAGGATCTCTTCCCCAATATATCTCACCGTCCCTAAGCCTCTCTGTAAAAGTTGTTACCAACCACATCTTTAGTAAATGTCTGTGCTGCGTGGAGGAGATCCTCAGATGCAACATGGAGACTCCTCCATCTCTAGTAAAAGAAAATAACTGGGCTGCAGATAACTCCTCACACCAGGGCCCCAGTTCTCTCTTCACACCAGGACTCTAGTATGACCACCAGCTGCACTGGCCACTGGGGATACTTATATACTCAAGTTGTAGATTCAGCAGCGCTGACTTGCCCTTGTGTCCCTTACGCCCATCCCAGCTTTTGAGCCACAATCTCAGTGCTTGCTGAAACTGTAAGCGCAGATGTGAGTACCGTTGTAGGCTGAAAAAGCAAAGGCTGGAAGCCCCCCTAATGACTAGGAGCCACTGCACAATCCTGTAGATTTTCATTCTGTAGATGCTGCGATTTGCCAAGCTTAATTGAGATCACTGACATAACCTCTTACTGCAGCCAAATACAACTTCTTCCGGGCAGAAAGAAAAGCAGGGGGCAGGGGTGACAGAAAATCACAGGATATGGAAGGGGCCTGTCGGACTATACCATAAAAACACGAGAACCACCCTAAAATACCATTGAAGACTTTTTATTCCGTTTTATATAGCGCAAACTCGACCCGGATGTATTAGCGCGTTTGATATGAGCACCAGTTAGTTGCGTGTTACAGGGACACATTCATTTTTGGTAGGCGGGGAGATTACGTGATTTGCCCAGAATCACACTATGTTGAGCTGATGCCGAGGCTAGAACCTAGTTTCCCAGCCCCAAAGTCAGCTATGGCCGTTATGCCACATCCTCCCCCTGAGACACCGTGCTGTGGGTGAAAATCACATTAGTTCAGAAAAGTTACCCGTTTTCTCTAGCAGAGGCAGGCGCCACTTTAATACACTACTAATTTCAGCCGATGCAGAGCCCCAGGGTGATAAACAACTTTGTATGGGATCACAATGAAGGTGGGGAGCTTAATTAAGGGAATGGGAGGGAGTTAATAAGGGCGGAGAGAAGAAAAAACGGAGTGTTGGCAGGGAGCAACACAGAGGGCATGGGGAGGAAAGCAAACGGAGAGGAGTAAGAACAAGGAGTAGAGTGCAATGTGGTGTTGGGGAATAGAAGCACACTAGGGTGGAAAAACGGGCAAAAGCACAGGAAGGTGAGCGCATCGGAGGGAGTCAGATGCTCACAAGCAACAGGGACATAGCAACACTAACACAGCAGTGGAGGCAGCACACGAGGGAGACTGATAAAAACCACGTACTTTTGTCGAGTGCTTAAGCAAACAGACGAGACAAAAGGAAAAGAAAAGTGAAGAACCGGCAAAGCAAGCACGATGCATTAAACAAGCATTGGCATAGACAATAGGTCTCGCTTTTGGGACCTTTTAAGTGTTTAGCCATGCAACAGTTGCATAACTAAATACTTATAAGGTCCCAAAAGCGAGACCTATCGTCTATGCCAATGCTTGTTTGTTTATTACTGCTCTGTAGTAATGGCGGCGCACGGGTGCCACCATTACTACATAAAAGTAATAAACGGGGGAAAAAAGCGAAGAGAACATCAAAGCGGCCGTGCGGCCACGAAAGTGAGGCGCACATGCACTGTAGCTCTAGGCTACAGTGGCAGCACTTTTTTGAGCCCTCACAAAGTCTCGCCAGACTAGCGCATGAGCTGGGTCAGGCGAGACCTAAAAAAAAGTGGGAGGGGTGGTGAAGTGCAGCCGAGAGCAGCGACACACAACGTTTACCTTGCAGGAGCGAGACAATAATTGCTTAACACATGGCGCCACTCGCTCCCGCAAGGGAATCGTTAAACGTGCACTGGTTGGCATATTACAGTGATTGTTAGGGCCGCATAGCACCTTATTGACCCCATTCTTACTGTGACATTCATTGTTCACTTCAGAAACCCTGGATTCTAGGTTAGACCATTTCTCCTTAAGCCTTTGAATGGTGGCATTAGTGTCTATAACAAAAGGCTTCATAAGTTTTAGTTCTTCCATAAGGCCCTCCATAGTGATCGGAACTGGTGATTTAGTAGACTTAGATTCCTTCTTCTGGCGTTTGGAAGAGGCAGCCGTAGTAGTCTTTGCGCAGGGATGACATTGTTGTAGATGTATTCTTCGGAGCAAGGGAAGGAAAAGGATCCATGGAGATATAAATAAACCAAAAATACACTGGCAAAAAGGAGGATGGAATTATAGAAGTTGTCCATACAACCAACCAGATGGAGAGGAACAATAAGGCCGTGCCGCAGAAACAATAGCGACAGCAGAACCTCAGGAGAATAAATCAAACCAGACAGGTAAAGAGGACATCAAATGCAAAAATGCCCAGTCATTAAAGAAATGAGCTTGCGTTGTAGGATGGTTGACAAAGACAGAAAATTTCTCCCCAAGTTCTCTATGAAGCAGTCAGCGACTGCTTTCCAAATAGCAAAAAAGGAAGCAAATCCATGACAAATAATGTTACTCTAAAGAGAAATTACAGTGATAGATGCAGGGGGAAAAAAGGTGGCAGTCAATCTTTCAAAGTAGTAGAAATAATTTTCTTTAGAAATGGCATTTGTGAGAATTACAGCATCAACTAAATACCCTAAAGAACCACAAGATGGCAGTCATACCTCAGTCAAAGGATTCACTGTATGCTGGAGCAAGTTGCAAAAAAGCCACATAGAATAGTTGCTGTAAAAGAGAAGATATCGTTCCAAATATGCCATCTTTCTCAGAAGCAAATACTAATGAAACCCCACTTCTGAGAAGCAATTATGAAGAGACAAAAGTCAGTCACTGAGCGCTCCACAAAGCAGAGAGAAAAACATCAGGAAAATGGTATTACCTTCGTGGCGTTAAGTGAACTTTAGGGACAAACTCTGAAAGAAAGAAGCGCCTCGATAAAAGTGGCATTTCCATGAAGACGACCGCTGTGTGAGGCGAAGGTCACGAGAGGCACCAAATGACGGTTGCTCGCTGCATAACTAAGGCACAGTTCCAAAGGAAAGCGGGCTCACCACGGCCCAACAAAGGCATCCTTGGATGCAGCAGAGATTCCGACACTCAAAACGTCCATCGAAGTCCCCCTCAGAGCACCTCCATAGATGGAACACTATCGACTCCTTCGAGGTCGGCCCGGAGCGATATCGGCTAGCCGCCATCTTCGTTGCTTAAGCCACGCACCCCCTCATTAGTGTCTGTATTCAGGCCAGTAGTTTACCATCTTATCTCTCAGCCCTTTGAAGGGAAATCTGAGAAAACCAAGACGCAACGGGCAAAGTAATATAGGTTTAATCTAATGCAGCTGGGTGGATCAGCCCTCTCCTTGGAGATGAAACATGTCAAAGTGCTACAAGTAGGTCGATATTTATACGCCCAAATCACAAAGGATCGATTTGAAACGTATTGGCCGTTGAGCAGTTTCCATGCATAAGTCTAATCCTCCCCCATGTGGGTTTCAGTTCTCGGAATTTGAAGCTAGGCAAGAATGTGACCGCACAGTGAGTAGTTGGATCATGCTAAATGCTAATTGGGTCCGGCTATCTGACCTTAACGTGGCTCCTGCAGCAGCATGCACATGTTCGTCAGTATGTATACTCTAAGGCAGGATGATGCGAGTTCTCAAGCAGGGATGTGATGAACCGTAGCACTTGGAGGGGAAGCAGGCCCCCCATATATTATTGGTGCATCTCTGCTCATTCCCCTTGCAGATAAAGATTGTGGTGACCCATTTGATATAATGGTTCATCTGAACTAACCGCAGATGTTCTGTCGCGTTTCCTGAAACTGAAGTGTGATGTGACTTGTTTGTTCTGTACCCACGGTCTTTCATCACATGGTTTCCATGTATGGGTCGGTCAATGCTTGCATAGGCTTAATGCTAGCCCTAACTTGAAAGTTCAGCATAGGGGTCTTAGGTTCTCCACATAATGTTTCTGATACTGCCTATAGGTAGATGTGATGTTGATAGAAAATCGGGCATTAATACTGCCGTAGGCATTTTGCAACAAAGGGGCATTTTTTCAGGCCACTTGGGCACTTTGCTGCAGAAATAGTATCCTCAAGTACAAGTCTGCAGTATCGACCGTCCTTGCATGGCTGTCGCAACCGCCTGGTCGGGACAATGGAAGGGGCACATCTACCACAAATGACCATACCAGTGTCCACACAACTATCCCACATCTTTGTATTGAGTGAGGTACTGAGGTCTTGTTCCATTGCCAGTAAAGAAAATATCAGTTCAAGGAGTGCTTTTCGCTGTCGACCTGGGGATAGCATAGAATTCCACACTACCCCTCCCAGCAGTCTGCCGTGCCCAGTAAGCATCAAGTAACATTATATTCAATCACTGCTCTCGAGGAGCGCAAACACCCGTTCACTACCACAGGGGCATCTGTTCACTGGCATTTCCAACAAGCATTTGCAATGCAATAGGTCTCGCAGTTACACAAGTTAAAGCTATTGGCATTGTAAATGACAATGCCAATAGGCATTGTTATTTGCAATGTCAATAGCTCAAACTCGCGTAAATGCGAAACCTAATGCATTGCAAATGCTTGTTTACTTTCCTGGCTTATCAGAGTTGTATGTGATGCACACCTCTGACAAACCAAAACGACCAACTTCACATGTATTCTGCCCAGTGCATCACATATTTACAAGGTTGTTTACTAAGTTCTGTTACTGAAAGGATAATGGAAGTAACTGGCTGCAGTAACCAAAAGTGGAAATATCTATTTTACATGGAAATTTCCGATAGTACTTTGTAATCACAAACGTACATAACATTGACGATAGTAAGTTTGCAATTGTAGATATAAAAAGGTGAAGAGTATAGAATCTCGAGACACTGGTTCGGAGAAAATTAATTCAGAGGTATGGTTAAAGGTACACAAGCAGGAAGCGGGATAAGGGAGGGGGTGGCACATGGTGTGCACTTTCGCGGCCGCTTTGATGTTCTCAGTGGCCGCGCGGCTCACTGAGAACATCAAAGCGGCCGCAAAATGATCACGTAGGCTGCCAAATGGTGCGCGCGCCCGGCGCACATGCACTGTAGTTGGCGGCCTGAAAGCACTAGTTTGCACTTTCAAATCCCCCGTTTACAAAAGCTCTCGCGAGAGCAGCACTAAAGCGCTGGCTCAGGCGAGACCTAAAAATGGAACTTTGCAACAAATGTATTCCAAGTACTAATCTTTAGGATGACAACAGCCCCCAGAGTGTTCACCAAATGTTGAGCTGTAATGGCAGTACATTTACTCCAGTCATGTTTGATAAATGGGAAAAATGAGGGGTTGGAACCAATAGCTAGGATGTGGGATGAAGTTTACAAACTTAACTTTTGTGCGTTAAGAGGTGCCAATTGGCGTCGGGTGATCTTCAGTAAATGGCTATTATACAGAACCCCACAACTTCTTTCACAAGTTAATCTCAACTTGCAGAGTTCTTGTTTTAGGAGCCTAGATGGGCTGGTAGCCAGTTGGGTTCACATCGTTTATCAGTGCCTTTTTATTCAGGGGTTCTGGAATGATTTATTCCTATATTTGGAGACAATGACAAATTGGATTGGTATTCAGCACTTGGTTGAAAGTATTGGGATATGATCCATCTCTCGGCCTAGCTATCAAGTGTGCCAGATTAGTTTATATCACAATGGCTGTAGCCAGATCCCTTCTGCTTCAGAAATGGCGATCATGACCTGTCCCAACAATTCGAGATTGGGTAAGAAAGTCAAACAGCGATGGTTATATGCAAATGCGCAATGGAGGGATTAAGTTTGAAAAACTATAGGAACAGTATTTTGAATAAAATTAAGGGTTAGAGCTGATTGTTTAATGGCAATTTTGCTATTTTGCACATCTCGCTTTGCATGTACTTTAGTTACTTAACTCTGCCTATCCTAATACTACTTATTTCTGACTTTTAGCCTTTGGTTTTTTTTAGCTATTCCTCATAATCTGGGCTATGATTTTGATTTAACGACTGTTGTGTTTATGGATGACTAGTGCATGTATAATATCTATGAAATTTGATGCGTCCATATAACTTCTGGATCTCAATAAAAAGCTGAAAAGTTTAGTTATGTGGGCTGGATCACTCGGGTGCAAGTTGTTACTAGTGTGTGTTGTGTGGATACACACAAAGTTGTTACTGGATTCTTTAATTTGCATTGCATATCCAGTACTATCCTGCTATTCTATAGGAGCAGTCATTAACATCTGAGAACATTTTAAGAGTTGGTAAATTCCCATTTAATATGTTGCCACCCCTTTGAACGTTTTCATGCAGTAGGTCTCGTCTGCATCTGGAAGCTGCTTTGATTAGGGTCCTGTAGCTCAAAGAATTTTGAGAAATTAGATTGGTTTAGCCTTCCACTAGTGCCATCTAGCGGACCATTCTGAGCGCACTAGTTGGGATCTGACAAGCGCTACGCACAACCATGTTGGAAAGGTTACTAAAATGTGAATCGAAATGGAATTTGCTGGTATTTAAAATTTTGCATGGCAGCAGTATTTCTGCCTGATTAGTTACCTCTCTTCCCACCCCCCCGTGAAAAAAATTCCAGAAGTAGGTATAAGGGTTACTCTAATCTTTGGCAGGCATGCTAAGAGGTAACTTTGTATAGACAGGGAAGCTAGAGCTAACTTCAGAAGCGTTTGGGTAATTGGCCCACTGTGTAATCTTTGGCAGGCATGCTAAGAGGTAGCTTTGTAAAGACCGGAAGCTAGGGCCTATGCAAGTCCAAGATGAGCTCGTGAAAGAAATATTTAATCTTTAAATGCTTGCTTGTCTGGTCTGCAGTCAAATGATATTTCTCCGGAATCTCTGTACTACATTGATGACTGATCGAACCCTTTTCCAGCTGATGACTGTAGACCTGTGCAAAGCATTATGTGGGAATAGCTTGCTTCTTGGGTTTGCCCATTAGCGCCGAAAATGAA
This sequence comes from Triturus cristatus, assembly GCF_964204655.1. NCBI lineage: Eukaryota > Metazoa > Chordata > Amphibia > Caudata > Salamandridae > Triturus > Triturus cristatus. The sequence goes on from NC_140589.1 coordinate 1,805,699,637, forward strand.
AGCCAAGCAATCTTTTAATTATCTAATGTCTGTTTACACACTTAATTGCTGTTAAACAATGCTAATTGAAATATTTCTTTTAGGCTGAAGAGCTCAAATTGGCCACCCAGTTGACTGGACCAGTCATGCCCATTAGAAATGTAAGTAACATGTGTTTACGTTTTGTTGGTGTGGTACCTGATGTGAAAATGAATCTCTGGATCCCAGTTAACTTGTAGATCGCTTTGGCCATCTTTCAGCACCTTAAATGAGAACAGTCTAGCATAAGATGTTTAATACGGGGATTATGTGGACCTTCCAAGTGCCAATGAGTTGTAATAAGGTTAAATAGGCTGTCTTATTTGCTTCTTTCAAAAGTTATAGAAAAAAGTCATGAGTATTATCACCATTATAACACTGAGAATGGATATTTGAGTTCATCCAAGTGATGTAAAAAGCAGATATTAAAAGTAAATACACAAATGTGTTGAAGCCAGTCCTCCGGGGCTCAACTATAAAGTATAGCCTCTTTCATTCTCCTTCAGTGTCGTCAACCAACATTTTTAGAGGCTCTGCGCCGTTCAGGATTCTCAGATTGTGAAAATTTGAGGGCGCTGATAATTTTAGCTGTGAGTGCCTTAGACTTGTAACACTGTGGCCTATTGGGAAACTGCACTCAAACATTGTTTTTGCAGGTACGATTCCCAAGGGTAGAAGTACAGGGAAGGAAAGGATAACCCTGGACTTTTACATTAAATGGAAATATACATACTTGAACTATTTTGGATTGCCACAGTCGCATTACAAACCCGAATGGCCTAATAAGACAAGACATTAGAATCCGAGATGGCAAAGAGTAATAGTGACTGTAAAGTATTTTAACTGCTTTATCTGAAACTGGTGCAAATTACCTAAAATATTATAAGAAGCAACATTGGTCCCAATCAATTCTTAAACTGCCATAAAGCCAAACGGCTGCTGTCTTAGCAGTAAAAACACGTTTGTCCACGACCTAACCACGCAATAACAGGTTGTTTGACTCAGATACTCTAAACCGCTCAACATCTCAACAAATGGGCCTTTAGCAGAGTAAATGATATACAACTTAAACTCTTGAATGATGCTTCACAAGTATCTAGTGATGGCTAGCTACTATCTGATGAAAGATCCCACTAAAATGTAAACATTCCTTACCTGATTATGTACACGTTAACTCCAAATAACCGCTTCATGTCTTTAGTGTTTCATGTTCTATTACAGCTGCTGAAGTACTTGTTTTGTTGTGGTTGATGGATGTTCCATGAATGTGCCAGATCTGGCTAACAAGTACCTGCTTTTACACTAACAAACTTCAGTTGCCATCGCAGATACTTGTCCCGCCTTTGGGACCTTGTAAGTAAAAAAAAAAAAACGGAAGTATAAGACTTCACGTTTACATTTATTGCATCCTAAATAAGTAAATGTAAACGTGTTTAGGATGCAATAAATGTAAACGTAAAGTCTTACACTTCAGTTTTCTTATTTTACTTACAAGGTCCCAAAGGTGACCTTTTGCTATGCCAATGCTTGTTATCTGAGGTAGTTCTGTATGGGAAAGGTTGATTTATAGTTTTTGTCAGTGGCAAAATACTATTGTGTAGCTTGTAACCTTTCCCACCTTGTGAAAATCTGCTCATGATCTGGCAATTTGGTCAAGAGGGGAACCTTTATTTGAACTGTTCTCTAGATTCCATCACACCGCACTATTTCTTAACTACATTCTCACACTGGTATACCATAATATACATAGTCTAAAAAGGTCAAGCCATTGTTAATCCTGACTCCTATTGATCTATCTCCATCCTCTTCATTACATGCCAAATGCGAGTTAGACAAAGCTAATTATAAGCATTAGCATATTCTGGGTTTTCTAATGTTCGTGATTTACTGATTAAATGCATGGTTGAGTGGTACATAAGCACATTAATCAAACCATCTATTTATCCATCTATTGGCTCATTGCTGCATTTGTCCATTCAGAACACAACCCACGCCAAAATAGTGTGCGTTTATACTCCTAGGTCTGTTGGCTTTGCTGATGTTTTTTTATGCACCGCATAGGCACAAATGCAGCAGCTTTACAAGGGACTAATTTGTTTTCGAAAATGCTAGAACTGTTGACAGTAAGCCAGTTATTATAGTTTAGTTTGTAAAACATAGAATATTCAAGGTATTTCTAAACAAACTTGACTTAACTAAGCCTCGCCTGCTTTCCTTTCCACAGGTATACAAGAAAGAGAAGGCACGGGTGATCTCGGAGGACGAGAAGAACTTCAAAGCTTTTGCAAGTCTGCGTATGGCACGGGCAAATGCCCGTCTCTTTGGAATCAGAGCTAAGAGAGCCAAGGAAGCTGCAGATCAGGATGTGGAGAAAAAGAAATAAACTGTTCATATGAACTTTCAGTAAAACAAACAATCAAAAGGAATCTGGTCCTGATGTTTTTCTTCATTAAACACCACTTTTTTTGGCAGCTGAAGCGTGCACTTGCCTTGCATGCCAACAATTGTGGCAGAGCAGTAGATCCTTTACTAATACATAATGTAAACTGTTGCATCTAGGGCAAATGATTCAATACAACATGTTAAGTATATGGATGATTTGAGACTTATCCACATTTGAAGTTGTAATGCAGAAAATGGGTGACCAAGTAATTAGTGAAATGACTAAAGAAGTAAAATAACTTTGGATGTACTGCAAAGGGCTGAGAAATAAAGGCCCGAAATGGACATATAGCCAGGTGTCCCAAGATCAAAATGAGGCCCAGCTTTTAGACCATTACCAGAGGCAGTGCTTCGAGGTTGTGCAGTCGTGGAAAAGGCACAGCTAGAGTCTAGCCAGCTGACAAAACAGGAGTATAAAGGAGGCTACCCAGAAAAGGTGGCAACCAACTGGGTGGATGCACCAAAATGAATACTTGGTAGGGGAAACAAAAATACTGTTTAGGTGCAGAGGAGTACCACAGCAAAGGAGCCCGTGATAGACCTAGCATGGCACTGCACCGTGTGGGATATAACTGTCAGGGTGGTTGAGAAACCAGCCACACAGTAAGAGCACAGGAGCTGTGCTGAGCCCAGTACAAAAACCACTATGATGGAGTGCACGTAGAAAGTGGGTTCATGAAGAGTGACCGTCTGAGCAGTGCCACTTCTGTGTATCCTCCCCTTTCACCTACTTCACATTGCAAAGTACTATGTGCTCAAACCGAGCCTTGGTCCTCTGCCAACACCAGACAGATGAGCTGGTCTGTGCCCACACGGTGAAAGTTTAATTTTATTTATGTATGACTTGCTAGTCCACAAGCGTGGCTTGCACTAGTTCTTGGTATACCCTCCTCTCCTAACCTGTACTTGGGTTTGAGAAACTACTCTATTCTGTTTGTTTGCGTGCTGTGCTGTCTGTATATTGCTGGCTTGCCCCTTGTTGGCGATTCTTTTGTCTATCATCTAATTGGGATACTGTGTTTTCCTTACTTACTGTAGCTCTTTCCAGTCTTGGACAGCAGATATTGAAGCACACCCACACTTGATATCTGTATATGGGCTGGGTTTCATTTGGCCCTACCACAGGTTCACATTTAAGGCCTCCTTCATTTCTGAAGGGGCTCGTCCTATGGATCCAATCCTCATTCACTTGACCTGTAGGAACCTGTTTTTGATCAATTCCTGGCAGCGTTGAAAGTTAAATTCCGCTCCGTACGACCCAAGACACTCTTAAAGCCTATATTTAACTTTGTTCGCATAGTACCCTACCAGTGTTATGGGACTCACTTGAGCACAGTGTTATTTCATCAATAACCTTACTGTCCCTCGTATGCATTCACCTTTGTATTGCAACTCATTGGAAATAAGTGGCTCATAGTATCATGCATATTTTGTTATGAAACAATGAGCTAAATTCTCCTAGATGTAATTAATACTTCATTTATAAATTCAGGAACATTTGCCTACTTAAGATTCCTTGTTGAAGTATAAGGTGTGAATAATACAACATAGAAATTGACAGTGGGCCAGAGAACACTTAACGCAGCACCAATTTAGAAAATTTTGACCAATAAAATCACAGAAGTTATATCAACAAACTGAATGTGTGCAGATTTCCGAAAGCACCTCCTGTCCAAGGGTGCTTCCTGTAAACCGGAACAGCAAGAGAAAACAATGGATCAGAACTGCACCACCTTCCTTGGTATATATGTACAGAAACGAAAATGTCCATAAAATCCTGGTCAAATCAATTCGGCATGAGAAGTCACTGGTCCCAATGGTTGGCTAATAATTTCTTTATTTTCAATCCAGAACCACCAGCCAACGCGTTTCGTCCTAATCTAGTAGGACTTCTTCAGGGCAATTATAATTTTCTTGCAACGTAAGTAGCCGCAAAGATGGCCATCCATTGACAGAAAACCACAATTTCTTTAAATGCAACTTCTCATCAGAGTTAAGGACCGATGCCATTTGATTTTTTTTTCATAGTTGGAACCGTGGGTATTTTTCTACTTGTTCCCAACGTGATGAACTGCAAAAGGGAAAGTACTACATGTACCCCAATGAACTATCCACCCAGGCAAAGATCCTGCAGCAGTAGCGTCTTCAGCTACTCCTACAAAATTGTGGAGTACCTGAAGACTACGCTATTGCTGCCGGATCTTTGCCTGGGTGGATAATATCCACAGACACGTGTTTTCTCTTCATTGGGGGACACGTACTTTCCCTTTTGCAGTTCTGGAACAAAATCACGGGAACTAGTAGAAAATACCCACGGTTCTAACTATGAAAAAAATCAAATAGCATCAGTCCTTTACTCAGAGAAGTCTCATTTAAAGAAATTTCGTGGTCATTGGATGCTCATCTTTTCGGTTACTTACGTTACAAGGAAATTATAATTGCCTTGAAGTCCTACTAAATTAGGACGAAACTCGTTGGCTGGTGGTTCTTGATTGAAAATAAATTATTAACCAACTATTGAGACCAGTGACTTCTCATGCTAAATTGATTTGACCAGGATTTTATGGACATTAGTCTCTGTACATATACCAAGGAAGGTGGTGCAGTTCTGATCCATTGTTTGCTATAAGGTGTGAATGCATTGAAAATTCCTCTTATCTGTTTTGACTCAACTTGCTTTTTAGGTCTCGCCTAGACAGTGTTTGCACAGTCTCTGACATGCAGTATACACTTTGGTGTGGAAGCTCCGCCCACTCGCCGCCCATCTTTGTCATTGGCTTAGGTCAGTAAATGCTGCTTTCCGATTTGTTTAAGGCTTGCTAGTCCCTCATGACGCTTGTCATTTGTAACCTTCCAAGGCTACTGGCCCCTTTACTTGCTGCACTTTCTTCTGGCACCAGCTTGATCACAATGGTGTGCACGTGATGACGTGCTCTCTTCCTGGCCGGGTTTTTGTGTTTAGCTCCCCGTCTGTAAGCGCTCCCCCTGCGTGTGCGTGCATGCCCATCGAACCGCATCGGCGTGTTTTCACTCCATAAAACAGTTGACTTGTATTGATTTATATAGCACGGACTTGCCCCGATGGTATTGAAGTGCTTCACATGAGCACTGATTACATTACACAAGGACTTGATTACATTACACAAGGACACATTCAGGCACGGAGAGATGTGATTTGCCCAAAATCACAATGTGGACGCAACCCCTAGGCTCGAACCCTGGTCTCCAGCACCAAAGGTGGCAATCTAGCCGTCGGACCACATCTGCTCACTTCGTCTAATGAGTGAAAAAGAATATAGTCAAAAACATAAACGAAAGCACCACTGAACCTTTGTCCGTTTGGTTTAAAATAGTTTCCAAGTTAAGTAAAACATTTTTTTCTAATTATAACGATTTTGTATTCTTTTCATACACGTTTGAATTCAAAATTATATTATCACCTACACGTAAACCCTTACGACTTACTTTTAAAACCAAATTGTTTAATTTTAACAGCCATCACGTTAACGATGCCTTTTAGGAAAATGCACTACTTTTTCGAATCAAACCACGTATAGGAGGCATTTGCATATCAACATGTCTGCCGGATTCCATTGACTAAATCGATTGACTCCCTTGTCCTATGCCGTTGAACTGTTCATTGTCTCACGCTTCTTGTATAATAGTATGGTTTTATTGTCTGGGTTAAACGGGCATATGAGGATAGTAAGTATGCCCTGTGCCCCCGGTACCTTTGGTGTTTGGCTTGCTTAAATCGGGGTTTTTTTAAAACTGGTTTTCTTGATAAATGCATGTATCTGCATGATTTATAGCGCTTCAACTTAGTTTGTTGTAATGTAATCAGATGCACTACTGCGGTAAGTATTCCCGGTGCCCTGAGTATTTCCTGCATGCGCGTGTGATTTCTGTAACGCATTAGGGCAACCGGGTAGTAAGTATCCCAGGTTCCGATGCCTGCTCTGAGTTGAAAATGGTCATCCAGCCGCCCTGAATTTGCCGGGACAGTCCATTTTTCACCAGCTGTTCTGGCTGATTTCAGGAAATGTGAGTCATGTCCCGGTTTTTTTATTGACAGCCGACTGAAAGCTGTGTGGTGTTTAAACAAAAGCAATTTAACAGGTATGATACTGGCTTTAATAATTGCTGTTTATTTCTGTGCCTCTTCTGTAGTTCTCTGCTGAAGAGCATTGTCATTCAGTGTGCTCGTTTGATGTAAAATCGTAGTGCTCCTGCCAACACTGCCCAGGAAATTTCACCCAAACAGTCGAAATAAGCGAGTTGGAGTCCTAGCTTCTCTCGCTCCCGAAGCAAGCAGCACACCAGCTGCAGGAGCAGACGGTGCTCACCTGAGGAAGCAGACAGTATGAACAGTGAAGATACGCATTCAGTGGGAGCTGTCAGAGCAGGACGTGCAGGATTGATCATACAATTGGAGCAGTCAGTGGTGTATGGATGAGGTTTTAGGAGCTGGCAGGAAAGCATGGAGTAGGTGGCGAAGGCGAAAGAACAAGCAGGGTGTACAGTCAATCGGAACACCGTGTGAAAAAAGGTCTATAAGGAGGACAGGGAGTAGGAGCAGGCAGTACTTAAATCGCTGGCGACAGTCCGTAGGAGTGCGCAGTAGCCAATTAGTGCTGGGCACGAGCGCACAGTGTAAGCAGCCAGCTGGAGCAGTCAGAATTCAGTGTGTGTAGTCCGAGTGAGTGGAACGTATGAGCAGCTCCTAGTTATGTAGTAGGGAGCACTAGGCACAGTATGCGTGAGGAGGCAGCGTGAGCTGGCAGTGAGTTAGGACAGTAAGAACAGTTAGTAGGGAGCGCGAGTAGTCCGTAGGACCTGGTAGTGTGCGGAGTAGTAAGCACTCCGCAGCAGTAGGCAGAGTGAGAAGTCACTAGTGTGAGCAATCGGTTGTAGCAGAAAGAGTGAGTCGTCATTAGGAGCTGTCTATTAGGCGCAGGCAGAGTGAACTGTTAGTTGGGGGGGGGGGGGGGGGGGACTGATCAGGCAGGGCGAACAGTCAACCGGAGCAGACAGTGACTGGTCAGTAGGAACAGGCAGAATGAACAGTTGGTAGGAGCAGGTGGAGTGACTGGTCAGCAGAAGCAGGCAGAGTGAACAGTTGGGAGCAAACGGGGCGATCCGGCAGAGTTGCTACAGGTAGGAGTGATTTGGGACATCCTCACTGGTCTCGGGTTAGGTGAGCAGAAAGTCACGGGGTTTTCTGAATTGAACTCAGTTTCCTGGCCGCAACATCTTTTATCCTACTTAATGTCTGCAAGTTTATATTCCACAACACCTTCAGTATACATTGTAGGAAGATGGTGTTTGTTTAGGTGGCCTTGGCTTGGTATTTCTTCCTTAGGTTTTTCTTCCCTCTGTATTGTGCATACATTCATTTTCACACAAAATGTCCCTAGTTTTAATTGTTTCGTTTGAGGAGATGACTCTTACCGGAGCGTATACGATTGGAAATTTGTATCCTGCAGATTCTTGATATTTTTGTCTCAAACATAACTTAAACACCTTGGCAGTGCCAATAGCTCAGGCTAAACACTTACAAGGTCCCAAAGGCGAGACCGATGCATTGCAAATGATTGTTTAAATTGGATTTCTGATATTTTTCCACTGCGCGTACAGATCTATTTAAAATATATATATTTTTATTGGCATTTTGTGAAACAAACATAAATAACATTGGTTAGTCATCTAGCCTTCAGTGCAATTAGTCATACAAAACAGTCGATTTTCGTATGTCTTACATATCCTTCTGCAGCGCAAGCAGGCAGTAATTGATTGAAAACAATTCCTTGGAACCATTCCCAATCCTATGTCCCCTAGGTTTCTTGGGCTATTGATGTGTCTGGGGGGAGCCCACCCAGTAGGATCTGGTTGGGCATCGTCCCCTATTACATCGAAACCATAGTACCATCTCCATTAGCCCCATACCTACCTAAATTTTCTGGGGCACCCCTTCGCCTTGTAGGTGACCCTTTCAGCTGCCATATACATGTCCATCCCCACCCTCCATTCTTGCAGCTGTGGTGTATCTACAGCTCCCCATTTCCTCGCCACGTCTTAGCTACTACCAGTGCTAGTGCAAGGAAAATTGATTAAGGTCTGCCTAGGTCAACATCATATGAAATACCCAACAGTATAAGTTTGTGATCTAGGGGGATGGTGGTGTTTAGTATTTTGCCTAATTCCCTCTTTATCTTTTCCCAATAGGCTTGTATCTGCGCATTCCCAAATGGTATGGTAGAAGTGGCCTGCACTATGCCCACATCTCTGGCATCTAGGGTCCTCTGCTCGCCCCATCCTGTGCAATTGAACTGTCATAGTATATTCTATGCAATATTTTATATTGTATGAGGCAAAGTCGTGATTTGATCGCCACCTCCCTGGGGAACATTAGGGCTGCCTCCCAGTCTACATTTTCAAGCACGCCCAGGTTACCCTCCCAGATCAACCTCAACTTGCGCAGTCTACCTGGAGTGTTATCCAGGGTTTTATATGTTAACTAAAAGGCTTTAGTCGTGATACATTCTTGGAGCAGTCTCCCCTCTAACGGTGCATATTCTGGTAACCGGGAATTGTCTTTTATCGGCCAGCCAAGCGTGTCTAAGCTGTGCGTACTTCAGGAACTGAGATGGGTGTAACAAGTATTCATCCTTTAGAGCATCAAAGCTTTTCTTTGTCCCCTTACGAAGGATGTCCCTTAACTTGGAAATACCTATAGCATCCCAGCCTCCGAAGCCCTTCAATTTATAGAGTTTCTTAAGCCAGGTGCAGTGCCACAAGCGTGTCTGGATGGTTTACAGTCCCACCCAGTTGCCCTCGTGGCCCTCCCCCTGGACTCAACTGTGACTTGAGACTGGGAGGAGATTCCCTTTGCCTCTGCCACCGTATAGATGGTGCAACGATGTGGGTCTGCTCAAGGTTGCCCTTTCTAGCTTGTACGTAGGGTGTGTCCCTGGTGTATGTATCCACTCGTTGATTGGAGTTGGGTGCTCCGCCCAGTAGTAGGCTTCTATATCCGGCTGTGAGATTCCTCCATTGTATTGATTGTGCTGTAGAGTATGTAGTGCAATCCTGGGCTGTTTCCCCAACCAGAGAAAAGAGAGTATTTCTGCCACTATCTCCCGGAAAAGTGCTTGTGGTAGGGGAAAGTGTGTGTTCTAAAGGGCGTATAAAAATTGTGGTAGCGTGATCATCTTAAACATGGACGCTTTGCCCAGTATTGTGAGTGAGGAGTTTCCATCGCAGTATATCCTTAAAGTTCGTGAATGTGTTTGATGTTTCTCTTGTAGCAGAGGTTTTTGTCTGTTGTGAGATTCCCAAATAAGTAAACCCGGTGTCTGCCATCTGGAGATCTCCCGGGAGAGTGGGCCATGTTTAACGTGCCTGGGCTGTAGATCAGATTTATGCCAGTTGATGATGTATCATGAATGTTGTCTATAATAATCTATAGTGTGGTACAAGTTGGGTATCGTATCTCGGTGTGTGATATATAGAAGTATGTAACCTGCATACAAGGAAATCTCAACCGTATCGTCTTCTGGGGTGATTAAAAATCCCTGGGTGTTGGTGCACCATGCAGGCCAGAATCTATCGTGAGAGCAAATAGTAGTGGTGCGAGCGGGCAGCCCTGTCTCGTCTCGCGTCGTATGGGAAAATCCTCCGATGTCCTTCCGTTTACCCGGACTCTGGCCCTGGGGTCTGTATGCGTTTATTTCACCCATTTCCTGAAATTAGGACCTAGGCCAAATTTAAGCAGGGTGGTCTCCAGAAAGGGCCAATGGACTACATCAAATGCTTTTTCTACGTCCAAACAACAGCTGATGCGGGGTGTCACGCCTCTTAACATCCATCATCCAATTCTGTGTCCTCCGCAGCTTAAGCTCTTAACCTCCATCATCCAATTCTGTGTCCTCCGCAGGTTAAGCCTGGTCGCCCGGCCAGGTAAGAAACCGGATTGATCCTGGTGTACCCGGATCATGATTACTTGGCGCAGTCTGGTAGCCAAAATAGTGAACAGAATCTTTACCTCTGTATTAAGCAAGGATATCTGCCGGTAGGAGTCGCATATATCCTTAGGTTTCCCTGGCTTATGGATAGATGTAATTGTAGCCATTCACAAGTCTAACGGAAGGACCCCATCTTCAGCCGGAGTCCTTCCATAAGTTAGGAGGTGCGGACTGAACTTCTATGCCCTTTTTATAGAGTTCGGCCTATATACCGGTTGGGCCTGGTGTCTTTCCGGGGCGTAACTGGGCTATACTGCTTTGAGTTCTTCAATTGTGATCTGAGTCAAGCCCCTGCCTGTCCACTTCATTCAGTTCTGGGGTATCTACTGCCTGTAAATGGGCAGCTATGTCTCAGTGGGTCCGTAGGTGGCAGGCCTTATGGAAGTCCGCGTAATAAAAACGCGAAACTGCAGAATCTGCTTATCCCAGTCTTGTGGTACTCCCTGTGGGTCCACTAGGCAGTCTACCCATTGGGCCTCTATTTCCTTGCGGCTAAACCATGCCATGAGCTTACCGGATTTATCACCCATATCATAGTTTGTGGAGGGTCGCCTGGGCCGGTGCTTTAGCCACCTGGGCTGCTAAATCTTTATACTGATGAGTATCGCTCAGTTGCCTAGAAAGCTGGGGATTGGGGTGCACTATATTTCGGTCTTCCAGGGTTAAAATCTGGGCTTCTAGCCGTGTCTGCTCCTCTGTCTTTTTCCCTGCCCCATGCTATGCAATTCTGGGCCTGATCACGTAGTCCAGTCTTGTAGGCCTCCCTCAGTACAACCCCGGATTGCACCTACCCCACGTTTTCCGCGAAGAAAACCACGGCTCTGATGCCTTTCATTATAGTCATAGTGGAGATCCCACGCATTTAAGCGCCGACTAGTTACGGTCCCGATGTCTGTCACCTATCCGTATGTGCAGAGGGGAGTGGTCCAATAGGCCCCATGCTAAGTATTGTGCTTCATATGTGTCCTGTATTTCTCCTTTCGGTAGGAACACAGTCTAGTCTGGAGTAAACCTTGTGTGCTCCATAGTAGTAAGAAGACTGTCTCACTACCGGATGCAGGTGTCTCCAGAGGTCCACCAGCCCTAGAGTGTCAGTGAGGTGTGTAATCAGTGAGGCATGGGGTGCCTGGGCATGGTCTCCCTTCCGGTCTATGGTAGCATGCATTACTTCATTGAAGTCCCCCCCCCCCCTTATAACATGTAGGGAGCCTGACGTCTCCAGCAAGATCAGTCAATTTGTTTAGTGTGCGAGATTGGAGTTTTGGTGGTGCGTAGATTGAAACAAAAGTTACCGTCCTGCTGTCCCATTGCCTGGTTACTCCGGCATATGTACCCTGGGGGTCTACACAAAATAGGTGGGATGTTTCAATGAGGATCGCCGCTCCCCTGTAGCTGGAGGTGTACCCTACGTGTGCCAGAACCGTATAGGCCCCCGTGCCAGAAACCCACACTTGGTACCCCTGAGGTAAGTTTCCTGCAACATCACCACGTTGGGGTGTCTGCGTTTAATGAAGGATGACACTAGCCCTCTCGATTTTGTCCCCGAGGCCATTCACATTCCAGGTTAGTACCATAAAGGGAGTTTTCAGAATCTAAAATTTGTGTCCGGTACCAATGAGCAGTGCAAGTCTGTCGCTGCAGGAGGTCATAATTTGACTAGATATCTGGATATGTTTTGCATGTAAAACCACTAGTTAGGCCGAGACTGATACCTGAACAACAACAAATTGGTAACCAATTGAAACCCGCCTCTCCAGAGTCTTTGTGTTGTGGACAGGGGTGGGAAAGGTCTGTTGCCCACCCAATAGATACTAAATAGGATCCGTCACCTACAACACGGCAAAGGACCTTAGGAGAAACAACAAATTAAAGGGATATCTGGAAAGGAGGAGGGTAAGAAAGGGTCGGGGCGAGAGGAGGAAAGGAAAGACAGGCATATTGCAATTAGTGTCTCAGGCCTGGAGTGGCTTATCACCTGCTCTTGGATTCGGGATATCTGTCTCTATGCAGAGCCAAGAGGGTGCTGTAGTTGAAGGCGTGAGTGTGCTCATGCCTGGAGCCCCAAGCCGGAAAGTTGCGGTAGGCCCTTGGATTTCTTGATCATGAATTGGAGTCAGGCACTTCATCCTGCATGGCAGGTTTCCCTGTCTGTCTTGTTCCATAGCCACTATCTTAGCCAGCAAAGGGTGTTGCATCTTTTCCACGTCTTCCCTGCCAGAGGTGCTTTCTCTAGTATCGGTTTCAGTGCCAGGGTCAGTCTGACCAAAGAGGAGGGGGGGCGTGTTGTCTACTGTTCTCTGGGAGTCCTGCGACCGCGGGATTTTTCTTCGTAGGCGTCCTGTGCCCCTCAAAGCATAAGTTGTTGCCCCCTGTACTCGTAACCGTTGGTGACTTTGGGTCGGGAAAGTTTTCTGGGGGCCAGTTGTTCTCTGTATCGTTCCGTTCCGATTTTGGGTTATCTGCTGGGGGTCCTCTGATTGTTTTGTGATAGGGCGTTCTAGCCAGACCTCTTCAGGTTTCTGGAAGAAGTGGGTTTTTACCATAAAGACCATCTTTAACTTCGCTTGGAATAACAGCATATATGGTAGCTTAAGAGTTCGAAGTTTGGCTTTGACAGAGTCAAAGGTATGTTGCTATTTCTGGACCTCCCTGCTATAGTCTGGAAAGATTATGTGCACATTTTCATGATGAATGTCTCCCAATTGCCTGGCTTCTCTGAAAATCAAGTCTGTCTAAAGTTCAGGAATTTTGCTATAATGGGTCTAGGTGGTGCGCCCGGTGGGGGTCTAGCTGATGGAGCTCTATGTGCGCGCTCAATGACAAAGCACGTTGAAAATTTGTCCGCGGGGAAGGTCTGTTTGAGCCAGGTGTATAGGAAGTCTGCTGTGTTTTCTCCTTTGACACCCTCTCTAAAACCCACAAGATGGAGGTTGTTGCGTTGCGCTTGTTTTTCTGCATCGACACCCCTTTGATGGTCTTTATTAGAGGCCTGTAAGTCCGCCAGTCCCTTACGGAGATCTTGGATCTGGTCCTCTGATTCCCCTATTCTTGTCGCAGACTCTGTGACCCTAGCAGACAAGTTACTGAGATCTTGCCGCAGGAGTATTGCTTCCGAACCAACCCTCACTATTTTGTCCTCCAATGCCAACCTGGAGGCCTGCAGTAGGGTGTCCATATCAGTGTGGGGGGGTGGTGGTGGTTGTTCCGGGGGTGGGGTGACCACTTTGGTTTAACGGTCCATTTTCCCCTGCATGAAAGTTTTGTGGTCTTTATCTTTGCCCATTGTGTTACTGCGATAGAGTGTGGCAGCCAGTGTCTTCTCCGTCCCGGGGGAAGGGGATAGGGTGAGGATACCCCCACAGCCTGGAGAGCGCCTCCCAATGGGTCCTTCACCCCCGGGGGTGCTCCAGGCGGTGTTATATAGTCTTGGCCGGAGGTGCCCCGTGACAGTGGCGAACGGGGGGTTCCCTTCCTGGAGGAACTGCTGATTCCAGATGCTCCGTGGGGGTTCTCAGGGGGCAGTCTCCTCACTACAGTGTAGGGCCCTGTGCCCTGTTCAGGGCCGTCCTCCCTCTCGCAGCCAGGCTCAGGCCCACCTACTCCTCCAGTGGGGGGTCTCACAGAATCAACTCCACCCCTGAAGGCCGCCAGGTCACCTTACTGCTGATTGGGGGGTGTTGTTGCGCTCCATGTCTCCCCAGTGGTGCCCTGCAGCTCCCCTTAGGCATGTGGGCCTGTGTGTGAGCTATCCCCAGGTGTGCACTGTAGGAGCGAGCAAGGGGTGCCGCATTGATGGTCTTCCAGTGTGGTGGGGTCAATCAGGAGGAAGGGTCTGGATGCCTGGGATCTCACCCTCCCTCGTGCAGGAGTTACCTCCATGATGTCGGTGAGCCTCAGGGGGTGCGGTGTCTATGGTCGCCACTGCTGTCACCCAGTGACCGAGCCGCCGTGATCGTGCTCCGCAGATGGGGGGCACCAGCCGTCTGCTGTGCCCACTGCCTCTGGGACTGCTTCTCGCTTCCCTCTGCCGGTAAGGGTTTGCCGCCACCTTGCTATTGTGCCCTGGGGGGGATACGGCGTTGGTGCTCCCCAGTGCGGTTTCCTTGGAGGGGGGCTACCACAGCGATGGCACCGCCATGGTGTTGCGATGAAGCTGATGAGGCAGCTCACTCGCTCGGGCCATTTTGGTGAGTGCGCCGCAGGTCCAGGTCGCTCCGGAGCCATACCGGCTGCTTTTCGGGCAGTGCCGGTATGGTTCCACACCCCACAGTGCAGTTGTGGGTGCTGCTGGAGCACAGGATCATATGTTTTAGGCCTTAAAACTGCCGGATTCATGTACGGATTCTTTATCGGTCGTAGCTCCGTGAAGATGCGCCCTAGTCGGCCATGCTGCTAGCCACGCCCACATACAGATCTATTCTAAAGCAGAAGTCACTAGATTTCTTCAGTGACAAACTACAGCTAGGGTACAGACCTACAATGGGCACTGTTTTAGATGTTTAACTTTCTCCCTTTAATGGTATGTTTTATAAACCTGTTCTTGCATGAATGACAAGCCCTAGCTAGTGGCAGACGAGCATATGGTTGTATTCATTTTTCACTTCAGGTGGAATAAGAATTAAATGATTAATGGGAGAAAAAGTGGTCCCTATAAAGCAGCTTATTTGTATGCAAACCTAACCAGTAGCCGGCTAAGCCTTGGCAGTGGAGCTCGGGTCTTTCTTGTGTAATGCCAAAAGGAACTTGGACTAGGAAATTTTACGGCCTGTAGTAACTATTCTACACAACTTTGTAATTACTCTTCACAAAAGTTATGGTCTGCCTTTTCCTCATTTGTCGAATGGAAACATCCACCTTGTTGGATGACGTCTGGCAGGTTTTACATCTTGGTAAGCAGGTCACCCGCACAGTTCAAATTCCATGCCAATTGGTCTGTGATAGACCAATCTTTATCTACTGCTGCCTTAGAAATGCTACATGTTTCTGCAGTGGGCTAGTGAAAAAAGAAATGTTACAAACTTAGTTCTGTATCATATGTGCCCATGCCTCCTCTCAGTTGTCAGTTTTAATCCTGCTCACTGTCATGCTGCAATTGCCTGATCCTCAATTTCATATATCACAACTTCTTGTCTTTTAAACCCTATCCCTGTTGTGAAAGCTGAAATAAAGAATAGAGAAATAATACCACAAGTCCACCTCTTTAAGCACATAAGATGAACAGAATTTATTGGAAACAAGCAAGATAATGCGAGGATGTGCAGCACGGAGACAGTCAGCATAGACGCCGTGTGTCTGAAGATGTGATGTTTCTGACTGCTTTTATTGACAAATCACAGAGGAAACGGCATCATAATGCACGTAACACAAATTAAGCATCAGATATTTGTCCAATCAGGAAAGGCCTAGGCTGCATTATACCATGTATGGTCTCAACTATACTGTTGCTGATCACGTGTCCGAAGTATGTGGCAGCATTTGGGACTTTCCATTGTAATGCAATGTATTAGTAGCTGGTACTTTTCCATAGAAATAATTGCAATATCCTAGCACGTACCAGAAATATTTCAAAATGTGATATGCTGAAATACTTGCGGCTAAGCTAGCATCCTGCTCTGTTCTCGTATCTTTCTTGGGCAAGCCTTGTGTTACAAAAGCAGCTTTACTTCTAAATCCTAGAAAAGTACAATTGTCCATATGATTCTTATGTCAACTTAACAGGGCCTTAGGCATTTGGTATCACTAATGAAAGATGGTTTCCACATTACCCCATGTGATATCAAATCACTAATTCGCATGCTGTCTCAGCATCATCTCTTGTCCTTCATAGCTTGGATCATCTCTGTGCTTGTGATGTTCATGCCTCTTATATTTTGGGGGCACAGCTGGTGGCAAAGGCTGCGCAGCATGCAGGACAAACTTGGATCATTATGCACATGGTGATCAATGCTGTTATTACTAAGATAACCCCCAATATCCATGATCCCCAAATTCCTAGCCATAGTATTACGTTTTCCCACATGCTTCCTGTGTCGTGTGCTTCGTCTTTAATTTTGTTTATTTTATGTATTGCATTGTCTTGTGGCTGTTGCTGGGTATGTACGAACAGCACACCTGTTTGATGACGTGGCTGACTGCATCCTCTTTGGCCAAGATGTCTCATGCAGCCCTGTTCTGTATCACTATGGCCCTCATGACAGTTAGTGCCTCTGATGTTTCCTAGGCCTGCTGCTGTCGAGTCTGCTAGATCCTCAATCGTCCTCGCTAGCTGGTGTATCCTTATTGTGCTTTATACTATTCCTGCATTAGGCACCATTGCCCTGAATCCTGTTATTAGGTCATCCGCCCATTCTGCTGTTCTAGCTCTTACTGGCCGATGCCCTTGGTGATCATTCTGAACTAGATCATTGAAATGGGTCATTCGGGGCAGGGCGGAGGCAAGGTAGCAACTGCCATACCATCCCCGGGCAAAATAGAAGTACGCCCATTGGCCACAGACCAAGAAAAGTCCCTTGTGATCAGGGTTGAGGACCCCCCTGATCACCTTTCCTAACCATTGATAGTCTTGTGTGTGAAGTTACTTTCACCAAAGAATATTGGTGTAATCTCTTTTGGTGCTGAGATTCCCAGTATTTTGTTTAGCCATTCTTCACATTAGTCCTTCCCAGCCCCATGCCATCTCCTGTATAGTACACCCAAATGCTACTCATTTCTTCCATTCTCCTTGTAACAGCTGTTGTGCACTTCCCCTCCGGCTGCACCGGTAATCTCCCATGCACTGTCTGCTTGGGTGGTGCTGCCTTGTCATTCTGGATCCATGATGGTGCAGTAAGCTGTTGCTTTATCCTCAATCTTGGTACTTTTAGCTCACCTCCCTTTGTCTGTTCTGTGTTCCCAACCAGCCCTATCTTTCCACTCTTCGTTTCTGGATGTTCTGTCGAATGTGTAAAAGGGTATCACATTGTGACTCGTGCAGTTTTCTGTGTCTGTTGGCAAGTGTGTGCAATTATATCATTCTGATATGTTCATAATGCGAACACAAGGAGATGATGGACGGAGCACTGAAACGTTTCAGACACTCACCCCCCAGTCACAGATCTGGGCTGAATCCATCATCATTTTTTAGCTCACTTTGCCACTCCTGTTCAGACCCAGCCATATGCATGGGACCAGTCCAGTCCAGCCCAAACTGCCAAGCCATG
Organism: Triturus cristatus; assembly: GCF_964204655.1. Classification (NCBI taxonomy): domain Eukaryota; kingdom Metazoa; phylum Chordata; class Amphibia; order Caudata; family Salamandridae; genus Triturus; species Triturus cristatus. The sequence continues at coordinate 1,805,717,320 of NC_140589.1, forward strand.
TCTTCCCTGGAGCAGAAACAAGCATCCTGCAACCAGCAAGGCTAGCTTAAATCCAGTGGCAAAGTGAGCAAGGGACCCACTTCTGGGCATAACCAGCCAACTTAGGGCGAACAAAGCAAACACAATGAGAGGATGGACGGAGCACTGAAACTTTCCAACTCTCACCCCCAGTTGAATGTGAGCTAAAGAATGATGATGGATTCAACCCAGATCTGTCTGGGAGTGAGTGTCTGAAAAGTTTCAGCGCTCTGTCCATCTCTGTGTGTTTGCTTTGTTCGCCCTAAGTTGGCAGCGTATGCCCAGACGTGGGTCACTTGCTCACTTCGTCACTGGATTCAAGCTAGCCTGGCTGTTGAGGGTGTTACCCCAAAACCGGTCCCAGGATGATTGTTTCTGGTCCAGGGAAGACCTACCTGGGCAGTTCAGGCTTGACTGTTACCATGAGACAAAGGGTCAAGACTGATTTGCATATAGCTGGATCTAAACTGGGGTGGCAAAGTGAGCTAAAGACTGGTGTAATGAGGTGGATAGCTCTTGCTTCACTTTTTAAAGAACTTTTGGAACTGGGGAAAGGAGGGAAATCGTCAGCAAACATTTGTCCAGACTAGAAGAAATGCATCTCCCCAAGACTTTTTCTGAGGAAACCTGTTTCCATATATCTTGTGTTTTTGTTCTCGAGAGTTGCAGATAAGTAAGATTTTTTTTATAAAGAGTTTGTCTGCCGATGCATCTTAGCGTTGGTGTTCCAGTCGGAGAGAAAAGAGCAGAAAAACCAATAAGTTTTCTAAAGGAGGATAAGGTCTTAGCACAAGGGCAAGGATTTCCACATCTTGCAGGCCAGAAAAGAGAAGCTTCGCATTCCCCAACTTCCTTTCCTGATTTTGGGAACAACTACTAGTTTTGCAGTGCCAGATCTTAAATTGCACTTAGGCACATGTCAAGAGGAAGATTTCAGAAAAAATGCTGGATCTTCACTGTACAAAGCTTTGTAGATCATACAAAGGCCCTTAAATTTGACCCTTTCGGTCATCGGCAACCAGTGAAGGTCATGAATGCCCTTTGAAATTGGATCGAACTTAGGAATCTTCAGAAGCAGATGTGCAGCTGCATTTTGAAGTGACTGAAGTTTCCGCTGCAACTTTTTCTGTATGCTCAAATATAGGGCATTGCAGTCATCAATTTGTGAAAGAACTAATACAATAACCGACTTCTGCATAGCTACAGGAATGAAAGGAAACGTCTGCCTCAGTATCCTAAGAATGTGAAAGCAGGAATTTGTAACCTTGTTTATTCACTTGCGTTTTTTCAGAATTCAGTTTTCGCCCATCTTCTTGCATCCAGGTGACAATGTTGGACAGGCAATCCTTAAACCTGGAGGCTACACATCAACATCAGAGGAGATTGACACTTTGTGTCATCTGCTTATGACACAAGGGCAAAGCCCTAAGATCTAATTTTAAGTTTAGCCATTGGAGTGACATAAATGTTGAAGACTGTAGGCTATAGCGCAGAGTCCTGAGGCACCCCACACAGCAAAGTAAAGGATCAGGTGTAAAATCACCACAGGCCATGCTATGTTTCCTTCCTGAAAGAAAGGAACTAGGAATGGCAAGGGCTGCGCCTCTAACCCCGATCCCCTCTAGCTGGCTGATTAACAGTGAGTGATTCACTGTATCAAATGCAGCAGAGAGGTTGACAAGAATCAGCACAGCCCTACCACCTGAGTCCACCTGTTTGCGAATCTCCTTGGTTGCAACCAGCAGTGCTGACTTTGTACAATGGGAAAACCATACCCACGTTGCAAAGAGTCCAAGATGTTATGGGTATCAAAGACCGTGAGGTCAGCATTAAGTGCTTTCTCCAAATGCTTAGCTGGTAAAGGTAGTCTAGAGATGGGTCTATAATTTGTCACCAAGATCCAAGGTAGACTTTTTTTTTTTTAACAGCTAGCAAATTGATGCCCATTTCCATTCTATTGGAAAGTGACTTGATGTCAAAAACTATTGAGCTATATGGTAAGATGTTTAGCCACCATTCTAAATACCAAATGCAAGACAATGGGTGGACAGGGGTCAAGCGGGGATCCTGATTTAGTGGTGTCCAAGAGACCCAATGTCCTAGCCTCAGAAAAAGTCAGGAAATAGTTCAAGAAAGTCTGGCTTGGTTTGGCACCAACCATAGGTTCTTGGGAAGAGGACATGGGGCCAGGTATCGTATCTGGGCAAATCCCATGGAAATAGACAAAAATTAATCGTAGGTCTCTGACACCTTTGCCTGGAAGTATTGCGCCAGCCTATCGCAAAACTAATGTAGGAGGAATATATTGAGAGCTATTGTAGTTAGAGAGGGAAGTAACTGTCCTAAACAAATAATTAGTAGAGTCCTTGGCAGAACAAATTTTATCAGTAAAATATTTGGATTTCTCTACCACAATCAACATTTCATACGCTATCGCAGTTTTTTTCGCCCTTTTTTCTCTTCATTAGAATTAATTTTTCACTTTCTTTCAAAGACCTTGCATTTTTGCTTAAGCGTATTCAAGAGTAACCAGGAGCAGTGGGGGATTTCCTGAAGCGTTTGAATGCCTTTATGGGAGTTTGCTTAATAGCAGCCGATTCCAACCAATTAATAAAGTTACTAGTAGCAACATCAATATTTCCATTTAAATCTTGATTCTGTTGGTTTAGCAACCTAACCAGTGCTGTGCCTTCAACATTTCACCTAAGGTGCTCCTTTATGATTTTGGGGGAATTGGCATAGCCATTGCCCTAATTGGCGACTATAGGGTTAAAGCAGACTGCATTATGATCCGTCCAGCCCAGTGGGATCACTTGATCTGTAGTTAGAGCTAGATTTGGGGTTCCCCGCTGATGGAACACTTGGGGGCATATTATCAAGAACAGCGTTAAAATTATCGCCGATTTAGTGGTAGGAAACTGCCGCTAAAGCAGCGATAATGGGCTTGATAATATGCCCTTGAGAATTCCAATAGAAGCCCATGTTCACACCAGAACATGGGCTTCTATTGGAATTTTCAAGGTCATATTATCAAGCCCATTATCGCCGCTTTAGTGGCAGTTTCCTGCCGCTAAAGCAGCGATAATTTTAATGCCGTTCTTGATAATATGCCCCTCTGAGTACTGTTGCTGATTTAATTCCCATTTGTGGCACTGCTCAGGGAATCTGACCATTCGTTCTCTACCCAAGGAACATGTTCCACTTGTAGCGAAATGTTGTGAGCAATCAACCATTTCCATTTTTGCTGGGCTCGAGAAGACAAGACCTTAGAATTTGCTTCTCCCTTTTTGGTGATCTAGAACATGGTTCTTGTATTGTCCATCCTTACCAAGACAGAGGAATAGCGTATTTTGGGAAGAAAAGATTGGAGAGGCCTAGGAATCCACACTTGCATTTCAGAAGATGGATGTGCATGTATACCTCTTGAAGACCATTTTCCTGTGAATTTCTAGGTCCTGCGGGTGAGCTGCCCAACCTTCTAGGGAAGCATCTGTTTTCATTACAATATGGGGCTTCACAGTAATGACTGATAGGCCCTGAGAGATTTTGTCTATTTTTCCCTACCAACCCATCACTAGTTCCACAGCTGGAGTAATTGTGTCTTTGAAAGTTCCCAGGGCTTGAACCCATTGAGCATCCAGTTGCTCTGGTAAGGATCTCGTGCAGATGGCAATTTAGGATTAATAGAATGCAAGACCACATCATTCCCAACTTTGACTTGAACATCTGAACAGAAGTTAACTTTTTTTCTTGAGCGGGAATCTGGAATTCCTGTTATGCATTGAATTGCCCCCCGGAAACCCGATGCTCTGGATGGAGCTAGGGTTGACTTTTCCTTGTTCAGCTTTAGACCTAAGGTTTGGACTAGCCCTAGACAGGCCTACGTAGCTCTTCTTGCTGATGGGAATGTTGGGCCCTTGATAAGCCAGTCGTCCAGATAGAGGAACACCTCATGATCATTTCGTCACGAACGCCTCAAAAAAGGCCATGCAGTTTGTGAAGACTGCGAACTGAACACAGTCCAAAGAGAAGCACTTTGAATGTGAAACAGCACCCTGCCACCTTGAACCTCAAACGTCTGATCTTTCACATGTATGGCAATACGAAGGTGCGCATCTAGGAGATCCAAATGTGTTGTATTCCTTGTGTTTAACAGTTGTAAAATTTCCTGTAAAGATAGCATTCTGGAAGGTTGTTTCTTTATGTATATGTTCAACGGGCTCGGGTCCATCCCCTGTCTCCATTTTCTTGACTTCTTTTTGATAAGGAAGAAGTTGAAATAGGAGTCCTTGTTCGGATGTATTAATGAAACTTCTATTGCATTCTTGGGGATAAGCAAAATAATTTCCTGCTTCTGCAGATACAGATGACGATTAGACCTTTTGTAAAAAGGATGATTAGGAGGCTTTTGAACAAATTCCAGGCTGTGGCATGTTGTATCACCTCTAACATCCATTTGTCTGAAGACATGCACGTCCACTGATTGTAAAATGTGTTTTCCTAAATGCCCTTGATGAGAGACTGAGATGACTAATGCCTGCAAATTGTCACTGGAGGTGTCTTGGGTCCCCCCTCCACCCCTGCCGGAGGACGTCGACTTGTGGGTTGCCATGAATATTAGGATGCTGAAGTGGCCCTGTATTGCTGTTTTGATTCATATTTGAGGACTAAACCCCTGTTGGGTGTGGGGCTGGTTTCTATATTGTTAAGATACTCTCTGCATAAATTGGCCTCTTCCACTGCCACTTCGAAAATACTGAAAGGGGACGTCGCTGCAACGAACCCAGAGAACGTACCATATCCGTCTTGATAGATTGAAGGGCATCATCAAAATGTTTATCCCCATCAAATGGTATATCTAATATAGTTGCCTGTACTTCTGTTCTAAAGGCTGTGGCTTACTGCCCACCTTGACAGTGTTGGACCGCCGCACCAGCCATCTATCGGAAAGCTGTTAAAGAGGCATCCATCACTGTCTATAATTTCAGAGGAAGCTCTCTCACCTTCCTGAAGAATTTCCTTTGTTTCTTTCCACTTATCATCCGGTAAAAATTCTAGAAGGGCTTATATGTAGGACCACATTTGTAAGTCATGTCTCCGTAAGATGACTAGAGCATTGGATGCCCTGGTAGAAGTGGCCACCATAGCTGAAAAGCGCTTGCCAATATTATCTGTCAACGCTCCTTATCTGGAGGAGCAGACCATGGAACAGAAGGGTCTTTGGGCTGCCTGCTTGACAACAGAGTCAGGACGTGGATGACCTGTAAAACATGCAAGTGAATTTTCTGGCGCCTTATACTTTTTCTCCAGCCGAAGCTGGGGTATTCATGAGCTTCAATCCTTCCTCTCAAATGTAATCCACAAAATGGAATTGAGTTTCGTGCTGAATCTTTAAAGTTGAACAGGAAACATTCATTCTGTTTCACTGGTAAAGGCAAGTCAAAGGATCTTTTAAGCTATTAGCAGAAACAGTTCTGCAATGCTTATACTCCTTAGATTTATGGCGAGGGTGTAAGCAATAAAGGCAATCCTTATGGGGATCCTCAGAGAATAACCTTGGTTTCCCACAAGATTTGCAAGGCCTGAAAAGCCTATTCTTAGATCCCGCTGACATAGTGTTATCCAGGAAACAGATCCAAAAGTTGTTACCTTTGAGTTGCTTGAAGGTTAAAATATCACTCCTGAGCGAAAGCAAAGGTCAGAAGTTGATAAAAACACTGCGACTGAGCAGAGATCAGGAAGACTCCTTCAAACACGATGTGCGGTTAGAAATTTGAGGTGTGGTGCTCTGCAGGGGAAGAGTGTTTTAGAGTCTGGGTTCTGATGTGAATTGGTAACCAATGTCACTTGGTTTCTCTATAGCTTTCTTTTGTGAATGTTTAGGCACAGCACTGCTCGTTATTATTACCGTGAGACTCCCACTGTGACGATGGGAAAGATTCAAGCATGTGATTCTGTGAAAGAGTCAATACTGGAGAACCACAATTATGCGATTGATGTTAAAGTATATGGGAAAGCGCAAATACAAAGGCCAACAGGTTCTTTGAAGCAGCTTTTTCGACTATGGAGTTGGACATCTGATGCTAAGCAATAGTGACTGGTACTGGTGTAGCCACTTCACTCATTTTACCCAGGAGGACATTTCCTATCCTTGCATCCGTAGCTGTTTGTCCTTTCATTTTGCCTGGCAATTGGTTGTTGGTTGGTAAATACAATTGTAAACAATCCAACTAGACCACAGCGCTTTAGAAGCTAGAAAATGTGTGTGAATATGCGTGCAAAACCTGGCGGCCAAATGCTTGCAATAACAAAACTTAACATATTAGCAGTTGTATGTCTGCAGTGGTCATGTAGATAGTCCGTTTTCTTTTTTAATTTCCAGCAAGGCTGACAAGTTCAGAACCAACTACGCTTTCCATAATGGTCCCCTAATTTAGAGGAAGTGGCCCTGCAGGATGTGGTGCATTGCAGATAAAATGCCCGGGGAGGTGCAGTATCGACTTAAGTAAAAATTAAAATAGGGTTTCGGAAAGAAATGAAAAGGGAACGCTAAAAGAAAAAAATTGAAAACTAAAGGACTGGCCACCCAGCCCTGATACTGATGGATGTGCGCATGTGATCAGAAAATGTGATTCGCAGGGCCAGAGCCCAGTTGACAGGACTGTACATTTGTCATGGATGGAAGCAGAGTGTAAATGATATCACTGATGATTTTCCTTCATTGCAAGATCTTGGCAGGCTGCTAAGCCAGCCAGGCATTCCACAGAGCAAGATATGCTACAGCAAATCTGCTCTTAGGGTTTGTCAAAGGAGGGTGGGGGAGGCTATCGAACATCAACGTAACAAAGTACCTGACTGCAGGATTTAAGACCGTGCAAAAGCAATCCACCCTAAAGGACTATTTGCCTTTACATGTGTTACATAGTTATCAATTCAGGCCTTCTGCCTTTGTTGTACCTTTTAATAATAAACAAATAAAACTAGTGTTTTTCAAACTGAGTAGTGAGCCGATTTTGGTGAGTCGGGAAAGTCCAAGCAATAAATAAATAAAGATGTTTTTAAGTTCCGTGTTTCTCATCACATTTGCCAGGCTCCAAATACCGAGGTAAAATGTGAGGCAATGTCTTCTGACAATTTACCATTAAACACACAAAAAGTGCTGGGAGGATGTTTACTTTTTGTCGAACCACTGGCAATCGCTCTGGGTAGCATTCCAACCCATTTTTCTTTTGCCCACCATGCCACCTCAGTTTGGACCCAGCTACTTGCAAATCAGTCTTGACCCTGCTGCAGTAGGAACAGCCAGGACCCCTCTGAACCGTAACCCAAGACCAGTTTTAACCTGATTAGGGCTATTTAGTTGGGTGTAGCTTGGGTGCAGTGGATCCACATCTGAGTATACCCTTGGTAACATAGGGCGGTACATCAAACACACAAATGGTGATGGGAGGATGGTTGCAATAAGTCTAACCACTGGCAATTGCTTGGGGGTGGCATTCCAACCCATCATTCTTGACCCTGCTCCAATAGGAACCGTCACAACCAAACTGCCAGTCCAGGTCCTCCCGGAACTGGAACACAAGTAACCCAACAGCGGTTTCTCTGATATGGCTGGGTTCAGACTGCGGAGGCATGATGATCGAAAAACGATGGACTGGAATGCGGCACAGGCGATTGCCAGTAGCTGAGATGAGTTCAAGCATTCCATTTACCTTTTTGTTGTTATTGTTTTACTAGGACATTGAAGTTTGCTTTTCTTTCACTGACTAAAATGTGAGAGGAGTTTTGAAAGTGAATTATGTGACAATCTTGCTGGAGTACAGGAAGTGTGAAAGCAAAGTTTGTATAATGTTGTTTATTTGTTTTTGCAACACACAACACAATGTAAATACCTGTAAATGAACTGTATGCATTCAGCAGTTAGGAAGGCAAAAATCAAGCAATTTGTTTGTAATTCTGAAGTGTGGTGCAAACAGATTTTTATAGAATCAAAACAAATCAAGACACTTTATTTGGTGATGCACACATAATAAATATTCACAGAAAACCATTTTCCACACATAATTTGAGTGGTGTATAGTTTTATTAGTAGAACTGTAAGTCTGTGCAAATAGCCATTTCAATAAAAAAAAACAACAATGTGCAGTCTGTAAAGGACAATGTGATACCACACAATGCTTTAGTTGCATTTAAAAAGTACCCCATCTCAAGTCCATTAATGGTAGGTGGGTTGCGAAGGTTTGTCGCTTTTAAAAGTAGGTCATGCTTCTAAAATGTTTGGGAACCATTGGTTTAGAGCCATGGCATAACTTTCAATCAATCAGGCCTACATCCATTATTGTGGTCTTGACACCACAACCAACTGGGCCTACTGTACTAAACATTAGCTTTCCCACAAGACAACCATAAAATGACAAAAGTATACAAAATTGCAGTTGGTAAAGCAAAATACGAAGGAGGATTCTCATCTTGAAACACAAAAACCCCAGCCTACTTTGGTAATCTGTAATTTTGTGTAACCATACATACCTGTACCCTTCAGTTCAGAGTAAATACAATCCGCCCATAAATGCCTATTGTCTTTAACATATGATTTTTAAAATGTGTTACGCCTGTTGCTTTTATCATAACTTCATAATAAATAATGAGGCCTATAAGAATTTTAATTGGCTTGTCACTTAATCACCTCTTAGCTACTTACCGTGTGTTGGGCATACATTTTCTGACAAGGCAACCATCAGGTATACTGTCATAAAATTGTAAATATGCACAAAAATACAGTTGTCTAGACAATATAAAATTCCTCCTAAGGATTATTGTAGTGGAAATCTATCCCTATGGTTTGTTCAGGCGGGTCACCAACTGCGAAATCCTTGCCTACTAGTGTAATCTCTGAGATTTTGAATAACAAAATACGTGCTTAGCATGTGTAATGACAATCGGCCCTTAAAAGTCTGTTGCCATTGTAACACATGCGACCCTTGACCTTAGGGTAGGCCGCTCCCCCGCCTCCACAGCGCCACCAGTGCTTGCCTGCCTCAGTGTTGCCTAGTTCTGCCTGTGTGCCCCCGTGACTGCCGCTCCCACTTCTCTCCTTGTTCCCCGAGTGCGTGGCCCCAGAGTGCCCGGTTCCCTCCTTCTATTTTGTGCCCTCAAGTGCCTGCCTCAGAGACTGCCTGGTTGAATGTAATTCCACCTTTTTTCTGTATCCCCGAGTGCGTGGCCCCCCCCCTGTGCGCCCGGTGCCCCTGCTCGTTGTGCTTGTTTTTCTCCGCCTTTTTTTTCTCGTCCTTTTCCCGCCTTTCTCATCGTCCGCATCGCTTCTTCCCCTGTTTTCTCGCCACCTTCCCAAAGCCGTTTTTCCCGCCGCCCGCCTCCCGCTTTTCCCGCCGTTTTTGCGCTCCTCGAGCGTAATCCCATTGGCCCACCTACCCTCCCGCCTCCCAGCTGACCCCCCCTCCCCGGCTACCCCATATATGGCGGCCGCTGCGAGGCAGAGGTAGCGACCCTTGACCTTAGGGTAGGCCGCTCCCCCGCCTCCGCAGCGCCACCAGTGCTTGCCTGCCTCAGTGTTGCCTAGTTCTGCCTGTGTGCCCCCGTGACTGCCGCTCCCACTTCTCTCCTTGTTCCCCGAGTGCGTGGCCCCAGAGTGCCCGGTTCCCTCCTTCTATTTTGTACCCTCGAGTGCCTGCCTCAGAGACTGCCTGGTTGAATGTAATTCCACCTTTTTTCTGTATCCCCGAGTGCGTGGCCCCCCCCTGTGCGCCCGGTGCCCCTGCTCGTTGTGCTTGTTTTTCTCCGCCTTTTTTTTTTTCCTCGTCCTTTTCCCGCCTTTCTCGTCGTCCGCATCGCTTCTTCCCCTGTTTTCTCGCCACCTTCCCAAAGCCGTTTTTTCCTCGTTTTTCCCGCCGCCCGCCTCCTGCTTTTCCCGCCGTTTTTGCGCTCCTCAAGCGTAATCCCATTGGCCCACCTACCCTCCCGGCTCCCGCCTCCCAGCTGACCCCCCCTCCCCGGCTACCCCATATATGGCGGCCGCTGCGAGGCAGAGGTAGCGACCCTTGACCTTAGGGTAGGCCGCTCCCCCGCCTCCGCAGCGCCACCAGTGCTTGCCTGACTCAGTTTTGCCTAGTTCTGCCTGTGTGCCCCCGTGACTGCCGCTCCCACTTCTCTCCTTGTTCCCCGAGTGCGGGGCCCCAGAGTGCCCTGTTCCCTCCTTCTATTTTTTACCCTCGAGTGCCTGCCTCAGAGACTGCCTGGTTGAATGTAATTCCACCTTTTTTCTGTATCCCCGAGTGCGTGGCCCCCCCCTGTGCGCCCGGTGCCCCTGCTCGTTGTGCTTGTTTTTCTCCGCCTTTTTTTTCTCGTCCTTTTCCCGCCTTTCTCGTCGTCCGCATCGCTTCTTCCCGTTTTCTCGCCACTTTCCCAAAGCCGTTTTTTCCTCGTTTTTCCCGCCGCCCGCCTCCTGCTTTTCCCGCCGTTTTTGCGCTCCTCAAGCGTAATCCCATTGGCCCACCTACCCTCCCGCCTCCCAGCTGACCCCCCCTCCCCGGCTACCCCATATATGGCGGCTGCTGCGAGGCCGCGCAGCGGACGCGCCAAAGGCGCGCCTAAGGTAAGCCCGTCTACGCCCGTCCGCGCCTGGACCGCACCCAGTGCCCGTCCCCCTGGTCCCCACGACCCCCACCCCATCCGCCACCCCCGCCTGACCTACGACACCACCACCCTCACCGCCCTCAACCCCGGCCGCACGCCCGGCTGCTACCGCGCTACCCCGAAGCGGACCCACGGATCCTTCACCTGCCGCAACTGCCGCTTTACCTGCCTACGAACACACATCGCACCCGACAAGAACAACCTCGACTGCATCCTGATCAACACCCGATCCGTCCACAGGCATGCCATAGAACTATGGAACCTCATCGACTCAACAAACCCGGACATCGCCTTCCTCACCGAGACCTGGATGAACCCCTCCTCGACACCCGACATCGCCATAGCCATCCCCGACGGCTACAAAATCATCCGGAAAGACCGCACCAACCGCACCGGAGGAGGCATCGCCATCGCACACAAAAGCTCCATCCGCATCTCAACCCACGTCGACAACTCACTCCCCGACGCCGAACACCTCCACTTCGCGATCCACAGCGACCCCAAGACCACCCTCAGAGGCACCCTCATGTACAGACCACCAGGACCACGCACTAAGTTCAGCGAAGACATCGCAGACTTCGTCAGCCCACACGCACTCCCGTCCACCGACTACATCCTCCTAGGGGACCTCAACTTCCACCTGGAGAACCACACCGACAACACCACCACCGCCTTACTGGACAACCTCGCCAACCTGGGACTGAAACAGCTAGTCAACACCCCCACCCACTACGCCGGACACACGCTCGACCCCATCTTCTCCTCCAGCAAACACATCTCTTTCAGCCACACCACCGAACTCGCCTGGTCGGACCACAGCTGTGTCCACTTCAGCTTCAAGAAGACCACCGTGCACCACCACACCCAGCAACCACCAAGAAGACAGTGGAATCGAATCACCACGGAACAACTCACATCGACCCTCTCTCAGAAGCAACCCACCAGCACCACAGACCCCAACGAAGCCACCAACAACCTCACGAGCTGGATCTCCGACTGCGCCAACCTCCTGGCCCCCCTGAAGACCCAAGCAAACGCCAACAACCACAAGAAAAACTCCTGGTTCACCCCCACCTCAAGGACTCCAAAAAAGAATGCCGCACCCTCGAAAAGACTTGGCGCCTCAACCAGACCGAGGAGAACATGTCTGCTCTCAAGTACGCCACCTGCCAACACCACCAACGCCTCCGCGCCGCACGAAAATCAGCCTTCCAGAACAGACTAGACAACAACGCCCACAACAGCAAGAAACTATTTGGCATCGTCAAAGAACTCTCCAACCCCGACGCAGAAAACAACTCCATCCCTCCCTCACAGGACCTCTGCGACTCCCTCGCAGCCTTCTTCCACCACAAGATCACCGACATCTACAACAGCTTCACCACAACCAACACGAACCCACCACTGGAACCCGCCACCGACAACACCACCATCCTCACATGGAACTCAACCACCACCGAGGAAACCACCCGCATCATGAACTCCATCCACTCAGGATCACCATCCGACCCCTGCCCGCACCACATCTTCAACAAAGCTGACAACATCATCGCACCCCACCTCCGAGACATCATCAACGCGTCTTTCACCACCGCCACCTTCCCGGAGAAATGGAAACACGCCGAACTCAACGCCCTCCTAAAGAAACCAACAGCAGACCCCACCGAACTCAAAAACTTCCGGCCCATCTCGCTCCTACCGTTCCCCGCCAAAGTGATTGAGAAAATCGTCAACGCTCAACTCACCACCGCCCTGGAAATCAACGACTCACTCGACCCCTCACAGTTCGGCTTCAGAGCTAACCACAGCACCGAGACCGCCCTCATCGCAGCCACGGACCACATCAGATCCCTGACCGACAAAGGAGAAACCGTGGCCCTCATACTCCTGGACCTCTCTGCAGCCTTCGACACGGTATGCCACCATACCCTGATACGTCGCCTCAGCAACGCCGGCATCAGAGGCAAGGCCCTGGAATGGATCATCTCCTTCCTCTCCGGAAGAACCCAGAGAGTCCGCCTCCCCCCTTCAGATCCACAGCCACAGAGATCATCTGCGGCGTCCCCCAAGGATCCTCCCTCAGCCCCACCCTCTTCAACATCTACATGACCCCCCTGGCGAACATCGCACGAAAACACGGACTCGACCTCATATCCTACGCCGACGACACCCAGCTCATCTTATCCCTCACCTCAGCTGGAACCAGACTACACGAAGGCATGAAGGAAGTAGCGAACTGGATGACAGACAGCCGGCTTAAACTGAACACAGAGAAGACGGAGGTCCTCATACTCGGCCCTACACCCTCCGCCTGGGACGACTCCTGGTGGCCTCCCGCCCTGGGCAGCACTCCCCAACCCACCGACCACGCACGCAACCTCGGCTTCATCCTGGACTCATCCCTCTCCATGACCAGACAGGTCAACTCGGTGACCTCGGCATGCTTCAACACCCTCCGCATGCTCCGCACGATCTTCCGCTGGATCCCCACCGACACCAGGAAGACCGTCACCCACGCACTCGTCACCAGTCGCTTGGACTATGGGAACACTCTGTACGCCGGCATCACCATCAAGCTGCAGAGGAAACTGCAACGAATCCAGAACGCTGCCGCACGACTCATCCTGAACATACCCCGCCACCACCACATCTCCGGACACCTGAAGAAACTTCACTGGCTCCCAGTCAACAAGAGGATCACCTTCAGACTCCTCACCCACGCACACAAAGCCCTGCACAACCTCGGACCAAAACTCATCAACCACCGCGTCTCCTTCTACACTCCCCCGCGCACCCTACGCTCGACCGGACAAGCCCAGGCAGCCGTACCCCGCATCCGCAAAGCCACCGCCGGAGGAAGATCTTTCTCTTTTCTGGCAGCGAAGACCTGGAACTCCCTTCCCAGCCACCTTCGCGCCATACAGGACCACCTCTCCTTCAGAAGGCAGCTCGAGACCTGGCTCTACGAGCACTGACCCCCCCTACCCCCCAGCGCCTTGAGACCCTTACGGGTGAGTAGCGCGCTTTATAAATGTAACTGATTGATTGATTGATTGAATAAGTCTGGCCTCCTTGCTTTCTTGTACCATTTCTTTACAAACAGATCCCGCCTAAGCATTTCTAAGTGAGCCAATAGGGCCTTTTGGCTTGACACTATATGCACACTTTAGTAGGCCTATGTTGGTAAAACTGGCAACCATCATGCATACAGGTATAGAATTACAATTAGAACATTGGAATGTTGAGAGCTCCATTAAAGGCCTGCCAGTATAGCCTACTACGGCGGGCTACAATATGTACACCATTACAGATGGCCAAAAATATATAAACTCACCTTGGTGTCAAACAAGAATAATATCAGTGAAAATCTACTGCCAGGGCATGTCTAGGTGGACACCAACATAAAAACATTTGCCTAAGAGAACAGAATACCTGTCTAAGCCTGTAACAGTTTGATAACAATCCACTGTTAAAAGCATTACCATATGCTTTTCTCAATAAATAAACCAAGCAGCTGCGGTCCATGCAGGTAATAGCGGTGGGGCAGTGCTTAATTTGAGCCGGAGCTTTCCAGTGCTGAGCACCGGCACTTAATTGGTTTCCGGTGCTCGGCACCGGCACCGGCACCTAATTGTCAACACCACACTTAGGGCAGTCTGCCACAAGGTGGCGCTGCTCATGTAATTTCGAGATGAGCAGTATCACAGTTATTTAGGAAAACAATATACATTATAAAATTACTAACACCTGCCTCCCCAGCCATTCCTTTAGCTTTGGGGACCTGGAATTATCTGAACTGTCGCATTAACATGCAAGAGAGATGGTTGGTAGTTGTTTTGGCAGAAATGACAGGGGCGATGGGTGGTGCAAGCTGCAGTGGCCTCCTGGTCAGAGCCCTGGCACTTAATATTTTACAATTTAAGCACTGCGGTGTGGCCTGGTAAAGGGGGATTTCGAGGGACGATGACGAGGGAAAATTAAATAAATAATTAATTTCCCATTGGCATCGTCCCTCGAAATCCGCCCTTACCCGGCGTCACCACTGTTACTTGCACGGACCGTGGCTGAAACCTTCTCTGCAGGCTGGCTGTCATACACAGTATTAACAATCACCTTTGAATCAATTGGTTTTAACATATGCCTCTCACAATAAATATGTCACGCCTACTGCCTTTATTGTAAAATTTCATAGCAAATGGATCAAGCCTGTAGCCTTGATCATTTGTTTGCCACCATAATCACCTAAGTCGTGCTGTATTGAGCATAAGCGTTAACACAATCTAAAATGTGCAACACAAGCATCCTTTTTCAGTGGAAGCAACAACTTCAGCCCAGTAAAGTCCTTCCTAACCCTCTCTCAGCAGAACTCTGAAAGCTCTTTCTTTGTTGATCACATAAGGTCTGTGTACAATTGCCCTGTCCAGCCTGACCTCAAAAGGGGCTCAGCCATAGGTCAGTAAAAGCCTCAGAGGTCAAGGGTGGAAGGCCTTATGAAACTGGGAATGCCTAGCTTAAGCAGAGCACAGCTGAACATTAGCTGCATGTTTTAGACCATGTTCTTGCTAGCACACATGTACATTGAAGAGCAGGGGCAAGGCTGGAGGCCTGGTGTCCTCTACAAGACACCTTGACAGGTCCAGAAAAGGAATTTCTTATCTTGAAATATGTTTTGTCAAAGCTGGGCTCCAAACCATTCTAGCACTGCTCCTTCAATACTCATTCTGGATGGATGTATTTTTTACTTAGAGGAGGGTCTTTGTAATTGACTGTATCAAATGCTGCTGATAAATAGAGGAAACCCAAGAGGCAGGAATGTTCTTCCTGGGTCGAGACGCAGACTTGCTCACGATCCTGATGGTGGAGGTTTGTTTTGTGTATTGGACTTCGCCTAGGTGATCGTTAGTGCTGTCCTCTAGCTGGTTGCTTTGAAAAGGAGACCTCCGATGGGCCTGTGGTTTTCAGCACGTTTATTAGTCTTAAGTGGGCAAACGTCCTCTATACGAGCGAATATACAGAGTCCTTCAGAGCGATGGTTGTCTAGAGGAGGGGATTTGCAAGAGGTTGGTGTTGGCCATTTTGATCTTATTTTGCCTAAGGGGTGAAGTCGCTCAACAGTGTCACTGTTCTGGGCCTGTGCCATGAAGAGTTTGGCCTCTCGCTCCTTGATGGCCTCGATGATCATGCGGCCGCACTTCTTGCATAACTTGGCGTCATGCTTGGGGTCCAGGAAGCACAAGCAGAGCTCACTTGAGTCCAAGAGTGACACCTGCCTGCTACAAGAGAGGTATCTCTTAAAGCCCGAAAACATAGGGGGAATTTCCCCGTGTAACGCTGCAAAACAATCTTTCCTATGAGAGCATCTCTGGGCCCTCATGAAAGGGTGCAGACATAAGAAACTGACGGTGTACTAGGATATATGTATCTCCTTGACGACATTTCCAGCATAGTTTCAGGAGCAGAGATGGAGTTGTGTCGCCACCAAGCTGGATAGGTGAGTTATTGTAAAGTTTCCGAGTCAAGTAGCACCTGGAGGTATTCAAGGACTCGGAATCTCCAGCAAATTTTTAAGTGTGGACGTAGCAGTTCTTTTCAGCAATGCCTGTCTTTGCATCAAAGGTGTTCTGAATGTTGATTGTCAGTTTCTCTTCGACATGAAAATCGGCGTCATAGCCATTCTTGATGGTGAATAACATGTTACTTACCTTTAGTAACGCTTTTTAGGTCTCGCCTGACCCAGAGCATGCGCTGGTCTGGCGAGACTTTTTGAGAAGGCTCCAAAAAGTGCTACCAGGCCAGCCTAGAGCTTCAGTGCATGTGCGCCGCGCTTGACAGCGATTACTTTCACTTTCGCGGCCGCTTTGATGTTTGATCGCGATCACTTTTGCGGCTGCACGGCCGCTTGGCATAGCCAATAGGTCTCGCTTGTGGGACCTTATAAGTATTTAGTTATGCAACTGTTGCATGGCTAAACACATATCAGGTCCCAAAGGCGAGACCTACTGGCTATGCCAATGCTTGTTCTGGTAGAGCTATCTAACTGCAGATTCTTCACCTTAGAGAATTCCCCAGGCATCAGACTAGATCCAGAAAATCTTGAGCAGTAACTCTGTGGGACAGTAGGTGGCATTCATTGGCATCATATGTGTTGGAAGTGACATTGCCTTCCCATATAAGCATCACACCGGTGCACTAACATCAGTTTCTTTTGTGACTATTTCTACGGCAAAAGCTTAGAGCTACTTAAAAAACAATGTTTCTGTTTTGACTAGTTTGCAGAGTCTAACGGGATCTTTTGGATGAAAAGCCAAGATTGATGGGAGGGTCTGTGAGGAATCAGTGGTTAGATCGAAGGCAGGTTTACTAACATCTGATATAGCAAAACAACCTTCTGTGCCAAATGGAGAGGACAGGAAAGCGCCATATCTACCAATGTATGGCACATTCCTGCTCTCCGTCTGCGCCGGTACACTAGTGGCTGTCAAGCACCAATGCTCACACCCTTGCAGCATGGTTCAAGGGTGCATACTTTGTAGGAAAAACTATTTATGTGCAGGATGGTACACCTTCCTTCACAAAAACAATCCTCCGAGGCTTTTTCCTCTCTCTCTGTGTGCTACAGAATGCAGCAGACATAGAAAGAGGGAAAAATGAGAAAGAAGCCTATTTCTCCTCATTAGGACTCCCCTGGAAAGGCATAGAATTCTGACGCATTCCCAGGCCTACAAGTGGTAGTAAATCTGGGAGTGTGCCAAATCCATGGGTGGATGCATGGAAACTCCAATACTCCACCCATGGAATGCTTTTCCAGGGCAAAGTAAAGCTGCCTTGTGTTACACCAGATTTACTATACTATGCCACACAGAGCCACATTGTAAATCTCACTTAAGAGCTTGCATTGCCCTTCTATCACCTTGCATGACACAAGGGCAACACAAGCCCTTGATAAATCTGGTCGGGAGTCTCTACCAGAAAAAGCATTACAAAAGATAAGTAACTTGTTCTCCTGACAGAGACTTCTGATAGTAGATTTGCACCTTAGAATAGATACCTAAGCAATACCTCCCTTGAGGTGGGTCTGCGAACTGGCTTAAACCAAACAGTCCTGGAGGACCGAAAGGGCAAAATGCCCATCACGACTGACCTGATTGTCCAAGCATTAGTGCTTCATGAATGTGTGGAGGCACATCCACATTGCAGCTTGACAGATGTGCAGGACAGGTACCCCGTGACCTAATGCAGTAGTGGTGTCCTTGGTCCCGGTGGAGTGAGCCCTCAAGCCCTCAGTGTATTGCTTCTTTGCCAGCCAGTACATAGCAGATCTTTATGCAGAGTACTATCCATCCGGAGATAGTCTGTTTCTGCACAGCCTTGCCCTTCTTCGTTCTGGTGAACCCAATGAAGAGTTTGTCATCCACCTGCCAGTTTTTGGTGCAATCGATATAGAAGAAGAGAGCTCAATTATGGTCCAACCAATGGAGTCTCTTCTCCTCCTTGGAAGGATGAGGCGGGCATAGAAAGATGGCATATGCACGCTGGCACAATATGAAAGGGAGTGACCACCTTTGGGAGGAACGGCGAAAGTAGCCAAAGAACCAGCTTGTCTGGAACAAGGTTGGTGTATAGAGGCTAAACTAACAGACCCTGAAGCTCACTGATTCTCCTGGCTAATGTAACGGCCAGCAAGAAAAGTGTTTTTAGGCCAACAGCTGCAAAGAGCAGCTATACAGGGATAAAAGAGATAACACATGAGATAAGTAAGGACCAAATTAAGATCGTACGGCAAAGGTGTACAGGAGTCCTGAGGTCCACTCGAGGCAACGTGTGTCTGAGCGATAGAGCCACTTTGGAAACTCCAGAGCGTAGAAGTGCTGACATTGTGCATTCTCAGCGGTGGCAAACAGATAGAGCTAAGGCTCTCTCCACTCTCAGAAGAGACCTTGCACCACTTCCGGATGTAGATGCCACTTGTGATTCATTAAAGTAATCAACGGCTGAGTTCATCTGCCTTGGCGTTCAGGGAGCCCGTCAGGTGTGGCACTACCCAGAAGATGTTCTGGTGCTACAGTCAAGTACAGAGGCGCAGAGCTTCCTGGCACAGGGTCCACAACCTCACCCGCCCTGTTTGTTGCAATACCACATGGAAATGTTGTGGTCCAGGTACCCCTGAATCAGCCTTCCTTTGATAGATGGAAGGAAAACTGCTAACTTCAATGCCAAGTGAAAGCCCTCAACTCCAACAAATTGAGCTACAGCTGAGATCTGCCAGAGACCAGAGTCCTCTGATCTCCACCTCTCCAAGGTTGCCACCCTAACCCAGGAGTAACACATCTATCATCACTATGAACTCTGGGTAGGGAAGGAATAGGGGTCTGCCGCTGACCCAATCTTGGTTCGCCAGCCACCACTGCAGATCCTTCCTAATTCCCACCGATATTTGAACCAAGTCAGAAAGATTCCCTTGGCACTGTATCCACCGCGACCTCAGATCTCACTGTGGAGCCCACATATGCCATTAGGCATGCTTTACCAGCAGGATACAGGAGGCCATGAGAACCAGCAGCCTCCAACTCAGTCTCACTGAAATCCAAGGTTGGAGGACGAACCATCAGAATCATAGCCTGAATATTCCAGACTCGCCACTCCAGAGGATAGGCACTGAAATGCACTGTATCCAGAATGGTTCTGATGGACAAGTTATTTACCTTTGGTAACGCCTTACCTGGTAGAGACATGATCTAGCTGCAGTTTCCGTACCTTTGAACTTCTAGGCATCAGACTGGATCCAGAAGATTTCTCTTAGCAGTACCCCTGCACTCCGGTAGGTGGTATCAGTCAACTCCGCGTGATGTCGTCGATGTCGTGTTCGTCGTCTCGGTGACGTCCGCATTGTAAATAAAACTGCCACTCTGGCATGCTGACGTCAGTACTTTTCACAACTTTCTACACCAGAAGCACGAAGCCATGAAGTGACTGACCATGGTGTGTTAAAAAGGAGACGAGTGTCCTGAAGGGGAACAGCCCTAACACTAAAAGACAATTCCGCAATGCAAGGAGGATGGGTGGTTCGGTAAGGAATCTGCGGCTAGATCATGTCTCTACCAGATAAGGCGTTATGGAAGGTAAGAAACTTGTCCATCTGATAAAGACATCTAGCCGCAGTCTTCTTACCTTTAACCAGATACCCAAACAATACCTTCCCCAGAGGAGGGGCTGCGGAAAAGCTTTAAACCAGGAAATCATATAAGTCAGTCCCTCCTTGCAAACCTGGGAATCCAGGCAATAGTTCCGACAAACGTGTGCAGAGATGTCCATGTGGCCGCTTGGCAGATGTCAGAAATAGGAACACCATGCTGGAGGGCTGTGGTGTCTGCTTTCGCCCTGGTAGAATGGGCCCTAAGGCCTTCGGGAGATTGCTTCTTTGCCAAGGCATAACATATTTTGATGCAGAGTATAACCCAGCGTGACATGGTCCTCTTTTGTTCAGCACGCCTCTTTGCCCTCACATATCCTCTAAAGAGTTGGTCATCTACCTGGAACTCTTTTGTGCGATCAAGGTAGAACGATAACTCTCTTTTTGGGTTCAGACTGCAGAGAAGCACCTCTTCCTTGGAAGGATGCGGAGATGCATAGAAAGTGTGCAGAGTAACGGACTGTCCCAGATGAAAGGGAGTTACAACCCTGGGCAAAAAAGATGCCCTAGTTCTCAGTACCACTTTGTCCGATAAAACTGTCAGGTAAGGATGATAGTGCCTGTAGTTCGCTCACCCTCCTGGCAGAGGTAATTGCCACCAAAATAGCTGTTTTGATAGTAAGCTACTGTAGAGGACATCTGTGCATCGGCTCAAACGGTGCACAGTTTGGTTTCAGGAAACATCATGAGACAGAGACTGCTTTAATCTTAGCCAGGGATTGTATTAGGCGTCTAGTTGACGAAGGACAAGGGGTAGCACTGATACTGGACCTATCAGCTGCATTTGATACCATCTTACCCTCTCTGCTGCTGAATAGGCTCCGAGGCCTGGGCATCTCTTATCAAGCGTTAGCTCTCTTGTCCTCTTTCCTTAAGGGTAGATCCCAAAGGGTGAATCTACAGCATTTCTACTCAGATGCCTTCTCCTTGCCTTGTGGTGTGCTGCAGGTCTCATCCTTGAGCCCTACACTCTTTAATCTTTATGTAGCACCCTTAGCGGCAATAATCCACTCTTTCGGAATGGAGGCAGTGTCATATGCAGATGACACTCAGATCATGGTGTTAATCCCCAAAAAGTAATGCTCAATAGCAGAGAACGTTTCCAGATGCATGACCAAAGTGGCATAATGGATGTCATGTAATTTTCTAAAACTTAATGGGGACAAGACTGATGTAATGATCTTCCTCCCAGGGATATCAAGCTGGAACAACAACCATTGGCCACACTCCTTGGGAACCTGCCCTGTCCCGGGGAAAAAGGCCAAGATGTGAGAAAGTGCCATCTTTCTTGCATGGTATGCCCCCACTTTTTGCTGAATTGCTGATGTCCTTTGACTGAGTGTGACCTGGGCTCCTACCAATCAGGTACCCAGGGCCTATGTTCCTTCCCTAAAACTTTGTTGAAGCCTAAACCCAATTGGCATCTCTGGCCACATGTCAGCCTCTGGTAAATGGTACACTAGGTACCCAGGGCCTTGTGACCAGAGAAGGCCCCTAAGGGCTGCAGCACTTATTGTGCCACCCTTAGAGGCCCTGTACCCTGACACACACACACTGCCCTTGCAGGCTGAGTTTCTGGGTGCAGAACAAAACAGAGAGTCGACATGGCACACATCCCTGTGTGTCATGCCCACAACACACACTGACCTGGCATACATCAGCCACCCCTCTAGCTGGGTGCCCTATGTCAGTGTTGTGGGTACAGGTGCATGAGCCCTGTGCCCCTACAGTACCCAGGTCCATTCCTGGGCACTCTAAGTGCAGTGCTGCCATTTAAGAGTATATGGTGCTGGGAGATCGTCAACACGAACTCCACAGCACCATGATGGCAACACTGAAGACTAAGAAGTTTGGTATCAAACTTCTCAGCAAATTAAACCTGCACTTTTGCCAGTGTGGGATTTAATGTACAATGCACGACAGAGGGCATCTTAGAGATGCCCCCTGAACCTAACCTACAATCCACATCTTGTCTGATGGACTGCCTAGGCTGCCACACAGCAGACATGTTGCTGGACCCCTGGGTAGAGAGCCATCCGCTCTCCAGGGCCTGCACCAATGCACATCCTGGGCGAGGTCCTAGGTCTCCTCCCCAGGATGGGCAGGGAAGCTTCAAAGGCATGTCGCCTTTGTGAGCTTCTCCAGGCCACTTGCTGTACTCAGCAACTGGCCCCTACCGGTTCTGACTCCCACTCTGGCGGGAAGACTGTCCTTAAACCCCAAGGAAGGAAAGGGGGTGTGCCAGCCTCTGCCAACCCCACCCCTCAGGTGGGGAAGGCGAGTTGAAGCACATCTCCGGGCTCTCGCCACCTTGAAGATGGGAAGCCCTGCCTAATCAGGACTAGGCTACTGCCCCCCTCCCACAGGAGACTGGCAGGATAGGGGGTGTACCCACCCCAGGGAAGGGACCCATTGGTCCCTGCCCTTTACCTACCTGTAACGCCCCTAAATTTAGTATTTAGGGGCACCCCGAACCTTCCTTCCTCAGATCCAGATTCCGAAACAAGAAAGAAGAACAAGGAACAAGAAGACCTGCCGTGCAGCTGCTAACAAAAGGAAGACACCAACTGATTCGGCCCCAGCTCTACAGTCCTGTCGACCCTCGAATCTGCTCCTGCTAAACCCCGGTGTCTCCAGTGGTCAGCAACCTCAAAAACCCCGGAGGACCTGACTACCTTGTGACTCTAAGCAACTGGGACTCCCACAAGCAGTGGTACTGCTCAAAGCAAGTAACTGACCCCTGGCATCAGCCAGGAACCGCGAACCCTGCACACTCTGCACCCGCCAAGCCTGGCCTGTGCCGGAGTGGACAAAGACCACGAGGACGTCCCCATGGTGACTGTGACCTCGAATCCAGCACCCAAGGACCCACCTCGACGCTTCTGACGACGCCTGCAGCCTCAGAACCAGGGACCCCTCCAACCACGACCAGCAGAGGGTAAGATTTCCCGACGCCAAAAGGCACCCCTGCATCCGGCGCCCTGCGGCCCACTGTGCCCAACTCCTGGGTGCCTACCTATCCTCCAACTAACCAACCTACCTCTCGAAGTGGTGGTCGCACCTGAAGAATCTTTGTCCCCGAGCTTGCAGCCTTTGTTCGTTCTGGAGCTTCTCCATTGAAATCCATTGAGCGCCCGACGGCTCAAAAGCACCCTGCACCCAGCCACCTGAGTGCCCCTGGCAGTGCAACTTCTACTCTAATCTACTTCTCCATTTGCCCTGAGCAAGTGACCAGGAGCCCAGCTCCCACAGCCACGTGGCCTGCTAGCCAGCAGCCACCAACCAAGGGCCCCCTGCCTCCCATAGGATAACATTGGGCCTAACTCACTCTGCACCCGGCTGCCCCTGTGCCGCTGAGGGTGTAACAACCGTACCTACCTGACCCTGGGAGACCCCTGAGTCTATGCCCAGAACCTTAACTCTGCTAGTCGAGTACTTACCCAAAAGCCGATAACTCACTTTTCTTCCATAGGGTAACATTGACTGGTTTCACTTGGAAATTCTTCTAAGTGTCGAGTTTTGAAACTTTAAAATATTCATCTAAAATAAGCCGAAAGAGAGTTTACTCACCTGTTATCAGCAGAGATCCCAGTGCTGGACTTGGTGCCCAGCACTGACCCTAAAAAGTAATTACAACCGTACTTACCTATAACTTGATTTTCCTTCCATAGGATAACATTGCCTGGTTTTCACCAGAAATTCTTCTGTGTCGATTTTGCAAGCTTACAAATATTCATTAAAAATCGCCTGTATAACAAAAACACATTCTTTCAACTGTTTATAGGAGATGCCCCAATGCTGGATCCAGGATCCAACACTGAGTTAGAAAAAGTAACAATAACCCCATTTACCTGCTAAGTGAATTTCCTCCCATAGGATAAAATTGGTGATTCTATGTGAAAAAGTTTCTAAGTGTCAACTTTTAAAATACAATAATATTCCTTAAAAATCATAACTGTAACCAAAACGTTTTTACTCAACTGTTTACAGGAGATGTCCCAGGACTAAATCTAGGATCCAGTCCTGTGGTAAGAAAAGTAATCCAAAAAGTAATCTATTGCATTTAACTAGAAATTCCCATTGAGCTCAATGTATAATTGTGTTGGAAATTGTGTTGCCTATTGCAACAACTGTATCTATTGCATTCAAAAGTCTATTGCCTAATGAAAGTATTTATCTAAAGCATCTCATTCTGAGAAAGTATACTTTTGACACCTATTGTTGGTTCTAAAATAAAACAAGCATATATTTTTTTATACAAACCATTGGCCTAGAGTTCTGTTCTTGAGTGTGTGAGACCATTTGCTGACTGAGTGTGTACAACAAATGCTTTACACTTTCCTCTGATACTGCCTTACTGCTCGACCGAGCTACCACTTTAGAGAGTAAGGTTATATCTAACTTTAGCCTCTGCCAAACCTCTGGGAACTGTAGACTCTGTGCACACTGTACCTATTTGGGAACAGTATATACAGAGCCACTTTCTTACACAAGAACCTTGGAATATTGATGGACACAGAACTTAATTTAATGCTAAATAAATCATACCACAACCAGGGCCGGACTGGAAACCGAAACCGGTCCTGGCAAACAGCTCGGCTGGCCCCCTCTGGGGGCCGGGGGTGCAGCTGAGCTGTTTGCGAGGGCCGGTTTCGGCCGATTTTGTTACAGGGGGCCGATTTTACCGACCCCCGGTAACAAAAACGGCCCACCGGGGCCCAAAACCAGCCCCCACCCTGGCAGCCTACCGGGGAAACGCCCGGTGACTTCTATGGCCAGTCCAGACCTGACCACAACAACCTGGATTAAAAGGATGCTCAAGAAAATCTTCCCATTCATCCAACAGTCTGCTCGCAAGCGGGTTGCTCTTGCCTCGGCAATGTCCAGGCTTGAGTATTGCAACTCGCTGTATCTGGACTCAAATAAGAACATGCAGCACAGACTCCAGGTTATGCAGACTCACAATTAACAAACGCATTAGATTAAATCTCTCTGCATGGTCCACAAGGCCCTTCACCTTCCATACCCCGCAAGACTGAAAACTATGTTTGGCTGGTATCTACCCGCTAGACCCCTTTGTTAGTCGCTTCAACCTACAGCTCACGGTACCAAGAACCAAAAGAAGAAAATGGGGCAACAGGGCTTTTTCCAAGCTGCTAGTAAACTCTGGAACTCCCTTCCACTAAATATAAGGGCCATTCCTCATCTCCTGCCCTTCAGGAAGGCTCTTAAGACATGGTTATTCTCCTTGTAGTTATCTTCTTTCTGGACTATGAGCTGGTTCTGTCTGGACGGCGATCTATAGCGCCTTGACGCCTATTGGTAATTGCTGCACTTTACAAATTTAAAAATCAAATCACATCAAAAAAGTAAGGACCAAATTAGGCTACCATTGTGGCATAAGAAAAGGGGAAGGGGAAACAAGTGGGTTAACCCCTTCAAAAATCTCTGCACCAGAGGAGACATAAAAAGTGAAGGCTAATCTGGCAGCCGAAGAAAAGCAGTGAGGGCCGAAAGGTAGCCCTTCAAAGTGCCCAAAGCAGAGTCCTGATGGGCCAAGGAAAGTATAAACAGGAGATATCTGCCAGGGAGGCAGATAAGGGGGTCAATAGACCGTTCTGTACAATATTTACTAAATTTATGCCATAGACAGGCGTATACTGATTCTGTGAAGGGACGCCTGGCTGACAGAATAACCTCGCAGACTTCGAGGGGAAGGTCAAAAGATGTCAACTGTCGCCGCTCAATTTCCATGCGAAGGAGGCGGAGAGTGGACAGGTTTGAGTGGAGGACCCTTCCCTGTTGCTGCGACAGAAGATCCTCCTGAAGGGGAATCAGGTGATGGATGCTCATATCCAGAAGCTCGAGATACCAAACTCTCCATGCCCAATTCAGAGCCACAAGAATGACTAGTGCCCGATCGCTTCTGATCTTCTTGAGCAATCTGGGGAGGAGTGGTATGGGCGGAAAGGCGTACAGGAGGCCTGAGCTCCACTCGCGATGAAAAGCGTCGCAGCGCAAGAGCCGCCTTGGAAACTCAAACGTGCAAAATTGCTGACTTTGCGTGTTCTCTTCGGAGGCGAACAGATCTAATCAAGGTTTTCCCCACTGATGAAAGAGACTTTGTGTCACCTTCAGATGGAGACGCCACTCATGATCCTCAAGGTACCTTCAGCTGAGTTTGTTTGCTCTGGTGTTCAGAGAACCGACCAGATGTTGAACCACCAGGGAAATGCCCTGTTGTTCCAACCAAGTCCAGAGGCACTGGGCGTCTTAACAAAGAGTCCACGACCCCACTCCGCCTTGTTTGTTGCAGTACCACATGGTGGTAGTGTTGTCCATGAACACTTGAACTAGCCTACCCTTGATAGATGGTAAAAAGGCTTTCAGTGCCAATCAGATTACCCAAAGCTCCAACAGGTTGATAAGGAGCCTGGTGTCTGCCGGAGACTAGAGCCCTCTGATCTCCACCTCCCCCAGATGGCCGCCACATCCCAGAAGAGACTCATCCTTCACTACTGTGAAATCTGGATGGGGTAGCGAGAGAGGCCATCCTCTGACCCAAACCCCAGTTTGTTAGCTACCACTGCAGGTCTTTTGTAGTGCCCTCCGAGATCTGAACCAGGTCAGTGAGATTTCCTTGATGCTGTGCCCATTGGAACTTCAGCTCACACTGCAGAGCCCGCATGCGCCACCGTGCAAGGTTCACCAGCAGGTTGCAGGAGGCCATGAGGCCCAAAAGCCTTAGAGTCATTCTCACCGAAATCCAGGATAGAGGCTGAAATATTGGTATCATAGTCTGAATATCCTGGACTCGCCGTTCTGGAGCATAGCCCTGAAACTGCACCGTGTCCAGAACTGCCCCCCTAAAAGGGAGTGTCTGAGAGGGAGTCAGGTGTGATTTCGGCACATTGATAGTGAACCCCATCGAATGCAGGATGTTCGCCGTAGTCTGGAGAAGGGAGACAACTGCTTGGAACGAGCCCGCCTTCAGTAACCAGTCGTCAAGATAGGGGAAGACTGGAATCCCTGCAGATGGGCTGCGACCACTGCCATCACATTTGTGATCATGCGAGGGGCACTGGTGAGGCCGAAGGGGAGCCCCGCAAATTGAAAGTGCTCATGGCCCACCATAAGCTGCAGGTAGCCACGATGGGCAGGCAGGAGGGGATATGAAAATAGGCATGCTGCACGTCCAGCGCTACCATCCTTTCTACCAGGTCCATGGCAAACAGGACCTGAGCTAGGGTGAGCATCTTGAACCTCACCTTTTTGTGAAAGTAGCTGAGGGCTCTGAGGTCGAGGATAGGACGAAGGCCTCCGTCCTTCAGTGGGACCATAAAATAGTGGGAATAACAACCACAGCTTATTTCTGGCCTGGGAACCCTCTCTATATCTCCCTTGGCTACAAGAGTTTTTACTTCCTCGCGGAGTAGAGCAAGGTGGTCCTCCATCAGCCGATCGTACACTGGAGACTTAGATGGAGGGGTAGTCTTGAGGGGAGGGTGAAGCCCCTTCAGACTATTTGCAACACCCACCTATCCAAGGTGATGTTTCGCCAGTGGTGGAGATGATGGCCACCGACTGGCTGTGAATGATCCTGGGGAACTGGACTAGGATGGTTTTGTGGTGAAGGAGGGGATTGTGGCTTGGCTCGACTTCTGGCCCCCCGACCCATGGGGTCGGGGTGAACCGCATTCATGGCCCCACAGAGGCTACTGAGCTTGCGGGGCCCTCTGGCTGGAATTGGGTTGGCGCGGTTGATAGCCCCTTCCATTTTCTGCAAAACGAGCGAAAAGCAGATGCAGGCCGGGACATTGTGGCGAGGCCCAAGGACTTGGCCATAGCCCGCAAATCCCTGAAACGCTCAAGGGCGACATCTGCTTTGTCTCCAAAGAGATGAGAGCCATCAAAAGGCATGTCCATAAGGTTAGCTTGGACATGCCCCAAAGAACTAGAAGTCCTCAGCCAGGCGTGGCGGCATACGGTCACCATCATGGAAATCGCTCTGTCAAGCGAGTCTGTTGTGTCCAAGCCACGTAGGATGGCGAACTTTGCTGCATCTTTCCCATCTGAAATGGCTTGGGAGAGTAGGATCTGGTCCTCCTCCGAGACCCTGGGCAGCACCTGCAAACCGTGTCCCATATCAAATGGGAATAAAGGTCCAAAAGGCATGTGTTGTTCACCAACTGCAATGGCAAACTGGCAGAAAAAAACGTTTTCTTTCCAAAGCTTTCCAGTCTCTTGGATTCCCTGTCCGGACGTGCGGAAGGGAATGCGCCACAGGAAGTGGAAGCTTGAGCCACCAAACTTTGTGGGGTGGGATGGGCGGTGAGGAAAACTGGGTTGCCCGGTGCAGGGCAATGGCGGCAGGCATTCATCCTATTCACAGCAGCCCCTGTGCTGGGCTTGGACAAGGTGTCCAGAAGGACGTTCATTAAGGCTTCATTGAAAGGCAGCAATGGTTCCGAGCTGGAGACACCAGGCTGCAGGACTTCTGTCAAGATGTTAGTTGACTGCCACAGTAGGAAGCTGGAGGTCCAAGACCTCCGCAGTCCTACGCACCACCATGGCAAATGATGCCCCCTTCTCTATAGCCAGGCTAGGTAGAGACAGCATGCCAGAATCTGGGAAGGTGTCCAGACCACTGGCATCATCCAGTTCCTCATACCAGTCCATGTCTTGTGGTTGCAGAATTGATAAGGGATCCTGCTCCCCTGCCCTATCCTCCTCATCCATCCCTAAACCTTCAGAATAGGGCAGGTTGAACTGCATGGAGCCTTACGGCTTTGTCGGTGCCGGTCTCGGCGTCGGAAGATGCCCAACTGGCTCTGTGTCATCAGAAATAAGGATTGGGGAGTCGCCGCTGGTGGGCGCTGGCACCACCACGGACCTTGGCAGTGGACGCGGCGCCGGGTAATGTCACTGTGGAGTTGGAGGCCGTGGCGCCGGGTCGGCAGCCGAAAGTGTGAAACCCACGGGTAGTCCTCCATCATCTGAGCCTGTGGGGTCTAAAGGCGTGCCGGCAGGGTCAGGCCTCCCAAATATGGTGCACATGGCATCATAAAACTCCTTAAGCTGGGCAGGAAGGGTCGCTCCCAGACCCAGGAAGGCAGGGAAATGCATAGCTGACCCAGGCACCCTCTTTGCGGACCAGGGCCTTGAACGCTGAGGGTCCTCTGCTTCGTCGGGAGACGGGCGGTATGAAGTCTAAGCACACTCCCACTTCTTGTGTTTCTCTTACCTGACTTCGACGACTTCAACGAAGGAGACTTCGATTCACCGGAGCAGTGCTCGGACCTTCCTCTCGAAGAGACCTGGATCAGGATCGAGATCAACAAGGCGACCTCCCTGGTGCCGGACACCGGGCCGCTATCAGCTTTAGAGACCGCTCCCTCAAAGCCATCAGTGCCATGGCCGGGCAAACAGAGTACGACTTCATATTATGGTTGCATTCCAGACACAGAGACACACTAAGTGGGGTCCGTGACCGACATGGCGCGGTTACAGGCACCGCTTGATTTAAATCCCGAGGTCTTTTTACTAGACATCCTACACACCAAAAGGAGTTGCGAAAAGTCAAGAAAAGTCAGTCCAAAAATTACAGGGGGTAGCTTTCTTCGAAGGATCTGTGCTGGCTGGCGCAGAAAGAAAAGAACTGACGTCAGCTCACTGGAGTGTTGGTTATATTGAAGACACAGATGTCACAGCGACAATGAACATGACGCCGACGACGTCACGCAGGGTCAGCTGATGCCACCTTCCAGCATGCAGGGGTACTGCTAAGAAACATCTTCCACATGCAGAGGGCACAGATCTAATATAGGCAGATGGAGGGCATGCTAAAGGGGCTTTAAGGTTGCGACTGCTGGGCAGTGGGGGACTGGGCAGCAAACTGGGACTGGTTCCCATGACCTCTTTGGGCTCCGCAACCCCGTCCACAAAGGACTGGACATAGTATGAATGCTACTGCAGGTGCCCAAAATTGCCCCTGCCATGTCTGCGGTAGGAGCAAAAGGACTGCTGTGAGTCAATAAAGAAATCCCAAGGAATCTGGCAGTGCTCTCATTAAAGTGCTCGAGCGCTGCATTGGCCTTTCACCAAATAAGCAGTAGCCATTGAAGAGCATGTCGATCAGTGGTGACTGGACATTCTCCGAGAACCCAGTGGACCGTAACCAGTCATAGCGACGCAGCGCCACTGTAGAAACCATGACTCTACCCAGGGAGTCTTTGGTGTCCAACCCACTCTGTCTGGCAAACTTCGCCACATCCCTGCTGCCCACCAAAGCTTGACTGAGGATAGCGCAGCCCTCCTCGTGCAGCATAGGAAGCAGCTGCGCAACCAAGACCCATGATGCATCGGAATATCGGCCCAAAAGGCAGGCTGTGTTCACAGACCGAAAGGCAAGGCTAGCGGAAGAGAATATGTGCTTCCAGAAGGTGTCCAGCCTCTTGGATTTCCTATCCGGTGGAGCAGTAGGAAATGTGCGTGAGATGATCGTCGCCTGAGAGGCCTGCATCGCTAGGCTCTCAGGGGACGGGTGCTGGGAGAGGACGCTGGGTCTCTCGGGGCAGGACAAATCTGACAAGCAATCACTCAATGCACAGAAGCCCCTGTGCAGGGTTTCATACAGGAACACATAGGTGAGAGCTTCATTAAGGGGAGCATTGGTGCAGGTGAGCCCACCCCATGAAGAAACAACTCTAGCAAGATATTGAACTTGACTTCTGTGAGACCGGCCTCGTGGCGTGGGCCCTCCCGACCAGCAAGCAACCCTGCAACCGCACCTGATCCCCGATGTCACAGGCTTCCGGCCACCATGACCCCACAAACCCGATGGCCGGCCGGGGCACCAGCCGAACTCACAACACTACCGCGCATGCCCGGCCGAGGGAGCGGGAAACCCCCAAGCAAGACCAGGAGACGCCGTCTCGGTCACACCTCTGATCTCCTCCCCCAGGGAGGGTTTCGATCGGCCACCAGGCCCCCGATGAGCGGGCGCCTCGCCTGCTGGGCGTCTAGAGTCCCTCCCAGACCCACCTGAACAGATCAAAGGGCCGAGCGACAGGAAATCCTGACACACCGCCCCAGGCACCAAGACCC
The DNA here is from genome assembly GCF_964204655.1 of Triturus cristatus. NCBI lineage: Eukaryota > Metazoa > Chordata > Amphibia > Caudata > Salamandridae > Triturus > Triturus cristatus. The sequence goes on from NC_140589.1 coordinate 1,805,748,287, forward strand.
CTCTCAGCGAGGACTCCGGACTTCAAAGAGGAGGGGGAGTATAACAAGGGGTGCTGAAGGGACGGGAGGCAGAGAAGACCTGGACCTACGAGAGCCCTGCTGAGCTGGTCGCGGCTCGATCGATCCCTGAACCGAAGAACGCTACCCGAACTCCGAAACCAACTGTTGAGTGACTCGTGGCGCTCCCCTCCTGGAGAATCGGCAGAGATTGCCGAGAGAAACAATATCCCCCCAGCTCGAGGATTGGGAGCTGTGCGAAGGATACTCCGCAGAGACACTGAATTCAAAGACTGTCCCGCTACCCCCATACCCCCATCACGAGACCGCCGCCGCTTGTGGCATTGATTTAATACCTGCATCTCGGATCATAAAGATCCCTTGAAACTATCGATAAAGTATACTGTCTTACGAAGAACTACTGTGTGGTGTCCCTCTGTCAGATAGTGCCAGCTCAGCGTGTGCGATCCTAGGAACGAGACCCTTCCAGGAAGGGCCTCCCCGCCCTGGCTCGGCCTAACTCTGGGAGAGGTGGGTCAAAGGGTGGTCAGGAACGTATTCCGAAGCCCCCCGGAGAACGCCTTTCCAACATTTGGTGGCAGACGACGGGATCCGAGCCGACACCTAGAGATCGTGCAGTAAACGGCTGACGCACTACCGAAAAGAGATGGAAGGAGAAACCTCCCTAGGTGCCGCAGGTACCAACACAAGCCCGACATTCCGAAAGGACCAGTTGGAATATTATACGCATCGAGAATTAAAACAATTCTGCAAAGACCTTGGAATCGCTACCACCGGATTAAGCACGAAAGAAGATTTCCAGGGAGCATTGAAGACCTGGGTCGAGGCAGGAGCTTCCCTGGCCCAAACAGAAGGAGAGCCGCCAAACGAGCCACGAAGCATCCCGGTAAGGAGCAGCACCCCAGAGGGGGGCCTATCCCCGGAGGAGCTAGCGGACCGAGAGAGGGGCCGCAACCACGAACTAGAACTAGCAAAACTGAAAATAGAGGGAGAGCTAAAACTGGCCGAGAAAAAGTTAGCAGTAGAACAATTACGCCTACAAGGAGAACTCGAGGAAAAGAACGCCAGAGAGAACACGAAGAAAGAAAACTCCAACTAGAACACGAACGCGGCCTGAAAGAGATCGAGCTCAAGGCCAAAAGTGAGGAGTCCAGAACCTTGGGAAATCAACCACCCTCCTCCACCGTGGAACCAAAGGTCCACATCCCCAAGGATGTGGTGAAGGAATACTACAAGAACGACGACATCCAGCAATGGTTCAAGGCCTACGAAGTTGCCATGACCTCCCACCGAGTTCCGCAGAAAGATTGGGGGGCTGGTTTGTGGGGCCGGTTCCTGAGCGAGGGGAGAGATACCCTGCTGGACCTGCCCTCCACGGTGCTGAACTCCTACAGTCACATGAAAGGGGCCCTAGTAGCCAGATATGGGCTCACCCCCGAAATGTACCGGCAACGGTTTCGAGACTGCAAAAATATACCCGGTACTATATGGGTAGAGTACGTGAACTTTTACAGCCGGGCCTTGGACGGGTGGATCAACTTTTTTCGGAAGTTTAGTGCAGCACTGGCACTCTCTTTGTTTTGTTTAGTTTATATGACTTGGCCTTGCTGCCATTGAGTCAAAACCCAAGCTTGTTTTGCTAGTTGTCTGGCGGGTGCATACCCGCGAGGTTTTGTTGGACACCAATTTAGTCTAATTGGTTGTTTGGTTTTTCACATATGGTTAGCAGTAGTTGACTGCAGGTTTCTAAATTATTCACGGTGGGTCTCAGTAGAGACGTTTCTAGTACTAGTTTTTGAGTCCTTTTTCTACTATCTTTATTTTGTTTTTTCATTATATCATGTCCGCTAGCGACACATTTGCATACAGTGAGGAACACATACTGAAGTTGATCAATGACCCCCCATTATTTTCTTCCGCCGCTTTAAGTACAACAGCTAAAATCAACAACGAATCTGATAAACTCATCAGACTAAAGAAAAAACAAATCAGGACAGACCTACATGGGCATTTTCTAATTGAACATTTGCGGGCAGGAACCATCCCAGGTGGCCTTCAGATACGTAACGTCCCAGTCATTTTCACAGAGGATCCTATTTATAAAAAAGGCTACAGTCAGATCGAAACGAAATGTAGCAGAGATCTAATGGTCCTAACTGTGGAAACAGCACAAAGACTCTCAAAACACCAGTTGGAGGAAATTGCCGGCCTTGAGACTGAAATTAAATCTAACCAACTCATCACGGACGCTAAGGCACTTCTTGAAAAGGTCGACAAGGAAATTCTAGAATTTAAGGACTATACAATCAATCAAAAAGGCACCCAGTTTGAGAAAGATAGGAAGACCTTCTCATTGGAAAAAGTCTATCCGTATCTTCAATTGGATTTTTACACTAGACCAGAATCACGCAGATTCTTATCGGATTACCAAGGAAGATCAAGACAAAAGTTCATAACCTTTTCCGACACCACGTCATCATCAAGTGGGAGTGACACAGACAATACCAACATAAGAGGTGAATCCAATAGGCGCGGCAATTTCCAACAAAACTACCAATCGAATTTCCAACAACCGTCTTTTTTAGGACGGGGCCGACAGAAACAACGCGGCAGGGCGAGATTTACCAACCAGCCATGGGAAATGTCCACGAGACGCCAAAATTACAAAAATTGAGGACTCAAGCGGGCGTTTCCTTGCAGGAACCCTTGGAACAGAACAGTTCACCCATTTTTAACCTTTCAGATAAAACTCTGACACAGGATGAATTTACGGTGTGGGAAAAGGGTTTATCTTTTGTACCATCCAAAGCAACCAATTTTGTACAACTCAAGACGGAATTTATCGAATTCTGCCGTAAGATACGTTTAATTACTTTCTTTATGGATAGTCCACTGAAAGAGAACACAGAAACAACGGGACTAAAGAAAAAATCTACGTTTTGTCCTCCAACGGCAAAAACTCCAAAAGAAGTGATACTTTTTGAGAAAGTAGTTCTATCAGCTATCACCGAAGTTGAACACCAAAGGAAGAGGTTTGTTAAATCTAACATAACTAGAGCTCAAAAAGAAGCACTGTTTGCCCTAAAAAATGATCCGTCTATAATAATTAAACAAGCCGACAAAGGCGGTTCAATTGTCATCTGGGCTACTGAACGCTACACAACGGAAGTGATGAGGCAACTTTCAAATGAACAATGCTATCGGAAATTGAACAAAGATCCAACTGCTGAACTTCAAGGGAAACTCTTCAATATTCTACAGAAAGGTTTTGAACAATGGTTCCTGGGTAAAAAGGAATATGATTTTTTAAAGAACAAAAATCCCCGTACACCGATCTTTTATGTCCTTCCAAAAGTGCATAAAGACCAGAGTAGTCCCCCGGGACGCCCGATAGTCTCGGGTTGTGAGTCACTTAACGAATCAATATCTAAATTCGTGGATTTTTTCCTCAAACCATTCATGCAAGATGTTAAATCGTACATACAAGATACTACGGACTTTTTAACCAAACTTAACACAATGGAATTTGAAGAAAATGCACATTTCCTTGCTACGCTGGATGTGACTTCACTCTATACGGAGATCCCACAAGATGAAGGTCTGGCCGTTTTGGAGTCATTTCTGAATAGCAGACCTAAACCTGAAAAGGTTCCGACGCAATTCATTTTGGAACTAGCCACATTTGCCTTAAAAAATAACTACTTTTGTTTCAAAGATGACTTCTTTTTGCAAACCAAAGGCGTCGCAATGGGGTGTCCCTTCGCCCCAGAGCTGGCAGTCCTTTTTATGTCCAAATACGAGGACCGATTTGTATATAACAATAACCCCTTCGCAGTTTACATCACGAATTGGGTTAGATACATCAATGATTTCTTCCTAACTTGGACTGGAGATGAAAACCAACTACAAGAGTTTGTGCACTGGCTAAACAACAGAACACCAGACATAAAATTCAGTCTGAACTATTCCAAACGCAGGATGCCATTTCTAGACGTTGAGATCTATCCTAGCAATGGCAGTCTAGTTACCACACTATACAAGAAAAAAACGGATAGAAATAAAGCACTACATTACTCAAGTAACCATCCACGCAGTTTAAGGGACAATCTGCCGTATGGCCAATTTTTGCGAATTCGTCGAAATTGTACATTCAAGGATGAATATTTGTGCCATGCTGAAAATTTGAAAATCAACTTACTATCCAGGGGCTACCCCAAAAAATTATTGAAGAAAGCCATCAAACGAGCCTGGTGGACCCCACGTGAAGCACTTCTGGAGAGAAAAGACAAATCTAAAACCAGCAGGATTGTGTGTGTATCCACCTACAGTCCCACATCGAATTGGCTCAAAAAGACCATTTCCCAAAATTGGCATCTGATTAAAAATCTTGATGTCTCACTCAAAGAACCTCCGCTATTTGCTTTTAAAAAAGATAAGAGCATTGCCAACCAGTTAGTGCGAGCTGCACTTCCAAAAACTAAAAGTCCGGACATAAGAAGTCTCTTTAATTTGTCTCCAATACAAGGTCATCATAAATGTGGGACATGTGTTTGTTGCGATTCCACCATGGAAGGTAACCATTTCACCCATAAGGGTATTCATTGGAAACATAACACTTTCTCAAATTGCAAAACAAAATATGTAGTATACGGAATTTTTTGTCCATGCGACAAGCTTTATATCGGGAAAACAAATCAGGAGATAAGGCTAAGAATTCAACAACATAAATCAAGGGTACGTAAGAATGTGCCTAATGCCCCGCTGGTCAATCACTGGCATCTCAACAACCACACAGAAAAAGATGTGAGATGGACTGTGATCTCAAAAGTCACACAAGATAGCCGAGGAGGTGACTTGGACGCCAAATTGGTTAAAAGAGAGGCCATGCTCATTATCAAGTTCAATACATCAGTGGATGGACTGAACGAGCTATCCGAGATCTATAATCTGTGAAACCCTTAAAGTATTCATTAACTAACCAAGGCTCTGCCTTCTGGCAGCCAATACGGTGCTCTATGAAATATACAAGGTCGTGCAGATTTTTATATGTTGATGATATACCTTCTATCACACCTCCCACCACTCTTGGAAACTGAGCCCCTGATTTATTGGACTGTTGTTGGACCATCCCTCGTGTTGGTAACTCGTAGAATTGTTCAGTTCAATTCCTCCTGAGCCCCGTGAATGGAATCCAACTATGCACGTGTAAAGGATTGGTCCATCAGTTGACCCCTATCAATTATAATGTCGGGCGTACAGCCATAGATTGTCGTTTCCTCGCACAACTGCCTCACAGTGTGATCATAATGTAGTGTTCACATACACTGCACAATAAAGCTTTTTCAACAAAAAAATGTGTTGTTAAATGATGCTCGAACCCGGGACAGGCCTTTGAAAAATCACGGGCTTTTATGTACATATAATTACACCAAAAGGGTTTATGCCCCAGCAAGCATCCTGCCTTGTTTTCCGTCGAGTTATGTCCATTCAAGGGACACAAATTGGTTCTAAACTACATCTCCCAGAATTCCCTAGGGCTCCGCCTACCAATTGGATGTCGTCACGGATTAACAAAATGGTCACCACTTCCCTGCCTAAACATTCGACTTTGGCGTTGTGTGCACGGTTCGCGATGGCTCCGATGGCGTTGGATTAACCGGACAAAGAGGTAAACACGACTTAGAGACCTTACAAGACAAAACTATCGTGTTTGTTGAAATAGTCTAAATATCCGCGGTCTCACGACTACGTTTGTCATCTGCCCTCAGGACTTAGCCGTTGATACAATCTACACGCCGCTTTTTAAACAATCGGAAGCACAGCCAACTCCTACCAGGAGGAGTAAGGATCTATACGTACCTACGAGACATCTTCTGTCCTAACAAGTAAGATTTCGATTATTAGACCACTGCACCTCGAAGCCATTAGACATCAGCTTAGACGTTTGATCTTTTCTTTGATCTTTTCTTTCTTCTGAAAACTTTTTTTCTGCTGTCCACAGATTTTCCGTTGGACGTTCATTTCATATTAAAAGCCTGGGTTGCGTACTTTCAAGTTGTAGGTAAGGTTCCCGAATATAGGTGAACGGTTAATTTTTTGAGTATTGAGGGGCCAACTGGTCTAATTCAGTGTTGTGTCCGTTTTTGTTCCCAGAGAGTGTTGGTCCTGATGAGAATCCCCGGTGAAGGGATTCGAAACGCGTAGACCTATCTTGACCTATCTTCGCCTTTGGCCAATCATCTGCTAAAACAACTAAAAAATAAGCGTTTAGAAGTACTGCAAGTGTTATTTGCTGATGGCCTGATGTTTTTTGTACATACAAGTGTAAATTGTTTGTTTTATGGTGTTTAGTCAGTATTTTGTGTATTTTGAGTGTTGTTGTTGTCTGAGTGATTGAGGTACGCTAGTGGTGATGTTATTTACATGTGTCAATGTAGTGTAAATATTAGGAATGTATCTTTTGTAATTTTTTGTATTTTCTGATTATTTGTGAAATGCTTTAATCACTTCAATATAACCGTGCAAAATAATAAGAAAATTTGCATAAAAATATTTTTGATTAAAATCAAACAAAAAAATGGGCAAAAATGGACGTGTTTAATTCAGTTCATGTTTAAAACTTTTTTCGGAAGTTTAGTGCAGCACTGGCACTCTCTTTGTTTTGTTTAGCACCTCCTGGACAGCAAGCTCACGGACCCTCGGAAACTGGCCGTCGAAGCTGACCGATGGGTGAACACCCGGGCCTCCCGGGGTCCCGTGGGAGACTACGGTCACCACAGTCAGGGACCTCCCCGCCAGAGGGGCGGAGGGAACCAAGGCCGACCGAGAGAATTCCAGGGGAGCTCCCAGCACAGTCCCCCCAGAGGCCAACCTCCGCACTTTCCAGCCCCACCTCCAGCCAGCACCGGGCCCCCGGGGAGGCCGGGACCCGAGTCAAGATCACCTGTTTTCGCTGCCAACAGACCGGGCACTATGCCAGTGACCCCCAGTGTCCCATGTACCAACGACCCGCAACGACAACCCCTCCGGCCCGACAAATGGCCTCTGTAGCCCTAGGAGAAGAGATGGACGACTCCGAAGAGTGGGAACCAGCCGCCATGGCCCTGGTCTCCCTAGGGGACCGAGAGATGGTCCCCAGAACACCACTACCCGCCAATACGAAGAAGTACCGACAGCAAGTGACGGTCAACGGTCACCGAGTCGAGGGCCTCCGCGACAACGGGGCAAGTGTCACAGCGGTCCACTGCCACCTGATCTCCGAAGACCAGATCCTGCCCGACGCTTTCTGTCCAGTCATATCTTCGGACAATTCCGAGAGCCTCTGCCGGATGGCCCTGGTACCCTTCGAATGGGGGGGAGTCACCGGTAAATTGAGGGTGGCAGTCCGAACCTCCCAACCCGTAGACTGCCTCCTGGGCAACGACCTCGAGAGTTCCCCGTGGGGACAAGTGGAACGAAGAGCCCATCTAGAGATGATGGGCCTACCCGAATGGGTATGGGCCACCACGCGCTCCATGACTACCCGATCGCCTTCCTCCGAGGGAGTTGAGGCCATACCGCTGAACACAGTCGCCGTCCCCGAGGACCGGGACGCGCTACGCGAGCCCGACGACCCTCTCCCGGAAGAAGAAACCGTTACCGATGACGGCTCAGTGCATCCAGATCCCGAGCAACTGACCGAGCTCGGGGACCTGCCCGAGATGGCCCAGTGGCACTGCGAGGGAGGACCCTCCCGAGAAGAATTCTGCAGGGAACAGGCCACCTGCCCTTCCCCCATTGGACCCCGACAGCAGGCCGAAGCCCAGGCAGCAGGCGACCAGTCCGGAACCCACTGGGTATATTGGGAAAACGGCCTCCTGTACAGCGAACAGAAGTCGGCCGCGCTGGGATCGGCCCGAGTACTGGTGGTACCCCTGCGCTTCCGAAGTCTCCTCCTGGGCCTAGCCCATGATGTACCCCTGGCAGGACACTTAGGCCAAGACAAAACCTATCAGCGACTAGTTACCCACTTCTATTGGCCCAAGATGCGAGCGAATGTGGAGACCCACTGCAAGTCATGCCTCACGTGCCAGGCCAGCGGGAAAAGTGGTGGGAAGCGCAAGGCTCCGCTACAACCCTTCCCCGTTGTTAGTACCCCATTTGAGCGGGTGGGAATCGACATCGTGGGACCCCTGGATCCCAAGACCGCCCAGGGCCACCGATTCATCCTCGTCCTGGTGGACCATGCCACCCGCTACCCAAAGGCCATTCCCCTCCGCACCGTGACGGCCCCCGTGGTAGGCCGGGCCTTGATGGGGATCTTCTCCCGCGTGGGGTTCCCTCGCGAAGTCGTGAGTGATCGTGGCACGAACTTTATCTCCAAATACATGAGGTCCCTATGGCAGCAGTGCGGGGTATCATACAAGTTCACCACCCCATACCACCCCCAAGGGAATGGCCTAGTCGAGCGATTTAACAGGACCCTGAAAGGGATGATCATGGGCCTCGAAGAACCCCTACGCCGGAAATGGGACGTCCTCCTCCCTTGCCTCCTGTTCGCCTACCGGGAGGTTCCCCAAAAATCTCTGGGGTTCAGCCCGTTCGAATTACTGTACGGACACCCCGTCCAGGGACCCCTGAGCCTGGTCAAAGAGGGCTGGGAAACGACTTTCCGAGGAACCCCTTCTGATGTGTTCCGCTATATCCTGGCGCTCCGCAACCAGACCCGGAAGTTCAGAGAGCTCGCCGAGGCAAACCTCGAGGCTAGCCAGGAAGAGATGAAGCGCTGGTATGACCAGAATGCCACGCTGGTCGAGTTTCAGCCGGGCCAACAGGTCTGGGTAATGGCCCCGGTGAAACCCTGCGCCCTCCAAGACAAATGGACTGGTCCCTTCAAAGTGGTCGAGCGGAAGAGTCAAGTCACGTATCTAGTTGATGTGCAGTCCCCGTGGAACCCCCTTCGGGTCCTCCACGTGAACCGCCTCAAAACCCACTTTGTGAGGACGGAGTTGAGTTTGCTCCTGGCCACCAACGATGGGACTGAAGAAGACACAGAGCCCCTTCCAGACCCCCTGTGTGCTAAAGAGAAAGATGGCTCCGTAGAGGGGGTGAGTCTGTCAACCACCCTCACCCCCCAACAGTCCGACGACTGTCGCAAGCTACTAAGACAATTCACAGACCTCTTCTCCCTAACCCCTAGGGTCACCGACTGGTGTGTCCACGACGTAGACACTGGCGACAGCCTGCCAGTGAGACACCGAGCCTACCGGGTCCCTGACCGGGTCCGAACCTGCATCCAGACCGAAGTAACCAAGATGTTGGCCCTCGGGGTGATTGAACCCTCCGACAGCCCCTGGGCCAGCCCGGTAGTCCTGGTCCCGAAATCGGCCGCCCCTGGTGTCGCCCCCCAGCTGAGATTCTGTGTGGACTACCGGGGACTCAATGCAGTCACCCGAGCGGACGCTCACCCTATCCCCCGCGCGGACAAGCTCATCGACCGCCTCGGGACAGCTCGCTAACTCAGCACCTTCGACCTAACCTGCGGATACTGGCAGATTGCGCTCACTGAGGGAGCCAAGGAGCGCTCCGCCTTCTCCACCCCGGATGGGCACTACCGCTTTAGGGTTATGCCGTTTGGAATGAAAAATGCCCCGACCACCTTCCAGCGACTGGTGAACAGGGTCCTGGCCGGACTAGAGGGGTTCAGCGCGGCGTACCTAGACGACATAGCAGTATTCAGCTCCCAATGGACCGAACACCTCCAGCACCTCCGGCAAGTACTGCTGGCCCTGCGCCAGGCCGGCCTAACCATCAAAGCCAGCAAATGTCAAATTGGACAAGTCTCAGTGATCTATCTGGGGCACCAAGTGGGGAGCGGGCAGGTCGCCCCCCTCCAGCCGAAGATCGACGCCATCTTGTCCTGGGAACCCCCCACGACCCAAACGGAAGTCCGGGCCTTCCTGGGCCTCACCGGTTACTACCGGAGGTTTATTAAAAACTATGGCAGCATCGCAGGCCCCCTCACAGAGTTAACCTCCAAAAAGCACCCGAAGAAAGTACAGTGGACTCCCCCGTGCCAAAAAGCGTTCGACGCCTTGAAAGCCGCTATATGTACTGCTCCGGTACTCAAAGCCCCCGACTACTCTCAGGAGTTTGTGGTTCCAGGCGGACGCTTCGGAGCACGGCATCGGGGCAGTCCTCTCACAGTTCAACGACAAAGGCATAGATCAGCCATAGCCTTCATCAGCCGAAGGCTACTACCTCGAGAACAGCGGTGGAGCACCATTGAAAGAGAGACCTTCGCAGTAGTCTGGGCCCTCAAAAAGCTACGGCCCTACTTGTTCGGAACCCACTTCCGAGTTCAAACGGATCATCGACCCTTGCGGTGGCTGATGCAAATGAGAGGAGAAAACCCCAAGCTGCTACGATGGTCAATCTCCCTCCAGGGGATGGACTTCACTGTGTAGCATCGCCCCGGGACGGACCACGCCAACGCTGACGGCCTGTCCCGATTCTTCCGCTTCAACGAGGAGAACCCCCAAGTGGATGGGTAGTTCTCCCCGCCTTTCAGCTGGGGGGGCCACGTGTGAGACCGACCTCGTGGCGTGGGGCCTCCCGACCAGCAAGCAACCCTGCAACCGCACCTGATCCCCGATGTCACAGGCTTCCGGCCACCATGACCCCACAAACCCGATGGCCGGCCGGGGCACCAGCCGAACTCACAACACTACCACGCATGCCCGGCCAAGGGAGCGGGAAACCCCCAAGCAAGACCAGGAGATGCCGTCTCGGTCACACCTCTGATCTCCTCCCCCAGGGAGGGTTTCGATCGGCCACCAGGCCCCCGGTGAGCGGGCGCCTCGCCTGCTGGGCGTCTGGAGTCCCTCCCAGACCCACCTGAACAGATCAAAGGGCCGAGCGACAGGAAATCCCGACACACTGCCCCCAGGCACCAAGACCCCCGAGGACTCCGGACTTCAAAGAGGAGGGGGAGTATAACAAGGGGTGCTGAAGGGACGGGAGGCAGAGAAGACCTGGACCTACGAGAGCCCTGCTGACCTGGTCGCGGCTCGATCGATCCCTGAACCGAAGAACGCTACCCGAACTCTGAACCAGCTGAGCCCTGCTGACGCTGTCGCGGCTCCCGAACTCTGAACCATCTGAGCCCTGCTGACGCTGTCGCGGCTTCCCGACTCCGAAACCACTTGTGCCTGCTGAGTGACTCGCGGCGCTCCCCTCCAGGAGAATCGGCAGAGATTGCCGAGAGAAACAACATGCCCCCAGCTCGAGGATTGGGAGCTGTGCGAAGGATACTCCGCAGAGACACTGAATTCAAAGACTGTCCTTCTACCCCCATACCCCCATCACGAGACTGCCGCCGCTTGTGGCATTGATTTAATACCTGCATCTCGGATCATAAAGATCCCTTGAAACTATCGATAAAGTATACTGTCTTACGAAGAACTACTGTATGGTGTCCCTCTGTCAGATAGTGCAAGCTCAGCGTGTGCGATCCTAGGAACGAGACCCTTCCAGAAAAGGGCCTCCCCGCCCTTGCTCGGCCTAACTCTGGGAGAGGTGGGTCAAAGGGTGGTCAGGAACGTATTCCGAAGCCCCCGGAGAACGCCTTTCCAACAACTTCGCCAGGAAGCAGCTAGAGAACGAGGACCTCTGCAGCCCTGTGCGTCACAGTGGCAAAAGACGCATCTTTCCCTGAAACTGAAAGCGTTCCAGACTCTGCGGAGAAAAAACAAACCACTGGCATCCACCCGAGTCCTCTTACCAGCTTTGCTTTTAAGTGGTCCCCTCAAAGGGAGGTAGGTCCTGTCGATGGGCGGCAAAACCAAGGGATGGTAAGGTCCGGGCAGCACCAAGAATTACAATTGGCTCATTGTCGAACGGCCCAGGGGGTGGCACTGGAGGAATCCTTACCCTAGAGCAGATCCAGAGAGCTCAGCTGGTCTCAAGGGTGCACCCATGACTAATCCAGCTGGGGTACCTCTTGGCTCCAAGTGCCCCGAAGGCGATCCAGATCCTTGCTAATATGCCCCTAAGCTTCTTGTGCCTTCTCTGATCCATGGATCGCTCTCTCTCTAAAGGTAGACAACTGGGTCATAGTGATAGGATTCCCTTCCACCACTGCTCTCACGGTCTTTCTGCAAGATCCTATACCTTTGCCTCCCAAGATTTTTGGAAAAAGATCATGCCTTTTCTGGGTAAAAATTAGGAATGCCGATCACCTCAGACCCCCTGATAAGAGATTCTTTCTGTGCACCCTTGACCACAATACAATGTACACCACACTAAATCATTGTCTGTACATGTACTCAGTTTGACTTCCTAAGATATATGGGACCTGGAACAGTCTGAGCCATGTTTTTGTTATTATATATGCAAATTTTGCAGTTAACAATGTACACATGTTTTTGTACATCCAAATCATTTTTGTCTCCGATATGTATATGCAGGGCTACGGCCCAGACTGTAACATGGAAATTCAATAAAATGTGTTATAAAAAAAAAAAGAATGCAGATCACACTCACTCCATGTGTCATCAACAGCCTTTTCTTCATACAAAGGGCAATTTGGAGAGAAGATATGCCAGCAGATCTCTGTCGAATAAATGCTGCAAAAAATCTGTAAAGATATAGGAAAAATATCAGAAGAAATACTTTGATGTTGACAATTTCAAGTTAAACCACTTTGGCTGCCAATTCACACACCCTTGCGCCATAGTGCAAGGGTGTGCACCTTCTTTAAAGCATAGTTTTTTTAATGGCAAGACTTCCAGTACAAAAACTATCCTTTAAGACTTTCCTCACATTGTATATGTGCACTACAATGCAGCACACATGCCAAGTTCGTATAATAAGGAGAAGTTCAAACATTTGTCCTCATTACTCCTACCTTGAGGAGGCATAAGGGTTTGGTGCAGATCCCTGTCTACAAATGTTAGCAGATGGGGATTTACATCAAAACCCATGGATGCTCATGTACCAGCCATGGAATGCACCCTTGACGCAAAGTAGTGAATAGTGCATAGAGCTGACGCGGCTGGAAACCCCTTTCGATTCCACAAAAGAGGCGAAAGGTACACTGGCCACGAGGAGTAGAAGGAAGGCCCAAGGATCTGGCCGTAGCTCGAGAGTCCTTAAACCTCACAAGGGCCGGATCTGCCTTTTCCCCAAAAAGGCAGATTCCATCCAAGGGCTTGTCCATCAGATCTGCCAGTTGTCCTAAGCCAGGCATGGTGCCTCAAGGCCACTGTCGTGTACATCGATCTGCCTAGCGAATCTGTTGTATCAAAGCCACACCTTATGGTGAATTTTGCAGTATCTCTCCCGTCCTTAACTACCTGAGAGAACACAGCCCGGGTCTCCTCCAGGAATTGTGGCTCAACCGTCTCCCAAAGGGAGTGGGAGAAACGGCCCAATAGCACGCGGTATTTACTGATCGCAATGCCAGGCTGAAGGAATAAACATTTTCTTCCCAAATGAATCCAGGCTCTTGGATTCTCCATCCGGAGGAGAGGAAAGGAACACACCCTGTGACGTAGAGGCCTGCTCCACCAAACTTTCTGGGGTGGGGTGTTGGCTGAGGAACTGGCCCGGAGCTGTGCGATGGCAGCGTGCAATTGTCCTGTTCACAGGAGCCCCTGTGCTAGGCTTGGACCACGTGCCTAGAAGGACATCAGTAAGTGCTTCATTGAAGGGCAAAAGGGGTTTTGAAGTGGAAGCCCCAGGCTAAAGCACTTCAGTCAGGAGCTTAGTCCTGACCTCCACTGAGGGCAGCTCCAGTCCAAAGTTTTCGGCTGCCCTCTTGCCCACCATGACATAAGATGCCCCCTCCTCCGGAGCCAAAGTTGGTGTAGAGAACATGCCAGTATCTGGAGAAGTATCCTATCCAGTCCACTGGCTTTCCCTAGTTCCCCATACCAGTCCAACTGCTCTGCAGAGTTATCATAGTGTTCCAGAGGGTCCATAGACCCCTCCCATGCCTCTCCCGAGCCTAACACGTCCACCTAGTGTTCGGGTGACAACTTAGAACCCCTGAGTTCAATTGACGTCAGAATCGGCATCGGGCGACGTCGTTCTGACTCCGTGTCGTTGGGGATAAGGATGGGGCAGGCACTGCCGATGGGCATCGGCAGTGCCTAAGGCACTGACTTCGTGTCCAATGCCGGGGGAGGTCGCGGTGGCACGATTGGCATCGACCCAGATCCGATATCGGATCTTTGAGGCCCCATTGGCGCCGAGGGCGGGAGCGGATGGCATTGAATCCAACAGGGCCCCTTCTGACCCCACGGGGCCCAAAGGCTCACCAGAGGGGTCAGCCCGCTGAAGTACGTGGCACATGGCCTCGTAAAACTCTTTGATCTGAGCGGGGGTCGCTCCGGCTCCTGGAAAAGGAGGGAGGCGCAAAGTGGACCCTGGCTAGCAGCGCGCCTAGAGCGTTGGTGCTCCTTACCTCTTTCTGACAACAGTCGAGGTGAAGATAAAGTCCGCTTGGACTTCTTCTTCTTCTTGTGCCTCTTCCCTGAGTGTCCCGACGACCTTGAGTGGGAGAAAGACGACTTTGGGCTCCGAAAGTGGTACCACAACCTCCTCTTCCTCGATCGGGAATGGGACCTCCACGGAGTCGCGCTTGCCGGTTTCGGCTGTTGGGCTGCAAGAAGCTTTAAGCCCCCACCCATAAGGTCTTAGGCGTCATGGCGAAATAGTCCGAGGACGACTTCGGATCGTGGTCGCCCTTGAGATACCGAGGCAGACAAGGTGGGGATCGGTGACTGACATCGTGCGCGGACAGGCCCCGTGCGGCTTAAACCCTGTCTTCCTCGAAAACATCTTCACACAAGATGTAAAAAATCTGGAAGTTGACAAAAAGTTGAGAAAAACCCGTCAAAAAGCGACAGAGGGGTAGCTCTTCCTGAATCGGTGCTTAACTGGCACGGAAAGTGCCTGGGTGGTGCCTATATAGGTACTGTAACGTCATAATCGATGCTAACGACACTGACAATGTCACGCTGAGCCGAATGGAGCCAACTGACAAAGGGGTATTGCTCAGCAAAATTTTCCGGATCTAGTCTGACGCCTGGGAATTTCAAAGGTAAGGAATCTGCAGTCAGAAGTCTCTATCAGATGGGCTCTGCAGAGGGTTTCTTCAGCAATGGCAGGACAGTTGCATGTTTCCAAGCATCTGGGAAGGTCACAGAAGAGGTTAAGGCATTCACAATTTGTGTGAGTATGGCGCTGATGGGTTGCAGTCCTTGGGAGTAAACTTGGTGACTGCAGGGGTCCAGTGAAGCCCATGAGTGGATGGGCTTCATGGTAGTGGTGGTTTCTTCTGGGGTGACGATGGGCCATGTGATTAGCATTGAATATTTGGAAAAGATAAGGATGCGTTTGGCGAGGTCTGTCACGTTCAGTTGTGGGCTGAAGTTGCTGTAAATGGCTGTAATTTTGTTGTTGAAGAATTGAGAGAGATTGTTGCAGAGGTCAAGCATGGGGGTATTCGAGTTGGAGACGGCCGATAGTGAGGTGAAATGTTTCACAATGGCAAAGATTTCTTTGCTTCTGTCGGTGCTAGCATCAGTGTGGTCTGCCAGAACGGTACGTTTGGTTGTGTGGATCATTTGGTGGTAGCATCGTAGGGCAGATTTGAATGTGCTCCTGAGTACTCTGTGTACCAGCTGGCCTGGTGTCTGGATCTTGTTGTATTGCTGTGTTTTAGGGGTCCAGGGAGTAGACACGGGAGGTGATCCAATTGTTGAAATTCTTGATGGCTTTGGGTAGGCTGTTGCTGTGTTTGTTACATGGCTGTTGAAAACAATGTTCCAGTCCTTTTTCAGTGATGCTGTTCCATTTTTGGTGGGCTGGTCTAGCGGTGATGTGTGTGAGTTGGATTGGGAGAGGGATGCTGAATCTGACATGGGCATGATCTTTCCAGGTCAGGGTCATTATTGTGCAGCAGGTCCCATATCTCTGTGGCTTGTTTGCTGAGTGAGCGGTGTTGAGGAGCATGCTTGCAAGTGTGGAGTGCTCTGTTAGTGGTTGCAGGACTCTGAGTGTGAGAGAGTAGGGTGTTAGGTGCTGTTGGTGCGGTGAGTGTTGGGTGTGGGTAGGAGCATGAAAACTTGCAGGAAGCACATGAGAATGGTCCTTCTGTGTTGTGTGGTGGGGCGAGGCAGCAGCATGTGGAGCAGCGGCCAGGGTTGAGGGTGTGGAGGGTCGCAGCATGGTAGTTGTGGAAGGATGGAGGACCGGGGTTCCCAGCGATCGGCGTGGTGCAGGCGTGGATGGATGCAGATAGGCTTTCCTTTTGAACCGCCTTTGGCTCGTACACTGCGCGCATCCACTGTGCATCCATGCTGTGGCAGCTATTAAGTATGTCCTGGGAGGGGAGAGGTGTGATGTCACTTCATGTGAAGATGGATGATGGGAAATCCAGTGATGTCACTTCCTGTGCAGATGGATGATGGAAATTACTCCTCTTGCTTGGCTTCTTGTTTTAAAGACAGTTATGATGGGAAACCAGTAATGTCACTTAATTTGCAGATGGATCATGGGAAATCCAGTGATAATACTTTGTGTGCAGATGGATGATGGGAAATTCAGTGATGTAATTTCCTGTGCAGATGGATGATGGAAAACAATGGAGGTAGGAAATTAAATTTAAACCACATTGGAATTAACGTTAAACTAAATGATTTAAAATAGTTAAAAATGTAAATAAATATAATTTAATATTAAAAATCAAAAAGTAAAACATATTATTTAGTAATTATAGTCATTGTAATTAATTCTATACATCACTTTAATAAGTAATAATAATGCATATTCATTTTTTTCTTTAAGTGAGAATTTCCTTTTCACTTAAACTTAAGGAAACGAATTTTAATTTAATGGAATACATTTCCATTTATTAAATTTTTTGATTCAAAATTAAGCTAATACTGCTCCATCATTTTTTTACTTTATCATGATCCAGTAGCCTATAAGGCCTGCATCCAGTTACATTCTAATGCCATTTGAGAGTAGAGGAAAATTTGGCTTTAGCCACCAAATGGCTAATTGGAGCAAGAGGTACAGCAGTGAAAGTTTGACAAAAAATGAACTTAAGGTACGATTTATCTTTAGGTTCATAAAATGATAAGCTGGACACTGATCTAATTTAAAAATACATTTTATTCATATGAAAAACATTTAGAGTCAATGACCACTTCTATAGCTTGCAGCTAGATATTGTTCAGGTGCTGAATCGATGCATTGTCAGGAAATCCTCAGATGGGGCAAGAATCTATCTGAAGCACTTGGCTGGGAGGAACTTCCAATTCAGAATTGATCTAGAAAAAGTCAGAAAATGAATGTTATTCTTTCTAAATATAACATAATAAAACAATGTTGCCAGCAAAAGGCCCAAACAGTCTGCCAATTTCTACTTTTTGCTGAGACACTGCAGCTTTACCCATTGTGCATATTATGCTAATGTTATTCTAATACCCTTTTTAGAAATACTTTATGATTATTGTATCAATTAGATCTGCTGACAGGCTGTTCATTCATTCGGTACTTTTAGCATAAAATATGTTGGTATTTTAATCTTTATCACAGCTCTAATCATTCCCATATTTTGACCTCAGGATTTAGGAGTAGTATTCAACTGAAAATATTTTTGACAAAATAGTCTTCATAGCATAACTATTTTATTCACACCTTTCATTCAGCATATATGTCTAGAAAATCCACTTTTTCTGTGTGGTCACCCTGTATTTTTCACCATTTGCAGGATCCTATATTTTTTCTTGCATTAGAACTTTGTGTACTTTAACCATGATAACCAGTAGTGAAGGGTATGTGCTCCGCCTTAAAACATAGCTGTATTTGCATATTCCTAATAAGTATTATTAACTTCACTGCAAGTCCCTATTATACAGTACAAGTTGTACCGAGGGCCTGGAAGTTAAATGCCAGTAGTGGACTGTAGCACCCAGAGTAGCACTGCAAACATGGCTTCAGGCCTGCCCATGTAGCCTGACTGGTGCAGTCTAAACATTGCAATTCAACCTGTCAGAATAAACTCTTTTGAAAGGTGAAAGCCTCACTTGTAAATATTAACAAGCCAACCAATGTAGGCAAAGTAAGACATGAGGTAATAAAGGGCCCGATTCACAAAGGTAATGTACACCTTGAAGTAAGCTACACTTTGTAGTAAGCTTGCTGCTTTCAGTATTCACAAACTCCGAATGTAAACTTACTACATACGAGTAAATTACAAGTCTCCACCGCCAGTGTAATGCAACTGGCTTACTCTTGTGTAGGTGGACGACATCTCTACCTTGCCCTCTAAAACCCTCTTACTCCTCGCTAATCCCATTCCCTTATGTAGTAAGCTCAGGCCCTTTTACCACTCACTCTCTGTGTCCCTCCCAAATTTACTACTAAGATCTCTACTTAGATGTGCTTATATTCCGTAGTCGGGCCACAGACCTCTGCACATATAGGTATAGGCAAAACATACGCTTTGTACTACGTTTTGTAGTGCAGTTTGTGAATCAGGCCATTAACGTTAACATGTCCTTACAGTGACTAGCATTCAAAAGCTATTTTTCTCTGTGGCAAGTCTAGCTGTCCTATATAGAAAACCAGAGTACAGACTAAGATCCTAATGCCGTATCTTGGGAATGGGACTAGATAGAAAAATAATTAAATAACTATTGTTAATAGTTATTGAAAGTCCAATTAAGTAACAAAGCCTGATTTTTTGTAAAGATTATGGAAAAGTAACTTTTGAAAGTTACCATCTCCCTGCCGAAGTTCCTGGAATTGCCATTTTCTCTCAGACTTCTCCCAGCCAAGGATTAGCAATTGATTAGGTACGGAAAAGATGTGAAATGCTTCTGAGAGGCAAACGATAGGCAGAGATGACTCCACCATGAGCCTCAGATAATACCTGTGGGCCTGAAGAACAGGGATATGGAAATAAGCGTCCTGCAGGTCCAAAGCTAGCATCTGGTCTCCTGAGCCCAGGAACGACAGGACCTGGCCTATAGGGAGCATCTTGAATTTGTACTTTCGCAGGAAGACTTTGAGAGGGTGAAGATCTAAAATAGGCTGTTGGCCTCTGTCCATCCAGGTTCTGCCTCTGATGATGGAACCACCTCTATGGCTCTTTTGGCTAAAAAGGCCTGCACTTCCTGCCGCAAGATGGACAAGTGGTCCTCCGCCAGCCACTCAGTGGTGGTGAAAGGTGTGGTGGAGTGAAAAGAAATGAAAGAGTGTAGCTCTGATTGACCAGTTGAAGGACCCATTTGATTGAAGTAACTGCGTTCTACCTTTAGAGAAATTGTCGAATCCAGGGCACACTAAGATGGTTTTGTGGCTTTGGCAGCTGGGTGTTTCTTAGGACTGAGCTGCATGTTGCTCCTGATGTCCTTGGCATTGCCTTTGTGAACCACGGCTTTGGCCACAAAAAAACTGAGAGGGATGCTGCAGCAGTGGTGTGGTCTGCCATTGACTATATTGAGAGCCCCTTCCGTAGCATAGGATGGGGTGAAATTTCTGGTGAAATTGTCTGACTTGGGCAGACAGACCCAAGTAACATGCTGTGACTCTGCTATCCTTAAACCGTTCCATGGCAGAGCCCGCTTTGTTGCAAAAAGACGAGAGCCATTAAAGCGAATGTCCATTAAGGATACTTGGGCATCCCTAGAGAAGCCGGTAGGCCTCATCCATGTGTGACGTCTGAGTGCCATAGCAGTATGCAGTGCCAGACTTAGGCAATCAGTGTTGTCCAGAACACAATTAATAACACATTTTGCTGCATCACTGCAGCCATGTCTTGGATGGATTAAGTCAGGGGCACCCGGAGGCAAAACGTGTGCCACTGCGACAAAGGTTCTCAGGAGTAGCGACGTAGCAGGCAGCTGATATTTGTAGAGCGCAAGGCAAAACCAGTGGAAGAGAACATGCAGATACCAACATTTTTGATGCACTTAGACTCACAATCACATGGAGTTGAGGGGACGGCGTTAGGGCTTACTCTACTCATAGATACCTGTACCTTAGGTGTAGGGTGTTGAGTCAAAAATTGTGATTTGCCTGGTGCTGGCACAGACTGTGATGTACACAAGAGCATGCGCAAAATGGAGAGGACAGTGAAGAAGTAAATGGGTGACAGAGAGCAGCACAGATTTCAGCTGAGGGAGAGAAGTACACAGGGGAG
This sequence comes from Triturus cristatus, assembly GCF_964204655.1. Lineage (NCBI taxonomy): Eukaryota > Metazoa > Chordata > Amphibia > Caudata > Salamandridae > Triturus > Triturus cristatus. Next base: position 1,805,768,505 of record NC_140589.1, read on the forward strand.
ACCTGGAAAACATATGCACTCATAGAATGCTTAGCCCAAAACAAAAAAGTAGTACTTGAAAAGCAAGCAGTGAATGACACAAGTAATGCGTCCATGCTCCAGGGGATAAACAAACACAAGAAGAGGAAGGAAAGCCGACACTTCCTAACGAATGAAAAGCAACTAAATGAGACTGACAGTAAAGTCAAGTAATGGGTGGTTTCTAGGCCCACTGGAAGCTGACAATAGATTTCTTTGCCGACAAGTAGTGTCTGGTAGGTGAGACATAAAAACTGTTCCAAGTACATGCCACTAAATAACCACAAGAAGCTAATGACTCATAGTGTCTCCACATCTCTCCATTAGTTTACTTTATAACAATCAGCATTAGGATGATGGAGGATCAGGGGCTGCTGCTAGAAGGCATCTCTTTACTAACCTTCCCATTCTACTTTACCTCCATCATCAGGTACTCTCAAGAGTCGTTGCCAATGCAGGACTGCCTTTAACCTACAGCATGGATCAGGTCTGCCAACTCCTCTGCACATCACCGTCTGGTCGACCCCTTGAGATGCTAGCATGGCACAGATTGTGGTCACAAGGGTCATCCTCATAGCTCTCATCCCATGGCAGTGCAGTCAACCCTGGCCAAGCACTGTTTTCACCTTTGTCTTGATGCCACCAACACTTCACATCCTGACACATGGAGCGCCACTGGTTGCCATAAGGTACTCTGCATTTCAAATTCCATAGCTAGAAGGGAGCTGCCCCTCTTAATCCTGTGCAGAAGCAGCAGCAAGATGGCTGCTGGTGATCTTGAAAGGACTCAGCATTGCTTTCCCACCTCTCCTAGATTTCACACCCTCTGCACCTGGGACCTCCATACGAGACCACACTATCAACCATAGGAATCTATTTATACCTTCGCCTCTTCACTGTGTCTCTTTTTTCCAAGCCTCACTCATTTTTACACCTTCACTGAATTTGATTCTACAGCCCTCTTGGCATCCACTAGGTAAATACTAGGCCCACAGACAATGTGTGCTTCATTCCCATGTGTCTGTAAATCATGGGATGAGATTGCCTCTCCAGGGGGCCTACAAATCTCTTGGGACTCCATTTCCTCTCCCTCCCTAAGTTGGATAGCTTCACATCTCCTTTCAAACTGCAGAGCGGCCATCTTTTCTTACTGTTAAGCACATGATGCAGAGCATGTAGGCATGTAGTGGAGAACCATCACCTTGGTTGCTCTTTACATAATCAGTAAGGAATTCATAAATAAATGCCTTCATGACTGTCTCACAGTCACAGCACAGCAGGACCTACTTGGGTGTATGCTTCGGTGGATTTCCATGAGCAAGACCTTTGCCACTAGCTTGTAGTTTCAGCAGTGGGAAATGCCTTTAACCCAATTGTTCAGCAGACACACTACTAGCTGGAAGCCTGGTCTAATCACTGGTAAGAGGATAGAGGCACTTAGATAGCTATAGTCCACTAAACCAGAGACCACAGAAAAGCAGATTGGGGGATCCCAACAGCACTGATTTCCACCATGACAGTGTACGAAATGGGAGGGGCTCAACATCAAATTCATTTGACTTGGGCTGTCAGAGGGTTGTTGTAAGTGGTAAAAACATTCTGTACAGTCTTCTCATTGGACACAGATATCTCGAATATGTAAAAGAATGAACATGAAGTAAGTCCTGAGCTGAGGCACTGAAGTCTGCAAGTACCAACTTGCTGGTGTAGCCCTACCAAAAGTGCCACATCCTCAAAAATATCTGCTACAAAATCACAATTGTGGCATATAAGAAAAAGTTACTTACCTTCGGTAACAATCTTTCTGGTGGGTACTCTATCTACCTGTAGATTCCTCACCTTTGTATACTTCAAGTCGCAGGTTGGATCTGGAAACTTTTGCAATAGCTTTCTGATGCTGGTAGAAGGAGGCAACTCTGCTATGACATCAGACATGGAGTTGTGATCACATCAGTATACTCATAAAACCTTCAGAGCAGCGCAATAACAGTAGTTCTGCTCTGTTTTTGCTGCAACTTTTGAGACATTTCATTGCATAACTAATTTGATTAAATATGAATATCTTAGAAGTAATTGTTTTATCTCCATTAGCGGGTATTGTAGGCAGGGCCAGTGAGGAATGTGATAGAGTTTCAACCCAAAAGATTGTCTCGAAAGGTAAATACATTTTTCTTCTGATGCATACTTCTACCTGCAGATTCCTCACTTTTCAATAAATTCCCAAGCAATAAGTTGTTGGAGGAGGGAGTGGAGAAATCTACTTCTGTATCAAAAAATCCTAAAATATAGCGCAAGAAAGTGTTCATCTCTTTGTGCTTCAGCATCCACACAGTAATATTTGGCAAACATACATAGAGAAGACCAAGTAGCGGTTCTACATATGTCTGCTATAGGTATCTTTCTCATTAATGCAGCTGTAGAAGATTTAGCTTTGGTAGAATTAACTCCTATACCTTCAGGTGTGTCTTTTTTTAATCTAAGGCATAAAAAATCTTGATGCATAGAATACTCCATCTTGAAATTGTGCATTTTTGTATTGCATTACTTTTTTTGGATCCCATATAACCAATAAAAAGTTAGTCATCTGATCTAAGGTCTTCAATACGGTTGACTTAATAATTCACAGACCTTCTAGGGTCTATTCTGTGTAGCCTTTCTTCCTCCTTGGAAGATGAGAAGGAGAAAAGAAGGTCGGTAGTGTAATGGTGGGCCTAGCGGAAAAGAGGGCACCACCTTAGGAAAGAAAGGAGCCTTAGATCGTAGCACTATACTTGACTGGGAATAAGGACATAAAGGGAGAATCAACAGTAAGGGCTTATAGCTCTCAAACACGTCGAGCTGAAATGCTTGCTACTAAAAAACTGTTTTAAGAGTTATTAGAATCAGGTGATATATTTATGTAAAGGTTTAAAAGGAGTACTATGATCCATTGTGGTGCATTGAAAGGTATCGGCAGATAGATATGGGTCAGAAATCTTGAAACCACTAAAGATTTGAACTGGGAAGCTTGATCAGGCAAGCAAAGGAACACTTATAAGGCTGAAAGATAACCCTTCACTGTTTCCACAACATAGCCTTGTTGAGTTAAGGACAGCACAACTTGTAGTACATTTGAGAGTGATGCTTTCAGGAGATCTATCACTAGATCAGTGCACCAGGAAACAAATTTGTTACCTTGCTCTGAGTATACAGATTTTGCAGACAGGTGACATGCAGAAAGGATCACATCTACCACTTCCAGTGGAAATTGGAAGGTGCTCAGATTGCATTGCTCAGTCCCCACGCATAAAGGCATAGTCTCTGAAGATTGGACTGCAGAATCTGCCACCCCAATTTAGACAACAGTATCTCACTGAGTGGCAGACAAAGGAGGGCTTTTTCAGTGAGGTGGCATAGGTCTGTGTACCACACCTTTCTTGGTCAATCTGAGGCAATTTTGAATGACTTGAGCCCCATATTTGCAAATCTTCCGCAGAATGCAAAGAATCAAGGGTATGGGAGGAAATGCATAGTGAATCAACTGAAACGCATCTTCCAATGCTGCAAAAAATACTGGAGAGCATAGAACTTCAGACAAAGAGCATTGCTATGTGTGGTTAATAGGTCCACCCACGGTGTGCTCATAGACTGAAGATGTCTTGGATTACCTCTGAGTGAAAACGCTTCTTGTATTCCATCAGATGTTGAATTCAAGTCAGCTGTGGTATTCAAGGAGCCCATAAATGACTGGCTACCAGCTAGTGCTTATTTGTGAAATAAGTGCAGATGCCCCAAACCTTTCTTCAGAGGCCAAACCCACTCCCCCTTCTCTACCTACTTCCTTCATTGACTCCACCAACATCCAGCACTGGAGTGGCTAAAAGTCAGGTGTAATATCTGATTTGAATTTCAGTGAGCGAGTGTTCCTCAAGAAAGCTTCTCCCCCAAGAACATTTAAAAAAAGAAAATTAATCAGAAGGTGAATTTAAAATGTGTAGTTCACATAAATGTGCTAAAAAGACAAATGCACTGAAAGGGGACACATTTATTATTCCAGGACTTATTGTGCCTGTTTGGGAAAAGGGCAATACTGTGGTATGTGTAAATGTGATTTGTGTTGTAATTTTTAGCAGAGTCTACTTGTGTGTCACAACATCAAATATACAACTTTTACATAGCTTATGTGACAAATAAATGTAAAATGCTCTGAAAACACACTGAACGGATAAAGAGAAGAAAATTATGTAATAAACTTGAATGAGGCCCTTGTCACTAACAGTCACCGGTGGGGTTCTGTTCATCATTAGTTGAGGATTCCCTCAAAGTGATTCATTTTAGAGAAACAATTTAAAAAGATTATTACCAGTTGGGCTTGTTATTAATACTGACTCATACTAAGCAAAATATGCACACTTATTAGGAACTCAAAATAGAAATAACCATTGAACTTAACCTGCTTTTCCAAATGTAGTTCTGTATCACCCAGACAGAGTTTACAAAAGAGGCACTTGTTCAAGCTATTACTTTTTAATTAAAGATTTTTATCTTAACAAAATGCACATAATGTCATCAGTCAAAACAAATCATAGAACCGGGGCCAAAAATGAGGTAGGGGCAAAATGACCACAGAGCCATAAAAATAAAGATAAAGACAAAGTAATTTACATGCCCATTGTGCCAACAGTGTGTCAGTATTATTGACCACCAGGGGCGCAATGAGTTTGCCCATATTTACAAGGCTGCGTAAAGTCACCCTGCGTAAGTTTTCATGGCCTTGCAAAATATGTGCAACTTTCAAGCATTACTCTGCGTGAAAGGGGCGTTCCATGGGTGTTGCTGTGGGTGTTCCCACGCAACATCCATGGAACTTGACGCATTCCCAGACTTACAGCATTTTGTAAAACTGGGAATACGTCAGAATCCTACGCCTCCCTATGGGAGGCATAGGAATGGTGCAAAAAGGAGAAATACTTTATTTCTCCTCGTTTTTCTATGTTTTTCTATGCATACTCCATTCTGCAGCATGCATAGAAAGAGGAAAATGCAATTAATGATTGTTATTGTTCAGGAAGGTGCCCTTGCAAAATTACGCAAAGGTACCTGTGCTGGCGTATGGCAGTGAATTGTGCGCTAGCGCAGGGGAAAGCACAGGGATACGTTGTATTGTTGTTAATACAACGCAACCCTGTGCTTTGAAAAAAGATCAAGCAGTGCGCAGCTAAATGGCTTGCGGCTCTGTGCTACGTCATTTTCTTGTAGATGAGGCCCAAAATTTAGATTAATACAAATTGGGCTGATTTTGGGTATAAATTAAGTACTGATAAAATGAAAATAATTACATTCAAACTGTAAGTAAGGTTATCTAATACAAAAACTCACATATAAACCTGAATAATAAATAATAATAAAAATATCCGAACAAAGTTAAAAAGTAACTTTTTAACTTATTCAAAATATTGCAATAGGACATGTTTTTCCAGCTGGACTAGCATCTATTTTTCCAGAAAAGTCCACTAAGGGGTCGATTCCGATCCTGGATTTTTTTTCCCCGTACGACTCGTATCCGTATTTTTCTCCGTATGAATCGTACAAGTCACGTCCGCCCCGTGAAGTACGATCCGTATGGGAAAAAGTACATACGGATCGGCCCGATCCGTACAAATCGTAGCGGGAAAATTAGTACAAGACGGACCCGGACACTTCTCCGTACAAATCGTAAAAATGAAATCCGACCGTACTAGTACGATCCGGACCGGCGTTACAATTTACGATTCGTACGGAAAACGTCCCGTACACGGGGAATGACTTTGCCCGCTATGAAGCGAAGTTTGTACGCACCGTACCCCCAGCGCGAATGTATGGTGCGTACCCCCAGCGCGTAGGTATGCACTGTACCCCAGCGTGTAGGTACGCACCGTACCCCCAGTGCGAATGTACGGTGCGTACCCCCAGCGCGTAGGTACGCACCGTACCCCCATTGCGAATGTATGGTGCGTATCCCCAACATCGCGTATGTACGGTGGATGTTGCGGGTACGTGATGTTGCGGGTACACAACGTACATACGCGATGGCGGTCTACGCACCCGCACCGTACAGAAGCAATGGGGTGTACGCACCGTACATAGCAATGTCCGTGTACGCACCGTACATACACAACGCATGGGGGTGTGTGGCTGTACGACTCACACACAAACACCAACACAACAAGGTCAGATATCTAGGATAGGAACTCACACTCACTGTCATGGCAGCATGCTCCATGGGGGGGACAGCTACATCACCTGGGAGCCCCAGTGCCAAATCACACTACACCCACCAGCAGGCCCTGTCACACACACCCCTTACACAAGCACACACCACCAGGACATGCATTGGATTTACCCACTGCCACATTGGACATGTAACACAACAACACCAATACATAGCCGAAGAAGCATCCAAGCCACAAATGGACATGTCAAAGACTCAGGCGAACATATCAATCTGTCCCCCGCAACATACCCATACACAAGTGAACATTGAGGAGAATGCTAGGCACATACAACTACCTGGAGGAACTGTGCCAACTTGAATGTGTATGAAACATGTATGTTGCATTAAACAGCTTTAACATTGTCTCTCTCTCACACACAGGGCAATGTGATGAACATCCCCCCAACAATGGGGGGTAAGAATCACAGTCACAGGCTCGGGAGGAACCGGATCCCACCAGCAGCGACGCCTCTCAACACTCCGCGGATGACCCCGACCGACCTGGACCCTCTGGTGTCCAAGCCCCTGCAGCACCTGGTTCAGGAACATCTGTGCCAACCACCACCCCCATTCCTGCCACATCACAGGAGACACCCAGGAGCCCTGCCCGCAGTGAACAGAGCCAGTCTGACCAGGAGGGACAAGGTGCGGCGGGCACCCAGGAGGAGGCAGACAACACCACCACTGCCATCCCTCAGGGGTCCCGTCGACCCAATGTGCCCACAACGGCAGGCCCGGCTCGTGTGGGCAAGGGTGGCGGGAGTGGAGGCAGGCGGAGGCGAGAACCTGACCAGCCAGCTGAAGGGACCGGTATGTCACACATCCGCAACATCATGGAGGCATAGCGGCGTGATACCAGGGAGATCAGCCAGGTAGTGGGGACCCTCACAGAGATCAAAAACCAGCAGGCCGAGCAACACGCCAGTCAACAACAACACCAAGGACGGATGGAGGCAAGACTGGCTGAGCTCCTGGTGGTGCAAAGGGACATAAGCCATTCACTCCGTCGGATCGCCGACAACATGGGCAACCCTCCCTGTGACACCAGGCGCAGACCAGCACCAGCCACAGGGAGGGAGGAGGAGGAGGATTCGTCCGACGGAGCGTCCCAAACATCGTCAAGGCCTACAACCTACGTGTGGGGATATGTTAAAGTATGCCTGAGTGTGGAACTAACTCCAGCCATCCATATACTTGGATCTGAGTCCGGTCGAGGACACACATGGCTCACAATGTATCACAAAATACAGACATGGAGCCTAACACTCACCCGTGATGGTCTCAAGCTGCTGAGGGGGGGCTTGCTATATTGCTCTGACAGACCAATTTGGTCGAGTTACATGAAGGTGTAGAGGTCATGGGTCATGTTGATGTGCCCGGGGAGGGAGTACCAGGTCTGTTTTGCGAGGTGGGAGAACTATCTCCTGCATGCAGAGGTTATGTGGATGTGATAAATGGTGGCCAGGGCAAGGTGGGCTGCATGGAGTAGGGCCAACGGGGTGTTGGATGACACACGTCCAAGGTCGGTTTGGGTCTGGGGTTGTGGACTGCCTCCTGAGTGTGGTTGAGGAGTCTGAAGGTGATCCTGGACTTGGTCCGGTTGGTTCTGGGGCGTGTTGTCAGCCTGGGGATGGAGAATCCTATCCTTCCTAGGTATTGGTTTTCTCATACTATTCAGTTGCTGCTTATGTCTACAATGTGGGCCAGCGATTTGTGGTCTGTGTGCCACCTCGTGTATCCCACCTCCAAGTTTTCATTCGAGATCCCGGAAGAAGAAAGAAGAACAAATGATACTATATGAACAGATCGATGGATTGATGAAGATCGATATCTCCTAAGGGTCCGAAGGGGACAAGGAGGGAATGAGGAAATATGAATTTTGTGATCAGTTATGTCCCCTATCGTAGACCCCAACGGCTCCATGTGCATGCTATAAGTACATGTATATTCCCTCCTGCTCCAGTTCTGAAGACGCAAATATATGTGCGTCCACCGTCAACATGTCCTCTTTCAGATCCGCCATGAATGGGTCAGATATTCCATTCCTAAGTATGAAAGGCCACCGACTTTATGTGGTTCACTTTCCACATTTCACAGATTCAGGCGAGTAGGCCCGAATTCTGTCATCAAGCCTTTTCCTGCCTTCTGCCTCTGAAAGCTCCAGTCTGAGCCTGCATCTGTGACCATGAACTTTGTCTTACTCCTTGCGCGGCTAACGGTGCCTGATCCAGCCTGTCGCCTGCCAAAAACTGTATTTCACCTTCGAGATTATCTCCTTCGCTCCCCATCCGATGCATTCCTGTCTAGTAGTTTAGGTAAACACTCCTCCAGCTACCGTGCAAAGGGCCAGGCCTCGCTGTCCTCATGCAAATAATTCATAGCCCCGTTACCATGGAATATTCCTACCCCCTCGCATCTAGTGTAGACACTTAGACGCTTGTACACGCACTAACAGTCAGTATAGTCAGTATAGAATAAGATTCTATCCTAAGAGACCTTTCCTTTTGGATAACACAGTTCTTTAAACATAGGATATTAGATATGATTTGGAATTAGGTTGACATAACCCCAGACTTCTGTCTCCACATGTAGAGCTAAATGTCAAGTCCCCTTCACCCTCTAGTTGCACGTCAATCACACGTCATGCGGCTGCGTGCGCATCTTTGCCAAACATTTCTGCTGACATTGCAGGATTCTTTTATGGATCCACCCACTTGTGACATCATGTTTTATGACGTTTATTGAATTACGCCCTCTATTAGCTACGTATGCACCTGTTATCAGCTGTTACGCCTCTTGCATCTGTTTTACTGTAATGTATTTTCTATAAAACTGCCTATCTGTCAATAATTTATGCTCCCTTCCTTCCTGAACTTTCGTGGTGATGGAACAGAAGGCCCACAATTCGAATTGTCTTCCTTTTTATAGGAATAAAGCATTTTAAACCCTCTCATACCACGGATTCTGCCTCTTATATTTACTGAGTTATTCTTGATAGATTTTACCGCATAAAAAATAGTACCGGTAACGAAATATTTACCACATAAATTGGCGCCCGAACAGGGACACTTTCTCATCTCACGCGCCGGCGGTGCGTTGCAGGCCCGGTCTCCTGCCACAGCTGAACGGACAAAAACGCGTACCCGCAGGATTTCCTGTATCTCCCTCCGGCCAAGCGGGGACGACTGAGGCTGCGATCAACACCCAGACGAGGCGGTGAGAAGTGCGAAGTATCCCGACCAGAGCCTAGCTGAGAGAGCAAGATCCGAGGTATACAGAGTCCCGCCAGGTTCCGAAGTTCCGAGTCCAGTCGAGTCGAGTCCAGTCCGGTCCAGTTTCAGTTCCGTTCCGAGGCCTTCCGTTCCGAGCTACCCGGTGAGTACCATTATCGGGGAGGCATTTTACGTGCACATAGTCTGTGCCGGTCAAGACGGGTTTGGGTACACGAATCCGGTCTGCACTGTTTCAGCAGTGTATCTGTACTGTTTAGCAGTATATATAGTATATATAGTATGTTTCGCATATAAATAAGTATTATCTAGTGTCAGTATAATGTCAGTAACTAGTTTTCTATTAGTTATCATTGTTCGTAAAACTGTAAGCGTTAAATGTTTTAAATACGTTCTATATATTGTGGTGTGAATGACTGTTCATTATTGTGTTTTCTCGTATAAAGTGTGTTCTAGAAACAAGATCTAAAGATGCCGCTCTTTTCGAAACTAAGACAGATCAAAACTAGAAAAGGAGTACTCGAAGAAGCTGTTCCCATTCCACCTAGGGATACTCCAGGATACTTTATGTATCATAAGCATGGTCTAGATGCCGTATTATTTCTTGATTTATGGGTGGACTACACCAAAGAATTACCAGAGAGTCAGAGATGGCCCGCAGCGGGGACCTGGGATGCAGATTGCATCATGAGAGTAGAAGAAGAATTATGGAAAAAGAAAGCCAGACAGTCACAGAAAGATGCCATTGAATTATGGCGTAAAGAATCATACAGACGTACAGAAAAAGCACACAGACAGGAAGAGAAAGGTAGAGAGAATTCAAATAAAACTCGAGAAAATCTATTACTTGAGGAAGGTACCCGAGTAAAATCAGAACAAGTAGATAGACAAAGAAACGCCCTTATGAATGGTATGTATCCACTTCTGGCCGAAGGGTTACCTAAGGCTACTCCGGAAATACCAAAAGACTTGCCACCTCCATTGTTTCCGATAAAAGCACATCCCAAATCACATCCCAAAACAGCAAAGGACGTTTTTCTTTCCTCCTATTTAGATGACGCAGCTCCCGAGTATGCTAATGCCATACCACACACACCGCTTGCTGATGGTGTTCAACACCAAGAGCATCCGTCTGTATCCCCGCAATTACAAACTCCTACACAAGTTCCAACAGACCCGTCCGTTTCTACAGTTTTTCCCGCATCTACAATCTCTATCCTACACCCAACGAATCCTTTCGTGCCTAGCACCTCAGACGGTGCTACAGGAGGTACGACAGACATGTTTGCCACTCCGCCGCGAAATAAACAGACTCTTAGAGATTTAGCCCTTCAACGTACGCCCAAACTAGCAACTCCCGACATGCTTAAGGAACTTCTAGTAGATTGTAGATATGATCCGGTGCCCGGTAAACGGGACGAAATGCTGCTGTCATCATTACGTATTAGACGAGCTGCAATATATTTAACGAAGTTACCAGGAATGAATACACATTTAGAAAATATATATCACTTTGTCCAGTCAGGGCGAGGTCCTGAAAGTATTAGCAGAGCCATGGAGTACCAGAAAGCGGAGGTACAGGGACAACTGTTACGTTTCCTCATAAACTGTGTAATTAGAAATCAAGACCGGCCTGGGGTAAATCCGGAAGAAATGCAAACACTTGTCACTTGGGGCCGGAATATATCAGAAGGAAGACATGATAAACAGTTATGTATAGTAGCTATGTATCGAAAGATCCGCAAAGAGGTAGAACGAATACACGAAGAACGATTAGAGGTAGACGCCGCTGATCTAAACAGAGAGGAGGAGGAGCAAGAATCAGAGCAAGTAGACACGATAGCTTATGTAAGTAAAGGAAGACCCCATAATAATACCAGAGGTTTTAACGACCCAATACGTCCAATACGTCCAGAATATAATAGACATCTCCCAAACACTATGCTAAATACAAAATCCACTGAACATTTATTCCAAGCCGCTGATAAATTACTCCGAGATCGAAGGGGATACCACGTGCTCGATTCCATGGACGAACAAGAATTAGCCAGGTCAGCAGTACAATGGGCTGACAGTCCCGGCGAATACAATGATGATGTACTTGCACACACGTTTCTGAATCTAGACCCATATGAACAGCGTTTAGCTAGTATATACATGATTCAACACCTCCTTATATTATATAAAAGCCAACACTCTGATCCAGGACCCCTACCTGACATATTGACAGAACTACTCACGAATATATGGAAAGGGTCAGGTACTGATTTGATTAAGGAAATACTAGAATCCCGAAACCAATATTTAAATTTCGTATGCCCAGAACACGTTCCAGTTCCCATAATGGGAAGAAAAATGTATCACATAGATAGACAGAACCCGTTACGCGAAGTGCACCCGATCAGAGGTGCCGGCGATAATTTCACACGCGTGTTTGTGTACACGCCTATAACTAAATTGGAATTATTAGAAATGAAGAAAGTAGTACCCAGCCATGACAAAGACCCAGCAGGTTTCCACCGTGAGATAAAAGACATGTTACTCATGGGAGAGTATACCTACCCCGACATTATGAAAATATTAAAAGTCCTATTACCCGCCGGTGTTTATGAAAAACTCAAAGAAAAAGAATGGGAGGTGGGAGACCAAAAGATAGATTGGACAGCATTAGAAAACGAAGAGAAGGCCCGAGCCGCAGGAGCAGGGCTTGGGGAAAAGACTACAGCACTAGCAGGATTACTAATACAGGTATTGCCACGTTTATTAACTACGAAAAAGGAAGACTGGGGTGCAATCTCAGCCTGTAAACAAAAGCCAGACGAAGATACTAGTGATTTCTATTCCCGATTTGAAAAATGTTTTGGTATAAATAGTGGCATAAAAGCCAGTAGTGAGTCATACCCACATCTGTTTGTGACAAAATTAGTTGAAAATTCTCTGATACAAGTTAAGAATAGAGTATTGAAATTCGAAAGTACCTGGCAAGGTAATACCCCATCACAGATGCTACAGATGTTACAATATCATCACAATAGAATTAAAGAAGAACAAGAACACGAACAAAGACGTATGAAAGATACAAAAATGAAAATGCTTGTTGCACAGTCGGTTCCAGCCGATAGTCATCAAAAGGGTGATTTCGCAGGCCCTGCAAAAGGGACATGCAACTATTGTAAACAACCAGGTCATTATATACACGATTGTCCAGTCCTGAAACATAATATTGCTACAGGTAGAACACATGAGAGACCACGTCCACCTAGACAGGATCAGAACCAACAACAAATACCTCAGCAAGCACAACCTAGGTTAGCTCCGCAACAGCTAGCTCCGCAACAGGCAGCTCCACAACAAATTGTAGCACCACCACAAGCGCAGCCTATTGCTGCAACACAAGCAACGACACAACAGATGTATCAGTATGCACAAGCAGATTATCATTATCCCGATTATCAACGATACTCATGAGATAGCCTAGAGAGGGAAGTTGGCTTACCCCTTATTGAGGTTCCTGTAGACCAAGAGGGACCTTATGTACATAGCGAACTATTAGGGGAAGACAGAAAGTTTTTACTTGATACAGGGGCAAGCAGAACAACTATAAAACGTAGTGAAGTTCCAGGGGCACCCCTCTCAGGCTCACAGAATATTTCCCTTGGATTCTCAGGAAAACCTATAATTAATGATGTAACACAACCTCTTCCACTTACGATTGGTCCATTGACACGTACTACAGATTTATTGCTTACTAAATCATGTCCAGAAAACTTGTTAGGCATAAAAACATTAAAAGCTCTAGGAGCTATAATATGTTGTTCTCCGGAAGGAGTACGACTATTTCTACGTGACTTTAAAGGTCACTACGTATCCAGAGACATGGATCAACGACTGCAGAATTTACCTACACATTTATGGGCACAAGGCCCCACTGATGTTGGTTGCATGAACATTACACCATATCGAGTTACACTGAAATCAGGAATAGTACTACCACGAATACGACAATACAAGTTACCCCCCGATGCTGTTGTGGCTTTGTTGCAAATCATTGACGAGCTCATTACACAAGGAGTGGTTGTCGAAACTGACTCCAATGTATGTAATTCTCCGATAATTCCGATTCTTAAAAGAACGGATCCAAAAGCTCCACCAGTATATCGATTAGTTATTGATCTGCGCGAATTAAATAAATGTATTGTGCCACAATACCCCGTGGTCCCAGATATCTCTTCATTACTCACAGCTATTGACTCAGAAGCAACGTTCTTCACTGTAATTGATCTCAAAAATGCTTTCTTTAGTGTCCCAATTGATCCGGAAAGTCAATATTTATTCGGATTTAGTTTAAATGGACGAAGTTTTAAATTCACACGCGCACCTCAAGGATTTACAGAAAGCCCCAGCATCTATAGCCAAGCACTGAAACGAGAACTTGACAGTATCCACATGCCAGTTAACACTGCCTTGCTTCAATATGTCGATGATCTGCTGATCACCGCTCGAAGCGAACCTGAATGTGAAAAAGCGTCACTGACGGTTTTAAAATTTTTGGCTGACAAGGGGCACAAGGTGTCCCCTTCTAAGCTGCAATTCTGTGTCCAGCGAGTTGTTTACCTTGGGCACTCGCTGTCCAAGGAGGGAAGGCAGCTTACATCCGACCGCATCCAGTTAATTGCTAACATGCCACCACCCAAGACACAAAAGGAGGTACGGGCTTTTATAGGCCTCACTTCATACTGTAGGCAGTGGATCCCTCAATATGCATTTCTAGCAAAACCACTCATCCAGTTGACAACACAGGAGGCAGCCACATCGACTGTCCTCCCTTGGACTCAAGAACATACACACGCCTTTGAAAGCTTAAAGAAAGCTTTATGCCAAGCACCTGTTTTAGCAACACCATGTTACAGCAAACAGTTTACACTCTTCGTTACAGAACGCGAAGGTACTGCTTTGTCAGTACTCACTCAGGAGCAAGCAGGATCACATAAACCATGTGCTTATTTCTCTAGTACATTAGATCCAGTAGCTCAGGCTCTTCCTGCGTGCCTGAAATCGGTGGCAGCAACAGCTTTAGCAATCAGACAAAGCGATGCCATAGTGTTAGGACATCAATTGACAGTACAAGTACCACACGCAGTAGAGGTTCTTTTGAATCGCACACAAACACAACACTTGACTATAGCGAGACTCACCGGCTACGAACTGACATTGTTTCAGCCACATATAGAAATCAGACGTTGTAATACGTTAAATCCTGCCACACTGTTACCAGTGAGCGGAACAGATCCATTGACACATGATTGTGTTGAAGTTATTACTATCACAACGAAACCCAGACAAGACTTGACAGATATCCCTTTGTCAGATCCAGACTTGACATTGTATGTAGATGGGTCATGTATGAGAACAAGTACAGGAGAGTTAGTGGCCGCTTACGCAGTCACAACAGACACTGAAGTCATTGAAACAAATTGTATTAACACTTTGTCAGCTCAAGCAGCAGAGCTCACCGCTCTGACACAAGCCTGTATTCAAGCCACAAACAAAAAGGTCAACATATACACAGATTCACGTTATGCCTTCGGAGTCGTCCATGACTTCGGCGTACTGTGGCGAGAGAGAGGTTATTTAACTTCTCACGGTGCCCACATCCAACACGGACCCCTTATTCAAGCCCTATTAGATGCGATTCATCTACCTACTGAAATATCGATTATGAAATGCAAAGCTCATACAAAAGTTACCGATATCATTTCTCAGGGTAATGACCTACCTGACAGAACAGCTAAACAGACTGCTCAGAATCAGACTCTCACAATTGACGCGACAAAGACAATAGTCCCGATACTAACACATTGCATGACAGTATTTAAACAACGGTATCCCGGCACTCCAAAGTTACAGTTACAGTTTATGTGGTTGTTAACCACAGAAGCGTAGAACAGAATATTGACAATGAAACTGGCTGCAGAACAGATTAGGTCCTCACAGTAGTATGTAAAAAAAGGATAGTTTAATTACAAATGTTTACAGAAATAGGAAAGAATCGCAGTCATGAGTACACTTCAGAAATCCCTAATACAATAGGTAACATTCAATATTTCATGAAAAGAGACCATATGGTCTCCAAATCTTAGTTCCAGATGGATAACAGCCGACACGTGTTTCGTCACGTATAGTGACTTCCTCAGGGCTGTAGAAAAAATATCAAGATCTTAGTTGACTGAGCAGAATACATCATGCGATTTAAACATTTACTTTTCTAGTTTTATGCTAATCTTAAAAAAGGGAATAGTTGATATAGAATTGGATATTAATAAAAAGATGAATGGGAAAAGAACAGAAACCCTAGAGAGAGAAAATATAGTTAAAAAGAACCTCCTAAATGTGAAGCAAGACCAAAGAAGTGATATCTAACGATCAGAAATAAGAAAGACAAGAAAGCAGTGAGGAGAAAGGATATTGTTTGTCCCATCACCATGCCGAATGTGCAAGAAGTGGGTCATTTACTGAGAGTAACTAAGCAATTATCCCAAATCGAGCATAGATACCAACCTTTTAATATAAGTTGGTAGAGACAACTCAAGTAACAGTCGTTTATTTAAACCTTTTGCCAACGATATTTCCAAAACTCCAGTCAATAGTAAGGGAGATTCTGTATAAGGTTCAAAAGAGAGCTGCATTACGGATAGGCAAAGTAACAGAGGACCAATTATTGTCAATATATATAATTGGTTAAGAAATATAGGCGTTTAGTTAAGAAAGAGGGATAGGTTTCCCGTTATCATTACCCTTATAATTGTTTGTAAGTGTTGTCCGTTTCCTAAGGGGTAAATCTGAAATTTGTACAGCTTGTCTTGAAAGTTAAAAAGTCTCCGTCAATTGTATCTAATAATAGTAAAAGACACATGAAATAAATGAAAAATTGGTATAAAAGGCAAGAAAATTAGGTTAGTCTAATGCATAAGAATATATGTTGCGATACCTAATATTGAGGAAAAACGGACCAAACTATGATGTGCTATGGCCAGCGTGCTTGGTTATATTGTCTTTTCAGGTAAATGATCGTTGTCACATTCTTCGTATGATTATTTGATTAATTCCTAAATAATAAAGAAATAATAGAGGAATAAGATCTCCAAACAAGAAATTGTTTCAGTAAAACAAGTTGTTAGAAACCTTCTTACTTAATATGGTTATTGGCTCCACCGTGCTAAGTGAGGTCAAAAAACCGGCTATGATGAGCCCTGCAAAAGAAAATAGGGAAGGATTTATTCGAATACTCGAGAGTAGTTATGTTTTAAAAATATATTTCAAGCTAAAAATGACTTGATTATAAGATAATACAAGCCATGGAGACAGAAATACATGACAAAACAAGTCGGAAGCATGTAGCATGTACTTTAAGAAAATGTCCATGGCTATTTGGACAGACCTAGTTAAGATATTGTGTGCTTAAATTGTGTAGCTGAATATTTCAAAAGAATGATCCATTGCGTGATTATACTTGCATGAAAGTGTTTGCTGACTATTGATTAACATGAGTCTTAAAGAAACAAATAGTGTCATGGTCTCATTGGGCATGAAAACACATGTGGAGGATACCTTAAAAATCAGCAGGTTCGCTCTAATTCGATCAGGGAAGAAAGACCAGCGAGCATTGTTTACAATTGTTTTTAAGTTTGCCCGATTGTAATATTGTACGCCAATACCGTGATGCTAAGTGTTTGCGAACATTTCGATAAGTAATTAACCTTGAAAAAGAGATTACTTAGCTATTTATATTAATATACATCATGGTGAAACAGTTGCTGTGGCCTTATAGGGCATGACATTGCCTATAGAAAAAGCTATTAGAGTTGGCTAGTTCCCTCTAACACAGCACCAGGAGGGACCAATGAGCGTTTGTAGATATTCACAACAGTTTTAATAAGGTCATTAACCGGTGCCACAGTTTGTGAGACCTTCGCTGTGTAATTATCCCGAATCAAAGAGTAACTTAAAGTATTCGGGCATCTAAGTAGAGACTTACCGCGTAATTTGTTAGATGCAGCCGGAAAGACGCCTCCCGTGTCTGCTTCACAACGTGAGACTGAAGAAGGACGAGTTACGGTTGTGTTTATATACATGGCATTGCAGAAGTGGCGCGAGAAATGCAAATTGTTCGAGACGCGTTTACGATGGTCAGTAGCTCTAAGATTGGTCAATTTGATTATAATGTTGCCAATCGGTTCGACTAAAAAATAGAGCAGCCATCTTGGAACGATGAAGGTACCCTCATTTTCTTAATACAAGTGTTTGATTAATAGGCTGAAGAATGCCCAAATGACCAGTAATAAGGGGTGAATCAAGATTCAAACTTCTCAAGCTTTTGTCTCCAAAAGCAATGTCCTTAATTCGAATAATACAGAAGTTTAATGGTTCCGAATTCGTATAAGAAATATCTGTCTATGGCTCCCACGAGGAAAGGTGGCGGCCATCTTTGCAGAGTAAATCAGGATTTCTTAACAGACTAGAGAGTGGACCCCTCGGTAATCTTACTTTGCTCAAAAATGTTAGATCCGATTTCTGCAAGTAGTAAAAACAATTATTTCATAATAGTGAAAAAGAAAGAGTTCGTATATCGATAATATACATAATTATATCGAACCACCACCAGTGTTTATAAAGTGAAAACAACAGAAACAAAGTCAGCACACAACCACACATAAATAAAACACTGAAAAAGGTAAATAAGAAAGAAGAACGGAGAAAAATCAAGATGAAGGATGAGACAGAATGTCTGGTATAAATATAAAGCAGGAATAGTCACTGCGTACATAACCGTTTTGGAAACGTAAAAACGCCCTAAAAGACATTTACAACTATTGGGAAAAAAGGGTAATACACAATATGTAACCTCAGAGTAAATAGAAATCGTAGTTACATACGAGGAGAAAAATCAGCATAAAGACATCAACGTAATTGTTGTATATGTGACAGAGGGAACTGTAGAAAGAACATTATTGTGACATTTTGATACATATTTCTTGGTATCACACAATACTTGACATGAATGGCTACGCAAGGAAAACATGGAGCTCTTTGTCAAAATTGATCCCCATTTCAACAGCTCGTAATTTAATAATCCATTGCGTCTCTGTCCTTCTCAAATTGAGGGTCCTATCACCACCTCTTAGGGCATTCATCGTGTGGGAAATTCCATGAAACCTGATTTTTGCCATTTCAGCTAGTGTGTGATTCTCATTGAAATGTACCGCAAGGGGGTAACTACATAGGTTATTCCGTATTGCCCTGAAGTGTTCCTGGATTCTGATCCTAAGTGGGCGAATTGTGCTGCCAACGTAGATTAGTCCACAACAACAGATAATACAATATACCACAAAATTAGTATTGCAATTCATAAACTGTTTTATGCCATGTTTTGTTGTGGTGTTGTATTGAAAATCAGTTGTTTTATTAGCTGCAAACTGGCACATGTTGCAGTTGGCACATCTAAAAAAGCCATTGGGTTTCGAAGGTAGCCAAGTAGTTTTGTTCTTTTTGGGAGGCAGATAACTAGGACAGAGGAGTTCTCTGAGGGTGGTCCCTCTTCGATGTGAGATCATAGGATTCCTGGTCACATGTTTTTCTATTGTTTTGTCTAGTTTTAAAATATGCCAATGCTTCCGAAGAATATTGTAAATTTGATGGCTGTGTGTGCTATATTCCGTCACCAGGGCAATTTTGCGTTTTCCATTTCTATTCTTTCTTTTCTGCCCTGCTGATAACAAATTTGATCTTGGTATATTTTGTATTTTGTTTTTGGCACTATTTAGGGTGGTTCTAGAGTATCCTCTGTTTTCAAATCTGTTTTGTAAGTTGTCTAGTTCTGTCAAGAATACTGATTCATCGCTGCAGTTTCTTTTTAGTCTGGTCATTTCTCCCAGTGGGATAGAATTGATCTGAGACTTTGGATGCGCACTACTGGCGTGTAGTACCGCATTGCAGGCTGTTGGTTTCCTAAATAGTCTTGAGATGATTTTGTTTTCCTTCACGTACAGGATTACATCTAAAAACTCTATTTCTTTTTTACTGATCTTATGTGTGAATTTGAGATTATATGTATTGTCATTAAGAGATGTAAGTAGATCCGAGAGTAGTGCATCACTGCCCGACCAAAGAATAAAAATGTCGTCTATGTAACGACCCCAATAGACTAGATGTTCTGTAAGGCGTGTATCTGGTAGTTTCCATAGATGGTGCTGCTCAAAATGGCCCATATATAGATTAGCATATGAAGGTGAAAATTTTGAGCCCATGGCCACACCAATCTTCTGCTTATACCAAGTGTCCTGATGTAGGAAGACATTGTTTTCCAAGATCAGGCGTGTTAGGTCCAAGAGCATTTGCGTGTGGTCAAAAAAGGTAGCATCCCTATGTGAAAGACAATCTGCTAGGGCTTGTAAGCCTTTTTCCAGGGGAATACAGGTGTACAGAGAACATACATCCATTGTTACGAATGATATGTCATTGGTCCATTCCACATCTTCCAATTTACTTAAAAGGTCCCCAGTGTCCCTTATATAGGAGGGAAGATTATGCACAAGGGGTTGCAGGAAGACATCCACATATTCTGAGATGTGTTCCGTAGGGGAACCTATTCCGGATATTATTGGTCTACCCTGAGGAAAGATACTTGGTTTGTGGATCTTTGGTAAGATGTAAATGCAGGGTGATCTAGGCATAGGATTGTAAAGATATCTGTATTCGATTTCTGATATTAGGCCCAATTCCCGCCAACCTGTTAATTTCGTGCATATGAGTAATGTGATTTCTTTGAGGGGATTTCCCAGTACTTTTGTGTAGGACTGATCTTCAGTTAATTGTCTTTCGATTTCTTGTATATAGTCAATATCACGCATGATGACTATATTGCCCCCTTTGTCTGCCTCCTTAAAAATCACGTCTGGTAGTGCTCTTAGATTTTTTAAAGCCTTATTTTCTTCCTTGCTAAGATTATAAGTAATATGTCCATGGTTACGGTTATATTTGTCTTCCAGTTTATAGAGATCAGATGTTACTACTTTGTAAAAAGTATCTACCACATTATCCGCATGTAGGTTTGGTGTGAAAATAGACTTTTGTTTAAGACCACTATCTAGAGAGTAGTCGGGCGTAATCTCCAGATCTAAAAGGACATCAGTCATGGTGGGGGGTGTACTAGAGAGGTCGTCAAGAGATAGTAATAGATGTATGTCTTGTATTTCTTTGATTGTTTTGTTACATGGTATTGAGACTGATTTTGTAGAATAAACAGGTACAGATTGATTTGCAAAGAATTTCTTCAATTTTAATTTTCGAACAAATTTGAACACATCAACATGTACATTAGTGAAGTCTGGTAATTTGGTCGGACAAAAACTTAAACCCTTACTAAGTACATTGGTATCAATTTCAGAAAGATGGCAATCAGACAAATTAATGATTGAAACGTTATCAGTACTGGCCACATTCAGTGTACATTCCACCATATTGGGAGATTCACTCAGCTCTTCAGATTCCGCGCCGCAGATCGAGTTGTGGCTCCTTCCCTTGGGTTTGCGTTTTGTCCCCCCCCTCCTGGTTTTTTTACATTTTGAGGACCATAGTTGTTGCGATTGCCTTTGCGGTATCGCACCATTTCCTCTAAAAAAGAGGATGAGTTTGTTTTGGGTACTGTGCCAGTTGGAATAGGTTCTGTTTCATCCTCATTGGTAGTTGTACTGTGTATACTAGATACATCAGATTCACTGGATGAAGGTACTATGTTTGCTGGCTTGGTGGGCTTGGTGACAGTCGCCTGTCTAGGTTGTATGTCGTCAAACTTTTTTGCAAATGTAAAGACCCTACCATTTTTGTAGTCGTACTCGTCCCTTTTTAGTTTTCTCAGTTTCTTCTCTTTAATGTAAAGTTGATGTGTATTCAGCACATCTTTCAAAATCCTATAGTTTTTTGCAGTTGCTTCCTCTAAGTTTAGTCCTTTAATTTCTGTCTCCAGTTTGTCTATTTCCTGTAATAGCAGCTCTCTTTTTCTATCTGCATGTCTTATTAAGATGTCCATCATTCTATGTGAGGATGAGAGATTCAATTCTTCCCATTCTTTCAGAAGATCTGCATCTAAATCTTCAAAGGTGGGGAATATAATGATTCGTAGTCCACGTGGGACTTGTTTAATGTCCAAATATCGTTTTAAGATAATGGAATCCCACCACCTGGACACTTCCTGTTTGCGTGCCCGTTCTAATTTAATGAATTTCTGTTTGAGACCTTCCTTTTCTGAATTCTTACTGGGATTAGGCACCCTCTGTGCCGAGCCAGTGAAAAGTTCTTGGAGCAGAGCATTTCTTTCTTCCTCAAATGTCTCCATCGCCCAGATAGGTGATGCAATTAGCTTTTATGGAAAGGAAAACAGTGGTGTGTGTAATTATTTTTATTACCGAAACTGATCTGACAAAGACCCAAATCCGAAGAGCTGAGTGCCGCCCCCTACATAAAATGTCACAAGAAAAATCTAAGGTAGTAATGCATATGAGAGCGCACATCAAAGAAGGTTAGTGTTTTCGAGTTGGGTATACAGTAATAATTGTCAGAACAGGAGAATAGGTCACATAGCAAGATCAATTAGTGGTGCCACTCGGGATAAGAAAGCACCCTACTACCTAGGTGCTGAAGTGCATGGGTCATGCAAGCAATCCCCGTGCTAGGCAATATTTAAACAACGGTATCCCGGTACTCCAAAGTTACAGTTACAGTTTATGTGGTTGTTAACCACAGAAGCGTAGAACAGAATATTGACAATGAAACTGGCTGCAGAACAGATTAGGTCCTCACAGTAGTATGTAAAAAAAGGATAGTTTAATTACAAATGTTTACAGAAATAGGAAAGAATCGCAGTCATGAGTACACTTCAGAAATCCCTAATACAATAGGTAACATTCAATATTTCATGAAAAGAGACCATATGGTCTCCAAATCTTAGTTCCAGATGGATAACAGCCGACACGTGTTTCGTCACGTATAGTGACTTCCTCAGGGCTGTAGAAAAAATATCAAGATCTTAGTTGACTGAGCAGAATACATCATGCGATTTAAACATTTACTTTTCTAGTTTTATGCTAATCTTAAAAAAGGGAATAGTTGATATAGAATTGGATATTAATAAAAAGATGAATGGGAAAAGAACAGAAACCCTAGAGAGAGAAAATATAGTTAAAAAGAACCTCCTAAATGTGAAGCAAGACCAAAGAAGTGATATCTAACGATCAGAAATAAGAAAGACAAGAAAGCAGTGAGGAGAAAGGATATTGTTTGTCCCATCACCATGCCGAATGTGCAAGAAGTGGGTCATTTACTGAGAGTAACTAAGCAATTATCCCAAATCGAGCATAGATACCAACCTTTTAATATAAGTTGGTAGAGACAACTCAAGTAACAGTCGTTTATTTAAACCTTTTGCCAACGATATTTCCAAAACTCCAGTCAATAGTAAGGGAGATTCTGTATAAGGTTCAAAAGAGAGCTGCATTACGGATAGGCAAAGTAACAGAGGACCAATTATTGTCAATATATATAATTGGTTAAGAAATATAGGCGTTTAGTTAAGAAAGAGGGATAGGTTTCCCGTTATCATTACCCTTATAATTGTTTGTAAGTGTTGTCCGTTTCCTAAGGGGTAAATCTGAAATTTGTACAGCTTGTCTTGAAAGTTAAAAAGTCTCCGTCAATTGTATCTAATAATAGTAAAAGACACATGAAATAAATGAAAAATTGGTATAAAAGGCAAGAAAATTAGGTTAGTCTAATGCATAAGAATATATGTTGCGATACCTAATATTGAGGAAAAACGGACCAAACTATGATGTGCTATGGCCAGCGTGCTTGGTTATATTGTCTTTTCAGGTAAATGATCGTTGTCACATTCTTCGTATGATTATTTGATTAATTCCTAAATAATAAAGAAATAATAGAGGAATAAGATCTCCAAACAAGAAATTGTTTCAGTAAAACAAGTTGTTATAAACCTTCTTACTTAATATGGTTATTGGCTCCACCGTGCTAAGTGAGGTCAAAAAACCGGCTATGATGAGCCCTGCAAAAGAAAATAGGGAAGGATTTATTCGAATACTCGAGAGTAGTTATGTTTTAAAAATATATTTCAAGCTAAAAATGACTTGATTATAAGATAATACAAGCCATGGAGACAGAAATACATGACAAAACAAGTCGGAAGCATGTAGCATGTACTTTAAGAAAATGTCCATGGCTATTTGGACAGACCTAGTTAAGATATTGTGTGCTTAAATTGTGTAGCTGAATATTTCAAAAGAATGATCCATTGCGTGATTATACTTGCATGAAAGTGTTTGCTGACTATTGATTAACATGAGTCTTAAAGAAACAAATAGTGTCATGGTCTCATTGGGCATGAAAACACATGTGGAGGATACCTTAAAAATCAGCAGGTTCGCTCTAATTCGATCAGGGAAGAAAGACCAGCGAGCATTGTTTACAATTGTTTTTAAGTTTGCCCGATTGTAATATTGTACGCCAATACCGTGATGCTAAGTGTTTGCGAACATTTCGATAAGTAATTAACCTTGAAAAAGAGATTACTTAGCTATTTATATTAATATACATCATGGTGAAACAGTTGCTGTGGCCTTATAGGGCATGACATTGCCTATAGAAAAAGCTATTAGAGTTGGCTAGTTCCCTCTAACACAGCACCAGGAGGGACCAATGAGCGTTTGTAGATATTCACAACAGTTTTAATAAGGTCATTAACCGGTGCCACAGTTTGTGAGACCTTCGCTGTGTAATTATCCCGAATCAAAGAGTAACTTAAAGTATTCGGGCATCTAAGTAGAGACTTACCGCGTAATTTGTTAGATGCAGCCGGAAAGACGCCTCCCGTGTCTGCTTCACAACGTGAGACTGAAGAAGGACGAGTTACGGTTGTGTTTATATACATGGCATTGCAGAAGTGGCGCGAGAAATGCAAATTGTTCGAGACGCGTTTACGATGGTCAGTAGCTCTAAGATTGGTCAATTTGATTATAATGTTGCCAATCGGTTCGACTAAAAAATAGAGCAGCCATCTTGGAACGATGAAGGTACCCTCATTTTCTTAATACAAGTGTTTGATTAATAGGCTGAAGAATGCCCAAATGACCAGTAATAAGGGGTGAATCAAGATTCAAACTTCTCAAGCTTTTGTCTCCAAAAGCAATGTCCTTAATTCGAATAATACAGAAGTTTAATGGTTCCGAATTCGTATAAGAAATATCTGTCTATGGCTCCCACGAGGAAAGGTGGCGGCCATCTTTGCAGAGTAAATCAGGATTTCTTAACAGACTAGAGAGTGGACCCCTCGGTAATCTTACTTTGCTCAAAAATGTTAGATCCGATTTCTGCAAGTAGTAAAAACAATTATTTCATAATAGTGAAAAAGAAAGAGTTCGTATATCGATAATATACATAATTATATCGAACCACCACCAGTGTTTATAAAGTGAAAACAACAGAAACAAAGTCAGCACACAGCCACACATAAATAAAACACTGAAAAAGGTAAATAAGAAAGAAGAACGGAGAAAAATCAAGATGAAGGATGAGACAGAATGTCTGGTATAAATATAAAGCAGGAATAGTCACTGCGTACATAACCGTTTTGGAAACGTAAAAACGCCCTAAAAGACATTTACAACTATTGGGAAAAAAGGGTAATACACAATATGTAACCTCAGAGTAAATAGAAATCGTAGTTACATACGAGGAGAAAAATCAGCATAAAGACATCAACGTAATTGTTGTATATGTGACAGAGGGAACTGTAGAAAGAACATTATTGTGACATTTTGATACATATTTCTTGGTATCACACAATACTTGACATGAATGGCTACGCAAGGAAAACATGGAGCTCTTTGTCAAAATTGATCCCCATTTCAACAGCTCGTAATTTAATAATCCATTGCGTCTCTGTCCTTCTCAAATTGAGGGTCCTATCACCACCTCTTAGGGCATTCATCGTGTGGGAAATTCCATGAAACCTGATTTTTGCCATTTCAGCTAGTGTGTGATTCTCATTGAAATGTACCGCAAGGGGGTAACTACATAGGTTATTCCGTATTGCCCTGAAGTGTTCCTGGATTCTGATCCTAAGTGGGCGAATTGTGCTGCCAACGTAGATTAGTCCACAACAACAGATAATACAATATACCACAAAATTAGTATTGCAATTCATAAACTGTTTTATGCCATGTTTTGTTGTGGTGTTGTATTGAAAATCAGTTGTTTTATTAGCTGCAAACTGGCACATGTTGCAGTTGGCACATCTAAAAAAGCCATTGGGTTTCGAAGGTAGCCAAGTAGTTTTGTTCTTTTTGGGAGGCAGATAACTAGGACAGAGGAGTTCTCTGAGGGTGGTCCCTCTTCGATGTGAGATCATAGGATTCCTGGTCACATGTTTTTCTATTGTTTTGTCTAGTTTTAAAATATGCCAATGCTTCCGAAGAATATTGTAAATTTGATGTCTTTATGCTGATTTTTCTCCTCGTATGTAACTACGATTTCTATTTACTCTGAGGTTACATATTGTGTATTACCCTTTTTTCCCAATAGTTGTAAATGTCTTTTAGGGCGTTTTTACGTTTCCAAAACGGTTATGTACGCAGTGACTATTCCTGCTTTATATTTATACCAGACATTCTGTCTCATCCTTCATCTTGATTTTTCTCCGTTCTTCTTTCTTATTTACCTTTTTCAGTGTTTTATTTATGTGTGGTTGTGTGCTGACTTTGTTTCTGTTGTTTTCACTTTATAAACACTGGTGGTGGTTCGATATAATTATGTATATTATCGATATACGAACTCTTTCTTTTTCACTATTATGAAATAATTGTTTTTACTACTTGCAGAAATCGGATCTAACATTTTTGAGCAAAGTAAGATTACCGAGGGGTCCACTCTCTAGTCTGTTAAGAAATCCTGATTTACTCTGCAAAGATGGCCGCCACCTTTCCTCGTGGGAGCCATAGACAGATATTTCTTATACGAATTCGGAACCATTAAACTTCTGTATTATTCGAATTAAGGACATTGCTTTTGGAGACAAAAGCTTGAGAAGTTTGAATCTTGATTCACCCCTTATTACTGGTCATTTGGGCATTCTTCAGCCTATTAATCAAACACTTGTATTAAGAAAATGAGGGTACCTTCATCGTTCCAAGATGGCTGCTCTATTTTTTAGTCGAACCGATTGGCAACATTATAATCAAATTGACCAATCTTAGAGCTACTGACCATCGTAAACGCGTCTCGAACAATTTGCATTTCTCGCGCCACTTCTGCAATGCCATGTATATAAACACAACCGTAACTCGTCCTTCTTCAGTCTCACGTTGTGAAGCAGACACGGGAGGCGTCTTTCCGGCTGCATCTAACAAATTACGCGGTAAGTCTCTACTTAGATGCCCGAATACTTTAAGTTACTCTTTGATTCGGGATAATTACACAGCGAAGGTCTCACAAACTGTGGCACCGGTTAATGACCTTATTAAAACTGTTGTGAATATCTACAAACGCTCATTGGTCCCTCCTGGTGCTGTGTTAGAGGGAACTAGCCAACTCTAATAGCTTTTTCTATAGGCAATGTCATGCCCTATAAGGCCACAGCAACTGTTTCACCATGATGTATATTAATATAAATAGCTAAGTAATCTCTTTTTCAAGGTTAATTACTTATCGAAATGTTCGCAAACACTTAGCATCACGGTATTGGCGTACAATATTACAATCGGGCAAACTTAAAAACAATTGTAAACAATGCTCGCTGGTCTTTCTTCCCTGATCGAATTAGAGCGAACCTGCTGATTTTTAAGGTATCCTCCACATGTGTTTTCATGCCCAATGAGACCATGACACTATTTGTTTCTTTAAGACTCATGTTAATCAATAGTCAGCAAACACTTTCATGCAAGTATAATCACGCAATGGATCATTCTTTTGAAATATTCAGCTACACAATTTAAGCACACAATATCTTAACTAGGTCTGTCCAAATAGCCATGGACATTTTCTTAAAGTACATGCTACATGCTTCCGACTTGTTTTGTCATGTATTTCTGTCTCCATGGCTTGTATTATCTTATAATCAAGTCATTTTTAGCTTGAAATATATTTTTAAAACATAACTACTCTCGAGTATTCGAATAAATCCTTCCCTATTTTCTTTTGCAGGGCTCATCATAGCCGGTTTTTTGACCTCACTTAGCACGGTGGAGCCAATAACCATATTAAGTAAGAAGGTTTCTAACAACTTGTTTTACTGAAACAATTTCTTGTTTGGAGATCTTATTCCTCTATTATTTCTTTATTATTTAGGAATTAATCAAATAATCATACGAAGAATGTGACAACGATCATTTACCTGAAAAGACAATATAACCAAGCACGCTGGCCATAGCACATCATAGTTTGGTCCGTTTTTCCTCAATATTAGGTATCGCAACATATATTCTTATGCATTAGACTAACCTAATTTTCTTGCCTTTTATACCAATTTTTCATTTATTTCATGTGTCTTTTACTATTATTAGATACAATTGACGGAGACTTTTTAACTTTCAAGACAAGCTGTACAAATTTCAGATTTACCCCTTAGGAAACGGACAACACTTACAAACAATTATAAGGGTAATGATAACGGGAAACCTATCCCTCTTTCTTAACTAAACGCCTATATTTCTTAACCAATTATATATATTGACAATAATTGGTCCTCTGTTACTTTGCCTATCCGTAATGCAGCTCTCTTTTGAACCTTATACAGAATCTCCCTTACTATTGACTGGAGTTTTGGAAATATCGTTGGCAAAAGGTTTAAATAAACGACTGTTACTTGAGTTGTCTCTACCAACTTATATTAAAAGGTTGGTATCTATGCTCGATTTGGGATAATTGCTTAGTTACTCTCAGTAAATGACCCACTTCTTGCACATTCGGCATGGTGATGGGACAAACAATATCCTTTCTCCTCACTGCTTTCTTGTCTTTCTTATTTCTGATCGTTAGATATCACTTCTTTGGTCTTGCTTCACATTTAGGAGGTTCTTTTTAACTATATTTTCTCTCTCTAGGGTTTCTGTTCTTTTCCCATTCATCTTTTTATTAATATCCAATTCTATATCAACTATTCCCTTTTTTAAGATTAGCATAAAACTAGAAAAGTAAATGTTTAAATCGCATGATGTATTCTGCTCAGTCAACTAAGATCTTGATATTTTTTCTACAGCCCTGAGGAAGTCACTATACGTGACGAAACACGTGTCGGCTGTTATCCATCTGGAACTAAGATTTGGAGACCATATGGTCTCTTTTCATGAAATATTGAATGTTACCTATTGTATTAGGGATTTCTGAAGTGTACTCATGACTGCGATTCTTTCCTATTTCTGTAAACATTTGTAATTAAACTATCCTTTTTTTACATACTACTGTGAGGACCTAATCTGTTCTGCAGCCAGTTTCATTGTCAATATTCTGTTCTACGCTTCTGTGGTTAACAACCACATAAACTGTAACTGTAACTTTGGAGTGCCGGGATACCGTTGTTTAAATATTGCCTAGCACGGGGATTGCTTGCATGACCCATGCACTTCAGCACCTAGGTAGTAGGGTGCTTTCTTATCCCGAGTGGCACCACTAATTGATCTTGCTATGTGACCTATTCTCCTGTTCTGACAATTATTACTGTATACCCAACTCGAAAACACTAACCTTCTTTGATGTGCGCTCTCATATGCATTACTACCTTAGATTTTTCTTGTGACATTTTATGTAGGGGGCGGCACTCAGCTCTTCGGATTTGGGTCTTTGTCAGATCAGTTTCGGTAATAAAAATAATTACACACACCACTGTTTTCCTTTCCATAAAAGCTAATTGCATCACCTATCTGGGCGATGGAGACATTTGAGGAAGAAAGAAATGCTCTGCTCCAAGAACTTTTCACTGGCTCGGCACAGAGGGTGCCTAATCCCAGTAAGAATTCAGAAAAGGAAGGTCTCAAACAGAAATTCATTAAATTAGAACGGGCACGCAAACAGGAAGTGTCCAGGTGGTGGGATTCCATTATCTTAAAACGATATTTGGACATTAAACAAGTCCCACGTGGACTACGAATCATTATATTCCCCACCTTTGAAGATTTAGATGCAGATCTTCTGAAAGAATGGGAAGAATTGAATCTCTCATCCTCACATAGAATGATGGACATCTTAATAAGACATGCAGATAGAAAAAGAGAGCTGCTATTACAGGAAATAGACAAACTGGAGACAGAAATTAAAGGACTAAACTTAGAGGAAGCAACTGCAAAAAACTATAGGATTTTGAAAGATGTGCTGAATACACATCAACTTTACATTAAAGAGAAGAAACTGAGAAAACTAAAAAGGGACGAGTACGACTACAAAAATGGTAGGGTCTTTACATTTGCAAAAAAGTTTGACGACATACAACCTAGACAGGCGACTGTCACCAAGCCCACCAAGCCAGCAAACATAGTACCTTCATCCAGTGAATCTGATGTATCTAGTATACACAGTACAACTACCAATGAGGATGAAACAGAACCTATTCCAACTGGCACAGTACCCAAAACAAACTCATCCTCTTTTTTAGAGGAAATGGTGCGATACCGCAAAGGCAATCGCAACAACTATGGTCCTCAAAATGTAAAAAAAACAGGAGGGGGGGGACAAAACGCAAACCCAAGGGAAGGAGCCACAACTCGATCTGCGGCGCGGAATCTGAAGAGCTGAGTGAATCTCCCAATATGGTGGAATGTACACTGAATGTGGCCAGTACTGATAACGTTTCAATCATTAATTTGTCTGATTGCCATCTTTCTGAAATTGATACCAATGTACTTAGTAAGGGTTTAAGTTTTTGTCCGACCAAATTACCAGACTTCACTAATGTACATGTTGATGTGTTCAAATTTGTTCGAAAATTAAAATTGAAGAAATTCTTTGCAAATCAATCTGTACCTGTTTATTCTACAAAATCAGTCTCAATACCATGTAACAAAACAATCAAAGAAATACAAGACATACATCTATTACTATCTCTTGACGACCTCTCTAGTACACCCCCCACCATGACTGATGTCCTTTTAGATCTGGAGATTACGCCCGACTACTCTCTAGATAGTGGTCTTAAACAAAAGTCTATTTTCACACCAAACCTACATGCGGATAATGTGGTAGATACTTTTTACAAAGTAGTAACATCTGATCTCTATAAACTGGAAGACAAATATAACCGTAACCATGGACATATTACTTATAATCTTAGCAAGGAAGAAAATAAGGCTTTAAAAAATCTAAGAGCACTACCAGACGTGATTTTTAAGGAGGCAGACAAAGGGGGCAATATAGTCATCATGCGTGATATTGACTATATACAAGAAATCGAAAGACAATTAACTGAAGATCAGTCCTACACAAAAGTACTGGGAAATCCCCTCAAAGAAATCACATTACTCATATGCACGAAATTAACAGGTTGGCGGGAATTGGGCCTAATATCAGAAATCGAATACAGATATCTTTACAATCCTATGCCTAGATCACCCTGCATTTACATCTTACCAAAGATCCACAAACCAAGTATCTTTCCTCAGGGTAGACCAATAATATCCGGAATAGGTTCCCCTACGGAACACATCTCAGAATATGTGGATGTCTTCCTGCAACCCCTTGTGCATAATCTTCCCTCCTATATAAGGGACACTGGGGACCTTTTAAGTAAATTGGAAGATGTGGAATGGACCAATGACATATCATTCGTAACAATGGATGTATGTTCTCTGTACACCTGTATTCCCCTGGAAAAAGGCTTACAAGCCCTAGCAGATTGTCTTTCACATAGGGATGCTACCTTTTTTGACCACACGCAAATGCTCTTGGACCTAACACGCCTGATCTTGGAAAACAATGTCTTCCTACATCAGGACACTTGGTATAAGCAGAAGATTGGTGTGGCCATGGGCTCAAAATTTTCACCTTCATATGCTAATCTATATATGGGCCATTTTGAGCAGCACCATCTATGGAAACTACCAGATACACGCCTTACAGAACATCTAGTCTATTGGGGTCGTTACATAGACGACATTTTTATTCTTTGGTCGGGCAGTGATGCACTACTCTCGGATCTACTTACATCTCTTAATGACAATACATATAATCTCAAATTCACACATAAGATCAGTAAAAAAGAAATAGAGTTTTTAGATGTAATCCTGTACGTGAAGGAAAACAAAATCATCTCAAGACTATTTAGGAAACCAACAGCCTGCAATGCGGTACTACACGCCAGTAGTGCGCATCCAAAGTCTCAGATCAATTCTATCCCACTGGGAGAAATGACCAGACTAAAAAGAAACTGCAGCGATGAATCAGTATTCTTGACAGAACTAGACAACTTACAAAACAGATTTGAAAACAGAGGATACTCTAGAACCACCCTAAATAGTGCCAAAAACAAAATACAAAATATACCAAGATCAAATTTGTTATCAGCAGGGCAGAAAAGAAAGAATAGAAATGGAAAACGCAAAATTGCCCTGGTGACGGAATATAGCACACACAGCCATCAAATTTACAATATTCTTCGGAAGCATTGGCATATTTTAAAACTAGACAAAACAATAGAAAAACATGTGACCAGGAATCCTATGATCTCACATCGAAGAGGGACCACCCTCAGAGAACTCCTCTGTCCTAGTTATCTGCCTCCCAAAAAGAACAAAACTACTTGGCTACCTTCGAAACCCAATGGCTTTTTTAGATGTGCCAACTGCAACATGTGCCAGTTTGCAGCTAATAAAACAACTGATTTTCAATACAACACCACAACAAAACATGGCATAAAACAGTTTATGAATTGCAATACTAATTTTGTGGTATATTGTATTATCTGTTGTTGTGGACTAATCTACGTTGGCAGCACAATTCGCCCACTTAGGATCAGAATCCAGGAACACTTCAGGGCAATACGGAATAACCTATGTAGTTACCCCCTTGCGGTACATTTCAATGAGAATCACACACTAGCTGAAATGGCAAAAATCAGGTTTCATGGAATTTCCCACACGATGAATGCCCTAAGAGGTGGTGATAGGACCCTCAATTTGAGAAGGACAGAGACGCAATGGATTATTAAATTACGAGCTGTTGAAATGGGGATCAATTTTGACAAAGAGCTCCATGTTTTCCTTGCGTAGCCATTCATGTCAAGTATTGTGTGATACCAAGAAATATGTATCAAAATGTCACAATAATGTTCTTTCTACAGTTCCCTCTGTCACATATACAACAATTACGTTGATGTCTTTATGCTGATTTTTCTCCTCGTATGTAACTACGATTTCTATTTACTCTGAGGTTACATATTGTGTATTACCCTTTTTTCCCAATAGTTGTAAATGTCTTTTAGGGCGTTTTTACGTTTCCAAAACGGTTATGTACGCAGTGACTATTCCTGCTTTATATTTATACCAGACATTCTGTCTCATCCTTCATCTTGATTTTTCTCCGTTCTTCTTTCTTATTTACCTTTTTCAGTGTTTTATTTATGTGTGGTTGTGTGCTGACTTTGTTTCTGTTGTTTTCACTTTATAAACACTGGTGGTGGTTCGATATAATTATGTATATTATCGATATACGAACTCTTTCTTTTTCACTATTATGAAATAATTGTTTTTACTACTTGCAGAAATCGGATCTAACATTTTTGAGCAAAGTAAGATTACCGAGGGGTCCACTCTCTAGTCTGTTAAGAAATCCTGATTTACTCTGCAAAGATGGCCGCCACCTTTCCTCGTGGGAGCCATAGACAGATATTTCTTATACGAATTCGGAACCATTAAACTTCTGTATTATTCGAATTAAGGACATTGCTTTTGGAGACAAAAGCTTGAGAAGTTTGAATCTTGATTCACCCCTTATTACTGGTCATTTGGGCATTCTTCAGCCTATTAATCAAACACTTGTATTAAGAAAATGAGGGTACCTTCATCGTTCCAAGATGGCTGCTCTATTTTTTAGTCGAACCGATTGGCAACATTATAATCAAATTGACCAATCTTAGAGCTACTGACCATCGTAAACGCGTCTCGAACAATTTGCATTTCTCGCGCCACTTCTGCAATGCCATGTATATAAACACAACCGTAACTCGTCCTTCTTCAGTCTCACGTTGTGAAGCAGACACGGGAGGCGTCTTTCCGGCTGCATCTAACAAATTACGCGGTAAGTCTCTACTTAGATGCCCGAATACTTTAAGTTACTCTTTGATTCGGGATAATTACACAGCGAAGGTCTCACAAACTGTGGCACCGGTTAATGACCTTATTAAAACTGTTGTGAATATCTACAAACGCTCATTGGTCCCTCCTGGTGCTGTGTTAGAGGGAACTAGCCAACTCTAATAGCTTTTTCTATAGGCAATGTCATGCCCTATAAGGCCACAGCAACTGTTTCACCATGATGTATATTAATATAAATAGCTAAGTAATCTCTTTTTCAAGGTTAATTACTTATCGAAATGTTCGCAAACACTTAGCATCACGGTATTGGCGTACAATATTACAATCGGGCAAACTTAAAAACAATTGTAAACAATGCTCGCTGGTCTTTCTTCCCTGATCGAATTAGAGCGAACCTGCTGATTTTTAAGGTATCCTCCACATGTGTTTTCATGCCCAATGAGACCATGACACTATTTGTTTCTTTAAGACTCATGTTAATCAATAGTCAGCAAACACTTTCATGCAAGTATAATCACGCAATGGATCATTCTTTTGAAATATTCAGCTACACAATTTAAGCACACAATATCTTAACTAGGTCTGTCCAAATAGCCATGGACATTTTCTTAAAGTACATGCTACATGCTTCCGACTTGTTTTGTCATGTATTTCTGTCTCCATGGCTTGTATTATCTTATAATCAAGTCATTTTTAGCTTGAAATATATTTTTAAAACATAACTACTCTCGAGTATTCGAATAAATCCTTCCCTATTTTCTTTTGCAGGGCTCATCATAGCCGGTTTTTTGACCTCACTTAGCACGGTGGAGCCAATAACCATATTAAGTAAGAAGGTTTCTAACAACTTGTTTTACTGAAACAATTTCTTGTTTGGAGATCTTATTCCTCTATTATTTCTTTATTATTTAGGAATTAATCAAATAATCATACGAAGAATGTGACAACGATCATTTACCTGAAAAGACAATATAACC
The DNA here is from genome assembly GCF_964204655.1 of Triturus cristatus. Lineage (NCBI taxonomy): Eukaryota > Metazoa > Chordata > Amphibia > Caudata > Salamandridae > Triturus > Triturus cristatus. The sequence goes on from NC_140589.1 coordinate 1,805,803,321, forward strand.
AAGCACGCTGGCCATAGCACATCATAGTTTGGTCCGTTTTTCCTCAATATTAGGTATCGCAACATATATTCTTATGCATTAGACTAACCTAATTTTCTTGCCTTTTATACCAATTTTTCATTTATTTCATGTGTCTTTTACTATTATTAGATACAATTGACGGAGACTTTTTAACTTTCAAGACAAGCTGTACAAATTTCAGATTTACCCCTTAGGAAACGGACAACACTTACAAACAATTATAAGGGTAATGATAACGGGAAACCTATCCCTCTTTCTTAACTAAACGCCTATATTTCTTAACCAATTATATATATTGACAATAATTGGTCCTCTGTTACTTTGCCTATCCGTAATGCAGCTCTCTTTTGAACCTTATACAGAATCTCCCTTACTATTGACTGGAGTTTTGGAAATATCGTTGGCAAAAGGTTTAAATAAACGACTGTTACTTGAGTTGTCTCTACCAACTTATATTAAAAGGTTGGTATCTATGCTCGATTTGGGATAATTGCTTAGTTACTCTCAGTAAATGACCCACTTCTTGCACATTCGGCATGGTGATGGGACAAACAATATCCTTTCTCCTCACTGCTTTCTTGTCTTTCTTATTTCTGATCGTTAGATATCACTTCTTTGGTCTTGCTTCACATTTAGGAGGTTCTTTTTAACTATATTTTCTCTCTCTAGGGTTTCTGTTCTTTTCCCATTCATCTTTTTATTAATATCCAATTCTATATCAACTATTCCCTTTTTTAAGATTAGCATAAAACTAGAAAAGTAAATGTTTAAATCGCATGATGTATTCTGCTCAGTCAACTAAGATCTTGATATTTTTTCTACAGCCCTGAGGAAGTCACTATACGTGACGAAACACGTGTCGGCTGTTATCCATCTGGAACTAAGATTTGGAGACCATATGGTCTCTTTTCATGAAATATTGAATGTTACCTATTGTATTAGGGATTTCTGAAGTGTACTCATGACTGCGATTCTTTCCTATTTCTGTAAACATTTGTAATTAAACTATCCTTTTTTTACATACTACTGTGAGGACCTAATCTGTTCTGCAGCCAGTTTCATTGTCAATATTCTGTTCTACGCTTCTGTGGTTAACAACCACATAAACTGTAACTGTAACTTTGGAGTGCCGGGATACCGTTGTTTAAATATTGCCTAGCACGGGGATTGCTTGCATGACCCATGCACTTCAGCACCTAGGTAGTAGGGTGCTTTCTTATCCCGAGTGGCACCACTAATTGATCTTGCTATGTGACCTATTCTCCTGTTCTGACAATTATTACTGTATACCCAACTCGAAAACACTAACCTTCTTTGATGTGCGCTCTCATATGCATTACTACCTTAGATTTTTCTTGTGACATTTTATGTAGGGGGCGGCACTCAGCTCTTCGGATTTGGGTCTTTGTCAGATCAGTTTCGGTAATAAAAATAATTACACACACCACTGTTTTCCTTTCCATAAAAGCTAATTGCATCACCTATCTGGGCGATGGAGACATTTGAGGAAGAAAGAAATGCTCTGCTCCAAGAACTTTTCACTGGCTCGGCACAGAGGGTGCCTAATCCCAGTAAGAATTCAGAAAAGGAAGGTCTCAAACAGAAATTCATTAAATTAGAACGGGCACGCAAACAGGAAGTGTCCAGGTGGTGGGATTCCATTATCTTAAAACGATATTTGGACATTAAACAAGTCCCACGTGGACTACGAATCATTATATTCCCCACCTTTGAAGATTTAGATGCAGATCTTCTGAAAGAATGGGAAGAATTGAATCTCTCATCCTCACATAGAATGATGGACATCTTAATAAGACATGCAGATAGAAAAAGAGAGCTGCTATTACAGGAAATAGACAAACTGGAGACAGAAATTAAAGGACTAAACTTAGAGGAAGCAACTGCAAAAAACTATAGGATTTTGAAAGATGTGCTGAATACACATCAACTTTACATTAAAGAGAAGAAACTGAGAAAACTAAAAAGGGACGAGTACGACTACAAAAATGGTAGGGTCTTTACATTTGCAAAAAAGTTTGACGACATACAACCTAGACAGGCGACTGTCACCAAGCCCACCAAGCCAGCAAACATAGTACCTTCATCCAGTGAATCTGATGTATCTAGTATACACAGTACAACTACCAATGAGGATGAAACAGAACCTATTCCAACTGGCACAGTACCCAAAACAAACTCATCCTCTTTTTTAGAGGAAATGGTGCGATACCGCAAAGGCAATCGCAACAACTATGGTCCTCAAAATGTAAAAAAACCAGGAGGGGGGGGACAAAACGCAAACCCAAGGGAAGGAGCCACAACTCGATCTGCGGCGCGGAATCTGAAGAGCTGAGTGAATCTCCCAATATGGTGGAATGTACACTGAATGTGGCCAGTACTGATAACGTTTCAATCATTAATTTGTCTGATTGCCATCTTTCTGAAATTGATACCAATGTACTTAGTAAGGGTTTAAGTTTTTGTCCGACCAAATTACCAGACTTCACTAATGTACATGTTGATGTGTTCAAATTTGTTCGAAAATTAAAATTGAAGAAATTCTTTGCAAATCAATCTGTACCTGTTTATTCTACAAAATCAGTCTCAATACCATGTAACAAAACAATCAAAGAAATACAAGACATACATCTATTACTATCTCTTGACGACCTCTCTAGTACACCCCCCACCATGACTGATGTCCTTTTAGATCTGGAGATTACGCCCGACTACTCTCTAGATAGTGGTCTTAAACAAAAGTCTATTTTCACACCAAACCTACATGCGGATAATGTGGTAGATACTTTTTACAAAGTAGTAACATCTGATCTCTATAAACTGGAAGACAAATATAACCGTAACCATGGACATATTACTTATAATCTTAGCAAGGAAGAAAATAAGGCTTTAAAAAATCTAAGAGCACTACCAGACGTGATTTTTAAGGAGGCAGACAAAGGGGGCAATATAGTCATCATGCGTGATATTGACTATATACAAGAAATCGAAAGACAATTAACTGAAGATCAGTCCTACACAAAAGTACTGGGAAATCCCCTCAAAGAAATCACATTACTCATATGCACGAAATTAACAGGTTGGCGGGAATTGGGCCTAATATCAGAAATCGAATACAGATATCTTTACAATCCTATGCCTAGATCACCCTGCATTTACATCTTACCAAAGATCCACAAACCAAGTATCTTTCCTCAGGGTAGACCAATAATATCCGGAATAGGTTCCCCTACGGAACACATCTCAGAATATGTGGATGTCTTCCTGCAACCCCTTGTGCATAATCTTCCCTCCTATATAAGGGACACTGGGGACCTTTTAAGTAAATTGGAAGATGTGGAATGGACCAATGACATATCATTCGTAACAATGGATGTATGTTCTCTGTACACCTGTATTCCCCTGGAAAAAGGCTTACAAGCCCTAGCAGATTGTCTTTCACATAGGGATGCTACCTTTTTTGACCACACGCAAATGCTCTTGGACCTAACACGCCTGATCTTGGAAAACAATGTCTTCCTACATCAGGACACTTGGTATAAGCAGAAGATTGGTGTGGCCATGGGCTCAAAATTTTCACCTTCATATGCTAATCTATATATGGGCCATTTTGAGCAGCACCATCTATGGAAACTACCAGATACACGCCTTACAGAACATCTAGTCTATTGGGGTCGTTACATAGACGACATTTTTATTCTTTGGTCGGGCAGTGATGCACTACTCTCGGATCTACTTACATCTCTTAATGACAATACATATAATCTCAAATTCACACATAAGATCAGTAAAAAAGAAATAGAGTTTTTAGATGTAATCCTGTACGTGAAGGAAAACAAAATCATCTCAAGACTATTTAGGAAACCAACAGCCTGCAATGCGGTACTACACGCCAGTAGTGCGCATCCAAAGTCTCAGATCAATTCTATCCCACTGGGAGAAATGACCAGACTAAAAAGAAACTGCAGCGATGAATCAGTATTCTTGACAGAACTAGACAACTTACAAAACAGATTTGAAAACAGAGGATACTCTAGAACCACCCTAAATAGTGCCAAAAACAAAATACAAAATATACCAAGATCAAATTTGTTATCAGCAGGGCAGAAAAGAAAGAATAGAAATGGAAAACGCAAAATTGCCCTGGTGACGGAATATAGCACACACAGCCATCAAATTTACAATATTCTTCGGAAGCATTGGCATATTTTAAAACTAGACAAAACAATAGAAAAACATGTGACCAGAAATCCTATGATCTCACATCGAAGAGGGACCACCCTCAGAGAACTCCTCTGTCCTAGTTATCTGCCTCCCAAAAAGAACAAAACTACTTGGCTACCTTCGAAACCCAATGGCTTTTTTAGATGTGCCAACTGCAACATGTGCCAGTTTGCAGCTAATAAAACAACTGATTTTCAATACAACACCACAACAAAACATGGCATAAAACAGTTTATGAATTGCAATACTAATTTTGTGGTATATTGTATTATCTGTTGTTGTGGACTAATCTACGTTGGCAGCACAATTCGCCCACTTAGGATCAGAATCCAGGAACACTTCAGGGCAATACGGAATAACCTATGTAGTTACCCCCTTGCGGTACATTTCAATGAGAATCACACACTAGCTGAAATGGCAAAAATCAGGTTTCATGGAATTTCCCACACGATGAATGCCCTAAGAGGTGGTGATAGGACCCTCAATTTGAGAAGGACAGAGACGCAATGGATTATTAAATTACGAGCTGTTGAAATGGGGATCAATTTTGACAAAGAGCTCCATGTTTTCCTTGCGTAGCCATTCATGTCAAGTATTGTGTGATACCAAGAAATATGTATCAAAATGTCACAATAATGTTCTTTCTACAGTTCCCTCTGTCACATATACAACAATTACGTTGATGTCTTTATGCTGATTTTTCTCCTCGTATGTAACTACGATTTCTATTTACTCTGAGGTTACATATTGTGTATTACCCTTTTTTCCCAATAGTTGTAAATGTCTTTTAGGGCGTTTTTACGTTTCCAAAACGGTTATGTACGCAGTGACTATTCCTGCTTTATATTTATACCAGACATTCTGTCTCATCCTTCATCTTGATTTTTCTCCGTTCTTCTTTCTTATTTACCTTTTTCAGTGTTTTATTTATGTGTGGTTGTGTGCTGACTTTGTTTCTGTTGTTTTCACTTTATAAACACTGGTGGTGGTTCGATATAATTATGTATATTATCGATATACGAACTCTTTCTTTTTCACTATTATGAAATAATTGTTTTTACTACTTGCAGAAATCGGATCTAACATTTTTGAGCAAAGTAAGATTACCGAGGGGTCCACTCTCTAGTCTGTTAAGAAATCCTGATTTACTCTGCAAAGATGGCCGCCACCTTTCCTCGTGGGAGCCATAGACAGATATTTCTTATACGAATTCGGAACCATTAAACTTCTGTATTATTCGAATTAAGGACATTGCTTTTGGAGACAAAAGCTTGAGAAGTTTGAATCTTGATTCACCCCTTATTACTGGTCATTTGGGCATTCTTCAGCCTATTAATCAAACACTTGTATTAAGAAAATGAGGGTACCTTCATCGTTCCAAGATGGCTGCTCTATTTTTTAGTCGAACCGATTGGCAACATTATAATCAAATTGACCAATCTTAGAGCTACTGACCATCGTAAACGCGTCTCGAACAATTTGCATTTCTCGCGCCACTTCTGCAATGCCATGTATATAAACACAACCGTAACTCGTCCTTCTTCAGTCTCACGTTGTGAAGCAGACACGGGAGGCGTCTTTCCGGCTGCATCTAACAAATTACGCGGTAAGTCTCTACTTAGATGCCCGAATACTTTAAGTTACTCTTTGATTCGGGATAATTACACAGCGAAGGTCTCACAAACTGTGGCACCGGTTAATGACCTTATTAAAACTGTTGTGAATATCTACAAACGCTCATTGGTCCCTCCTGGTGCTGTGTTAGAGGGAACTAGCCAACTCTAATAGCTTTTTCTATAGGCAATGTCATGCCCTATAAGGCCACAGCAACTGTTTCACCATGATGTATATTAATATAAATAGCTAAGTAATCTCTTTTTCAAGGTTAATTACTTATCGAAATGTTCGCAAACACTTAGCATCACGGTATTGGCGTACAATATTACAATCGGGCAAACTTAAAAACAATTGTAAACAATGCTCGCTGGTCTTTCTTCCCTGATCGAATTAGAGCGAACCTGCTAATTTTTAAGGTATCCTCCACATGTGTTTTCATGCCCAATGAGACCATGACACTATTTGTTTCTTTAAGACTCATGTTAATCAATAGTCAGCAAACACTTTCATGCAAGTATAATCACGCAATGGATCATTCTTTTGAAATATTCAGCTACACAATTTAAGCACACAATATCTTAACTAGGTCTGTCCAAATAGCCATGGACATTTTCTTAAAGTACATGCTACATGCTTCCGACTTGTTTTGTCATGTATTTCTGTCTCCATGGCTTGTATTATCTTATAATCAAGTCATTTTTAGCTTGAAATATATTTTTAAAACATAACTACTCTCGAGTATTCGAATAAATCCTTCCCTATTTTCTTTTGCAGGGCTCATCATAGCCGGTTTTTTGACCTCACTTAGCACGGTGGAGCCAATAACCATATTAAGTAAGAAGGTTTCTAACAACTTGTTTTACTGAAACAATTTCTTGTTTGGAGATCTTATTCCTCTATTATTTCTTTATTATTTAGGAATTAATCAAATAATCATACGAAGAATGTGACAACGATCATTTACCTGAAAAGACAATATAACCAAGCACGCTGGCCATAGCACATCATAGTTTGGTCCGTTTTTCCTCAATATTAGGTATCGCAACATATATTCTTATGCATTAGACTAACCTAATTTTCTTGCCTTTTATACCAATTTTTCATTTATTTCATGTGTCTTTTACTATTATTAGATACAATTGACGGAGACTTTTTAACTTTCAAGACAAGCTGTACAAATTTCAGATTTACCCCTTAGGAAACGGACAACACTTACAAACAATTATAAGGGTAATGATAACGGGAAACCTATCCCTCTTTCTTAACTAAACGCCTATATTTCTTAACCAATTATATATATTGACAATAATTGGTCCTCTGTTACTTTGCCTATCCGTAATGCAGCTCTCTTTTGAACCTTATACAGAATCTCCCTTACTATTGACTGGAGTTTTGGAAATATCGTTGGCAAAAGGTTTAAATAAACGACTGTTACTTGAGTTGTCTCTACCAACTTATATTAAAAGGTTGGTATCTATGCTCGATTTGGGATAATTGCTTAGTTACTCTCAGTAAATGACCCACTTCTTGCACATTCGGCATGGTGATGGGACAAACAATATCCTTTCTCCTCACTGCTTTCTTGTCTTTCTTATTTCTGATCGTTAGATATCACTTCTTTGGTCTTGCTTCACATTTAGGAGGTTCTTTTTAACTATATTTTCTCTCTCTAGGGTTTCTGTTCTTTTCCCATTCATCTTTTTATTAATATCCAATTCTATATCAACTATTCCCTTTTTTAAGATTAGCATAAAACTAGAAAAGTAAATGTTTAAATCGCATGATGTATTCTGCTCAGTCAACTAAGATCTTGATATTTTTTCTACAGCCCTGAGGAAGTCACTATACGTGACGAAACACGTGTCGGCTGTTATCCATCTGGAACTAAGATTTGGAGACCATATGGTCTCTTTTCATGAAATATTGAATGTTACCTATTGTATTAGGGATTTCTGAAGTGTACTCATGACTGCGATTCTTTCCTATTTCTGTAAACATTTGTAATTAAACTATCCTTTTTTTACATACTACTGTGAGGACCTAATCTGTTCTGCAGCCAGTTTCATTGTCAATATTCTGTTCTACGCTTCTGTGGTTAACAACCACATAAACTGTAACTGTAACTTTGGAGTGCCGGGATACCGTTGTTTAAATATGGCCTAGCACGGGGATTGCTTGCATGACCCATGCACTTCAGCACCTAGGTAGTAGGGTGCTTTCTTATCCCGAGTGGCACCACTAATTGATCTTGCTATGTGACCTATTCTCCTGTTCTGACAATTATTACTGTATACCCAACTCGAAAACACTAACCTTCTTTGATGTGCGCTCTCATATGCATTACTACCTTAGATTTTTCTTGTGACATTGCATGACAGTTAAGGATCCCGCCCTTGATGTAATTGACATACAGACACATGCTACACCAGAAGAAATAAAGAAATGGACTGAATTAGGAGGGATCCAAACAGATCAGGGATGGATGACGAAGGAAAAATCTATATGGTTTCTTCCCGACTCTATGGTCCAAGTTATTATTAACACAATACATAGTCCAGCACACCTAGGAGAAAAAGCTATGCTAGACAGCATTCAACACATTTGGTTTAACAAACACTTGCGAGCCGCAGCTAAACAAAAGGTTCGTACCTGTATGATATGTTGTCAGTTTAATCCAGGTAAAAGCATCCCCGTAGAGCAGGGCGGATTTCAAACTCCCGATCATGCTTTTGAAGTCCTCCAGATGGATTATATCCAGATGGAACGATGTCGAGGATTCAAATATGTTCTCGTAGTTGTCTGTGCTCTTTCCCGTTGGACAGAAGCATACCCGGTTTCAGATTACACTGCCCTGACTACTGCCAAACAGTTAGTTCGAGAATTCTTCCCACGGTACGGTTTACCACGTGTTGTCTACTCAGATAACGGCCAGCCGTTCTCATCCGAACTAATGAAACACGTTTCTCTTCTATTAGGCTATCAATGGAAATTTCACTGTGTCCGACATCCCGAGGCAGCAGGTCTCGTAGAACGCCATAATCAAACTTTGAAAATTAGATTGTCCAAAATATGTAGAGAAAAAGGAGTCGATTGGATAGTAGCCTTACCAGTTGCGCTCTTTTACATGAGAATGGTAGCACATTCTCGAACAGGGCTATCCCCGTATGAGGTGATCTTCGGTAGACCACCAAATATGTGGGGGACGCCTATACCTCGTAAAATCACTGACGTTGACTGTAATATGCTGACAGATTACCTGGCTTCCTTGATGTCTGCACTACAATCTTGTCGTTCACAGGTATCCGCAGCTTTTCCCGACAATACTGAGGTGAAGCCCCATGACGTGGTTCCTGGTGATCTGGTGCTGGTCAGGAACTTTGACCGGAAGACCCAATTGGATCCTAGGTGGAAGTCACCGAAGTTAGTTTTACTCACCACAAGGACAGCCGTGAAAATCGAAGGAAGAAAAGGGTGGTTGCACTCAAGTCATATCAAGAAATTTTATGGACTACCACCCGGTGTAGATACTCAACCCTGTATTCCCTCACAAACAGACTCAAAGCTCCCCTTGGTTGAGCAATCGAACTCAGAAATTTATAAACTAAAATTGAGGTCTAATAAGTCAGACAATTTGATTGTTTAAGTCCTCTCCAAGGTGAATCGGTTGAATTTGTCTCTGACATGTATCCTCTAGACCGGAATAGAGAAAGAAATCAGCGAAAGCAGCTGAAAAAGCATGCGTATTGTAAATCACTTCGTAGTCACTGTACAGTAACATTATTAATTTTGTTTTTTCTAAGTCTTCTGATTATTATTTTTAGCATACTATTGCACATGTATTACCCTATTCTTAAACGTGCTTATAATATAACTGCAGAACATTCTTTTAGCGAATTTCCTCCGCATGAATTGTCCTATAGATTTGCGCTGCGCAACAACACATTCATTAGTATGTTACATCATTCCCATCAAACCAGCAATGCCACAAATTGTTGGATATGTGGCCGACTCCCTCCCTATCAGAACTATAAGGGAGTCTTGCCCCTCTTTCCATATCCATTCACACACAATGGCTCCTGTGGAGCATGGTTTAGTTTGATTAATACCCTAGATTCAAATTCCGCAGTTTATCAAGACAACTGGGTATGGGGAAACCTGAACCTAGTTTTGCTTAAAGTCTGCTACCCTAACAAGGAGGGACTTCCCAAAAGAACAGGAACTGATCTAGAAAATGAAGTATATGGATTAGGTAACTTTACACTTAACCTCATGATCCTGAACGTTGAATCTGAAGCTACACCAATCTTGCCCGCCATGTCAGTATTCCCAGTAAAAGGGGAATTATGTATAAGAAAGAATGGTTCCATACACATGGGCCATAGTAAATGCACCACTGTAATAAAATTCAGTGATCAAGGCAAGTCTACATTTAGAGCTTCCCATCATTCCTACTTCATATGTGGTCAGACCGCATATATATGTCTACCTCTAGATTGGGATGGTACCTGTTACATAGCATTCCTTCTGCCACCTGTTTTCCTAGCTCCTCCTGATTATCACAGAAATACCCATTTAGTACACAATAGACAACAGAGAGATCTCCCAATTGTCGATTACACTGAAACAGCATGGGAGAAATACACAGATTTCAATAAAGGTTTCTTTCCCTATATAGGTACAGTCACTAATAGTAAGCTGATACGTAGATTAACCAGAACCCTTGAAGCAGTAGTGAACGAAACTATTTCCGCCTTAGGCAATTTAACAGAAGAACAGTCTGCTATGCGGATTGTTGTGCTTCAAAACCGTCTTGTCCTTGACGTCATCCTGGCCGATAGGGGCGGAGCTTGTAGGGTCATCGGATCAAGTTGTTGCATTTTCATACCAGAAAATTCACCGTCAGTATATAAAGCCATAACCCGCCTTCATAAGATTATAAGCCAGATACACCAGAGTCCAGGCACCTGGACTTGGTCCGGTTGGTTCTGGGGCGTGTTGTCAGCCTGGGGATGGAGAATCCTATCCTTCCTAGGTATTGGTTTTCTCATACTATTCAGTTGCTGCTTATGTCTACAATGTGGGCCAGCGATTTGTGGTCTGTGTGCCACCTCGTGTATCCCACCTCCAAGTTTTCATTCGAGATCCCGGAAGAAGAAAGAAGAACAAATGATACTATATGAACAGATCGATGGATTGATGAAGATCGATATCTCCTAAGGGTCCGAAGGGGACAAGGAGGGAATGAGGAAATATGAATTTTGTGATCAGTTATGTCCCCTATCGTAGACCCCAACGGCTCCATGTGCATGCTATAAGTACATGTATATTCCCTCCTGCTCCAGTTCTGAAGACGCAAATATATGTGCGTCCACCGTCAACATGTCCTCTTTCAGATCCGCCATGAATGGGTCAGATATTCCATTCCTAAGTATGAAAGGCCACCGACTTTATGTGGTTCACTTTCCACATTTCACAGATTCAGGCGAGTAGGCCCGAATTCTGTCATCAAGCCTTTTCCTGCCTTCTGCCTCTGAAAGCTCCAGTCTGAGCCTGCATCTGTGACCATGAACTTTGTCTTACTCCTTGCGCGGCTAACGGTGCCTAATCCAGCCTGTCGCCTGCCAAAAACTGTATTTCACCTTCGAGATTATCTCCTTCGCTCCCCATCCGATGCATTCCTGTCTAGTAGTTTAGGTAAACACTCCTCCAGCTACCGTGCAAAGGGCCAGGCCTCGCTGTCCTCATGCAAATAATTCATAGCCCCGTTACCATGGAATATTCCTACCCCCTCGCATCTAGTGTAGACACTTAGACGCTTGTACACGCACTAACAGTCAGTATAGTCAGTATAGAATAAGATTCTATCCTAAGAGACCTTTCCTTTTGGATAACACAGTTCTTTAAACATAGGATATTAGATATGATTTGGAATTAGGTTGACATAACCCCAGACTTCTGTCTCCACATGTAGAGCTAAATGTCAAGTCCCCTTCACCCTCTAGTTGCACGTCAATCACACGTCATGCGGCTGCGTGCGCATCTTTGCCAAACATTTCTGCTGACATTGCAGGATTCTTTTATGGATCCACCCACTTGTGACATCATGTTTTATGACGTTTATTGAATTACGCCCTCTATTAGCTACGTATGCACCTGTTATCAGCTGTTACGCCTCTTGCATCTGTTTTACTGTAATGTATTTTCTATAAAACTGCCTATCTGTCAATAATTTATGCTCCCTTCCTTCCTGAACTTTCGTGGTGATGGAACAGAAGGCCCACAATTCGAATTGTCTTCCTTTTTATAGGAATAAAGCATTTTAAACCCTCTCATACCACGGATTCTGCCTCTTATATTTACTGAGTTATTCTTGATAGATTTTACCGCATAAAAAATAGTACCGGTAACGAAATATTTACCACACAGTGAGCCATTGTACCTCTCTCAGGTGGACGGTGATGTGGCTGGGGATGTTGCAGATGAGGTGTGCGGATCCACCCTGGATGTGGATAAGTTCTCCTGCATGTTTGCTGTTGTCCTCTGTAGAGGCCGGTGCTGTATTTGATCCGGCTGGTGTCCTGGACCAGGGGGACGGTCTGTCTTGCCTTGGAGTGGATCTATCTAGGGGTCATCAGCAGAATGTGGAGGGTGTTGCAGGATGAGGTACAGATGTTGGTGAGTTGCATGTTAATTGTGAGCGATGGGTCCATGATGAACACCAGCTTGCCTGTGTGGCCACTGGGTGCTGGTGCGGTGCACAGACCAGTGGGACGCAAGGAGTTGACCCAGCCGTAAGGGGACAATCCTCAGATGATGACCTCTGTCCCGTCCAAGTCCTGCCTCAGATGGCTGATGTTCAGCCATTCATCAACGGATCTCATGCCTTCTTGAAGTTTGGATCTGGCAATGGCTGGCTCTTTGGTGAGTTTGAGGAGCAGCTGGGTGTCAATGGCATACCAGATGATGATGAGGTTGTGTGTGCATGTGATGGTGGGGAGGGGGGGTCATGGAGACAGTGAAGATCGTCACGCTGAGAGAAGAGGCCTGTGGCATGGGCCAGATGACCCCCAGTGTACTACATGTTACAGGGTGGAGGCAGACTCCCTGGGCCTTGCTGGTGAGCTACTTCCTGAGTTAATCCTGGGCACTCCTCTGGATACCAGTATTGGAGATGTGTGAGCTGACAGTGTGGTAGTACATGGTGTAGAATGGCGTTGAGAGGTCAAGGGTGGTGGCCTCACAATTGTTGAGCAGGGCAAAGTAGTCGTTGGTGTTGGCAATGATGACGGTTGCAGTGGTGTGATTACTGTGTAAAACGGTCTGGTGCCAGTTGGCTGGAGCTGGTTGCTTGTAGGAAATTGGTCAGTTGCTAGTTGAGTGTCTTCCTGGTGACATTTGCTGGGTAGGGAAGTAGGCTGATGTACCAGGAGATCCTGCGGTACTGCCGTCCGTTGTTTAAGAAGGGCCTGGGGCTCTGCATGCCTCCTGCAGCCATGGAATGTGGCTAACTCAAAGGAGACATTCATGGACGTGGGCTTCAAGGATGGCGAATGATGTGGTTGAGATGTTGTGTGGGAAGGGGCCTGATGGAGAGCCAGAGTGGATGGTGCACATGATCCCGGTTGTGTACTTGCTGCTGACGGGAGTCCATGACCTGAGGGGGGTTTGTCCAGCGGATAATAGTGCTGTCTGCCTCTGTGTGCCAAGGCTGTTGTCCATGGCCATGAGCTTGCAGTGGTATGGGATCTACCTTGCAAGGGTGGGGTGTCTTGGATGGAGATCTGCTGTCAGTTCACTCACAATGCTGATCAGCTCCTTGATGTCGTGTGTTTTGGTGTCTCGGCACTATCTGAAGGATCTCCACTTGGCCTTGCTGATGATATGGTGATGGCTGTGTGTGGTGTTTTCCAGGGCTGTAATGAAAATGATGTCTCTTTGTGTTTGCACAAGAGTCCGGCTAGATCTGTAGGAGTCCAGTAGGTCTGCCTTGTCCCAGGTGCCTTAACTGTTGTTGTGCTTCACAGGAAAGTCCGTCAATGTGGCAAGATTGATGGATCAGTTGCTGATCCAGTGTGTGAGTTTGCAGGGTGTGGCGGTGGTGTTGTTTTGAGTGTCCCACACAGCTTGTCTGTGGCGACTTACATCAGGCATCTTTGAGAGATCGGTAGCGGGGTGAGTGGCACTGTGTTGCTTGTTGGAGACGTGGATTCAAATGTTGATGGACCAATGATGGATGGTGGTGTGTGTCCCCTCCAGCAAGAAGTTACTGGCCCCCAGCCACATGTAACCTGTGGAGGTGAGGGCCTGCGTGCAGATGTACGAGTTGATGGCTTAGCGGAATTGTGGATGTAGGCCTGCAGATCTGTAGATGAGTGTTACTCCGAGGGTTGCTAGGGAGTTGCTGCGAACCCGGACTTGTGACTCTGAGGGTGTACTTGTCAATAATTACCAATTCAGCCACCGGGAGTGGTGTTGGCGTCCCTGCGGGTGATCTTGAATCCGTCTGAGATGGCAATGAAGACGTCATGTGCTGAGGATGCTTTTGTCCAGGTTACTATAATGAAGGTGATGTGTGGGGCTGTAGTGTTGAGGAGGTAATAGAGTCCAATGGCATGCTGGTGGATGGAGCGGGTGTGGAGTAGGAGGCTCATAACCTGGTTGGAATGACAGAGTCTGGTAGGCTGGGCAGCGCTGTGTAGGCAGTTGGAGTAGCACACTCAGCATGCGAAGGTGTTGTGTGTGTGCTTAGGGGTTGCCTGATGGCAGGAGGATGGTTGTCACGAGGACATTGCTTGGAGAGTGGCTGCAGCATGAGCCTGTTGTGTGATGGGGGTCATGCAAAGACTAGAGGGTCGTGCACTGTGCATGTTGCAGGCGCAGATGGTCCGGCCTTTGGCACGGCGCTACAGTGGCACAGAAAAGCTGCTGGCTGCATTACAAATGGGTGGAGGGGGAAGGGCTGAGAATTTCTGAGGTGTGGGGGTTGCAGAATCAGGGCACTCGGAGTGGCGGGCCGCAGGTGAGGCAGCAGCAGGCGGAAGGGGTTAGAAATCATGCAAAAATCAACACACAAAGACAAGGAGGTCTGCAAGGCACAGTGCAACAGGTGTATGTCAAGGAAGGAGTGTCAGCTCACTCATGGGTCACTCCCAGAAAGTGTATGATCAATCACCATAAATGACAGCCACTGTGTCAGGCAACAAAATGCGGAGATGCGCAAAGGAGACACACCATCAGCAGGCATTCACGTCCCATTGTGGTCAGCAACCTGCACAAATACATACACAACCAGGCACGTCATGCACAATAGAGATCATTAGCCATGAAGCACTGCATGCATGTTGCCAAAGTACACATACACTCATATGCTCAATCTTTGTCAATTCTGCCATAGATGACGCATGCAAACTGGTAAGAGACCTGCAGTGACCGAGATGAGGCACTTTGGATTGTGCTGAACACCTTTATTCCACATACACACACAAAGGGATATGCCTCCATATTAACAGACTCACAGGACAGTTGAAAGAACATGTGGGACATACGCTGGACCCCCCCTTCACAACACAGATGATGTCAATCCCAATGAACTGGCACACAAGGTAAGGGGATGAGCAAAACACATCCTGCTGCACACGGAGAGGCTGCAATTCCCCATATAGCATGTTGTTGTGATGTCCCCCACTATGTCCACCCGTAGCATCTGCAATGTTTCAGAGCCAAGGTACACACACATTGAAGCCTTCATGAGACGTCATATTCCACTACAGATGACTGTCAAGAAGGCTGACTATCATGTCATGGGAGTGATGCTACATGTCATATGCTCCATGGTGAGAAGACATGTATGCATGGTACCACAACATGCACAGAAACAGTCACCACACATTCACAACCTGTATCACCACAAAAAAGCCTTGCTGCAATACTTACCCAAACTGACATTTCCACATGTCCGTGCATGGAACGCTAATTCAGCACACGTTGCAATCCACACGAGGAATAGCAAGAGGACAACGATGACATGACCAGACAACAGGTGCCAAATACCTGGGAATGACAGACACACGAGAAGTCACCAAAAAAAGATTCTCAACGCACACATGGAAGTGTACAAAACAGCAACAATGTTGGACACATGTAAATTGCCAATCAAGTCTCTCTGCAAAACTGTGTTGCATGATATCATCACTCGAGTGACACATCAGAACACACATCCAAGTCACTTTGCATTCAGTCAGCTGGACACACACATTGCAACACATGCCACTCAACGCTACAAGCTTGCACACTCATAGCCAGTGACTCACCATTATGAGAAGAAGTTGCGTATGAGCTGACTCCGGATATCATCCCCCTCCCCCTCATCATCACTAGCCTCGTGACCAAGCCCTTGATCCTCCACGGGTGGATGCTCCTGCTCATCTGGATCCAGGATGAGTGGCACTGCCTTCTCAACTGCCATGTTGTGCAGCATGCAGCACACAATGAAGATTTTGCAGACCTTCTCCGGGGCATAAGGGAGGGACCCGCCTGTCTTGTCCAGGCACCGGAATCGCCTCTTCAGGAGTCCAAACGTCCTCTCAATCACTCGCCTGGTCTGGCCATGTGCATCGTTGTACCGGTGATCTGCAGCTGTTCTTGGGTTGCGGAGAGGTGTCAGCAGCCATGGCATGTTGGGATAGCCAGGGTCCCCTACATGGAAACATCATGTAAATAAGTGGGTCACGAGATGCCGTAAGAGACAAATATACCACAAGGACAAAAAGACTATACCCACCAACAAGACATGCTCGTTCGTTGTGCAGCCGCAGCATCATTTGTGGCACCCTGCTACGCCTCATGATGTAGGCATCGTGTGCTGATCCTGGAAAACTTGCACAGACATGTGAAATCAGCATGTTAGCAAGACACACCACAAGGGCATTTATCGAGTGGTAATGTTTGCGGTTGCGATAGGCTTGTTCCTGTGCCTGTGGTGGTACAAAAGCCGCATGTGTACCATTAATGGACCCAATTACATGGGGCATCCCACCCAGGGCATAGAAATCCCCCTTGACATCCCTCAACCCCTCTGGAGTCGGAAATTTGATGAATTCATCAAGGTGCTCCAACATGGCTGCTAAAACATCACGCAGGACACGGCTGAACATAGTCTGGGACATCCCACCCACACCAGCTATGGTCAATTGAAACGTATCTGTTGCAAAAAAATGTAAGGCTGCCATCACCTTCACCTTGGGGGTCAGCGCAGTAGGATACCTGGGTTGCAGTTGGGGGTGTGGTGCCAGCCTGTTTGTCAGGTCCTCAATCAACTGTTGAGTGAATCTGTAACGGCGGATGCAAGCACGTTCCCTCATGGCACCCAAGTCTGGCATTAGTCTTGGGACAGGTGGTGCCCTTCAAAACATAGTTTTGAAGAATGAAGATTGAGAGTCGGCAAACATCAATGACAATGAACATAGCACATGCTACACTGCTAATACACATCAGGTAACTATGGAGTCGGGTGTGTGCAATACATCCAGGACACACATGGCAGCTTGCTGGCACTCCTACAAAATGCATGATACACCTGTTGATTTTCAAGTCAACATGACTTGAGATTTGGGGGCCAGTCTGAGTGAAGAGCCACAGATATCACCGGAGTGACACACAACCACATAGCTGCATTTGAAGGATATCATCTCATCCAGACAGCTGACTGCAAGGCACATGCACAGGTCACATGGAATGTCGAATGTACATGTCAAACACAGTGCGATGAAGGGATACACGTGACAACACAAAGACACAGCCATTGAGACAACAAACACATGTATGACTGAAAATATATGATGTCCCATGCACACAGACCCTACAGCCTTGGGAATCCACATGTGGCATGGTGTGCGTAGATGTGTTACATGCCCATCTCCACACAGACCCCTGTTGGATGCACCAACAACAGATGCCGTTGATGGGACACTGACATGAAGCTCATGTGAACACATGACACACAGCCGACATAGTCCCAAAGGGGCACGCTGATCGTGACAGGTCAGTTCATAAAGTGTCCCTGTCCCTGGCATCAGGAGACAGGTGCTGGTGTTGATGACTGTGCCACCCACTGCTGCTATGCATGGCACAGATGGACTACAGACACACATGTGGCACGTGTCAAGGTGATGTGTGCCACATCGTGCTCCATCACACATGACATGTGTCCACAGGTCAGAACACATCAATTGTGCAACGAGATGGAAGGACCTGTGCAAGATCACTGGCTAACACACCTAGGGCCTGCACATGAAAGTATGCAATGAAAAGTACTTGATGGACATCCATGTGCGACTCGTAGCCCTCCATTCCTGGCATGTGTACGGCTGTATCACCATTGTAAGCGTGTGAAATGCGTATCCGTACGTGTAGGCACTGGTAGTACATGTACGTGTACAACTAGTGTGTACACGTACGTGTACAGGTACGTGTAGGCACTGGTAGTACACGTACGTATAGGCACTGGTAGTACACGTACGTGTACTACCAGTGCCTACACGTACGTGTACTACCATGACGTACACGTACTTGTACACGTATGTGTACGCACTAGTTGTACTCGTACGTGTAGGCACCGGTAGTACACATATGTGTACTACCAGTGCCTACACGTACTTGTACACGTATGTGTAAGCACTAGTTATACTCGTATGTGTACTACCAGTGCCTACACGTACGTGTACCATCAGTGCCTACACGTACGTGTACAACTGGTGTGTACACGTACGTGTACAGGTACGTGTAGGCACTGGTAGGACACGTACGTGTACGCACTGGTAGTACACGTACGTGTACAACTGGTGCGTACACGTACGTGTACAGGTACGTGTAGGCACTGGTAGTACACATACGTGTACGCACTGGTAGTACACATACATGTACAACTGGTGCGTATACGTACGTGTACTACCAGTGCCTACATGTACCTGTACACATACGTGTATGCACCAGTTGTACATGTACTATCAGTGCCTACACGTACCTGTACAGGTACATGTAGGCATTGGTAGTACACGTACGTGTACAACTAGTGCGTACACGTACGTGTACTACCATGGCGTACACGTACTTGTGCACGTACGTGTACGCACTAGTTGTACTCATATGTGTACTACCAGTGCCTACACGTACATGTACCACCAGTGCCTACACGTACGAGTACAACTAGTGCGTACACATACATGTACAAGTACGTGTGCGCCATGGTAGTACACATACGTGTAGGCACTGGTAGTACACGTACGTGTACGCACCAGTTGTACACATACGTGTACTACCAGTGCGTACACGTACGTGTACTACCAGTGCCTACACGTACCTGTACACATACGTGTACGCACCAGTTGTACACGTACGTGTACCACCAGTGCCTACACGTACGAGTACAACTAGTGCATACACGTATGTGTACAAGTACGTGTATGCCATGGTAGTACATGTACGTGTAGGCACTGGTAGTACACGTACGTGTACGCACCAGTTGTACACGTACGTGTACTACCAGTGCGTACACGTACGTGTACCACCAGTACCTACACGTATGAGTACAACTAGTGCGTACACGTACGTGTACAGGTACGTGTAGGCTCTGGTAGTACACGTACGTGTACAACTGGTGCGTACACTTACGTGTACAGGTACGTGTAGGCACTGGTAGGACACGTACGTGTACGCACTGGTAGTACACGTACATGTACAACTGGTGCGTACACATACGTGTACAGGTACGTGTAGGCACTGGTAGTACACGTACGTGTACGTACTGGTAGTACACATACGTGTACAACTGGTGCATACACGTACGTGTACTACCAGTGCCTACACGTACCTGTAAACGTACGTGTACGCACCAGTTGTACATGTACGTGTACTACCAGTGCCTACACTTACCTGTACAGGTACATGTAGGCACTGGTAGTACAGGTACGTGTAGGCACTGGTAGTACACATACGTGTACAACTAGTGCGTACATGTACGTGTACTACCATGGCGTACACGTACTTGTACACATATGTGTACGCACTAGTTGTACTCGTACGTGTACTACCAGTGCCTACACGTACGTGTACCACCAGTGCCTACACGTACGAGTACAACTAGTGCGTACACGTACGTGTACAAGTACGTGTACGCCATGGTAGTACACGTACGTGTGGGCACTGGTAGTACACATACGTGTACTACCAGTGCCTACACATACGTGTGCTACCATGGCGTACACGTACTTGTACACGTACGTGTACGCACTAGTTGTACTCGTACGCAGTGCCTACACGTACGTGTCAAACGCACTGTGGAACTGTTGCCGTAGGGGTACGTGTCAAACGCACTGTACCTGTGTGTGGCTTTCAAATTTACATAGGGGACACATAAGGGTCAAGTATTAGGCCCTAAATGCATGCAGGTTGCCATGGATACCGAGTTTTCTCTTCAAATGTTTCAAGCAGGTGTCCTGGAAAAGTCAGTTGGCCACAAAATGCAATGTTGCAAAGTGGTTGTTGACTTGATATGATGCTCTAAATTTGAACGATGCAAATGCTGTCACTGGTGTATGTTTAAAGGGATTGGAGTAAACGTAAGATGCGAATGATTCAGACCAATCGCTATGTACTCCTCAAAATGAATGCCCCTCAGCAAGACAGATATAAGGCAGCCAGAAGCCATGAGAGGGCACTTGCCTGCACAACTTTCCTGTCGACAACATTGCTGCTGTCTCTGCTTCCCTGGATCATGTCTCGTGCTGTGGAGAGGGCCCAGCCATTCACCCTGGAGGAGAATCAGGCCCTGCTGGACGTCCTCCTCCCACAGTACACCAGCCTGTATGGGAGACCAGGGGAGCAGGTGAGTTCTGAGTCCACTACCTTTGCCTATGCACCTGTTGTGTGACTATCAATATTGTGTCCAGGTGGGACTGACATGCAATGTTGTTCAGAATGTGTCCCGGGGGGGGGCATGCTTATGTCACTCATGCAGTGCATCATGTAGTCCCTGTGTGCACTACTCACTTGCATGGTGCTTACAGTGACTTTCACTGCATAGTGCATGAGACATTCAGCCTGGCTAATCCTTGGGGGCTTTTATTCATGTTGTCCTGAGGTGATTCAGTGGTCCCCCCGGTGTGACAGGTGACTGTACCCACAGATGTGTATGAGTTGGGTGGACCTGTGGTGAGAGTGTCCAAATGACGTGTACGACCTCATGGACATTGACGTGTGTGAATGTTCCTTGTCATGTGGGTGAGTGTCTATGTGAAGTGTTGCACCACAGCTGCATGTTGAAGGCTACTGATCTAACCATCTGATGTGACAAGTGAGCCGTGCTTTGTGTCTGACTTGCAGAGCTGGCACGACACCTGTGACTCCCCCCTCGCAAATGGCACATGTGCAGAGTGAGGGTTGTATCCGCTGTAGTCAATGACAGGCCAGTGATCAGTGGCTGGGTGTGTCTGTCTAGTCTGCTGAGGGTGCGTCAGTGGAGTGGGACATGTGACTGCATGGCACGTGCTGCACATCAGCCTGCTGTTGCATGTGCTTCACAGTGTGTGGCATGTTCATTGAGTGTTTTGCACCCCTCATGCCACCTGTAGACTTTCAATGCTATGTACTGCATTGGCGCCTGCACACAGGCCACTTGCATGTTGTGAATGAGGCTATTCCTGTCAGCATCCTATGCCCTGTTCAACATTTCAAAGATGTTCTGATGTGTGTTTCTGGGACATGGAGCAGGTGTATTGATGTTGTGTCACTTTGTCATCCTGACAGGTAACTGCCTACGAGAAGGGGGTCATCTGGACCAACGTCGTCAGGGCCGTAAGGACTGCGGGGGGCGTGATCGGCAGCTGGCCCAGGTCTGCAAGAGGTGGCAGGACATCCGGTGCTGGACCCGGCGGATCGCTCGGGTCCAGCTCAAGCTCTCTCCACCACGCCGCCATGGCGGGCGCCGACTCCTGACCCACCACATGAAACGTGTCCTGGCGGTGGTCTTCCCTGACCTCGATAGGCAGTTAGAGGAGAGACTGCAGCAAGGAGGGGGTAGGTACATGGCTTTTTGTTGTGTTATGTGTCGCCAGCTTTAGGAAGTGCTATTTTGCATGAATACACTCCCAGAGATCATATGTGCAGTGCATTTTCTCTTTCCAAATGTCACCTGGGGATCATTTTCATCCCTTCCTCTCCTTTACATGTGTCCCCTGGTGTGTGTGTAATCACATTTGCACATGGTCATCTAGGGTGCCAGTACATCTAAGTGCACAGTGCTTTCTGCATCATGTGGGAGGGTGGTTAGTGACTTGTGTCGGTACCTTGCCTGTGCCATGACCTGTTCACTATGTAGGGGGTCCATAGTTGTTGTCACTGATGCTGATTCTCAACAGGAGTGTGAGCTTTCAACTGGACACCCTTGCAGCATGCATGTGCAATGTTGTGGCCTCAGACATGATGTGCATGAGTGTGAGATATGCATAGTGCCATGACGGTTGTACATGGTAGAGTCAGCTCAGTCCAGGACCATGGAGCAGTGTGCCCACTACAGTCCCCTGAGACACCCTGGCCTCCTAATCATGTGTGTCATCCAACACTGTGCACATTCTCTGTGTGTGCTGCATAGGTCTGCCTCTGTGGCATTGTTCCCTGGCCTAGTTTGATTTGGTTAATGTGTGCTACATGTATCCACTGGACAGGGATACAACATTTTGCTTGTGCATACTCACACTGGCCAGTGCCTGTGTGGCTATTCACAACAATCCGTTGATGGTTGTTTGTCACAAATATGTGTTGTCAGCCCCACGAGGTGATGCGGTGTCAATGAAGCAATTTTGCAAGCACAGTTGTTGTAACCCTGAATAAGAGGTGTCACTTCTTAATCTGTATAAATCACATAGACTCAGGTATTGGGGGAGGGGGGTGCGGGAGAGGCATACATGTGCAACTCTGATTTTTCAGTGGCAGGTCTGACTTGTGTGTGAGAATTACCTGGACTAAAATACACTGGGCAGTGCCCCTGTGATGCTGGCCAGTGCTTAATGTACGTGATTTGCAGCCTGTGTCATTTTTTTACCAAAAAGAATCCTGCTCATACATTTTTGGCACGTGTGTGGTTCAGATGCAATGCAGTTTGGACTGTGTGTGCTGACATCTGTGTGTACATCCAGGCTTGCCATGAGGGTGTCCCCACAGTACAGCTGGCCTTTTTTACCACCCAATTGCAGGCCCATTAGCTTATGCATTGTCCTGGGTGTGGACATGGGTGCCACTCCAGATGACAGGCAGTAGGTCATATGTGTAGCCAACTGTGTAATCAGGTGACGGATGGCCTGGTGACAACTGACATGATTCAAGTTGTTACTCTTCATGATTTGTACCTTGGTACTCACAGCACTTCTCAACAGTTGTTCATGTTTCACATGTGGAAATTTGTTGATTTGTGTTAAGAACACTAATGTGCCTGCATGCAATATGTCGCACAAGGCAGTGCACACAAAAGTACATTGACACTGTCATGGAATGAGCTGGCACATTTTCAATGAAGCCACTGTTAAAAATAAATGTTGTCACAGATTCTCCATATACATGTGCCCACGGTGGTCTTGATTTTGTGAGACTCATTAGTTGTCGGTGATACAAACTAACGAGTGTCAAGACGTCCAGACCTCCGTGGGCCCATGTATATGTGCTTTCTGCAACACCATCTATTTCTAACAGTGGCTCCTCCGATAAGGTGCCAGCTTCTTCAATGTTATGTTATGTTATGTTATTTTTAATTTGTATAGCGCTTAATACCATCAGGTCTCTAAGCGCTGCGAACAGAACTACGGAAATACCAGGGGGCGAGAGTATCACGAGTAGGCATTTAAGCCCAAGCTTCCGTGAATAAGAGAGTTTTTAGTTTCCTCCTGAAGGCTAGGAGACCGCTTTCAGAGCGCAATTCGCTTGGCAGTTTGTTCCAGATTTGAGGCATGAGAGTGGAAAAGGCTCGGCCCCCTTTCGTGGAGTAATGGAAGCGTGGACATTTTAAAAGGCCCTCCGTGGAAGACCTAAGAGTACGACAGGGGGTGTAGGTTGTCAGGCGTTCCTTGATATATTTGGGGGCTTGACCAAACAGGGCTTTGTGTGTAATGCAGAGGCCTTTGAATTTGGCCCTCTGCTTGATGGGTAGCCAGTGTAGTTGTTGAAGTAAGAGCGAAGCACGATTGTGTCTGGGTAGTTTAAAGATCAGTCTGGCTGCATCATTCATGATCACCTGTAGTCTGTGCAATAGTGAAGTTGGTAGGCCGATATACAGTGCGTTACCGTAATCAAGCCGAGCCAGGATCAGGGCAGACACAACTGTTCTCATTGATGAGAAGGAGAGGATGGGAGAGAGTCTTCTTAATCGCCTAAGTAAGCTCACGCAGGTCCCGAAGACGGAGGTGATCTGGTTTGACAGGGAGAGATTAGCGTCGATTTTAATTCCCAGGCTTTTTACCATAGCGGCTGGAGCGGGGATCTCCCCCAGCTCGTTGGGCCAGAATTGAGAGTTCCAAGGGTTGCTGTTATTTGTAATAGCAAGCACCTCCGTTTTATCTGGGTTGATATTAAGTGAGTTAGTGGTCATCCACCTGACCACGAATCTCAAGATGTTTTTTACCCGATCGTGTGCTTGCGTGCTGTTATCTATTTGGACAATAATTTGTGTGTCGTCCGCATAGTTAAAAACTTGGCAGTTCATCGAGGCGAGCTTCTTGATCAGGGGACCAAGGTAGATGTTAAACAGAAGGGGGGATAGAGCCGATCCTTGAGGAACACCACAGGGGATAGACCCCCTCTCTGACGTCAGGTCCCCCATCTGAATTTTGTGGGTACGGTCTGATAAAAATGATTCGATCCAGTGGAGGATCGACCCTCCAATGCCGATGTCTCTTATTCTGTCCAAGAGTTGTGAGTGATTGACCGTGTCGAACGCTGCCGACAGGTCAAGGAGGACTAGGACACAGGGTTTTTTGTTATCTGCTTTGGTCCTGATTTCATCTAGGACGGACAGCATCACCAGTTCTGTACTGTGATGGGCCCTGAAACCGGCTTGCCTATCCTCAAGCACGCTGTGGGTCTCCATGAATCTAGAGAGGGTTTGGAGAACATATTGCTCCAGTATCTTAGCTAGGAATGGCAGCTGAGATATAGGTCTAAAGTTTTTCATGTTGGAGACGTCGGCCCCAGTCTTTTTAAGGAGGGGGATAACTCTGGCTTCTTTTAGTCGAGGTGGAACTTTTCCTGATTCCAACGAGGAGTTCATCAGGGCTAGTATTTCTTCCTCAATTGCTGGGAAGGCCAGTTTAAAAATCTTTGGAGGGCAAGGGTCTGATGGTGAGCCGGATTTAGTTTTATTTACGATACTTCGCAGTGTCGCCAAATCAAGGGATTGAAAACAGGAAATCAGCACAGGTCGTTTTTCTTGAGACTCCACTTCAATGTTGGGGGGGAGCTTAAAGAGGGAGTTATTAATATCTGTCAGAATGTCTTGGACTTTTTCCGAGAAGAAGGATAGGAATTTGTTGCATGATTCCTTACTAGATGGTGCGACTGGTGCCTGCCTATGGCTCAGTTCATTGAGGATGTTAAATGTTTCTTTTTGTTTATTAGAGGCCACCTGGATCCTGTTCTCATAGTGTTTGGCCTTGCAGCTAAGCAAGGTCTTTTTGTAAGCGGCGAGTTTTACCCTATATTCTGCACGAGCTTGTGGTTCATAGGCTTTGCGCCAGCGTCTTTCGTAGTGGCGAAGAGTACTTTTCAGGACTCGAAGTTCTTCTGAGAACCAGGGGGAGCTTTTGCCCTTATTACCTGTTTTTATTCTTCTAGTTGGGGCAAGTGTGTTTATGGCAGAAGTAAGTTGATTGCCGATGGAAGCTGTCCATTCTTCCAGATCCAGTGTGATTGGCCTCTTGACGGGATTACTCCGAAGAGAGCTCTCTAGGCTGGGACCCGAGATTTTATTCCAGCTTCTAACTAGCTTCCAAGTAGGAGGCTGACCGAGGTTATGTTTGATAGAGGGAAGTAGGAGGTTAATAAAGTAGTGGTCAGACCACCCACAGGGAGAGATGTCCATTAAATTCACGGAGGGGAGAGTGGTCCATGCTAGGTCAAGGGTGTGTCCTTTCACGTGGGTGGGGCCTGACACTAGCTGGATAAACCCGAGGGAAGTAAGCATTATCTCAATTTGTTGGGCCTGTGCCCCTCTAGGCGTCTGGTCCCAATGGTAGTTTAAGTCTCCTACTATCAGGATTTGTTGAAAACGTGATCGGAGGGTGGTAATACATTCGGTAAAAAGGTCACCGAAGGAGGGAGGGCAGCTAGGTGGGCGGTAAACAGTCATGATTACTATGTTAGAGGCGCTGTTGCAGACCTTGGTGACTAAAATGTCTGCTGCCTCCAAGTTTTCACCCGACAGCTTCTCGATAGTCAGGTGGTTTTTAAAGATTAGCGCTACCCCCCCGCCCCGCTTCCCTGCTGTCCTGTTATGCCAAACGGCATCATAGCCATCGGGCAGGGATGCGATTAGCGTTGGTCCTGAGTCCTCGTCGAGCCAAGTTTTCGGTCAGGGCGAGGATATCGGGGGCGTCTTCTTGTAGGAAGGTGAAGATTTCGGGTGCGTGTTTATGTAATGATCTTGTGTTGAGTGTAGCGAGTTTCAGTGTGGTACAATGCTTTGAATGGGCGAGGTCCGGATTGTGTGGAGGAGAGGCGCGACTTATCTCCTTCACTTGTGGTCTGAGGATACCTTCTCTCTGGAGGGCGAGCGAAATATCTGGGTGTAGAGGGTGAGAGCCCGCGCCTAGTGTTTGTAACTCAATGTCTGAGTATTTGTAAACATGGGCAGCGTTTTTGGTCCCTGGGCCCTTTCGGGCGCGGACGGGCGCAGACGGGCTTGCCTTAGGCGCGCCTTCGGCGCGCCTGCGGCGCGCCCGCTGCGCGCATCCGCTGCGCGTCCACTCCAGCGTGCCGCTTTTGTGCTCCTCGTGACCCCTGGCCCCTCCCCTCCAATCAGCCCTGCTGAGCAGCAGCTGAGGCCCCTAGACTCGTGGGGAAGGCGGGGAGGAGGTGCAGGACCGGTCAGGAGAGCCCTGAGAGCCAAGATTCAAGTGTGTGGCAAGCGTGAGTACAATTTGTTTTTAAAAAAGCACAACAAAGTAGGTACAGTTTTAAAAGTAGAACCAATTTTTAAAAGCAGGTTAAAAGCGAGTAAAAAGCAATACTGTCACTGCCTGGGCTAGCGCGTTCTGCTATCGCCGCGCGTCCGCTCCAGCGTGCCGCTTTTGTGCTCCTCGTGACCCCTGGCCCCTCCCCTCCAATCAGCCCTGCTGAGCAGCAGCTGAGGCCCCTAGACTCGTGGGGAAGGCGGGGAGGAGGTGCAGGACCGGTCAGGAGAGCCCTGAGAGCCAAGATTCAAGTGTGTGGCAAGCGTGAGTACAATTTGTTTTTAAAAAAGCACAACAAAGTAGGTACAGTTTTAAAAGTAGAACCAATTTTTAAAAGCAGGTTAAAAGCGAGTAAAAAGCAATACTGTCACTGCCTGGGCTAGCGCGTTCTGCTATCGCTGCGCGTCCGCTCCAGCGTGCCGCTTTTGTGCTCCTCGTGACCCCTGGCCCCTCTCCTCCAATCAGCCCTGCTGAGCAGCAGCTGAGGCCCCTAGACTCGTGGGGAAGGCGGGGAGGAGGTGCAGGAACGGTCAGGAGAGCCCTGAGAGCCAAGATTCAAGTGTGTGGCAAGCGTGAGTACAATTTGTTTTTTAAAAAAGCACAACAAAGTAGGTACAGTTTTAAAAGTAGAACCAATTTTTAAAAGCAGGTTAAAAGCGAGTAAAAAGCAATACTGTCACTGCCTGGGCTAGCGCGTTCTGCTACAGTGTCAATGTACTTTTGTGTGCACTGCCTTGTGCAACATCTTGCATGCAGGCACATCAGTGTTCTTTTTGCAAAATGGCCAATTGGCACATCCCAAACATGTAGATTGATTGAAGCTGTGTGAGTCCCAAGGTACCAACATTTGTTCGTTTTGTGTTCCAAGGGACTTACAGGTCTCTGAGTGTGTTGACACCTTATTGAGGTGTGTTAGTTAACCTTTAGTGCACCACTCCTGTTTCTTTCAGGGTAAACAAGAGGTGTCATGACTTCATTGTATTGCTGTGCTAACAGGTTCACAGACACTAGCTTCTCAGAGTATTGCTCATTCAAGTTGTGGCCTTTTGTGTATTGAGTTTCCTGGTGTCAAAGTGGCATGGTGGGTCTACCAACTGGGCAGTACAGGGCTTACATATGTGCGGAGTAATCCAGCTGTTACTCATGATGCATTGCCTGATATACACTGTGACCTATTGTTCTTGTGCTCATGTGTCAGATGTATATAGGTGACTGATGCTTTCTGGTTTCTTCTCCTTGCCCACAGCATCATCATCCACACGCGAGGGAGATACCGGCATGGACCTTGAGGAGGGACCCAGCGACAGTGCCACCAATGCTGTGGAGTCAGCAGGAGACAGTGTTACGGAGGGCGAGGGGAGTCAGTCGGAGGACCTGTCCGGAGGCGAGAGCATGTACGACACCGACGGGTTCCAGGCTGACATCCTTGAGGAGGCGGAGGATGCAACAACATCTGGCAGCATCCCACCATCTGTACCCGCCTCCTCCATTGCCATCTCCGCCCTCCCAGTTGCTTCTGTCCCTTCTGTCCGTGCACGGTCCCACTGTGTCTCCTTCAGACCAGGCACCGCAGCCCCTGCCCCTGTCACCCCTGCTGCCCTCAGTGAAGAGTCTGTGGACACACTGCACCAGTTGCAGGTTGGTCAGGCATCGATGCTGCGTTTCCTCCATGAACACACTAGACTGCTCACACAGTTGTTGTCGTTCGTGGAGGGCATGTCATCAACGATGAATGAGCAACGCAGGTTTCTGCGGTCCATGGACTCTTCACTGACGGAAGCAGTGTCTCTCCTGCGGCGCTCCGTCCCCCCCCTACCCTGGACCCATCCACACTGCCCTCTCCCATGCCTGTCCAAAGCACACACAGACAGTCACAGGCACACACCACAACAGAAACATCCAGCACACCCCCAACTAAGGCACAGCGCACACCTCCTGGCACGCACACTCAGGGGGATGTAGTCTCACCCACAGGGTCTGGGGGCAAACGGCAGACACGCAGCCACAGTCAGAGTCCACAGTCCTCATGACCCACTTCCTCCAAATCCACTCCCCTTAGCTCCCCTGCCAAGACATCACCCAAAGGGACCTACATGGCTAGTCAGTCCCTCAGCCCCACTGTGACACCACCCCGCAAGCGGTTGAGAAAGTCTCCGGCCAGGGGAGTTGAGTCCCCCCCATGTCCACCACCTCCCCCGAGAGCGCTGCACCCCATCCCTCGGACACCCCCCCCCCTCCGTTGGCCCTGGTGTTCGTTCCGGTGCAGGGGTTCCTCTGGACGCCCTGGCTGCAGTGTGCAGCGAGCTGCTCACCACCACCTTTGGCACTGCGCCACCCCCTGTGGTGGATACGTCCAGCCCTGCACCCACCACACCTACCCAACCCACTCCTGTCCCTGCGGTGCCTGGTACTCCCACTGATGATGCTTCCTCCCCGGTCGACAACCATTGAGGTGACTTTGTGCAGGCAAGGTAGGGGTGGACACAGTCGCATACGTCCACCCTTGGACTCGAACTATGGACTGGCCATTGGCCTTTGTAAATAGTGTTTTATAACAATTTTGTTTTTTGTGTGCTGAATACAACCTTTTCTTTTAGTTTCCACACTATTGCATTTCAGGTACTTGATGTTGGTGATGAGGCCCATGAAGTTGGTGTTCTGGTAATGTGTTAGGGTTCTGAGAAATGTTTTAGTATGATGGTCATGAGGTGGACCATGGTATCTGTGTGCCATCTCAATGTCTGTGAAAATATTAATTGGTAGTGTGTGTTCCTTTGGATTGTGAGACATTATCCCAGGAAGTGTTCCTTCCTCTGTGGCACCTGACATGTTCCCTGCAAACAGTTGCACAATTGTTGTGCTGACCTGTGTCAACATATTCTTTGTTGGTGACGGATCCCTTCAACAATGGCCATGTATGCTCACCGATGTCTCCTGCTGACTCGTCTGTGCCATCCTTGCCAGTCACTGTACTTGTGTTTTCTGTATGCAGGAATGGCATCAGGGACCAATTGCCCCTTTTCAGCACTATGCATGTGTGTAATCACGGGCTAATACACAAATGGCACGTGTAATGCAGGGTATTTGGGCACCTGACTCACAATTGTGGGCATTGTATCTAGTCGCAGTGAACCCTATTCCTTACATGAGAGTGTGGGAGTGCGGGCCAGATAAACAGACGAGGAGGCTGTATGTAGTGTGCCATTCGGCGGCTTTTATTTACAGAGTCAGAAATAGTGCTAGAGGATGTTGGTAATCCCTCGGGGTCTTCGGACTGCTTCTCGCTTTTAAGTGGAACGGTGTTTTCTTTAGCTTCCCCGTCTGGTTGGGCTTCTTCTTGGTCCTCGGGTCTCCCACGGAGGCTCATATGAATAAGTGAGAGAAAAAGGAGCCGTCAGTCCTCTCTTTTCATAATATGCCCATAACTAGGGCAATCCCGTCACCATATCCAGTGGGTGGTACAAATAAGGTTCCTTGGCAGGTCAGGGTCACTTGTGAGGGTAGGGGATTTTATGTGTCTAAGGAACAAGGGTGGAAAATGGTGTATGAGGGTTTGTGCTACGTATCACGTTTAGACCAGGGGTGGTTAATTCTGAATGGGGATAGTGCTTTTTACATCTCATGGAGCCTCCTCCTGTTGGTCTTACACGTTTTCCTCCCCCTCTTTCTCCTTCTCCCTCCCCCCCTCACTTTCTCTCTCCCTTCCCTTACTCAGTGTACTCACCGGCTACGCCGCAACTCTCCGGAGTTGCGGCCGCTCTCCAGCCTCCTCCTGTGGGGACCACCAGTCTTCACACACCACCGCTCGTCGTCTTCTCCGTATTCTCCGTCGCTCTGCCTGGTATCTTCGTCCTCTTCCGATTCCGCGCTCTCCCGCTTCACCGTTTCTCCGCTCTCCGACTTCCTTCTCTTTCCGGCGTCTCCTCGTCCGCTGGATGTTGATTGGTCCCTTTTCTCTTCCGCCGGGTAACTGCTTCCGGGGTTGCTCCCTCCTTCCCCGGTGACGTCCTGAGGGAGTGGTTCCTGTATGGGTTGAATACGGAGGGGTGTGTTTATCCTCCTGGAGGGCGTCATAAGGGAAGGTGGCCTCTGGGTCCTAATTCCCACAGGTAAGTGGTCTCCGTTACGACATACGGACCATGGGTGGGATTCGCTCGGCACCCCCTTACAGAGAGACATCTGGGTGGCTGGACCAGCACCTGGACATTCCTATCACTCCTGTGATGTGCGTGACAGTGTGTGTTCCCCTTGGCTAACTTATTTTAGAATGCATTTCCATGACTATACACTCTGTTGGCATTAAATCCGGGTGTGTATTAATATTTAGTATAACAAACGTTGCACTTTTTTACTTTTCCAGGTCTTTACCCCCTGATAAATCCCTGTAGGTTGGACCTGCCAACACCCGTATGGGGATAACATCCGGGGTGCAGTAATGAGAGCACATCGGAAAATTCTGATCCGAGCGCAAACTCGCGTTTTCACAGCGCTCTGAATTTACCCTTTGTATTGTAATCAGGGCCGGGGTTCATTTTAGGCCTGTTAAAGTCCTCGCTAATGTGCAGTTACCCAGGACGAGGGGCCGCTTTAGACATATGTATGGATTCGCCAGGTCCATTAGTTGGAGTGTCAGTGCCTTCTAGTTCTAATTCTCACTCTTTTCTCCCCCACCCCCACACCCCTCGCCTGACCGTTACCAACAGCTACTTTCCTGCTCTGGCAGAAGCTCACGTGTTATGTGGAAACATTCCATTAATTGCATTGTTCATGTAGCAAAAGCATGCCAGGCTAAGCAATGACGATTTGTATTTT
This sequence comes from Triturus cristatus, assembly GCF_964204655.1. NCBI lineage: Eukaryota > Metazoa > Chordata > Amphibia > Caudata > Salamandridae > Triturus > Triturus cristatus. The sequence goes on from NC_140589.1 coordinate 1,805,835,222, forward strand.
ACTGGCATTTGCTGATCTAGAATATAATTCAGGAGCATGTTGAATTTGCGCAATAAGGGAAAAGGATTTCAAATGTATTTGCTTTATGACCTTTATCATGATTTTTCTAATGTATTAATGTTTTACAATGAATGATGTATACGCTGCGTACGTGTTTTTGTTGGTATGTGGATGACCGTAGGCACCTAAATAATCTAGTGTTCATGTGCAGCGCTGCCAAGTTTGAAAGATAGTGATTTCAGACGCTAAACTCCAGACCTTTACTATGGATGGCATGATTCGGTCTCTGAAGAAGAGTTTGGGATGTTAATCCTTGTAGGTCGGCACTGCTGTTTATGAGCTGGAGTATTATTTTCATCTTATCAACGTTATTTGAACATTCCTGGGGTTATACAAAAATAGTTTGTAGGAAGAAGTGTGCAGCTGCAGTCCTCAATAAGGAAGAAAAAAAAGTTTGACTTTGCTGTTTAAATATTATTACTCTTTCGGTACAGCGTATGGCAGACCCTCTCCCTGGCTGAGGTTCTAGTTGAATAGATAAAAATACTTCTTACTGTTCCTAGCGTTACCACTTTTGATCGAAACAAATTCATTTATATTTTGATTTTGCAATGACCACGCTTGGTATGAGATCATCAATATGACATGAAGGTCCATGAAACCCATCCGAATCACACTTTGGTCCTCGTGCAATAATACTCATCCCCCAACTTTTCCGCCCCACCTCTTTCAAATGTCACCAGCCGCCACTGATTGTGGGGCATCCGCCATGGGTGGGTATACATGTGTTGTATGTCCTCACACCCACATGTGGTGTACCATGCAGTGTGTGAATGATATCCATCCTCCTGGGAGTGTGGCACTGCTGGGAGTCCTCTGCACCCACCCCTCATATGTCTGGGCACTGCTGGTAGTGACATGCACGTACCCCTCATATGTCTGTCCACTGCTGGGAGTCCTCTGCACCCACCCCTCATATGTCTGGGCACTGCTGGGAGTCCTCTGCACACACCCCTCATATGTCTGGGCACTGCTGGGAGTCCTCTGCACCCACCCCTCATATGTCTGGCCACTGCTGGGAGTCCTCTGCACCCACCCCTCATATGTCTGGGCACTGCTGGGAGTGATATGCACCCACCCCTCATATGTCTGTCCACTGCTGGGAGTCCTCTGCACCCACCCCTCATATGTCTGGGCACTGCTGGGAGTCCTCTGCACCCACCCCCATATCTCTGTCCATTGCTGGTAGTGACATGTACCCACCCCTCATATGTCTGTCCACTGCTGGGAGTCCTCTGCACCCACCCCTCATATGTCTGGGCACTGCTGGGAGTGCTATGCACCCACCCCTCATATGTCTGGGCACTGCTGGGAGTCCTCTGCACCCACCCCTCATATGTCTGGGCACTGCTGGTAGTGATATGCACCCACACCTCATATGTCTGGGTACTGCTCGGAGTCCTCTGCACCCACCGCCATATCTCTGTCCACTGCTGGTAGTGATATGCACCAACCCCTCATGTCTGGGCACTGCTGGGAGTCCTCTGCACCCACCCCTCATATGTCTGGGCACTGCTGGGAGTGATATGCACCCACCCCTCATATGTCTGGGCACTGCTGGGAGTCCTTCGCACCCACCCCTCATATGTCTGGGCACTGCTGTGAGTCCTCTTCACCAACCCCTCATATGTCTGGGCACTGCTGGGAGTGATATGCACCCACCCCTCATATGTCTGGGCACTGCTGGGAGTCCTCTGCACCCACCCCTCATATGTCTGGGCACTGCTGGGAGTCCTCTGCACCCACCCCTCATATGTCTGGGTACTGCTGGGAGTCCTCTGCACCCACCCCTCATATGTCTGGACACTGCTGGTAGTGATATGCACCCACCCCTTGTATGTCTGGGCACTGCTGGGAGTCCTCTGCACCCACCCCTCATATGTCTGGGCACTGCTGGTAGTGATATGCACCCACCCCTCATATGTCGGGGCACTGCTGGGAGTACTCTGCGCCCATCCCTCATATGTCTGGGCACTGCTGGGAGTCCTCTGCACCCACCCCTCATATGTCTGGGCAATGCTAGGAGTGATATGCACCCACCCCTTATATGTCTGGGCACTGCTGGTAGTGATATACACCCACCCCTCATATGTCTAGGCACTGCTGGGACTCCTCTGCACCCACCCCTCATATGTATGGGCACTGCTGGGACTCCTCTGCACGCAGCCCTCATATGTCTGTCCACTGCTGGGAGTCCTCTGCACCCACCCCTCATATGTCTGGGCACTGCTGGGAGTGATATGCACCCACCCCTCATATGTCTGGGCACTGCTGGTAGTCCTCTGCACCCACCCCTCATATGTCTGGGCACAGCTGGGAGTCCTCTGCACCCACCACTCATATGTCTGGGCACTGCTGGGAGTGATATGCACCCACCACTAATATGTCTGGGCACTGCTGGGAGTCCTCTGCACCCACCCCTCATATGTCTGGGCACTGCTGGGAGTCCTCTGCACCCACCCCTCATATGTCTGGGCACTGCTGGGAGTCCTCTGCACCATCCCCTCATATGTCTGGACACTGCTAGTAGTGATATGCACCCACCCCTCATATGTCTGGGCACTGCTGGGAGTCCTCTGCACCCACCCCTCATATGTCTGGGCACTGCTGGGAGTGATATGCACCCACCCCTTATATGTCTGGCCACTGCTGGTAGTGATATACACCCACCCCTCATATGTCTGGGCACTGCTGGGAGTCCTCTGCACCCACCCCTCATATCTCTGGGCACTGCTGGGAGTCCTCTGCACCCACCCCTCATATGTCTGGGCACTGCTGGGAGTCCTCTGCACCCACCCCTCATATGTCTGGGCACTGCTGGGAGTGATATGCACCCACCCCTCATATGTCTGTCCACTGCTGGGAGTCCTCTGCACCCACCCCTCACATGTCTGGGCACTGCTGGGAGTCCTCTGCACCTACCCCTCATATGTCTGGGCACTGCTGGGAGTGATATGCACCCACCCCTCATATGCCTGGGCACTGCTGGTAGTCCTCTGCACCCACCCCTCATATGTCTGGGCACTACTGGGAGTCCTCTGCACCCACCCCTCATATGTCTGGGCACTGCTGGGAGCCCACTGCACCCACCCCTCATATGTCTGGGCACTACTGGGAGTGATATGCACCCACCACTCATATGTCTGGGCACTGCTGGGAGTCCTCTGCACCCACCCCTCATATGTCTGGGCACTGCTGGGAGTGATATGCACCCACCCCTTATATGTCTGGCCACTGCTGGTAGTGATATACACCCACCCCTCATATGTCTGGGCACTGCTGGGAGTCCTCTGCACCCACCCCTCATATCTCTGGGCACTGCTGGGAGTGATATGCACCCACCCCTCATATGTCTGTCCACTGCTGGGAGTCCTCTGCGCCCACCCCTCACATGTCTGGGCACTGCTGGGAGTCCTCTGCACCTACCCCTCATATGTCTGGGCACTGCTGGGAGTGATATGCACCCACCCCTCATATGCCTGGGCACTGCTGGTAGTCCTCTGCACCCACCCCTCATATGTCTGGGCACTACTGGGAGTCCTCTGCACCCACCCCTCATATGTCTGGGCACTGCTGGGAGCCCACTGCACCCACCCCTCATATGTCTGGGCACTACTGGGAGTGATATGCACCCACCACTCATATGTCTGGGCACTGCTGGGAGTCCTCTGCACCCACCCCTCATATGTCTGGGAATCCTCTGCCCCCACCCCTCATATGTCTGGGCACTGCTGGGAGTCCTCTGCACCCACCCCCATATCTCTGTCCATTGCTGGTAGTGACATGTACCCACCCCTCATATGTCTGTCCACTGCTGGGAGTCCTCTGCACCCACCCCTCATATGTCTGGGCACTGCTGGGAGTGCTATGCACCCACCCCTCATATGTCTGGGCACTGCTGGGAGTCCTCTGCACCTACCCCTCATATGTCTGGGCACTGCTGGGAGTGATATGCACCCACCCCTCATATGCCTGGGCACTGCTGGTAGTCCTCTGCACCCACCCCTCATATGTCTGGGCACTGCTGGGAGTCCTCTGCACCCACCCCTCATATGTCTGGGCACTGCTGGGAGCCCTCTGCACCCACCCCTCATATGTCTGGGCACTACTGGGAGTGATATGCACCCACCACTCATATGTCTGGGCACTGCTGGGAGTCCTCTGCACCCACCCCTCATATGTCTGGGCACTGCTGGGAATCCTCTGCCCCCACCCCTCATATGTCTGGGCACTGCTGGGAGTCCTCTGCACCCACCCCTCATATGTCTGGGCACTGCTGGGAGTGATATGCACCCACCCCTCATATGTCTGTCCACTGCTGGGAGTCCTCTGCACCCACCCCTCATATGTCTGGGCACTGCTGGGAGTCCTCTGCACCCACCCCTCATATGTCTGGGCACTGCTGCGAGTCCTCTGCACCCACCCCTCATATGTCTGGGCACTGCTGCGAGTCCTCTGCACCCACCCCTCATATGTCTGGGCACTGCTGGGAGTCCTCTGCACCCACCCCGCATATGTCTGGGCACAGCTGGGAGTCCTCTGCACCCACCCCTCATATGTCTGGGCACTGCTGGTAGTGATATGCACCCACCCCTCATATGTCTGGGCACTGCTGGGAGTCCTCTGCACCCACCCCTCATATGTCTGGGCACTGCTGGGCGTGATATGCACCCATCCCTCATATGTCTGGGCACTGCTGGGAGTCCTCTGCACCCACCCCTCATATGTCTGGGCACTGCTGGGAGTGATATGCACCCACCTCTCATATGTCTGGGCACTGCTGGGAGTCCTCTGCACCCACCCCTCATATGTCTGGGCACTGCTGGGAGTCCTCTGCACCCACCCCTTATATGTCTGGGTACTGCTGGGAGTCCTCTGCACCCACCCCTCATATGTCTGGGCACTGCTGGGTGTCCTCTGCACCCACCCCTCATATGTCTGGGCACTGCTGGTAGTGATATGCACCCACCCCTCATATGTCTGGGCACTGCTGGGAGTCCTCTGCACCCACCCCTCATGTGTCTGGGCACTGCTGGGAGTCCTCTGCACCCACCCCTCATATGTCTGGGCACTGCTGGGAGTGATAGGCACCCACCTCTCATATGTCTGTCCACTGCTGGGAGTCCTCTGCACCCACCCCTCATATGTCTGGGCACTGCTGGGAGTGATATGCACCCACCCCTCAAATGTCTGGGCACTGCTGGTAGTCCTCTGCACCCACCCCTCATATGTCTGTCCACTGCTGGGAGTCCTCTGCACCCACCCCTCATATGTCTGGGCACTGCTGAGAGTCCTCTGCACCCACCCCTCATATGTCTGGGCACTGCTGAGAGTCCTCTGCACCCACCCCTCATATGTCTGGGCACTGCTGGGAGTCCTCTGCACCCACCCCTCATATGTCTGGGCACTGCTGGGAGTGATATGCACCCACCTCTCATATGTCTGGGCACTGCTGGGAGTCCTCTGCACCCACCCCTCATATGTCTGGGCACTGCTGGGAGTCCTATGCACCCACCCCTCATATGTCTGGGCACTGCTGGGTGTCCTCTGCACCCACCCCTCATATGTCTGGGCACTGCTGGTAGTGATATGCACCCACCTCTCATATGTCTGTCCACTGCTGGGAGTCCTCTGCACCCACCCCTCATATGTCTGGGCACTGCTGGGAGTGATATGCACCCACCCCTCAAATGTCTGGGCACTGCTGGTAGTCCTCTGCACCCACCCCTCATATGTCTGTCCACTGCTGGGAGTCCTCTGCACCCACCCCTCATATGTCTGGGCACTGCTGGGAGTCCTCTGCACCCACCCCTCATATGTCTGGGCACTGCTGGGAGTGATATGCACCCACCCCTCATATGTATGTCCACTGCTGGGAGTCCTCTGCACCCACCCCTCATATGTCTGGGCACAGCTGGGAGTCCTCTGCACCCACCCCTCATATGTCTGGGCACTGCTGGGAGTCCTCTGCACCCACCCCTCATATGTCTGGGCACGGCTGGTAGTGATATGCACCCACCCCGCATATGTCTGGGCACTGCTGGGAGTCCTCTGCACCCACCCCTCATATGTCTGTCCACTGCTGGGAGTCCTCTGCACCCACCCCTCATATGTCTGGGCACTGCTGGGAGTCCTCTGCACCCACCCCTCATATGTCTGGGCACTGCTGGGAGTGATATGCACCCACCCCTCATATGTATGTCCACTGCTGGGAGTCATCTGCACCCACCCCTCATATGTCTGGGCACTGCTGGGAGTCCTCTGCACCCACCTCTCATATGTCTGGGCACTGCTGGGAGTCCTCTGCACCCACCCCTCATATGTCTGGGCACGGCTGGTAGTGATATGCACCCACCCCGCATATGTCTGGGCACTGCTGGGAGTCCTCTGCACCCACCCCTCATATGTCTGGGCACTGCTGGGAGTGATATGCACCCACCCCTCATATGTCTGGGCACTGCTAGGAGTCCTTTGCACCCACCCCGCATATGTCTGGGCACTGCTGGGAGTCCTCTGCACTCACCCCTCATATGTCTGGGCACTGCTGGTAGTGATATGCACCCACCCATCATATGTCTGGGCACTGCTGGGAGTCCTCCGCTCCCACCCCTCATATGTCTGGGCACTGCTGAGAGTGATATGCACCCACCCCTCATATGTCTGGGCACTGCTTGGAGTCCTATGCAGACACCGGTCATATGGCTGGGCACTGCTGGGAGTCCTCTGCACCCACCCCTCATATGTCTGGGCACTGCTGGGAGTGATATGCACCCACCCCTCATATGTCTGGGCACTGCTGGGAGTCCTCTGCACCCACCCCTCATATGTCTGGGCACTGCTGGGAGTGATATGCACCCACCCCTCATATGTATGTCCACTGCTGGGAGTCCTCTGCACCCACCCCTCATATGTCTGGGCACTGCTGGGACTCCCAGCAGTGGACACTGCTGGGAGTCCTCTGCACCCACCCCTCATATGTCTGGGCACTGTTGGGTGTCCTCTGCACCCACCCCTCAAATGTCTGGGCACTGCTGGGAGTGATATGCACCCACCCCTCATATATCTGTCCACTGCTGGGAGTCCTCTGCGCCCACCCCTCTTATGTCTGGGCACTGCTGGGAGTCCTCTGCACCCACCCCTCATATGTCTGGGCACTGCTGGTAGTGATATGCACCCAGCCCTCATATGTCTGGGCACTGCTGGGAGTCCTCTGCACCCACCCCTCATATGTCTGGGCACTGCTGGGAGTCCTCTGCACCCACCCCTCATTTGTCTGGGCACTGCTGGGAGGCCTCTGCACCCACCCACGCACCCCTTGGAGCTGTACACTGCTGGCCAGGACCTACACACACAACAATTTGTAGGTAACATGCTGGGCTAGTCCTCTATGCCCACATTCCTGGCGTGTGTACGCCTCGTATCCAAATTTTCCTGCTGCCGTAACGGGGTACGTGTGGTACGGACCGTACCCACGCATGTATGCGTGGGTACGGTCCGTACCTCATTAATCATGGGGCCGTATGGGTACACACTGTACCCACGCATTCATGCATGGGTACGGTCCGTACCCGAGTACTCATGGGGCCATAGGGGTACGCACCGTACCCACGTATTCATGCGTGGGTACGGTCCGTACCACTGTTGGCATGGTGCCTGTTAGAAAGGATAGACGGACCGGGAGGGTCGGCCGGGGTCAGGAGGAGAGGTCTCCGGGGAGAGCCGTCTCCAGCGATCGTACAGACAAGTAACTTCCCCCCCACAGACAGATACCACACACGGATAAGGCTCAGAGTTCTTTATAAGCACTTCTTAAGGTACGGTTGAATGGTACAAGGAGGTCTGGACTCAGGGGTCCCCTCGATTCAAGTCTCTCAAAGCAGGGTAAGGGGTAGCGGGACAGTCTGTCTACCAGTCAGGTAGTTTGGATGAGATGATGTTTAGCTCACAATCCTCGAGCCTAGTTGGTACGGGCCGCGGCGGCGCCAGCAGGTCCCGGAAAGATGGTCGATGTACGGTCCGCGGCAGCGCCAGCAGGTCCCGGTGAGGATGGTCGTTACAACGGGCCGCGGCAGTGCCAGCAGGTCCCGGGAAGATGGTCGATGTACGGTCCGCGGCAGCGCCAGCAGGTCCCGGTGAGGATGGTCGTTACAACGGGCCGCGGCAGCGCCAGCAGGTCCCGACGAGGATGGATGTTGTAGAAGGCCGCGGCAGCGCCAGCAGGCAGGACGATGGTTCACAAGAGCGGGCTACGGCAGCGCCAGTAGTCCGTCAAGGCTGAGTTCTCTCGGTGTCTCTCGACTCCAGGATACAACTGCCTTCCTGCTCCGGAGTTGCCCCAGTTATAGGGCAGGCGCTCTTTGATGTCCGGACCCTCGCACTTGGAGGTCGGAGGGCCCGGGATGAAGGTGTCTAGACAACCAGCAGGGGGTGGAGCCCGCGCCTGGGGGAGCTGGAGGCGATCGGCACCTGGCGGGGGAAGAGCTCTTGACACTTCGTCCTCCCATTGACCTGCCAAGTGGTCCGCTCACCTCCCGGGTGGATGGTGGTGCCGGGATGTCGGGGCCGGCCAGGCCCGGGGTTAGGGTCGGGGCGAGGCCACGCGGCCTCGTGGTGCAGGGCCCAAGATGGCGGCTTGAACCGGCCGGGGGAGCCGGTGGGGCTGGGCCCCGTGATGAGTAGAGGTCCGAGGGCAGAAGATCCGTCGGGAGACGGGGTACAGGTGCTTTTCGTGGGTTATGCCTGGTGGGCCGGAGCTCGGGCCCTGTCGTGCGGGGAGGGAGCAAGCCCTTCGTGTGGCCTGTCCAACATGCGTCCCCCCCAGCTGAAGGCGGGGAGAGTCACCCATCTCCTTGGGGACTCTCTTCGTCGAGGCGGAAAAAGCGGGACAGGCCATCCGCATTGGCGTGGTCTTGGCCTGGTCGGTGCTCCACAGTGAAGTCCATTCCCTGCAGGGAAATGGACCAGCGCAAGAGTTTTGGGTTCTCCCCCCGCATCTGCATCAGCCACTGCAGGGGTCGATGGTCGGTTTGTACCCGGAAGTGGGTACCGAAGAGATAGGGCCGGAGCTTTTTGAGGGCCCACACCACTGCGAAGGCCTCCCTCTCGATGGTGCTCCAGCGCTGTTCTCGTGCCAGGAGACGTCGACTGATGAAGGCCACCGGTTGGTCATGACCTTCGGGGTTTAACTGAGAAAGGACGGCTCCGATGCCGTGGTCGGAGGCGTCGGTCTGTACCATGAATTCCCGACTGTAATCGGGGGCCTGGAGCACAGGGGCGGTGCATAGAGCGGCCTTCAGCTTCTCGAAGGCCGCTTGACAATCGGGGGTCCAGTTAATCCGCTTCGGCTGGTTCTTGGACGTGAGACCCGTGAGGGGCCCCACGATGCTGCCGTAGTCCTTCACGAACCGCCGGTAGTAGCCGGTGAGCCCCAAGAAGGCTCGGACCTCGGTCTGGGTGACGGGGGGCTGCCAGGACTGGATGGCAGCAATCTTAAGTTGTAGCGGGGCCACCAGCCCGCTTCCCACTTGGTGCCCAAGGTAGGTCACAGACCCTTGGCCAATTTGGCACTTGCCGGCCTTAATTGTGAGGCCGGCCCGCTGGAGGGCCTGTAGGACTTCTTGGAGGTGACGGAGGTGGTCGGGCCAGTGGTGGCTGTACAGAGCGATATCGTCCAGGTAGGCAGCGCTGAACTCTTCGAGCCCCGCCAAGACCTGGTTCACGAGGCGTTGAAACGTGGCGGGGGCATTCTTCATGCCGAAGGGCATGACCTTGAATTGGTAGTGGCCATCGGGGGTAGAGAAGGCTGACCGTTCCTGAGCCCTGGGTGTGAGGCCGATCTGCCAGTAGCCCGCTGTTAGGTCGAAGATACTGAGGTAGCGGGCGGCCCCCAGCCGGTCGATCAGCTCGTCTGCTCGGGGGATCGGATGAGCGTCGGTCCGGGTGACAGCGTTCAAGCCCCGGTAGTCGACGCAGAATCTCAGTTCAGGTGCGGTGCCGGGGGAAGCGGCTTTGGGGACCAATACAACCGGACTGGCCCAGGGACTGTCCGAGGGCTCGATGACCCCGATTGTGAGCATCTTGGCCACCTCCTCCTGTATGCAGGCCCGTACCCGATCTGGTACGCGGTAGGCCCGGTGTCGGACAGGGGGACTGTCCCCGGTGTCCACGTCGTGCAAACACCAAGGGGTGACCCCGGGGGTGAGGGAGAACAGGGTAGCGAACTGCAGCAGGAGGTTCCGGCAGCCCTGGCGTTGCTCCGAAGTGAGGGCGTCAGAGAGCCGGACCCCGTCCACGGAGCCGTCATTCTCCTGAGTCTTCAGAAGATCCGGGAGGGGTTCGGAGTCTTCCTCTGCCCCACTGTCCGTAGCCATCAGGAGGCTGAGTTCTGAGCGCACAAAGTGTGGTTTGAGTCGGTTGGTGTGGAGGACCCGAAGGGGGTTCCGGGAGGTCCCCAGGTCGATGAGGTAAGTGACGGGGCTTTTGCGCTCGACCACTTTGAAGGGCCCCGTCCACTTATCTTGCAAGGCACATGGTTCGGTGGGGGACATCACCCATACTTGTTGTCCAGGCTCGAACTCAACGGAGGAGGCATTGTGATCATACCACTTCTTCATGTCCTCCTGGCTGGCCTCGAGGTTCGCCTTGGCCATCTCTCTGAAGCGCCGGGTCTGATTACGTAGGGCCAGGAGGTATTTGAAGACGTCTGGAGGGGTCTTTAGGGGGGCCATCTCCCAACCTTCTTTCACTAGGCTGAGGGGCCCTCGCACAGGGTGCCCGTACAGGAGTTCGAACGGGCTAAAACCGAGGGACTTCTGGGGAACTTCGCGGTAGGCGAAGAGGAGGCACGGGAGTAGTACATCCCACTGGCGACGGAGGGGCTCTTCCAATCCCCCAATCATCCCCTTGAGGGTGCGGTTAAAACGCTCCACTAGTCCGTTCCCTTGGGGGTGATAGGGGGTCGTGAATCTGTAGGTGACCCCGCATTGTTGCCAGAGGGACTTCATGTATTTGGATATAAAGTTCGTGCCTCGGTCGCTGACGACTTCTCGGGGGAAGCCTACCCGGGAGAAGATCCCCATTAGGGCCCGGCCAACCACCGGAGCTGTCACGGTCCGTAGGGGCACCGCCTCGGGGTAGCGGGTGGCATGGTCCACCAGTACTAAGATGAACCTGTGTCCTTGTGCCGTGCGGGGGTCCAGAGGCCCCACGATGTCTATCCCCACCCTCTCGAACGGGGTGGTGACCACAGGGAAGGGTTGCAGAGGGGCTTTCAGCTTCCGACCACTCTTCCCGCTGGCTTGGCATGTGGGGCAAGATCGGCAGTGGTTCAGGACGTCGTTCCTCATCTTCGGCCAGAAAAAGTGGGTCACTAGGCGGCTGTACGTTTTATCTTGGCCCAGGTGTCCAGCCAGGGGGACATCATGGGCCAGGTTGAGCAGAAAGTCTCTGAAGCGGAGAGGTACCACCAGTACTCGACCGGCCCCCAGCTCGGCGATTCTTTGCTCGCTGTATAGCAGGTCGTTATCCCAGTAGACCCAGTGAGTTCCGGTGGAGTCCCCTGCGTTCTGGGCGCTGGCTTGTTGGCGGAGTCCCTCGAGGGAGGGACAGGTCTTTTGTTCCTGGCGGAACTGTGCTTGGGTGGGCCCCCCCTCTTGACGCCACTGAGCCAGGTCAGGAAGGTCCTGGGGTTGCGCGTCCCCTTCGGCCGTCGGGTCTGTGAGGCTGGCCTCGTCGTTGTCTTCTACTGGGGCGACTGGGGGCGGAGGTGCTGGCCATTCTGGTTCTTCTGATCGAGGGACGGCACGGGCGGCCATGGACCGGGTGGTTACGCAGGCCCAGTCCGGGAGGCCCAGCATCCCCAGGTGCTCTCTTCTCTCAACGGTGGCCCACGGGGAACTCTCGAGGTCATTCCCCAGGAGGCAGTCCACGGGGGCATCGTCCCGGACCGTCACCTTCAACAGGCCGGAGACCCCTCCCCATTCGAATGGAACGCAGGCCATTTGACACATGCTTTCAGAGTTGTCTGCCGAGCGGACGGGGCAGAGAATGTTCGGCAGGATCTGCTCGGGCTTCACCAGGTGACAGCGGACGGCCGTCACACTGGCGCCTGTGTCACGCAAGGCCTCGGCTCGCTGTCCATTAATGGTCACCCACTGACCGTATTTCCTGGTGTTAGCGGGTAGGGGAGCCCGCGGGACCATGTCTCTTCCCCCTAAGCATGCCAGGACCATGGCGGCCGGTTCCCACTCTTGCTGGGCCGGCTCATACTCCTCTGGTTCCTCCAATGATCGCTCTTCCCCCAGGGCGGCGGCAGCTACCTGGCGGGGCTTGGGTGTTTGGTTCTGCGGGCAGCTCGGGTCATTGGCGTAGTGGCCGACTCGCTGGCATCGGTGGCACGTGACGTTGGCTCGGACCCCAGGACGCCACGGGGGGTTGCCCCGGCCGGCCGGAGCCGGGGTACTGGCCACGGGTGTTGCGGGCAAGGCGTCTCTCCCTCGCCCCTGGCCCCCTCCTCCTCCCCGAGGACGGTGCTGGCCTTGGTTGTTTCTGTTCTGTTCATGTGGCCCCCTCCGGCCCACTCGGGTGCTTTCCCATCGGTCAGCTTCGGCGGCGAGCTGCCGGGGGTCAGTCAGCTTACTGTCGAGGAGGTGCTGCCTGAGCTCGACGAAGCAGTTGTTCGACAGGTGCTCCCATACCATCAGGTTAAAGAGTTGTTCGTAGGTGGTGACCTGGCTCCCCTTTATCCAACCCTCGAAGGCACGGCTGAAATAGTTCACGTATTCCACCCAAGTTGTACCTGGGATCCGGGTGCAATCTCTGAACCTCTGGCGGTACATCTCGGGTGTGAGGCCGTAGCGGGTGAGGAGGGCAGCCTTCATGTGGTCGTAGGACGACATTTGGTGATCTGGGAGCTGCAGTAGGGCATCGCGCCCCTCGTTGATAAACCTCCCCCAGAGTCCGGCTCCCCAATCACTCCGGTCGATCCGGTGGGAGGTCATGGCGATCTCGTAGGCTTTAAACCACTGTTGTATGTCGTCTTCTCGGACATACTCGCGGACAACATCCTTGGGGATGTGGACTTTTTTCTCGATTGGCCCCGGGGTGTGTGGTCGCTCAGGCACCCCCAGTTCTTTATTCTGTTTCCGAAGTTCTATTTCCGCCAGTTTGCGCTCGTGCTCGAGCGTTATTTTTTTCTCCTCCAGCTCTCTCTGTCTCTGCTTCTCTTCTCGTTCATCTCGGAGCCGCATGTGCTCGAGGTTGAGTTTCTGTTCAGCTAACTTGAGTTCCCCATCCATCTTGAGTCGTGCCATTTCCAACTCGTGCAATCTGGTTCTTTCTCTTTCTCGGATCTCCTCCTGCGAGAGGCCCGTTCCCCGCTCCTCGGGAGCCGTGGCGTTCCCCTCTGGTGTGATGCTGCTTTGGTCGTAGGGTCCGGCGACCCCCGTTTCTGTCCACGACTCTAGGGCGTGCTTTAGATCATCTTTGGTACTCAGGCCGGTGGTAGCGATGCCAAGTTCTATGCAGAATTGTCTCAGTTCGCGGTGGTTGTATTCTTCTAATTTATCCATTTGGAATTTCTCGGTGGAGTTGCTATCTTTGGCTGACATCGTGTTGTTGTCGTGGGGTGAGCTACTCTCTGTACGATTACGCGTTGATTCGGATCCCGCCGCTGCCACCAATGTTAGAAAGGATAGACGGACCGGGAGGGTCGGCCGGGGTCAGGAGGAGAGGTCTCCGGGGAGAGCCGTCTCCAGCGATCGTACAGACAAGTAACTTCCCCCCCACAGACAGATACCACACACGGATAAGGCTCAGAGTTCTTTATAAGCACTTCTTAAGGTACGGTTGAATGGTACAAGGAGGTCTGGACTCAGGGGTCCCCTCGATTCAAGTCTCTCAAAGCAGGGTAAGGGGTAGCGGGACAGTCTGTCTACCAGTCAGGTAGTTTGGATGAGATGATGTTTAGCTCACAATCCTCGAGCCTAGTTGGTACGGGCCGCGGCGGCGCCAGCAGGTCCCGGAAAGATGGTCGATGTACGGTCCGCGGCAGCGCCAGCAGGTCCCGGTGAGGATGGTCGTTACAACGGGCCGCGGCAGTGCCAGCAGGTCCCGGGAAGATGGTCGATGTACGGTCCGCGGCAGCGCCAGCAGGTCCCGGTGAGGATGGTCGTTACAACGGGCCGCGGCAGCGCCAGCAGGTCCCGACGAGGATGGATGTTGTAGAAGGCCGCGGCAGCGCCAGCAGGCAGGACGATGGTTCACAAGAGCGGGCTACGGCAGCGCCAGTAGTCCGTCAAGGCTGAGTTCTCTCGGTGTCTCTCGACTCCAGGATACAACTGCCTTCCTGCTCCGGAGTTGCCCCAGTTATAGGGCAGGCGCTCTTTGATGTCCGGACCCTCGCACTTGGAGGTCGGAGGGCCCGGGATGAAGGTGTCTAGACAACCAGCAGGGGGTGGAGCCCGCGCCTGGGGGAGCTGGAGGCGATCGGCACCTGGCGGGGGAAGAGCTCTTGACACTTCGTCCTCCCATTGACCTGCCAAGTGGTCCGCTCACCTCCCGGGTGGATGGTGGTGCCGGGATGTCGGGGCCGGCCAGGCCCGGGGTTAGGGTCGGGGCGAGGCCACGCGGCCTCGTGGTGCAGGGCCCAAGATGGCGGCTTGAACCGGCCGGGGGAGCCGGTGGGGCTGGGCCCCGTGATGAGTAGAGGTCCGAGGGCAGAAGATCCGTCGGGAGACGGGGTACAGGTGCTTTTCGTGGGTTATGCCTGGTGGGCCGGAGCTCGGGCCCTGTCGTGCGGGGAGGGAGCAAGCCCTTCGTGTGGCCTGTCCAACAGTGCCATAGGGGTACGTATGGTACGCACCGTACCCATGCATTCATGCATGGGTACGGTCCGTACCTGAGTACTCATGGGGCCGTAGGGGTACGCACCATACCCACGTATTCATGCGTGGGTACGGTCCGTACCACTGTTGGCATGGTGCAGTAGGGGTACGTATGATACGCACCGTACCCACGCATTCATGCGTGGGTACGGTCCGTACCTGAGTACTCATGGGGCCGTAGGGGTACGCACCGTACCCACGTATTCATGCGTGGGTACGGTCCGTACCACTGTTGGCATGGTGCTGTAGGGGTACGTATGGTACGCACCGTACCCACGCATTCATGCGTGGGTACGGTCTGCACCTGAGTACTCATGGGGCCGTAGAAGTACGCACCGTACCCACGTATTCATGCGTGGGTACCGTCCGTACCACTGTTGGCATGGTGCCGTAGGGGTACGTATGGTACGCACCGTACCCACGCATTCATGCGTGGGTACGGTCCGTACCTGGGTACTCATGGGGCCGTAGGGGTATGCACCGTACCCACGTATTAATGCGTGGGTATGGTCCGTGCCACTGTTGTCATGGCGCCATAGGGGTACGTGTGGTACGCACCGTACCCACGCATTCATGCGTGGGTACGGTCCGTACCACTGTTGTCATGGCGCCGTAGGGGTACGTGTGGTACGCACCGTACCCACGCATGTTGTTCTCACCTTCTGTGGCGTGTGCGTCGGGTGCGGTGCACCAGGTCGTAGGCCAAGAGGACCGGGATGACACGTACGATGGGGTTCATGGCTGTACGTCGCGTACCGGGGCTCCGTGGCGTTGCCGTTCGCGTCAGACTCTGCTTTTCCGGCTGTGTTTGGCTCCCGTAAACAAAGAGCCGTACGGAGTGACGTCGGTACGAATCGTACTTGCTGGGCCGGAAAACGCTGGTGAAATACGTACGGACGTCGCGTACAAGCATTTCCGGATCGGAATCGTGGGTATTTTTTTGCTGTACAGTCTTTTGTACAATTCGTACAGAAAAAGGCTTTCTGTACGAATCGTACTTCCTAGGTTGTGAAATGAGTTTACCTGGTACGAGTCGTACGGAGAAAACGCTCCGTACGACTATTCGTAGGGCCTTTTTACAGGATCGGAATCGACCCCTAAGTGTGTAAATTGCTTGTGAGTTCTAAGTCTTCCTCTTTGTTTGCTTTATTCTGAGGGCCTGATTACAACTTTGGAAGATAGGTTTACTGCGTCACACACGTGACGGATAGCTGTCCACCAAATTACAATGCCATTATATCCTATGGAACTTGTAATAAGGCGGACAGGATATCCAACACGTTTGTGACGGAGTAAGCCAACTGCCAAGCTCGTAATCAGGCCCTTAGTGTCATCAGCCACTCTTTGTCCTTTAGCAAGCTTTGACTGAACATATTGAATATAATATTGTATTAAGGCCCGATTGTTAGTGATTTAAAATTTGTGCAAGTAACATCGTAGTTTACTATACTACTATGTTGCGATACTGGTAGAATGATTAAAATACATCTTGAGGATTTTTTAAGATAAAATGGTGCATCAACTCGGTACTTGGAACCGCTTGCCCTTTACATTGCTTGGCTGATGCATGATTATGAAAATGACAATTCTACACAAATTCCTATAATTCTTCAGGTCAATATGTTCTGAATGTCTATTTTAGACAATTAAATGTGGCTATTAATAGCTATATATCGGGGTATCCTATTACAAGTAGAGTGCTGCATATTACTAAATGACCTCTCTGCAAAGGAGGGGCAGGAATATCGGATTTCAAAAAGTCATCCTGGTCTACTATAGCACAACGGATTGCAGTCCTATGTACTAATAAAGATGGGCATGGGTCACTGATGCATCAAAACACACAGACATGTGGTTAGCTATGAAAGATACAAACTATTTTAAAAGAGTGAGGTTTAAGATTGTGACGACTACAATCAGCATATGGAGGCAAGGGTACCAATTATATGATATTACACTGATCAACAGGTATTCTACTTTATTTGGGAATCCAGTACTAATGGGCAATATTTCACAATAACTTTCTAAAATCATGGTCTGCCTGAGGTGTTTTTCTCTATTTTGTGGACGAGCAAAATTAATTTTCATTAACTAAATACAATTTTTTAAATATCTGCAGGTGCAGGATTATTTCCATAAGCATCAAAATGATATAAATATTAAAAGGAAAACATATTAGATCTACTATACACAAGAAATACTGAAGCTAAAATATAGACGGTTTATCATTTCTCTATTGATCAAGCAGAAGCTGATATAGAAATTACTACACACAAATGGACAAACATGCTTTGCCAGAATGTTAATATCACTGAGATAGAAAAAGTTCTCATAATGGGATATAATATATTCAAAATAGTAGGACTTTGACTTAAACAATTTAAGATATTAAACAGAACATATTATACACCAGACTGTTTAAATGGAAATGTATGTTGCGAAGACTCTAAGTGCTCATGCTGCAATATGGAAGCAACAGACGAGCTTCATATGTTCGCACAGTGTAGACGACTGCGAATGTTCTGGTCACGGATTGCTGGGGTAATATCTTATTTTTTGAAGACTTATTTTATTTTAACAACTAAATGGGTCATACATGGCTTTGAGAAAGAATATACTGGAAACCATAACCCATTTATATATAATGTGATTGTTATTGCTGGATTATGTAGTGCATAAGAATGGACTAGCCCAATGCCCTGAGTATTGAGAAATGGTAGAAATAAATGTACTAAACATATGAAATTTAGGCCCCTATGCAAGAGATGCAAGGGGAACGGGAAAAAGGCATTTGTGGGAAAAAAGCGTGCCACTGAATCATGATTTATGATTTGCGGCAATGCAGGTATGTAACTCCATCAAACGCAGCTGTATAATTTCATGTATGCTTTTGTGTATGTGTAACATGTGTTATAGCCTTTCTCATTGGGCGAGAATATATATAACTATGCCATTCTGCCATTCATCCACAAATAAATATATTTTTTTAAAGCTGTGCCTTCATCCAGTAAAAGAATTACTTTTGGGGACAGTTACATTGTTTTGGCATATATATTCCTCTAAATTTCTGGGTATAAACGGAGCTGTATATTTGAATGAGCCACATTGGAGTGCAAATAAAATTCTCCTCATATCATGTCCCTTCAACTGATGGCAGTCTATCTCTGTTTCAAAACTATTAGCTGGCCTGTTCCGCATTGCTTCTTTATAAGCTATACAGAATATTCTGACTTTTGCTGGCAGTTGTACTGATTGGGCTTTTGCAGTTACTTGCAAAACCTTTTGGTGCCTAAGGTTTTTAAAGCTGCAACATGGGCTTTGGTTTCCGCATGTTATCTCTTTCCTCAATAGTTTCTGTTGGTCTTTATTGATTGCATGTGCCTTGCTAGACTCGGTCCATTCTTTGCCCAATTTTATTCCTCCTGATTTCTCAGCACCAAGACCTAGAGAAGTAGACCTGCTAAGGTTAGGGCCTCTAACAATTAACCATGTATACTTCCATTGGTAATACATTTTTTGGTCATGTTTCCAACCTTTGAGAAGAACAGCTTTCCTGAAAATTATGGTTGCACGTGGTTTGAGTGTGTCTCTATATCAATCTGCACACTAGATACAGCTCATCTCCAAAGAGACCCTTGTGCGTCTTTCCTTCTGTAGGGGTGATAACACTGTTGCGGGCAGCAGTGTCACTATCATTTAGTGCCTTCTTTTGCACTTCATAATCCTTGTTCCCTTCATCCATTATAAGAAATGAACTGTTTCTTACCTATAACTCCAGTTCTCACATAGGGGCAGTTCCATGATAAGTCATAAGTACTTGAATAGTCCCGCGCACCTACTGGGACCCCGGAGCTCTTCTTTAGATATATCTTCTTAAGTGGGTATTTTTTGCCTTTCTTCAGGAAGGCCTGAAAGGACTCTTAAGAAATGGAGAGACAATAATGTAGCCTAAATACATAGGCTATACTTGCCGAATCTTAACCTTGAAGTGAACAAAGATAGCCAGTATACTATATTTTGTGCTTTTTGTGGTGTTTAACACCCAGAAGACTACCATTCACAAAATTCCTTTTTTCATGAAAGATATGAAAGGAAAGGACAGAATAACTGCATAAACTGCCAATATATGTCTTAAAAATAGAAGCTGTGCCTTTAAGAATCCAGAGACCACCAGTATCCCATCATGCACTGCCAGTGGCAGTTACTACAGATCTTTTGAGGGTGATGAGAAGTGAATGCATGTTCTATGTTATGGATCCCTCTTTCTATTCTACTGGGGAGGAGGGCGGGTTCCTTATGACTTATCATGGAAATACCCCTATGAGAGAACTGGAGTTACAGGTAAGAAACTGTTCCCTCTCTCGTAGGGGATTTCCATGTATAGTCATAAGCCTTTGAATAGACTAGCAAGCCCATTCCTATAAAAGGCGGAGGAAGAGACAGAGAAATTGATATGCAGATTTAAGCAAATAGGTTCCGAAGGGACGCCTGCCCTACTTGGGCATCAGCCTCGCCATCAGAGTCCAGGCAGTAGTGCTTAGTGAATGTATGAACTGACTTCCAGGTAGTAGCCTTGCAAATCTCAGTAATGGGTATATTACAAAGCAAGACCGCAGTAGCTGCCTTCCCTCTGGTAGAGTGAGCTTTAGGCTTACTGGACAGAGGTTTATTAGATTTTTGGTAACAGAGTGAAATGCAGGAAACAATCCATCTGGCGATGGACTGCTTGGAAGTCGCTAGACCTGTACGGAGAGAGCTATAGTTTACAAATAACTGGTCCAATCTCTGTAGATCCTTAGTTTTATTCAGATAGAATTTTAAAACCATTCTAACATTCAGTGAATAAAGAGATCTCTCCACTGGAGTAGAAGGATGCGGGAAAAAAGTAGGTAAGGCAATAGTCTGGTTCACATGAAAATCCGAAACCACCTTATGGAGGAATTTCAGATGAGTCCTCATAACCACTTTTGAAGCATGAAAAACTGTGTATGGGTCTTGACAGCAAAGTGCATGGATTTTGCTAACCCTGCGGGTGGAAGTGATAGCCACAAGGAAAGCTGTCTTCCAAGACAGATGCTGAAGAGTCGCCTTATGTATGGGTTCAAAAGGCTCTTGCATAAGCTCAGAGAGGACCACATTAAGCTCCCAAGGTGGAGAAGGACTTTTAATGGGAGGAAAAATCTTCTTCAAACACTCCAAGAAATCTTTAATGGCAGGGATTCTGAAAAATTAAGTTTGTAAAGGGCATTTCTTGTAGGCAGTTAGGGCTGCCAAGTAAACCTTAATGGAAGAAAATTGAAGGCCAGATTGTGCTAGATGAAGCAAATATGGAAGGATGACATCTTCCTGGCAAGAGGTAGGTTCCTCATTCTTCGATGAGCACCAAATACAGAATCTCTTCCATTTATGAGCATAAGCGGAACGTGTAGATGGCTGCTTAGCTTCCTTAAGGATGTCCAAGCAGTTGTGAGGTAAGCTCAAGTGCAATACAATACTAGCTCAGGACCCAGGCTGACAAATTCAAAGAGGAGAGGTTGGGATGCACCCTTCGTCCTGGGAAACAGCGTTTAGAGTGCTGTTTTTACAATGAAGTACCATTACAACCCGGTTGTTACAACGACCGCGTTGTTAGTACGCAATACCTTTACATCGCAAGTCATTAGAACGACTTGCTGTAGGGGGCGCCAAGGTATTGGATATGAAATCCAACACCTTCCATGCTATTGCGCAAACTGGAGTAGGAATAGTAAATAATACTATTCCTAAGTCCAGCGCGCCCCCTTCAGCAAGTCATTGTAATGGCTTGTGATGTAAGGGTATTGCCTACTAACAACGCGGTCGTTGTAATGACCACATTGTAAAAGTATGCATTGTAATAGCATGCATGTTCTTTGTCCTCTGTATGGAAGCCTGAGATGTGGACTGATAGACCGGTGAAGGTGGTCTGTGAACCACCACTGACATGGCCACTCAGGGGCTATGAGTATCATCTTGACCAGTGACTGTGAGAGCTTGATGAGGACTGCCGGGATTTGGGGAACTGGAGGAAAGGCGTAGAGAAATCTGCCTGACCAGTTGATACATAGGGCATTCCCCAGGGTTCCCGGTTGGTAGAAAATTTGACACGAAGCTTTGGCATTTGCTGTTTTCTGTGGTTGCGAACAAATCGACCTCCGGAGTACTCAATATTTCCGAAGATATTGTGGACCACGTTGTCATTTAAGACTCACTCGTGGTTTTCCTGAAGGAGCCTGCTGAGAGAGTCAGCTTGAGCCTTTTGAACACCTGGGAGGTGAGTTGCTGTTATGGTCAGGTTTCTGGCTAGAAACTACTTTCAGATCGTCTGGGCTTCCCAAGATAATGGTCTGGAACTCGAGCCTCCCTGCTTGTTGAGGTAGTACATTGTTGTTGTATTGTCCGTCTGGACAAGCAGGGAGCTGGAGCAGAATGATGGCTGAAAGGCTTTCAGCACCATGTGA
The DNA here is from genome assembly GCF_964204655.1 of Triturus cristatus. Classification (NCBI taxonomy): domain Eukaryota; kingdom Metazoa; phylum Chordata; class Amphibia; order Caudata; family Salamandridae; genus Triturus; species Triturus cristatus. The sequence goes on from NC_140589.1 coordinate 1,805,856,643, forward strand.
ACTGCTTGTAGCTCCAGCAGATTGATGTGGTAAGTGGATTCTCTGTACAACCATTTTCCCCTGAATGTGAAGTTGATCTGTATGAGCTCCCCATCCCAGGAGAGAGGCATTAGTGACTATGGTTTGTACAGGTATCCCCTTGTGGAACGGTATCCCTCGTAGGAGATTGGTGTGATAATACCACCATTTGATGGACCGGAGAGCATGCTGAGACAATTGAATCCGGTCTTCCCAAACTCCTGTTTGCTGGTCCCATTGGTCTTCCAGGAATTCTTCCAGGGGTCTCATGTGGATTTGGTGTGAGGAATATACAGGATGTCATCGAGCCCAGAAGCGAGGAGACCTTCCTCACAGTTGGGTGAGACATTGTCATGAGAGCCAGAGCTTTCCGAAGGACCGATAAGCGTCTCTCCTCCGAAGGACACACGTTTGCCGTGCAAGTATCGATGGATGCTCCCAGATATTGCAGGCATTGCACCGGCGTTGACGTTAACCTCGCTTGGTTCACATGAAGACTCAACTACAGGAGAAGATCTGAGGTCCAATTGAAGTGTAACTGAGCCTCCTGATACGTGGATGCCTTGATTAGCCAATCGTCTAGATGGGGTAGACGAACACCTTTTGTTTCCTCAGATGGGCAGCTACCACCGCCATGCACTTGAAGAAGGTCCTGGGTGCTGACTTCAGGCCGAAGGGAAGTAAACATTATTGGTAGTGGTTGTTCCCCACTACAAACCTCATTAACTTGGGATGATTTCTTATGATGGGAATGTGGAAGTATGCGTCATGAAGGTCAATTGCGCATAACCACTCCCCTCGATGTAGCTATGGGTACATTTGGTGCACTGCCAGCATCCGGAAGCTCCCTTTCCTTATCCACTTTTTGACAAGAAAGAACCTTGAGTATAGCACTTTGCCTTGGTATAAAGAAGGAACAGGTTCCATCCCCTGTTTTTGTAAGAGAATGTTCACTTCCGATTGTAATTGGTGCAGTTGGAATCTTGATTGTTCCGGAGGTATTGATGGTGGAGGGCTTATGAATGCTTCCCCCTACTGGAGCGGGTAACGTAAGAGGGGGAAGACAGGATTTAGCATTTTGACCTTGCTGGTATCTTGCCTCCTTGAGTAGGTTGTTGTCCTGACCTTCCTCTTGGTTGTCGCTTTTGATAAGGCTGGTAGAAACGTTGGTACGGTTGTTGTGTACCTAACTGTCGGCCCTGATACCACCGAGGGGTTTGAACCCTTTGCGTAGAATAGTGGCGTGAGAAAGAACGGACAGATTTACGTTGTTCTTTCGGTCTTTCGAGGCCAACAGCTTTCAACGTTTCCAACTCCGCCTTCATTCTGGCCATCTCCTCGTCTGCACGTGAGCCGAAAAGGATTGTACCTGCAAATGGTAGATTCAGGATGTGCTGCTGTGCTTTAGGCTTAAGTGATGTCAGATGCAGCCATGAATGCCGCCGAAGTGCCACGCCGTGGCAATAGCCATGTGCAGAAAGAAGGGATGTGTCCGCTGATGCTCCTCTTATTACTTGATTTGAGACCATAAGGCCATCTGTTAGAATCTCGTTAAAGTCTAGGGAGGTGGTCTGCAAACTGTTGGAGTGATTCCCACAGTGCCCGGTCATATCTGCCTAGTAAGGCTGTGGCACTAGAAGCTTTCATGGAAGTTGCCGCTGTGTTGCACACCTTCCTTTTCACTGAGTCTATCTTCCGGCTCTCTTTATCCTGTGGAACTATAGATGTTGGACCTGCAGTATGCTGCTTTTTCGTTGCCACCACAATAACTGAGTCTGGAGCTGGGTCCGTCCGTAGGAATGTGGGGTCCTGCTCTGGAGGCCGATATTTCTTTTGCAGCCTGGACGGAGCTCGCTTCATTGACAATTAACTAAAGCTGGTTCTAAGAGGCCCGGAACCGAAGGAAGCAAGGGAAGACAAGTTTGTCTCTGCTGAGAAGTCTCAAATATCACAGAAGTTGATAGTGTCGGAGTGGACATTGGAATGTTCAATTTAGAAGCCCCCCGCATCAGAACCTCTTGAAAGGTAGAAATTTTATTAATTGGTCAAATCCTAGGAGGAGGAGAGTTCGATAACGTAGAAGAATATCTTCTAGTACTCGAGGAGGAAGTGTCCCTGGTATATCTGGAATGAGACCTTCCACCTGGATGTCAATGATGGGAACGAGTAGAGGAGCGTCTACGGCTGCGAGAACGATCCCTTGTGTGAGACCTAGACCTTGGCCTTCATGGTGGTGGTGGTGGAGGTATAGGCAGCAGAGGCAGAAGAGGAGGAGGTGGAGGAGGAGGCGGTGTCGGAAGTCTTGGTTGCTCATCTGGCAGATGAGGCGGAGACTGAGTTGGTGAAGGAATGTTCTTAGATGGAGAGTAGGTTCGGGAGAACTCTGAATCCGATGAGTAAATTGACCTTCTATTTTGTCGCGCCTTCTGAAGGCTTGAAGAAGCTGACACAGGTTCTGAAGAAGATCCATTTCTCCCCCTCGACGTTGATCTACTCGTCAACGGCGACCTTCGACGTCATCTCGACGATGATCGACGACTTCTCGGAGTTGACCACGTCAGTGATTGACAGTGTTGTCTCGACATCGATTGACGGTGGTGTCTTGACGTCGATCAACGGTGATGTGCTGACGTCGATTGACGTTGATGTGTCGACGCCGAGTGGTGCGATAAGGTTCTCAACGGCGACCTGCGAGGTGTTACCATCTGCGGTGGGCTTCTGGACTCTGAACGAGGTGTTCTCGCAGTTGGTATCGTAACTGTCGTCGACGATCTTCTTTTTGACGTGAAATGTCGTCGTCGTTTGACGTCAAAGAGGTCAGCGTTGAACTTCCTCTCGACATCATAGCCTTTGACCGTGACCGGTGCCATTTTTAGCTCTTCTTCTGCTGGGGAGCCCCCCATAGGCTGAAGGCAGAACCCTGGTAGAGGACTGACTGAGCCTGCTGTTTCCATCGATCTTCTGCTCCTAGAAGCCAAATCTTCTCCCTGTCACTCAGGCTGCGCCTTGAGAAGGTTTTACAGATGGAACAGGAGTCAGGAACATGACTAGCAGGCAGGCAAAGAATGTACACTCTGTGAGGATCAGTTTTGGCCTTCTTCCTACCACAGTCTGGACACTTATCAAAAAGAGATGGCATTTTTTAGTTAAAATCTGTAACAATTCCTGTCAGAAAAAGACAGAAAAATGTAGGGAAAGCTCAAAGACATCGAGTGAAGTAATTAGCAGGCAAATTCTGAAGAGTTTTTTGAAGTAAAAAAAACAAAATTTGGTAGAGCTCAATGCTCCAGGGTCCTGATAGCAGGAGCCGTAAAAAAGAACAGAAGTAACTGCCACTGGCTGTGCATGACGGGATACTGGTGGTCTCTAGATTCTTAAAGGCACAGCTTCTAATTTTAAGACATATAATGGCAGCCTATGGGGCTATTCTGTCCTCTCCTTTCATCTCTATCACCACAAAAATAGCACAAAATATAGTATACTGGCTATCTTTTTTCACTTCAAGATGAAGATTTGGCCTATGCTTATGCCTATGTATTTAGGAGGCATTATTGTCCCTCTATCTCTTAAGTGTCTTTGCAGGCCTTCCTGAAGAAAGGCGAAAAATACCAACTTAAGAATCTAAAAAAGTGCTATGAGGTCCCAGCACGTGGGTGGTATTATTCAACTGCTTTGACTATACATGGAAATCCCCTACGAGAGAAGTAACCATTTCTAGCAAGTTTGCTAGTAGGCTACTCATCTTTGGCCTTAGATTTTGTGAAGTAACTTGAAATATTGTTCTCCCCAGTGTGTAACTTTCTAGGAAAGCAAAGTGAAAGAAAAACACCAAATATATGTGAAGTGTGATGTCAATCCTTCTAACAAGCGCAGTTCGAAACATGCATAATAGTAAGTTACTTACCTTTCTTAATGGTATATCAGGTAGCGACACAGTCTAACTGCAGATTCATTAACTTTTTAATTCTCCGCAGGCGCCACTCTGGATCCGGAAATGTTTCAGCAGTACCTGTGTGCGCCGGGCGACGGCATTGTGTGGCTCCTTGATGATGTTGACTCCGGTCATGACATCATTGGACCCATATATGTCACCTCCGGCGCGGACGTCAGTTTCTTCTGTGAAACCTTCCGCGCCACATTGCGGAGCCACGATATAAACTGATTGTGGAAACAGTGTGCCAAAAAAGATCAAACATCTTTGAAACATTAATGAAGAAGAAACATCAAATGGAATGTTAATACCAGACATGGGTTTTAAAGAAACCAACAAAATCAACAAAACACAGGGCTACATGAAATCCTGCACCCTGGTGAATAACCCCCATGTAAGGGAAGAAAACCATACACTCTATAGACCATTCATCAATGGTAATGAATGCCATGGCAATAGCAAAACAAAAACTACAAAAACAACTCAAAGCTGTTTGTTGAATCACACCATTACGTGACATATTGATAGCGCCAATTCAAGGTATGATCATACCAAATAAAGCCCTTCAAAGAAAGAACAAATAGATCAATACTGCCCACTAGTGTCTAATCCAGTGTGAAAGAGAAAACACAGCCCCACCCTACCGACCACACACATTTGGAAATGGATGGTATGGCAACATCTAAACAAAAGCTATGTTGCCAGGCAAAGCTGTCTGTTGAGTCCCAACATAGGTTGAGATAGTGATACTGGTATATAAAAACAGTACTGCAAAAAGGGTATAACCATTACCTCATAGGTCATTCGTAGAGTGGGGAGAATGGGCAGGGAGTTAATGAATCTGCGGCTAGACTGTGTCTCTACCAGATATTACGTTACTGAAGGTAAGTAACCTTTACACGTGATAGAGACATCTAGCCGCAGATTCCTTAACTTTTGAATTAAATACCATAGCTATACCCCACTGGAGGAGGGTCTGCGAATAAATCCAGCAAAAGTTCTCAAAGAGACCAGCCATTCAAAACTAACAACCAACCAAATGTACATAGGAATAGCAGAACAAGAGCTTGGCTCTTAATAGAATCCATGATGGCTGTTACAGAACATATAAATCAAAAACAACCTTGCAGGTCCGGGAGAATCGGCCCTTGAAGGAAAAAGTGGGGGGGACCATTATCCCTTATCCCCAAAGGAGAAAGAAAACTATATGTCTAAAAAGGGCCAAATACATGTCAAAAGCCATGTAATATACATTGTACACGACAATAAAGAAAAATCAGAGACAGAAGAACAAGTTACTTCCCTTCCGGTAACGCTTTTTCTGGTGGATACAGTATCTGCCTGTGGATTCCTCACCCTGTGAATATCCCCTGCGCCAGCATTCCACTGAACTTTTCTTTCCCAGCACTCCACGTCGACGTGGGCGACGTCACAATGCGCCGGCTCATCTCGCGACTCCGATCGACGTCACCGGAGCCATAAGAAGCCCACGTCGGCGTGATGACGTCAGTTCCGCCCCTTTTTTCCGTGCCTTCGAGGCACATGGACGGACTGACAGCAATATACATACACAGTATACACAGCACACAATATGCAAAGCAACACACACAGTGTGGAGAATAAATAAAAAGGCAAAAGAAAGACATAATGCCTCTGACAGTAATAACACATCTTGAAATACCATCATTAGACTAGTAGATTGAAACATTATTAACAGGACATTAGGTATAGAAGGATGGACAACGGGGAGGCGGGTGGGCCAGTGAAGAATCCACAGGCAGATACTGTATCCACCAGAAAAAGCGTTACCGAAGGTAAGTAACTTGTTCTTCTGATGGATACATCTGCCAGTGGATTCCTCACCTTGTGAATAGATTCCCACAGCAGTCCCCACTCCCGGAGGAGGGTGTCCACCTTCCTATACCAAAAAGTCCTGCAACACAGAGCGCGCGCTCCTCATCTCAGAGTCCAAGCAATAATGCTTTGCGAAAGTATGGAGGGAGGCCCAAGTCGCGGCTTTACAAATATCTGCCACGGGAACACCCCGGGCCAGAGCAGATGTTGAAGACTTAGCTCTAGTAGAGTGAGCACGAATACCCTCAGGAGGAGTCTTACCAGCCAGGGCGTAGCAGATCTTGATGGTCAGTATTATCCATCTCGACAGCATGCGCTTGTGCACCGCTTTACCTTTAGAACGACCAACGTAGCTGTTAGAAATGGGATTTCTGGTTGGCTAAGGCTTGCGCCAAAGTCAGGCAGAAACCACCACTCTAGTCAGGGCAAGGAAGTTACACGCCAAAGATAACCCCTGCTCACCCCCTTGGTAGCTTGGCACGAGCAGACAGGCTTATCCCTGAGGCGATGTGTAAAGCGTTTGCGCGCGCACCCAGCAACAACACCCAAGGCCCACCACAAAGGAAACTCCACACAAGGTATTCTATAAAAATAGCCTTTGTATTATACACAACACATGAGATAAAAACACACACTCTACAATGTGCCAACAGGCACGGGCAGAATTTACAAGGGATTATATATACAGGGGACAGGGCCACCTGGACCACTGTCAGGAATTAGCACTTTTTAGAACATAGGAATAATACTGTAGTACAAAATAACATATGTAGCACATAACCAGTAACTACTGGTATCAGGTAAATACCACCTACGCAACCCTAACCACCTTAGGAAAATATTGCGCAGGGAATCAGGACCTCACTAGCACCACCTGTACTAGGGAGAAAACAACCACCTAAGTATCACAATACCTGTAGGGGGCTAAGCACATAAACACATGATGCATAACATTCAGAGGTGTAAAGCAAAGCACATGACGCATAAACACATTCAGAGGTGCAGGAAAGGTACAATGGCGCAAAAACTCACATTAGCCACTATCTGTGGCAGTCCCTGGGCCAACTGGCCTTGTAGGGGCAAGGATGCCCTGCGTCCAGGAAAGTCAGGGCACGGCTGCGCAGGCTGCGCAAGCCAGTGCGCACAAGGGACAACCTACACGTTGCAGCTGCCCACGAAGTGCTGGGCAGCTGGAGAAGTGAGCGAGGGCACCACTGTGCCTTTTACAACAAATGTGGCGGGGGGGTTGGAGCCTCTCCTGGGCTCTAACCACGCAAAATGCCCCCTAGAGCCTCGCAGGCTCCAAACAACTCTGTGGGGCAAGGTGGGAGTGGCCCGCTGCCATCTGGGGCCACTCAATCACGAGAGAAATGCCCCCGTCGTTGGAGCGCCCTGAGCGCTCTGAACATTCATGCCCCCTGAGCCTTCGTGGCTCAAAACACAGTGCCTTTCTTGTGGAGCCTTCCGGCTCTAGATCCAAGAGTGGGGGCCAATGTTGGAGCGGCCCGCTGCCTTCCGGGGCCGCTCTGCTCCGAAAAACAACTGCCCCTGTATGCGGTGGAGCCACGTGGGCTCCCAGGCAAAGAATGCTGGCCCCTAACGTTGGAGTCCCTACGGACTCTAAATCCAGCAATGCGCCAATGCCCCCGGGGTTGGAGCGCACCCCCCAGTCACCGGCAGCCAGGAGCCCCCCCCCACTCACCGGACTCTTCGCGGCGGGGAAGGCTCACGCTGGTGGGTCGATCTGGAGCGGAGCACACAGCGCTCCGACTTCTCTGGACACGGCGCTTCTCCTGAGGGCCCCGGGGTGCAGGGTAGGCTCCTGCCTGCTCCGGGGCTTCGAATCAAACCGCCAGTCTTCGGTGGGAGGCGGGGTAGGCTCCCGCCCCCCTACTTCCTGATCCGGTTGTCCCGGCGGCCCGCCCCCGGCCCGCCTGACTTCCTGGATGTCCCGGGCTGCAGCGGTGATTTTTTAAATCTTGGCAATGAGAGGGGTAGGCTCCCTCGTGATGCGGTATACGGCGGGGTGGGCACCCGCCGTAAGAATAAGCAAATAAGCGGGGTGGGCACCCGCAAGCAGTTACGGCAATGTCCCTGGCAGGGTGGGCACCTGCCAGGAGACTCTAGAATCGGCAAATACGGGGCAAACGCCGGGTGGGCACCGGCTTTTTAGAAATAAAAGCGCTCCTGAGCGCTAAAGGAAAAGGAAAGCGCTTCCAGGCGCTAGAGGTGAAAAATAAAGCGCTCCCAGCGCTTCAGGGCACACAATCAGCAAAAGTCCAGGCATATTCTCCCCTGCATGCAGCAGGGCAGGGGTGGGGGCAAGGCTGGACCCAGAGCCAGCTCACTGGGCCTCCAGGCAGGGAGGTAGTCCAGGTGGCGGTCCTCTGGTCCAGCAGCAGCAGCAGCAGCCCCCCTCAGGCAGGATCCTGGCAAAGAACAGTTTCTGTGGGGACACAGCCCCATTTTTATACACTGAAACCCTTTGTTCTTGATTCAGGGTGAGGGGGAAAACCAGTCGCAGCTGGTTGGGGAGCACCCTTGATGTGCTCAGCCCCTCACTCTATTCATTGGCAGGGCTAGGGTCGTCAGTCGCACCGCAGGGGGCGGGGCCAGCATTGTGTGTGGAAAACCCTGTCCTATTCAGGACCCAGGTGTACTCCTCCCACCCATCTAGCTGCTGATCTCCCCATTCACCACTGGGTGACTCATCCTGACTCTGGGGAATCCCTAGCCCGTCACATGACATGACCAGCCAATCACGCGACAGACACACTGCACACAGAAGTGCCCACTTCTAGAAGTGGCACTTCCACACTAGGTACATGCACGCCGCACACATCATCGCGCAGCATTCACTCCCACGAGTCCGCACATACCAAACTCGGGCCTGCACACCCCACGCATCAGGAACTACTAGGGACACATACATTCCCCATGCATTCCTATGGGAGGGCAGGCCTATCTCACCACATGCACTCAGAGCACGCACGCACTTTACCCTGGGACACAGGGAAAGTGCGTAGAAACCAAAAAATCACCACACCAAGTCACCAGTAAAAAGCAAAAAGTTCAGGGGTGAACCTGCCAGAAGGGCCAAGTCCAACAGTAGCCAATAAAAAGCTGGTCATCAAGACGAAAGTCCTTGGTCCTGTCCAGATAAAAACTCATAGCCCTCTTCGGGTCAAGGCGATGGAGTCTTTCCTCTTCTTTGGAAGGATGAGGGGGTGGATAGAAAACAGGGAGGGTAATAGACTGCCCCAAATGAAATGAAGTGACAACTTTTGGTAAGAAAGCAGCCCTGGTCCTGAGAACCATCCGTTCAGCATGTAAGGTAAGAAAAGGAGGTTTGGAACTTAGAGCTTGAAGCTCACTTACCCTCCTTGCCGAGGTTATGGCTACAAGAAAAACCACCTTAAAGGACAACAGCCTCAAAGGACAACTATGTAGAGGCTCAAAAGGGGACCCCATTAGAAAGGTTAAAACAAGATTAAGGTCCCACTGAGGCATTACAAATGGAGTGGGAGGAAACATGTTGGTAAGGCCCTTGATGAACCTCAGAACAACCGGAGATTTAAACAGTGAAGGTTGATCTGGGAGGCACAGAAATGCCGATAAGGCCGAAAGGTAGCCCTTGACCGTGGCCACAGCAAAGCCCTGCTGAGCCAAGGAAAGAGCAAACTGGAGCACATTGGAAAGATGAGCCTTTAAAGGGTCAATGGATCTCTCTCCACACCATCTTACAAATTTTGACCACCTGTAGGAGTAAATGCACTTGGTGGAGTGTCGCCTGGCCGATAAAATAACGTCCACCACATCAGGTGGGAGAGAGAAGGAACTCAGGTTGCCCCGTTCAATCTCCAGGCATGAAGGTGTAAGCTCTGGAGGTGGGGGTGTAGAACCTGCCCCTCCGACTGCGAGAGGAGGTCTGCCCTCAGAGGGAGACGGAGCGGAGGGCACGAGGAGAGGTGGAGAAGATCTGTGTACCACACCCTTCTTGGCCAATCCGGAGCGACCAACATGACTTGGGCCCGCTCTTGGCGAATCTTCCTCAGAACCCGAGGAATCAAGGGTATGGGAGGAAACGCGTAAAGGAGTCGTGAGCCCCAACTCAACTGAAACGCGTCCCCCAACGCCCCCTGCATTGGATACTGGAGACTGCAGAATGACGGGCAGTGCGCGTTCTCGAAAGTGGCAAACAGATCCACCCGAGGAGTTCCCCACGTCCGAAAGACGTGACGAACTACCTCCGGATGGAGCCTCCACTCGTGGTCGGCGGAGAACTGCCGACTGAGACTGTCCGCATGCACGTTCAGCACCCCGGCCAGATAATTTGCCATCAGACAAATCTGATGGTCCTGAGCCCAGGACCATAGTCGTAAGGCCTCTCTGCAAAGACAAAGAGACCCCACTCCTCCCTGCTTGTTGACATACCACATCGCGGTCGTGTTGTCCGTCAGGACTTGAATCGACTGACCGCGAAGGGAAGGGAGGAAGGCCTTGAGCGCCAAACGAATCGCCCGCAATTCCAGAAGGTTGATGTGAAGCAACCTTTCCTCTGGAGACCAAAGACCTTTGATCTCCAGGTCCCCCAGATGCGCACCCCACCCTAAAGTGGATGCATCCGTTATCACTGTGGCCACCGATGGAGGTAGATGGAAGGGCTTTCCTTGGGACAGATTGCCCTCCACGCTCCACCAAGACAGATCCGCTGCAGCTTCTCTGGAGATCCTGATCGACTCCCCGAGATCCCCGTTGTGCTGATACCACTGCTTGCGGAGGCACCACAGGAGCGCCCTCATGTGTCAGCGTGCGTGGTTGACCAACAGAATGCAGGAAGCGAACAGACCGAGCAGGCGAAGGACCTTCAGAACTGGAACAACCGCTCCATTGTGGAATAAAGGGACCATCTCTTGAATGTCGAGAATCCTTTGAGGTGGAGGGAATGCTCGACACACAGTAGTGTCCAGTCCCGCCCCTATGAACAGGTTGCGTTGAGAGGGCACCAGGTGAGATTTGGGCACATTGATTGAAAAACCCAAGTCGAATAACAGCTGAGATGTTACCTGCAGATGACGCTGCACCATCTCTGGGGATTCTGCCTTCAGAAGCCAGTCGTACAGGTAGGGGAAAACTGGAATCCCCGACCTCCTGAGATGAGCAGCCACCACTGCCATCACCTTCGTGAAGACCCGAGGTGCGGAAGTAAGACCAAACGGGAGGACCACAAACTGGTAGTGTTGCGACCCAACCGTAAAACGGAGATACTTCCTGTGCGACTTCAGGATTGGGACATGAAAGTACGCATCCTGCAAGTCGAGCGACACCATCCAGTCTCCTTGCTGCAACGCTTGAAGAACCTGCGCAAGGGTCAGCATCTTGAATTTCTCCTGCTTCAGGTAAAAATTCAAGATTCTGAGGTCCAGGATTGGACGCAATCTGCCCTCCATTTTGGGAATCAGGAAATACCGGGAGTAGCATCCCTGACCCCTTTCCTGCTCCGGAACCACCTCTATTGCACCCTTCTGAAGCAAGGCTAGAACTTATTTCTGCAGGAGAAGCAGATGGTCTTCCGAGCAATAACCTTGGCAAGGAGGGTAAGGGGGAGGAAACTCCCGAAAGGGAAGGGCGTACCCAGTCTCTACGAGGTTCAAAACCCAAAGGTCTGTTGTAACAGATTTCCAACCCCGTAATAATAATAATAATAATGTGATTTATAGAGCGCGAACAGCTACCTCACAGGGAGGTGTCCCGGCGCTAGAAGAGGGGAACGTACCACAGAGGTCCAGGGGCAGGAGAGGGAGACCTAGCGAGGCTGAGAGAAGAGCCAAGTCTTTAGCAACTTCTTAAAGCAGGGTTCAGATGGAGCCTGCTGGATTGCTTGAGGTAGGGAGTTCCATAGCACAGAGACATTTGCTGAAAAGGTGCGACCACCAAGGCGCGCCTTTTTTGCTCGTGGGACAGCCAGCAGGATACGGACATTAGACCGTAATACACGGTGTTGGGTATACCTAGGAAGGCGTTTTTTTAGGTAGAATGGGCAGGAGCCATGCAGAGATCTGAACGCGAGTGTCAGGGCTTTGAATTTTATCCGGTTGGCGACAGGCAGCCAATGCAGGGTTCGAAGATGCGGAGAGACTGACTGTTTGAATGGAATTCGCAGTAGCAGCCTCGCAGCCGCATTTTGAACTACCTGCAGTCTATGGATTAAGAATTTAGGGAGGCCCAGGTAAAGACCATTGGCGTAGTCCAGCCGTGAAGTGACAGTTGCGTGGACTACCATTTTCCTGCAACTCTCGGGAAGGAGTTTAAGAAATTTACGGAGGTTTCTTAATTTACTTAGGCAGCCGCCGGCCACTTGTTGGACATGGGAAGAGAAAGACATCTTATCATCCCATCTCACTCCAAGATTTTTTGCCGAATGACTGGGCAAGGGTGAGGGACCCATTTCCACCGGCCACCATAGCTCTGGGGCTGGGACAGGGCCTTTACCGAAGAAGATGACTTCGGTTTTATTGGCGTTTAATTTTAGTTTGTTGGTATTCATCCAGTGTGCAATGTCCTGGAGACAGCCTTTGAAATTTGCAAAAGATTCCTGTGTCATTTCTGTGTAGGGGAATACCAGCTGGGTGTCATCGGCATAAGAAATTGCCTTAACACCCCAGTTGGCAATGAGCGTGAAGAGGGGGGCCAGGTAGATGTTGAACAAAAGAGGACTGAGGGCTGAGCCCTGCGGGACTCCACAGTTGAGGGTTTTAGGTGTGGAAGAGATCGTCCCGAGTGCCACCTTCTGTGTTCTCTGAGATAGATAGGAGTTAATCCAGCTCAGCGCGTGGTCTTGAATGCCTATCTCTGCCAGTCGACAAAGTAATCTGGCGTGGTCCACCGTGTCGAAGGCGGCCGATAGATCCAGGAGTACCAGCATAGCTGAACTTCCTGCATCCATCGACCACCTCACTGACTCGGCCACCTCTAAGAGCGCCGTTTCAGTACTGAAACCGGGCCGGAAACCAGACTGAGTTTCATGGAGAATGTTGCTGATTTCCACAAATTTACTCAGTTGGCGTTGTATCACTTTTTCCAGCATTTTTCCTGGTGCGGCTAAAAGGGATATTGGGCGGAGGTTCGTCCGTAGAAAGTAGGACACCCGACCCCCACAGGTCATACATGATCCGGGATGGGGGATCTAGGGCTGCTTCCCTGAAGCTTCATTGGGAGCAGAAGAGGAGGAGGAAGAAGAGGGGTTGCGCCCAGAACCTTTCCGACCCTTTTGTCTCCCTCTATAGGACTTATAGAGGGGATTCTGCTGCTGTTGTTGCTGCTGCTGTTGGGGCTGCCGGTAAGAGCGAAAAGACGATCTTCCAAAACCCCTAAATTTTCGAAAAGACGAACCCCTAGTTGGAGCTTGCAGTCCCAAGGATTTCGCAGTCAACCTGCTGTCCTTAAATCGCTGCAGGGCAGAGTCTGCCTTTGCCCCAAACAGCTTCTGTCCGTCGAATGGCAGATCAACCAGCGTAGCTTGCACATCAGCTGAGAACCCAGAGGTACGGAGCCAAGCCTGCCTCCTTGCGTCAACAGACGACCCCATGATCCTTGCCACAGAGTTCGCAGTATCCAACCCTGATTGGATAACTTGTCTGGCAGCCGCCTGAGTGTCTGCCACAAACTCCAAAAAGAACGACTCATCCCCCTCAGGCAACTTAGGGGCCAAAGACTTAATGGAGTCCATTAGCGCATGCACATATCGCCCCAACAGGCATGTAGCATTAGTTGATTTCAACGCCATACTCCCAGTGGAAAAGGTCTTTTTGGCTGCCTGACCAACCTTTTTAGATTCCCTGTCAGCCGGAGACTGAGGGAAGGCACCCGAAGCATGCTTGGAACATGAAGCCTGCACAACCAAGCTGTCCGCAGATGGATGAGTTGACAAGAAGTCAGGATCCCCTGGTGCAACCTTGTACCTTCTTGCCACCTGCCTACACACCGCCGGAGATGAAAGGGGTTTCTTCCACACCTCCAAGACCGGCTCCAAGATGGCCTCATTGAAAGGCAACAAAGGCTCTGATGTTGATGATGGAGAATGCAACACTTCTGTAAGCAAGTTGGATTTGTACTCCACAGAAGGCAGCTGCAAATCCAAAAGTTCTGCCGCCTTTTTGATCACTACATGATAGGGAGCCAATTCCTGAGGTGGAGAAGATCTGGCAGATGCATGCTCCCACTCTGGGGTTGTATCCAAACCACTAGCTTCATCAATGCCTTCAAATTCATCTGAGGAAGAGTCAACCTCACCTTCTTCCACATCTGTCCGATATCTCCTTTCCTCCGATATCTCCTTTCCTCCAACACCCTCTGGGCTTCCCTCCTCGACCGGATCCTGGGAGCCGGCGTCGACGACGTCGTACGCGGCGTCGGAGGAGCCATAGGTGGAGTCGGCGGCGCCGGACGCGGCGCCGATGGATTCGGCCTCGGCGTCGAGGAAGGCACCAAAGTCCGCTGGTCCTTCCGAGGTCGAATCGGATCCCCAGACGGCGCCGGAAACTGCCAAGATGGCGCCATCGGCATAAAGGGCATAAAGGGGGCCTGAGCATACTGCTGTGGCACCCCTAGTGTAAATGCCATCGGACCCACGGGACCAGTTGGTGCTCCGGATGGGTAGGCCGCCCTATTAAAAATGCCATACATAGCATTTAAGAAATTGGTAGAATCTGTACCTGGAGCCGGGAACTGAGGAAAAGGAACAGACCCTGTATCCCCTTGTGGAGTCACTGGCGTCGGCTCCGCAGTATCTTCAACCGGAGCCTCAGACTCTTCAGGCACCGGAACAGACTCCTCCTGCTCATCTTCATGCATGGAAGCATCTGACTCCACTCGAACCGGAGTCGATTCCTTAGACGGATCCGATGACCGCGTCGGGGACTGAACCGGAGTCTGCTTCTTCGAAGGAGAACACCTCGGAGACTTCACAGGTGAAGGAGAAGGAGACAAGCATTTGCTCCGGCGTCGAAGGGGCGAAGCCGACCTCGACCTCGACTTTCTGGACCTCGAGGACCGACGTCGAGAAGAATGTTTCCTCTTCTTGTGGTGCTTCTTCGACCTCGATGACTTCGAAGTCGATGACCCCCTCTTCGACTTCTCCTTTTTCCTTCCTCCCTTCTCCTCACCGATCCTCTTCATGAAGAGCTTAGTCTTCCTCTCCTTGAGTGCCTTCGGGTTCATACTTCTACAGCATCCGCACTCCTCCATATCATGTTCCGAAGAGAGGCACCATAAACAGTTCTGGTGTGGATCCGTCATCGACATTAGACCTCCACATTCCCTACAGGGCTTAAATCCCGACTTTCTAGTCGAAGACATACTCGAATTAACAGACTAACACGGCTAAACTACAAAGTAGCCAACGAGCACTGGAAAAAAAACGTTGCGCGTCGAAGGCGCGGAAAAAAGGGAACTGACGTCATCACGCCGACGTGGGCTTCTTATGGCTCCGGTGACGTCGATCGGAGTCGCGAGCGGAGCCGGCGCATTGTGACGTCGCCCACGTCGACGTGGAGTGCTGGGAAAGAAAAGTTCCGTGGAATGCTGGCGCAGGGGATATTCACAAGGTGAGGAATCCAATGGCAGATGTATCCATCAGAAATGTCCTGATAAAATCCCAAAGAAGGACTTTCAGAATCCATTTCCCCAAAGGAACGGTGAACAACAACACCTCCTTGGTATAAATAATTTAGCTTGGACAGTATTTATCAAAGAGGGCAATTGTATAACATCTTGCCACAAAGATTTATATATGGACATAAATATATATAGAAGCATAAATGTGTCACCTGATACTCCAATTGGCACGGCAATTCACAGAATTTCACTGGCCAATAACTACTGCCAGAATGCAAGGATGTATAAAGCTTGCCCTTGTACTATGGCCTTCAGTACCATAGTCTGAAAGACTGAACACAACTTTGTGGATAAGCTCGAAACACCAAGGCAAGCAAGAAAAAGAGAATCAACCGCATCTTTGATTAAAACCTTTTTCTTCTCTTTTTTTTGTTTGAAGAACAAATATGTATTACACATACGACACAGCCATGTATACTCTGTATACCTAAACACTAGGTAGAACTGAGAAACCAGTTCCAAAAACGATTGAAAATGCTAACGCACCCGTTAGTGCAGTACCAAAATATCTAAAACAATAAGTCCTTGTCAACAACAAGTAACACAATCAAGAAGACAGCAAGCACATACAACCACACCTGTGATACAAGACAGATATGATCGTAAGTCCAACAACTATGTAAAACACAGCAGCATATTTTATCATGTATACACCATATACTAAAAAGCCACTCTGAAATGAGGGTATTACGCCACCAACACAACTCCGTAGGTGACTTGCCGTAAGAAAATGCTGCCTGTCAAATGGTATCATAAAGAACTGACACCACAAGAAACAAAAGTCATGATTCCCCAAGAATTGAGAAATGCAGAAAATAATAAGTACATCCTCTCCAGAAGACAGGTAATGTTGATTAGATAGAATCATGTATATCAAAAACATCATAGGAAGAAGAAAAGCTTTCTATAAAGTTAAAAAATCCTCCTATTATAAAAGTGTCTCACGGGTATCAAGACTTTTATGGATGTTTGGCAGCCTTGCCAGAGACCAAAATGGCCTGACACCTAGGACATATTGTCTGAGGTCAAGGACAACAAGCCATCAAATTTACATTGGTTTTGGGACAAGTTGGCACAACCCATGCATCACAAACCTTTGGCTGCCAATTTACAGCACCACAATATGGAGCAGGGATAGGAATTCCTGCAGTTGAAGTAAAATGTATGCCTTCGCTAGACACTGTTCCTTTACCATAAAGGAAGAACTCACAAGCAAATAGCATTCAAAAGAATGCAAAGTATATATTCTGAGCCAGAGCAACGCTTCAACTTGCTGA
The DNA here is from genome assembly GCF_964204655.1 of Triturus cristatus. Taxonomy (NCBI): domain Eukaryota; kingdom Metazoa; phylum Chordata; class Amphibia; order Caudata; family Salamandridae; genus Triturus; species Triturus cristatus. The sequence continues at coordinate 1,805,873,398 of NC_140589.1, forward strand.
AGCACCCGCTTACTCCAAGATTAGAACCCAAAGTTCCTATACACTATCCTACAACTGACATAACAATATGTCTAAAAAAAAACACTGAAGAAGTAAGCCATGCAACTTGCATACTGAACTGCTTCGAAGAAGCATGCAGCAGATCCACTTCCATACAGGAGGTCACCTCTGCTAATGATAGGCTCTTGAGCAGAAAGCTCATCCTCAGAGGCCAGGGAACAAAGGGAACCTCCCTCAGTCATCTAAATCAATCCACAAATAAAAAAGAAAAATGGTACTGACGTTATAACCACTGCTCCTCACTGGTGTAAACGTGGTAGAACGGAAATCAAAACTAGACATAGACAACATCTTAAGAAGGCTTCTCCTTGACCAACACAAACATATATCTCAAGCCTAGGGACAAGCAAAGCAACACAGTGACAGAAAATGTAGGACTACAACTCTGTAGTTCTCCGCCTTCCATGGAAGTGTTTTAATGCCGCATTTGCCTGATTCCCAAAAAGACGGGCACCAACAATTGGTATGTCGGCCAAAGCCGACTGGACATCTTCTGAAAGCTCGAAGATGCCAAACAAGCCCATCACCTAAGCGCCACTGCAGATGCCATCGCCTGACCCACAGAATCCATTGTGGCCATGCAGCCTGAGGTCTGGCAGCCTGCTGACCATCTCTAATCAAGTTGCCTACCTCAGCACAAAGGTTATCCGAAAGAGATGGGATTATGTTCTGTTAAGAATCCCATAAAGCATGAGAATAACTCCCCAGCACACAAGACGTGTTGTTGGCTCTCAATGCTGAGCTGGCTGAAGCAAATATATGCTTTCCACAAGCATCACGTCCCCTAGAATCCTTACCCACCAGAGTCTTAGGAGTAGAATCTACATCCTGTGAAGACGTTGCAGCCTGAGTCATTAGGCCATGAGTGGAAGGATGTCTATGGAGACAAACTGGGTCCCCAGGTGCAGGCAGATGCCTAAGTGCAATATCACGGTCCACTGAAACACCCGACTCAGGCTTAGCCCAAGCACCTAAAAGAAATGTCAAATAGGGCCTCACTATACAGAAGAACAGGTTCTTCTCCCGTCTGTCCCTGGCAAAGGATTTCGAACAAAGGGTCTGAAGAACTAGGCACCCACTTTCCTCAGCATGTCCGCGAACAAGGAACTTGCCTCCGTGGCAAGACTAGGAGGAAAGCAACCCCGAGGCTGGCAAAGAATCCAACCCACTAGCCTCACCAAGAGCTGTAAACCAGCTCTCCTCCATCCGAAACACATTGGTTTCCGGAAATGGGCTGAAGGAGTCCTGCCCCAGTCGACACAGATGGACCTCCCAACGCCTCTTTCTGAAAAGGGGCCACAAACTGTACAATCCCCTTAGGTTGCATAGCCGGCTATGCATCCGATGCTGTACGATGCCAAAGTGGCACCATCACAACATCAACTGGGGGAGGAGAGGTGCCTTCAACCGGCACCGCCGAAGTCAATGTCGGAGTTGGTTGGTCAAAGACGGGCGTTGTAGGCAAAGATACCTAAGGACAGTGAGCCTGCGCCAAAGCGACACCAGCCGATATCGACCGGCACCAATCCATTAGCTCCAATGGCCCAACCGTCACCGAGGACAAATCCTCCTTCAGTGCACCACTCACATCCTTGGGGCCTAGAGGTGCTTCAACGGGAGATGGGGTCCCAAAGAGGAGGTGCAAGAAATCATAATATTCCTTCATCTGGGCCATCGATGCCCAGCTCCCGGAAATACGGGGAGATGTGGTGCGGAGTTGTGTATGGCCTTCTCAACCATCGAGCGGGAGAAGCCATGAGAGATGGAGTCTCCACATGGTAAAGTTCGAGATTGTCGCGACTTCATCCGTCCCTTACCTTTTGACTTCCCTGGAGAACGGCATCCTCCAGATGTGCTTCGGCTCCTAGATCAACCCCGCAAATGGTCTTCCCCGCACGACGAAGACTGAGGCTGAGAAGCCTCTGAGGATCTTGATACACATGTCGCCATTAATTACAAACTCTGCTCCATCAACAACTTCGGTTTAGATTTTTGGCAGGAGCTACAATCCTCGGCATCGTGGTGCTCGCCTAAACACCACATACAAATTGTATGCGGATCCATCACCAACATATGTCAGCCACAAGACCTACAAGGTTAAAAACCTGTAGACATTAGTACAAAGGCACACTGTTCCTGTGACACAAAGTATCGGACCAGGTCAAGAAAAAAATCGACCAGAGGAACTGTTTCTCTGGATCCGTGTTACAGCGCGGAAAAGAAGAAACTGATGTCCGCACACCGGAGAGGACTTATATGGCTCCACTGTTATCATGACCGGAGTCAACGTCATCGCGAAGCCGTACGATGCTGTCCCCCGGCGCGCAGAGGTACTGCTAAAAAGTGCCTGGGAGAATTCAAAAGTTAAGGGATCTGTGGCTGGATGTCTCTATCAGATTTTATTTGCATAAAAGACATTTCTGCTACCATGGCAGTGACTTTTAGCAAGCAGTATTAGTACAAAAGCAAATTGCGATCCATTTTGGATGCTCACAGTTCAGTATGGCACAAGATAAGGTGAGGGTAGTTTCCTCTAGACATGCATTCCTGTGGCTGAAGGGTGGAGAACCAGACACGGAAGTGAAGGGTTTATCTTATTAATTAAATGAAGCCCTCACCCATGGCAGCAAAGGGCAGCTGATTAATTGTTTCTGAGAACTACCATTTGGTGAATGGTATGGGGACAGGTGAGACTGTAATCTGCTGTTCAAGATGAGGAAGATTCCCGGCCAAGCCAGCCTTTTTGTCTCTACTTAATTGTTGCTTGAGGAAGGTTGATGGCAACCAGGAGCAGAAATCTCATAATTCATTGTGCCCATGTAGTAGGTACTCCTGCTCGGAGCTATCCCCAGTTTTAACAGCTTTACAAACATATGTGCGCGGAGCACAGCCTTAAAAGGACACTTGAAAGAGAGCCAAACTGGTTCTGTGAGCACGAGACAGTGGATGGACTCTCTGTCGAGTCCTTTGCTGTAATGTCGCCTGGGTTGTTATGACTTTACTTTGTGGTGGGTGATGGATCCATTAAAAAAGTACACATGAACACGAGGGGAGAGACGGGCAACATTGCGTTAATTTGACTTCATGCGGAAAACCCTTGCGTCATACATTATTACTTTAAGTATCAATAGACCAATTGCCTACAAGCCTGTTGATGCGCAGCTAGAATAAAAATAGGACCATGGGTTGGAAGACGAGATAAGTAGCACACAAAGGGGCATATGTACATGCCCCTAACACCACAGGAACGTCACTTTTTGTGACGTTTCTGTGGCGACAGGGGCTTCGCCTTATTTACAAGGCAGCGTTAAGCCACTTAAGGCTTAACGCGGCCTTGTAAATAAGGCCCCCTTTCACACTATGCTTAGCGTGAAAGGGGTGAGTAGTGGGTGTTGCGGTGGGGGTTCTACGGCAACACCCATTGATTTTGACGCTGCCCCCTATTTACAAAGGCAGCATAAATAGGAGGCAGCGCCCAAATTAAGACCAGGGAAAACTAGGAGAAATGCTATATTTCTACTCGTTTTTGCTTTTTCCATGTGTGCTGCCTTGTGCAGCACACATGGAAAAAGCAAAAAGCCTTTTATTGTTTATGTACAGGAAGGTCTCCCTTACTGCACATAAACAATCTTTAAAAAACAGATGGTGCAAGGGTAATGTTTACTTCACATATTTCTGTTTGTAGTAGCAAGAGTTTTTGGCTCCCAAATTGTTCGTGAATCATTGGTCCCAATCCATTTCGGCAGAAAAAAGCCCTTCGTCAGGGGCACATTAACCATCAGCGTTGGTTGAGGAAACAGCGTTGTGATTGTCACGAATCTGGTGAAGAGCCCGGCTGTGATGCGGCAAAAACTCTTGCTACTACAAACAGAAATTTGCGAAGGAAACACAGCGCATCAGCATTATTATAAAGATGAATTTATGACGATATAATAAATTCCACTGGATGAGGACAGATTAACTTGTTTTACTTTCGACTACAGTTGGACTGCTCCATTTATTGGATACCTTGCAGTGCACTCAGGGGACACCGCCCCTGGGGTGGTGCTGCACACGTGTTTCTACAGATGCTCATGGATCAGAGAGCTATACCTTGTCTGCACGCATCACCTGTTAAAACTACATAAACAAACTCAGGGGCATACTATCAAGGTCCAGCGTTAAAATTATCACCGCTTTATTGGCAGAAAACTGCCGCTAAAGCGGCGATAATGGGCTTGATAATATGCCGCAGAGAATTCCTATAGAGGCCCATGTTCACACCAGAACATGGGCTTCTATTGGCATTCACAAGGGTATATTATCAAGCCCATTATTGCCGCTTTAGCGGCAGTTTCCCGCCGATAAAGCGGCGATAATTTTAACGCCGGACCTTGATAATATGCCCCTTAGTAATCAATTACCTTTTGATGTGCAGGAACCGCTGTTGCCTTTCAAAATGGCTACTTACCTGTATATCCCAAGGAAACATTGGGGTATATTAACAAGGAACAGGGAAAATTAAGGCTAAGGGCGCTTAGCGTAATTTTTTTTAACGCCCGCTATCGCTGGATAATATCGCCTGGTTATCGCGTTATTAACAACGCTAACCGCCTAGGCAATAAAAAATCCAGCGATAGCGGCATTTTGGGAGGTTATCGCTGGTAATGCAGCGATAAAACTACAAGGCTAGGGATATCCTTGTTGATAGCCCATGGTGGATTTAGCCATGTAATCCACCTCCCATTGGATTATATGGCTAAGTCTGAAAATTAGCAGACGTAAAAAAGCAGCGTTAATCGTGGTTAGCACTGCTTTTTTTGTCTCTAACAGGGTTAGCGTGAAGCTTGATAATAGGAAAAATGTCGCTTAGCAACATTTCTCCTATTATTTTGCTCTGGGACGCCCACTTTGCATCTCATTAGAGATGCAAAGGGAAGCGTAGTGAAAAAGGGTGCTAACATGCAATTTTGCATGTTAGCACCCTATTGTTGATAGGGCGATATTTTTATCTCTGCTTCTTTGGCTTATAAAGCCAAAAAAACGGAGATAAAGCCCTTGTTAATATGCCCCATTATCTTTTATTTGCCTGTATTTCTTCTGGGAGGGAAGCCTGCCAGTAGGAAACTGAGCTGATGGGCTCCAGTTCAGTGTTTGTTTCCCCTCCAGCCTCCACCCCCCAGTTACTCGCTGTATTCCACGCCTCTGCCTAGCCACTCCCTCTTGAAGGCGGGCTATTTGGGGCTGGCAGCTGCCCGTCTGCTTCCGGCTGCTCCCGGCCAGCGCCAGCCCAGGACCCCTGCCCATTCAACACCCAATCCCACACAGTACACGGCTATGGAACGTCTCCAACATATGTACCCCTATCAATGCTGGAGCCTGCCGCCACTCTTTAGACATCTCTCAGGGTCTGGAGGGGTGTGGTGAGTGTGGTTTTATGTTCTCCCCTTTTCCATCTATGAGGGATGGGGGCTGCACAAGTGAAATTACCTCCCTCATGGCTTCCTTCTCTCTTTGAATTGCGGATCTCTGGTAAAACATGGGGCTGAGGTTTTCGATTTTCTTGCCGATCATCAACCAGAAGCTCTTTTCTTAACAGAGACCTGGTTAAAGGAGTTTTCAGCACCTGATATTCTAGTCACCATTCCGCACCACTGTGCGTCACCAGATTCGATCGGTCGAATCAGAGAAGAGGTGGAAGAGAGATCATTTTTAAACAGGCTCCCTCATGCACCCGCTCTGAGACGAATACTGTGGTTTGCGAGGTCGCTTCCTTCACGCTGACTTTATCAGGAAATCCCACCCTTGCAGGCTTCTTAATCTACTGTCCGCCTGGTCCAGCTCCTAACTTTATCAATGCACTAGCGGACATCTTACCCTCCTTTTCTCTGCGATATTCTAATTTCCTACTTTTAGGATATCTCAACCTATATTTTGAGGAGGCGACTTGCCGCTTGGCCACTTCTCTTATAGAGGGTTCGGAACTCTCCGATTTAGCCAGTTAGCACATGCGCCTATGCATACTTTGGGTCAGACGCTAGGCCCTATTATCTCCAACTCTGTCAGAGTGACATTGGACACTCCTTTTCCCATAATATGGTCAGACCACTATGCCATCCCTTTCCATATTGCTCTTCCCCGCTCCATGCCTTCACCAAATGGCCTTGTGCAAAGTAATTCACGTAACTGGACTAAGGTATCCTCTACTATTTTCACTGAGATGTTGGATCAGTGTGATCTAATTCTAAGTGAGAGCGCTGTTATGGCTAATCAACAATTGGAGAACTGGATCACATATGCGCTTGATGTCATTGTGCTGCTGATCCATCGTATCTTGAGGTGATCAAGGCCCCCTGCCGAAAGGTTTAGTAAGGAACTTCTCCAATTAAAAAAAACTTGTAAACATCTGGAACGCCGTTGGTGAAAAAATATGATGCCACAGACAAAGAAAGCAACCACAAGGCTCTAAAAAAGCATCACAAACAGATCAGTGTCACTCAGCTCCTACTATGCAAATAGGATACAGCCAGCCCAAAATTCTTCTAGGGAGCTTTTCTCTATTATAAAATCTCTCTCTTCTCTGGATTGAGTGTCTCTGTCACCCCCTCAGTGGAGGGCTACAATCTGATCGGCCAATCGTTCTTTAATAAAGTTGTCGACATCTAAGTAACCTTTCCAGAGACAATAAGGAATGCCCCATGCTTGGAAACTTGGTTCCAACCTCTGGGCTACACCACAGAACGTTTGGCTTCAAACTCCTCACTATTGAAGAGCTACGCACTTTATGGCCTAAGGTGAAATCAGGATCACCTGGCGACCCAGAATCTCCTATGGTGCTGGAGCGCGGGAAGGAGGTCATCCTTATCAGGCTCTGCAGTATGCTCAACATGTCGTTTTCTAGTGGGTAGTGCCCATGGGATGGAAACATATCATGGTTTTGCCTCTATTGAAAAACTCCACCCTGGACCCAAAAACACCTGAAAACCTTATGCCCATATCTCTTCTTCCCTTTTTTCTAAACTAGCTGAAAAGCACGTTAATTTCCAGCTGATGAACTTCATCGAAACTCAGAATCTACTGGATGAGACTCAATCTGCCTTCCACCCACAGTACAGCACAGAATCAGTGCTGTTGCTGGCTTCTGAATCTCTCCGATTGATTGTGAATGGTAACAATACTGCTGCACTAATTATGTTAGACTTAAGGACAGCATTTGATACCGTGCCTCATAGCCTTCTCCAAGAACGGTTGCAGAACTGTGGGGTAACTGGGCCAGCTCTACATTGGCTGTCCTCCTTCCTCCAGAACTGCACTTATCAGGTGGTCTCAAAGCCTTTCACTTTGGAGGTCTTTTCACCGCAGCAGGGGGTGCCACTGGGCTCTGCTTTGAGCCCTACCCTGTTCAACCTTTAAATACGCCCCCTCAAAGATGTCATTGAGCGTCATGGTTTGCTGATGACACGCAGCTCATCATTACCCTCTCACAGGATGAGGAAGCCACCGCTGCTCGACTTCGATCTTGTCTGATGGAGCTGCGGAGTGGATAGATAGCAGCAGTCTAAAACTTAACACTGGAAATACACAGGTACTGGTCCTAGGAAAACCACCTACTGTCTGGTCCACATCTTGGTGGCCTGATGTCCTTGGACCAGAACCGTCCCTCAAGCCAAAAGTTAAAAATCTTGGCTTTTAGTTTGATGCCAACTTCTCCTTCGATAGCTAGGTGTCACGCCTGGCAGGAAAATGCTTCAGCATTTTGAAAACCTTAAGTAATATCTGAGTCTTCTTCCTATAGCAGCTAGGAAATCCAGTCCAGGCACTGGTAATAGCCAGGCTGGACTGCTGCAATGTGCTCTACTTTGGTCTTTCTCAAGGGAGAGTGGGAAAAATCCAGAGAGTGCCGAATGCACCAGCACCTCTGCTGCTCAACCTTCCCAGACGCTCTCCCATGGGCTCTGCCCTTACAACCCAAACTGGCTCCCTGTTTGCAAAAGAGCTGCCTTCAAAGCCAGGGTCTTCTAATCTTCTTCAGGAAAGGCCTCCGTTGTCTGACTCCTTTTGTGAAACCCCACCATCCTGGAAGAAGTCTGAGATCTACAGGAGCTGCTCTTGCTGTGATCCCCCAGTCAAGAAGGCTCGAATGGGCGGACGCTCCTTTAGTTTCCTCGCCCCTGGCTCTAAGGTTAGAGTGCACAGAAGCTCTCTTCCAGAGAAATCTGAAAACCTGGCTCTTTAGACAGATATAAGTGCCTTAGTAGTGGTTACAGCCTAGAGCGCGGGACACTCTGAATTTTACACCTGTGTTATTTTTACATTCTTGGGCCGCAATGGCTTGTTTTATCTGATGTTAGCGTTATTTAAAAAATAAATTCTACGAAACATATTTGGGGGCCACAAATGACAAAAAAACTTTGTTGAGCATTTACTTCCTATATTTGATCAGTTTGTCTAACTTCGCCACGTTTATTACATTAACCCGCACATGTGCTATGCGGATTTAACACCAACTCAACCACAAACACACCTTTCCATGGTTTCAACATCTCAGACAGTAAGTTACTATTGGCGGACATACCATATACTAATTTACAGTACTTCGCAGTTTTTACAACTCACTCACTGTGGAGACATTGGCTTTTATCTAACGCAAAGGCAAACACTCCTTACTCCCAGATCGCCTGCGTAACTGAAAAAGTGTAAATGTACATGACCGTTTAATCTGCTAATGTAAAGGGAGCTCGGAAGCTTGTACAGCCTTTAAATTATGGAATCTCTTGAACAGTGGTGTCGCAAGGGGGAGGAGCGATGTGGTCCGCCCCGGGTGGGAAGGGTTCTGGGGGCGCCGGCCCCCCCTGCTCTTACCAGCGGCCCTCGCAGGGCGGCAAAGGCAGGACTCACCAGCCCCCCAACCCCTGCTCTTACATGTGGGTGGCCGCCGCAGGGCTATGCCCCTGCACTCGACACTTCCAGATGGCACACATTTATTATTTGATTGGAAAGGCGTTACCAGCTTTGCTATGGAGTCCGTGTGCTTCTTAAAGTGACGTAACACAGGCCCCTGCGCCAAAGGGCCTTCATGAGCCTGAGTTACGCTCCTAACTATTCTCCAGTGCTCCAATCACGAGTCAGTTCCTGGCTCTCTGGTTGCAGGCACAGACCTGTGCAATGCTTTAACTAATAGACGTTTCATAAAGTACGAAACTACATTTCCAAATGAGTTACTTAGCTTGGATTTATTTTATATTTAAACTGTGGGTTATTTTATTTGCACATACTTGTATGTGAAAAACTGAAAGAATTCACAGCTGAGTTTTTTAGGCACATTTTTCAACCCATCACCATTGTGCACAGCATCGCAGGGCCCTTACATTTTGGAATGCACTTCGACGGGGGTGCCAACACAGAGTTGCTTTATTTTAACTAATGTTACCGTTATTTCTTTCACACATGTTAAAAAATAAATTTGGGGGAGGATCGCGGTTTGTAACAGCATTTTGCTAAATTTATTCGACGACTGCATACACAAACAGTGCTTTACCACAGCTTTTTGTTGCCTTTGTACGGCGACCACTGCAAGCATTTAAAGCGTACTTACAAACAGATGTTTATTTGTAACAACACAATATATTGCCTTTCTTAAGAAACACTCCCTAAAACTTCAAAAGACTTTCAATAACTTATATTGCAACTATTCACCAAACTACTAAAAATAACTTATTATTAAATACACAGGCGAAACCTAATGCATTTACCAATGCTTGTTTGTTTCCTTGGCTTAGCGAGAGCGTGAGGCTACAATCTATTACCTTCTGCTGTTTTCTTATCGTCCTCTAGCCGACTTGTTTTGTACCGCCCCCTGGATATCCATCTCAGGAAATGACTCGGCCAAGGGTGAAGACAGGATCAATGGTATTGGCAGTGCACCAAAACACAAATTTGTCCCATAGGCAGGCCTACACTGTGTTAGTTGAGGGATGCCTGGCTGCCAGAACGACTGATCACTGACACAATATCGGTAACAAAAATATTGTGTGGACAGAATATTGTGTCAAAGGTATCGAGTGCAAATAGGTAAGTATAGATTTACTATTCTTAACTCCACATTTACGTACCTTGAACATATATATATACATCATCAAGGCACATATATGTGGAGCTATATATAGTAAAATGTTGCTTACCTTCACAATATTTTTGTCCTCGATATTCTTTGCACAATATATTAGCCACACAAATTTATTTTCCCAATAATTTATTTAAACACCCAGAATTACATCACACACTTCTGGGAGGTCAAAGACTCCGAACAGTCACTGCTCAATCTCCATGCATGCAGATGAAGAGTTTGTAGGTTTGGGTGCAGGACCCTGCTCTTCTGCTGCGACAGGAGATCATCTCGAAGGAGCAGCCTGATCAGAGAACAGATGCTCATGCTTAGGAGTTCAGGATACCAGACTCTGCACGCCCAATCCGGAGCCACTAAGATGATTTGGGCCCGGTTGTTCCTGACCTTCTTGAGTACTGGGGGCACGAGTGGTATCAGTGGAAAGGCTTACAGGAGTCCTGACCTCCACTTGAGATGAAAAGCTTCTCCGAGCAGGGGCCACCTTAGAAACCTCAGGGCACAGAAATACTAACTTTGCATGTTCTCAGCGGTGGTGAATAGATCTAACCAATTTTCTCTCTAATCTCTGAAGAGACCTTGCTTCACCTCCAGATGGAGATGCCATTCATGAACCCCAAGGCACTGATGGCTGAGTTCTTCCACTTTTTTGAACCACCGGAAATATGTCTTGGCGTTCCAGCCTTGTCTAGAGAGACTGGGAATCTTGACACAGGACCCACGATCCCACCCCGCCTGCTTGTTGCAATATCATGTGGTGGGGTGTTGTCCATGAACACATGAACTAGCCTCCTTTTAATGGAAGGAAGAAAGGCTTTCGATGCTAGGGGAATCTCTCTTAGTTCCAAAGAATAATCTGGAGCTGAGATTCGGCCGGAGACCAGAGTCCTCTGATCTACACCTCTTCCAGATGACCGCCCTGTTAGAAATTGGGTTTCTGGTTGGCAGAGGTATGCGCCCTGTCCAAGCAGGAACCACAATCCTAGTCAGGGCAAGTTAGATACACACCTTAAATTAACCTGTGCTCACTCTCTGATAGCTTGGCACAGAGCAGTCGGGCCTAATGAACAAGTTACTTACCTTCGTTAACGCATTATCTGGTAGAGACTCTATCTAGCTGCAGATTCCTTACCTTTGAATTTCCCAGGTGTCAGGCTGGATTCGGAAACTTTTGCTGAGCAATACCCCTTGCGCGCGACGTCGGGTGGCTCCATTCGGCTCCGTGTAATGTCGTTGGTGTCGGTTATGACGTTGCGGTGCCTAAATAGGTGCCACCCAGGCACACGGATGCCAGTACTTTTTGTTTTTCCATGCCAGAAGCGCAGAGCCACGAAGTAACTGACGTAAACGTGTGCAAAACTAGGGCCCTGAAAGGGGAGTAACCCTAGACCTACAACATCAGTCCGCAAAGCAGGGAGGCATGGGTGGGTCTGTAAGGAATCTGCAGCTAGATAGAGTGTCTACCAGATAATGTGTTACCAAATGTAAGTAACTTGTTCATCTGATAGAGACTTCTAGCTGCAGATTCCTTACCTTTGAATCAGATACCCAAGCTATACCATGGCTGGGTGGGTTGCGGACTCATGGGCTAGAATAAAAAGTCTTGCACGACTGAGCAGGCAAAGTGCCCGTCCCTGCGCATTTGACCATCAAGGCAATAATGTTTTGCGAACGTGTACAATGATGCCCACCAATGGGTATTTCCCAGAGTCAAGCACCTGGTTTAAGAGAGGGGTGAAGTATGTGCTGATCAACCCTGAAGCCAAGTGCAAGACCATTGGTGGACATGGGCCTTTCAGGGATCCAGATTTGGTAGAGAGTAACATTTTATTCACTTCTATTAAGGTGAGAGTGCTAAAACTTGCTAATTGGCACTGAGGTGCTATTCCCTCCAGTAGTAAGTTAGGGTAATTTCCCACAGACTGCATGTTATTGTGGAGATCATCATAGATTAATTGCACCTTGGCCTGAAAAATATTCGCCATTTAATTGCAAAAGGCTTGGTCGGCTTTAAATAGACTGACCTGTTGGGGTTGAGATAGCACTCGGACGGTTTTAAAAAGCTCCTTAGAAGAGTTCTTAGCGGCCTCAATTCTAGCAGTATAATATGTATTTTTAGCTTTTATAATAGCCTCTTTATAGGATTGGAGTTCTATATTATATGCAACCCTATGTTCTGTGCTATAGTCCGCCCTCCAGATGCGCTCAACCCTTCTGCACATAGCTTTTAGGCTTTTAAGCTCTGGTCCGTACCAAGGCGCCGTCACCCAGGATCTTTTTACTTTGATGATTCTTTCCGGTACCACCTGGTCAACCGCTGTAGCAATCCAGTTATTGAACTGGATAGCCGCCTCATTGTTGTCCTGGACCCGCATGGGAGGACAGATGTTTAGAGCCTGCTCAAGTTCCCCCCTTGGACTTTATTCCAAGATCTAGTTTTTAAACTAGCTGCTTTGGGGAGATAGTGACGAATTCTCCCACCCACTGGAGTAGTGTGGTCCTGCAGAAGCAGCCTAGGAGTGCTTGGAGGCTACGGCTTCTGGGGGCAGTGTGGTAGATGACTTCTGGCCTCCATTCCGAGGACGGAATGTACAGCGTCCAAGTCCACGCACGGCTAGGGCAGTCTGAGCTAGGATAGAGCTGACGCGGCTGGAAACACCTTCTGCTGCCACGAAAGGGGCAAAAGGAAGACTGGCCACAAGGAGTGGAGGAGAAGCCCAAGGATGTGGCTGTAGCTCGAGAGTCCTTTATCCTAACCAGGGCTGAGTCTGCCTTTTCCCCCAAAAAGCGGGTTCCATCAAAAAGCATGTCCATCCAATTGGCCTGGACACCCCCCGAGAAGCCAGTTGTGGGAAGCAAGGCGTGATGCCTCAAGGCCACTGTTGTTGAAATAGATCTGCACAGCGAATCGTCATATCTAAACCACACCGTATGGCGACGTTTGCTGCATCTCTCCCATCCTTGACAGCTTGGGGGAGCACAGCCTGGGCCTCCTCTGGGACTTGTGGCAGCACCTGCGCAACCGTCTCCCAAAGAGAGTGGGAGAAACGGCCCAATAAGCATGCAGTATTCACCAACCACAATGCCAGACTGGAGGAAGAAAACATCTTCTTTCCAAATGAGTCCAGTCTCTTGGATTCCCTATCCGGAGGGGCGGATGGAAATGTGCCCTGGGAAGTAGAAGCCTGCACCACCAAACTTTCTGGGGTGGGGTGTTGGCTGAGAAACTTTGGGTCACCCGGAGCTGGGCGATGGCTGCGTGCAATCGTCCTGTTCACAGGAGCCCCTGTGCTAGGCTTGGACCATGTTCCTAGAAAGACGTCCATAAGTGCCTCATTAAAGGGCAAAAGGGGTTCAGAGGTCGAAGGCCCAGGTTGAAGCACATCGGTTAGGAGATTAGTCCTGACCTGCACTGTGGGCAGCTCCAATCCAAGGACCTCTGCTGCCCTCTTAACCACCATGGCATAGGATGCCCCCTCCTCCGTAGTCACTGTAGGCGGAGAGAGCATGCCAGTGTCTGGGGAAGTATCCAGACCACTGGCTTCCCCAAGTTCCTCATACCAGTCCATAGTCTCCTCCGAGACATCCTGGTTCTCTAATGGGTTTCCAGATTCCCCCATTCCTCTCCTGAGCCTAGTACGTCCACAACGTCCTCAGGCGACAACATAGAACCCCTGGGTTCGGTTGACGTCTGAATCTGGGTCGCTCAACGCCGTTCTGGCTCCGTGTCATCGGGGATGAGGATGGGGGATGCACCACCGATGGGTTCCGGCGACGTTGCGGGCACAGACTTCAGGTTCGACACCGGAGAAGGTCGCGTTGGCACGACCGGCGTCGAACCAGATCCCGGATCGGATCCTTAAGGCCCCACCGGCGCCGTGGCCGAAGCCGACGGCATCGAACCCGATGGGGCCCCATCTGACCCGTGGGGCCCGACGGCTCACCAACAGGGTTGTTCAACTCAAATACACGGCGCATGGCATCGTAATAATCTTTAATTTGAGCGGGAGTCCCTCCGGCTCCCGGAAATGGAGAGAGGCGCGAAGTCGACTCTGGCTCCGGGTCCGTAGAACTGTGCTTAGAGCATCAGTGTTCCTTACCTCTTTTGATGGCGGATGCCAGTTGAGGTGAAGTCGAAGTCCGCTTGAATTTCTTCTTCTTCTTGTGCCTCTTCCCCGAGAGTCCAGATGACCTCGAATGGGAGGAAGAGGACTTAGGGTTCCGTGAGCGATCCCGCGACCTCCTCTTCCTCGAACGGGATTGTGACCTCGCCCGGCAGTCTAAACACGACTTCGAATCGTGGTCGTGTTCAAGACACCACAGACATACGCAGTAGGGGTCAATAACTGACATAATGCGGGAACAAGTCCCGCATGGTTTAAAACCTGTCTTCCTACAGACATCCCTCGCACACAAAGTCGTACTTCAAAAACTATCGACAAAAGTCGAGAAAAAGCCTGCCAAATAGTGGCAGCGGGTAGCTCTTCCCGGGTCGGCGCTTAAATGGTGCAAAAAAAAAAAAAGAACTGACGTCCGTGCGCCTGGGTGGAGCCTGTTTAGGCACCGCAACGTCATAACCGATGCCAACGACGTCACGCGGAGCCGAATGGAGCCACCCGACAACGCGCATAAGGGGTATTGCTCAGCAAAAGTTTCCGGATCTAGCCTGATGCCTGGAAAATTCAAAGGTAAGGAATCTGCAGCTAAAAGCCTCTATCAGATAGAGATAATTAGAGCATGGCCCTCATGCCAAGACAAACTTCTGGATGTTTATTGGTTCCGCTCACTAAAATCTTATGCACCGCAGAGGAAGCAAAGGCGTCTGGGGCAGAGTTGGACCCTGAGGTTATGTTGCTTTCTAGGTAATACTGATACATCCATTCCCTTCAAGAAACCGAGTCTTCTTCTGAGGATTCAACCTAAGCTGGGGGGTGGCTTATTCCGAAAGGAAAGGCAAGATGCTCAATCCTCCTACGCATGTACGATCTACAAGCAGTCAGTTATGTGAAAAGATCAGTGGGTAGTAAACAACAAGGGGGACAATGAGGGCTTGATAAAGGTCCACCGTACATGCCCTGGGTAGAACTAGAAGACAAAAGAGGTACGGTGTTCCTGGGTGGCAAGTTGGCCACCTGGTGAGTACTCAGAGTGGTGGGGAGATGGGAAATACCTCCTTTCGGAACTAGGACCCTCACACACCCAGCAAGCTAGGTGTCATGCTTCATCATATGGGTCTGCTCCTCGTCGAGCCGGCGCTGCAATGCTCGACGGGCACCCATAAAGGGGCTCTTTATCGGAGATCTTTTGTTCCTTGCCGTATAGGTGCCGTGGGTGTGAGGGGCCTGGTAAGATGTAGATGTGGTGTGTGGGTTAAAACAGGTAAGGGAATCCTCTATAATTATTTTTATTCTGGAGAGGTCACAACCTGATTAAAAAGTAAAAAGAAGAAGGAGGGCGACTATTTTGTTTTAATCTGACAAAAATTACGCTCTACCCCTTAGTGGTCAACATGTTTCTCGCCTATAAAATGTGTCTAATAGATCAGTTGGCGATTCCTCAGGACCAAGGGGCATATTACCAAGGAACAGGGAAAATGAACGCTAAGGGCGCTTAGCGTTAATTTTTTTAACGTCCGCTATCGCTGGATAATATCGCCTGGTTATCATGTTATTAACAACGCTAACCGGCTAGGCGATAAAAAATCCAGCGATAGCGGCATTGTGGGAGGTTATCGCTGGTAATGCAGAGATAAAACTACAAGGATAGGGATATCCTTGTTGATAGCCCATGGTGGATTTAGCCATGTAATCCACCTTCCATTGGATTACATGGCTAAGTCTGAAAATTAGCAGATGTATAAAAGCAGCATTAACCGTGGTTAGCGCTGCTTTTTTTGTCTCTAACAGGGTTAGCGTGAAGCTTGGTAATAGGAGAAATGTCGCTTAGCAACATTTCTCCTATTATTTTGCTCTGGAACGCCCACTTTGCATCTCATTAGAGATGCAAAGGGAAGCGTAGTGAAAAAGGGTGCTAACATGCGATTTTGAATGTTAGCACCCTGTTGTTGATATGGCGATATTTTTATCTCCGCTTCTTTGGCTTTTAAAGCCAAAAAAGCGGAGATAAAGCCCTTGTTAATATGCCCCCTAGTGACTAAATGAAAACTATCTACAGTGTGTGGTGTGGTTCTACATACCACTTCTTCTCTCTGTAGGATGTTCCCCAGGAGAAAAGCAGCCAACCTCTTAAGGATTCAAGTGCGGCTTCATCAGACCGCAGCGGAGTATATGGGCACTCAACGTAGTGTCGCTGCTCCCGCTCAGAGCAGTCCGGCTCACCTACCCGCTCCACTGCATCAGGAAGGACCAGTGGGAACATGGTCAAGACCACTGACAGAAGTAGCCAAGATAATATGGGCCTTTTGTTTTCAACATCAAATTTCTCTGACAGAGGAATACCTTCCGGGACAGAGCAATTTTATAACGGATTGGTACTTGCGCAATCTTTCGGACAGCAGCGAGTGGTAATTGGAAGTCAACATTTTTAGAATATTACAACTCCTCTGTGGGCCCTTTGATATAGACCTGTTCACATCCAGGTTTACAAAGCAATTACCCAATGTTTTCAGCCGGAAACCAAACCCAGAACCTCTAGCGTTGGATGCTTTCCTACAGGTCAGGTTAGGGGTGTGGTATCCGGCCATTGTAATGTAGAAACAGAATGAAGAACTGTAGAACTTAGATTGTGAAATTAGAATGTGGGGATGAGGTAGAATGATGCTGGTTAGTTACATTCAGGCAGCTGTTGAGTTTGGGTCTTTCTTTATATACAGAAATATTTCATTAAATCTTCTGTTTTACGCTACACTTGAGTACTTGCTTCTTCACAAGGGGGAATTCATTATGCCTTTCCCCCTTCATTCTGATACCAAATGTCTGATGCAGCTCCACAGGCAAGAGGCAAAGGTTGTGATGGTTTTCATTTTATGAAGGTCACAGACTTGGTATCCTGTTGTGTTAGAATATGAAGGTCACAGACTTGGTATCCTGTTGTGTTAGAATTATCAGTGTGTCTTCCATTGTTACTGTTAGATCTTGAGAAATCTGCAGGGTCATGTGCACAATGTGATGGAAAGAGGCAAACTAAGGTTAGTAGCCTGGAACCTCTCAGGGCACTTGGTGAGTTGTCAGGAATTTCAGAAGTTGCTTCAGGGTATATTGAAGCATCATGGGCCAGGGCATATGGATCAGCTTGGCATTGCTGTAATAGCTGGCAGTTGGAAAGGAATCACAATCCAGTTTCAGGGCATGTAGTTATGGTTCTCAAATGTTTTGCCTCTTTGGCAGCTATTCCTAACTCTTATAGAACAGTGAAAGTTTACAGGTCAACTATTTCGGCGGGGCATGACAAGGTAAATGGGAAACCCAGAGGAAAGCACCCTCTGGTCTGTAGACTCACGAGAGACATTAATTTTATGAATGCACCATAACCTAGAATCCTAGATATACTACTATGTGGGATGTGAAAAAGTAGTTTATTTGTTAAATCGCTGTAAATAAAGCAGTTAGATGTGAGAATAATATTTGCCTCAAGACCTTAATAAAATCAACAGTGGCAGCCATACAAACAAAGGGTGGTGAGGCGGGCGGTCGGGAACGCGGAAGTGGTAGCGCGGGGGTGTGTTATAGTAATTATATATTAAAAAAGAACTTCCTTGAAGCCGTGAGCCACCTGCCGCAATGTGTCGTGCCTCCTTTCCTCTTTCTGGTCCCAGCAGCCCCTGGGACAGACACCCATCCAATCCCCTTGCTGTTCTCATGCTATGAGAGGAGCATGGGAATTGGCCTGAGTGGGCTGAAAAGACGCTCCGCTGAGGACAGGGAGTCTGTGGGGTTTCTCCAGCCCGGCTGTTCAATACAGCCGGGCTGCAGAAACCTAACTGTGCATGTGTGTTTTGCCAGCCTGAGACACCCGGCCAAACACATATGCGCACTTAGGGAGTGCACATAGCAAGCCTCCTCCCATGAGTCGCCCCTCCCTGCTGGCTCAGAGCCGGCAAATGAAAAATAAAACGATGATAGAATATTGTTTTATTTTTCATTTGCTGGCTCTGAGCCAGACAGTGGGGCAACGCTCTTCACCAATGGGGAGGAGCCGCCGCTGAAAATCAGGACTCTCCTTCACAACTGACTAGGAGAATCTGCAATAATTCAAAGTGGAATACATTTTTTAACCCAATTACTGAACATCTTTCCTCTCTGCCCAGTTACAACCTAGTTCTGAATGACGATTGCAGCTTTAGCAAATTTGTACAGTTACGAAAGGCACTAATACATTTCTAAATCAGAAATATCTAAGCTTGTTTAGGGACATTGGTTCCACAATGTGTTGTATTTACCTTTACAGGTCACTAGGAATATAAAATGTAACTTTATATAGTAGGCTCAAAGTTCCATGGGATCCCTTCCGGTATTGCATGGGAGCACTTCCTCATGGACAGACATCTCTCTGCTCTCACCTTGGAGTTGAGATACTGTTGAAGTAGTAGCTGAAGCTCATTGTTCTGCTGTCCCAGGCTCGCCGTCTCATCCAGCAATCGCGACCTCGCCAACAAGACGTTACTTAGAGGTTTAATTGAGCAAAAGGTTTAATTACATTACATTGTAATACGAAAAGAGAAAAAATCATTCCACAAGAGCATATTATACAATTATCGCAATGTAATTTAAAGAAGAAAGTACAAAAGTTTGGTCAGGTCATGGTTAGATTTAGAGTAAAGTGAGTGCAAAAACTATTTTTTATGCAACACTTTCACAGACTCCTGCCAAGCATCATCAAAGAGTCAGTTTAAGAGCCCTAAGCAGCCTTTTCCAACAGAAGGCCAGACCTGCTAATGATTTTGTGTCTGCCTCTCCTGTAATTCACAAAAACAAGGGGACATATTTACAAGGGGATCGCACCACCAGAATGTCACTTTCCAGTGGTGCAGTGTCCTGCTCCCTACTTACAAAATGGGGTTAAGCGACTTTTTGTGGCTTAACGTCGCTTTGTAAATATGCTACCCCTTCACGCAGGTATCTGCATGAAAGGGGCGTGCAATGGGTGTTGCTGTGGGCGTTCCAGCACAACAGCCATTGCTTTTTGATGCTGCCCCAGATTTACAAGGAGGTGTAACTCTGAGGCAGCACCAAAAACGAACTCCATGCAATAGCAGGCATTAGAATGGCACAACAGGGAGAAATACTTTTATTTCTCCATGTTTTTGCTTGTTGTATGTGTGCTGCATTCTACAGCACCCATAGAAAAAGCAAAATGCCATTAATGATTGTTTATGTGCAGGAGGTTTTCCCTTCCTGCACATAAACAATCATTAAATAATGGTGAATTGCTACTTCTACAAGTGCTGCATTCTGCAGCAAACACAGAAGTAATAAATCAGCATTTTGGATTGTTTATGTGCAGGAAGAGACATCTTCCTGCACATAAACGAACATTCCCTGCAAAGCAGGGACCCTTGCACTATGGCGCAAGAGTGTCTGTGTTGGTGCTAGGCAGCTATTTTCAGCTCCAGCACTAGGGAAAACACAGAGGTGTGCCATATTGTTGTAAATAAGGCGCATCCCTGCGTTTTGGAAATGGCGGAGCATGGTGCTACAAAATTTGCCGCAGCTCCGCGCTCTGTCATTTCCTTGTAAATATGCCCCGAGTTTGTTACACAAAATTGTTTTCAGTACGTATTAAAAACTCCTTTTGTAATTCAGAAAAGCGTCTCCAAATTTGTAACTCATTCAGAATTGCAATTAGGAAGAGGGCTGAGAAAGGGATCTCCCCTTCAATTTTTGATTCACAATTAAATGTATCAATGTTTTTTAAAACAGTTTTCAATAGCCAGCTATTGAAAAGTTACCAAAACATCAAAAGAGATGGTGTCTCATTTACAAAGTGAAAGCTGTCCAACTGTATAGCTTCCCCTTTGGGAGTTCTGTTAGGTGGCGTCAAGAGTAGGTATCAATGGATCGAGGGGCCACTGCCTATTCTTCTAGACAGGTTCTCAAGTGTTTCCTGTTTGGGATCCTCAATGCACGTATAGTGGAATGCTGTTCGTAGCCAATCACAGGAGTTCTCAAGTAGACATGTGACCCTGTGTGGATTGGAATTTAGCAATACTACTTAGCACAAAAGTTGCATGACAAAATTACAAGCTGGTCGCAGAAAAGTTGGTGCGCAATTTGCATCCACTATTTGTGACATTTCACTTAATACATATGACCCAAAGTACATTGTAAAGTGCTCTGCTGTCCTGGGGATCGGTCTCTGCCGCCCTGGGGTTCTACCTCTGCTGCCCTGGGAATCTATCTCTGAAGTCCTGGGGATCTGTCTCTGCTGCCCTGGGGTTCTACCTCTGCTGCCCTGGGAATCTATCTCTGAAGTCCTGGGGATCTGTCTCTGCTGCCCTGGGGCTCTGTCTCTGCTGCCCCGGGGATCTGTCTCTGTTGCCCTGGGGCTCTGTCTCTGCTGCCCTGGGGATCTGTATCCATTGCCCTGAGGATCTGTCTCTGCTGCCCTGGGGCTCTGTATCTATTTTTGTGGGGATCTGACTCTGCTGCCCTGGGACCTGCTGCTCTGGGATCTGTCTCTGCTGCCCTGGGATCTGTCTCTGCTGCCCTGGGAATCTGTATCTATTGCCCTGGGGATCTGTATCTATTGCCCTGGGGATCATTCTCTACTGCCCCGGGGATCTGTCTCTGCTGCCCCGGGGATCTGTCTCTGCTGCCCTGGGGATCTGTATCCATTGCCCTGGGGATCTGTCTCTGCTGCCCTGGGGATCTGAATCTATTTTTGTGGGGATCTGGCTCTGCTGCCCCAGGGATCTGTCTCTGCTACCCTGGGGATCTGTATCTATTTTCCTGAGGACCTGTCTCTGCCTCCGTGGGAAAGAGGTCTATTTCACGCTATATAAAACTTGAAATAAATGTTTTTAAATCCTCAGTTTTAGTGAAGGGTCATTAGTAGGGTCTGGTGAAGCCTAAAATTGAGAGGGCATAAAACCTGCAACAAATTGAACTGAGAGAAGCAAGTGAGCCCAACTCCCCTGAGATGGTCACACAGGATAAGGGGTCTCCCCCGTCAACATTTTGGAACAAGCATTGCTTGAGCTAATTGTATTGGCAGCTGCATTATGTTTGCGTATGGAGATTAATAATTTAACGCCCTGATGACTTACCAGTAATTTTTATTACTCTGATTCTTCCTTCCTCATACCGCTATTTACTTAATGAGGAAAGGCCTGTCTCTCTTTGGCTGCATCCGATACAAAAGCCTTGTTTTTTTTAGATATAATCACATGAAACGTGAGTTCAATCCACCCCCCCCCCCACATACTTAATGTGCCTTACATGATCCCTGGAAAGGACTGGCCTAACAAGTACTAAGAAAAAAAAATCACAAATAAAGCCTCTCGCGGAAACGCGGGTGATTTGTAAGTACTGGGACAAGGAAGGAGGAATCAAAAGAATTACAATGAACAGTAAGTAATCTAAATATACCTCCTGATCTATTTTCTAGTTCCATTCCATATGTGATGAGGATTTACCAAACAGTATGGCTTTGTTGCAATCAATCAACCTGATCACAAAATATCTCGAAATGCAAAGCAATGCAGTATCATATCTGTACTATAGCATTACTAAAGGGTAAAGGACCTTCATGTTAAGAAACACCCCACTAGAGCTGCTAGTGACAAAGGTGCTTCCTTAGCTAAAAGTTATACCAAACCCATAGTGGAAAATGAACATGAAAGCAGCATCAATGTGCCAATGAGGCTGCTAACCTGGCTGTGAGTTTGATCACCAGGAACCATTCAACAGGCCACAATGTAACACAACAATAATTTTGAAAATTGGTTCCTCTAATCTAAAAACTATATTGGTCAAGTTAGCATGATTTAAACACATGAATACTAAGGGGCATATTTACTAAGGGCTTTCATTGCCCTTTCATGACGCAAGTTCTCGCAGGGCAATGTAAGTCCGTAAACTGCATTTACTAAGCCATACAAAGCCACCTTGAGTAACTCTGCGTGGTTTAGTAAATCCATAATAACACAAGGCCGCGCATATTGCTGCCCTGCGTATTATTGCAGCAGGGAGGCGTTCCATGGGTGGAGTGTGGGTGTTCCCACTCATCCATCCATGATTTTTGATACAATCCCAGATTTACTAAAGTCAGTATACCTGGAATTGCCTTAAAATGCTGCACTTCCCTGACCGAGGCGTAACAAGGAGAAATATCTTTATTTCTTCTCGTTACTTCTACTTTCTGTGCGTGCTGCAACTCAAGAGTCAGCAACCTCAATGATTTCACATAAAGTAGAGCCCAAAACTCCATGGTGAACAGACTGCAGTTGTCATGCAGATTTCACCGCTCATCTACTAATGTTCTACCCAGAAGATCTATTCATATCCTGTGCTCTTTCAGTGTATTACTACCATCATGTTCTCATTCATCACAAGAGAAAAATATCACATGATTAAAAACAGTTAATGTCACCATCAATCATTAGAGAGATCTTAGAAACCCCTGTGAGAAGGGTGAGAGCTGCAAACAAACACCTGCAGAAGTCAAACACATCTCATCTTCAGACCAGCAGGGGTATTAGATCTTGTGGTAATCACATATAATTTTACAGTATCAATTAACCTAATGAGGAATAACAGATATTTACGGTCACCCAACCTCATGGTCCACCATTCAAGGACCTTTGGAAATAAAATAAGGCTGAGTGGACACGCAAGGCCTGGGGTGAAGAACTGCTGCCTGGAGCAGACGCAATAGTCGACTGAGCCACCAGACACTGTACAAAACAAAAATTTGCTTTGGAACCAAAAACCATAGACCCATAGACATCAACCAGATTAAAGTACCTTAAAGTCCACATCAATGCTGTTGATAGTATCTGAACCTTTGAATCAGAGGTGCCTGAGACCAGAGACACAGTAGGACCTGAACCCTTAGGGGCATATTTACAATGAAGTGAGGAAGCGCAGTGTTAGCCTTCTTGGCTTAATGCTGCGCTCCGCCACTTCTGAAACACAGAGCTGCGCTTGTGCTAATTTTAGCTGACTAGCGCCAATGCAGGCACCCTTGCACCATAGTGCAAGGGTTCCTGTGTTGTGGGGAATTATTGTTCATGTGCAGGAAGGTGTCCCTTCAAGTGGCTTAACGCTGCCTTGTAAATAAGGCGAAACCCGCATCGCCACCACAATGTCAAAAAAAGTGACGTTCTGGTGGCGATAGGGGCTTGTAAATATGCCCCTTAACTCTTTGGAATGTTGGAGAACAAAAAAAGAGTAGCAAACAGATAGAGAATTTTGACTGCACTTTATGGAAGCCACAAGGATCAGTGAGGCAGTTATCAATACTAGAATCAGAATATGAAAAAAACAAGAGAACCCCTTCTTAAAGGGGCGTAACTGACTTCAACATCAGAAGATTGAAAGGCTCAGTGTGCGCAACTGGATTTGACGCCTGTGGCCAAGAAATCAACATAGACTTTTGGAGTGAAATAAATTAGTTTGCTGTGCAACTAGCCAGATTTACTATCCAGAAAAGATTCAATGGTGGGGCTAAGCACAACATGAATTCCATTGAGGATGTTCAGTTGAAATGCTGCAGGCCTTCTAAGCGCTGACATAATCGAAAAACAATGTGGGCCACTTGCACCACCTCTTACTTTGATAATACAGAGCAAAAAACAGGGACATACCAAAAGAAAAAAAGACAACATAGCAAGCCCATACGCTTCCAATGGTTGGATCTATGCAGGCTTTGCAAGCCTTCGATATACCATTTGTGGTGCCAAGCTGGGGCTTGAGCTGAAGACCCTTACCAGTGGCTAAAAATAGAATCAAATAGTAGCCAGGTCTCTCCACTGTCCCCACTGTTGCATCTTCCGTAGTCCTGGAGCATGGACATAAATTAGCTACACGGGAGCTGCAGTTAAGCATTACTTTATTCTCTAGCACTCACTCACACACTGCACATTACATCATACTTCCCATACCCACGCCCTAACACTACCCCACATCTCACGTAGTTCCTCTTCAGTGTCCACCCAAGAAAAGAACCAGAGGGTCCTAGTGCATATAACAGCAATATGCTGCACCCACTATGGGATTAAACCTAAATTAAAAAAACAAAAGAGAACAGGAACTCAGGCTCTACTGGAGGACTGATGCAAACAATGAACAGAAGTGCACGGTGCTCCAGACACTGTTCAGGGATCATATAAAGCATGTTAACGGAGGATGGGTAAATTCCCTTTTTGAGGGATTATTTGCCAGTCGAGGAGAGTGGGGCCTCTCCCAATCCGGTGAGGAATGAGACGAGGAAGGAGATGAGGATGTAATGCATAATTTAGAGCATAAGGTAAATATGTAAGGGTAAGCAGTGTGAAGAATCAAATAATTATGGGAGGGATGAAGTGTGTTAGGGAGACTGTGAACTGTACTTATCAGGGTGGCTGGCAGGAAGAGTGGGACGAGGGCGAGCCCGACCTGGAGAATGAAGATGACGAAGGTAACCTGTGCTGGGGGTTTTATCAAAATACCGAGTTGGAAATAGCATTTTACCATAATATTGTTACCTTTATTTTGTGAAATTCAAAATATCATCGCCTGGAATTTCGAAGATAGGAATATCATGTTTTTTAGAGCTGTATGTAACATTGTAAAAAATATTGTTGTATGTAATATTGTATATATTGCAGGATTTATATAGCTCTTACTACCCCTGTGTGGGCCACTGAAGCGCTTGCCTACATGAGTAGCACGCTACACTATGTAGGGTGTGTGGCTGGAAGTATGTTGTTTTTGCTTTAGTCCAATGTGGGAGGTATTTCTATGTCGTGAATGATGACTACAAAGGTGCGGTTGTCATTTTATGGGACGCAGCGCTTAGTATGTTAGATGATGAAGTGTAAGAGATAGACATGCAGGTTTATGGTTTTCAGTATGCTGGTAGCTTTAAACAATTCTGCAGGTCCCTTTATGCAATTTCATATGATACAGTCTGATTAGGTGGTTACAGCACTGGGTTGTCTTATTTGAGATTCTGTGTATAGCTGTATCCCTGAGCTGGCACCCCACACTCACAACACCCCACATCTCAAAGAGCTCCACTGGTGTCCAATCCACAAACATGCACTCTTCAAACTCGTCACACACACATACAAATCTTACTCAACATCGGCCCCACATACCTCCACAAACTTACCAGACTCCTACTCATGCACACCCCCAGCATATGCAGAAGCAGATCTGGTGGTCATGCTTTCTCCTACCTCGTTCCTATAGCTTGGAATGACCTGCACCTGTATAACAGAGCCACCTGCTCAGTTCCTGAATTCTGCAAGAAACTAAAGAACTAACTTTTCACCTAGCCACGACCCTGCATGACCTCAGTCTATAAAGCTTCTGCTTCAGCTCCAGGATACCCTCTCTGGTGAGCTGTGGGCTATACAAATGCACATAATATAAATCATCAACGTGTTGCCCCAGTTGCTTCTGTAGACCCCTGGCTTTTCCTCTGTTCAAGGTTTTGTTCTCAGCCTTAGCCCATTTTAAGATGACTTGGTACCATGTCCCAAATTTGGGAGGAGACGTGGCCTTCTGTTTCATGGTGGCTGCCGCTTGGCAATCAGGAAAGAGAGATCCTGGGAAAGGAAAGCTATCCTAATTGTTTTTAGTTGCTTGTTTAGTCCCAAAGTTCTGGCCTCTCAGGTTTTTAAGTTGCCTAGCCCACTGATAGCAGATAACCAACACAATACTTTAGATCCGTACGCCACCGATGAAGGGCAATACCATAACATATGCTGAAAGGTAGCTGAGGCCACAGAGCACTGTGGCAGGAGGTGTTAGCGCTAAGAAAAATCTATTGATTTTAGCAGAAGACAGGTAGGCCCTGGGTAAATTATTACATTGTATGAATTTAATTCTCCCTATTTTAGACTCCAGTGTGTCATGCAGGGATTGCAGCAATGGCTGTGTATGGAAGTGAAGGACTTTCTACAACCAACTAATACACCTGCTCCCATTACCCATCACAAATAATGTCTGGGTTAGGTAGTGAGTTGCAGGTTCTATGTCAGAAATGTACCATTTAGCCCAGAGGGTGTGGATCAAGATTCAGTGAGTCAGGAACTGTCCCCCATATTTGTTAAACTCTTCCCTAAGCAATCAAATGGAAAGAGTTGACCAGCTTGAAATTGATCACCCAAAGAGATGATTCCTACATCCTCCCAATGCTATAAGGCACACCAGATGCTAAGGTAAATCAAGTAAGGGGATGTCTGGGGCATAGATTGTGACATGTTTAGTGACCAATAAGCTTCTTGAAAAGTAGCTCAACACTATATATAGTAATCTTGGTTGCCCTCGTCCAAATACCTGGGAGTAGAAGTTTGTGTATCTCCTTCAGGTAGAAGTGTCCACCAGCACACATGTTTCATTCAGCAAGAGACTCAACAGTCAACAGGCAAGTACACTGGAGCTGAGCAGCCAAATAGTAATCTTCAAACTTTGGGGCCCACACACAGCCCTGCTTGACCTGAAGGTAAGCCAGTGTGACCCTGCGCCAGGTACTGTGCCATAGGAGCTCCCTGTCTAGTGTGTCCAGCTCATGGAAGGACTTCTACATGAGAAGGATAGGGAGAGTAATGAAGTAGTAAAGGAGGCAGAGTAGCATCACCATTTTAGGTAACACAACACGCCCCATGACCGAAAGTGGGAGAGTCTCCTAAAACGTTATTTGTGCCCTGAATACGGGCACTGTTTTTGTGAGATTCCCATCAAGGAGGTCCTGTTCAGTGGAGTATATTCTGGTTGTACAAATGTATGAGGTATCAGGAGGAAACACTCTTCCATTTGGTACAGCCACACCCCAAATACAGGGAGGTCGAAGCAGTGCTTGGGTGTAGTGGGAGCAAGCAAGATTTTTGCTAGTTGAGGTATAGCACAGAAGCAGATCTTAACTCCTTAAGGGCCTGGGCTAATATAATCAGTGTACAAGGCCATCGTTTGAGTTCTGTTGGCTTGGGGGCTGCCCCATGCAACTCCCTCTAGTCTTATTCTGATAGCCATTGGCTCTATGGTGAGGGCAAAGAGCAAGAAAGAAAAGAGGCACCCTTGAAGGTTACACTTATCGACTGTGAAGGGAGCAGACATTAATTTTCCCAGCTGGACTCTGGAAGTAGGGTTCAAGTAGAGCAACCTAATCAACCAACTGGTATACTTCCCAAAGTAAAATGTGGCCAACAATCTGAAGAGGTACAATACTACACCAGTGGAACCACTTCCTTGATTCTAAACAATTTCCTTATAATCAGAGACATGCTCTTCCCAGGCACAAAACCATTCTGATCTTAAATTCTTACATTATGGGACCTGCCAAGATTTTGCAAGGATTTTATAGTCCAAATTTAAGCATAAAGCAAGGGCAGCACTGTACTGGCTTGGGTATCTAGACTAGCATGGCCTCCTTAAGTGATGGCAGCAGCGAACCTTCTGTCGCCACTGCCTCATACATGAGGGCCAACTTTGGTGCTAAGATGTGAGCATAGGTTTGAAAAAGCTCTACAGGTAACTCCGAGTACCAGGCGTTCTGCCAATAGCTTGGTCCTTTATGTACTCCCTAATGTTTTGGGCAGGATGGATGCACCTATTTCCTCCTTCACCTTGGTTGGAGGGCTATGTAGAGAAAAATCACTTAGGAAGCTGTGAGCGGCTGCATCATGCTTTTAGATGTGCCCGTATAACACCTACAGCAAACGTATTAAAAAGCTGTGGGGATGTCTTGCTGAGACTAAATGAGAGCCCCACTTCCATCAATTTGGAGCAATGTAATGAGTTATTTTGTGTTTTCCCAGTTAGCGAGCCACGCTATTAGGCTGCCAACTCTATCTCATTCAGTGCAAGCTCAAGCCATGTAGGGGGTGTAGTCTAGCTACTGTAAATGTTCTACCAAGGCAGCTTGCCCCTCGCATGCTGCCCTGACGGATTCACTTAGTCGGTCACTAGTTTTCTATGCAGCTCCTTCTCTGTGGTTCTACTCACACCCACCTTGGCATGGATGCAATGACTTTATGTTACTACCTTGAAGGCCTCCCACCATTCAATTGCTGGAGAAGAGGCTGATACTTCATTATTCTCAAAGTATTCATGCATCTTCTCAACCAGGGTGCCGCAAACTGCTGCATCTTCTGACATGGAGCACTGAAGCCACCATGAGTAGATGGGAGAAAGAGCTTTGCAGCAAGTCACGCCTATTTGCAGAGGGTTCTGATTGGACATTGTCCTGCAGAGATAATTAGAGGTGTAGACTAGTGGGTAGATCGAAGCAGAACAGAGCTGCACTTATAGGTCTTGTGGAGTGGAACAATATGAATCAAGCCTAATCCCAGGATTTTGCAGTCTTCACAAGTTCACCATTGACCACTGTTTAAGCCAAAGGGACAGTGCCTTTGCACTGTGAAGGCATCTATGCTCACCACTACACCACCAATGTTTGACAATGTACCTTTGCATTGTGAACCATCTTAGATTGCTGGATTGGGAGATGTGCCCTGTCCAGAGTGACATCTAAATCACCCCATAGAATTCATGGGACATGCACCCACTCATCTAACTGCCATCTCTGTGTTAATGGCATACATGACCCCTAAGATGATTGGGACTGCATTTAACTTGTCCTTAACCAGGAAAAATCTGTCATTCCAATCCACCATAATTAAGCCAGACTCAAAAGGGATGCCAGCCCTCACCCAATCCTGATCTGCCACTAAACGCAAATAATTTGGTAGCAAAGACCTGACCCCATCTACACTTCTGAAGATTGGCACCTTCTGGCAGCATTATGTGGGACCCTTAGAGCAGGGTTATGAGGACCTCTCTTTGTGCTTAAGGAAGGAGTACATTCTGTATCAAGGAGAAGGCACCTGGTGGCACCATGGCTGCAGGGACCCCCATGTGCTGAAAGAGAGGGTGAATTCTGTATCAAAAGAGCAGCTACCTGGTTGCACCATGGAAGTGAAAGTGTATGCCAAATTACAGGACAGCACCCTCCAGTCCTGTATGCAATTTAAGTGAACACTGACTGTTTTTTGAGGTCTGTGACTTGATGAGTAAAACTCAGTAATGAAAATGTAATCAATCAATCATGAGTGTATTTATTGTTATTGATTCAAGAAGTTCTTCAAAGGCCAACACATGTTTACCAAGTATTGGTATGACCTTGGTGTTGGTAGACCCAAGAGATGAGGACCTTCACTCTAAGGCAGTCTTCCCTATGGTATATAATGGAGGGTCCCTGCAGACCATACAATAAAGCACACTGACTTTCCCTATCTGTGTACACCAATATTATAAGGCCTATCCCAGGTCAATACCCAACCCTGAAGAGTCCCTTTTGCATTAAGCTGCCGGTGCACAGTTCCTGGGCTGCGCACAACAGGAGTCTCCCATGCGTAGCCCTCACGCCTCTTACCCTTTCTGGTTAGCAGCAGCCTTATCTTAAAAGGTAGAGACTGCGCTGTCCATTTTACCATGAGTTTACCGTGAGTGAGTCACAGGTTATGAGGCTCTCCCACAGTAAAGGTCAATAACCAGGCAGTCAAAAAGTAAAAGATCCGGGCTGATTAGATGGTAAGAACAACCTTCTCACACTACCTCCATCATCCTGCCCTCAGTCATCCAGGTGCTCACCTACCTCCTGACCCATTTTTTAAATTGGCAAGTCCTAAGACTGCAAGTGCAGAAAGACACTCGTCCAAGCTCATTACATGTTCCAACCAAATGTGTAGGTAAATGTAAATTTGAGCAGCAAGTAAAAAATAAAAATGCTTCCAAAAGCCATAGCAACCAGTTGCAAATGAAAGTGGAATGCAGCTTGTGTTCTGTAGTCTAGTATCGCATTAGAGTTCAGAAGGCACATGGAGGTTCATGGTGGGTATTGTAAAGCCATGGTCAATCTCATTCAGGTGCAAAAGATGTTAGCTGCTAACACTGGCATGATCAAAATGATCATTAAGTGATCCAGCACATCATAGATATAAAGTGAGCTCCTAAATAAGCTGCTACTCTCAGTTAAGAAAGTATCTCCTAAGAGGGTTCTTGCAAATCAGCAAGCACAGGATGGGTTGAACAGGGCAACCAACTATCCAATGTCATTCTTCAGGAGACAAAATACATGATACAAAGTCTGAAGACACCTACAAGTGTTTTCTGCCATCTGGAACCAACTAAACTAGTGAGCCCCAGTCTGATTCTCCCTTAAGAAAATCCTGGAATAACTTGTGTCAAAATAAGCATGAAAAAGTACATTGGATCAATAACCTTTTCACTCAAATAAGGCATCTGCTGGGCTTGAGTCAAGATAATATCAATCAATCAATCAAATGTTTATTGTTTCAGTTAGTTAAAACCATAACAATGTATCCCCTATATAAAAGAAGTCAACAGTAAAATTGTGTTAATTGCTTAAAACCATAAAAGCCTTTTGTTGCCACTTATTAATATTCAAGTATGTACAAGGATATATAGTAAACAATTAATGGGTCAATTAATGATAATATTCAAGTATATACAAGAATGTATGGTAAACAATTGATGGATAAAAGCATTAATTAGTCCATGTTCCACTGTAAAGTTAAAACGATGCTTTTCCGACATAATTCTAGATTGACGAATGGTCTCTCTCAAGATCCAGTCAACCTTTTTCAACATTACTGGGCAGTAACTGGAGATTCCATATTTAATGCCTGCTCATGTGAGGTGAGGAACTTTGTCAGTTGACAGTTCATTAAGGTATCAGTTGGATCCAACCTGGCTATGATGGCAGATCTGCACGTCCTTATTCTTCTGGTGTTCATTGCATTTTTTAGTAAAATGACTCGTGCTTTTAAAAGTTTTGGACATATACAGACTAAATGAATGAAGTCCTCCTTGTTGCTGCCACATAGTCTGCATTCTTTCAGTCCTTTATGGACCTATGATGGCTGATCTGCGATGGACGGTAATTTGCCTAATAGCAGGGCCATCAGTTGTAACTTACGATGAACCGAGAATGTAATGTTTAGGTATGCTGCTGGAGTGAGGATCTTATAATTGGTTATTGCCATCCTGGCATGCTTTCTCTTGCTGAAGATGTTTTTATCTACTAGCAGAGAGTGGAATTTTGCAGATTTATTTATTGCTTGTTTGAAGGATGAGTAGGACAAGTTGGTATTCCAAAGTTCACCTGTACAGGTTGCTAATAAAGCTTTTTGTAAATATTGGTTGTAGGGAGACTTTTTTTCCTTCTCTAGTTCCTCCCACAGAGCTTTATTCAATTCTGATTCTGCTGTGTTTTGTTTCAATCTGTACCATTGCTTAATGGTTGCGTATATCCTCCCCAATGTTTCATTGATTACGCCAAATTCTAATCTCACCTGTGCTGGAGAAGCGGACTGATGGATTAGAAAGACTCTTTTCTATGTTGAAACTTGCAGTTTGTTTAGCAGGTCGGCGTCTTTCCCATGTAGTGTAATACTGCCATATGATACCGTCGGTAGCAGTTAAGCTGTTACTACTGCTAAGAAGGGTTTAAACGATGGCCCCTTCAGTTTTTTTGCTGGGGTCCTGAAGGCAAATGAAAGGGCATTTGTTCTCTGCATCATATATGCTTTTTGCTCTTAATGATTCTGCCTGTTGTCAATGTAAAAACCAGGCACTTATAATTAGAGACTTCCTCTAGCTTTTCACCCTCTAGTTGAAAGTTCTGTTTGACCGTCGGGTATCTACTAATTAGCATTGTCTTACTTTTCAATGTATTTATCTCTAGCTTATTATCAGCTATGTATTCCAGCATACCTGTGAGCGACCTATGGAAGCCGATCTTAGTTAGGCTGATCAGGACTACATTGTCCGCATATGATAGGTGGGATAATGACACAGTGCCCAGTTGAGTGATAATCTTGAACCATCTCCCAGCTTTACTCTCATCCATGTATTAGAGTAAACAAGCAGTATTCCTCTGAATATTGTTTCGGGAATATTCCAAGCTTGCAGCTTTTCCCATAGGATGTAACGATCCACAGAGTCGAAAGCCGCCTTTAGATCGACAAAACAGAGGTGCAGTTGTTGTTTCCTCCTTTTGTATTTGTCGGCAATCAACGAGAGCGATAAAATATTTGTAATTGTCCCAATTCCTTTTGTGAAACCTGTCTGATTGACCGGTATCAGTTTTAGCTTGTCTGACCAGGTAATCAGATCTACCAGTATCAGTGAAGCGTAGTACTTTGCATCTACATCCAGTAGTGCAATTAGCCTGTAATTGTTCGGGGACGTCCTATCACCCCCTTTATAGACCAGTGAGATTACTGATCCTTGCCTGGTCGGTGAAATTTGCTTTATATTCTCCACTTCTTCAAACACATTTTTTAATCTCCCACCCCAGAAATCTGGTGCAAGTTTGAAGATTAGTGGAGGGATACCATTTGGTCCTGGAGCCCCGTTTCCTTGTACCTTCAAGATCGGTCTTTTTACATCTACTAGTTGATAAGCTGGGCTTTCAGGTATAGCCCCTAAGCCACCGGCACTCATCACAACTCCATTCCTTTGTGCTTCTTCTGCTCTTGGCACAGTGGTCAGGTGACGAGACGTGGTGCTGGTTATTTTTTGTATAGAGATCATGTCATTGCCACTGGGTCCTAGACATTTACATGCTTCTTCTCCTTGCATGCTAGAACATTCAGGAGTTTGGTGTCTGTAAATCTTTTTGTTGGAAGCGTGGCCCAGTCTTGTTCTTGTACACTTGAGGCAAAATAATTGACGGGCCGATTCAAATTGTTTATTGTTTCCCAGAATGTGCTTGAATTTGTTTTTTTTGCATTGTATAATAATTTAGCCCAGTAGTTATCCTGGCATCTTCTTTTTTTTGTTAGCATATCTTCTTTTTGCATTCTTTCCTAAGGTTACATATGTCTTCCCAACCTATTGGGCTCAACTCAGTTCTTTTTAGTTTCCTAAGAGTTTTTTTTTAGTTCTCGTTTAAGTTTGAGAGCATCAATCGATATTGGCATGTTGTTTTTAAGTCTCGGGCCTGTTTTGATTTGCCAGTCATGATTGTTATTAATTTATCCATGAAGCTTACCCACTCTTGTATCTTGTTTAGATCACTACTTTCACTTTCTATTTTGAACCCCTGTAATTTGGCTTGAAGTTCGTCGATGTTCTCCGTTGTCCATTTCAACCCTTTCAAGTCAATATGCTTTCTGCAGTTGTCTTGTTGATCTGATGCTTTGGTAGCTTTAAACTAAAGTGAATATGTTGGTATGATTGGTCACTTTTGGTGTAAAATTTTAGACAAACCGGGTAAGAAAGGGCATTAATGGTAGTGATATTGCTGTGTAATCAAGCCTTGATTGCGATTTCCCTCCGAAGTAACTGTGCATTGGCAGGGAGTCTTCCGATGTTCTAACATTTTATTATTCTCAAGCCCAGGTATTCACGTGTTTTCACCAGTTGTTGCCCTACCAGATCGGAGCAAGCCGACTTACACTGATATTGAGGTTGAACATTTCAGCACTTATTATCTGCTGCGAGTTTCTCATCCTCTTCTGGTGTATAAATCAAGTTTGAGTTGAAATCTCTTGTTACGATGATATCCCAGGATGGATTGGTGTTTCGTATGTCGATCATTATGGTTGTTAGCAAAGCAATATGAGCTTCTTTCTCTTTCGCCGATGGATGTGCATAAGTGTTGATGGTAATGAGAATTTTATTAATTGCACATTTGGCCCATGCTATTTGCTCTGATTGGATGTTGATTGCTTTTGACACATAAACTGCTAGCCCACCTTTCGGACGTCCATGCCTCCTGTGTTTCTCAGCTGGTGTACTAAAATGTGTAAATCCTGCAAGAGGCAACTCCTCCGGTACCCACGTCTCCTGGAGGGCAATTATGTCGCATGTCGTCCAGTCTTGTAGAGGCCTGCCATCTTCTAGCCATTTCTTAGCTCCGGCTATATTCCACAAGATAAGGTGGAGAGTCCCTTTGCAATGGTCCGTCGCCTGTTTACCTGCTGGTCAGTTGGCTTTGTTAAGGATTCCAGGGAGCAACTCCAATGGTCGATGTCGGGCTCTGTGATTGCCTTTTTTTCTGCTCTAAGCCCCCCCGGTGTGTGCTGCTGTTTTTTCACTTGGTACGGGCTCCGCTGTACTGCTGGCGTTATTATCTCTTTGTTTCTTGAGCTGTTCTTCCTCCCTAGCTGTTGTCGCCATGGACCACTCCTTGTGATTCTCACTCGAGGTATCAGTTGTTCCCTCAGAACACCTTGTAGCATTGAATATGTCATTTGTTTCTCTACTTGCACTGAATAATGGGTACATTTTAATTCTTTGCTCTGTGTTTCTTATTGATAGTTTGTTTCTGGTCTTCCTTTCGCTTTTTTTGTCTTCTTGTTTGTTTAGTTAAAGTACACTCTTCCAATTTTAGAGTGGGAGTAGCTCCTGTCTCGGCTAGTATTTTTATAGCTTTGTCTTCTTCTTTGTTATCCACCTGCCTATCATCTTAATACCAGTGCATCAACAAAATGTGTTCGAATTCTAATATAGAATTAATATAGAAGTTACCAACACCTAAATGCATGTTAGCATTGAAAAACGAACTGGAAGGTCTTAGAAACAGGTCAAACACTGGTATTATAAAAAAACGATTTTAATGTTTGTACTCTACACATTTAGGAGCTAGCAAAATGCTAAAAGGGTCCTTTTTTCCAAAACCCTGAAGACAGGCAATGCTCCACCTCATTCTGTGCCGTCGATGCGTCACTGTAACTGCCAACAATGTCTATGTTTAACATGGATAAACATATTGTACATAGTGTTCTCACTTCAACTGGTACCAAGTAGTAGTACATTTGTCACAAAAACTGAGAACAACACTTTTAACACAAGTTTGCTTTGAAACTCTTTGTTCATCACTTGACATGCCTACCAATGTCTTTGGTTTACCTTGAAACAAGTGGGAGTATGGCAGGTCTCCAGTGTTTTGTTAATGCCCCATACTTTGCGTGCTGACTTTGCCAATGGCACTCTGCTTTTTTGGTCTTGTAGTTGTGTTGATTCAATTTTAAGTGCATGTTTACAGATCCCAACCTGAAAAGCACTGAAGAATAAATGCCTGTGGTGTTCCTGATTTTGTATCTCACATAGAGCTAGCCACATCTGATAACTGCTAAGGTCCTCAGACTGATACTCTTCTGCTGTTCATGGGGAGGGGCATCAGATTATTGGTATAGGAGGTATACATGTATCTGCCGAGTGACCCACAAAGCTCAGCTAGTGCTGCTAATGCATTCCCTCAACAGTGGTCTGACACCTATGGAGCATGTACATGTATATTATTTCACAACGGATTTTGGCCCTGATATTGGTAAGCAGACCATGATCTGCACTATAAGCAGCAGGTGCAGCTCGCAAATGAGAAGCAGCAAGGAGGCGGGGGCACTTTCAATGGATCTGCAACAGCTGAAGTTTCAAAGCACTACACAATGCAAGGAGTGCTGGAAGAGCAGGGACTGCGCCAGAGGAGTGATGCAAAGCGTATCATCCAATGATTGAAGTTCACTCATCCTGACTACTGGTCCTCATTCAGGGTGGTTGGAGCAGCTCTGAGCCGTTAGTTTGCTACAATTCAAGCCAAAACGTTCCTTGTGGATTGGCAATCACCAGGCAGGCAGGAAAGGGAATCATGCAAAACACTACTCCAAGCAAGACCATGTGTGCACTTTTGGTTTCGGGAGCAGCAGAGAATCCACACATGGTCCCTCTAACAATGTCAAACCAGAGCTGCTGGCTTTGGATCTGAAAAATACTGGTGCGAGTCACCAACTCTGTTCAGCGTCGTGTGATTCTCAGTGAAGCAGTGTAATTTAGGCTCTCTCTTTATGTGTCAAAATTATATATTTATATCTGACATTATGTTCGTTGAATGCCTTAAATTTATTAACGTGTATGAAACATTTAAACATATTGATGAACTGTAAACATTGTAAGGGCTAGAGATTTATGTACGAGTACACTTATGTTCAGTTGAAACATGTAATCTTGTACCTTTTACTCATGTTTTACACTTATTCTTGATATCATATTTGCGTATGTATAACCATGTATTCGAAGTTCATATTAACCGTCAACCTAAATTAGACGGACTACAGGCCTCAAGTGAAATGCAGTTTGCCTTGCCAGCAGATTCTTTCTTTCTTTGCATGTCCATTATCATGATTCTCTTTAGTTAGAGAAAGGCTTATTGTTTGTATTAGACTAATGATAGTGAGGCCTGGAGGGAAGAATGTGGTAGTGAACGTGAAGAATTAATGGTCAAAAGAGGCGACTTGCTATTGGGACGGGGAGATGTTCACAGTTCTAAATTACAGTCCAAGTTTCGAGGCGATAGGAAATGTTGCAGATGCTCTCTTGAGTAATGACTTGGTTGGTTCCTGGTGGGATGAAAGGAGATAAGGATGTTCCTAAATCTCCTATTATTTTAATTGGTGGTCTCACAGTTAGAAAGGCAGATTGCCTTTAGAATTTGCGAGGGATAGACCGCTACTCACCTATATTCGTGCAAGTGTAAGGCTTTAGGCTAAACACTTATTTCCTTTCCCAAGACTTCCACAGAAGTCTATATCATGCTGACACCTTCTATACTCCCTAAATAGAGACTCTAGGTAGATATTCCTGTAACCGATTTATGTTTAGAAGACAGTAGAGAGAAGGGAAGTTTCTTTGTGGAACACCTTTTGCTTTACTTTGCTTCTTTATTTTTGTCGCTGTCACTATTCTGTATCTCTTTTTATTACTGCTCAATCTACTGAAATATTTCAACTTATCTGCTGTATTGCTGCATGTCTTGAAGTTATCTTTTGTTTTGCTTATATACTGGATTGTTAGAAATCCAAAATAAAATCCCTTTAACCATTGTTGGCGTTTCCTGGCCTTTATTGTGGAGTTACATTGGTTTCACAAGTTAGAAATGTATTGTTGATGTCTTCTCCCTTACAGTGCTTCAAGTCAACCAAAAAAGGTCCATACGACCAATGAGGAAAAATCTTTTGACAACTTTACTACAAGATTGCGGTGGCAGTACCAGCGGGCTGTTATATGCAATCATTCAATCTCACAGTAATTTAACCTAGTTTTTTTTCAACGTGCACTAATGATTCTACACAAAGTAAATAGGACTGAGTCAGACACAAAAGAAGGAATATGGATCAGGCAAGAAAGGCAACTTGTTACCAGCGAAGACTACCACTGAAAATTGACATTTTGGAAGTAACTTATGAATCGTTGTGCCTTATGAAACACAACCTTAACAAAGATAAAATCAAGAAGGTTTGCATGCTAGTACTCATTGTTGGAAATTACCCTTTCTGAAGGATAACCCAAAACATTTTGCCTTTCCCTCAACATTTTGCTGAACTTGTTTTTGTTGGCATTTAGACTTTGTGCACTTTACTACTGCTAGCCAGTGCTAAAATGTTTGTGCTCACTCCCTTAAACATGGTCTGAGTATTATATAGTGGTAAACAAACAGGATCCAAACAAGGGGAGCCTGCCGTATCTGGACGGTTGAGAGGGCCCTTCGGCTATGAAGGGAGCGGGGGGATACATTCTCCCAGGATAAATCAATAAAATAAAAAGATATCCCACCAGAGTTCAAGGGGGTTATTGTCTATAATGCACCGGACACGGTGTAGGGGGGTTGGTCACCCCTCGTGGGTATGCTAGGTTCACATGACTTGTGCGGGAAAGGAAAATCCTTTTTATATATAACCCTCACACGCCCTAGTGGTGTCATGCTTCATCATCGGCTTCACCCTGACTCCTAGATGTCTTTCAGGGAGCACTTAATAGATGGGTTACCAGGGGGCTTAAATACAGATTAAAATCCCTCACCTTCTCCTAGGTATTCCTTTATTAGTGGAGCTGGTGTGGAGACTAAAATAATAACTCCCTGGTAATGTGGACTATTATGGTCCTATGATCCTTATTTTTAGACCAACATGTTTCAGCCCTACTCTAAGGCCTAACAAGGTCTGGGGCTTTCATCAGGGTATCAGAACAATGCCTCCCTGGTAAATCGGTCAAATTGACAACTGGCATATTAATGTCACGTAATTGTGAAGGGGCTGTAATTGTACTTGCCCATCAGTAGCTGTTTCTGCGAATCACCCAAATTTATTGAGTGTTCAGGCGCGTCGGGAGCGAGGGAGGGGCTCCCTATAGTCAAACATTTGTCAAGGGTTCAGCCCCGGAAATAACCTAAGCTGCCCTCCGTGTCTCATCGAAATCCGAGTGAGGGAAGTGTGGCAGGGCTTTGTGTTAGCCTCCTTCCTGTTCTCGCTGTATATCAACAGGCTTGAAAAACACCTGGTTAGCATGAAAAT
This sequence comes from Triturus cristatus, assembly GCF_964204655.1. Classification (NCBI taxonomy): domain Eukaryota; kingdom Metazoa; phylum Chordata; class Amphibia; order Caudata; family Salamandridae; genus Triturus; species Triturus cristatus. The sequence continues at coordinate 1,805,912,043 of NC_140589.1, forward strand.
AGATCCACGTCTGACGACGCCTAATGCAAGAACCCCGCTCGGACTTCAAAAACTACTAGACCAGTTTTTTAGGTTTATATCGAAAATCATATTATGGTATTCGTCCTGAAGAGGATGAAAACCAAGTCATTCACTGTAAACGATGTTAAGGTTGAATCAGTTCCTACTTTTCTTTACATGGGGCTCATCCAGTTGGAGACCATTGGCACGTGTAAAATGTGCTGATTTTGCTAGCAGTGTTGATGCATTATTCTGCTTTGCCTGTAAACTGGGGGTGAAAACATCCAAGGACCTGGTGTCAGTATACAAATCGAAATGCCTGTGAAGCGCCAACAAGGGAGCAGGCTTCGGGGGAGGGAGGGTGCAAGATTACCCAGGTCTACAGAAAATAGAGAACAGGTTCCTAAGGAGGTTGTTAGCGGGGAAGAAAACAAGTTACTTACCTGTAACTACAGTTATCCAGTATTGGTATCTTTCATAGATTCACATGCCTGAATCATTCCCCGTCGCCGAGGCGGGAGTCTCGGTAGATAAAAAAGTAGTGCCAAAAAATAATTAGTAGTAGTAGTAGTAGTAGGCCCAAAGAGAAAAGGCCCTAAGGCCTATATCTTAGAAGCCTATCTACCTTGTTATGTAAAATAACCCAAGAATTGGTAGCAACCAATCAGACATCAGCACCCTTCTAGAACCCTCTCAGCAGAGCCAGCTCTCCTCAGATTTTCCTAGCACGAGTGGGAAGCTTATATCCCAAACATAGAGAACTGACTCTGCGGGGAGGAGGGTGGGTGCATGTGAATCTATGAAAGATACCAATACTGGATAACTGTAGTTACAGGTAAGTAACTTGTTTTCTTATCCAGTATTGGGGTATCTTTCATAGATTCACATGCCTGAATCAGAGTAGCAAGCAGTATGCCAAGCATACAGTCGTTTGCGGATGGTGGGAGACTATTGCTGATACACTCCCAATTACGCCCGCAACTTGATAAGTAGAAGGCATAAGATGTTTTCTGTTAAAATTCAAACATCTATCTTACATAAAGAAAAGACAATGTAGCTTAAAATATAGCAATTATAAACAGTAAATTGAAGAAACATATATAAATATCTGACCTTAGTTTAACAGATGCTGAAGGACGGCTTGTCCTACCGCTGTATCCTCCTGCAGAGTAGATTGCAGACAGTAGTGCTTCGTGAATGTGTGAACATTCCTCCACGTTGCAGCACGACAAATATTCTCCAAGGATACTCCTGCGAACAATGCAGTAGATGCTGCCATAGTTCTAGTAGAATGCGCCTTGACCTTTCTTTGTAATGGTCTATTGGCTTTATCATGACAAAAATGAATTGTAGAAGCCAACCATCTGGCTATAGTCGCTTTAGTCACAGCAGACCCAAGTGTAGCTTGACCATAAGCTACAAGCAATTGATTGGACCGCCTGATGTCCTTCGTCCTTTGCAAGTAAAATTTCAGACAGCGTTTTATATCCAGTGAATGCAACGCTCGCTCAGCTGGAGTGGCTGGATTTGGGAAGAAAACCTTTAGTTTCACTGGCTCATTTAAGTGGAACTGAGTCGGAACTTTAGGGATGAATCGTGGATTTGTCCTGAGAGTAACAAAGTCTTTGGAGAACTGCAAAAAGGGTTCTCACTGACTCTTCGAGCCGATGTAAGAGCCAAAAGAATAGCTACCTTCCATGTTAAAAATTTTAGCTCAGCCTTGTGGATAGGTTCAAAAGGCCTTTTCATCAATTGAGCTAGAACTGTGTTCAACTCCCACTCTGGAGGAGGTGCACGAATTGGTGGAAAAACGCAGAATAGCCCCTTCATAAATTGTTTTATTAATGAAGAGGAACAGAGCGAAGGTTTAGAGGTACTCTTCCTGAATCTTGATAGAGCCGCAAGATGAACTTTAATTGATGAAAATGCAAGTCCCGATTTGGCTAGGGATAACAAATAAGGAAGGATTTGCTCTACTGGAGCTTGTAAAGGATGGACATCCTTCCCCTCGCACCAATGACAAAATCGTTTCCACTTCAAACGATAAGTTTTTAAAGTACTTTGTGCGCGTGACTTAGATAGAATCTCACGGCATTCCTGTGAAATGGTTAGATCTTTGTATTCTAGGAAATCAGGAGCCATGCGTGCAAGTGCAGCGACTGTGGATCTGGATGGAGTATTTGACCCCTTTCCCTTGTCAACATCGTCATTGTTGGTATTAGACGGATGGAGCTGTGAGCTAGAAGAAGCAGCTCCTGGAACCAATATTGCCTTGGCCAACGGGGTGCAATCAGGATGAGGCGGCAATGTTCCATCTTCACTTTGCGGATCACTTTCGCAATTAGTGGTATCGGGGGAAAAGCGTACGCACAAAGCCCTGACCATCTCATGGACAGGGCATTTCCTCTTGATCCCTGTTGAGGGAATCTGCTTGCGTAATAGCGGCATTTCTTGTTTTCCCTTGTAGCAAACAAATCCAGTGCCGGTTTGCCCCATGACTGAAAAATTTCGTCTAGTTGCTTCTGCTCTATCTCCCATTCGTGACAGTCTGCCAGGGATCTGCTTAGGTTGTCGGCCAACGTGTTGTGAAGGCCCCTGACGTGCTCCGCTCGTAAGGATATCTTGTGTGTTGTAAGCCATTCCCATAGTTCCTGAGCTTCCTGCGAAAGGGACAGTGACCTCGTTCCTCCCTGTTTGTTGACGTAATACATGCTGGTAGTATTGTCCGTTCGGACCAGCACTGAGGCCCCTGCAATCCTCGGGAGGAACGCCTGCAGAGTGAGAAAAATGGCGCAAAGCTCCAGTCTGTTGATATGTTGTTGGCGGTATTCCTGGGACCATCGTCCCTGAATCTGTAGATCTTGGAGATGTCCTCCCCACCCCTCCATGGAGGCGTCTGTTGTTACCACGAATTCTGGAGGAGATGTTAGAAAAGAAAGGCCCAAAGTCAGGTTTTCCATCCGTGACCACCAATGCAGAGAGACTCTCATGTGAGGTGTTATCCTGATGGAGTCGTTGAACGACCCCAAGGCCTGTTTCCATTGTAGATGTAACTGTTCCTGCAGAGGTCTCATTCGGAGCCTTGCTAAAGGTACAAGATTTATAGTTGAAGAACACATCCCCAGCAGAGACGCAAACCTCCGGACAGAAACTGACTTTCTTCTTGCGATTGAAAGTGCTAGCTTTTGTAAACGAAGTTGACGTTCCTCTGACAAGAATGCCTTGCATTGTTTGGTGTCCAGCATTGCTCCCAGAAACTGAATTCTCTGTAGAGGGAGCAGTTGAGATTTGCTGTTGTTGAGAGTGAGGCCTAAGTTTGAGAATAGACTTAGGCATGCTGAAACTGCCTCTACGGTAGTCTGCTTCGAAGGGCCTTTGAGCAGCCAGTCGTCCAGGTACGGAAATACCTGTATCCCCTGTGACCTTAGAGTCGCTGCTACTGGTGCAAGACACTTTGTAAAAATTCTTGGAGCAGATTTCAGTCCGAACGGAAGGACTTTGAACTGATAGTGGACGCCAGCCACTACAAATCGAAGGTACTTGCGATGCTTGGGAAGGATAGGAATGTGGAAGTACGCGTCCTCCATGTCCAGAGAAGCCATAAAATCCCCCTTGTTTAGGCAGCTCAACACTTCGGCCAGTGTAACCATCCGAAAACTCTGCTTCTTTAGAAATTTGTTGAGCTTGCGGAGATCCAGAATCGGGCGCCACTCCCCTGACTTTTTCTTTATGAGGAAAAATCGAGAATAGAACCCGGTTCCCTTCTGGGGCGAAGGAACTTTCTCTATTGCGTTCTTGCGGAGCATTATTAAAGCTTCTTTGAACAATAAGTGAAGACGAGGGGGAGGGGGACCCCTGGGCGGGGCAGTAGGGGGTTGTTTTGAGAACTCCAGGGTGTGACCGTTTCTGACTAAGTCGATGACCCAACGATCCGAGGTGATCTCCTCCCAATTGTGAGCAAAAGCTGTTATCTTTGCTCCTACCGGGAGGGAAGGAGGGATGACTGGCGTCCAGCGTAACTCATTGCTTCTTGTTGGCATCGCGACCCTGATTGTTCGATCGCCTTCTTCCTCCCTGACGAGAGAAACTATTCGAGGAAGAGTGCCTGTAAGATGATCGTCCATAAGGCTGTCTATATTGAGACTGATATTGTCTATTTTGCTGACTTTGATAATATCCCCTTGAAACAAAGCCTCGACCTCTTGCACCACGGAAAGATCCCCGTTTGTATTGGAGAGCAGCTAGTGACTTAGCTGTATCCGTATCAGTCTTGATTGCTAGGAGGGCCTCGTCTATATGTTTCCCAAACAAGGATTCTCCATCATAGGCCATATCAATGATCTTGGCTTGAACCTCTGGCCTAAAAGATGTTGCTTTAAGCCATCCTTGACGCCTAAGAACTGCTGCCCCTGCAAGCTGCCTAAAGTTGGTATTTGCAATATCAAGAGCACAGTCTATGATCTCTGATGCGGCTCGTTCTCCCTCTTGAAGTATTTTCCTTGCCTCTTGTTGACGATCCTCAGGAATGAGGTCTATAAATTCAGAGAATTCTGACCACATCTGGCGGTCATAGCGACCAAGAATGGCCAAGGAGTTTGCAGCTTTGATAGAAGTTGCCGCCATCGTAGAGAACTTCTTGCCGATCAGATCCAATCTTCGCCCTTCTCTATCCGGCGGCGTCGATATCGGCATAGCCGGATTTTTGGACTTTTGTTGAGCAGCCTGTGATATAACGGAATCTGGTCGGGGATGACCGATGAGACAGGAGGGCGTCTCTGGAGGAGCACGATATTTCTTATCAATACGAGGGAGGACCGCAGGTACAGAAGCAGGTGTTTTCATAATTTTTAACCCCTCATTCCAAATAAAATCGATGATGGGAATTGCTCTGGTAATTTTCCTTTGCTCCTCTTTAAAGTCATGGAGGAAACAATCCGTATGCTCCACAGTGTCTGGTAATTGAAACCTGACTGCTGCACGCTGCATTAAATTGTGAAAGCCACCTATATCCTCTGGAGGAGAATCCGATGGTTGTGGAATAGGTGGAGAAGGCATGGGAATAATGTAATCATCCCAAGGATCCAGATTGGTGTCTTTATCCGGTACTTCACCCTCTTCGATATCTTCCTCATCAGTGGAAATGGTATCATGGTGCGATTGTGTACCCGAACCAGCAGAGTGAATCGGCGAATTTGGCATGTCCGTGTGCGACTCTTCCGTCGGTTGTATATTAGGAAGAGGTTGTTGTGGAGGAAAGCGTTGGCGGTAATCCGCCAGCATGGCCTGAAGGTCCTGAATCAGTGTAGGCGGGAGATGACTTGATTCTCTACGATCCCAATCCCTTGAGGGATGCCTGTAAACTGGTGCAGCAAGGCCTTCCTGGTAAGCATGCTCATGGTAGTCATCCTCCTCATCCATCTCCTGACACTTAATATGCAACTCCGAGGGGTGCCTAGCTATCCCGAAAGGACCCTCATCATCCTCCTCTTCATAATCATCCCCTTCCGTATATGAGTCCAGGATATGCGAAGGCAGCAAAGGAGAAATATTGCTGTAATCCTGTTTATGAAAAGTTCTTAGCTGAATATGCGTGTACGCAATAGGCGTAACCTGGGTAGTTGGAATCGCTTTAAGGAAACCTCTCGTCGACGGGCTTCCCCTCATAGACGGACTTGTTGTCTTTTGAGGCGTCGACGGGATTGTCATTGTCGTCGACGGGAGCGTCATCGTCGACGAGGTCTTCGTCGTCGACGGGATCGTCATCGTCGACGAGGTCTTCGCCGTCGGCGGAATTGTCATCGTCGTCGACGGGGTCTTCGCCGTCGACGGGATCGTCATCGTCGACGAAATAGTCGCCGTCGACGGGGTCTTCGCCGTCGACGGGGTCTTCGCCGTCGACGAGGTCTTCGCCGTCGACGGGGTCTTCGTCGTCGACGGGGTCTTTGTCGTCGACGAGGTCTTCGTCGTCGACGGGGTCTTCGTCGTCGACGGGGTCTTCGTCGTCGTCGACGTGATTTTCGTCGTCGACGGGGTTTTCGTCGACGGGGTTTTCATCGTCGATGTTGTCATCGACGATGCTGACAGAACTTCCTTTAAGCTCGACGTCGACGCAATTGTCGACGGAGTCTTAGACGCCCTAGGAGACATGATAGGTGACGATATCGAAGTAGTGGAGACTGTAGCCGTCGACAGAGGAGCCGCAGAAGTCACAGAGATAGTATAAGATGATCCCACTGACAAAGTCTTAACCTGAGATTTACTCACGGTTTTTGTAGTTGAAGACTTCTTGGATCTGTCAGAGTCTTGTGACTTCTGTGAATGGTCAGAAGTTACATGAGAGGCCTTATGATGTTTTCTCCCTTCACTGGAAGAACTATCAATTGATCTAGCTCTCTTGCTAGATGTCGAGGCCTTGTCATCCTCCTCAGCCGAGGAAAATTTCAACCATAACAAAACTCTTGCCTCTCTGTCCCTTAAGGTCTTAGGAGGGAAAGTCCGGCAAATTCTACAGTCCTTAGCAACATGCTTAGGATGTAGACAATAAATACACTCCTCATGCTGGTCGTCTATATGGACCCTCTTCTTATCACAGGTCCTGCAGGGTCTAAACAAAGCTTTTTTGTCAGACATGACTGAAGAAAAGAAGAAACTGAGTAGGCACTCAGGGAGACTCCCTTCCACACGACGTGCGGTGAAAATCTGAGGAGAGCTGGCTCTGCTGAGAGGGTTCTAGAAGGGTGCTGATGTCTGATTGGTTGCTACCAATTCTTGGGTTATTTTACATAACAAGGTAGATAGGCTTCTAAGATATAGGCCTTAGGGCCTTTTCTCTTTGGGCCTACTACTACTACTACTACTAATTATTTTTTGGCACTACTTTTTTATCTACCGAGACTCCCGCCTCGGCGACGGGGAATGATTCAGGCATGTGAATCTATGAAAGATACCCCAATACTGGATAATTGAAGCACCTCAACAAATGTGTGCCATGTAGAATTGGGGTTAGAACCTGGCCAATATTTTACCAACCTACCAGTATGCCCATGTGACTCCTCTTCCCCATAGACAACATTACTTTTAATGTTTTTGTGTGCAAATTTCATATTTCTTTTAGGAAACGTTATCCGATGCCTGTTCTGAGAGAAGCTAACTTTGAGCAGTCTAGGCCTGCTATGATATTTCTCCAGCCTCTGTCTTAAGTTCCTATGTGTGGAGTGGTGTCTAAATATATTTAGTGTTCGATTAAATTGAGGAAAACCCTTAGGATCTAATGCCAGACAATTGTGTTTGCACTATTATGAACTGTACCAACTTTATTTTGTATTATTAGAGGTACATTTTTTAAATGTTTTTACATGTGTTTTTATGAAAGTTTGACAGATAGTACTATGTAACAATGAAATGATTTGCACTGTATTAAGCTTTAAAAATTATTGTATATATTTTTTTTTTAAATCGAATAAAGGAAGTGATGATGACGAGGAGGAGTTGGGTGGAGCAGTGGTAAAAGGGAATAAAAAACGGTCTGTTAGTGTTAGCCGTACAAAATGGGGTCCTTGTGCAGATAGATTCTTACCCGATAAAAGTGAGTGCATGTGTTAGGAAATTGCAAACGAAACATGGGAACTGTTAGGTGGTTCCTTAAGTATGAGGTGGTTACTGAGTGTGACTGAGGTCTACTGCCACAGGAGCACTTACTGGTACTTGAACATTGCTGCTTCCAGTGCATCCCATTCCTTCAGCCTTGACTCTGGAATAACGTTGGCCATTGCTTCCCAGAATCTGGCATCGCGGCTGCAATCTCGCCCTTCCACCTCTGGCAGCTTCAACTGGGAACCACTCAAACTAGTAGAGGAATTGAGAAACATTAGGTCCTGTAAACTGAACACCTTATACTTCAACTCAACATAAAAAAAGCATTACTAATAACAGCATGCTATTGTGCAAATATGGTGCCATAAAGACATAACAGGTCAATTTAAGACATAAAATGCAGGACTTTGTAGTGACGAGGATTGTCCTGTGGGAATGGTGTAATGATGTGATATGTCTCTGTATGCATTTGCAGAGAGGGCGCCCTGTACAGTGCTTATTGTGGACGCTTCCAGAATGTAAAGATTCATGGAATGCTGGTGTCTGTGTGCTGGGGAAGTCTGGAGGTTGAGCTCTCAGGCTGGAGGGAGAATGGAGCCTTTCAGGCTGTGGCTGTAACCTATAGAGCTAACATGAAATAAATAAATAAAAGTACTTACCTCCTACCCGAGTGGCTCCGAAGTCTTGGGTGAAGAACCTACCCTCCACCTACAACAGACGTCTGTACTAATCCAGAAACACACGAAACGGGGAGCAGATGTGCCTGAAATGCACTTACACCATCAGCAGCTCACTGAACAAGCATTTGCAATGCAATAGGTCTCAAATTTACGCGAGTTTGAGCTATTGAGATTGCAAATAATAATGTCTTTTATTGTTGTTTTTGTTTTAAAAACATAAATAACAGGCATTGTTATTTACATTGCCAATAGCTGAAACTCTCGTAACTGCGAGACCTATTGCATTGCAAATGCTTGTTTACACTAGCCCAATGTGGGTTGAGTCCAATGCAGTGCACGATGGCAAGAAATAGAAACGTACACATCAGCAAAACCTCCCCCCTCCTACCATGCCCCAGGGGAAGAAAAAAAAAACTTTAAACACCAGTTAAAAACAACAAGAGAAACTTTATCATACAGAACAGGTCTTCTAGACCCATAGGGAGGATGCCAGCCAGTAGCACTTCAGGGGAGCGAGGCTGTTTAGAGGACGGTTAATCATTTACCAGATCAGCCGCCATCGCTGCTTGGTCGCCTCCTCCCTCCAAGGATGGTAGTACCACGAGCACGTGCGCGCGCGAGAGCCAATGAGATCACTGGACTCCGAATCTCTCCTCACACCTCTGGATTCTTGAGACCAAGGAAGGGGCCCGAAGTCCACGGGAGCGAGGTACAGAATGTTTTTACTACAGCGGCTACTGTGTGTGAAATGCCATTAAAGCCACAGGGGTCACTGAGCCGGTACTTCAGCGCAGGACACCCGTCGCCGATGAAAAGACCCTGAGTGACAGTAATATGAAATATGCTGGGGTAAATTGCTACTATGCAGACAATAGCGTTTTACTAGTCAGTAACTACAGTAGTCAAATAGATCAACCATATAAGCAAATACATTCAATAAACGATCAGGTTAAAAGGAAACAGAATAAAATGTAAAAACAGTGGGATTGAAGGAATAAAAATATCAAAGTTCGTAAACAGGATATATCAAATGCTAAAGTGCAAATGCATAAGTCACAAAGTTCCCATAGCATTTTGCTTGGGTATAAACAAGCCTAATTCAAAGTGCAGGTGCAGAATCAAAGGAGCATATAGTCAGTTATCAATGATCAAAGATTTCCTAGTATTAATAGCTTTCATGAGAAATGTAGCTAAATAAAAACACAATTGCGGATCGTCCAATCTAAAAAGCAACTCCATGGCATTTTTAAAAGATCTGGTGTTATAATATAAAAAGAAAGGCTTTAAATAAAATTTCCTAAGATGAGTATAAAAATTACAAAAAAGTAGCATGTGGCAACAACTTTGGTAGGAGACTCCATCACATGGACATGGGTGAGTAGAACTCTGTTTCGTGACTGGGAAATTAACAAGGTGGTGTATAGTACCCAGTCTTAGACGTGTCAACACGAAACGGTGTGATGCTCTGGTCACGACTGATAAATAACTTTGGAAACCCTGTTTAAGATCCATTTGTGAATAAAATACGAGAGTTGGTTGGGTCTTGATAGTGTGGGATCTAGCCTCTATTTTTTTAGCCATCATAACTGTTTTTATCTCAGTTCTAGCAACAGAAGCTGAACACTCGGGATCCAATCGGATATCACAGTTAAATAAAAATGTAAACCAATGGATATTATAATTGAGCCAGGGTATTTTTAGACAATGTTCCAAGCTAAGGCAATCCCGTATTATGGATTGCGTAAACATAGTCTCCTCTTTTGACCATATAGATTTCCATAATAGGAAAGGGCGTATTAGGGCCAGGTCTGAAATATATTTGATGCCCACCTCCCTATGGATGAGTTCAGTGGAGGCAGATAAAGGGGCACACAGTAGGCGCTTTAAAAATGAATTTTCAATTTGTTGTCATTTATTACCTTGGCAGTGGCCCCAAACGCCTGCCCCATATAGAGCTGCGGTGACGCATCGTATCTTTTAAATTATCAACATATCTCTGATGCGTCGGTTACCTAGTTTAGCAGAAAATCTAAAAATGCCATTAATATTTCTCAACATTTTAGAACATGCATTATCCTGTTCCTGAACCCAAGACCGATTTCCTGCAAACGTAATACCTAGGTAACTGAAAGTTTTGACTGTCTGGACCTTGGAGCCTTCGATGTAATAAGTACTGGATGTTATGGGGTTCCTACCACAAGCCATTACAAAAGTTTTCGATTTGTTAATTAGAAGTTTCCTTTTAGCAATAAAAGCGGTAAAATTATCCATAAGACGTTGTAAACCAATAGGAGTGCGAGAGAGTAAAACCGCATCGTCCGCATATAAAAGAATTGGGACGGGCATACCGTCAACCCTGGGGGCATCCGACTCGGACAGTTTCAGGGCTGCGTCTGCTTCATTGATAAACAGAAAAAAAAGCAATGGAGCCAAAACGCAGCCCTGACGGATGCCTCTTTTAACCTTAAAAGAAGGGGTATATTCGCCTGAAAGGCCATACCGCACCTTACTTGACAGGTTTTCATATAATCTTGCTAAAAAATAAATTATCTCCTTTGGCGCACCCATATCTAACAGTAAAGGCCATAAAATTAAATGATCTACCAAATCAAAAGCGCTGCTAAGGTCGGCAAAACATAAATTTAAATTTCCTTCCCTAGCTAGGGTATACTTTCCAATTAAGAGGTCCAAATTGACACACTGCTCTAGTGTGCCAATTCCCTTTCTGAATCCGTATTGTACTGGAGTAAGAACTGCCGTCTCTTGAACCCAAGCTTCTAATCTCGATAACATGACTCTACTCATGATCTTAATAGATGAGTCAAGTAGAGATATTGGGCGGTAATTACAAACATCAGTTTTGACTCCTTTCTTATGAATAGGTACCATAATGGATTGGCCCCATGATATCGGAAAATGGGTCTCAACGGCGGCATTAAAAACTCTTGTTAGAAAAGGGGACCATAGAACAATTTCATTCCTGTAAAAATCTATGGGGACCTCATCAGGTCCTGGTGCTTTACCCCCCTTACTACTAATAATACCATCGATGACTTCTTCTATACTAATTGATAAAGGAATAATTGCCCATTCATCAAAGTACTGATTGAATTGGGTGGATGATACAACTGTATTAATAGGGTTAAAACTATTAGAAAAATGGGTTACCCAATCATTACAGTTGATGTGGGAATTAATTTCGGGGATATGGTCATCCTTCAAGAAGGCGCTATTTACGGTATCCCTGAACAATTTGCTATTTTTACTATCAGCTGCCAGACTTAATCTTTCCAAGCTATTTCTTGGAGTTCCGTTTTTCTAATTTTTAAAGCTATAGCATATTCTGCACGCGAGGCCTTGATTATATCCACGTTTCTGGGATTACATTTTAAGGGTTGTTTGAGATTACTCAGGGCCTTAGTGCAACTAGTATCAAACCAGCCCGCATTAGGTTTTTTATTATTAAAGACTGGTTTTGTCAGAAGATTCTCCACAACATTATTAATCTTGGTAAAATTCTCTAGCATCGTTACAGGATCAAACAAACTTCAATTTCATTCTGGCATTGGGTAACAACGTCATTAAAACTTTTGGATGGGTCCACCCCGGCCTATTTTATCCGGACACCATTTGGTCTGGTGGTGCTAGCGGTAACGAAACCCGCCCTGCGGGAGGCTGCAGGGAGTTTTGAGCGCCTCCGGGCGCGCTTGGCCTGCGTTACAGCGGGCGTCGGCTAGGGCGTCTGGGTGATGTAGGCGATGTTGGCCGTTGCCCTCACGGTGGCAATAGCAGCGTGTGTCCCCCTGCTGCTGCCGGTAACAAAACCCGCCCTGTGGGAAGCTGCAGGGAGTTTTGAGCGCCTCCGGACGCGCTTGGCCTGCATCACAGCGGGCGTCGGCTAGGGCATCTGGGTGATGTAGGCGATGTTGGCCGTTGCCCTCACGGCGGCAATAGCAGCGTGTGTCCCCCTGCTGCTGCCGGTAACGAAACCCGCCCTGCGGGAGGCTGCAGGGAGTTTTGAGCGCCTCCGGGCGCGCTTGGCCTGCGTCACAGCGGGCGTCGGCTAGGGCGTCTGGGTGATGTAGGCGATGTTGGCCGTTGCCCTCACGGCGGCAATAGCAGCGTGTGTCCCCCTGCTGCTGCCGTCATAGCTACCTGTTGATGCCAAAGATGCTGCTTTTGAATGGGACATGGGCAGAGGGTGAGGACGGGCGGAGAGATGCAACAATTACGATCATGATTAAGGGCCCACCATTCGACTAGACAGCGGCAGAGAGCATTCTGTAAAAGTAATTGTGGTGAGAGTTCTGTTGAGTTGATTGTCCGCATCTTCAGCTGTATAAGACGATTACCAAATAGCGAATTTTTGCGATTCGCTATTTGGTAATCGCAAACACCAATGTACAAATGTGTCTTTGGCACATTCAGGGATTCCCAGTGGGTTGCAAATAGACCTACCTCATTAATATTCATGAGGTAGGTTTCGCTTTGCTACCCATTGGGAATCACAAAAATCACAGGGATGGTGGCCTGCTGGGGTCAGCAAACCACCATGTCTGTGATTGCTTTTCAGTAAAGCAATGTTTTTTTTTTAATGCATCCTGTTTTCCTTAAAGGAAAACGGGATGTGTTTCAAAAACAAAAATGAGAAGTTTTCTTTTCATTTTTTACAAACATTCACAAAAGGTAAGGAGTCTCTTGGGGACCCCATTTCATTTGCGAATGGGTTACCACCTGCTTGAAGTAGGTGGTATATTGTGAATGTTTAGCGACTGCATTTTGGTTGCAAAACATTCACATATACCACTGCAATTCTATGCCCTAAACACGCCCCTTCCTAATACCGATTTGCAAACCCAATTTGTGATTCGGTAATAAGTTACCAAATCGCAAATTGGGCCTTTGCACATTGAAAAGGGCCTTTTTTTGTATGCAAACAGCTTGATGCGCAACGAAAAAAACCTTTGAAAATGTGCCCCCTGGTTGATATTCCCTTATTGAGGGGGCATGGTGCCAGCAGGGAGACCTCCGATTTCTTCGCTGGGACACTCCTAGGATGAGCTGTGCGCTCTACAAATATATTCATTCATTGACTCTGCCCAAGTTTGCAGTGCACGCAGCCAGACGTAGCAGCAGAGAGCCCACCCAAGCACGGCTAACTGGTCCACCGCCATTTGTGGCAGAGTTAACTTTCTGAAAGACCGCTATGGAAATTTTGGAAGACTTTCAGGAAAAAATAGTTAGAGTGGTGCCAATATGCTTGGTGACATCCACAATGTCAAAAGCAGACTACCACGCAAACGCAGACTACCATGCAAACATCGACAGGATACTCCAACTTCTGGCTGTTTCTCAGTGTACACATTCACTGGCAAACTGTTTCCTAGCGTTGACGAACACTGGAGAACTTTTCATCAACGTACTTCTCTACCACGGTGGGTAAATCCACTCTGCTGGAGAGACTGCTGCCGCTGTGGAGGACAACCCAAAATATTGAGGCTCGTTAACTGCTTTCATTAAGGATGAAGTCCGCAAACATTGCTGAAGGATTGTAGGCTCAGGGGTAGGCTGTGTGCATGAAACACAAATACACTAAACAGGCTGTCCATAACTTACCTGGAGACTGCTTTCTACTTAGGATCCTACCACTTACAAATGTATTTTGCTATTATAAACACAGGACTACAAGTCCCAGAATGAATAAAAACAAGATATAATGAAGTACTATAACCAGACATTATAAAACTGGGCATCTCTACCATATGCCTGAAGGACCACCTCAAATGTCACACTAGAAACGAGAAAGGGCGGATACAACTCAATGATTACAATAGCAGAAGGAATTAGCATAGATCCAGCCCTCCTGGACCCAGGGTGGACATCATTGGCATCGATGAAGAATTCAAATCCAAGGGGCATGGAGGTGTGACACTTCGTTCTGATATTTGAGCTGGGCATAGTGTGCCCAGTTGAAGTATGGCAGCTGCCAAGGTGCATAGTCAGAGAGTCACAAAGCTGGACCTCTCACTTCCAAGAGGCATCTTCCCCAGAAGGAGGGCAGCAGACATGCAGTGCAGTGAGCAGTGGCAGCAGCAGGGGGAGCCACAGAGGTGCTGTGTAGAGTCCAGACCTACAAACAAACTCACAACTCATTCAAACTGGCACATTCACGGAAGTTGACGGCACACTTTCCCGAAACCAACTTAAGCTATGGCCTGCAACGAAAATGTTTGGAAAGCTAAGCCCTGTACAATGAAAAGGTGCTGCAATGTCATACTACTGGAAGTTTGTGGCCTACATAAGTGCTAAACAGCAATGCATACATTATTACTACAGCTTTACAGATCAAGATCTTTGGAAAGCCAGGGACTTTTATTCTGGTCTGCTAGGTTAAAGATGCCCTGGGACGTGCAAGGTCAAAGGCAAGAGCAGCTTTTTCACACACTGAGGACCAGATGTCACTCAGCCCCAGAGCCTCCAACGTGCTCATTTGGGTTTGGATCAGGAACAGAGGCAGTGGGGTTTAATCCAAGAGAGACGCCGTAACTGGATCCGCCCTAGACTCCGCTGTCACTCACTTCCGCATCCGAGGCCAAGTCACCACCCATTCCATTTGGCCTCCACAGAAGGATGGACATGCAAATATTAACAGACAGTAAGTAATGCAGCTGGGTTGTCAGACGAGCCCCCCATTGGTTTGATTTAAAAAAGTTACAGGCTCCAGAAGCCAATGGGGATTTAAAATAGTGCGGCTGCAACAGGCACAGTGAAAGGTTTGGGTTTATGAGTGCGCAATATACTTGAAATCACAGCTCTGGCACACGGTGTTCTTAAGACCAATGCAGGCTTGTCATAGTCACCCAGGACCGTGCAGCCAGACTGTCGAGACAGCAATCATAGAAGATGAGAGGTGGGACTCCCACAAAAACCCTTAACAAACAGTCCAGAACAAATGACCCCTGAACGTACATTTTCATTGCATGAGTTTGCTAACCCCTTCACACTTTAGGCGCGCCCTGCCTTGCAAGGTCAGACAGCTTTTGTCTAAGTGAAAGCCATGCGTGCGTTGTGCTCAAACGACGTCAGCCGTACACGTGCACATCGCCTGTCCCCCTTCAGAAGCTAAATCGACAACAATAGATCTCGCAAGTGAGCAGCGCATGCGCTGCATCGCTAGGCGAGACCAAAAAACGGTAATCACCAGATCATACTGCCTGTCGTGGAGACACACAAAATAGGGTTTTGTTGAGGGGCTTGGTGATATCCAGATTAGACTGCATGAACGTAGTCTCCACTGGGCTTCCTGCCTACTAAATGTGCAGGAAGACTTGCACAGCCAGAGCTATTTATAAAATGAAAGTCAAGCATATTACCCTAGCACTAGTTGAGCTGCACTGGTCGGCAATCAACAGCAGAGTTAACTGTAACATGCACTTCCGTGTTTACAAGGCCCCTTTTGAGCACAGTCCCCTACTATCTAAAGAGTTGTTTGTCAGAAGCAAGCTTCCATTATATCTCAGGACAAGCACCGGTTGCAGTACCCGGGCTCAAGAATGTCCCTGCAGACCGGGCCAAGATCAGACAAGGGGACGTGTATAGAGCAGGAGAGCATACCTGCCTGCTTGAGGAGTTGTACTGTGCCTGCCGGAGCAGCCAGCCTGATCCACCAGAAGAGCTGCACAAGCCCAGATAACTGGAATAGTTGTATGACTCTAGACAGTGGTTAGGTCGATGTAGTGGATGGGTAAGTTACTTACCTGTAATCCTAGTTCTCTTCCAGGGGTATCCTCATCAAAGTCATAAGCACTGAATATTCCCGCCCATGTGCGGGGACCCCGGAAATAATAAAATTATATATGTAAAAACATACATATATACAGCTCTGTATATATATAAACATATATCATTTTTTCCAAGCAAAATGCAGCTCCCATAAAAGGCTAGGCAATGTAAATATACACATCCAATAACACACATATATATATATATATATATAAAGGTATAACAATACACCTAAATCTCTTTTTTTTTTTTTTTTTTTTTTTAATGAGGTAAATACTCATGAGAAAGCAAAAAATAAAGAGAACAAACTGTGGAAAAACACAGATGTACAACACATTGCCAGCCTGCAGGCTGCATTGCAATATAATACCATAGAGACTAAAAAGCCCTGTACAGGTAAAAACTGGCACCGTGCCTTTAAGGCAGCCCTGACTTCCATATCCCATCATGCCTCAGGGGTGACAGTTAGGTCAGTTGTTCTTTGCGGGACCGTAGTCCTAAACACAAAGATATATCCTTTCCATAAGGAATAATACACTTCTTCTCATTTGCCTGGGGAGGTGGGTGGGTTGCTTATGACTTTGATGAGGATACCCCTGGAAGAGAACTAGGATTACAGGTAAGTAACTTACCCTTCTCTTCCAGGGGATCCTCATCAATAGTCATAAGCACTGAATAGAGTAGCAAGCTCCCCTTCCACCTGCAGGCAAATGAAACTAAGGTTGTATCACCCATGGAGAAAGAGAATCATGAAAATGATTATGCATGGAACAGATTCCTCAAGGAGGCTTGTCCTACTTGAGTGTCTGCTCTGGTGTCCGAATCCAGACAATAATGCCTGGTAAAAGTGTGGACAGATCTCCAAGTGGCTGCCTTGCAGATCTCGGAGAGCGGGACATTATTGAGAAAAGCCGCGGTAGCCGCTTTTCCTCTTGTCGAATGCGCTTTAGGGCGCGCCCCCAATGGTTTCTGAGCCAGTTGGTAGGCCAATGTAATACTTGAAACAATCCACCTAGCAATGGAACGTTTGGATGCAGCAAAGCCCATACGGACAACCCCATAGTTCACAAACAATTGATCAGATTTCCTGACATTCTTAGTCCTATCTAGGTAGAATTTTAGGACCCTTTTGACATCTAGAGAATGCAACGCCCTCTCTGCCGGAGAGGAGGGGTTGGGAAAAAAGGTTGGTAAGGAGATGGCTTGGTTTACATGAAACTCCGATACCACCTTGGGTAGGAACGAAGGATGAGTTCTCATCACCACCCTATTTTGATGAAAAATAGTGTAGGGCTCTTTAGAACAGAGGGCCTGTATCTCACTGACCCTCCGTGCTGAAGTGATGGCTATTAAAAATGCTGTCTTCCATGTGAGGTGCTGTAGGGTAGCCTTATGAATAGGCTCAAAAGGAGAACCCATGAGCTTCGACAGAACCAAGTTTAGCTCCCAGGAAGGAGAGGGAGGTCTAACAGGGGGATAGACTTTCTTGAGTCCTTGCAAGAAATCCTTCACTACCTGCACTTTAAAAAATGACTGCTGTGAAGGCGAACGCCTGTATGCTGTTATGGCTGCTAGGTGAACCTTTATGGATGAAAATTTCAACCCTGCCCTCGCTAAATGTAGAAGATAGGGCAAAATTACATCCTCCTGGCATTTAGTGGGATCATAATGATGCTGAGCACACCATATATAAAATCTTTTCCACTTACAGAAGTAGGAGTGTCTTGTCGAAGGCCTCCTGGCTTCCTTCAGTATGGACATACACTCTTGAGGGAGGTTCAGATGGCCATACTGGAGGACTTCAGGAGCCATGCTGTTAAGCTCAGCGAGGGAAGGCTGGGATGGTAAATCTTCCCCTGCATCTTGGACAACAAGTCCGGCCTGCACGGCAGCCGCTTGTGGGGTCGGATCGACATGTGTAGGAGATCCGTGTACCACCACTGCCTCGGCCAGTCCGGTGCTATGAGGATCATCTTGGCAGATGAATTCTGCAACTTGGTCACCACCTTGGGGATTAGTGGGAGAGGCGGAAAAGCGTACACAAATGTCATTGACCAATTGATCAAAAGGGCATTCCCTAGGGATCCTGGTCGATGGTATCTTGAGGCGAAGCCTCGGCATTTTGTGTTTTGCTCGTCCGCGAAGAGGTCCACTTGCGGACGCCCCCATTCCCCGAAGATGTCTTCTAACACCTCGTCGTTGATTACCCAGTCCTCTGGCTCTTGAAAATGCCGACTGAGTAAGTCTGCTTGCACGTTGAGTTCTCCTGGTAGGTGCACCGTTTTCAATGAGATGTTCCTTGCTAGGATCCAGTGCCACAGGGACTGAGCTTCCAGCGAGAGCGTTCTGGATCGAGTACCCCCCTGCTTGTTCAGGTAGTACATTGTGGTGGTATTGTCCGTCTGCACTAGAATGGTACTCGTCGTGATCGCAGGCAGGAACGCTTTGAGGGCTAGGTGGACTGCCCTGAGCTCCAGCATGTTGATGTGGTACAACTGCTCGCTGCTGGACCACTGTCCCTGAGTTTGCAGAGTCCCAAAATGCGCACCCCATCCCTGAAGGGAAGCGTCGGTGATTAAGGTCTGAGTTGGGGGCTCTTGATGGAAGGGGATCCCCACTTGTAGATTCCTTGGCTTCAGCCACCACTTGACTGACTGTTTGGCTGCAGAGGAGAGGCAAACCTTTTCTTCCCACAGGGAGTTCCTTTGATCCCATTTGTCCTCGAGATCTTGCTGAAGAGGACGCATCCTTAGCCTGGCGTTGGGCACTAGGAAGATGCAGGATGCCATGGCCCCTAGCAGAGAAGAGATTTGCCTTGCCGACGACAGATTGTTGGTTATAATCTGCCTGCCTTTTAGCATAATGGATGACTGTCTTTCCTCCGAAGGAAACACTTTTCCTACTACAGAGTCTATAGTTGCGCCCAGGTAGTGGATCCTCTGCGTTGGTGTAAAATTGGACTTTTTGGCATTCACTCTGAGACCCAACTTGCAACATAAGTTCAGGCATAGCGACAGCTGTGACCGCACATTCTGTGGTGATGAGCCCTTTATTAGCCAGTCGTCTAGGTAGGGATAGACGAAGACTCCTGCGCGCCTCAGAGCAGCCGCTACTACTGCCACGCATTTTGTGAATACTCGAGGAGCTGACTTCAGGCCAAATGGGAGGACTTTGAACTGATAGTGAGAGTTGCCTACCACAAACCTGAGAAATTTTCGATGATTCCTTAGTATGGGAATATGGAAATATGCATCCTGAAGGTCCAATGAACACATCCAATCGCCCATCCGGAGAAGAGGATATATTTGGTGGAGCGCCAGCATGCGAAATTTTTCCTTTCTTATGTGTTTGTTTAGTATCCGTAGGTCTAAAATGGGTCTGAACTCTACCTTCACACTCCTCTTTTGGATGAGAAAGTATCTGGAGTAAACTCCCTTTCCTCTTTGGTTTATGGGCACTTTCTCTATTGCAGATTTGAGTAGAAGCGTCGCTACCTCTTCTCTGAGCTGCTTTAGATGCTGGGATGAATTGACAGGAGGAATCGATGGGGGGTGACTTCTGAAACGAAGCGAGTACCCATGACGCAGTATATTCAGTACCCACTTGTCCTTTGTGATGGACTGCCACTCTGGAAGATGATGTGCAACACTTCCTCCCACCGGAGCGGTGGACAGCATCGGAGGAAGCGGCTTCTCATTGCTTCCCCGGAGCTTTGTTTCCAGCATTAGACTGCCTGTTGTTACCCCGTCCCCTGGATGGCTTGCGGGACTGGTATTGCTGTTTCTTTTGACCTTGCTGGTCCTGGTTCTTTTGCCAATGAGGGGTTTGAACCCTCTGTTGGTAACTGCGCCTGTCATTTCCCTTGCGGCGTCGAAACTCTTTTCTCTTTTCAAGCCCGACAGCTTTCATGGTCTCCAGCTCTGCCTTCATACGGGCCATTTCTTCATCTGCATGGGACCCAAAAAGAGAACTACCGGAGAAAGGCAGATTTAAAATTCTTGCCTGCGCTTCCGGTTTCAAGGCCGTCAATCTAAGCCAGGATGATCTTCTGGCTGTGACTCCATGTGCATATTCATGCGCTGCCAGTGTTGCCCCGTCCGCCGCTGCACTTATGATCTGGTTAGAAACCAGACTCCCCTCATGCAGAATCTCTTCAAAGTCCCGTCTGTCCTCTGATGGAACTTTGTCAATGAACCTCTGCAGAGAGTCCCATAATGACCTATCATAGCGCCCCAGAAGCGCCGAGGCACTCGCCACCTTTAAGCTTGAGGATGCTGAGCCGCAAACTTTCCTCCCCCAGGAGTCTTGTGTCTTACTGTCCTTATCTGGTGGTACCGTTGAAGACCCAGCTACTGCATGTGTCTTCCTGGCAGCGGTGGTGATGACAGAGTCCGGTGGAGGATCTGATTTAAGGAATAGAGGATCCTCCGGAGCTGGACGGTACTTTTTTAGAATTCTCGCCGGCGCCGTTTTGGTGGTTGCTGGTGTGAGAAAGATATCCATTACCGGTTGTAACAAACCGGGGACTAATGGCAATAACGGGCGTGACACTGTGCGTTCATGAAGAGTTTCAAAGATTATGGATGAAGTGGTCTCCTGAACCGGCATAGGGATATTTAATTTTGTAGCTCCTCTACACAACACTTCCTGAAACGTAGAAATATCATCTACTGGAGATACCCGAGAGGGTGGCGTCTCCGAGAGTGTCGGTGAATAATCCCTTTTGGATGATCTGGAAGAAGGGGAGGTAGAAGGGGTTCTACGGTGCCTTTTCTCTGATCTGGTCGACCCTCTTCTGCGGGAGGGAGACCTGGATCGCCTTCTTGGTGCTCGAGAGTGACTTCGGGATTCTCTTTCTCGAGATCTTGGTCTGATCGGTGTCGCTGGGAATACCACGCCCCTTATTCTTGTTAGCGATGCCTTTATTGCGTCTGGCATAGCAGGGTCCTGAGGCATCTCCCTTACGGGACTTTGAGGTACCGCATTGTCCTCCTCCTGCGAACTTTCTCTTGCAGGTACTGGAGATTGATGCACAAGCTCTGGTGATTCGGATCTTGAACCTGAGCCCTCTGATCCTGAAGGCGAGATAGATATGAGATGCGGTGACTCAGGAGTTGTATATATCAGTCTATGAGGAGATTTTCGCCTTGAGACTGGTCGAATCGTGAGGCGAACATGTGACACCTCCTGCGTACCCTCAACAGAGGGCTGCCTCGACGGTGATAGGCCTATCACCGGAGATCTTTGACTCGAATCTTCGAGGCTCCGAGCTTCTTGTCTCAACGTCGAGATTATCTGCGACGGAGGCTTCATGTACCTCACCAAAGCTTTGGAGACCTGTGAGGACGGAGGCATCTGCCTCGACGTCGACTCCGACGGAGGCACCTGCCTCGACGTCGACTCCGACGGAGGCCTCTGCCTCGACGTCGACTCCGACGGAGGCCTCTGCCTCGACGTCGACTCCGACGGAGGCCTCTGCCTCGACGTCGGCCCTGACGGAGGCGTCTGCCTCGACGTCACTCCTGACGGAGACTTCTGTCTCGACATCGAATGCTCCGACGACGTCGAAAGCCTCTTCGCCGTCGAACGATGTTTCCTCGACGGCGATCTTGATCTTGACGGCGATCTTGGTCTCGACGTCGACTGTGGTGGAGATCGCCTACGTACTTCTTGCGACGTCGACTGATGTCTCGCCGACCTCGACGTCGAACGATGTCTTTCCTTCGACGACGAACGATGTCTTTGTGCAGACGTCGATCGATCTTCTCTTGACGTCGACAGATGCTTTTTCGACGTTGAACTGTGGCGCCGAGTCCTCGACGCCGAGCCTTTAGACGCCGTCGACGTCGAACGCATCCGCTTCGACGCTGAATCTAAAGTCGACGATGATTTTCTCTTTGCAGCATGACTTCCCCTTGACTCCTCACCTCTCAGCGACGATCCCGCCGCTGGAGTCTTCGACGCCGAGCCCGACGTCGATGGGGAGCAAACAGGGACCAACTGCTTCGACGTCGACCGTTCTGCTAGGCCGTACAGCCTAATCCTCTCTCTCTCCTTTAAAGTCCTTTTGGAAAGGTCTTCACAATGATGGCATGTTGCTGGAGAGTGAGAGTCCGGCAGACAGATAATACACACCTCATGTGTGTCTGAAGCAGCCTTCTTTTTTCCACAAGATGGACATGGAACAAACAAAGAAGGCATTTTTCTGACAAAATAGCAAAAAAATCAGTCAGAAAAACACAGGATACTAACTTCCTCTCAGATGTTATAAGAAGAAGTCCAAAAAATCTTAAAGTTGTAATAATTCTTGACTAAAGAGTCAAAAATGAAGAGAGCTGAATTCCAGGGTCCTGACTGAAGGAGCCGGAAAGAACAACTGACCTAACTGTCACCCCTGAGGCATGATGGGATATGGAAGTCAGGGCTGCCTTAAAGGCACGGTGCCAGTTTTTACCTGTACAGGGCTTTTTAGTCTCTATGGTATTATATTGCAATGCAGCCTGCAGGCTGGCAATGTGTTGTACATCTGTGTTTTTCCACAGTTTGTTCTCTTTATTTTTTGCTTTCTCATGAGTATTTACCTCATTAAAAAAAAAAAAAAAAAAAAAAAGAGATTTAGGTGTATTGTTATACCTTTATATATATATATATATATATATATATATATATATGTGTGTTATTGGATGTGTATATTTACATTGCCTAGCCTTTTATGGGAGCTGCATTTGCTTGGAAAAAATGATATATGTTTATATATATACAGAGCTGTATATATGTATGTTTTTACATATATAATTTTATTATTTCCGGGGTCCCCGCACATGGGCGGGAATATTCAGTGCTTATGACTATTGATGCGGATCCCCTGGAAGAGAAGCAATATTCTTGTCATGCTGTATGATGGTGGTATGCCACTAGAGGATGAATCTTAAAATACAGAGGACAAACTATCACTCTGACAAAATAAATTGGCCAACATATTGACTATCACTATCAGCAGGGTAAGTAAGTGCAGGTAAGTACAGAGTCACTCTTCGTAACTAGACGTCTACAAACCTTGTTGAACAACTTACATATATGTTTAGATGGAACATGCTGGCCATCTTGGAATGGTATAACAATATACAAAATTATTGTTGTGTTCCATGACGACTGTCACAATGAGTCTAGATGCAAAATGACGGTCATCTTGGTAGTGAATAATATTCATCCACAATTTTATAACCACTGGTAAAGCCAGTAGCAAAAACACTGGGCAGCTGTGAGAGGAGGTAGTGAAAATGGGCAGGTGAGGAAAGAGAGATGGAGGAGAGAGAGAGAGAGATAGATAGAGAGAGAAAGAGAAAGAAAGAAAGAGAAAGAGAGAGAGAGAGAGAGAGGGGGGAAGGACAAATGAAAAAGTTACTTACCTTCGACAATAATATTTCTGGTGGATACGCTATTTACCTGTGGATTCCTCACCTTTTAATTATCCCAGGCCTCTGACTGAATCTGAACAATTTTCAATAGGTCTACAAGCCGGTAGCACTGTTGGCTCCATTTCAGGGCCAGAAACAATGCCACAGTGACGTTGCATGGCCATAAAGTGCCCTCACTGACGCCCTAATGTCAGTTTCACATCAGTCTTTTCTATGCCTTCAAGGCAAACTGGATGGCATCGACATCTCATCAGAAAGGTGCAGTGCAAAATCTAATCTTGGAACCCTATTATAAAGAATCTAGTATGAAACCAGTCTTCAGGAAGGGGAGGTGGACGGGGTTAGTGAGGAATCTACAAGTAGAGTATCCACCAGAAAGATAGTAATCAAAGTTAAATAACTTTTTCTTCTGATGGATTCTTCTACCTTTTGAGAAATTGGGCCGTTGGTCGACTGGGGTGTGAGCCCTGGTCAAGCAGCAACCACAATACTAGTCAGGGTAAGGCACAAGCAAACCCCAAATTAACCAGTGCTCACATTCTGGTAGCTTCGCTCAGAGCAGTCAGACTTAACTTGAAGGCAATGTGTATGGTGTTTGTGCAACACTTCAAACTGTAAAAACACTGCAGAAAAAAGATCCCACACCCGGTTTAGAAAAATAGAATATATTTTAAAAAAACAAGACCAAAAAACAATCAGGGAAACCAGATATATATATATATATATATATATATTTTTTTAATTCTTTTTATTAAACAGTTCAGGTAGATTGGTCGGTGCATACAGTAAATCATTAATTACAGTCGTGTCACAGATTCGCAATTCAAACAGACATTTCGTACATTATCTCAGTGGGAAAGAAACAGGATAGCAGTTATCTATACATATCAAGGTGTCAGTGGAAACGAGAGATATTGAATTAAAAATGTTTAGGTTAAAATAGCGACAAAAAGCGCCAACAAGGGATAGCTGGTCGGCCGCAATTGAGCGCAGGCCGGCTACAAGTACCAGGTTAGGCCCACTGAACAAAGTACATTAAATCCTGGTTGTGGAGCATTGCGTGGACCCAAGGCAAGAAGCGTTGCGCAGTTGAAGTGATGCGTCGGTTTTGAGATGTGGTGAGGCTGCAGTGCGAGGTCCTGTGGTTCGTTGTCGAGAATCTTATCGACAGGGCTAGCGATGTGAAGTCCAGGGTCGATGATGCAGTGCGCAGCTGATGTGATTAGTCTATTCCGAAGAGCTGCAAGGCTGTGATGCGGAGGCCAGCGTCGGCATCGAGTTTCCCGTCAACGAGGGTTGTGAGGACTGGGTCGGATATGCGCCACGCCTTCGATGATGCATTGGTTCTGAAGATGTGAGGTTTATGTGAACCTTCTGCACCAGGCCCAATCCATGCAGCAGCAGTGATGCATCAGTTCTGTTTGAGGATGCGCCACTCAGCTGCTCAGGAGATGTGTCTGTTCAGATCGAGGATGTACTGCTCAGCAGAGAAGATGCGCCGGGTTCTGCTAGTAAACACCTTAGGCCCACTTCCAAAGGTCCAGGACTGGGGTGGTACCACTTGGCAAAGTAGACTCTCAGATGTTAGAGTCTGGGAGCAGTTGCAAGGTTGTTGGAATCCCGTTATTTCCCTAAAGCTTCAGATCAGGAGGTCAGCCAACTAGCCATTGGAGTCACTCTGGGTTCAAGTGATGGAGGTCCAGTCCTTCTCACCTGGGAAAAGAGGAAAGCATGCAGCAGGTCAGCACAGCAAGGCAGCAGTCATTCCAGAGCAGCAGCCCTTCAGTAGCACAGTATCCACAGGTCCAGAAGTGTATTGAAATGGTGGTGCTTGAGGCCCTGTATTTATACCCAGTGGTGCCTTTGAAGTGAGGGAGACTTTAAAGAGATGCCTTTGAAGTGCACAGATGTTCTGCACTTCCTGCCCTGACTCCAAACTCACTACAGGAGGATATGCAGCCCTTTGTGTGGGGACAGAACACAGCCTATTCAGGTACAAGTGTGGCTGGGTCCAACTCCTCCCTCCCATCCTGCCAGGATGGCCCATCTGTAGCTCCCATTGTGTGTGGCTGTCCAGGGGGAATACACAAAGCCCGCTGTCACCCACACCTAACCCACCCCAGACATGTGATCAGAGACAGTCAGCAAGCACCAAATAGCTAAAGTAAGAAAACGCCAACTTTCTAAAAGTGGCATTTTCAGAATTGCAAACTAAAATCCGGCTTACCATAAGTTCGGATTTTAAATTGTGATCTCAGAGACACCATTCTTGAGCCAGTTACATCTTCCCATTTGGAAATTACAGTTATAAAATGTAATAAAATAATCCCAATCCCAATGTTATCCTATGGATGATATTTGCCTTGCAATAGTAAAAAACTAATGCATGAGTTTTTTTGCTACCAGGGCATGTACAACTTAAAAGTACATGCCCTACTTATTAAATACATTGCACTCTGCCCTCTGGGCTGTCCAGGGCCTACCCTAGGTGTGACTTATATGTTTTAATAAGTAAGGTTTGGGCCTGGGGGACAAGTTAGTTACCTTCTGTAGTGCCTTATTTGGTAGAGACATGATCTTGCCGCAGATTCCCTACCTTTGAATTTCCCAGGCATCAGGCTGGTTCAGGAAGATTTTTCTTCAAGCAATACTCCTGCGAACTGGTGGGTGGCGTTGGTCGGCTCCGCGTGACATCGTTGGAGTCGTCTGCGTCCGTTGTGACATCTGAATCACCTATATAGGCAGCACGATGGTGCGCTGACGTCAGTTACTTTTTCACGACTTTCAATGCTAGAAGTTCAGAGCCATAAAGTGCCCTTACATTGGGGTGCTTCTGAACTACTAGGACCCTGAAAGAGTTCGGTTGTGACCCTAGAAACCTGTCCGCAGTGTGGGGAGTATGGGTGAGTCGGTAACAAATCTACGGCTAAATCAAGTCTCTACCAGATAAAGCGTTACTGAGGCTAAGTAACTTGTCCATCTGATAGAGACATCTTGCCGCAGATTCCTCCCTTTTGAATAGATACCCAAGCAATACCATCCCCAGAGGAGGGACTGTGGACAGGTTTAGACCAGGAAGTCCTCGAGGACAGGGCGGCCAAAAAGTCTGTCCCTGCGGATTTGACTGTAGAGGCAATAGTGCTTGGTAAACATGTGCAGGGATGGCCATGTTTCTGCCTGACAAATGTCAAGGACTGGAACTCCATGCTGCAATGCTGTGGTAGAAGCCTTAGAGCAGCCTTAGCTCTGGTGGAGTGAGCCTTTATGCCTTCAGGAGGCTGCTTTTTGGGCAGAGCATAGCAAATTTTGATGTAGAGGATGACCTATCGCAAGATAGTCCTCTTCGGCACTGCACAACCTTTCTTTGTGCCAATATACCCCACGAAGAGTTAGTCATCCACCCGGAACTCTTTAGTGTGTTCAAGGTAGAATGACAATGCTTTTTGTGGGTCCAGATAGTGGAGTCACTGCTCTTCTTTAGAGAGGTGTGGAGGAGCACAGAAAGTGGGCAAAGTGACAGATTGCTCAGCATGGAATTATGTCACCACTTTCGGGAGGAAATTGAACCTAGTGCGAAACACCAATATGTCAGGAAATATTGTCAGGTAAGGAGGCTTGGACGACAAAGCCTGCAATTCGCTCACCCGCCTGGCACATGTGATTGCCACTAAAAACGCTGTTTTGATGGTAAGCAGCCAGAGGGGGCAGTTGTGCAGAGGTTTGAATGGAGCACACATCAGGAAGGTAAGAACCAAATTAAGATCCTACTGAGGCATAATGAAAGGGGAAGATGGTAACAAATGTACAAGGCCTTTGAGGAATCTATTTACAATTGCGAGATTTAAACAAGAAGGTTTGGTCTGGCAGCCTCAGGAAGGCAGACAGGGCCAAAAGGTCCCCTTTGAGAGTGCCCAGTGCAGAGCTCTGTTGGGCAAGGGTTGAAATAAAGAGCAAATCTTGAGAAAAAGAAGCAGAAAGAGAATCAATAGACTTTTATGTACAATATTTTACAAACTTGTTCCAGCGGCAGGCATACACGGTCTTAGTGGAGGGCTGTTTGGCTGGCAAAATACCATTGCAAACTTTGGGAGGTAGGTCAAATTCTATCAACTGCTGCCGCTCAATCTCTATGCAAGAAGACGTAGAGTTCAGGGAGAACATGGCGGCTAGCTAGTGGCAAGCTGTGGGTGCACCCAGCGCCTAGTTGTGCGTCTCTGCAGAATATGGCACAGGAGACTGCAGAGCATGTAGTGAAAGCTGCTTCTCACGCACCCTGTACTCACCCCCACTGAAGAACACAGCAGAGAAGCCTTGGTTGTGCTGACAAACTGTGCAACTACCGTGGACTCACCCAGGATTAAGCGCGGGTCAGGGTGCTGGCTGGAGGCCGCACTCGGGATCCACAGAGGGTGGAGGGAGGTAGTAAAGATCTCATTTCAGAGGAAGAGGGGCAGAGGCAACTTTAGGTGTTATGAGCACGGACTCGAAGCAGAGGAAAGATTGTGGCATTTACATCCTGGGGATCTGAGCAAACTGCCACAAAGGACCCTGAAGCTCCTACTGATCCTTTAAAGAAAAATGAGGCAAGTACTAGTGTAAAGGCCAGAGGGGGCAAGAACTCAGCAATAGTCAACAGTGAAGATGGGGGCACCTCGAACTTGGAAAGAGGGTGCACCAGGTGGAGCTGCTTCAGTGACTGTGCGTAGGAACCGGACTAGATAAACTTTGAGGAGCACAGATAAATCCATAAGAAATGAAGCCCTCAATCCTCTGGTTCATCACGACCTGGAGGCAGTTCATGAGTGATTGAGAAATCAGAGGGGCAAGGCACAGCATCAGGCACAGTGAAAACTAAGAGAGAGAGGCAGTCTAGGGAACTAGAAAAAAAGCTCAAGATCACTCCCTCGCTGCGGACATACTTCTAAATGGACAATGGAGGGCACTAGGAGCTCTTGGGAGGCACAAGCTCATCTCTCCCTGGTAGATGATATGGTTTCTGGAGAGTTTTCAAGCTTAATTAGCCCCAACAGGTTTCAAGGTCTTGAGGTCGAGGGCTTGGAGGACGGTGGTACGGTTATGAATTCAGATATTGCAGACTTGGCAGGGAACTCTGTGCCCTTGTGTGGGAACTCTTCTAATATGGCTGCCACCGTGGCAATGAGGGGGTCACCTCATAAGGGGTCAAGGGAGGGATTAAGCCTCATGACACAAGGAGAGGCATCAGACCAAATCGGACCAGTCCATTGAAGCTATGATCTGCTGTCTATCAATTGAAATCAGGAGCGGGTTTGAAACATTGGAATTGAACCAGAAGGAGATCCAAGGCGCTTGTGAAGTCTTGAGGAAGAAACTAGACGGTTTAGCAGATAGGACAGCTACTCTGTTGGGAGCGGTTAGTGAGTTAAAAGTCGGAGGTTGTGACCAATAAAGAGGAGACTTGAGATTCTGGAAAACAATCAAAGGAGGAATAATTTGAGGATCTTAAACATCCCCAAAGGACTTGAGGGTGATGATTTGAAGGCTTTTGTTGCGAGAATGATAAAGGCAAGGGTCCAGGCAGAAGAATCGGTGAAGGTTATCTTAATATATATTCAAAGAGTGCACCATGATACTTCTAGAAAGGTCCCGAATAGAAGTAAACTGAGAAAGATATTAGTGAACTTCCTTACCTACACCATCAAGGAACATATTTTTCAAAGTGTGTTGAAACAGAAAACACTGAGTGTATATGGGGTAGTCTTTGAGATAAGATCAGATGTCTTTCGTATCTCCCTTAATAAGCAGTGGGAATTGGGAAAGAGGATAGATCCCTTAAGAAAATTGGGGGCCACGGTCCAGTTGAAACCCCCAGCCATGCTTAGGGTCATAAATAATAATAGGATGCACAACTTTAGATAGTTTAAGGAGGGGGACGATTTCATAAAAAACGTTACTAGCGCTAATTGAGAGTAAAGTATAGGTACAGCATAGGTGACTTGTTTCTGTGCTGTACTAATTTTTATCTTTCTATTTTGGGTATGTGCACAAGGGGGCTTCTAAAGGCCTTAGGCCATGTGGAAGTTAAGGAGGGTTCTCCTGGGTTAGGGTGAGAGTGGGTTTAGGGGTAGGGATAGATGTAGGGACACGGGGTGAGCATTTGGGAAAAAATTCAATTAACTGAATTGTTTAATTTGGGGGAGAACTTTTGTAGGACACTACAACTGATCTATCAAAACCCTACCGCTATAGTTCTGGTAATTGGGAATTTGACTTCACCCTTTGATATAACCAAGGGATAT
Source organism: Triturus cristatus (assembly GCF_964204655.1). NCBI lineage: Eukaryota > Metazoa > Chordata > Amphibia > Caudata > Salamandridae > Triturus > Triturus cristatus. The sequence goes on from NC_140589.1 coordinate 1,805,941,794, forward strand.
AACCAATCTCCCTTATTGTTCAATCTGTACATCGAACTATTAGCAGGTGAAATCAGGAAGGAGAGGGGTCTCCCCCCTTTTAGCTTCAAGGGTTGGCAAAAGAAGGTGGCCATGTATGCAGATAACCTCATGGTTTACACCTCAGATCTGCAGGGCACTCTATCAATATTGGAAAGATAGGCGCCAGAATTTGGGCAGTGTGCAGGTTACCCGATCAATACCGCTAAGACGGAAGTTATGGTTTGGAACTTACCTAAGGATAATGGGTTAATTAAAGAAGAAATGAGATACCTGGGCTGAAAAATCACACAGGACAGTAGGGAACTTTCGGAAGTAAATTTTCTTAAAACTATAAAGGAGTCCTGTAGCTTGATGTAGAGCTGGTTACATCTACCACTTACTATAATAGTGCATACTACCCAAATTTATATTCATCTTCAATGCTATACCCTTGATGTTTAAGAAGTGGCTAGATAAATTGCAGGGTAGGGGAAACAGCTTCATTTGGGCCTCAAAGGGGTATGCATTGCTTGGAGAAAACAACAAAGTAAGAGTGAAAGAGGGTTTGCCTCTGCTTGATTTCCAGTACTACGCATGGGCCCTCTTATTAAAGAATGGTAAAATGTTGTTAACCGACCTGAACGCCAAAGAGATTGGAAGCCTATTTAAACTATGCTAACAGACCTTCAGGGTGGGTTTCTTGCTTTATGTATAAATTCGGCAACACCGAATTCTACAAGAAGGTCAGGCTTAAGGCGTTGAAGGATTTAGCAGAGTTATGGTTCTGTATCAAGAAAGATACTTCTCTCCCCTGTTTCAGCAGAAACGCGCCCATCAGGGACTCCCCAGGTTCCCCTTGTTGGACCAATGACAAATTACCATTACCCATCAGGGAGGCCGGCTTCAATAAATGGAGCCAACTATTCCAAGATGGTGTACTGTCATCTTGAGGTGAGCCTCTGAGAAGCAGCAGAAGGCAAATATTAAGGTTTAAGAACCTTCAAATCAAAAGCTGATCTCAGAGTTTAGGTATGGAGATAGAGACTACTCCAGATTATTCAAACCCCCTATCTCAAGAGATATCAACGAAAAAGGAAGTTGTGAGATGGTATTGGCTGATATTGGATCTAGCAGATGGAGCATTCTTATTGCTGGAGGAGCTGTGGGAAAAGTTTTTAGCGGGGATCCAGTTTAGAGATACATGTCAGTATCTACGAGCCTTTTATGTAGCACTGCTAACCCCACCTGTTTGTGGAGAAAACATATTTGTTCCCTCCACAGATATTTTTTAGGAACCCTGAAAGACTATCAAAGACAGGCACTAGCAGAATGATGAGCTGCTTAAAATGCGGACTTGATAAAGCAAATTATATCCATATGTTAATGGACTGCCCCAGAATCTATGGCTTTTGGGAGGAATAGCGTGATGCCTTCTGTGATATGCTCACCTTCAATATACAGGTACGCTTCCTCCTTGTCATCTTTGGGATTCTGCAGGGTTAGGTTAAGCTTAACAAGGAAGGAGCAAAACAACTTTTTTATCTGGTCCTCCTAGCCCAGAGGGAGCTATGTAGGAGGCGGGGCAGCAGCCTACCAAACTTATACATGGAATGGCTGGCCTCAATTATATATAGTTACAAAATGAACACAATGGATTAGGAGAGCAGGATGTGCTAGTTTTGGCTCCCTTTGGTCAAATGGTTAGAAAGGAAAGGCAAGATGTCAAGGAACAATGATAGCAAGTATGTTGTCCCATTACACCCCATTGCTGATTTTATACTTCAGTACAAGATCACAAGTCCGTGGTGTATGGAATATTCAGCAATACATCCCTCTGTTGGGGAAGTTTCCTCCCCTCTGAGATCTGAGAGAATGGTGTGCACAGGACTCGAGCTCAAGCAGGCAATCTGTGGTGAATGAGGAAAACAAACGAAGGCATAGAGTTGACAGGTTCAGGCGGAGGACCCTCCCCTGCTGCTGCGACATAGGATCCTCCCGAAGGGGCAGCCTGATCAGAGGATTGATGTTCAATCGGAGAAACTCGGGATACCAGACTCTACATGCTCAGTTCGGAGCAATAGGAATGACTTGGGCCTGGTCGCTCCTGATCTTCTTGAGCACACTGGACAGGAGTGGTATAGGCAGAAAGGCATGAACTCCACTCGAGACTAACAGCGTCTTCGAAACTCAAGCACGCAAAACTGCTGATATTGCGTGTCTCTACGGAAGTGAACAGATCTGTGACAGATTGTTGACAGAGGCCTTGCACAAGCTCCAGATGGAAATACCATTTGTGATTGGCCAGGCATCCACCCTGGTGTTTAGAGAACCTGCCAGGTGTTGAACTGCCAGGGTTATATCCTGATGTTCCAGCCATGCCCAGAGATGCAGGGCCTCTTGACAAAGGGTCCACGACCCCACTCCACCCTGTATACTGCAGCCCGAAACCGGTCCTAGGATGCTTGTTTCCAGTCCAGGGAGGACCTGGCTTGGCAGTTCGGGCTGGACTGTTCCCATGGGGCACAGGGTCAAGACTGATTTGCATATGGCTGGGTTCAAACTGGAATGGCATGGTGAGCAAAAAAACGATGGATTTAGGCCCAGATCTCTGTACTGGGGTGAATGTATGACATTGTTCTGCATTCTGTCCATCAATTGTTGTTTTTGCATTTGTCACCCCGAGTGGGAAGGGTATGCTCAGACGTGAGTCCCTTGCTCTCCATGCCACTGGAATCAGGCTATCCTGGCTGACGAGGGCTGAAAGCCCGAAACCGGTCCTAGGATGCTTGTTTCCAGTCCAGGGAGGACCTGGCTTGGCAGTTCGGGCTGGACTGTTCCCATGGGGCACAGGGTCAAGACTGATTTGCATATGGCTGGGTTCAAACTGGAATGGCATGGTGAGCAAAAAAACGATGGATTTAGGCCCAGATCTCTGTACTGGGGTGAATGTATGACATTGTTCTGCATTCTGTCCATCAATTGTTGTTTTTGCATTTGTCACCCCGAGTGGGAAGGGTATGCTCAGACGTGAGTCCCTTGCTCTCCATGCCACTGGAATCAGGCTATCCTGGCTGACGAGGGCTGAAAGCCCGAAACCAGTCCTAGGATGCTTGTTTCCAGTCCAGGGAGGACCTGGCTTGGCAGTTCGGGCTGGACTGTTCCCATGGGGCACAGGGTCAAGACTGATTTGCATATGGCTGGGTTCAAACTGGAATGGCATGGTGAGCAAAAAAACGATGGATTTAGGCCCAGATCTCTGTACTGGGGTGAATGTATGACATTGTTCTGCATTCTGTCCATCAATTGTTGTTTAGGTCTCGCCTGAGACAGCGCTTTAGCGCTGTTCTGGCGAGACTTATAGTAAGCACTTTTGGAAGTGCAAACGAGTGCTTTCAGGCCTCCAAATACAGTGCATGTGTGCCGGGCGCGCGCACCATTTGGAGGCCTGAAAGCACTCGTTTTCTTTCACTTTCGCCTGTCACACAGCCACGCTTTGAAGTGTGATCGCGATTGCGATCACTTACATTTCGCGGGCGCTTTGATGTTTTCAGTAAGCCGCGCGGCCACTGAGGACATCAAAGTGCCCGTGAACACCATTTGCCACCCCCTTCCTGCTTGTTTTAAAGTTCACCGTTCTGCTTGGATGCCATGTTTGTCTCTCTAGTAATCAATGTTTGAAAGTCTGCTAACCTGCGAAGGTATGTCTGACTCAAGTGACTCCATCTGGGGCGAAGGGCGGCAGCTGGAATCACAAGACATGTGCCCTTAAGGGCTCGGGAGATTATAACTTATGAACTTTTTAATAGTTGCCTACAGAGTGCTCTCGGCCCTCCATTGTCTTTCCATTCACATCAATATTTACTTGTGGTTGAAATGCGGAGCCCATGCTCTAGAAATCAATCTTGAGCTCAACCACTGCCGGCTTCTGGGTATGCCATTGTTTACTTTCAGTGTTATGAGCGGCTTCGCTTTGCGGTTATAATATTCAGCAATTAAAGGGAGTTCAACGAGTCTGTTACTGTTTCATTTCATTCTTATGATCGACATATTTTTATAAGCACAGACAGAACCGAGACTCGAACCTGGTATCCCAGGCCCGAAGTCCGTAGCTCTGTATGTTACGCCACATTCTCGCTGGGTAGTAGATTGCCATTAGTTTCGTAATAGCTTTGTTTTGGGGATACGCATGTTTCTACGCTGGCCATACAGGAGGAATAATGGACTGGGTGCGCTCACTGCCGGTCATTGCCAAACACCCCTTTGACTAAAACAGCAGTTGTACTTTGATTTTTAAATTTTGTGCTTGTTGCTTCACTTACACTTTTTATAATGGTGTAAATGTTACCATGTAGCTGTTAACCAGTTTAATGGCACTCTTTTATCGAGCTGGGCAGGATGGAAGGCTGATAGGGCCTCACAAGGATTCACACTCGTGACCTGTGCACTGTGTTTCAGTGGCACAGACCATCTGACTGAAAACATCCTGCCATGAAATCTCGTTTGTGTGGAGTAATGCCTCATGGAAATTCTGTTTTTTTTAAAAATTACTGTTCTGCTTGTTTATTTTTATTTTGCAGGGGTGGGTTTCAGCGTGCAGAACTAACATTTATCTGTTGACCCCCATGCATGAAATTAAGGAGTACAGGGAATGGTGAGTGAGTTCAAAGAATTAAAACAAAAACAAGCTCGCAAGGTAAGGCTCTCAGACCGCAATAGTTTTCTAAGCAGATCAGATGGAAGTTTTTTTTTTAGGAAACGGGGGGCGCAGAGGGGGTTGTGGGCAACCAAAAGTGTTTGCTTAAGATGACCCGTGTTTATCCCTGCGCATGTTGTCACCTCATGCAAATGGCGATTCATTAAAAGGGATTAGCAAGGGCCTTCCCTTTGATGTGAGAGCGGATCCCCCCTGCAGTCCACTGAGAGCCCCCCTCACTCTTCTCTTGAAAACACAGCCACACCAATAAACTCTCGCATCGCTCTGGGCTCCATGCGGTTAAAAGCCACCAGCGCATTTGGCCCATTTGGTAGTTTCGCAGCACTTTGAAAATTAGCATTTGCAATGCAATCGGTCTCGCATTTACGCGAGTTTAAGCTACTGGCATTGTAAATGACAATGCCTGTTATTTATGTTAAAAAAAGGCATTTTCATTTACAATGCCAATAGCTTAAACTTGTGTAAATGCGAGACCTATTGCATTGCAAATGCTTGTTTGCATTTGTCACCCCGAGTGGGAAGGGTATGCTCAGACGTGAGTCCCTTGCTCTCCATGCCACTGGAATCAGGCTATCCTGGCTGACGAGGGCTGAAAGCCCGAAACCGGTCCTAGGATGCTTGTTTCCAGTCCAGGGAGGACCTGGCTTGGCAGTTCGGGCTGGACTGTTCCCATGGGGCACAGGGTCAAGACTGATTTGCATATGGCTGGGTTCAAACTGGAATGGCATGGTGAGCAAAAAAACGATGGATTTAGGCCCAGATCTCTGTACTGGGGTGAATGTATGACATTGTTCTGCATTCTGTCCATCAATTGTTGTTTTTGCATTTGTCACCCCGAGTGGGAAGGGTATGCTCAGACGTGAGTCCCTTGCTCTCCATGCCACTGGAATCAGGCTATCCTGGCTGACGAGGGCTGAAAGCCCGAAACCGGTCCTAGGATGCTTGTTTCCAGTCCAGGGAGGACCTGGCTTGGCAGTTCGGGCTGGACTGTTCCCATGGGGCACAGGGTCAAGACTGATCTGCATATGGCTGGGTTCAAACTGGAATGGCATGGTGAGCAAAAAAACGATGGATTTAGGCCCAGATCTCTGTACTGGGGTGAATGTATGACATTGTTCTGCATTCTGTCCATCAATTGTTGTTTTTGCAGTACCACATGGGTCTGAACACCTGTACCAGCCTTCCCTAGATCGAAGGAAGAGAGGCTTTCAATTCCAATTGGATCACCAGAAGCTCTACCAGGTTGATGTGAAGTTCAGACTCTGCATGAGACCAGCCCTCTGATCTCCACCTCTCCCAGGTGGTTACTCCAGCCCACAAAAGATGCATCTGTCACTAAGGTCAGCTCTCTTTGGGGAAGGTAGAGGGGTCTGCCACTGATCCATTTGCTATACCAAAGGGGATGATGGACGGAGCGTTTGAGCTAATCAAACGCTCACCCCCAGTCAACTGATCTGGGTTTAATCCATCATCATTCTTTAGCTCACTCCACCACCCCAGTTCAGACATGGCCATATGCAAATCCGTCTGACCCTGTGCCTCATGGGAACAGTCCAGCCCGAACTGCCATACCATGTCTTCCCTGGACCGGAATCAAGCATCCTGGGACCGGTTTCGGGTTCATAACCCTCATCAGCCAGGCTATCTTGAATCCAGTGGCAAAGTGAGCAAGGGACCCACAAGCATCTCTCTGATAGGACTCCCAGGGTCACCGAAGTCAGGTGCAACTCTGTGCATTAAGTCTTGGTCCTTGGTGCTGCACAGCGGCTGTGGTAGCAGCTTGAAGACTTTGTGCTACCAACTTGCCCAAGGAGACTTTTTCAGCTGTTGTTTACCTGTGCCGTGAAAAGGAGGCCTGTCACCTGGCCCTTAAAGTCTCTTGGATTGACTGGGTTCTGGACACAGCTTTCCCTAGAGCAGGACATGGCAGGCACGGTCGCTCTCTTCGACAGCCACCAGGTGCAGTAGGTGAAGTCTTCAACGGTGCAGCCTCTCTATGGTTTTCCCTCAGTGCAGAAAGGCAGTCCTTCTTCCAAGTCAGTAGTGATCTGAGGTCTGGGTGCCAGGGGTTACCCCTGTATGCTTGGAACGTGCCCTCAGGGCAGGATAAGATGGATAGCCACTTCTTGTAGAGTGTGACATCTGGCTATCCCATGATGCACCATTCTTGCCACTCCCAAGATGGCAAGACCCCTCTCTTGGTGTTCAGACCTCACTAGCCCACTCCCGGGGTATGGCTACCTCAGGGCTACTCGCCCCTGGGGAAACTGATTTGGCAACTGGTTTCCCTCTCTGCTCCCCATGCTAGCTTGTCTGCCTAAATAATGGTGAAGCCCTTCTCCCTAGTGTGACACATTTTCCCTTCAAAGGTGGCTTCTCCTTTGAATACTGCCTTTTGGGGCTAACACCTAAGTGGCTTCCTGCAGGAGAGAGGAAACACCCCCTGGCCTGTAATTCCTCATTGTTCTCCTTCATAAGAGTCATTGGCACGTCTTTCAAGGAGAGCATAAATATTACTTGTGGAACAGGCTCCATGTATGCCCGGGACGGCACAGGAATTTTAAAGGAAACAACGTGGCGGGATAGCTAAAGCCGCACGCTGCACACGTTACATTAATTTTGATGTGAGATACAAGTCAGGCTTAATGTAACAAGTTGTTTGATACCATGCAGTGTCCACTTTGGGTGCGCGGTTCAGGAGTTAGCACAGCTGAGGGGTCTTCATGGAATCCTGTTCTCGCCCATTGGGCAACAATGTTGTCCCACAGTAAAACTGGTCATTTTGTGTGTTTACTGCCAGGACATGTAAAATACATGTACTGCCTGTGTCATTTGTCGCACCCTGCCTTAGGACTCGGTAGGCCTGCTAGAGTGGTAACTTAGACAGAAGTACAGGGGAAGTGGTGGCTTTGCCATTTCTTTCAATGGCAGATTCGGGTTAGCAGTGCATGACTGCTCTACCAGTCTGCAGTGGCGGTTTGGGGATTTTTTTTAAGGGAGACTTCTTCCTGGGTGGCACAAACAGTGCTGCAAGCCCTAGGGGTACTTCTCTATCATACATGCCATGGGTACCATATACGAGGGACTTACAGGTAAGTTAGCCATTTTCAATTGGAGACAGACAATTCAACAAACTTTTAGGGTCATAGCTCCTGCACTGAGGTCTGGTTAACAGTCCTAAGTGCACTCTCAGAGAGCCAGCCGCATCAGTTGAAAAATGTGGGGTTGACCATACAAAAAAAGGCATTTCCTTATAGGTGTGATTTTATTTATTTATTTATTTATTTAGACGGTTTTGTATAGCGCGAACAAGACCCTTGCGGGTATCAGAGCGCTTCACATAACAGACATAGGAAAAAATGTGTACATATAAATACAGTGTTATGTGTATACAAGGTACATAATACAGAGAAATGCAAATAGCTATAGTTCAAGTGAATTTGGACATGAGAATCGATTTCACTTCTTTTTTGAAAAAAGCCGTAGATGGATTGAGTCTCGTTTCTGGGGGTAGGGCATTCCATATCCTGGGGGCCATTCCTGAGAAGGTACGATTGTACGTTTTTTTCTTGGAGAAACGTTGCGGTTTCAGTAAAAGCTTGTTAGAACTCCTGGTAGAACTGTTACCACCTGATAATACCAGTTTTTCAGCTAGGTACCTAGGGGATTTGTGGTGTAGTGCCTTATGAGTCATACAGGTGATTTTTAACTGGATCCTGGCCTCAAAGGGTAGCCAGTTTAGGGCATGTAGGTCAGGGGAGATGTGGCAGTTTCTTTTAGTGCTTGTAACGAGTCTGGCGGCTGTATTGATTGATGCTCTGAGAGGGGCGGTCGTTGCCTTGGGGAGACCACATAGAGCGACGCTCCCATAGTCAACTCTGGGAATTACTAGGGATTGAACCGCCTGTTTGAAGTCCATTGCGGGAATGAAGGGTTTCAATTTTCTCAGTGTGTTGATCTGAAAGTTTGCTCCTTTTGTTGCAGCGCTGATGTGCTTCTGCATGTTTAGCTTATTATCCAGGGTTATTCCTAGAGATTTAGCGGAGTCAATGATGAAAGGTTGACCGTCAAGTGCAGTTAGGTGCTTCATCCACTCACGGATGGTCGTTGTTTGGTTGGGGGGAGCGATTAGGAGGAATTCTATTTTTAGTGTGTTTAGCTTTAGATGATTCTTAGCTAGCCATGTCTGTGTCTTTTGGAGCGATGAGTTCAGGGCCTTGATATCGTCAAGAGATTGGATCTTAATGTAGAGTTGTGTGTCATCTGCGTACATGTGATATTGGATATTTGAGGCTGAGAAGCTCTGTGAGTGGTTCCATAAATAGATTGAAGAGTGTCGGGGAGAGGGAAGGGCCCTGGGGTACTCCCAAGGTGACTGGGGTGGGGTTGGATAAAGATTGGTTGAGCTTGAATCTTTGTGTTCTGTTTTGGAGGAAGGAAGTGAACCAGTTTAACACTGTTCCGGATAGCCCCATTCTAAGCTTCAGGAGGTTCAGTAGATTGTCATGTTTGACAGTGTCGAATGCTGAAGAGAGGTCAAGTAGGATTAGCAAGCTTTTTTTTGGTCCAGTATTTGTAACAAGTCATCAATTATGTGGGTCATGGCTGATTCTGTACTATGCCCTGATCGAAAGCCTGATTGGAATTGGTCGAGCAGGTTGAAGTGGTCTATGTGCTTACTAAGCTGCATGTGGACACATTTTTCGAGTAGTTTGGCCAAGGTTGAGATATTGGATATTGGGCGATAGTTGTTTAGGTCTGATGGGTCCGCTGAAACTTTCTTAAGGATGGGGGTTACCTGACCGGCTTTGAGGATGTCAGGGATGGTTCCTTGCAAGAGAGAGGAATTTATGATTCTAGTCCATAGGGGCACTAGCAGTGGCATGGAGGTCTTTGAGTGGGATGCTGGAAGGGGGTCTGTGAAATGATTGGAAGGATTCAGAGTGGTGAGCGTGTTTAGGATAGTTTCTTCGCTGTAGAGGTTGAAGGTAGTCCAGGAGGCATTGTTCTTGAGGTCGTGTATTATGGGACCGTTAAGCGGGGCACTTGGTGAGGACCGTGAGGGGATTGAGTGTGTATCGGTAATGGATAATAGATCATTAAGTAGGTCTGTCTTTAATTTGTCAGTCTTTGTTGTAAAAAAGGAGGCAAGATCCTCACAGTTGGGGATTGAATCTGGATTGGCTTGGGGGGAGTGGGCGCCACCCTTAGACTGAGTATTGATTATTTCGAACAATTTTTTGGGGCGATTCTTGGCTTGGTCTAGTTGTACACCTATGAAATCAGCTTTTGAGCGTCGAATCCTTCTGTAGTAGGCATTTCTGGTGCATCTTAGTAGTTTGAGGTGGGCAGTGGATGGGGCTGTTCTCCATTGTCTTTCATTCGCTCTCAGTGCTCTTCTGTCTTCATTTAGTCTACCATCATACCAGGGGTTTGAATTCTTTTTGGTGACTCTTTTTAATTGTAATGGGGCTAAGGTGTCAAGAACCCTGTTCATAGAGTTAAAGTAGTGATTGGCCAGATCCTGTACATCGTTTGATCCATCCGGAGCTGGCGTGAGGATGCGACTAGCGGATGCAAGGTCGGCCGGATTGATGTTTTCTAGGGTTCCTCTTCCAGATTTTCGTTCTCGTCGGTTGGACAGAGAGTAGTTTAACTACTTCCTTGATATGGAAGGTGATAATGTAGTGGTCAGACCAGTCGCATGGGATCTTGTGGTGTGGGCTCTGGCTCATCCAGAGCTTTGAAGTCATTTCACTCTGATGAGCGGTAGGCATTTAGAACATGATAAGCATCCACATCTAGGTCTTGTGAATTCTGTGTATCATCAGACGCGTCCAAATGATCATAGTCCTCATCTGCCGCATGTTTATAAGTTTCCTGTCATACTCAGTGTGAGGAATGGATTGCATGTCAGTATGGATTCTGATGCATGTATCCCCTTTTGCCTTTTTGGACAATTTGTTACTAACTGAGTCTCACTCACTGTAAACTGGTAAAAGTTTTTCAGTGTTAACTGCTAGTGCTTGCCTTTTAAAATAAGGTACAGGAAAGGACTGCGGGCCAGTGGCATATGATCATTTGTGCACACAAGTGTGCACACATGTGTGGGCTTGGCAAGTGGGACTTCCGTATACTGTATAATTACCTGGGATCTGTACACAGGTAGCCTATCACATATGGGACCCTTAATACTTTGTTTGTGGCCTGTGCAGGCCTTATAATTTGATTGAGTATTCAAAAATAAATAGTCCCATTTCTTTTTTACTATAGTTTGTCTGTAGCGCTTCACTGAAAGTGTAGTGCGTAACTCTATATACACTGTAGGCAAAAGCTACATCAGAGTATATTCTGACTTTGGTGTGGTCCAGAGAGAAGTTTAACATGTGTTTATCTAGATAAACAAGGGTTCAGAGTGCAAATACATTATTACTTTAATCATATTTGCACTCTTTCATGTACTTTAGGTTTTGTCATGTTTCTGTGAGTTAGCCCTTAATTAGAATTGGGCTTTGAACTACACCGATGGGTTAAGGTAACTACTCTGCTAGCCAGCAGGTAGATCAAAGCCTTTTCATAGATCAGTCCCATCTTCAAGGGATTAAGTATCTTTCGTGGAGAGAAAGTGGGTGGAGACGGAATCTGTATGAGTTACTTACACTCACATTGCCTGACAAGCCTGGATAATCCCAGGCAAATAATAGAAGAGAAGATAAAACTCTGGGGCATATTTACAAGCCCCTATCGTCAGCAGAGTGTCACTTTTTTAAGCTTGTTTATTAGCAGGAAGGGACACATTCCTGCACATAAACAATCATTCCCTGCAATGCAGGCACCCTTGCACTATGGTGCAAGGGTGCCTGCATTCGCGCTAGGCAGCTAATTTTAGCGCCAGCGCTAGGGAAAATGACAGGGGTGCGCCGTATTGTTGAAATTGCGGAGAGCACAGCTGCCAGATTTGGCGCAGTCTGTGCTCCGACATTTTCCAGTAAATATGCCCCCCTCCCTGTCTTCAGTCTCTCAAGGAAACCCCAATGAAGTTTTTTGGGAAGGAACCAGTTTAGCGTGGCAGTTAGGGTTGGGGCTTCGAGTTCTCAGAGACCTGCAACTAGTGACCACTCAAAGTCATTATTTTGGAAAGTCCCAAGATGCTGTATCATAGAAACTAAATAGAGGTGGAATGATGATGTGTCACCTTTGGATTGGGCAGAGATGCACACTTTCTAGATCTTTCCACCTCTACTTAAAAACGACTTCACAAGGAAGACTTTTGAGACGCACTGGATTATGAAGTAACCTACGGACGGGCAGACACTTCATGAATGAACTCCTATCCAGAGTGGTGAGACTCTCTGCAGCGGGACATTCTGCACTTGTACTGATCTGATCTCTGTGGGTCTGTCTCTCCAGGGTCAGTGGCAATGGTCTCCCCACTGCCCCAGGGAAACAGTAAACGGGTAAACTTTCTCTGGACCCTAAAGGAGAGGGTTTCTCTGGAATGTCAGTGGGCTGGTATAGTAGATGGGCAATCCCCAAAGGTGGACCCTCTGAATCCTGCTGCGCACACAACAGGGGTCTGGTGAGGAAGACCTAGGATCAAAAATAAGCACCAGGAGCCCAGATAGAAGAACAAGTCATTGGGGTTAGGACTTAAAGGGCAGGAGGGGAGGTTCTGAGCTATCATTCAGTGGGAATAAAAATAAGCTTTATCAAGATCACAAAACTAAGTTTAGAGGCCGGAACAACAAGAGACCACTCTTGGCAGAAGGAGAGACTCACCAGGAACAAAATGCTAAAAGCCCCATGTAAATCAACCCAACGAGGTCAGAGAAATCCAGCTTTGTTGTTTCTCATTGTGAGAAGTTGGCCTGGCATATGCTGTTCCTAATTATAGGGACACCTTGCACCAGTCCAATTCGACTCCTATTGATGGTAGGTTTAAGACAACCTTTAAAGAAAGCTATCCTAGTGGTAGCTGTGGAGAGCAGCCTTCAGGCTAAGTCTTGAAGGAGTGTTAAGCTTATTGTTTTACCATAATAACCTCTTGAATAACCAAATGAAAGAGTAGCCCACACAGGTATATATATAAAATATATGTATTTATTCTAGACAGAATCCCACAGTCACTTTATGTGGCTAGTGGCAAAGTTACAATTCAAACAAGCATTTCTAAACACAATAAATAGCACAGAAATCAATGGGCCCCAGGGGGGGACCAAACCATATACTAAAATAGTGGTATAAGAACCACGACAATTCTACAGGCAATGCCTAGGGCATTCAGGGTCGTTGGCCCCCTACGAATCCACCCACAGTTAAGAGGAAGGGGACCCACGGGAGGTGTGTGCAGTGCGAGAAGTTGCTGTCGGGATCGCAATGTTAGCCTATGGAGAATGTCGCGGTTGAATAATTAAGGTTTAAGGACACTTCTAACAACAGTACAAAGTTAAGGCTTGAGACTTAAGGCTTTGGAGAGCCCACCACCACGGAAGTACCGAAGTACCACTGTTACCTGCCCCAGGGAAGCCGGGTGCATAGGTCGATTCTGGTGTCGGGTCGCGGGCTGATTTTCTATGGAAAAGGAGTCCAAACTGCTGCTAGCTGGAAGTGTCGCTGAAGTCGTGAAGATTGAAGTTGAAGAAAAGACAAAGATGAACCTGAAAGCAGAGGGGACAGAGTCTGGGTCACAGCACAGTGACCAGGGAGCTCACAGGAAGGAGCTCGTGGATGTCGGGTGCTTCAGGTGTGGAAGGTACAGCTGGGCTCTGCAGTCACGGGCTCCGGGAGGCTTCAAGGAAGGCCAGCTTCTGGAGGGCGACTGTCCCACGTCGGCTGAGGGTCGCTGCGGTGTTAGTGTCCCGATTGGATCCCCTAAGCATTGGCAACCGCAACCCACGCAAGATGAACAAAGCAGCTGCTGGTGCAGACCCACGTGGTCTGAGGGTGCTCTCCTTTGCAGGGAGCGTAGAGTAGGCCTGGAGCAACCAGGGGAACTCTTAGAAAGGAAGATTGTCCTCCGTCAGGGCCCACAAGTCGAGGGACAAGGGACCGCGGAAGGCAGCAAAATGGAGTGCGTAAAAGGGTTCCCACGGGCCACCGGAGCGGGCCAGGGAGCTGAGGGTCGGCACAAATGCTGCTTGAAGGTTGGCTCAAGAATGGGCCAAAGCACAACTTCCCCACTGGTCGGGGTCGTGTGCTGGACAAGAGGTGGCCGGGGTCTCGGGGTATGCGGGGATCTCGACACCCACGTGGTCCAGGGTGCTCAGACTTGCTGGGCACACTCACAGGACGCTGGGATGCACTGGAGACCCACCTCGAGGTTGCTGGAAGGCGTCGAAGGTCGTGAGAGCAACGAAGTTCCAACCGGGTATCTTGTAGTCTTTTAGGTGCCTGCCAAGCAGGGGGATAACTCCTTTATCCCAAGGGAGATTTCTTCAGTCAGCTGGGCAGCAGCTCGTCGAAGGTCAGTTCTGTGAAGTCCTGTACGAATCTAAGGCTCTAGGGCAAAGTTATTCCCATATATCCCCAAGATTAGGGGATGGTCCAAAATAGAGCCTACCAATCAGAGTAGAGGCGGGAAAGGGTGGCTACACCCACTCCCCTTTGTGTGTTTCCCGCCTGGGCGAGGGGCAGGATGCCCCTGAACCGGTTCCAGGCGGTGTATGCAGAATTGGGGCTCTGCAGCTGCCTACGTGCAACTCTGAATGGACTTTTGGTGCACCCACCCTGTTCCAATCCACATATCCTGTCTGGGGAGGTGCTGGCACCTCCCTGCCACAGGAGCCCTATTGTCCAGATGGCGAGGCTGAGGTTTTCCCCAGCAACAGCCAGCCAGAGTCGTGTAGGTGGCGAACAGTAGCCATTTTGTGGTACATGTGCACTTTTAAATTGGTTTCTAAAATCTACCGCTTTTCCCATATCACCCTCCTAGCAAGGGGGAATCGTGCCCCCATGCCCATGGCTGGACTGGGGGTATGATTCCTTCATGTTTGACACCAAACACGATATGGTTCTGTGTAGCCAGTCCCAAGTTACAGCGATGACGCAATAACTTATAATGCGGTAAGAGTATATGGTATGGCTACACTACAAACAACCCAGTAACGGTGTTACGAAGGTTGCAGAGAGGTCCTACTCACGTAGGGGTCCCCCCTCACACATACCTCAGCACCCAGCCCTGTAGGATTACCAGGGCCTGCCATAGGGGTGACCTATGAGAGTATATGTGTTGTAATGGTATGGGACATAGGGTACCTACATCCCTGTAAGGGGTGCTAGCACCACCTTACCCAGGCTACAGTAGTGGCCTGGTGGTGTCAGTTTGGGTGGCTGTCCCAGGGTGGCACAATAAGTGCTGCAGCCCTGGTAGGCCTACTGGGGGACCCATGCCCTGGGTACCTAGGGTACCATCTACAAGGGACTGGAAGGGCATGCCCAGCATCCAATTATGTTTGTACCTAGAGTACTCACAACAGTTTTAGGGAGAAAGCAGATAGGCTGGGGTCCTGGATAGCAGGATCCCAGCCAGACTAGTCAAAAACCACTTAAATACCAGGCAAAAAGTTGGGGGCAACCATTAGTCAGATTCCACTCTCCTACATAACCCCCCCCCAAACGAAAGGAGATAAGGCTAACCTTGTCCAGATAAGCCTTTATTTCCTGAGTGGCCATATAAGGAAGAACCTGTACTAACATGGTTGCTCCCTGTGTCATGGTCCACTTGGGAAATCCTACCCCAAGGGGTTCTAGAGTTTCTCCAAAGTCTAGGGAAATTACCTGTATTGGTTTTTGGGTCAGAGGTGGGCTGGTGGGGTGTCTGAGTCTGGAAGTGAGACCCTACTTGGGTTGGTCTCAACCTCCTCAGATCACTGGCCACTATGGAAGCCTTTCTGCCCAGGACGGTGTCATATCTGGCCCTAAGGGTCAACCTCTGGCTGCCTACAGCTGGGGGTTGGGTCCCTTTGGCTGGAATAGTGGAGGGCACTGGAAGGTTTGGGGCAGCTAGGCCCCAGGTTTCCCTGTGCTCAACAACATCCATTTGAGGGGTGCCTATACCTAGGGGTAAGGGGGATCCCTCAGTTTGTAGAGGAATATTCACCTGGCTGAAACCACTCTGCTGGGTGTCCCTAATCTGTTGATGAGGGGGTTCCTCTGGGCAGGGGCCCAATAAGGGTCCACTGACCTCCCTGACCTCTGCAGCCCTGGGCTGACTGAGGCAGGGTAGAGAGGGGCAGGATACCTGCTCCAGACTTGGTACCACCTTGGAAGGATCCCCTGCCATCAGAGAGGTGGGCAGGCCAGGCCTGTCCACTTCTGGGGCAGTTCCTTCACAAGGGGCAGGATCAGTTCCTTGAGAAACTGGACCTTTACCTGAAGTCTGGTGGGGGGAAGGCTGCTCCTCCTCCCCTATGCTCTCTGTTTGGGTAGAGTGATCCATAGTTTCAGGCTTCACTCTTTCTATTTTCTCCTGGGGTGGAGGTGAGGCCCCCAGGGTCTCATCCACTCTCTCAGGAATTCCTACCATTTTCAAATGGGCCTTGTGGTCAACCTCAGCCCAGGCTGAGATTTCTAGATCATTCCCCAGTAGACAATCTACAGGCAAGTTTGGGGACACTGCCACTCTCTTGGGGCCAGTGACTCCTCCCCAGCTGAGATTTACCACTGCCATGGGATGATCTGTCCTGATTCCATCAATGTTGGTCACCTGATAGCTAAACCCAGGTAAAAGCTGATCTAGGGGCACTAGCCTCTTGGTCACCATGGTGACACTGGCCCCTGTGTCCTTATAGGCCACAGCCTTCTGACCATTGATTATTGGTTCTTGTCTGTACCTGCCCAGAATACTGGGGCTCATGGTAAAGTTGGCAAACCCCATGCCACCATCACAGACCATAGTTGCTAATGCAGGGGACCTGGCTAGGCCAGAGTCCACTGGTGTCCCCAAAGAGAACCCAACTAAGTTTTTGGGTGCACTCCCACCACCTGGGGGATTACTACTAGTAGTAACAGGAGGTGTTGGAGCTGGTTTTGGAGGAACACTTTCTTTATTGCCATTCTTAGGACAGCTGGAGTCAGTTTTCCAGTGGCCAGGTTTCTTACACACATGGCAATATGGTTTCTTGTTATTAGAGGAAGGATTTTGGGACCCACCCCCAGCACTGGGTTGTTGGGGCCCTTCAGAGGACTTTTCTTGTTTATCATCCCCACCTTTCTCTTTGGGCTTAGTGGAATCCTTCTTCTGGTCACCAACTTGGTTCTTAGGCCTGATCCTGGTTCTGACCCATTTGTCTGCCTTCTTTCCCAATTCTTGGGGAGAGGTCAGATCAGAGTCCACCAGGTGCTGGTGTAAAAGTTGGTTCTGACAATTATTAAGAATCTGCTCCCTCATAATGAGATTATACAATCCTTGATAATCATTAACTTTACTGCCATTTAACCAACCTTCCAGTGCCTTGGTTGCACAATCCACAAAGTCTACCCAATCTTGATTCTGTGCTTTCTGGGTGTCTCTGAACTTAAGTCTGTATTGATCAGTGGTTAAGCCAAACCCATCTATTAAAGCAGCTTTCAAGATATAATAATCATCAGCATCCTCTTCTCTTACAGAGAGGAGCTTGTCTCTCCCTTTGTCTGAAAAGGAGAGCCACAGGATTGCTGCCCACTGCTCTACAGGGACCCTCTGTACTCTACAGGCCCTTTCAAGAGCAGATATCCATTTGTGGATATCATCCCCATTCTGATAGGGGGGCACAATCTTGTGGAGGTTCCTATTGTCAGGGACTCTCTCTCTAACTCTAGGGGTTTCATTACTGCCACCAGGGATCTCTAGACCCCACTTTCTTGAAGCTTTCTGAAGCTCCAGGGTTTCCCTGTCCAATGCTAACTGTTCTCTTTTAAGCTCAAGCTTAGCCTGCTCAAATTTGATCAGTCTGCATTTCCTCTCATGAGAGGTTTCTCTTCTCTGAGAAGAGGCAGAGGACCCTTTGGATCCCTTAGAATGGTTGGATCCCACTGAGGGGGATCTGTTCCTTCTTGGACCCACCACTCCCCTTTTAAGGGTGGAGGGAGTGCCTCTTGGGCCATCACCTCCATGCTGTGAGTGGTCTGTTTCTTCCAGGTCAGGATTTTCATCCTCTTCCTGTTCCTCTTCAGATTCCACTCTGGGAGTGTCCTCTTCTGAGGGGTGCCCACCCACTCTGTCCGTCCCTCTGGATCCTATGGACTCCATAAAGTCTGCTATGAGCAGGATCTCCTTGAGACGTTTTGTGTTGGCACCTCTTTCTGTCTTCAGTCCCCTAAGGGTGCACATTTCCCTGAGCTCTGCAAAGGTGAAATTATCATACTTATCTATAGGGACCCTCTGTGGTCCTTCCATAGCCTTAGTGCCACCTGAAGACATGTTTAGTGTAGTGATGTATCTACCTACACTAAGTGTGGCCTACTGAACCCTCTCTTGAGTTGTAGTCAAGGTGTGCTAGACCCTCTACACACAACTCCAAGTTCAGTAGAACTTATTGTATTCTAGCTTGAATTTATATGTACCTTTGGTACCTTGTGGCTTTCACTTTAGAAATTCAATTTGTTATCTGGTAAAACAATGGCAAGCTTGAATCCAACCGCTGCACACCAATGTGAGAAGTTGGCCTGGCATATGCTGTTCCTAATTATAGGGACACCTTGCACCAGTCCAATTCGACTCCTATTGATGGTAGGTTTAAGACAACCTTTAAAGAAAGCTATCCTAGTGGTAGCTGTGGAGAGCAGCCTTCAGGCTAAGTCTTGAAGGAGTGTTAAGCTTATTGTTTTACCATAATAACCTCTTGAATAACCAAATGAAAGAGTAGCCCACACAGGTATATATATAAAATATATGTATTTATTCTAGACAGAATCCCACAGTCACTTTATGTGGCTAGTGGCAAAGTTACAATTCAAACAAGCATTTCTAAACACAATAAATAGCACAGAAATCAATGGGCCCCAGGGGGGGACCAAACCATATACTAAAATAGTGGTATAAGAACCACGACAATTCTACAGGCAATGCCTAGGGCATTCAGGATCGCTGGCCCCCTACGAATCCACCCACAGTTAAGAGGAAGGGGACCCACGGGAGGTGTGTGCAGTGCGAGAAGTTGCTGTCGGGATCGCAATGTTAGCCTATGGAGAATGTCGCGGTTGAATAATTAAGGTTTAAGGACACTTCTAACAACAGTACAAAGTTAAGGCTTGAGACTTAAGGCTTTGGAGAGCCCACCACCACGGAAGTACCGAAGTACCACTGTTACCTGCCCCAGGGAAGCCGGGTGCATAGGTCGATTCTGGTGTCGGGTCGCGGGCTGATTTTCTATGGAAAAGGAGTCCAAACTGCTGCTAGCTGGAAGTGTCGCTGAAGTCGTGAAGATTGAAGTTGAAGAAAAGACAAAGATGAACCTGAAAGCAGAGGGGACAGAGTCTGGGTCACAGCACAGTGACCAGGGAGCTCACAGGAGGGAGCTCGTGGATGTCGGGTGCTTCAGGTGTGGAAGGTACAGCTGGGCTCTGCAGTCACGGGCTCCGGGAGGCTTCAAGGAAGGCCAGCTTCTGGAGGGCGACTGTCCCACGTCGGCTGAGGGTCGCTGCGGTGTTAGTGTCCCGATTGGATCCACTAAGCATTGGCAACCGCAACCCACGCAAGATGAACAAAGCAGCTGCTGGTGCAGACCCACGTGGTCTGAGGGTGCTCTCCTTTGCAGGGAGCGTAGAGTAGGCCTGGAGGAACCAGGGGAACTCTTAGAAAGGAAGATTGTCCTCCGTCAGGGCCCACAAGTCGAGGGACAAGGGACCGCGGAAGGCAGCAAAATGGAGTGCGTAAAAGGGTTCCCACGGGCCACCGGAGCGGGCCAGGGAGCTGAGGGTCGGCACAAATGCTGCTTGAAGGTTGGCTCAAGAATGGGCCAAAGCACAACTTCCCCACTGGTCGGGGTCGTGTGCTGGACAAGAGGTGGCCGGGGTCTCGGGGTATGCGGGGATCTCGACACCCACGTGGTCCAGGGTGCTCAGACTTGCTGGGCACACTCACAGGACGCTGGGATGCACTGGAGACCCACCTCGAGGTTGCTGGAAGGCGTCGAAGGTCGTGAGAGCAACGAAGTTCCAACCGGGTATCTTGTAGTCTTTTAGGTGCCTGCCAAGCAGGGGGATAACTCCTTTATCCCAAGGGAGATTTCTTCAGTCAGCTGGGCAGCAGCTCGTCGAAGGTCAGTTCTGTGAAGTCCTGTACGAATCTAAGGCTCTAGGGCAAAGTTATTCCCATATATCCCCAAGATTAGGGGATGGTCCAAAATAGAGCCTACCAATCAGAGTAGAGGCGGGAAAGGGTGGCTACACCCACTCCCCTTTGTGTGTTTCCCGCCTGGGCGAGGGGCAGGATGCCCCTGAACCGGTTCCAGGCGGTGTATGCAGAATTGGGGCTCTGCAGCTGCCTACGTGCAACTCTGAATGGACTTTTGGTGCACCCACCCTGTTCCAATCCACATATCCTGTCTGGGGAGGTGCTGGCACCTCCCTGCCACAGGAGCCCTATTGTCCAGATGGCGAGGCTGGGGTTTTCCCCAGCAACAGCCAGCCAGAGTCGTGTAGGTGGCGAACAGTAGCCATTTTGTGGTACATGTGCACTTTTAAATTGGTTTCTAAAATCTACCGCTTTTCCCATATCACCCTCCTAGCAAGGGGGAATCGTGCCCCCATGCCCATGGCTGGACTGGGGGTATGATTCCTTCATGTTTGACACCAAACACGATATGGTTCTGTGTAGCCAGTCCCAAGTTACAGCGATGACGCAATAACTTATAATGCGGTAAGAGTATATGGTATGGCTACACTACAAACAACCCAGTAACGGTGTTACGAAGGTTGCAGAGAGGTCCTACTCACGTAGGGGTCCCCCCTCACACATACCTCAGCACCCAGCCCTGTAGGATTACCAGGGCCTGCCATAGGGGTGACCTATGAGAGTATATGTGTTGTAATGGTATGGGACATAGGGTACCTACATCCCTGTAAGGGGTGCTAGCACCACCTTACCCAGGCTACAGTAGTGGCCTGGTGGTGTCAGTTTGGGTGGCTGTCCCAGGGTGGCACAATAAGTGCTGCAGCCCTGGTAGGCCTACTGGGGGACCCATGCCCTGGGTACCTAGGGTACCATCTACAAGGGACTGGAAGGGCATGCCCAGCATCCAATTATGTTTGTACCTAGAGTACTCACAACAGTTTTAGGGAGAAAGCAGATAGGCTGGGGTCCTGGATAGCAGGATCCCAGCCAGACTAGTCAAAAACCACTTAAATACCAGGCAAAAAGTTGGGGGCAACCATTAGTCAGATTCCACTCTCCTACACTCATCTATTGGAAGTTGTCTAGGAGGCCCCCATTGCCCCACTTTCTTGGGAGTTGTGGATCATTTTGGGGAAGTAGTGCGCATGCTCCAAGTCCCGACTACAAAACTCCCCTGGGGACGACAAATGCTGCATTAATCAATGTAGAGAAGTCCCAGTGCCTAGCACTCCCATCCCCTCATTGGATATTTGACCCAATGGAAGGCCAGCACCTGAAGAATGTACCAGACCATCACCGGGCTGATTTTGCAAAGAAGCTTACAGAAAAAGCCACAGCCTCAGGGTCACTGTGGTGCGCCGCCTCCCGCTATGTCTGGGGCAGCAGGGAGAGTGGTGCACTGAAGGACCCATCAGCAGAAGCAATGGCTGCTGACTCCCATGCCATTACAGGAACCAGTTTCGCACAGTGGCCACATTGTGTGGGTTTCACCTTCCACGTGTCCCTTGGGCAGCAACAATTCTGCATGTCCCACAGGAGGGGTATGGGCACCTAGATCAATAAAACAAATAAAGCGCAGTGGCTGAGAACATTCTTGTAAAAGAAAAAAAACAAAGCTGAGTAGTCCGATCAAGCTGCCTCAGCAAATCCAGGGATCGCCCAATAATCCTGCATGCAGGCTCAGCAAAATCTGCATTCACAATGCAAGTGGAGCCCCAGGAGGAGAAGGGGCACCACCATCTATGTACAGTGGATATGTGGGCTGTCAGGAGGGCAGCAGTCCCACTTAGGAGCCACCTTTATGTGTTCAGTCTAATTCTCTTGCATTCTCAGAGCTAGTATCCTTATTTTATGATTTTTGAGAGCAGCGATCTCTTTAGGTCCTAGGCTAGTGTAAAAAGATCACATACATTGCACATTATTGAACTCTGAGTGATTTATTAACTTTAATAGAATCAACAGTGAATAATTGCACATATTGATGATTGGTATTGAAAGGTTGCTTTTTCTTCCACCTTAGCCTCTTGCTATTATTAAAGGCCTAAACTTTATTGAGACTGTACTCTTTATATTATGTTAAGTACATAGGGAGGGCATTGTGATTTTTCAGGACCAGGGCTTGCTGCTATGCAAGTGGTTCAGGGAACATTTAGGGGATTACCAGATTGTAAAACCAGTCTGTGGTGTGTGCGACCACTGTGCCCTCGGCCTGGTTGCCCCCACGCCCACTGCCTGCTGCCTGTCTCCTTCCAGCTGCCTACCTGCCACCTGCTGACGCCTCCAGCCCGGCGCCCCAGGCGCCGCAGGGCCGCCCGCCTCGATCGCCGATCCAGCCCGGCGCCCCAGCCGCCGCAGGGCCGCCCGACGCCGATTTTCGCGCCGGTTTTTGCCGCGACCCCGCCCCCACGCCTGCTGATAGGACCACGCGCTCCCCGCCTCCCAGCTGACCCGCCCTCCCGGCTCCCTTCTTAAGGGGACCCCGACCCAGGTTCTACAGCGACCACTGTGCCCTCGGCCTGGTTGCCCCCACGCCCACTGCCTGCTGCCTGTCTCCTTCCAGCTGCCTACCTGCCACCTGCTGACGCCTCCAGCCCGGCGCCCCAGCCGCCGCAGGGCCGCCCGCCTCGATCGCCGATCCAGCCCGGCGCCCCAGCCGCCGCAGGGCCGCCCGACGCCGATTTTCGCGCCGGTTTTTGCCGCGACCCCGCCCCCACGCCTGCTGATAGGACCACGCGCTCCCCGCCTCCCAGCTGACCCGCCCTCCCGGCTCCCTTCTTAAGGGGACCCCGACCCAGGTTCTACAGCGACCACTGTGCCCTCGGCCTGGTTGCCCCCATGCCCACTGCCTGCTGCCTGTCTCCTTCCAGCTGCCTACCTGCCACCTGCTGACGCCTCCAGCCCGGCGCCCCAGCCGCCGCAGGGCCGCCCGCCTCGATCGCCGATCCAGCCCGGCGCCCCAGCCGCCGCAGGGCCGCCCGACGCCGATTTTCGCGCCGGTTTTTGCCGCGACCCCGCCCCCACACCTGCTGATAGGACCACGCGCTCCCCGCCTCCCAGCTGACCCGCCCTCCCGGCTCCCTTCTTAAGGGGACCCCGACCCAGGTTCTACAGCGACCACTGTGCCCTCGGCCTGGTTGCCCCCACGCCCACTGCCTGCTGCCTGTCTCCTTCCCGCTGCCTACCTGCCACCTGCTGACGCCTCCAGCCCGGCGCCCCAGCCGCCGCAGGGCCGCCCGCCTCGATCGCCGATCCAGCCCGGCGCCCCAGCCGCCGCAGGGCCGCCCGACGCCGATTTTCGCGCCGGTTTTTGCCGCGACCCCGCCCCCACGCCTGCTGATAGGACCACGCGCTCCCCGCCTCCCAGCTGACCCGCCCTCCCGGCTCCCTTCTTATGACGCCCCCTCAGCGACCGCGCAGCGGATGCGCGCAGCGGGAGCACCGAATGAGCGCCGAAGGTGCGCCAAAGGTAAGCCCGTCTAAGCCCGTCCGCGCCTGGACCGCGCCCAGTGCCAGGACCCCTGGCCCCCGCCGGACCTACGACGCCGCCACCCTCATCGCACTCAACGACGGACGAGTCCCGGGATGCTACCGTGCCACCCCGAGACGCACCCACGGACCCTTCAGCTGCCGCACCTGCAAGTTCACCTGCATCCGGACCCGCCCCACACCAGCACCCGCCAAGCCGAACACCAGCAGCAACCACCTCAAGTGCATCCTGCTCAACACCCGCTCAGTCCACAGACACGCCATCGAACTCTGGAACCTCATCGACACCACTGCTCCTGACGTTGCCTTCCTCACGGAGACCTGGATGAACGCCTCTTCAGCGCCCGACATCGCCATCGCCATCCCAGAGGGCTACAAGATCACCCGGAGGGACCGCACCGCCAACCAGATAGGAGGAGGCATCGCCATCATCCACAGGAACACCATCCGCATCACGACCTACACCGACGACATCCTGACTACCGCCGAACACCTACACTTCCGGATCCACACCGACCCGAAGACCACCCTCAGAGGCACCCTGATCTACCGACCCCCGGGACCACGCACACAATTCAGCGAAGACATCGCCGACTTCGTCAGCCCGCATGCCCTCCCCTCCGCTGACTACATCCTCCTGGGGGACCTCAACTCCCACCTGGAGAACAACAACGACCACAACACCACCACCCTGCTCGACAACCTCGCCAACCTCGGACTCAAGCAACTGGTGACCGCCCCCACCCACCTCGCCGGACACACACTCGACGCCGTCTTCTCCTCCAGCAAAGACATCGCCTTCAGCCACGCCACAGGACTCCACTGGACGGACCACAGCTGCGTCCACTTCACCTTCAAAAGAACGACGACCCACCACCACCAGCAACCGGTCGCCCGCAGAAGCTGGAGCAAGATCACAGCCGACCAGCTCGCCGCTTCCCTGAGCCAGCACCCTCCCGCCAGCTCAGCGAACCCCAGCCAGGCCGCCGACAACCTCACGAAGTGGATCAGCAACTGCGCGGACGAACTCGCCCCACTGAGGACCCCGCCCAGCAGACCCGGCAGCAAGAAGGCCCCATGGTTCACCGACGAACTCAAGAGCTCCAAGAAGAACTGCCGAGCCCTCGAGAAAGCCTGGAGAAGGGAGCCAACCCCGGACAACATGACCACCCTCAAGCTTGCCACCCGGAAGCATCACCAACTGATCCGCGACACCAAGAAAACTGCATTCAAGGACCGGTTGGATAACAACGCACACAACAGCAAGGAACTCTTCAACATCGTGAAAGAGCTCTCCAACCCCAACGCCGGAAACAACGACACCACCCCATCGCAAGAACTCTGCAACTCCCTCGCCTCCTACTTCCACAACAAGATCGCGGACATACACAACAGCTTCAACACCCTACCGACGAACGCCACGTCCAACCCGACCGAACCACCGCCCCCCACCTCCACCCGCCGCGCCTGGACCCCGATCTGCACCGAAGAAACCGTCCGCATGATGAACTCCATCCACTCCGGATCTCCGACCGACCCCTGCCCTCACCACGTCTTCAACAAAGCCGACGCCGTCATCGCACCCCACCTGCGGGACATCATCAACACCTCCTTCACCACCGCCACCTTCCCTGAGAGCTGGAAGCATGCCGAACTCAGCGCTCTACTCAAGAAACCAACAGCGGACCCCACCGAACTCAAGAATTACCGCCCCATCTCGCTGCTCCCGTTCCCAGCCAAAGTCATCGAGAAGACCGTCAACAAGCAACTGGCCGCCTTCCTCGAGACGAACGGATCCCTCGACCCCTCACAGTCTGGCTTCCGAGCCAACCACAGCACCGAGACCGCCCTCATCGCTGCCACCGATGACATCCGAACCCTGATGGACAACGGAGAAACAGCGGCCCTCATCCTCCTAGACCTCTCCGCGGCCTTCGACACCGTCTGCCACCGCACCCTAGTGCAGCGCCTCAGCAACGTCGGAATCCAGGAGAAGGCACTGGAATGGATCATCTCCTTCCTCGACGGAAGAACGCAGAGAGTCCGTCTACCACCGTACAAGTCAGAGGCCACCAAAGTCATCTGCGGCGTCCCTCAAGGATCCTCGCTGAGCCCAACCCTCTTCAACATCTACATGAGCCCCCTCGCGGCCATCGCACGCCAACACAACCTCAACATCATCTCCTACGCCGACGATACCCAGCTGATCCTCTCCCTGACCAACGACCCCGCCGCCGCCAGAGCCAACCTTCACGAAGGAATGAAAGAGGTAGCCGAGTGGATGTCGACCAACCGCCTGAAGCTGAACTCGGACAAGACGGAAGTCCTCATCCTGGGATCCTCGCCCTCCGCCTGGGACGACTCCTGGTGGCCCCCCGCCCTGGGCACCGCACCCAAACCGACAGACCACGCACGCAACCTGGGCTTCATCCTGGACTCCTCCCTCTCCATGACCAAGCAAGTCAACGCCGTCTCCTCGTCATGCTTCAACACCCTGCGCATGCTACGGAAGATCTTCCGGTGGATCCCCACCGAGACCAGGAAGAATGTCACCCAGGCACTCGTCACCAGCCGACTGGACTACGGCAACGCCCTCTACACCGGAACCACCGCCAAGCTCCAGAAGCGACTCCAACGGATCCAGAACGCCTCAGCCAGACTCATCCTCGACATCCCACGACACAGCCACATCTCCGGACACCTAAGAGACCTGCACTGGCTCCCGGTCAACAAGAGAATCACCTTCCGTCTCCTCACCCACGCACACAAAGCTCTTCACGACCAAGGCCCGAGCTACCTCAACAACCGCATCAACTTCTACGCTCCCAAACGACACCTCCGATCAGCCAGCCACGCCCTCGCCGCCGTCCCCCGCATCCAAAGAACGACAACAGGAGGAAGATCCTTCTCCTACCAGGCCGCCAAGACCTGGAACTCCCTCCCGACCGACCTGCGCCTGACCCAGGACCACCTCGCCTTCAGGAAGAAGCTCAAGACCTGGCTGTTCGGGAAGTAGCAGCACCTCCCCCCCCCCCCCCCCCCCAGCGCCTTGAGACCCTCCGGGTGAGTAGAGCGCTCTATAAATGCCTATGATTGATTGATTGATTGATTGCGTTCTATTGGTTGTGAAGCCCTTCACCTGTCACCGAAGGCAATTTTGTACATATTTGTCACCAGTGGTGAAAGACCCTGGATGCTACAAATTGGGCCAGTGCCCTGGGTCCTTCCACCCTTGATTCGGTACCCATGGAGTTCTGGTTCTACTGTACTGTCTCGTTGCTTAGACACTGTGGGCCCAATGCACAGTGTCTGTCTGTCTGTCTTAAGTCTGTCCTAAGTCTGTCCTAAGTTTGTCTTAAGTTTGTCTTTAGTCTGTCTTAAGTCAAACTTAAGAAAAAATCCTAACTTTACTACTACTAAATGCCTTCTGTGAATACCAAAAGTAGTAAGTTTAGGATTTTGTCTCAGATCATTTCTGTGAATCGGCCCCTATGACACTGTAACTATATTCCTTGTTATTATAGGAACAGTGGATATACCACTTACAGAATCTTGTTAATTGCTTTTGCTGGCCACCAACTATACCGGCTTGGTGAACAAGTTACTTACCATCAGTAACGCATTATCCGGTAGAGACTCTATCTATCTGCAGATTCCTTATCTTTGAATTTCCCAGGTGTCAGGCTGGATTCAGAAACTTTGCTGAGCAATACCCCTTGCGGCTGACGTCGGGAGGCTCCATTCGGCTCAGCGTGATGTGGTTGGCGTCGTTAGTGTCGGTTATGACGTCGCGGTGCCTATATAGGCGACACCCAGGAGTGCGGACATCAGTACTTTTAGTTTTTTCCACACCAGAAGCACAGAGCCACAAAGTAACTGACGTAATCGTGTGCAAAACTAGGGACCTGAAAGGGGGAAACAACCCTAGTCCTACAATATCAGTCCGCAAAGCGGGGAGGCATGGGTGGGGCTGTAAGAAATCTGCAGCTAGATAGAGTCTCTACCAGATAATGCGTTACCAAAAGTAAGTAACTAGTTCATCTGACAGACACGTCTAGCTGCAGATTCCTTACCTTTGAATTAGATACCCAAGTCATACCATCCCGGCGGTGGGTTGCAGACTCGCATCCTACACTCAGAAGTCTTGCAGGACAGAACAGGCAAAATGCCCATTCCTGCGTACTTGCCCATCAAGGCAGTAATGTTTTATGAACGAGTGTAGAGAAGCCCATGTGACTGCTTGACAGTTGTCTTGGACTGAGCCAAGGCCGTAGGTGCAGCCTTTCCCCTGGTGGAATGGGCTCTTAATCCCTCAGGGGCTGCTTCTTTGCCAAGGTATAACAGATTTTGATGCAGAGAACGACCCAGCGAGAGATGGTCCTTTTCTGCACTGCCCTTCCCTTCTTTGCTCCCATGTACCCCACAAAGAGTTGGTCATCCACCCGGAACTCTTTTATGTGGTCAAGGTAGAGCGAAACGCTCTTTTTGGGTCCAGTAAGTGAAGGTGCTCCTTTTCCTCGACCTTTGGCAAAAAGGAAGCTTTGGTGCATAGCATCACCTTGTCCAGAAAGGACATAAGGTAAGGAGGCGAGCAAGATAACGCCTGCAACTCACTCACCCTCCGCACAGACGTGATCACATCCAAGAAGGCTGTTTTGATGAACAACAGCAGGAGGGGACAATTGTACGAAGGCTCAAAAGGAGCACACATTAGATAGGTAAGGATCAAATTGAGGTCCTGTTGTGGCATGACAAAGGGTGTGGGTGGAAATAAGAGAGCCATCCCTTTTAGAAATCTATTAACAATTGGAGATTTGAAGAGAGATGGCTGGTCTGGTATCCGCAAAAAAGCAGATAGAGCACAAAGTTATCCCGTGAGAGTTCCCAAAGCAGATCCCTGCTGGGCAAGGGTTAGAATGAATAAAAGGACAGTAGAAAGAGAAGCAGAAAGAGGGTCAATAGACTTTTCTGTACAGTATAACACAAATTTCTGCCAACGGCAGGCGTATGCCGTCTTAGTGGAGGGCGCCTGGCCACCAGAATAATGTTACAGACTTTGGGAAGAAGGTCAAAAGCTATCAACTGTCGCCACTCAATCTCCACGCATGGAGGCGCAGAGTTGACAGGTTCGGGTGGAGAACCCTCCCCTGCTTCTCCGACAGGAGGATCGATACTCATTCTCAGAAGCTCTGGATACCAGACTCTCCTCGCTCAGTCCGGAGCCACAAGTATGACTTGGGCCCGGTCATTCCTGATCATCTTCAGAACCCTGGGCAACAGTGGTATGGGCAGAAAGGTGTACAACAGACCTGAGCTCCACACGCGACGAAAGGCATTGCCGAGCGATAGCCGCCTTGGAAACTCCAGCTTGCCGTACCGCTGACACTGCGCGTTCTCTTCAGAGGCAAACAAATCTAACCAAGGTTCTCCCCACTGCTGAAAGAGACCTTGAGCCACCTCCGATTGGAGATGCCACTCGTGATCCGCTAGGCATCGAGGGCTGAGTTTGTCCGCCCTGGAGTTCAGAAAACCTGCCAGGTGTTGAACCAACAGGGTTATGCTCTGCTGTTCCAGCCATGTCCAGAGATGAAGAACCTCTCGACAAAGGGTCTATGACCCCACCTTACCCTGTTTGTTGCAGTACCACATGGCGGTGGTGTTGTCTGTGAACACCTGCACTAACTTCCCCTTGACAGAGGGAAGAAATGCTTTAAATGACAACCGAATCGCTCATGGAGCCCCAACTCTGCCGGATACCTGTGTCCCCTGATCTCCACCTCTCCCAGATGGCCAGCCCATCCCAGAAGTGACACATCTGTCACAAATGTAAGATCTGGTTGGGGAAGGGAGAGAGGTCTGCCATTGACCCAATCACATTTCGTTAACCACTACTGCGGATCTTTCGCAATTCCTTCCGAGATCTGAACCACGTCGGTGAGATTTCCCATCTGGTGTGTCTCACCAACAGGATGCAGGAGGCAAACAACCTCAGAGTCAGTCTCACCGAACTCCAGGATAGAGACTGAAATATTGGATTCTTAGCCTGAATATCCTGGACTCATTGCTCGGGAGGATAAGCCCAAAACCGGAACAACCAGGTTTTTACACATTTCTTGCCTACAGTGCTGTTACAACTGTACATTATTATGTTTTGAAAATATACGATGCCTAATGCACCTTCCAAAAATTCTACCAGAGTCTCCCTCTTCCTTGTTTGCAATGTATTATACATGCATTTCTAACTGTCCTCAATAATCACACCAGTTGAGATATTGTTGTTGTACTTCTCGCACCTACCCACATCTCAACGTGGTCTATGGGTTATACTCCTGTCGTGTTATATAAAACTCTTAACCACCATGGCATAGGATGCGCTCTAGTCCACAGCCGCTGTTGGCGGAGAAAGCATGCCAGTATCTGTAGAAGTATCCAGTCCACTGGCCTCCCCAAGTTTCCCATACCGGTCCAAATTCTCCTCAGAGACTTCCTGGGTTTCAAGAGGGTCTCCAGAACTCTCCCATTCCTCTCCCGAGCCTAGCACATCCTCAAAGTTCTCAGGCAGCAACATAGATCCTCTGGGCTTTGTCGACGTTGGAATCATTGTCGATCTACGCCGTTCCGGCTCCGTATCGTCGGAGATGAGGATGGGTCTTGGGCCACCGATGAGCCTTCGTGATGTTTTCAGGCACTGACTTCGGATTCGACGTCAGGGGAAGTCGCGTTGGCACGACCGGCGTCGAACCGGATCGGATCCCTGGGGCTAAACCGGCATTGTGGCTGGAGCCAACGGCGTCGAACCCAAAGGGGCCCATTCCGACTCGCGGTAGGTACTCCCCAGTGGGGTCGTTCCGCTCAAATAAGTGGCGTATGGCCTCGTAAAACTGTTTTATTTGAGCAGGAGTCGCTCCGGCTCCCGGAAAGGGGGGTGGACGCGAAGTCAACTCTGGCTCCGGGGCTCCGGCTCTGCGGAACCATGCCTAGAGCGTTGGTGCTCCTTACCTCTCTCGCCGACGGACGCCAGCTGAGGTGAAGTCAAAGTCCGCTTCTTGTGCCTGTTTCCCGAGTGTGCCGAGGACCTCGAATGGGAGAAAGAGGACTTCGGGCTCCATGAGCGGTCCCACAACCTCCTCTTCTTGGATCGGGACCATGACCTCCTCGGAGTCTCACTTGACGTTATTGACTGCCAGGCCACGAGTAACATCATCGACTGCTCCCTCAAGGTCTTCGGAGCCATCATCCAGCGGTCCGAACATGACTTTGTATTGTGGTTGCGCTCGAGACACCACAAACATACGCCGTGGGGATCGGTGACCGACATCATGCGTGAACCTGTCTTCCTCGAAGACATCCCTCGCACGCAAGTCGGAATCCAAACATTTTGACAAAAGCCTGCCAAAAAGGCGGCAGAGGGGTAGCTCTTCCAAGATCGGCGCTTAAATGGCGTGAAAAGAAAAGAGCTGACATCTACACGCCTGGGTGGCGCCTATATAGGCACCACAAAGTCATAACCGATGCTAACGACACCAACGACGATGTCTTGCGGAGCCGAATGTAGACACCCGATGTCATGCGCAAGGGGTATTGCTCAGCAAAGGTGTCCGGATCCAGCCTGATGCCTGGGAAATTCAAAGTAAAGGAATCTGCAGCTAGAAGTCTTTATCAGATAATTGTCATTTACAGAGAATAAAATGTGGCGAATGCATGATCATCTGTTGCAGTGATGCTAGCAAGTCTACTGGTACTTGCATCATGAGGTGTAAACACTGATCGGATAGAGGTCTTCTCCAGGCCTTAACTTTTTTTTAAAATTAATATATTTAGTAGTTTTTACAGTTTATGGTTATCACTTTAATACATCACATTAATTGGTAATCCTTGCATGAATTAAAATTCAAATCTCCCACCTGCTGACTTTTTCACGTTTTTCAGCGAGAATAAAAATAATCCACAGCATGAAGGTGCGTTCAGCATTTCTAAAGTGCTAGAAGAAAGTGCTATTATAAAGTGCACTCAGCTCCAATGCTTTCTTGTTCAAGAATTCCGGCCGCCCACCTACGGACCTTTTCACATTTTTCAGTGAGAAAAATCCACAACATATATTAAGAAAGTGCTATTATGAGGTGCTCTCAGTTCCGGTGATTTCCTGTATACTGGATAAAACGTCTTAGCTCATCATCTTAATACAACACCGACCACCTAACTATTCAGGCATATTCCGAAATTTCGCTGCCAGTAATTCCAATAAAATACACTTGAAGATATCCAAGGTGCATAGAGCAAAAAAATGCTGTTATACAATACCCTCTGCTAAAATGCTTTCCATGTGGTGCCTAAAGCATTGGCAAACTTCAACAAGCATTGGCATAGCCAATTGGTCTCGCCTTTGGGGCCTTATAAGTGTTTAAAGCATTGAAGGAGCTTGAAGGTTAACCTTCAAGCTCCTCACCCACGCACACAAGGCACTCCACGACACCGGACCAGCGTACCTCAACAAACGACTCAGCCTCTACACCCCCACCCGCCAGCTCCGCTCCGCAGACCATGCCCTCGCCACCATCCCCCGCATCCGAAGAGTGACCGCCGGCGGCAGATCATTCTCCCACCTCGCCGCCAAAACGTGGAACAAGCTCCCCATCCGCCAATGGCAGACCGAAGACATTCTGTCCTTCAGGAGACTCCTCAAGACCTGGCTCTTCGAACAGTAGCAGCATCCCCCCCCCCCCCCCCCAGCGCCTTGAGACCCTCACGGGTATGTAGTGCGCTTTACAAATGCTATGATTGATTGATTGATTTAACCATGCAACAGTTAATGTTGTTGCACCAAGGATATTGTGCTGCATAACTAAATACTTATAAGGTCCCGAAGGCGAGACCTATTGGCTATGCCAATGCTTGTTGTGCTATGTTGCTGTGCACAATTTGCCATTTGCAGTGACTTTGAGACAAGACACCCATCTGGGTGACTGCAGCATGTGTCGTCTGCAGGCTTGAAGATGCAAGCAGCCAGTGATTTTTGGGGGTTTTTGTTTACGTGGCTGCTCTCGGGGATTTATTATTACGTTTTCAAAAGTCTCTTCAAAGTAAATTCTTGTAATGCCATCATAAGCATGAACAGTATTGGGCCCACTGGTTGCCCTTGGGCCACTAATGTAGCGATAAACTCTCTTCGATGCCATGTTTTAGTGTGGTGTCCTCGGGTGGCACAGGGAAGTGAAATCAATAGCGGTTTCTTAAAGTTTGCATTCAAAAGGACATTCAGTAAGAAAACCTCCTCTGCTCCTCCTGTGAGCGTTTCTTGTAGGCTAGGGTGACGGGTTCAGTCCGCTCTCTAGTCCTCTTACAGCCGCCTCGGGTCACTGGCAGATTTGTGTTGTTTGTTGACTCTCTTGTGCTCAGCTTGTCCTCCACACAAGTCCGCCTTTGTGTACGCTGGGAGCAGATTTGTTGTTGTTTGTAAAGCACATTTCTGGGCTGGGGAACAGATACTTTCATACATCTGGGCAATCCCCTCCGCCTCAGCACGTCACCTGCAGCTTGTTTGGGGTTCTTGAGAAGCCCGGCCGTATTACGGTACTAATGCCATACGGTACATTTTTAGGTCTCGCCTGAGCCAGCGCTTTAGCGCTGCTCTCGAGAGAGCTTTTGTAAAAGGGGGATTTGGGAGTGCAAACCAGCGCTTTCAGGCCGCCAACTACAGTGCATGTGCGCCGGGCGCGCGCACCATTTGGCAGCCTGCGTGATCATTTCGCGGCCGCTTTGATGTTCTCAGTGAGCCGCGCGGCCACTGAGAACATCAAAGCGGCCGCGAAATGATTACTTTCACTTTAGCGGCCGCATGGCCGCTTTGATGTTTGATCGCGATCGCGATCACTTTCCATAGCCAATAGGTCTCGCTTTTGGGACCTTATAAGTATTTAGTTATGCAACTATTGCATAGCTAAACACTTATAAGGTCCCAAAGGCGAGACCTATTGGCTATGCCAATGCTTGTTATCCGATAACCGCCAGCCTGTAGCACAGTTGTATGTTGTGGTCAATTCGTAGGGTTGATCGGTAGCAAAGTCTCTCGCGCATTAATAAAGCTGGGACCGGACTTGTGCTTAGTCCCCTGTAAACACTGCCACCGAAGCTTCCACTTCCGGGTTTACTCGTGCACGCCTCTTGAGTGCTGCACGTGGACTTCCTGGATGTGTGACGTAGGTTATCCATGCCTGCGTCCGTAGAAGTGCTAAAGAAGGCTTCTATGCGCTTTAATCGCGCTTCTACCGCTGGGGCTTTCCAATGGATACTTCAGTCTTTTTCGATCTTGCCTCGGGTTAAATAATTAACCTACGAGGTAACTGTGATGCAAAGAATTCATGCAACCCAAAACAATAAATAAAGAAAAAAGTGTGTCCTGACAAAAAGCAGTCCAAAACAATGTATTAATCAGAAACCAGTAAAAGGAAACCACTCCCAATTGTGTTAAAATATGCTTCATCGTCGGTCTGAAAATTAGGGTTGGATGCATAATAACACATAAGAGTAAAATCGCACCCATTGCATCGACCTAACACTCCAGTGCAAGGGAAGCACGGGTGGATGTAATAGTTAATAAGCTTAGGCAGACAATGTGGTGATGGAAATATTAATCTAATTATTGTGACCGTGTAGTGGTAGGCAATATACTGGGTGCTTAATATTGTAGGTCGATATTCCCAACCTCAATATAGGGTCATAGAAGACTTCCCAAGATAAATCTCAGAAGAAAGAGGATCCTATCTGACCGTAAGAGTCATGTACCAGGCTTATCGAATTGTCTTCCTTTTGCTTTCTAAAACAGGGTGAATTTCTAATTTTTCCAATAGTGAGTTTATTTTTACATCTAATCCAGTGTCCTAAATAGGCAACGTTTTCCGTTTGTGAAGGGTCCTTCGCTGCCCTTTATAAAGCATATGTGGGGACACATAATAGCCCTCTTTTCTTACAGAAATATTTTAAGTTGGAAGTGTTATTGGTGAATTTTTCTTATTTGTTATGAAATTGCCCCCGCAAGTCTTTTAAAATGTTTTTGTGTTTTGGATGGTGCAACAGAAAACGGAACGGTTTGACTCAGGAAATGGTAGCATTGGTGGCCTCGTCTGTAGGTTGAAAAGAGGGTCTTCTTGGAATGTATGGCCTATATATGATCAGCGCCGCTCACCCGGCTTGTGGAGCGTGTTTTGCACTGCACGACGTTAATGTGTGCAGACAGCAGCCCTGTGCTCACCAGGCTTGTAGAGGATTTCATATGGAATATATGAATAGTCGTTGCCCGTTGTGTTATCTGTCTGTCTGTCCAACAGGTCAGACCAGTGCTTGTACAGGATCTTCTACGGAGCATGATGTTTATGTGATCAGGCGTCGCCCTGTGCTAGCCCAGCTTGTAGAGGGTTTTCTGCGGAGCATGATGTGTACATCACACAACTTAGCCGGACGCTTGCCCGGCTAATACAGGATCTTGCTGTACATATGATCCGGCATAGCCAAATAGATAGGCTCATTAAGGAACTTGTATTCAGCACACTGTTTAAATGACCAGACTTGGGCGTTTAGTACCAACTAGGCACTGTTGGCCAAGATACCCAAAGATGTTGACTTGTCTACGTCTTGTGTTTTGAAAAGGAGTGCAATATTTTTGTTGAGGCAAGATGATCTCATTCATTTCTGAAGATTTATTTTTGATGATCGAAGCAGCTGGAGACAGAAGCCTATGCCCAACAAGCATTGGCCGCGCGGAATGCATAGATGGGGTTGTAGTGGGAGAGAGAGGCGGAGGGAGTTGTATGCGCGCGTGCGAAAGCACTTAATGAGCCATGACGGCTCGTAACTGTAAAACAAGGCTTAATGAGATAAGAAAGGCGGATGGAGGCTGCGCGCGTGCACGCAAGCGTGCCCGCAAGCTTTAGGCCAGGAAAAGCTTGTGGGTAGCACTTTGAAAACCCCCTTACTAAAAGTCGAGCAAGCAGCGTATGAGCTGCTCTAGGCTCGACCTCAAAAACTTCCTACCCCTCCCTACCCTTTTGCCGTACAAAAACTCTCTGTTATAAACTCCAACCAGCTTGTTCAGCCAAACTTGAGAGTCGGGTGGGTCCCTAGAGTCCCACTGGCTAGTTATCACTGACCGAACGGTTAAAATAGGTATATACCACCAGGCACCCATGTTTCTTTATCCCCAAATGTCTAGTACCTCCCTTGCAGTATATCTTTAGAATCTGGTACTACCCAAACTCCTAAAACCATCTGAGCAGATTTCAGTACCCCCTCCCCGTACCCCACCAGCCTCGGACCGCTCCAGATCATGTGCTCCCTTGTGCCACCGAATCCCATCCAGGGCAGTTGTTTGGAATACTCACATTCCACTCAAGGGTGTAGTTCACTAGCCAAGCTGAGTACATTTGCATATGCTTACAATTCTTTCCTATGAGCAACTGAGCATTAAAAAACAAAATTTCAGACCAATCACCCCTCCGCCAAATTCACTCCAACCTCCTTCCTCCGCTTCCCTCGAGCAATGCGAAACATTTCATCAGCCTTTCTGTGGCTCGTGTGCAGCCATTCTACCCATAGCCCCTGCTTTCTTTCTCTTTGTGCTTTTGTAATCATCTATCACTACCACAACCTGCAACCGGAGGACTTTCTTAAGCACACTTTGTATTCAGGAATTTTTATTTGGGTGGGCCAAGGGTGCATTTGGGTGGGCCACTGCGGGCTCGATTTGTCGCATATATGTCTAGGCAGGCCTGCTTCAGGGCCCTCCTTTATCTCTTCTTAGTCTTACAAGGCCCAGTAAAACGCACTCTTTTCAAAACGTCTTTATAAATATTATCACTCTCAAAAAGTGTTTTTTAAATGTAATGTTCCTTTGATGGGAAGAGGAGGTTTCTAAGGTGGGAGTATCAGGCAAGTGACACTTCTCGGGCTGCCTCTGTGTGAGTCTTCAGGGAGAATCCCTCTTCATTACTACCTGCACCTGACCCCGGACTCTGCAACGCACTGCCTTACAAGCTTGATTATCCACTACTCCTCTCCAGTGCACCTTATCTCACAGCTGACCTTGGGCCCCAGCCCCATATCAGGCACCATCGGGCTCCACTTTCATTTTTCCCGGTAAAAACAGTAGTAAAATCACCTTCAAACTTAAAGCATTGAATATAGCGGTAAATATAATTAGCACACACTTTAAAGTATGTTCCACAGTAGCCCTTATGACCCGACTGCTAATTAAATAAACAAAAACAGAAAGGCCATGACAGGGCCGGCTTCAGCGCTGATGCAAAAGTCTTTTTTGACGCCACACCAATAACTTCTTTCTCCGTAAATAAACTTTACTACCACCTTCCAACAGTGCCCCTCATCCCTCCATGGCCCACCCTATTGACCTCCTCCTCGGATTCCGTCACTGCCATCCTCCACTAGTGCCCCTCATCTCTCTGTAGCCCATCCCCCTCATGACCTCCTCCTCAGACTCCCTCACTGCCACCCTCCAGCAGTGCCCCTCATCTCTCCTTAGCTCCCCTCTCCACCCCATGACCTCTTCCTCGGATTCCCTCACTGCCACCCTCCAACAGTGCCCCTCATTGCTCCATAGCCCCTCCCCATTGACCTCCTCCTCGGATTCCCTCACTGCCACCCTCCAACAGTGCCCCTCATCTCTCTGTAGCCCATCCCCTCATGACCTCCTCCTCAGACTCCCTCACTGACACTCTCCAGCAGTGCCCCTCATCTCTCCTTAGCTCCCCTCTCCACCCCAAGAACCTCTTCCTCGGATTCCCTCACGGCCACCCTCCAACAGTGCCCCTCATCGCTCCATAGCCCCTCCCCCATTGACCTCCTCCTCGGATTCCCTCACTGCCACCCTCCAACAGTGCCCCTCATCTCTCTGTAGCCCATCCCCCTCATGACCTCCTCCTCAGACTCCCTCACTGCCACCCTCCAGCAGTGCCCCTCATCTTTCCTTAGCTCCCCTCTCCACCCCAAGAACCTCTTCCTCGGATTCCCTCACGGCCACACTCCAACAGTGCCCCTCATCGCTCCATAGCCCCTCCCCCATTGACCTCCTCCTCGGATTCCCTCACTGCCACCCTCCAACAGTGCCCCTCATCTTTACGTAGCCCCTCTCTCATATGCATTTCATTTGTTGTACAGCGCTACTCATATCAGTGTAGTGTGTGTCAGTACTTTACACCACGCACATATTATACAGAGACAATGAATCATACAAGTATGTAAATCAGTCTACAGGGAATGTCACATAAAACAATGAGGATTAAAAGGTGTATGAATCACATGTCATCCATACTGGTGGGCAGTATATTTTAAGAGGGTTTGGTCTGGGGAAACACAACCTTAGGATTTAAAGAGTATTCCATGGGGGCCAGCTTTACTGATAAAAATGTATATCTGCCCAAACATACTCATTTTAGCAACATTAGAATAATGAAAGCCTGGGGAAGTTCTAAGTATATCACAAAAATAGAAAGCAAAGTTCGAACTATACCATTCATGTTTGTATGCAGCTCTTTGATGACAGTTCATTGGTCACTGTCCTATGTTAGGATTGTAACTTCTGAACTGCAAGTAACACAAGGATCTCTGTCACAAAGGCAGTAACCCACTGAGCTTCCACAGAAAATACAGTTCATCTGCATTTAAAAACTACTAACAGACAAATGATTGCTCTCCAGCAGGATCATTAATCACCAGCGTTATCTGGGCATTTTGTATTGTCTTACTGTTGTCCTGCATCGGCCATGATAATGATAAAAACTGTTTAAATGAAGCACTCACGAAGTATGTGTCCTGCTGGGCCTGTGCAGATTTAAAAAACAAAAACAAATAGTAACACATTCTCTTACCTACTCCATTAGTCAAACTTTGTGTCACAGCCTGATGTGATAAGCAGCTGCAGGGGTCAGGAAAGGTGAATAGGAATAAACAAACTTCTTTTCTCCTGCGCTGCATAGAAAAAGAAATGTCCGCGCAGCAGAACATTGTCGCCTTTGCCGTGTTGAGATGGAGGGGTGAAAAAATAAACAAAGCCTCGTTAACATGTAAATGGTCTTTCAAAGACCTGTGAAGTACCTGGGTGCGGCTGCGATAATCTATAAAACTGTCTGTGTGTGTGCGCGCCCGGGAAGCTGTCTCGGCCCGGGCTGACACACACGACGTGTGCTTTCCGCGCCTGCCTTCAAGCCCTCACTGCGAGGGCCAAGGCCCTGTTTGGGTGGGTCAGCCTCATATTTGGGTGGGCCTGTCCCACCCGGCCCACCCGCTAGAACCGGGTCTGTTTGTATTTCAAATACCCTTAGAGGGTCGAAGACCTGTCCCACAGTAATGACAGCCCCTAGGGGGCACCAGCGCGTTGGCGCACTGCCTTGTTCTGCCACTACTGTTCAGATTTTACATGAAAACAATTATCACACTGGTCATTTGCTTGCTTGTAGAAGTTGTAATATTACCTTGCCAGCAGAAGGGGGCTCACTAGCTGTACTGCGCATGTGTCAGGTGGGGAAGTTACAGCCTGGCCTCACACACACACACAGTACATATCTGACATGCCATACTAGAGTAAGGCAGTGCAGCATGTCAGATAATGGAGCTTTAGAGCTGGAATTGAGAAACAAGGTCTAACGCAGTACCTTAATCCCTATTCCTCTCTGGTAGGCTGCAGACAGAGTCAGAAATCGTGGCTCTGCCCTAGGTACGTTTTTGTGTTTAAAAGCCTGAGTGTGTGTTTGTCTGTGTGCGGGGAAGTGCTTGTGTATGTCTATGTGACTGTCTTTGTGTGCATGCCTGCAACTGTGTGTGTATGTATGTATGTATGTTTGTATGCATGAGCCCCTGTTTAAGTGTATGTGTGTGTTTACGCGACCTGAAAGCCTGGTCCAGAGATTGGCAAGGCCTGAAGCCGAGTGCTGGATAGTGCTTTTGGGCTTCTAGGGGCCACACATCTTCTATAATCCACCAGCCCCCACTGTTGTCCCGAGTGAAGACTCGTCTACAATCTCATTGCTAGCATTTAACCAATCGCCTGTTCTTCCCCATTTAGCTCTTTCTTATTTTCTTGCAGTTTGCTGTAGTTCTGGGGGGCAAATAATTTTGAGAGGCAGAGCTGCAGAGTCTGTGGAATGTCGAAATCTCTCTAAAGCTCTTTTTCCTTGTGCTTAAATAAAGTTACGGTCTTATATCTAACCAACTTGGGATTTCTCTCATAGAAATTGATAAATGTGTATCATGGAAAGGAAGTTTAACAAGGACAAAATATGCATCTTAATCATTGCGATCCTACCAACAATTAAGGGGCATATTATCAAGACAGGCGATAAAATTATCGCCGCTTTAGCGGCAGAAAACTTCAGCTAAAACGGCAATAATAGGCTTGATAATATGCCCTATGGAATTCCAATTGAAGCTCAGGTTAGATGTCCTTCACATCTAACATGGGCTTCAATTGGAATTCCATAGAGCATATTATCAAGCCCATTATTGCCGTTTTAGTGGCAGTTTTCTACCGCTAAAGCGGCGATAATTTTATCTCCTGTCTTGATAATATGCCCCTAAAATCGGCAGCTTCTGCCACCTATCTAATTTCTCTC
The DNA here is from genome assembly GCF_964204655.1 of Triturus cristatus. Classification (NCBI taxonomy): domain Eukaryota; kingdom Metazoa; phylum Chordata; class Amphibia; order Caudata; family Salamandridae; genus Triturus; species Triturus cristatus. The sequence continues at coordinate 1,805,981,923 of NC_140589.1, forward strand.
CAATCTTCCTGAGCAGGGGGATATAGTTCAATTCCTAGAGATCATCAAGATTTTTCGTAATCCTAATGTCTATTCATATGTACCTTTTGGTCGGCTACTGGCAAGCTTTTCACCTCCACGTTAAAAACAAGCATTTACAATGCAATAGGTCTCACATTTGCGAGAGTTTGAGCTATTGGCATTGTAAATGGCAATGCCTTTTAGTCATATATATTTAAACTCTGCAAGCGTGTGTAAATACGCAGACTGGGCCCGATTCACAGAACTAACTTAAGACAAAATCCTAAACTTACTACCATTTTGGTATTCACAGAAGGCACTTACTCATTTTGGTATTCACAGAAGGCACTTACTCATTTCGGTATTCACAGAAGTTAGGAGTCCTAACTTTAGGACTCCTAAATGCCTTCTGTGAATACCGAAAGTTTTAAAATTAAGATTTTTCTCAGTTTAGGAGTAATAAAGTTAGGACTCTTAACTTTAGGACTCCTAAATGCCTTCTGTGAATACAGAAAGTCTTAAAATTAGGATTTTTCTCATTTTAGTAGTAGTAAAGTTAGGACTCCTAACTTTAGGACTCCTAAATGCCTTCTGTGAATACCGAAAGTCTTAAAATTAGGATTTTTCTCAGTTTAGGAGAACTAGAAAAATCCTATCTTTACGACTTTAGGTATTCACAGAAGGCATTTAGGAGTCCTAAAGTTAAGAGTCCTAACTTCTGTGAATACCGAAATGAGTAAGTGCCTTCTGTGAATACCGAAATGAGTAAGTGCCTTCTGTGAATACCAAAATGAGCAAGTGCCTTCTGTGAATACCAAAATGAGCAAGTGCCTTCTGTGAATACCAAAATGGTAGTAAGTTTAGGATTTTGTCTTAAATTAGTTCTGTGAATTGGGCCCTTTGTATTTATAGTCCTTGCTTACTAGAAGCAAGGCTGGCAGTAAAAGAGGCGCAGTTACTGCCAGCCTTGATTTTTGGAAGCAACAACTAAAACTACAAAGTGCATGTTTACGCACCGCTTGCAGGTTTTCAAAACACATAGATAAAAGGCATTGTCATTTACAATGCCAGTAGCTCAAACCCTCGCAAATGCGAGACCTACTGCATTGCAATGCTTGTGGAGCTCTGAGACGGAGTCGGCAGCAGCAATAGGAAGGCAGGGACCGTGATGTCAGGTCGTGCATTTCAAAAGCAGGAGGGAGGAGGAGGCGGCAGCTGCAGCCAAAACAGACCTCAGTCTTTGAATGCACAGAAAATGTGGCAAGATAAGAGCAAGATTAATAACCCTTTTTACAAAAGAGCTCTGAAAACCACAAGCACTGGTCTGCTCCAGCTTAAAGAAAGAAATGGTGCTCACAAACAACACATGTAACAGGGGCAGTCCTTGCAAATGGGACAAGCTTTTTTCATATCCTAAATACGGCATGTCTCGCAGAGACATCGCAAGCACTGCCTAGGCGAGACCTAAAAAAGAATCTACTCCCCCCTGCACATTAAGCAAAGAAATACTCACCCTACATCGGCCTGACCACCTTGCTGTTGTAACACTGGGATTAGGCACGAATTGTTACCAAGAAAAAGTTAGATAATTATACACTTTATAGTACAGAGGAAGGAAACAAGGGGGAATGGCACTTATAAAGTGCAGTGCACACCAAACAGTATCTTGGCACCTTCAGGTAAAGGTACAGGGGTTATGAGATATGACCGTGTGCACATAATTTTATTAGCATCTTGATAAACATAGCAATTTTGCACCAATCTCTCAGCATCACTGTCCATATACGGCCAACAATACTCAGACACTAATCTTTTTGTTTGTTCCTGTGAATCCCATATGATACTCATGGGCCAATCTGAGAAGTTTGTCTTTGACATTTGATGAAGGTACCAGTTTATCATTTCTCATAATGATGGTTCATATAAGTGTTAATCCATCATAAACTTTCCAATATGGTCTAATTTCTCAAAAACTGTACTTTTCAAAACTGAAGAACCACTGATTTTTCCCACTTATACGTTAGTGAGCTAACTATAACTTGTGACCCCATAATGCACTGCTTATTACTGCCCCTAACTGTAATGCCATTGCCATAAACTTTGTTTTAGACTGCACAGTGGATAAAGCTGTGTGTAAGCCAGATCTAAAAAAAAGACAGATGTTCTTATTTACTGCACGGGGGTATCCAGGCCCCAGAAACCTCACCTGTTAATAGTGCTGCAATAACAGCAATAGGAGAAAGGTCAGAGTATCAGAATAACAATCTCAAAGCCCTGAGGACCGGAAACGGAACTGTAACCTCAGAGAAGGTGATACAAAGCGGGTGCTGGGAGGAAAGTATGGCCCCCCTCAGGCCCCGGCACGGTGGTGAGGCTTGTGTCTGCCTTCACGCGGGCAGGTAATAGCCTGAGGTGTTAAGAGGGAGGGCTGAGTGTGACTGTCTCACCTGTGCCAGCAATACCCACGTGTCAGCGGTGTCCAGCGGCCCCCGCACAGGTCACACTTCTAATGGCAAGAGTTACCAGTGTCAGGAGTGTTAATGCAGGCCCCAGGGAAGGGAGGGGGGCAGGACAGGCAGGCCTCTGTGGCCCAGGGGGGTCAGTTCTGCGGGGTGGCAATGAGAGAGCCGTGATGGGGCACGGGCTGAGCCTCTCCGGAGGAGGACGTCCAGGGGAGACCTTAAAAAAAGACCGTCAGGAGCACAGGTAGAGAAACCGGGGGGACAGGGAGAGAACAGAGGAGTGGAGGGCGGGGAGGGGCAGAGCGGTGAGAGGAGGGGAGAACTTGGGAGAAAGAGGATAGGACAGAGGTAAGGGATAGTGAGAAGAAGAGAACGAAAATGGAGAAAATAGATAAAGGGGAGAAAGAAAACAGTGAGACGGAAAGTAGAGTGAAAAGAGTGGGGCAGGGTAAAGGAGGAGAAATGGGGTAATCGAGAGAGAAAGAAGAGACACCGAGGCAGAGGGAAGGAGGAGAGAAAGATATGAAATAGGGGGAGAGGGAGAGACAAATGGAAGAGAGACTGCAGTAGAAAAGATGGGAAAGAAGAGAGAGGTGGAGCTATGGAGGCCGTGGCCCACCGGGAGGGATATAAGTTCATGTATTCAATAAAAAGCGAGTGAGGGAAGGGGCAAGTGAAACAAGGGGACAGCGGAAAAAGAGGCAGAGGGAACAGGAAAACCAGAAAGCAAGGCTGGATATTTAGGAAAGATGGAAGGAGAGCAATTGGAGGGACAGAAGTCTCAGAGGGTAGACACAACAAAGAAAAAACTAGGAAAGTGAAAGCGCGACATGCGCGCGTTATGCTCAAACGACAGGAGCCGTGCATGTGCACATCTTCAGTCCGGGCGCGTGCACTAGGAAAGTGAAAGCGCGCCATGCGCGCGTTATGCTCAAACGACGGGAGCCGTACGCATGCACATCGCCTGTCCGGGCGTGTGCACATCTTCTGTCCCCCTTCGGAAGCTAAATCGACAACAATAGATCTCGCAAGCAAGCAGTGCATTCGCTGCGTTGCTAGGCTAGACCTAAACAGCTGCTCTATTTTTGCACTATTAATTGTATCGGAGCCTACAGCCGTAAAATGTCTTACACGCGCAAACGTCTCCTTTATAACTATTGGATCTAGTTGAATATAGAAAACAAAATAGTCCGCATATAATTTGAGTTTAGCAGAATCTCGTACAGAGGCGCAAACGGCTTCCGTTCTCCCTAAAGCACAGGCCAGAGGCTCTATAAAAAGCGCAAACAGTGACAGTGGACACCCTTGCCTTGTGCCACGAAGGATATTTATACAAGTTGACATTTTACAATTTCGTGACAGTTGTGCCATCGAACCCTGATATATTCTGGCTATTGTCCTGATTAATTGAACAGGGAATTTAATTGTTTCCAAGGTTCAGAAGCAAAGCTTCCAACTCACCAAGTCGAAAGCTTTATCAGCATCGACAAACAAAACTATTGCTGGAATCTGCTTTGCTTCGTAATAATCCATAGCTTCAATTAAGAAATGTGAGTGGGTATTTTCTTTCTTAGGGAAACAAATTAGAAATCCATTCTTAAATGAAGAAGGGATAGGCCCTCCTTTCATGACATGATTACACAGTTGTGTAAGCGGATGTTTTAAATACTTAATCATAAATAACTACCACTCAGAAGGGAAGCCACTCTCTCCTGAAGCTTTACAGTGTGGATGTGCCCTCACCACTTCCACCACTTCCTTTGTTTCTATTGGGCGGACCAAGCTGCCTGCTGCTTCCATTAACAAAGGGGAGTTTTGGCCATACAGAAGAATCTTTCGACATCCGAGGAATCAATACTCCCTTCATAAATCTTATGGAAATGGACATCGAAAATAGATGCCATTCTTCCCTTTCTGTTTCTCCTGTTGTTTGTTTCTCCTATTTTGCTGATTTTGTTTTCCGCCTGCCAAGTACGAGCACCCCATACCAACAACCTGCTGCTAACTTCTTCCTCCTCATAACTCTTGACCACAAGCCGGGGAACTTACAATCTCCCACTCCAGCAAGAGAGTTTGCAATTTCTTCTTAGCTAGCTCTCCGGCTCGATATCGACGTTCATCGGCTCCCTCTGCAGCCTGACGTCAGCACTTTGAAGTACTTTTGATAGATTTAGCAACTGCCCCTTTTCTGTCTTCCACCAGGCGCTTTCATAGGCTATGATTTCCCCCCTAATTGTCAATTTATAAGCCTTTCGAATAGTTTCTAACCATGCGGAACCTAATTTTCTTAGAAAAAAAGTGAGTTTTATTCCCCATCTATTTCAAAAAGTCTTCCTTTGAAAAACAAAGCTTTATTAAAAGACCATCGCCACCTGGAGCTTTTCCTCAAGGGCATCTGAATAGTCAAATAAGCAGCTGTATAGTCTGAGTAGTAGCTAGGGACATATCCTGCTTCCACGTTTAATAGAGACTTGGTTATGAGAAGATAATCAAAAGCGTCTGAAAACAAGCAAAAAAAAAGTATTGTTCTTCAAGCCAGGATTTGGTCTGCACCAGGGGTCGTTAAGGTCTTGCTCCTTCTTCAGTCTAGCTATAGCTTGTGCCACTCTAGGCTTCCTTTGCTTAGACTTCAGGTTACTCAAATCTATTTCTGGAACTTGGAAACAATTAAAGTTCCCCCTATTATAATATTTTTAGAAAATTGAGCTAAATGAAGCATCAAATCGTACAGGAGCTCCGGCTTGTCAACTACTCATATAATGACACTAATGTGATTGGGACATTGTCACCTAACACTTCTACAATTACCCATTTCCTGTGCTTATCCGTTAAAGATCTGAGAATATCGCCCCCTAAACCACTTACTAGCTAAGATAGCAAAAGGTGGCAAGGCGCCAAGTAGTTTGCCCCTCTCTTTCTTTGGTAATGGGGGTCTCCTGTGAAAACAGAAAAGTTGGTTTCTGCCTTTCCAACCAACTTACAATGGCCCTACACTTCTTCATATTATTGAGCTTATTAACATTGATTGACATAACACTAAGGTTGTTCTTATCGATATATTTATTCTATTTAAATCCCTCTGCCATACAGCCCTGATCCTGCTTGTCTCTTGTATCCATTATTCTAATTTCTCCTACTACCCGCTCTCTATTTGTGGAGGTCACTTCCAAATATTTCAGATCCTGAAAACTGTTATTTTCGCAGGCAGCGACAGCCTGGCTTTGAGGCTGGAGCCTCTCCCCCTTCACACCTCTCATACACCTTTCTGCAATGCCCCCGCTACAAGGAACCTGACTTCTGTCCCTCCTTTAGATACCCATTCGCCTTCTTCACCTTCTGCATGGACATCCAACCCACCCTTCATCCTCGAGTGTGATGACTACACTCAGTGCCCCTAGCTCCAACTGTGCCACTAACAAACCCTGCAATGAACTGAAATCAGCAACATAGCAGAGAAGAAGAAAAAAAAGAAGAAAAATGCAAGCAAGCCCCTCCCATCGTATTATACTGAAGATCTCATATACTTCTATTTGCCATCTCAACCTCTTGAAAGATCTTGAGCAGTCTGTTCAACAACATCTTCCATATTTGCTGGCTGCAATATTATAGCTTGGGCCCCCTCTGCCTAAATCATGGGGATCAATGCTCTCAGTTTCTTCTATCGCCTTGAAGTCTCGTAAGTCATATTGGGGAAGGCCTGGAAGCTGAAGCCCTCTGGAGATTTAAAGCCCTGCTTTCTGATTGACTGTGAAAGAAACTTCTCTTGAATTCTGAAGTCCTCAAAATGTACTAACATTATGCGAGGCTGTGCAGAATTAGCAAACTCTGTAAAGGGAAAAAAATGCACTCTCATAATTGTCAAAGCATTCTTGAACTCCAGAAGGACATATTTTTTATCAGACTTTCTATGTCCTCTACTGGTGAGGATGCTGATTTCTTTCTCTCAGAGATACCCACAAACCGCAAGTTCGATCTCCTAAGACGATGTTCTTGATCTTCCAACTGTAGCATAATTGACTTGATCTCTTTTGGTTGGGAGTCATTAGCTGATTCTAGCTCACCTTGAGTGCCCTTCTGGGCAGAGATCTGCGTTTTCAGCTTCTCGAGCTGGGCTGAATATTGAGCAGTGTAGTTTTCAATTTCGTCCATTTTACCACTCAGTGTCTGGGCCAGTGAATTTTGACTTTGCTTTAACGCCAACATGGACGATGACACCACCCCGTGACTCCTCATAGCATTTTTACTCTATTACTGGGCGACAAGGCATGATAAAAGGGCATGTGTCCGGAGAGAACCAGAGAGCACCTCACTGGCATCTAAAGATATATTGGACATTTGAAGGAGGAGGTAAGAAGTATCTCCTGCTTTAACAACTTGGCAAAGACTGCACTAAAACTCTGACATTGATGTATGTTGAATAGACGGGGAGGAGAGGCTAAGATGAGGTTCAAAATTTCAGTTGGCCAGTGAGGGCTGAAGAGGTAATCCCGATAACTGCCAGGCTGCGCCAGGCATGAACTCATCTTCATGCCTTAACTGATGTAAAAATTCAAAGTGCAGCTGTCCCAGACTGGTGTGATGCTGATCATTTTCAACCCCTTCCACTAGTCTAAAAAAGGCTTACACCTGTTCTTTATCTGCTTGTCTTGACTTTTCCCATCATCGCTGATTACAATCTCTTGTAATAGATGACTAAGGAGGCTGAAGAGACACAGCCCCTGATGAGATAGCCATAGATTGTATTGGCAACACCACCGGTAAAGGACAAGTTGTTAAATTAGAAAATGTTGTTTGCACAACTGAGAAGACAATTTCTCCATCATCGAGGCACCCATTTGGGTGGAACAGATGATTTAATCTTTGAGAGAGCAGCCATTACAACCTTCATTATCACGTTGTCTGCTGATGAGGTTGTCATCAATGACTAGTTCACTCGAAGTAAAAGGCTAATCAGGTGACTAAACTGCAGCAGCAGTCCTAGTAAGTCTCTCTTTTAATGTCGTGCTGTCCTCATGATGAGGTTTGAAAATCCTAACTCCAATTTCCTTATTCCTGGATGTCACTGGACGCGCGCAGAGCCTGATTCACGAGGTACTGCCGCTAGCTGAGTGTCAGAGTGCTCACCTTTTATCTTGCTAAAAAAATCATTTTAATCTGTGTTGCTACCGTTTCATTTTAATGTTGCCCCTATTTCGCTGCTACTGTTGGAAATCACTTGCTATTTGCACATTTACCTGCTATCCCCGCTGGAGTGCTCCTTAAGCCCCGGTCTGACTCGGCAAGTGCCGTTGAGCGGAGGGCTGGCTGGAGTCACTTCCTGGGTACTGCATTTCCGGGTCGTTCAGCGCTCTAGTCCTTCCTCGCTGACACTGTATATATTCTGATGCACTTTCGATCGCGCAGCGGACGCGCGCAGAGCCTGATTCACGAGGTACTGCCGCTAGCTGAGTGTCAGAGTGCTCACCTTTTATCTTGCAAAAAAAAAAATCATTTTAATCTGTGTTGCTACCGTTTCATTTTAATGTTGCCCCCATTTCGCTGCTACTGTTGGAAATCACTTGCTATTTGCACATTTACCTGCTATCCCCGCTGGAGTGCTCCTTAAGCCCCGGTCCGACTCGGCAAGTGCCGTTGAGCGGAGGGCTGGCTGGAGTCACTTCCTGGGTACTGCATTTCCGGGTCGTTCAGCGCTCTAGTCCTTCCTCGCTGACACTGTATATATTCTGATGCACTTTCGATCACGCAGCGGACGCGCGCAGAGCCTGATTCACGAGGTACTGCCGCTAGCTGAGTGTCAGAGTGCTCACCTTTTATCTTGCAAAAAAAAAAATCATTTTAATCTGTGTTGCTACCGTTTCATTTTAATGTTGCCCCCATTTCGCTGCTACTGTTGGAAATCACTTGCTATTTGCACATTTACCTGCTATCCCCGCTGGAGTGCTCCTTAAGCCCCGGTCCGACTCGGCAAGTGCCGTTGAGCGGAGGGCTGGCTGGAGTCACTTCCTGGGTACTGCATTTCCGGGTCGTTCAGTGCTCTAGTCCTTCCTCGCTAACACTGTATATATTCTGATGCACTTTCGATCGCGCAGCGGACGCGCGCAGAGCCTGATTCACGAGGTACTGCCGCTAGCTGAGTGTCAGAGTGCTCACCTTTTATCTTGCTAAAAAAATCATTTTAATCTGTGTTGCTACCGTTTCATTTTAATGTTGCCCCCATTTCTCTGCTACTGTTGGAAATCACTTGCTATTTGCACATTTACCTGCTATCCCCGCTGGAGTGCTCCTTAAGCCCCGGTCCGACTCGGCAAGTGCCGTTGAGCGGAGGGCTGGCTGGAGTCACTTCCTGGGTACTGCATTTCCGGGTCGTTCAGCGCTCTAGTCCTTCCTCGCTGACACTGTATATATTCTGATGCACTTTCGATCGCGCAGCGGACGCGCGCAGCGGGCGCGCAGCGGGCGCGCCGAAGGCGCGCCAAAGGCAAGCCCGTCTGCGCCCGTCCGTGACCGGCCGGGACCTAGGGCCACAACCCCTGGCAGTTTCCACACCGCTATTCGCTACAGCGCCCAAACTCTTAAAACCCTACAGGGTACTATTGCCCCACAGTGCGCTTACTCTATAAATCCCATGAGAGAGCTCGCTGACTGCCCTTCCTGTTGCTTTAACCTACTCCCAAGTGTCAAGGAGACCTACACACCAGCCCCAACCCTGAAGCTGCTCCTACTAAACTGCCGCTCCCTCCCCAGACACTCCACTGAACTCCGTCTTTTACTAGAAGATCGTCAGCCTGACGTCTTATTTTTAACCGAAACCTGGCTTCACAACAACTCCAACCCAGATATTGTTCAGACTCTACCCCCCGGCTACCTCATACATAGAGCTGACCGTAAGAACTCTAGAGGCGGAGGACTAGCAATAATATACAAAACGTCCATCAGCTGCCGCTCATCCGCAGAGGGGCCCCCTGACTGCGAAGGTATGCAGTTTGCCTTGGAACTCTCACCCACCTGTACCTTCTCTGGTCTCTTAATTTATCGTCCCCCCGGACCTCTAGGCCAATTTCTCAACTCCCTTCCTTCATTCGTGGCCGAGCGAGCTGTAACCCTAGCTAATTTTACGATGCTTGGTGATCTTAACATCCATTTGGATGACCCCGCTAATCCCTCCGCCAGGGAGCTGTCCACCTGCCTTTCTGCCCTTCAAATTATGCAAAGGGGCTTTTCTCCCACCCACGACAAAGGACACTTACTTGATCCTGTTTTTAGTAATGCACAAGAACTATCAGTGGCCGCTCCTATTCCACTCCCCTGGACTGACCACTTATTAGTTCCCATGACCTGGGAGACTAGTCCCCCTAATCCAGTTTTGCTGTCTACAGTCACTCTGGACAGAAAATGGTCGAACCTCTCCGCCAGTATCTGGTCGGATACTCTCGCCTCCCACAGACCTCCCAATAACCCTAACCCAGATCTGGCGAATAGTAATTTCAACGCCTGGATCAGTAACTCGCTGGATACTCTCCTGCCTAAACTTCCGGCCCACAAGAAATGCAGGGAGAAATCGGCCCCTTGGTACACCCCCAACTTAAGGAAAATCAAACAAAGCTGCAGACGACTAGAAAGGAAATGGAGACTGAATTACGAGGAAGGTAGGAAATCTGAGTATAAAGAAGCCCTAAGATCCTACAAAGCTGAAATTAAATCGGCGCAAATTCATTTTTATGAAGACAAATCACGTCTGCTGCATCCTCCCCGAAAGAGATATTCCGAATCGTCAAATCCCTGTCCTCCCTTCCTCAGGAGCCTCCCAAGTCGGAGGATGCATCTCAACATTGCAATAAACTGGCTGAATACTTTCATCAGAAAATTCAACTAATATGTCAGTCCTTTTCCCCTTATGCGCCTAACACCTCCTGCTCCAGTACCAGATCAAATACGACACACTCGCTAGAAGAATTTCCCTTGATTGAGGAGAAAGGTTTGGACTACCTTCTCTCTAAGGTAACGTCTGGCTCCCCTACTGATCCTGCTCCTCCACATCACCTCTCCCTGGTCTTTCAATCTATAGGCCCAGTCATCATTGACACACTTAACTCTTCCATTACTTCCGGCATAGTTCCCCAGGCCTGGAAATGTGCCCAGGTTAGAGCTCTGCTAAAAAAACCGAATCTGGACCGTTCAAATTTGGCAAACTACCGCCCCATCTCCCTACTCCCTTGGCTGAGTAAACTGGTTGAACGTCACATTAATGCTACTCTGGTTAATTATTTCGAATCCAACAATCTTCTCCATTCCTCCCAAACAGGTTTCCGTCCCCAGTTAGGTACCGAGACGGCACTGCTTGCTGTTACGGAAGAAGCCAGAAGACTTCTAGACCAGGGCGGTGCTGCAGCGATCATCTTACTTGACCTCAGTGCCGCCTTCGACACTGTCAACCACAACATCTTACTTGAACGGTTGATTAACATGGGGATAGGAAAGATGGCGCTCACCTGGATTCAGTCATTCCTTAAGGATCGTTTCTATCAAGTTTTTGAGGGGACAGCCATGTCCAATCAGTGGCCTCTTAACTGTGGGGTCCCGCAGGGATCCTCCCTGAGCCCCACCCTCTTTAATTCATACATGGCCCCACTAGCCGAGATAGTGCATCCCTTCGGTATCAAAATAATCACCTACGCAGACGATACCCAGCTGGTGGTGTCACTAAACCACCCCGAGGGCTCGGCTGGCGCTCTAGAACTTTGCCTTGAGGCAGTCGCCCAATGGATGAGCAGCTCCCACCTCAAACTAAACGGGGAGAAGACCGAACTCATGTTCCTAGGGAAAACTCCCTCGCCCTTCTCCTCGTTTGTTTGGCCATCCTGTCTCGGACCTATGCCTACGCCAAAACAACAGATCAAAAGTCTCGGCATATGGCTTGACAGCTCTCTCACTTTTAATCATCATACTACCAAGCTCTCGGCCACATGTTTTGGTCTACTACGTATGCTCAGGAAAATCCTCCCCTTGCTCCCCTTTCAGGCTAGAAGAATCATAGTTCAGGCCCTGATTCTGTCCCGCCTGGACTACGGGAACGCACTTTACCTGGGCACCCCTCAGGCAACCTTAAATAGGCTACAGGTTATCCAAAACTGTGCAGCTCGTCACTTACTACAGATTCCCCGCAGACAGTCAGCCAAGCCTGCTTTAAAAAATCTACACTGGCTACCCATTCGAGCCAGGATCCAGTTTAAAGCTTTGTGTCTGACTCACAAAGCTTTCTGGAAACATGGGTCTGACATTATTCAATCTCTAGTTGTTCCCTACCAGCCATCCAGAACTCTTCGTTCTAGTGCCGCCTTCCTTGCCATGCCTCTGAAAGTCCGTAGATCTAGATGGGGTGGCTGCTCCTTCACCCTGTACGCCTCCAACCTCTGGAACACCCTCCCACACACGCTCCGTAGTGAACCTAACATATCGGTCTTTCGTAAACACCTCAAGACCCACCTGTTCCTCTCAGCTTTTCAGTGACACTCCTTCCTTCTGTGCTCTCCGTGTCTGCAAGCGCTAGGAGGCCTCCGGGTAGCTACGCGCTATATAAATATAAATATAATTTCATTCATTCATTCACTGGGCTTGAAGGTGTAGACGTCCTCACCCAGCAGAGATAGCGGTAGGCGTCTGTTGTGGTGCTTCAAGGTCTGCTTTGGAAATGTGCTGCAAATATAACATTTGTTGTGGGATGGTCAGGTTGAAGAATAGCTATGCATAGTGTCTGCTTTTCCTTCACATAAATTTGTCTTCTGCCACAAGCAACAACATTTTAAAACAGATACTGCTTCTCCTCAGCCATCGTAACATCTTATTTTTCTGTCACAAAATATAGAGAGTAATGCTAGCATGCACAATGTGTGAAGTCAAGCGAGTTGAAAGGCTATCAAGAAAATCTAATATAATGAATAATAATATCATACGTATCCTGATTCACACCCAGTAATATCATTCATTCATCCCAATCTGAGGAGGATTGTATTGTGTGCCAACAGGAATACATAAAAAACAGTTATAAACTGGTAACAATCTGGTTTCATTAGTACATTTATTAATTTTTCAAAATATATTAGACGCACAAAGTTTGTTAAGTACAGACAGTAAATAAACATAAGTCAATAAATATGACTGAGCAACTTAAGTTCATCACAAAAGTATAAAACACTTTTGTGATGAACTTAAGTTGCTCATTTTATTGTGACTTTTTATTGACTTATGTTTATTTACTGTCTGTACTTAACAAACTTTGTGCTTCTAATATATTTTGAAAAATTAATAAATGTACTAATGAAACCAGATTGTTACCAGTTTATAACTGTTTTTTATGTATTCCTGTTGGAATGTTTCCAAATGAAAGAGGGCACCATACCAAACAACAGTTATTTTGCTCTTTCCCAACAGTATAATGAATTCAGTTCTGTAATACTGATGTGTGCAGCTGTAGTTTTGCGCTATTTTCACATTATTATTAATACATTTTCCTATCACTCTCTGAATTGATAGTGAAGAACAGCTCAGCAACTTCAACACAGCCCATAACCAGACATCCATGTCACCTTCCCTCAAACTCTCTTTCTAACCTTTGTGTCCTGTAGTCCTTGACAAATTCCCGAAGGGCACGCAGCACATCATTTGGGTGGATGAGCTCGTCAGAAATTGATTTTTGCAGCACAACTTTTGGGTGGACGAGCTCATCAGAGATTGATTTGTGCAGCACAACTTTTGGGTGGATGAGCTCGTCAGAGATTGATTTCTGCAGCACATCAATTGGGTGGATAGGCTCGTCAGAGATTGATTTTTGAGGCACATCTTTTGGGTGGATGAGCTCGTCAGAGATTGTTTTCTGCAGCACATCAATTGGGTGGATAGGCTCGTCAGAGATTGATTTTTGAGGCACATCTTTTGGGTGGATGAGCTCGTCAGAGATTGATTTCTGCAGCACAACATTTGGGTGGATAGGCTCGTCAGAGATTGATTTTTGAGGCACATCTTTTGGGTGAATGAGCTCGCCAGAGATTGATTTTCGCAGCATTTCACCTGGGTGGATGAGCTCATCAGAGATTGATTTTCCCAATTTTCTAGATTGGCTTTCACTTGTTTCTTGAACAATTTCATTTACTTCTTCTTCAACCTATAGAAACCCACAGTAATTAAAGTTAAAAAAATGCAGACTATTCAACATAGAAATCATATGTTTATCATTGCAGTTGACGCATGTGGATTCCCGGGAATCATATTGCTTTTTTAATGGGAGCAATACGATAGTTTGTTGTGTTAATAATAATGCCCATATGAGATACTGATTAATCCTTTAAAGTAGGTCTAAGATATATCTATGTATTACCAAAATTCGAGTTCTCAGTATCTGTTAGCAGTTTTTCTACATATCATATTTTTTAAATGTTATGTTTTTTGATACAGCTCGGATCTATCCTCAAAGACCAAAATAGCCTTTTACAGAAACAGCAGTATTTTGTTGTGGAGTATTTCAAAATTCAAGTTCTATGCATAAATTATAGTATGGGGGTCCAGTTGGGATACAGATATATTAATTAATTGCCTCAAATTATTAAATTAAGCAATGTTAACTGTTGGATCAGAGTTTAGATTCCAGATCTCCAGATTTAAATGTCATCAACCTAATCACCACACTATATTTCTCTCTAAAAAGATAAACCTGCTAATCTCCATGGGTTCATACCAGAAAGAAATCAGCTGTAAACAGCACAAGACATATGTAGAAGTGGGTCTTTCCACCATTGCACCAGGTTGCCCTCATCATGAGAACCTGTTATCAATACTTTCCTATGCTACCTTGTTTTATGCAATGTTATGCAGATTGTGTGGTCTCACACATAGTCAACAAGACATTATTTTTGGTGCACTAAAGACCTAAGTTGATATTAAATGTAAACTACACTACCACCTTTCAAGAGCACTGCTAAAGTTAATATGTTTGTAAACCATAATTATTTTGTATGTGCTCTTGTCTCAAACATGTAATTTAAACCTACAGTCAGATACATAGCACAAATCTCTCCTTGAAGACCTTGCTCATCTTACCTGGTCTGATGGTAAATGTTCAGCTCGGTACTTGAGGAAGAAGTCCACAAGCTTGTAAACCTCATCTTCATTTTCGATGCCCATGGCCTGGAAGAAGTACAAAGTTTACACAATCTTAGAGTATACATAGTCAAGCAATAAACTCAGCCACCTACTTCTGTAAACATGGGCCTAACATGCACATAAACACTTGTATTTGATACTTTTCTTGATAAAACACATTTAATGTTTTTGATTTGCATATCTTTCACTTTCAATACTTCATACTATAAGTCACACAATTGAAATCAAATGATTAGTTAGTAAGATTTAGGCCCATTTGGCACAAAAAGTATCCTTATTACATGATGTAGCTAATTAACCATCTTCCTTCATACTTTAGCAGCACTTCAAGCTTCCAAACGTAACTATGATCCTCACAATGAGTTTGTATTACGACCATGTAGTGATTGATTACCCTTAAGCCTGTATCATAATGGTAGAACACACAGCAAAATGCATACCCATTCTTGCAATCATCATTCTAGGGGAGAATCCCTTTTTTGCACCTTTGATAACATTATCCCATAACCACCACCACCAGGAAATGTAAACCAAACTGGAGTGACAGGCTTTCAAAATGCAACCAGATTTGGTGCCAAATGGTCAAAAGGAGATTATCTACGTTTTAATACCAATCCAACAGTTTGCAAACATTATGAGTCACTAATATCACTGACCACAAACACCACAAACGACAACACACTTAAAACTGATGTAGGCAGATGTTCATACCTTAGGAAAAGTCTATGTTTACAACATCCAACAAAATGCACAAGCAAACTCTCTCTGTGAGCAAAGACCCTACCCTTGTGGGTTCCAAATCTCAGAACTACTCTCACACACACACACAAATATGTTATATTGGAAAAAATCAAATCTGCAGTAATGGTTAAAAAATCCAACAAAATACATGAACAAACTTGGGGTGGAAGAAGTTCTTTCCCTAGGATATCATACACACATACATTCAAGTCATAAATCATGATGGGTTCCACATTCAGACATGTTCTAATGTTTGCAAACATTAAACCAAGCTGCAGACAGCTTTACAATGGGAAAATATCTCCTCTTTAAAGGCTCAATTGTCATTCCTACCAATTACACAAACCGGCAGCTGGTGATGTTGTATTCAAAAAGTAAAAACACTCCATACTTGTGAACATTGAACTAAACACATCAATAAACTCAGCTTTATTGAAGACCATGCCTTAGTTGGCCCAGTTATCATACCAATCACATGTGCATATAAGCCCCAAGTTAGGGCTGGTTTACAAATAAAATGCGCTTCTATGTACTAAACATCAAGAAAAGCCCCAACCCTGGCGGATCCACAATCACACATGACCACAAGTCATGTTGGGTTCCAAAATCAGACATACTCCAAAGTTCACAAACATCCAAACAAAACACAACAGCAAAGTCCGCACACTAATGGGCCAACTGTAAGACCTACCATACCATACTTCACACATACACATACACACCACAAGTTATGTTGTGTTTCAAAGGTAGACATACTCCAATTTTCACACGAACATAAAAAATTTCAACAAAGCTCTCACCCTAGGGGACCCAACGTTCACACTCATCGCTTACACATAGAGACCAGAAGCTAGATTGATTTAAACATAGAAAAAACTCCAATGTATGTAAACATCAAACAAAGTGAATATAAACAATGTTTTGTGAACTTCAATTAATACATCATAATAGTGAGTATGAGAGCAGTAAATTGATAAATGAAATTCAATGAAAAAAACGAAAGGATAGTTCACATTGATGGGGCGTCAGAAGTGGCTACAGCACAAAACCTCAAAAGACGTGAAATTCACAAGTTGACTACTTTAACCTTATCAACAAACCTGCTTTACTAACGTTAACCTATAATTGAGATTAATATTTTCATTCCTGTTTTGACATGGATTAGGCATATGCACAGTAGACTCCTTAAGTCAGCAAACATAGGGAGGAAATAAAATAAATATAGGTAAAATATATATATATGTGTATGTATATATGTGTGCGTGTATATATATATACACACACACACATACTGAAGCAGGACAGTACAGCTGATGCCATAGTATAAAATAAGTGGCCTTACAACTTCCGCAGATCTCTCCCCAACTGTCATGCTGTGATGTAGATTAAACAAACATTTCACCTCACTTTCCTGACATGGTCTGGACTTGGAGGGGGGGGGGGGGGGGGGGAGAACTCCTTTATAATGCTGTTTTGTCCACACAGTGCCTTTACCAAAAATCCTTTACAACGCAATGCTTTTACCATACACTGCCATTACCATGCATGCTTTTACCATGCATATTACACAGTGGTGGTAGCCACTCTGTAGTTATAGTTAGGGTTACCAGAGATACAATTCTCAGATTTTTCACCATTAATAACTTTGTGCTCGTAATAGCTAAAAATGACTGTACTACTTATTATTTGTTTTTTTTAATGCGCAGATCTCCCTAAACTGCTGTAGCAATATATAGAAAATTATAAATACTTTTCTCTGCTTATTAACACTTTAATAAAGTGGTAAAATGTAGGAACAACAATAAAACCTACTACTTACCTAGATCTAGGACTCTAATCCAGAATGTAAACGAAATGCAGAATGCAGAACACAGACAAAATGTACTGAAAATGACATGGCCGCCTTTTACATATGGTAAACACAGCCATTAGCTAATCACTGTCTTATCATGGGCATGTACCGTATTTTCAAAATGATAAATTTAACAATACTTGCACTACTCACACATTCTGCCAAAATTGAGCATTTACACAAAATAATTATTTTTAATAAATATTTTTCTTCCACATTACATCTACATCCGTTAAAACACTTTCACACTACGTCTGTTGCAATTACCACACTCCACTGTACCCCACTACACTCTATGCCACTACACTCTATGCAATTCCACTCTGTCATTACACCCTACACCACTCAACTCTAAGTCACTCCACTATATGCCACTCCACTCTATGCTAATCCACTGTACGTCACTCCACTCTACCCACTTCACTCTACGCCACTTCATTTTATGACACTCCAGTATATGCCAATACACTGTACACCCTTCCACTCTACGCTATTCCACTATACACTTTTCCACTGTACACAACTCCACTCTACGACACAATACTCTATGCTATTCCACTCTATGCCACTCCACTCTATGCCACTTCAGTGCACACACCTCCACTTCAGTGTACACACCTGCACTGTAGGCTATTCCTCTGTACGCCAGTCCACTTTATGCCACTCCACTGTACTCCATTCTACACTACGCTGTTCCACTGTATGCCACTCACTCTAACACACTCCAGTGTACGCCACTGCACCATACACCACTCCACTGTACGCTATTCTATTGTATGCTGCCCAACTGTACAAAACTTGTCTACGTCACACCACTGTATGCTACTACACTATATGCCAATACACTGTACACTATTCCACTGTGCCCAACTCCACTATACTACTGTACCCACTGTATCCAACTCTACTATTCCACTGTACCCAACTCCACTATACTACTTTAAGCGTATCGACAACCTTGTTTTACTAATGTTAACGTTACAATCCACTGTACGCTATTACACTGTACATCACTCCCTTCTACGGCACTGCACTCTACGCCAATCCACTATACCATACTACGCTCTATGATATTCTACTGTAAGACACTCTACACAGCTCTACGCTATTCCACTATATGCCACTCCACTCTATGCCACTACTGAGTATGCCAGTAACAGTTAACTTTATTCCAGTCTGAAGAACTCCACTGTACGCTACTTCACTGTATGCCATTCCACTGTTTGCCACTCCACTGTACACCACTCCACTCTATGCTATTTAATTGTATGCTACTCCACTCTACAACACTCCACTCTAAGCCACTCCACAGAACGCTATTACACTATGTGGTGCTACATTCTACCCCACAATACTATACCCCTCTCCACTCTACAACATACCAGTCTACGGTATTCCGCTCTACAAACCTACACTGGTCACCACTACACTGTATGCAACTCCACTCTACATCAGTCCAGTCTAAGCTATTTCACTGTATGCCACTGCACCTCACTCCACTTTACACCACTCTACTCTATGCTACTTCACTGTAC
The DNA here is from genome assembly GCF_964204655.1 of Triturus cristatus. Classification (NCBI taxonomy): domain Eukaryota; kingdom Metazoa; phylum Chordata; class Amphibia; order Caudata; family Salamandridae; genus Triturus; species Triturus cristatus. The sequence goes on from NC_140589.1 coordinate 1,806,000,666, forward strand.
GCCACTACACTCTACGCTATTATACTCTATGCCATGCCATTCTACGCTATTGAACTGTACGCCACTACTGTACATCACTCAGTGGCGGTGCGTCCATTAGGACGCTGGGGCGTTGCCCCACAAGCTGCCCGCGCTCGCAGCTCCACCGGCGTCTGTGAACTTAAGTAAACTGACTCAGTTCAGAGACGCCGAGGGAGAACTGACAATCATGTCAGTCAGCATGACGTCGGGCTGCCCACCCCCTTCTGAGTCTGAAGGGGGTGGGTGGTCCGGCGTCATGTTGACTGACATGCATGATGCATTGTCAGACCAGGGGCAGGCAACACCACAAGTGCGCTTGAGAGGTGAAGGTCGGTGAATTTTTCCGCCGTGCCCAGTCATGCGCACTAGTGTCTGGCGCATGCCCATTAGGAGAGCGAGGGTTGATCAAAGGCTCAACCCTCGGTCTCCTAATGGGCAGGCGGGCGGCGAGTAACCCTGCTCTAAGCCAATCCTGGCGCTGCTGGAGCAGCGCCAGTATTGGCTGAGGGGTTGCCACTCCAGTGAAGGCGCCAAGGGCCCAGCAGAGGCGGCGCGGACCGGCAGTCAGGTAAGTTTTCTTTCTTTTTTTTATTTTTATTCCCTGGTCCCCACCCCCGGGAGACCAAGCACCACCTTTCTCTTACCCCACTAACTTCCTAGGTGCCATTTTCATGCTCCAAGTGCTCGTCAGGTGCCCACTGTTGACATGGTGCTAGTGACCTCCTGCTGGGGTGACCTCCCGGCCGGCGCCAGCCCGATATTGTTGTATATCTCTGTCTTTGGTTTATATGTAGGGTAGGAGGGTACGTACTCATAACTGTACGGTGAACACTTTTCGTTATGGGTTAGACCTGCTCCTGACCTTCGTGCTGTGCAGTAAATTAGTGCCCAGCATAACTAAGTGTATTTGTGCTCCGTGTACAGCAGTCTTGCAGTTAAATAGGAGCCATTTATTCAGAGTTGTAAAGTGCAGCAGTATCAGGTAAAGTGCTGCCCATGTATTCCGTATAGATTGCTATGGCGATGTAGATGCGCTTGATACTGAACACTGAAACAATGTTAATTTTAAAAAGTGACATCTATGTTCTCTCTGTTGTACAGCACAAAACTAGCAATATATACAGTGCTGTAAAGTAGCATTATAATATATTTCGTTCACCACTAGCACCGCACTTGGCCCTAAAGCACGTAGGGGACACTAAACTCTGGGCATGTTCCTATCGATGTTGTTACACAAAATGAGGTACATGTCTCGTTGCGCACGAGGTCATCTGTCCCCATTGACGACAGATGGGGCGCACGTGCATGCGTAATATATTTTCCTTGCCCCTTGAGGAGAAATTACCGCAGTTACTAAAATTAAGGTTGAAATTTCGTCTTCCAATTATTTTGCATTGATGTCACCTGTAATATGAAAGGGTGTTTTTTATTTTATATTATATAAATACATTGAAGCGCAGTGTCATCTTGGTTGGGCTGGTTTGCAAATCCACACGTTCAGAAACAGTATGTTTAGTTCGAAGCATGCATGTTCCTGTGAATGCAGTCACGTTATTTCGGAAATGTCCGTGTGCACGTTTTCTCCTATTTTGCTCAGCTGGTTGTGGGGCACTTTGCTCTTAGTTACGCCTGTGCTTAGATCAAAACTGTTTAGGTTTTCACAGATATTTCCGTCCAACCCGTGAGAGCCTTACTGGCAGGGTCATGTAATAAACCCGATCATTACGGTGTCGCAGACTCCTTTGTGATCACGGGGCAGTCTCGCTGAGCCTCTCTCTAATATATTTTCCGTGTAGATTTAGATGTCCCAGCACGTTAGGATAATGTGTCTGGCCCCATGAGGATTGAAAACGAGCGTTTAGTAGCAGAGGGTGCTGGATTATGTCCCTTGCCTGCAGGAGTTACCATTTGTGTGCCCATCTTGCTCTTGTGCACACACAATTACGGCAATGTTATTTCCTCCTGTCACAAATGGGAATAAAGTACTACATTATAGACACTGACCCCAGTCTTCCAACGCACTGAAGCACTCGGATGCTGATCAACCACTCATCCAAAACTTTTACGTCTCTCCACTTTCAAATGTCACCAGCCGCCACTGACATCACTTCTTCGTACGCCACTCCACTCTATGAAACTCCATTGTACGCCACTCCACTCTGACATTCCACTGTACATCAGTCCACTCTACGCTATTCCACTGTACGCCACTCCACTCTAACACACTTCACTGTATGCCAATACACTGTACAGCAACATCACTACACTGTACACAAGCCCACTCTACAGTATTTCACTGTACATAATTCCACTGCACTGCACAGCACTCCGCTCTCTACTATTCATTCTATGCCCCTCCACTGTATGCCAATCTACTCTACACTATTTTACTGTACGTAAGTCCACTACATGGCATTCCACTTTACGCACTGCACTCTACCCCACCCTACTCTACCTCATTCCACTCTACACCACTCTACTTTATGCCACTGTACGACGCTACACCACTCCACACTGATCGAGTCTATGCCACTGCACTCTAAGCTACTCCCCTCAACGCTACTCCACTCTACGCATTTGCACTGAACTCAACTCCACTCTCACCACAATACTCTACGTATTTCACTCTACGCCACTCCACTCTTCGCCACTCCACTATACTCCAGTCCAATATACGCTTTTCCACTCTGCGCCACTCCACCCTTCACCACTCCACTCGTGCACCTCCATAGACAGTGTATTCAAATCAGTAGCCAGCCTACATTGAATATAACTCACCACTCTACCATGCACTCTGTTCTCACAAAAGATATAATTTGCAATGTTATATCTATTTTTGTAAATAATATTATTTTAGATGGTTTAACTGATATTATATAAAAGGGTATAAGCAGTGCATGGAGAAGGCATGAGTTATAGTCAACTTGAGTAGATATGTCAAAAATTGGAAAGGGTACATCTCTAGAGAATTTAGGTATTCTTTCCGTGCTCATAGAACTCTTCCTTTTCAGAGCATACATTTTGATTGTGGAAGGCGCTATAGCTGCTCCAAGCACTTGTTACAATCTTCAAGTAAATTTAGATGACTTGAGTTCTAAGTCTTGATAATCAAGGCATTCAATTATAGGGGCCATGGATTAGGGTGAAGTATTTGTCCCTTGTTCCTGGACAGAAGACTGGTGTCTGATTTGAACCATGCAAGAGGCTGAACAGACACTCCGTGAACCAATGCTGTCTCGGCCAGGCATTATTTTTGATGAGATTTGTTAAACTGGGACATGCTCCATGAACAGTTCTATTTTGTGCTAGAACACTTGCATCCCTGGTTCTGGGTTCCTTGTCACAATACAAGAGAGTTTGGGCCTCTCTGTTTCTGAATGTAATAAACTGTGGTGGTGTTATCTGTTCGCACCATGACTTGAAAGTTTCATTTTCAGAAGGAACACTCTCAAGGTTAGTCCAATCGCCCTGAACTCGAGCATACTGATATGGAGACAAGTTTCCTCTTTTGTCAATAAACTTTTGACATGAAGGTCCTGTAGATGCCCTCTTTGCACCCCCATTGTAACAGGGAAACATCCATTGTTATGTATATCCGAGGCATGCTTGAGATCAGATTTTGTCTTATGTCAATACTGCTTCTTTCTCTCCACCACTGCAGGTCGGGTCTCATTTCTGGGGTCATGAAAACTACACTGTCACAGTCTCTGCTTAGTGGCTCCCACTGCAAGCTCAGCAGCTCCTGAACAGTCTTCATTCTTGGGCAGCATTGAGGCACTAATGATGCATGAGGACTGTAAGAAATTTGCTACTGGTGAGGGGAGTGAACCACAATCCTTGTCAGGGTGAAGCCACACCAAACCCCAAATTAACCTGTGCCTAACCCTCTGGTAGCGTGGCACAAAAGCAGTCAGCTTAACTTAAAGGCAATGTGTAAAGTATTTATACAGCACTTCAAACAGTAATAAAGTGAAAACACAACACAAGAAAAATCCCACGCCAATTAAAAAAAATGTAATATATAGTAGAACCGAATACATACAGTTTTAAAGATTTAAGTGGAATTAACGGCAAAAAGCACAAAGCGCCCACTGTGGATATCTGGTCGCACCGGACCTGAACAAAGTCACGAGTTCAGGCTGACTGTGATGGAGCGCCTGCCAACAACAGTGACCAAGTTAGGCCTGTTGAACAAGAGCACCTTAAATTCTGGGGGCGGAGTCCTGCATCGAGGATGCACTGCACAGGTGTGATTTCTAGGAGCTGCGAAGCTGCCATGCGATGTCCTGAATGGACGAGGGGCTTGCGATGCATAGTCCTGCATTGAGGTGAGTTGTTCACCGACTGATTCTGAAGAAGCTGCTGAGCTTGCTATGCGGAGTCCTGCGTCGTCGTCGAGGACGTTGTCGACGAGGAGCTTGCGATGCCTGTGTTGAGGATGCGCCTCACGGCGGCGCTTCCTGGATGGGTGAGCAGCAATTCAAAGAACTACAACTGAAATGAACTATTCAGCGGTCCCAATGCAGAGTTTGGTGAGTTGATGCATTACGCAATGGCTCCGATGCCGAGTTTCTGGTCGATGATGCATCATGCTGGGTAGAAGGTGGAGAAAGCCTGTTCTGTCCCGGAGCCCTCCGAGTAGGAGGTCAGCCAACTAGCCCTTGGAGTTACTCTGGTGGTCCTGTAATGAAGATGCAAATCCAGTCCTTCCCCCAGGCGGGATGGCAGCAGGTCAGCAGGGCAGCACAGCAGGGCAGCAGAGTGGCAGTCCTTCTTGTAGCAGAGTAGCATAGCAGTCTTTCTTTTGAGTCTTCGTCAGACATATATGGAAGAGTTGTGATCTTAGGTCCAAAATTTAAACTTAGTACCCACCTTGAAGTAGGAGGAGCGTTTAGAGGTTTCCACCCCCCAGAGGTACTTGGAATATTCTGTCTCCCTGTCCTGGCCTCAGATTGGTTGGGATCAATCAATCAATCAATTAAAACTTTATTCGGATACAAAATTTGTAACCATAAAAGTATACAAGAATTAAAAACAAAGTTTTGAAATTTAAAAAGTTCAAGTAGATCATGGAAAAGTTAATATGTATTGATTGTAAATACAACAGGTATGTAACACATAATTACTTTTAATCTATGTCACAGTTACAATCTAGCGATTTAAGTAAGAAAGGTCATAGTTTGCACGATATTTAACACAAGCTTTTAAAAAACTGGATATTAAAAAGATGCTATGCTCAGTGTCCAAACGTTGTAATGCAAGAAGGGCCGGGCGACACTGGCGTAAGCCTATGAGTTTTAGTAAAGGTAAAATCCACTTATGACGTGCAAAATCATAATAACTACAAAAAAGGACTACGTGCAATAACGATTGTTCAGATTGACCATCACAGGGACAAGGAATTAATTTTCTGGACCAATCTTTTGTCTTCGGGAAGGTAATCAACCGATGGAAAGTGTTAAACCGGAATCGTGTTAAGAGATATTTTTCATAATGGGTGGCACTGGTTAGTAAATATGGCTGAATTCCAAATGAGACTTGTACAGCGGCAAGATGGAGATTTGTGGGCTTTGAGATCTCTGATGTTAGGCGAAGCTCACGTAAATGAGATAAGCATGCGGTTTTCAAATATTTGCGTGAAATGTCCGCTGAAGACTCAGGAAGTATGAAAAGAGATTCCAGGTTTACATCTCTCAGAAATTTATAAACATACAGCAGCCACGAAATATTTTTCCATCCTTCTAAGGTGAGACAGTCAGAAATAAGCTGCCGAGTCAGTTTACATTCTGGAGTAACCCAAAGACGATGCCATAAAAGAATTGGTTGGATTGCAATAAGATCCGAAATATAATCCTCTCCCAACTCCATGTGGCAACCGTAAATTGGTGAACTTTTGGGGGCGGCCAAAAGGTACCGCAAGAAAGCATTTTCTGTTTTTTGGATAGAGTCCGTGTCGATGTAACCCCAGACCCCTGCCCCATACATTGCCACTGGACGGCACTTGGCCCCATAAATCTGAATCAACTCCCGGGAAGGGCGCTGGCCTAGTTTTTGTGCGAATGTGACCAAAGCTGTTGTAGTCCTGAGGAGCCCCAACTTTCTGGCCTGGAGGGTGGGACCCCAACTAGAGGTATTGTCTATCAGAATACCTAAATAGGGGTATGCAGTAACAGTCTCCAGGATGGTATTGTTTATCTGGATACTGCCAGAATGTCTAAGGCGTTTCCCCAGATGCATGGCAAACGTTTTCTTTATGTTTACTTTTAAGTCGAGGGCTGCCATGAAGTCACAATATCTATCGAGGAGAAGTTGGAGTTGGCGTGGGGTCCTGGCCATGATCACCGCGTCATCCGCGTAAAGCAACGTGGGTATCGGACGGTGACCAATCGCTGGTAGGTCCTGGCTTCCTGCCAACATCGCAGCTTCTAAACCATTTGTATATAGATTGAAAAGAAAGGGGGCCAGTACACATCCCTGTCTGACACCCTTAAGTACTGGAAATGATGCTGTGACTTCCCCCCCCAGACCGTACCGTACTTTAGCTGAGGCCCCTGAATAGAGATTCCGAATAAAATTCACCAGAAGAGGATCTATCCCCATGGCCAGAAGGAGTTTCCATAGCTTACTATGGGAAACGCAATCGAAGGCCGCCGATAAGTCGACGTATGCTAAATGCAACCTCCCCTTTTTAGCCCCAACGTATTTACCTATCAGTAGGGAAAGGTTTAGTGCCTGCTCCACTGTCCCAAGTCCCTCTCGAAAGCCATACTGTAGGTCGGAAACCACTTGATTGCTTTCAGCCCAATCCTGGAGTCTTTTAAGAAGCAGCCGACCCATCACCTTACCGGTAGAATCCAAGAGGGAAATGGGTCGGTAACAGGCAGGACTATTACGGTCGCCCTTCTTAAAAATAGGAAGAAGAATAGAAGTTGTCCAGGACTCTGATGGGCCGATTTTAGTGGCTGCTTCGAAGACCCTAGTGAGAATTGGGGACCATAGTTCTAAGTTGTTTTTGAATAGGTCCACAGGAACCCCATCAGGACCAGGGGCTTTGCCACATTTAGAGGCCTGCAACGCCATAAGTACCTCATCGTGGCCAAAATGAAGGTTAGAATTAGGGGGGGGAGGAGACCTACTGTAGTTTTGGGTGAACCGTGTCCCTACACTATCTGAGGGGGGCTCTGGCATAGAATCATCCGAAAGACCAAAGATCCTTGAGAAATGGTCAACCCATGCTGCCTCACCCACTGCTACCTCGATCCTTGGGGTCTCTTGTTGATCAGTCAAAAAGGGAGTTCTTACTATTTTCCAGAAAGTGGCCGAATCCTTAAGAGTGTGCTACTCTGATGCAGCTTGGCCCATAATTCCTTCTTGATATCAACCTTGCAGGATTTTAGTGCTTGCTTATAACATTTTCTTAATCTTCTCACTTCCTCGCTATCCCTGACGGTATTAGTAAGAGCTTTCTTCAGTAATTGATGTGAGCGCCTTGTTGCAGGATTAAACCAACCCTTTTTTGTTTGATTTGTGGCCGTCGTTTTACGGAACAACTCTCTCTTAATTTCAGATGTAATGAGAGAGAAACTATCCAGTACCTGACCGGGAAGGGACTGCAAATTTAAGCATGTTTCAATATGCGGGAGTATGCGGCTCAAGACTGCTGAAGTAGTCTTTTCGGCATCAACTTTACACCATTTGATCGCATACCCGTTCAGCTTATTTACCCTTAAAGTGTCTTGTATTAAGAGAGTTTGCTTACTGGGTGGTACTAACATATCCGGGATAGCGATAGCGAGAATGTTAGGAAAGTGGTCGCTGCTAGGATCGATCCCAGTTCGAACGCTACATAGCTGATCTCTGGAAGCTTGGGAAACCAGAACATAGTCAATCAGACTAGTTAGTCCCCTGCCATTGAATGTAGGAATAAAAGGAACTGGGGGGGGAAACAAGATCGTTAGTAAATCCGAGATCTAAATTGAATATTATCTCGGTCAGATAATTCCCTAGTTTAGTATGAGGGAAATGCGTTACATTGTAACCTAGGTCATCCACAATACCACAGATGTTAGAATCACCTCCCTTACAGAGGTTAAGATTAAAGTCTCCACCCCAGACTATGGAAATACTGCAATTAGAATGGTTGAGACGCTCTTCAAATAAGAGTCAATAGATGTTTTCCGGGACTGGAAGTATATCCTTACGGGTCAAATTATTATAAAAATTAACTATATAAAACAACTGTGTTTTGTTGAGTGTTATCGAAATAATCTGAGAATAGGGATTGGTATTAATAACTTTGATATCTGTGGTTAAAAGTTCATTCGAGAAATAAGTTACCAGACCACCTTTCGCTCGCCCACATGTGGATGGTTGAGCAAATGAGTTAAAGGTTTTGTAACCCTGCAGGTGAATAGGTGCTGTCAGCCAGGTTTCCTGCAGGCAAACAATGTTATGCTCCCTGATGACGGAGAGCCAAGATGGATTGTCTGCCTTAGAGCGTAGTCCTGCAATGTTCCAGAAAATAAATTTGAGAGAAAGGTTGGTGTTAACTGGACCCCCCCCCAGAAGGAAGATCGTCGACTGGAAATTTGATTTTGGGGGAGAGGGCGGAGTTAACCGAACCCACCCCAGATAAGGTAACGCCACCAGAGGGTTTTGTCAAAACCTTTGAGGAATCTAGGTCTAATTGGAAATCCAGTGTACTCTGGGATGTGGAGTGATGGACCTCCATAGGCCTACAAACAGAAGGGAGCTGAGGTACTTCGTTTTCATTTTCAGGAAGTGAACGGGACGGACAGACCGGGGACTGCGTGAATTGAACCAGTCAGTCATTTATGTCCAGGCCTGATTGATAATCGAACCTATAGGGAGCTAAAAAAGGTTTATGACCGTAAAATGGATTGAGACCAATAAAGGAATTGATGTTAAACAAACCATTATTACGGCTATACCTAGAACGCTCATTAGGGTAGCTAGTTAAAAGTCTCAGATTAGGTATGGATTCTACAACCGATCTTGGATAGAAAAATAGCAGATCGCGTGTCATGATGCCCCCTGACCCAATTTCCTGAAATTCATCTAGAATATATCTTACAGTTCTTCGATCTGAAAAATTAACAATAATAATGTCACCGAATAGGTTTTTCGTTCTACAGCCCAGCCAGGGCAAACGCCGGACATGAATGATTGCGCCGTTCAGATACGGGGGAAGCGGTCGATTTTGGCTAAGCCAAAAGAGGACTTTATTTTTTAGTTGGTAAAAATCTTCCGTCTTGCCTTCCTCTAAGGGCGGGACACCTGTCAAAATGACTACATATGGAGCCACTTCCGGGGGGAGGTCAACTAACCTAGTGCTATGCTCTCGCCTTACCTCAGGTTTTAGATGGTTACCTAGGACAGGGGCCGGATTTAGATTTGTACAATTCCCACCCACCTGTGTATTTACCCTGGATTCAGAAAATGGGCGCAATGAACAGGACGTGTTTAACTGGGACGATTTTGAGATGGAGGTATTGAAGTTTTTTACCTCACCCTTTTGAGGAGGGCGGGGTCGATTTTTGTTTCTGGCACAACTTTTTCCCACGGGGGCAGGAGGAAGCTTTGATGGAACAGATATCAAAGAAGGTAATAACCCTTTTTCCAAGATGGCAGGTGAGGGGATCGATAATACCGTTACCGGGGGAGAAGATGATGGAGCACTGTTAGGGTAAGTCTTCTTTGCTACTAAATTCTCCCTGACTAGCTCTCCTAAGGACCCTAACTGGAGAGTAATGGTGTTCAATCTCTCTATTACTGGGAGAATAAGGGATCGCACTATTTGCTCGATAGACCTAGTTATATTAATAGTGGGGGTATCCTTAGTTGGAATGGATTGAGAGATAGACAGGGGAGATGGCATGTGCAATTGCGGGGTAGTTAAAGCTGGGATGTCAACAGGATCGATATTTTGCTTTGGATTTTGAGTATGCCTACCCGATTTACCCTTAGAAGTTCTACCTCCTAACTTTCTCCTTCTTTTTGTTGGCGGGGGACCTTGGGGAGGATGAGGGTTAAGTTTCCGAGAATGTTTCTTTTTTTGGGGTAACACTACCACAGGTGATGGGGTAGACGCCCTGGACTTAGCGGGTGAAACAAGATCACAGGGAGAGGTAGAAATAATTACACTTAGCTCGTTAATAGAGTCAACAATATGATCAGTAATAGAAGCTATCAGATTAGATCTGTCCCGTAAAAGCAATGGAGTGCTTTCGCTGCTAGAACGATCACAAGTTGTTGAAATTGCGAGGGAACCGTCATGGGCTGACGTGCTTGGTTGAGGAGACATACGCATGTTCTTAATATGCTCAATCGAGCGGCGTCTGTCAGCTCGCCGCGCTGCTAAAGAGTCCTCCCGATCTGGGTCCGGTATTGTCCTAATAACGAAGTGATCCAATGTTCCTTTGGTGGACTTTTTTACCAAAGGGGTTTTATCCATTGTAGGCAAGAGATGACAGGCTTGAACAAAGGGTCTGGGACAAAACAGAATGTAGAAACAAACACATACTTTTATGGGGTCACTTACTTGGGGTGACCAGATCACGGATGACAGAAGGAGGGCCCAGCCCAGCCTTTACCGGCCTTGGACGGCCGTAGACGGCCCGCCCTTTGCCCGGGCTTAGCCCGCGCGCGCGGAGAAAGCCCAGCAAGTCCACGGTAGAAGGTAGAGCCCGCTCTGCCGGGGTCACGATGGCCCTTTGTACGCCTCCTGGCGCCAAAACTGTATCGGCGGCTCTCCAGCCGCTGAGGATCGTGGGGGATGTAGTCTCGTCCCCGCTCTGCGGCCGCTGATGGGTGTTGCGGTGGCGGGGGACGGAAAGGCAGCAGGAAGGAGATGTCAGCGGAATGGCCGTGTAGTACGGAGAAAGCCCAGCAAGTCCACGGTAGAATTAGACTAGTGTCAAACCCTTTTATGACCGCGCTTAGGCAGAGCCTTTGTGGTGTGCAAGTGTGGTAGGTGACAGCTCCTCGCCTCGTTAACTCAGAGAGGCCCATTCTGCCAACACCTAGCTTTCCTTTGTCTCACTGTCTGGGAGCAATACACAAAGACCAACTACACCTTGTTTTTTGAACCAGGATACAGGTAGAAAACACCAAATGGTTGAGACAAGAAAATACCAACTTGTAAAAAGTGGCAATTTCAAAACTGTAACTAAAAATTTGACTTTACTATTAAAGAGGGCTTTTAATTACAATCCTTTATACACCAAACTCAATCTGTGTATCTGCTCCCAATTGAACGTTATCACTTATTAAATGTGATAAGGTACCCACTGTTATCCTATGGGAGAGGTAGACCTTAAAGTAGTGAAGTACAAGTTACTTACCTTCTGTAACACATTATCTGGTAGAGACTCTATCTACCTGCAGATTCCTTACCTTTGAATTTCCAAGGTCTCAGGCTGGATCCGGAAACTTTTGCTCAGCAATACGCCTTGCGTGCGCTGACTGTTGGCTTCATTCGGCTCCGCGTGACGTCGTCGGTGTAGTTAGCATCATTAGCGTCGGTTATGATGTCGCAGTACCCATATAGGTGCTACCATGCCTGCAGAGGTCAGTACTTTTTATTTTTTCCACTCCAGAAGCGCAGAGCCACGAAGTAACTGACATAGTCGTGTGCAAAACTAGGGCCCTGAAAAGGGGAGTAACCCTAGCCGTACAACATTAGTCCACACAGCGGGGAGGCATGGGTGGGCCTGTAAGGAATCTGCAGCTAGATACCAGATAATACGTTACCGAAGGTAAGTAACTTGTTTATCTGATAGAGATTTCTAGCTGGAGATTCCTTACCCTTGAATTAGATACCCAAGCCATACCATCCAGGCGGTGGGTTGCGAACCAATACCTCAAGCTAGGAAGTCCTACAGGAATGAACGGGCATAATGCGCAGCGCACGGAGTGCTGTTTGACTTTAGTCGTAGAGCCGTGGAAACTACCCGTACCAGCAGACCTCGGGGGCAGAGTGACACCAGCAGCCGCCCCTCCCTCCCTCCGGCAGCAGACTTAAGAGCACCTCGCGCCTCCCGCCTCGCGGGACGCGTGCGGGACGCGCCGGGCTAAGCTTCTTGCCAGTCACTGGATACCACTGAGTATCCCAAGGGTGCTATGAGCGGTAATATCGGCATTAAAAAAAGCCCATTGGCCAAATGCCTATTGTCTTGGAACGTGGCAGGTCTCCTCGACAAGCTGACGAACCCCCTATGGGTTCAAGTTGTTTCCCCTTTCAGTGTCATCTGTTTGCAGGAAACATGGAATATTAACGAACTCCACCTTATAGGATATAAGACCCTACATACCCCAGCACTCTCTAGTTCACATGGCAGGAACAGGGGTGGATTAGTGACCTATATATCCGTAGAATCCGGAATATCACATACCAATTTCATTGGGACGGAAAATTACCAGATTATTTCCTTAAAAGGCAGTCGTTGTAAGAACATCATTCTGGTAAACTTTTATAATAACATTTCCAGTTCCCGCCACGACCGGGTCCTTAATGGCTTAAAGGAAGACTTAATTAAAGTTGAGTCCCACCTCCAAACCGATATGCTGCTCATTTGGGTAGGCGATTTTAATTGCTCTTTGTGCTCACTGAGCAATGGAGGTACCTGTGGTCTGGATTCTATCAGAGGTGCCACCACTTCCCATTTTCTGCATACTAAATTAGGTGACCTTCTAAACGGCATAATATCCCATTTCAATTTATCCTTTATGAATGAGCTGTGCAATCCACCGAAGTGTTTTAAACCTACTTTTAATGGGAGAGGTTGCAACTCTATAATTGACTATACCTTGATATCCTCCAGGTACCCAGAGATTATATCAAATTGGGAGACACTGGACTGTGCTATTAGTGACCACTATCCATTAGCGGTGACTTTAAAACTAACTACAACCGCTGATGACGATCTAAGGGTAAACTCGTTTCACACACCGCCATTCACTTTGGGAACTACGATGGGGCTTTACCTTAAATGGGACAAAGTAGTTCCTTCAGTGTTTCTTAACTCTTTGATTAACAACACATATGAGCATATACAGATATGCCTGTCCACTCTAGAGAGCCATCAGGCAATCAGGCATGCCTTTTCTGTTATCTCGGCGGAGATTAAGAATTTACTTGCTAGAGCACCGAGGAGAACCTCACAAGGCAGCACAGGTTGGTTTGATAGGTCCTGTTCAAAAGCTTTGAAACACTTAAAAACTACCTTAAAAACCAAACCAAGAAATCCGCTGGAAATACGGCAGGCCAGACAAAAATACCGTGAAGCACGGGTGGTAAGAACAAAACAGCTAAAAGCAGAGGCCTGGCTAGCTTTACAGGAAGCCTCTAATAGTAGGGACAATACCGCCTTCTGGAAAGCGGTCAATGCTCCCTTCCTGCAGTGTACACGGGCCGTGAAGATTGAGATGGCTATAACTGCTGAAACTTGGGTCAGCCACTTTGGCATACTATACGATCCAACAGATTACATAGCGCCTACAGATAGTCTGGATCTTTACCATAACCATCATAAAGAGCTGAATGACCCTACCCTTTTTCCTTTAGATCTCACTTTTGATTGCGCTGAGGTGCTTATGGCCCTGAAAGAAAGTCCCTCTGGGAAGGCTCCTGGCCCTGACTGTGTACCTATTGATGTTTTTAAATCACAGCTGAACCTGTGGGCTCCTTTACTTACTAATGTCTTAAATTCTTTAAATAAAACAGGTTTTATTGACACATGGCCTGAAGCGGTTGTTGTGCCGATTTTTAAGAAAGGTGATAGGAACAACCCTTCTAATTATAGCCCAATTTCATTGCTTGACTCTCTTATGAAAGTCGCAGGGCGAATTATTTTAAATCGGATTCATGCTTGGCTGGGTGAACATGACATAATTTCCAAATTACAATATGGTTTTAGACAAGGCAGAGGCACTATTGAGCAAGGTTTGAATTTGACCCTTATTATTGCTAAATATACCCAAGCAAAAAAGGGGAACCTCTTTGTCACCTTTGTAGACCTTAGTTCTGCATTTGACTGCGTCGACCATGAGCTTCTTTGGGAATCCCTTGTCGAGATTGGCATAGAGCCCCCTATCCTCGCATTTATTAAAGAGCTTTATAGGGGAGCATCAGCACGTGTCAGATATGGCAGACAGGGAGAGTGTTCGGATAGATTTTATATTAAAAGAGGTGTTAGGCAGGGATGTATTTTAGCCCCCTTACTCTTCACTCTCTATATAAATTCTGTCGGCAAGTATCTTAATAGAAATTATCACGACTACCCCACTATAAATGGGAAACCCATACCCATACTACTCTACGCGGACGACGCAGCAATTATGTCACAGACCCGCATGGGCCTTCAAAGAGCAGTAAATGATTTCACTGAGTTCATGTCACAGCGAGGCTTAAAAATCAATGCGTCAAAAACTTTTACCATGTCTTGTGGCCTAGGAATAGGGAAAAGGCAATGCTCCGTTTTTATAAACGGCAATAAGCTTGAAAGTGTTGATAGGTTTCCCTACCTGGGTATTACTTTTGAGAAGAAGGGCTCCTGGCGGGCTGCTGCCCAAGCTAGAGGAGCTGCATTTTTTAAAGCTATAGGAGCCCTGATTAATTTCTCAAAAAAACTGGGGGGACGCCCGATCAACCCTTTATCACAGATTTATCGTGCCAAGTGTGTTTCGACTGGCACATACGGATCCGGGATTTGGGGAATTGATCCGGCAGTTCATATACAGCGCTCCGAGAATTTATTCTTGCGCTACCTCCTGGCCACCCCACGTGGTACTTCTGTTTTTGTAATGCACCATGAACTTGGTTTGACATATATCACGGATACTATAAAATCGGCTCCTATTATTTTATGGCATAAAGTTTGGACCACTCCTGAAACACACTTTAATAGGGAAATTATCATGGATTGTCTCAGCTTGAGTGAGGCTGATAGCCTCAAATGGTTGAATTACGTCAGAAACTTGTCACGTGATATAGGGCACCCAGAATTTTTTACCGACCCCTCTACACTGAATAATATTCCTAGAGTTACCTTAAAACGATTAGTCGCTATCCATCTGGCTAATCGTCGTTGGCTCATTGAAAACTCTAAGCATACCGTGTTGGAGTACCAACTTTCCACCACTGTTGAAGGGATGCAACAATATCTATCTTTAATTCCCTCCCCATTTTCCCGTATGCTTGTGACTCGCTTTCGTACCGATACCTTTTTCAGACTGTTGACATTCCCTAATCAGAATAGTTGGTCAAGAAACTTGGAGAAATGCCCATGTGATGGTCTGTCATCACAATCTAATATTCATTGCATTTTATTTTGTAAGTTCTACCAATTGCAAAGGGTTATTTATTTGAAACCATTGCTTAAATCCTTGGGATTACGTTCCTGTAGGGCAGCTTATCTTAAAATGAAAGCACTAGATAGCCCATTAACTATCGCAGTGGTCTCTCTCTATCTGAAAAAGATTGTAATAACAAGGGCTTTTATGCAGACATAGATGATGAATGCCCTCTTCTACGTCATGTATCTTTTCCCTCCATTAAATGAATCTGATACGGGTTGTTTCAACACTAAAACTATGTTTATTATTATTCCTTTTAAACGTTTATGTCATTTATGATGTCTTAATATGATTTTAGTGTACTTTTATGACAATGTTTTTACATTTCGAATAAAGAATTTTGACTTGACTTGACTTGAACGGGCATAATGCCCATCTCTGCGGACTTGATTGTCCAAGCAGTAATGTTTGGCAAACGTGTGAAAGGATGCCCACGTTGCTGCTTGACAGATGTCTAGGACTGGGACACCACGAGCCAAGGCCGTAGTCGCAGCCTTTCCCCTGGTGGAATGGGCCCTTAATCCCTCAGGGGGCTGCTTCTTTGCCAGGGCATAGATGATCTTCATGCAGAGAACTGCCCTTCCCTTCTTAGCTCCCACGTACGCCACAAAGAGTTGGTCGTCCCCCCGGAACACTTTTGTGCATTTAAGGTAGAACTACAATGCTCTTTTTGGGTCCAGTCGGTGGAGACGCTCCTCTTCCTTAGAGGGATGCTGGGGACCAAAGAAGGTGGGCAATAAGATGGATTGACCCAAATGGAATGGGGTCACACCTTTTGGGAAAAAGGAAGCCCGGGTGTGAAGCACCACTTCGACTGGAAAAGACTCAGATAGAGAGGCAAACAAGATAACGCCTGCAACTCACTCACCATCCGGGCAGATGTAATTGCCACTAAGAAGGCTGTTTTGATGGCCAACAGCGAGAGGGGACAATTATGTAAAGGGAGCACACATTAGGTAGGCGAGGACCAAATTTAAGTCCCACTGTGGCATAACAAAGGGCATGGGCGGAAACAAGTAAGCCAGCCCTTTTAGAAATCTATGTACAATAGGAGACTTAAAAAGAGCGGTCTGGTCTGGTAGCCACAAAAAGCAGACAGAGCCAAAATATAACTCTTGAGAGTTCCCAAAGCAGAGCCCTGCTGGGCAAGGGTCAGAATGAACAAAAGTACTGAAGGAATAGAAGCAGAAAGAGCCATCAACTGCCACTGCTCAATCTCCACGCATGGAGGTGCAGAGTTGACAAGGTTGGGTGGAGGACCCTCGCCTTCTGCTGCGACAGAAGATACTCCGGAAGGGGCAGTCTGATTGGAGGTTTGATGCTCATTTTCAGAAGCTCTGGATACCAGACTCTCCTCACCCAGTCCGGAGCCACAAGAATGACTAGGGCTCGGAAGCTCCTAGTCTTCTGTGGAACCCTGGGCAGAAGTGGTATGGGTGGAAAGGCGTACAGCAGGCCTGAGCTCCGTCGAAAAGTGTCGCCGAGTGATAGTCGCATTGGAATCTCCAGCGTGCAGTACTGCTGATACTGCGTGTTCTCTTTGGAGGTGAACAAATCTAACCAAGGTTTTCCCGGCTGCTGAAAGAGACCTTCCACCAACTCCGTCTGGAGACGCCATTCGTGAACCGCTAATCATCGATGGCTGAGTTTGTCTGCCCTGGCGTTCAGAGAACCTGCCAGGTGTTGAACCACCAGGGTTATGCCCTGCTGCTCAAGCTATGTCCAGAGACGCAGGGACTCTCCACAAAGGGCCCAGGACCCCACCCCACCCTGCTTATTGCAGTACCACATGGCAGTGGTGTTGTCCGTGAACACCTGCACTAACTTCCCCTTGACAGTGGGAAGAAATGCCTTCAATGTCAATCGAATCGCTCGAAGCTCCAACAAATTTATGTGGAGCCCAAACTCTGCCAGAGACCAGTGTCTCCTGATCTCCACCTTTCCCAAATGGCTGCCTCATCCCAGAAGGGACGCATCTGTAACGACTGTGAGGTCTGTTTGGGGAATGGAGAGGGGTCTGCTGTTGACCAATTTGCAGTTTGTCAACCACCACTGCAGATCTTTCGCAGTCCCTTCTGAAATCTGAACCACATCGGTGACATTCCTCTGATGCTGTGCCCACTGGAACTTCAAGTCTCACTGCAGAGCCCGCACACGAAACCTGGCATGCCTCACTAACAGGGTGCAGGAGGCCATGAGCCGCAACAGCCTCAGTGTCAGTCTCACCGAAATCCAGGATAGAGGCAGAAATATCAGTATCATAGTCTGAATATCCTGGACTCACTGCTCGGGAGGATAGACATGAAACTGCACTGTGTCCAGAACAGCTCTGATGAAAGGGAGCATCTGAGAAGGAATCAGGTGTGACTTTGGCATGTTTATAGAGAACCCCAGTGAATGCAGGAGGTTCGCCGTAGTCTGAAGGTGGGTGACAACTGTCTGGGGCAAGGACGCCTTTAACAGCCAGTCGTCGAGGTAGGGGAAGACTGACACCCCTAACCTGCACAGATGAACTGCGGCCACAGCCATCACCTTGGTATACACCGGAGGGGCACTGGTAAGGCTGAAGGGGAGCAGAGTAAACTAAAAGTGTTTGCGGCCTACCTTGAACCGCAGGTAACGCCTATGGCCCAGCAGAATGGGGATGATAAAATATGCTTCCTGCAGGTCCAACGCTACCACCCAGTCTCATTAATCTAGGGCAGACAAGGCCTGGGCCAAAGTGAGCATCTTGAATTTCTTTGTTCTTCTTTGGAATCAGAAAGGGAATAACAGCCACTGCCTACTTCTGAAACCGGGACCCTTTCTATAGCTCCAAACTGTAACGTCCTCCTGGAGCAATTTTAAATGATCCTCCGTCAGCTGTTCCTGATTTGGCAGACTGGGAAGAGGAAAAGTAAGGAAATGCAGAGAATAGCCTTCCAAATGATCTGCAAGACCCACTTGTCCGATGTTATGGACCTCCAGTGGAGGAGATGATGATGGATTCTCCTGCCAACTGGAGTGGTGTGGTCTGCAGAGTCAAACTAGGAGTGCATGGAGGCTGCGCCAGCTAAGTGCAGAGCGGCACACGACTTCTGGCTTCCATTCCTAGGTCAGCATGAACTGCATTCATGCCCCCGCACAGCTTGGGAAGCCTGTACAGGACAATGGCTTGCATAGGGCTGATACGACTGGAAACTCTTTCCGTTACCACGAAAGGAGTGAAAGGTGGATTGGCCACGAGGAGTAGCAGAGAGGCCAAAGGATCTGGCCGTAGTTTGTGAGTCCTTGAACCTTACTAGGGCCCAATCTGCCTTTTCCCCAAAAAGGCCGGTCCCGTCAAAGGGCGTGTCCATCAGATTTGCCGGGACATTCCCGAGAAGCCAGTTGTCCTGAGCCAAGCACGGTGCCTCAAGGCCACTGTCGTGGAACTCGATCTGCCCAGCGAATCCGTTATATCAAGGCCACACCAGATGATGAATTTTGCTGCATCTCTCCCATCCTTAACAGCTTGAGAGAGCACAACCCGGGCCTCCTCCGGGACTTGTGGCAGCACTTGCGCAACTGTCTCCCAAAGGGAGTGGGAGAAATGGCCCAATAAGCACACGGTATTTACCTAACACAATGCCAGGCTGGAAGAAGAAAACATTGTCTTCCAAAATGAATACAGCCTCTTGGATTCCTTATCCGGAGGGGGGGGGGGGGGGGGAGGGGGGGGAGGGAACCCACCCTGGGATGTAGAGGCCTGCACCACCAAACATTTTGGGGTGGGGTGTTGGTTGAGAAACTTTGGGTCGCCCGGAGCTGGGCGATAGCGGCATGCAATTGTTCTATTCACAGGAGCCCCTTTGCTAGGCTTGGATCAGGTGCCTAGAAGGACATCAGTAAGTGCTTCATTAAAGGGCAAAAGGGGTTCCAAAATGGAAGCCCCAGGCTGAAGCACTTTGGTCAAGAGATTAATCCTGACCTCCACTGAGGGCAGCCCCAGAACAAGGACCTCAGCTGCCCTCTTAACTACCATGGCATAAGATGCTCCCTTCTCCATAGCCACATGTAGCAGAGAGAACATGTCGGTATCTGGAGCAGCGTTTGCCCCCGTGTGGTTTTCAAACCCTTGCAATGAACTCAACTCTTGTAGTTCCCTACATAGCTTTCTTAGGGTCATTCAACATATGAAACTACCGTCCTGAAGATGGTCTAGTAGATGCCTTCACCACATAGACTGAAACGTTGACAATTGCAACCAATTTCTTTGTGATTTGTCACCATAGGAATTGTTTTCTGTATGATTAGTTACAACTTCCTTATGTACATAGTGTATGGAATGGGTGACCACAAAAGTGATAATGACCTAAGAGCGACAACAGAACATTTATAAATCTCGGTCACTGTGTGTCTATATGTGCAGTATTTTGTGTACCCTTTAACATATATATTTTTTCAACATAAATTTGTGTTTCAAGAAAGATACACCCGTCTGTGTTTTGTTCCTTTATAGTACTTCATAGATCTGTTTATGTTAAAATAAGTAATTAATTTTTTGAAATAATTCAATGTAAGCTACTGCTCAGAGCTTACTACAGATGATTTCTAAACACATGAGAATAAGCAGAAGAAAGAATATCTTGTAGGCACTCTTACCTGTTGATACACTAATTATCCAAGCCTCCAAGGGTTTATTGGGTTCCCCACTCTCCCCCTTTTTAGTAGCAGGCCCACTAGTAGCATTTAATTTACAGGTCATGGGTACATATATATATCACTTTACTAGAGACTTACAAGTAAGTTAAATATGAAAATTGAGTGGGTGAAGACAAAAAGCTTGGGGAAGACCTCACTAAGGCTGACAGTTCTAACAAGCACGTAGTCCCTAATAAGGCTTTTAGTGTTCAAACTGTTGCTTCTTGCCTTGTTTCTCCTGTCTACAGACAAACAAACTATTATGCTGACAATATCCCAGCTCAGAATAAAATGCTGTCTCTTGTTGGGATGAAGGTTGATATCTTTGAGTTGATAGCCAGGGCCAGACTAGTTAGAGTATCTACTATAATTCTGGACGTTTTCTGAATTGGCACTCTGGTTAGCAAATCATCCAGGTATGGGGAGACATATAGACAGCGGAACCATGCACTTGGTGAAAATTCAAGGGGCAGATCTTACACCGAAAGTGCCTTGAACTGATAATGTTGATACGCCGTCATTAAGCTAAGACACTTCCTATACTTCACATGAATTGGGATGTTGAAATATGCATCCTCGTGGTCTAATGTAGCCCAGAAAATAAACCTGCATGGTGAATGGAAGGATATCCTAAAGTGTGATCATTCAAAATCTCAATTTTTTTTAGCTATTTATTGAGGTGTCTCAAGTCCAACACTAAACATCATTTTCCAAATTTCTTTAGTATGAACAAGAATCTTGTATAAAACCCTAGACCCCCTTTCATAACTTCCTCTCCAGTGCTGTTTCTTAAGAGCTTGTCAATATTCAGTGTTTTCAGATATTTGTATTTTTTCCTCCTTGAAATGTGTGATGGTGATTTGCCTATGAATTTTAGCATTTGCCCTTGTTTAACTATTTCCAGTATCAATTTGTCTATGATTAAGTTATGCCAGTTTTGGTTGAAGTGAAAAATCCTGCCTCTGATTGGGCAGAGTCAAGAGGGAGAGGATGGCTTAGTATATGGAACTCACATTTGTATGTGTATAACCCTGCACTAATCCAGACAATACATTTTTCTCAGTTTAGGAGTAGTAAAGTCCTAACTTTACTACTCCTAAACTGAGAAAAATCCTAACTTTAAGACTTTCGGTATTCATTGAAGGCATTTAGGAGTCCTAAAGTTAGGAGTCATAACTTCTGTGGTGATTACCGAAATGAGTAAGTGCCTTCTGTGAATACCAAAATGAGTAAGTGCCTTCTGTGAATACCAAAATGGTAGTAAGTTTAGGATTTTGTCTTAAGTTAGTTCTGTGAATCAGGCCCTAGGTGAGTATCTAGGAACCCTATGGAAGTCGTTTGCAGGGTGGGAACACGACTGCGTGCACAATGTTAGTCAATAGGTAAGTCCCAGTTGCAATTTTAAAGGAGAAGGACCCTTCCCAGTGGACCCTGAAGAAACCCAGTGGAAGATGGAAGGTTGGAGAGTCACCCCACCCATGGAAACCCCAGGAACCAGGATACCTACACCAGGAAGCCCGGTGCATAGGTGTCAAGTGACGTTGGAAACCGCCGTAGACCACAATGGGGGACTTCAGGAAAGATGCCGCTGGAGAAGAAGATGAAGGAGTCCAGTGGAATCCAAAAGTGGATTCAAGTTGAGAAGAACAAGCAGCTGGGACAGAGTCTATACCACTCAGGAGTGACCAAGGGGCACGGAACACGAATGCCCACCAATGTAGAATATGCAGGAGAGGTTGACGGTGCCCTTGTAGTTGCAGCTGTGCGGATCAGGTGATGCTGTGGAAGACCAGGAGCCATTCACTAGCTGCCCCACATTGGATGTCGAGAGCCAGGGGGTCAGTGTCCGGCAGAGGCACCAACAAGCCCTGGCAGTGGTAAGCAATGTAGTAGACAAAAAAGATGCAGTGTTGGGACCAGCAAGGTTCAAGTTACCCACCACAGACAGTTAAGTCAGTGCAGGCGCGAGCAAGCAGGGGAGCCCACTGAAGCCCAAGAAGACTCTCAAGAGGGCCCCCCGGGCTGAAGGACCAGGAGTCGCATGAGGACCTCGAGCAGCTCACCAATAAAGAAGGCCCAGGGTGCACAGGAAGCGGTGAGGGTGAAGATCTTGGTTGCAGGAGTTGCTTGAGGTTGGAGCTTGAAGATCTCTGGAGGAGAGAGTCAAAAAGCCTTGGCAACGGCAAGTCGATGTGGTGCACAGGGGTTCTTTTCCAGCGGTTCCAATGAGGGATACTGGCCTCACACTCGGTATAAAGACAGTGCAGGCCTCGAGGGAGTTGCAGAACCAAAACCTGTGTTGTTGAGCCTTTCGAAGTCTTTGGGAGCCCAGGATCAGCAGATCGGTAAGCTGCGTTGTGGTGCCTGCAGATGCAGGGTAGTGACTCCTTCCCTCCAAGGGAGATTCCTTCGGGTGTCTTGGATGTCCACAGGCCTGGTGAAGAACCTGTATGGAGCACGGGCACAGATGTTGCAGAGGATCAGCAGGACGTTGAGACCAGGCGCAGCAGAAATATTACCCGTTGCAGTCTCTATTACCAAAGTAAAGTCTAGCGAAGTCCAGAGTGTCCAGAGAGTCAAAGTTGAAGTGGTATGTGTTCTGAATCTTGTCCCACGACGAATCTAGGGACCCACCCACAGGCAAGCCCTTAAGTACCCTTAAGAAAGGGTCGGGACGAGTCAGGGATCCCTCCCAGAGGAGGGGCTGGACAGTGGGGAGGATACCCCCATGTCCTGTGTCCAGTTTTGCGCCAGACTGGGAGTCAAAGGCTCCCTGAACTGGTTTCAACTGGAGTATGCAAGGAGGGCACTAAATGTGTCCTTCAAGCAGTCTCAGTGGTGCTGGCACCCTGTCCCAATACACTAAATCATGTCTGGGAGTTGGTCACACCTCCCTGTGACAGGATATCTTTTGTTCTGCCTTCCCCTGCTCGAGCTTGGCTCAGCAGCAGGAGGGTACTAAATGTGTCCCTGGTCGGCATCAGCCCTAGCTTGCTTTCTGGTTCTGAAAGACTGGTATCGGGAGCACTGAGGGCCTCGGGCAGAGTTTACAGGTCATGGAATCATACCCCCCACACCGTTTACGGTGTGGGGGGTATGATTCCAACATGTTTGATACCAAACATGACAGGGTTCGTTACAGCCAGTTTAGAGAGGGTCATCGCGTAATGACGTGCGGCCACTCTATATGTCGTAATGGCTGATGCACTTACAACCCTGGAGAAGGAACTCCGAAGGTTGTACCGGTGCCCAGCTCATGCAGGGGCACCCTCACACTTAGGACCCAGCACCCTGGCTTCAGGATTGAAAGGCCTGCTATAGGGGTGACTTATAGGTTTTAAGTGTAGTGACCTCAGATATAAGGAAACCTATATCTGTTGTAAGTGTTGCTAGCACCAGCTTACACAGGCTGCAATGGCAGGCCTGGGGTCACAATTTGAGTGGTGTCTCATGGGTGGCATAATACATGCTTCAGCCCATGGGAGACCTCTGGTGTACCTATGCTTGGGGTACCTTAGTACCATATACTAGGGACTTATCATGGGACTGATCAGGATACACCAGTAGCCAATCTGGAGGGTACCTAAGTACTCCCAATGTCCAATTTAGGGATAAAGCACAGAGTTTGGAGTCCTGATTAGCAGAAATCCCTGTCAGACTAGTCAGAAAAACATAATGCCACCAGCAAAAAGTGAGGGTGACCATGAAAGCAGATTCTACTTTTCTACACAAGTGATAGAAGCAGAGCATGTTAAGGTCAAGCTCAGCTTCCTTTGTCTTTAAATTTAGATGTTTGGTTTCCTTGCCTCTTCTGTCCCTGCTTGTGGGACTGATATCGCTGTTGCCTTTGTTGGTTGGAATAAGAATATTGGGAGCAATACTGACTACATTGACTGAACTGATGAAAATTAGATATATGTTGGAATGGCCTCTTAATCTACCATCTATAATATTTGTATGGCTGATGGTATTTCTTTGAGTCTAGAGATCTTGCAATGTCAGTATTGGCTTTAATTGACTTTAGGCCTCATCCACAAGTTTGCAGAAAACGTTCTGCCAATCAAAGGGAATGCCCATAAACCTAGACTGAAACTCAGGCCTAAATGTAGTGCTCTTAAGATATCCGTAACATCCCATTGCTGCTTTGTTGCCAATGTGGTAAACACCAAATAGCAAGGCAACAATTTATAGCATTAGTCAAAGAAACAGAGACATGTTCTACCGCCCTAGGAATAATCTTAGCCTAACAGCTGTCTTCCCTCAGTACTTTGTCAATGAATTGAGGTGTGTATGACCATGGCATCTGTCATATCTAGGCACCACTGCAGACACATTGACAGTCTTTACTACATCCGCTGCAAATACATTAACTCTCTTTCTCATCGATTCCATTTACATCCCTCTCTCTAAGGATGTGCAGTTATGAGAAGTGTTTTAGCCGTTGTAGAAACAACTCAGTACACTTTCAATTTGTTTAACATGCCAGCAGGAGAAGACTCTGTAGCCTTCCTTGTTTTCTATATATGGAAATTAACAGTCACAGTCTCTCGACTTTTCACTAACCCAATGTGATCTAGGATCGGAATTGTCTTTGACTATTTTTTATCAATTTTCCTTAACATTAAATGTCTTTTTACCACACTACAAACTGGAAGATTGTGACACCTTGTCAATAAGGGCATGCAATATTCCAATGCCAGCTGGTAGTGAATCCCTATGAATGGGCTCTGAGTTTGCATCATGTTATCTTACAAAGCTATCCCACTCCAGATCCTTGTCCAACACATTAGTACTATGGCCAGCATTATTACCCACAATGTAATTAGTGTCTTACCCAGCAGAAGTATAATTCCATCCATGTTGTTCCTCCTGGATATGGATCTATCCGGAAGACATATCACAATCACTGCAGTACTCCACACTTTGCATATTTGGTGAAGTCTGTACAGTAATATTTACAATGTTTTAAATCATGTTTTGTATTATTTATTTTATTAATAGCACTGAAGACTTTATGGCCACCAGAACAAAACATGTTGGATGTAATTATCAAATTTATTTGTTTGGAAAATAAAATAAACTACTACTTTTAAGAAAAATATCAACAGTGGTGGTGGACTTATTGGAAAGGTTGGAAGAATCGAAAGACCAGGGTTTTGACCGAACATTACATCATTATTCTAGTATATTTGAATGGAACTCAGCATGCTATAGAATGCCTCTCCAATTTTTGGGAAATAACATTTGTGATTCTGGGTCCAGAACAGTTGACCTAGGGAGGTGAGCATTAATTTGAGATGTGACGTTGTGTGCACCATCAGTTACTACAACCGTCTAATATGTTTGTAAGTTCCAAATCTGTGTAGGCAGGTTTAGAGATTTTAGCTGGTACAGCCTGTTTGGCTGCAGGCTTTGGGAGAATAGGTTGTAGAACCGGCAGTTGAGGTGTGGATACTGCTGCCTACAGAGACATTTGCTGTGGCAGAGCTGTTAACCATTGATACATTTCTTGAACCATTGTTTGTAGTGTGGTAAGGAGTTCTAAAGGCACTTTAACAATAGGCAGGCTTTGTGGTGACTCTTGTTGCATCCTATGGCACTTTGCTGAAGCAGAAGGCAAAGGATGCTTGTGCTTGCGCTCTGGAGATTTCGAGCTTTCCTGTTCCTCTTCAACATCAGTATCTACACACTGAATATGGAGGTTACAGGCTGAGTGGCATCTTGGCCCTTGGTCAGACATTCATAAACACTTAATTCCATCTAACTCAGGATCTTCTTCTTTACCCTACCTTTCCTGGCGTGATGAGACGTATTGCAGTAACTTTGCAGAATTTTGTGACGGTACTGGAGAGACCACTAATAAAGGAAGTGGCATAACTGAAGGTAACGCTGATATAAAAAATGCAGAAGACAAAACTGAGATAATACCTGTAGAAGGTGTAAAAGAAATGGCTGTTTGCTGTACATCTGCAGTTGAATAAGCCATCAACCAGCAGATGGTGCGATGGCTGTTAATCTGCCATCATGAACACATATCGGATTAATTGCTCCATAGTGGCAGTGCGGTTGTTGACTGGTGAGTCTTTGCTGAAAATGCTGTAGATGATTTTTTTTAATGGTGGCAGCTTTGTCATCGATGTTAAGCCTGCCAGCAATTCTGTCATTGTCAATGTGGCCACAAAGGGCACCTCAATTCATAGACAATATTTTTATCCTTAGTAATAGACAATGAGCTTGTCAACAACATGATGGCCATCAATGGGTTCAGAGGCTTGGAAGTCTTTTCTGTTGATTTTGTTTTCAGAGGCAATTCAAGGCTGGATGGCACTAACCTTTTAGATTGCTGGTGCTTCCAGATGAGGTCAATTCCTTGTCCAATAGCAAAGACCATGAGTCTGGGCTTTTTACATAGCAGCCTTGAGCCATTCATTGTTGGTGGCTTCTATAAAGCAGTTTTACGGGGCAACGCCTGCTTACGTGAGATAGAAGCTTCCGCCTTCACCCCGAGAATCCCAAAGCCAGTCTTCTTTCTCTGTCCTTCAGAGTCTTGGTTAAAATCCACTACAGATGTCACACTTCTTTGGGCCATGACTGTGGTGGAGGCAGACAAGGCTCTTACTGTGAGCAACCACCATATAGATCTTCCTTTTGCCATATGCCTAACAAACCTTGAAGTGAGACTTCCTCTCAGAAGATTTTGACATATTGGAATCGTTCAGATAAATGACCTGAAAAATACAGCAGAACACTGCCTGACAGCTGTACAGATACTTGTGTTGGTGAAAATATCGAAGTGCTGCAGAAAAAACCTCTTGCAAAGGTCAACAGGAGACAGAGTACCAGAGATTCCCTATGAATGAACAAGCAAAAGAAAATCTGGCATTTGGAAGTCTCACTCAGGGAAAGGAAGGATGGTGCTGCTCTCTGACTGGCTAAACGTTTGGAAACCAATAAGAGGTAGACTGGTTTTGTGGAGTCTATGGTCTTTTCAGTGTTTTGACTGTAATGCACATTACTTTGGTAAATCTGAACATCAAGTGTTTCCAGCCTGAAGACAATTGATGCAAGCATGTGAATCTAGGAAAGATCCAATGCTGGGAAACATTGGTACTGAGGGTTTGCAGCCCGATGACAGGGAATATATTCAAGCATGTGAATCTATGAGGAAAAGAACATTCCAGGCCACCATCTGAGACTTCTGTTGGGGTCAAAACACACTAGCCCTAGTTGCTGACTAGGGATGGGAACTAGAGGCACAGGGCCTAGGGACTAGCCAGCCTCTGACACGAAATGTAAACGCAAATGGGGCTGTCCCTAGTTGGAATTTCTCCAAGATTTCTAGAGATGCATATCCAATGGGGGCATCTCAAAAAAAGTGAAGGACTGGCCTCACACACCGCCTGGTGTCATGCTTCATCATAGGCCGCCCTCGCCCTCTAAAAACCTCGTTTTGATAGAGGGCGGGCATACACCTGGAGACAGGGATGCACTTCTAAGCTAAGTGGTGGCCCGTGAGTAGTGAAAAAGTGATCTAAAAACCATTACAGTTGTCAAGAAACTAATTTAATTAAGGGTGCAACTTCATGGTATTAAAAAGAAGTGAGCGGTGATTTGGGAACTAATTATCCTCTCACCGTGCTAGATGTGGTCAACATGTTTCTGCTTTAAGGTCCCCGAAGGGTGCATAGCATTCGTCAGGACCAATGTTTTCAAAGGGCTCAGTCTTTATACCCCAATTGTATGAAAGATCAACCACTATAAGAGTGAGGGTTTATGTGAGTATCAATATTCCTGCTAGTCTAGTACTCACAAGAAATGCCCTAGGTCACTATCCTACTTACTTCATGGGAGGTCAAGGGTGGAAGAGCCTACTGTGACATTTGTCATTTTCGGCGCCTCCAGCCGTGTCTCCTATGGTTGTCCGCCTCAGCCTCAGCCTCAGTGGACAACCGTAGGAGAAAATGAAAAATGTCACAGTAGGATAGTGACCTAGGGCATTTATTGTGAGTACTAGACTAGTGGGAATATTGATACTCACATAAACCCCCACTTTTATAGTGGTTGACCTTTCATACAATTGAGATGCCCCCATTGGATACGCATCTCTAGAAATCATGGAGAAATTCCAACTAGGGACAGCCCCATTTGTGTTTACACTTCTGTTGGGTCCCACAGCAGATGAAATAATTTAGAGGATTTTTCACTTCCACATCCTCATAGAATGAAACTAAAGAAAAATAATCACAGGTCCGCTCACAAATGGCATTTGCATATTTAAATGAGCAAACCGGCACTATCCTTGTCTTCAAGATGAACGTCAAAATACTTGACATCAAAGGGTTCAGAGTTGAGATTCTTGATGTCAAGAATATGGCTATCATATTCCATGACATCTTCAACATTGAGACATATAACATGGAGGTGCTCAATATCATGAGATTGGCTTTAACACGCACATCACATTTGCTGTTGAGATCTATGGCTTCAAGATGTTTAACTTTACGACATAGATCTCTATCTAAAACAAGATATATAACACCTTGACACTCAACTTTTTATTCTTGTTACTGGGTGACGAATTGTTCACTCAGTTGCCAAAGAGACACCCCTACTTGATTCCTAATGAGAAGATAATGGCTTGCCATAGGTCAAGGCAGAAGACAACTTATGCCAATTAAGTGTAAGGCAATACCTCTATCTCAAAGACTACCATGAAAAAGGGTAGAGATACTATTCCAGATTACCCTTGTCAAGTATGAACATTAGTCATAGGGTCAGAGCCCATTTGAGGGGCCATAGAGCAAACAGCAGCTACTAGGCCTCAAATGTGGGGGTTGAGGTTGTTTGCCCCAGGGTTCGAACTACTATGGCTCTCTAAACTGGCCTTACACACTTGACTCTCAATAGCAGTGATGGTAAGCAGGCACAAGTTTCTCAGGGAAGTAGAGTGGGGGAACTTAGCTTATATCACATATAATTGAAGGATTTCAAAAATTTTACTCAAAATTAAATAGAAAACCTGGGCAAATTTATCCTACAGAATATAGATATTTTCCTACAAACTTGTAAATTACCTGTACTATCTCAGTCTGTCAGGTCATGTGTAGAACATCTGATAAATATGGAGGAAGTCACATTGGCTGTTAAATCTATTAATTCAAAGAAATCACCTGGAACTGATGAAATACAAGCAGAATTTTGTGAAGCTTTTTCTGCTCAATTGACCACAATCACTTCACCTTTTCCAAGAATTTAGTGAAATAAGTGAAATATCAGGATCATTTAAGGAAGCTCTGCTAATATTATTTCCCAAAGCAGACAAAGATTTCACTATAATATTAAATTACTGACCAATCATAATAATAAATCAAGAATTGCTAAATATATGGCGAATTTTAGCAGACTTGTTTAAGTACTTAATAGTATCAATAATACTGACTACATCAGTTTTATTAAAGGTATAGTCTCAGCTAATAATACTAAACTCATCAGTCTTATATTAGAGAATATCTCTTCTATACAGGATCCTTTTTGTTTCCTTTCATGATTAGATGCTGTAAAAAGCATTAGATAAAGTTGACTGGCAGTTTTTGTTTAATGCTTTCAGAATTTTCCAATTTGGTAGCAGTTTTATATGCTCAATCGTCTGCTAAGTTGTTTAAGAATGGCTGTTCTCATCATCTTTTCAATTTTATAAGGCACCAGACAAGGATGTCCATTACCTCATTTATTATTTTAACTAGCTAGATGTTCTTCTTCAAACTTCAGCTGATGCTGATTAGGCTTTGTAAGTAATCCAGAATGGCCCAATGAGTTATATTAAAGCTCATAAATAGCTATGATGCTTTATTAGGTCATACTCTTAACATTTATAAAACTGAGTTTTTTTCCATGTTTATTGTACACCTGACATACTTCGCCAATCCAATATTCCGTGGTGTAAGCGTAAGATAAAATATCTTGTTATTATTTTTTCAAATTCAACAAAAGGCACCATAAAATTAAATTGTAATCATATAATTAAAAAAATCAAAGAGAAGCTTGATAGATGCTCATCCCTTCATCCAAACTGGTGGGGCACGATTGAAGTCATTAGAATGGCAATTGTCTCACAAATATTATATATACTTTCTATGCTTCCAGTTTCCTGTTACTTTCTTCAAGACCTTACATAGAAATATTTTGAAATTTATTTGGAACAATAAAACACCTCAAATTTCATACAATAAACAGAGATCATGCAAACTGAATAGTGGAATAGGCTTACCAAATGTTCTCAAATACCACAAAGCCTTTCAGGGTACATTATGGCTTCATAGGCCTAATTTGTACAGTATACCTAAATAGGCTAAAATTGAACAAATTATAATCAAATATTTTCCTTTTCCCGCTCTGTTGTCTATCCCCAATTCAAAAGTATTGATTAAATCCTTTTAGTTAATAAAAATCGGAACATTCAGACTTCTTTTTTAAAATGAGTATCAAACTCTCTAACAAGACTCCTTTAAAGTATAACCCTTTAATTAGATTGGATAAGAACACTAAACTTTACTATTCATGAATGGAAGGAAGGCGTATCTCCTTACATGATATTTGTCAAAGAGATATGTTTTTATCGTTCTCAGAGTTCTCAGAGTTGCAAAGTAAGTTTAATTTACCACCTTCAGATTTTAGCAAATATAAATTATTAAGTAATATAAGTAATGGAATCTTAAATAGTTTTTCGAATATATTACTGGTAGCCAAAACATCACATATAGAGATATACTTTCAATAGGACTGGGCATGCCATTTCTAAAATATATAAACATACAATAGCCTGATGGATCCAGTTTATCTAAAATATATAAACATACAATAGCCTGATGGATCCAGTTTATCTATGGTTTGAAATTTCTGTAATAATGAACTATCTCTCATTTACAGAAAAGGATTGACAAAAGATATGGTTGTCCACAACCTCAGATTCACTTTCTGCTATTTTATATTAAAGCAATATGTATGTATTACAAAATTGTTTATGTACACCTCACAAGTTAATCAAAGCCAGTTTGTCAGATTTGTTGCTATTGTAAATCACCTGAATGCATGTTAAAGCATGTGTTATTTATCAGTCTTCATATTTCAAAATTGTGGTCAGATATCTGGAATAGTTGAACAAAGATTTATTTTACTATGCAAATTAATTATATGTAAATCTTTTATATCAATATTAATGAGTCCAATTTTTCATCATCACAAAAAAATGATTGTATAATAACCTCATCTACTAAATTAATTACTTCTAATTGGAAAGATATACCTTAGGTTTCAGTACATAGATGGTGGTTTTCGATAACGTTTAGGGGCGAAAGGTTTATTATTGAATCCCTTAAAAATGTATCTTCATTTCAAATGTTTTAGAAACCAATTGATGATTATGTTGATATGTTACTAGTCACATACACCATTGTTCTAATACTTGTATACTAATATGTTTTTAGTAATATGTCATACACATATATATTCTATAAGTATCTCTAGTTACCTTTTTATTTTATTTCCAGTTTAATGTTTCATTAATGCGGATTTACCTCCCTCTAGGTATTAATTGATTAATTGATAAATATGATTCTTGTATTGCAACAATATTTATTTTATACTGAGTTTCCCTTTTCTGTATTGTCAGTATAAACTTAATAATATAAATAAAATTGAACTTAAAATATAAATGTGCTGCAGCTAAGGCATAGCTTCTGCTGCTTAACCGCAACTCCTCCCTATGTTTTCTTGCTGGCTGCGGAGGGTTTCCAATTGATTTGTTGCTCTTGGCTTTGGGACAATAATGACGGTGAATTACACCCCACTCTATATTTGCCTGAGCAGATAATGAACATCCAATATTAACATTATTAAGGCTTATTTACAAATTTCACCAATTTAATGTTATCCATATTCCTTGCCAAGCATGGCTTGTAAGCATCAATTGCTAAAACAATAAGCCAAGAAACATTCAGTGGAGGAAAGCAATATGCAAATCAACCCAAAAGAGTAGAAAAAAGTGGCAGAGCTTGATAAAATATCCATTAACTGCTGTGTTGGTCCAGTTAAAGATGTAACTCCCATGAGTGGAACTTCACAAAACAGCTGGTGTGGAGGAAGTTGAAGGAAGATCATCCTTAACGGAGCAGGTTTGTGAAATGACTCTCAATGACAAAGAAGCAACCGTTTGGTTTGGTACTTTACAATAGACATCTCTGCTGGCTGCCTTTATACTGCCAGCTTTGAACAGGAGCAGTCCAGGCCTTACTGAGTAAACCCTGAGGAACCAGACATATATGGTGATTGATTGTAAGTGGGAGGGTGGATATTTATGAGAGAACTCTCCTATGGGAAACTCTAATATGCCATAAGAAAAGTATGTTGGGCCAAGAGGCGACTGCCAGCATAATTTATTGTTTTTAAATTGTTAAGAGTTTTGACTGAGTCTGAACCCATTGTAGGATGATACTTTCTGTCACTGCAGTGTTTAAAGGAACATGCTGTAGCCGGCACAGCCTATGCGACTCTTTATTTTGTGTGCTTAGTGCATCAACTGGGGCTATCCAATATGTGTGCATCTCCTTAGTCAGGACACAATCAAATGGGAATGGGAGCAGACCGATGTTGGTCAGATTGGCAGAAATACCTAGCTAGGAAATACAAGTTTATAAGTCACATAAAACCTAGCTGCTGTTTTCAATACACATCACAACATTTGCCCCTTTAAAGAGCTCACCATGGTATTTTATAATTGAAGATGGTATTTATTCATTAGCATCAAATTTCAAAATAAGTTTCTTACTCATGCTTAGTACATACTCGAATTTCAACTACTGATACCTCCATCAAAGAGAACATGGAAGAGACATTATTCTAAATTCACCTTAAAGATTGCATCCAGCTTAATCAGGGAGCGGTCATCTTTCTCTAATGGCGCCAGGAGTTTCAGAAGTCTCTTCTCGATTAGAAAGCCCTAGAAATGAAAGAACAAAACTAAGTGAATCACACACAAAGTATGTAAAGACAATCTTTGATGAGCTTAACTGTAAGAAGTTGCATTAGTAAAATGCTATGAAAAAGCTTGAGTTGGTAGGTGTGTGGGTGCTGAGCAGATGTTATCATTTCTTAGCACTTCAGTCCCATTGCAGAAGGACACGAACCTTATATAAATCCGTCTGAATTTGTTGCAAAAGGTGAATTCCCACAATGACTGCTAGTTAATGCCTCTTCTACTTAAGGAAACAGTCCCAGAAGCTTCAACAGTCTCCTTGAGGTGAAGTGTGTTGGCCTGCTCCTGGGTTCTTGAGTTTGGCTGCCAACCTGATATGGAGGCACTGTGTTCAAGACCTGATTACCTTCAAGACCAACTGCATCACCTATAAGGCCGTCTGAAATGACTGACTCCCATGGCGAGGAGAGCACTGCAATATTTATTTTTATTTTGAAAAAGAAAATCCCAGAATGGGAATTTCTTTTTCAAAATAAAAAAATAAAACATTTTGGTGCAGGGCACCAAACAGCAATGTGTACTTACAGGAACAACGGTGATGGGTTCCTACCACATTGCTAACACTGTAACTCTGTTGAAAACTGACATGGGGACTCAACTGTATGTACAGCGAGAATTTAAATCCCCTGATCTCTAGAACAACCCATAACTATGCTTGGATGTTTCACAAACAACTGTCACTTCGCAGAAAGGCACAAGCAGTAGAGAACAAATTACTGACCTTTGGCAATGCTCCATCTGGCAGATGCTCTAACTGCCGATTCCTCTTCTTTTCAATATTCCCTACCAGTCTGGATCCTTTTTAAGCAATGCCCCTGCGCTGGTAGATGGCATTGTGCGGCTCTGTGCCTACATCGTTCCGCTCCAGAAGTGCCATGCAGAACCGTATATAGGTGCCACTCAAGCGCACTTTAATCAGTTACTTTCTAGGCAGATAGCTCCTCCAAATGCGGAATCCAACAGCAAATTTGCTTTAACCAGTCTGCATATCTCTAAACTTGGAACCTTTTTAGGTGGAAAAGAGCCCAGATCACAGAACAGGGAGGATGAGAGAGTTGGTGCTGTTAATAAGTGTTTCTCCCAGAAAGAGCATTCCCAAAGGTAAGTAATTTGTTCTTCTGAAAGATACTTCTAACTGTAGATTCCTCACCTTTTGAATACATAGCAAAGCAGCATCCCTTCCAGGTAGTGGGCCAGTGAACTGGCTCAAACCAAGAAGTTTTGAAGTTCCGAGCAGGCAATATGCCCACCTCGACAGACCTGTCTGTCCAGACAGTGGTGCTTTGAGAAGGTATTGAGTGACTCTCATGTAGCAGTCTGGTTAATATTCAGAACAGGCACTCCGCATGCCATCAGAGTGGTAGCAGTCTTAGCTATGGTGGAATGAACCCGCAAACTTTCCAGGGGCTACATCTTGTCAAATGCATAGCAAATGTTAATGCAGAACACAATCCAGAAAGAGACGGTCCTCTTCTGCACTGCTTTACCCTTCTTTTGCTCCTGCAAATCCCACAAAGAGATGATCATCCACATGATAGTCGCTGGCATGATCAATGTAAAAGCTAGGAGCTCTTTCAGGATCCAGGTATAGGAGTCTCTCCTCCTCCTAAGAGGGGTGAGGTGGAGCAAAGAACATGTGATGTTTTGCACGATTTAAAAAGGATTCACCACGTTCAGAAGAAAGGAAGCGCAGGTTCTCAGGACCAGCATGCCTGAAGAAAGTAGTATATGGTGGGTTGACAGAGAGGGCTTACAGCTTATTGACATGCCACACCAATGGTATAGTGATGGGGAAACACATCAAAAAAAGCATCACAACGTGTGAATAAAAAAAAGAAGGCTAATCCGATAACCAAGAAAAGGCTGAAAGAGGTGCCTTTCAACCATGCCCAAAGCAAGTCCTTGCTGGGCTAAGGACAACACAGATAGCAATACTTCGAATACCCTGGCTTGAAGTGGGTCAGTATGGTGAGTTTTGCACCAAACGTCAAACCTGACCCAACGGCAGACGGCAGACGTACACTGATTTTCCCAAGGGACATCTGGCTGACAAGACAACATCACAACCTCGGGAGGAAGATCAAAGGCATCCTGCTGTTGTTGCTCAGTCTCCAAGCATGGAGGTGAAGATTGTGCAGGCCAAGGTGCAGGACCCTGCCGCTGCAACAGAAGATCGACTCAAAGTGGTAACCTGAACAGAGTACAGATGCCCAGGAGCTATAGATACCATACTGTCCATGCCCAATCTAGCGCCACTAGGATGACTTTGTCCTTGGTTGTTCCTAATCTTTTTTAGAACAGAGAGAAGGAGAGGCAGTGGAGGAAAGACATACAGGAGTCATGAGTTCCACTCTAGGCAGAATGCTTATCTGAGCGAGAGGTGCCTTGGAAGCTCCAACGTGCAAAAGTCCTGACATTACAAGTTCTTGTTGGTGCAAATAGATCGAGGCAAGCTTCTCCACATTTGTGGAAGAGATCTTGCACCACCCCTAGGTTTACGTGCTATTAGTAATCTGCTAGGTGTCAGCGACTGAGTTTGTCTGCCCTGGTGTTTAGAGATACCACTAGGTGGTGCACCAGTACACCACCAGGCATATCCCCTGGTGTTTCAGCCACTTCTGGAGATATAGTACATTGTGCCACAGGGGCCAGGATCCCACCCCACAGTTTTTGTTGTAATACCACATGGTGGTGTCCACCTGCACCAGCCTCTGTTTGATGGATCCTAGGAAGGCCTTCAACACCAAGTGGATGGTCCACAGCTTCAGAAGGTTGACGTGGGGCTCGGACTCTGCCGAAGACCAGATGTCTTTGATCTCCACCTCTTCCCAAGTGACCACCCCAACCCAGAAGCAATCAATCATCACCACTGTTAGCTCTGGGTGCGGTAGGGAGATAGGTCTTCAGCTGACCCAATTGCAGTCTAGAAACCACCACTGCAGATTTTCTGAAATCTAGGTGTGACTGGTGAGGTCCCCATCGATGCTAAGCCCAACGGAACTTCAGATGCCACTGCAAAGCCCATATATGCCACCCAGTGTGCTTGACCAACAGGCTGCAGGGTGCAGGAGGCCATCAGTCCTAACAGCCTCAGAGTCAGCCTCACTGAGTTCCAGGATAAAGGCTGAAACATTGAGATCATAGCCCAAATGTCCTTCAATCACCGTTCTGTGGGGATGGGGGGGGGGGAGGGGGGGAAGGTGGCACAAAACTGCACTGTGTCCAGTGAAGTATTCAGAAAATTATCGATCGGCCATACTCACCGATAGCCAGTATATATCATAAAATAAACAGTCTGTTGGCAGTGAAGAAGAGGCAATCTTTTATTCTATGAGACTCTGCGCAGAGGAGCCCCCTCGTCCACACCCAGTCAGTGCGCCGAGAAGACTCCCGTTTTACACACGAGACCAATCCTTTATACAAAACACGCATTACATAAAACAACCGTTTTTGGCATTCTACAGATAGATATGCAATCTTCCAGAAGGACCATATATGGCACACAAAGCCGACTCAGAAGTCTGTTTCCACTATTATAATGAAGGTCAGAAAGGGTGACTCCCTTTTAGTCTCGCTACAGGGGAGTAACAGCCCAGCGCCAGTAAGAATGTGCTTATCGTCTCTAAAAACCAGATGCGACCTTGGGCCCTGGAGCGGGGAAAACAGTCGTGAATTCAGCTGTCCTGTAACTTGTCTTAATTGGGACGTGACTGGTGTACAGGGGAACCACACGTGCTCGTTATCCGAGCCTGAGTCAACAGATTCGAAATGGAGTCGGTTGGCTCCTCCCAACTATAGTGCAACGTGACCTATTTACAAGGAACGAAAACTTATTTTAACTAACTGAAATGAAATGACGTGGAGCGGTGCATACATATAGGTGCGGCTACATCATGCTAACAAATATAACATTAGCTACTGCAGGAAAAGAATTTGTGTCCCTCAGTACCGCCCTTTTAGCGTGATGTAGCTAATCAATCCTCAAAGATACCCTCATCTATTTGCATTAATTCCCGAATTTCCTGCTGTACCATCTGAGACTTTTCCCTTGTAAGTGATGACGGTACCAGGGCAGAAGTTACTCTCCTGGCGCAATAGGAACAACAGGCCGGCCCACAATGTATACATAGACAGCAGGTAAAGATGACTCCCACTATACCTACCAGTACCATAAAAATCCTCCATCCCCAGACTGACAGTAGGTTCAAAAACCAACCAGAGAGGGACCAACTGCCAGTATCGGCATGTATTTCCGATGCTAATCGGTGTAACTTATTTATGGCTAAATGAACTGAAGGGGCGGAGTCAGGGATGTATACACAACAGGAGCTGTCGATGACCCGGCAAGCTCCTCCCCTATCCGCTAAAATGACATCTAAAACCATACGGTTTTGAAGCGAGACGAGTCTAGTAGCCTGAAGCTCTACAGTCAAATTAGTCAATATATCAGCCGTGGTATCAATAACTCTTTCAACTACCCTGGATAATCGTCTCACTTCCTTACTAGTTATTATGGGTCCCCATATAGGAAACACTCCCTTTACTATATCCACAAAGTGTTGCTCAGGGGTATCAGTTTGATCTGTCTCGGGCATGTCGGATTCTCTTTTATCTCATTTTATTAGTGATCCTGATCCATCTAACCTATGGACTTTATGGTAATTGGAGGGAGCTATGTATACAGGGGGGTATAGAAAGGATAAATAACAACGACCCATCCATCCCCGGGGAAGCCAGGTATATGCATTCTCTCCACACACAAAATATACATTAGGGGCTTTATCAATGGTGGACTACTGAAAGTACGGAGTCGATAGGTATAATTACACCAGCTATCTCCCACAGGAACATGTCCAACTCCTTGTACACAAAATGCCGAGGTACTATTTAATATGGGTACCGGCATCGGCTTATCATCAGTGACATTTTGATCTTGAAAGTGTAGGAAATACTGAGTAAAATTAAACTCAGCAAAGTCCAGAATCTCCGTTTTTAACCAGGTTACGTTCTCATATTCAGTATACACGTTCATACAGGCCTTGGGGTCCAAAGATCCCTCCCCATTATTTCCTTGTGGGTCGAAACCTTGGTGTACTTCTATATAAGTCAGAATCATCTCGTAGTCTTTCTCAGTATAGTGGAGAAGTGTGGATCAATGATAGTGGAGAAGTGTGGCTCAATGACTAGAGCGGCAGACCCTGATGCAGAGGTCTAGCCCGGGACCAGGGTTCAATTCCCCGCCTCAGCGGGTCTTGGGCTCAAAAATTCCACGGACCTGATAATTCTCGCCTCGGTGCCATTCCAATCATGGAGTCCCACTCTGCAACTCTGGGCAATAGCTTGCTTAATCTCCACAACGGCCCCCACAACGCTAAGGATGCCTGGCCTCCACCTTGGGGGTGCCCAGGAGTGGACACCTCACAAAGAAAGCCAGGATGGGTTCCACAGTGGTATTCGTACAAGCGCCTTGAGACCCTTGCGGGTGAGTAGTGCGCTATACAAGTATCAATTTACTTTACCAGTGGCGGGGTAGGAGTCCCTATCATAGTATGCACAGGGTGATAAAGTTCTAAATATAGAAACACACTCATTATCACTAAAAACAATATTGCAATGATAATCACGAAAGCAACCTTCACTCTGGTTGTCCATGATGAAAATATGGGTATATAGATCAGCATATATATCGAGGAGCAAGAGGACGCTCCTCTTCAGGAATAAATTGACCAACAGAATACATCCTAACTAAGAGTCCAACCCAGCAGTCCGTCCTGCCAGAGGGTGCTTCTTTCCTGTGTCCGTTTAGAGCCTCACAGGTAGGCTCCTATTGTCCATCCAAAAAAACAAATCCCTTCATCCGACTTTCCTCCAATTTACAACATGGCCCCCGTTTCTTTTTCTTCTTTTCGATCTTTCTTTTCTGAACAGAGCAACACAGAGTTCCAGCTTTCAACGGGTTCAGTCCAATGTCTCGCTCAGTAACCCCAAAATACTTCTAACAAATCCCTGTTACTAAAGTCTTTCCCTATCTCCTACCGTCATTAGGGGTACCATGTTGGTTTCTGGGCCGCAGGTTGTATCGAGCTTGGCCTGGTAATCCTGGGGCTTCAAACAGAACAGGTGTGGAGTCTTCCCAGGTGCCACATTTTCCCTGCACCCTTCGTTTCAAGACAGGTGCAACAGCTTCAGAGGTCGATTCCGTACTTGATGATACGGCCTCTCTCGTGCCCCGGGCTCCTTGTTCTTGCCCTTCAATTTCCTGGGCCTCGGAAAAGGGAACCATACAAGGAATCTTTTCACTTTCCTGGATTAATATTCCTTCTGGATTCAGACGATCGAATGGAAGAGGGAGAGGCACCCTCTTGACGTGGGCCACGTGGATCCAGTGCTTCCGTCCGATCACCTTTACTGCTGTTCGGGTGGCTAACAAGACCTGCACTGGCTCTGTCCACCTAGGCTCAAGACTCGATTTCCGTTGGTAATTCTTCACCATTACCCACTGGCCGGGTTCCACACGATGTCCTGGGCCCTCTGGCAGGGGCTGCAATGTATCAGATACCTGCTGATGGATAGAACGAAGATCTTTAGTTAAAGTGTACAAATAATCAGTCATCATTGGGTAATCTATTTCTCTAAAAGTTTTCGGACGAGGGACACCCCAGACGTTGGCTGTTCATCCAAAAATGACTTCATATGGGGACAGGCCTGACCGGGAGTGGGGGGTCATATGTATAGACATTAGGGCCAAAGGCAATGTATCTGGCCACCTCAGCCCAGTGCTCTCCTGAATTTTAGCCATTTTTAACTTCAATATCCCATTATATTTTTCAACCAATCCGGCTGACTGAGGATGTCGAGCAGCATGAAACTTCTGCTTTATATGCAATCCATTACAAATATGCCTGATAAGATCTGCATTGAAGTGGGTCCCATTGTCCGTCCAAATGACCCGAGGGACCCCATATCTCGGAAAATATTCCTTGATCAAGGCCTTTGCAGTTGCTAATGCAGTATTTTCCTTGGTAGGGTAAGCTTCTACCCATTTACTAAAAGCGCATACCACGACCAAAACAAACTAAGTTATTCACCCTCTCCAGTTGGATATAATCCATTTGAAGTACCTCAAAAGGTAAGGAGGGTGGTGCAAAATTCCCACTAGGAACATGTTCCCTCCCTCCAGGATTATATCGTAAACAAACCATGCAATGCCGTACCAGATGAGTGGCAGTTTTCGAAATATTGGGATTATTCCAAACTGGGTCTAATAGGCTACAAATTCCCTTTGCTCCTATATGAGTAGTCCCATGGGCCATTGTTACTACGGCATTAACAAAGGCATTAGGAAGCATCCATCGCTGCTTTTCACTCAAATCAACCCAGCAGCCACTGTTATCCAACCTCCCTACTTCATTTTCCCATCGGGTTAGTTCATCAGGGGTAGCTTTCCTCTGCATCTCTCGGACACTCTCCATGGTATTGTCGAACATATCCGACTCCTCCACCCATCTGGCCGAATTTACATACATAGGGGACATTTTAGATCTGGCTGTACTTTTTGCAATCTGGTCAGCGAAAGCGTTTCCTTCTCCCACAGTGTCCACTATGGCCTTATGGGCACTACATTTAACAATCGCTACTCTCCGGGGCAGAGTCAGTGCGGTTAACAACCTTAATATTAGAGGGCCATGCTGTATTCGTTGGCCATGGGAAGTGAAAAATCCCCTTTCTGCCCACAGTTTCCCAAAACTATGAGCCACGCCGAAGGCGTACTGGCTATCCGTATAAGTATTTACCACCAGTCCTTCGCTTAGCTCACAGGCTCGTAACAGGGCTATTAGTTCAGCTGCCTGTGCAGAATGATGGGGAACTCAAGACGTTTCAACTACCGTACAC
Organism: Triturus cristatus; assembly: GCF_964204655.1. NCBI lineage: Eukaryota > Metazoa > Chordata > Amphibia > Caudata > Salamandridae > Triturus > Triturus cristatus. Next base: position 1,806,041,647 of record NC_140589.1, read on the forward strand.
AGGTTAGTAATCGCGTATGCAGCTGTTGTTGTGCCATCTGGTAACTTAAAACAAGAGCCATCCACATACAACTCCCCTTGAGGTTCAGATAGGGGCGTGTCTGTGAGGTCCACCCGTCCCTTCGTTTCCTCTTCCGTCCGAAATGTACAGTCATGTATGTCATTATTTTGTTCATCCGATGGGAGGGGTAGTAATGTGGCTGGGTTCAGAGTGGCACATCTTTTAATAGTGATATGAGGAGCGAACAGAGTCAATTCATACCCAGTGAGACGTGCACTAGTAAGGTGCTGTGTCTTTGTTTTATTCAAGAGTGTATCCACCGCATGTGGTACCATTACTGTAAGATCTGAATTTAGAACGAGTCCTTCCGACTGTCTAATGGCCACCGCCACTGCGGCAGTAGCTCTCAGACAGCTAGGAAGTGCTCTAGCGACATGATCCAATACTGCCGAAAAATAAGCGCAAGGTCTTTGCTTACCACCAAATCCCTGCGTTAACACTGAAAGCGAACAGCCGTCCACCTCGTGCACATAAAGTGCAAAAGGCTTCTGGTAGTCAGGAGTTCCTAGAACAGGTGCAGAACAAAGAGCAGTTTTCAAAGAATCAAAAGCTTTCTGACATTCATCCGTCCAGGGTAAGGGTTCATGCACTTCTTTCGTGATCAGATATAACAGTGGTTTAGTAAGAAGAGAAAAGTTAGGGATCCACTGGCGACAGTAAGAAGTTATGCCAAGAAATGCACGAACATCTCGTTGAGTACGAGGAACACACATGTTAGAAATGGTAGATACAGGTTCGGGAGTCAGCTTCCTCCCTTCTTTTGACAGTAGATGACCGAGGTATGTCACTTCCTGTTGACAATATTGAAATTTAGAGAGAGATACTTTATTTCCATGGGCTGCTAGGTGGGACAACAGTTTAACAGTAGCTGCTTTGCAGCCTTCCTCCGTATCGGACGCCACTAGCAAATCATCAACATACTGGAGGAGAACGTTTCCTGGAGGTAAAGTTAATTCATCCAAAATCGCCTTCAAAGCCTGACTGTAAATGCTAGGGCTCTCTGTATAGCCCTGAGGAACACGGCAAAATCTGAAACTACGGCCTGATAACGAGAAGCCGAAAATATGTCTAATCTCAGGATGTATGGGAATGCTAAAAAAAGCATTCTATAAATCGATAACTGAAAAATATTTGGCATTAGGAGGTATCATGGTAAGTATCGTTGTAATATCTGAGACCACCGGATATTGTGGTATTACCACTTTATTAACCTCTCGGAGATCAATTACAAAGCGGTACGTGTCAGCATAATCAGGACTGCTCCCTATAGGAGCCTTCTTTAATATCGGTAATATAGGACTATTACATATATTAGAGGCTGTTTCTTCCACCACGCCTTTATCAATCAAATCCTGAATTATCGACATTAAGGCCTTTTCACCTGCTGGAGATATTTTATACTGTGGAATACGAGGTAGTCGAGCATTCGATTTCAACGTGATGGACACTGGTGGAATATTCAATAACCCTACATCAGTATCCCCGGTTGCCCACAGCGTAGAGGGAATGGTCGCCAGCTCCGGAGGGAGCTGATCGTTTCTCATGATATTCTGCTTAGTACATTGTTCTGGTGACTGAACCGTTAAATATACTCCATCCGGAGAACAATACATTTTAGCATGCATCTTTTTTAACAGATCCAACCCCAGTAGGTTCTCCCCACATTGCGATGTCAACAGAAATGGAGAGTCCACTGTAACTGGGCCTACAGTAAATGAGAGTGGCTTTGAAATGGGGCTTACTACCGGAACACCATAAAATCCAACTGAGACATTATTATGCCCGGACAGAGCAGCCCCTGGGACCAATGACTGAGCAATCGAACTATTCAATGCACCCGTGTCCACTAAAACGTTTTCAGAAATTCCCATTAACTGTCCTTTAACATAAGGCCCTTTCTGGTCAACGGATACTAACACTTGGCCCCTTCTCTGTCCGCGGCTGTCCTATGCGGGAAAATATGTATCCTGTTCGCCGGTTCCATAATCTTCATTGTAGTACTGTCTCCCATTGTTATTATCGAAACAATTCCCTTTAGAATCACCCCGTACTACTTCTTCTGCTCTCAGGTCTCCACGATCAATACCACCCCTACCCCTTCCTCTACTCCTGTCCCTTATAGCTCCGTTCTGTGCCAGAAGGAAAGGACACTGGGCTCGCCAGTGCCCTTCCTGCTTACAATAAGCACACTGATTCGATCCCAAAGCGACAGCCGACCCGTCTCCTCTGCTTCCGGTTCCTGCCCCTCGTTGACCAGAACCCCTTGTTCCTCCATTTCGGCCCCGTCCCCATGCCACCTGTTGTAATAATACTCGAGTTTTAAGATCCTTAACCTTTTAATCTGACTTGTCTTTACTTTCGTTCTCCCTGTGCTCGTAATACTGAGCCATGCTCAATATGACTGACGGAGTGGAGGTGGTCCAAGTACTTTCTGCGGCCTGAAGCTGCGCTGATATTTTGGGCAATAGAGTTCATTAGATCATCTGTCAATAATGTTGTCGTACCGGATGCCGCAGAGGAGGGAGTATTAATAGTTCCAGCTGATACAGTAGAAACAGGAGACACAGGGGCCGTGGCTACCACGACGGGTGCGCCGGGGGCACCGGCCAGCGGTATTGCGGGGTACACCCGCTGAGGAGCATAGGGGGGCGGAGGACGAGTGTTCAATAAATCCTCTATTTCATCCTCTACCTCCGGTCGGGCCGCATAACTCTTACCTGCCTGTAAGCGGAACTGTCTGTCCAAACATTCAATCCTTTTCTCGGTTTGTTCTTTATCGTATGCTATAGCTTTCTGAGTTATAGTCTGTCCATTCTGTACTATAAACAATTTTTCCTCCCTAATCCGACGGCGTTTCGCCTCTTTCTGCCATAGTCGCAAAGGATCAAACATTCCCTGTCTACTCCTCTTGGTGAACAACCGATCCTGTAAATGCTGTATCTTTTTTTCGTCAAAAGAACCTGTTATGGGCCACTGTAATTCTTCATTCTCTTTAGTATATTTGTGCCAGAGATTACTAAATAAAATAGGCGTGAAGCCATGTTTTACATACATATCAAAATTTGGACTGCCTTCCGGCGGGGCAGGTTGACTTTCATCTAGCCGTGTATTTTTTCTTCTGCAACAACACCCAAATTTTGCTAAAACACGACATTTTGAAAGGATCACTCTTCGTGCTCCGTCACCAACAATCAGAACATGGCCATGTTTCACTCGCTTTCAATCACCCTTTTCTTTGCACCAACCATACACACAAATTTACGTACAAAATCTGCTATAAAAAGAGAAAAAATTGCATTAGTTTGTCGTTTCTTTTATATCAAACAGCCAAAGAACGGAGCCCGTAGACTCCCGTTCATAGAGAAGTCGCGACCCTTTAGCCACCGGACCAAACAGAAACAAAGAAAAACCCGGCAGTCCAAAGACTACCGAGAGGTCATCAGACAGGAATTATCCACAGACCGGCCTACAGGCCATCCTACAGTCCTCCCAGTTCACCTTCAAGACTATTCTGACTGAGCCCGCTGCCTTAGCGCCGCTTCGGATATGTCTAGAAGTCACCTAGGATTAACCGCAGGCTTTCCCGAGGGCAGTCCGGCCGGGTTAGCACTAGAAAAATGCCAAACCAGGGCGTCTGAATAAAACCTCTATTATTCACAGAACAAGTCCACGGAGCATCTGCCCGTGTAGCCTCGCTGCCACCCCGTCAGACCTCCAAAACTCCTCGTGGCACGCCGACCACCACAACTACCAAAAATCAGTTACTATTTAACTAATAAACGACAGACCAACACACTCACCTAGTGCACTCAGGTAGGATTACGAGTTCTTCACTGCCCACTCCTGATGATCAACTTGGATCAGTTCCTCGGTTACACCCGTAGGACTCCGGCGAGGGGTCTCTAGCAGCTGGGAGGTGTCTGTTCGCAAGGGCGGAGTTCAGCCAAAGTCAGTCCGTCCCCTCCGACCAGAGCGCTCCTCATAATGTCCTTATTTTACCCCGTGTTACGGGAGGACGACCCCAAACGTGGAGTCCCGGCGGAGTCGCCAACTGAAGTATTCAGAAAATTATCGATCGGCCATACTCACCGATAGCCAGTATATATCATAAAATAAACAGTCCGTTGGCAATGAAGAAGAGGCAATCTTTTATTTTATGAGACTCTGCGCAGAGGAGCCCCCTCGTCCACACCCAGTCAGTGCGCCGAGAAGACTCCCGTTTTACACACGAGACCAATCCTTTATACAAAACACGCTTTACATAAAACAACCGTATTTGGCATTCTACAGATAGATATGCAATCTTCCGGAAGAACCATATATGGCACACAAAGCCGACTCAGAAGTCTGTTTCCACTATTATAATGAAGGTCAGAAAGGGTGACTCCCTTTTAGTCTCGCTACAGGGGAGTAACAGCCCAGCGCCAGTAAGAATGTGCTTATCATCTCTAAAAACCAGATGCGACCTTGGGCCCTGGAGCGGGGAAAACAGTCGTGAATTCAGCTGTCCTGTAACTTGTCTTAATTGGGACGTGACTGGAGTACAGGGGAACCACACGTGCTCGTTACCCGAGCCTGAGTCAACAGATTCGAAATGGAGTCGGTTGGCTCCTCCAACTATAGTGCAACGTGACCTATTTACAAGGAACGAAAACTTATTTTAACTAACTGAAATGAAATGACGTGGAGCGGTGCATACATATAGGTGCGGCTACATCATGCTAACAAATATAACATTAGCTACTGCAGGAAAAGAATTTCTGTCCCTCACCAGAATGGCTCTGACGAAGGAGAGTTTCTATAATGGAGTCCGGTGTTACATCAGTATATTTATAGTAAACCCCGAAATAAGGAGGTTTGCCGTAGTGTAGAGATGGTGGGCAATTGCCTCGGACGCACACAGCTGTATCAATCAGTCATCAAGATATGGGAAGACTGGAACATGTTGTTATGTTATGTTACAATAACCAAACCATTGTTGCTGCTCAGTCTGCGCGCGTGTGTAATAGATGGAATATCGGTTGGAATGTGGGATGGCATGTTTTGAAGATATGCAGTTGGGTGCGTAGGCAGCTGAGCAGCAGGAAGGGGTTCTCCGATGGGCCATTTCTAATGGACTTATTTGGATCAATAAATCGTATCCATCATCTTCACGCTTCCGGAGCTCTTCTTCACCTTTGATTAGCTTACTTATAAAAGTGGCGACGATCGGACTCAGCATGCTGAATAGACATAAAAACCAATTTATGTCTCAAAGAAGGTACGTGAAACCAATACCTCATCTTGGTGTTTAACAACATTGTCTGTCCCATCAAGAGTGTAATCACCATAAGGAGATCGGTCTAGACATTTGCTGTGTGCTTATCTATGGTAAAGCCTAATATCTTGAATTTTGGAAAACTTGTTTTGTGAACCCCGTGCTTGTGGGACTGTGACACTGACATAGTGTGGCGCTTTGCTGTGTACAGTATCACTGCGCATTCCTCACGCTGGTGCATTCATGAAAAATTAAGTAAGAAAATCTTCACCTGCAAGCACATTGTTTTTAAACGTGTCCGCGATCGTCAGGTATAACCGCGCGCCTCGGATCCTCTAGTTACGAGCTTACTCGCACAACAGGAAGTCGTCGAAGAACGTACGCGTCATCGCGCAATCGAGTAATCCTCATCACTGCTTAGCAACCACAGCCATTTACAAGGAAGCAGCGCTGTGCCCTAGCAACCACAGCGAATTACACGGATACATCGCGGACAATTTTGTGTTAATGTTTGGGTACATGTTAAAATGGATTCACTAAACCTACTAAGAAACGTTTGCAGTTCTGTTTAACCACTGTGCATTTGGTAACAGTCTCATTTATGCTACTTGACAACGGTGTCTACTTCAATTGTTATAATTTTTGTTTTTGTTCACTATAACTTTATTCAACAAACTATTTTCATCAATGAATGGATTTGAACATCATGAAATTACTCTTTGTCGTGTATTCAACCAATCGACAACGGTGTCTACTTTTGTTATGTTAATTTATTGTTTATGCTCATAAACTGTTACTAACACATGTCCAGACGGCGGTGACTACTTTTTTTTTTTTTTTTTGTGTTGCATAGGCATGATACTATTGTTTGTTTCTTAATACCTTCTTATTCAACATTTATAGGTGCAAACTGTAACCATGGAATCAAACTCCGTATTAGCCCCACCTAAGTTTTTACAAAACCCTGGTTTGCCCCCCATGGCTTGGGAAGACTGGCAAGAATCTTTTGAAACTTATCTTGAAGCAATTAATGGTGACACGTTCTTAGCCTCAAGTAAATTAGCTCTTCTAAAACATAATTTAGGAGTTGAGGGAAGGAAAGTTTTAAAAACCCTGCCCATACCTTTAAAAGTAAACTCTTCTACCAGTAATATTGTAGGAAGGGAAGAAGGTAATAATTCATCAGACAAAGAAACAGTTTTTGACAGTTCCAAAATCGAACTTTATGCTACTGATGAATACTTAGATGCCTTAAGGGCATTAGAGGAGAATTATGGAAAGAAGACTAGCATTGTTGTCGAAAGGCACAAGTTTTTTTCAAGAGCGCAGTTAACGGGAGAAACTGTTGAACAATACGTTGCAGTTTTAAGAACCCTTGCTGCAACATGCAGATTTAAAGATCTACATGAAGAAATTATCAGAGACCAGTTTATAAATAGAACCAATAATTCAAAAATTCAAGAAAGATTATTAGGCCTTTATGATCCAACGTTAGAGAGAACCATCAGTGTAGCTAGAAGAATTGAAAACACTTCACGATATGTGAAAGAGTTGAAAAATGAAAACACTAACAAACCGAGCGATGTATGCTTGGTAGATAACCGCACATCAAGAACCACTGCTAATGCACCAAGAGACCACTCTAACACTTTCCGATCCAAATCTAAGTTTATGTTGAGCAATGATAAGCCCAATGATTCTCGCACTCATTCTGTCCAAGCTAAAATGCAAGTTTCAACACACAAACGTTTTTGTTTTAGATGCGGTAGTAACATTCACACGGCTACCAATCCACGTTGCCCTGCCATTAATGTCACCTGTTTTAAATGCAATAAGACGGGACATTTTTCTAAGATGTGCAAAACTGGTAATCGGGAATTTTGGAAGCATTCTGTAAATGTTGTTGATGACTGTAATGCATTGCCTTTGAGTGATAACGACAGTGAAATCGAAGTGTTAGTTATCTGGGACAATGAAGTGAATGAGGTGTCAGGCACATACCAACCTCCCAAATGTGTGTTGTCCATTAACCAAGTTAATGTTCCCATGTGGGCTGATTCATGTTCCCCTTTCACTATTATAGACAAACAGACATGGTTGTCCATGGGTAAAAGTAACCTGTTACCATCTGATGTAGAACCTGTAGGGTATTGTGGAAACAAACTTCCAGTTTTGGGATATTTTGTGGGCAAAATATCGTTCAAAACTAGAAATACGCAGGCTAATATTTACGTAGTCGACAAAGGTAGAGCTTTGTTGGGATGGAAAGAACAGAAAAGCTTAGGAATGATACTCGACCCGAATCATCCCAGTCAGGTTCTACTAACAGATGAATCTCACACTTCTATTTGGAGCATGAAGTACCCCGAAATAGTCAAGGCAAAACTTGGTTGTTTAAATAAATTTGAGCATCGCATCATATTAAAGTCGGATGCTCTTCCGGTAGTGCTCAAGGTTCGCAATGTCCCTTTGGTTTTAAGGCCTCAATTAAAGCTAGAACTTGACAGGCTATGTGAAGAGAACATAATTGAGCCGATTGAATCGTCGGATTGGCTTAGTCCGGTTGTTTTGGCACGCAAACCCAATGGAAAATTGCGCATGTGTGTAGACTTAAGAGACCTGAATAAAAATATCTGGATAGACCGTCACCCTCTTCCGCGCATAAACAAAATGATAACTTCAGTTAAGGATGCCAAATATTTCTCTTCTATTGATTTATCCAATGCATACCACCAAATAAAATTGCACCCCACCTCGCATCACCTCACAGCGTTTATCACCCCTGGGGGTGCATTCCAATTTCTTAGAATGCCTTTTGGATTGGCTTCTGCTTCGGCAGTTTTTCAAAGGCTCATGTGTAGCATTCTCAAGGGTATCAACAACATGCTTGTTTTCCAAGACGATGTTCTAGTATGGGGAAAAGATCTTGTGACTCACGATTTGATTTTAAATGAAGTTCTGATGAAATTGCAACTTTCAGGGTTGACAGTATCAGCTGATAAATGTAAATTCGCAGTGACACAAATCGATTATTTAGGGCATACCTTATCGGCCGATGGTGTCAAACCCAAAAAGAATCTTCTTGATGCAATTAACAATGCTCCATCTCCTGTTGATAAAGAACAACTTCGCTCCTTTCTGGGGTTGGCGGAGTATTATTCTAAATTTGTGAGTCACTTTGCCTCCAAGGCTCACTGTTTGAGACTGTTAATGAAAAAAGGGGCAAATTTTATATGGAGTCCTGAGTGTCAAACAGCATTTGATAGCTTGAAGAATGATATCTGTCAAGCTGTTTCCCTTAAGCCTTACGATCCTCACAAGAAATCCATCATCGTTGTGGATGCCAGTGCTTATGGCTTAGGTGCTGTCTTAATGCAAAGAAAGGACAACAGTGAGTGGGTAGTAGCATTTGCCTCTCGCACTCTAAAAAGGTGCGGAAGCAACTTATTCTGTGATCGAAAAGGAAGCCCTCGCTTGTTTTTGGGGTATCAACCATTTCAGAACATACATTTGGGGTACCAAGTTTGAAGTAAGAACTGACCACAAACCTTTAATAGATATTTGCATGACTAGGGGTGCAGGGAAGGCCACTCCTAGAATTGCAAAGTGGCTGTATAAATTACAAGAATATGACTTTCAGGTGGTATATCTACCTGGTCTCAAAAACGTCAATGCCGACTGCTTGTCACGCTTACCCCTTCCAGGATGATATAACTCATGTGGACCTGGATGAAGATTGCATAATAGCTTCAGTCGAAGAAGCATGCAACGGGGCGATTAGTTTAGAGGAGTGGAAACAAGCCACGTTAGCCGATCCTGTGTTACAACAAGTTATTTCTGGTTTAACTGATCGGAGCAATTGGAAAGTGTTCTCGAATATGGAACTGTCAGAGTACAAAATGATTTGGGTTGAGTTATCCGTTGAATCACCGACAGGAATAGTCAGGAGAACAGATAAATTAGTAGTGCCTGTGGAATTACGCCCCAGATTGTTAGAACTCTTACACGAGGGGCATTCTGGCATGTCTGGCATGAAAAGAAGGGCGAGATGTGATTTTTTTGTGGCCAGGTATGGATAAAGACATTGACAGGTGTCAATGTCGCCAGTATCTATCATAATTACATGTGCATCAAAGCCTCACCTACCACTCGTCGGATCCGCCTCCCAGCTATCCCAGCAGAGAGTGCCTCAAGAGCATAGGGGGAAGCCTGTTACAGGGTGCTCACGGAACCGGGGCCCCATCATCCTCCACCGGATCTCCCCCATCTCCCACAACTCCAGGAGCGCCAGAACAACTCCAGGAGCGCCAACCATGCCCGGGACAATTCGTGCGCTCTTTCATTTTCACTACGTATAGCCAGACACAATCTATAAGTCCCCTCACTTCCCGCCCATTTCTCCATTTCCCTAGCCCACCGCAAGAAATTAGGTCCCTGCCTCGTCTTCCAATGGGAAGTAATCTCTTTCTTGGCCAGGACCAGCTCCAAGTCAATAAACCTACTGGTGACCTTAGTCTTTGCAGTATGTGGAAACCCATGTAGCAAACATACCCCCGGGCCCACCTCCAAATCCCTCTCTGTCACCGTCAGGAGTAACGTCGCCACTTCTTGCCAAAATCCTGTCACCTGCGAACAGTCCCAGAACATGTGAAGAAAAGTCGCCCCAACATGGCCACATCGGGGGCAAGCATCCGGCCCCCCAAAGTACTCAGCTATTTTGCTAGGTGTAAGATATACCCTATGGAAAACATAAAACTGAATGAGCTGGAAACGTGCATTTCGTGTACACTTCCAAGGGCGCTCCGTGATTTCTTCCCAGTTTTTGTCCGCAATAGGCGCCCCCAGGTCGGCCTCCCACTTGACGCGCAGTGCAGCCAGGGGTTGCCGCATATCCCCAGTAATCCGCCTGTAGAGACAAGTCACCGCCTTAAAGTTTCCCACCGCCATCACTACATACTAACAGGCAAGAGAGGTGTCCGGCTCTACAATCCCCTTCCGCCAGTGCTTCCTGACGGCCGCAGTCAAGGCTGCATATAAGAGGAAGTCCCCCCGCAGGAGATCATGCCGCTCCCTAAAGTCGTCCAAGGGGAGCAGATTACTATCCTCATATAGGTCGCCCAGTGTCATAACTCCCGCCTCCTCCCAGGCCAACAACCGGCTCCAGTCTCCCCCGTGGGGTAACGCCTCACACATTCGTAGAGGGATCTCGGGCGCGTAGGGAATGACAACACGCGCCCTCCTAGCCAACCGCGCCCAACACTGCCGAACCACCCTCAAGTCCGGAGGCAGTGAGGCTTCTCTCACCGGCACCCGGAGCAACACACAACTCAGCTAAGCGATTTGTTTTGATTTTATGCATCCATGTATGTATTTTTTTTTTATATAGGGATTTAGGATCATCTCATCAATATTGTCTTTTTGTAATGGTTCCATTCCATTTTTCAATGTGTTGTTATTTTGTTTTTATTGTTTTCTTTGAAGAAGGGAGATGTATTATGTTATGTTACATCAACCAAACCACTGTTGCTGCTCAGTCTGCGCACGTGTGTAATAGATGGAATGTCGGTTGGAATGTGGGATGGCATGTTTTGGAGCAGCTGAGCAGCAGGAAGGGGGGTTTCTAATGGACTTATTTGGATCAATAAATCGTATCCATCATCTTCACGCTTCCGGAGCTCTTCCTCACCTTTGATTAGCTTACTTATAAAACATGTGACCTTTGAAGATGTGTTGCAATCACTGCCAGCACTTTCATGAACACCCAAGGGGCACATTGAGGTCAAAAGAGAGCACAGTGAAATGAAAATGCTCCTTTGTCACCATGAACCACAGATTGCACCTGTGGGCCTGCAGGACTTTGATGTGGAAATAAGAGTCCTGCAGGTCCAACACTAGCACAAAATCTCTGTGGTCTAGGCCAGATAAAACCTGGCCAGGGTGAGCAGCTTGAATTTGCCCTTCTGCAGGTAGGCATTGAGAGGGTGAATGTCTAACTTAGGATGTCCTTCTTCGGCACCAGAAAGTAGTAGGAGTAACAACCAATTCTGATGCTGGCCTATCTATTGCTCCTTTGGCTGGAAGAACCTGTTCTTCTTGATGCAAAAGGGGCAGATGGTCCTCTGTCAGCTATTTGAGGATGGTGAAATGTGCGGTGGGGTGACAAGAAATGGTATGGTGTAAACCCACTGGACAATCTGTAGGACCCACTTGTCCGAAGTTATTGTCTGCCACTCTGGCAGAAAAAGTCTGACAGGGTGGCTGTGTGCCTCGAAGGCCCCATTATAGAGGGTTTGAGGCTGCGGCAATAGTTGGGGCAAACGTCTGTGTTGTACATTGCCTCGTTTGTCCATGTGGTCATTGACGAAAGGGCTGTAGGGTTTGCTGTGCAGATTGAAAATGATGGTGATATTGAAAGCCCCTACAATAGCCACGGAGGGGCCAAAACGTTTGGTGAGGATGATGTGGCGTGGCAGACAGGCCCAAGGAGTGCACTGGTGGTCGACTATCCTTAAAGCCTTCAAGGACCGAGTCTGCCTTCTCACCAAAAAGGCAGAAGCCATCGAAAGGCATGTCCTTTAACATGGACTGGAGGTCACTAAAGAAGCCCATGGACCTCAACCAGGTGTGTCTCCATGGAGTTACACTGGTGCCAATTGCCCTGCTTTGGCAATCTGGATTGTCCAAGCTACAGCTTAAAGGAAACCTTGCTGCATTGCGGCCATCCTGAAAAGACTGTGTAAGGAAGGGATGCAGGTCATCAGGGCCATCCAGTACAACATGTACAACAGAATCCCAGAGGGCATGAGTATAGTGCCCTAAGACACAGCTGGTGTTAAAAGATTGTAGTACCAAACATGCGCTTCCCAAAGTTTTTGATGAACTTTGATTACCTATCCAGAGGTTAGGTAGGGAATACATTAGATTTGACCTTGCTCTTTGAGGCCTGCAAGACTAGGCTCTCAGGTGTGGGATGCTGAGTCAAGAAGACCAGATTACCTGGGGCTGGATGATGACACCATACTATCTGTCCATTAACTGGAGGTCCGGAACAATACTTTGCCCAAGCATCGGGAACGATGTCTGCAAGGGCTTCTTTGAACGGATCACGGCCTCAGTATTTGTTTTCCCAGACTGAAGCACCTCAGTGAGGACATTAGTCTTCAACTCCATTGTAGGTACTGGAGGTTGAGAACCTTGGCCATCCTTTCCATGACCATGGGGAAGGAGGCACTTTTCTCTGTGGCAGAGACCTGGAGGTGAAACTAGCCCAGTGTCTGGTAAGGTGTCCAGATCACTGGCATCCTGATGCTCCTCCTAATAATTTTAATCAATTATGGTTGGGGAAATCCATTCCCAGCATCATTCAAAATAAGGTATGAAAGGGTTGCGCCCTTCCTTGAGGAAGGGGCAAAGTATTGGATTCTGAACAAAGGCTGTAGTCCAAGGGGACCAGGGCGAGGCCTTAGTCGAAGTCTAAGCAGCCCGAACTCTGAGTCAGAGAGCACATAGATTGCGCTTTGTCATCTGGTGTCAATGCTACAGGGTGTGGCGTAGATCATGGAATCAGACAGCCCCAGGATCCAGAGAGTCAAACTGAGAGGATGCACCCATTTGTGGAGTTCCAGGTAATCGTAACCATTGAGGACCGGAGGTGTGCTGGAGGGAGCCAGTAATATGCCAAAGAGCCACAGAAACCTTCATGGAATTATTTGATTTGCTGAGTAGATGCCGACGGACCCAGACATTTGGGTTGCCTCAGGACAATGGTTGGAATGAGCATTGAAGAGGAATGGCTTTGGGAGCGAGACCAGGAGGCACGTTGAGGACCTCGTCAGTCACAGCATGGAGTCTTTCAGCATTTGGTGACGTACCAGTATGGCCTTCTAATTTAACTTCGGAATCGAAAACAGGACCTTCCCTTCACTCTATTTAGAAAGCCCCACCTACCAGGGATCTCTGTGCTGTAATGGGAGCTCCTCCCACAACAGCTCCCTTTACAGCACTGTAGGTTTTCCATGTTTAAATCACCCTCTTAGCAAATCTTTTTAGTTAAGAGAAAAACTTCCCAAAGCATGAAGTTTTATTTTTTATCACTGAACAAAATCTAAATGGCCACAGGTTTGGTAAGGTGGGAGCATCACTGATTTACGGCCATGCTCCCACTTTGCCAAACTCTAAATGAGGTCATCGGATGTAATAATGTTTTTCATCTTGTCAAGGAAGAAGTTGAGAAGTATTAATGTTGAAAGGAGGCAAATGCCACCTATTTGGTGGAAAATATGTTTGAATTTCCTCCAGAAAATATTTAATAACATGGACCATGAAAAAGAGGGTTTTATAGGACATTTTCTGTAAGCTGTGCAACCTGTAGCTTTACAGAAGTGAGATATAACCTCGATCTGCCCATATAAAGTAGGTAAGAAGTACTGCTTCTTCCTGCTACTTTGTGGGATCAATGTTTGTCTCCACAAACCAGATGCAGAATATCTTTCATTTGAAGGCATAGGAATCACTTGCACAGAGGCGCTTGGCTTCCTTTAAGAGGACAATACACTTCTTAAGGGTTATTCAGGTCTCCATATGTTTTTAGTTCAGGAGCCATGCCACCAAATTCAAGGACTGTAAGCTAGGGTGTAGATCCAATGTGCTCGGAAGCCTCTAGCAGGGTTGTTCTGACAGGTGAAGAAGATTGTTGACCCATCACTGGGGTGGCTATTCTGGTGCTCTGAGAATCACCCTCATCTGCTTGTTGGTGACTGTTAGAAATGGGGGTCTCTAGTTGGCGAGGGCTTGCCCCTTTGTCCAAATAGGGACCCTTCTTCCTAGTCAGGATAAGGGAGTTAAACTCCTAAAATAACCCCTGCTCACCCCCTTGGTAGCTTGGCATGAGCAGTCAGGCTTATCTTAGAGGCAGTGTGTAAAGCATTTGCACATAACCAACAGTAATACAGTATAAGCACTGCAAACGGACACCAAACCAGTTTAGAAAAATATCCAATATTTTTATATACTTAAAACAAGACCAAAACGATAAAAATCCACAATAAAGTACTTAAAAATCTTTAGTTATCAATCTAACCTTGTAAAACCGTTCCTTGATGTCGATAGCTCCATCCGGGGCTATCACGGCGTCGTGAGCAAACAAATCCAAACAGTTCTGGCTGACCGCAGCGTTGCGGGCCAGCTATGGTGTCGGGAAGACCCGCAAACAGTACCTTTCAGAAATGCAGGGCGTCGATGACCTCTGATTGAGCTTCCAAAAACACAGCGTCCGCAGGCGTCGGTTCCGGAGGTCAGTGCAGGAGTCGTTTGGGCCCTCGAAGTCACACACGTTGCAGATCGAACTCCTCTTTGATGAAGTCAGGAGCGCGGGCGACGGCAGGCGTCGGGTGCTGTGGTGCGAAGTGCAGCGGTGCGGTGTGTGGTGCCCTGAGGTCCGACTCAGTGGCGGCGTCAGATGGCGTCGTCGGTGAGACCAGGGTCGCGGTGTGAGATGAAGGCGGTGCTCGTCACGGTGCTGGCAGGTCACTGTGCAAGCAGCGGCGTCCTCGCTGCTGAAGCCCTGTCATCGGCTGACGAACTGGAGTCGATGGCACCGGCGTCGGTAGGCCAAGACTGCGGTGCAGGATGAGGGCGGTGCGCCGTGTAACTTTACGAGCGGTGCTCTCGAACCACGGTGCAAGCAGCGGCGTCGATTTCCGGCGTGGAGCGTCGTCGTCAGGGATACCAGTGCGGAGTGCGGTGCCCTCAGGTCGCGGTGCGAGCAGAGGCTCGGTGCCGGCGTCAGCAGGTGTCGTCGGTGAGACCAGGGTCGCGGTGCAGCGTTGCGGCGGTGCCCTCTGTGGTGCCATCAGGACACGCAGTCGGCAGCAGCGTAGTAGACGTCGTTGAGTTGCTTTTCTTCTGTTGCAGCACAAAACACACAGTTCCCAGTGCTGAGGGCAGAAGAGCTTGAAGTCTTTGCTGTTCCTGAGACTTCTTGAACAGGGGGAAAGCTCTACCTCAAGCCCTTGTAGAAACTCACAAAAGTAGATTGCAGAAAGTTCAGTCCAGTCCTTTCACTGCCCAAGACAGAAGCAGCCACTGCAGGCCAACACAGCAAAGTGGTAGTTTCTCCTCACAGCTTCTCCAGATCGTCTTCTTGGCAGTCTTCTTGATCCAAAAGAGTTCTGAAATCTTGGGGTCTGGGCCCCAATATTTATACTAGCAAATCCTTTGTCCTCTGAAGGCAGAGGGTCCTGTACCTAGTTCAAACCAGTTTGGGGTGCATTCTGCCAGTTTACACCTTCTTCCTTTGTCAGTGTGAGCCAGGGTCATCAGACGCACCACAGGAGGTAGAGCCAGCATTGTGGAAGGCAGGCACAGCCCTATTTAGTCCCTGGTGCTACTCCTCCCACCACTCTTCACACAGATAGGTCTATTCAGCCCTGTGCTGACTCACCCTCTCTCCTGGAGTCTCCCCAGCCCCGGTCACTCACAAACTAGACCTAGCAGACGCAGGCTGGATGGTTAGGCAAGAAAATAACTACTTTCTAAAGTGGTATTTTCACACACAGAACATTAAAACCAACTTAACCAAAAAATATATTTTATCATTCTGAGTTCAGGCATACTAAATTAGTTTTTCTACCATGTTCCCTGGGTCAGTTAGGATTATAAGATATTATAATCAAATTGCCCATTCTGGTCTATGGGAACAGGTAGCTTTGCAATAGTGAATTGTGAATTCACTTTCAGGAAATGCCACACACACCATGGCATGTCCTGCCTTTCTCATACAATGCACCCTGCCCACAGGGGTACCTTGGGCCTACCTTAGGGGTGACTAACATGTAGAAAAGGGAAGGTTTAGGGATTGGCAAGTGGGTGCACTTGCCAAGTCGACATGGCAGTCCCAGACTGCACACAGGCTCTGCAATGGCAGGCCAGAGTTACACTTTACGGGCTGTTTGTGTGGGTGGTACAATCCAGTGCTGCAGCCCACCAACAGCATTTGATTTATGGGCCCTGGCACGCGCAGTGCACTTTACTAGGTTCTGACACATAAATCAAATAGGCCATTCATGGAAACACCAATCCATAACACATTTTACTACAGGAGCACTTGTACTTTACCACTGGTCAGCAGTGAGAAAAGTGAGCAGAATCATTACACCAGCAAAAACAGTCAAAACTGGGAGGTCAGAAAGCAAAAACTCAGGGGAAACACGCCTAAAGATGCCAAGTCTAACAGGGAGGGTTCGATTTATGGGTGTCAGACGAAAAGTATATACAAACTTTCCTAAACAATCAAAAAGGCATTTCCATTCATTGATGGTTGATATTAAGTGTCGGCGAAATGTCTGGGCATTTCATCTTTTCTGTGTCTGCAAACAGGTCCAGTTGAGCATAAACCCACTTGAAGAACATGAGCAATATGTCATTGTTTAATGACCCATTCATGAATATCTGGAATGTCTCTGCTGACTGAACTTGCCTCTGCATTTTGAAGACTTCCAATTGGTCTGTATTTCAAGTACAGTAGCTGGACCTTGAACCTCCCTGTTTGTTTAGGTAGTTCAATGTTAGATTGTCCAACTGTAAAGGCAAAGACTTTGGGGAAGATTCACAGAACTAATCTGAGACAAAATCCTAAACTTACTACTTCTGGTTTTCACAGCAGACACTTACGATTTTTGGTGTTCACAGAAATCACTTACGACTCCTAACTTTACGTCTGCAGTCGGGCTGGAATCACCGCACCTGGAGCGTACTCTCCGCTCCCGGACCGCACTCTCCGGCTAGGGCCGCACTCTCTGGCTTGAGCCGTAATCTCAGGCTCGGGCCAGATAAAGTGTAATCAATGAGCTGGAATGCAATTTTTACATTAGGAATGTGTGATAAATGGTAGAGGAGGTCATGAAAAATAGTTTGGGCAGGGAAAAGGGTATGGCCAGACACTACATCATAACCCACAAAAGTTTGCACCTTTGCATCATGGTACATGTAGTGCACAATTTGCACTCCTCTCAGTGTTGACGGCTGTGTCAACACTACAGTCAAAACTAGGGGGAGCGCCCTTAGTGTTGACTGTGGTGTTGACACTACAGTCAACACTGAGGGGAGAGCAAATTGTACAATGATACAAAGGAGCAAACTTTTTCGGGTTATGATGTAGTGTCTGGCCATACCTTTTCCCTGCCCAGAATATTTTTCATGACCTCCTCTAGCATTTATCACACATTCCTAATGTTCCTTTTTGTAAAAATTGCATTCCAGCCCATTGATTGCACTTTATCCGGCCCGAGCCGGAGATTACGACTCGAGCCGGAGAGTACGGCCCTAGCCGGAGTGTACGGTCCGGGTGCGGAGAGTACGGTCCGGGTGCGGAGAGCACGGTCCGGGTACGGAGAGTACGGTCCGGGTGTGGAGATTCCGACCCGACTGGAGACGTAAAGTTAGGAGTCGTAAGTGATTTCTGTGAATACCAAAAATTGTAAGTGCCTTCCGTGAATACCAGAAGTAGTAAGTTTAAGATTTTGTCTCAGATTAGTTCTGTGAATTGGCCCCTTTGTCTTTATTGCTGCAAGAAAAGACTTCAGAGTGGACTGCCTCCAAGTTCTATATATTGATATAATGAAACATCATGATTTTTCACCATGTTCCGTGTTATTGAAGGTGATATACATGGGATCCGAAGGCCCTTAGAGTGGTACGAATGAGCTTGGCTTCCCTCCTGTCTGTATATTGGCACCACTGATCATCCCGCATGTTGCAGAAGTCTCATGTGAAGTTGGATATGAGGCACTAGAAAGATGCAGGGAGCCTACAGCTCCTTACTGAGTATATCTGGTGAGCAGTTATCGGTGATGGTCTCTCCTCTCACTCATTCTCTAGCCACCTGAGTGTCGTAGCACTGCTTCTATGTTGTGGATGGACTTGAGTTGGGTAGACACCGATTTAGTGTTATTTGCCCACAGAGTGGTTAAAGTGATTTGAAAATATGGTATATCTTACTGAGATGGCAATGTTTTGATTAGCCAGTAATTGTTGTCATCTCAAGTACGCTGTAATTACCATTATGCACTTGGAGAAGGTTCTTGGTGCGGATTTTCCCAACAAGAAGCCTCAAGAACTTTTGATGTTTTTTTACTTTTGGAAAATTAAAGTATGTGTCCTGGAGGTCTACAGAGAACATATAATCCCTTTGATGTACTTACGGTTAGATTTAATGAAGTGCAAGTATTCTCTTTATTTGGGGGGGGAACACATTTTACAGCATGCTTTTGTAGGAAGATGTAGGAGTCTCTCCTGAAGCTCAGAGTTTTAAACCAAGAGGCTCTTGAACAGCGGGAGAAGATGACAAGTGGTCCTACCTAGCATCTCAGGCAGTTGCGGCCACGATCTGCCGAATCATGGCCACCAGCCCATCTTTTCCAGAGGACAGCAGGAAGAACACAGCATTGTTGAACATCCTCAGCATCAGTATCTGCTGGGAACCTTTGATAGTGACTGACAGCAATCGCATGTAGCTGGCAAAACAGGAATCTGCTCTACCAGTTAACGTTGTGAGTTTCTAGTCTTCGATCTGGATGTGAGCTCAGAGGACGCATTCTACACTGACCACAGTGTTTCAACACCAGAACATCAGTGGAGCCCGGGAGCAGTTTTGGCACAGAATGCGTCTTTTCCATTGTGCTCCCATCAGTTTGGCGACCGCTGCGAGAAACCAACGTGAGCAGAGTGGGTGCTGGGACGAGGATCCATTCATATTTGAGAGTGCTTATGCAGTTTTAGAAGGGAGGTTAAAAACCAGAAATTCACGTCACATTGTCTACACATATATGCAATCTTGTGAAGCCATTTATTACAGCCTTCCTTATAACTCAGACCACAACAGGCTCTGAATGAGATCTTACTCTTTGTGATTGGTCAGGAGACCTCTCAAAAAATTGACAAGTCCGAGTCTGGTCCTTAATTCAACCATGCGCAGTGGGAAAGCTTTTTTTTTTTTACTTTAACAAAACATTACAAATCAACAGCAGATACCGGATATTTCTTGGCAATAGCATAAATATATACATCTAGATCCACTCTGTTGGGCAATGAGCAATCCATATGATAATGCATAACACAATCTCGTACTTGGTGAACTTTGCCTATGTCAATCCTGGCAGGCATCACCAGGCACTAAACTAATAATTAAGAAAGTGTGTGGATTACTTTGTAGTCAGAGGTGCATCTGCGCCATCATTATATATCAAATATTTTTTGAGGAGGGTCCATATGTCTCTGGGCCTGGAAGCGAGTGGCATCAAGTCGGCATATAGCTGAAGTCCTTCATTGCTATAAATCATTGAGTCTAATCATTGTTTGAATTTGGAAGCCCCTCACTCTGTCATAGTATTAGCTAACCTGTTGTTTTGTGGAAATATGGATTTTTCTGGTCAGTTATGTCCCCTATCTTGGACCCCAACGGTTTCATGTATAAATCACAAGTACATGTATGTTCCCTCCAGTTCCAGTTATGAAGACGCAAACACATGTGTGTCCACCGCCAACATGTCCTCTTTCAGATCCGCCATGAATGGGCCGGATATTCCATTCCTAAGTACGAAAGGCCACCGCCTTTATATGGTTCACTTATGCCATTTTACAGTCCAGGCAAGTAGGCCCTGATTCTGCCATCAAGCTTTTCCTGCCTTCTGCCTCTGAAAGCTCCAGTCTGAGCCCGCAACTGTATCCATGAACTTTGTCCTCATTCTCTGCGCAGCTAACGGTGCCTGACATCAGCCTGTTGCCTGCCAAAAACTGTATTTCACCTTCGAAATTATCTGTTCCGCTCCCTACCCAATGCATTCCTGTCTAGTAGTTTAAGTAAACATTCTTCCAGCTACCGAGCAAAAGGCCCGGCTTCTCTGTCATTATGCAAGTAATTCATAGCCCTGTTACTATGGAAGATTCCTGCCCTCGCATCTAGTGTAGACACTTAGACGCTTGTACACGCACTAACAGTCAGTATAGTCAGTATAGAATAAGATTCTACTCCAAGAAGGCCTCTCTTTTGGATAACATAGTTCTTTAAACATAGGATGTTAGATATGATTTGGGATTAGGTTGACTTGACCCTCCAGACTTCTGTCGCCACATGTAGAGCTAAATGTCAAGTCCCCTTCACCCCCTAGTTGCACGTCAATCACACGTCATGCTGCTGCGCGCGCATTTCTGCCAAGTATTTCTGCTGACATTGCGAAATTCTTTCATGGAACCACCCTATTATGACATCATACCTGATGACGTTCTTTATTTACGCCCAGTTACACCCACTTTTGCTACGCATGTATGTTTTATCTTTACTATCAATTGTTACGCCTCCTGCATTTGCTTCACTGTAATGCCTATTGTATAAAAATGATTACTTATCAATAAAGTACGGTCTTCACTTCCTGAACCTTCGTGGTGATGGAATCTGGAGCTCATCAATTTAAATTGATTATGGAATAAAGCCCGTTCCGAACCTCTAATACCACGGATTCTGCCTCTTATTTTACTGAGCTATTGTTATAGATTTTCCGCATCAAATTAAGTCCCGGTAATTAAATTATTTACCACATGAATGGCGCCCGAATAGGGACACTTTCTCATCTCACGCGCCGGAGGTGCGTTGCAGGCCCGGTCTCCTGTCACAGCTGGACGGACAACAACGCGTACCCACAGGATTTCCTGTATCTCCCTCCTGCCGAGCGGGGGTAACTGAGGCTGCGATCAACACCCAGACGAGGCGGTGAGAAGTGCGAAGTATCCCGACCAGAGCCTAGCTGAGAGAGCAAGATCCGAGGTATACAGAGGCCCACCAGTTTCCGAAGTTGCCGAAGTTTCGAGTCGAGTCCAGTCCGGTTCAAGTTCAGTTCAGTTCCGAGGCCTTCCGTTCCGAGCTACCCGGTGAGTACCATTATCGGGGAGGCGTTCTGACGTGCACATAGGTTGTGCCGGTCAAGACGGGTTTGGGTACACAAATCCGGTCTGCACTGTTTCAGCAGTGTATCTGTACTGTTTAGCAGTATATCAAGTATGTCTAGTATATAATTCAGAATTTATCTAGTTAGTATCGAGTATTATGCTTAATGACTAGTTCCCTAAATGACCATCATTGTTTATTCATTAAATGTTAAATGTTAAAATGTTTTAAATACGTTCTGTATATTGTGGTGTGAATGACTGTTCATTATTGTGTTTTATGGTATTAAACGTGTTCAAAATTAGGTATCAGATCAGATCAGTTCTCAATATGCCGCTCTTTTCGAAATTAAGACAGATCACAACTAGAAAAGGGGTACTCGAAGAAGCTGTTCCCATTCCTCCTAGGGACACTCCAGGGTACTTCATGTATCATAAACATGGCCTAGACGCCATATTATTTCTTGATCTATGGGTAGACTACACCAAGGAATTACCAGAAAGTCAGAGGTGGCCCGCAGCTGGGACCTGGGATGCAGATTGCATTGTGAAAGTAGAGGAAGAATTATGGAAAAGGAAAGCTAGACAATCACAGAAAGACGCCATTGAATTATGGCGTAAAGAATCATATAGACGTACAGAAAAAGCACGTAGACAGGAAGAGAAGAGTAAGGAGAATTCAAATAAAGTTCGAGAAGGTGTATTAATTGAAGAAGGTACTCGAGTAAAGTCAGAACAAACAGACAGACAAAGAAATGCCCTTGTGAATGGTATGTATCCTCTTCTGGCCGAAGGACTACCTAAGGCTACCCCGGAGATACCAAAAGACTTGCCACCCCCATTGTTTCCGATAAAAGCACATCCCAAAGGGCATCCCAGAACCGCAGAAGATGTTTTTCTTTCCTCTTATTTAGACGACGCAGCTCCCGAGTATGCTAATGCTGCGCCACATAGACCGTCTGCCGAGGGGGTTCAACGCCAAGACCCTCCTTCGTCTGTGCCTCTACAACAGCACACTCCGACACAAGTTCCGGCAAGCACATCTGTTTCTACATCCGCATCCACACCTATGGTTGCTATGTCCCGTTCAACGAATCCTTTCACATCCGGCACCCCAGGTGGTGCTGCCGGAGGTACATCAAGCATTTTTTCTACGCCACCCAGAACAAATAAACTTTCCTTTCAAGAAATAGCCCACCAACGTACGCCCAAACTAGTAACTCCCAGCACGCTCAAGGAACTTCTAATAGACTGTAGATATGACCCTGTGCCCGGAAAAGGGGACGAAATGATGCTGGCATCATTACGTATCCGACGAGCTGCAATATATTTAGGGAAGCTACCAGGAATGACTGCACATTTAGAAAATATATATCATTTTGTTCAATCAGGGCGAGACCCTGAGAGTATTAACAGAGCCATGGAGTACCAAAAGGTGGAAATACAGGGGGAACTGTTACGTTTCCTCATAAACTGTGTGATCAGAAATCAAGATCAACCAGGGGTAAATACGGAAGAAATGCAAATTCTTACCACATGGGGTAAGAATATATCAGAGGGGAGACATGATAAACGATCATGCATAGTAGCTATGAGCCGAAAGATCCGCAAAGAAATAGAACGAATACACGAGGAAAGACTAGCAGTAGACGAACCAGAACAAAACGAGGACGAGGAAGAATTAGAACTGCCCACAGGACAGTTAGAAACTATGGCCTATGTAGGTAGAGGAAGATCTTGTAATGATACTAGATGCTTTACTGATCCGATATGTCCGATACGTCCAGATAATAACAGAAAATTCCAAACTCCTATAATAAATTTAAGGTCCCCCGAACATTCGTTCCAAGCCGCTGACAAATTACTCCGAGAACGAAGGGGTTATCATATACTCGATTCTATGGACGAACAAGAATTAGCCAGGTCAGCCGTTCACTGGGTTGATAGCCCTGGAAAATATGGAGATGATACACTAGCACATACGTTTTTGAACCTCGCCCCAGATGAACAGCGTTTAGCTGGTATCTACATGATTCAACAACTCCTTATATTATATAAAAGCCAACACTCCGATCCTGGCCCCTTACCTGATATATTGACTGAATTACTCACGAATAAATGGAGAGGGTCCGGTACTAAGTTAATTAGAGAAATACTAGAATCTAGAAGGCAGTACATTCTTTTTGTATGTCCCGAACATGTCTCACTACCCATCAAGGAAAGAACGACGTATTACATGGATAGACAGAATCCCTTACACGAAGTGCACCCGATAAAGGGTGATGACAATGAGTTTAAACGTGTGTTTGTATACACACCCATATCTAAAATAGAACTATTAGAAATGAAGAAGGTGGTACCCAGTCATGACAAAGACCCAGCAGGTTTCCATCGTGAAATTAAAGATATGTTACTCATGGGAGAATATACCTACCCCGACATTATGACAATATTGAAGGTATTAATGCCTGCGGGCATTTACGAAAAACTCAAGGAAAAGGATTGGGAGGTGGGAGACCAGAAGATAGATTGGACAGCATTAGAAAACGAGGAAAAAGCTCGAGGTCCAGGTTCAGGGCTCGGGGACAAGATCAAAGCACTACCAGGTCTACTAGTACAGGTACTGCCACGTTTATTAACTACGAAAAAGGAAGACTGGGGTGCAATCTCAGCCTGTAAACAAAAATCAGATGAAGACACTAGTGATTTTTATTCCAGATTTGAGAAATGTTTTGGTATAAATAGTGGAATAAAAGCAAGTAGCGAGTCGTATCCACATCTGTTTGTGACAAAGTTAGTTGAAAATGCCTTGCCCCAAGTTAAGAATAGAGTATTAAAATTCGAGAGTACCTGGCAAGGTAACACTCCGTCACAAATGTTACAAATGCTACAGTACCATCACAATAGAATTAGAGAAGAACAAGAACATGAACATAGACGCATGAAAGACACGAAAATGAAAATGCTAGTTTCCCAGACAGTGCCAGCTGACGGTCATAAGAAGGGTATAACACAGTCCAGTGTTTCAATAGGTCCTGTTAAAGGGACGTGCAACTATTGTAAACAGCCAGGTCATTATGTACACGATTGTCCAGTTTTAAAACATAATATTGCCATAGGTAACGCAAAAGAAAGACCACGACCAATTAGACAGGATCAGAACCAACAAGGAGCTCCGCAGCATGCACAGTCCATGCCAGCTCCGCAACAGTCTATGCCAGCTCCACCACCGCAGCCTATTGCTGCCACACAAACAACGACCCGACAGATGTATCAGACCGCACAGTATGACTATCCTGATTATCAACGATACTCATGAAACAGCCTAGAGAGGGAAGTTGGCTTACCCCTTATTGAGGTCCCTGTGGATCAAGAAGGACCTTATGTACACAGTGAACTGTTAGGTCAAGATAGAAAATTCTTACTTGATACGGGGGCAAGCCGAACAACAATAAAACGTAGTGAAGTTCCAGGGGCACCCCTCTCAGGCACACAGAATATTTCCCTTGGTTTTTCAGGAAAACCTATCATTAACGAAGTAACACAGCCTCTTCCACTTACGATCGGTCCCTTGACACGAACTACAGATTTATTACTTACTAAATCATGTCCAGAAAACTTGTTAGGTATAAAAACTTTGAAAGCTCTAGGAGCTATTATATGTTGTTCTCCGGAAGGAGTAAGATTGTTTTTACGTGATTTCAAAGGGCACTACGTGTCCCGAGACATGGATCACCGACTACAGACTTTACCGACACATTTATGGGCACAAGGCCCTACAGATGTTGGTTGCATGAACATTACACCATATCGAGTCACACTAAAGGCAGGAGTGGTACTTCCACGAATGCGACAATACAAGTTACCCCCAGATGCTGTAGTGGCTTTACTACAAATCATTGACGAGCTTATTACCCAAGGAGTGGTTGTGGAAACTGACTCCAATGTATGTAATTCACCGATAATTCCGATTCTTAAACGAACCGATCCTACAGCCCCGCCAGTATATCGATTGGTTATTGATCTGCGCAAATTAAATAAATGCATAGTACCACAATACCCCGTAGTCCCAGACATTTCTTCATTACTGACAGCCATTGATTCCGAAGCAACATTCTTTACTGTAATTGATCTCAAAAATGCCTTTTTCAGCGTCCCAATAGATCCGGAAAGCCAATACTTGTTCGGATTTAGTTTAAATGGACGAAGCTTTAAATTCACACGCGCACCTCAAGGATTTACAGAAAGCCCCAGCATTTATAGTCAAGCACTGAAACGAGAACTCGACAGTATCCACATGCCAGTCAACACTGCCTTGCTTCAATATGTCGATGATCTGCTGATCACCGCTAGAAGCGAACCTGAATGTGAGAAAGCCTCACTGACGGTATTACAATTTTTGGCCGAAAAGGGGCACAAGGTGTCCCCTTCTAAGCTGCAATTCTGTGTCCAGCGAGTTGTTTACCTTGGTCACTCGCTGTCCAAGGAGGGAAGGCAGCTTACACCAGATCGCATCCAGCTAATTGCAAATATGCCGATACCCAAGACACAAAAGGAGGTGCGGGCTTTCATAGGCCTCACTTCATATTGTAGGCAGTGGATCCCTCAGTATGCATTTCTAGCAAAACCACTCATTCAATTGACAACACAGGAGGCAGCCACATCGACTGTTCTCCCTTGGACTCAGGAACATACACAAGCTTTTGAAAGCCTAAAGAAAGCCTTATGCCAAGCACCTGTTTTAGCAACACCATGTTACAATAAACAGTTTACACTCTTCGTTACAGAACGCGAAGGTACTGCCTTGTCAGTACTCACACAGGAACAAGCAGGATCACACAAACCATGTGCTTATTTCTCTACTACATTAGATCCCGTAGCTCAGGCTTTGCCTGCGTGCCTGAAATCAGTGGCAGCAACAGCTTTAGCAATCAGACAAAGCGATGCCATAGTATTAGGACATCCATTGACAGTACAAGTACCACATGCAGTGGAGGTTCTCTTGAACCGCACACAAACACAACACTTGACTATAGCACGACTCACTGGTTACGAATTAACATTGTTTCAGCCACATATAGAAATCAGACGTTGTAGTACATTGAATCCTGCCACACTGTTACCTGTAAATGGAACAGACCCACTTGCAAATGATTGTATTGAAGTTATCACTATCACGACGAAACCCAGACAAGATTTGACAGACGTCCCATTGTCAGACCCAGACCTGACGTTGTATGTAGATGGTTCATGTATGAGAACAAGTACAGGAGAGCTAGTGGCCGCTTATGCAGTCACAACAGACACTGAAATCATTGAAACAAATTGCATAAATACCTTGTCCGCTCAAGCAGCAGAGCTCATCGCTCTGACACAAGCCTGTATTCAAGCCACAAATAAAAAAGTCAACATATACACTGATTCACGTTATGCATTCGGAGTTGTACATGACTTCGGAGTGCTGTGGCGAGAGAGAGGTTATTTAACTTCTCACGGTGCCCACATTCAGCACGGACCCCTTATTCATGCCTTATTAGATGCAATACATCTACCAACTGCAATATCAATTATGAAATGTAAAGCTCATACGAAAGTTACTGATATCATTTCTCAAGGCAATGATCTAGCTGACAGAACAGCTAAACAGACTGCTCAAACTCAAACATCCGACATGACAAAGACAATAGTCCCGACACCAACACATTGTATGATGGTTAAGGATCCCGCTCTTGACGTAATTGACATACAGACACATGCTACTCCAGACGAAATAAAGAAATGGACTGAATTAGGAGGGATCCAAACGGATCAAGGATGGATGACGAAGGAAAAATCTGTGTGGTTCCTTCCTGATTCAATGGTCCAAGTCGTTATTAACACTGTACATAGTCCAGCACATCTAGGAGAAAAAGCTATGCTAGACAGCATCCAACACATTTGGTTCAACAAACATTTACGAGCAGCAGCTAAACAAAAAGTCCGTACCTGTATGATCTGTTGTCAGTTTAACCCAGGTAAAAGCATTCCCGTAGAACAGGGTGGATTTCAGCCTCCTGATCACCCTTTTGAAGTCCTCCAGATGGATTATATCCAGATGGAACGATGTCGAGGATTCAAATATGTTCTCGTAGTTGTCTGTGCTCTTTCCCGTTGGACAGAGGCATACCCGGTTTCAGATTACACTGCCCCTACTACTGCCAAACAGTTAGTTCGAGAATTCTTCCCACGGTACGGTTTACCACGTGTTGTCTACTCAGATAACGGCCAGCCGTTCTCATCCGAACTAATGAAACACGTTTCACTTTTGTTAGGTTATCAGTGGAAGTTTCACTGTGTCCGACACCCCGAGGCAGCAGGTCTCGTGGAACGACATAACCAGACCCTGAAAATTAGATTGTCCAAAATTTGTAGAGAGAAAGGTGTCGACTGGGTAGTAGCCTTACCCGTTGCACTCTTTTACATGAGAATGGTAGCACACTCTCGAACAGGGCTATCCCCTTATGAGGTGATCTTCGGTAGACCACCAAATATGTGGGGGACGCCTATACCACGCAAAATAACTGATATTGACTGTAATATGCTGACAGATTACTTGGCTTCCTTGATGTCTGCACTACAATCTTGTCGTTCACAGGTAGCTGCAGCCTTTCCCGACAACACCGAGGTGAAACCCCATGACGTACTTCCAGGGGATTTAGTTCTAGTGAGGAACTTTGATCGGAAGTCTCAGCTGGATCCTAGGTGGAAGTCGCCTCAGCTCGTACTGCTAACGACGAGGACAGCCGTAAAGATCGAAGGTCGAAAAGGCTGGATACATTCAAGTCATATCAAGAAATTTCATGGACTCCCGTCAGACGTAAACGACACACCTTGCGTGTCTTCCCCGATTGACTCAAAACTTCCTTTGGTTGAACTGAATAGCCATGAACTATATAAACTAAAACTTAGGTCTAACCAGTCAGGCAATTTGATTGTTTAAGTCCTCTCCAAGGTGAAGCGGTCGAATTTGTCTCTGACATGTACCCCTTAGACCTGTATAGAGAAAGAAACAAAAGGATAAAGCTGAAACGACATGCGTACTGTAAATCACTGCGTAGTCATTGCACGTTATTAATTCTGTTTTTCTTAAGTCTTTTAATAATTACTGCAAGTATATTGTTGCACATATATTATCCTATTTCTAGACATGTTTACAATGTTACTGCTGAACATTCTTTTAGTGAATTACCTCCGCATGAATTGTCTTATAGATTTGCTCTGCGCAATAACACTTTTATTAGTATGTTACATCATTCCCATCAGGTTAGCAATGCTACAAATTGTTGGATATGTGGCCGACTCCCTCCCTATCAGAACTATAAAGGAATTCTACCTCTCTTTCCATACCCGTTCACACACAACGGCTCCTGTGGAGCATGGTTTAGTTTAATTAATTCCCTAGATTCGAATTCTGCAGTTTACCAGAGAAACTGGGTATGGGGAAATCTGAACTTAGTTTTACTCAAAGTCTGTCACCCCAACAAGGAGGGACTTCCCAAAAGAACAGGAACTGATCTAGAAAATGAAGTGTATGGATTAGGTAATTTTACGCTCAATCTCATGATCTTGAATATCGAATCCGAAGCTACTCCAATTTTGCCCGCCATGTCAGTATTTCCAGTAAAAGGTAAATTATGTGTAAGAAAGAATGGTTCCATACATATGGGCCATAGTAGATGCACCACTGTAATAGAATTTAGTGATCAAGGCAAGTCTACATTTAGAGCTTCCCGCCATTCCTACTTCATATGTGGTCAGACAGCATACATACGTTTGCCACTAGATTGGGATGGTACCTGTTACATCGGATTCCTTTTGCCACCTGTTTTCCTAGCTCCTCCTGATTATCACAGAAATACTCATTTAGTACACAATAGAGAAAGGAGAGATCTCCCAATAGTCGATTATACTGAGACAGCATGGGAAAAATACACAGATTTCAATAAAGGTCTCTTTCCCTATATAGGTACAGTTACCAATAGTAAGCTGATACGTAGATTAACCAGAACCCTTGAAGCAGTAGTGAACGAAACTATTTCCGCCTTAGGCAATTTAACAGAAGAGCAGTCTGCTATGCGGATTGTTGTGCTTCAAAATCGTCTTGTCCTTGACGTCATCCTGGCCGATAGGGGCGGAGCTTGTAGGGTCATCGGATCAAGTTGTTGCATTTTCATACCAGAAAATTCGCCATCTGTATATAAAGCCATAACTCGCCTTCATAAGATTGTAAGCCAGATACACCAGAATCCAGGCACCTGGACTTGGTCCGGTTGGTTTTGGAGTGTATTATCTACCTTTGGATGGAAGGTCCTATCCTTCCTAGGTATTGGCTTCCTCATATTATTCAGTTGCTGTCTATGTCTACAATGTGGACCAGCGATCTGTGGTCTGTGTGCCACATCGTGTATTCCACCACCAAGATTTCATTCATCACGGAAGAAGAAAGAAGAACAAATGATGCTATATGAACAGATCGATGGATTAATGAAGATTGATATCTCTTGACGGGCAAGTAGGGGACAAGGAGGGAATGTGGAAATATGGATTTTTCTGGTCAGTTATGTCCCCTATCTTGGACCCCAACGGTTTCATGTATAAATCACAAGTACATGTATGTTCCCTCCAGTTCCAGTTATGAAGACGCAAACACATGTGTGTCCACCGCCAACATGTCCTCTTTCAGATCCGCCATGAATGGGCCGGATATTCCATTCCTAAGTACGAAAGGCCACCGCCTTTATATGGTTCACTTATGCCATTTTACAGTCCAGGCAAGTAGGCCCTGATTCTGCCATCAAGCTTTTCCTGCCTTCTGCCTCTGAAAGCTCCAGTCTGAGCCCGCAACTGTATCCATGAACTTTGTCCTCATTCTCTGCGCAGCTAACGGTGCCTGACATCAGCCTGTTGCCTGCCAAAAACTGTATTTCACCTTCGAAATTATCTGTTCCGCTCCCTACCCAATGCATTCCTGTCTAGTAGTTTAAGTAAACATTCTTCCAGCTACCGAGCAAAAGGCCCGGCTTCTCTGTCATTATGCAAGTAATTCATAGCCCTGTTACTATGGAAGATTCCTGCCCTCGCATCTAGTGTAGACACTTAGACGCTTGTACACGCACTAACAGTCAGTATAGTCAGTATAGAATAAGATTCTACTCCAAGAAGGCCTCTCTTTTGGATAACATAGTTCTTTAAACATAGGATGTTAGATATGATTTGGGATTAGGTTGACTTGACCCTCCAGACTTCTGTCGCCACATGTAGAGCTAAATGTCAAGTCCCCTTCACCCCCTAGTTGCACGTCAATCACACGTCATGCTGCTGCGCGCGCATTTCTGCCAAGTATTTCTGCTGACATTGCGAAATTCTTTCATGGAACCACCCTATTATGACATCATACCTGATGACGTTCTTTATTTACGCCCAGTTACACCCACTTTTGCTACGCATGTATGTTTTATCTTTACTATCAATTGTTACGCCTCCTGCATTTGCTTCACTGTAATGCCTATTGTATAAAAATGATTACTTATCAATAAAGTACGGTCTTCACTTCCTGAACCTTCGTGGTGATGGAATCTGGAGCTCATCAATTTAAATTGATTATGGAATAAAGCCCGTTCCGAACCTCTAATACCACGGATTCTGCCTCTTATTTTACTGAGCTATTGTTATAGATTTTCCGCATCAAATTAAGTCCCGGTAATTAAA
This sequence comes from Triturus cristatus, assembly GCF_964204655.1. Classification (NCBI taxonomy): domain Eukaryota; kingdom Metazoa; phylum Chordata; class Amphibia; order Caudata; family Salamandridae; genus Triturus; species Triturus cristatus. The sequence goes on from NC_140589.1 coordinate 1,806,072,647, forward strand.
TTATTTACCACAGTTTAGCTAGTAGTAGTGCAAATGCCAGTAGTTTCTTGTGTGGTGTTACTATTTCTCTCACCCAGGCACAGTGAGAAAGCTAGGTCTGTAGCCCTCGGGAAGGGTTTGCGCCATCAGTCTAAGCCAGACCTTAAAACTAATATAATATCTCTTGCCACAAAGAAACAGATATCTCACATAAACACTGCCCAACTGGATTCAGAGAAGGTAATATTCTCTAAAACCCATGGTCATTTCTGAAAATTTATCAGGCAGCACTGATACTACCAATACTGTCTCAAAGACCTTTATCCACTTCTCTGTTGATACCTAGAGTAAATGAATAGCAAAACCACTGTTTCAAATAATGCTGTCTGATCTAGAAGATAAAACAAATACTGAATCAAGCAAGAAAGATGAAGTGATTAACATTGCAAGGCAGTCTTTTTCAATCGTCGCCATGGTCTACTGATAGGGACAAGGTCAAAGCAACATTTGTCACCATCACAGGAGACAAACTTTAAATTAATGGAGAAAAAAGCGTGCACATAAAATCAGACATCCAATACAGAAAAGACAAATTACAACAAAATAGATCAAGTGCTTCAGGTCGTAAAGTTAACTGTTCACAAAAGCAAAAACCCAAAACGTAAATCTTACCGGCCGCGGTCCGTGCAGGTACCAGCGGTGGGGCGGTGAGTCCGCATGAGGTGGAATTTCGAGGGACGATGCAGAGGGAAATGTGATTATTTATTTAATTTTCCCTTGGCATCGTCCCTCGAAATCCCCCCCACCCGGCCCCACCGCCCCACCACTGTTAACTGCATGGACCGCGGCTGAATCTTACCTATTCAACAAAAGTTTAACTAACTGTCAAAATATATTCTTCAGATGGCCAGGTGGAAGAAGAGAGAGAATACATAGCGGACACATTACCAGTTTTTTTTTAAAACAACAAATGCTACTTCTGGAGATACAGTAGTCAGAGATTCATTCAATGAAGCAGGATGTTGTAATTGTAGCACTGCTACAAAACATATTTCCGAAATCCAAACCATCAAACATAGTCAAGATGAAATGGCTTCCACTTTACATTTACAGATTTACAGAGGACATCAAAAGCCAAGTTTTCTTATCTTTGGTAACGCCTTATATGGTAGAGACTCTATCTAGCTGCAGATTCCTTACCTTAGACTATTCCCCAGACGTCAGATTGGATCAAGAAAGTTTTGAGCAAGACCCCTGCGTGTCAGATGGTGGTGTCATTTGGCTTCACGTCGGCTTCATTCACACCAGAAGTGATGTACACAGTACTTATATAGGCTTCACCCAGCGCGCTGATGTGAGTTTCTTTCCACAACTTTCCACACTAGATGCGCACCTTTGTCATGACGTTTGTCTTGACTACCACTGCAAGCAACTTTAGGTCAAAGACCTCAGCTGCCCTCTGCACCACCACTGCGAATGAAGTACGGTAGGGAGAGAGACCAGGCCAGTGTCTGGTGTTGTCCAAGCCTCACGTATCCCCAAATTCCTCATACCAGTTGTTCTCTGTGCCATTAAGGGATTGATGGTAACCATAAGGGGCCTCTGACCCCTCCCAATCATAAACCTCTCCAGGCCTGTCAAAAGAAAAAGGCACTGCATCCAGCTTGGAGGGCATGGTACTGGTTTGCACGAGAGTAGGTGTCAGGCGACACCATCCGGTTCCATGTCGGGTTTAATGATGGGACAGGTGATGCCACGGGGTATCTGTCGCACCGGAAGCAACAGCACTGGAGTGGGTGCTGAGGCTCATGGGCGTTGCCGCTCCTAATCCAGCACTGGATCCAAGGGGCCCGACTGGCACCGAGGACAAAGCCGCCGGGAGAGAACCAGTAAGGGTCCCTCCCCTTTCTCTAGGGTCCAAAGGTACTCCAGAGGAGTCAGGCTGTCCAAATATGAGGTGCATAGTCTCATAAAACACCTTAAGCTGGGTGGGGGTCGCTGCACCTCTGGGAAACTCTGGGAGGTGCAGAGTTGACCCTGTCACAGGGTCTACCGGGGAGTGGCGCTTAGAGAACCAATGCTCTTGCACCAGGTCTGATGACCTGGAACGGCACAGAGAAGTCGAAGAACACTTTGACTTTTTTTACATCTTTTTCTTGTGGGACTTGCCCGGCAATTTGGATTGATACAATGATCTCCTGCAGAGACTCAATCAGCGGTCACAGGACCCTTTTTGCGCAACCGGGTCAAAGTCGTCCAACTTTGAGTGACAAGGAGCTTGCGAGATCGGTCCCTCAGAGCCTTGGGATTCATGGAGCAGCTGTCCTCACAATTCTAGGAGTTCTGGTCCCACTCCAGGCACCAGAGGCAAACTAAATGAGGGTCACAGATTACTGCCTGTGACAGGCACCACATGATTTAAAGCCTGTAGACTTCTTAGGGGCATCCATCCCTAACACACCAGGAGACATAAATCTAAAAAACAAACCTTGAGAAAACAGTCTGTCAAAATTTAACTAGGGTTAGCTCACACCGGATCTGCACTGACTGGGATGAAAAGAAAAGAAATGACGTCAGCCCATGTAGACACTGTGTAAGTGACTTCCGATGCGGAACCAAACAACGCTATCTACCAGCATGCAGGGGTACAACAGGGAAATATTCTAAGATAAGGAATCTGTGACTCAAAGTCTCAATCAGATAGAACGATTCAAAAAGTTTGGATACCTGAATACAGGAACTTGAACAAAATGTTTTGAATTTTCATGATCTTGATGACAGTATTAAAAATCAAACTACAATATTCCCCAAGGGGCTCAAAGCGCCAAAACACACATCAGAAGAACAGAAAAATCGCATGAAAACAACAAATTTAAGGTTTCATGGCACTCTAGACAAGCATTTGCAATGCAATAGGTCTCGCATTTACGCAAGTTTGAGCTATTGGTATTGTAAATTACAATGCCTTTTATTCATATTTTGGTTTTTTAAAAATAAATAAAAGTCAGTCATTTACAATGCTAATAGCTTAAACTCTCGGAAATGCTTGTTTTTTAAAAGCGGCATGTGAAAGCGCGCATGGCGCCTTGAATGTTGCAGGAAAGCATGTAGTGCCTTCAGTAGGAGAAACCATTAAAGAAAATAGTGCTTACAGAGTAAATAAAACGTATCATGTAACAACCGAAGTAAAAGGGCCAGTCCTCATGGGAGGTTACAAATAAAGACGAGGCGGTAATAAGGAGGGACTAACAAGCCTATTAACAAATCAGAAGCCAGCTTTTAGGAAGGACAATGACACAAGCCAATTATAAATATGGACGGAGTGTGGGCGGGGCTTCAAGTCCATACTCCAATACAGCATGGCTCGCAGAGCAGCGCATGTGCGCTGACTCTGGCTCGACCTAAAAAAGCTCTATGTACTATGAGATAGACAAGTAACCTTCCAGATACAAGACAGTTAAGAGCACAAACTGAACAAGCATTGGCATAGCCAATAGGTCTCGCCTTTGGGACCATATAAGTGTTTAGTCATGCAACAGTTGCATAACAAAATACTTATAAGGTCCCAAAAGCGAGACCTATTGGCTATGTGCGGCCGTGAAAGTGATCGCAATCGCGATCACATCATAGCGGCCGTGCGGCCACGAAAGTTAAAGTAATCGCGGCAAAGCACGGCGCGCGCGCCCGCGCACATGCACTGTAGCTCTAGGCTGGCCTGGTAGCACTTTTCGGAACCCTCTCAATAAGTCTCGCCAGACCAGCACATGCGCTGGGTCAGGCGAGACCTAAAAATGGCCTTACATTTCTTAATAGACATCAGCTACTTACAGCTGCCGAAGTCGAGCTGGATACCCACAGAGTGCAGGGGTTTCCAGCCTGATTTGTCTGCCACTGTGTGATATCTGGGTGACCCTGTGAAGGGGCGATATTTGCATTGATTTAAATGAGCAGGTACTGTTCAATACTGAGTACCTGCACTTCTTTTATTTTAAAGGGAGAGTACCTGCACTTCTCAGCACTGCTGCAATACATCTAATAGGGGAGTGCCAGCACTTCTCAGGAGCAAATAGGAACTCTAAGTAGCTAGTACCTGCACTTCTATATTTCTATTTAAAGCACTGGCTATCTGTGACACACGGTGGTACCGTGTGAGTTGGCAGGTCTGGAAGAGCGCGTGCTCAGTCTCGGCAAGGCAAGCCAAGGCCGCATAGCAGCAAAGGACGAACGGCAACAGTGCCTTGACCAAAGGCTCGTCGTTCCCTTTTAGATGTAAATAAAGTAAGGTTTGTATAGAGATGACACGCGGGACATTCCTCATCAGAATTTAGCCGCCTTCTTTCTGCAGAGCGGGCCTTCTGAAGATCGCCGCCGCGCGCAATGAGCCGAGCAGCCGGGCTGATTGATCACGCAAGAACACCACGTTCAGCTTTATTGTTCACAAACCACTGGCCTCCTTATTGTGTTATCTATAGAGCAATCTATTTACTCAGGCCTGCCAGGAAAAAAATACCGGAAAATTACCCCACATATCACAAGTGACAGGAGGCTGGAGATTAAAAGCACAGGCCCCAACTCCCTACCTGGGAACAGGAAACGCATAGCAGATTTACTAGCAAATAATGAAAGTAAATATTAAGCCTTGTGAGCGTGAAAAATGCAGACCGCACAATTATAAACGAGGGGCGGTACCCCCACATTAACAACGAGCCCGGTAATTATGCAAGCCTGTCACTCTCCCTTGGAGCGTCCCCACCTTCACTCCGAGTCCTGTAATCAAGAGCAAGCCAGCCGGTAACGATGCCGAAAACGGCTGCCAGAAGTTGTTTCACCTCAAAGTGTGCCTTTCATCTCCTATCATTTACACTATAATTAGGACCGAACTTATGCAGGCTCGCCAGTCACAGCGGCGACCTAGGTGTTAAACGTTTACTCCTGACAGAAAATACTGCGGTTGGCGACGAGGCCTGCTCGATGCGAGGGCAGCGGGATCAGTGACGCGCGTGACATCCGCTGGAAGTTCAGCGGCTTCAGGGGGGCACACACAAGAAGATAGCTTCTGCTTCATCCTTGGGCCCTCATCTGACCGCTTCGGATTTAAAGAGCAGTTTATTCCCCTGGCGGAAATAAAGCAATAGCATGATGCCGTTTTCCCAAGTGGCACTCTTACCTCCCTGATAAGTGTTTCGCATATCGTAAAAATAGATTAAATGCGTTTCAATTTTACCAGATGTGGTAGCACTAGTTTTTCTGAGGGGGAAAACGTGGTATAACCCGATCACATCTGCATAGCGGAAAAATTGCTGGTAAAACGCAAATTGTGAAGGGGTCAGAATATTAAATCTCGGGCAAAAAAATATCCCCTGGATTTTACTTCCATCAGCCTTCCCACAACGAGGGCCTTGGGGCATCAATAGAAAATGCTTGTAGATAGTTGGTCAGACGTTTCACAAGGCCTTTTTAGGACTGGGCAACTAAAAAGATTTTTTTTAAAACAGAAGACCTCACGCTTGAAACAATCCAGATGTCACACGTTGAGAGGATAAACAAGCATTCGGCCGCGCGGCCGAAAACGAAAGTAATAGCGATCGCGATCAAAGCGAAAGTGATCGCGATCGCTTGGGTGGTGCGCGCGCAGCAGTGATTGGCGGCTGCGCGCGTGCACGTTCACATGCACTGTAGCTTTAGGCCACGGCAGCACTTTGAAAAGCCCAGTTATAAAATGTCTCTTCGAGCCTTTGGCTCACGAGACCTAAAAAAGGAGAACATAACTCCTCAGTCACTGAAATGATGGAGCAAATAATTAGCACTCATGTACTGCCCAAAACCAAAGAAGACCTGTCAATCTATGCAGCATATAGGGTACTCTTTTCACTAAGCAGAAACCCTCACCCAGAACAATTTTTGTTCATTTTGGTAAGTACTCTATTAAGGAAAATAATCTCTCGGCAGCATTATAATCCAAGACATTTACAGCATTATAATCCAAGGTGTTTACAGTGGCAAATTAATTTGATTTTCAAATTTATTGGGATATGCCTTATGAAACATCAAAATAAAGACTATAGACTTAAACAAAAGATTCCAACGTTCCAAATGGCAGGTGTTCTAGATGTGGAGGTTCAATTGACAAAATTGAAGGTCCTAGCAAATTGAATGTTAAGAATCTTTCTGATATTGGCTCTGCTTATGAATTTCTCAGAGAACTACAGAAATTAGTAATGATCATGATGTTAATGATGATAATACTAAAGCAACAATGAGTTTTTCGGAATGAGCAGGAGAGTTGGTTTTGTATGAGGGAGTTGGTTGTCTGTCTCCGATAAACCAGGCTCTCTCCAATTCACCACAGCACAGGAAGTCTGCACCTCTTGACGGGGGCTATTCAGCTACTAGGTGGCAATTGAAGCTCATGCAAATAGGCCTCTAAAGACTTTAAGAAGGGGAAAAGGTGACTTTCGAAAGAAAAGTACATTTTCCAAAATATTTATCATAAATTCAACTTTACCAATGAATTGGGCTTTTAATAAATGTTTCAAAAAGTCCAAAAGTGAACTGTGTAGTTGTTTTCTAGCAGAAGATAATATTGTATCCCAATGCTTTCCTGTGGAACACCCAACCCTCCAACAGTGTATATAGCTATTAGGGCATTTCTCACTGCAAGGACTTGTTTAACATTAAACTTTTACGTATCCTAGTTTTAGATACCATGAACGCGTATTAGGATGGCTTATTAATATTCAAAAGAAAGGTTTAGTCTTGTCAAACGGGGTTGTGTTGACAGGTTGAATTTGCAGCTTAAACATGCACAGCCAGGCCACAGATGGTAGGGCTGTAGTTGTGTTTACACTGTCAATGTAGAAGATGCTACAAGGGGTGCTGCAGTCCACTTGTACCTTACAGGCCCTGGGTATACTTTGGTACCATATACTAGCGATCTATATGTAAGTTAAATATGCCAATTAGGGGTCTGCTAATTATATCATGTTTAAAAGGGGAGCATAGGTCTTTTACCACTGGTTAGCTGGGGTAAAGTGCACAAAGTCCTAAAGCCAGCAAAAACAATCAAGGCAAAAATTGGGGTGTACGCCACATACAAGATAGTCATTTCCAGCAATGACCCTAAATCAATGTATGATGTGGTTACCATTCTACCATAATTTCCAAAAGCAGTTATTACAGGTGTGGATTTCAATTTTCTCCAGTCAATTTCTTTCAGATCTTGTAAATCAGATCCTCTTCAAAAGAAACCACGATTCGCTAGAGACATGATGACTTTGAAGGAAGAATTGGGAATTACAGATCCTTGGAGAGCCCAGAATACCTCTACTAAGCAACTTACGTCTCCTAACACGTCCCATCATCCCATAGTTTGGAATGTTTCTTAATTTCAAACACTTTACAAAATACCACTGTAGAATGTATCAGTATGTTACTCTGGCCATACAGCCTCATATTTATGGGTCCTTTATCAGCAGTAGTAAAAATACCCCCTAAATAGAGTTTTGATTAAACTTTATAAAAAATAAAATAAAATTATTTTTAAGGAGAATCCGGGTCCAGACTTTTATCTGGGAAGCTTATGCTACCCAGAGTGGTGAAGTAATTGTCTATTGGGTTCAATAGAGCAAAACCAATAAGCCCCAGCTTATTTATTTTCATAACTTATTCTACAATCCAAATTAAAACTGAATCTGCAAAATGACAGACATAATTACCAAATATAGGAAGCTTCAAAGAATAAACCCAAATTATATCATCTGGAACTCAAATATGAAAGGCCAACAAGTTTCTGAAGGAGACTATGCTGGGAAAATACTGGCACAGTTCATGAAGCCATATCCACAGTAAGAACCCTCACAGTAAGAAGCCTCATTACTTCTGGCACTGCAGACGTAGACCATGTTTTTAATATCATTTTCAAAAAATATATCAATAGCTAGCAGTTATCTCAGAGGAGGAGAAAATTAGTTTTGTGAATCAATTAGACATTTGACGCAATTGATTAACCATATCTATCCTGAGGAAAATATGCAATCATAATTTCACAAGGGTATTTTCAACTCTTTTTTGAAGAAAGGCAAAGATCAGCTGGACATCAATAGATATCGCCCTGTAACCCTTCTCAATTCAGATGACAAAATATTCATTAAGTTATTAACTACTCAAATTGCCTTATTGGCTTTGAGTTTGATACACATTGATTAATATGGTTTTATTCAAGCCTGTCAGTTTTATTTCAATATTCACTTTCTGCTGAAAAACATACATTATTTTTCTTCAAGCAAAACCATGGCACCATTGATTTTAAGACACTCAGAAGGCTTGTAACCTAGTGGTATGATATTTTTTCTTTTGATTTCAAACTTGTTTGGGGAGATTTTATAAAGGACAAGTTGTATGAGAAGCAGTACATGGCTAACTGTTGAGACTACAATAGAGCATCAACAGTTTCTCATATGTATTTCTGATGGTAGAATAATAATTGAAATGTGAGAATAACTAAACCCCGTGTATTGCTTAATTTGATAATGTCAGGTGAAAAAGAGGATGACAGTGAAAGGGAAAGAAATGAGCATGTACGGTTTCCGTAGCCAGAAGCAGAGCTATATCTAAGACAGTTTTGGAGTGGGAATAAGTATGTATGTTTGTATGTATGAAGTAATGGATGACTGATGTGTTTGACCAATGCAAACCTAGGCAAGTTATCATTGGTTAGTTATTGGTAGGGTACTTTATAGAGGAGATAAGAATTTTTTCAGTGTGGACCCATGAAGAACAATGATCACTGGTGTGTAAAATTAGGGCCCTGAAAGGGGAACAGCCCTGTTGGGGAACAACCTTTACAACGCAACTTTTACAACGCACTACCATTACAACAAAACTGTTACAGCGCGAGTGCATTGACAACGCAGGACATTACAACGCAAGTCTTTACATCGACTTGCACTAGATGGCGTGCTAACATTAAAAATAGTGTAGTTTACTATCCCAACACCTTCCCTACTGTTACGTGGACTGGAGTTGGAATAGTAAATTACACTTTTTTAATGTTAGCACGCCATCTAGTGCAAGTCGATGTAAAGACTTGCGTTGTAATGTCCTGCGTTGTCAATGCACTCGCGTTGTAAAACTTTCGTTGTAACAGCATGCGTTGTAACGTCATACATCCGCCCTGTTCCTAGAAAACATTTTTCAGAATGGGGAGTATTGGTAGGTCAGTAAGGAATCTGCAGCTAGAGAGAGTTTCTACCAGATAAGGCGTTACTGAAGGGTAGTAGATTGTTCATCTGAGACAGACTTCTAGCCACAGGTTTCTTACCTTAGAATAGATACCCAAGCAATACCTCCCTGGAGGTGAGTCTGCAAAACAATTTCACATCAGAAAACAATGCAGAACCGAACGGGCAAAATGCCCATCCCAACGGACCTGACAGTCCAGGCAGTAGTGCTTACTGAACATCTGCAGAAAGGTCCACAGTGCTGCCTGGCAGATCCACCGCACTCCTTGTGCTAATGCAGTGGTCGCAGCCTTTGCTCTGGTGTAATAAGCATACAAGCCCAATGGAGGTTGCTTCTTGGCCAATGCGCAGCTGATTTTAATGCAGAGCATGATCCAACAGGAGGTGGTCCATTTCTGCACGTCCTTCCATTTCTTGGCTCTGACGTACCTCACAAAGAGTTAGTCATCCACAAGGAACTCTTTGGTGCGGTCAAAGTAGAATGATAACGTTCTTTTGGGGTCCAGTCGATGGAGTCGCTCTTCCTCCTTAGAGAGATGCAGCTGAGTGAAAAAGGTAGGCAGGGTGATGGATTGGCCTACATGAAAGGGAGTGACCACTTTCAGAAGGAAGGAAGCTCTAGTGCAAAGGACCGGCTTGTCCAAGAAGATGTTGAGGTACAGAGGCTTGAAAACAAAGCCTGGAACTCACTGATCCTCCAGGCAGATGTTATAGCCACTAGAAAGGCTGTCTTGACTGTAAGGAGCCTGAGAGGACAGTTGTGTAGCTGCTTGAACGGAGCGCACATCTGAAAGGTGAGTACTAAAATTAGGTCCCACTGAGGCATGAAGGTGGGCCATGTGTTGGAAACATTCCAAAAACCTATGTACAATAGGGGATTTGAACAGGGATGGCTGATCCGGCAACTGCAGAAATGCGAGATAGCAGAAAGAGCCTTTTAAGGTGACCAAAGCAGAGCCCTGCTGGGCAAGCGAAAGAATAAACAGAAGGACCTGAGAAAGGGGATCAACCTATTTTTATTCACACCATGCCACAAACTTGGCCCAACGACTGACGTATACCATCTTCCTGAAGGGACACCTGGCTACCAAGATGACATTACGGACTTCGGGCAGAAGGAACTGACATCGCTCAATTTCCACGCATGAAGGCAGGGCATTGACTGGTTCGGGTGGGGAACCCTCCATTGCTGCTGCAACAAAAGATCCTCCCGAAGGGGCAGCCTGATCGGAGGTCGATGGCCATGCTCAATAGCTCAGGATACCAAACTCTCTGAGCCCAGTCCGGAGTAACGAGGATGACTTATGCCTGGTGGTTCCTGATCTTCTTGAAAACTCTGGGCAGGAGCAGTATGAGCTTAAAGGCGTCCAGGAGGCCAGAGCTCCTTTGCTCATTCTCTACGATGGTAAACAGGTCTAACCAAGCCTCTACCCACTGCTGAGAAAGGCCTTGCACCACCTCCGGATGGAGACGCCATTCCTGATCCAATAGGCATCTTTGGCTGTGTACATCTATCTTGGCGGTCAGAAGCCCACCAGATGTTGAACCACCAGGGCTATTCCCTGATGTTCCAGCCATGCCCAGAGGTGCAGGGCGTCTTGACAAAGGTTCTATGACCTCACCCGCCCTGTTTGTTGCAGTATCACATGGCGGTGGTGTTGTCTGTAAACACTTGCACTAGCCTTTTTTGATGTCGGTTAGAAAGGCTTTTAATGCCAGTCGGATCGTTCGGAGCTCCAAAAGGTTTATGTGGAGTCAGGATTCCGCAGGAGACCAGAGGCTTCTGATCTCCACCTCTCTCAGATGGCCACCCATTCCTGCAGTGACGCATCTGTCACTACTATCAGATGTGATTGGGGAAAGGACAGGGGTCTGCCTCTGACCCAATCATGGTTCGTTAACCACCACTACAGATCTTTTGCAGTGCCCACCTAGATCTGAAGCATATCGGAGATATTCCCTTGATGCTGTCCACACTGAAACTTTATGTCCCACTGCAGAGCCTGCATTTGCAAGCAAGATCCAAGAGGCCATGAAGCCCAGCAGCCCGAGAGACAGCCTCACCTAAATCCAGGATAGAGGCTGAAACATCAGTATCATAGCCTGAATATCCTGAACTTGCCATTCAGGAGGATAAGCCCAAAACTGCACTGTGTCCAGAACAGCTCAGAAGAAAGGGAGCATCTGAGAAGGGGTCAGGTGTGACTTTGGTATGTTGATAGTGAACCCCAGCATGTGCAGGAGGTCCGCCGTAATCTGGAGGTGGGAGACGACTGCCTGGGACAAGCCCGGCTTCAACTGTCAGTCGTCGAGATAGGGAAAGACTGGCACCCCTGATCTCTGCAGATAAGCTGCAACCACCACCATCACCTGGATGAACACCCAAAGAGTGCTGGTAAGGCCAAAGGAGAGCACTGAAAGTGCTTGTGACCTACAGTAAACCACAGGTAACGCCTGTGGGTATGCAGGAAGGATGGGGATGTGAATGTATGCATCCCACAAGTCTAACACTACAATCCCTTCACATGGGTCCAGGCCAGACAGGACTTGTGCAAGCATGAGCAATCTGAATTTCTCCTTTTTCAAGAAGAAATTGAGAGGGTGCAGGTTTAGGATAGGACAAAGGGCTCTGTCCTTCTTGGGCACCAGAGAGTAGCGGGAACAGCAACCATGACCTACTTATGATATTGGCACCCTCTGTATGGCTCTATTGGCCAAGAAAGCTGCCAGGTCCTGGCGGAATAAGGACAGATGGTCCTACATCAGCCTGTCATAAGTGGATGGCATGGGTGGAGGGGTGGTCATGAAGGGGAGGGAGTAGCCCCTTTGGACAGTCTGGAGAACCTAGCGGTCTGGTGATATTGACCTCCAGTGGTGCAGGTGACGGCGTATCCTGCAGCTCATCAACTGCCCATGATGGTCGAAGGGCAAACTAAAGAGCCTTGGAGGCTGCAGCAGTGGGGGAAGTAGTGGACTGGCCTGACCTCTGGCTGCCTGACCTATGGGGTCTGTAGGTGCTGCACCCTCGGCCATGCAGGGGCTGGGAAGCTTGCATGCTGTGGTGGCTAGGCGGGTAGGGACACGGTTGGAAACCCCGTCTGTGGCCATGAAAGGAGCTAAAGGCAGGAGGCCATGGGAAGGTCCATGGACCTGGCCGTTGCTCAGCTATCCTTGAAGCGCTCCAGCACTGAGTCCGCCTTGTCTCCGAAGAGAGGGGAGCCATCAAAGGATATGTGCATAAAGCCAGTTGCCCTCGACCAGGCGTGGCATCATAAGGCCATCGATGAAAAAACTGCTCTGGCTAGCAAGTTGGTTGGTCATGTCCAGTCCACATCGAATTTTGAACTTAGCTGTGTCTCTCCCATCAGTCATGGCTTGGGATAGTTTGGCACGGGCCTCCTCCGGGACCATATGCAGCAACTGAGCAAACAAATCCAAAGGGAATGGAAGTAATGGCCCAAAAGGCATGCAGTGTTTGTAGACCTCAATGCCAGGCTGATGGAAGAAAACATTTTCTTACCCAAGGTGTCCAGCCTCTTGGATTCCCTATCCAGTGGGGTGGTAGGGAATGTGCCAGGATTTACATGGGAAGTGGAGGTTTGGATGTTGGGTGAGGAAAAAGGGGCCCCTGGGGCGGGGCGATGGCGGCTTGCAATTGTCCCGTTCACAGGAGGCCCTGTGCAGGGCTTGGACCAGGCCCGGGCAAGACGTCCATGAGGGCTTCCTTAAGTGGAAGAAATGGTTTTGAAGGGTTGACTCCTGGTTGAAGCACCTCTGTCAAAACGTTAGCCATGACAACTATGGAGGGCACCGTAAGGGCCTTGGCGACCCTCCTCACCACCATAGCAAATGATGCACCCTCCTCCGTACCCACGGTAGGAGGAAAGAGCAAGCCAGTACTTGGGGAGGTGTCCAGTCCACTGGCATCTCCCAATTCCTCACACCAGTCAATACTGGGGTCTAGGGGCTGGTATTTTTCAGGGTCCAGTGGTCACTCCCCATCTTCCCCAAGTCCTATCTCATAGAAATAGGGCTACAGTGACAGTGTGCCTCCTGACATCTTCTTTGCCTCTGCTCCCGCATCAATAATACAGTGCGCCCACAGAGGCAAAGGGATTAACTCATTTACATTGGGCCATGCCCCCATAAAAATTAGGGAATGCCCTTTGATGATAGCGCTGGCACTCTAGGTGTGCCAGAGTTATCGGTATTACAGGAGGGGACGCACAAGTGCCTGTGGCCCTTTCTGTAACACCAAAGTGCATCGTGGGACATGCAAAGCAGGCGCAAATGCCCATTGAACCCCCAGGGCACTTCCATAATACGGCCTCAGATCTGTGATAGCCACGCACTGGAAGACTAATGAACTCCCAGATTTTTAACCTTAAAAGAAGGAATGCAGGACACATTGGTGTTTTAAATTAGTCCGAATTTCGAGATAGTATGAGAACTTTATTCAAGTTAATGAATTTTATTTTATAATTTTTTCTTTTACATGTATACTTTTAGGTCACCTCAAATTTAAAATGTGTAATCTGAAACAAAAAATATGAACTATGAAATAAGTCTCTTACACTGCTATTGTTGCCTCATATAAGTTATTTATGTGTGCTTGCATACTTCTGCAAACCTGAAAAAAAAAAAAAATTAAATGACTTCCTTCTGAAGCTTGCCTAAATGTAATTGGCAGTACCCGGCAAATCATCTTTGGGGGGATATGGTTGGAAGAGATGACGTGAACATCATTGCGCAGATTTTTTGCACAATATTCAGCACCCATTTGATGTGTGTTATTTGTTGGGGTTTCATCGAGATGGCTTCTGATGTTCCCTCTTTCCGGATAAGTGAAGAACGGACCACGAGGACGACAGGGGATACTGTTTTGTGGCGATTTTTGCAGCAGCAGATGGTTGCTCACCTCCTCTCCATTTTTGTTGAATTCCTAGACTGGCAATACTGCTTCTTCTTCTTCTGATGTTGCTGCTGGTACTGATGGGACCACTGAGGGCTTTGTGTCCTCTTCTTGGGAAGATGTAGTTCAGAGGATTCACTTTGATGTTTCTAGGACTCCATCCTATTCTCATAACACAGGATTAAGGTTCTCCAACTCTGTCTTCATTCCCTAAAATTCTGTGCCTGCAAGTGAATCAATCAAAGTGTTAATGCTAAAAGGATGATGTAAAATCCTTTGTTGGGCTTTAGGATTGAGTCCAGTGACATGGCAAAGTTACAGCATGAGCGGCTAGAGCTGACAAATCAGCAGCAAAGTTATGGCATGAGTGACAAAAGCTGACAAATCAGCATAAAAGTTATGGCATGTGCGAGCAAGAGCTGATGAATCAGCAGCAGACTTGAATCCCTGAAACAGACCATCATTCTCTCATCCCAAACTTTGGGGATGTCTTCCCTGTCTTCACATGGGAGTGCAGTAATCTCATAAGAAGCAATCAGGCCTGCTTAGAGCAAGGTAGTAGCACTAACAGCCCTCACTGCTGTTGCTGAGATGCCTACCAACTGCATCTAATTTTTTTTCAGTGGAGGCAAGAGGAGTTGCTATAGGACTGACACTATGACAGAGGTGGGTGGGTTGTACATCCGAAGAAACAAAGGTTTTTGCTCTGGAGTTTTGAATTTCTTCCACATCTTAGACATAACTTTCTAAAAGCAGGAGTTAATTAGGCTCCATCACTGAGTCCAATATGTAGCGATGTGAGCCCTAAGCCCACATGCTCCTAAAATAAGTGACACGGACATTGGATGATAGTTAGTTAACTGGCCACAAGCACGTGCAGCCGGGCCCTTTTATTGGCAGGGCTATGTCACCTGTGACGCCTGTGGTGGATGAGTGTGGGGTGCAAGTGTGTCCAGCCCTGGGGGGAGTGGCTGGCAATACAAGTGCCTGCTGAGACACTAGAACATGTCTAGCACAACACTACATTCCTCCCAAACTTTATTAGGAATAAAGCAAAGTCCAACCTATGGAAATAAATTATGTACATAGGACACCACACAGATTGTTAATCTTGAGGTAGTCTGCAGGACAACGGTGGACAGGTGCAGCAGGGAGCACCCGGGTGTATGTCCATGATTTAATCAGCTATTACTGGGCACGAGCGGTGCGTCGATGGAGTCCGGATTTTTTGGCAGTCCACCCATCTGATCAATGTCCACTTACACACTGATGAACGGACATGTGTGCTCTTGCAGTGATGCTGTTGGTGTCGGACAACTTAAACATGGTGCATCAGGAGCATCGGGGGAGTTCTGCTATAGAGTTTTCTCATGAGGGCACCCGGGCACTATCATGACCAACCTACCAGGACTAGAATGGTGTGGATGATGCTGTTTCGGACGTCATACTCTGAAGCCCTGGTGCCTCCCGGTACATTGTCGGTGGCACCGCTTCCAGACCATCTCTCATGCCAGGATCCCTGAATGCAAGATCACTGATGGGACCCAATGACATTGTTTGTGCAACCGCCAGGGCAGGTGACTTAATGGTCGGTGTGCTTGCCAACAGGACACAGGGGCACATGGGCTGTCAGATAGCCCCTGGACACTTGGTCTCTCACTTCACTGGGTGCTTCGGTCTCTTGGTGCTTAACAGGTGCAATGCTCCACCCTTGTGATGATTTGCTCCTTCGCTGGATTGGGTGATGCACATGGCAATGATGTTGTGGTTGCCATCTGACCAGGATGACAGGTGGTTATGACTCGCCAGTGTCTTTGCTGAGGTGTTCTTCACCCATGGCATCTGCAGTCACGGGCAGGGATGCAGTCCGACTTAGACTGCCAACACTCAGGAATTTGATGGTTGCACTGGGAGTCATTAGGGAGAGACATGGTTTGTGCTTGATGCAGCTTACGTTTGGGTCTCCCATTGAACTGTCTCCAGGGACATCGCTCCGCCTTGGTGGCTGTCTTGTCCCTGCGGGTGCACTTTTGTCTTGTGGTGGTACGAGTCCTCATTCTTATCCCCTTGTTGGTCTTTCCAGTGCACCTGTTTTTGTCCAGTTCTTCAGGGTAACAGGAGTGTCACTCTTCTCTTCCTTCATGATGTGGCTTCGTGCCACCTTCTCTTCTTCTTGCTGTGGTGGCGGCTTGCCACTTGGAGTGTGACTCTCCTCTTTCCTGTATTAGGCCACTGGTGACTCCATCTTGTGGTGGTGTGGGGGAGGACACTCTTCTCTTCTTTCATGATGTGGTGTTGTGCCACATTCTCTGCTCCGTGTTGCGGTGGTGGCACCTTTACTCCCCTCTCTTCTCTGGGGAAATGCTGGATGCCTGCCAGGTAACCAGGCTCTCTCTGTACATGATGTAGTCTCTTGGAGGGTGCTCATGACTGGCTCCATGAATGCTTGATTCTTCTTTTCAGAGAGAGGTTTCTTGCTCCCGGTAGGACATGCTTCTCTGCCTCGAGGACCTCTTGCGGGCCCCAGACCCTCCTCAGGGATCTCCTTGGTGCTCCACTACCTGGATGGACGGTCACCTTCTTCCATCTTCTGAGCTTGAGGGCATAGTGCTTGCGCTTCGAGCCTGCGCCGTTGTGGCGCTTGTTCCTGCCTCCGTTCAGGCATGCTTGGCAGGGTCAGTCAGTTTGTGTGATACGCTCAATGCTGGGCCAAACGTGGCCATTCGGCGCAGGTGCCATCTGGCTATTGCAGCCTCTCCCGTTCAGCATTGCTTCTTCCTTTCGGGGAGGTCTCTCTCTCTCTTCCTGCCTCCTGCCCGTACTGTCAGGTTTTGGGGAGCAGGCTGCAGCGCACTTCGTGATCTTGGTCCTTCTTCATTGACGCTCTCTCTTGGCACCTTGTACGCCCGGGCCTCTCTCTTTTCAGGAACTTCTTTTTGGGCGCTGCCTTTAATTTCACTCCGTTGCCTTAACTGTTTTCCTGGCAGCTTACTTGGCGGAGCAGTTATGTGGTTCTGTACCTCTGCCGGGGTTCACTTTCTCATCCCTTCAGAGCACTGCGCAGCCCACCCAGGTATGTGTGTTGCAGTGTCCCCTCTTGCAGTGGCTTCAGACAGCCACTGGGGACGTGCACAGTGCACGTTTTCTGTGAGCCTTACTGCTTTTTGCCTGGACTGCTTGGGGCTTCTCTGGGTTAGCTCATTGCTGGGCTTGGTGGCACTCTTTCAGCAGGGGTTCACGGTCTCTTCCCCCTTTTCATGAAGCCACTGAAGTGTAGCCAACATGGGGCCTGTGGTGCTCCTTGGTTAGTTTTAGCTATGCTTAGGCTAGCATTCTATTGTTAATAATGGTGGCCTACTGCCACTCCGGGGTGACTGTTGCACTCAGCACCAGCCCTGGCTGCCTGTCTCTCAGCCCCCTTCTGCCCTTTTCCCTTGTTTGGCAGCTCAGGGTGCAGTTTGGCACTGAGACACAAGGTGGCACTGTGGGTGCTTTCAGAGGGGCCTCAGCAGCTTTCCTCTCACTGCAGGTCCGTTTGGCTCTTGCGGTGATGCTGTTGGTGTCGGACAACTTAAACATGGTGCATCAGGAGCATCGGGGGAGTCCTGCTGTAGAGTTTTCTCATGAGGGCACCTGGGCACTATGATGACCAACCTACCAGGACTAGAATGGTGTTGATGATGCTGCTTCGGACGTCATCCTCCGAAGCCCTGGTGCCTGGAGATGGCCACTGTCGTCGTCGTACCTGCCGTCGACGGGACCAATGTCTTGACAGTGTAACTTGTCGTTGTCGATGATCTAGTGACTGTCGTCGATGGAGGCATTGTTGATAGGGATTTTTCAGTTCTGAATTTTACCGGATCTGATGAGGAGGCTCTATGAATGTTTCTTTTCTTTCCTCACTTGAGTAGAGGAGACTGAAGATGAAGGCTCAGAGGATACTTTAGAATACTTCTCCTTTTTTGAGCTCTTGCTCTCTGGGGAGGGTTTGAGGTGGTTCCTGCCCTCTCCAGAGTCTTTCTCCTGAGATCTTGCTCTCTTGTGAGGCTTAGATGAAGCATCACTGTCCTCCTCAGATGACCTCCTGTGCTTAGTGCACTGTAGTCATAAAATCAGCCTCCCCTCTCTATCTCTTAGTGTTTTTGAAGAGAAAGTGTGACACATTTTGCACTGTTTTACCTCATGGGATGAGTTGAGGCAATAAATGCAGTCCTTGTGAGGATCATCAACATGGACCCTTTTCCTGCCATAGGTCTTGCAGGCACGGAAGAGTCCTTTCTTATTAGACATGATGGAATAAACTTTTTAGGAAAAAATCCTCGAAGGTAGAAGAAAACTGAGTAGAACTCAGGGAGACTCCCTTCACAAACGACGTGCGGTGAAAATGTGAGGGAAACTGCCTCTGCTAGGAAGGTTCGGCCACATTCACTATTTAGTCGTTTTTAAAAAGGACATAGATAGGCTATATAAAACATGGCTATGGCCATTATATCCTATGGCATTATTTAAATACTGCTTGATTATGATACAGTGGGACTCACATCTTGACGACGGAGAATGAGTCAGGCATATGAATCTATGAAAGATACCCCAATACTAGACAAGCAGGATACAATGGGACACCGGCAAGTGAGCAGGGGCAGCAGACAGAACGGTGCAAGTTCCATCTATTCCTGCAATGTGCAGGTGAATGTGTGTGGCGCCATCACTGCATACATTCCCTGAGACAATGGTCTACTACTGCAAGATAGTGAAGCCGCTACCTGCATATAGAAGCCCAATGTGACTTGACTATTCACCCAATACAACTGAAGCACTCCTTCAACCATATGTGGATATGGGATGAACCCTATCCTACTGAGTAGTTGATTTCATGAACAATATACTAGAATACTACTCTTGTGATGCTAAAGTACTAATATGCTCAAACACAGCGACCAGCCAAATGTTGCAATTAAATCAAGATTTCAGATGTTGGGTTAAGCATCATTTGGGGAATGGAACTGGGCTTCAGGAACATGCTAGGGGAGAATAAAGTTAGGTAAAACATCTGTTATCACAACAGATCTAAGTGCACTGTTCAAATGGTTCAGCGCTTTTAAAATAGAGTTTGGCATCGCTATCCACATACCTATACAATTATATAATATTTGGAAAAGGGAAAGAATATTCTTGCATTGTAGTACACCCTTCGTCAAAATGCATATCAACAGCTACAATCACAGCATTTAGCAAATGTCACTATCTTGAAATAAAGACTACAATCATTCTCGCAAAGCAATTGTACTAACAAATGCACAGACTAATGAGCTAATTGTGACGTCTGGAAAAAGCAAGGCTCTTTCAAAGGTCAGCAGGGATGGTTTGATTTAATTTTCTTTGATGAAACTGCTATTCCTGATTATTCCCTTCAGCGATCATGACCCTATAACCAGCTTAGCTGCACTAGATAGGTGGTGGACCATTCTTACAACAGCTTTTTATACCCACACTTTATTTACTTACAGAGAAAAGTTAAATGTTACATGTTGTCAGTAACCTTCATAGTAGTGCAACAGAGATCAACTAAGGTACAAAAAGTGAGCAATATTATTATAATATTAAAAAGACAAAGGTTTTACCATTTTATGCGTAGTACATGCACAAAACTAACAGAACATTCCAGTGATTGTTTAAGTGTCTCCATTTACAGCCCCTTGTTTTTCTGTCACACTGGACTTAACCCCTTCAGTGCCCCGCCCTTTCCCCCTCCTGTGCCGGCCGTTACATTAGCGGGCGGGGTTCATGACGAGATAGTCTCGTCATGGGCACAGCGCAACCGTGCTCCATGACGAGACTATCTCGTCATGGGCACAGAAGAGGTTAAGTGAACTCAGTCCGAGGGAAAGTTTACCTCCGAGATCTAGGTTTGCCTCCTATGAATAAAGGAAGTTGGACCATTTCAGAGTACCGGAACTTGCTACCACAACGCAGAACAACCAGAACAACCTGAGGAAGAGGCTATGCTACATATTATGACATACAATGGGAAACGGGGGCCAGCCTTATGTAAAACATTTCCATGGGATAAACAAACCAGGTATATATAGGTACGGTAGTACCCTTTTCAATTTTAAAGGGAAAAAACAACAACAAAAGTCTCTTGTGCTGGTTATCTTGCTTTCAATGGTAAAGTTTCCTCGTTTAATATGGCAGATGAGTAACAATTGGTTAACTAAGGCTAGGGAAATTTGTGCCATGCAGTCTTCTCTCTATTTAAGAAACTGGAATCCCTCATGCCTCCACGGAAATGGAAACCTAGCAGAACAGGGAGAGGGTGTGCCGTAACAAATAGAGCTGCTGACTTTGGAACTGGGGTACCGGGTTTGAGTCTCAGCATCTGCCCAACATTTCTTAATCTCCCGGTGCCTACAAAAAAGGAATGTGTCCTTGTGCAATGTAAATTATGTAAATTGCCCAATACCTTCGGGTCAAGTTTGTGTTAGCTCAGCATTGCAAAATGAAAAAAAATAAAAAAACAACAGCGAAGGTAGGTGGGCCCCTTTCTGAGCACAATCTTGGATGTAGGAGGCTCCTAGGAGGCTGCAGGCAGCTCTTGTAACATGGCGGGATGGGACAGGACTAGAGTACAAGGAGGAGTAGGAGGGGCTGCAATGCCTCATGTCTTCAAACAAGATTTCAAAAAGACCAATCCCTCTTAAAAGGAAGCCCAAAGCAAGCAAATATCCTACCACAAAAGCCCAAGTGATGGTGGACATCGAAAAGTGCAAAAAGGCTAAAGAAATACAAACAAAGGAGCGGGAGGCACTTTGTGGGAGGTAGCACTAACACAACTGTGGCATTAAGAGGTGAGAGGGAGAAATGCTATATTTACATGTATGCAGCTATGGTGCAGAGGCTGAACACAGGCAAACAGAAACAGAGCAGGATACCAAGAAAAAAATGGTCCCCCAAAGAATAGATAAAGAACCATAGCACAATGAAACAGTACTTAGTCCCTGCTCTGTGGGAGGAACGGAAAAGAAAAGGTGGGACAAAGAGGCAGGACTGGCCACTGGCAAGCAAGGATTTTAAAGGACACTGAAATGAACAAATCAAAAGCAGGGGGATGGCTTTAAGCCCACAAGAGAATGATACTAAAGTATACAAGAGGTTGTACACTTACACCTAAAAAGGTAGATGCCAGTGCTGTCGGTATCGGTATGGTAAGCTTTGCAGCTCCTCTAACAAGAACATTAAAAGTCATCAATCGGCGGAAACTCTGGAAGAAGGTGATTCAAAAATAGTAGGAGTATATCTATGATTCGAGGATAATGAAGAAGTTAATAAAGACCTAGAAGGTGATCTTGGACAAGAGGAATGCCTCCTAAAATGTTCAGCATGGTGCTTTGGCCACGAAAATTAATGATTTTCCAAAGAAGGTGACCTCCAACCTAGTGAGAATAAAACAAAAAGGTTTAGAAAGGGTTCCAAGGAAAAAAACAAGAAAGGCTGAGCTCGATGCTCCAAGATTGTTGCCAGGAGCTGGGGAAAAAATGCTGGAACAACTGCCACTAACAAGGCATGATGGGACAGTTATGAAATGTACTTTCTTAATTGGCCAGTGCAAGTTTACTTGCCTCTGGTTGCAGCCTATTTAACTGCATTGCTCCGATTTCCATTCACATTTTCATCTAAAAAAGGATTTGTGAAAGCATTTTTCTTGACTGATTTAGTGACTTTTTCAAATTAAGATCAGCTTATTTTTTAAAGAAAATAAATGCCAACTGGTGTTTATAGATTTCAGTATGCTATCAGAAAGGCTTTTTTTATACCTCCATGATCTCATTTGAGGTTCAGACAACTCAGAGCTTATAATATCAATGGAGACACCCTGAAGCAGAATGGACTCCTTACTGAAATTACTTGTTGCTGTTCATCCAACCCTTATTGTGCACATTATTCCAAACACAAAGCATGCTAAATGTTAAACTAATGCTCTGTGAATAGGTTTGAAAGGACCTTTCATCAAGTCACCAAAAACTGTTTTAAGTTCACAATTGCATTGTGGCTTACTGAGGGGAGGATACATCCTACTGAATGAAGTGTGCTAAATGGAGTAAATTTGGTAGAATCTGCAAGGAGTAACAGAGAGAGGGTCCAGATCTTGATCTGTACACCATACATAGAACCCCTGGCATATAACTGTGTGAGTCCCTGAGGTAGAATCCGCACTTGCTGCCTGACTTTGATATGTATATACAGCTGTCAGGTATATCAAGGTTCCCAAACTCAAGACCTTCAGCAGCCAGATTGATAGACCCAATGATGTATGTATTTGTATGTATTTAGCATTTATAAAGTGCACTGTAACCCTACGGGCATCCTGGCGCTGAGACACGGTAAAAGATAAAAACAAGCTACGAGGGGCTAAAACTACCGGTTACACTCTGGGGAAAAGCTTTCTTCCAAAACACCAGTAGATCCTGTATTTGCCTCAATTCCAGGGGAAGACTGTTCCATAACCGGGCGGCTGTCACGCCAAACGCTCTTCTCCCCAGTGTGGCTCTCTTATACCTAGGGACAATTGCCAGGCTGGATGGCGAAGAGCGCAAACTTTGCGACAGGGCATACCAACCAAACCTACCCTGAAGTTGTTTGGGTCCGGATCCGTGAAGCGCTTTAAAAGTGATACACAAGGACTTGAACAATATCCTTTGGCTCACAGAGAGCCAGTGCAGCTCCGCCAGTGCCTGGGATGTTGATGATCCACGAGTTTGCTGCTGCCGCCTGGATACTCTGGAGCCGCGAGATCAGATACTTCGGGGACTCCAGAAGCAGAGCATTACAGTAATCCAGACGGCTAAAGACAACACTTCTGACCACTGTGTCTCTGGCCTGAGGAGGTAGCAACAGTAGTGCCTTCCGGAATCCTTTGATGAGCATATAACAGTTCCTAACTACTTTGTTGACACGCGCCTCCAGGTTGAGCTTATCATTGAAGCTTGCCCCCAGGTTATGTACCGTGCTCACAGGAGCAGCTGTAGGGATAGGCCAGAAATCAGAGGATAAAACTGTCGGCACTCTGCCAACCCCACAGTGCAAAATCTCTGTTTTATCATTATTAAATTAAATTGCAATGCGCTCCACTATCTTTACTGGATATGGTAACGGGGAAATTGGTATATAATTCTTAAGACCGTCAGGGTCCAAAGAGGGCTTTTTTAGGAGGGGTGAGACCACCGCCACCTTCTAACAGGGTGGAACCACACTACTTTGTGGTGTTGTATTGGTTTGTGTTGCCTTGTCCAAAGCTGATGATCTAACTTGAAGGATATTGGAACCTACGCTGTAGGGCTCATAACAAGTGTGAACCAATTGTGGTAATATGGCAGAGGACCGTTCCAATTACATCTTCCAAATTAGGCATTGAATAAGTGGGGTCATGGGGAGGCATGTGTGATCAGATCTGTCCATGGGATCGTGAACGCCTCTCCTTGACTCTCCAGTTGCTACCATCTGCTGTCAAACCAATGGCATTTGCTGTTTTTTAAATAGATACCAATAGAAATTACACAAATCTTGAAACAATAGCTCCATCTTCCTAGTGTCCAGCTTCCATTTGTGGTTTCTTGTTTGGTGAGAACATGGCTCGGTCATTCTATAGCCCTGGAACATGGTTCCCTGTGATAGATGTCATGCTTGTTCGCCAAATGCCACTTTTGGTGATCGTCTTGGGATAGGAGAGAGAACCTGGTAGTCCTTGCTCTGGAATGTAAAATAGTATTTTCCTTTGATTTCAGCAAGAAGGCCATGAGCCCTGAGCTGTTTATGGGCAGCTTTAACTTTCCTTGGGACCAGTCGATCCTTATCACCATGTCTTGGAGGTGGGCAGCCCATTCTTCCAATGAAGCATCTATTAACAGAACAGCGGAGACTAACTGAGATGCAAGTCCATGCCTCTCATAAGGTTTTGTCTACATTACGAAAGAGAATAATGTTGCAACATAGAATGTATGTGTTTATATTAGTGTGTGTTCCTAGAGTAGCTAGTGGATTCCTTCTCTGACTCTGACCTGAGACTCGCCTTTGAGTTTCTAATGCCTTTCTTTATGGGAGGCTACCTTAGATTTGATGAATTGTCTGCTCATATCTTTGGGCTGAGAATACTTTTTCAGCTTAAAATGAAAAGGCTTTTTGCTTGTGCACTGATTTCTCTCATCAGTACTCTTGATACATGTTATCTCATTATCACAGCCTATTTAGAATAGGGAGTTTCCTTCATGGAACAAGTTTGCTTTATTATTACTATATTAACTGTGATTCTAACAGTGGCAGCTCCTCCACTAAGGCGGAGGAGCGTTGCCCCACTTCTCTGGAAGCAGTTTAAAAAAGAAAATTAACTAAAATGATAGTAACTAATGTTTTTATCATTTTATTTTTTCTTCCTGCTTAGGTGCGGGCCGGTTAGTCTGGACTGCCAGAGCAGGAGCCAGGGGGAGGATTGTTAGGCACTCTGCATTTTCCCCACTAGGCTACATTACACAGCCTAGGGAACATGCACAACCTCCCTGTCCCGTCCGAGCCCCAAACCACGGCGCTTAGATCAATCACAATGCTGCACTGCAGCGTTGTGAATGACCAGGGTATTCTAGGAGGCTGTGTGCTTCCTGTTGCGGCACGTAGAAGACATCGGAGGAGAGACAGCAGCACCCAGGTAAGTCTTTTTTTATTTTATTTTTTAGTCCCCCCTCCGCTCACCATCCCCACCCCACCACCCCTGTTCGGTAGCAGCTGCTACTGGATTCTAACAAATATATTGTTCTATATTACAATCAAATAACGATGGACGGATATTAACTTTTAATGCTAACATCTAAAGATTAATACCTATTAAATAAAACGCTGGAAGAATAAATCCCTATAACTCACACTATTTCTCTTTATTGACTAAACTGAAATTTTTTAATGATTTATTGTTATGTAGGTGATTGGCACATGTTATTGAATGATTATACCCAAAGATTGAGATAGAAAACCTGCTCCCTCATTTCTGAAATGCTGACAGTTATCGTAGAAGAGGAACTACCAATGGGCACTGCCAATGAGCCAGGACTGATAAGGCTCGTCAACAGTTGCTGACAACCGCCATCCATGGACCAACACCACTTTCCGACGCGCAGAGGTACTGCTGATGACCCAGTCTGATGCCTGGGGGTAATTCTAAGGTAAGGAATCTATAACTAGCGTGTTTCTTTCAGATAGGTAGCATTGTTTGCTTAATGGGTGGCACTCAAATGAGTTTGGAACTTTTTGTAGCTGCAAAAATCATCAATGAGGGTTCCAAAGTTGTTGCCAATAAACATGTACCAGACAAAGCCAAAGTAGATGTTGTTGTTAAATTTAGCAAAGCCAGAGACAGGACTTTTGATACTTTAGATAACAAAACAGAAATGTGTAGCTGACAGGCAGCTACAAACGGTTTAGAGGGCCAGTGCAATTGACTCCTTAGGAAGTGAAGATTTAGCCTTTTTCTCCACAGAAAAAACTAGATTAAAAGTTTTAATTAGAAGAGGTGACCGGCTGAGTTTTTTCTTGTCTCAGAGAAAAAAATATATCTAACCTACGTTCATAATGATGAGGATTTTAATATCCTAAACTCAACAACAGCAAATTTTAAATTCACCTACAGTATCAGCCAAACAAGAGTAACATTTCTGGACACAGAAATCTATATACAGGAGAATGAAATACATACAACATTGCACAGAAAAGTAACGGCAACAAAAGCGACACTACAAGCAGAAGGTTTTTATCAGCAATCTCTATTTCAAAACATTTCATATGGTGAATTCTTAAGAATTCGAAGAATTTGTTCTGAAAATTCTGAATGGCAAAAACACAGCAAATTGACAGCACAAAGATTTAAACAAAGCGGATGTCCGGCAAATCTGATTAAAAAAGGTTGGGAAAAATCATAACAAAAAGAAATCCTAAAAGCAAAAACTTTGGGTCAGAATGAAAATCCGGAAACAATTTGGTTTATCACCACATACTCCAAAGAATCAAAACAAATAAAAGAAATTTTGAAGAAAAATTGGATAATCCTCCAACTTGACCCAACTGCTGCTAAAATCATGGGAACACATCCTAATATAACATTCAGAAGAGCAACTAATCTAAAAGATCGATTAATTCACAATCACTTCCGCAAATGGAAAAATAAACCAACTCAATGGCTGAACACAAAGGGATTTGTGAAATGTCACAGGTGCAAAGTGTGCCAAATTGCCAAAAATACCCAAGAAATAAAATTGGCTAATGGAAGAATTTGGAAAATACAGGAATTGATTACGTGCAAGAGCCAGTTCGTAATATATATATGATTGAATGCCCGTGCCTATTGAAATACGTTGGGAGCACGATATGCTAACTGAAAAAAAGTATTCTGGGACACATCAGAGCACCAATGAACAAAGACCGCAGCAATGCGGTAGCCAAACACATGGAATTACATCACGGAGGTGACTGGAAGCAACTAAAATTCTTCGCTATTGAAACTGTCAATCGCCTAGAAAGAGGCAGAGATCGAGAAAGGAGATTTGATAATGACTTGGATCCGGAAGTTAGTAGTGGTAGTGGAGAAGGAGGAGAAGTCACGCACTTGGTGTGCACGGAGCCGGGAGATCGGAGCTCGCAGCTCGGAATCGGGTCGGGGTCAGAGCTTGAGCTTGAGCAGGGCAAGTCACCAGAGCTGCTCGCTCGCCCACCCCTTCCCCTGCCTGCTCGTTTTCTCCCTTTTTGCGCTAGCTGTGCGAGGCCGCCGAGTTGTGCTGCACTGTGCGGCTTAGCATGGTTTCCGTGGCCCCACAGCTCCAGTACCACCACCCCCGCCGCCCCTCACTGGTGCATGAGAAGAAGAAGCAGAGGGCGCGAGAAGGTGGCAAGCATCGGCGGCGGCTAACAACACCAACCGCGGAGCCCAGTGAGGAGCTGAGTTAAGAGTAAAGAGCACTCCCCCGGGTGAAAAGGAGCACACACGTCTGCATGCCTGCACGCCAGCGGAGGGTGACCGGCAGTGGAGGCAGGGACAGACGGGACAAACGGTGAGAAGCCGCTGGTGCGGGGGACAGGAGTGAGGAGAGTGAGGGGACTCTGATTTGAACTCCATCTGCCCCAACCCCCGTGGCTTGTCCTTACAGGACGGACAGACTAAAACCTAATATTCATTACTTACCTCTCAGACAGACTAAATCAAATTCCTTCAAACAAAAAACGTATTTAACATCGAAACCTCCCACCTGTCAAAAGTGAACTTCTCCAAACTCACCGCCAAATCCCCAGTTCCAGTTCGCTAGGCGGGTGGGCAACAACTCGCCATGAGGTCTGGAAAAACGAGGGGAGGGGGAGAAAAAATCGTTAGCCAATTTCCCAAAACAAATGGAAATGGAAAAGGATGGCCCCCTAGCGTTGGTTATGGAGGATACCAGCACCAGCACCTCACCTGGAATCACGCAGGCAGGACCGACCCAAACAGAGCCAAGGCAAACAAACAGCGACAAGCATCACGTGTTGGGAGCTCTACCCACGGTTACTGCAGCAACCTCTGGAGTGTCAAGCACTAAGTTAACCATCAACAAAAAAGTCACCGAGTCAGCACCACATGTCACTCATGAAGGTGGCAAGAAAAGCACTCCATCGGCATCATCAAGGCACTATTCATGCCCAAACAGTAGCAAACGGGCATTGACCGCCGATTTTTTCAAAGTGGCCACAAAAGCCGTTAAGAATAACCAGGACCGCATCAATCCCAAATACTCTAAATACATCGATTATAGCAACGACATCACTGACGCTCAAAGTGAAGTCGATACGAATTCCTTCCAGGACAGAAGCAGTAAGAGTCACAAGAACGAAACATGATCTTTGGGAAATGGGACTAGATTCCCATTACGCAATAAAAAGTGAAGACCAAGGCTCGAAATTTTACACAACCAAAGCTCTTCTAGAAAGCGGACAAAGTTGCAAAGTTAAAGCCATCGAGGCACAAATACATTGCCATCCGCTAATTTCAGAATTACAACTGCAGTGGCAACAACAATCGTCACTCAGCTACAACTGTAATAATGAAGCCGTCCCAACATATCAGACGAGCTTAAACATCCTTAGTCCTTTTGGAAACACACACACGCCGCCGGTGGCCTCACCCACAGACGACTCCGTCACAGTAAATACCAACAAGCAAGACCAATTTGCCCCGCCACGTCATTCATTGGAAGCAGTCCATCGAAGTGGTCAGGAACTCTGTTTTTCAAGCAACACGATGACACGCCCTTTACATTTAAAAACCTTGAAATTTCTCCCATGGTGCCGCAGTCGCAAAAAAGGGAGAAATCAAGTGAGTTGCCAGATTCATTCGATTTTCCATCTCCGGAGCTCCAACTACTACAGGAACAGAAAGCCAGCTCACCACCATCTGCAGTCTGGTCGCATCTGTTAAACACTCCGGACACCATTGGTAAAGCCATGATTTACCATGCAGATAAGTTAGACGCCCAAATGGATCTTTTAAACACCCTAGCCATCTATGTTCAGGGGGTGGAACAAAAGCTGCAAAACTTTAACAAGATGATCACGAGGGTGCAGCAAGACCGAGAAACAACTTATCAAATGTGCACCTGCCCCTGCACTCAAATAATAGATCAATTAGCAGTAGTTCCAACTTTAATGTCCGAATTATTGGGGTTCACCAGGGACACCTCATCCAAGACTAACTCACCAGTTAGGAAAGCAAAAGAAACACTGAAGGATGTGGATCAGGTTTGTCCTATGCCTCTCAGGGAGCAAATTGAAAGAGTATTGGGGCTAACTCAGCTCAAACACCGGGAAGTACAAACTCACCACAACCAAGAAAAGTTTTGGGCAACACAGGCATCTTGGCCATTCCACCAATAGATTACTGCAACGAGCTACCAGCAAATCAAACAAAAGTAACAGCTCCATTATCCAAGCGGGAGAGAAAACGCTTGAGAAAGGCCAGAAAGGGGAAAAAAACAAGACAGGCACCGAACGCAACCAGCACCACAAAGGAGCAAGATGTGACCCAAAGTGAAGAGGATATAACAACCACAAATACTGAGGATGTCAGCCTTGAGGCTGACACGACCCCATCTACTAACAAGCCCCCATCTCAAAAAGCCATAACCAACCTATAACGGAACACTCGCAGCCAGTAAATGTATACAGTATATTCAAGCCCACTGAAAAGGAAAAGAAACGGTACTCAACAACCCAGGCCACACAAATTATGAAAACAATACCTGGACGTAACACGACAGAACCCACTACAATCAGCTTAAACAATGCCATCCTGCCCAAAGAGGGTGACAGTGAGGACAGGAGCAACCCCGATATAACATACAGCTACCGCATGGGAAGTGGCGCAGCAACATCTGCAAAGAACAACAACACACATTTACAAAACAACACATGCAACGCTCAGAACCTCTGCCCAATCTTCCCGGACGAATCGCGGAGGAAAAACAAACCGAAAAGAGCCAAGGCACCGAACGAGGGCCGGTCTTTTTTTACTTTACCAACAGCAACAATAAGTTGGACTTTATCCCCCATTACGTATCAAGGGGAACTCATGACATCCTCAACAGAAGTGTATGACTAAAGCTATTCAAAGCACTCCCTTCCTTGTGCCATATAGATACCGGTAATTTAGAAAACATAGAATTTAGACTTAATCCCAACTCAACTGGTCAAAAAATCACTACAGCAACTTTTTTCAACAATTCCATCACTGAGCAAATATGGCAGCAGCAGGACTCATTTGCTAAATGGGGCATAGAATTAAAAAAGCTAGGTCCCCCCGTTATCCTACCCCGTTACAATCAAACCCACCAGAGGGCATGCTGATAGGTGCGAAATGCACGGAGCAACATAGCCCAATAACTCACCCCGAACAGTCAAGCACATGGGTCAAAGGAAGTCGAACCCACCATGGAATGGCATGAACAAATTCTACCAAACCATCAATACCAGACAAAGGTTGTAACATCTGCTCCTGGAATGTGAATGGCCTAAGCACAAAATTAGAAGATCCCGACTTTATGGAATTTATGAAACAGCACGACTTACTTATTTTTCAAGAGACATGGCAGACAAATCCTTCACCAATTGTGGGATATAAAGAATATTTTAATCCGGCCAAGACAGACTCAAAATACGGAAGAGCTAGAGGAGGCCTCTCAATCTTCGTCTCGACCTACATCTCATGGCAAGCCTCCGAAGTAGATCTTGACTCAACTTGGATGTTATGCATCAAATTAACGGCCTCGACCTTCTTTAGCCTACTAATACTAAATGCCTACATCCATCCTTCACCCAAACAAAAGAGATCAAGTATCGAGTTCTAATAGCAACACTAACCACTCTTAAACTTGCTCACCCACACGCTAACATCATTCTGTCAGGAGATTTCAATATGAACCTACTATATGGCAGGAAAGAAAGATCAATAGGCCATACTCGACCCAGAAAACAACGTGATACACACGGTAACAGATGTGCATCCCTGCTGGAAGAACTATCAATGGGCGTGCTAAATAGACGAGCCACGCCAGAGAGCCTACCAGCATATACCAGGGGCACGCAAAAAACAGGCTCAACTATTGACTATACACTAACAGATCAGGACATTCTCCCATTCCTCTCGAACTTCAAAATTAAAGAAAGGACAAAAAGCAACCACCATCCTCAAACCTTCACTCTGCTCATAAGCACAGCTAACTCAATAACAGATAAAGCGATGTCCCTACAAACGCAATGCTGTAACTTGAAACGTCTCATTTGGAAAAAGGAAAACATTGGTGACATCATGGCCACATGCACTGCTCTTTTGAAGAGTCTCAAAGTTGAACCATCATGTATCAAGGTCTGGGAATCTTTCACTCAAGATCTAAACAATGAATTCTCAAGACAAGGAAATGGCCGCAAAGCAGGAAGATCAGCAGGGGAAGCGTGGTTCACTAACAGTCTAAGGAAACAAAAAAATCAACTGACTAAATATCTAAGACAACTACGAACCCAAGGCTCAGAATCCTTTCAGGATATTCTTTCCTTAATATCAAAAGCAAGAAAAGACCTAAAATGGGACATCAAGGGGGCTAAGAAAGATTTCAGAGAACTTCTCTGGGCAAAACTCCTCCATGCCAGCAAACAAAGAGACTCCAAGCTCTTCTGGGAAGTCATTAACCAGCTATCAAGTGGCCAGAACCAACATTTCAACTCGGATATAATGGAGGACACCTGGAGAGCCCATATTGAACAAACATACAGCGCTATTTTATCCTCAGGCGTCACAAACCACGGAGTCCCTACTGCAGGAATAGTCCACGATATACTTAAGTTAGAACCATCAGAATCCTCCCCGCAGATTTCACAAGAGCAGGTCCTCAAAATCCTAAAAAAACTTAAAGCCCGAGGGAGCTCCAGGGCCCAACGGTTTGCCAAATGCACTATTCCGGCATGACCCCTCATTTTGGTCTAATATCCTCATCCGCTTTTTACACACGTGCTAGCATCAGGCACGATCCCAGACTCTTGGCGAGGAAGTATCTTAAATCCCATGTACAAATCGGGTTCACGCTTGGACCCTGCTAACTACAGAATGATAGCACTAATTGATGTAGAGGCTAAGATTTACGCTTCAAACCTGCTGGTAGATCTAGAAGACAGGGTGAGCGTACAAATTTGATGCCAAACATGCAAACCGGTTTTCGGGCAGGAATGGGCACCCTTACTAACATCTCCGCGGTCACACTTCTAGTCAACCAAGCTTACGCAAAATCCAGCACCCTCTACACGTGCTTTCTCGAGCTTAAAGCAGCGTTTGACAAAGTACCGAGGGCAAAGCTATGGGCCAAAATGCAAAGTTGGGGGGCACCAACTAAACTTCTGGAGGCGATAATCAACCTTTACTCAGAGACCGTGGGTTCAAATAAGAAAAGGAGACGGGTGTAGCATCACAAGCAAGATTCTAACTAAAAACGGACTAAAACAGGGGTGCGTGTTGGCCCCCTGTCTATTTAATATCAACACCAATGACCTCAAGAAACATCTCTAACAAGTTCGAACTGACCCCCACCAAAACTGGGCAAAACACCAATCACCAGCCTCCAATATGCGGACGATATTGTGCTTCTATCACAAACACCGATAGGTCTGCAGCGAACAATGACCCAACTAGGAGCCTACACCACCACAGCTCAACTAACAATAAACCTCAAGAAAACCAAGGTGCTATGCTTCTCTAAACATCACAAAACAGGGTCAAAATGTAAATTCATCTGGAATCTAGATGACAAACCAATATCCCAGGTGGATTCGTACAAATACCTAGGGTTTCAACTCGATCACAACCTTAAGTTTAATCAACAGCTGGACCAAGGGAAAATGAAAGCAAAACATCTCCCCTACACCTTTAAAACTCTAGAGAGGAAGTTAAAAGGCTGTTCAACCGGGCACCTGCTAAAGGTAATCGCAGCAAAATTCATACCAGCAATATCGTATGGGTCGGAAATCATGAACACAAAAGATGCTGCTGCCTTAAATCAAGCCCAGTCGAGTTTCTTCAAGAGTCTGTTTTTAATCCCCCGGCACATCTCTCAGGCACAAATTCGACTGGAATACGGGTTTAAAAACCAGAAACCAGCCAGAAAAAGGGGCGGTGGTCAAATATTACTGGCGGATGAGGCAAGCAGAAGATAACACTTTAGCCCACTTTTGCTGGGAAGAAATTGAAAAGCAAGCTAGGCTAAATAATTCCATCATCACAGTTTTAAAAGAATCACTCGCGGACCTACACCTCGAAGAGGCATGGCATACAACCACCTCCTACTCTGGGTTAAAAAATGCAGTGAATTATGCAACTAAACGAATCTTACTGTTAATGGACAAAACTGCCTTCTCGGGGAAAAATCATGCTTGGGCAGTGATTCAATCTTATAAGATGCTGAAACCACAATCGTATTTGTCAGAACACTTTTCACATCATAAAAAGCACTATCTGATGTTATGGTTGGGGTCATTCCCCATGAAGGATCTAACCCCGAAATGGAAGTGTACATGGCCGACAAAAGAATGCTGTTTGTGCAGACAAGGAGAAGAGACACTATTACACTTCCTATGCATCTGCCCCTCGCTTCTAGAAATTCGAAAAATTGTCCTTCGCGAGATTTTCAGGAAAAACCGATTAAGGATATGCAGAGCTGCAGTCATACAATGCCTTGGAGGCCTGTCAATCGAAATACCCTGCAAAGCCATTACGTTTTGGAAAATGGCAGCCAAAGAATTAGATAACAAATATGAATTAACTTAAATGGCTTTGACAAGACTGTTTGGACTCTCCTCATCTGCACTGACACCATCTTCTGATTTTTGCTCATTGAACCCCCTGACATCTTTTAAAATTGCACTGATTACAAATTTAATAACTTTTATTTTAACCATTGATGACGATTGAGTACATGACCGCACTGTTTTTACCTTTTGTACCTTTCAAAACCCCATTTGAAACAATTTTGTACTATGCGCTTTTTCCATTCTTCTATGATTGTTAATTAAATCAAATAAAAGTAATATTGACTCTGGCTCTGGTTTTGCTTCCGGCTATTTAAAATTTGAATTTTAATCAAGTTGTTTATGTTTCGTTATTCACTTTTTCTACCTGTTATCAGGGCTATGTTATTTTATTTTTCGCTAAGATAATACTCAAACACATCAAGCTCATGAACAGATCAGAATAATCCGTCTAAAATAGGAATGCCATATAACAATGAATACATGGAGGCCGGATTGGGCTAATCGTAATGAGCAAATTCCACTGGAGGAGTAACATCAAGATACAATATATGGACAAATTGGAACTAAACCCACTAGAGGGTTAGATTGGCCATTTTGTATAAGTATAAATAGCCGTTTTTTTGACTTATGATGTAGAAAGCGATGAAAGGTTAGAAAATTGTCACATTGGTGCCGATTCCGATCCGGTAAAAATAATTTGCGTATGACCCGTATCCGTATTTTTTTACGTACGAGTCGCACAAGTACCGTACAAACTGCCAAGTACGATTCGTACGTGAAAAATAACTACGAATAGTGTCGGGAAAAGTCTACGAGAGTGCGTTGGAAAGTGTCCACGTGCGAATATCGTCTGGAAAAGTGTACGAAAGTGAGCCGGACAGTTTCACTTACAAATCGTAAAACACAAGTCCGAGCGCGCAAGTACGATCCCGACCGCCCGTCCGAATACACAATCGCACGTAAAAAGGCCCGTACGGAGCCAACGCAGTAGCACACATGTACACGGGTAAACTCATGCCCGTGTACGAGCCGTACAGCCCCCCCACCCCCAAATATGTCAGCACCATACAACACCCTGTCCGCACTGCACCCCAGGCCCGCAACTGTACGCGCCGTACCCCCATGTATGCGCAGCACCCCCTCATGTACGCGCCGTACCACCGGATGTACGCACCGTTCCCCAGGGCCGCATGTACGCACTGTACCCCCAGCCCCCCACCGCATGTACGCACCGTACCCCTGCACCGCATGTACGCACTGTACCCCCAGCCCCCCACCGCATGTACGCACCGTACCCCTGCACCGCATGTACGCACTGTACCCCCAGCCCCAACACATGTACGCACTGTACCCCAGCACCGCATGTACGCACTGTACCCCCAGCCCCCCCACCGCATGTACGCACCGTACCCCTGCACCGCATGTATGCACTGTACTCCCAGCCCCCCCAACGCATGTACGCACCGTACCCCTGCACCGCATGTACGCACTGTACCCCCAGCCCCCCACCGCATGTACGCACCGTACCCCTGCACCGCATATACGCACTGTACCCCCAGCCCCCCCACCGCATGTACGCACCGTACCCCTGCACCGCATGTACGCGCCACACACCAACACCGTACCCCAGCACCCTCACCCAGCATCGCGTATGTATGGATCGTACCTACGTGAAAAATACTCTTACAGAACCAGGAAACTGTAAAACAGCACAAGGAGGGTCAATTCAACTCGCACAACACCACAAAACACGTCTACATGACAAAATACATCTCAATGACTGACCTGGCACATCCAAACAGGCAAACAGAGGCCCCAAATCACAACCACCACTTATAACACACCCACCAAAATTCAAACACAGCCACACCCAAAAATGGACCAATAAAAAGGGCCCACGCACACAACCCATGAGCCTTTGCAACAGACCCACTGCTGCCAGACCCCACTGAGAAACAACCCCACATAACTCATACCTTCGCTACACCTTCACTCACACACCTTCACACAACCACCTCCACAAACATCCCCTTCTTCACATTCACACCCACACACCCACAACCATCCACACCCACACCCACACCCCACACCATGCCCACAGACAAGAATCCAAAGTTCACAACGGCGGAGCTGGACCTCCTTGTCAACGAAGTTATCAGAGTCGAGCCACAGCTGTTTGGAACATTGGTCAGACAGACCAGCATAGCTCAAAAATCCACCATGTGGCAGAGGATTGTCGATAAGGTGAATGCTGTTGCGCCCATCCGAAGGACCAGGCATGAATGCCAAGCCAGGTGGTACGATCTGCGCAGGGCGGTCAAGAGGAAAATGAATGAAGAACATGCCCAGACCAACATCACGGAAGTGGGCCGCCCCGCAGACCCGTACACTACCATCCCTGGGAGGAGAAGGTGATGGCCATGCTACCGCCGGTGGGACTACACGGAGTCGAAGGAGTCGCAGAGCCTGGTGAGTACACAAACAACTCACGTAACATGGGGGGAATGGCATCCACACCCCAACCACAACAAATGCACGCACCTACCCCCAAGCACTCACCGCACACAACCACACTCAAAAACCACGCTCATGCCACTAACGTCACCATTCACCCTTCACAAATCAAGGCAAGGCCATGTCCAAGGCTACAACAACCACAAACACAAGACTGGATGTCCGGGAGGCTGGGAGGGTGGGCCCCACACAACACATTGTGAAAATGAGACGCAGACAACAATGTCCTCAGCCCATATGGCATAGGTACATACCCATGCACAATGCACAGGGACTGGCAAAGTACTGACAAGGTAGCTGACACTGGGCCCTGCTGTATGCAGCACAAGGCCCTCCTGGGACCACTGTACACTCAAACACCAACTCCACAAGCACAGGTATCTAGCACAGGAACTCACACACACTGTCATGCCAGCATGCACCATGAGGGGACACACACATCACCTGGGAGACCCAATTACAACTTCAAACTACACACAACAGCACGCCCGGTCACACCCCCCCCCCTAACACAAGCACACACCCCCGGGGCAGGCAACGGATACACACACTCCCACAATGGACATGTGACACAACAAGACCAATCCAGAGCCAAGTAAGCATCAGAGCCAACTATCTACAGGTCACACACTCTGGAGAACATCCCAATCTGTCCCTCGCAACATACCCATCCCCAAGTGGACACTGAGAGGAATGCTAGGGACATCCAACTACCTGGGGGAACTGTGTCAACTTGAATATGTATGAAACATGGATGTGGCATGAAACAGCATTAACATTGTCTCTCTCTCACACACAGGGCAACATCGACGATCTCCCCCCAACACTGGGGGAGAAGAATCACAGTCCCAGGCACCGCGGGAAGACGATCCCACCGGCAGCGACGACTCTCACCCCTCCGTGGATGACCCCGACCAACCTGGCCCCTCTGGTGTCCAAGCCCCTGCAGCACCTGCGTCAGGTACACCTGTGCCAACCCCCATCCCCATTCCTACCACATCCCAGGAAACACCCAGGAGCCCTGCTCGCACTGAACAACACAGCCAGTCTGACCAGGAGGGACAAGGTTCTGCGGGCACCCAGGAGGAGGCAGACAACCCTGCAAATGCCATCCCTCAGGGGTCCCGTAGACCCGATGTGCCCACAACAGCAGGCCAGGCTCGTGTGGGCAGGGGTGGTGGGAGTGGAGGCAGGCGGAGGCGCGAACCTGACCAGCCAGCTCAGGACCCCGGTATGTCACACATACGCAACATCCTGGACTCATACCGGCGTGACACCAGAGGCATGGACCAGGTCGTGTCCAGACTTTCCGGGATGCAGGGGACCCTCGATGAGATAAAGAACCTGCAGGTCGAGCATCATGCCAGTCATCAACAACACCAAGGACGGATGGAGGCAAGACTGGCTGAGCTCCTGCGGGTGCACAGGGACGTGAGCCAATCACTCCGTCAGATCGCCCAAAGTCTGGCAAACCTTCCCTGTGCCACCAGGCGTAGACCAGCACCAGACACAGGGAGGGAGGAGGAGGAGGAGGATTCATCTGACGGAGCGTCCCTAGCATCGTCAAGGCCTGCATCTGAGGGTCCCCGGAGGAAGGTGGGTCGTCCACGGAAAAGACAGTGAGAGTCAGCGGACCATCCCCATCTCCCAGGTCACCTGGCCTGGCACCTGGCCCTCTGGCGCAACAGCAGCACCTCACCCAATGACATTCTCTGCCACATGGATTTGCTGGTCACAGTCTGACCAATGATGACCAACACTGTGGTCTGGACTCTGATGACTCCAACTGACAAGGATGCCATCTCCCCCTGTGAACTTTGGATTCTATTCCCCCAGTAGAGCACCTTAGCACATCTACCAAAAGACTCACCCCACCAAAAATAAATTCATATTGTTCTGCACATGAGATGTTGCTGTCATTTTGCATTATTCTACGACATATGTGTGTAAATGTCTAACTATGCCTGAGTGTTGAACCAACTCCAGCCATCCATACCCTGGGAACAGAGTCTGGTACAGGACACACATGGGTCACAAGGTATCATTCAATGTAGGCATGGAGCACAACACTCACCTGTGATGGCCTCTGGCTGCTGAGGGGTGCTTGCTAAACTGTGCGGACAGACCTATTTGGGAGATCATCATCAAGGCGTAGAGGTCATGGCCCATGTGGAGGTACCCGGGGAGGGAGTCCTAGGTATGTGTGCCCAGGTGGGAGAGCAATGTCCTGTATGCTGGAGTACGGTGGATGTGAAGAACGGTGGCCAGGGCAAGGTTGGATGCACGGAGATGGACCAACGGGATCTAGGATGACAGACGTACAAGGTTGGTTTAGGGTCGAGGTTGTGGACTGCCTCCTGAGTGTGGGTGGGGAGTGTGGAGGTCATCCTGCAGCAGACAGTGATCCATTGCAGCTATCTATGGTGGACGGTGATGTGTCTGGGGCGCAGGGTGTAGATGCTGAGGTGTGCAGATGCCCCCTGGAAGTGGACCTGTTTCCTTGGAGTTTGGATGTACTTCCTCCGTAGAGAGCAGGGCAGTATATGAGACGGATGTTGTCATGGACCTGGGGGATGGTCTGTCTTTTCTTGGAGTGGATCTATCTGTGGATCATGTGCATAATGCAGAGGGCGTTGCAGCATGAGGTACAGATGCTGTGGACTAGCATGGCATATGTGAGCGAGCCAAACATGATGCACACCATCTTGTGTGAGTGGCCACTGGGTGCTTGTGCAGGCCCCGCAGCAGCAGGCGCCATCTCCCTGAAAAATGCCCCATTTTGCACACAAAGGCGCGTGTGTAAGGTAAGGAGTGTCCAGTGTCACATGGCACACCCAGAGACAATGCATGCACAATCACCAAAGAGCCAGTACAACGGATCAGGAAACTGAAGGGCGACCTGCGCACAGGAGACACACCCTCAGCAGCTGGTGATGGCCCATTGTGTGGTCGACCTTGCTAAAAAACATACACGGCCATGTACTTCATGCCCAATAGAGAGCCCAATCCATGAGCAACTGCATGCTTGTCGCTAAACTACACATGGACTCCTATGCATTATCTACAGCAAGTATGCCAGAGATGCCGCATGCCAAGTGGCAAGAGACCTGCATTGACAGAGATGAGGCACCTTGGAGTGTGACGAACACCTTTATTACTCAGCCTCACACTAATGGAATTGCATCCATTGGAACAGAATCACAGGTCATTCGGCTGACCATGTGTGACCTACACTGGACACCCCCTGCAACACACAGATGTGGCACATCCTACTGAGCTAGCACACAAGTGAAGGGGTTGAGCCTCACACCCCTTGCTGCAGACGGAGAGTCTACAATTCCCCATTGAGCCTCATATGGAATGTCCCACACCATGTCCACCATTAGCATCCCGTATGTTCCTGAGGGACGTTATACACACATTGATGCCTTCATCAGAATCCACAATCCATGACAGATGACTGTCAGGAAGAACAATAGTTACTTACCTGTAATCTGTGGTTCTCCAGTATTGGTGTCTTTCATAGATTCACATGCCTGAATCATTCCCCGTCGTCGGAGTGGGAGTCCCACGGTACATAAAAAAAGCAATAATTATGCATATACCAAACGAAAAACCTTGGTAACCTGAACCAGGAAGTAAAGTAGCCTAAGCTACAAGGGAAAAAACTTCCACAGCTATGACTATCACTGTCATTATATACAGTCCAAACTGCAGCCAATCAGGCGACAGCACCCACCAGAATGTTCTCCTCAGAGGCTCAGGCTGTCAGATTTTCTCGCACAGGAGTGAAGTAATATACCATAGCCTAAAAAGCCTCTGAGGGGAGGTGGGCGGGTTGCATGTGAATCTATGAAAGACACCAATACTGGAGAACCACAGATTACAGGTAAGTAACTATTGTTCTTCTCCAGTATTTGGGGTGTCTTTCATAGATTCACATGCCTGAATCAGAGTAGATAGCAGTACATAACCTTTTGCTCATAAGACGCCACTTTTATATATATATATATATATATATATATATATATATATATATATATATATATATATATATATATATATACCATATACATTATGAAACAGTATAACCATACAGAAATACACATGTTTCAATTTATGCAAAACAATTTCACATCACAAAAAGCGTCTTATAAAAGCATAGCGGAGGAGGGAAAACAGAGGCTCACCTTATTTGAAAAGATTACGTAGAACAGCTTGTCCCACTGAACCATCCGCATCACTTGCAGCTTCCAAACAGTAGTGTCTGGTAAACGTATGGCAGCTGGACCATGTTGCCGCTTTACAGATCTGGTGAAGAGGCACACCGGCGAAAAGAGCTGTAGATGACGAGATTGCTCTCGTAGAGTGTGCTCTTGGGGTCGCTTGTAGTGGTCTTCCAGCCTGATCATGGCATAAACAAATTGCAGCTGAGATCCAACGAGCTATGGTTGGCTTTGATACTGAATGGCCTTGACGTGGTCTGCCATAAGCTACCAAGAGCTGGTCCGATTTGCGCAGCGGTGCTGTACGGTGTAAGTAAAACTTCAGACATCTCTTGATGTCTAGGGAATGCAAGGCCCTTTCTGCAGCTGTTTGCGGATTTGGAAAGAAAGTTTTCAAAACTATGGGTTCATTAAGATGGAAATCCGTCGGGACCTTTGGCATAAATTTTGGATTAGTGCGCAGCACCACAGAATCAGATGTGAATTGCAGAAAGGGTGGATGAATAGTGAATGCTTGAAGGTCACTAACCCTTCTTGTAGAAGTTAGAGCCAATAATAAAGAAACCTTCCAAGAAAGGAACTTTAGATCCGCCTTGTGGATGGGCTCGAAAGGATGCCTCATTAGTTGTGAAAGCACTATATTAAGGTGCCAAGAAGGAGGCGGACGCCGAATAGGCGGAAACATCCTAAATAGCCCCTTAAAAAATTGTTGGATGACTCTGTTGGAATAGAGAGAGTTAGTACCATCCTGTCGGAATCTTGAAATTGCAGCCAAGAACACCTTCAAAGTAGAGTGGGAAAGACCAG
This sequence comes from Triturus cristatus, assembly GCF_964204655.1. Taxonomy (NCBI): domain Eukaryota; kingdom Metazoa; phylum Chordata; class Amphibia; order Caudata; family Salamandridae; genus Triturus; species Triturus cristatus. Next base: position 1,806,113,674 of record NC_140589.1, read on the forward strand.
ACCTCGCCAATTGTAGAAAGAAAGGCAGAAGTTGTTCCGGCTTTGCGTGGATCGGATGGAGATTAACGGATTGACACCACATGCAAAACCTCTTCCACTTTAGTTTGTAGGTCTTAACAGTTGCTGGTGCTCGAGCATTGGCCAAAACCTCTTGGCAGTCTGGAGGGATATCTAGGTGTGCAAATTCAAGCTGTTGAGGAGCCATGCCGCTAATCTCAGCGATGCTGGGTCCGGATGACAAATTTGACCGTTCTGAAGGGTCAGAAGATGTGGAATTGGTCGAAATTGTATGGACTCGGCCTCCGAAAGGAGGAGAAGTTCTGTGAACCAGTACTGGCGGGGCCACCTGGGAGCAATTAAGATCATGCGGCAAGGCTGTTGTTTGATCTTGCGCAGAACTCTTGGAACCAACGGGATCGGTGGAAAGGCGTAAGCATATATTTGCGACCAATTCATCGAAAAGGCATTCCCCAGCGAGTCCTTGTGGGGAGCCCAGCTTGCGAAGAATGGGCATTTGCGGTTCTGGCTGGTCGCAAAGAGGTCTATATCGGGATGCCCCCATTCGTGAAACACTTCGTCTAGGAATGGTTGGTGTAACTCCCATTCGTGATTCGACGTTGTGGTCCTGCTGAGGGAATCCGCCAGAACATTCGTGATTCCCGGGACGTGAATGGCTTTGGCCCAATCCCAAATCTCTTGCGCTTGCTGGGATAGGAGGGCTGACCTCGTCCCGCCTTGTTTGTTCACGTAATGCATACTTGTAGTGTTGTCTGTTCTTACAAGTATGCATGCTCCTCGGATGATGGTCTGGAAGGATTTTAGAGCCAGGAATATGGCTCGCAGTTCTAGCAGGTTGATATGCCACTTTCTTTGTTCTAGAGTCCACCTGCCATTGATTGTCATTCCTTGAAGGTGCGCTCCCCAACCCTCGAGGGATGCGTCTGTCGTGACTGTGAACTCCGGCATTTCGACCAGAAATGGGCAACCCTCTTTCAAGTGGTTCATCTGACTCCACCATTGAAAGGCCTCTCGCATTCGTGGGGTGATGTGAATGAGATCCTCGAATGACCCTGTGATCTGAAGGCATTGCAGATTGAGTTCCTCCTGCAACGGTCTCATTCTGTACCGACAGTTGGGAATGAGATGAATGCAAGACGAAATCATCCCTAGGAAGGATTTGTATACACGGACTGAAACGCACTCTTTTGATTTTAGAGAGCGCGCAAGATTGCATATTTTGGTTTGCCTTTCTTTTGATACGAAGGCTTTGACCAGATCCGTGTTCAACGTCGCTCCTAGAAACGTTCTTCTTTGCGAAGGAATAAGATGTGATTTCTCCAGATTTGTTGATAGACCCAGGGATTGGAAGAGTAAAAGGCATTTCTGAACATGCTCGGATGCTACCTTGGCGGAACTTGCCTTGATAAGACAGTCGTCCAGGTACGGGAATATCTGAACTCCCTGCAGACGGAGATGCGCAGTCACTGGCGCTATGACCTTTGTGAAGACTCTGGGTGCAGAACGGAGTCCAAATGGGAGGACTTTGAATTGGAAATCCCTGCCAGCCACTCTGAACCGTAGATATTTTCTGTGCCTTGGTAGGATTGGTACGTGAAAATAGGCGTCCTGCAGGTCGAGGGTGGCCATGTAATCTCCCATCGAAAGCAACTGCAGAATTTCTTGGAGCGTCAACATCCGGAACGACATTTTCTTTAGGAATTGGTTGAGGGCGCGAAGGTCGAGAATTGGACGCCACTCTCCTGATTTTTTCCGGATGAGGAAAAATCTTGAGTAAAAGCCCGTTCCCTTTTGTAAGAGAGGGACTTTTTCTATTGCTCCTTTTTGAATCATCAAATTTATTTGGGAAAAAAGCTCCTTGAGATGAGCAGGGGGTGGACCTTTGGGAGGAGAATTTGGCGGAATTTTTGTGAATTCCAGAGCATGTCCTCTGGATATTATATCTAATACCCACTTGTCTGAGGTAATCTTGGACCAATTTGAATAAAAGTGGGATATTTGACCTCCGATTCTTGTACGTGGGAACGGTAGAGATGGTGGCAGGTGGCTGAACTCATTGCTTCTTACCGGACTCTCATCCGCGAAAGGACTGCTTCTTACGCGACTGCGAATATTGTTGATTTCGCTGTCCGTAATACTGCTGGCGATAATTCTGAGATCTTTGGTTATACTGAGAGGTTTGAAAGGAACGCTGCTGGTTATTACCTCCCCTGCTAGAGAAGGATCCACGTCCTCTGGCTCCGCGGAAGGTAGATTTTCGGAATTGCAAACTACCCAGGGACCTTGCCGTCTCCGTATCCTTCTTTATTGCCTGTAGCGCTTCATCTACATGTGCACCGAACAAGGATTCGCCATCAAATGGCATGTCTATAATTTTAGACTGCACCTCCTGGCGAAACGATGTGGACTTCAGCCAGCCCTGCCTTCTCAGCACTGCGGCTCCTGCCAGCTGCCTGAAACCAGTTGATGCCACATCCACTGCTGCGTCGATGATTTCCGCAGACGCATACTCTCCTTCCTGCAGGATCTTTATAGCCTCGGATTTTGAAGGCTCCGGTAACATGTCGAGGAAAGGAGAGATGTCGGACCACATCTGGCGGTCGTATCGCCCTAAAATCGCCAGGGAGTTTGCAGCCCGAACTGTGGTGGCTGCCATCGTAGACACTTTCTTTCCTATTGCGTCCAACCTTCTACCATCTCTATCAGGTGGAGCTGATATGGGTGTTGAGGGATTTCTAGCCCGTCTCTGAGCTGCTTGTGCTATAACCGAGTCTGCCTTAGGTTGACCAATCAGGCATGCTGGTGAATTACTTGGGGCTCTATATTTCTTGTCCAGCCTTGGTAACACTGCTGGAAGAGAATTAGGGGTAGCCATCAGTCTCAATCCCTCTTTCCAAATAAAGTCAATGATTGGGATTGCCCGAACCTGCTTCCTTGGTTGGTCCTTGAAGTCATATAGGAAGCAGTCATCTTCCTTTGTTTCCATGGGAATCAGGAATCTCTTGGTCGCTCTTTCCATCAGTGAATGGAAATTCCCAATGTCCACCGGGGGAGAGTCCACCGGAGCTGGAGCACTTGGAGAAGGAGTTTGTACTTGGTAATTATCCCACTCCGACATGATAGATTGATCATCTACCTCTCCTTCCTCCCTTTCATCGTCTGAAACCTGCAATTGCCGAGGTGGCAACGGAGAAGGTGGTCTTGGTGACTGGAGCGACGAGAACTGTACTCGTGGTCTGGGCGTAGCCGGAAGAGATTCCGCCGTTTCCGAAGGAGGAAAACGTCTATAGTAATCTTGCAGCATATACTGCAGATTATCAAGTAGTTCCAACGGCATTTGACCAGACGGCACTGGTGCAGGTGGTGCTGGCTGTGGTTCCATATTAGGATTTTCATATTGTTCATCCTCATCATCCTCATCTTGATATTTGATGAGAAGCTCCGATGGACTCCTTGCAGTCCGAAATCTCTCATCTTCTTCGGAGTCGTTATCCTCCGATTGTAAAAGTTGCGCCGGTAATTTTAGAGGCAATATAGCCTCTAAAGACGATCCTCTACGCTGTAGAAGCGTAGATGCTGGTGACCTTTGATCAGACACGACAGACGACGGAGTCGCAGTCCATACCTGCATATCCATGCAGGTAGATAGTGAAGGTGGTAACACTCGTGTCGACGGAAGGAATCCTGACGTTACAGCCATTATCGATGACGAGGCTGTTTTCGTCGACGAGATGGCATCCGTCGACGACGAGGCAACCTTCATCGACGATGGTGTCGTCGACGAGGTCGTCTTCGTCGACGAGGTCGTCTTCGACGACGAGGGCGTCGACGCGTCCATCTTCGTCGATGGGGTTTTCTTCATCGACGATGTATTCTTCGTCGACGATGCAACTGTCGACGGTGCCACAATCTTCGTCGATGGAGTAGACGTCGACGAAGTAGTCGGCGGAGCCAGCTTCTTGATTCTTACCGTCGACGGAACGGAGACGAGAGATGACACTTCCCTCGTCGACGAGATGGGTTTTACACTCACCGAAACCAGCGTCGACGGCGATGAAGCTGATGACATTATCATTGTAGGTCTCGGCGACGAGAATGTAATCGTCGACGTTGAAATCGCGTCGACGATAATAACTGTCGACGCCACTGCCGTCGACGACGCCGTCGACGACGGCAATCTCACCTGAGGTGATTTCTTGTCAGGAAAACTCTTAGCTGGCTGGGTTTTTCCTGTTTTCCCAGGGGGCGTAGAGGGCTTGGATCCTGAAGGTGGAGATGTCTTCTTAGATGAAGACTGCCCCGAGCCCTTAACAGACTGGGCTCTCCTTGACACCTTTGCCCCAGTAGAAGAAGATTCTTCCTCAGCCACCCTTTTTCTGGACGAGATAGAGGATCCAGAGGCAGTTTCTATCTCTGATAAAGGAGCATCTTTATCCTTAAGCTTCTGTAGCCACAGAAGAAGGCGTCCCTCCCTATCTCTTAAGGTCTTTTGAGAGAAGGTACGGCAAATCTTGCACTCCTTCACCTCATGATCAGGATAGAGGCAATAGATGCATTTTTTGTGTGGGTCTTCAGAAAAAAGCCTAAGCTTTCCGCAGGACTCACAAGATCTGAAGAGTGATTTCTTTGTAGTTGGCATCCTAGAAGTTGTAGAAACAGCAGAAACTTGAAGAACTGAGCAGAGCTCAGGGAGACTCCCTTCACACGACGTGCGGTAGAAAATCTGACAGCCTGAGCCTCTGAGGAGAACATTCTGGTGGGTGCTGTCGCCTGATTGGCTGCAGTTTGGACTGTATATAATGACAGTGATAGTCATAGCTGTGGAAGTTTTTTCCCTTGTAGCTTAGGCTACTTTACTTCCTGGTTCAGGTTACCAAGGTTTTTCGTTTGGTATATGCATAATTATTGCTTTTTTATGTACCGTGGGACTCCCACTCCGACGACGGGGAATGATTCAGGCATATGAATCTATGAAAGACACCCCAAATACTGGAGAAGGGTGACTATCAATTCATGGGAGCCATGCAACACGTCACGTGGCCCATGGTGAGTCGACATGTATGCATGGTAACACAACATGCACAGGAGCAGTCCCCACATATCACAAACACGTACCACCCACAAAACGCCTTGCTGCACTCCTTACCCAAAGTGACTTTTCACCATGTCTGTGCATGTAACTCTGATCCAGCACACGTTGCAATACTCATGAGGAATAGCAGGAGTGCAATGATGACATGAGCAGACGACAGCTGCAGGAACCTGGGGAGGACAGACACACAACAAGTCAGCGAAGAGCTAGTAATCCGCAGACATGTACATGCACTCTACAGGATTGATGTTGTCACCATGCTAATAATGAATTTTGTGTACCCGCAAATATTTGGGGAATGACATCATCACTTGAATGATACATCAGAACACACCTCCAAGTCACTTAGCACACAGTCAGCTCGACACACACATTGCAACACATGCCACACAAGGCTCTAAGCGTGCACACTCAGACACAGGGACTCACCATCATGAGAAGAAGTTGCGGATAAGCTGACTCCGGATGTCCTCATCCTCATCCTCATCCTCATCCTCACTTGCCCCGTGCCCGAGCCCTTCATCCTCCACGGGTGGATTATCCTGCTCATCCGGATCCAGGATGAGTGGCACGGCCTTCTCCACTGCCATGTTGTGCAGCATGCAGCACACAAGGAAGATTTTGCAGACCTTCACCGGGGCATATGGGAGTGCGCCGCCGGTCTTGTGGAGGCACCGGATTCTGCTCTTCAGGAGTCCAAACGTCCTCTCAATCACGCGCCTCGTCTGCCCATGGGTGTCGTTGTACCGGTGTTCTGCGGCTGTTCTGGGGTTGCGGAGAGGCATCATCAGCCATGGCATGTTGGGATAGCCAGCGTCCCCTACATGGAAACATCATGGACAGAAGTGGGTCAGGAGAAGCAGTAAGATATTAAGATACCGCTAAATACAGGACTAACAGAGTGTACCCACCAACAAGACATGCACGTTCGTTGCGCAGCTGCAGCATCATTTCAGGCACCCTGCTACGCCTCATGATGTAGGCATCGTGTGCTGATCCTGGAAAACGGGCACAGACATGGGATATCATCATGTTAGCAAGACATACCACAAGGGCATGGATGGAGTGGTAATGTTTGCGGTTACGGAAGGCTACCTCCTGTGCGTGTGGTGGTACCAAAGCCACATGTGTCCCATCAATGGCCCTAATGACATGGGGCATCCCTCCCAGGGCATAGAACTCACCCTTGACACCTGTCAACTGCTCAGGAGTTGGAAAATGTATGAATTCATCCAGGTGTAACAACATGGCCTCTAACACATCATGCAGGACACGGCTGAACATGGTCTGGGACATGCCACCTACATCAGCTAGGGTCAATTGAAACGTACCCGTGGCAAAGAAATGTAGGGCTGCCATCACCTTCATCTTGGCTGTCAGTGCAGTAGGATACCTGTGTAGCGGTTGGAGGTGTTGTTCCAGCCTTGTGGTCAAGTTGTCAATCACTGGTTGGGAGAAGCGGTAGCGGCGTATACAGTCACGTTCCCTCATGGCAGCCAAGTCTGGCATTGGTCGGGGGAGAGGCGGTGCCCTGCAGAAATTTGGAAGGAATAACGGAGATTGAGTACAGCACTACACCACTGTCAATTAACTGAGCACATGTTCAACAGCTTATACACATATGCTACATAAAGAGTCTGTACTGTGCAATGCATCCAGGACACGTATACCAGCCAGGTGACACCCCTACCAACAGTCAGCTACACACGTGGGTGCGCAAGGTCAACATGACATGCCATGGAACTAGCTGTGGGCCAGTGTAAGTGAACAGGCAGACGCATTACAGGAGTGACAGACATCCACATATGTGCATAAGAAGGATGTTTCATCATACAGACCGGTTGCGGAACACTAGAGGCACAGGTCACATGTCCTTGAAATAGGACAGTCCACACACCTTGCCATGAAGGGGTACATGTCAGGAATGATCACACATACATAGAGAGTACGCAGATATGTCCTTGTCTCGCAAGTCCATGTGCGATGCATACATACACCCGTTACGTCTGATTCCACATGTGGCCTGGTGTGCGTAATAGTGTGCCATGCCCATCGACACGCAGACACATGTTGGATGCAGCAACTGCAGATGCATGTCACGGAACAACTACAGCAAGCTCATGGGAACACATGACACACACATGACATAGTCACATCGTGCAACGCCGGTAGTTACATGTCAGGTGTCATTATCCGTGTCCCTGGCATCAGGGGACAGTTGCGGGTGTAGGTGACTGTGCCATGCCAGTGATGCAGTGCTCGACTGTCCTCAGAGAGTAGCTCCTCTGTATCAATTGATATCAAGTAATTTGCTGTTGTGTCATGCTCCCCATTGTATCCCAGTGGCATGGTGTGTAAACCAACTGTGTGGTGCAGGGCCTACATATGTTTGTAGTATTGTAGATGTCACTCATGTTGCTGTTCATGCTATGCGCTGTGTCCTATGTAGTTTGGACTCATGTGTCATATGTATACAGGTGTCTGATCATTTCCTGTCTCTTCACCTTGCCCACAGCATCGTTGGGGGAAACCGAGGGAGACACTGGCACGGACGTGGGGGAGGGATCCAGCACCGGGGCCACCAGTGCTGGGGAGTCTGGCGCAGCAAGTGGCACGGAAGCCGAGGGGAGTCAGGCGGATGACCTGTCCAGTCCCAACACCGACTATGACGCTGCCGGGTCCGAGGCAGAGCTCCCAGAGGGGACGGAGACTGCTCCCAGAGCTGAAAGCAGCACTCCATCTCTCGCCGCACCCTCCATTCCCATCACCGCCCTCCCACTTGCTCGGGTCCCTTGTGTCCGTGCTAGGCGACAACAGGTGCGTGAGAGACGGCAAGGAGGTGTATTTAAAAGGTGAACGGTGCACTTCCACTCTGGATCATTCTGTGGTGTGTAGGCACATTCAATTGCATGGTGCTTGTCATATGCACGCTCATGATTTAGCTTGTATTCTGAAAGGGATTCGTGTGCCAGTTATGACCCCATCTTGTAAGCTGCTTGCTAACGGTAATTATGTGCTATTCAATGATGAAGCTTGCTGTGGGATGCTTCCGGGAATTGCTCACATCGTGACTGTATCACTACGAGTGGTTTTCTGTCATTACATCCTTTTCCCACCCCCGCATGGCCGGCTCGATGTATCCATCTGGCCTTCCATTCCAACCTTGAAAGCAAAGTTCAACAAGATGAGCAGAATAAGGGCTCTATTGTCTCAAAAACAAGTCGTCTTGTATTCATCCCGAGAAACATTTGTCCTTCACGTAGCTCACATGCGCACAGAGGTGCAGGCGCTTTTGTACACTGATCTCCCACTACATATTTGGGACTCGGATTCAGACTATCTTTCATGCCTCGTCAACAAGTGGCCTGGATGTTTTTTTCTAAATTGTGGGCTCCGGGCTCGTGACCTCCTTCCAAACTCTGTTTGGTGTGATCCCCGCATTACATCATTCGATGATTTTCTAGCGTCTTCGGAGGTGTCCCTTTGCTTCTCGCCCTCGTAGCTGGGGTGCTATTATTGATCTGCGTACTACGCTGTGGCTTCACAACTTACGTTACAAGACAGCATGCACCGGCTGCTCCATCTTCGGAAACAGATGCTTGAATTTTACGGCACTCTGCCGCTGGCGACCTTAAGCAGTGCCTATGGATTGTCCTTCCGGTTTCCCTTCTTTACCTGCGTGCAACCTGTCTTTCATTGCCTAGCTTGTCCATTCGAATGGGCTCTGGATTTGTGCCTGTCTAACTCGGTGTCTCCTGACCCGGATTATGATCGACTGATGAGCCCCTTAGTGGCTCATGAGTTGGACTGTTCTGGCGTCAGGATTATGGCCTGTGCTGCAGCACATGGAGTCCTAGGGAATTGGGACATCGGAACGGCTGCAACTGAATTCTTATCCAGAAGATATCTTGATGTCCCCACCTGTTGTCCACAAATGGTGCTGGATGCCCCGATTGTTGAGGAACACGTGTGTTCTTTCCCCCTGCTGAACTGGATGGCAGATAATTTTGCGGAACTTTCAAATGATTTCCTCTTGGAAGCTGTTGCAACTTATTGTGCTTATACCTTGATGGATTGACTTTAGCCCTGCTCATTTCATGGTGCATCCATCGATGTTATATTCTTTTCCCCTTTTACATGGTTAATTTCCGTGCAACATCGTTCATAATTGACATTTCTTTTCTGACTTTTTCGCTTCCCTTCAATGGACTTCCAGTTTATGCCCTTGGTTCCGTTCTATCAAACTTGAACTCTGCGTTCTCGAATTTGCGCCCCTAGTGGTTAGTGGTACGAACAAGGGGGGGGGGGGGGGGTGTAGTGATGATTTCTATCTCCCTATGTACAATGCTAAGTTGGCACCACCGCGTTAGTTGTTAGTAAGCCATCTTGCCAATTTTGCTGCTTTTGCACGCGAAACTGTAGTTGCGTGTTATTAATTTTAAAATGCCTACTCGAGTTTGCTTCACACGAGGACTGTCTGTTGTTTGACATCCTTCACAGTGAGCGGCGAGCTTGTACTGTACATTGTGTACACAAACTGTCTGGGTGACTAGACGGTGCATGTTGTTGTGTGCAGGTTGATCGTCCCACTATTTAGCCATTACATGCACGCAGCTGCAGATACCCGATCGACGAGTGCTTGCCATATTGCAGTGCAGCACGTTTTAGTTTCATTGTGATGGACGAATTTCACAGGAGATGAGACTAGATGATCCTGTGATGTGATTCCACTGAGCTGATCTGTACGGTGGGGGGTCCCCCGTTCAAGCCTAGAGACCTTCTATTAGTCGAATGATACTACTATTGGTTTGCTGGCGACAGGAAGGTTGCTGTTTCCACTGTCATTTTCTTATGATTGCTCCTTTCATTGTCTATGATATTGCAACAATGCTGATGCTTCTGAACTTAACCATTTGTCTGCTTATGTAGGCCACAGTACTGCATCTTAGGACGCGCGGTTCATTGAATGAACTCTTTCAACTTTACCGTGTCTGTGTCTATTCTGTTGTGGACTGATCTGAGAATAATGACGAACAGGTATGCCTGATTCCCACCATTCCTGAGAATATTGTCATGCGCTTGTTCTGGGTTGTCTATACATTGGGACCGCCGAGCTCAACCTCGGCTAACGAATGGGACACTAAGCTAGTCGGATAAGGGGTTCTGGGTTCTGAGGAGAGTTTGTGGTCCACCAAACATGTCTCCTTCGTGCCAGGCACCGCACCCCCTGCCCCTGTCTCCCCTGCTGCCGTCAATGCAGAGTCTGTGGACATTCAGCGCCAGTTGCAGGTTGGTCAGACATCGCTGCTGCGTGTCCTCCATGGCCACACCAGACTGGTGACACGGATGGTGTCGTACATGGAGGGCATGTCATCAGCGACCAACGGATGTTGCTGAGGTCCATGGACTCGTCACTGACGGAAGCAGTGGGTCTCCTGCAGCGCTCCATCCCCCCCTACCCCGGCACTATCCGCACTTCCCACTCCCATGCCTGTCCCATACACACCCAGACGTCCCCATGCACGCACCCCACCAGACACAGGCAGCACACCACCAGGGACGGCCAAGCGCACACCTCCTGTCACGCACACACAGGGGGGAGAAGGCACAGGCACTGGGTTGGGGGGCAAACAGCAGCCACGCTGTCACAGTAGGAGTCCGCAGTCCTCACGACCCACTACCTCCAAAACCACTCCCCTTGGCTCTCCTGCCCAAGAGTCGGACAGAGAGTCCTTCATGGCCAGTCCGTCCCTCAGCCCCAGTGTGACACCATCCCGCAAGCGTTTGAGGGATTCCCCGGGCATGGTAGTTGATTCCACCCCCCTGTCCACACCCTCTCCCAGTTGCGCTGCGACCCAACCCTCCGACCCCCCCCCTCCTTGGGGCCTGTGGGGCCTGTGGTTCCTTCGGGTGCAGGGGAGACACTGGAAGAGCTTGCGGCCGTGTGCAGCGCCATACTGACCTCCTCCTTTGGCGCTGCCCCACCCCCTGTGGTGGAGTCGTCCGTCCCTGCACCCACGACACCTACCCGTACCCCTCCTGTCCCTGCGGTGCCTGGTTCTTCCCCCCCACATGATGCTCCCCCTTCTGTGGATGATATGGTACAGTGGACTGTGCAGGCAAGCTAGGGGAGACGCGTCCCTACGTGTCCCCCCCCAGGACTTCGCATCTGGCGTGGCCTATGGGCTTGGTGAATAGTGTACTGTAGCTAATTTTCTTCGAAATGCTGAATGTGTTTTTTTGTTTTTCCTTTGCACACTATGGCTTTTCTGGTATTGCTGTTGGTGCTGCTGCTCCCTGAGTTGGGGTGGTGATAATGTGTTGTGTGTCTGGGAAATGTTGTAGTGTGCTGCTCATGGGGTGGACCCTGGTATCTGCATGCCGTCACAAGGTGTATATATTCATAGGTCATGTTAGCTCTTACTGCATGTTGACATTGTCCCAAGGTGTGTTCCTTCCTCTGTGGCACCTGACATCTTCCCTGCAGGGTGTTTCCCAATTGTTGTGCTGAGCTGTGTCAACATTTCCTCGGCGTGTGACACATCCCTTCGACTTTGGCCATGCATGCTCTGCAATGTCTCCACCTGTATCGTTTGTGGCATCCTTGCTGGACACTGTACTTGTGTATGGAGTATATTGACATGACTTCATGTGGACATTTTCCCTTTTCCGCACTATGCATGAGTGTACTCCCTGCCTCACACACATGTGTTACGTGTTCTGCAGGGTATTTGGGCACCTGACTGACAATTGTGGGCATTGTATCTGTGTGTACTCCACCCTTTTCCTTCCATGGGAGTCTACATCTTGTTGGCTGCCCCGGCACCTGTACATTCCTATCATTCCTGGAATGTGGGTGACAGTGTGTGTTCCCTTAGGCTCTCTTAGTTTAGTGGTGTTTGACATGAGGATACAGTCTTGTTGCATGATCTCAGTGTGTGTATTGTGCTGCCTCCGCCAGGGGTGGGTATGCATGTGTAATTTGTCATCACACCCACATGTGGTGTGTCATGCAGTGGGGGAAGGACATCCATCCTCATGGGAGTGGGACACTGCTGTCAGTGATGTGTTGTCATGGCACTCTCAACATTGTAGCACATTGTGGATGCCTTCATGCACCCATGGAGTTTTGCTCATCGGAGGGTGATGTACACAACCCCATGTCTCTGTCCACTGCTGGGGGTCCTCTGCACCCACCCCTCAGATGTCTGGGCACTGCTGGGAGTGATATGCACCCACCCCTCATATGTCTGGGCACTGCTGGGAGTCATTGGCACCCACCCCTCATATGTCTGGGCACTGCTGGGAGTGATAGGCACACACCCCTATGTATCTGTCCACTGTCGTGCTACGAGCCGTACCCAGGCGCTGATGGCCTGGGTACGGCCCGTACCCCTACGGCACCCCAACTTTGGGGGTGCGGCCCGTACCCATGCCTTTGGGACGTGGCTACGGGCCGTCCCGCCGGCCCGTACCCCTACGGCACCCCAACTTTGGGGGTGCGGCCCGTATCCATGACTTTGGGACGTGGGTACGGGCCGTCCCGCCATTGTTGGTGTGACGTAGGGGTAGGCGTGGTATGTGCCGTACCCACGCGCTGATGGCCTGGGTACGGCCCGTACCCCTACGGCACCCCAACTTTGGGGGTGCGGTCCGTATCCATGCCTTTGGGACGTGGGTACGGGCTGTACCGCCATTGTTGGTGTGACATAGGGGTGGGCATGATACGGTTCGTACCCACGCTCTGGGGGGCGTGGGTACGTCCCGTACCACCATTGTGGTGGTGACGGGTATGCGTCCATGTCCACTTCCGTTGTGGTGGGACGTGGGATTGGTGGACACGCCCCCCGAAGTGACCAGTCCATGGAGGTAATTAATGTGCAGGATGTTTTAGTAATTTGTGGGGTGTGGGTTATGTTTCCTGCCCCTTGCACACACACACACACCCCCCCTTTGCCCCTGGGGGTTGTTCTGACCTTCTGCGGCGTCTGCGTCGGTTTCTGTACACAAGGTGGTAGGCTATGAGGGCCGGGATGACGCGTAGGTTGGGGTCCATCGCTGTCCGTCGCGTACCGGGGCTCCTTGCTCGCGTCGTCCTCAATTTCCCGGCAGTTTTTGGCTCCCGTAAAAACTGCTGCATGCGAAGTGACGTCGGCACGAATCGTACTTGCTGGTCCGTAGAACGCTGCCTGACTTCGTCCGGACGTCGCGTATGCGCCGTCCAGAATCAGATTTGTATGTATTTTTTTGCCGGTCGGTGTTTTTTACGACTCGTACGGAAATGGTATTTCTGTGCGAATCGTACTTGCGAGTTTGTAAGGTGTTTTTCCAGGGTACGAGTCGGATGGGAAAAACGCTCCGTACGACCATTCGTACCCGGGTTTTACCAGATCGGAATCGGCACCATTGTGTCAAGAACAAAAGCTTGATTAGAGATTGGGTTCTAAATGAATGAATTTCACCACGGATACGATTTTTATTTTTAATTTGTCCGCACATATTTTGTCACTTAATTTTTCACAACTCCCATAACACCTAGCATTGTTCAACAGGAAATGATGTAATGAATGAAAGTGTAGATATTGGTTGCAATGCACATGCGGGCATTAACGTGATCAAGTTCTCTGCAAGACTGTTTCTATAAAATTATTTGGTTTGAATTGAAAGTAAAAACAATTATTGAACCGTCCTGGGAGTGCGACCCAATTCTTTTTCCTGGTGGAGAGGAGTGTTTAAATATTGGACGGCCAGGCTCGGCGTGGGGTCCTGCACTGCTTGAGAGTGCCGGGAGAGTCAGCAAAAATGAGCCACATGGAGGAAGAATGTATATATAATTTTATAAAATCAAAAGGACTTGGCTAATGTCAGACCTAAAAAGTTGCTGTAAGTAGTGAAACAGGGACATCAGGTATCACCTCCACCTATTCCTTTTCAAATGTGAACTGTTGGGAAAAACTCTCATTTGTTAAAAGATGGACATAGAAAATGAAATTGGGGAATAAAGGTGTACAGCAATATGGAAGCAGACCAATGTACCATTCCAGGCTTAGTTGCTCAGTCATTTCCTATCCATGACAATATGGTCTGCATCTATTAGCCATGCATGAGGATGCCACTGCCTCTGAAACTATGTGTGTGTATGTTTATCAACTTTGCTTACAGTAGTAGGGGCATTTTAACAAGGGCTGGCGATAACATTATCACCGCTTTAGCGTCCTTTTTCGGGCGAAAAGCAGTGATAATTTTATTGCAATATCATCAAGGACATGCTAGCACGTGTTTCCTTGACTTAGTGCCCGTTTCCAGCACGCCTAACTTCGGGGCATATTATCAAGCAGCAGCGATAATTATTGCTGGCCGCTCTTAGTGAGATTTGTTTTATCGACGGCTATCGCTGGCAATTATCGCCATGCTATCGCCGTATTAACAACACATAGAGCAACGGCGATAATTTCCCAGCGATAGCGGTGTTTTCCATGGAACATCGCTGGTTTTCCAGCGATGTTCCATGGAAAACGGCGATAACCTTGCTGATACGACCCTGTGGTCGTATCAGCATTATCCACCCCCATTGTTAGGTATAGTTAAGTCTGTGAAAACCGCGGTTTTCCCCAAAAACTAACGTCTGCAAAAATGCGTGGGCATACTTGTAAATATCGCGATGTACATTTTGCGATATTTTACAAGGTAGTCCGTCAGGAGTACGCCCAGTATCGCCCACTTTGCATCTCATTAGAGATGCGAAGCTAGGCGTGCTGCAAACGGGCGCTAAGTCAAGGAAACACGCGCTGGCGTGTCCTTGATGATATTCCGATAAAATTATCGCCGCTTTTCACCCGAAAATGGACGCTAAAGCAGCAATAACGTTATCACCAGCCCTTGTTAACATGCCCCTTTGCATCTCTAATGAGATGCAAAGTGGCCGTTACTGGGCATACCCCTGATGGTCTACCTTGTAAAATATTGTGAAATGTACATGGCAATATTTACAAGGATGCCCACGCATTTTTGCAGACGTTAGTTTTTGGCGAAAACCGCGGTTTTCGCCAAAAACTAACGTCTGCAAAAATGCAGACTTAACTATACCTAATAATGGGGGTGGATTATGCTGATACGACCACAGGGGGATAACCTTGCTGATACGACCACAGGGTCGTATCAGCAAGGTTATCGCCGTTTTCCATGGAACATCGCTGGAAAATAGCGATGTTCCATGGAAAACACCGCTATCGCTGGGAAATTATTGCCATTGCGCTATGTGTTGTTAATACAGCGATAGCATGTCGATAATTGCCAGCAATAACCGGCGATAAAAAAAATCTCGCTAAGAGCGGCCAGCGATAATTATCACTGCCACTTGATAATATGCCCCGTAGTTCTCCTGTTTTTACAAATGTTTTATCAGCTCTTGAACTCTTTGCTTGCATAACAGAAAATCTTCTTTTCTCATCACAGTAGAACAATTATATTCCCTTAATTTCACAAAATGGTTTATTAGTAAACCTTTCTCTTCAAAGGTGTGACTCACCGATTCACCACTTATTATTTCAAGGATCCTCTTTACAGTCTTTGCTGAAAACTGATGTCCACCAATTTGAAGACTGCTTTCTATTAAGTCACTGTCTTCCTCAACACAAGTCTGGCTTCCTTCTAAAGACATTACAAGAAATTTGGCATATATTAGTTAAGATGAACATAATCCTCATATGTAATAATGGTTCTAAACATAGAAATAAAGAATTAACTTCCAGGTCCATCCAATCTGCCAGTACTCTGCACACCATAAAATAACAGACCTTACTTAAGTTACTTATCTTCAGTAACACTTTTTTCTTGTAGAGAGTCTAACTGCAGATTCCTCACCTTAGAATATTCCACATGTGTCTGACTGGATCCAGAAAATCTTGAGCAGTACCTCTGCGTGCCTGTAGGTGGTATTGGTCTGCCCCACGTCAGCGTCTTTTTTGTCAGATGTGACGTCATGGTGCCAATATGAGCACCACCCTGGCTTGCTGAAGACTGTACTTCAGTGCCAAAAATGCAGAGCCACGTACAAAAAGAGTGCTTGACCAGTGTGCAGAATATAATGGGATCTTTTAGTTGAAGAGCCCAGTTTGCTGAACAGGGTGGATGGAAGGGTTGGTAAGCCATCTGTGGTTAGATAGAGTCTCTATCAGAAAAGGCATTACCAAAGGTAAGTAACTTGTTCTACCTGCAGATTCCTCACCTAGAATAGATATGCAAGCAATATCCCCCTGAAGGTGATTCTGCAAACTGGCTTAAACCAAAAAATAGTGGAGGACCAAGTGAGTGAAATGACCATCTCAACTGACCTGACAGTCCACACAGTAGCCCTTAATGAATGCGTGGGGTGATGCCTACATGGCAGTTTGACAGATGCCCAGCAGAGGTACCCTGCACGGTAAAGCAGTAGTAGCAGGCTTGGCCTTGGTGGAATGGGCCTGCAAACTCTGAGGAGGCTGCTTCTTCTCTAATGCATAGCAGATCTTAATGCAGAGTACAATCCATCGAGCGATGGTCCTCTTCGGCACAGCCTTGCCCTTCTATGCCCCAGTGAACCCAATGAAGAACTGATCATGCACCCGATTGTGTTTGGTGTGATCGATGTAGAAAGTGAGAGCTCTCTTTGGGTCCAGATAATGGAGTCTTTACTTCTCTTTAGAAGGATAAGGTGGAGCAAAAATGTTAGGCAACGTGATGTTCTGGCCAAAATATAAAGGCGTGATCTCCTTCCGAAGGAAAAAGGGAGGCATCCAAAGGAAAAGTTTGTCTGGGAAAAAGGTGGTGTACGGAAGGTGAACTGAGAGAGCCTGAAGTTCACTGACCCTACTAGCCAATGGTATGGCCACCAGAAAAACCGTCTTAATTGTCAAGAACCACAGAACGCAATGGTGTTGAGGCTCGAAGGGAGAACACATCAGGTATATGAAGACCAGACTGAAATCCTACTGAGGCATCACAAAAGGGATAGCAGGAAACAAATACTGTAAACCTTTCAAAAAACGACTCACAACTGATGACTTGAACATGGAGGAATGATCCGGCAACAGCAGGAAAGGTGAAATAGACAGGTAGCCCTTAACACTGCCAGGGCAAAGCCTTACCAAGCTAAAGTTAAAACATAGAGCAGTACCTCCGACAGGTGTACAGAAAGGGGTCTACATGGCGTGATGAACACTAAGCAACATTCTTATCCAAGTGACAGGTGAATACAGTCTGTGAGGGGATGCCTGGCTGCCAATATAACATCACAGACCTCAGGACGGATGTCAAAAACTCTCAACTGTCACCTCTCAACCGCCAGGCATGAAGGTGCAGAGTGCGCATGTTTGGGTGCAGGACCCTGCCATATGGCCAGAAAAGGAAATACTACCAAAGGGACAGCGTGACCAGGGAACAGATTCTTATGCTCAGGAGTTCGGGATACCATACTCTCTGTGGCCAATTCAGACCAACTTGGATGACTTGGGCTCGATCAGTCCTGATCTTCTTCAGAACTCAGGGCAGGAGTGGTATCGACAGAAAGGAGTACAGGAGTCCAGAGTTCTACTTGAGGCAGAACGCATCTCCAAGAGACAGACATTTTGGAAACTCCAGCACACAGAAGTGACGACATTGCGCTTTCTTGGTGGTGGAGAACAGATCGAGCCAAGGTTCTCTCCATTCTTGGAAGAGACCTTGCATCACCTTCGATGTAATTGACATTTGTGATCCACATGATGGCTGAGTTTGTCTACCCTGGCGTTCAGGGATTCAGCCAGGTGCTGGATGACGAGGAAAATGTCATGGCGCTCCCGCCAAGTCCAGAGGTGCTGAGCTTCCGCCATAGACCAGAGTCCTCTGATCTTCACCTCTCCAGGTGGCCACCCCAAACAAAGAAGTGATGCATCGGTCACCACTGTCTATTCTGTGTGGAGAAGGGAGAGAGGTTTGCTAGTGACCCAATTGGTCCCTTAGCCACTACTGCACATGTTTCTCAGTCTCATTCGAAATCTGCCCAAGTCATAAAGATTCCTATGATGCTATGCCCACAAGAATTTCAGATCCCACTGCAGAGCCTGCATATGCCATTAAATATGCTTCACTAGTAGGATGCAGAAGACCATCAGACCTACCAGCCTCAGAGTCAGTCCCACCGAAATCCAGGACTGAGGTTGAAACATCAGGATCATAGCTCGAATGTCCCAGACTCTCCGCTTTGTAAGGTAGACACATAACTGTACTGTATCCAGAATGGCTCAAATGAAAGGCAGCATCTGAGAAGGAGCCAGGTGTGACTTCAGCATATTTATAGTGAACCCAAGCAAATAAAAAAGGTTTGCAATATTCTGGAGGTGGATGACGACTGCCTGGGGTGAGTCTGCCTTCAGTAGCCAGTCATCAAGGTAGGGATAGACTGTAACCCCGACCTCTGAAGATGTGCTGCAACCACCACCATCGCTTTTGTGAACACCCGAGGAGAACTGGTAAGGCCAAAGGTTAGCACAGCTAACTGGAAATACCACAGGTAATGTCAGCAAGCCTACAGGACTGGGATGTGGAAGTATGCATCCTGCAAGTCCAATGCTGCCATGAATGGAAGCGCATAACCCTTCTGCACAATTTGGAGCACCCACTTGTCGGATGGTATGTTGCTCCATTGGGGCAGTGGGTGCTGCCATTATTGGGATAACTGTACAGGGTGGAGGGCTCATTAAAGCAGTGTGGAGGTAAACAGACAAAATATATTGAGTTGTTTATGTCGACTTGTACTAATATCGAGTGCAAAATATTGTGATACAAAAATATCGACTGTCAGAATATCGTGGTCAAGAATATCGAGTCTAAGGTAAGTAATATTGTTTTCAACAATATCGAAGTCATTAATATCGTTTGAAAAAATAATGGTGTTAAAAATATTGTTGTTTTAGTTAGTGTTATGTATTTTAGTATGTATTTTAAATGTATGTATTCTATTTTTTGTCTAAGTATTGCATTTGTTTTTTAATATATGTGTTACATTTTTAGAAGTTATTACTTTTTTTTTAAAGTACATTTTGCATTTCAGTTCTGTAGACAGTTTATAGGGGAACAGGGTGTGAAGTAATTTAATTATAATAAATGTATTAATAATTTTTAGGAGTTATTAATGTTCGAGGCATATGAGCTGCAGATTACACACTTTTGCATAGATCGCCATCTGGTGTTGGGCCCGGATGTTTGCAGTTTGTTTTTCCTCTTGGAAAGTCTTTGGAAGTCACAAGGTCGGTGACTCCTCCTTTGGTTCGTATTGCGCATGGGCTTCGGCTCCATCCTCAGATTGTTTTTTTCCGCCATCGGGCTCGGATGTAATACTTCGCGCTCCGGTTCCGAACTTTTCCAGTTCAACGATCGACGCAAAATCCTCGTCCATCGGGATTCTTCAGATACAAATCTTCTTAATCACCTTCTCTTCGACACTTCTTCGATTCCAGTCGTCGACGGCGGCCTTCGGGCCTATCCCGGCTCCGTTCTCAGCTGATGGAAAGAACTCCCTTCAAGAAGTGCCCTCGATGTGGGTCCAAATTCCCCCACACCGATCTTCATGAGGTGTGCAACCTCTGCCTCTCCCCTGAACACGAGGCTCGAGACTGTCCCGCCTGCAAGTCTTTTAGATCGAAAAAGACTATTCGAGATCGAAGGGCCAGACGCAACATGGTGCACTCCTCGACCTCCGCTCCAGTCGACATCTTTGGGGACGACGTCGAAGCTCCGGGACAACAGCACACCGAAGAAGAAGACGACCTCGTCAGTGCTTCCGAAGCCAACGACTCAGATGTGGAGGACATCACCCCGGCGCAGAGGGTCGTGAGTACTATACCCCCTCCCACACCCGCGCCGACACCCAAAAAGGCTTCGGTCATGCCTTTGCCTCCGAGCCTAGGCAAGACCAAAGACACTGCTTCTAACACTCCACCTTCGGGCCCGGTGAAGAAGCCTAATAAGCCTTCCGGCGGCTCGGGCTCGAGCCAGCCTGCCAGCGGTGCCGAAAAACACCCTTCGGCACCGAAGAAGAGATCGGCCTCTACCTCCACACCGAGCTCCACACCAAAGCCCTCAGTGTCGAAACCCGGCCTCTCGGTGCCGTCCAAACAGCATAAGTCCCTCGGCACCGACACTACCGTGCCGAAACCTGTATCGGCACCGAACAAAAAATCGGAGGTTCCCAAAAAGCACGGCACAGACAAGCCTAAGAAGCCGTCGGCCCCGAAAACGTCGGCGCCGACCGAACAACCAGTGTCGCAAGAACTTTTTACACCGGATCCTTTGCAAAAGACACTTTCCAAGGATCCACAAACTGGACATTTGGCACTGTCTTAAAAAAAGAGACATTTGGACAAACCAGCTCCACCTCAACCTCCAAAGAGGAAGGACTGTGCTACCTCCCCTTTCAGAGTGCCTTCCCCACCTCCTCCACCCTCTCCACCTCCGCCCCCTCCACCTTCTCCACCCCCACCTCATCGCTCTCCGACCCCGTCTCCAGACGATGATGATCAGGGGGACCCATACTACGATCCAGCAGATGTGCCACAAGACCCCACCCCTACTGGATCTCCAGACCCATGGGATGATTATAACAATCCAGACATCCCAGATGTCCCACAGGATGACCTTTATCCATCCAGGCCATCCCCACCAGAAGACTCGTTAGGTTTTCACCACCTACTCCAGAGGGCGGCACATTATCACGGGGTAGAGCTACATACTGACCCAGTAGAGGAAGATTTCCTCCTAGACACCTTCGATACTGTACATAGGTCTACTGCTATACTACCTATGCTCAAAGGGGTAATCAAACATGCGCCAGAGGTTTTTAAAGACCCAGTCAGGGCTAGGGTCCTAAACCCATGCTTAGAGAAAAAATACAAAGCCGCCCCCACAGATCCTGCCTACATTAAAGGACCTGCACCACTGGATTCCTTAGTGGTATCCACAGCTAGGAAGAGATCAAATTCCCAGGCGTCAGGCGAAGCACCACCACCTGACAAGGAGTCCAAGCTCCTGGACGCATCAGGAAAACGCACTGCGTCACAGGCTGCCAATATATGGCGTATCGCCAATACTCAAGCGCTATTGGCCAAATACGACAGAGCGCATTATGATGAGCTAGAAACCATCATGCACCATCTCGCAGAAAAATACAAAAATAGAGCTAATGAATTGATTCAAGAGGGAAAAACCATAACTAATACCTCTATACGCTGTGCCCTAGACGCGGCTGACACAGCCTCCAGGGCCATAAACACTAGTGTCCTCCTCCGTCGCCACGCATGGTTAAGAGGTTCAGGCTTTAAACCTGAGGTACAAGCCTCCATATTAAACCACCCATTTGATCAACAACATTTATTTGGTCCAAAGATAGATGAGGCCCTCGAGAAGATGAAGAAAGACACAGATACGGCGAAATCTATGGGAGCCCTACAGTCACACCCTCCTAGGCGCTCCTTTCGCCGCTCTTCCTTTCGGGGCACGGGCAGAGGCTACTCCTCAGATAGCGCCTCCACGTCCTACAAATCCCCTCCTCAGTCCACCTTCACAAGGGGTTATCAAAGAGCCGGCTATAGAGGCAATAATAATAAAGGCAGAGGCAAAACAAATACCGCCCGCTCTGCCACACCGCCTACCCAATGACTTCCCCTTGCTCCCTCCAGACCATCCCACTCCGGTCGGGGGCAGGCTACAAAATGTCCTTCACGTCTGGGAGACCATCACCTCAGACAGATGGGTGACCCAAATTATTCGTTCAGGGTACTGCCTAGAATTAACATCTACCCCCCCAAACATTCCACCCAGGCAACGCCCAATGTCACAAGAACATGTCACGTTACTAAAACAGGAAGTAATCTCCCTCCTGCAAAAACAAGCCATAGAGCAAGTCCCCATCAATCAGCAAAATTTAGGGGTCTACTCCCTGTACTTTCTGATACCAAAAAGAGACGAGACTCTACGACCTATTCTAGATCTCAGGCCTCTAAACACTTACATACATTCAGACCATTTTCACATGGTAACCCTTCAACAGGTTCTTCCGCTCCTCTCCCAGAACGACTTTCTCACCACACTGGACTTGAAAGATGCATACTTTCACATTCCGGTACACCATGCTCACAGAAAGTACCTCAGATTTGTAGTGGACGGGCAACACTACCAGTTCAAAGTGCTCCCGTTCGGAGTCACAACAGCACCAAGGGTATTCACCAAGTGCCTAGCAGTAGTGGCGGCACACCTCAGAAGACAACACATTCACGTCTTCCCATATTTGGACGACTGGCTAATAAAAGCCACGTCCTACAACCAATGTGTACACCACACCGCCACTACAATCCAACTACTTCACCAGCTAGGTTTCACGGTAAACCACCAAAAGTCCCAGCTGATACCATCCCACACAAAGCAATTGTCAGGTTAGGCCCTCTGCCCAGGCCCAAATCCACAGAAGCGAAGATGAAAGTCCTCCACACTTCCCAAGAGCTAGCGCCCTGAATGGAGCAACGTAACACACTCAAGGGCAGCAACTTCCAAAAAGTGTGGGGGGAATTACCCAAGGAGTGATCCCCACTCTCCCCCAGCTAGTTGATGCTGCAGCGGGGAATTGAGGAAGTGCAGGAACTGCAAAGAAAAGGTTACAGTGTTCGTTTAGTACTATTAATACCTATACAAAGCTTCTTTAGGAGTGTGTTCAACACCGCCCTCCACTTACCCCACTCTTGTGAGCACAAGGCCTTGGCGAGAGGTCTTCTGTGAAAGGAGTCCAGTGGAAGATGCAGAGAGTCACAGAGGCTCAAGCCAGTAAGGGGCAATATAGGACCAACAGAAGGAAATATACAATCAAGGGTAACACTCTCTCTCTCACTCTTGCAACACCCTGTCTCATAAGCATAAGACAGAACAGGGTGTCCTTCTCCTCTGTATGGTGGAGCGTTGCCCGACTCATAAGCTAAAGACAGAACGGGACGCCTGCATGCACCAATGCAAATGACTACTCGGCTCTTAAACTGAAGACGGAGCGGAGTAAGCATCTACCCAAGATAGAGGAGGTAGGTGAAATACGTGTAATCCAACTCCTAAACTGAAGACAGAGTGGAACTACACCATCTAACCCTTGAGGAGAGAAAGAGAGGGCTAATACACCCCCTCCGGTATCTACAAGAAGATACAGAGCGGGGTAAACACACACACAATCACGTTCGTACCTGGTAACAAGAATGAAGGGGGAAGGGAGTCTACACACACTCGCCCTGAAAGGCTGGGCCGGAATACAGGGAAGACGAGAGGCGAGACCAGTCAGGAAGTTAGGGAAACACGAAAAGCTGGCCAAACAGAGATGCCGGGGAACGGGACCTCCGGAGGGTGTAAAGGATATAGGATAGCAGGATCACGGGGTAAAGGTAAGAAAATTCCCACCGGGAAGTTGTCTCAGGGAAACAAACAGGAATACAGGAATCACAGCGGCTACACCCGTGCCGCTAAGCGAGGAACAAACACGGAATTGACCAAAGGGGCGTGGTTACGTCAGGAATCAGTAAGCCAAGCAACGGCTTACGCGTCAGACGTTCCTTTTAAGATCGTAGGGATCGTCTGCAAATTCCGTCCTGTGAAGGGAGCGCAATGCTGAACACACACACACGGAAACCCCGCCTCGTCTCCGTCTGCCCCTAAAAGAATACCTCGGTGCCACCATAGTCACCTCAAAAGCCATAGCCTATCCCAATCCTGCCAGGATTACAAGCATCCAGGCTTTGCGTCAAAAATTCATACTTCAACACTCTCTCCCAGCAAGAGTGTTTATGCAACTGATAGGGATGATGGCCTCTTGCATTTTCATAGTGCCTCACGCAAGGCTCCAGATGCGTCCACTCCAGGAGTGCTTAGCACACCAGTGGAACCAGGCCCAGGGGCAACTGACAGATCTGGTGTTGGTAGACGGTCGCACCCATCGCTCTCTGCAGTGGTGGAACACCACCAATCTTTCCAGAGGTCGACCGTTCCTGGACTCGGTTCCACAAATAATCCTAACAACAGACGCATCGCTCTCCTGCTGGGGAGCTCATCTGTTACACCTCACAGTGCAGGGCACATGGACGCCGCAACAAAAGTTACTCCACATCAACCATTTGGAGTTACTGGCAATCTTTCTAGCCCTAATATCCTTTCAGACGCAGATTACAGGCAAGGCAGTCCTCATTCGCACAGACAACATGACTGCCATGTACTACATTCAAAAACAGGGGGGCACACACTCTCCACAGCTCTCTCAACTAGCACAGAGCATATGGAGATGGGCAATTCCGCAAAAAATCTTTCTCCTGGCCCAACACGTCCCAGGAGTCCAAAACACCATGGCAGATCTGCTCAGCAGACAAACGCAACAGATCCACGAATGGGAACTTCGCCCACAGGTTCTTCACCCGTTCTTTCAGGAGTGGGGGCATCCTCAGATAGACCTCTTCGCCACCCACGAAAACAAAAAATGCCCAAGCTTCGCCGCCAGATACCCACACCCATTGTCCAAAGGCAATGCGATATGGATGAACTGGTCAGGCAAATTTGCGTACGCTTTTCCACCTCTCCCACTAATTCCATTAGTGGTGCGAAAGCTACAACAGCACTCCCTCACGCTCATCCTGGTAGCTCCAACATGGGCCAGACAACCGTGGTATACCACGCTGCTGGAACTCTCGGTAGTGCCACACCAAAAGTTACACCTCTCACCATGCCTCCTAACCCAGAACCATGGAGAGATCAGGCACCCAGACCCAGCTCAGCTCAACCTTGCGATCTGGCTCCTGAGATCCTAGAATTCGGATACCTTAACCTTCCCCCTGATTGCATGAACATTATCAAAGAAGTTAGACGCCCTACTACTAGGGCATGCTACGCCGCAAAGTGGAAAAGATTGTTTGTTTACTGCCATAACAACACAATCAACCCTCTAGATGCATCCATACAGCACATCATATGTTACTTGCTCCATCTACAAAGGTGTAACCTAGCATATACATCCATTCGGTTATACCTCGCAGCAATTGCTGCTTACCTACAGAACAGACAGCACTTATCACTTTTCAGGGTGCCTGCCATCAAAGCCTTCATGGAAGGCCTCAAACGAATAATTCCACCCAGAGTACCACCCTCACCTGTGTGGAACCTAAACATAGTTCTCACAAGGCTAATGGGGCCGCCTTTCGAACCTTTGCATAAATGTGAGCTGCAATTTCTCACATGGAAAACAGCTTTTCTGGTGGCCATCACTTCCCTTGGAAGGGTCAGTGAAATACAAGCACTCACTATACAGGAACCTTTTCTCCAAATGCATCAGAACAAGGTTGTACTCCGCACCAACCCAAAATTCCTACCCAAAGTCATTTCCCCCGTCCATCTGAACCAATCGGTAGAATTACCGTTTTTTTTCTCACAACCTCAAACTGTTGCAGAAAGGGCTCTACACACACTGGATGTTAAAAGGGCCTTACTTTACTAAATCCAAAGAACACAACCTTTCAGAAAGACCAAACAGCTATTTGTCTCTTTCTCTCCACCACATAAAGGCAACCCCATCTCTAAATCAGGGATAGCTAGGTGGATTGTAAAATGCATACAGATTTGCTACCACAAAGCAGATCTAACGCTATCTGTTCCCCCTAAAGCCCACTCTACAAGGAAGATAGGGGCTTCAATGGCTTTTCTAGGGAACATACCATTAGGTGATATCTGCAAAGCAGCGACATGGTCAACACCGCACACTTTCACAAAACATTACTGTGTAGATGTGCAAACCAAGCAACAAGCTAGTGTGGGCCAGGCTGTACTAAAAACACTGTTCCAAACCACTGCAACGGATACCGGTGGTCGCCGCTAGGGTTGGGTACTGCTATATAGTCTATGCACAAGTGTGTAATCTGCAGCTCATATGCCTCGAACGGAATATGCTACTTACCAGTATGCATCTGTTCTTGGCATGTAGAGCTGCAGATCTACACACGCCCACCCGCCTCCCCGGCTACCTGTATCCGTTCCAGTCTATCTTATTTAGATACAACACACATGGGTTTCTTTACTATTATTACTACGCTCCATCTTTCCCTGCTGGCGAAAAACAATCTGAGGATGGAGCCGAAGCCCATGAGCAATACGAACCAAAGGAGGAGTCACCGACCTCGTGACTTCCAAAGACTTTCCAAGGGGAAAAACAAACTGCAAACATCCGGACCCAACACCAGATGGCGATCTATGCAAAAGTGTGTAGATCTGCAGCTCTACATGCCAAGAACAGATGCATACTGGTAAGTAGCATATTCCTTTTTGTAAATAACATTTTGCATTTTAGTTCTGTTGCGGGTTGTGGCTTTATAGGGGAATAAGGTGGGAAGTAATTTAATTATAATTAATTAATTAAATAATTTTTTTTATTGATTAATATTTATGTATTTAATTTTTTAGATTGTTAATTGTGGAAATTAATGTATTAATTAATTATTTATTAATTGGTTGTTAATAATTAATTGGTAATTTTGTTAATTGTGTTGTTTCTTTAGGAGCAGGTTGTGGGTTTATAGGGGAGTAGGGTGGGAAGTCATTTAATCATAATGAATTAATTAATATTTTTATTAATTAATATTTATGTATTGAATATGTTATATTGTTAATTGTGGAAATTAATGTATCAATAATTATTTATTAATTGGTTATTAATAATTATTAATTAATTGTTAATTATGTTAATTGTGTAATTTTTTTAGGAGCGGGTTGTGGGTTGATAGGGGAGTAGGGTGGGTAGTAATTTAATTTTAATATATATTTTTTAATATTTTTATATAATATTTATGTAGTGTTATTGTATAGTATTAATTGTGTGAATTTATTATTAATTGTTTTTAATTTGCTTGTTAACTGTTAATTAATTAATTAATTGTTAATTAATTATGCTAATTGTGTCATGTTTTACAACATTAGTGATGTCATTTATAGGGAAGGTAAATTATTTTAATTAATTATTTATTTGTTAATTAATGCTAATTAATTGATTAAATATGAAATATGCTAATTCTGGAATCATTTTGATGTGTGAGTTGTGGGTTTTATAGTTGTAAATGTTGGGTAGAATTTATTTTTAAATTAATTAATGATTTGTTGTTAATTGTTATTTATAGGCCGGTTGCTCCCCACGCCGCACAGCTCCACCTGAGTGCACGCGTGTTTCCACCCCCGCTGCAGCCGCAAGTTCACACATTCCCTGACTCCGATCTTCCCCTTCGGCCCATCTGCCGCTTTCACTCTTTTTTCACTTTACACTTCTTCGCTTTTTTCACTTTGTTACTCTCACTGTATCACACTTTCACTGTATTTCTCTCTATTTGATCACTGCTCTCTATTTTGATCACTGCTCCCTCTGGGACTCTCCTTGCTCCGAATTCCCCGTCCTGCCGCTGCATCCCCTGCGGCCCCGCCTCCCTAGCTCTCCCATTTGCTCCCCGCACCCGCCTCCCAGCTGCTCCTCCTTCCCACCTCCCCTTCTTAATGGCAGCCGCTGCGCGGCCGCGCCGCTGGCACGCCGAAGGCACGCCTAAGGCAAGCCCATCTGCGCCCCTCTGCGTCTGGACCGCGCCCAGCGCCAGACCCCCTGACCCCCACGAGAGCCACGACGCCAGACGCCGCTACGACGGCAATATCCTCCACGAACTCAACACCGGCCGATCACCCACTTGTTTCCAGGCCACTCCAAATCTCACTCACGGACCCTTCTCCTGCCGGAGCTGCAGCTTCACCAGCCACCGAGCACCTGCTCGTCCTGCCCCCCCCACCAGGGCAGGTCGCAACCACCTCAGATGCATCCTACTCAATACCCGCTCCGTCCACAAGCACGCTGTCGAACTCTGTGACCTGCTCGACTCATCCTCCCCGGACGTCGCCTTCCTGACGGAAACCTGGATGAACCCCTCATCGGCACCCAACATTGCCATAGCCATCCCGGATGGCTACAAGATTACCCGCAGGGATCGCACCAACAGACCGGGAAGAGGAATTGGCATCATCCACAGGAATACCCTCAGAATCTCGACCAGCACCGAAGACATCCTCAGCACCGCCGAACACCTACACTTCCAGATCCACATCGATCCCAACACCAAACTAGGAGGAACCCTCATCTACAGACCCCCTGGAACCCGGCCACAGTTCAGCGACTCCATCTCAGATGTCGTCAGCTCTCACGCCCTGGCCTCCACAGACTACATCCTCCTCGGAGAAATAAACTTCCACCTCGAGAACGCCAACAATAGCAACTCAACCACCCTGTTCGACAACCTCACCAACCTCGGACTCAAACAGCTCGTCACGACACCCACCCACTCCGCTGGACACACGTTCGACCCCATCTTCTCCGCCAGCAACCAAGTCACCTTCAGCCACACCACCGAACTCCACTGGACCGACCACCGCTGCATCCACTTCTCCTTTGGGAAACACACCACGCACAACCACCCTCAACGAATCCCCCACCGCAGCTGGAACAAGGTCACCGAAGACCAGCTTATCACCACCCTCGCCCGAGACCCACCAACCGACCCCAGCGACACCGAAACAGCCGCCCGCAACCTCAGGCAATGGATCGACGTCTGCGCCAACACTCTTGCCCCATTTAAGAAACCCTCAAAGAGACGCACCGACAGAAGGGCCAGCTGGTTCACCACCAACCTTCAGGCATCCAAGCAGACCTGTCGAAGACTTGAGAAGAAGTGGCGCCATGAACAGACACCGGACTACCACGCTGCTCTCAAGAACGCCAGCCGCAAGCACCACCAACTCATTCGAACCGCCTAAAGGACCTCCTTCAATGAACACATCGACAACAACGCACACAACTGCAAAGATCTCTTCAACATCGTGAAGGAACTCGCCAACCCCAGCTCCAACGACATCCCGCCATCGCAAGACCTCTGCGACTCCATAGCCAACTTCTTTCACCGCAAGATCGCAGACATCCACAACAGCTTCAACACCAGGCCCCACCAACAGCCGCCGACACCTCAGACTCACTGCCCCCCAGCCACACCGGCCTCCTGCTCTCCTGGAACCACGTCAACGGCGACGACACCATCAAAATCATGAACACCATCCGCTCTGGCTCGCCATCAGACCCCTGCCCCCACCACATCTTCAACAAAGCAAGCTCCATCATCGCACCCATCTCTGGAAGATCCTCAACAGCTCCTTCGAGACTGCCACCCTCCCAGAGAGCTGGAAACACGCCGATATCAACGCACTACTCAAGAAACCCAAGGCGGACCCAAAGGACCTCAAGAATTTCCGGCCCATCTCCCTACTCCCGTTCCCGGTGAAAGTCATCGAGAAGATCGTCAACAGGCAATTGACCCACTTCCTTGAGGAGGACAACACCCTCGACTCATACCAATTCGGATTCCGCAGCAACCACAGCACCGATATCGCCCTCATCATCGTCACCGACGACATCAGGACCCTGTTGGACAAAGGCAAAACCATGGCCCTCATCCTCCAGGACCTCTCGGCCGCCTTCGACACCGTCTGCCACCACACCCTACGCACACGTCTCCACAATGCAGGTATCTGTGACAAAGCCATGGACTGGATCAGCTCCTTCCTCACCGGCAGAACCCAGAGAGTTCTCCCCCTATTCAGATCCGAAGCCACCAAGACCACCTGCGGCGTTCCCCAAGGATCATCCATCAGCCCGACCCTTTTTAACATCTACATGGCACCGCTCGCCAACATCGTCTGATCACACGACCTCAACATCGTCTCATACGACGATGACACCCAGCTGATCCTCTCCCTGACCAAGGACACTGCCAAAACTAACTTCCACGAAGGAATGAAGGCCGTTGTCGAATGGATGAAGAACAGCCGCCTGAAACTGAACTCAGACAAAACGGAGGTTCTCATCCTCGGCTCCACCCCATCCGCCTGGGACGACTCCTGGTGGACGGCCGCGCTGGGAGCTGCACCGACACCCACCAACCATGCACGCAACCTGGGGTTTATCCTGAACTCATCTCTATCAATGACCCAGCAAGTCAAAGCCGTCTCCTCCTCCTGCTTCAACACCCTCCGCATGCTGCACAAGATCAACAGATGGATCCCCACCGGAACCAGAAGGACGGTCACCTAGGCCCTCGTCAGCAGCAGGCTGGACTACAGCAACGCCCTCTACGCGGGAACCATGGCCAAACTCCAGAAAAGACTCCAACGCATACAGAACGCCTCCGCACGTCTCATCCTCAACATCACCCGCCACAGCCACATCACTGCCTACCTGAGAGACATGCACTGGCTCCCCATCAACAAGAAGATCACCTCCAAGCTCCTCACCCATGCTCACAAAGCACTCCACAATGCCAGACCAGCATACCTCAACAAACGACTCACCTTCCACACCCCGAATCGCCAGCTTCGCGCTGCTGACCTCGCCCTCGCCACCGTCCCACGCATCCACCGAACGGCCACCGTCGGCAGATGATTCTCCCACCTCAGTCCAAGACATGGAACACCTTCCCCATTCACCTGCGACAGACTCAGGACCTACTGACCGTCAGAAGACTTTTCAAGACCTGGCTGTTCGAGCAGTAGCAGCTCCCTCCCTCCCCCTTAGCGCCTTGAGACCCTCACGGGTGAGTAGTGCGCTTGACAAATGTATTGATTGATTGATATTAATGTAAAATTAGTTATGGAAATTATGTAAATATTTTAGGTGTGTGTTTTGGTGTTTATTGGGGTAGAGGGTGGAAAGTAATTTAGTTTAAATAAATTAATCATTAGTTGTATTCATTTATTAATTGATAAATATTTTTGGAAATTGTTGTTTTCATTTTGTTTAGGGATTTAGGATCAATAGCTGTGATATTTGGTTTTATCCCCTTTGCTATTGTCAGTGACTGTGATGTCTTTAGATCCCAACCAGCACAGGAGCAGAAAGACCCCTAGTTCCCAATGCCCCTTTCGGAACGTTTCTGTTAGGTTTTAAGTTTCCCTTCACAGGTAAGTACCAGGGGGGGGGGAGGGGAAGGGGATAAGAAGAGACTGCCAATGTCGATATTCTGCCTCTTCTGTTTTTCATTTCTTCTTTCTTCTTTTGGTAGCTGCAACAATTACAGTACTCTCAATACTTTATAATGTAGATTTACAACTTTTCAAATATACGTATAAATATATATTAACCTGGTCTTACCAGAATAACCTTTGGCCTTTGCCTCTCTTCTATAGTCTTCTTCTGATAATTAAACACTATGATGTTGGGACACTTTGAAACGTGAGAGAAAGCACCAACGTAATTGTCCTTTTTCTGCAGGAAGAGCTTGAAGCTGAAGCCCTTCAACGAGAAACTCTTCACCCAGGAGAACTCAGGTAAGTGCGAGGATAACCTTCTATTTTAATTTATGAATTACTAGGTTTACACAAGTGGAAGGTTCTTGAAGGACTATCTATTGGTTTGTTTTTGTCCAAGGAACAGAAGTTTGGCTATTGTGACACCACAACTTAACTTCTAACCTTGTACTGAGGAAGGTAGTAGAGAGTAGTTTAAGAGCTGTGTAGCTTGGACCAAGACTTTTATAGTAAACAATCCTGGTGAGATACTCGACGTGAGGAGGTTACACGTGCACGAGTCTCACACCTCTGTGGAAACCTTGCTCTGAGACGGGATCACTGTTCTGCACTGAGCGTGCATTATTTTAACTTGGAATTTTTAATGATGGGCGCCGAGGAACAACGGTAACCCTTCAAATATGCGCTGAGCAACTACGGTGAATTCTGTGAAATCTTTACTGGGCATGCACAAGTTCACTAACCTTAATTTTGAAATGGAATGGAACAGGAAACTGGCGAAGCTAAACAACGCCCGCCGCTTCTATCCTCTCTAATCTGTACACGACAGAAGAAGGCAGGTGAGCTACTTACTCCGGAAATTCTCAGGTGAAGTGCGCAGTAGAACGTTAGCGCGGGCTTCACCAAACGGGAAAATTCCATGAAGGCTGAAACGCTAATCAGTGAGCGAGTTGGTGGCCCTCTTGGAATTCCAATGCCGCCAACTCGTACTCCAGCTGGATACATTGCAAGACGTAGGATTTAGTTTACAACGTCTTGAAGTTAAAATGCAGGCTACAAACAGGTTTCCTACAGTTGTGGTTCAGAAGGAAATGTTTTGTGGTAGGCTCTGATCAAACGTGGGGCATGGACATCAGTACTTTTCTCCCATGATCTTTCATCAGGTCATAACCCTTCCAGTCTAATAAGTAGTAGAGGTCGTTTCTAACTCTTTTTGAATCTAAGATTCTTTTAACTTCGTATTCATTCTCACCGTCAACAACTAGAGGCATTGGAGGGGTCTTTTGTCTTAAAACGGATTGGACCTTCTTTAGTAAGGATATGTGAAAAACCGGATGGATTTTAGTAGTTTCTGGAAGTGTTAAACAGTAGGTTACCGGGTTAACAACCTTTTCAATAGGATATGGCCCTACAAAGCGTGGTTGAAACTTTCGGTCACCCTTTAGTTTTAGATTTTTGGTACTAAGCCAGACTTGCTCCCCTATTTGAAGGCTAGGTTCTTTTCTTCTCTTCCGATCAGCGAAGTGCTTATAGCAACTTTTAGCTAGTGTCAAATTTTGAGTTGCTCACTGGTGAATTTTAGGTACGTTTTGGGCTATTTCCTGTGCTGCTGGTACTTCTACGTTTCCAAATTCTGTCAGTGAATTAGGATGCCTGCCGTAATTCATGAAGAAAGGGGAATAACCTGTGGACACATTTTGGGCGTTGTTATGAGCAAACTTGGCCGTCCACAAGAATTCCGGCCAATCTCCTTCCTCATCCAGCAAGTTGAAGCCAAAGGACGCCCGCCGCTTCTACCCTCTCTAATCTGTACACAACGGAAGAAAGCAGGTGAGTTCCTTTGTCTGGAAATTCTCTGTTGAAGTGCGAAGTAGAACGCTAGTGCGCGCTTCACCAAATGGGAGAATTCCATGAAAGCTGGAACGCTAATCAGTGAGCGAGTTGGCGGCCCTCTTGGAATTCCAATGCCCCCAACTTGTGCTCCTGCTGGTTACATTGCAAGGCATAGGAATTAGTTTACGTCTTGAAGTCAAAAGGTAGGCTACAAAGGGCTCACAAGGAGGAAACCTCCTGTGAACCCTGACAGCTATCCAACACTTTCCCTGCTGTTGCACTTGCTGGAGTGGGAATAGTAAATTATTCCGCTCCGCTATCCAACTCTTTCCCTACTGTTGCACTTGCTGGAGTGGGAATAGTAAATTATTCCCCTCCGCTATCCAACACTTTCCCTACTGTTGCACTTGCTATAGTGGGAATATTTAATTATTCCCCTCCGCTATCTAACACTTTCCCTACTGTTGCACTCATTGGAGTGGGAATAGTACATTTTCCCCCTCCGCTATCCAACACTTTCCCAACTGTTGCACTTGTTGGAGTGGGAATAGTAAATTGTTCCCCTCCGCTATCCAACACTTTCCCTACTGTTGCACTCCCAGGAGTGGGAATAGTAATTTTATTCCCTCCGCTATCCACCACTTTCCCTACTGTTCCACTCCCTGGAGTGGGAATAGTAATTTTATTCCCTACGTTGCACTTAATGTAGTGTAAAATGTAAATGTTTAAAAAAATATATTTTAGTTATACCCTATGCTATCCAAAACTTTCCCTACTGTTGCAATCATTGGAGTGGGAATAGTAAATTATTCTCCTCCGCTATCCAACACTTTCCCTACTGTTGCATTCATTGGAGTGGGAATAGTAAATTATTCTCCTCCGCTATCTAACACTTTCCCTACTGTTGCACTCATTGGAGTGGGAATAGTACATTTTCCCCCTCCGCTATCCAACACTTTCCCAACTGTTGCACTTGTTGGAGTGGGAATAGTAAATTGTTCCCCTCCGCTATCCAACACTTTCCCTACTGTTGCACTCCCAGGAGTGGGAATAGTAATTTTATTCCCTCCGCTATCCACCACTTTCCCTACTGTTCCACTCCCTGGAGTGGGAATAGTAATTTTATTCCCTACGTTGCACTTAATGTAGTGTAAAATGTAAATTTAAAAAAATATATATTTTAGTTATACCCTATGCTATCCAAAACTTTCCCTACTGTTGCAATCATTGGAGTGGGAATAGTAAATTATTCTCCTCCGCTATCCAACACTTTCCCTACTGTTGCATTCATTGGAGTGGGAATAGTAAATTATTCTCCTCCGCTATCCAACACTTTCCCTACTGTTGTTCTTGCTGGAGTGGGGATAGTAATTTTTACCTCTACGCTATCCAAGACTTTCCCTACTGTTGCTATCCCTGGAGTGAGAATAGTAGTTTTTACCCCTCCGCTATCCAACACTTTTCCTACTGTTGCACTCTCTGGAGTGGGAATAGTAAATTATTCCCCTCCACTATCCAACACTTTCCCTATTGTTGTACCTGCTATAGTGGGAATATTTAATTATTCCCCTCCGCTATCTAACACTTTCCCTACTGTTGCACTCATTGGAGTGGGAATAGTACATTTTTCCCCTCCGCTATCCAACACTTTC
The DNA here is from genome assembly GCF_964204655.1 of Triturus cristatus. Classification (NCBI taxonomy): domain Eukaryota; kingdom Metazoa; phylum Chordata; class Amphibia; order Caudata; family Salamandridae; genus Triturus; species Triturus cristatus. The sequence goes on from NC_140589.1 coordinate 1,806,148,387, forward strand.
CCAACTGTTGCACTTGTTGGAGTGGGAATAGTAAATTGTTCCCCTCCGCTATCCAACACTTTCCCTACTGTTGCACTCCCAGGAGTGGGAATAGTAATTTTATTCCCTCCGCTATCCACCACTTTCCCTACTGTTCCACTCCCTGGAGTGGGAATAGTAATTTTATTCCCTACGTTGCACTTAATGTAGTGTAAAATGTAAATTTTTAAAAAAATATATTTTAGTTTATTATATATATATTTTATATTTTAATTTTTATGTTACAGGTGTATGTATATATGTATTTATCATTTTTTATATGTTTCTAACATTTTATAATTTATCTAAATAATTATGTATTAATATTATTAAGTAAATATTTATATTGTGTTTTATATATGTATGTTTAATTTATTTTTACATTATATATTTATTACTTATAACGTTTAACATTTTCTAATAATTTCTAAATATGTTTATTTAATTATATGTATTATTTAATTTATTTTACATTATTTTTTATAAATTTAAAAAATGATATTTTTAACAAGGAAATTTTTAACAACGAGATTATTTTACCGATATTTTAGTACTCACCATTATAAAGATAGGATGCTAATATTTTTTACAACGATATTTATGTCCCGATATTTTGGTAACACGATATATGTGTATTCAGTATTTTGTCAGTGATCCCAGTTTGGAGACTGTGGCAGCTGGAGGGGCGGAGGACTGAACAGCGCATTGGGTATAACCCCTGTGTCCCCTTTTGGGATCATCAACCCTGGACAAAAAAAAGGATGGGCATCCTGCTGGGCTGGGATGGTAGGGTTCATATTGCGAGTGCCCATAAGTGCCCCGACCTCAACCACAGAAGGGCTGCTGCTGTGAACAAGAAGCCAGAGAGAGGGCAGGGACTAGTCGGTAGCTCTGTTTTCCTGAAACCGCTCAAGTGCTGTATCAGCTTAGTCACAAAACAACCCAGAGCCATTGAACGGCATGTCAATGAGGGATGCTTGAACATCCCCCGAAAATCCAGGGGAACCCAACCAAGCCTGGCAGCGGAATGCCACCATAGAGGCCATGGTCCTGCCTAGGGATTCAATGGTGTCTAATCCACACCTGATGGTGAACTTTGCTGCATGCTGGCTGTCCACCAGGGCTTGGTTGAGGATGAAGTGGCCCTCTTCAGGGAGCATGGGGAGCAGCTACACAACCGAGGCCCATAGAGAATGGGAATGTTGGCCCAAGAGACATGCGGTGCTCACCGACTGAAAGGCCAAGCAGGCAGATGAGAACATCCTCTTACTGAAAGTACCTGGCCTCTTGAATTCCCTGTCTGGTGGGATGGAATGGATTGCGTTTCAGTTGACCTTGGCTTCGGAGGCCTGCATTACCCGGCTCTCACAGGAAGGATGCTGGGAGAGGAAGGCTTGGTCTTCTGGGGCATAAGAATGGAGTTGGGCAATCATGCGATGCACAGGAGCCCCAGTGCAGGGTTTAACCCAGGCCCCAAGAAGAACATCGATGAGGGCATCATTAAAGGGGAGCATGGGCTCAGCTGAGTGCATCCGAGGTGAAGAACCTCCAAGACATTACTTTTGACCTTGACAGCAGGCAGTTGTAGGTCAAGGACCTCTGCTGCTCTACACATCACATTGGCAAAAGATGCACCTTCCCCTGAACAAGAACTGGAAGGGAAAGCATGCCAGTGTCTGGGGAGTTGTCCAGGCAACTAGCATCACCCAGCTCCACATACCAGTAGCCTTGGTCAGGGTCCTCCTCAAAGCGGCCATACCCCTCTTCCTCATCTACCCCTGCACGAATGAAGGGCCTGTCTAAGGGCAGCAAGTCCATTGATTTGTAGGGCCTGGGCCGTACCGTTGTCGATCGGCGTTGGGGCGGCACCAACTCGGAGTCAGGGATGGGTATGGAGAGGTGTGGTGCAGCAGCCAGGGCAGCTGACTTCGAAGCACAGGGTTCACGGTTCGATCCCCGGCTCCGGCGGCAGCTCAGCTCAGCACCATGTGACTCTGAGCAATAGCTCACTTAATTTCCACGACAACCCCCAGCGCCTTGAGACCCGTAAGGGAGAGTAGTTTGCGCTTTACAAATACGGATTTATTTTATTTATGGTTTCTTCGCACAGCGGTGCCGGTGTCATCAAAGTCGGCACTTGAAGAGGTGGGGCTGTGGTTGGCATAGACATCCGTGGCGGCATCAAGCCATATCCAGGTGTGTATCTAGAGAGCCTGGCTTGTGTAGGGGCTGAATCTGTGGGTGGCAAACTAGCCAGGGCATCCTGCAGCTCTATGGGGCCCAAGGGTGCATCAGAGGTAGTCAGTGGCCCGAAAATGACGTGCATGGCATCATAATATTCCTTCAACTGGATGAGTGTCACTCTGGCTCTAGGGAACTCAGGGTAGCGCAAAGCAGGCCTTGATACAGCTCTACAGCTGGGGTGCGGGCCGCAAACCATGAGGTCAAGGAAGCTGAAGAACACTTCTTTTTCTTGTGCTTCTTCGATTTACTCGACTTGGAAAAGGAAGTCTTAAAGTGGGAAGACGATTGCCCGCGGGAATGGCTTCGGGAGCTGCCTGAGATCAATCTAGTGAACAGCACTGGGAACAGTATGAAGCCGACTTCTGTCATGCTGCCAGGAGCTTCTTTGCCCACTTGCGAATCGCCTTGGTGTACATTGACTTGCACTCAATGCAGGCCTTGGGGTCGTGCCTGGCTCCAGGCATGAGAGACAGACAAAGTGTAGAATCAGAAACAGACATCTGTCTGTGACATTCCCCACAAGGCTTAAACCCTGTAGGTTTAATAGGTGACAAGTCCTAACCCACTGGGAGCAAATGCTCAAAAAATGCTCAAAAATAGCTGACAAAAAGCTTTGGTCAAAAAGTGACGAAGGTAGCTCTCCAGATCCGCACTGCTGGTGCTGGAAGAGAGAAACCGATGTCAGCGCGCTGGGATAGCCCTTATGGGGGCACCGTGATGTCATTTCCAACGCAAATGACACCAACATGGAGCCCACTGGCGCTACCTACTGGTGTGCTGAAGCACTGCTCAGGATCTTCCGGATCCCGTCTGAAGTCTGGGGAGTATACCAAGGTGAGGAACATGCGGTTAGAAGTCTCTATCAGAAGCCCAGCTTTACATCTTGATCATAACAGTATTTCTTTTTCTTCTAGATCTGTCTGAAGAATGTTTTAATTATTAACTGTCACTAATTCAAATGCCTTTCAGTCAAATTATATTTTCACCAAAGCCAAATATTGTAGCCTCTGGCTTTCAGAGTTCATGACCATCAAAAATGCTTGCCTCTTTTCATGATCTAATTCCCTTAAGAATTTGAATGTTTTCATTCGATTGATCATATCCATCCCTTCCTCCACTGCATACATAAATAAATTATTCAGCTTCTCCTTGCCTCAAGACAGTCTCCAATTTATCTTAATCCTCTAGAGCTAAACACCGTATTTCAGAGTAGCTCTCATGGTGATGTGTACTGTGATGCAATGTCATCAATAGCATGCTTACACTGACACTATACACTCTCTCAGTCTTCTGAGAGCTCTCTATGTTGAAGGCTAAAATATTTAGTAGGCTAAAACAGCTTTTGTTTTGGTTTCCCAGATACTTTGCATCTTTATCACCTCTGTGTGAGCAGCCACAACACTCTCAAAGTGGTGCTCATATTCCTTACAAAGGGTCAGAGGGAGCTTTTCTGCTCTCGAGGAGCCATGGAGGGAAAGAAAAACTTATTTACCTGTAAGTCGAATTCTCTTGCATTGGTATATTGCGTGTTGTTGGGCTGGGAATCCTTGGCAGACAAAGTTATTACAAGGGTGTACAATAAAAAACTCAATAACACAGAAAACTCCCACAGACTGTATGTTACTCATCCATCTCATTTTATGATCTAAAATTTGGCCAATGAGACAGAGAGACAGTAAGCTCAATCTGCCTTCACCCTACCTGCAACAAGGAGAGATACAGGGGAGACAAGGTCAATCAAGTACATCTGTTCCACCCACTACATCTGTTCTGGAGGAGAGTCTGAGCCATTAATCAGGATGGCCACTTCAGTGTGGAGATACGCTCCGCAGCCTACAGCCTGCCAAATTTCACTGTTGCTGCTAGACATTCAGTGAAGATGAACTGAGTGACAATTACATGAAGAAGCAGGCTTGCTTTGACCACATTTTGCTGCTCTTGAGACACACAGTCGCAAATGTAGATCTGTAGCCTACTGTGGTGCAGGACGTTAGAGGCCTGGTGCAGACAAGGTATGAAGGTGAGCCTGAGGTTCTGCTTGCGCCTGTCCGACCATGTTGGTAGCCTGACAGGGGTCATCTGACGTGTAAGAGCTGCTGGCGGTGTAGGAGTTCACTCCACTGTTGACCTGGGAGGCTTAAGATACAGCTACATTGTCTAATGTTGTCTTGCCAGACTGCCGCCTATAGGCGGGGTGGGGGCTGACTGCTAAGCTTGAGGTTCTAGTGCGGGATGAGTGCAATGAAGCTTGGTTATTGGCGGTACCAATGGGAAAAACTGACTTTATTTGAATGGCTAATTGCTCTCTCTTTGCTCCCCTCCTGTATGGCACAGATTAATGTGGCTAATCACGGCACAATGCAGTGAGATGTCCGACGACACAATGGGCTAAACTGGAGGGAAAGGGCCCGCAGACCTGCATCAGAAAATAAATATATTGAGTGGTGGTGTTCCAAGTTCAATATATTGAAAAAACAAACAATAAATATGCTTGGCAGTGGTTAAAAGCAGGGGGCTAAATAAAAGCCATTCATTTAGATATTGGAGGCAGCCTCAAAACGTCTGATAACACAATGGACGCTCTCACCATGAGGTTAGATCAGATAAAGCACTAGTGAAACTGTCCACCAAATGGAGAAGGTTTAGCCTCTCACAAAAAGGAAGAATGGGGACCTTGATGCAAGGTGAACACAAAATAACCAAGAATCACTGGTTTTCTGGAAATCACCAATATGGGATTCTTGAAGCATTCATCAAAGCAATCTTTTCCGACTGATCACACTTTTTAGATGTTTACAATTGAACAGTCCATTGTGCATTTGCACCAAGACCTCTCATCCTCCTGATACCTCTCCTAGGTTTATAACTGCAAGACATTTTAAGTGCTGTGATCACCATTAGTAAACTGCCCAGGAACAAGGGTAGCCTATACTTTAAAGTAATGCCTTCCTGGTGTTCTGAAATTTCATGACTGGGGTTCAGAAGGGTAATGTTCCTTACTTGCATTCCTGGTTCAACATTGTTGGACTCTTCACTGAAGCCACAAAAGTAGAATAATTCCTGCCAGTGTGGATGGACACCTTCAAAGATTTCTACTGCATGTGTCAGTTCCTTAGGTTAAGGCACATCAGCATTTACTGAATTTTTCTCTCTCTGAGAAAGGTGATTAAAACCTACATTGCAACAACCAGCTGAAAAATGTAAGCCTCTAAGATGATGAGCTTTAAACCTTTGTTGTCAGAAAAGAAATATGAAGGAAAAGGTTCCTGCTAGGCCAAGAGTGCAATAGTTAAAAAATTACATTCTGCTCCTTTAAGAAGCCAGTAGGTATGCACTGTGCTGGCAGTTAACTTCATGGCCTCAGTTATTTTGCTAAAAGCTCAGTTGAAGGCTTTTAATGACTGATTAATAGGCTATTGGTTATAGAATGATTGTTATCAATATATAGGTAAAAAACTAGGTTCACCCTCCAAATGTACATGAACGTAAACAACCTGAGATCTCAGGTAAAAGAACCTAGCTCCAAGTACTTGGGGTGTCAGAACTCTATTTGGGTTCTGAAAAACACCAGAAAAGGAAGAAAACAATTTTTTCTTTCTTGAGTCCCCTCACTCACCAGGGTTTCCCCGCGGTGACATGCTTCATCATTGGGGTCCTCCCAGTCCTCTACGGACTGAGGCGTGCTGCGACTGCGTACGAGCACTGTTGTAACAATTATGTGTAGTGCAGGAAAGTGTAGTGGAGTGGGGTATTGTGAGTATTAAAATAATTAACTAGTGGGCCAAACAATTTTATTCTTACTCCTAGATAAATATAATTAAAAATGGGGTAATATGCTGGAGACCCTAGCTATAATGAGATAGGTGTACCTAGCATATAGTCAACAAGTTTCGAGCTTCCCCAAGCTCTTCATCAGGACTACACAGGGATCAGCCCTGTGCAAAACCACTCCTAGTCGACCTGATTAAGGTGCAAAAAATCAATGTGAGACGCTGCAACTAATAAGCATGCGTTAGGAAATACATACATTTGATCAATGTCAGGTAGTAAATCTTAGGAAGCAAAATTGTGCCCCATGGTCTCGGAGGGGGTGTGGATATCTCGTACACTTGTATTTGGACAACCACACTCGTATTCACCTATTTGGAAGATTCCCTCACGGACCGCATATAGAATGATTGACATCTGGGGGAAGAAGGAGGTTATTTAAGACTTCAGTGAAGATTCCTACGATGCAGAACCAGGATTACAAGTAACATTTCCTTCTGCATTGTAGGATCCTCACTGATAGTCATAAATATAGAATAAAATAGCAAGATTATGGCTTCAAATCAGATGTCAACAATACCTAGCAACTGTTAAAGATAAGAAAAAATATTACAATAAATTCCAGAGCTGAACAGCTTCAAGCAGACAGATTTCTTAACGCTGCTTGGCCAACTTTAGTGTAAGCTCTGGTGTCTTAATCCAAACAGTAATGTTTAGTGAATGTGTGTACTGATTTTCAAGTGTCTGCACTATAAATAGCGTCTAAAGGCACATTTCTCAACCAAGCAGCGGTAGCTGCCCTTCAAAGTGTGGAATGAGCTTATGGTCTGCCTGGCAGTCGTTTGCTATCTTGTCTATAGCAGCAAGGAACTAGCAACGTACCTATGGTTTGTTTTGTTGATGCCATCCCGGTACGTAGGGGTCTGTAATTGACGATAAGATAAATTGTTTTACTTATGTCCTTTTTTAAAACCATTTTAAAATCCAAAGAATAGAATTATATCTCTGAAGGAGTGGAAGGCTCAGGAAAGGAAGCTGGCAGAGACATAGTCTGGTTAATATGAAAATCTGAAACAACCTTGGGCGAAAATCTTAATACTACCCTTTTGTCACGGAAACGTGTGTAAAGCTCTACTGCAGTTAGGGATGAGAACTCACCGATCCTCCTAGCAGTAGTGATCACTATCAAGCAGGCCACTTTCTAGGTGAGATACTGTAATGAGATCTTATGGCTAGTTTCAAATTGAGGAGACAACCATTTAGAGAGAACTATATTAAGTTCCTTTCTGGAAGAAGCCTTCCATCTTGGAGGAAGCGTTTTCTTTAATCCTTCCAGAAAATCCCTAATCACAGGTTTTGTAAAAAAGGACTTTTGAGTTGGTTTTCTCTGTGTGCTGAAATGGCAACCAGATGAACTTTTATGGTAGAGGACATTAGTCTTGCGTTTGCCAAATGCAGGAGATAAGGTATGATTACATCTTCTTGACAGTGAATTGATTATTTTCTAAGCACTAATCACAAATCTGTTCCTCTTGGAACTGAAATACATTCTAGTTGAAGGACATTCTTTCAGAATGTTCATACAATCTTGCAGCACATTTAGGCAAACATATTGTACCACTTTAGGAGAAATGAGGCAAAATGTAATACTGAATCTTGGGGTGATTTATCTTTCCCTGCATCCATGATAGCAGAATTGGTCTGCAGTGCAGCCTCCTGTGTAGTATTGCAGAAAGATGAAGAATTCTCAGAACCACCACTGCTTCAGCTATTTAGGAGCAATAGGAATTATCATGGCATTGGTCAGTTTCAGTTTTTATCAGTACTGATGAATCAGTTGTATTGGTGGACAACTGTATGTAAATTTGTTGGGCCAATTAATCAAAAGTGCATTGCCCTACAACTCTTGTTCCTGTAGTCTGGAGACAAAGCTTAGGCATTTTGCATTGTGATTGTTACCGAAAATATCTATATGGCGAATGCCCCAATCTTCGAAGATGTCTAGTTCCCATTTGAGATTAGCAAATCTCCTTGGAAATTCTGGAGACCTGGATGGTGAACTGCTTGGATGACTAACTTCCTTGCAAGGAACCCATGGTATATTGCTTGAGTCTCCAGAGGCAAAATCCTGGATCAGGTGCTGAACTGTGTGTTCAGATAACACAGTGAGGTCATAATCATGTGCATTTGAATTAGCAGTCTGTCTCCAATTATGGATGGTAAAAAGGTTGTCCGAGCCAGATGTTCTACTTTTAGCTCTAGGACATTGATATGATAGAGCTGTTTCTCCAACCACAACCCCTGTATTGACAAGTTGTGTAGATGAGCTCCCTATCCTATTTTGGAGGCATCAATCAATAAAGTCTGAGAAACTAGGTTCTAGTAAATCAGAATTCCTTTAGGAAGATTCTTCACTTCCGTGATCCTTTGGCTGCTACAGTTAGTGTCCGTTTGTCTTCCCATTTGCCTTCGTGTTGATTCCACTGGTCTTCCTTACCTTGTTGCAGAGGCCTCATGATAAGGTGTTCAATGGGCACTAGGTAGATGCAGGACGGCATGGTGCCCAGCATGGAAGAGATTTGCCGTAGGTGAAGCAGTTTGCAATAGGAGATGATACTTTTTCAATAGGATGGACACTCTCCACCGAAGGAGACACTTCTCCTTTCCCGATGTTTAAAGTTGCTCCTATGTAATTGAGTGTCTGAACAAGTGTTTGATTTAATTTTTGAAGTTGATATGTAGATCCAGATGATGTAGCAAATGAATGGTGAAGTTTAACTCCTGATGAGTTATAAGTCCTGTAAACTTGCTATGATGAGCTAATCATCGCAGTATGGGTAATTATATATTTTCTGTCTGTGTAGGTAAGCTGCTATTACTGCCATGCACTTGGAAAGAGCTTGTGGTGCAGATTTTAGACCGTAAGGCAGCACCTTATATCGGTAGTGCACTTTTCCTTTGGTGAATCGCAAAAACGTTCTGTGTTTTTTCAATACTGGGATGTGCAAATAGGTGTCTTGCAAATCTTTCAGACACATCCAATCTCCTTTCAGCAGTTGTGGATGTAAGAACACCATTATGAATTTCAGGATTGGGTGATATTCCATTTCGGGGTCTTTCTTTGAATTCAAAAATATCTTGAATAAGATAAGTTTATCTTTTTGTGTAGGAGGAGCCAGTTCGATTGCTTGTTTTTGTAGGAGAGATGAAAATTCCTTTATTAAAATGAAAAATGTATGTTTTGGTGCTCTTCTTGGTGGAGGAGGTGTAGTTTTTATTTAGATGGTTAATCTGTGTTCGATTATTTGTAATACCAACTTGTCTAATGTTATTTCATTTTAGTCTGCTAGGTATTTTGTTACACTCCCTCCCACCAAGGTGGTAAACCGAGAAGAGGAAACAAGCTCCTCATTGTTTCAAATGAGATCTGGATTTGCCAGATGATGAGGATAGCTGTTGTGGCTGCTTTCCTCTTCCTCTAGTAGGGTGTCTCTGATCAGAGACATGTTGTTGTGATCTCTGTGTGCCTTTCCTGTACGCCCATGAGTGGTTTGAATCCTCGATCTGTCTTACTATCAATAGTCTTGGTGGCGATATTGAGACTTAGCATTTCTTCCATTTTTCTAAACCAACTGTTTGAAAGTTTCAACTTTTTTTTTCATTCTTTTCATCAGCCTGTTGGTGTGGGTGCTAAAGAGAAAAGATACTGTAAATGGAAGATTAAGAATCTTCAATTTTGCATCAGGTTTTAATGTTGATAAGTGCAGCCAGGATGCATGCCTTAAGGAAAGTCCACAGCAGTACTGGGTGGCTGCTAAATCTGCAGAATCAACTGCTGCGCTTATCACTTTGATTGGAGATTAGTTTGACTCCTTTGGATCACCTCTAAATATTCTTGCATGCAGTCTTTTGGTAAATTTCTGCCCAAGATGTCAATATTTCCTTAAAATTATTGATCGTTTCTGCCAATTAAAACAAACTCACCGGCTGTTATTAAAGCAGGAGCAGCAAGTTCACAAACTTTCGAGCAGCAGCACCTAATATTTGGCTTTCTTGGTCACGTGGTATCGAGGTCGATGGTACAGATGTGTGACATTTTCTTACTGCTGAGACAATGACTGAGTTAGGCGTTAGCTCCTGTTAGAGATAAGCAAGGTCCTGATCCAAAAGCTCATGTTTATAAAGCAGCCTTGGAGTCACCATTTTGATGAAAGTTACCTCTCCTCTGCTAGTTCGGCAAAACCCAGAGGTTAGGGGCCACAGGCAAGAAGCTTACCTGTGAAAACAAGTTACCTCAGAGCTTGGTGAGTCTTGCCCCAACCTTACCCCACAATGCTGTTGAAAGCCAGCCAACATCGAACAATGTGAAGGCATCTAGCCTTCGATCTAGATATTAGGAGGACACAACTGAAAATGACAGAACTCGGACCCAAATCAAAAGAGAAGCTGCGTACTCAGTGCCATAAATACATACAGATTTGCTACAAGAAAAATTATATATGCGCACTCTCAACAAACGCAATGGCACCCATTAAATTAAAGCCAAAAGAACTGACCGCACCATACCAACTCACACCTACATATAGGTTGCCCCCTCCTCCCCCTGTCCTGAGGAAGACCCATGAGCTGAGGTTGTGAATTGCCCTCCATGCACCAGGGTCGAAATGTCAACACTTTTCCCCCCAGTAGGCCTGCACCCGGTACCACCCCTACCCTGTCCAATCCACAGGTGATGTCTCGCTGTGCACCTTGTTTTTTTTAAAGAAATATAAACAACAACTAGAATGACCTGTAAGGGGCAGGCCCAGACAAGAAACTGGCCTTGCTCCAAACTATAGCCAGTTTTCCATGATGTACAATTATTGCAACTGATTCTCCCTTGGATGTAATTTTGAATCCCTTCTCCCTTGTCTTATCTGTCTTACACACGAGCACACCTTCCTTTCCCTCCCTCTTTGGAGCAACCTTTCATCTTGTTACTCAATATGGTGATTTGTTCACCTAAGGAGTACTTGTAAATAAGTTAATTTGGTTTTAATTTAATGGGTGCCATTGCGTTTGTTGAGAGTGAGCATATATACATTTTCTTGTAGTAAATCTGTATGTATTTATGACTATATGCTAATCAATTGCATCTTTAATTTCGAATTATGAATATAGGACTATTTAATTGTATGATAAATTAGTCTAGGACCAACTGTTTTCTATACCAATCGATACCCAGGTCTGTAGACATTTCCTTGGGTAACCCCATTATGTTATAATGGGTGTACTCCGAGCAGCAGCCTTCTCGATGGCCACATGGGAGTTGTGATGCCAGAAGATGCACTTACCAGCATGCAATAGCCCAAGGTGTATGGTGTATGGCCCTGGTTGCCGCAATCAGAAAGAGAAATAAGTTCAGCTTGGACAGGTAGATAGCCCACCTGGTGCTTAAGTGGCATTTGCACCAGAACCATTCCCCCGGCACCAGTCGGTAATCAGTCAGATGGGGCGGCCACTCTCTTCTTCCCATAAGGGAGGGGAAGGTCCACAGTACATTAGGGTGCCAGCAATTCGAGTGCTCTGACTTCGAACCCCAGATTCCCCTGAAGCTTCTGACTGGACACCCGGTCCTGATGTCTAGATGGCACATATTTTATAAATTCATTTTCAAACATGTGTGCGTAACATTATTCCACCTCTTTGTGAGTGAGGGGTGTACTGCCACTGCACCTATGCAAAATTATTATTCGGGTGCTAATCTAAGCGTCCAGCTCATAACAGGACACATTATCCCATGTCCTTCAGACATCGATTTGTAGGCCTACAAATGATTTGCCTCATTGATACAAATCTGAAATAAACCCTGCAAGTGAGCTAACATTTAGATGTAGGCAGAAAGAAACAGGCCAGAGTTGGAGCAGATTTTTATTTCAGGAGACTACTAAACTGAACCCCACTGTTAATTGCATCCCCAAAGTTAACTGACTGTTCGCTCACCAGGGCCACAAATCGAGTGAAAACACCTAAATCTGCATCCATTAAAGAAAAGCTCAAAAGTCAGATCATGTGAATCCACAAGGAAATAGAGAATCCTCCCAAACATCTAAACAGCCTTATATAGTTAACCTCCATTCTCCAGCCACGGAAGCAGATATAAAGACACTTCTGTCTGAATTTGGTAAAGGTATTACTTCTCTGCGCCAGAGCTTTAATAAAGCGCTATCAGAGCTAGATAATTCACAACCAAAAACTGAATTGAAACAAGATCGCGTGGAGATCACCCTGTCAGAACAAGCCCACGAAAAAGATGAACAATATCTTCAGATCGATATCTTAGAACAGCAACATGAAACCATACTGGGGAAATTTGATGACATTGAGAATCAGTCACAGTACAATAACATATGCCTCCGAGGTATCTCTAAAGGAGTAGACAACACAGACTTGGAATCTTATGTACAGGCCCTCTTCCCCAGCTGCTTCAGCTGCTACCTGTAGACAAATCTATTCACCTGGATCACACTCACAAGGTGTATTTGGCATTTCTACAAAGAAGGAATCGCCCACCCTATGTACTGCACCTTGTTCATTATAATCAGGAAAAAGAGAGGATACTTTTTTAGGCCAGAAAACAAAAGCTGTTGCTTTTTAGAGGCAATTCTATCATGTTTTCCACAATGTCTCCTCCTACACATTGCCAAAATGTAGGGACTCGAAGGACGTTGCCTGCTATATACAGAGAGAGAAAAATCCAAATAGATGTGTTAATTTAAGGTGAAACCCCAAGCAAAAAGGGAGGTGCAACAGGCACGAGAGAGTCTGAGCTTATAGACAGCCTCATCTGAGCAACGAGAGGTTGAACAATCTGTTCCAGACGAAATAAGGGAAGGATGCCGCTCTCAGAAATCAAATACTGCACACAAAGAAAGTCTGCAAATATGATGCAAACCTGAGGGAGAAAGCCATCACTTGACCTTAGAATAAGATCAAAGTATTAAGATTGTGTGCTCCGACAGACTGGCCAAATCTGGCCCTTTTGAATTCTTCTCCTTAAAATGAGGCCAATTATCTCAGATTCATTGGCTTGCAGACCCTAAACATGGGGGCGTGTATCAAGATCTTGCCCACGGAGCTAGATCTTTCCATTTCTGGGTGATTTCCACCCTTCTACAATGTCTAAAAGGTTATGGTTGGCTCTATGAAAATTGAGCTACTTGTCTACTGTTCTTTGGATAATTCTACAGGTTTCAGTTATATAGTTTTCTTTCTTAATCACCAGGATATTGATACCGCTAGCTTATAGGACAAGCATGCACGGGTATAAGGCCATAAGGCAGGGTCTGTCACTGTAAGGGGTCAACCAAGAATACATAAATGCATCCCCATGAAATTCTCCTACACCCAATCTGTTAATATCAAGAGCTTAGCACCAGAACCTCACTTGCAGGTAAACAATGGTTTGACTAACATTTGTTTCGTTAATTCTCCAATCAAACATAGGTGGTTACTTTAGTGGCTTATGTATAAACACGCAGAAATAGTCTTCCTTCAGAAACTCACCTCTGTGCAAAACAAGTAACATGGGTACAATCCTATTGGTTTTCCTCCCAGTTCCAGGCGAAATATAAAATCAAGACAAGGAGGGAAAGGGGGAGGGGGTTGGCTAGACTTTTCCGACAAGGCTTGGATTTTTCTATTGATGCCAAACATATAGACTCAGATAGTAGATGTAGCAATTAGGGGAACATTGGGTCAAATATCCATTGCCCAGATCCACATATATATTTTCATCTACAACCCTAATGAAAACAAAGAACATTTTAATACAATTAATTCCCTAAGCTCGCTCAATATACACCCGGGGACTTAATCATGGGAGAGCTTTTCACACAGTTTTGCACCCTATTAATGACAGCACCCTAAGGAGACATTCTTCCACAATACAACCCCCATCCCTAGTTCAGGGAATGCATGACTTAATTCTGGTAGGGATCTCACTTTATTAGCATGAACATGATAGAGATTTTACCTTTCACTCTAATGCACAGAACTCCTACTGTTTGTTTTATTACTTCCTCATCTCTGGAGACCTCTTGCCCAGAGTCTTGGACTCCATTATTGGTACCAAGACATTATGTGACCATGCTCCTGTATGTTTGGAGATGTGTTCTCTCCCTGCAAAGAGGCCTCCTCAATGCCCATGGCTAGGAAATTAACGGGCCTAACTGCTTCACTCCATTGCACTGATGAACTGTGGTGTTAAACTGTTCGCCTCCATTATAGTTCAGAGGATCCATTCACTGTAGCCCAAGTTGATATCTGTCCAACAATCAGGCTCCATTAAAAATAGGCAGGTAGATGATAATACAAGGCTTCAATAAATTTGATGAAGGTGGCCGAACAGAGCAGACAGCCCATGGTCCTTCTCTCAGTTGATACAGAAGAGTCCTTCGATATGGCTGACTGGCCATACCTAATAAAGGTATTAGACAAAAAGCAAATAGCCATTAAAGTGGGAGGCATGGAACACAAATTAGAGCTATTTGCTGATGACATCCTTTGCTTTGTAACCAATTCAGGGCTGTCTCTACAAGCTTGATAAGTTCTCTGAAATGTCTGGAGTTACAACAAACTATGGAAAATCCAAGGGTACAGGCATTGCAGATACACAATATGTGGCACAGGAATCATTGACACATTCTGGCTTCACTTGAAGTGGAAATTCTGTAATACATTTTGGCACCATTTTAACTTCCCCGACGGGATACAAATAAGGCTGTAATATTCTTCCTCTTCTACGAATATTATTTGAGCATATATACCGCTGGGTCAAATTAGAAATCTCCTAGATAGAAAAGGTAATGGCCTGCTAGCAGAGACACAGCTACGAGCTAACGGGCTGGCTCGCAGAGGTAGAGCGGCGGGCCCGAGCTGCGAGCCGGCGGGCTGACCCGCAGAGGAAGAACAATGGGCCGACGGGCCTGCTAGCAGAGACACAGCTACGAGCTAACGGGCTGGCTCACAGAGGTAGAGCTGCGGGCCCGACGGCTCGCTGGCGCAGAGCTGCGAGACGATGGACTGGTTTCTAAAGGCATAGCCGCAAGCCGCAATTGGTTTTGACCATGATATAATACAGATACATCACCCTGTACAATATCAACAACAGACGAAACAATGTTGTGTAATGGCAGTTATTTTTTCGTGAATAATGAAAAATGCTGCGGCATCTTAAAAGGTATTCCGTACATTGTGACTCTGTCACAACATGTAGTTTGCTGTAAAAATGTGCTGTTTCCTCCCTCACAGGGGAGTTTCGATACCTCGATTTGGCCTTCCATTCCGACCTTGAAGGCAGAGTTCGACAAGCTGAGCCGAATAAGAGCCTTATTGTCCCAGAAAGAAGTTTCTCTCACTTCTGCCCGTGAGACTTATGTCCTGCAGGTGGCCAACACGAGAACAGAAGTTCATAATCTTTTAAACACTGATCTCCCACAACATTTTGGTGAGCTAATTCATTCTATTTTCAATGCTTCGCATACAACAGGGCTGGGGCATTGTTTTAAGCTTGTGGGATCCGGCCTTGTAACGTCTTTTCAAACTATTTTTGGTGTGATCCAAGCTTTCATTCATTCTATTTTCTCTAGTGTTTTCGGCGGGTTGCCACTTCGACTAGCTTTGGCTGCGGCCTTTTCCTCTTGATCTGCATGCTCAGAAATGGCTGCTCCACCTGTGCTCGTTCACAACACAGCCCTACTACAGCTACTTTGAAACCGCATACTTGACTGTTATGGTACCTTGCCGCTGGCCACTCTCAGCGTGGCTTACAATTTGTCTTTCCGCAATCCCTGGTATACTTGCATCCAACCAGTGTTCTCATGCATGTCCTGTCCCTTCCAATGGGCATTGGATCTATGCCTCACAAACCCAGCGTCGCCTGACCCGGCTTTTCCTTTCCTTATGAACCCTTTGGTGAATCATGAGCGTGAATATTCCAGTATTGGTTTCATGGCATGTGCTGCTGCACTTGGTGTGCTATCTCAGTGGGATGTATATACAGCTGCACATGATTTCCTGCAACGGAGTTACATCGAGTACCACGCAAGTTGCCCTGCTATGGTGTTGGAAGCACCGATAATTAATGAGCACGTTTGCTCCTACTTCGAATTGCTCAATTGGATGGCGTCTACTTTTTCAGACGAAAATAATGATTTCCTGTTGGAAGCTGTTGCAACTTACTGCTCTTACACACTGATGGATTAATTTGGAGGTGCCACATGGGTTTTTTATTTTTATTTTTTTCTCTCTCACCATGGTATTAATACATTTTGCTCTTTTCAACTCTGTTGGCATTCTTCGCCTACTTCATTTTCCTATATTGGATATCTGGTCTTCTTGGCTCAGACTTTTTGGACTCTGTGTTCTACTTTGCTCACTGTGCGTAGGACCGCCCAAAGGGAAGGGTGTCGTGGGGGTTAGGAGGTGCCAACGAACGTTGCTAAGTTAGCATGAGTTCGTACCTTGCATCACAGCCATTTTAGCCGCTTTTTCCACACGACTCTAAATGCATTGGTTCTCGTAAACACTTCTATTTTCGCTGCTTCGCATGGGAACTGTCTGCCTTTCACTATTTCTGCTGTGCACTGAGTTCTCGTCTGTACGTCGTGTTCAAGAGCAGAAAACAACATTGCAGGTTATTCAGCTCTGGCCCGTCCCACGCACATATAGACATAACATGGAACAGACCTCCGCTTCTGAAATTTCAAGTGCTTCTAATATTGCACAGGATGCAAATTACACACACTTGGAGAACAATCTTTCCAGAGGAAGAGCTGTGCTTGTCCAGAGATGTAACTCCTATCATATAAGACTTGAGGTAGGGGGTTCCGCTGTCCAAGCCCAGAGGTCTTCCACTGATATAATAAACATAGCTCGTAGCATGAGGAGGGTGGTAAGCCCTATATGGCTTAATCCACTGACATTATAATATACTTTCCCCATTCGTACTTTATGCAATTGAAACTATGCTGATTGTATTGTTTCCATGCATTTCTTTCCTCACCTTAGCATGTATACTACATTACCGAGCACGTTAGTTGAAATAAACATTTTAAACTATACAAAGTCTCTGGTTACCCACATTGTGAACAGGTATGATTGTCTAAGCGAAAGTGTGTCTTGTTCCCACAAATTCTGAGAGGACCTGAGTCGCATTGTTCTAGGATATCTAATCATTCGTAGCTCCGCTGTAGTACGGAGAACGAATGAGCCAGAGGTCGTTCACTGATATAATAAACATAGCTCATAGCATGTGTAGGGTGGTAAGCGCTATATTGCTTAATCCACTTATAATATACTTTCCCCATTTGTACTTTATGCAATTGTAACTATACTGATTGTATTGTTTACATGCCTATCTTTCCTCATCTTAGCACGTGTACTACATTACAGAGCTCGTTAGATGAAATAAACATTTTAAACTATACAAAGTCTCTGGTTACTCAAATTGTGAACATGTATGAGTGTCTAAGCGAAAGAGTATCTTGTTCCCACGAATTCTGAGAGGACCTGAGTCGCATTGTTCTAGATTATCTAATCATTCATAGCTCCTCAGTAGTACGGAGAACGTATAAGATACTATAGCTAGCCGGATAGGGGTTTCTGTGCACTGAGGCGTGTTTTTGGTACACCACAACATACCGAGGTCCTGGTTTCCTGTGATGTGGGGAGCGAACTGCGAGCCGGTGATGTGGGGAGAGGGACCGTGAAAGGGGTATCACGCACAGACTGAGCTGCGGTATTTTTTCAGTGTTGCCTCGCAGAGGTAGAACTACGGACCCGAGGGCTTGTAGACGGAGAGATGCGAGCTGACGGACTGAATCACAAAATGGCTGCCAACACTTCCTAGTTTCAACCGTTCACAGCCAATCAGCCGCAAGCTGGTGCTCGTAACCCCTCAGCCTATCAGATGTCAGAATTCCCAATTATTGATATCTGTCAAATTTGATATTCCTCAAAAACTACTGAACGGATTTACACCATTTAAACAAAAGCGTGCTTTCTGGACCAAGACCTTTCTCGCTGCTAAATTTGGTGTAATTCCTTTCAGCAGTTTTACCTGTGGCCT
Organism: Triturus cristatus; assembly: GCF_964204655.1. Lineage (NCBI taxonomy): Eukaryota > Metazoa > Chordata > Amphibia > Caudata > Salamandridae > Triturus > Triturus cristatus. Next base: position 1,806,166,526 of record NC_140589.1, read on the forward strand.
TTTCTAAAGTTTCCTATGAAAGATGCATTGAGAAAACATGTTTTGGGACCCCCCTTTTTTCTTAGCCCTCCCTTGACCAATCACCCCCAAACTTTCAAGATAGGAGCTGATCAAAAAAGGGAAACGTTTTGACAATTTCGTAAAGATTTGTCAAACGACGCCAAAGTTATAAGCACATGAAAAAATGCTTTTCCTATGGAAACGTGGTCCTAACTATAAGTATCTACTGGCAACCGCCAGTAGATAATATATATTTTATAGATATATATATATATTTATTTTGAAACAAAGTGCCCTGAAGCATCGGGATGGCACACGACGACGCGCTGCCATGCGGCTATTCAATGCAGCTTGCCTTCCTGCTTCATTTTCGTATTGTTGCTGCCAAAGCGTTTCAGGGTATTCAAACCCCTTCTTCCTGGGCTTAAAAAGGACAATTGAAGCTCGCAGTGCTCTATTTCCGGTTTCTTTTATTTGTATTTCAGCCCCCAGTGGGCGTGTGCTCAGTCCGATATTTTGTTTGATGCACGATGGGACATGAAGTCCTTGCAAGTATTGATGCACCTTTAAGTAAGGTCAAATGTCCATTTTAAATTTAAAAGTTTCATTGTTTCCTATAGTAGGTAATAAAACAGTTCGGCATGCTTAATTTGCATATAGAGCGTTGTGCTGAAAGTCCTGAACAGTGCAGAACTGAAGCCTCACCCAGCTGGTTTCCCCTTCCTTCTCCAGCTGGCGATGGTGCTCTATCCCCACGGCCAGGCTGCCGTGTGTAATATTTTCAAACATAGTGCCCTGAAGCATCGGGATGGCACACGACGACGCTCTGCCATGCGGCTATTCAATGCAGCTTGCCTTCCTGCTTCATTTTCGTATTGTTGCTGCCAACGCGTTTCAGGGGATTCAAACCCATTCTTCCTGGGCTTAAAAAGGACAATTGAAGCTCACAGTGCTCTATTTCCGGTTTCTTTTATTTGTATTTCAGCCCCCAGCGGGCGTTTGCTCAGTGCGATATTTTGTTTGATGCACGATGGGACATGAAGTCCTTGCAAGTATTGATGCACCTTTAAGTAAGGTCAAATGTCCATTTTAAATTTAAAAGTTTCATTGTTTCCTATAGTAGGTAATAAAACAGTTCGGCATGCTTAATTTGCATATATAGCGTTGTGCTGAAAGTCCTGAACAGTGCAGAACTGAAGCCTCACCCAGCTTCAATTGTCCTTTTTAAGCCCAGGAAGAAGGGGTTTGAATACCCTGAAACGCGTTGGCAGCAACAATACGAAAATGAAGCAGGAAGGCAAGCTGCATTGAATAGCCGCATGGCAGAGCGTCGTCGTGTGCCATCCCGATGCTTCAGGGCACCTTGTTTGGAAAAAAAAAAAATATATATATATATATATATATATATATATATATATATATATTTCTAATCCTGGCAACATCCATAGACAGGCACCGACTCCGTGAAAATTTGGCATAGAAAGATTTTATTCCAACAAGAACCCAGACGCGTTTTGACAGCGAACCGCCTTGATCACTACATATATACTATATATATATATACGTATATATATATATATATATAGAGAGAGATATATAGATATAGATATACATATAGATATATCTTTCACATTTATAAAGGAACATGTAATAAACATAACAATAACATGGCAACAGAATAACACTGAATTGAAAGTAATGAAACACCTTCAAAACAGAGGCTTGCCTTATTCAAAAAGGTTGAGTAAGACTGCTTGTCCTACCGCCACTTCTGCATCTGTAGCCAAATCCAGGCAGTAATGCTGCGAAATTGTATGTGCGCTTCTCCATGTTGCTGCGCGACAAAAGTTGTCCAATGGCACTTCTGTGAAGAGCACTGCTGAAGATGATACTACCCTAGTGGAATGGGTCTTAGGCTTGAAAGTAAGAAGCCTGCCCGCTTTAGAATGGCAGAAAAGAATGGCGGCTGCAATTCACCTGGCAATGGTAGCTTTGGTCACTGCAGCACCTTGCCTTTGTAAACCGTTGGAGATGAAAAGCTGGTCAGATTTTCGAATTTTCTTAGTTAGTAATAAATAAAACTTGCGACATCTCTTGATATCTAAAGTATGAAGAGTTCTTTCAGCCGGGGAAGTAGGATTCAGAAAAAAGTTTCTCAAAATAACCGGCTCATTAAGGTGGAAAGTAGAAGGTACCTTTGGAATGAATGCTGGGTTTGTTCTAAGCAGGACATAGTCATTAGTGAAACAAAGATAAGGTTCTTTAATCGAGAACACTTGAATTTTACTGACTCTTCTGGCTGATGTAAGAGCCAATAGCAATGCAACTTTCCAGGAAATATACTTGAGCTCAGCTTATTGTATAGGCTCAAAAGGAGACTTCATACACTGTGCAAGAATTTAATTAAGTCTCCATTCAGTAGGAGGAGCTCCAATAAGAGGATAGACTCTGAAAAGTCCTTTAATGAACTGTTTCACCAGTCGGCATGAACAAAGAGAAAACCCATTAGAGGAACATCTGTAAGTAGAAGTGGCGGCAAGATGTACCTTAATAGAAGTATACATAAGGCCTGATTTAGCCAGAGAGAGAAGATAAGGCCATAAAATGTCTGGAGGAGAATCAAACAGATGTACATTGTTTTGAAGACACCATGAACAGAAGCGCTTCCATTTGAGACTGTAAGTTTTAATAATAGATATCACCCTCGCTTTAGATAGTATGTCTTTACAGTCCTGTGGCAGGTCTAGGTCCTTGAATTCATTGAGTTCAGCAACCATGCATTCTGCTGGAGTGATGCGAGACGTGGATGGAGAATCTGGCCCTTTCTCATTGTCAACAGCGTCGATAATATTGGAAGGCGATAAGGTTTGCATTCTGAGAGCAATAGAAGCTCCGTGAACCAATGTTGGCATGGCCAACGCAGAGCAATGAGGATCAGACGACATGGCTCCCGTTTCATTTTCATCAGAAGCCTCGATATTAAAGAGTAAGGGGGAAAAGCGTACGTAAAGATCCCCGACCATCTTATTAGAAAAGCGTTTCCACATAACCCTCTTTCTGGTTCCCAGATGGCGAAGAACTGGCACTTCTGGTTTATTCAGGAGGCGGAGAGATCCACCCACCTCTGGAAAATGCAATCGAGAACCGTTTGGTCTAGTTCTCATTTGTGGCAAGAGTTGGAAGTTCAGCTTATAGTATCTGCCAAACTGTTGCTTACCCCTGGAAGATGTTCCAACTTGATAGAGATATGGTGAGAGAAAATCAATTTCCAGATTTCCTGCACTTCCAGCGATAGGATATGGGAGCGTGTACCTTCCTGTTTGTTGAGGTAATGCATGCATGTAGTATTGTCCATTCGTATGAGAACCGAAGCACCTCGTATTCTCAAGAGGAATGCCTGTAAGGCTAGGAAAATGGCCCGCAACTCTAGGAAATTGATGTGCATATTTGAAAGTACTTTGGACCACTTGCCTCTTATCCGAAGATCTTGCAAGTGTGCTCCACAGCCGTCTAGAGAAGCGTCTGTAGTAAGGACGAAATACGGTGTCAGGGAACGGAAAGTTAGCCCTGTCGTATGATTCCTGGAGGACTGCCTTCAGAAAAAGTGCTTTTTTCATAACTGTAGTTATCTCAACTAGATCGTCGAACGACCCGGTTACTTGGAGCCATTTATTGTCTTGCTGCTCCTGTTAGGGTCTCATTCTGAGATGCGCATGAGGTACCATTAAAATTGCTGAGGACATCATGCAGAGCAGAGATTTTATTAGGTGTACAGAAGCGAAATTTCTTCCTGCTAAGTTCGGCACTAGTGAAATAAGGTTTGCTTGCCTTTCTGTAGATAAGAATGCCCTGTCTTGGACGGTATCTAAGATCGCCCCGAGAAAAACCGTCTTCTGAGATGGTTGCAGAACAGATTTTTGGTAATTGAGTGTTTGCCCCAGGGAACGGAACAGATTGAAGTTGCTTTTGAGGCTTGCTGATAAGATGGTGCTTTCACTAGCCAGTCGTCAAGGTAAGGAAACAGTTGCAGACCTTGAAGCCTGAGACGAGCAGCAACTGGAGCCAGGCACTTGGTGAACACTCTCGGGGCTAAACGAAGACCAAACAGGAGGACTTTAAATTGAAAATGAGCACCTGCCACAGTGAAACTGAGAATGTTCCGATGTTTGGGATGGATTGGGAAATGGAAATATGCATCTTGTAAATCTAGAGATGTCATAAAGTCCGCATGATTGAGAAGCTGAAGTGTAAGACCTGGGGTCACCAGGCCCTATGGGGCGGTAACGTGACACGAGCGGTCGGGCCACCAAAGGTCTGTGTGTAAAGCAACCATACAACACGCACCTCACATGGGACAAGGAACACACACAATAAGTGACGCCACACGGTAGGAGTTAAGTAAATACTCAAGTTTATCCAAGCAGATCACGTTAGATGTAGTTCATGAGGTAGCAGTACATTTCATAAGCTGGTAATACCACAAATGACATTCATAACAAATCAGTACTGCCTGAGGTACAACTACCCTTCACCTAGAGGTACACGCGCACCTCACTTTCCTGTAGCGCCTTAGGGGGGTGATGATGGCGCTAGGCGCGCTAACTGGTGAGGACCTCAGAGCGGGGCATCTAGCACAGAGAGCTACTCGTAATAGATGTCATTTAGCATTTCATTATGGAACATGGATAACAGTGCGCTACTCGTAATCAATAGCACGTAGTACTTCAACATGGGCGTGAATACCAGCGCGCTACTCGTAATCAATAGCACGTGGTACTTCAATATGGAACATGAATAACAGAGCGCTACTCGTAATCACTAACACGTAGCACTTCAATATGGCACATGAATAACAGAGCGCTACTCGTAATCACTAACATGTAGCACTTCAATATGGCAGATGAACAACAGAGCGCTACTCGTAATCACTAGCATGTAGCACTTCAATATGGCACATGAATAACAGAGCGCTACTCGTAATCACCAACATATAGCACTTCAATATGGCACATGAATAACAGAGCGCTACTCATAATCACTAGCATGTAGCACTTCAATACGGCACCTGAATAACATAGCGCTACTTGTAATTATGGGCGCTGGGTACTTCAATGCGGGGTAGGACAGTCAATGCGCCTCACGAAGCTTTTTAGCGGGAAGCGCCCGGGACGGGAGGAGCGAGTCTCTCGGCTCCGGTGCAGTTCGTAGGGCACCTCGCTTCAGAGCAGTCACGGGGACACACGGAGAGGATCCCTCGGCGGGGTCTCTCCGTCGCGCTGGCAGGGGGGAACTCCCACGGAGAGGGGACCCGGGCTGAGGGTGCGGTTCCCAACCAGTAGGGGGCGCACCAGGGGCAATCCCAGCCTCCGGGCTTACCTCGTTCTTGGCGTCAGACGGCGTCCGCTCCAGCGACGATGGGGAAACTCGGCCCCAGGCCTCGCGCACCTTCTCACACAGCTGCGACGGCAGCGGCGGGGCCCCGGGCTTCTCACGGGCCTCGTGACTCTGCAGGGCACTTCTTCCGGCCTCCGGCCTCCGGGCCGGAAGCGGTGAGCGCGCTGGCTTCCACGTCACAGGGGGGGGGTCAAGTTAAGGATGGGGGTTCCGCGCTCAGCAGAGCACGCTGCCGGGGGTCCCAGGCCAGGCCAGGGAGCGCAGGGGTCACAGCGCTAATACTTGGTCGATCCCCGGTGGCTCTTCAATCTGCTTTGCATACGGCTTCAGGGGTCAGTCTGGACACGCAGTCTCAGTGCTTGGCATATAAGGTTTAGAGTTCAATCTGGACACGCAGTCTCAGTGCTTGGCATATAAGTTTGAGAGTTCAATCTGGACACGCAGTCTCAGTGCTTGGCATATAAGTCTCTGTTCTCAGATGTTAGATAAAGTCTTGTTGGCGCAGATGTATCTGGCGCCCTTAAAGGGTTCTGTTACAGGGGGGTAGGGATGGAGAGGGCGACTAGATCCTTCCTAGTCAGGCTGGGCAGAGAGTCTCTGGGTCCTCCTACTGCTGGGCAAGATCAGTGGGTTTCACAGGGTCCCTCACTCACTTAAGAGGCAGCACCTAAATCCTGTCACTCTCAGAGGCATAAGTCCCTGGCTAGGCCCTACCGCCTACACTCCTGGTGGATTCTTCCAGCTCTGCTTCACCCCAATGGCCAACTCACCACAAAAGTTTCCCTCCCACTCTTAAGTAGCCCTAGGTCAGGTGACCTCTAGCCAAGGCGGCAAAAGAAAAACCACACCTCCCTTCTAGAAGGTTCCAGCACATTCCAGGAGCTTCCCCACTCTACCTATGGGACAAAAAGGCGGGCTGGAGTCGCAACATTGTTGTGGGGTTCCAGCCAGCTCCTGGCAGCTAGGGTGCTACTATGAAAGACCACTCTGCAGTAGCAGGGGCCTGTGGCAGCCATCTTGGGAGAAGGGAGCACCTGCACCTTAACACTGATTGGCAATGAAAAGGCGCCCGGAGACCTAGTCCAACATAAAAATGAGGGTGGAAAAAATGAGGCACGATACAAAAATAGAAGGGGAGACCACCCTAGGGCTGACAGGTCCAACATGCGTCCCCCCCAGCCGAAAGAGGGGAGAGCTACCCAACCTCTAGGGAGTTCTCATCACTAAGGCGGAAAAACCTGGAGAAACCGTCAGCATTGGCGTGGTCAACTCCGAGACGATGTTCCACCCGAAAGTCCATCCCCTGTAGGGAAATGGACCACCTCAACAACTTGGGGTTTTCGCCTCTCATCTGCATGAGCCAGCGAAGGGGGCGGTGGTCGGTCTGGATAAGGAAGTGAGTGCCAAAGAGGTATGGCCTCAACTTCTTCAGTGCCCAGACCACCGCGAAGGCTTCTCTCTCAATGGTGCTCCATCGCCATTCCCGAGGGAGGAGTCTTCTGGGCATGAAGGCCACAGGTTGATCTTGGCCCTCGGTATTGAGTTGCGAGAGCACCGCACCTATGCCGTGCTCTGAGGCATCTGTCTGTACAATAAATTCCTTGCTGAAATCTGGTGTTGCTAGTACTGGAGCGGTACACATCGCATGTTTCAGCGTGTCAAAGGCCTCTTGGCATGCAGCTGTCCATATGACCTTGCGAGGTTGCTTCTTTGAGGTCAATTCCGTCAAGGGGGCTATGATGGTGCCATATCCCTTGACGAACCGGCGGTAATACCCAGTGAGGCCGAGGAAAGCTCGGACCTCTGTTTGGGTCTTGGGGGGCACCCAAGCCAAGATGGTTTCGATTTTGGCCTGGAGGGGTTGCACCTTACCTCCGCCCACCAGGTGTCCCAGGTACACGACAGATCCCTGTCCAATCTGGCACTTGCTGGCTTTAATTGTTAAGCCAGCGCGTTGCAGCGCCTGCAATACCTCCTGGAGGTGTTGCAGAAGGTGCCACTGAAGACAGCTATGTCATCCAGGTAGGCCGCTGAGAAGGACTCCAGGCCGGATAGTACCTGATTCACTAACCGCTGGAATGTGGCCGGAGCATTCTTGAGCCCAAAGGGCATCATTCGAAACTGGTAGTGGCCCTCGGGGGTGGAGAACGCTGTCTTCTCCCTTGCTCCATCGGCCATGGCAATCAGCCAATATCCGGATGTCAGGTCAATGGTGCTGAGGTACCGGGCTGCTCCCAGCCGGTCCACCAGCTCGTCTGCACGTGGGATGGGGTGAGCATCTGTCTTCGTGACAGAGTTCAACCCCCGGTAGTCCACACAGAACCGAAGCTCCGGTGTCAGACCCGGTGGGGCCGCTTTCGGCACCAGCACCACTGGACTAGCCCACGGGCTGCTGGAAGGTTCTATCACCCCCAGCTCCAGCATCTTTGCCACCTCACGCTGGATGCTATCCTTCACTCGGTCAGAGAGCCGGTACGACTTGTTCTTCACCGGGGGGCTGTCCCCTGTGTCCATATCATTGGTACACAAATGAGTGATTCCAGGCGTGAGGGAGAACAACGAGGCGAACTGTCCCAGGACATGGCGACAGTCCCTCTGTTGCTCTGGGGTCAAGGATGGGGAGAGGACTACACCTTCCACCGAACCATCCTTCTCTTGCACCGCTTGAAGGTCAGGAAGAGCTTCACTCTCTTCCTCTTCGCTCCCATCCGTCACCATAAGGAGAGCAAGCTCTGATTGCTCATGGTGCGGCTTCAGGCGGTTGACGTGGAGCACCCTGAGGGGCTGACGGGGGGTTTTCATATCGACTACGTACGTGGTCTGGCCTCGCCGCTCCACAATGTCGAACGGGCCAGTCCACCGGTCCTGGAGGGCACAAAGCTCCCCAGGTTCCATAACCCACACCTTTTGTCCAACGTCTAACTCGACCGTCCGAGCGTTGCGGTCATACCACTCCTTCATCACGGTCTGGCTACCCTCCAGGTTCTCTGTGGCTGCCTTCCACAGCTTGGCCATCTGGCTGCGGAACGCCAGCATGTAGCTGACAATGTCACGGGGAAGCTTCTGTGAAGTCTTCTCCCACCCCTCCTTCACTAAACTGAGGGGACCCCGAACAGGATGGCCATAGAGCAATTCAAACGGGCTGAACCCGACTCCCTTCTGCGGTACCTCCCGGTAAGAGAATAACAAGCAGGGGAGGAGGACGTCCCATTTACGCCTCAAGCCCTCTGGTAGGCTTCGGATCATCCCCTTTAATGTCTTATTGAAGCGCTCTACAAGTCCGTTCGTCTGGGGATGGTAAGGAGTGGAGAACCGGTAGGTCACCCCACACTCCTTCCACATGGCCTGCATGTAGGCCGACATGAAATTGGTGCCCCTGTCCGACACCACGACCTTGGGGAATCCCACTCGGGTAAAAATCCCCAACAGTGCCCGCGCCACCACCGGTGCAGTGATGGTCCTCAGAGGAATAGCCTTTGGGTACCTTGTGGCGTGGTCCACCAAAACCAAGATGAACCGGTGTCCCGCTGCGGTCGGAGGGTCCAATGGCCCAACAATATCGATACCGACCCTCTCAAAAGGGGTCCCAACCACGGGGAGCGGTTCCAACGGGACCTTCAACTTAGTCCCAGTCTTGCCACTGGCCTGGCAAGACTTGCAGGTCTTGCAAAAGGTGTCTGATGCAATCCTCATCCTGGGCCAATAAAAATGGGGGACCAACCGTGCAAAGGTTTTGTCCTGACCCAGGTGTCCGGCTAAGGGTATCTCGTGCGCTAACTCCAGCAGAAAGGCCCGGTAACATTGGGGGACCACTATGGCCCTCGAAGATCCATGTACCGGCACCCTAGGCTCACTGTATAGGAGACCATCCTCCCAATACACGTGATAACCTCCCAGTTCCTGACTGGCCACTTGGGCTTCGGCCTGCCGCCGCATGCCTTCAAGTGTGGGGCACGCCCTTTGTGCCTGACAAAATTCCTCCCGGGTAGGCCCTCCTTCCACATGCCAGTCAGCAAGGGTCGGCAAGACCTCCACAGAAACGACATCTACCTTCGCGGACTCCGGGGGCACCTCTCCGGCCTCCCCATCCATCTCACGAGGCATGTCCTCTACCACCTTCTTCTTTCCACGTTGGGCTCTGGGTGGGGCCATGATTCCAGGCTCCAACCCAGGGTGAGTTCCATGCCGGGCAGCCATGGACCGCGTGCTGACGCAAGTTCACCCTGGTAATCCCAGCATCTCGGTGTGAGCGTGAAATTCGACGTCTTTCCACTTGGTGTGCTCCAGGTCGTTTCCTAGAAAACACCCCACAGGCAAGGCAGGGCTCACAGCAACTCTCAGCAGGCCTCTGACTCCTCCCCACTCAAATGGAACACGAGCCACTGGATAGTGACTCATACTGCCGTCAGCCAATACGGCCGGATGGAACTCCTCGGGGATTACTTGGTCTGGGGACACCAGCCGCCGCACGACAGTGGTCATGCTGGCCCCTGTGTCCCTCAGAGCTTCCACCTCCTCCCCATTAATTCTCACCCTCTGCTGATATTTAGCAGTGTTCGGGGGCAGGGACACTACGGGGACCACCTCTCTATCCCCGAGTGAAACCAGCGTCAGGCCTGTCCACTCCCCTTCCCTATCTAAGGGCAGCTCCACCCCAAGCGCTATACTACTCACCCCGGGACTTTTCCCGCCCGTTGGGGCTGGTGGTCGCTTGCGACACTTGGGATCTCCCCTGTAGTGTCCAATCTCCCCACACTCGTAGCACCGCACAATCCTAGGCTGCTGACTCCTGTCAGGGTAAGTGGGTGTTGTGGAATCGGACGGGGGTGGGGTTCCTACTCCCTTCCCAAACTTATTTTGGGGACCTTTCGAGAACTCCACCGTTTTATCTCCCCCCTCTTTCTTCTGGGGGAAACCCTGTCCGCCTTTCGAGCCATCTCCCCCGGGGCCCTTGTGAGACGCCAGGGTGCTCACCCAAATATCTGCCTCCTCCGCAAGCTCACGGGGGTCCATCAACTTGCGGTCCACCAGATGTTGGCGCAGCTCCGGAAAGCTCTTATCCAAGAGGTTCTCCCTTAAAAAAAGATCGTACAACCCTTGGTAGTCCTGCACCTCGCTGCCACGCACCCAACCATCTAGTGCCTTCCTCGCATAATCCAAAAAATCTACCCATGTCTGTGTGGACAGCTTATGGCTGCCACGAAACTTTTGCCTGTACCTCTCGGGGTTGAGACCAAACTTTTTTAACAAGGCCTCTTTCATGGGGGCATACCTTACCTGATCCGCCTTGGCCAAATATAACAGGGTGTCCCTAACATTGGGAGGTATATACCGGTATAAACCACCTCCCCAATTACTCTCGGGTACCCCATGGGCCGTCAAGGCTACCTCGTATGCCTCCAACCATTTCATGATGTCGTCCCCCACTGTGTAATTGGCAATTACCTCTTTAGGTAGGTAGAACTTTGACTCTTGAGGTTCCTTAGGTATGCTGCCACCATTGTCCTTATTGGACGCGTTCAATTGGAGGGCGCGTAACTCCAGCTCTTTTAGCTGAAGCTCGTGCGCAAGCTTCTTCTCCTCCATTGCCCATCTCCTATTTTCTCTTTCCTGTTTCACTCTGGCCAATTCCCTTTCTTTCTCTTGTTCTAACTTGGCCAGCTCCCACCTTAACTGCCTCTCTTCCCTCCTGTCCTCGTACTCCTCTGGAGACGCGCTCCTCCTCGACCCTGTCCTACTACTGGCCCCAGAACGTCTCCCTGGTGGCACATTTTCAGACACATCTACATTCAATATGTCGGTCACTTCTTGGGCGCTCTCCTCCTGAGGTGCCTCTGGTGCCTCCTGTCCCTCATCCCCTCTCCCTTCTGGGTGGGCTTCTACCCATGCCCTAATGGCGGTGCGGAGTTCCGGTCCTTTGGCCTTCCGTACCCCAGGCACCCCCATCCCCTGCCCGAACTCCCTTAGTTGCTTCACTGAGTACCCCTCGAGGTCAGCTAACCGGAATTCCATTCTGGCAGGTGGGGACCTAGACACTAAGGAGAAAATTTCCTAGGGTATAGGTAACAGTTCTCAGCTAACCAGGACTCTTGCACTTTCAACCTGGACAGTGGAAATAACAATGCAGCAATCAATGGTTTTCAAGCTCTGGAACAAATAGGCGTTTAATTGTGGCACCCTTCGCCTCACGGAAGGGTGCTGTATGGTCACAGGTCCTAAGGATCCCACCGCTCGCCAACAATGTAAGACCTGGGGTCACCAGGCCCTATGGGGCGGTAACGTGACACGAGCGGTCGGGCCACCAAAGGTCTGTGTGTAAAGCAACCATACAACACGCACCTCACATGGGACAAGGAACACACACAATAAGTGACGCCACACGGTAGGAGTTAAGTAAATACTCAAGTTTATCCAAGCAGATCACGTTAGATGCAGTTCATGAGGTAGCAGTACATTTCATAAGCTGGTAATACCACAAATGACATTCATAACAAATCAGTACTGCCTGAGGTACAACTACCCTTCACCTAGAGGTACACGCGCACCTCACTTTCCTGTAGCGCCTTAGGGGGGTGATGATGGCGCGCTAACTGGTGAGGACCTCAGAGCGGGGCATCTAGCACAGAGAGCTACTCGTAATAGATGTCATTTAGCATTTCATTATGGAACATGAATAACAGTGCGCTACTCGTAATCAATAGCACGTAGTACTTCAACATAGGCGTGAATGACAGCGCGCTACTCGTAATCAATAGCACGTGGTACTTCAATATGGAACATGAATAACAGAGAGCTACTCGTAATCACTAACACGTAGCACTTCAATATGGCACATGAATAACAGAGCGCTACTCGTAATCACTAACATGTAGCACTTCAATATGGCACATGAACAACAGAGCGCTACTCGTAATCACTAGCATGTAGCACTTCAATATGGCACATGAATAACAGAGCGCTACTCGTAATCACCAACATATAGCACTTCAATATGGCACATGAATAACAGAGCGCTACTCATAATCACTAGCATGTAGCACTTCAATACGGCACCTGAATAACATAGCGCTACTTGTAATTATGGGCGCTGGGTACTTCAATGCGGGGTAGGACAGTCAATGCGCCTCACGAAGCTTTATAGCGGGAAGCGCCCGGGACGGGAGGAGCGATTCTCTCGGCTCCGGTGCAGTTCGTAGGGCACCTCGCTTCAGAGCAGTCACGGGGGCACAAGGAGAGGATCCCTCGGAGGGGTCTCTCCGTCGCGCTGGCAGGGGGGAACTCCCACGGAGAGGGGACCCGGGCTGAGGGTGCGGTGCGGTTCCCGACCAGTAGGGGGCGCACCAGGGTCAATCCCAGCCTCCGGGTTTACCTCGTTCTCGGCGTCAGACGGCGTCCGCTCCAGCGACGATGGGGAAACTCGGCCCCAGGCCTCGCGCACCTTCTCACACAGCTGCGACGGCAGCGGCGGGCCCCGGGCTTCTCACGGGCCTCGCGACTCTGCAGGGCACTTCTTCCGGCCTCCGGGCCGCGGCGGTGAGCGCGCTGGCTTCCACGTCACAGGGGGGGGCTCAAGTTAAGGATGGGGGTTCCGCGCTCAGCGGAGCACGCTGCCGGGGGTCCCAGGCCAGGTCAGGGAGCGCAGGGGTCACAGCGCTAATACCTGGTCGATCCCCGGTGGCTCTTCAATCTGCTTTGCATACGGCTTCAGGGGTCAGTCTGGACACGCAGTCTCAGTGCTTGGCATATAAGGTTTAGAGTTCAATCTGGACACGCAGTCTCAGTGCTTGGCATATAAGTTTGAGAGTTCAATCTGGACACGCAGTCTCAGTGCTTGGCATATAAGTCTCTGTTCTCAGATGTTAGATAAAGTCTTGTTGGCGCAGATGTATCTGGCGCCCTTAAAGGGTTCTGTTACAGGGGGGTAGGGATGGAGAGGGCGACTAGATCCTTCCTAGTCAGGCTGGGCAGAGAGTCTCTGGGTCCTCCTACTGCTGGGCAAGATCAGTGGGTTTCACAGGGTCCCTCACTCACTTAAGAGGCAGCACCTAAATCCTGTCACTCTCAGAGGCATAAGTCCCTGGCTAGGCCCTACCGCCTACACTCCTGGTGGATTCTTCCAGCTCTGCTTCACCCCAATGGCCAACTCACCACAAAAGTTTCCCTCCCACTCTTAAGTAGCCCTAGGTCAGGTGACCTCTAGCCAAGGCGGCAAAAGAAAAACCACACCTCCCTTCTAGAAGGTTCCAGCACATTCCAGGAGCTTCCCCACTCTACCTATGGGACAAAAAGGCGGGCTGGAGTCGCAACATTGTTGTGGGGTTCCAGCCAGCTCCTGGCAGCTAGGGTGCTACTATGAAAGACCACTCTGCAGTAGCAGGGGCCTGTGGCAGCCATCTTGGGAGAAGGGAGCACCTACACCTTAACACTGATTGGCAATGAAAAGGCGCCCGGAGACCTAGTCCAACATAAAAATGAGGGTGGAAAAAATGAGGCACGATACAAAAATAGAAGGGGAGACCACCCTAGGGCTGACAGGTCCAACATGAAGTATCTCCTGAAGGGTGACCATGCGGAAGGACTTTTTCTGCAGATATTTGTTTAGTCTTCTGAGATCCAGAATGGGTCTCCATTCCCTGACTTTTTATTTATTAGTAAGAAGCAGGAATATAAACCTTTTCCCATCTAAGAATGAGGAACTTTTTCTATGGCCCCTTTGTGGAGTATAGTATCCGCTTCTTTCCTGAGTAATTTGAGATTAGCTGGAAGCCGTCCTAGGGGTAAATGATGGGGTGGAACTATTACAAATTCTAGAGTATGACCATACTTTATGATGAAAACTTGGCAAAAGAAACTATCCTGAGAAAATAATCAAGAAATGTCAGAAGAGAGCTAGACACCAGCCAAGAGAGAGCCTTCTGGAGACAATACCGAAAGCCACAACTACTGAGAAATTGACCTGCGTTACTACTTACAGTACTGTAACAAACTCAGTTAAAAAAATCATCAACAAAAATTGGCGTATCCTTACCTCTGGCTCTCTCACTTGGCCCAAACCCATGTTTGCCAACAGACGAACCAGGAACTACAAAGACATCCTGGTACATACGCGTCCACCAGATCCCAAACCGAACCTGACTCAAAGTACCTTGTGGACCCTACCCCCGGTTACTGGCCACTTCCCATGCGGCAACTGCTCCGTCTGCCCTCTGACAGAACCTGTAATCTTATCACCAAAATTGACCTGGACGATGAGACAACATACCAACTGTAACACGACGCATGTCATCTACATGATCACCTGCCCGTGTGCTCTCAGATATATTGTGATGACTTGCCGCAAGATCAAACATAGAATCTGCGAGCACCGAAGTAATGTCAAATGCGGACGAGGTACAACCAAATTGAGCACTCACTATATCGACCACCCACATACTGTGAATGAACTGAGATGGATAATACTTGAAACTCTTACATCCAAAACACCTAATGCAGAAAAACTACTCTTCCAAAAAGAACAAAGATGGGTCCACCGCCTCAAAACTAACAGTCTGGGATTGAATGACGACATCCCGTGGCTAAGCATGTCACTATAAACAGATGTATGAAAATGAATACATTACACCATAATATGCTTATCCCAATAGCGCTACGCTGTGCCTTCCTTCCATTTTTCAATTCGATTATCATGTGACTATGAATAGATGTGTATATACTGCACAATAGCACATCCCCAGCATGATCATTGATAAACTCTGAGAGTTCCGCTATTTTGAGCTTTCCCTCCAGTCTCCACTATTTACAGCTGCCGGTAAAAACGCATTCCTTTTCAGTAAATACCGTTGACTTTAACAAATAATTCCTCTTCAGTAAATACTGATACCTTTAACAATACATACACAATGAATTTTTTCAATTCAATAAAGTTTCCTGGTACAGACACCGCTTTCACCAGTCCTCTTTTGCTGACGCTTATCCCGCTATTTAAACACACCCTCGGTTTCCCCGTCAATACAGGAAACTAGAGTCAGCACAAGTCGTAGCTGTCAATCGCGGTACGGAGACCCGAACACCCGCTCAACCCTGAAGACACGTAACGTTATTCTGTAACTCCTTCTGTAATGCTCATTTTTCCTTTATCCGTACAGCACTATCGCTGCCTGCATCAATGTACGGAGTCCGTATTTTGGAATCCCTCAGGTACCTTTCTTTAGAAACTGAATTCAGCGCACACTTTCCACCTAGCGCGCACGAGACTGCTTTTCACATTGCTGTACAGATGGCACCTTGTTAACGACGACTTCCCACCTAGGGCACTTGACCTCCCTCTTAGCGCACATCTCATCCACCAGTTGGCTTTAACAAAGTACACGTTTACATTGATGCGGAACTTTATTACTAATACTGCCGCTATCATAGACTAATACGTACCGTACCGCCCACAAACCTTTCTAATTTTCCATACCGAAGGGCTCGATGCGGAACAGTACCTATTTATTACTAACACTGCTGCCATTACAGATGGGTCCGTACCGTCCGTAAGCCCTTTCAATATACCTAATGGGCCTTGTACTAACCACGCCTCAGAGCCACAACTTTACTCTATTAAAAGGTTTATAAACGCTCACAACTTTTCCGCTAATTAGCAACATTTCGCTAACCGCTTGCTTCCCAGTACAGTGCATTTTGAAAGCTCACTCCCAATGAGCGTTGGTTCAAATCTCCACTTGCAGATAAAAATGTATACCAAATGTATATAAAGATTTGCCAATTATAGTTGCTTTTGTATTGCTTATTTTTATTACTTTTGAAGCATCCTTGACTGATGAAAACGTTCTCCTTGCATTAACTAAGGACACTTATACTTACTTCCCCCCTTTTCCCCCCTCCTATCCTTGTATATAGGTACTACCCCTGACGAAGTCCCTCTGAATTGATATTGGAACTTCCACATGATATTGGAAAATATCCCAATTCACTTTATTCACTTAAGGTCCTGAAGAAAGCTCCCCGACCCCTTCCCGGGCACTCTAAGAGCTGAAACATGTCGACCGACCACCACGATTAACATCGCAGAGGATCCATAATACGTCCAGTCTGCAACTCGATGTTTTTAACCTTTCCCCAGCACCTATTAGAATAAAAGCTTTTTTATAGGTAGCGTGAGGAATTTTTATCATAACCAATCACTTCACTTGAGCACTTCTCGCTTTTTTATTTTATCATTTTTTCCCTGATCACTACTGGAAGATTCAGTGGTTCCCTCCAGGTTGGAGGATGCATGGAATAAACCCAATGATGATGCTATCACGTATTTAAAGGCGGAGAACCAAGATATACCGCCCTCATACTGCTTTACGTGATTGAGGGTTTTTACCTATATCGGAAACAGCCACCTGAACCCTGGTGCCAGCGACAAGTGATCCATTCCCTTTTGATTATAAACATACTTTATGATGTCCAGGACCCATTTGTCCATTGTAATTTTGCTAAACTGATCGTAGTGTAGAGAAATACTTGTCGAATTGAGGTTGGTCCTGAGCGTAGTCATAGCAGGTGCTGGGAAGTTGTTACTGCTTTCTAGCATTATCTCTGGCTTGGGTAGTTTGCTGTTTCCCTGGTTTTGGTCTGGAATATGCAGTGGAACGTGGTGCTCGATACGACTGCTGCTGTTGAAAGCCGTATCCGTAAGATAGATATGATTGCAGTTGGTATTTTTGATAGCTTCCCCAAAAGGAATTAGATCCTCTGCCACGGGCTCCTCGAAAAATTGCTTTCCTATATTGGAGCATTCCAAACGCCTTAGCGGTGTCGTATCCGGTTTGATCACTTGCAAGGCCTCATCAATATGTTTTCCAGAGAGTGCATCACCATCAAACGGCATGCCTAAAATTTTACTCTGCACCTCAGGACGGAAGGTGGTAGATTTCAGCCATCCTTGGCGACAAAGAACTGCTACACCAGCTAATTGCCTAAAAGCAAGAGAAGCCATGTCCATAGATATATCATTAATCTCAGAGGCTGATCTTTCACCTTCGAGATGAATCTTCCTTTCCTCCTGCTTCTTATCGTCCGGTAAAAATTTTAGATATGATGCCACATCCAACCACATTTGGAGTCATATCTTCCTAGAATTGCTAGGGAATTGGCAGCACACACTGACCCACCAGAAACGGTGGTAAACCTCTAACCAATATTGTCTAAGCACCTTTCATCCTTATCAGATGGAGCAGTAATGGGTACCAAAGGATTCCGCGATCTTTGTTGCACAGCCTGGGCAATTACAGAATCTGGCCTTGGTTGTCTCGCTAAGCATGCTGGTACATCATCAAGGGTTTTATATTTTTTATCAATCCTGGGAAGGATTGCCGGCAATGAATATGGCGCTTTCATAATTTTGATTCCTTCCACCCCAAATATGATCGGTAAAATTGCACGCACAGATTTTTTGTTCGGATCTTTAAAATCATACAAAAAAAGGTCAGGCTGTTTCACAGGCATTGGTTAGTGAAAACGATTTGCCGTCCTTTCCATTGGAGAATGGAAGCCCCCAATTTCCTCAGGTGGAGATTCAATAGCTTGAGGAGCTGGCGGAGAAGGCGTAGGAATTAGGTAATCTTCTCACTCGTCAATAATTGTTGGAGATTTCAGAATCTCTTCTTCATCAGCATCATCACCGTCATCCTGTGGGACTTGATCTTGTGGTACAGGTATAGAATCTTGTGATTCAGGAAGAGGCACTATAACTGGTCTAGAATCCAAAGCAGGCGGCAGAGATTTTTCTTTTTGCACAGATCCTGCTGCTGTAGGGAAACGTGTATTGTAATTGTGCAACATAGCTGTTAGATCTTGTACCAATGCAACGGGCAGCTATATGATTGGTTCCTGGCATGGCACAAAAATGTGTGATCTATCCATGCGTTGATTATATTGTGGTCCATAATTTTCATCTTCATCCTCCTCTTCCTGAAATTTTAAATGCAGTTGAGAAGGGCTGTGGGCTGGACTTAAAATTCATCATCCTCAGAGTCCTCTAAAAATTGACTAGGAGGCAAAGGGGAAATGTATGAAGAATCGTAGTGGAAACCGCTCAACGACGGTATTATCAATGAGAATCTCGATGATAAAAAAAGGCATTATATGTATGGTAGAAGGTATCTTTGCTTGAGGCGTCGACGAAATCGTCATCGACTGTGAAACAAATACAGTCGACATAAAACAGTAGCCAGTTATAGTGTTGTCATCTTTGATGCCGTAGACGGAATAACTACAGTTGACGAGGTAGTTTTTGTAGACGGTGGAGGTGTTGTGTATGAAGGTATTGTCAGCGGTGGAAGCACCGTCGGCGGTGGAGGTGTCGACATTAGCAGCATAGTTAACAATGCAGGTCCCGACAAAGAGATTAGCATCGACGGTGGAATAGGTGCTGTCGACGACGAGAAAACCTCAGCTGATCTGATTCTTGTCGACGAAGCTTCTGTAGACGGTGTAAGTGTTGTCGCCGACTGCTGGGAGACGAACTCCAACGGCGGTTTTAATCTTTGAATGTTTAGAGGCAGTTTTTGAGGCAGGTTTTTCATCAGAAGGGAATGAAAGCTTCATGATGGGTCTTTTTTATGCTTTCTATGTCCCTCAGGGGATTCCACAGATCTATTCCTCTTCTTGGAGAGCTGGACTGACACCTGGGAACTTATACTGCCTTCCTCATCAGAGACCAAAGAAGACTTAGATTTCAGCCTCTCCAAACAAATAAGTAGGCTGCCTTCTCTATCTATCAAAGTTTTTGAAGAAAAGGTTCTGCAGATTCTACAGTCAAATACAATCCTTGTGGGGATCTTCTGCATGCAGCCTTTTCTTACCACATGCCCCACAAGTCCTTTCTTAGAAGATTCTGACATCATGAAATTGCAGAAGTCCAAGATAAAGAGAAAAAACTGAGCAGAGCTCAGGGACACTTCCTGTCACAACGACGTGCGGTAGAAAATCTGAGGGACTTGCCTCTCTGTGGAGTGTTCTAGAGGGTGCTGATGTCTGATTGGCTGTGTTTTAAGTTTGGTTCTGTTTACAAAAGGATATGGATGGGCTAATGCAGTGACTGTGCAATGCATTGTTGCCTATGATAAGATTAATTACTGCTTTTATAATATTTACCATGAGACTCCCACCTCGACGGTAGGGATGATTCAAGCATGTGAATCTATGAAAGATCCAATACTAGATAAGTGTATGTAATCCTGTTCAGGATTAAAGGCACAGCCCCAGTAGTCCTTCGTGAGCACCGCCTAGTGGCTGGATGATAAAGTTCTGACAGGATATCCCCAACATAAACTTAAAAGACTCAGACTTTTTTTCACATTTGGTGTCTGGAAATGGACTATAAGAAGGGGAGCTCGAGGCCCCCAAAATTGGCAAATCTCAAGCAACCAGTTGGGCTGTTTGTGGAGGGGAAGCTCTGTGAGACTTCTGCCTATGACCAGGACTGGGAGCCAAGGCCTGCCAGTCTACCAGTTGTGTGAGGTGACATCACCCAGGGAATCCAAGGCCACCTGTTCAGGAGCCTGAAGCACCACAGCCTGCTTGTCTGCTTTGCAAGACCAGTGTGCAGTGTGAGGAAGAAGAGAGCGATAAAGGAGCGAGGTCTAGTGGGAGATCCTGGTAATTGAATCCCTGTAGCGAGATGCCAGGAGATGGCTGCTGCACCAATCGGGCCATTACCCTGTGCAGGGAAAAGTTGGTGACCCCCGTATGCCTGAGGAGTGCGCCAGTGAAGTGAAACATGAATGCTGCTGCCTTGCCAATCAGGCCATAGTCTGTCTGCGGAGCTAAGTCGGCGACTCAGTATGCAAGGTAGTAGGGCCACTTTGAAGATTGCTGCAGTGCCAATCCATCAGTAGACCATGTTTGGAGCTAAGTCTGTGACCCTGTATGCCAGTGGGGCTACAGTGAAGATTGCTGCAGTGCCGATCAGGCCTTAGCCCATGTACAAAGTGAAGACAGTGACCCCATATACTAAGGAGGGGCCACCGAGACAATGCAGGAAGCACGGTCTGGTCGAGACAGTTGTCGTAAGGAGGAGGCTGCTATGGTGACCCGAGTGGACCCAAGCCAGGACTGAGGAGAGAATCCCAATAAACTTACCAGCAACGGAGGAACAACGAAGGCTTCACCTCGCTGGCCGCTGCCTCTGCAGGACTATGTGTGAGGAACTTTAGGACCCCCAGACAGCTACCCCTTCCGGATTGCATGTGAGGAACATACTGGAGACAGTCGCTGCAGCTTCAGTGCCTGCAAAGGAGGCACCCTCAGAGACTCTCGTCATTTAGATCCTGCTGCTAGGCGAGTGCGAGCCCAGTCCCCGGCCGGGCGTCGAGTGGCAACCCGACCACCCACCCCCTCCCCCCTCCCTCCCCCTGGGGAGCCTTAAAGCACACCACATACACCTACCACCAACCCGTACATACTCTGTCGTAGGAGCACCTCGTCCGCCGGCCTCGCGCCCCCCTTCCATACTTCACCCACTTCCTCCCTTCCTCCCATACCATACCCAGTTTCGGGGCCCCCCCCCTACCACAGGGCCCTTTCCAAGTCGCCTCACAGGCGTAGATAGTCCCAGTTGGCGGTTCACATACCGTTGTTCTAGTTACACGACATGATAGGGAATTTGAGACAAGAAGGGACGCTACATAGACCGAGATGGGAAGATAAAGTTACCCCTGATCGAGACGGCAGATATAGACACGACCAGGGCGTTAGACAGGGGGGCCAGATGGAACCGGCATAGGGGAAGACAGGTCTCTCGGGCCATCACGGAAGGCCCAACGGCTAATGGACTACAGTTTCCACACACTATAACTTTCTCAATGGCCCAGGCTGTTACAGTACAGTGATTCCGGTTCATAACTGTGAATGTTTCTTATGATGTAATATATGCAAAACCCTAATAAAAACATGTCAAAAAAAAAAATTTAGATCCTGCTGCTATGGCTAAGAATGTTTTACGGCCAGACGGCCCAGGTAGAATTTGCCTGCCATATAGAGCTTCAGCACTGGAACACTTTTGACTTTAATAAAAAGTCAGAGTAGGACTCCTAAGATTCGGCTTACTCTTGGGGATATAACCACTACCGCTAGTGAGAGAAGAGTGATACTTAGTAATCTGTTTATAAAACAGAAAAGCCCTGGCCATGGGGGACTGTGTGTATTGTTTGTGAATGTCATATTTTACTCTATGTTTATACATAAATATTGCTTTTCTTTTTATAAAAACAAGTTTTTGGCTGGACAATCATTTATTGTTTCTGCTGAATGTATTTTGAGTAGTGAGCCTGTGTTAACCCCCCTGTGTCTACCTAACCCAGAGAAGCCATAGACTGCTTGACCCATGCTATCACTTAAAGTCAAGTGCTGAAGGCATACTTGGCCCAGTTGCTCAGGATCCATAGTAGGCAGGCCTCGGGACATCAGGACTAAAAAGCCTCACACTAGGTTGGGCCCTGTAGCTCCTGCTTGCCCTGTGGCCTTCAAAACCGGGTTCTGAGAATTGGGGACAAGCGGAGGGGCACCTAACGTTTAGGAGCCTTGGCTACAGATGTGGCATTGGCCATTTCCAATTTACACTAGTAGTACAATAAGTCCAGTTTTTGGGCACAACGTTGGCACACATATACAGTGGAAAACAAAGGGCTGAGAATAGAACTAAGCACCATGTCCATGCATCAGAAAAAAGATTTCTGTAGGGACAGAGGGTTCCCAGGAGTAGGGACATAAAAGTCCTTACTAATTTCATTAGGGACCAGTATCAGACACAGGGCGGAAACTCCAATGCACAAGTTACATAACTTCAGTAATGCTCTTTCTGGTAGAAACTATATCTAACTGCAGACTCCTCACCTTTTGAATGCTCCCCAGGCATCAGACTGGATATGGAAACGTTTTCAGCAGTATCTCTATGTGCCACTCCTGTGTGCTGCCATCAGATGCTGATGAGGCAGTCTGCGTCCCCAGACACATAGCCCCAGTAGCAAATTGGTTGTGACCAGTATGCAGATTCCTAGTCTTGGGGCTTTATTAATGGATTTGGAGTCTACCTCACAGAACGGGTAGAAAGAGAAGGTTGGTGAGGAATCTGCGGTCAGATAGAGTCTACCAGAAAGAGCATTACTGAAGGTAAGTAACTTGTTCTTATGATAAAGACTTCGAACTGCAGAATCCTCATCTTTTAAATAAAAACCAGAGCAGTACATATCAAACCAAAAAGTCGTGTAGGACAGAGAGACCAAATGCCTCTCTCTGTGAATCTGGCTATCCAGACAGTAGAGCTTTGTGAACATATGGAGTACAACCCCCATAGCTGCCTGGCAGATGTGCAGGACAGGTACTCCATGTGCCAATGCAGTGGTAGCAGCCTTGGTGAAATGAGCTTGCAGCCCTTCTGGAGGCTGCTTTTTGGCCAATGCATACCAAATCTTGATGCAGAGCATGATCCAGCCAGAGCTGGTCGGTTTCTGCACTGCCTTGCCTTTTTTCGCTCCAATAAACCTCACAAAGAGCTGATTATCCACACCCAGTTCTTTGGTTCAGTCAATATAACAGCTCAGTGCTCTTTTGAGGTCGAAGTGATGGAGTCTCTCTTCCTCCTTAGAAGGGTGAGACAGAGCACAGAATCCCAGTAGGGTGATGGTTTGACTAACATGGAACAGCGTCACAACTAATGGCAAGGAGGATGCTCCCATCTGCAGACTTAGTTTGTCCTAGGATTACTCACTCATCTCGCCAAGGTGATGTCGACAAGAAATAACATTTGAGGGTGAGAAGCCTCAAAGACAGCTGTGAAGCTGCTCAATGGGAGTTCACATCAAATATATGAAAAATAAGTTAAGGTCCAACTGTGGCAAGACTAAGAGACAGAGAAAACAAGTGTTGCATGACTTTCAAAAAATGTATGCAACTTGTGATTTAAACAATGAGGGCTGGTCCGGCAGCTGTAAAAAGTCAGAAAGAGCTGAAAGGTACCCTTTTATTGTGCCCAAAGCAAAGCCTTGCCTGATGAGAGACAAATCAAACAACAGGGTGAATCTGGCATATGCTACACCAAACAACAAATTTGCCCCAACAAAAGAAGTATACAGTTTTTGCTGAGAAACGTCAGCTGCCAAGATTAACTCAACCACCTCCATAAGAAGGTCAAAGATGTTCAGCTGTCGCTGCTCATTCTCCATGTATGAAGGTGGAGATGGCAAAGGCCCGAGTGGAGAACCTGCCCTGTTGCCCAGCAAGTCCTTCCCTAGGGGCAGCCTGATCAGAGGACAGAAGCTCAAGCCCAGGATCTCTGGACACCATAGTCTCCATACCCAATCTGGAGCCATTAGAATGACTTGTCCCTGATTAGTCCTGACCTTCTTCAGAATGCATGGAAGAAGAGGTATCGGTGGGAAAGCATACAAGAATCCCTTGTTTCACTCTATAGTGGAACGTGTCTCCTAGTCAGAGACACCTTAGAAACTCAAACATGCAGAACTGCTGATATTGCGTGTGCTTGGCAGCGCCAAATAGATTGAGCCAAGCTACTCCTCAATCATGCAAAAGACATGCACCATCTCAAGATGTAAATGCCACTTGTAATTCACTAGGTTTCAACAGCTGAGATCTTCCATCCTCGCATTCAAAGATCCTGCAAGGTGGTTCACCAACAGGAAAATCCCTTTATGTTCCAGCCATTTCCAGAGGAGTAGTGCCTCTGGGCACAGGGCCCATGACCCTAAACTAACCTGGTTGTTTCAATGCAACATGGCAGTGGTGTTGTCCATGAGCACCTGTACTAGTCGCCCCTTGATGGACAGAAGGAATGCTATCGACTCAAAGCAAATGGCCCAGAGCCCCAGGAGGTTGATTTGGAGCTGTGCCTCCACCAATGACCAGAGACCTCTGATCTCTACCTCTCCCAGGTGACCAACCTAACCCAGAAGTGACACACCGGTCACCACTATTAGCTCTAGTTGGAGTAGGAAGAGGGGTTTTCTGCTGACCCAATTGCTGTCGAATAACCACCACTACAGATCTTTTGCAATCTCTGCCAAAATCTGGACATGGTTGGAGAGGTCCCTTTGATGTTGGGCCCACTGAGACTGCAGACCCCATTGCCGAGCCTGCATATGCTACCTTGAATGCTTGACCAGCAGGAACCAGGGGTCCATGAGTCCTAGAAGCCTCAGTGTCAACCTCACTGATATCCAGGAAAGAGGCTGAAAGATCAGGATCATAGACTGAATGTCCTGGACTCTTTTTTCGGGGTAAAATGCACAAAACAGAACCGTATCCAGAACGGTTCCGATGAAGGGGAGCATCTAAGAAGGAGTTAGGTTAGGCTTTGGCACATTGATAGTGAATCCTAAAGATGACAGGAAGCTCACCAAATCCCGGAGGTGGTTGATGACAGTCTGGGATGAGCTCACCTTCAATTGCAAGTCGTGGAGGTAGGGGAAGATTGGGAACCCCATCCTCCAAAGGTGTGCTGCGACAACCACCATCACTTTCGTGAAACACCCAAGGTGCACTAGTGAGACCAAAGGGGAACATAGCAAACTGAAAATGCTTGTGTCCCACTACATACCATAGGTAACGAGGATGGACTTGCAGGTCTAATGCCACCATTCAGTCTCCCGGGTCGATGGCAGAAAAGACCTGGGCCAGTATGAGCATCTTAAATTTTTACTTCCACTGGAAGGCGTTGAAAGGGTTCTGGTCTCAAATAGGACATTGGTGACTGTCCTTCTTAGTACCAAAAACTAGAGGGAAGCCCGCCCACTCCCACGGACCACGCACGCAACCTGGGAATCATCCTGGACTCAGAGCTCAAAATGGACCGCCAGATCAACTCCGTCTCGTCCTCCTGCTTCCACACCCTCGGCCTCCTACGCAAGACCTTCAAATGGATCCCCCTTGAACACAGAAAGACCGTCACTCACGCCCTGGTCACCAGCAGACTCGACTACGGCAACGCACTCTATGACGGAATAAACAAAAACCTCACCCGCAAGCTACAGAACATCGAAAACGCCGCCGCAAGACTGGTCTTCAACCTGCCAAGACACTGCCACATCTCCCAGCACCTGCGCACACTCCACTGGCTTCACATCGAAGCTAGAGTCACCTTCAAGATGCTCACCCACGCTCACAAGGCCCTCCACGACACCGGACCAGGATGCCTGAACAGCCGTCTCATATTCCACGCACCCCAAAGGACCCTATGATCAGCCCAGCTCTCCTACGCCGTGGTCCCCCACACCAGAAAGACCAGATCGGGAGGCCGCTCCTTCTCCTTCCTCGCGGCCAGAACCTGGAACGACCTTCCGCTGCACCTCACACAGACAACATCGCTCCCCATCTCCGCAATAAACCTCAAAACCTGGCTCTTTGACAGACCCCCTCCTTGATGGACTGGAACCTGTGACCCCCAGCGCCTGGAGAGCCTTACGGGTGAGTAGTCACACTTAACAAACACCTAATTGATTGATTGAATGAAAAACAACCTACTCCTGTCACAGGCACCCTCTAGATAGCCTCTTTGCCCACAAAGGGCTTGCATTTCCTGCCACAAAACAGACAGATGGTCATCCGTCAGTCATTTTGGGGTCAACAGAAGGTGCTGCAGAGAAGCAATGAAGGGCAAGGTGATGCCTTTACGAACTATCTGCAGGACCCACCTGTCGTCTGCCAACCTGGCAAGTATTAATGGATCCTGCCTTCAACCGAGTGGTTGTGCTCTATTAAGAGGATATTAAAAGGGTTTGAAAGGTGGGGCCATGGGGGGGGTGGGGCAGTGGATGGATTGGCTCACTGACCTTGACCACGAGTGAGGTCGGCACCGCGGCCTCGACTGAGAAACTACTGGGCACCTTGCTGACGCTGAATTGGCTATATGCATGGGGGACATTTACTGAAGCTGTGAAAGGAATGGTAGGGCTGATGCAGCTGGCAAGGCGGGCAGATAAGCCCAGAGAGCATGCTTAGGCCCTGCTCTCTTTGAACTGCTCCAGAGCGGAAACTGCTTTGTTCCCAAACAGGCAGGTCCCGACAATGGGGATGTCTATGAGGGGCAATTGGACAATGCATGAAAAACCTGTTGACTGCAGCCAGGCGTGGCAGCGAATGGCGATGCTGGTGCCAATGGCTCGCTCAATGGAATCAGTGGTATTCCCCTCCCCCCTCCCGGGCCCCCAATCCTTCAAAGAAATACCCCTGCCCTGAAACCTGAAAATGGAGCCCAGCTGTGATTCCCAATCATTGTCTCAAACTAAGGTCTCGACTATGAGGGGAATGACTAATTTATATGTGCTTCCAAATTTGAAAATGGTGGAAACGCTACTTCGGATCAGGCAAATCAGCAAGTCTAAAGTTCACAACAGTCTGCGCGGCTGGCGCCAGCAACTTTACTTTATTGAAATACTTTCAGTTTTGCAGCCCCCACTTTGAACGCGGAACTACACTTACCTCAGTGCATTTAAGTTAAAAAAAAACACACGTGAACTACTTGCATCTGAAATACAACCCCAAACCCTTCTAACAAATAGCCCTCCCCTGCCCTGAACCCTAAAACGGACCTCTGTTCGACCCAACCGCCAGCCCTTAAATCAATTTATTTCAAACTAATATCCCCATTACCTCTTCTCGATGTCTCTTCTCCAAGCTCTTCTAAGGCGCGGTGCACATCATAAATAGAAAGCAGGAGTGTTTTTCCATTTCCTCTAACGACGCTAACAGCCTCCACATCTTTTGCTAATAAATGTTTTGTGTCTGTAAGCTAATTTGTGTGGTAACGGTGTTTACCCATCACACACATACTTTTACTATACATACCTTTACAACTTAATTTGTTGTAAAGGTATGCGTGGTAAAGTCAATGCATGGTAACCATGCATGCGTTGTAATGCATGCGTGGTTAAGGGTATGTGTGGAAACAGCCGCGTTGTAGTGGCTGTTTCCCGGCATTCACGGACCTGAGGGTCAAGCTAGTGGAAAAAGTACCCTCTTCCTAGAGGTGTCCACTTCTTTTGTCTCTCAGGGAAAGTATTCATAAAGGTATTCAGGTTTGTCTGACTGGTAGACACCTGCACCACCAAGTTTTCCAGGAAAGTGTGCCAAGACAAAAATGATGAGTGACCCGCACAGGGTGGTGGCATCTCGCAATTTGGCGATTGACTGGGGGGGTCCAGAGCAATGTTTTACCTAGGCCCCTAATAAACCTAGTGTCTACTTGAAGGGGAGGAGGGGCTCAGTAGATGGTTGCCTCGACTGGAGCACCTATGTTAAGACATTGGTTTTGACCTCTAAAGTGAGGAGCTGGAGGTTAAAGAACTTCAGCTGCCCTGCGCATGACCACTGCATAAGAAGCACTCTCCTCAGTGGCAGGGACTGAAGTTGAGAGGAATTCTGACTCAGGGGAAGTGATAAGGCCGCTGTCTTTTTGAAGATCAGCATATCAATTTTCTTTATGGTATGGTTGCCCTATCTCAAGATGCACATCATAATCGTTGTCTGAATCTGTACCAAATAAGATACACAACATATGTGTTCTTCCTTATGGAGGTGGTAAGTTAATTGGGCTAGGTAGCACTTTGACAGAAAGCGAGCACGGCCCTGGTCTGAGTTGTAGCAATGCTGACTCAGAGGGCACAATAGACATCTGATTATCCGGCATTGATAGAGTCAGCATCGGCGTCAGGGATCTGGAGGCATGTGGTGTATTCAGAGGGTCCAATGGGCACTAAGCGCAAACCCACCAGTGGTACCCAGATGGAGAGCCTCTCAGCTTCTTTTTGTCCATAGGTGCACCAGAGGGAGTCGGTAAGGATCTGAAGATTCAGAGCATGGCCTCGCAGAGCTATTCAGTCTGCACTGATGTCTCAGATGGGCCCAGAAACTCGGGCTGTTCTGGGACAAGTTGTGGGATGGGCTCCAAGGTCAACCACCTTCGGGAGCAAGATCGAGAGGCATGGGGATGCCCTTGCACCTTCTCAGAAAAGTGTGAGTGGCAGGAAGGGGCCGTGTCTCATTTGGATTTTTTATGTTTTTTTGTGACTTACCCAAAGACTTGCAGCACCACGACAACCGACCTTTGGAATGACTCCTGCAAGTGTATTGGCATAGAGTGCAGTGGTGTAGAGTGCAGTGTTTCAGAATAAAGTGATATGGAGTTACATAGAGTAGAGTGTTGCAAAATAGAGTAATGTGGCAAAGAGTGGAGTGGTGCAGAGTAGAGTGGAATGGCCTAGACTGGAGTAGAGTAGAGTGAAGTGGCTAAAAGCGCAGTGGTGCAGAGTGGCGTAGAGTGCATTGGCATAAACAAGAGTGGTGCACAGTAGAGTACAGAGGCATAGAATGAAGTGGTGTAGGGTCAAGTGGAATAGCTTGGAGTCGTGCAGAGTAGAGTGCAGTAAAGCAGGGTTGAGTGGCGTAGAGTGGAGTGGTATATTGTGGGGTATGCATGGTGTGGTAGAGCACTGCCATTACAGAGAACACATTTTCAATTGAAATGAAAATTACATTTGCACAGACATACAGTTTTACTGATAAAACTATAAAGCGCGCAAACAGTAATGAGTGAAAATGTCATCAGCTAGTGTATTGATTTGTTTTGATCATATCAAAATATTTGTTTCCACCATATCTCAGAATGACCAAAAAGTGATTTATTAGTGCTTTCCTAATACTGATATATTCTGAAATTTCTGCAAAGTTCATTTTTAGACACTTAAACTTTGTTGTGTGCAAAAAAAAGAACTGTTCTTTCAGAGCAAGATTGTAACATAAATCCTCTCACTTTGAAGTTAGAAAAAGAAAAGTAAACACTAAGCCGCCTTGGAAGACACTGCCTGACCTTTGACCTCTGTATTTGAATGCACAGCAAAAGTGACAAGATAAGAGCAAGATTTAAATGCCTGTTCACAGAAAGGGAGCACTCTGAAGGATACAGTAAATAGGCAGTGCTCCCCACAAGGGACAAACTCAAGCTGGACAGCCTAAAACAAATAAAACCAGCAAATCCAGCAAATAGAAAGCAAGCAAATATGAGTTACAAATCACAAAGTCAATGGTTAGCAATGGGCAAAATGCATTCAGTGGGATTCTTTCCGAATGTCCTCAAGATGTCTTTAGAAAATGTGACAGCTGGGCAGTCTGGTAGACTTCGACGTAAAAAGTGTAATCTTTAAGTGACTGGGTATTCACAATCACACAAGGTTTTGCCTGTATCCTAACAATCTGCCTAAGCTGGTGACCATGCCTTCTCTTACATTACACCCAAAATCAGAAATCATTTTCCACTTTAGGTCTGTAATCGACCTACCTGCTTTGCTTTCTGTTTACCCCAAGGCTGTTATATAATTATTGTATCCGTTTATTTGTTGCAACTGGATTCATCTTAACAAAAAACTTCACGTCCCATATGTCACCAATTTATTTCCCTCAACAGGTGCTCTCTGCTCTCATTGAAAAGATGGATGTAAACTGGATAAGCCTGTGTCCTCTGCTTCAACTCTCCTGCCCGCTCCTCTCAGCCCTCAAATTGTTAAGACCCATCATCACCATGCTTTACAAGCGCCCACTCTACTTCTCCCCTCCTTCCAAATATGTCTCTCTCTTCGAAATTCCCTGAGCAACTATTCCACGATAAAGCTGGCTGTACCACTCTCAGTAGTGGATGCCGCTAGGTGGCGCCAGGGCATCCACCCACTGCATTGTTCTGCCACAATTGTTCAGCATGTTACAGATTTTACATGAAAACAAATGATCTCACTGATCATTTGTTTGCATGTAAAGTAGTAATAACACCTTGCAAGCAGAAGAGGACTCAATAGCATTATTGTGCATGTGTCACATGTTACAGCCTGTCCTCATGGAAATACAGTACATATCTGACATGCCATACGAGAGTCAGGCAGTGCAGCATGTTAGATAATGGAGCTTCAGACCTGGAACAGAGAAACAAGCATTGGGAAATGTATCAGGTTTTGCTTATGTGAATAATAATAAGCTGTTTTTATTGTATGTTGTTGCTTGATGAGTAGTTGTACAATATAAGTTACAGAGAGTCTGTTAAAACATTATGACTTGTTTAGGTAAAAAAAGAAAATATATTGTGCTGTTACTAGTGGTATGGTGCAGGTAAGTATTAGCAAAATGTAAAAAAAAAAAAAGGTAATAAAATAGAACTAATTGATGTAATAGCAATATTAAGTATTAAAAGGAGTTCTGACAACTTTTAGCCCTGGTGCCACTGCATCTGTTGCACCATTCAAATCATGACCCTATAGCCTGTAAGGTGACTGGACTTCTGACTGTCTGTTTAATAGTAAAATACTGCAATATTTGGTGGTTGGAGGGGTTTCTAGAGCTTTGGGTCCTCACTGCACCTGCTGCACCATTGAAATCATAACCCTAGTGTCTGCTAGGTACATGCACTCGTAACTGCTTATTCAGGAGTTAAATAAAGCAATATGTGTTGTTTAGAGGAGTTCTGACAACTTTTGGCCCCGGTGCAAGTGCACCTGCAGCACCACTGAAAACATGGCCCTAGTACCTGCTATATAACTGCACTTGTAATTGCCTGCTAGTATTAATAGTTAGCAATATTCTGCATTTAGTGTGGTGCCTAGAACTTTTGGTCCTGGTGTCACTGCACCTGCTGCACCCTTAAAATCATGACCCTGTTGCAAGGTCAATGCACTTGTGACCACCTGTTTAGTTTAAAATGTTAGCAATAATCTGGGTTTAGTGGGAGATCCCTAGAGATTGTGGCACCGGTGCCACTGCACCTTGTGCACCATTCAAATCAAGTCCCTTTTAACTGCAAGGTAACTGCAATTGTGACTGCATGGTTAGTAGTCAAATATAGCAATATTATGTGTTTAGAGGAATTCTGTCAATTTTTGGGCCCGGCGCTACTGCACCTGCTGCACCATTCAGATCATGTCCCTGTTGTCTGCAAGGTAACTGCACTTGTGGCTGTCTGTTTAGTACTAAAATATAGCATAGCTCTTGTATAATAACTTTAATTTTAACGTGCAGTGTTTATTACAACATTTATAATTTGACCATAATCACCAAATAGATTATGTTGAAACAATCATTCCGATAATGCCTACAAATTGCAAAGAAAGGTACTGAGGCATGAATAGGAAATGACAAAAAAGTTCTAAGGCTAAACCATCTATTTTACACAACTTAGTAATAAAAAGCAAGCATTCCAGCATACTATTAGAAGCTGTCTGCCTTCTTCGTGGGAAGAGATCTTATCTTGACAGTGAGCAGGGCTTAAAGGGTGTTAACAGAGTTAGTAGAAGTATCGTAAATGCGTGCAGCCAGGAGCAGTTAACAAAAACACAGTTCCGTACAAAAGCGAATAAACACAGTAATTTGGCTACGGGAACTGATAAAAGCCCCCTTTTTAGATATAATAAATACAAAAGATTTCACGAGCACAGGGCAAGCGCTGTGCAGACAAAAAGGTCTACCGCAGTACCTTAATCTCTATTCAAGCTTTTGATTGGGTGGAAGCCTGTAGGTCGGTCTCTGGTATGCTACAGACGGACGGGGAAGTCAGAAATCGTGGCTCTGCCCTATGTACATTTTTGTGTTCAAAAGCCTGAGTGTGCATGTCTATGTGACTGACTTTGAGTGCATGTCTGCAACTGTGTGTGTATGTACATATGCTTGTATGCCTGAGCACTTGTATAACAGTTTGTGTGTGTGTGCATGCGACTTGAAAGCCTGGTCCAGGGATTGGCAAGGCCTGAAGCTGGGTGCTGGATAGTGCTTTAGGGCTTCCAGGGGCCACACAACTTCTATAATCCATCAACCACCACTGCACGCGCCCTTGCTTACTGCAAGAGTGTATTGACACATGTTGCCATGCTCACATATGCTGTTAGAAAGGTTGAATGCACTTCTGTCTGGTAGTCTTTGCATAAAAAGACTTTTGGGGATCTCCTTTGCCCTACGAATCAAGTCGTTTGTAAATGCAATTATTTTTTTTGGTGCCACATCACAGAACCTCTTGCACTAAGAAATGCACTACCCAACTTATGCTGAAGCTTTTTCATATTGCTAGCAATATGGCTCCTTTAGTATTTGTAAGTTTGCTCCCAAAGAGATGTCCTGTTCTCATACTTTTCTTTTGAACTTCCCAGTAATCGATAAACCACTGCTGATCCATCACTTTACATCACTCTGAAAGGATTTGATTTGTGCTAAAAAACATTCAATCCCACAAAATCAAGAGCACAATTAACTAGTAGGGGCGTCTTTTGAATACATCCACTGTTTGTACCTGCTGGGTCCTACCTCTGCAGCTTCTTTCTCGAGTGGTGCCACATCAGCAGTTCCTGCAGCCTCCTCCCTCCCGCCGCCGCGTTTCCAATCTCGCGGCCGCAGTGTGGAGGGAGGTAGAGACTACAATACCCAGGCTCCCTCTTTGTTCCCACCCCGGAAGCAGCGCAAAGCCATCTCCCGCGCCCGGAGGAGTTTAAAAAACGGACACCACCCCCGCGACGCGGGACCGCGCGCGGGCAGCGCCGGGCTGAGCCCGGGCAGAGGGCGGGCCGTCAGGGGCCAAGGGAGGCCAGGCCGGGCCCCCCCCCTTGGCTCTGGATCTCTGGACTGAAAGCAATACTGATAGTAAGACTTTTCCATCATTGTCATATTATCCATACCGCTATTAGTGACTGTTAGCTATTTTGCTTATAGAATTTGCAAGTAGTTGTCACTTATCCACTTCACCCTGTCACGCCCTAAAATGGCCCTTAAACTGGCTGATAACGCAACTAAAGTGATATCTCCCCTATTAGGACCCCCACGGAAAGGTACCCTCGACCATTTTTTGGCAAAGGCTGTCTCGAAACTAGACCATCAAATAGAACGTCGTCTGTCGCTCGGCCCACTTCCTAATAAACGCTCATCGCTAGGTCCCACTCAAACAATTCCCTCCCCCACACTACCACCTATGAACGATATTTCTATCCAGATAACCGATCCAGGCATTCCTCTGCTTTTACAAACTCAGCCATTGATAGCGGATACTTCAATAGAACCTGTGATCATTAACGCTAACTCGGGCCCCTCTGCACATTCCACTCCGTCAGAGGCCCCACTCATAATACCACCCAAAGAAAAATCAAGACCCAATAATCCCCAAATTAAACTAAGACCTGGGGTAACAGCAAAGAGAAAGCGGGGGGGCGAGGGCATGAAAGGCAACCGACCCAAAACACCAAGACTACACCCTGCACAAGCCATTAAGGACCAACCATCTGCTGTCCCTGATTTAAATGACGATTTAATTAAGAGGATTGAACATTTAGTTAAATCCTTAATACTCCCACTATCTGAGAGACTAAAAAGGCTAACCGAACAATTAGACACTTTAGCAGCAACATCCTCCTCAAATACAGTTCTTTTGAAAGACCTTGTAATGTCTAAAACAACTGACACTCATAAATCCCCTGCTACTATGATTCCAAGGGACCCTCCACCACCACCTAAAGCTAATGCACACCCCTTGCCTACACCTAGAACCGCATTAGGCACCACAGGTGAAGGGAAACAAATACCCCCACCCAATACCTTAGGCTGTAAGCCCACTAACAATACTAGAGTTGTCCCTCCACCTGAGTCTCTAAAAAGAACGGATGTGCGCATAGATTTGCCACCCGAGGCGGCACCTTATGCCGTTATATTGACAGGAGTCCCAAATTTAGCATCGGGTAAGAAAGAGGGGTTCACAGAACTTAAAAATAAAGTAATTGATTGGTTAAGCAAGCATAGGCCTTTGCCTCCCAATATTAATGGTGAGATATTACATGTTAGAAGGTTGTCCTGGTTGGGATGCAGGCCCAAGGACATAGAGGGTGATATTATAATCACCAACTTTAAAGACCCAAGAGCAGTAACCCACATAGTGGACTGGTTCTCAGAGAGAGGAAGGGAAGGAATATCAACTCGCGCTTTGAGCTACTTCTATCCCCAATCTCTTCTTACCCCTTGTAACAATGAACTCACCTCTAAACCACCTAGAAATGTGAGACACTTGCCACTATCTCACCACTTTAATACAACAAGACAGTGGATGGATTACTCTCTACCCTCACTCTTCCCACACAGGTCTCATCCTTATCAACATCGAAACATTCGTAATCCACCTCAGTACCCCTCATGGCCTGTCCCTATTACTAATCGCTTCGAAGCACTGACAGACCTAGACGATCCGGACTGACAGACGGAAGCACTTCCGGAAACCCACTTCTACGAACAGTCTCTTACGAATTCCAATCTGTACCCAAACATTGGTACCCCTGATTTGGACGCCTATAACCATCGTGCCCAGGGAATCTTAATCAAAGAGGCACACAACGATCAGATTCTTACTGATTTTGATAAACTTCCTTTGGAAGCTACTCCCCAATTGGATCTTATCACTGAGCCCAGTTCCCTTACAACTTTAAATCCTATATTCAGAGATGAAATTATTAATGATTCCGTCACAAAGAAGCCATTGTTGGCCCATAACATTATTTCATGGAACATTGCAGGTCTCATTAACAAAATATCCCACCAACCCTGGTTAGACATTGTATCTACTTTTAGTATCATCTGTCTCCAGGAAACGTGGGCTGTTGATGAACTCCACATATTGGGATATCAGACCCTTCATGCACCTGCACAATTCACCCCACAGGGGAGAAACAAAGGAGGCCTGGCCATATATCTCTCTACGACACAGGATATAAAAGTTGTTAATTATCTATATTCTGATTTTTATCAGATCTTAGTTATTAGTTGGGGCCACGTAAAATCCGTGACCCTTATTAATTTTTATAATAACATCCCAATCAACAGCCTAGAAAGCCAGATCGTTACACTTATTCAGAGTATAAATTTCACTAAGACCCAGAAAGAAGACGAGACGTTATTGATTTGGGTGGGTGATTTTAATTGTACAATCTGCCCTTATGGATCTAAAGGCATTTGCGGCCTTGGTCCCCATAAGGATGATAACCCAACCCACTTCGTTCACTCTAAACCGGGAAATCTCCTCAATAACGCGCTTTTTCATTTTAACCTGTCCTTTATAAATGAACTATGTACCCCAAACATCCCCTTTCAACCCACTTTTCATGGGCGGGGTTGCAGTTCAATTATTGATTTTACCCTTATTTCCTCACCCAACGCAGGGCTGATTGCAGATTGGGTAACACATGATGCCATTTTTGGCGATCATTACCCGATCTCTTTCAATCTAAAAATTAAAAATAAACATCAGACCTTCATAGAGAAGTTCACCTATCACCCTAACATTAATCTAGCCACAAAAAATGGCTACTCGATAAAATGGAACAGGGTAAATCCCGTAGATTTCCTTTATAAATTAATGGAAACCTCCCGAAATGACATATCTGTCTGCTTAATAGAAAATGAGGAGCCACTAGTCATTATGACCTCCTTTTCAAAAATTCAATTTGAGCTTAAAAAATTGCTAACCAGAGAACATCGTTCCAACCCTAAAAACAGCCACGGCTGGTTTGACAAAAACTGCACTAGAGCTCTTCAAGCTCTCAAAAGGGCGCTACATGAAACAAACAAATCTCCAGCCGAGATTCGTAGCTGTAGAAAAGCATATAATTTGGCTGTAAAATCGAGGAAACAAACGCTACGTAAAGAGGCCTGGTTGGCCTTAACTGAAGCCTCTAAAGCTAAGGATAATACAGCTTTCTGGAAAGCTGTTAACACTCCCTATTTACGAAATAACCAGACAGATACCATAGACATAGCCATCAATGGGGAAACCTGGGTGAACCATTTTAAACTTCTATATGATATAAATGAAGATCTCAATTATGACAACTTAATGGCGGATGGGTCATCTATCCAAAAAACTACAATTTTACCCACCTTATTCCCTATAGACATAACCTTTTCTAGCCTGGAGATTACAAAGGCAATCAAAGATAGCCCTTCAGGCAAAGCTCCAGGCCCGGATGGCGTTCCGACAGACGTGTACAAAGCCGAACCTGACTTGTGGGGCCCCCTGCTAACAAATGTCTTAAACCACTCTAATCGTCATGGGTTCCCACCGTCTTGGTCTGAAGCCATAGTCGTTCCGATCTTCAAGAAAGGAGACAGGGACGACCCCACCTGTTACCGGCCAATATCGCTTTTAGACGCACTAATGAAGGTAGCAGCCCGGGCAATTTTAGACAGAATACAATTTTGGGCAGAAGAGAACAAGATAGTGTCACACTTACAGTACGGATTTAGCCCTGGTAAAGGTACTATAGAACAGAGCCTAAATTTGGCCTTAGTTCTATCAAAATATAATCAGGCAAAAAAGGGAAAACTTTTTGTTACGTTTGTGGACCTAAGTTCCGCTTTTGATTGCGTGAACCACGAGATACTATGGTCCATTTTATCAGAGATGGGTATAGACTTAAATATTTTACATTTCATAAAAGCACTTTATAGCGATGCAGGAGCCAGGGTACGCTTTGGAAACAAAGGGGAGTGCTCTGGCAAATTTCGTATTAAGAGAGGGGTGAGACAGGGGTGCATTTTAGCCCCCCTCCTTTTCACCCTATATATAAACTCCATCGGCAAACACTTAATGGAATCTCAGTACGACTACCCAACAATTTTGGGCACTCCTACCCCAATATTTCTTTATGCTGATGACGCTGCCATCATGTCTCGAACTAACATCGGCCTCCAGAGGGCCGTCCAGAAATTCTCGAATTATATGAAAGAACGAGGGCTAAAAATTAATATCTCAAAAACCTTCACGATGGCCTGTGGACCTGGCACAAAGAAAATGTCCTGCCCAATCTTCTTAGATAATAAGAGAATAGAGACCACAGACCAATTTTCTTATCTAGGTATAAATTTTGATAGGAAAGGAAACTGGCTAGCAGCAATTAATGCCAGAAACTTAGCCTTCACTCGAGAAATAGGCGCCCTAAAAAAGTTCTCCACGAAAATAGGTGGCAGGCCAGTGAAAGAGCTAATTGAAATCTACAAAGCTAAATGCGTTTCCACTGCCACCTATGGAGCAGGCCTTTGGGGGACTGAAAATCCATCTTTGATACAACAAACAGAAAATCAGTTTTTACGTTACTTACTTGGAGTCCCTAAATCAACATCAACTTATTTTATACATATTGAGTTGGGCATGCAATACATCTCGGATGTTATTAAAATTGCGCCCATACTCTTGTGGCATAAAATCTGGGTTACTCCAGAGACCTCATTAAATAGAGATCTAATTACTGACTGTTTTAGCCTCGATGGTCTGACAAACATTAAATGGCTTGCATATGTAAAAAATATGTTGATCGATCTTGGCCATTTGGAGTTTTTTGTGAGGCCATCAAGTATGGAAATGGTGCCCAGAAAAACTCTAAGAAATTTGGCTCTTGACCATCTAATCTCTCAGAGATGGACTTTAGAAAAATCCAAAACTACAGTCACTGACTTCCAAAAAGTAACTATCAATGAAGGCCTTCAAAGGTACCTCTTAACCCAGCCAAATTGCTATGCACGAACGCTACTGACCCGACTTAGATTTGGCAACTTTTTCCGCATGATTACATTCCCTGTTTGTAACCTTTGGTCTAATGAAATACCACTGTGTCCCTGTGACAATATTTCTGTCCAATCAAATATACATTGTATTCTATTCTGTAAATTTTATCAGCTGCCCAGAGGAGCCTTCCTAAAACCGATTTTAAAAGCCTGGGGAATCCGCACCTGCAGATCCGCCATGACTAGGCTCCTACAATTAGAAGATGAATGTGTTACCTCTGCAGTAACTAGTTTTTTAAAACTGGTCATCAAATTTCGGAACTCAATGCAACCATCCTAAAAATCATGTTATGTCTTTTTATCCTTTTTAACTGTTCTTATCTGTTTTAAACATGTAATGTACTTTTATTCATATGTATGTAATGTATGTATGCTTTTATGATTTTACTCTGAAAATCGAATAAAGCTTTCATGACTGACTGACTGAACTAGTAGAGAAAGGGTAGCACAATATCTTACATCTCAGCAGCAGAATTGTGTCATTGAGACAAAATCCCACAATGGAGTCTGGCTGAAAAATCGACATTTTGGGAATACTCACACTGCCAAAACACCTTTTCCAAAAATAAAATAAAATGATTTTCAAGGAAGAGTTATGCTATACCTGGGTTGGACTCTCAGGTAAAGTTTATGAATCAATATATATAAATGGAGGGACAGGGGGCAAAATCAAGGTCCAGCATACATGCCCCCAGGGGTATAGGTACATAAAGAGGTATGCAGTTCCTGAGATAAGGAAGAGGGGGAGGAGAAGGAGGGCAGAGGCTGAAGGTGCCTGATGTGTCAGGTCAGGGGATCTGATCCATCAGGAGCAAGAGCCCTCACACACCCCAAGGGGTGTCATGCTTCGTCACCAGGCAGCTCCTCGTTGGGCCGACGCTGCAATGACCAACGGGCCCTGAAGGGGGGGCTCTTTGCCGGAGTTCTCTTTAAGCTGCTGGCGTGAAGAGTGAGGTGCTATGCGAGAGAGCTATAAGTCAGTATACTGGTGTGTGGAGAATCTTAAAAATAACTAGAGGGAACCCAAAGGATTCACTTAATGTGTGAGTCCCTCGGTTATAATAAAAACAAGTGTTGGCCAAAGGTGGAAATAACAGTCCGCGCTAAGATCGAGTGTTAGTTAACATGTTTCTTGCCATTGTTCGGTCAAAAATGATTGCGCCAATTCTTCGGGACC
Organism: Triturus cristatus; assembly: GCF_964204655.1. Classification (NCBI taxonomy): domain Eukaryota; kingdom Metazoa; phylum Chordata; class Amphibia; order Caudata; family Salamandridae; genus Triturus; species Triturus cristatus. The sequence continues at coordinate 1,806,205,719 of NC_140589.1, forward strand.
ATAAAAAAATGCAAGCTAGACTACTGAAGGGCAGGCCGGTCTAAAGTAGATATGTTTTCTAAAAACTGACATTTCCCCAGATGTAATTGGTATATAGTATGCCTTAGGACAATCCGTGCATAAACCGACCTGGAGGAGAGGGAGGGAAACAAACACAACAAAGTATTACTTCAAGCGGCAGCTTTTCATCAATGTATCTACATTAGCATGCAGTGCTTATATTAAACCACATGCTGGGAATAAAACCTCGTGAAGGTATACATGATAAAACAGGCACGTCAAACTACCGGTCGGTCCAAAGTTAGATCTCATGCCAATACTCACTAATCACCTGGAAGTAAAGACACACAGTTGAAAATTGTAAAAGGTTCTAGGGGCCACATCAGATACACATGCGCAGCGTGGGGACATATTGTAAGTAGGTGCTGTCAAACATGCTACCTTACCACCACAGAGAGGGTTCCAACTCCATAGTCGGTAGTGGAGTCGCGCTACTAAGCATCGGACCACCTAGAAACAGGTCACAAATGTTTACATGTGTATAGTTAAGCCGACAGCCAGGCAATCGGAGTCAGAAGCCAAATCTACTCAGGGTGAGAAGGAGGCTAAAGTTTGCAGTATGTACTCACAGACAGAAGTCGCCTTGCCTGGCCTGCGACCTACCCCGGCTCTGCTACTGCTGAAGTATGCATGCAGCGGGGCAGAGACGGTAAAGAAAAGCAGCCGTCCACAGAGCTAGACCACTTGTCGACTAATAACAAGACATTGACTGACCTGTGAGCGCGAGCTCTGTCCTGCGAGGTCCTTCCTGTTGGGCTGTTTGTTCTGCGGCTGCACCTCGCGGAACCCGCTCCGCGGGTCCCGCTTCGCCCGTGTGCCTGGGCGCATCGTTGCTGATTCCTGACAGGGGAGCTGCCTGAATCTCGGGGAGCAGGGCTGCGAGCGCCAGGTGAGGATCAGGGACTCCATTGCCCAGGAGTCCCTGTGCTGCCATCATTTCCTGCACCTGGACGCTCTCCCTGCTGGCCACGCCCCCTAAGCACAGCTGAAAAGAGCCTGCTTGTCCCTAGCTCTTTGGGAGACATTGACTGACCTGTGAGCGCGAGCTCTGTCCTGCGAGGTCCTTCCTGTTGGGCTGTTTGTTCTGCGGCTGCACCTCGCGGAACCCGCTCCGCGGGTCCCGCTTCGCCCGTGTGCCTGGGCGCATCGTTGCTGATTCCTGACAGGGGAGCTGCCTGAATCTCGGGGAGCAGGGCTGCGAGCGCCAGGTGAGGATCAGGGACTCCATTGCCCAGGAGTCCCTGTGCTGCCATCATTTCCTGCACCTGGACGCTCTCCCTGCTGGCCACGCCCCCTAAGCACAGCTGAAAAGAGCCTGCTTGTCCCTAGCTCTTTGGGAGACATTGACTGACCTGTGAGCGCGAGCTCTGTCCTGCGAGGTCCTTCCTGTTGGGCTGTTTGTTCTGCGGCTGCACCTCGCGGAACCCGCTCCGCGGGTCCCGCTTCGCCCGTGTGCCTGGGCGCATCGTTGCTGATTCCTGACAGGGGAACTGCCTGAATCTCGGGGAGCAGGGCTGCGAGCGCCAGGTGAGGATCAGGGACTCCATTGCCCAGGAGTCCCTGTGCTGCCATCATTTCCTGCACCTGGACGCTCTCCCTGCTGGCCACGCCCCCTAAGCACAGCTGAAAAGAGCCTGCTTGTCCCTAGCTCTTTGGGAGACATTGACTGACCTGTGAGCGCGAGCTCTGTCCTGCGAGGTCCTTCCTGTTGGGCTGTTTGTTCTGCGGCTGCACCTCGCGGAACCCGCTCCGCGGGTCCCGCTTCGCCCGTGTGCCTGGGCGCATCGTTGCTGATTCCTGACAGGGGAACTGCCTGAATCTCGGGGAGCAGGGCTGCGAGCGCCAGGTGAGGATCAGGGACTCCATTGCCCAGGAGTCCCTGTGCTGCCATCATTTCCTGCACCTGGACGCTCTCCCTGCTGGCCACGCCCCCTAAGCACCCTCCCCCTATATCAGGTGCAGCTTCTTCCGCGGCGCGGGAGCGCGCGGGAGGGCGCCGGGAGAAGCCCGGGACAAGGGCGGGACCGTCTGTGGCCGTCCGGGGCCGAAGGTGGCCGGGCTGGGCCTACCCTCTTGGATTGTGCTTCCGACCCCTGGTCTCTTACACTCGGTGGAGCCGCCCGCCGAGTTTAATTTATTGTGAACATTATGCCGTCCCCTGCAAGGGAGAGCACCCCACTAAAACCGGGTGGAGCAAAGAATAGGACTCTAGAGAATTATTTCTCCCGGGCAGTGGGGGAGGGGGACAAAGAGTGTAATCTGTCCAGGTTAAGGGCAGAACGGAGACGCTCAATAGATAATATGAAAAACACGCCCCTCGGAGACCAACTTATTTTACCAAGGGAGGAGTTGTCCCGAATTGATGATGTCCCACTATTGCTGAGGGATTGCACTAACATGTCACCAGTTGAAGCCTTGAGTATAGCCCCAGAAATTAGTTCTAGCCCCCCAAGGGTGACCATTGATTTAGTGTCCCAACCCCCTCCGGCCCCTCCAGCCTCGAAGATTAGGAAAACTAAATCTAAGCCAACTAACACACAAGTAGCCTTTGGACCTCCTCCAAATAAACGCAGGAGGAAATCGAGGGGAGTTCAAGGAAAGAGCAAACCCAAGGTTCCACACTCGGATTTTGGGAAGTTTTTAAAAACCCCCACATTAGTAGAGAAACCATTGGTCGATTTACACCCTAAACCCATTGCTCATGAGGATCCAGCTCCTATTATGATAAAAGACACAGGAGTTGGTATTGCTAATATTCCCTTGTCTGTTGTCCCGCTGGGAAACCTAGAATTTTTGCTAAGGTCCCTGTTATTACCGATCAGCGAGAGTATTAAAAAGATTGAGATCAGACTAACCATTTTAGAGGCCACATTGGGCAGTCTGAAAACTCCAGCTGGCAGACAGGGAAGGCAATCAGAGTCCACTCCCTCCACTGTAGCCCCTAAGCAGTCGGCAAATAGTGTCGCCAATCCAGTCCCTCCACAAGCTGTGAATGTGGCACCCTCGCAACAACCCACAAGGCCAAAGCCTGCAACAGCTAAGCCCCCTAACACCAATATGCCCAACCCTCCTTTAGGATCTGTACCCCCGGCACAGCCGGTAGACAAGAGCACCCCGACCCCTTTAATGAAGCTCACCCTGAGACCACGCAGACCCAATTTACCTCCAGAGACCAATGCTTTTACTGTCGTTATGGCAGGTGTCCCCCCACTTGAGGAAGGTGAAACGGAGGACTTTTGTGCCCTAAAAAGTAGGGTAATCAAGTGGTTAAACATAAATAGACCCCTCCCGACACACTTTAAGAACGAAATTATAATGGTAAGAAGGGTACCATGGGTGGGAAGAACACAAAAATCCATTAAAGGGGACTGCATACTGGTGAGTTTTAGGGACACAGGAACGGTGTCCCATATATGTCAAGGGAAAAACAGATCTAGGGAATCCACCATCCAAACCCTCCATGTGTCGTTCTTTTTTCCCATCATCCCAGTCCTATCTCAGCAACCCCAAACTCATGACAACTGGGAGAGGGTTGGCAGGAGGGGGAGTCACCAGGCCTTTAACCCTAGGCCGTTTTTTGGCCGACCTGAACAACCCTTTTTTTCCTATAACCGGTTCCATTGCCTAAATGGCCTTGAAGGGGTCGATTGACAGACAGACAATGCCCCCCAGGGTTGTATAGAAATTGGAGGTACGGTAGAAAGACTGGAGGAGCAAAGATCCAAGGCTCAGCACATCCAGGTGGTTGGTGAGGGGGAACCAAACTGCGTTGTGCCAAAGGAAATAGTTGTAGACAAGATAGGAGGGGGACATGGGCAGGGAATGCAAAGATCAATGTGGGAAAGAAGACCAAGGGCCCAGGGGGGTGCTGAATGGAGTGGAGAGGGTGTGAGACTTATCTCATGGAATATAGCGGGTATAGCGGGCAAATTCAACAATAAGGAATGGGTGGACTTTATTAGAACATTTCACATTATATGTGTACAGGAGACATGGGCTGTGGAGAATAACTACCATCTGCAGGGGTACAAGTGTTTTTTTGTTCCCGCCCGAAAATCTAGCTCAGGGAGAGCAATGGGCGGTTTGTCCATCTATGTAGATTTAGACCTGCCAGGCACCTGGTCCTTTCCAGACTGGTTCTCATATGGGATACAGGCGGTTCGGTTCCAGGGAAAGGGGTTACGTTTCTCTGTTTTTAACATATATAGCACCGAGTTAGAAAATAGCCACACCCCGGTATTAACTGAACTCGACCAAAGGTTAGGAAAAGAAATCATATCCCAGAATAAGGGACCGTCTGGTGGACTGCTTGTGGTGGGGGATTTTAATTGTCACCTTTGTCCGGCACTGGTCAAAAAGAACACAGATTGGGCGCAATGCCCAATTGAGAAGGGACCGCATTTTTCTCACTCGCCTACTGGGTCGGCTCTTAGGTTGCTTCGGTTTAAGTACGACCTAGAGCACACCATTAATATGGTAGACCCACAGTCGGATGGTACACTCCCACCAACTTTTAAGGACAGGGGCTGCTCGTCTATTATAGATTATATTCTGGTCTCGAGATCCCTGGTTAATAAAGTAGTCAGTGTAGGGATAGACTGGAACACTTTCAGCGACCATAACCCGCTTGTTTTAATGCTCGCATATAGGGCGGGTATTGGCTCCAATGCCCATCGTTCAATCGTGGAGAGGGTCACCGATCAAGGCAGGAGACTGAAATGGTCCAAAATAGATGGGGCAAAGTTCTATAAAAACCTGAGCGATAAGGGTCTGCTGGCCATAAATGAATGTTTGGATCTGGAAGTCCAGGGACCAAGGTTATTAGAAGCATTTAACCATATTGCCAACCTGATAGACGGATTACTAAGGTCCAGTGCGCCCACGCGTAATCTGGTCAATCCCCGGTGGTTTGATAAAGATTGTTCCAAGGCACTGAGGGAACTGAAATGCTCCCTTAAGTCAAAACCACGAGATCCACAAGTAATCAGGGCATGCAGAGAAAAATATAAAAAAGAGACCAAAAGGAGGAAACTCACCCTGCAGGCAGAAGCTTGGGCAGATCTGAGAGAGGCAGGGGAAAGAAGGGACCTAGCGGGGTTCTGGAGAATCATCAATAAACCGACCTTTCAAGAAAATGATTCTCCGGAGATAGGGGCTAACATCCTCCCGGAGCAGTGGGTCACACACTTTAGGAGCCTGTATAACCATGAATCGGGTCCCCACGTAGAGTCATCAGTAACCCCAAGTCAGGCTCCTCCGGTAGTATTTACCCTTAAGGAGATCACGGCAGGGATGGAGAGTCTAACTAAGAATAAAGCCCCGGGCCCAGATGGAATTCCCCCTGACCTTTTTCTTAGTAATATAGATCTTTGGGCCCCACTGATGACCAGGGTCCTAAACACTGCTATCACCTGCGGTCTCCCTCCATCATGGTCTAAAGCGATCATTGTGCCAATCTTTAAAAAGGGCAACAAGGACGACCCCAAGTGTTATCGGCCTATTTCCCTGATTGACGTCTCGGCTAAACTTCTGGGAAGGGCACTCCTGAACAGATTGTCCGAGTGGACCGAAGAGAACAACATCTTCTCGGACACTCAATATGGGTTCAGGTCAGGGAGGTCCACCAGCGACCAATGCCTGAACCTATATATGCTGACTGCCAAATATACTCTGGCCAGTAAGGAACCCATTTATATGGGATTCATGGACCTGGCAGCAGCATTCGATCACGTCAACAGAGGGAAGTTGTGGGACATGATGGCAGGGATGGGGATCGAGAGCGGCCTAATTACCATACTAAGAGAGCTGCATAGCGACACCACGGCTAGAGTTAGATTTAACAGGGAGGGAGGTTTGACGGACTCCTTTCCATGCAAAAGTGGAGTCAGACAAGGTTGTATTCTTGCCCCTTTTTTGTTCTCCCTTTACATTAATAATTTGGAACAGTTTCTTTTGGGCTTAAAGGCAGATTCCCCAAGGGTTGGGACGCGGCAAATCCCTGTCCTGCTTTACGCAGACGACGCGGTCTTGCTGGCGCGTACACCACGAAGCCTACAGATTCTGATAGATGGGTTCGTCAAGTTTATGAGCGATCTGGACTTATCTGTCAACCTAAGCAAATCTTACGTGCTCCTGGCAGGCAAAAAACCTTCCTCAAAATTTTCTTACACAATAGGCTCCCATTGTTTAGAGGAGGTTAAAACGTTCTCCTATCTCGGAGTAACCTTTGATGGTGCTCTTCAATTTAACTCCTTGGTGGAAGAGCGCTGTAACAAAATGATTGCCTCTAACGGGGCAATAGCCGGATATGGCAGGAGGTTGGGCAGATGGAGTCCGGAACAGGTGATGAACCTGTACGGCTCCATAACATGCGCTAAAGTAAGCTATGGGGCAGAAGTTTGGGGCTTCGTGAATACCTCTAGAATTGACCAGGAAGAGAACAAACATCTGAAATCTATCCTGAGGGTACCACCCAGCACTGCTGGACTCATAGCTCACAGGGAGCTAGGGAGGCCATATCTGGTCGATTTGTTAAAACTCAGGCCAATTGTGGCGTGGCTAAAAATCTGGGTAAATCCAGACGCGCATCTAAGTAGAAAAATCTTACTGGACTGCCTAGGTAGGACCCACTGCATGCGCATCCCATGGCTCAAATATGTGAGAAACACTCTTGAGGAACTAGGGTTTGGAAACCTCTTCAAGAACCCCACCACCATTTCAGCACAGCACAAGAAACAAGTAGGGGAAATTTTCCTAGAGCGGAAAACCCAGTGCCGTGCTCAGGCTGAAGGGGAAAAAAAGTCAATAAGGGCTCATACTTTGGTGAAGAGTGTGGAGGGTATGGAGCCCTACCTGTATCTTGTACACAATTCACAGGACAGATTTCTTATGTGCCGTTTCAGACTGAGCCTACTTCCTTTTATGTTGGCCTCGCCAGCAGGTTTTACCATGTCAATCGAGCAGAAGGGACCCTGCGGCTGCGACAATCGGTCTCCGCAGGACTCCCTTCATTTTACTTTGCTCTGTCCCTATTATTCAATGCCCAGGCGTAGATTCCTAGTAGACATCCTAAGAAAGGCCCACCTGGAACATGCCAGAGATGCACTAATCTACTTGCAAAAAGCTTCTGACCCGCTAACCTTGTGTTGTGTTATGAATTTTATCAAGGTTGCGGTCCGACTAAGGAAGACGAGGGGAGAGGATTAAAAGACTTGTGACTCCCTGTTTTAAATTTACAGCCTTGTATGTTAGTATTTTATTGTTATTTATGCACAAGGATCTTGACTAATATTTAATGCCGTTTTATCTATGTATATGTATGTGTGCTTTTATGGTGTTTTTTAATCACCGAATAAAGATTCTTGAATTGAATTGAAATTGACTAATAACAAGTCTGTATTCCGGCATTTTGCAGCACACTCCGCGTTGGTGAATGCCAAGGCGGATCGCTCGGGCCTCTTCTCGCCTGGCTAATCAGGCAGGCGCAGTCGGTTGGGCCAATTACGACTCTCCGATCTTCGGATGGGGGATTTAGGCATGCGCAGTTGGAAATCCATGAAGAGCTGACTGCACACTTTACGCAGCTCTATAAGTCTAGTCGACGGGCCCCGGAGCGGGCCATACAGGAGTTCTTAGATGGGCTCACCTTTCCGGTCCTGTCGCCGGAAGACCAGATGGAGCTAGGTGCCCCGATCACGTTGGAGGAGGTCAGGCGTATGATGAGGGCTCTACCTTCGAGGAAGGTTCCTGGCCCTGAGGGTCTTACCCATGAATTTTATAAGACGTACGCAGAGCAGACCCTCTGACCCCACACCTGCTTAAAGTATACACGGGGGCGCTGGAGGTTTCAGCCCTCCCAGCCTCAATGACAGAGGCTACGTTGATCATGCTTCCCAAACCGGGTCGGGACCTGAATTCCACGGGGGCATACCACCCGTGGCGCTTCTGAACAGGGACTATAACATTTTAGCGGACATCCTAGCTGCTCGGTTGGCACCACTGATCCCGCAACTGGTTCACCTAGACCAAAATGGATTTGTGCTGGCCCGGAACACATCACTTAATATACGGCGGCTGTTCCGAGTGATGCGTTGCTCTATGGAGGATTGGCCAATGGCCGGTTGTACTGGACTTGGAACAGGCTTTTGACACGGTTGATTGGTCCTCTAAGTTCGCGGTGCGTCATCCCTTTGGAGTTGGACCATACATTTTGAGTCTTATCCATTTACTATACGGGGCTCCTGGGGTCCAGGTGAGGTTGGGGACTCTCTATTCTGATCCTATATTGATAGAACGGGGAACTCGTCAGGTGTGACCCCTTTCCCCCTTGATCTTTGCTCTAGTAGTCCAGCCACTTGCAATGGCACTGCAAAACTCGACACTGGACTGGGGGATACGTCTTGGAAATGGCATACATGCAATTTCGCTCTATGCGGATGACATTCTACTGTATGTTAAAGATATACTAGAGATCCCACGGGTAATCCCTGATGTGTTGAAAACCTTTGCGTCTCTGTCAGGACTAGGAGTGAACTGGGATAAATCCCGTTTATACCCATTTCATCCTGTTGCGGAGGATCCAAGCTGGGAAGTGGACGGGACTGTAGTACACTGGCAACCGGTGGCGTTCAAATATTTAGGAATCCACATTTACCACAATGATAGGGATCTTATGGATGATAACATTACTAGGGCGGTTACAGCAATTAAGTCTCAGATCGAGTTTTGGAAGACACTTAACCTGCTGGTTATAGGCAGGGTGGAATTAATTAAAATGGTCATGCTGCCATGTCGGCTTTATTATTTCTCTAACTACCGCTTTACTTACCTGTGTCCTTTTTTCGCTCTCTGGAAAGGATTATAAGGGACTTCATCTGGAGTAACTCACGGTGCAGAGTGGCGTTGGTGAAGCTGTATCTACCTCGATCAAGGGGTGGGTTGGCTCTATCCAACCCAGAACATTATTTTTTGGCATCTCAAATTCTTTGGGTGGCAAAATGGGTGGAGGGCTTGCATTTAGCCGACTCTGCGGAGTGTGACCCCTGTACTCTCAGGACAGGATCCTCTCCATATAGCATCCTTGTAATAAATCACACAAACCACTTCCTTTACTAGTTCAGACTGCGTGGAAATGTTTCCGCAGGGTGCTGCGTCTTACTAAACATGTCCTACCGTACGTGCCTGTTGTGCCCATATTGGGTATGCCAACAGTACTGGGATGAGCACAGGGCGCGGATCTTACCGACTGGATGGAAGCAGGTATTAATACACTTAGAGATCTGTATGGAGAGGGCATATTACAGCCGTTCCTCACCATCGCGGAAGAAGACGGGGTTCGCCTTGGCCAATTTCTGACTCATGCCTCTTGGGTGGCTGTGAGGCGGCATTGGTGGGGGGACATTGCACGTGAGCCTCCAACACATCTTCTCCTGCAATATGTACATGTGATGGGCACGGGACGCCACCTGGTGAAGTGGTTGTGGAATCGATCAGGGAGCATACTCTGGTAAACTTAACGCCGTTGCCAGTTAAATGGGAGGCAGATCAGGGAGGCCATATTCGGAGAAGGAATGGTTGATGGTACTAGAGAGTCCCAGACAGGTCCCCAGGAATGCTCGTTTCAGACTGATTCAGTTTTACATTGTCCATAGGGCGTATCTCTCTCCAGACACAATCAATAGATATTTTCATAGGCAAGATGAGTGCTGTCCACGCTGCGGGCTGGTAGATGCCAACCTACTACATATACTCTGGTCCTCCCTGATATGCGTACATACTGGGAGGGGATACTTGGGGCACTGGCCACTAGCAAAGACAGGTGGGTGCCGCGTTTCTGGGTGGCTTGCATCACTGGAGTGTTTCCAAGAAACAAAAAGCACAAAGCGTCCACTAGATGTCTGGATTTGGGTTTCATTGTGGCGAAACGCCTACTTACACGCAGGTGGAAGGCGGAGGAGCCCCAGTCATTAAAGGCTTGGTTTTTATCAATGCTGAATTGGGCGAAAGCAGAGGCGGTTTCTTAGTACGGGAGGGTACGTTGGGACTGTGTAAATTCCCCATTGCTGTGGCTTGGAATGTAATGCTGTACGCTGCAGGAGCTGTTGACTCCGGATGACCCTTTGGATGTTCTTACTCCGGACTATAGACTCTGACCCGAGCTGTGATATGATTTGCTGATAGCATCCGTTATACCCCAAACTGTAAAGCAATTCTCTTTATAGTCAGGGCGAGCACCCGTAGGACAGTTGACAGGGTTATGTCTCATACCGCTTGGGATCTGTGACTTCCTTCCTACCTTGATGTGGCTTCTGTTTCCCTTCCTATCCTCCTTTCCTGCTAGTGTTCTTACATTCGGTGTTTTTCATAAGCTGGTTTGATCATATACACAGACTGATGTGATATGGCGGAGTGAAGCCATAAGAGCCGTACATATGTAGTTGAAATGTGATTATATAGTGGAATTCTAGTGTATCACAATGAGATTAAAAAGTGCTGTTGCTGGAGGGAGGAGGTACTGTGATTACTGGGGTGTGCCGCCTGTTGTTACCTGTTGCACCTACTGACACTGACATAACCGTGCCATTGAGCGGCTGATTTGTACGCTGGTTCATGACTACCTATCTACTGGTGCTGTCAGACAATTTTTATGATCGAATATTGTATCTGTTCTTGCTTTATACATAAAACTTTAATAAACAGATCAAACAGAAAAACAAGTTTGTATTCCAGTACCATGTTGGGACCAAGCGGGTGGGGACTTAAACAGGAAATTCAAATAATGAGAATCATGGACTTCATTAAGAATAAAGGGGTTTATTAAGAATAAAACTTTTTATGAATAAAGTATTTTATGAATAAAGTTTTCACTGAAGACATAGCTGCCACTAGAAAATTGAATGATTAATGTTATAAATCCGAACTCAAGTCCACTGTGGTGAGGGAGAATGCATCAATGCTCATGAGAGTGTATAACTAACGATAAATGGTGAATTGGATCAGGTGTTTGTGTGAGATGCCCCAAACTTGGGGTGACCTAGTTAAAAACTTATTCATTGCTATATCTCAGTTTTGGTTCAAATCGTGGTGGGTGTGTGTTCGTTTCACTTTCTCTAGATATGGTTTGGGTTGTAAAGGCTTTTAGTACACATGAGACATTCCTCAGCCAAGGTCAATAAAATTTCATGAAGGATTGAAAAAGGGGCGGGGGTAGGGGTTGGTTGGTTAGTGTGAGGTCTCAGCAGGGGTTTGTACACCATATATTGACGGAGAAAGCTACAGGGACTGGGGGAGGGCCTACATGTGGAATTTCAAGCACGTATCTCACACCATCATATATCATCGCTGACACCTGTCACATGTGGACAACAGGAAAATCCACCTATGTTCTTTACAGAACAGGTTAGCCTTGGTTATATTGGAGTGTGCTTCCAACACTGTCCAACGTAGGTGATCAGGGGAATGGCGAACCTCTAGGTAGTGTGTTCTCATTTTGGTGGAGGTACTTTTGCAGCGTATACCAGAGATGTTCCATGATCCTTGTTTTAAATGTTAAATGTTTGGGTTGTCATTCCTATGTAGCGTACACCACTGAAAAGTTCTATGATCCTTGTTTTAAATGTTCGGGTGGTCATTCTTGTAGGAAGGTGAATATCTGACTATGGTTACCCCCAACTTTTTGCCTAGTGTCTAGCTGGTTTTTCGACTTAGTTGGCCTGAGATCCTGCCATTCAGGGTCTCAGGCTGTCTGCTCTCTCTTTAAAATGGACTCCATGTACCCTAGGTACATACCCAATTGGTAAGGATCACCTTATTGGATCCTGTACAGTGTACCCTAGGTACCCAGGGCATAGGTGTACCCTAGGCCTCCCAGGGGCTGCAGCATGTATTATGCCACCCCTGGTCTGGCCTTGCAATCAGACACAACTGGCTGATCACTCAGCTGGGGCAAGGTCGTGTAATCACCCCTTGCTTAGATATAGTATACCTATATCTACCCTTATATATAGACACATGTGTACCTATCAGTCACTCCTATGGCAGGCCTTAACAATCCTGGAGGCAGAGTGCTTGGTAACATGTGAGATGGTGCTCTAGCATGAGCTGAGCCTGTCTGCAGCTTTCGGAACCATGTCCTTATAGCTGTTCTATGATATAGCCTACCATATACTCTTAAAGTGCCTTATAATCTTAAACGGTTATGGTAACTATGGTTTGGCTTTATCAAAACATGTCGTGTAAGGTGTCTAACACTTTGGAATAATACCCCCATACCATTTCTGGTGATGAGGATATTATTCCTCCCTTCTAGAGGGAGAGACATGTTAAAATCCTACTTTGCTGTTTAACTCTCACCAAAGCCTCAGCATCACAAAATGGATGCTGCTGCCACAGACACGAGTCTGACCTCCTGCTGCTGGGAGCCCTCCCAGCCAGGGAGGCCTGGACAATAGGTTTCCTGCTTGGGAAGGTGCTAGCACCTCCCCAGACAGACTTTAGTGTATTGGGGCAGGGAGGGCTGAAAGGAATGAGACATGCCTGGGGCACACAAGGTGCTCCATGCATAGTCCAGTTCAAACCGGTGCTGAGGCACTCCAGCCCCAGCTCTGGCGCGAAACTGGACAAAGGAAAGGGGGTGTAGCCACTCCCCTTCCTGGTCCCACCCATAGGAGGGACCTTGCAGGTAGCCCAGCCCACTAGCCCAGTATATTAGTAGCTAGTTGGGCCCTGCTAAATTGGATTATCCTGAACCTGCAACTTAAACAGAAACTCTGGACCCTCGACATTCGACGAAAGAAGAAGACTGAAGAATCTCCCTTGTGGCCAAGGAGTGGTTACCCTGTACGAACAGGCACCATCAAGAGACTTACCCTTTGCTTTGCTGAAGTTCTACGAGGGACCGACTGCAGAGCCCGACCAGAGCCTTGACTTCCAGACTTCTCCGACCCTGATCCACATCCACAGCCGAGCTGAGATCCGTGGAGGCGACGAGAGACGTGGGACCGGCTAACTGGGAAAAGTGGCGAGTACCTTCCAGCGCAGCTTCTGAGGCACCCTCGAAGTTGTGCACCGGGGATTGAGAAGCCCCAACCCCAAGCACCATCTGCACCGAAGATCAGCCCCCCACACTCCACGAGTCCTGCGTGGGGCCCTTCTGCATTTTCCTGCTTGCCGCGTCTGTCCGGTTGCTTGCCCGCTGGCTAGCAACCTTTGCGACGACACACCTACGATTTTCCACTGCTGGTTTGGCTCCTCCAGACTGGCTCCTGCTCCTCTGTAAAAGAGAAGCACCCCAGACCTTCCTGGTCTGCACCAGAAGCAAGTCCTCCATTCTTCGTGGGTTCCGCTTGCCAAGGCTTGGTGAATCCTAGTTCCACGTGGTCACTGGCTAGTGACCCAGACTCTGTCCCTTCTGCTTGCAGGTATCCTTCCTTCTTGATCCCGGCCGTGGGATCCACCGGACACTCTGCACTGACTGCCTGTCAGCAACTTTCCTTCAGGCATCCATAGAAGTCCACGACGAAACCCGACGCAAGTTCACACCTATGCACCCGCAGCCCGTGGGCTAGGTAACTTGGGTACTTCGGTGCTCACAAGGGTATTGACTATCCTAGGGTCTAGTTTCCGAGTCTCGACTTTCTAGCTATACCAGAAGTGTCCTAAAACTGCTTATTTCTGAACTGTACTATTTCTATCGATTATACGCATTACGCGTGAGTGTTTCCACTCTGCACCTGAATCCCGTGGGCCTCCCACTTCCTAACCTTGGGTAGTATAGTGTAGCCCCAGCGATTCCCTAGGCCTAGGACTATCCTATTTCCGTGGCAGTGGTCCTTATACCACTTACTTAGTATATGGTTTGCGTGGCCCCTAGGGCCTAACTGTATTACTTACCTGTGTGACTTAATGTATGCTTAAATAAGACTGTGTTGTACTTACCTCGAATCTCATAAAGAGTGCTGAGGGTTTGACAAGAATAAATACACTTTATTTTATATATATATCTGTTGTGGTGTCCTTTCGTTTGGTGTTCAAGGGGTTACAAATGGTATAACAGCTGGCTTCACATGCCATTCAGAGTTTAGCCTAAGTCTGCTCTTGTCCATGCTACCACTAGGATAGCTGGTCTATAAGGTTGACTTTACAACCAATCACCATAAGGGTTGTTTGGACTGATACAAGGTGTACACTAGAATTAGTGACATCATATATCAGGCCAACTTCTCACATTGGTGAGCAGCGGTTGGGATCTGAGCTTGCTGTTGTAATACCATTGTAATCTTGAGATACTAAATTGAAAGATCACATAAGATATTGTTTAGGTACATATAACATAGATTATAAATACTTAAGTCCTACTGGACTTAGTTGTTGTAGGTTGAAGGGCCTAGCACACCCTGACTACAACTACTAGAGAGGTTTAGTAGATACAACTAGTGTAGGTAGGTGCACACACCACACCCTCACTAGAATCATGTCCCTGAATGGAGATCACACTGATACTCCCTCAGGAGAGGAGAATCCTAGACAGATTCCCTCTAGATATGATGCATTCACTTTCCAGGAGATGAGACAACTGTGTACCTCCAGGAGATTAAAACAGGGTTCCAACCCTACCCTTAGACAGCTAGTGGAGCTTCTGGAGGCCTATGATGCTGAAAGAGCTGCCAAGTATGGTGCCATAGCTGTAGATAAGGGCCTCCCCTCCACAGAAGAGACCCCTGACTTAACTGATACAGATGAGTTAGAAGAGACCTCAGAGGAAGAGGGAGGTAGCAAGACCTCAGTCAGAAGACTTAGTCAGGCTAACTTAAGCTTGCATGGGAGCTTGCATGGGAGCTTCCCTTACAGGCCCCCAAGTAATCTTAAAAAGAGAGATAGAAGGGGTAGATCTCCCTCAGGGGACCCTCTCCACTCCTATCACTCAAGAAGCTCCAATGCTTCATCCCACAGGGGGATGACTTCCCCCCAGAGGAGAGAGCATCAGGCCAGAATGAGGGAAGCCAATCTGAGGATTGAAAGGGAAGAACTTGCCCTTGCCAAAGAGAAGCTTGCTCTGGCCAGAGAGCAACAATTGTGTGGGTCAGAACCCACTGGTTGCAGCAACATTCCTAGAGCTAGGGATAGGTCTTATGACCATAGCAACCTAAGCAAGATAGTCCCCCCATACAAGAATGGGGATGACATACACAAGTGGATGACTGCTTTGGAGAGGGCCTGCAAAGTACAGCAGGTACCCCAGAGTCAGTGGGCAGCTATCTTGTGGCTCTCCTTTTCTGACAAAGGTAGAGATAAGCTCCTCACAGTTAGTGATGAGGATGCTGACAACTACAAAGTCCTGAAGAGTGCTCTGATAGATGGGTTTGGCTTAACCACTGAGCAATATAGGTTGTTGTTCAGAGACACCCAGAAGACACAGACACAGGACTGGTCTGATTTTGTGGATTGTGCCACTAAGGCTTTGGAAGGTTGGTTGACTGGCAGCAAGGTGCAGGACTATACAGGATTGTACAAGTTGATTATGAGGGAGCAGATCCTTAATAATTGTCAAAACCAGCTTCTCCATCAACACCTGGTAGACTCATATTTGACCTCTCCCCAAGAATTGGGAAAGAGGGCAGATAAATGGGTCAGGACCAGGATTAGGCCTAAAAATCAGGGTGGTGACCAAAAGAAAGATACCACCAAGCCTCAAGAGAAGGGTGGGGATAAAACAAAAGAGAAATCTTCCTCAGGGCCCCAAAACTCCACACAGGGTGGTGGGTCCCAAGCTCCCTCCTCTACCACAGTTAAAAAGCCTTACTGCCATGAGTGTAAAACTCCTGGGCATTGGAAAACTGACAGCAGTTGCCCAAAGGCTAAAAACAAAACTGTTCCTCCAATTACTCCTGTAACACCACCTATTTCTGTCAGCAGTAATCCCCCAGGTGGTGGGAGTGCCCCCAAAAATTTGGTTGGGTTTTCTTGGGGAACACAGGGGGACCCTGGCTTAGCCAATTCCCCTACAGCAGCTACTCTTGTCTGTGATGGTGGCATGGGGTTTGCCAACTTCACTGCCTGTCCCAACACTTTGGGTAGGTACAGACAGGAGCCCTACATCAATGGTAGAAAAGCTGAGGCCTACAGAGACACTGGAGCTAGCATCACTATGGTGGCCCATAGGCTAGTTCCCTCCGAGCAGCTTTTGCCTGGTTTCTCATACCAGGTAACTAACATTGATGGCAAATAGAACAGTCATCCCATGGCAGAGGTATGTCTCAGCTGGGGAGGTGTCACTGGCCCTAAAAGGGTGGCAGTGTCCCCAACCTTGCCTGTAGACTGCTTACTGGGGAATGACTTAGAACTCTCAGCTTGGGCTGGAGTTGAACAAGACACCCATTCTAAAATGGTAGGCCTTTCACAAAAGGGTAGTGGGGTTGTGCCAGCCACAACCCCTGTACAAGTAGATTTCCTCCCTGAAAAGGTTGGAAGGGCAGTGGTAGCCACAGCCCAGGCAGAGACAGACTTCCCTGTAGAGATTGGCAGAGCTATGACAGTCACAGCTCAAACCCAAACTGAGTGCCTCCCTGAAAAGGTCGGCAGGACTGTAATGGTCTCAGTCCATACTCAGACTGACATAGGTGTAGTGAAGCCTGAAACTATGGATCACTCCACACAAACAGAGAGTAGTGGGGAGGAAGAAAAGTCTCCCTCTCCCCAGACATTAGGAAAAGGTCAGCCTCCTCATGGATCTGACCTCACCCCTTGTGAAGGAACTGCCCCAGAGGTCGCCAGGCCTGGCCTGGCAGAGCCTCTAATGTCAGTGGCCCCTTCCAAGTTGGGACCCAGTCTGGTGCAGGTAGCCTGCCTCTCTCTACCCTGCCTCAGTCAGCCCAGGGCTGCTGAGGTCAGGGAGGCCAGTGGACCCCAAGAGGGCCCCTGTCCACAAGAACCCCCCCATCAAAAGAATGAGGATTGCCTGGCTAGTAGCCCTAGCCGGGTGATGGTTAAAAACATTCCTGAGGGATCTCCTTTACAGGTAGTTAGGGACCTCCCCCAGAGGGATTCTGTATGGCACAGGCAAACATGAGACCTTAGGGCCCCAAACCTGACCTGTCCCTCCAGTAAGCCCACAAAAGGGACCCAGCCTCCAGCTTTAGGTAGCCAGAGGCTGACCCTGAGAGCACAGTGCAACTCAGTTAAAGAAAGAAAGGCATCCATGGTGGAGGATGATTGGAGGAAGCTGAGGCCTCACTTTGAGGACACTCACTTCAGTACTACATCTCAACCCGAGCCTTTTACTTTGCAAAGACACACCAAAGGTAGAGATTCCCTATGGTGGAGACCCTATGACACCTTTAGGGTGAGGGATTGCTTAGTGGACCATGAGACAGGGGGTAACCATGCCAGTGCTGGTTCTTCCTTATATGGCCACTTAGGCAATATAGGCTTACCTTGTCAAGGCCAGCCTTATCTCCTTTCGTTTGGGGGGGGGGGGGGGGGTGTAGGAAGGTGAATATCTGACTATGGTTACCCCCAACTTTTTGCCTAGTGTCTAGCTGGTTTTTCGACTTAGTTGGCCTGAGATCCTGCCATTCAGGGTCTCAGACTGTCTGCTCTCTCTTTAAAATGGACTCCATGTACCCTAGGTACATACCCAATTGGTAAGGATCACCTTATTGGACCCTGTACAGTGTACCCTAGGTACCCAGGGCATAGGTGTACCCTAGGCCTCCCAGGGGCTGCAGCATGTATTATGCCACCCCTGGTCTGGCCTTCCAATCAGACACAACTGGCTGATCACTCAGCTGGGGCAAGGTTGTGTAATCACCCCTTGCTTATATATAGTATACCTATATCTACCCTTATATATAGACACATGTGTACCTATCAGTCACTCCTATGGCAGGCCTTAACAATCCTGGAGGCAGAGTGCTTGGTAACATGTGAGATGGTGCTCTAGCATGAGCTGAGCCTGTCTGCAGATTTCAGAACCATGTCCTTATAGCTGTTCTATGATATAGCCTACCATATACTCATTTCATTTCATTAGTCTTTATTATCGATCATTTTCATCATAAAAAGACAATTGCAAGATGAACATTTCATACGAGATTAAAATATGAAGAAGAAAAAATGTCTAAAACACAGATCAGCTAAGAACGAAAATGACCACAAACCTAAAAACTAATACCTCCTATTTCTAATAATCCAGGCCCAACCTAAGAATTTGGCCACTGCCACAACAATACATTCACTGGTGTCAAATCTTAGGATATTTAGTGCCTCAAGCCCTTGTCTAGTACCCAAAGTACGACAAAGGGGTTTAAGCCATTTGGATCTGGGGGCTGCATAGGCCGGGCAAACAAAAAATAAGTGACCCACAGTTTCTGGACACTCAATACACCAACGACAAGAATCAGAGGTAACACCCTTCCATTTTTTTGTGAATGAGTTAGTAGGTAGACTGCCGACCCTCAATTGATGATAAAGTTTCCTATCGAAAGGTCTAGTAATAGTGTCCCAGTAGGCTTCAAAGAAAGGGACATTTTTCTCCACGAGGAACCTACCAGCCAGAGACTCCACTGGGGCTTGGGTTAGTTGTTTTTGATTGACCATTGACCAATAAAGGTTTTTAAAAACTTTTTTGGGGGGGAAGGTGCTAGAAACTGGATCAGTCCAAAGAGTACTCAGACCCATGGAATCCAATAGTGAGCTGACTTGTTTGAACCACTGGATATTGCCGGCACCCAAGATGGCACGGACGTCCAGGAAAGCCTTTGCGTAAGGCCCTAATTCCGGGACCGTCCATAATCTCCTCCAAAAGGCCAATGGTTTAAACCTGGCAATGTCATCGAAAGAATGACAGCCAAGGTCAAGCAATAACGGTTTCACTGGGGTAGAACAAGGGAGACCCGTAAGAAGCCTAAAAAATGTATATTGGGCCTTGACCAAAGGGGAAAGATCTGAAAAACCCCACAATTCAGCACCATAAAGGATTGCTGAGTTAATCCTGGCATTGTAAATTTTGATGGCGGGACCAATTGATTTCATCTGGGATTGTTTTTGTTCTTTAACCAAACACCCCGATAGTTGGGCAAATTTTAGGGATAAGACATCTATTTGTGACTTCCAATTTAGCTTGTTTTCGAAAATAACCCCTAAATAGGTCATGACTTGGGCACGTTCGAGTGTGTCCTTATCCATGGTCACATTGCCAGTTGTACATTTCCCTTTATTAAAAACCATATATTTGGTTTTCGAAACATTGACTGACAGATCGAAATCAGAGCAGAAGTTGGTGAAAACATTCAAGGCTACCTGTAAGCCGGACAAAGTCTGCGATAGAAGAAGGGTGTCGTCGGCAAACATGAGGAGTGGAATTTTAATACCTCCTAGCATGGGGGCGTCCGTAGGCGTAGATAAAAAGTACTTAACAACACTGTTAATGAATAACAGAAACAGTGTCGGTGCCAGGACGCATCCTTGCCTGACACCCCTGTTAACTTTAAACCTGTCGGTAACCTGGCCTTGATTCCCCCAACGTACTTGGGCGAAGTTGTTATCATGCAACCTGGTAACTAAAAGGAGGAGGTCAGCAGGCATCCCTAACTCTGCTAAAACCGCCCAAAGTTTGGACCTATTGACAAAATCGAAAGCTGACCGAAGGTCAACAAAAGCGGCGTACAAAGTACCGCCGCAAAGGTAAACCGTTTTCCAGACGATCAGTTGGAATTTGAACGCCTGGTCGATCGTGCTGGTGCAGGGTCTGAACCCGGCCTGCAGGGGCGAAATGGTATTCTCCTGCTCTATCCATGTCAGGATTCTAGGCAGGATCATCCTAGCTGTGATTTTTTGGACCGAGTCAATTAAGCTAATCGGGCGGTAGTTCCCTGGACAGGAGCGATCACCCTTCTTAAAGATGGGCAGGATTTCGGCACCCATCCAGGATTCAGGAATGGCGGCCCCCTTAGCTATAGCGGTTGCCATGAGTGCGATGTATGGCACCCAATTTCCAAGATCGAATTTGAAAAGGTCCGCTGGGACACAGTCTATACCTGGGACCTTTCCGCTAGGAACTCTGGAAAGAGCCAACTCAACCTCTTTACAGTCAAATTTGAAGTTCGAGAGGGGGGGCATTACCTGGGAAGTTGGAAAAGCGATCACTTCTTTCAGGTTCGGATCTGAGAACTGGCGTTCGAAATGTGACATCCAGATGTCAGGGAGTACATGATTAGTGGGGGTCTGTAAGCACGGAGAATTGCCCCATTTCACAATATGCCAAAACAGAGTCAGGTTCCTTTTTTTACTGGCAGCCTACCAAAACAGAGTCAGGTTCCTTTTTTTACTGGCAGCCTACCATATACTCTTAAAGTACCATATAATCTTAAATGGTTATGGTAACTATAGTTTGGCTTTATCAAAACATGTCGTGTAAGGTGTCTAACACTTTGGAATAATACCCCCATACCATTTCTGGTGATGAGGAGAGACATGTTAAAATCCTACTTTGCTGTTTAACTCTCACCAAAGCCTCAGCATCACAAAATGGATGCTGCTGCCACAGACACGAGTCTGACCTCCTGCTGCTGGGAGCCCTCCCAGCCAGGGAGGCCTGGACAATAGGTTTCCTGCTTGGGGAGGTGCTAGCACCTCCCCAGACAGACTTTAGTGTATTGGGGCAGGGAGGGCTGAAAGGAATGAGACATGCCTGGGGCACTCCAATTCTTATGTAGCGTATACCACTGAGATGTTCCATGATCCCTGTTTTAAATGTTCGGGTGGTCATTCCTATGTAGCGCATACCACTGAGATGTTCCATGATCCTTGTTTTAAATGTTCTGGTGGTCATTCCTATGTAGCGTATACCACTGAGATGTTCCATGATCCTTGTTTTAAATGTTCGGGTGGTCATTCCTATGTAGCGTATACCACTGAGATGTTCCATGATCCTTGTTTTAAATGTTCGGGTAGTCATTCCTATATAGCGGTTGCCACAGGGACAGGTGATCATGTTTATGCAGTTTTTAGAATTTCAATTAGCGTGAGACCTTTGTGTCCATACTAGTGTGCTATAGTTGGATAGTTTTAGAGGGTTCAGTCAAGTTAAATACAACAAAGGAACTACAGGGATTGTGTCCTGTCACACGGGGGAGAGACCCCATAGAGGTTGTTGTGTGGATTTTTCCGTGATTCGTGGTCTTGTGTGCACAATAGTATCCAATATATTGTAGGTTTGTTTGAAGGCAAACCTAGGGTGGGGGTTTATGAATCTAAAATTTTTTAAATGTACATTTCTTCCAAAAAATAGTAATTGTAAAAAAAAAAAAAAGGACAGAAGAAAAATAAACCGGGTAGCAATTGTCTTTAATTTATGTCTACCGCGACTCAGACAAAAAAAAGAGGAATCTGGTAAAGAAAAGTAGAGATAAAACACGAAAGAGAAGAAAAGTAAGTTGGAAGAAGGAAAAAGGGGGATATCAGGAGTAAAAAAATAAGAGGAAGTAAGACAGCAGGAAAACAACACCCTCGGGGAGTCAGGGGTGAAGTAAAGAAGGAGAGAGGGAAAGGGAATAAAAGGAGAAAGGGAAAGTTAAAGGTAAGGAAGAGCAATCGCCAGAGAAAAGTAATAAAAGAAAAGGAAATGAGGAAAAAAATGGCAGATTACAAAAAAAAGAAAAGAAAAGCCAACCAGGAAAAACATATTTTACTCCAAAAAAGCATTCAGTAGGTTGGTTTCAACAGCCTGGTGTGAGCGCTTCTAGATGAAAAATCAGGAAAATATTCAATATGGCCAATTTCTTCAAGTTGGTTTTTCGACATAAACATATACAACTCTTAGCAGCATCACATCCTTACCACTTCCAAAGATTACTTCCTCTGCAAGCTCACTGGCAGATTTCTTCTTTTTCTGCAGCTGGGAAAGAGCAAAAGGACCGACATTGTCCATAAACCAGAGATCAGGGGGTGCCCAAGGTAAGCCCAATTGTTGTTCATAAATAATTCGATCAAGTTCCAGAGCTTTTCGCACCAATCCTTTTATTTCCTCCTCATTCATTAGCCATAGAGCACGAAATTTATATGGCTCCACCGATCCAAAATGCCTAGAAAGGTACAATCAGTATGGTTTATTCAGCGGTCACAAATTCATCAAATAAAATATTAGCCATAAAATCTAGTGAAAGGATTAAAGTGCTCATCTATATGAAAAAGAATTTAGCATTTTCTATACAAAATCACAGCCCTCTAATCTTATAGTTGGTGACGTTGTGGCATCACAACAATGTATACCTCAGGGTCACAACCCGGTGTCGCAATCCTTCCAGGCCTACTCAACAATGTTGTTGCTCAATAATATGCGATGCGGAAGTGAACTTTGCGTTTTCTGCATAAGTTCTCCCATAGCATTTTATATATTTGCATAATCATGTATCTGAGTGCACATTTTTCATTCATAAACTTGTGCTTTATTTAGTATTGATTATATATGTATAAGACATAATGAACAAGTTACTTACCTTCGGTAACGATGTATCTGTAAGAAACATTAGTTAGTTAGATTCCTCACCTTAGACTATCCCTAGGCGTCAGACTGGATCCGGAAAGATTTTTGTAGCAATACCCCTTGCGCGTCGCTAGGCGTCATCTGCAGCTCCGCGTCCGTGGTTGGCGTCGTGCGCCGGAATGACGTCGTCGGAGTACTTAGACGCCGCCCTCGCGCGCTGACGTTAGTTCTTGTACATAGCTTTCCGCGCCAGGAACGCAGAGCCATGCAAGAGACCGACACTGGTGCCAAAAAATCTAGGGCCCTGAAAAGGATAGCCTTAACCCTAGATGTCGGTTCGCAGAATGGGGAGGATGGGTGAGTCGGTGAGGAATCTAACCAACTAATGTTTCTTCGTTACCGAAGGAAAGCAACTTGTTCATCTGAAAGAAACACATTAGTTAGATTCCTCACCTTAGAATAGATACCCCAGCAATACCATCCCCGGTGGTGGGTCTGCGAACCAAGATCACACCAGAAAGTCCTGGAGAACAGAACGGCCAAAGAAGCCATCTCTTCGGACTTGGCTGTCCAGGCAATAGTGTGTGGCAAACATGTGCAGTGAGGCCCACGTCGCCTCCTGACAGATTCCTGCAAGGGAACTCCCCGTCCCAGGGCAGTAGTCGCCGCTGTGGCCCGGGTGGAATGGGCTCTCAGCCCAACAGGAGGGTCCTTTTTTGCCAAGGAGTAACAAACCTTTATCCTCTTCCATGCTCATGACGTCTCCCGGCCGTCATGAGTCACGATGGGCGTGTGCGGACGACGGCCGGGAGACGTCATGACCACGCCCAGGAATGGAATGTCCAGCACTGCGGCAGCGCTGCGGTGGAATTTGCACCGCAGCGAAGAGGTTAGACACAAGACGACCCACCGGGAGATGGTCCGCTTGTGTACAGCCCTCCCCTTCTTAGCCCCTACGTATCCAACAAAAAGTTGGTCGTCCACCTGGAACTGTCTGGTGCGGTCCAAATAAAAGGAGAGCGCCCGTTTTGGGTCCAGACGGTGGAGCCTCTCTTCCTCTTTCGAAGGATGCGGAGGCGGAAAGAAGGTGGGCAATGTGACAGATTGCCCGATGTGAAAGGGGGTCACCACTTTTGGAAGAAAGGAAGGACGAGTCCGGAGGACAACCTTGTCCGGATGAACAGACAGAAAAGGAGGCTTAGATGACAGAGCCTGGCGCTCACTCACCCGCCTAGCCGAGGTGATAGCTACAAGGAAAGCAGTCTTAAGAGTCAGAAGACGAAGAGGACAATTGAGAAGTGGCTCAAAAGGAGCGCACATCAGAAAGGTTAAGACAAGATTCAAATCCCACTGAGGCATTACGAAGGGGACAGGAGGGAACATGTCAGTAATGCCTTTTAGAAAATGCGAAACAACAGGGGACTTGAAAAGAGAAGGCTGATCAGGAAGCCGCAAGAAAGCAGAGATTGCAGAAAGGTAGCCTTTCAAGGTGCCCTGAGCAGAGCCCTGCTGGGCCAAAGAAAGAAGAAAGAGGGGAACCTCAGAAAGAGGGGCGGAAAGGGGATCCACAGCCTTTGCTGCGCACCATGCCACAAATTTGTTCCACCTGCAGGCGTATACCGTTTTTGTGGAGGGACGCCTGGCTGCCAGAATGACATCACAGACTTCAGGAGGCAAGTCAAATGGCATCAACTGCCGCCGCTCAATCTCCACGCATGGAGGTGGAGGCTGGACAGGTTCGGGTGGAGGACCGCCCCCTGCTGCTGCGACAGAAGGTCCTCCTGAAGAGGCAGACGTATCGGAGGATTGATGGACATACTGAGTGGCTCGGGATACCAGTACCTTCGTGCCCAATCCGGAGCCACTAAGATGACTTGGGCCCGGTCGCGCCTGATCTTCTTCAGCACTCTGGGCAGAAGTGGTATAGGCGGAAAGGCGTACAACAGACCGCAACTCCACTCGCGACGAAAAGCGTCTCCGAGCGAGTGCCGCCTTGGAAATTCCAATGCGCAGAACTGCTGATATTGCGCGTTCTCTTCAGTGGCGAACAGATCTAACCAAGGCTCTCCCCACGGCAGAAAGAGACCTTGCGCCACGTCCGAGTTCAGACGCCATTCGTGATCCATCATGCACCGGCGGCTGAGTTCGTCTGCTCTGGCGTTCAGAGAGCCCGCCAGATGTTGAACCACCAGGATGATGCCCTGGTGTTCCAGCCACGTCCAGAGGCGCAGAGCCTCTTGACAAAGGGTCCACGACCCCACCCCGCCTTGTTTGTTGCAATACCGCATGGCGGTGGTGTTGTCCGTGAACACCTGCACAACACTTCCCCGGACAGAGGGAAGGAAGGCTTTCAGTGCAAGCCGGATCGCTCTCAGCTCCAAAAGGTTGATATGGAGATGAGTCTCCGCCGGAGACCAGAGTCCTCTGATCTCTGCCTCCCCCATATGGCCCCCCCATCCCAGGAGGGACGCATCCGTCACTACTACGTGCTCCGGATGGGGTAGGGAGAGGCATCTGCCGCTGACCCAATCGCGGTTCGTGAGCCACCACTGCAACTGCTCCGCAGTGCCCTCCGAGATCAAGACATGGCCGGACAGGTTGCCTCGATGCTGGGCCCACTGAAACTTCAGGTCCCACTGCAGACCCCGCATTCGCCACCTGACGTAACGCACCAACAGGATGCAGGAGGCCAGTAGCCCCAGGAGCCGCAGCACCAACCTGACCAAAACCCAGGATAGAGGCCGAAAGATGGGAATCAGAGCCTGAATATCCCGGACCCGCTGTTCCGGAGGATAGGTCCGGAACTGCGCCGAATCTAGAACCGCTCCGATAAAGAGGAGCTTCTGGGAGGAACTCAGGTGCGACATTGATGGAGAACCCCAGCGAATGCAGGAGGTCGGCCGTAGTCTGGAGGTGGGAGACGACTTGCTGGGGCGAGCCCGCCTTCAACAGCCAGTCGTCGAGAAAGGGGAAGACTGGAGCCCCTGATCTGCGCAGATGAGCTGCGACCACCGCCATCACTTTCGTGAACACCCAAGGGGCACTGGTGAGGCCGAAGGGGAGCACGGTGAACTGAAAGTGCTCCTGACCCACCGTGAACCGCAGGTAACGTTGGTGGCCTGGCAGGACGGGGATGTGAAAATAGGCGTCCTGCAAGTCCAACGCTACCATCCAGTCTCCAGGGTCGAGGGCAGCCAGAACCTGAGCTAAAGTGAGCATCTTGAACCGTTCCTTCCGGAGGAAGGCGTTGACGCTCCTGAAGTCCAAGATAGGACGTAGGCCCCCTGTGCCCTTCTTGGGAACCAGAAAGTAGTGGGAATAGCAACCGTGACCTACTTCTGGACCAGGAAAGTGCTCGACGGCCTCTTTGGCCAAGAGGGCCGTAACTTCCTCCTGCAGAAGATTCAAGTGATCCTCCGAAATACGGTGGTGCTGTGGTGGCATGGCTGGAGGGGTCGTCTCGAAGGGGAGGGAGTAGCCCCTTCGGACGATTTGCAGCACCCACCTGTCCGACGTGATGGACCGCCAGTGGAGCAGGTGATGGCGAACTCTGCCGCCCACTGGCATGGAATGGGCCTGAAAGCTCGGACTAGGAGGGCTTTGAGGCGGATGCTGCCGGGGTGGATGTGGACTGACCGGCACGTTGTCCTCCAGTACCGCCCCGGCGGAATCCACGTCCGTGACCGCGTGCAGGTTGGTTCTGCGGCCGGTGGCTAGGCGGACGTGAGGAGGCGCCCCTTCCTTGGCCACGAAAGGGACGAAAGGTGGAAGTTTGCGGCCGGGGGGCCGAGAGACCCAAGGACTTGGCCGTAGCCCGGGAGTCCTCGAACCGAGCCAGCGCACTATCCGCCTTCTCACCAAAAAAACGAGTGCCATCAAAGGGCATATCCATGAGAGAACTCTGGACATCCCCCGAGAAAGACGTGGACCGCATTCAGGCGTGGCGCCGGAGCGCCACCGTAGTGGAAATCGCCCTACCCAGCGAGTCCGTGGTGTCTAGTCCACACCGTATGGCATGCCGTGCTGCATCTCGCCCGTCAGCAAGCGTATGGGTGAGTCGTGTCCGGGTCTCCACCATGCACAGGGGCAGCACGTCCTCCAACGTATCCCACAGAGAGTGGGAATAACTGTCCAAGAGGCAAGCGGTATTCAAAGACCGCAGTCCCAAACTCAGGGAAGAGAACAGCTTCTTTCCAAACTGTTCTAGCCTCTTGGATTCCCGATCCGGAGGAGCGGACGGGAAGGAGGATTGGGAAGTTGAGGCCTGGATAACCAAAGTCTCGGGGGTGGGGTGTTGGGACAGGAAACTGGGGTCGCCCGGAGCAGGGCGGTGGCACCGGGCCACGTTCCGATCCACAGGAGGTACTGTGGAGGGCTTGGACCAAGTGCCCTGCAGAACGTCGATGAGGGCCTCATTGAACTGCAGCAGAGGCTCTGTGGAGCTTGCTGTCGGTTGAAGCACCTCTGTGAGGACGTTAGTCCTCACGGCCACAGCAGGCAACTCCAGCCCAAGGGCTTCGGCCGCCTTGCGCAGCACCACTGAGAAAGCAGCACCCTCCTCTGAGGCCACAGTCGGAGGATAGATGAAACCAGCGTCCGGGGAGGTGTCCAGACTACTGGCATCCCCCAGTTCGTCTGCCCAGTCCTGGGAAAGTTGGGCCTGTCTGGCCATAGGGTCCTCAGACCCCTCCCAGTCGCCCTCGTCATCCGATTCCCGATAAACAGGAGGAATGATCGGAACCGGGCAGTAGATGAATTGCTCATCCATCAGCGTCGGATGCGGCGTCGAGCGGCGCCGCGACTGCGTCGGGCCCGGACCGGGGCTAAACTGGGGACGGCGCCGGAGGTGGAACCGGTGTCGGCGACGGTGGAGGAGGCGTCGTGAGGTCAACCGGCGCCGGCAGAGATCCAGGCCTGGATCCCTCGGGGACCTGCGGCGTCGGGGCCGGAGCCGTCGACGGCGCCGGGGCCAGAGCCGCCGGCACGCGAGGTCGCCCAGTCAAGCCCGAGGGGCCCGAAGGCGTGCCGACAGGCGTCGACGGCGGAGCCAGGCTCCTCATGGCCGAGAGGAAGGCACTGACCTCCGCCGGAGTCGCGTCAGTCCCAGACACCGGTGGGTATGGGGACGGACGCGGCTCCGCCGGAGCCGGAGCTGTGGGGGTGGGACCACCCTGACCCTCAGCCGAGTCGCGCTACCGGCGAGGGGAGTCCGAAGAGCGGTGTCGCCTCTTGGACTTCTTAGATCGCTTCGACTTACCCGAAGACTTCGAGCCCGACGAGCGATGATGGTGACTGCGGTTCCGCGATCGGTCCTTAGACCTCCTCCTGGACCGGGACCGAGAGCGGCGCGGAGCCGAGTGCCGAAGCTCGAGAAGCTTACGGGACCGCTCCCGCCTAGCTTTCGATGTCAACGCCTGACAATCGAGGCACGACTCCGCGTCATGGTTGGCCCCCAGGCAATAAAGGCACCGGCGATGGTGATCCGTCACCGACATCAGGCGATGACAGGCGTCACAGGCCTTGAAACCAGGCATCCTACCGGCACCAGAGTCGAGTCGACAGACCAAAAAGAGTCAAAAAAGTTAGTCAAAAAGTGACTAAGGGGTAAGCTCTTCCCGGATCGGCGCTTACTGGCGCGGAAAAAAGAACTGACGTCAGCGCGCGAGGGCGGCGTCTAGGTACTCCGACGACGTCATTCCGGCGCACGACGCCAACGACGGACGCGGAGCCGCAGACGACGCCTAGCGACGCGCAAGGGGTATAGCTACAAAAAAATTTCCGGATCCAGTCTGACGCCTGGGGATATTCTAAAGTGAGGAATCTAACTAACATGTTTCTTTCAGATGTCTGCATTATTACAGGTTGATGCTCCATCCGTTATTAATATAAATGTATTAATGTGAATTATAATGTGTAGTTTTAGTGAATGTGAAACAGAATTAATAAGTGAATTGTTGCGTTTTACATCATTCTTCACAAGGTCTGTTCTTTTGAAAATAATCAGAAAAGTACCTGTCATAGACATATATTAGGCAGAGAAGTATCTTAAGGTTCCTGCAAGCTTCACTGAGCAGTGCTACAAAAATCTCCACCATAAACCACCGGCTCCTCAGAGCCAGGTCCATATCATTTCAGGAATGCCCTATCTGAGACAGACTGCAACCTTCTCAAAGTACAGAAGCTAACTTACAACATTTCTGTTGTTCAGCTGTGGTATATAAGCTAGAGACCATCTAAGAAAAGAAATTCAGTTTTGGTGCTAAAGGAGTTTAG
This sequence comes from Triturus cristatus, assembly GCF_964204655.1. Taxonomy (NCBI): domain Eukaryota; kingdom Metazoa; phylum Chordata; class Amphibia; order Caudata; family Salamandridae; genus Triturus; species Triturus cristatus. The sequence continues at coordinate 1,806,234,532 of NC_140589.1, forward strand.
GTAGCAGCCTGGAAGGGATGGGCAAGTTACCAAAGACTGATATCATCATTGGATGCAATGAATCGCTGAAATTATATCTTAGTTTAGCACTTCATTTAAATATTTTGTTTATTAATCACTTTCATTGCCACTGTTCTGTTTATTTTTATAGATACATCTATTCATACAATCTGATCTACATTAGGACATTACTCTTGAAAGAGTATTTCAATTATATAGTGTGGTTTTCTTGTGTTTGTATATCCTTGGTCGAAAAAGTTTCAGAACTCACTAATGCAACAAATAATCCAGTAGTTTCACTGGACTGATTATTGCCGAGATCACCCAATCCATAAGTAATGTGTAGGTGGTTTGGGGGTTGCAGTCAGCCAAATTCCCTGGCTTGAGTTGGTAAATTGGCTCAGCCTGCACTTTCCCAAGGGTTTAGGGTTTTTGAACATCCTGCCATATTTTGCTAAATTTGCAAAAAACATAACAGTGTTAGGAGGAAACTTCGGGCTAAAACTTTTTTTTAAGTTTGAACAATAATTTTTTTTATTTTAAATTAATATGCAATTATGATACAAAAAGAAACATGATTGTGCATATAGTCACAGATGTGAAACACATAACACCATCAGGAAGAAACTTATTAATTATATAACCCTTTCATAACATTCTATAAAAAGATCTAAAGGGCATAAAACAAATAAACCAAATGAATAAGGAACAATTCATGGAGGTTTAGGCACTTCTTAAGTTCGAGGATTGTGAACTTGTAATGCACGGGCAGATTTATTTAAAAAATTAGTTATGGGTAGCCATAAGAGATCTCTTTTAATAGCAAGTGCAACTGGATAAACGTATGCTCTATCAAGTCTATAGTTGTAACAAACTTCATACCATCATGCCTGAAAAGATACTTGAGATGTATCCTTTAACGATTTTGTAATTTGTTGAAAAGCAACAGCCAGAAGAAAATCTACTATATAAAAATCTTTGGACTGAGATGACCAAAGGTCGGAAGTACTACCTAGAAAAAATGTTAATAAAATTAAATGGGACTTGTGTATTAAAGATACCATTTATCTCTTGCCAAACCCTTAACCAAAATTCATAAATAAGACGACAATCAAATAACACATGTTTAAGATCTGCTGAGGGTTGAGAACAAGACCAGCAATTAAAAAGAACAGCAGAATCTATTTTATGTAATGTAACAGGAGTGATCAAAAGCCGATTATAAATAAAAAACAAAGTATGGGTTGCATTAGCCGCGCTAGAAGATTTCGTTATTTTATTCCAAAACGGAGTGGGAAAAGTAGTTTGCAAATCGATTTCCGAAAGACGCTCAACCTCTGTCTTATCTCTATCTTCAGGAATAAGTGTTAAATGCTTACATAATTGAGATGCAGAAAGAATTTTAAGAAACACGTAAGGAAATTGAAACCCATCTGCCTTCACAATCAACATCTTGGGCAAGGGTTTGTATAATGAGACGTTTATGACATAAAATAGCTACCCTATTGCGTTTTCCTGAGCCCAGAGAAGCAAAAACATGACCAACCCATTGCCTTTTAAGTTTAGACAGTTCTTTGTCTGAAATATGTATTTCCTGCAGCAAAACAATTCACCCTTTAAGATGGAAATATGGGACAAAATCCTTTCACACTTTAAAGGAGAGCCTAAACTTTTAATATTCCATGAGATAAGTCTTAAAGTCATCTACAATAAAATAATAATTCAGAAATTTTAAAACAAGCAATAATAACTAGTATTTTGTAAAAACAATATAAATATAATAAGACATAATCTTGAAAGTGTAATAACATATCAAAACAGATGTGGCTAAAACTTAAACTAAAGTAAAATTCGGAGATTGTAATTGTTTGTATAATGTAGAGATCCAAGGACATATGCAATATCCCTCTGAATTAATTTAGTCTATTTCTCTTCCTGACATTACCTTTTCCCAATTCACTAATTTGGAAAAGCGCAGTGTCCTAGCCCACTCGGATTTTGTAATTTATCCCATTTTGTTACCAAAAAAACTAATTTTTAGCTGTCATTATATCTGTTTGCATAGATAATTATGTTAGAAGGTTCAGGTAGACAATATATCAATGAAAATAAAAAAACTCAGAATTGAGAACTTCATCTGATTATCCTAATACTTTAACTACTCTATTCCAATGTTCTGGAACAGGACCACATGGTATAGCTGTAATAACCTACTCCATTCTTATACTTCTAACAGGTTCCACATGTTCGATTATTTCCAACACCCCTGCTATTTCTCAATCCTTAATGGATGTATCCTGGAAATTATATGCGCATCTGATGAACTGCGTTAAAAGCAGGGAAAACGGTTAAGAGAAATCCAGGATTGGTTTCACCCTTTAGGTTAATTTGTTTCACTTAGTTGAGGCCTCAGAGGACTTATACTAGTGGATACCAGGGATTTCAAGGAATTGTGGTTATTAAAGTACCATAGCAATGAATACAGAGCTACCATGAGCCAGACAGATAAAGTGTTACCTGTTGTAATGGTGAATGGTGCGGTAATGAGTTCCTGTCAGATGGGGATACCAGACAGGATGCTCAGGATGCCAAACAACCAGCAAATGACAAGCTGAGGGTTCAGAGAGGCAACAGGGAACCATGAGTAAACAAAGATATAGATCAATCTACTATGCAGAGAACCAAAGTGAACCCTCACCATAAGGGACTGGAAGAGAAGAAAACCAAAAGCTGTGGAGGTTGAAAATGGGTAACAACTAATATGAAGCGGTAAAACCATACCAACTAACTAACATGTTGCCAGGTGTCTGCTTATTCCTGGAAAGGCAATACATACTGATTCTCCCAATCAGAAGCAAGTGTTTCTAATGAAACAGTTTTGTGTATTTTAATATGTGCATGAGTGAAATTTCCACTCCTCTGACTTCCACAATTTCCAGGACTTTCCAATCCTGCGAATAATTTTGTGTCTGAGTTCTGTTTGAACCTGACAACTTCCAAAACGTTTCTGTCACATGCAATTTCAGCTTTTTCGTTTTCTCTTGTGGCTCGTGTCCAATGCAATTTATAACAAATATTCTGGTATGTTCCAGATATTTCGAGATAAACTTTAGAAATTGAAAGCAACGCTTTCTTCCATTTCTTGTCTGAAATGTGCATTCCCATTTCACTGGATCTATACATTCCTTTTTAATACACTTCTATTGACGTATGAACTAAATCATAATACAAGAAGGAAGCAAGGCATCATGTCCTTGCCCCTTCAAATTTGCCTTGTCTGACTATACCAATGTTCTTATCCCTCTTCTCAATAATCCACCACAACTCACATTTTAAACATTGGAGAAAATCTGTCTTGTTAGAAATAATCCGGTAAATTTACCCAGGGGAAAATGTAATAGTGGTGTATTTTCTAATATGAATCTTTCAGTTAGGATCCATTTATGCACCTCTACCAGGTTTCCAACAACAGCCTAGAACCAAATATTCATAGTAGGTTTGTGTACTGGGCACACCAAATCCCCCTTTTCTGGCAGTGTCCGGTTACAAATCAGATAGATCTTCACCCTCTATCAGCACTGCCTTATTAACTCCACAAAGTTGTAAATAAGGCAGTGAATCCATATATTATTCAAAACGTATTTGACATTACAAAGAAGTATTATCTAAATCGCGGTTAGATTTGATCACATATTTTCCATTTGTCGACTGTAAGTGGGTCTAATTTCTTCTGTTCATCCTGTCTAGCCCTGATCCTTTAGCACTTTCTAAATAAGTCGCAGCCTTTTCTGCCTGTCTCAAAGATAATTTTAATCTATCTGTTAGTTTCCTTATTCTTAATTACTACCACCCCAGCATCTTGTCCCAATTTACCATATAAGCTGAAATGAGACCAAATTGTGAGATAGCCTCTAGAAAAGCAGTGGTAGATTACTCTGAATTGAAAATTAATAACGTCATCAATAAATAATATGTTTTTCAAATGCATACCTCCAAAGTCATCCCGCTATAATTTTCCTCTCCCATAATGGCGCAACCAATGGTTCAAATATAATGTTAAATAATAACAGGGACCATTTTCATATATGAAAGAATTCAGAACATGTACCATTTACAGCGACTTCGCCCACAGATCCTCTATATAAGGAGACAATGTTGTATCACATGTGTGCCTAGTGCCCACTGTCTGAAGCTCTACAACAAGCCTTTTTTCGGTGTCATTTGTAACCAGCATAGTCTCCCCTCCTCTTCTCTCTCGCTCTCAGTTTCTGTCTCTCTTTTTATATTACTATATTGGACAATATTTCATGACTGTATATGCCTCTAACAAATCCCACCTGGTCTACACCAACAAAGCACTTGAAAATCAACTCCAATATATAAGCCCAGCATGTAGACTGAACCTTAAGGTCCACATTCAGAAGGTAGACTTGCCTCTAATTTCCAGAATTCAGAGGTTCTTTATTTATCTTTTTGGGTTCCGGTGAGGCAAGAGTTATTGATGAGTTCATGGAATACATTCATTGATGTATCACGGTTATAGACTGTACAAAGTATTGGGCTTATGTTTTTGCTGAAAGTTTTGTAAACTGCTTCTGCAAACCCCTTTACTTTTAGTCTTTTGATGGCATCTTTTATTTCTCACATAGTAAGATGAGATAAGTAGCTTATTCGCGGCAAGTAAACGTTATTTCGTGATTTATTGCACTATTTTCACATTCCTTTGGGTCATAGGAATTTTATAAACATTCTTTATGAATTTGCCTATATTCACCTTCAATTAGGCAAGCCTGATTACAGCCCCAGTTACCAACACTGACAGTTTCAATTCTTGGTTCAAGCAGCAATATGTCAGCTGGCATCCAGATTTTCTTCCATTGTCTCAACAGTCCTAGTTTTGTGTAACAGTAATGTCACTAAGAAAATTAATAGCTGCTTGTTACTGACACACTGAAATGGGATTAACAATTCTCAAATTCGTACTACTGAAATGCCCAAATGTTTTCTAAAATGAAAACCTGAGGGGTGTGTCCAAGATGGCAGGGGTGAGCGGACGTGCCTGTCCCGCACTCTAAATAGCTTCGCCCCTGGCTTAACTCACACTCAGTGGAGCCACACAGCACCGGAGGGAGAGCGGTGCAGCTGGAGAACCAGATGGCTCCGATTATCCCCAGATTGGAGAGATCCAGACGGAGCGGGATTGATACGGCACATGGGGAGGATTGCCGAGGTCAGAGAACGGCTACCCGGCTGCGGTCGGTGTCCGGAGGGAGCGTTCGAGTGATGTGGGAGGTGGGCTGTTCCCCCCGGCCCGGGGGCTTCCACGTCAACAACCCTGCACCCTGGTGGTGTCGGACAGCGCATCCACTCGGGGGGTCCCACACATCGCACATCGCAAAGAGCACAGCGAAGCTGCGAACGGTAGCAGTGAGAGGGCTGGCTCTGTTTCAACCACCCGCATCGATCGCCTCCCACAGCGGATGTGGCCCACCAGCTCCTCCCAGGCCCCTTGGATAGAGTGCTCGGGGCATATCACTGCGGCCTGCGGCAGGGGTGTGTGTGGGCCCGTACCGGAGCCTGACTCTCTCTTTGTGTGGGCCTGCTGACTGCGCAATACACGGGGCCCCTCCCAACAACCATCGGACCCCTCTGCCTCTGGGTCCTTCTTACCTGACATCCCCCTGCTGAGACGCACGGAGAGGGCACATCCTTGCCCCGGTGTCGCTATCCGAGGCCCTGTTAGGGCTTGGAACTACAGTGCCAATATCGGCCACACTCACCAGCCCTCCCGCAGCAACATACAGGTAGCATAAATAAGCAGACAAGACAACTTTTGGTGGAGAAAATTGCTGCAGGTTTATTAGCATACCAAATATGCCAACATGGTGGGTTATCTTACAGGCGATCCAAAGGCAAGCCGCCCCTCGCGGCCTACCACCTGATGGGCTAACTTGCATCGTGGTCTTAGCCAATCGGTGCTTAGCGGTTGTGGTGAGGGGATACCCCCTCCCACTTCCGGTGAAACATTGGTCCACCATATAACTCACGCCCACCCCTACGAGAGGCGGAGCGTTCAAGCGACCCCCGGTTGTACAGGTTTCCAACCGCCCGTAGGCCAGATGGGGCGCCGTCGCACCCCAGGGTCCACCGCACTTCCTGGGGATATTTGGCCTCAGCACCCTTTGTGCTCCTGAAGAGGGTACCCCTGAGTACCTTTCCGTCTCTGGATCGCCATGTAACTCCGCCACAGCCCTGGGTGTGGCGACCGTCGCAGCCAGGGCCCCCCACCAAGGCCGGCGCTCCTACTTACATCCCGCTATTTCCCGGGCCTCCCCTAGGTCCAGGAGGAACAAGTCCATGCCTATTCTGGAGAGATGTACCTCATCGTCCACGAGACACCCTGTGGATTTAACATGAAGCAAACCATGTCTTATGAATCCAACCCCCATATGTTCGGTGAATTTACGCATCGCGCATCTGACTCTCCTGCGTGCAGCCTCCATTGCCTCCCCAGATCGGACTCCCTGCCACAGGAGCCGGGGAGTGATCACTGACCACCACTGTTCACATGTCCCTAACTGGTTGCTTCAATTGCAAACTGTGGCCTTACTGTTTTGAAGCAGTGTCCTTTTGCCCAAAGTAGCGGCCTTATCTTTAGCTATTTATGGTGCCTCTCCCCCTATCCAGCAAGGATAGGTCCATGCTTAACTGGACAGATGTTCCCCATTGTCCTCAAAGCACCCTGAAAATTTAACGTGTAGCAACCCATGTTTAAGGAAGCCAAATCCCCTATGCTCAGTGAATAAACGCATAGTGCAGATGACCCTTCTGCGCGCAGGCTCCGTCGCCTCCCCCAACCGAGCTCCCTGCCACGGGAGCTGGGGGTGATTACAGACCACAAAGGTGCACATTGTGGTCTTCGTGGTCTCCTTCTAGGGTGCATTACTTCGCCCCACTGACCAGACAATTTTAGAGTTCTTTTGGATTGCTCCCTGGTGAACATAGTAATGGTGTCAAAACAGGTATGAGGGAATATGTGAATGGTACCCGTTATTAGACACTGCACCCTTTCTTGGACTGACAACTTACTCAGCCCACCCTGCTTGCTGAACCTTCAACCGGTCACAGATGCCCCGTCACTGCTATCCACCTGTGAACCTTGATACTTACACCAGTAGTGGTGTCAGGCTACCAGGTTCTGTGTCACGTGCTTCGCTGCAGTCCCTTTGGTGGATCCACTGGGACCCTTCTGCATCCCTGCAAATGCTTAGTCACGAGCTAATGCCCTTTAAAGCCCTTGCCCATCCCTCAAACACACCTGACAGCATGATGCCCCTCGCAACTTTGGTGAGGGGTTATGGGCCCAGCGCACCCCCCGTCTGTGTTTCCAACATATATCCTCCCTAGTTGCTCCAGATAGTGTGCGTGGCTATCCCTGTCCTGGCAGGGCATGCCAATGGCCTGTCCACCCCTTGGTGACTATCCCGCCACGGGATAGGCGACATTAAGCACTGGTGTCCTTGTGTACCTGACGTATAGGAGGGGGGAACAACATGTACGACTACCTGCCCTTCCCCGAGCAGTGGGAATACCAAAACAATAATTCCTCAATCATTGTAGCCAAATTATGCTATGACCCCATGTTCCCCCCAGCTTTTGCACCGCAACCCACTAGTTAAATGGCAACTTCTGCAAATGCCTGGCTCCCCGGCTATAGGGCGGGTGTTTTGTCTCCCCTGAGCAACTGGTAGCATGCCCTTGTATACAGAGTGCACCTACTCTGCTGCATCGACCAGACATTTGCGCAGGCAATTCTGTTGTTGAAATGTGTCGAACAACTGAATGGTGTCCCTCTGGTTTGTGTAACTGTATGTCAATTGTGCACCCCCCCCCCCATGTGTGCCCTGCCATGATTTGTGTGTCAAGCCACAAATGCTGTCCGACTACTCTGCTCCCTATCCGTGCTACTTTATCAGATCAAGAAGTGTCATAAAATTAAATATGTGCCTTCAATGGATGGGGGCTTCAAATAATGCCTGCTCTCTTGAGGGAGAATGATGCACAGATGAGCTGATGGCCAATGTCCAGATGTATCCGACAAATACATAAACCTGTACTGGCTTCGGTGCCTCTGGTTACTTGCCTAAAACCACGAAGGCCCCCATATAGCATTATTGCCTGGCATCTCGGGTGAACTTTGCCCAGAGCTGAATGGTCTTAGTGGGGTTAGTCTGGAGGAGGTATGTGTGGCTAATGCAGGCCCAAAATCTGTGCAAATTGATGATGCATCACCATGGTACCAACGGGCCTGAGTATAGAAACTGGCGATGCTGTGATACGACTTATGTAAATGTCTCAGCGTGGGCCAGAATGTAGGAGCTTTATGTGTGGCTCGTGCAGGCCCAACTAATCTGCAGGGATACTCAGCTCGCTCAGGTAATGTGCTGCATATTGCCTGGTATTTAGCCGCTAGGTCATTGCCTCCTTATATTACTACAAAAGGAGCACTACCCTACGACAAGCCCATCTGTTGGCTTTGACAATGCTTCTTAGTTGCATAAGATAAATAAGCCACAATGATAGCTTTCTTGCATAGCCACCCAAGAGCTAGCCGCCCCCATCCACGGCTGCCAAGGTTTCAACTGCCATATGTGACATTTCCATCCTTCCAGCGCACTATGAGTGACATATAAAAGACTATGAATGACACTTTCTTGCTAGCACTCAAACCATGAAGATGAGGGAGACATACCGATATCAGTAATTACGCCTATTTGACCCACAAGACACTCTAAGACGACCAAGGTTTAAGGCTGCTATTGAGAGATATTCCGGAGCTTGGAGTGTGCATGTGTGAGACAGTAACATATATACGATCCTTTGGGAGTCAAAGTGCCTGTATTTTATGAGACTGACGTAACCCAGATGGAGCAGAGTATCACCAATATACACAGTCAGTCTGAACAGCCTGGCACTGTAAGTACTGGAGATGGGCGCCTGCAAACTACAAGCCTTGCGTGATGTTCACACCTTGCGCTGAGGGGGGAACCGGCTTGTGCCGGTTTCGCCTCATACTGAGCACGCCACTCGCTGACCCATGGTGCCATCATCCAGATGCACCCCAAAGGCCCCCCAAAAAGCAGCTGCACCTAGAGAGAGCATAGGGGACGGGAGACCCGAAACTGCCCTTCTCTAGCACAGGACACCAACCAGGCGGACAGCCCTAATATGGCTTTGGTGTAGTGGTATACTGAAAATGCAACGATTCTGGACAGGTGGCACATGTGCTTGCGGAGAACACAGTCCCTTATCAAATAGGCACCAACCAAGTACAAGTCTCGTATTATTTTTCTCAACCTGTGAGAGCGAAACTAACACCAATGGTCGCAATTCCGACCCCATCATTCAGATTCCCGAGCCCAGTATGCCCCCCTGCAAAGCTTCACCAGGCGCCGCTTGGGCCATGTGTTCCACCCTTACGACATCACTAAAAGGTTTCTTTTAGTTGGCAGACTCACCTAATATTTACATTACTATTAGTGAGCTGCTGCTGTGTTACCCGACTGCAAACACGTCACCATCCCTGAATATTGTATGGAAACACATTTAGAAATTGGAAGAGTTTGCCCGTGCACTGTAGTACTTTTCCCAAAGTGGGCAAGAAAGAGCTGGACTGTCTCAAATTCAAAGCTGATCCAAACCGGGGCCCCCAACTGAGTTTCTACCAAGGGCAACTGCTAATACTACTGCATGTGCTGTTGTGCACGAGTGTGCACTCCTGACCTGGTTTGGGAATGATATGAAGTGTGCCCAGTGTGGCACCACTGCACCCTTTTGCTGAGTGACAACCTACGCAGTTCACCCTGCAACTGACCCTGTTGCTTAATACCGCCCCTTGATGCCCTTGCCTGCCAGTCACAGCCCTGCCAACATAATGCCCCCGCAGCATGTCGGAGAGGAGAGACCCACGTACCAGTTTGCGATTCCATCATACCTTTACTGACGCTCCAGTTCATGTAAAGTGTGTGTCACTGTCCTGGCAAGGCATACTCAGTAACCCGTCCCAATCTGTAAATGTGGTAACTATGGGCATTTGCATCATCTGCTGTATTTCATTTCTGGAGTGTTGTGGACCTCAGTATTGCTGCACATCCTACCAGTGAATTGATACCTAATTGCATCTGTATCCTACATGAGGTCTAGCGGCATTGCCGTTTGCTAAATCGACTCGCATGGGAGCACTCCCCCGTGTGAAGAACACAAGGAAGCGAGTTGAAATGCACAAGTGCCTGTGATCACCCAGTTGGGTCAAGTGGGAAGCCTGGACTGACCTCCAGTTAAGTCTGTGCCGTCCCCGCCCCAGACGGCCAAAACCCCATCGCGTCCTCCAAGGGACCAGCGTGCTCACCCACCGATACCATGTCCACGGGGCACCTTCTGTCCCCCCTTGTAGTTTAGCCGATATACTTCTCACAGTGCAATACACAGATTGCACAATGCACCCTGACCCCTACTGAAAATAATTGGAAATAAAAGAGACATGTGACCACTGCACAAGATGGCGCTATTTGTGTAATGAGGGTGGGGGGGATCGCACTTACCCATGGGTACTTTCAATGGCACTTGACGAGTGCCCTGGTACTTTTGTTAAAGAAAATGAATGCCTTGCCTTACTGGATTATTTATTATATATTTTATTTTTTAACTTAAGATGCCCCAGTCCTGCTGGTCCTATTACCAGGAAACGTGCCTTGCTTTGCATGCCGAGACACCTCGTGTGTGCTTGCACACCGTGACCATACATGAGTGATGCACCCGGTGTCCCCTCTTGTGTCGTTGCAACCATAAAACCTGGTGGCACCCCCTGAGTACCTGCACCCGGGTCCCCCTGTGCTTGAGGGAGCTATTTTGTGCCTAGGTGATGTGCCTCCAGACTGGTATTTTGCTGTTTCTGTCATTGCATGCGGATAATGATCCAGCAAGAACATCATACCCGATACGCCAGGGTTGCTGGTTTTGTCAGTGGTAGTTAGTTGCAAAGATAAATAAGCAGCAACTGAGCTTGTAAATAATATTGCAAACTTACACTTGAGCGCGCTGACAGACAATATTGCTATGATGCAGCAAGTACATCATACCTGCCATGAACATTGTTTTTACCCATTTACATTGAAAGCTGCAATGCTGCAATTGCCTTTGGCTACTGGGGGGAAGCACCGACTTCCCGATAAAATTTGTAAGGCTACTATTGCTGCTGAACATTCGTATAATCGCTTGTAACTGCTCGCGTAATTAGTAACTGCTGGTAACTGTCAGTCATTCAACTGTGGATGGCACTGGCAGGGAAAGGGGTCAAACATAGAAGATAGCTGCCGAAGTAAAGGATTGCAAGAAGTGACATTTCCATAATTTCTGTGTAACAAGTGTTAATACACCGATTTGAGAGACACTTATACGTGAGCATAATGAAGTAAAGGAAATGAAAGCATGTAGTGATCAGATGATGCCCCCGTTAGAGAACCAAACCCTTCAAGCGATCGTACCACAGCTGAGAAGCACCATAAACGGGAGGGCCGTTTGTGCTGTACATTTGAAGTTTTTTTTTTTTTTGTGCTCCTAAAATCTGCCCTGTGTAAATTAAGAAAACTAAGGGGGAACCCCCGAAAATTGGCACTGCTTGTCTAAACATGGTTAAAATGCAACACCGGGAATAGCACACTTAACCTTGGGAGGATGCCACAGCACCTGGATTCCCAGTTGGCCTCCCATCCAAATACTAACCAGGCCCAACCCTGCTTCGCTTCCGAGATCGGATGCTTTCTGGGTGAAATGTCCGTAATCGAGAGACTGAGTGACGCTTACTCCCGGGCAAAGTTCACCCAAGGAAGATTCGGGACGAAATATCTGAAATGACAAGCATGTTAGCAACAAGACCAGGCGCCCCACATCCCCCACTGCCGGGCCTTGGACCTCCACCCCGGGCGGGCTGGTGACCGTGGGAAGCCGAGGTAAGCGCCGCCACGCAGCCCACAGCAATGCGGACCTCGCGGCGCCCAGCATCCCTACTGAAAAGATTACTTATAAATGACTCCACCGAGCAGCGAGCGGGCCACGTGGCGTAGTATAGCACGAACTCGACCCGAAGGATAGGAGCGCTGTGCATGAGCACTGTATTTACATTACATGTTCAGTCACGGGGATATGAAATGCCGCTGCCCGCGTCCCAAGCAGTGGGACATCAGCAGGGCAGCCCTCTAGTGGCCGCCCGTCGGAGCCTTCCCCCCTTTTCTGCCTCGCGCGCGAGGCTACGCCCACGAAGGTTATGACCTCCCAATAGTGTGTAGGTGGAGGTGGGCCGTGGGGGTGGGGGCGAGGCTTGCCCCCCTACTTAGGTGGCCCTCTCGCCCAGTTCCTCCTCTGTTCCCTGCGCGCCGCTCCAGCCTGGACACGCGTAATTCCGACCGTCCCACACCGCGGTACCTGATTGAGGCCCCCTCCAGCGACGTCGTGCTTCCGCGAATTCTTCTACGTCCGGTGAGTCTTGCTGACCTCTCCCACCCCGGCCCTGTCCCTGGGCATGACCAGGTGTACAGGGCCCTGTGGCCCGGGAGGCCATGGGTGTGGGGGGCGCAAGCCGTGGCCCGCGCCCCTGCGGGGCAAGGCGGGTGTTGTGTTGGAGGAGGGGGTCACGGGTCGTGGGGCTATTGCGGGTCGGGCAAGGCACGGAAGGCACATACTCGACTTCCGGCCCGGCACGCTCCCGTCCCGAGTGCAAGCGTGCATCCACGCTTGGCCTTTGTTCAGAACAGATGGTAGTGGCTGGGGCCATGATGGCATCTTAAGCACAACTGAAGTTAGGGGGCCCTAGAGTTTAGTCGTGGTGCGGCCGATCGCTTGAGTTTTGGGCCCATCGGATCACGGCGACCATTTGGGGTGTCTGGGATCCGCGTGGCCGTCGCGCCCTTGGAGATATTTGGCGCGCAGGGAGCAGAGGCCCGCAGGCAAGAGCACGCTGGAGCCCGGTTCAGCGGTATCGTTCGCCCTTTCTGCCTACTGTTATTTTCTGCGATACGCAGCAGAAACGGGGCTTCCCCCCCCCCCCCCCCTGGTCCCGCGTCGACGCGGGTCTGCCGGCTAACTTGGCGCGTTCACGGGCCGCGTGTGCGGCGAGGCTGTTTGTTGTCGTGTCCTAACTGCAAAAAAAAAAAAAAAAGTGGCACCTGGTGAGGCAGGTGCTACTAAAGCCGGCGTCCGTCGGAGCACAGGAACATACCGGGGACGGGGGAAAAGCCAGTTCGCGCGTTGCGTGCGCATGGAGGGAGGGCTGGCCCACGTCCTTAGACTTAACGTGTAAGGCAGGTACGGTGGGGGGGGCTGTGAGCGCGCGATCTCTGCAGAGCAGGGCCACACGGCATAGGCAGCTACGCGAAGGCGATAGGAGTACCTGGTCCCCCACGCTAGGTCAGGGGCCAGCAGCCATGTGCCGGGTTGAAACGGATATGGGGGATCTGTTGTGTGTTGTCGTGCACGTCGCACCCCCATTCGGTGTATAGTTTATGTACGCATCGGGATAGGTTGTAGCTTGTGTACGTAACGTGAGGGGTTTGTCGGGTTTGACGCATGAATTTTCGTTTATTTGTCCGCATCTGTTGCATTCGTAGTCACAACAAATGGGAACCCCCCCCCCCCCCCCTCCCCCCCGCCCCCGGTTTTCGGTTTTAAGCCACTCGGGAACGTTGGTGGATTGGCGGTGGCTGCGTGTGGGCAGGGACGTGCCGTATGTTAAGGGATCGACGCGCACGCTCCTAGTAATTAAATGTATGTCAGGCGACGGTGATCTTGTGCAGCGCGCCATGTCCGGCGTTCGTGCCACGCGATAGGTTAACACGCGATGCAATAACAGGATTAACCCCCAGCCCCCCCCCCCCTTGTGCGGGCTATCATGCTGGGGCGCGCTCACTGAACTGCGTGTTGTACGATTGAGGGAGCGCCGAGCCGCCCTCTCATGGTGCTGGTCAGACCGACCAGCGGGGAGTTGTGCGTTGGTCGGGGACGGCGCGGCCATACCTCCCGTTTGTGACTTCCAGTGGGTTGGGTCCACGTTCACGAAGTGACACACTCGACGGAGGCGCGGGCCATCATGCCTGGGGGCGCGCTCACTTGACTGGGTGCGTGCGATGGATGGAGCGTCGAGCCGCCCCCTCGTGGTGCGGGTCGGAAACGTACACCGGTAGTGCCTGAGTGTGTGATGTAATACGGCGCTCGTGTGCTGCGCGCCTAGACTTAGCGGGCGGGGGTCACGCGGAGAGCACCACGCAACTGTAATGGTAGAACTCGCTTTTGGCGCAGCATACACATGGGAAGTCGCCTCCTGCTGCGACCGAGGCTTGGGCCAGCAAGATATGATCGGTGGGGGTGCGCGCTGGTTGGACGTCGCGTCTTTATCCCGTGCTTGGCACTCACTAGGGAGCGCTTCAGCGGCCTGTAGTCATTACGGGCGAGAGTCGGGGGTGGCCCGCTGCGTCTCGGGGCGCGAGTCCTTGCAGGATGGGGTAGTTAGGTACCTGGTGTCGTGGCTAGGTTTTCAGCCCCCGCGGGCGGCGGCGCGCATCAGGGCAATAGGCATTTTACCCGGAGGCGCGCTTCCCTGCTGCAATCCATCGAGGGCGCCGCGGGCGGGTAGCTTGCAGCCACGCAGCCCCGGCCCGGGCATGCAAGGAAGGTGTTATCCAGGGTGGGTGGGCCGCTGGGAGGGAATGCAATGATTGTCTCCACCCAGAGGTGCGGCCGCCAGCCCTGAAGCCGTGCACTGGTTATGCACGGATGCGGTTAGCCACGTACCCTGAGAGGGTAATTTTGCGACGCGCATGGCCATAAGACAAGCCGTGCGTATCGGGTACTAGCGGTGGGGTTAGGGGATAACTAGTGCATCACTTCCCATGGTCGCAGGTTCAATCCCTGTACCTGCCAAGCTTCTGTGTGTAAGAAAAGATGCTTTTCCATTGTACTAACTCCGCTCCTTTCCCCAATTTCAGATCTGGTGAGGGACCGCCCGCGAGCATAGGGCTAGGACCGGAGGCGAAGTCGCTAAGGGACGCGCATAGCTGCACTTTCGGAGTAGCCCACCTGCCATGGAGAATATCGGGACACCGGGTCCACTGTTCTCCCAAGAAACGTCGGTCGAGGAGACGCAGTCGAGCGCACCACAGGAAGGGGTTTGGGCGGACTTTATGGCGTTCGCCCGAGAGAAGGGCACGGCGTGGGCCCAAGGTTTTCTGGAGGGCCGCAGGGTGGAGGATTTGGGCGTGGTCGTAACTCCCCCCCCCTCCGATGGCGCCCCAGGCCTTTCGGGGTCAGAGCCCTGGAGGTCCACCAGGGTGCGTAAGCCCACGTCAAAAGACATGCCGGAGGCCCAGCCGGCCAGGAAACGGCAGGCGACCGCAACACGTTCCGGCCTCCCAGCAGTCGCAACAACACCGGTGCACGATTCTGCCACAGGACTCACTGACTTGGCCCAGATGGGCAAAGCCATGGACCAGATGCTTGGCCTCATGTCCGTCTTCCAGAGCCGCCTCGACGCGCTGGCCGCACCGCCACAATTGCCCTCGGCGTCGGCCCCCGCACCCGCTCAGGCGCCCGTGCTCCAAGTCTGGGCTGGGCAGAGTACAACCGTTGAACGGCGCAATGGTGAGCTGGGGGGAGCCTTGGGGTTGTCAACGCCAGGGGATGCTGGCCCCTCCACAAGTATTGCAGCGAGCACCCCCCCGGCCGGCGCACTGGCGTCCCCGCCACCCACACAGGCGATTGCCACACCCCCCATCCCTGCTGCTGCTGAGTCTACGCCCGCCATAGCAACGGGTGTTGCGGCGTCTGGAGGGGAGGGTGTAACTCAGGTCCCGAAGCCCCTTGTCACCCAAGCACCGCTGGCATCGGGCCGCTGCTCCCTGGCATGGCTGGTGTCGCAGGCCGCGAAAGAAGGGATTTGGAGGAGAGAGTACATAGACATCCTGACATTACTTATGCATGGGTCGGCAGGGGTGGACACGAGAAAGATGGGGCGCAAGGAAGAGGAAAGGGTCAGGTATCAGCGATGGCCGGACAAGACGATCGAAAATTGGACATCTGCATTTAATATATTGGCAGCTGTCATAGTGCAGAAATTTCCGGAACAGAGTGAGGCTCTGATGCAGTATGCCAGCACGATCCAAGAAGAGGCTAGGCTCTCTGGGGGGTTAGGTTGGTTCTATTACGACCAGGATTTCAGGAAAAGAATGGCTATATGTCCGGACCTGGGGTGGGACCAGAAGGAGATTCAGCTTTGGGTGGAACACATGTGCCGCCCCACCAGGGAGAAGAAGGACCAGGCATATAAAGGGCAAGGGGAGGCATTTGATAAAAAGAAGGACCAGTTCCCCAAGCGCCTATTCAAGCAGCCTTTTCTGGGTGGCAGGGGGCGGGGGCAGCGGCAGGGCAAGCGATTCAATTCTGGGACGTGCCGCCTTTACAATGGGGGAAACTGCACCTGGGGGAGGTCATGTAAGTTCGCACATAGCTGCAGCAAGTGCGGCGCGCAGCACCCTGCCACCTCTTGCTCCTCCAGCCAGAGCGCACCACAGCCCACAGCACCTACCAGGACTGATGCCCGACTCTGAGACCACACATGGGCCCCCTCCTTTGTCAGTCCCCCCCCCCACACCAGTCCCGCCCCCCGCATTTCTGGGTGCACCACAGAGCGCCACGGCCCCTGTCAAAGGTCCTTCACCCATCATCCTTGGAAATATCCTCCCACTCATTAGGCGGTATCCACTGCTCCGGGACAGACCGCTCCTGGCGGGGGGGTTCATCGATGGCTTTAGGATTCCCTACAACGGGCCGCTGGAGTCCAGAGATGTGAAGAACCTGAAATCCGCTAGGGATATGCCCGGGGTGGTGGACCTAAAGGTGAGAAAAGAGTTGTCAGCAGGAAGGGTCGCTGGGCCTTTTAGCAGCCCGCCCTTGGACCATTTTTTGGTGTCACCACTGGGAGTTGTGCCGAAAAAACAACAGGGCACCTACCGCCTAATCCACCACCTGTCATACCCTGAAGGAAATTCTGTGAACCACTGGCTGGACGAGGGTATTTGTTCTGTGGCATACTGCTCCCTGGACATGGCCATTGACATGGTCAGGAGAGTAGGGAAGGGGGCGTGGCTGGCGAAGGCGGACATTGAATCCGCATTCTGCCTGCTGCCGGTTCATCCAGCTAGTCAACATCTGCTAGGCTTCAAGTGGGCAGGGCAGTTCTTTTATGATCGCTGCATGCCGATGGGTTGTGCTGTCTCCTGCGCCTACTTCGAAGCCTTCAGTTCGTTCCTTCAGTGGGCCTTGGGGGAACTCCACGGGATCACACAGGTGACCCACTATCTAGATGACTTCCTATTTTTCGGTGCGAGTGGGTCGGACGAGTGTGCAGTAGGCTTGAGTCGGTTTGAGGAGCTGGCAGAGTTTCTGGGGGTTCCCCTTGCCCCAGGTAAGACCGAGAGGCCGGCGCAGGTACTGACCTTTCTTGGCGTGGAGCTAGATACGGTAAAGGGCGAGTCGAGGCTCCCCGCCGAGAAGGTACTGGGCTTGTTGCAGGATATCCAGGCGCTGCTGGGCAAGGACAAAGCGACCCTCGGGGCTGTCCAGAGCTTGATTGGCAAATTGAATTTTGCAGCGAGAGTGATTCCAGCAGGCAGAGTGTTTTCAAGGAGACTGGCGGGGGCCACGGCAAAGGTAACTCAGAAGCACCATTTTGTAAGACTGACCGCCGGCTTGAAGGCTGACCTTGCCATGTGGGCGGAATTCCTCACGGGCTTTAATGGGACGGTGATTTGGAGGGCCCCATGGATAGCCAGTCAGGAGCTCTGCTTGTTTTCTGATGCGTCTGGAAGGGAAGGTTTTGGTGTGATTCTGGGGGAAGAGTGGTGCGCGTTGCGATGGGCCAATGCATGGCGCAAGAAGAAGGTGACACAGAACGTTGCAGTGTTGGAACTCTTCCCAATTGTAGTAGCACTGCATCTCTGGCGGGCCACCCTGAGCAACATGAAGGTTGTCTTCTGGTCAGACAACATGTCGGTGGTGCACGCCATTAATGGCCTGACTGCCTCGTGCCCGCTAGTCCTGAGCCTGCTGAGGGAGTTAGTCAGGGAGGGTCTGCGCAGCAACGTCGAGTTTAGGGCGCGGCACATCGCGGGTGTACGGAATGTGGCAGCTGACGCTCTTTCTCGCTTTCAGTGGCTCCGGTTCCGGGAGGCCTGGCCGCGGGCAAGGGCGGAGATGACACCATTCCCGGACCACCTCTGGCGCTTGCTTCAGTGGGGGAGAGACTGAGGAAGATGGGGGAGAGGTCCTTGGCGCCAGCGAAGCGGAGGAAGTACGACTCGCAGCTAGCGACGTTCAGAGCGGTAGGGGAGGCGCTGGGTGCCTCAGCCTTGGGGGCCGAAGAACAGGTAGAGGCCTTTGTTGTGTGGGCCAAGGAGAATGGCAGATCGTACTCCTGGATTAGTGGTCACCTGGCAGCAGTGCGCCACGACGCCAGGCTAGATGGTAGTGGCGACCCTACGGGGTCATCCAAGATTAGGGCGGCCCTGAAGGGCTGGGCCAGGGAGGAGGTTAGACAACCTGACACCAGGGCACCCATTGAATTCAGAGACCTCCAGCTCCTCCTAGACGCGGTACCCCTGGTGACTTTCTCCCCTTTCGAAGCCAGGCTGTTTTCAACGGCCTTCTGCCTGGCATTCTTTGGCGCTTTCAGGGTCAGCGAGCTAGTGGCAAAATCAAAAGCTGACCTGTCTGATTCTGCGCTGGGGATTGCGGATGTGGCCCTCAATGCATCACTGGAGCTACGGATTCGCAGATCAAAGACAGACCAGGCAGGGAGGGGGAAGACTTTGGTGTTACAGACCCTAGGGGACAACAGGTACTGCCCGGTTCACATGGTCAGGGAATACCTGGCTTTGCGTCCAGCATCCCCGGGTCCCTTCCTGGTTCATGCGGACGGATCCCCCCTCACCAAATTTCAGTTCGACCGTCTACTAGGAGCCTCGCTGGCTAAAGCTGGCCTAGCGGGGTGTGGGCGCAGGTTCTCCTCGCACTCCTTTAGAATTGGTGCCGCCACTTCAGCGGCCAAAGCCGGCCTGGGCCCGGAAGGGGTAAAAGGGGTGGGGCGATGGGAGTCGGACTGTTTTAAGAGGTATGTTCGCCCTTAATGCTGTATGTGCAGCCCCGACTTTTGTTCCCGCTCTGGGTTTTTTTTTTTTTTTGTCCATTATGATGAACGTATCGAATTTTTTGTGTGTAATAAAGATACGACTACCTAAAAGCCGTTTCATCGTTTTATTGACAGGTCACCAGGTCTGGTTGGTGGGCCATTCCTACATCACGAGGCTGGAACGCTGGGCAGCACACAGGAACTGGTCGCAGAACTTTGCTAATACACAGCTTGTGTGGTTGGGTTCCCCGGGCATGAAATGGAGTGAAGCCCGCGGCACAATTGAACAGCGCCTGGCAGTCGTAGGGGTTCCGCCCTCTGTTATCATCTTGCACCTAGGGGGTAATGACCTGGTTGCCAGGGGGAGGAGGGCTCTGCTCTTGTCAAT
This sequence comes from Triturus cristatus, assembly GCF_964204655.1. Classification (NCBI taxonomy): domain Eukaryota; kingdom Metazoa; phylum Chordata; class Amphibia; order Caudata; family Salamandridae; genus Triturus; species Triturus cristatus. The sequence continues at coordinate 1,806,254,151 of NC_140589.1, forward strand.
GCAGACTGACTTGCAGGCCATTAGCCAGGCCGGGGGGTCATGCGAGGTTTGGTGGTCTGAAATTGTCCCCCGCAGGATTTGGAGAGGGGCCAGGTCCCCGTCGGCAGTAGAGCGGTCCCGTAGAAGGCTCAATAGGTCCATGCAGAAATTTATGGAGCGCAGGGGCATGGGCTTCATCAGACATGCTTTGATCCAGGAGAAGGTTGAGGGGTACTATGAGGCAGATGGGGTGCACCTGTCCAGGGTAGGGATGGACATGTTCCTGCTTGACGTACAAGAGGCACTGGCTAGCAAGGGACATCAGTAACACCTATTAGGAGAGGGGGGCTCTGGCAGCGACGGTAGCCTCCCCAGAGCTGTGGCGGAGTTACAGGGCGATCTGGAGGCAGACGGGTACAGTAAGGGTACCTCTGCGACAGGCGGTACAGTAAGGGTACCCCTGTCCGGCACAGTAAGGGTGCCCGAGCCAAGGTCCAGGAGCCGAAGGGGGTTCTGGGAAGACCGCGACGGCGCCCCGTTAGTCCTTCGGGCGGTTGGGGGGCCTGACCAACCGGGGGTGTGCCACAACACGCTCCGCCCCTGTCGGAAGGGGCGGGAGTAGGAGACAGATCACGTGACCCAGTGGATGATCTGAAAATAATTATGTGCCACACTGCCGGGCATCGACCCACCGTGTGTGCTGGCTCACCAGGCGGGCGGAGCAGCTAGGGGCTGCTTGCCCTGGATCGCCCGTAAGATAACCCAATTTTATTATCATACTATGTTGTATGAAATAAACCTGCAGCAGTTCTTCACCCACAAAGAAAGTGTCAGTGTAATCATTGGGTGACGTCTGTGTATGCGTGTTGACTGAAGCGGATGACGGTGTGGTCACTATGCCGCTGCCCGCGTCCCAAGCAGTGGGACATCAGCAGGGCAGCCCTCTAGTGGCCGCCCGTCGGAGCCTTCCCCCCTTTTCTGCCTCGCGCGCGAGGCTACGCCCACGAAGGTTATGACCTCCCAATAGTGTGTAGGTGGAGGCGGGCCGTGGGGGTGGGGGCGAGGCTTGCCCCCCTACTTAGGAGGCCCTCTCGCCCAGTTCCTCCTCTGTTCCCTGCGCGCCGCTGCAGCCTGGACACGCGTAATCCCACCCTTTCCACTTACCCTACGTGTCAGACACAGCGCGTTATTGGAATGTTTTAATGTTTTCTTTTTGCGTTGCAGGCGGAGTTACAGGGCGATCTGGAGGCAGACGGGTACAGTAAGGGTACCTCTGCGACAGGCGGTACAGTAAGGGTACCCCTGTCCGGCACAGTAAGGGTGCCCGAGCCAAGGTCCAGGAGCCGAAGGGGGTTCTGGGAAGACCGCGACGGCGCCCCGTTAGTCCTTCGGGCGGTTGGGGGGCCTGACCAACCGGGGGTGTGCCACAACACGCTCCGCCCCTGTCGGAAGGGGCGGGAGTAGGAGACAGATCACGTGACCCAGTGGATGATCTGAAAATAATTATGTGCCACACTGCCGGGCATCGACCCACCGTGTGTGCTGGCTCACCAGGCGGGCGGAGCAGCTAGGGGCTGCTTGCCCTGGATCGCCCGTAAGATAACCCAATTTTATTATCATACTATGTTGTATGAAATAAACCTGCAGCAGTTCTTCACCCACAAAGAAAGTGTCAGTGTAATCATTGGGTGACGTCTGTGTATGCGTGTTGACTGAAGCGGATGACGGTGTGGTCACTATGATTTGCCCAGAATAACTGGATGTGCACGCGACCATGAGGCTCAATCCCTGGTTTCCTGCACCAAAGTCAGGATCCTGAGCCTCGGAGCACTGCACAAACCAGGCGCTCCACCCCCTCCACTGCCGTGCATCGCCCCTCCACCCTGGGAGGCATGGCGACATGGGAATTCGAATGACTCCACAGTCGAAGGGAACGGGCAACATGGCGATATATAGCGCGACTCGACCCGAAGGATAGGAGCGCTGTACGTGAGCACCATATTTACATTGATATTCAGTCACGGGGAGATTAAGTGATTTGCCCCAGAATCACAGAATGCGGGCGCGACCTCGAGGGAGGTCTTGGAGCGTGCCTTCAGGAGGCACCTGGATTGTGCGCTGGCACTCCCCGCTGGAAAATTAAAGCGCTGAAGCTAAGCGTGCCTGTGTGCTAAACGGCAAGCGGTGTGTGCTAAGTAGAGGACAGGGGGGGGCACGTCCCGGAACAGCAGCAGAGTGATTTGACCACGTCCCCCCCCCCATGCACACCCACACGTAAGCCGGGGCCTGGCCCGTGCATATTAACCCACACGCCCCACCAGGTGGGATCCCGATGGATCTGTTAGGAATCCTGAGAACAACGTCACGGTGAGGCGGGTAAGGCACAAAGAGATACCCATGCGGGGGCTTCCACGTCAACAGCCCTGCACCCTGGTGGCGTCAGACAGTGCATCCACTCGAAGGGTCCCGCACATCGCAAAGAGCACGGCAAAGCAGCGAACGATAACAGTGACTCGGCTGGCTCTGTTTCAACCACCTGCATCGGTGATTGCCTCCCACAGCGGCTGTGGCCCACCTGCTCCTCCCAGGCCCCTTGGATAGAGTGCTCGGGGCAGATCACTGAGGCCTGCGGCGAGGGTGTGCGTGGGCCCGTAACGGAGCCTGACTCTCTCTTTGTGTGGGCCTGCTGACTGTGTAATACCCTCGGCCCCTCCCAACAACCATCGGACCCCTCTGCCTCTGGGTCCTTCTTCCCTGACATCCCCCCGCTGAGACGCACGGAGAGGGCACATCCTTGCCCCGGTGACGCTATCCGAGGGCCTGTTAGGGCGTGGAACTACTCTTCCTGGGCCTATCGGCTCCGCATCAGCAGGACTGGGGGAGACCTATGGCAGGGGGCTCTCTTCGCAAACCTTGAAGACCGGGGCCTTAAGGTCTCTACCAGGACCCCCCATTAATGGCTGACAGCTGCAGCTGGGGGATTGGGCAGCCGCAGCGCCCGAGCCTCTGGCGCCCCTTGTGGTCTGGTTGTTGTTGCGCCCCCCTCCCCCCCCCCCCCCCCGGGCCCTCTCTCTTTGTGCAGGACCATGGCTGTCACCAAAAGCAAGAAGGAAAGATCTGTTAAGGACATGTTGATTAAGGGCCCACCGGATGCCCAGCAAGAGAAAGCACCCATGGAAGATTCTAAGCAGACATGTGGAGATGGGGGTGTGGACGGTTCATTGACCCGCGAGTCCTTAGAAGCACAATTCGCTTCCCTTCGAGAGGACATTCAAACAGTTACAAAAGATCTCACTCTGGAGCTCAGGGAGGCACGCCGAGATATCGACGAGGTGGGGGAGAGTGGTGGCTCTGGAAGAAGGCTCCCTAACTAGAGACGTGGAAATCGACTTCCTTCAACAAGAAATAATTTGCCTCCAGGATCAACAGCTGTACCTGCAGGCCCACGCCGAAGACTTAGAAATCAGGTCGCGGAGAAATAATATCTGCATTAGGGGAACCCCCAATGGCGAGGAGGGAACTGATCTGGAAAGATATGTGCAGGAGCTGTTTGGTGGCATCATGGGTGGCAACATACCTAACAGAATCAAGCTAGATAGGTGTCACAGAGTCGCCTCCCCCCCCTAGGGTGCCACCACGTCCGCCAGCGGATATCTTGGTCTGCATCCAAAACTTCACGGAGAAGGAGGCGATCCTTAGGGCAGCCTGCTCGGACCAGAAGCTACAATTCCGTGGCCACTCCCTTCAATCATTTCAAGGTCTGGCAGCATCAACGCTCTTGAAACGAAAAGAATTCCGCCCGGTCACTGGCCACCTTCTCTTTAGGGGCATTTCCTACTCCTGGGGTCATCCATTCTGCCTTATCTTCCAAATGAACGGTAAGACTCACCAGCTACGCTCCTTGACCGAGGCTTATAAGCTCCTTGAGATCACACCCCAGACCCGTTTCCTTGCGCCCCTCCTCAGCGGAGAGCCCGGGGCGAGAACAGCCGCAGTCCTAGATGAGGCTTGAGATCCACACCCTTACGGCCGGACCCAGCAGCCATGCCAAGAGAGAGATCGGAGGTGCTACGTTCCCTCACAGGTGGAAGAAACAAGATGCGGATTCCTCCTCTTGAGGTATCGCTCAATCCTAGAAGGGTGGTTGATCTACAGGTGGGGGCGGAGGTGTGGACCCAATTCGAACTGATCTGGCTTGCTTCGCTGTGGCCTCCCCCTCAGACTTAGACTTCCAAGCCATGACAGATTTTATGGACTATTGGTTTGTTCTAATTTTGGGGGTTTTGTTGAGGGGTTGGGGTTGTGTTTTGGGGCTCTCCTTCCAACTGACTATGTATGGGATAACTGATGTGTGTGTGCCCTGTGTAGGTTGTACCCCTCTCCTGAACTCGCAGATACAGCGCAGTTAGTTCTCTGGCCCACTTATCCACACAAGCCTAGTTCTCTTTATCATCTGCACTATGGAGGTCAAACTACTTAGTATGAATATTAAAGGCCTTAATAACCCCATTAAAAGATCAGCAATACTTTCTCTCCTGGAACACTCGCAGGGGGACATCTGTTTGCTATAGGAAACGCACTTGTTGACTCAGGACACCCATAGAATGCATTCTAGGTTCCCACGTCAGTTTTGGTCACCCGTGAAGGGGAAATGGGGGGCGGGTGGCGTTTATTTTTTTTAGCCGCTTCCAGGGGTCAATCATAGGTACTTGTTTCGAGATTAAGGGTCGCTTATTGGCCATACGGGTGCAACTAGGTACACTGCACTTCACAATAACCTTGCTTTATGCCCCCAACGAGTACCAACCAAACTTTATCACTGAGGCACTGGCGGATGTGCTCCAGTCCCCAGACCAAGTTTTTTTCATAGGAGGTGACTTTAACTTAGTCATGGACAGAGGAATGGACCGCTCAGTACAACAGATAGGACAGACAGGGTCTTTCACCCCGGAGGGGCTGACCTGAATGGCTGACTGTGGGCTGCGCGATGTATGGCGCCTTCAACACCGCGAGGAACGGGACTATATGTTCTATTCGGCAGCCCACAAAACGTAAGCATGCTTGGATCACTTCTTGGCCTCCCCTGCGGCGTGGGAGCTCATCACAGACTCCTCCATTGAACCCCGCTCCCTCTCCGACCACGCTGCTATCACATTCACCCCTACTGTCCCCACACATCTCTCCCAGCGTCCTCCCTGGCGCCTGCGCGAAACTCTGCTGCACTCCCCTGATATAGAGTTCTGAGTCAAACAGGTGATTTCTGATTACTTAGAGGTCAACAACACTGGCGGGCCCCCCTTTTCTCAGTCTGGGAAGCACTCAAATTAGTAGTCAGAGGTGCAAAATCAGCACACAACAACAAAATTAGAAGGGATAATAGAGAGGAGCTGGGGAAAGTGGTGTTAGAGTCCATCCACAAACGTACAGGTGCTCCCCAAATCTGGCGCAAACTGGAACAGGCACGGCTTCAGCTCAAGCACCTCAATCTTGACAGGGCCAAATACGCCATGCTCCACCTCAAACACAAATTTCATGTAGGTACTCATAGAGGGGGTTGGATGCTGGCCCACTGTTTATGTAGCATACGACACGCTAACACAGTCAAAGCTATTCATACATGGTCGGGCCTGATGACATATGACGCCCCAGATATGTAGCGGGAGAGTTCCGCGCATTCTACACCGATCTATATATGGGAGACCACACAGCAGCCTCTGACCCATTACACTACCTCCAATGCGCTGCAATCACCCCACTGCCACCTCAGGAGTCGGACACGCTTGACCAACCTATTAGGATTTAAGAGGTGATTGCCGCAATCTCGGGGCTGAAGCCCATGAAATCGCCGGGTCCAGAAGGATTTAGCGCTTTTTTTTCTAAAACATTTTGCTCTGAACTAGCTCCTCTGCTGAACCGCCTTTTTAACTCCTTTACTGAGTCCGGTTCACTGACTGAATCCATGCTGCAAGCTTCTATCGCTGTGATCCTGAAACCTGGGAAAGACCCTGAGCAATGCAACAACTATTGCCCGATATCTCTGCTCAATGTTGACACAAAACTGTTTGCTGGCATCCTTGCGCATCGCCTCAACCCCCTGATGCTGGGCTTGGTCAATCCAAACCAGGCAGGGTTTATCCCTTTGCGTCAATCTGGGGACAAAACTAAGCTCATCTGTCACCTCATTGATGAAGTCGAGCGCTCCCAGGGGTAAGCACTCTTGCTAGCAATAGATGCGGAGAAAGCCTCTGATAGAGTGCATTAGCCCTATTTGTTTGCAACTCTCAATCGCTTCGGGTTCGGCGAACGTTTTTTGACCTGGATACGCAGCATATACAGTGCGCCCAGTGCAACGGTCCGGGTGAATGGGGTGAGCTCGAATGGGTTCTGAGTGGAGCGCGGCACCAGGCAGGGTTGCCCGCTTTCCCCGCTCCTCTCAGCCCTATACATGGAACCCTTCCCCCAGAGGCTACGGGACAACCCCAATGATGTGGGCATTAAGTTTGGAGCGGAACAGTATCTGATCAGCCTCTACACTCTACATATAATTTTTTCTGTCGCCCAGCCCCTCTCCTTTCTAGCAGCTATCATTTCAGAGCTGGAAGCATTAGGGGCTGTTTCAGGCTTTACGATGAATCGTTTCAAATCAAGGGCGAACTTCCTTACCTGGGCATTGAGTTGGACCTAGGCCTCCCCAAAATTGCATGGACGAACTATACTAAACTTGAGACCACAATCCATAAGGATTTAGACCGGTGGCGGTGCCTTCCTTTAGCCGCAGTACAGATGAACGTGCTACCCTGTGCCCGTTTTATTTTTCAGGCCCTTCCTCTCTTTCCCCCTTCCGGAGAACTTCAGTGGCTTCAATGGGACATAGATCGCTTCATTTAGGGTGCGACGAAACCCAGACTGCAGAAACAACTGTTACAACGCACAAAGGTGGAGGGTGGATTGGCTATGCCTAATGTCCTGCGGTACTACAAGGCCGCCCAACTGAGATATTTGATTGAGTGGAACCTTCCTATGATGAAAAAACACTGGGTCTTCATGGACCAAACAGTGGCGGGCTCACACATATGGAGGGAGGCCTGGCATCCCCAAGCCCATAGATCCTGGGGTCTCTACTCGTCTCCAGTTACAAGCCCTACATTAAAAGTTTGGGACAATGTAGGGTGCTCCACCAGCTTCTCTTTGTTCCCTTCTCCGATGACTCCACTGTTCGCCAACCCGGAGTTCCCCCCGGGGTTAGCTCAGAACGTCGCTAACAGATGGCTGGCAGGTGGGTGCAAAAGAGTGGGTTGTCTCTTCGAACTTAAATCACAATACTCGTTGTCCGAGCAAGATAGGTTCACTAACCTCAACTTACCCACTGGGTGCTGGGCCCCAACGCACACCCAAAAACAAGTAGACCAATCACCTTCGAAAAATGGCTGTTCCTTAAATCAGACAACAAGAAACTCATCTCTGAAATTTACTGCTTTCTCATGAAAACACCACACACAAAAAAGATGCCTGGTCAACGGCGTTGGGAGGCAGTACTGTGGCGCAGCTTTTCTGACAAAGAATGGGGGGACATATTCTATAGGACCTTCCACACGGCATTCAACATGGGTCACACCAAAACGGCTTATAAAATCAGCTCCTACTGGTATTATACCCCAACACGCACGCAAAAATGGAATGCACTTTGTGATGGTCAGTGCTGGAGAGGCTGCGTTAACCTGGGTAGCTAATACACCTCTTGTGGAACTGCCCCAAGCTTACAAGATTTTGGGAGTCAGTTCTAAATGACATAAACTGTGCCTTCAAGACTGAGATTCCACGATTTCCCACTTACACACTCCTGGGTCTTCCCAACGCTCTCACTTATCCGCTCCAGTCCATCAGGGGGCGACAGATGACTATGGCCCTTTATGCCGCACACAGGATACTCCTGGCAAACTAGGGCTCGATTAAACTCCTTGACCACAGGCAATGGCTCCACCAACTTTAGACATTATTAGGCATGGAACGACTGTCGATGTCTGCCAATGCTGACCCCACAACGTATGCAAAAATATGGTCCCCATTCATAACTATCCTGTCCAAAGAATTTAGGGAATTGACATTCCCGGCATATTTGCGTATTCTTAAATTAGTACCACCCGAGCAGAGTGCGGTCACGGCATCTCGGCACAGTCTCCCTGAAATGTGATAGTTTTCCTAGCAAAGGCACACTTGGACGGGCGTAGTCAAAAGGAGAGAGGGTGGTATGGGCGGGGCTTAAGGTTTCATTTTGCATGTTAATCCATATTAATGATTTTTTTCTCCTGAGCAGATGATTAGCCTACAAAGCACACAGTAAACCAGTGGCACGATAGTAGACGTACCCAAAGGGGCATTCCCTGTACCAAAAATGTTTTTAGCGACTGTCAGGTTTGCCACCATCACGCGGCCGGCCCAACCTGGGTTGACGGCGACATGCTGTGTATTCCCCTTTAATCTGAGGCCACCTCTCTTACGCTCCATGTACTGTCTGTTATCATGCTTCGAAAGGCAGCGGCCTGCTTTACCCTTTGTCAATAAAAAGATTTAATCCTAAAATGAAAACCTCAGTTAATCCTATAATAAATAAAATTTTAATGCAGCCACGCTAATTTCTAATTTTCTAATCTAATTTATAACTTCATATTACATACTTTTAAATTAAGACCTTACGGGCTCCCAGTTTATGTCAGCTCACAAACACAAATTATTTAAAAGTATATAAAAATCAAAATGTTATAAAACATAAATGAATGGGAAACACCCTTTACAACGCAGTCATTACATCGCACTACCTTTACATAGCAGTCATTACATCGCAACATCCTTTACATCGCATGTCATTACAACGCAGCCATTACATCGCATGTCCCTACAACGCATGTCATTACAACGCATGTCACTACAATGCAGGCATTACATCGCAAGTCATTACAACGCATACCATTACAATGCATAGTACCCTTACACTATCCAACACTTACCCTACTGTTGCACTCACTGGAGTTAGAATAGTAATTTTTACCCCTACACTATCCAACACTTACCCTACTGTTGTATTCACTGGAGTTAGAATAGTAATTTTCACCCCTACACTATCCAACACTTACCCCACTGTTGCACTCACTGGAGTTAGAATAGTAATTATTACCCCTATGCTATCCAACACTTACCTTAAATGTGATGTAATGGTATGCGTTGTAATGGTATAATGCGATGTTTTGGAATGTGTTGTAAAGTTAGTTTCTAAAAATAGGATGTAATGGCATGCAATGTAAAAGAATGTGTTGTAAAGGATGTTGCGATGTAACAACTGTGTTGTAAAGGCATGCGTTGTAAATGTATGCGTTGTAATGTCATACATTCTAAATAAATGCCTTTTATATAAAAACCACTCTACCCAACACCAAGGAAATCCCAGTTTTCTCAAGAGAACTGTATTGTTTTCTTAGTTGATGATCAGTGTAGTAAAGTAGGATCTGCTTTTATGGTTCCCCCCACTTTTTGCCTGGTGCTACGCTGTTTCTGACAAGTCTGACTGGGATCCTTCTAACCAGGACCCCAGTCTCTGAGCTTTCTCTAAATTGGCTATGGTAGGTACTTAGGTACACCCCAGATTGGCTACTGGTGTACTTCTATGAGGGCAGTGTGGGGGCACTTGCCTGCGCCACTTAGACTGCTTGAAGGGCACATTTGGTGCCCTCCTTGCATACTCAAACCAGTTAAGGAAGCCGTTGGCTCCCGCTCTGGCATGAAACTGGGCAAAGGACATGGGAGTATCCTCCCCACTGTCCGGCCCCTCCTCTGGGAAGGAACCCTGAATCGTCCCAACCCTTTCCTAAGGGTACTTAAGGGCCTACCTGTGGGTGGGTCCCCAGATTCATCGTGGGACAAGATTCAGATGAAGACACCACTTCATCGTCAAGCAACTGGGCACTCTGGGCTTCGCTGGACTCTGCTCTTGGCACTAAGACTGCAACTGGGAAGACTCCTGCTGCTCTTGGTCTTGTCGCCCTGCTCGTCTGCTGCAACATCCGTGCCTGTGCTCCATACAAGATCCTTCCAAGGCCTGTGGACATCCAAGACACCTGAAGGAATCTCCCTTGAAGTGAAGGAGTCACTTCCCTGCATCTGCAGGCGCCGCAACCAAGCTGACCGGTCTGCTGTTCCTGGACTCTCACAGACTCCGAAAGGCTCAGTAACACAGGTGTGGTTCTACAACTCCCTCTAGACCTGCACTTTCTTCTCACCGAGTTTGAGGCCAGTAACCCTCGTCGGAACCGCAGGAACCAAGCCCCTGTGCACCGCGTTGACTTGCCATTTCCACGGCTTGTTGACTCTCTTCACCAGAGATCTTCGGGCTCTAAGAAGCTCCAGCCTCAAGCATCTCCATCGACCAAGATCTCCATTCTCAACGCATCTCTTGCACTGTGGCCTGCATCCTTGGTGAGCTGTTCGAGGTCCTCTTGCGACTCCTATTCCTCCGGCTTGTGAGTCCTCTCGAGGGTCTTCTTTGACTACAGTGGTCTCTCCTGATTGCTCTGGCCTACTCCGACTCCCCTGCTTGTGGTGAGTCCCCTGGACCTTGCTGGTCCTAACTCTGCACCTTGTTTGCTTGCCACATTGTTTGCGGTTGCCAAGGCTTGTTGGAGCTCCCGACGGACACTCTCATCATCCAGCGTGGGACAGCTGTGAACAGTTCCTGGTCTTTCACAGCATCGCCTGGTCCCGGGCCTCCTGGTCTATCCTGCGTGACATAGACTCGGTCCCCTCTGCTTGCAGGTACTTCTCAACTTGATTCCACCTTTGGATTCCACCAGACACTTTCACCTTATTCAACAGCGGCATCTTCCTGAAGTCTTCCATTGAGTTCAACTACGGTTTCCGACGCTACTACACACCTATGCACCCGGTAGGTATCTTGGTTCCTAGGGTATCCACGGATGGGGTGGCTCTCAAACCTTCTGCCTTCCACTGGGTTTCTTTAGGGTCCACTGGGAAGGGTCCTTCTGTGGAAATATGGATTTTTCTGATCAGTTATGTCCCCTATCTTGGACCCCAACGGTTCCATGTATAAATCACAAGTACATGTATGTTCCCTCCAGTTCCAGTTATGAAGACGCAAATACATGTGCGTCCACCGTTAACATGTCCTCTTTCAGATCCGCCATGAATGGGCCGGATATTCCATCCCTAAGTACGAAAGGCCACCGGCTTTATATGGTTCACTTATGCCATTTTACAGTTCAGGCGAGTAGGCCCTGATTCTGCCATCAAGCTTTCCCTGCCTTCTGCCTCTGAGAACTCCAGTCTGAGCCTGCATCTGTATCCATGAACTTTGTCCTCATTCTCTGCGCGGCTCACGGTGCCTGACGTCAGCTTGCTGCCTGCCAAAAACTGTATTTCACCTTCGAAATTATCTGCTCCGCTCCCTGCCCAATGCATTCCTGTCTAGTAGTTTAAGTAAACAGTCTTCCAGCTACCGAGCAAAGGCCCGGCTTCTCTGTCTTTATGCAAGTAATTCATAGCCTTATTATTATGGAAGACTTCTGCCCTCGCATCTAGTGTAGACACTTAGACGCTTGTACACGCACTAACAGTCAGTATAGTCAGTATAGAATAAGATTCTACTCTAAGAGACCTCTCTTTTGGATAACATAGTTCTTTAAACATAGGATGTTAGATATGGTTTGGGATAAGGTTGACTTGACCCACCAGACATCTGTCGCCACATGTAGAGTTAAATGTCAAGTCCCCTTCACCCCCTAGCCGCACGTCAATCATACGTCATGCTGCTGCGCACATTTCTGCCAAGTATTTCTGCTGACATTGCGAAATTCCTTCATGGAACTACCCTATTATGACATCACACCTGATGACGTTCTTTAGTCACACCCAGTTACGCCCACTTTTGCTACGCATGTATGTTTTATCTACACTATCAATTGTTACGCCTCTTGCATTTGCTTCAATGTAATGCCTATTGTATAAAAGTACTTACTTATCAATAAAGTATGTACTTCACTTCCTGAACCTCCGTGGTGATGGAACTTGGAGTCAACGATTCGAATCGTCCATTGGAATAAAGCCCATTCCGAACCTCTAATACCACGGATTTTGCCTCTTATTTTTTTTTTTTTTTTTTAAAACTTTATTTATTGGATTTTGCATCAAAACAATACAATCACACAGTTATCATAATCAAACTTCGGTGGCATTTCAAGGTCTGAATCATTACATCAGTATATCCAATGCATGTCCGGGGGGGGCGGGAACAGCAAAATAGACATTATCATGAGTCTTAGCACAGGGACCCTGGGCAGGAAAAACCGGCAACAGAGCCACACACAAGAAAAGCGAACAGTGTAGTCCGGAGGGGTTCTTCAGCGGACCTTCCCCATACAGTATACCTCTCCCAGGGCATGACTGCAATCCTTAAGACACGTGTAACAGATATGCAACCCGATCATCCCAGCCTGGCAATCGTGGAAGAACTCCCGCCCCCACAGCACCGCAACAGCTCAACCGATCCCTTGCGTAGTTTGTGAATCATGAGCAGCAGAAGCAACGCCATCAAGGGCCGGGGGAGGGGCATCCCCGGTCAGGGCCTCTGGATATTGCAGTAGGTAACATTGTAGTGGGCCCCATATATCGGCGGGGCGGGATCTAGCCGGGAGCAGGTCGGAGTATGCCAGGATCTGTTCTTGGCAGTAGACAAGGTCTTTAAGCCATTCCTTAAATTTCGGAGCCCTCCCCCGCCCCCAACGGCACGCTATCCTCCGCTTCGCCAACAACAGCGCCGCCGTGACAAACCTGCGGCTTGCCCGCGGAATGTGTTTGGTATACCCCAATAGGGCCTGCACCGGGTCGGGCTCAAGGAGTAAGTCCACCATCTGTGAGACAGCGGAGAACACGTGGGTCCAGTAGGTCTGAATTGCGGGGCAACCCCAGGACAAGTGCAGGAAGTCCGCATGTGGGGCATGACATCTCTCGCAATTATCCGAGTTTTGCAGTTTGAATTTGTGTTTGGTGACCGGTGTGCAGTACAGACGATTTAGGAACTTAAAGTGTATGATACGATGTCTGCTGCTTGCAGAGATTTGCTCTGTCTGTATGCAACAGTATGACCACCTGTCATCTCCCAGCTCTAGCCCCAACTCCCGCTCCCACTCCCCACGAGCCCGTGAGGCGTCAAGTGCAGTGTCAGATCGGATTGTGTGGTATAGTATGGAGACCAGGTGGGAGGGCGAGGACGCCTGTAAGACTCTGTGCAATGGGTCAGTGATTTCGGGTTCCTCCGGGAATGTCTGTAATATGGACCGCATGCCGTGCCTCAGTCTCATGTAGGTGAATAGCTCCAAGGGGGTAGGCGCGTACCCATCAAAGAAGTGTTCCCGATCTCGAAAGCGCCCAGCCGAGAATAGATCACCCCACCTTTGAATCCCCAGTTTGTGGATCAAGTCTTGAAACAGTCTTTCCTGTAGGAGAGGCAGCTGCGGGTGGTAGGCAATGGGGAGAAGGGGCGAGTACAAGAACGAGCTCGCAACTCGCTTAGATATCTCCAGCCATGCCCTTACCGTTCCCTGCAACGCATTATAGTCCGAGGTATTATAAGGGAGAGTACTATGCAGCAGACCGTGCAGAGGCAGGGGAGCCGCCAGCCAGTCCTCCGCAGCGAGTTGGGGCATAAATGCAATGGGGTGGAACCAGTAATATGCATAGTGTGCTTGAGCGCAATAGTAGTACAACTCCAGGTCCGGTATGTCCAACCCCCCCCGGGAGTAGGGGGAGGTCATCACCTCCCACTTCAGCCGAGGTCTCTTCCCGCCCCAAACTAGCCGAATCAATTCCGAGCGCAGTCGATTGAAAAAGTGCCGACCCGGTGGGAAGGGAATGTTCATGAACAGATACAAAAGTCGGGGGAGCACCACCATCTTAATCAAGGCAGCACGTCCAGCCATCGAGAGGGGGAGCGCTATCCAGCGGTCTACGCAGGAGGAGACCTGTGTCAGTGCCGTACCATAGTTAGAGCGCATCAGTTCGTCCCTGTCGCGAGATATCCTGACGCCTAGATATTTTACGTCAGACTCACACCATTCTATGGGATAGTCAAGTGAGAACCTCCGACACCCATCCGTCAAATGGAGGATCTGAGACTTGGCCCAATTGATTCGCACGCCTGACATTTCCCCATACGTGATGAATTCCCTGAGTAGCGGGTTCAGGTTGTTTTGGGGGTTTCGCACATACAAAGTTATGTCATCTGCATAGAGCGACAGCAGAAGCTGCCTCTGCTCGCAGATCAGCGCCCTATGTTGATGACGCTGTCGCAACCGCGAAGCAAGGGGCTCCACCGCCAGTGCGAACAAGAGAGGGGATAAGGGGCACCCCTGCCTGGTCCCCCGGGCGATTCCAAAGGGCTCCGACGTCCTACCATTGATCAATACCCTGGCACGGGGGCCACCGTAAAGGATAGCTATCCAGCCCAGGAAAACTAGGGGGAAACCCATACTAGTCAGCACCGCCACAAGGTAATCCCACTCCAGGGAGTCGAACGCTTTCGTCGCGTCCAAAAAGACGGCCACCATCTGGAGGCTGGGGTCAACGTTCTGCAGAGTGGCGAACAGCGTGCGCAGGTTGTGCGACGTCGCCCTGCCCGGTATGAAACCCGACTGATCCGGGAGTACTAGCCCCTGCATAAGGAGCGACAGCCGGTTAGCCAGAGTTTTAGAGAGGATCTTTACGTCACAGTTAAGGAGGGACAGAGGCCGGTAGGAGTCCGGGGAGGCCGCCGGTTTACCCGGCTTCAGAAGGGAAGTAATCAATGCCTCTCTCATGGTAGGGGGGAGCTTTCCCAGCGTGTGGGCCTCCTCAAACACCTCTTTCAAGATCGGGGCAAGGATATCTATGTATGACTTATAAAACTCGATCGGGAGCCCGTCGAGGCCAGGGGCTTTCCCCGAGGCCATTTGCATGATGGCCTCACGAATTTCGTCAATCCCGAGCGGTGCCATGAGGAACTTCCTCTGCTTATCAGATAGCCATCCCAATGTGGTCTCCCCTAAATAGGGAGCCAGCTCCGGCGGTGCCGTGTGAGCGGAGGAGTACAGGTCAGTATAATGAGTGACGAATGTTTGCATAATAGACCGGGTGTCTCTGTGGAGCTCTCCCGATCCATCCTGAATCTCGAGGATTTGGTTGTTAAAGCGGGGCGGTCGGATTGCCCAAGCGAGGTATTTACCCGGGCGCTCCCCCTCCCCGTATCTACGAGCTTGAAAGTGTTTCCCCCTGAATCGGACCTCTCTGTCCGCTGTGTCTTTATATTCTGTCAGCAGTTCCCGAAAGCGGGCTTGAGCCCCAGCATCAGTATGAAACGTGGGGGCACTCTCCAAGTCTTTCAAGTCAGTTTCAAGTTTACAAAGGGTGCTACGTAAAACCTTGAGGACCCCCACCCCCTTAGAGATGCACAGTCCTCTAATCGTGACTTTAAAGGCCTCCCACACCACGGCAACACTATCCACCGTGCCACCGTTGCGTTGGAAGAAGCTCTCAATTTCCTGCGCTATTTCTGATCTGAAGACGTCATCCAGCAGGGCAGTGGGCTGCAATCGCCACGCCATTGGAGACCCGGCGAGGTCAGTCATGACAAAGTTCAGCAGGACCGGGGCGTGATCGGAGTACGGGCGAGCGAGGTGTTTTACCCAGCCTATCGCGGGGGCAAGCCCCGGTGAAACCAGGATATAGTCCAGTCTCGCCCACGTGGAGTGCGCGGCAGTCCAGTGCGTGCCCTCCCTTGTCACCGGGTGCCTAGAGCGCCACGTGTCTAATAGATGACGCTCAGTAAGAAGGTCATGCACATATGCTTGCGAGCGGGAGTAGTGGTGTGGGTTCGGTTTCGACCTATCACTCCCGGGGTCAACAGCTATGTTAAAATCACCCCCCCACACTAGGTGGGTGGAACCGATACGCAGAATCTCTCCCCACAGCGCCTGAAGACAAGACGGATCATCAGTGTTAGGACCATAATAGCACGCTAAAGTGAGCGTATCCGTGCCCATGCGCCCCCAAACAATACAATACCTGCCCTCCCGGTCTATACGCTCGCCCATGTGCACAAACGGGGTATGTTTCCTAATGAGGATGGCCACCCCACGTGAGTAGGTGGAGTAGGAGGAGAAGGTACGGTGCACCGCCCAGCGCGAGGCAAATAGCACCGGCCTGGAGGGATCTAAGTGCGTCTCCTGAAGAAAGGCCACACCCACGTGATGCCTGTCCAGGTATGCTAGGACGTGCCTGCGTTTCCTGTGGTCCCCCAAGCCCCTCACATTCCAGGATAAAAAGTTAAGCTGCCCAGTAGAGACCCTGTGTGTTTGCGGATCACTCATGGAGGACCAAAAGACTCACACCCAGCAATATAGTACAAACGCCACCCCCCGACCCGTATGTAGTAGACCATGCCAACAGCGCCACATCCCATACAAACTTAACAAACAGTACAAATCCCCAACGCCCCCCCCCCCTCCCCCCTCCCACAGCAGCATCCCAAACATGCTATCTGGACGGCCCCCCTCCCCCCCCCCCCCCCCCTAACGAACTCCGTCCATAGCAAAGGCCACAGTGGAGCAACATGAAAACTTATAGTCAATTGGGTAATACCCTTGGGAGGACAGTCTAGGTGAATACACAATAAACCCCTCGATCCAGGAGAGAGTTTCCCGCCCTTGGGCCGGGCTCACCCCATGATCAAAGAGGGTGCCCAGCGAGGCGATAATTTCCTGAGAGTCTAGTGCAAGAAAAAGAGTTTCTACACCCCGCTATCAGCCCCTCACAGTGAGTAAAGCCGGGCCCATGGGTCACTATATCAAGTCCCTTGATAGTAGATATTCACACCGCCTTACCAGCCGACAGGCCTCAGTCTCAAAATCGACAGGTCAACACTCCAGGCCCATCAGTCTGATGCCAGCGGTGAGGAGCAGTCCTGGTCACGTTTCTTGAGTCGTTTCAAAAACTCCTCCACCTGTTGGGGTTTAGTGCAAAAGATTTGTTTTCCTTGATGCGTGATGCGCAGGCGGGCAGGGTAAAGAAGCGCATAGTCAACTTGTGCAGCGCGTAGTTTATGCTTGACCTGGACAAATTTTTTTCGCTCCTCCTGAACCACCGGGGTGAAGTCCGGAAAAATGGTGAAGGCGTTGCCGCCATAGGATAGGCTCTTCTTCTCCCTCGCCGTCCGAAGCGCGACATCTCGGTCACGGAAGTTCAACAGGCGTGCTATAATAGGGCGAGGGGGAGCCCCCGGCGGTGGCCTCAGGGCCAGAGATCTGTGCGCCCTTTCCACTATGAACTGGGGGGATAGGGAGTCCGTGCCCACCACCTCGTGCAGGAGACCCTCCACATAGTCCTCCATCTTGCCCGTGTGGGTCGATTCTGGTATGCCAATTATACGGATATTGTTCCTCCGACTACGCGCTTCCAAGTCTTCGTTTTTGGCTGCTATTACATGGAGGATTTTGTCCATGCGCGCCATAGCGGCGGACAGTTCCGTTGTGCGATCCTCGGTGTCTGAGATACGTCTCTCCGTTTCCGTGATGCGTTCGCCATGGCTGTCAACCTTATGTACGATCGAGTCCATGCGGGATTGCATGGAATCCATTTTGTCGACTATGGTCGCAAGACTTTGTCGCATGTCCAGCAAGATGGACTTGACATCATCCCCCGGCGGGGCCTCCACCGGCTCCGACCCCGCCGCAGTAGCCTCCGTCTGCGGCCTGGTCTGCTTTTTGGACTCAAAAGTAAGGCGAGGCTGTCGGCTGTCCGGCTTCCCCATGGCGGCGCCACCAGGCCACCCGCGGCGGGATCAGGGGGGACGCCCGGGTGGGCCCCGGGGGCAAGCGGCCAAGGAGGGGGGGAGTGGCAGCCTAGGGAAGAGGGAGATCGGCCAGATCGTGTAGCAGGTCACTGGCTCAACCACCAGCACCTCGTGCAACCCCCTCCACCTGCCACGCAGGATCTCGCTGGGGACCAGCCGCCCTCCTCGGGGCCAACCGCGACCCCACAAGCACACCGCTCACCTCCACGGCCAGTAGCGACTCTCCGTGAGTGAATGGGATGAGCTCCGCGCGGAGCGTCAGCAGAAGAGAGTCCGGTATATGGGGGCAAAGAGGATCCAAGTCGGGGCCCCAGCGTAGGCACCACCTCGAAGGCCCCAGCGCAGGAGGGTCAGCGGTCAGCGCAGCAGGTAACAGTCGCTCCGGGCCTCGCACCTCTTCCGATCTGTCCCTCCGGCGGTCGTGTAATCGCCCCCAGTGGGCTAGCAGTAGGGCAGCAGCCGGGGGGGGGGTCCGCGCAGGCCGGTACGAGCGGGACGGCACCGCGCCGCAGTAAGGATCCGGCGCGGGCAGGGAGGGCGGCGATCCCAGCCGGGGATTCAGCCGGGCGCGCCACTCACCAACGCCCGCGCCTGTTGTGCATCACGCCGTAGTCCAGTCCGTCCTCTTGCCCCCGGCCGGGGGGATCTAACGCGGGTCCCAGCGAGCCCCCAGCTGACACGTCGCAGGGCCGCCGCCCGCAGCCGTGGATCCGGAGGTGGGGCCTGTCACCCACGTGAGACGCACCGGACTCGCGTCGCAGCAGCCTCCCGGACACAGCTCCAGCAAGACGTCCTCCACAGCCGGCACAACTTGTGGCGGCTTCGCAGTCCGATATCTCCGGGTCGCCAGGGATGAGACAGCGCTCCAACTGCGGTGGGGATGTTGGTCCACCCACACAGGCCCGCGTGGGCTATCAAATGCGACTTTCAGGAAGGATTATTAAGGATTTCTTCGCTGGGCTGCGGGAGCTTCACCCGAAGGCAGCCATTCCGCTGTGCGCCACCTAGCGCCTCCCTTGCCTCTTATTTACTGAGCTATATTTATTATGTTTCTGTATCAAATTAAGTCCCGGTAATTAAATTATTTACCACATGAATGGCGCCCGAACAGGGACACTTTCTCATCTCACGCGCCGGCGGTGCGTTGCAGGCCCGGTCTCCTGCCACAGCTGGACGGACAACAACGCGTACCAGCAGGATTTCCTGTATCTCCCTCCGGTCAAGCGGGGGCGACTGAGGCTGCGATCAACACCCAGACGAGGCGGTGAGAAGTGCGAAGTATCCCGACCAGAGCCTAGCTGAGAGAGCAAGATCCGAGGTATACAGAGGCCCACCAAGTTTCCGATGTCCCGAAGTGTCCGAAGTTTTCGAGTCCAGTCCGGTCCAGTCCAGTTCAGTTCCGTTCCGAGGCCTTCCGTTCCGAGCTACCCGGTGAGTACCATTACTGGGGAGGCGTTCTGGCGTGCACATAAGTTGTGCCGGTCCAGACGGGTTTGGGTACACAAATCCGGTCTGCACTGTTTTAGCAGTGTATCTGTACTGTTTAGCAGTATATCTAGTATATCAAGTATATAAATTCAGAATAATTCAGTTAAAATGCCGAGGATTATGTCTTGTGATAAAGTTTTCTTAGATCGTCATCATCATTGTTGCTCATTTAAACGTTAAATGTTAAATGTGTTAATACGTCCTGCATATTGTGGTGTGAATGACTGTTCATCATTGTGTTTATTGTATTAAGTTTGTTCAAGATCAAGTATCAGATCAGTTCTCAGTATGCCGCTCTTTTCGAAACTAAGACAGATCACAACTAGAAAAGGGGTACTCGAAGAAGCTGTTCCCATTCCTCCTAGGGACACTCCAGGGTACTTCATGTATCATAAACATGGCCTAGACGCCATATTATTTCTTGATCTATGGGTAGACTACACTAAGGAATTACCAGAAAGTCAGAGGTGGCCCGCACCTGGGATGCAGATTGCATCGTGAAAGTAGAGGAAGAATTATGGAAAAAGAAAGCTAGACAATCACAGAAAGACGCCATTGAATTATGGCGTAAAGAATCGTATAGACGTACAGAAAAAGCACGTAGACAGGAAGAGAAGAGTAAGGAAAATTCAGATAAAGTCCGAGAAAATCTATTAATTGAAGAAGGTACACGAGTGAAATCAGAACAAGTAGACAGACAAAGAAATGCCCTTATGAAGGGTATGTATCCCCTTCTGGCCGAGGGATTACCTAAGGCTACTCCGGGGATACCAAAAGACTTGCCACCCCCATTGTTCCCAATAAAAATGCATCCTAAGGGGCATCCTAGAACAGCAGAAGATGTTTTTCTTTCCTCATATTTAGATGAAGCAGCTCCCGAGTATGCTAACCCCGCCCCACATAGACCGTCTGCCGGGGAGGTTCAACGCCAAGACCCTGTATCTGTATCCCTACAGCATCAAATCCTGACACCAGTTCCGGCAAGCACATCTGTTTCCACGTCTGTTCCTACAGCTGCTTCTACAGCTGTGCCCACACCTATAGTTGCTGTATCGCGTTCAACGAATCCTTTCACGCCCGATACCCCAGACGGGGCTACCGGAGGTGCTACCAACATTTTTTCTACGCCACCCAGAATAAATAAACTTACTTTTCAAGAAACAGCACATCCACGTACCCCCAAACTCATAAATGCCCGCACGCTTAAGGAACTTCGTGTAGATTGTAGATATGACCCTGTGCCCGGCAAAGAGGACGAAATGATCATGGCATCATTACGTATCAGACGAGCCGCGGTGTATTTGGGGAAGTTACCAGGAATGACTGTGCATCTAGATAATATATATCATTTTGTCCAAACAGGGCGAGATTCTGAATGTATTAACAGAGCTATGGAATACCAGAAAGTGGAGATACAGGGGGAACTGTTACGTTTCCTCATAAATTGTGTGATCAGAAATCAAGACCGACCGGGGGTAGACCCGGAAGCAATGCAAATTCTTACCAGATGGAGCCAGAATATATCAGAAGGGAGACATGATAAGCAAAAATGTATAATAGCCATGTGTCGAAAGATCCGTAAAGAAATAGAACGCCTACATGAAGAGAGATTAACGGTAGATCAGTTCGAACAAAGCGAGGAGGAAGGATCAGGACTGCCCACAGGACAGTCAGAAACCATAGCCTATGTAGGTAGAGGAAGATCTTGTAATAGTACTAGATGTTTTACTGACCCGATACGTCCGATATGTCCAGAAAATAACAGGAATTTCCAAACACCTATAATAAATATAAGGTCCCCCGAGCATTCGTTCCAAGCCGCTGACAAATTACTCCGAGAACGAAGGGGTTATCATTTACTCGATTCTATGGATGAACAAGAATTAGCCAGGTCAGCCGTTCATTGGGCTGACAGTCCCGGAAAATATGGTGATGAT
Source organism: Triturus cristatus (assembly GCF_964204655.1). Classification (NCBI taxonomy): domain Eukaryota; kingdom Metazoa; phylum Chordata; class Amphibia; order Caudata; family Salamandridae; genus Triturus; species Triturus cristatus. The sequence goes on from NC_140589.1 coordinate 1,806,275,442, forward strand.
ACAGTAGCACACACATTTTTGAACCTCACCCCAGATGAACAGCGTTTAGCTGGGATTTATATGATTCAACAACTTCTTATACTTTATCAAAGTCAACATTCCGATCCTGGTCCGTTACCTGATATATTGACTGAATTACTCACGAATAGATGGAGAGGTTCAGGTACTAAGTTAATTAGAGAAATACTAGAATCAAGAAAGCAGTACATTCTTTTTGTATGCCCAGAACATGTCTCACTGCCCATCAAGGAAAGAACGACGTATTACATGGACAGACAGAATCCCTTACGAGAAGTACACCCAATAAAAGGCGAGGACAATGAGTTTAAACGTGTATATGTATATACGCCCATATCGAAAATAGAATTGTTAGAAATGAAGAAAGTGGTACCCAGTCATGACAAAGACCCAGCGGGTTTTCACCGAGAAATTAAAGACATGTTACTCATGGGAGAGTATACCTATCCCGACATTATGACAATATTAAAGGTATTAATGCCTGCTGGCATTTATGAAAAACTCAAGGAAAAAGAGTGGGAGGTAGGAGACCAAAAGATAGACTGGACAGCATTAGAAAATGAAGAAAGGGCCCGAGGTCCAGGTTCGGGGCTTGGGGATAAAACTAAAGCACTACCAGGTTTACTAGTACAGGTACTGCCACGTTTATTAACCACGAAAAAGGAAGACTGGGGTGCAATCTCAGCCTGTAAACAAAAGCAAGATGAAGACACTAGTGATTTCTATGCCCGATTTGAAAAATGTTTTGGTATAAATAGTGGTATAAAAGCAAGTAGCGAGTCATACCCACATCTGTTTGTGACAAAATTAGTTGAAAATTCCTTGCCCCAGGTGAAGAATAGAGTATTAAAATTCGAGAGTACCTGGCAAGGTAATACCCCATCACAAATGTTACAAATGTTACAGTACCATTACAATAGAATTAGAGAGGAACAAGAACATGAACAGAAACGCATGAAAGACACAAAAATGAAAATGCTAGTCTCCCAGACAGTTCCAGCTGAAGGTCATAAAAGGGGTACGACACAGTCCGGTGATTCAGCAGGACCTGTAAAAGGGACATGCAACTATTGTAAACAACCAGGTCATTACATACACGATTGCCCAGTCTTGAAGCGTAATATCGCCACAGGTAAAACACAAGAAAGACCACGGCCACCTAGACAGGATCAGAATGAACAAGGAGCACCACAGCATGCACAGTCCATGCCAGCTCCACAACAGTCTATACAGTTTGTGCCAGCTGCACCAGCGCTGCCTGTTGCTGCCACACAAACCACGACACGACAGCTGTACCAGACCGCACAGTACGACTATCCTGATTATCAACGATACGCATGAACCAGCCTAGAGAGGGACGTTGACTTACCCCTTATCGAGGTCCCTGTAGACCAAGAAGGACCTTATGTACATAGTGAACTATTAGGCCAAGATAGAAAATTTTTACTTGATACAGGGGCAAGTCGAACAACTATAAAACGTAGTGAAGTTCCAGGGGCACCCCTCTCAGGCTCACAGAATATTTCCCTTGGTTTTTCAGGAAAACCTATTGTTAATGAAGTATCACAGCCTCTTCCACTTACGATAGGACCCTTAACCCGAACTACAGATTTATTGCTTACTAAATCATGTCCAGAAAACCTGTTAGGTATAAAAACACTGAAAGCTCTAGGAGCTATAATATGTTGTTCTCCGGAAGGAGTAAGATTGTTTTTACGTGATTTCAAAGGTCACTATGTGTCTCGAGACATGGATCCCCGACTACAGACTTTACCTACACATTTATGGGCACAAGGCCCTACTGATGTGGGTTGCATGAATATTACACCATATCGGGTTACATTAAAGGCAGGAGTGGTACTACCACGAATGCGACAATACAAGTTACCACCAGATGCTGTAGTGGCTTTACTGCAAATTATTGACGAGCTCATTGTCCAAGGAGTAGTTGTGGAAACAGACTCCAATGTATGTAATTCCCCGATAATTCCGATTCTTAAACGAACAGATCCAAAGGCTCCGCCAGTATATCGATTGGTTATTGATCTGCGCGAATTGAACAAATGCATTGTGCCACAATTCCCTGTGGTCCCAGATATCTCGTCATTACTGACAGCTATTGATTCCGAAGCAACATTCTTTACTGTAATTGACCTCAAGAATGCCTTTTTCAGCGTCCCAATAGATCCGGAAAGCCAATACTTGTTCGGATTTAGTTTAAATGGACGTAGCTTTAAATTCACACGCGCACCTCAAGGATTTACAGAAAGCCCCAGCATCTATAGCCAAGCACTGAAACGAGAACTCGACAGTATCCACATGCCAGTCAACACTGCCCTGCTTCAATATGTCGATGATCTACTGATCACCGCTAGAAACGAACATGAATGTGAGAAAGCATCACTGACAGTTTTACAATTTCTAGCCGAAAAGGGGCACAAGGTGTCCCCTTCTAAGCTGCAATTCTGTGTCCAGCGAGTTGTTTACCTTGGTCACTCGCTGTCCAAGGAGGGAAGGCAGCTTACACCAGATCGCATCCAGCTAATTGCAAATATGCCGATACCCAAGACACAAAAGGAGGTGCGGGCTTTCATAGGCCTCACTTCATATTGTAGGCAGTGGATCCCTCAGTATGCATTTCTAGCAAAACCACTCATTCAATTGACAACACAGGAGGCAGCCACATCGACTGTCCTCCCTTGGACTCAGGAACATACACACGTTTTTGAAAGTTTAAAGAAAGCTTTATGTCAAGCACCTGTCCTAGCAACACCATGTTACAATAAACAGTTTACACTCTTTGTTACAGAACGCGAAGGTACTGCCTTGTCAGTACTCACACAGGAACAAGCAGGATCACACAAACCATGTGCTTATTTTTCTAGTACATTAGATCCCGTAGCTCAGGCTTTGCCTGCATGCCTAAAATCAGTGGCAGCAACAGCCTTAGCAATCAGACAAAGCGATGCCATAGTATTAGGACATCCATTGACAGTACAAGTACCACATGCAGTAGAGGTTCTTTTGAACCGCACACAAACACAACACTTGACTATAGCACGACTCACCGGTTACGAATTAACATTGTTTCAGCCACATATAGAAATCAGACGTTGTAGTACATTGAATCCTGCCACACTGTTACCTGTAAATGGAACAGATCCACTTGCACATGATTGTATTGAAGTTATCACTATCACGACGAAACCCAGACAAGATTTAACAGACGTTCCATTATCAGACCCAGACCTGACGTTGTATGTAGATGGTTCATGTATGAGAACAGGTACAGGAGAGTTAGTGGCCGCTTATGCAGTCACAACAGACGCTGAAATCATTGAAACAAATTGTATAAATACCTTGTCCGCTCAAGCAGCAGAGCTCATCGCTCTGACACAAGCCACAAATAAAAAAGTCAACATATACACTGATTCACGTTATGCATTCGGAGTTGTACATGACTTCGGCGTGCTGTGGCGAGAGAGAGGTTATTTAACTTCTCACGGTGCCCACATTCAGCACGGACCCCTCATTCATGCCTTATTAGATGCAATACATCTACCCACTGCAATATCAATTATGAAATGTAAAGCTCATACGAAAGTTACTGATATCATTTCTCAAGGCAATGATCTAGCTGACAGAACAGCTAAACAGACTGCTCAAACTCAAACATCCGACATGACAAAGACAATAGTCCCGACGCCAACACATTGCATGATGGTTAAGGATCCCGCTCTTGACGTAATTGACATACAGACACATGCTACACCAGACGAAATAAAGAAATGGACTGAATTAGGAGGGATCCAAACGGATCAAGGATGGATGACAAAGGAAAAATCTGTGTGGTTCCTTCCTGATTCAATGGTCCAAGTCATTATTAACACTGTACATAGTCCAGCGCATCTAGGAGAAAAAGCTATGCTAGACAGCATCCAACACATTTGGTTCAACAAACATTTACGAGCAGCAGCTAAACAAAAAGTCCGTACCTGTATGATCTGTTGTCAGTTTAACCCGGGAAAAAGCATTCCCGTAGAACAGGGTGGATTTCAGCCTCCTGATCACCCTTTTGAAGTCCTCCAGATGGATTATATCCAGATGGAACGATGTCGAGGATTCAAATATGTTCTCGTAGTTGTCTGCGCTCTTTCCCGTTGGACAGAGGCATACCCGGTTTCAGATTACACTGCCCCGACTACTGCCAAACAGTTAGTTCGAGAATTCTTCCCACGGTACGGTTTACCACGTGTTGTCTACTCAGATAACGGCCAGCCGTTCTCATCCGAACTAATGAAATACGTTTCACTTTTGTTAGGTTATCAGTGGAAGTTCCACTGTGTCCGACACCCCGAGGCAGCAGGTCTCGTGGAACGACATAATCAAACTTTGAAAATCAGATTGTCCAAAATATGTAGAGAGAAAGGTGTTGACTGGGTAGTAGCTTTACTAGTTGCACTCTTTTACATGAGAATGGTAGCACACTCCCGAACAGGGCTATCCCCTTATGAGGTGATCTTTGGAAGACCACCGAATATGTGGGGGACGCCTATACCCCGTAAAATAACTGATGTTGACTGTAATATGCTGACAGATTACTTGGCTTCCTTGATGTCTGCACTACAATCTTGTCGTTCACAGGTAGCTGCAGCCTTTCCTGACAACACTGAGGTGAAACCCCATGACGTAGTTCCGGGGGATCTAGTTTTAGTGAGGAACTTTGATCGAAAAACTCAGCTGGATCCTAGGTGGAAGTCGCCGCAATTGGTCCTGCTCACCACGAGGACAGCCGTGAAGATCGAGGGTCGAAAAGGCTGGATACATTCAAGTCATATCAAGAAATTTCATGGACTACCATCGGATGTAAATACCACACCTCGTGTGTCTTCACCCATTGACTCAAAACTTCCTTTGGTTGAATCAAGTAATCACGAACAATATAAACTGAAACTCAGGTCTAACCAGTCAGGCAATTTGATTGTTTAAGTCCTCTCCAAGGTGAAGCGGTTGAATTTGTCTCTGACATGTATCCCTTAGACCTGAATAGAGAAAAAACCCGAAAAATGTTGAAACGACATGCATACTGTAAATCACTGCGTAGTCATTGCACAGTGACGTTATTAATTTTGTTTTTCTTAAGTCTTTTAATAATTACTGCAAGTATATTGTTGCACATATATTATCCTATTTCTAGATATGTTTATAATGTTACTGCTGAACATTCTTTTAGTGAATTACCTCCGCATGAATTGTCATATAGATTTGCGCTGCGCAATAACACTTTTATTAGTATGTTACATCATTCTCATCAGGTTAGCAATACTACAAATTGTTGGATATGTGGCCGACTCCCTCCCTATCAGAATTATAAAGGAATTCTACCTCTCTTTCCATACCCGTTCACACACAACGGCTCCTGTGGAGCATGGTTTAGTTTAATTAATTCCCAAGATTCGAATTCTGCAGTTTATCAAGACAACTGGGTATGGGGAAATTTGAACTTAGTTTTACTTAAAGTCTGCCACCCCAACAAGGAGGGACTTCCCAAAAGAACAGGAACTGATCTAGAAAATGAAGTATATGGATTAGGTAATTTTACGCTTAATCTTATGATCCTAAATGTCGAATCCGAAGCTACTCCAATTTTATCCGCTATGTCAATATTCCCAGTAAAAGGTGAATTATGTGTAAGAAAGAATGGTTCCATACATATGGGCCATAGTAGGTGCACCACTGTAATAGAATTTAGTGATCAAGGCAAGTCGACATTTAGAGCTTACCGCCATTCCTATTTTATATGTGGTCAGACCGCATATATACGCCTACCTCTAGATTGGGATGGTACCTGTTATATAGCATTCCTTTTGCCACCTGTTTTCCTAGCTCCTCCTGATTATCACAGAAATACTCAGTTAGTACACAATAGAGAAAGGAGAGATCTCCCAATAGTCGATTACACTGAAACAGCATGGGAAAAATATACAGATTTCAATAAAGGTCTCTTTCCCTATATAGGTACCGTTACTAATAGTAAGCTGATACGTAGATTAACTAGAACCCTTGAAGCAGTAGTGAATGAAACTATTTCCGCCTTAGGCAATTTAACAGAAGAGCAGTCTGCTATGCGGATTGTTGTGCTTCAAAATCGTCTTGTCCTTGACGTCATCCTGGCCGATAGGGGCGGAGCTTGTAGGGTCATCGGATCAAGTTGTTGCATTTTCATACCAGAAAATTCGCCATCTGTATATAAAGCCATAACCCGCCTTCATAAGATTGTAAGCCAGATACATCAGAGCCCAGGCACCTGGACTTGGTCCGGTTGGTTTTGGAGTGTATTATCTACCTTTGGATGGAAGGTCCTATCCTTCCTAGGTATTGGCTTTCTCATACTATTCAGTTGCTGTCTATGTCTACAATGTGGACCAGCGATCTGTGGTCTGTGTGCCACATCGTGTATTCCACCACCAAGATTTCGTTCGTCCCAGAAGAAAAAAGAAGAACAAATGATGCTATATGAACAGATCAATGGATTGATGAAGATTGATATCTCTTGACGGGCAAGTAGGGGACAAGGAGGGAATGTGGAAATATGGATTTTTCTGATCAGTTATGTCCCCTATCTTGGACCCCAACGGTTCCATGTATAAATCACAAGTACATGTATGTTCCCTCCAGTTCCAGTTATGAAGACGCAAATACATGTGCGTCCACCGTTAACATGTCCTCTTTCAGATCCGCCATGAATGGGCCGGATATTCCATCCCTAAGTACGAAAGGCCACCGGCTTTATATGGTTCACTTATGCCATTTTACAGTTCAGGCGAGTAGGCCCTGATTCTGCCATCAAGCTTTCCCTGCCTTCTGCCTCTGAGAACTCCAGTCTGAGCCTGCATCTGTATCCATGAACTTTGTCCTCATTCTCTGCGCGGCTCACGGTGCCTGACGTCAGCTTGCTGCCTGCCAAAAACTGTATTTCACCTTCGAAATTATCTGCTCCGCTCCCTGCCCAATGCATTCCTGTCTAGTAGTTTAAGTAAACAGTCTTCCAGCTACCGAGCAAAGGCCCGGCTTCTCTGTCTTTATGCAAGTAATTCATAGCCTTATTATTATGGAAGACTTCTGCCCTCGCATCTAGTGTAGACACTTAGACGCTTGTACACGCACTAACAGTCAGTATAGTCAGTATAGAATAAGATTCTACTCTAAGAGACCTCTCTTTTGGATAACATAGTTCTTTAAACATAGGATGTTAGATATGGTTTGGGATAAGGTTGACTTGACCCACCAGACATCTGTCGCCACATGTAGAGTTAAATGTCAAGTCCCCTTCACCCCCTAGCCGCACGTCAATCATACGTCATGTTGCTGCGCACATTTCTGCCAAGTATTTCTGCTGACATTGCGAAATTCCTTCATGGAACTACCCTATTATGACATCACACCTGATGACGTTCTTTAGTCACACCCAGTTACGCCCACTTTTGCTACGCATGTATGTTTTATCTACACTATCAATTGTTACGCCTCTTGCATTTGCTTCAATGTAATGCCTATTGTATAAAAGTACTTACTTATCAATAAAGTATGTACTTCACTTCCTGAACCTCCGTGGTGATGGAACTTGGAGTCAACGATTCGAATCGTCCATTGGAATAAAGCCCATTCCGAACCTCTAATACCACGGATTCTGCCTCTTATTTACTGAGCTATATTTATTATGTTTCTGTATCAAATTAAGTCCCGGTAATTAAATTATTTACCACACTTCTTTAAAATTGCAACCATGACTTACCCATTGACTTGAAGTGAGCACGCGGTCATCTTCCCACTTTACACATGGCCCCCATGGGTTCCTGGGTACTTACCCCCGGTGGTTCCTTGGGTGCCAAGAATTTCTACGTCCTCTGAGTACAGCCTTGATTCGAGTCACGATTCACATCCCTCTATTTTAGTATTTGGTTTGGTCTCCCCCTGGCGACCACTTTGTATTCGTGCTACTTACCTGTTTTCATTGCAAAGTATTGTGTACATTGTGTTTTATCTCCAAGTAGGAGATATTATTATGTGTTAGTGAGTGCCTTATAATAGATACCTATTTTTATAAATACACCGTATGGTTCTTTTTCACTTACCCTATACCAATAAGATTAAAATCTGGTGAAACAAGCTGCTTTACACTCCTTCTGGACTAAGCCTGAAGGCTGCTCTCCACATCTATCACTTAAAGAGCTTTCTAAGGTTGTCTAAGACCGCTAAAATCACCATAAGGGTTGTCTGGATTAGTGTAGGGTGCTACACTTACATAAGTGAGCACCATTTACTAAGCCAGCCTCCTACAATCAGCCATTCTGATATTTAATGTTCATCCTTAACTGGATAACACTCAAATTGCTTCAACTGGATGTTGCTCCGACTTTGGCTCTATTGGCAATCCAAGTGAAAGTATATCATCTGTTTGTTGCATAAACTACAACTCTGGCATAGCTATACAAGTTTTGTTATGCCACCCACGGGTGACCTAGGTGAACCTAGTTCAATGAACCGGTGCTGAATGTGAAAGACAGGTTATCGTAGTCCTGCAAAACTCCACGCAATACATAGTTGAAGTGAAATCATTGCTTTTCGGTTAGTATTAATCCCTGAAAGGGGATCAGGGGCATTGTGGTAACAGTAAACCTATTCCATTCTTCACAGCTCCACACAAACACACTACTAAGAACAGACACTTTTAAGTAAAAGTATTTATTACAACAGGGTGAACCTGTATCTCAGTACATCTAAAATACTCACACAGGATATCATAAAAACAGCAAGAAGGATTTTGGTAAACAAGAATAAAATGAACATTTCTAACATGGTTAAAATGTAATCTAAAAGACTAATACCCAAAATCTACTTCTATGTGCTACCCTAGGACAGCATCTATTAGAGCAACTTGCATACTAGAGTTTCTTGGGGAGAAGCGGCACACTGCCTACCTTGTTGATTGCTCGAGCTGTCTTTATCAGAAGAGCCACAGAAGAAGCGTTACATGCGAAAGGCAAACAAGTTCTGCGGGGCTGCTCTCTTTGGGTACTCAACTCTTATCAGCTGCAGTTAGGATACATCAGCTTCTCTAAATGCCAGCAATAACCAAGATCATCTTTGGATGGTATCTTGCAAGAAAATCTGGGATAAAGTACCTCTCTCCCTAAGGGGTCGAGTGCTGGTCCCTCAATACTAAACGTTATCAGAGATGAAAATCTCTAACTTAGTTTTAGGAGTGTGGTGTATAGATTATAGGCACCAGAGAAGGGCTCTTAGACATATCTTCAAGAAAATGAGCAAGCAATGAGGAGATGTCAGTATTAAGTACACCTCTTTGATGACTTATCTAGGGATGTTTCTTGAAGGCCTTGACATATTGATAAGGGGACACTTGTTAAAGACTGTATGACTCATCAGGTGTTATATCTGGGTCATTATTGGCACATCTTGGCACATTCTGTCTCCTTCTTGAATGACAAGAGTGGAAAACATTCATGGTTTTATTGTTTATGACAGAATCTAGAAGGAGTGTAGTCCGAGATGGACTGGAGGGTATGACCGGAATGGAGTCGGGCCTTAGGGGCTTTATGTCATCCTGAGCCAGGGCAAGGGGGGTAGGAAAATGCTCCTGTACCTTGGGAAAAAGGCTCCCCAGTCTAAATCCACTAAAAGGGACTAGAAGAGTAAGTTACTTACCTTCGTAAATGATGTATCTGGTAGAGACATAATTGAGTTGTAGATTCCTTGGGGCAGATTTATGAAGCCCTTGCGCCTCATTTACGCCGCCGTTGCGTCACTTTTGTGACGCAGCAGCGGCGCAAATCCTGCGCCATGGTGCGGGGTATTTATAACGTGACGCATCTGGGAGATGCGTCACGTTGTGAAGCCCTGCGCCACATGTAGGCGTTCCAGGGCAGGTGGGGGCGTTCCGGCGCAGGAACGCCTCCTAAAAGTGGCTGAGTGAAATCTACAAGATTTCACTCAGTCACCTTTGAGCCCATACTGCGTCAAAACCCTGCGCCTGCTTGAAGCAGGCGTAAGGATTGACGCAGCATTGTGCAGATAGGGCACCCCCGAGCCTTGCTGGAGCTGCGTCGCGCTTGCGACGCAACTCCACCAATGCGCCACTTTTACAGCACAGATGCGTGACGCATCTGTGCCGTTTTTGCCCCATGGTGCGCCGCATTATAAATGCGGCGCATCCATGATGGCGGAGCTGGGGCGCAAAATAACTGGCGCATCCCTGCTGATATGCAGGGATGCGTCAGTTATTATAAATATGCCCCCCTATCTTTAGAATTTACCCCAGGCCTAAGTCTGGATCCGGAGTTTTTCATTAGCAGTACCCCTGCACATTGGTAGGTGCCGTAGATCGGCTCCACGTCTGTCATCGGCGTCATGGGCGCAGGAAATGATGTCGCAGGACCTACATAGATGCCACGCGGGTGCACTGACGTCAGTTCTTAACACGACTTTCCATGCCAGAAGCTCAGAGCCATGGAAGACACTGACCACTGGCGCATCAAAACTAGGGCCCTTTAGTGGAGCCCCTAACCCTAGAAATCAGTTTGCAGAGCGTGGAGGATGGGTGGGGTGGTAAGGAATCTACAACTAGAATATGTCTCTACCAGATATATCGTTACCGAAGGAAAGTAACTTACTCATCTGATAGAGACTTCTAGTTGAGATTCTTTACCTTTAGAACAGATACCCCAGCAATTCCAAGCCCTGAGGAGGGTCTGCGAACCAAGATCACAAAAGAAGTCCTGGAGGATCAAACGGGTAGTACCCGTCCCTCCGGACTTAGCTGTCAATGCAGTAGTGTCTGGTAAACATGTGCAGAGATGCCCATGTTGCCGCCTGACAGATATCCAGGACTGGGACTCTGCGTGCTAACTCAGTGGTTGCCGCTGTTTCTCTAGTAGAGTGACCACGTAACCCCACAGGAGGTTACTTCTTTGCCAATGTGTAACACAATTTAATACAGAGGACAGCCCATCTACACTACCCGACCTTTCTTGACACCCAAATGGCCAATGAAGAGTTGATCGTCCACACGAAAGTCTTTGGTATGAAGAAGATAGAAAGACAACGCTCAATTTGTGTCCAGGCAGTGGAGTCTCTCCTCTTCCTTGGAGGGATGCGGCGGCGGGTAAAAGGTGGGCAGTGTGATGGATTGTCTCTCATGAAAGGGCGTGACCACTTTAGGGAGGAACAAAGCTTTTGCTCAAAGCACCACTTTATCTTGCTGGAGAGACAGATAGGGAGGCTTGGATGATAGAGCCTGGTGCTCGCTAACTCTGCGAGCAGAGGTGATGGCAATTAGGAAAGTAGTGTTAAGGGTTAGAAGCCTGAGAGAGCAATTATGAAGAGGCTCGAAGGGAGCACACATAAGAAAAGTCAAGAACAAATATAAATCCCATTGGGGCATTATTAAAGGAGATGGAGGAAACAAGTGAGTAAGGCCCTTAAGAAACCTATTGACCATGGGAAGATTTGAACAAAGAAGGCTGGTCTGGAAGTCTCAGAAAGGCAGAGATAGCCGAACGATAACCCTTAAGGGTGCCCAAACCAAAACCCTGCTGGGTCAAAGAAAGTATGTACAATAGAACCTCTGAAAGAGGGGCAGAAAGAGGATCAACAGCCTTTGCTGTGCGCCAGGCCACAAATTTGGTCCATATACAGGTATATACCATTTTAGTCAAGGGACGCCTGGCTGCCAAGATGAAATCACAGACTTCAATTGGAAGATCAACTGCCACCGTTCAATCTCCATGCAAGGAGGTGGAGACTGGACAGGTTCGGGAGAAGAACCGTCCCCTGCTGCTGCAACAGAAGACCCTCCTGAAGGGGCAGTCTGATTGGAGGATCGATGGTCATGCTCAATCTGGAGCCACAAGAATGACTTGAGCCTGGTCAGTCGTGCTTGATCTTTTTGAGCACTCTGGGCAGAAGTGGTTTAGGTGGAAAGGAACAGAGGAGGCCGAAGCACCGCTCACGATGAAAAGCGTCGCCAAGCAAGCGCCGCCTTCCAAACTCTAATGCGCAATACTGGTGACATTGCACGTTCTCTTCAGAAGCAAGCAGATCTAACCGAGGTTCTCCCCACTGCTGAAAGAGACCTTGCACCACCTCGGGATGGAGACACCATTCGTGATAGACCAGGCACTGACTGTTGAGATTGTCCGCTCTGGAGTTCAGAGAACCTGCCGGGTTGTGAAACACCAGGAATATGCCCTTACGTTCCAGCCATGTCCAGAGGCAGAGGTCCTCCTGAAAAAGGGTCCATGACCCCACCCCACCCTGTTTGTTGCAGTAACTCATGCCAGTGGTGTTGTCTGTGAACACCTACACTACTTCCCCTTTGAGAGAGGGAGGGAATGCCTTCAGTGCTAGTCTGATCGCCCAGAGCTCTAAAAGGTTGATATGGAGACCATACTAAGCCGTAGACCAGACGCCTCTGATCTCTGCCTCTCCCAGGTGGCCGCCCTATTGAAGGACTGGATTATTCTAAGACCCAGCGGTGCCAGGGGACAACACCTGAAACCTTCGTGGGTTACCTGTTCTGGCGTACAAAACACAGAGACACGGGACACTTCCAGCGACGTCAGAGATCAGCGTTTATTTACTGCAGGGATACAGAAATCACAAGAAGTACACAACGTGTAGGTTCTTGGAGACTGCTTCAAATTGCAAAAGTGGATCGCTCCTTTTATACACGTTTTTGCCATTGCACAGTATGGCGAACAAAGGTTACAACTCAGTTCCCACAATAAACTTCAAAAGAGTCGTGTTCATGTTTCAGGAGGCTGGAACATAATTACAGCAGCATTGCCGGTTCCCAACTGTAAAAACATATCTACCCCGCAATAAAACACATTCCATTCTGACCGTAAACACATTAGGAGAGGGGACAAAAACAGATGCAAAGAAAGGACAAGGATGCACAACAGGTTAGAAAAGAGTGTTGGGAGTAATAAAGGAAACTTGATGACAGGATCAAAGACCTCGTGTCCAATGCATGCATGACTGAAACAATAGACTACCACGGCAAGATGAGTCTCGAGCGGGGCCATCTGCCTTCGCCGTGTCATTTCCCTTATCGTAAAAGTCACCCTCAGAGAAACACGTGTCCCTCGTGTAAGCTTGGGAGTCCCAGGGTCACGAAGTGGACAAAGTCCGTTCGCTGGCTACTTGAGGGCAAGAAACAAAATGGATGCCGCATCTAAAATGGAACCCGAGGGTTCGGATGAACAAACCCAATAATGAGACGAACCATACGTGGTTGCGTAGCGAAACTGCGTACACCCACTATACTCGTCATTTGCGGTTCGTAGACACCAAACTCATCCATATTCGTCACCACTCAAAAAGTGTCGTTCCGTCTCACACGGAACCTCAGACGCTCCTTTTGCCCTCATGTAGGCAAGCACTAGTCAAGATCGGAATCGATTTCAATATTCATCAGATCGTTCACCTGCTGCTGGAACATCATTCTATTCATCAACGTCTCCTTGGTAACAGATGGCCGTCTTATACACGTTGTAGCACAAAGGCCACATAAGGCAGGACCACACTGTACACAAAGACAACACGTGAATAGAAACGTTACAACAACCCCTACGATCATCAGAATCTTCCAACCCCAAGTTGACATCAGACCCCAAAACCATCCTAGAAGTGTCCAATTACCTTCGTCCACGTGTATGGACTCGGAAATCTTGTGCAACTTTGAGATGGCTTGGTAGACAGTTGGAGCATTGTCAGGAATGAAAATGCAACAACTCGAATGGATAACTTTACACACACCACCTCTATCTGCAAGAACAACATCTAGAACCATCCGGTTCTGCAACGTCATGAGTCTATCCGCCTGAAGTTCAGCTGTTAAGTTACCAAGGGCACTCGCGGTAATATTAGCAGTCGACTCAACTACACGGGTCAACTGTCTTAGGTTCCTACTATTAACCATAGGTCCCCAAAACGGCAAGAAACCCTTAAAGAAATCTCCTGCTTCTTGACCGGCAGTATCCTCTTTGTTAATAACGCCTCTCACAACTCTAGTCTTGTGATAGTCTGAGGCAACTGTGAAAGTCGGTGGTAAAAGATTCGCAATATAACAGGTACCCGAAAAATCACGGGGTAATCATGTATATGCGCGTTCATAACATACGAAATAAGTGCCCTTAGCAGTCAGGAAAACAGGGGAAGAGAGCATCGGTAGGACATACGTGTCAGTACAAGCACTGTTCCCAAGTTGTGCTCTCGGATTTCGACCCAAACCTTTCAAGCAGAAATTACCGAGGTGTGGTACAATCCATATTGGGGACGAGCTCTTAAGCTGTCTATCACCCACTGAAACACTGTACTCAGCCTCACTCAGATCCTTATAGGCTTGCACCTCTTCATCTGGGATAAGCGATGCATCAAAAACATCTCTATCTAAATCCGCTATCGCTATCGCCAAAGGCTTGTGGTACGGACCGGGACCAAAATTGACAGAGCGTGGCTCTCGACTGGGGTAGGAATCTAGTGCACTGCGAAACATAGTTTGGAATGCTCGAGCTGAACCCTGGGAGCTGTAAGGAAGGACCAAATACGGAATGCCCCTATCCATGGTATGTGACATTAACCCACACACCCAGCAGTTGGTAGTATTCATCACCAACTGATGCTGATGTAGGAGTTGAACGAAGGAGTTATTCATAAATTCCGCACGTCTAACCTGTTCGTGTTGAGGCAAAGGATGAAAAGAATGTGGGGAAACAGTGGTGGTGGAGCTTAGTTTAGGAGAAAGGGTAGGTGAAACAGAAGGTAATAACAACTGTATTCCAAAATACACTCCGCCCACCAATAGCATAGACACAGTCAGGAACAGTAGGAACACCTGAAACAAAAAACATTTTGTTCGTACAACCCTATGTAACTCTGATCTCTGCGCCGACATCCTTTCTACTTCCAACAGCTTAGCGAATGCCATCCTCTACAAACCGTCCGTGACGTACTTGACGCACTTCGTTCTGAGTAGCGATTATCAATCCCCAGGAGTTCCCAGGAATCGACAAAAGTAACCAACCTAGCGTCAGAAACCTGCTAAACAGAAAGGAGTACCCGCACGGCCCTACGGTAACCCGGATGGTAGGGTTTCCTCAAAACGTTCAGTTTTAATACAAATCTCTTAGCAGTGAAGAGCACATAAAAACTCAAAAAGAAAGGATGTAATTGTCCATAATGTTCATAGCACCAGAAAAATAAAAAAACAAATATACGACTAATTTTTATTAGTCCTTGAACGAAGAAAGTATCGACTTCTCCCAGGTCGAGTTTGCTCTACAAACAATTGTTGAGCTGGCGCAACAGTGTTCGATAAAGTGAACAACGAGTCAGACCTTGGGTTCTTTGCTACTGATGACTCCACAAGTGGGTTTGGCAGCGACAAATCATCTCCTACAGGTTGAGCGTCACTAAACGGCACAAAGTGTAAAGGAGTCTCAGTTTCCGTTGCCGCAATCCCAGTTCTCACCCAACCGTCTGTTGGTGAGGGGATCGGTACCTTTTTCGTGTGGCCGGCGTGAACCCAGTTCTTCCGGCCCTCCAATCGAACCGCAGTCCTCGTTGTCAACAAAACTTGAAAGGGTCCTACAAATCTTGGCTCCAAGTTACGTTTCCGACCAAAATTTCGGGTAACGACCCAATCGCCTGGCCGGAGCTGATGTCCAGGACCCTCTGTCTGCTCCGGTAGAGCTTCAAAGACCTGTTGATGGATTAACCATAGTTTAGTGGTCAAATCGTGAAGGTAATCAATTAGCATTGGATACTCAAGACTATCAAAGGCCTTAGGTCTCGGGACTCCCCAAATGTTCGCAGGGCGGCCGAACACAATCTCATATGGGCTAAGCCCTACTCGAGAGTGTACAGTCGCCCTGGTTGATAGGAGAGCCAGAGGCAAGGCATCAGGCCATGATAGACCAGTCGTAGCTTGTATCTTTGCAAGTTTCAGTTTCAGAGTACCATTGTACCCTTCAACCAAACCCGCTGCCTGAGGATGATTAGCGCTATGGAATTTTTGACGAATTCCAAGGCCTTTACACACACTCTGCATCACACTTCCCACAAACTCGCTTCCATTATCCGACCACACGATCCGTGGCATTCCATACCTAGGAAAGTATTCCTTCAGCAGGATTTTCGCTGTGGACAGAGCAGTATTATCCTTAAGAGGATAGGCCTCAATCCATCTAGAGAACGCACAAACCACAACCAAAACATACTTCAGGTTATTGCATCTCTCCATATGGATAAAGTCCAGTTGGATAACCTCAAAGGGACAAACAGGGGGAGCAAAATGACCAGGTGGAGTGGGGGTGCCCTTGCCAGGATTGTGCATCAAACACACCATGCAATTCTTAACCACTCTCTCAGCACACTTAGTAATACCCTCATTCTTCCATACAGGGGACAAGAACTTACATATCCCTTTTGCACTGATATGTGACAACCCATGAGCCATCGTCACAACAGCTAATACGTACGCATCTGGTAACATCCACCTCTGACGTTCCGTCAAGTCAACCCAACATCCATGCATATCCAACCTTCCCGTACTTTCTTTCCACTTGATCTTTTCAGCTTCAGTGGCTTCATTCTGAATTGCTTTCACACTCTCAACAGTGTCTTCACACATACCAGTTTCCGTCGGCCATCTCACTGAACTTGTCACGTACATTCGAGTTGTAAGATTCTTAGCCGTTTCCTTAGCAATCTCATCTGCAAATGAATTACCACGACCAACATCATCCGTCACTTTCCGATGTGCACTACATTTAACGATCGCCATTTGTTTAGGCAATGTAAGTGCATCCAAAAGATCATTCACGAGCTGCCCGTGTTGGATCTTCGTACCATGCGAGGTCATAAATCCTCTTTCTCTCCACAGTCTTCCAAAACTGTGCGCAACGCCGAATGCGTACTGACTGTCGGTAAACACATTCACTCGCTTTCCCTTAGACAAAACACATGCCCTTGTCAATGCAATCAATTCTGCCGCTTGTGCTGAATTCTGATTCAATCTCGCAGTTTCCACAACCGTGCTCAACGTCACTACAGCATACGCAGTCGTCACATCGCCATTCGGCAATTTAAAGCAAGAACCATCAACATACAAAGTACCATCGGGATCTGCCAAAGGAGTGTTTTTCAGGTCCACACGACCCTTTGTTTCTTCCTCAGTTCGTAAATAACAATCATGTGGTGGTACATCATCTGATTCCATATTAATCGGCAACAATGTCGCCGGATTCAGTACATTACAACGCTTGATCTGTATATGACTTGCCAAAAGGGTCAGCTCGTACCCAGACAACCTTGCACTCGTCAGATGTTGAGTTTTTGGACGATTCAAGAGAGTGTCAACTGCATGCGGAACCATCACTATGAGCATATTATCCATGACAAGACCTGCGGATTGTCGAATAGACGCCGCAGCTGCCACCGTCGCCCTCAAGCAACTCGGCAACGCTCTAGCTACCGGGTCTAAGGTCGAGGAAAAATATGCACATGGGCGTTGCTTGCCACCAAATTGTTGCGTTAAAACACTCAACGCACAACCTTCCCTCTCGTGGACGTATAGTGTAAATGGCTTGCTGTAATCAGGAGTACCTAACACGGGAGCCGAACACAACGCATCGCGAAGTTCAGAAAAACTTTTCTGACATTCCTCCGTCCATGGCAAAGGAGTCGAAACATCCTTGCACGTGAGAGCTATCAATGGTTTCGCTAACAGTGAAAAGTTCGGAATCCACTGTCTGCAGTATGACGTGATACCTAAAAAGGCACGCACGTCTCTCTGAGTCGTCGGCACAGTCATTCGAGCAATTGCTGCGATTCTTTCAGGGGTCAACCTTCTTCCCGCCTTTGACAATAAGTGACCTAGGTAGGTAACTTCTTGACAACAATATTGCAATTTAGAAGGTGACACCTTGTGGTGTAAGTCGCATAGATGCTGCAACAGTGACACAGTAGCAGTCTTGCAAACTTGTTCAGTGTCTGCAGCTACCAACAGATCGTCAACGTACTGAATCAAGGCCGCATCAGCTGGCAGCACGAATGCATCAAGTTGGCTCTTGAGAGCTTGGCTGTAGATCGATGGGCTCTCACAGTAGCCTTGAGGTGCACGTTTGAACCGGAAACTACGACCACCTAATGAAAAACCGAACAAATCTCGACTTTCCTCAGCAATCGGGAATGCTAAAGAACGCATTCTTCAGATCGATCACCGAGAACCATGATGCAGAGGCTGGAATCAGAGTCAGTAAAGCTGTAAGCTGTAATGTCGGGCACCACAGGAAACTGCGGGACAACAATTTTATTTACCTCCCGTAAGTCAATAACTAGACGGTACACGGGAGGCTTGGAGGGATCAGTTCGCTTCAGAATAGGCAACACAGGACTATTACACACGTTACCTCGTGTCTCCTCAATAACATCTTTATCGATCAAATCATAGATGATCGCTAATAGTGCCCGTTCACCATCAAGGGAGATACGATACTGGGGTATGTGCGGTAATCGCGCGTCAACTTTCAATTGAACAACATAAGGTGGTATATCCAGCAGGCCCACATCATTGGGACCTGTCGCCCACAAAGAAGCCGGAAGAGAACTCAATTCCGGTGGGAGCTTATCGATCGACAGATACATAGGGGAAATCACACTCTGACCCAATGTAAGCTCCACTCCCGTAGGAGAGCCGTACAAAGTCGCATGTAACCTTTTCAACAAATCCAAGCCCAAAAGATTCTCACCACAACCAGTAGTCAAAATCAAAGGAGCTTCTAACTCATGAGACCCAATCGTAAGGGGCAAGGGGCTAGAAACTGGATTGCTAACGGGGCGCCAGAGAATCCAACGGAAACATTCGTTAAGCCAGACAAAGGCGCGCCAGGGAGTTTCGAATGCATGATGGAACTTTTTGCTGCACCAGTGTCCAACAGAAAAGGCTCAACGACGCCCAATGTGGCAACTGCGACATAAGGCCCTCTCTGATCAACCGGAACTGATACTTCTCCCTTCCTTTGTCTATGGCTGTCCTAGTAGATACCGTCCGTATCAACATCACGCTCGACATAATAGTCGTCCACATGATACTGTGCAGATCTACCAGACGAGAGGTCGCGTCGATCGAAACAATTCTGCGAGTCCGAGGAAGTGGCAAGACGCTCGGCCTGATTCTGAGTAACTCCGCGACCTCTACCACGTGAAGCTTGTTGAGGACCACTACGACCTCCTCGAGCCGACACACCATTGTTCCTATCAGGTAGAACTGGACAATTAAACTTCAAATGGCCCTCCCCTCGACAATATGCACATTGATTATATCCCAACACAAAGCGAGGTGCGGGAGAGTCAGTGCGCACCTGCGATCTGGAAAACTGCGATTGTGATCGATTTGGCTGTTGCGAGTCATTGAAATTTGAGCGCGGAGGATACGCTTGCTGCAATAAGACCTTAGTTTTGAGATCCTTCGTTTTCTTATCTGCACGTTCACTTTCTTCCTTTTCTCTGTTTTCGTAATATTGGGCCGTAGCCAATATTTGAGCAGTGGTAGAAACAGCCCACAAACTCTCAGAATTCTTCAACTTGTTGCTGAGTTCGGGCAACAAGTTCGATACAAATTTATCAACGAACAACCGCTGACCACCCTCCGAACTCATGTCCTGACCACTATGATCAACAAATGCTTCCTCAAATCTCGTAAAGAAATCGGAGACACTCTCATCCCTCTTTTGCTTGCACGCGGACAATTTGTCCCAATTGACGCGCATTGCTGGCATAAGCGTTTTCATAAGAGTAATTATCCTCTGGGGCAAATCCACAATAAGCTTTTCAGGTTTAGCCCCACCAACTTGCTGGGCGTCTGCCGCCGTAAGGGCAGCCCAGTCACCGCCTAACTCAGCCGCGTGATTCTCGTGACGAATTTTCGCCCAAATCGGCTGAGGCACTACATTGCCAAACAACATATCGATATCAGCAAGATTCATAACAGTAGCATCCACTAGTTGGGACAACTCCTTATAATAACCTGCAGGATTTTTACGGGGATCGGGCAAAGTTTGCTTCACCTGCAAAACTTCCGATCGCTTCCAAGGGAGGTGTATCCACACTCTCTGAAAACGTCCTGGAACAGCAGGATTAGCATTAGGATCACCTGGCATCCACACTGGGGGAACTTCCCGCATAGGATATTGACCAGGTTTTGCCATCCACTCTTCAGTCTCGTCTTTAAACAATGCTCGAGGTTGCACTGTACATCGAAAGGATAACAGGCGTTCTAGAGCAGCTCGAACCTTATCACCTACAATCACACCAGTTGTAAATTGATGCTGGAGCTCAGAAATCTCAGACGGTACATTATCGACCACATCATGATCCCACTCTTCCCTCAACGATTTACACATTTCCTCAAACACGAATCGTTGCGTGGGCGCATTAAACTGAGAAAATGTTTCAAACACTATACGCGAAGTGTACTTAACAGGATTACGAATCCATTTACGTGCCATTTTTACCAACGATTCACGTTCCCTACCATCAGGAAGCTGGCTGCGCCTCTGGGCAACATCAGAAAGAGTCGATCCAAGTATTGGCCCAAAAAGCGGAGAATAAAGAGTAGCAACAGCATTCAGGAGACGGCTACGAACAGAAGGAGAAGAAGAAGAAGGTACAGGAGCAGCGACAGTAGGAGTGGAGACAGTAGAAGTGGACGCGGCACCAGGAGTAGCGGGAACGACAGACTGAGGAGGGGCTGGGAAAGGCGCAGTAGGAAGAAAAGCCGGTAAAGGAGGATGCACGATTTGCGGCACAAGAGGATTCGGGAGAGCGGGAGGAGCGACGGGCTGACCAGCAGCCGCCAAAATAGCAGGTTGAGGAATAGGAAGAATCATAGGACCCACAGTATCTGGAGCATAGGGAGGTGGTGATTTCAACAGATAAGATAGTAGCGAATCTTCTATCACTTCTTCTCCCGTCTTATCGGCATTAGACGGTAACACCGGATAACACTTATCCACCGCCATATGATGAAGTCGAGCACTAACTTCCTGCTCTTTCTCATCTTTGTCTCGCTGATACTGTTCAGCATGTTGCATCACCATAATGACACCTTCTCTCTTATTCTTCTTACTCTGTTTGATTTCTTTCTGCTTGGCCTCTTTACGCCATAACCGGAAGGAATCAAACATGGCTGGCCTAGCCTTCTTTTTAAACAGTTTAGCTTCCAAATTATCTAAAATGGCAGTTTCGAAACTACCATGTGATGGCCAACTAAGAACACCATCATTTTTAGTGTAACGAACCCAATATTCGTTATATACGATAGGACCCACGCCATGGCGACTATAGAGCTCGTAAATTGGAGTTCCAACCGGAGGTTTCGGACATGAATCCTCCAGCCGGGAATCCGTTCTGCAACATTTAAGAAACCCAAACAAAGTACTACGGCCAGGCATCATGCACACTAACCGAGTTTACAAACTTCAAGGGCTATCGAATTATGATGTCCTCGCACAAAAATGCAAGACCCTCGGTTTTGGCAATTGCAATCGTCAAATAAAACCCAACAACTAAGAACCACAAATGCTATGGAACCATGCAAACAACAAAGGAACACTGGGAGCGACCCACAAATACTTAACTGAAAGAACAATGGCGTCACCAGGAAGGCCCGTCTATCGTCTCGCCGTACAAAGGACTACGCCAGGCGCCAAATCAGGTCGACAGTCAGGGCATCAGTCCGTCGCAGCCGTCAGGAGGCGGGGATCTTCGCGGGAAAAGACGTCGGGCCACTTATTTCGACAACTGGATCGATGAAGCGGGGTGCACCTTCCCTCGGAGATTTCACACGAAGTTCCTCACGATCGTGGGGCTTTGGACCGGTACCGCTTATGTCGCCCCACGTTGGGCGCCAACTGAAGGACTGGGTTATTCTAAGACCCAGCGGTGCCAGGGGACAACACCTGAAACCTTCGTGGGTTACCTGTTCTGGCGTACAAAACACAGAGACACGGGACACTTCCAGCGACGTCAGAGATCAGCGTTTATTTACTGCAGGGATACAGAAATCACAAGAAGTACACAACGTGTAGGTTCTCGGAGACTGCTTCAAATTGCAAAAGTGGATCGCTCCTTTTATACACGTTTTTGCCATTGCACAGTATGGCGAACAAAGGTTACAACTCAGTTCCCACAATAAACTTCAAAAGAGTCGTGTTCATGTTTCAGGAGGCCGGAACATAATTACAGCAGCATTGCCGGTTCCCAACGGTAAAAACATATCTACCCCGCAATAAAACACATTCCATTCTCACCGTAAACACATTAGGAGAGGGGACAAAAACAGATGCAAAGAAAGGACAAGGATGCACAACAGGTTAGAAAAGAGTGTTGGGAGTAATAAAGGAAACTTGATGACAGGATCAAAGACCTCGTGTCCAATGCATGCATGACTGAAACAATAGACTAGCACGGCAAGATGAGTCTCGAGCGGGGCCATCTGCCTTCGCCGTGTCATTTCCCTTATCGTAAAAGTCACCCTCAGAGAAACACGTGTACCTCGTGTAAGCTTGGGAGTCCCAGGGTCACGAAGCGGACAAAGTCCGTTCGCTGGCTACTTGAGGGCAAGAAACAAAATGGATGCCGCATCTAAAATGGAACCCGAGGGTTCGGATGAACAAACCCAATAATGAGACGAACCATACGTGGTTGCGTAGCGAAACTGCGTACACCCACTATACTCGTCATTTGCGGTTCGTAGACACCAAACTCATCCATATTCGTCACCACTCAAAAAGTGTCGTTCCGTCTCACACGGAACCTCACTATCCCAAGAGGGATGCATCAGTCACCACCGTCAGAGCTGGTTGTGGAAGGGAGAGGGATCTGCCTTTGACCCAATCTTGGTTTGTTAGCCACCACTGCAGTTGCTGACCTCCGAGATCAAGACTTAGTCGGAAAGATTCCCCTGATGCTGCGCCCACTGGAACTTCAGGTCCCACTGAAGAACCATCTGTCATGACCCACCAGCAAGATGCAGGAGGCCATGAGGCCTAGCAGTTTCAGAGTCATTCTTACTGAAATCCAAGATAGAGGCTGAAACATAAGTATCATAGCCCGAATATCCCAGACTCGCTGCTCAGGAGAGTAGGCCTGAAACGGGACTGTGTCCAGAATCGCTCTGATGAAAAGGAGCGTCTGAGAGGGAGTTAGGTGGAACTTCGGCATGTTGATAGTGAACCCCAGTGAGTGCAGGAGGTCCGCCATAGTCTGGAGGTGGGAGACGACATCCTGGGGCGAGCACACCTTCAACATCGTTGAGATAGGGGAAGACTGGTACCCCTGCTCTGTGCAGATGAGCTGCAACCATCGCGTTCACTTTTGTAACACCCGGGGCACTGGTAAGGCCAAAGGGGAGCACAGAACTGAAAGTGCTCGTGGCCCACCATGAACTGCAAGTAACGTCTGTGGGCAGGCAGGACCGGGATATGGAAATAACAGTCCTGCAAGTCCAAATCTACCATCCACTCTCCTGGGTCTAGGGCATAAAGGACCCTGGCCAAATAGAGCATTTTGAACTTCTCCTTCTGAAGGAAGAAGTTGAGGGTCCGGAGTCTAGGATAAGAAGCAAACCTTTGTTCTTTTTGGGCACCAGAAAGTAGCTGGAATAAGAACCTCATACTTCTTTTGGGACAGGGACCCACTCTATGGCCCCCTTGGCCAAGTGAGCTGTAACGTCCTTCGGGGAGAAGCCCCAAATGATCCTCGTACATACAGTTGTAGGAGGCTGGCATGGAGGGAGGTGTTGTCTCGAAGGGGAGGGAGTAGCCCCATTGGACTACCTGCAGAACCCACCTGTCTGACGTGATGGACTGCCAGCAGAGGAGGTGATGGCGAATCCTGCCTCCCACTGGCCGATGATGGGCCTAAAACATCGTACTATGAAGGTTTGGAGGCAGTGGCAAAAGGGTGGATTGGCCCGGCCACTTTCTCCCTGACTCACGAGGACGCTGGATCCCAGGTCTGTGGCCATGCAGAGGCTGGACAGCTTGCATGACTCAGTGGCTGAGCTGGATAGGACGTGGCTAGGTGAAAGGCAGACTGAGGGAGACTGGTTGGAGCCGTGATGCTCTAGGATTTGGCCATACCCCAAGATTCCTTGAAGCGCTCAAGCGACGAATCTGCCTTCTTGCCATAAAGGGGAGTGCGGTCAGAGTAGAGTGGACATCCCATGAAAAGCCAGAAGTCATCAACTAGGCATAGCGTCGTAATGCTACAGACGAGGCAACCATTCTGCCCAGTGAGTTGGTGGTGTCCAGGCACCTGCCTGGGAAAGAATGGCCCTGGCCTCCTCCAAGCACTGAGGCAGCACCTGCGCAATCGTATCAGCCCAACAGGCAAGTGGCATTCGCTGACAGCAATGCCAAGCTGGAGGAAGAAAACATCCTCTTGCCAAAATGGTCCATCTTTTTGGATTCCCTACCGGGTGGAGCAGAAGGGAATGTGCCTTTAGAAGATGAGGCTTGGACAGCGGGGGAAAGAGGTTGGGTAACGAACGCTGGGTCTCCTGGAGTGGGGTGATGAGGGCAGGCAATTGTCCTGTCCACAGGAGCCCCTGTGCTGGGCCTGGACCAAGTGCCCAGAAGGTCATCAGTGAGGGCTTCATTAAAAGGCAAAAGAGGTTTGGAGGTGGAAGCCGCAGGCTGAAGCACCTCTGTTAGGACATTAGTCCTGACTGCCACCGAAGGGAGATTTAGGTCAAGGACCTCGGCTGACCTTCTCACCACCATTGCATATGATGTCCCCTCCTCCGTAGCCAAGGTAGGAGGAGAAAGAAAGCCAGTGTCAGGGGAAGTGTCCAACCCACTGCCCTCACCCTGGTCAATCTGTCAATCCATGTGGTCTTCCAGCTGGTCATTTAAAGGGTCAAGCAGCCCCTCCCGGTCCTCTTCACCACCTCCCAGTACAGAATCAACACTGGGGATGAACACAGGAACAAAAGTCCCCTCTAGGGTTGGAACCGACATTGATCGACGCCGGTCCGGCTCCGTGTCCAAATTAGGCCAATCGGAGGCACGGTCGACGTTGGGAGCATTGCCGCCGGGATCGACTTCGGAGAAGGTAGAGGTGGAACAACGACGTTGCTCTGGATCCGATAACGGATCCATGGAGCCTTCCGGAACCACTGGTGTCGAAGACCGGGGGCCTCAACTGAAGATGAACAAGCGGAGCTGGACTGCCCCAAGATGAGGTGCAAGGCCTCATAAAACTGTCGCAATTGGGCAAGAGATGCTCCGGCTACTGGAAAAGTAGGGAAGTGCAGAGTCGTCTCGGAAAGTGGCCCTGAGGAAGGAGGGCTAGAGCGATGACGCTCTGTGTCCCGTGTCGCATTAGCCGGCAGACAGGGTGAAGTCGAAGAATGCCTATGATTCTTTGACTCCTTCTTGTACGTTACCTGAACATCCTGAAGATTTTGAATGGGACGAGGAGTGCGGGCTCCACCACCATTCTCAGGACCTTCCTCTCGATTGAGAATGGGAGCTTCGCAGAGCCGAGCACCGGGCCTCTAACAGCTTTTAGGGCCACTCCCACAAAGCTTTCGGATTCATGGCCTGGCACTCGGAGCACGACTTCGAGTCATGGTCGCGCTCCAGGCACCAGAGGCACACAAGGTGCGGATCCGTCACAAATATCATCCGATGACAGGATCCGGTGGGCTTGAATCCACTCCTACGTTGGGACATCTCAATGCCACCAGGAGTCCAAGACTCAGAAAAAACTAAGGGGTAGCTCTCGCTGGATCTGCGCTTAGACTGGCACGGAAAAAGAAAGAACTGACGTCAGCACACCCGGGCAGCATTTATGTTGGTCCCGTGATGTAATTTCCGACACACAGAACTTCGATGACAGATGCGGAAACGACTAACGCTACTTACCGACTGCTAGTGAAAAATCTCTAGATCCAGACTGACGCCTGGGACACATTTTAAAATTAAGGAACCTACAACTAGAAGTCTCTATCAGATAGAGTCATAGTTGCTCAGTTTCTGTCTGCTGGGAAAACACAAGGTCCCTGAAGATTGTAGGATTATCAGGAGTCATGTAGGCACAGCCTCTGCAGTGAATATGGGTGCTAGTAAGGCTCGCTCTTCACTGAACAAAAATGTTTGTTGTTAAAGTCAACTTGTGCACCCGATGTATTGCATAAAGAGAAGACGTCTTTTAAAAGTAGTGTTTATCATTTGATGTCATTATTTTTGTGTCAAACATCACCCACAGTACTTTCAATCGTGTGCTACAGACAAATAATGTACAATTCCTATAGATCCTTATAAACGCAACAGGGGCCTCACCCAGCTGGGAGCCCGGATGCAGCATCGGAGAATGCCCGAAGCTTGTGGAGGGTGTTCCGGAAGCAGATTGCAGCATCATTGACGGAGCTGGCGACGCGGGAGCTTCCCTCTGCCACACCTCAAGATGAGACCGGCTGCAAGGCGCCTGGGCGACGATGAAGCCCGTGGGCAGACAGCATGAGTACGGAGCCTGGAAACAGTGCGTATGGGACAGGGCAGGATCCGTGGTGTTCAGCGGACCGACACCTGAGTGATGACAGGGCCTGTTGGACTAGGAAGTCGACACGCACAGGGCCGGGCCTTGGCCTAGACTGGCAATGCGAAGATGGCGGAGGCCTGGACCAAAGAAGTGGCCCCTTGCAGGTTGGCCCAGCACCCCCCAGGGACTTGGAGACATTGCCCCATGGAGGTGAGGAGCTGAGTCTTCCTCTCCCACGTCCACGAGGCCTGAGGAACTGGTTCCTGGCAGATGGATGCCTAAGGGGTGGGTGCCCGGGCCTGGATCTGCACGCAGAGGAATGCCTTTGTGCTGGACCCAGGGTGGTGGCGCAGACTCCAATACTCCAATACAGCAGCTGCCGCCGGGTACGTTGGAGAGAAGAGGGGTCTCCCACTGTGCTTTGTAGGGGCGGTGGCCGTGGGGGAGCCTCCTTGGGGACCTTTGGGCGGCGCCCAGCTAGCTCGGAAGCAGCTCTTTGAGGCTGTGGTGGAAGCTGTGGATCCGTGACTGGGCCTGCTGTGGTGGCTCCGGGAGGTGGGGAATCTTGGACTCTGTCACGCCCTTGAGTGAACCATTGAGGATTTCACCGGGGGCCTGCCCTAGAGCAGCGGTGTGCCCGGAGGGAGGTGGCCCATCCTGGTGGTCTGGGGACCCCCTTGCTGCTCGGATTGAGCGCTGACCACGAGAAAGGGATTAGTGTGTGCTGAGGGAGGCATTGGATGGGCCAGTGAGCTGGGGAGGGGGGTGGACACACTGAACTCCTGGGAACATTTGGGTACACGTTGTGAGAAACAGCGACAGGCTGCAATCAAAGATGACATCCAATGGCACCAAGAAGGACTGCACCCTTAATGAGATGCTTTCATGCCTGTCCATTCGCCCATTGGGAGACCTAGCTCCTCCTTTGGAACATATGCAGGACTAGCCTGGTCAAGCAGCAGAAGAGCCAGTGACCTGCACCTTCTTTGAATCACTATTCATAACTCCCTGGGAAGACCTCCAGTCAGTCAAAACAGAACTCTCACAAGACATTAGGGCGGTCCAGAGGGAAGTTGGCGTGCTGGGGGACCAAGTCACAGAGCTGGAAGACAAAGAGAGGGTCGGGAAAAGGAAATGGAATCACTCCAGTAGGTCATCCACCTTAGGGAGCAACACATAGTACCTGCAGGCCCACCTGGAGGATCTAGGGAACAGGTCTCTTTTTTTTTTTTTTAAATTGAAATCCATATAACAAGAAGTTTTTTATCCATACATACATCCATAAAATTCATTAAATATCTCTAATGATACAAAATTGTTAAATAGCACCGATTAGCCGGAAAGGAGTAAATCCTAAAATCAAATAAAAGGAAGACAATATAAACTTTTAAGCCAGTATTAAAAAAATGAAACATATAATATCTTGGAACAGCATCCACTGCCGAAATTTAACACAAACTAAACAATTGATTAGACCTTAGAAACCTTAAGCATATACAGAGAAATCAGCGAGTATGGCCAGAATACTAATTCATCCTGTATTAATTAATATAGCTATATTACAAGAAAATTTGAAATGTCGTATAATAACTTAAAATGCTGATATAACCATACATTACAATACATAGGAGTGAACATGCTAAAAATACCTCCTGAGATATGAGCTACATTTTGACAAAATAGGCAACCCAGACCCTCTCAAACTTCTTAAGTCCGGCAATTTGCAGTGCATAGGCTCGTTCGCTTTTTTTAACCTGCTTCATTTTCTGGACCCATTCATTTTTAGATGGTATAAGATCCAATCGCCATCTCTGAAGCAAAAGTGATCTGGCAACAGCCATTGCAATATATAATAATTTGATCATCTTGTCTGAAAGACGAAGGTCTGTGTCATAGCCAAACACTATCAGCCGAGTATTCAAACCTAATGTAGTTAAGCAATCGGCTTCCAGATAGTGAAAAATTTAACTCTAGAACCACTGAATCATGAGGCATTGTAATATGATTTGTGTCCAATTGGCTGAAGGATGGTTAAGGCAATGGAAACACTGCCCAGATTGGTTGGGGTCCACATTAGATTAAAAAAGTGGAGTTCTATAAAGTAGCCATTTACTAAAAAATAACATCCTTCGTAAATTAGCCCCCCTTAATGTACTAAAGTTGAGATTACTAACTACTGACCACATACTTGCTGTGATTTCCATCTCCTCATGTTTTCCCCATTTCGTTATGGCCTTCCCCTCCAGATCGATACCCTTGATAGAGGCTAAACGCTTTTTCCATTCTCCAGGTTTCTTAAATGCAATATCTTCTAATAGATCATATACTAAGCATTTCCGTTCAATGATCTGGACCAAATCAAGTTTATTCTGGAAATTACTGAAAATGTTATATGGCTGAAGGAGAAGGAAATCATTTGGAATTAAATGAGACATTTCAGCTATATTCAGGCATCTATCATTCCTTAAAAAATATGAGATTTTCCCAAAGCCAGCCTTGGCCCATTTTTGTGTAATTACAGACGAATCTCTGATCCCAGATATTAAAATAGGACCAGTTAACAGAGTTGAGGTGTTAATTGCGGGGATAGAATATCTTCTATAAAAGGCCTGGCGTTTATGGAAAAACTACTGTATACACTTATACCGTACTAATTTGGGAGATTTAACATTTGTTAGTGGGCAGTGGATCTGATTCTCTTTACATATTAAATTCATAAAATAATTGATAAAAAGACACAATTGTAATGCTGGCTTAAATCTAGACATATATTGTGCAAAAGATGCAAAATAATAATCCCTAAAATTAGGGAGAGCTAATCCACCATTTTCCAGCTCCTCATATAAAGTGCTAAGTGCAATTCGGGGGACCTTCTTTCCCCACAGAGACGATGTAAACATAGACTCTAATTTAGAAAAAAAAAGTGGTCATTAAAATACAGGGAATCGCAGAACAAAGGTAATTGAACAGCGGAAGAACAGACATTTTAATCAATGCAGGCCTGCCCAAAATGGTTAATGGAAGGGAATTCCATCGAAAGAATAAATACTGGCCTTTTCACCGAAGTGGGGCAAAATTTTAATCATATAATTCAGAAATTTGCGGCGTAAAATAAACACCCAGATATCTTTTTGATTTTGCACTTAGACAAGGTAGAATATCGAGATGTAAATCCGTAGGTGCACCCCCACACTGTTTAATTTACGGGTTTTTTAAATTTATTTTATATCCACCAAGCAACTCAAATTGGTCAAAAATCTCAAAAGCTTTTGTTTGAACCTCTTTCTCAGGCTTTATAATGAGCATGATATCTTCGGCGTAATAATTTCAATTTTGCCATAGTTGGCAGTGGAGGGCAGATATCCATACTGTTCCTAATGGCTATCGCCAATGGCTCAATAAGAAAGGCGAATAACACCGGGACAATGGACAGCCTTGTCTAGTCCCCCGTTTAACCTTGACTTGGCCTACCTCCATGGCGTTAATGTTAATGTTGGCTTCTGCATTCAAGTACAATTTCTGTACCAACAACGTAATTTTGGGAGGTATGCCGAAATTTGCCAGAATAACAAATAAGGTCTCCCAGACAACTAGGTCAAATGACTTTTCGGCGTCTAATAAAAGGACCAGAGCTGGTATCTTCTGAGTTTCAAAATAATCAAGTACTTCCGCTAAATAGTGCGTATTGGTGCCTAGCTGCCTCCCAGTGATAAAACCATTTTGATCAGGATGGATCAGGTACGAGGCAATTCGATTAAAATGATTGGCTAAAAGTTTAGTAATTATTTTATAATTAGAATTTACGAGCGTGATGGGACAATAAGAATTAGGGTCTTCACTATGCTTACCTTTTTTTTAAAAACAGACTATATACCTATTTCTAAATGACAATGGTATCAGCCCAGCCTCTAAAATTGAGTTGGCCAACAGCAAAAGATAATCGGAAATGGTGCTAGAAAAGATTTTTTTAAATTCTCCCAGGAGGCCATCCTGGCCACAGGTTTTAACATTCGGGAGATGTTTAATTACATCCCCCAGTTCTTCTTTTGTGAAAGGACTTCCCATACTCATTTTTTCAACATCTGAAAGTACGGGCAATTGATGTCTCTGGAGAAAGTCTCTCAAGGATGCCATATCAATGGTCTGTTGTAAGCCGTATGTGTTCCTATAATGTTGTAACATTATATCTCCTATAACTTCCGGGTCATCAGAGCGTGAAGCAGTTATAGGCCATCTCAATGGGGTTATCTGATTAGTTGCAGTATGCTCCCTGGCTTGCCACGCAAGGAACATTCCGGTATAATTACTCTCTTCCTAGACCTTTTGTCTTTTAACTTTTAACATAATATTTTTCGCTAAGATCCTGTTTAGCCTGATCAAGCTGCCGTTGATTAAAAGCAGAGGGGCTACTGAGAAATGTATCAAAGGACCATTGCACTTTCTGCTCTAAAATGCACTTTTCTTCCTTAGCTCTCCTTGAATTATCAGCATCTTTTCCAATGGCCCCTTACAAAGGCTTTAAGCGAGTCCCAGACCACATGCGGAGGTGCTGAGCCTTGATTCCGCTCAAGAAACTCTTCAATCTCAGTTTTAATAAAGAGCACCCAGTTCTGTTCTAATAGATATTGCTGATTTAACATCCATCTTTTAGAAGTCATTATATATTCACCTAGCTCTAACTCAAGAATGACCATTGCATAATCAGAAAATCCATTCCGAAGGATTCTCTGCTGGTTGAAAGCCAGTCTATTAAAAAAAAGAAAAAAATAAATGCGTGAAGAGGTACGAAATAGACCTAAGAAACAAGTATAGGCGATCTAAGTTGGAAATACTGCCCTCCATGGATCAAATATGTCCAAAGTCAAGCCATAATCTTGTAAAACTTTCAAAGTTTTGGGTTTTAGCTGTTTTTTGGATATTGCTGAGGAGTCCATTTTAGGGTTCATTAAAAAGTTGAAGTCCCCCTTAAGATTAGTTTACCAGGTACTTGAATTAAAGTTTGAAAAAACACTTCATATGGCCTAGGATTATCCTCTACTGGGGCATAGATGCTGGCGAAGGTTAAGAGTCTGCTTCCTAATTTACAGGTGGCCCTGCACCACCTTCCGCTCTGATCGCTTACAAAATTAACTACCTCAACCTGGAGTTTTTTGCTAAGGAAAATCACTATACCCCGATGAGATGCCGAAGAGGACGAGAAACCCCTATAAGCTGCCCAAGACCTAAACATTGGGAAATCTGCTAGTTTCCCCGCTGGTATATGAGTATCTTGTATGAGAATGGCCGCTGGATTTTCTGTTTTAATCCATGACTCAATGGCCCGCATTTTCATCTTAATATTGAGGCCATTAACATTAAAAGAGACCACTTTTAAAATTTCCTTTTTATCCATTTATAGAAAGCAAGATAGTATCCGAGCAGCCTAATAGCATGGAAATGTGCTGAAAAACTCCAACATCAGTCAATGGCCCCATCCAAGGTCTAACAAAATATAAGTCTATTAATGATAAATGGATGCATTTGGATTTAAAAAATGGATTTTGTTTTTCCCCATGCTCCCTTTTCCACCCCCGTGACCCCGCCCTCCTCCCATAGCCATCATGAGCAGACCACCATCCCTGCTCACACCTGACAGACCATCCCCCTCCCCTTAACTGGCACTATGACTTGGTGTCAAGTGCTGCCGGATTACCTACCCCCCCTCCTTCAAAAACAAGAAAACCAGCAAGAGCCGAGAAAGCAGAGAGAAAAAGAAAAAAGAAGAGAACCAGTAGGTAATATATGACAAACTGCCTGAGAGAATATACTAGAAGAAGGACGAGCACCAGGGTAAGAGACCAAAATAAGTGATTGAGAACATTTTGGAAACATTTTGAAAACATTTGTAAACTCATAACATTAACACTATGACATTATCTTGACACTATGAAGTCTATTGGCCATCAGGATTTACCCATCGAAATTTGTTGCAGTATTTCCTGCGCTTCCGGGACATTACAAAATACGTGAAATCTGCCTTTAACTAGCACTTTTAACTTGCTCTGTTGGGCAATCATTGCCTCAGCCCCCTGTTCCTTGAACAAATGTAACATTTTTACAAACTCTTTACGCCTTTTGGCTGCGGAAGCCGACATGTCCGGGAAGATGCGGCAAAGTGGAACCTTTGTCGAGGTAAACTATCGCTGTTTAATGGCCTTAGTTAAGATTTGTTCCTTAACCCTGCAATCCCCAAAATTAACCAACATAGTCCGTGGGAATTTAGCATTGGGAGGAAGATGGACTGGCACCCGATGTGCTTGCATAAGAGTAAGATCACCATTAAACTCTGGGAGGACATTCTTTTTAATAAACAAATCAACCCATTGTAGATTCTGCTGGCCCTCAAGGCCCTCTGGAATACCCAGAATGCGGAGATTGGAGCGTCTAGAATGATTTTCTAATTCCTCCAGTTTATACTCTAGTGATGTTCTCAGGCTCTGGAAGGTGGCGACATGCTTTCTTCGATTTTAGATAAACGTGCGTGGATTACAGCGATTTCAGCAAATTGGGAGGATTTCAGCTCTCAAATCTCCTCCAGAATCAAGTTAAGGAGGCTCTTTGCGTCCCATTGCATGGAGAAGGATCTGTTATTCTGGGAGGAGTTGTTTTGAGTTGATTCTGGCCTACCTTCAGACTGCAAAGCCTGTGGGTCAGAGGACATAGACTCTTCTGGGATAGTCAGGACAGCATCCATAGGAGTAGATAGATCTGATGAAGACCCCCCCAGAAGAAGGCACAAGCAGAGAAGGGGATGGGGAGGGAGAGTGGCAGCCATCCAAAGGATCTCTAAGACTCCCATCTTTACACAAATCCATAGGGTTGTCGATGAGAGGGGGCCCATTCCCTACCGCCTCCTGTTCTGCAGATGACAAACCGGGCTTAGCTTTAAAATATAAAGGATACTTTTTGAGGTCCTTGGTTGCCCCAGCTGAAGCGACCAGCGTCAGTGTCTTTAGCTTGGTCAGATCTGATGAGACTGAGGTATCTGCCCTAGGAGATGCAATGGAAAAGGGACTAAAGCTTGAATCAAGGTCCACAGAAGGCCCTCCAAGGTGGTCTTGTTTAACAGCCTCAGAGCTTGCGATCTCAGCAGTTTCGGTATTCAAATCAAGATCTTCCCTGAGAGTTGCCTCGCGGTTTGCCGGAGCAGCAGCCTGGCCAACTCGTTTTTTCACCCTTTGGCCCAGGCTTGAGGAGTCAGAGTGGGCTGTTGCAGTTCCTTTAGCTCCTTTGGTGAGATTTCGCATAATGCAGTTATCACGCTGAACCCTTAACAAGGCGGCCAAAAATTAATACCTGGGACCCCCCCAGCGACCCTCAGCCAAGTGGCATAGGGAATGCCTATACACCGGTGGGTAAGGAAAACACGTTTGCTTACCCCCTATTGGAGAGAAACCTGGTGGTCTCAATGGAAAAAAGAAAAAGACTGCAACTCTAAGGACCACAAACTCCAGCACAGCAGGGAGTATCCAGGAAGTATATCAAACTCGTGGAGGATGTAGATTAGCCGGTAAACCGCCTCAGGCCGTTATGAAGCAGAAATGGTGTCAGCATGTTGAACACCAGCATGTTGGAAGCCCGCTGTAACATTGTAGGCAGGGTGGGCACACTTGGAAAATCAGGATTATTCAGGGTTATTCAGATGAAAAAGGTACGATCCTGTGCAGCTCCAGTATCAGTGTATTCGCGGCGCTCAGCAGCTCGGCTGCATCCCGCGTCTCGACTTCGGACGAGGAAGGGGGGTGTGGTTACTGCGTTCTCAGCCGGCAGCCTGCATCACCTAACTGAGCTAGGGAACAGGTCTCGTCGAAATAACATCCGTATCTGAGGCATATCAACAAAGGCAGAAGTAGAACATCTTTGGATAAACCTGGGACCTCTTCCGCCACATCCGAGGCAGGCCACCTGATGCTGACATTGAAATTGATCGGGCACACCGCACTGGCTTGCCCCTGTCGAACTCAGAGCTCCCTCCGGATATCCTAGTTTGTGTACATGATTTTCAGGTCAAAGAACAGATTTTGCATAAAGCCAGAGAAATGCACCCAATCACCTTTAGAGATCAAACTCTGACTCTTTATCAGGACAGAGCTACCCTTTCGTTGCAGAAACAGAGACAGTTCCATCCTGTCACTGCACACCTCCGCAAACCAGGGGATATTCTACTCGAGGGGCCATCCTTTTCACCTCATCTTCCGATGGGAAGGGAAACTCTACCAACTGCGATCACTGACGGAGGCGTGTCAGGTGTTGGGGATGGACCCGCCCGAGAGGCTTGCCGAACTGGGTCCCTCACCATCCCAACTTAGAGAGCGACAATCACGCTGGCGGAGACAGGATCCGCAACAGAAGCCGAGACGGCTTGATCCGGAGGAGATTGTAAAGGGTCAACCAGAGATACTGGAGGCAATCCCAGAGATGTTGGCAAAGTCGGGCGAGTCCTGATGCAGCCGGGGCACCCTGTAGCACTCCATATGACAATTTGGGCAGGGCAGCGGGCAGGGAAGATGGGAAAATTGGCCACATGCAGGACCCCACATGGCTGACCTTGCAGGCTTGTATGTCTGTGGGACTGGCTGTGGGACTGAAAGTAAGCTGTTGTACTAAATTTCGAGTTATTTTCTTTATTATGTTTTCTTGTTGGGGTTCACACTCACTTCCACAGTGGACACAATGATACTTCCCTAGATGGGCGACAGAAGGTACAGGGAGGGCTACTGACACTTTCGGGCTTGATGGGCAGAAAAACTACATGGCTCAAACACTCTTCCCCAACCTCTATTCTATACACTCCACTTAGGATCCTTACTCTCAACGTGGAGTAGCCATACTGGTGGCATGCGCCTTCCGAGGGAGGGCGGAGCAGAAAGTGGCTGAGCTTAGAGGTAGGCTCCTCACTTATCGCTTCACTATTGTGGGCAGGCCCCTTGTGATAGGCTCAATATACGCCCCGAATGAGGGGCAGGAGGCATTTCTCTGCACAGCACTGGCAGAGGCTGTCTTCTGACAAAAGGCAGGTGTTGTTGGGTGGTGACCTCAATCTGGTTTTTGATAATACTCTGGATAGGTCGGCACAGAGACATGGGCAAGCAGGAGCCTTGACAGACCAGGGACATGCATGGCTGAGGGACTTGGTGCTGGAAGACCTGTGGAGGGTCTCTCATTCCCACTCTCATATTCCTTCTTCTCTAATGCATGTATGACAAACTCTAGGTTAGACTACTTCCTAGGCAAAGGGGCACTTATGACAGAGACCAAAATCCTCACAGCAGCTCTTTCAGAAGACACGGCAGTGACAGTCTTGTTGTCCCTTCCCCGGGCAGAGCCTCCGCTAGACACTGGCACTTACGTGACACCATGCTGCAATGCTCGGCAGTCGTTACACAGATTCAACAAGCAATCACAGACTATCGACAACACAACGACACTCTCAATGTTTCTCCGGCTGTGCTGTGGGAAGCACTCAAGGCAGTAAAAAGGGGTGAACTTATTGCGACTTTTCACGAGCCCTTTCAAAGCAAATCAGAGAACTGGAACACATCCACCAACGCACAGGTGCCCTGAGAATATGGCACCAGCTATCTAACACCCGCTCCCAGGTGGCAGCCATAGATATGGATCGGGCGTAATATGCCGCTCTTCGCCTACGCCATTCCTTCTACGTGGGCAGGGATAAATGTGCCTGTCTCCTGGCTAATGAATTCTGAGCCTGGCGGCAAGATCAGGGAATCCATTTGATTTGCAGGTCAGGGGAAGAGCTGGTGACAGATGATAGGGCCATGGCAGGCACTTTCAACGGTTTTTACTCATGCCTGTACCAGGCCAATCCCTAGATCCCTCAGATACTGACCGGTACCTCCAATCAGCGCACACAACACCCCTCACACCAGCTCAAGCTGAAATCCTTAACAGAGAGATGCGCATTGGGAAAGTTATCTCAGCTATTTCTCTGCTTAAGCCAGCGAAGTCCCCAGGTCCTGATGGGTACTCCCCTGCTTTTTACAAGACCTTCTGCCCCATCCTAATGCCCCTCTTGACGTGTCTGTTTAACATCTTCGCAGATCCTGGGGCGATCCCGGCTTGAATGCTGACCGCTTCCAAAGTCATCATTCCCAAACCGGGCCAGGACAAGTAGTAATGCAGTTCATATCGGCCCCTCGCCCTCTTAAATGTGGACCTGAAGCTATTCACTGGTATTTTAGCAAACAGGCTTAATCCATACATGCCATCTATTACTGACCCAGACCAAGCGGGCTTCATACCCCTGGGACAGACGAGCGACAATACTAAACGCATCCTCCATATCATTGAGAAGGCCTTGCGTGCCCTAGGGGAATACTTGCCTTTAGAGATAGATGCAGAGAAGGCTTTGGACAGGGACCATTGGCCTTATCTTGAGCAGGCCCTCACTCATTTTAGCTTAGGGGAGAAGCTCAAGACTCGCATTCTAAACTGCTACCATGCACCCACAGTGACGGTTCGGATCAATGGCTACACTTCTACACCATTCCCGATCAGTAGAGGCACGCATCAGGGGTGCCCCCTGTCACCCCTACTATT
Organism: Triturus cristatus; assembly: GCF_964204655.1. Taxonomy (NCBI): domain Eukaryota; kingdom Metazoa; phylum Chordata; class Amphibia; order Caudata; family Salamandridae; genus Triturus; species Triturus cristatus. Next base: position 1,806,312,690 of record NC_140589.1, read on the forward strand.
TGCCCTCTAAATGGAGCCATTGGCCTACAGAACCCAAGATCATCCCGAAATTACGGGAGTGACTTTTGGAGGTGACCACCACATCTAAAGTCTACACGCAGACAATGTGCTTGTGATGCTAGACAGACCGGCCACCGCCCTGTCGGCTTTCCTGGGGGAACCATTGGCAATGCTTCGGGCTTTCGGGTCAATGTCGGAAAGTTGCAGGCCCTAGGCCTCTCCCTGCCACCACTCCTGGTGGAGCAATACCCCATTCAATGGGCGCCAGAGGCGATCCCAAACCTGAGGATCGATTTGGCGGTCACCACACAGGCCACAGGCTCCAATAACTATCACTTACTACTCAGGCAAATCCGCAGTGACCTAGGGAGGTGGAAAAACCATCAGATATCCTGGCTAGGAAAGATAGCAGCAATTAAAATTAAAATTCTCTCAAAGATATTGTACCTTTTCCATACTCTTCCCCTAACGCCGCCCACAGGCATGATCTCCAAACTCCTAACAGAGCTTTACAATTTATTTGGCAGGGTATGAGGCCTCACATGAAGAAGGCCCTCAGCTTTCTCCCACCGGATGCCTGAGGCCTGGACATCCCAGACCTTCAGCTTTATTACCAGGCGGCACAGTTGTGTTACCTGATTGAGTGGAGGCGACCCGAATCCAAGAGCCATTGGCTGTTCCAGGACAGAGCAGTGGCCGGAACGTCCTTATAGAAGGTACCCTTCCTGAAGTGAACACATAGGAATCTATTCCTGCTGCTGATCACGTGGGTGACAATGGCAGCTTGGGACCAGATTAGCATCAGACACAGACTGACTTCCTTCCCCTCTCCCTTGCACCATTACTGGACAACCCAGACTTTACCCCAGGGGTGGGTGAGGATGGGTTTTCAAGGTGGCAACAATCAATCTGCCGCTTCATGGGCCATATGTTTGACGTAGAGGGTGTGGTCTCTTTTCCCCGGGTACACGAAGAGTATGGACTCCCTGAGACAGAGTGAATCCATGACATGCAACTACGACATTGGACAGTAAACCCACAAAATAAAGCTAACGCATAGCGGCACCTTACCCAGTACGAGAGATGGCCCCTCACTAAAACAAGTGGGCTAATATCCGAACTATATGCATTCCTGAACCAATGCAACAGATACATACACACTGCCGGCCAGGTCAGGTGGGAAAGCGACTTAGGAAGTACACTAGGAGCCAAAGAATGGAAGGGGATATACCACAGAGCCAGACATACAGTCAGCAACATTGCTCTCACCGAAACGCTCACGAAAGTGGCCACGTACTGGTATTATACCCCAGCATGACTCCATGGGGACAACCCAACACAGAGCACGGATTGCTGGCGTGGCTGCAGGACACCAGGGACACTGGTTCATGTCTTATGAGACTGTCCATAGCTCCTTCAGGACTAGTTGCAGGTACTTGATGACACAGCCACTCACCATGACACCCAACCACCGCGTTGTCCTGCATATCTACTCCTTGGCCTACCAAATCTGTTAACATATCCTTTGAAGTCCATAAAAGGGCAGCAGATCAGTTTGGCATTGGGAGAAGGCCATACAGAATATCCTCATACACTGGGGCACTCCGCAGATTCCCACGCATGCCAGCTGGCTTCACAGGTTGTGGCATATACTGGGCATGGAAAAGACACACTAACACTGGCCAGGTAGGGAGCCTCATTCAGAGACTTATAGCACCCCATCTGTCCCTACTCTCACATGATTATCGAGAACTGACACGCTAGATTTCTCTGCCTTTTGCGCTAGCCGGATACGGCCCCACAGCCACAAGCAGACAATTCTTAAGCAAATCCAATGCTATTAGGTTATATGTATCACACTGTAGAGGTGAGAGGAGGGTGGGAGGCAGGATTGGGTTGGGGATTGTTTGCCGACTTAACATCAGCATAAACATGTTTGTGTCGCTTAGTGGTTTTCAGATTCACTGGTGACTAGACTAGCTGTTGTCAGCACTGTTTGTTTCTTTTGAAATACCAATAAAAAAAACTGAACCATAAACCCAACAACACAAGGAAAACATATATTCACAAAATACGAAATTATTACAAAAACATTTATACGTGTTTACCAAATCTAGTCTCATATCGTGCATATTTGTAGAAAAAGTGTCCTAAAATGTAACCCTATGGAGGTTACGTATTCTAAGTCAGAGGAGACATGTTTTAACTCCCAATTGTGCAGTCAAAATGGTACTGGATGCCCTTTTGGTGGTCGAAGATCTTTCCAAAGGTCATAGAGATATTAATACACTCTTTGCCTATTATAGAGAGTACTTCTTTCTTTACTGTGGTATGAAAGACTCCTGCCACTCAGTCTTAAACACCGACACATATCGACCTTTTTGTGAGGCCAGAATTTTTTGGATGAAAGTCTTTGTTAGAAATGGGAGTCTCTCATTGGCAATGGTTTGTACCTTTGTCTAAGCAGGATCCCTTGCTTCTAGTCAAAGTAAGGGAGTTAACGCCCTTAGACAACCTCAGCTCCCCCCTTGGTAGCTTGGCACGAGCAGACAAGCTTATCTCAGAGGCAGTGTGTAAAGCATTTGTGCACACATTCAGTAACACAGTGAAAACACTACAAATGAACACCACACCAGTTTAGAAAAATAGGAAATCTTTATCTAAACAAAAGAAGACCAAAACAACAAAAATCCACCATACATATACCATGGCATCAGGGAGGTGATGCTTTGTTGGCGGAGGGCGGTGTCGGTTCCTTACGACCACAGAGGAGGTGAGGCGTTGGTTCCTTACTGCGATGCACGGGAAGTGAGGCGTCGGTTCTTTACTATTGCCAGGGAGGTAATGTCATGGTGACATCGAGGCATCCTTCGGTTCCTTATGATGATGCAGGGTTGATGATGAAGCACTGGCGTCGGTGAGGTTGGGGCTGCAGTGCAAGTCAGGGCGGTGCATCGTAAGCGTCATGAACGGTGCCCTTGGCTTCGGTGCGGGCAGCGGCAGCGGCCTCGGTAACGGCATCATAGTCAATACGGTGTGGTGTCCGCAGGCGTCGGGGCTGCGGTGAAAGTCGGGGCAGTGCGTCGTGCACTTCACAAGCAGTGTCCACAGCTTTGTTGAAGGAATGCCGGCGTCACTCGCCAGCATTGGTTATGTTATTTCTCTCTGCGACAGCTGAAACAGCAGTACCAGGTTCAGGAAGACAGAGGTAAGGAAGTCTTTGTGTCTCTGAGACCAGAGCAGGAGGCAAATTCTACACCAAGCCCTTGGAGATCTCCTTCAAGCAGGACACACAGCACACAGCAAAGTCTTGGTCCTCTTCTTGGCAGAAATATCCACTGCAGGCCAACCCCGCAGAGCACATAGCAAAGGGGGCAGTACTTCAACTTCATCTTTCCCAGCTCTTTTCCTTGGCAGAGGTTCCTCTTGAGTCCAGAAGTTATCTAAAGTTCTGGGGTCTGGGACCCAATATGTATACTCCATTTCTCTTTGTTTTCTGGTTGCAGAGAGGCTCTGTGCTCAGTGCAAACTAGTTCTGTCTTCTCTGGCCCATCTTCCTGGCAGGAGGTCGAGACAGCATTGTCCAAGGTGGACCAGGCCTATTCAGGTGAAAAGAAATCTCCTCCCACTTCGCTAAATGCAGCCCAGGTCTATTCAGCCCAGCCCTGACTCATCCAGGAAAGGCAGGACACATCTCAACCCTCTAGTGGCTGTGTGAAGAAAATGCACACTCCCAGCCCCTGTCACTCCAAAGCCAGACAGTCAATCCACAAACCAGCGGAGGCACAGAGGATGGCTAAGCAAGAAAATAGCCACTTTCTAAAAAGTGGTATTTTCAAACACACAATATAAAAATCATATTTCATAAAAGATGCATTTTTATATTCTGAGTTCAGGCATACTAAACTACTCTTTCTATCTTGTCCCAATGGGGAGGTATACTTATAAGATGTTATAAATATACTCCTATTCTATCCTATGGGACTGATAGCCTTTCCATAGTGAAAAATGAAATAAACTGTATTTCACTATCAGAACATGTCTCACACACACCCGTACATGTCCTTCCTTTTACATACACTGCACCCTGCCCACAGGGGTACCTTAGGCCTAACTTAGGGGTGACTCACATGTAAGAAAAGTGAAGGTTAGGGCTTGGCAAGTGGGTGCACTTGCCAGGTCGACATGGCAGTAGAGACTGCACGCAGTCACTGTAGTGGCAGGTCTGAGACCCATCTGAAAGGCTGCTTGTGGGGTGGCACAATCAGTGCTGCAGGCATTTGACTTACAGGCCCTGGGCACACACAGTGCACTGTGTAAGTCAAACAAGCCAATCATGGAAACACTGATCCATATGCATAATTTACATAGGGAGCACTTACACTTTAGCACTGATCAGCAGTGGCCTAGTGCCCAAAGCATCTAGACCAGAAAAAACAAACTCCAGCACACAGCAAAAATACAGGAGTCAAAAAGACAGGGGAAAACCACGCCAAGGATGCCAGGTCTAACAATCTTCTTCAGGGCTGGTAGGATTACTCGTACAGGACACGTTCAAGGAAGTGATCAAGTGGTAGAGTGTGTGCCTGGTGCAGAAATCTCTGCGTGTATTGTGCACTTTTTTTGGGTCGGACAAGAGAATGGCCCGTTGTTAGAACCCGCAGGATTGTAAGACATAGGATAATACTCCTACATGAGAAATTCCAGTTCAAGACCCATAAGATGACCTATTTTGAACACCACCTGTCGCTGGCTAATTAAGGTGGATACACGCCGAGATTTCTGCGCCAGACCCATACCCTACCACTTAATAAGTCTTATTGTACAAGCGCAGGAAGGTAGGATCCTTCTAGCATGGTTACCCCCACATTTTACCTGGTGTCAGTGTGTGTTTTTTTACTAATATGACTGGGTTCCTACTAATCAGGACCCCAGTCACTATGCTTTCTCCCTAAATTTGACATGGAAAGTATTTCTGTACCTCCACAGTTGGCTACTGGTGTACCCTTATAAGTCCCTAGTAGATGGTACTAAGATACCCAGGGCATAGGTACACCAGGGGTCTCCCATGGGCTGCTGCATGTATAGTGCCACCCATGAGAGACCACTCAAACTGAGACTACAGGCCTACCATTGCAGCCTGTGTAAGCAGGTGCTAGCACCACTTACGACAGATATAGATTTTCTTATATCTGAGGTCACTACACTTAAAACCTATAAGTCACTCCTACGGAAGGACCTATCACTACTGAAGGCAGGTTGCTGGGTTATAAGTGTGTGGGTGCCCCTGCATGAGCAGGAAACCCCTACAAACACCGGATTCTTCAGGCTTTGTAAGTGAGGTCAGCCATTTTAATACATATAATGGCCATTAATCATTACACAATGGCTAACTGTATATTGGCTGTGCCGAACCTGGGCATGTTTGGTATCAAACACATTGGAATCATACCCCAACACCACTACTGGTGTCGTAGGAATGAATACATGCACTGAGGGGCTCCTCTGAGAAACCCCCAGTTCTCCCAGTAAAAGCTTTCCACGGCCTGCCAGCAAGCTAGTGCTGCTGCTGAACCCAGACATGATTCTGCCCTCCTGTTGCTGAGCTGAGCTCAAGCATGGGACGGTAGACAATAGGTTTCCTGTCACATAGAGGTGTGACCACCTCCCAGACAGGACTAAGTGTATTGGGCTAGGGTGGGGGCTTGCCAACACTATCGGACTGCTTTCAAGGGCACATTTGGTGCCCTTCTTGCATACTCCTGTTTGAAGCAAAACTGGACAGGTCTCCCTTTGGTGACCAGTTTAGTTTGTGCTACTTACCTTATTGCATTTGAAGTATTATTGTGCATTTATGCTGATATCACCAGGTAGGAGATATACCAATGTGTTAGTGAGTGTTGTGTAATGAATAGTAGTATTTCTATCTATAAACACTGTGTGATTCTCTTTCATTTAACTTACACCCTAAGGTTAAAATGGTAAAACAAGCTGCTCAATACCCCTTCAAGATAAGCCTGAAGGCTGCTCTCCACAGCGAGCACTTTGAGAGCTTTCTATGGTTATCAAAGACCACTAAAATCACCGTAAGTGTAATAGGTGTGCACCATATGTCTAAGCCAGCCTCCTATATTGCAGCGGTTGAGATTTAAGCCTGGCCTGTTTTATCATTTAACCCAGGTGTTGGTTACATTAAAAACCATCAACTAGCTAGGCACATATAAATATTTTTTGTGATTTAGGAAGTTCAACTGAGCCTATTGGATTGGTAGTCAAGGGTCTAGCACAACCCTTTCTCCAATCTTTGGAAGTTCCGTTTTCACTAGGGTAGGTAGTCACCATGTCTTTAGTTGAGGAGCCCAGTGGGTCTCAACCCTCTCGGTACAGTGGTCTCAAGTTCCAGGAACTCAGGACCTACCCTGCATCTAGGAAAATAAAGACAGGTAGAAACCCTAACACAGAGCAGCCCTTAGAGATTCGCCTGCAGTATGACCTCCAGACAGAATCCTGGGAGGCCAGAAGAGCAGGATAACTCTGGGTTGGGTGGGGGCCAAGAAGAAGGGGCAGGGGTGGCTCATCCCAGTGATCCCAATTCTGAGCTTGACCAGGAGGAGTCCGAAGGCCCCTCACTGGTGAACTCTAATCCCCCAGGGAATAATACAAATGCTACAGAGGGAGTCCCTAGAGGTAGGTCCCCCTTTATTCCTCCTGGAAAGCTGCAAAGAGTCCAGGGGAGGTCTGGGTCCTCCTTTGTCAATTTAATCTCGTCTAACTACTCCATAGCCATAGGGAGGACTCCTTCGTAAGGGAGTACCACCTGCTCAAGCTTGAGAGAACCAAGCTGAAGATCAAGAAGTAGCAGTTGGCCCTTGATAAGGAGACCCTGGAAATTCAGAGGGCTAGGAAGAATTTAGGACTAGGGTCCCGTGGTGGCATTACTAGTGAACCTAGGGACAGGGAACATTACTTTAATACTAGGAACCTGAGCAGGATAGTCCCTCCTTACCAGGAGGGGTATGACATCCATAAATGGTTCACTGCTTTGGAGAGGGCCTGTAAAGTTCAGAAAGTCCCACAAGGACCTCTCGCAGCTATCCTGTGGCTCTCCAATGATAACAAAGGTAGAGACAAACTTCTCACTGTTAGGGTGGAGGATGCAGACAATTACTCAGTCGTGAAGAGCGCCCTCATAGATGGGTTTGGTTTAACCACTGAACAATAGAGGGTTAAGTTTAGGGACACACAGAAAGCCCACTCCCAAGACTGGATAGATTTTGTAGATAGTGCTATTAAGGCTCTGAAAGGCTGGCTACATGGAAGTAATGTACATGACAATGAGGGACTCTACAATTTATTGGTGAGGGAGCACATCATTAATAATTGTCAAACTCAGCACCTGCACCAGTACCTGGTGGACGCTGATCTGACCTCTCCCCAAGAATTGGGGAAAGAAGGCAGACAAATGGGCCCACACCAGGGTAAAGCAGAAATCTCATGGTGGTGGTGACAAGAAGAAGCAAGATTGTTCCAAGGCCCAAGAGAAGGGTGGGGAGAAAGGTAAAGACAAGAAAGAGTCTTCACAAGGTCCCCAAAACTCTTCCACTGGGGGTATGTCCCGAACCTCTTCCTCCCCCAACAAGAAGCCTTGGTGTTAACTGGGTAAGAAAAAAGGTCATAGAGAAAGGGATGCCAATTGCTCTAAAGAACAAGTTACTTACCTTCGGTAACAATGTATCTGTAAGAAACATTAGTTAGTTAGATTCCTCACCTTAGAATATCCCCAGGCGTCAGACTGGATCCGGAAGATTTTTTCGTCAGCAATACCCCTTGCGCGTCGCTAGGCGTCGTCTGCGGCTCCGCGTCCGTCGTCGGCGTCGTGCGCCGGGATGACGTCGTCGGAGTACTTAGATGCCGCCCTCGTGCGCTGACGTCAGTTCTTGTACATAGCTTTTCGCGCCAGGAACGCAGAGCCATGCAAGAGACCGACACTGGTGCCAAAAATAAAATCTAGGGGCCTGAAAAGGATAACCTTAACCCTAGATGTTAGTTCGCAGAACGGGGAGGATGGGTGAGTCGGTGAGGAATCTAACTAACTAATGTTTCTTACAGATACATCGTTACCGAAGGTAAGTAACTTGCTCATCTGAAAGAAACACGTTAGTTAGATTCCTCACCTTAGAATAGATACCCAAGCAATACCATCCCCGGTGGTGGGTCTGCGAACCAAGATCACACCAGAAAGTCCTGGAGGACAGAACGGCCAAAGAAGCCATCCCTCCGGACTTGGCTGTCAAGGCAATAATGCCTGGCAAACGTGTGTAGCGAAGCCCACGTTGCCGCCTGACAGATGTCCTGCAAAGGGACACCCCGTCCCAAAGCAGTAGTAGCCGCTGTGGCCCGAGTAGAATGGGCGCGCAGCCCAACAGGAGGGTCCTTTTTTGCCAAGGAATAACAAATTTTGATGCACAAAACGACCCACCGAGAGATGGTCCATTTGTGCACAGCTTTCCCCTTCTTAGCACCCACGTATCCAACGAAAAGTTGGTCGTCCACCCGGAACTGCTTTGTGGGGTCCAGATAAAAGGAGAGCGCACGTTTTGGGTCCAGACGGTGGAGCCTCTCTTCCTCTTTGGAAGGATGCGGAGGCGGAAAGAAGGTGGGCAAGGTGACAGACTGCCCAAGATGAAAGGGGGTCACCACTTTCGGTAGAAAGGAGGGACGAGGCCGAAGGACAACCTTGTCCGGATGAACAGAGAGAAAAGGAGGCTTTGATGATAAAGCCTGGGGCGCACTCACCCGTCTAGCCGAGGTGATGGCTACCAGAAAAGCAGTCTTAAGCGTCAGCAGACGAAGAGGACAATTATGAAGAGGTTTAAAGGGAGCGCACATTAGAAATGTGAGAACAAGATTCAAGTCCCACTGAGGCATTACAAAAGGGACAGGAGGGAACGTGTGAGTAATGCCTTTTAGAAAGCGTGTAACTACAGGGGACTTGAAAAGAGAAGGCTGATCAGGAAGCCGCAAGAAGGCAAGATAACCTTTCAAGGTGCCCAAGGCAGAGCCCTGCTGGGCCAAAGAAAGAAGAAAGAGGAGAACCTCAGAAAGAGGGGCGGAAAGGGGATCCACAGCCTTTGCTGTGCACCATGCCACAAATTTGTTCAACCGGCAGGCGTATACCGTCTATGTGGAGGGACGCCTGGCTGCCAGAATTATATCACAGACTTCAGGAGGCAAGTCAAATGGCATCAACTGCCGCCGCTCAATCTCCACGCATGGAGGTGGAGGCTGGACAGGCTCGGGTGGAGGACCGTCCCCTGCTGCTGCGACAGAAGATCCTCCCGAAGGGGCAGACGTATCGGAGGATCGGTCAACATACTGAGTAGCTCGGGATACCAGTACCTTCGTGCCCAGTCCGGAGCCACCAAGATGACTTGGGCCCGGTCGCGCCTGATCTTCTTCAGCACTCTGGGCAGAAGTGGTATAGGCGGAAAGGCGTACAACAGACCGCAACTCCACTCGTGACGAAAAGCGTCGCCGAGCGAGTGCCGCCTTGAAAATTCCAACGCGCAGAACCGCTGACATTGCGCATTCTCTTCGGTGGCGAATAGATCTAACCAAGGCTCTCCCCACTGCTGAAAGAGACCTTGCGCCACTTCGGAGTTCAGACGCCATTCGTGATCCATCATGCACCGGCGGCTGAGTTCGTCTGCTCTGGCGTTCAGAGAGCCCACCAGATGTTGAACCACTAGGGTGACGCCCTGGTGTTCCAGCCATGTCCAGAGGCGCAGAGCCTCCTGACAAAGGGTCCACGACCCCACCCCGCCCTGTTTGTTGCAATACCACATGGCGGTTGGTTGTCCGTGAACACCTGCACGACACTTCCCCGGACAGAGGGAAGGAAGGCTTTCAGTGCAAGTCGGATCGCTCTCAGCTCCAACAAGTTGATGTGGAGGCGAGACTCCGCCGGAGACCAGAGGCCTCTGATCTCTGCCTCTCCCATATGGCCACCCCATCCCAGGAGGGACGCATCCGTCACTACGACATGCTCCGGTAGGGGTAGGGAGAGGCTCTTGCCCGTGACCCAATCGCGGTCCGTGAGCCACCACTGCAACTGCTGCGCAGTGCCCTCCGAGATCAAGACATGGTCGGACAGGTTGCCGTGATGCTGGGCCCACTGAAACTTCAGGTCCCACTGCAGAGCCCGCATGCGCCGCCTGAAGTGATGCACTAGTAGGATGCAGGAGGCCATCAGCCCCAGAAGCCGCAACACTAGCCTGACCGAAACCCAGGATAGAGGCCGAAAGATGGGAATCAGGGCCTGAATATCCCAGACCCGCTGTTCCGGAGGATAAGCCCGGAACTGCGGCGAATCGAGAACCGCTCCGATGAAGAGGAGCTTCTGAGAGGGGCTCAGGTGTGACTTCGGCCCGTTGATGGAAAACCCCAGCAAATGCAGGAGATCCGCCGTAGTCTGGAGGTGGGAGACGACTGCCTGGGGCGAGCCCGCCTTCAACAACCAGTCGTCGAGATAGGGGAAGACTGGAACCCCTGATCTGCGCAGATGAGCTGCGACCACCGCCATCACTTTCGTGAACACCCGAGGGGCACTGGTGAGGCCGAAGGGGAGCACGGTGAACTGAAAGTGCTCCTGGCCCACCGTGAACCGCAGGTAACGCCGGTGGGCCGGCAGGACGGGGATGTGGAAATAAGCGTCCTGCAAGTCCAACGCTACCATCCAGTCTCCAGGGTCTAGGGCAGCTAGAACCTGAGCCAAAGTTAACATTTTGAACCGTTCCTTCTGAAGGAAGGCATTGATGTTCCGGAGGTCCAAGATAGAGCGTAGGCCCCCCTTGCCCTTCTTGGGAACCAGAAAGTAGTGGGAATAAGAACCACGACCTACTTCTGGGCTCGGAACGCGCTCGACTGCCTCTTTGGCTAAGAGGGCCGAAACTTCCTCTCGCAGAAGATTCAAATGATCCTCCGAGATACGGTGGTCCTGCGGTGGCATGGCTGGAGGGCTCGTCTCGAAGGGGAGGGAGTAGCCCCTTCGGACGATTTGCAGCACCCACCTGTCCGAAGTGATGGTACGCCAGTGGAGCAGGTGATGGCGAACTCTGCCGCCCACTGGCGAGAAATGGGCCGGAAAGCTCGGACTAGGAAGGCTTGGAGGCGGATGCTGCCGGGGTGGATGTGGGCTGACCGCGTCGTCCTCCAGAACCGCCTCGGCGGAAACCACGCCCGCGACCGCGCGCAGTTTGGTTCTGCGGCTGGTGGTTAGGCGGACGTGAGGAGGCACCCCTTCCTTGGCCACGAAAGGGGCGAAAGGCGGAAGTTTGCGACCGCGGGGCCGAGAGGCCCAAGGACTTGGCCGTAGCCCGGGAGTCCTTAAAGCGATTCAGCGCACTGTCCGCGTTCTCACCAAAAAGGCGAGTGCCATCAAAGGGCATGTCCATGAGAGTGCTCTGGACATCCCCCGTAAAAGACGTGGACCGCAGCCAGGCGTGACGTCTAAGCGCCACCGTGGTAGAAATCGCCCTACCTAGCGAGTCCGTAGTGTCAAGCCCACATCGGATTGCATGTCGTGCTGCATCCCTCCCATCGGCCAGAGCCTGGGTAAGTCGTGTCTGGGCCTCCTCCGGGCACAGGGGCAGCACGTCCTCCACCGTATCCCACAGAGAGTGGGAATAACGGTCCAAAAGACAGGCGGTGTTCAAAGACCGCAGACCCAAAGTAAGGGAGGAGAACAGCTTTTTGCCAAAATGTTCCAGTCTCTTGGAATCCCGGTCCGGTGGAGCGGTCGGGAAGGAGGATTGGGAGGTAGAAGCCTGGATAACCAGGCTCTCGGGGTGGGGTGTTGGGACAGAAAACTGGGGTCGCCCGGAGCAGGGCGGTGGCGCCTGGCGACGTTCCTGTCCACAGGAGGAACTGTGGAGGGCTTGGACCAGGTGCCCTGCAGAACGTCAATGAGGGCCTCATTGAATTGCAGCAGAGGCTCAGTGGAGCTTGCTGCAGACTGAAGCACCTCAGTGAGGACGTTAGTCCTCACAGCCACGGCAGGCAGCTCGAACCCAAGGGCTGCGGCCGCCTTGCGCAGCACCACAGAGAAAGCAGCACCCTCCTCCGAAGCCACAGTCGGAGGAGAGATGAATCCAGTGTCTGGTGAGGTATCCAGACCACTGGCCTCCCCCAGTTCATCTGCCCAGTCCTGTGACAGCTGAGCCTGAACGGCCATAGGATCCTCGGACCCCTCCCATTCGCCCCCGTCATCCGATTCCTGGTAAACAGGAGGAAGGAGCGGAGCTGGACGGTATGTATGTATGTATGTATGTATGGCGTATTTGTATAGCGCAGACTGTCACCCGAAGGGTATCCTGGCGCTTCAGACAATTATACCAACACCACACAGAGCAGTCAAAGAAATTAATCAGACCTAGGGAAGAGAAATGTTTTGAGTTCCCTCTTAAAAGAGAAAAAGTCTCCGGAGCTTCTCAGCGACAAGGGAAGAGTATTCCACTGTTTAGCTGCCATAAACCCAAAAGCTCGCCCACCCATCCGAGCTCTCATTACCTTAGGAATTACCACAAGATGTGCTGAGAGCGACCGGAGGGAGCGAGTGGGCACATACCACTGGAACAATTCTTGCAACGGAACAGGTCCTTGTCCATGAAGTCCTCTGAACACTAAGCAAAGTGCTTTAAAGATGACTCGTTGCGGGACAGGTAACCAATGAAGATCGACTAGTGCCATGGAAGAAGAGTCGGAACGGCGCCGGGACAAAGCCAACTTGGCCGCCATATTCTGCACACGTTGCAGTTTAGCCACCAAATTAGCTGGGGCTCCCAGGAGTAGTGCGTTGCAGTAGTACAACCTACTCAATATGGTGCCACGCACTACTTCTGGCCGAACGTGGGCCGGCAGCAACGGCAAGATCTTCCACAGCATACGGAGCAGCATCATACAAGTGGCCACAGTTTTATTTACAAAAAGGTCCAGTTGAAGATTGGGCCCAAGCACTACACCCAGATTCCTGGCAGAGGCCGCTGCCAAAGGAACATCCGGAAAAGAGGCGGGCCAGAAGTCAGGAGGCAGCGGTCGAGGGACCCGATCCAGCGAGCAGTGTAGTACCTCTGTTTTGGAGCCATTGAACTGCAGAGAGTTCTGCCTCAACCATTCCGCAGTTGACGCCATACACTGATGGAAGGTCTCCAAAGGCACCGCATCTTTGCCCTCGATGGAAAAAATGAGCTGTGTATCATCGGCATAGTTAATAACCGAGATGCCGAATGATTTAATCAGACTCACTAGAGGGCAGAGGTAGAGGTTGAACAAAATAGGGCTGATGGCAGACCCTTGCGGAACACCCTGCTTAACTGCTTTGATCTCCGACTGGAAAGGTGGCAGGGCCACTACCTGCTGCCTATCACCCAGATAGGAAACCAGCCAGTCACGAGCCAGGCCCTTCACCCCTACATCCTCAAGTCTTCTGACCAAGATGTCGTGGTTGACCGTATCGAATGCGGCCGACATGTCGAGCAGCACTAAAAAGGCTGCTCGACCAGTGTCGGCCCGCGAACGAAGATCGTCTAAGGCGGTCACCAGGGCAGACTCCGTGCCATGTGCAGGTCTAAAGCCGAATTGAGACGTGTCCAGGCAGAAATTGGTCTCCAAAAAACTGGACAAGTGTCTAGTAACCAGTTTCTCCAGAATCTTAATGGGAAAAGGGAGCAGCGATATAGGTCTATAATTCGCTGGGCAGGTAGGGTCCAAGGTCTCCTTCTTCAATAAAGGTGAGACCACTGCCAATTTCCAACACTCCGGGACACGTGCCAAGGAAAGAGACTGACAGCAGATAGCATGCAACGGAGGAAAAAGCTCCGCCTGGAATACTTTCCAGTATTTATGTGGCAATGGGTCGAGCGGGGAGCCGGAGGATACACTATTAGCCAACGAGCAGAATTCCTCAAAAGATGGGAGGGGAAAACTATCCAGCAATACCCGTTTACCAGCTACCCTTTCCATCTCTGTGGCGGTCACTGATAAGGGGCCCTGTGCAGGCTGAGTAGCAGGTGTAGTCGTTAAAGCAAGCTTATTTAGGATCAGGGCGATCTTATCCTCAAAAGCCTGCGCCAGAGAGGTACACAGAGCTTGGGAGGCAGGGATATCGTTGGCAGCGGAGGCAGGTCGAGCGAGGTCCCCAACAATCTTAAACAAGGCCTGCGTTTTATTCGAAGCATTTAAGAGTGAATCCTCCAGGAATCGTGCTTTTGCAGCTTTAATGTGTGTTTTGTAGGTCGATAAGGCCTGTTTAAAGAGAGCTTTCTCAGGGTCTAAATAATTTTTCCTCCAAGCTCGCTCCGCACGTCTACAACCGAGCTTCAGTTGTGATAGCTCAGCGGTAAACGAGGGCATAGTGATCTTGGATCTATCTCTGATTTTGCGCAGAGGGGCCAGCCCATCTAGGGAATTAACGATTTTCCGGCTGAGGCACTCATAGCTTGCATCCACACTGTCTCCTAAGGAAATATCACCACCCAACAAGGATGGTAGGCAAGGTTGTTTAAGCAACTTTGACCACTGCCTACCCATCCTAGTCCTGGTGCCGATACCTCCGCTCCCAGTTGATACCGTGGGGAGTGCTACAGAGAAGAGGACCAAAGCATGATCCGTCCAGCATTGAGGGAGGGTGTCACGAACTACCACCTGTCCAGTGTCTGCAAAGATCAGGTCGAGAGTATGGCCCTTAGAGTGGGTCTGTGAGTGAACCAACTGCTGCAAGTGAATATCACTACAGGCCTGAACCAGCTCCGAGAGGGCAGACCTTGTAGGGCCAACAGGACAAAGATTGAAGTCTCCCAAAATCAGAGTCCTGGCATGGGTGTTAGAGAGCTTGAAGATAGTATCAATTAGCTCGGGTACTGCTGACAAAGTACTGGCAGGGGGCCGATAGCACAGCAGCCCAGAATAGAGGGTACCTCCGTGCCCTTTGATGGAAAAGGCCAGAGTCTCACAGCCCACGATGTTCTTGGTATCAAGCATTGAGACATCGAGCGATTCCCTAAATATAAGACCCACACCCCCTCCTCTAGCTCCCTCCCGCGGGTTGTGTCTGATCTTATAGCCCGGAGGACATGCTAACCCTAACTCCACCGTGCAGTCTGCTCTGGTCCACGTTTCTGTCATAAACAGAATGTCGACCTTGCTGGACTCTATGAGAAATGCTATTTCCATATGGTGTTTACTCAGTGATCTAACGTTCAACAGACCGCACGACAGAGGCTGTACACACTGCTCAGTAGCAGGTGGCTGATGGCTCAATCCAGGGTTGCATTTTAACAGCATGTCTCTAGTATATATTATCCGAGCATTGGACAGTGGGACAGGGTCCCCGGCTCCCGGCACGACCTGTGCGCGAACGGGCGCAAACGGGCTTACCTCTGGCGCACCTCCGGCGCGCCGCCGTCGTGCTCGCTGCGCGCCAACGCTGCGCGCTGGTACACACATCGCTTATATACTGTGGCTAGCAATCCGCGCGGGAGTCCTGCGAGGACACACCTCTAGCCCCACCAAAGATGGCACCCGAAGGCAGTCTGATCCAGTAGACCTCACCTAAGATGGCGGCCGGAACGCCGCGATCGCGTCCCAGATAGTCCCCCCGATTCTGACTAAATCCCGCAAAGTGCAGGTGAGTTGTCCAATTTAAGATGCAAGTGTGACCTGACTATTCCCTGCAATTATAGGCCCCAGAAAGTACAAAGCACAAAGGATAACAGCGCGAGTTGCAATATTTAAAAACGGCATAAAAATGAACCAGCAGCATCAACTACACGTTAGCGCTATGGTATAAGTCATAGACGTAGACATAATGTGTCTCTAACGGCGCCGTACGCGGCGTCCATCGACGCTGCAATGGCGCCGGATCCGGAGCGGGGCTGAACTGGGGCTCGACGCCGAGCGGAGCCGGCGTCGGAGGTGGAACCGGTGTCGACGCCGGCGGAGGAGGCGTGACGAGGTCGACCGGCGTCGACGGGGACTCGGGGGCGAGTCCCTCGGGGACCTGCGGCGTCGGGGCCGGAGCCGTCGACGGCACCGGGGCCGGAGCCGCCGGCATGCAAGGTTGCCCAGTCGGGTCCGCGGGGCCCGAAGGCGCGCCAGCGGGCGTCGACGGCGGAGCCAGGCTCCTCATGGCCGAGAGGAAGGCACTGACTTCCGCCGGCGACGCGTCAGTCCCAGGGACCGGCGGGTATGGGGACTTGCGCGGCGCCTGCGGCTCTGCTGGAGCCGCGGGGGTGGAACCACCCTGACCCTCGGCCGAGTCGCGCGACCGGCGAGGGGAGTCCGAAGAGCGGTGTCGCCTCTTGGACTTCTTGGAGTGCTTCGACTATCCGAAGACTTGGAGCCAGACGAGCGATGATGACGTCGGCTGCGGCTCCGCGACCGATCCTTGGACCTCCTCCTGGACCGGGATCGAGAGGGGCGCGGAGCCGAGTGGCGAATCTCGAGGAGCTTACGGGACCGCTCCCGTCTAGCCTTCGAGGTCAGGGCCTTGCAGTCCGAACACGACTCCGCGTCGTGGTCGAGGCCCAAACAGTAAAGGCACCGGCGGTGATGATCCGTAACCGACATCAAGCGGTTACAGTCAGCACAGGCTTTGAAACCAGGCATCCTACCGGCACCGGAGTCGAGACAAGATCAAAAAGGATCAAAAAACGTAGTCAAAAAAGACTAAAAGGGGTAGCTCTCCCGGATCTGCGCTTACTGGCGCAGAAAAAAGAAGAACTGACGTCAGCGCGCGAGGGCGGCGTCTAAGTACTCCGACGACGTCATCCCGGCGCACGACGCCGACGACGGACGCGGAGCCGCAGACGACGCCTAGCGACGCGCAAGGGGTATTGCTGACGAAAAAATCTTCCGGATCCAGTCTGACGCCTGGGGATATTCTAAGGTGAGGAATCTAACTAACGTGTTTCTTTCAGATACTGGCACCAAGGAGACTACTACTACTACTGCCCCTAAGGCAACTAGCGCCCCCTAGCACCAGTATAAGTAGTAGTAGTGCCCCCAAGGGATCAGTAATGATAACTTTGGGTTCTGAGGTGAGTTTTGGCCTAGTCAGAACACCCACTCAGGCTGTTCTAGTCTGTGACAATGGCATCGAACTTGCTACTTTACTTGTAAGTCCCACTAACTTGGGCAAGTACGGACAACAGCCACTCATTGATGGTCAAGAACCTGTGGCATACAGGTAAACAAGGGCCAGTGTCAGTGTGGTGACAGATAAACGTGTGTCTCCTGAACAGATCATACAAGGTCAAATTTACCAAGTGAGCAATGGTGGTAGTGTCAGGACTGATCATTCCTTGGCAGTTGTGAATCTCAGCTGGGGTAGGGGTAACTGGCCCTAAAAGAGTTGTGGTCTCCTAAGAGCTACCTGTGGGGGGACTGTTGGGCAATGATTTAGAAACTTCAACCTGGTCTCTGAAGGGGAGTTCAGGGCACATGCTGAGAGGATGGATATCTCAGCCAGTGCCTTTGCAGTCACTAGGGCTCAGGCCAAGAGACTAAGCACAGAGGGAGCAGTTTCTCCTGAAATAATGGACCAGGCAGCTCCAACGAGAAGGAGAAGAACGTTAAAGATGTATTCTCCTCCCAGGCTCCCAGTGAGGATCAGTCTCCTGAAGTAGATGACCTCAGTACCTGTGAAGGAACTGTCCAAGGGGAACTTGGGCCTGACACGGCAGAGTTCTTGGGGGCAGGGTGACCTTACTGGGCAGACTTGAGTCTAGAGCAGAAAACCTGCCCTTCTCTTGAACAGCTCAGACAGCACACTGCTGCTGAGGAGGAAGGTAATATCAAAGGGTTCCATAGGATCTATTGGGAAGATGGGTTCCTATTTGCTGAGAGTAGAGACCCCAAGCCACCAGGAGGTTGGTCATACCTGTTAAATTCAGGGGTTTTCTATTAACCCTGGTACATAATTGTGACGGCCCAGCAGAGGATCCACAACCTGAGTGCCCCGGGGGCACTCCAACGTCCCGACTGGTGCTGACGCTGCCGCCAGCAGGGGTGCGGAGCCAACGAGAGTATGAGAACCCGGAAGAGGGAGAAGGACGCGGTGCAGGCGAGGAGACGGAGAGACCCACAGGAGGCGAGGAGACGGTGAACCGGGAAGAGGACGAAGGAAGTAGGAGCGAGACGACGGAGACGAACGCGGAGGAGTCCGGCAGGAGGACGTCAGGTGGAAGCAGCGAAGAGGCGGAAACGAGCGCCCAGGCGAACCCCGAGGAGGACGCTCTGGACGAGGCGACCGGGTCCCTGTCAGCGGGCTCCGGTTTCAGGCGAGTGGTGGGGAGTACAGGGAGGTCTTTGGTCGGGTGGTGGACATGGGAGGCGGGCTTCTCTGGTCTTTAGCGGGGGTGGGTTACGGCAGCCAGGACACAGGAGAGAGAGCACAAGCCTAGCACCCACATCACCAGCCCCAGACTAGCGAGAAAAAGCCACAGAGACAAGAAAAAGGGGAGGAAGAACTCACCATTAAAGAAACCCCGTTGGGAGGTCCCTGAAGAAAGGGCCCAGGGAGGTAAATAAGGGGAGTGAACCCCTGGGAGCGCAAGAACCCTACGTTACCTAGGGAGAGGTATCCCTGGGTAGAACCAGGCAGCATAGGGCGAGAATAGCCCGTGACGCGGATAACCTAACCGCCTGTCCTTTTCTCTTTCCGAGGGGACGCCCGGCGAAGCCAGCCCCACGAAGAGTCCAAGACAGCCGTTAGAAGCCCGAGGACCCAGTGGAGCAACCAACGACAAGAAGGAACAACCCTGACCTACGGGAAGACAAACAACCTGGTGTTACTGCCTTGCATTGGGTCTAATAAAGCCTCTATACCACAAAACCTAGTCCTTTGCCTCTGTGGACGGTGACAATAATATTCCCCTTGCAGGATATCTTGGGCAAAGCAAGACATGGGACAGGCTTGTCCCTCACTTTTACTGGCCCCACATGTCTAAGGATACCAAGGAGTTTTGCCGCTCCTTTGTCACTTGTCAAGCCAGTGGTAAGTCAGGTGGCACTGCAAAGGCCCCCTTAATTCCACTTCCTGTGGTTAGGGTTCCCTGTAAGAGGGTAAGGATTGATATTGTAGGCCACTTAAACCTTCCAACAGCATCTGGACACAGTTATATACTAGTGATGGTGGACCATGCCACTAGGTATCCAGAAGCTATTCCCCTTAGGACCACTTCTGCTCCTGTGGTGGCTAGGGCCATTCTGGGAGTCTTTTCTGGAGTGGGATTTCCTAAGGAGGTCTTGTCAGACAGAGATGCTAACTTCATGTCTAGCTACATCACTGCTATGTGGAAGGAGTGTGGTGTGAACTACGAGTTTACCGCACCCTGTCATCTACAGTGCAATGGGCTTGTTGAAAGGTTCAAAAAGACCATGGGACAGCAGAAGTGGAGGCGAAAATGGGATGTCTTACTACCCTGCCATCTCTTTGCCTACAGAGAGGTTCCTCAGAAGGGGGTGGGCTACAGCCCAGTTGAACTTCTATTTGGTCATCCAGTTAGGATTCCATTGTGTCTTGTTAAGGAGGCATGGGAGCAGCCTCTCAAACCCCCTAAACATGATATAGTGGACTATGTACTTGGCCTGCTTTCTCGTATGGCTGAGTATACGAAGAAGGCCAGCAAAAACATTGAGGCCAGCCAGAAGCTGTACAGACGGTTTACCAGCCAAGACAGAAAGTGTGGGCGTTGGAGCCTTGTCCACTCCAGTGCAGTGACCCCCAGACCAGACTTGAGAAAAAAGGAGAGGTCACCTACTTAGTTGACCTCGATACTCCAAGACGTCCCCACAGGGTACTTCATATGCACCGCCTAAACCCTTTCATTGACAGGGCTGACACAAGCTTGCTCATGGCCACAGATGAGGAACAGGAGGAAAATAGTGACCCTCTTCCTGATCTCCTCTCTCAAACCCCTTTAGATTGATCAGTGGAAGGAGTAGTCTTGGCAGACAGCCTTACTGGTCAACAGCAAGCTGATTGTAGACAGGTTCTCAGTGACTTTTCTGGACTGTTCTCTCTGTCACTCAATCCAACCACCTGGTGTATCCATGAAGTGTGTACAGGTGACAGCCTGCCCATGAAGAGTAAAATCTACAGACAGCCTGACCATGTCAGAGACTGCATCAGGACTGATGTCCAAAAGATGCTGAATTTGAAGGGGGGTCATTGGGCCTTCAGATAGCCCTTGGGCTAGTTCTGTAGTCTTTGTGCCAAAACCTTACACCCAAGATGGTAAGAGACAGATGGTGTTCTGTGTGGATTACAGGGGACTCAATGCCGTCACTAGTACTGATGCCTATCAATTCCAAGAGCAGATAAGCTGATTGATACTCTGGTCTCTGCTAAGTATCTCATTACATATGTCCTGACTGCTGCTTACTGGCAAATCAAACTCTCTGAGGACGCCAAGCCAAAAACAGCAGTTTCAATCCCTAGTGGGCATTATCAATTTATTGTAATGCATTTGGCTTGGAAATGCACCTACAGCATTTCATTTTTTTTTCTTTTTTACATTTTTATTAGGACATCAAAAGCAAAAAAAAACCATATATTCACATAAAAAAAAGCAAAAACCATATCTGATGACCAGATTTTACATGGAATTTTTTAAGCCCCCTCCCCCCACCCCGGTGGATCCCCACATAAAGAAAACGAGGTTTCGTTACACCAAAACCGACACTAACATAACTGACATAGGGGTACTTCGAATCATAATAACAATTAATTAATCCTTGTTTAGCCATTTAGTTAAGGAATCCCAGATCTTTTCACCTTTTGCTCTTGCCCTACTTCCCCTTCTTCTAAACACAGAGATCTCCCAGTTGTAAATAAATAATAATTTACTGAACCAAACATGTAACGAGGGAGGATTCGGATCAAGCCACACCGTGGCCACACACAGCTGAAATACCGCCATTGCTATATACACCATTTTCCTGTCCGCTTCCTCCATTTCTTGATTAGAGATCCCTAACATGATAACCTGGGGGGTCAATGAAACTGAATATCCCAGTATGGATTCTAAACGCTGTGCGATTTTAGCCAACAATTGAGAAAGACCAGAACAGGTGTCAAACATGTGTGTGCTGTCTGCGGCCAACAACCCACACCGAGGACAGCATGTCCCCGAAGTACCCCCCCCATCGGTGGATACGCGCCGGAGTAATGTATAAGTTGCACCAAGTCTTATAACATTTTACTTGCAGATTGGCGGAAATACATGTCGTTTGGCTATACAAACGGGAGTCTTCACACTCACCTTGCCCAGCTTGCAAGCTCGTTTGCCATCTATTGAAATGCTTGGCTAAAGCATCGCCCATTTTCTCATTGACAAGTTTATATAAAGAAGATGTTGTAGATTGGCCACCACTGATCAGATCTAATAGAGGGATTCGATCCTGGTTATTAAGTCTTTTGGCGACAAAATCCCTTATCTGTAAATATTAAAAAAAATATTTGTTCTCGATCCCAAATCTCTCTTTGATAGCCTCGAAAGTTAGCATTTCGGCATTCAATATAAGATCCCCTATACACTGAATACCTTTTTCAGCCCAGTTTTTAAAATCTACATCTTGAAAAATTACCGGGAGTAAGTTATTGTTTACTAAAGGGAATAAAGATGTAGCCGCCCAATCCCAAACTTTTTTCTAATGGCAGTCCAGACCCTGTAACCACCTAGCAGAACCTTAAATTTAACCCTCTTGAAATAGGCAAAATCTATATGGCGCATAAGAAGTCCCCTGGCTTCTATTCCATAAATTAGATGATAGATTGAGATCTCTAAGCATCCCGAATTTCCCCCATTTAGCAACTCCCCCATCTGTTTCAACATTGTTGCCCAATAATAGATTTGAAAATTAGGGATGGACCAGCCTCCCCTGTCTCTAGACAAGGTCATATATCTAAGAGCCCTTCTTGGGCGCTGTCCAGCCCATAAAAACCATGAAACTAGCTGATACAACTTCTGAAACCAAATTTTATTTATATCTAAAGGAATTGCTCTAAAGAATTTTAGGCAGGAAAATCATTTTTACAACATTACTTCTCCCGAATAGTGTCAAATGTAAGTTGTTCATTCTTCGAGAATCTGATTTAATTTTTTGTAGTAACGGTTTGAGGTTGATATCAACAATAACTTCGGGTTTGGAACTTATTTCTATACCTAAGTATCTGGCATTTGATACTATCTGCTGGTCGACTAATGTAACCTTGTCATTGACTACAATTTGTGTTTTACTATCACTCAGATGATAGCCAGAAATCTTGCCGAATTGCGATGTTAAAATAGTTATTTCTTCTAATGCCTGACGGGGAGCAGCTGTTGTGATGGCTAGATCATCTGCATATCCCAAAATGTTAACTTCTCCCCCTCTGGATAAGTTGAATTGTTTGATTCTCCTTAATCTTCCTAATTAGAGAGTCAATATAGATGGCAAATAACAAGGGGGAGCACGGACAACCTTGTCTCGTTCCTCGCATTATATTAATTTCCCCGTACTGTGCTCCCATCAGAGCAATTTTCGCAATTGGGTCTTTATACTATACATACTTTGGATTGCTCTTAGGAATCCTTCCCCGATCCAATAGTACTTCATGGCAGCCCATGAAAAAAGGCCAGGAGACCCTATTGAATGCCTTTTCTGCATCTAAAAGAATTAAGGCCATAGGGTCTCCTGCAACCTTGGTGTAATCAAACAGTGTTATTGTGTTATATGATCAATAGTTTCCCGACCAGGGACAAAGCCGTGTTGTTGGGGAGATACCATTTTTTTAATGACTGACGCCAATCTGTTTGCAAAAATCTTGGAATAGATCTTTATATCACTATTTATCAATGTACTAGGCCGATATGCCCCAGGGTCAGTCGCCACTTTCCCTTTCTTTAAAAATATAACAATCTTGGCATTCCTCCAAGACTCTGAAGGTGTAACTCCACTCTGTACAATACGAAACATCTCAAGCATTGTTGATGCCAACTGTATTCGTAAGATCTTAGAAAATTCACCTGGCAGGAGATCAGGCCGACAGCTTTAGCTAGTGGCAATGAATCTAACGCACGGAGCATCTCTCCCAAATTAATCGGAGCATCCAGAATATCCCGGTCTACAGAAGACAATTGATCCCATATAACCTCTTCAAGGTATCTCTTAATTTCACCCTGCAGCCCACAATTGTCTCTTATATCTTCTGAATATAACTTCTGGTAAAATTTCTGAAAAGTAGAAAGAATTGCTCCTGAGTCAGTTACTAAGCCGATATCTGGATCTAGAATGCCTGTGATCAAATGAAATCTCCGTTATGGCAGATTCCACGATTAAGATCCCAGTTTGAGCCATTTCGATCTCCCCACCCACTGATAATACCTTAACCAAATTAGTCTCAGCTTTAGCCAATACTTCATACAATTCCTTAATCTTGTTTCTCTCTTTTTTCTGAGTCGCTCAGCCAAACTGTGTAGTCTCACCCCTGATCCCAGCTTTCAGGGTATCCCAAACATTTTGGATGCCCGTGCTTCCCATGTTCTCGTTTAAGAATCTAGTGATCCACATGGCCATGTGTTCTAAATATAAGTTATCGCTTAACAACGCCCTATTAAAGGTCCAGCTGGTTACTTGTTTCGGACATTTAATATTCACTTCCAATACCAAAGGGTTGTGGTCAGACATTACCCTGGGAAACTTAGTAACTTTGCTACCCTGCACCAGACATTGAGAAATGAAAAAATAATCCAATCTAGCGCGTGATCTGTGCGGGGCAGAAAATTAGGTGAACCCTGGATCATTACCCTCTGCCTGTGCCCACATATCTACAAGCCCATGCAGCTCTTTCAATTGACTAAGAGATCTAAAAACGTTCGGTTTCTGCCCTTGATATATGATATATTATTTCCGGATGATTAGATATCGCACAGCCCAAATTAATATTAAAATCATCACACAGTATTATCAGGGATGGCCAACCCACCAATTCTAAACCCAGCCAGTTGTACAATTCAGGATCGTCTAGTACCGGTCCATAAACAGAACATAGTGTGAACATGCTACTATCAATTGAACAGTGTATAATTGCCCATCTACCATATTTATCAGAAATGGAGTGAGTAAAGTTTGCCATACCCCGACGTGCAAATACGGCAACACCTTTTGTCTTGACCTCCTGCTTGGTCCACAAAATTAGTTGAAACCCATCAAGCTCCATAATTTTATTTCTACTGGCTTCTATATGCGTTTCTTGGGGGCAGATAATATCTGCCTTCAAGATTCAAATATCTTCCTTTATCCTGCGTTGTTTAGCAGGATCATTTAGTCCACAAATATTAACAGAAGCTATCCTAAATCACCCCATTGTATGTGGTAAACAGATCTAAATACAATATGGCCCTAAACATCATAAGAAAAGACACATCTAAACAAACCAAAACCTGTACGGCATGAAGTCCCCTCTGTCCCAAATAGGATCCACCTCCCATGCCCCCCCATCCCGCCCCACACCCCTCACTAAGGCAAAAAAGGTCCTCAGACCTTTGTGATGCCTCCCGCGTTGATGTGCGCCCCATGTCACTCCCCAACCTAAAAAAAGAAGCCCCAATCAGAAATGAACGAGAAGCCCTGCCCTGCCCAGCTCCATTAAAGATTCTAGACAACCCGAAAAATACAGCAATAATTACACATTTTCGACCAATAAACCACAGCACTTAATTTTAGCTAACACCCCACTTTTGAGAAGGCAAAAAAAAAAGGAAAAAAGGGGAGAAGAGAGAAGAGAGAAAAACACAAAAAAAATAACTAAAGTCTCGGACTCGGTCAGCCACCGGTTAACTCCTTTAGATAATTCTCAGCCTGAATCTCAGAAGTAAATACCCTGACCCGCCCCTGATATATGACATTCAACCGTGCAGGGTTCATCAGGTAGACTTCACATCAATGTTTTTGAAAGGGGCTAATCAGCTGCCGAAGCCGCCATTTTCTCTCCACAGTTGTGTGGCAAAAGTCTGGCCGCACGAAAAATGTCTGCCCCGCGGCTGATTTTTTGGCGTCCGGTCTTGCCTTTTCAAAAATTGCCTGCCGCAGTAAAAAGTTCCCAAACAATATTAAAATTGCTCTGGGCTTTGGATTGGGACCGGGATTACTTTTAACCATTAGGGGAATCTATGTACACGCTGAATCTCTGCTTCCCAGTTCCAGTGTGATAATTCTGGGAAAGCCGATTTAAAAAAGCTTTAACACAAAACCTCGTAAATCGCTCCCCTCAACTTTCTCTTCAATGCCCAGCAGACTTAGGTTGTTTCTCCGTTGGCTGTTTTCGGATTCTTCCAGTTTCCAAAGGATGTCCATCATTCTAGCATCGTTAGCGCATGTTTTTTGCTCAGGACTTTCCAAACCAGCCTCCAAACCCACTACACGTTCCTCCAGGGCAGTGGTTCTTGCTACAACCTTCGTGCAGGCTTTAGTTGTTTTACAAATAGCGCCCTGGATTTTTTTCTTCGCAAGTTGTGCTCTTTTATGCTCCTGACGAGCTTCTACTTGCATTGCCTTGAGAGTTGCGTATATTAAGCTGAAATCCAGGCCCTGGCCCCCTCTCAACTTCCAAATTGGTGGTAGAATAATCCCATTGAAGAAGTTCATTAGTATCAGAGTTAGAGCTTTCGTGCCGGGAGCCCACATGGCTTTTCTTTCTAGATCGATTATTGGCCCTCCTTAGGGTATCTGCAGTCGTAGGGGGGCTGTCACTATCATCCCCGAGGCATCTATATCCGTGTTATCTGGATCGCTGGCGTTGTTAAGGTCAGATTCTTCTGCCAGTGAAAAAAAGTTTTCTCCATCTGGAGTACCAGGCACTATATCCCCCAGCTCTTGTAGCTCACGGACACCCTCACTGAGAGTAGCAATTACACCTGCCCCCCCTCTCCTGTTCTCCCCTGATAGGTGTTCCTTCTAGCTCCCCTGTTTGGCTGTCTGAAACCTCTGGGGTATCATGCAAGCTGTCAGTCTCTCTAATACTGAGGGAGTCCGGTGTACCAATCCCCTTCAAGTCAGATACAGTGTTGCAGACTTTATTAATAACAGTAGCAGTAGCAGTAGCAGAGACATTACCGGAGCCTGTGCCTGTGTTTTCGATTAGGGGTTCTAACCAGCAATGATTTAGACAGTTTGCTCTGTATCCCGCTTACCGGCTTGCCTGAGAACACCCCTGGAACCGTAGGGGTCATTTTTCTTACACCCCCGTCTGAAAAATGCTGTTCACTGTCGGGAGTCCCATTCTTACTCCCCACCTTCTCCACGCTTTCCTGAACGGAGGAGAGAGCCGCTTCGGGTTGTTTAGTAGCAGGCAGCTTCTTGGACACCACAGCCACCTTCGTGACAGTAGCTCCCTCCTTTGGGGCAGCTCTCCGTGGAGCCATCCTGCTCTGGCTCGTGTTCTCCCCCAACAGCTTGCCGGCTAACCACACCCGCCAGACACCCAGGTACGTCCGACTTCGTGGAGCGCGGAAACAGAGTTCCGCCGCGCGCTGCCAGAAGATATTTAATCCTTGAAAAATGATCATCCGGGACAGGGGGGTTTGTAATTCTATTCTCCGCAAAAACCCTCGGGGCTCAGCAGGGCATTAGCTCCGCGTAATACCTCTCAATAACTACAGCGGTCGGGGTGTGACACTTGCACAAATCACGCAGCCGCCATCTTGCCTGCTCGCTTCACTTGCCCGGCACTTGCACCTACCACATTTCAGAGGTTAGTGGACAAAGTCTTAACAGGTCTCGAAGCCTATATAGCAGCATATCTAGATGACATTGCTGTCTATAGCTCCATCTGGGAAGATCACCTGATCCACCTCAGAAATATACTTGTGGCCCTGCAGAAGGAAGGTCTCACTATCAAGGCCATAAAGTGCCAGAAATGGCAGAGTAAGGGTGTGTACTTGGTAGGTGGAGGCCAAAATCAAGCATTGGAGAGCAAAATCCAGGCCATCATGGACTGGGAGGTTCCCACTGAAGCAGGCCACGTGTCTGCTCCCACTCCACAAAGTCTTGATTACTCCAAAACCTTCATTGTCCAGAAAGATGCTTCTGAGATAGGAGTAGGTGCAGTTATATCACAACATAATGCAAATGGCCAGGACCAACCTGTAGTTTTTATAAGCAGAAGGTTGACCCCCAGGGAGAAACGTTGGTTAGCTATTGAGAGGGGGCCTTTGCTGTGGTCTGGGTCTTAAAAAAGATTGGGTCATACCTGTTTGGCACTCACTTCTTTGTTCAGACAGACCATAAGCCCCTCTTATGGCTTAAACAAATGAAGGGTGAAAATCCCAAACTTTTGAGGTGGTCTATTTCCCTACAGGGGATGGACTTTTCTGTGGATAATAGACCTGAGAGTTACCATGCCAACGCAGATTGGATATTTCCATTTAGAAAATGAATACTCAACTGGGCAAGGTTAGTTTTGTCTCCTTTAATTTGGGGGAGGAGGAAAGTAAGCTCTGCTTTCATGGTTACCCCCACTTTTTGCTTGGCGTTAGTATGTTTTGGACTTAGTCTGCCTGGTTTACTGCTAATCAGGACCCCAGTTACTGTGCTTTCTCCTTAAATTGACCACAGTAAGTACTTAGTTACATTCACAATTGGCTACTAGTGTATCCTTGTAAGTCCCTAGTATATGGTACTAAGGTACCCAAGGCATAGTTACACCAGTGGTCTCCCATGAGCTGCAGCATGTATTGTGTCACCCATGGGAGTCCACTCAAACTGTGAATAAGAGGCCTGCCATTGCAGCCTGTCTGAGCTAGTGCTTGCACCTCTCACGACAAATATAAGTTTCCTTATATCTGAGGTCACCACACCTAAAACCTATAAGTCACCCCTCTAAGGCTGGTTCTTTAGTCCTGAGGGCACGGTGCTTGGCTATAAATGTGAGGTTACCCCTGCATTAGCAGGACACTCCTACAAACCAAGGAGACAATTCTCCAGGCTTTGTAAGTGTGGTCAACCATTTTAATACATATATTGGACATCAGTCATTCTGAGATATCTAACTATATAGTGGCTGCACTGAATCCGGTCATGTTTGGTATCAAACATGGTGGAATCATACCCCAACACCAAATCCAGTGTTGGAAGTATGAACCCATGTACTGGGGCTCACTTGGGAGTACTTCCCTGTACACCTGGTTACAGCCTTTCAGAGTCTGACAGCAAGCTAGTGCTGCTGCCGACCACAGACATGATTCTGCCCTCCTGTTGCTGAGCTGAGCTCAAGCAGGGGAAGGTAGAACAATAGGTTTCCTGTCACAGGG
The DNA here is from genome assembly GCF_964204655.1 of Triturus cristatus. NCBI lineage: Eukaryota > Metazoa > Chordata > Amphibia > Caudata > Salamandridae > Triturus > Triturus cristatus. The sequence continues at coordinate 1,806,341,039 of NC_140589.1, forward strand.
AGGTGTGACCACCTCCTAGAATAGGTTTCCTGCCAGCGCCACCAGACTATTTTGACTGCCACATTTGGCGCACTCCTTGCATACTCCAGTTTGAGCCAGTTCAGGGAGCCCTTGGTTCCTGCTCTGGCCCGAAACTGGACAAAGGACATGGGAGTATGCTCCCTTCTGTCCAGCACCTCTTCTGGGAGGGACCCTTGAGTTCTTCCAAAACTTCCCTTAGGGTACTTAAAGACTTACCTGTGGGTGGGCCTTAGATTCATCGGGGGACAAGACTCAAGAGTGAAACCACATCACTCTTTGATAATATGGACACATAGACTTTGAAGGACTTCCCCTGGAACCGAGATAACAACAAGGAAGACTCCAGCTGCTCCTGGTCTTGCTATTCTGCAGGTCTTCTTCATCGTCTGTGTCTGTGCTATGTTCTTTGACAGACCTGTGGGCATCAAGGACACCCAAAGTAATCTCCCTTGGAGTGAAGGAGTCACTCCCCTGCATCTGTAGGCACTGCAACAAAGCTGACCGGTCTTCTGCTCCTATCATCCTACGGACTTTCTGAGGCTCAGCAACACAGGTGGTGGTTCTTCAAATCTCTAGAGGCCTGACCTGTCCTCTCTTCAATTTAGAGGCCACTGCATTGACTTCCCTTTGCCAAGGCTTGTTGGCTCTGTACTCCAGAGATCTTCGGGATACAAGAAGCTCCAGCCTCCAGCATCTCTTCCTGCCAAGATCTTCATCCTCGCCACATCCTCTGCACCGTGGGCCTGCATCTTTGGTGAACTGCTCTAGGTCCTTTTGTGACTCCTGTGCCTTCAGCCTGTGGGTCCTCTTGAGTGTCTTCTTTGGCTTCAGTTGGCTCCCCTGCTAGCTTGGGCCTGATCGGACTCTCCTGCAATTGGTGAGTCCCTTGGACCTTGCTGGTCCCAAGGTTGCTTCTTTGTCGTTTACCACGTCTGTTGCTGCTGCCAAGTCTTGTTGGTTCTCCCGCAGCACACCGACCCTCTGGTTCTCGACGTCCACCGTGGGAAAGCTCGTGAACGGCTCTTGGTCTTCCACAGCATTGCCTGGTCCTAACAGCTGAAGCGACAAGGTTGCCGTCATCATTCCTACATCTTCCATCATCGGTGGTCATTGCTCATCCGTGTCTCCTGGTCACTTCAGAATGGCATAGACTCTGTACTCTCTGCTTGCAGTTTCTTCTCTTCAAGAATCCACCCTTGGATTCCACCGGACTCTTTCACCTTCTTCGCCAGCAGCATCTTTCCTGAAGTCCTCAACTGTCATCTACGGCGGATTCCGACGTCACTTCATACCTATGCACCCGGCTTCTCTGGTGTAGGTATCCTGAGTCGTAGGGTATCCAAAGGTGGGGTGACGCTTCAACCTTTTGCTTCCACTGGGTGTTTTCAGGGTCCACTGGGAAGAGTCCTTCTTTGAAACTGCAACCACGACTGTCCCATTGGCTTGTAATTAGTACGTGGACATTCCACTTCTTTAGTGTATGCTTTGGTCTCCCCCTGGAGACCACTGTGTATTTGTGCTTACTTACCTTTTGCAAACTGAACTATTATTGGGTAATTGTGTTGATATCTCCGGGTGGGAGATATATGAATGTGATAGTGAGTGTTTTGTAATAAATAGACATATTTATATATATATATATATATATATATATATATATATATACACACTGTGTGGTTCTTTTTTTAACCTACACTATAAGATTAGAGTTGGTAAAACAAGCTGCTTAACACCTTCTGGATAAGCCTGAAGACTGCTCTCCACAGCTACGACGTAGACAGCTTTCTAAGGTTGCCTAAGATCACTAAAATCACCATGAGGGTTGTCTGAATTAGTGCAAGGCGCTTCACTCAAATAAGTGTGTAGGAAAGTAGAATCTGCTTTCATTGTTACCCCCACTTTGTGCTGGTGTTATTCTGTTTTATGACTATTCTGACTGGGATTCCACTAATCAGGACCCCAGTCACTGTGCTCTCTTTGATTTGACAATGGTAAGTACTTTGGTACTTCCACAATTGGCTATTGTTGTACCCTTGTAAGTCCCTAGTATATGATACTAAGGTACCCAGGACATAGGCACACTAGAGGTCTCCCTTGGGCTGCAGCATGTATTTTGTCACCCATGAGAGACCACTCAAACTGTGACTACAGGCCTGCCATTGCAGCCTGTGTGAGTTGGTGCTTGCGCCTCTTACAACAGATACGTTTCCTTATATCTGAGGTCACTACACTTAAAACCTATAAGTCACCCCTATGGCAGTGTTTTTAGTCCTGAGGGCAGGGTGCTTGGATATAAGTGTGAGGGTGCCTCTGCATGAGCAGGTCACCCCTATACACCCCAGAGTCGATTCTCCAGGTCATGTAAGTGCGGGGACGAGCCCACAGGAACTGCCCTGCACTCACCTAACTTACCCCTCTCCTGCTGTTGGTGAGTCCCTTGAACCTTGCAGGTCCCAACGTTGATCCTTCTTCGTTCTCCACACCAGTCGTGGCTACCAAGGTTTATTGGTTCTCCCGTCAGACACCGACCACCTAGGCATCAACATCTGATGTAATACATCTCGTGCACGTTTCCTGGTCTTCATCAGTGTAGCCTGGTCCTCACAGCTGCAGCAACAAGTTCACCATCAGCTCGCCTGAACCTTCTGACATCAGTGGGCATTGCTTTTCCATGCCTCCTGGTCACTCGTGAGTGGCATAGACTCTGTCCCCTCTGCTTGCAGGTTCTTCACTTCCAGAATCCATGTTTGGCTTCCACTGGACTTCTTCAGCTTTGTCCCCTGAGGCATCCTCTTCCAAGTCAGTCAGTTTGACTTTAGTTTGGTTCTTTAAACCATAAAAGCATGTACAAGCATTATAGATAATGGGATAATAATGTTTGCAAAATAGGATTTTGTTTTGTTAAAATAGCTGAAATCATAAAATCATTTTTGAAAATTATAAAAATTGATTAAAACAGATAAAACCTGTATGTTCTCAAACACAATCCATTTGTACTAAACACATCATTGACCATTGAACAGGGGCTTCATTAAAAAAAATAATCTTTTTTTAAATTAAATATCACATATGACACATTCCCAATATAAATACTGAAGCTACAATAACCAAATACATAATCCTGGGAGCATCAAGGGACATATAAGAAAGTACTGGCCAATAATAAATATGAATATATATCCAAGGAACACATTGTCCCCTGCTTTTTCCTATGTAGCCACACTGTATAAAGGTATCAACTAACACCAAATACCACTGCCTGACTAGTGTGTCCCATCTCAAAATACAGTATGCCACCCTGTTTGCCCTCACACCCCAAAAAATGCACAGTGGTTTGATCTATTTCTGACTGGATCTAGCATAAGCAGGACAATGGCATATTTACATGTATCACATTTTGGGGAAATGGTTTGGAAGCACTTCCAATTATGTGTAAAGTGATTTACATGAAGTATTCCTAATCTGAACTTGATGTACAAAGTACGCGCCATTGGTAGATGAATCTGGATCATGTATGCCTCCTTGGCAGGATCAACTTTACAAGCCAAGAAAGCTCCCCAGAACTCACTTTTTGGTAGTTGTTGTTTTTCCTATCCCAGAATGCCACTTTGACTCCACCCTTTGTTTCTGCCCCCATTGCAGATGGATTACTCCAGATATCTGTCAAGCCCACGTTACATAGATAAAGTTTGTCGTGTTTCAGCCAGGGGAAAATATGGGCATTTTTATGGCAAATGATGTCCTCCAAGGCTAACCTTTGGTGCAAGAGCTCGGGGTTGTCTTCAGCCTCACCCAAGAGAAGTGGTTTTAGCAGTGCTAGATCACCCACCCTTTTTAGTCCGGTGTCATAAAAAAGTGGAAGGATGGGTGTACTTTGCGGGAAGCTAAATAGAGATCTCAAAAAGTTATTTTCCTTGGATATCAGGCCTTTAATGTTGGAAGACCCCCAAACTTTGGCACTATATAAATCTGCTGCCTGATATTTTGCCCTATATACCTCAATGGCTGAGGATGCAGACCTAGGCGTGGTTTCCCTCTACTCCTTAATGACAGTGGAGTCAGAATGTAAAAGAACCACCTTGCTCTTATCCAACTGAGCTTTCCATGCCCTGCTCTTTTTCAATACTGATCCCCAGGTAGTCAAATTTACTTACTACCTGGAGAGGTTCACCATTCAGCTGAAAAGTCCCTCTGTGCTTTGTGTGGGTTAAACCCCATAATCTTTGTTTAATAGGTGTTCACCGCCAGCCCACGGATAAGACAAAGTTCCTGAAATTTATTCAGTAGATCTTGAAGCCCAGATGGAGTACGGGAAATCAGAAGTGTGTCATCTGCAAATAAAAGAGCTGGGGTGGAGCAACCAGCTAGTTTGGGAGAGTCATTTATACACTCACCTAAGAAGGAGACCACACCATTAATGTAGAGTGAAAAAAGCGTAGGCACGAGTACACACCTGGCCTTACTCCACGCTGCACTAGAATTAAACAGGCCAGATCGTCACCCAGACCCCACCTAACCTGTGCTGTGGTTATAAGGATGTCCAGCAAAGATTTGTCAATACCGAAGGCAACCAAGGTTGACCAAAGGTGCTGCCTTGGAACCAAGTCGAAGGCTGCCCTGAAGTTCACGAAGGCCAAGTAGAGATGATCTCTAGAGAGCCAGAGGTACTTAGATATTATGAAGTCGAACTGAAAGAGTTGGTCAACTGTATTGTTCCAAGAGCGGAAACACGCCTGGAAAGGTGTCAAGATGTCTGCCTCTTCCTTCCAGACCTGTATTCTGGCCAGGATCTGGCCACAAAAAATCTTCTGCAAGTTATCTAAAAGACTGATGGGCCAATAATTGTTTGGGGAACCTCTATCTCCCTTTCTGAATATTGGCATGATCTCTGTGTGTCCAGGATTCTGGGACCTGTTCGCCTGCCAGTATATCAATCAATAGTTCATTGATGAAGGGGCCCAAAACATGGGTTTCCGAGTGAAACAGGTCCCCTGGAATTCTGTCAGGACCCAGAGCCTTTCCAGTGGGCGTATTTGCAATTGTCCTAAGAGTTTCATGGAGGCTAAATCGCAACCAGGTGGTCACATATGCAAGTTCCTGTTCCAGGGGTTGATGCTCATGGGTGTCCAAGCCTGTATTTGGAATAGCAGAAATGTTTGAAAAATGATCGACCAATTGTTGGGGTTGTATTGATAATTCTAATGGGCAGCTGTGGGAAACTATTTGTCAGAACTTCTGTGAGCCGTTACTGAATGCCTCATCTAAGGCTTGCCAATTTGCATCCACCCAATTTGTTTGGTACTAGAGATTAGTCATTTATAGTTTGATCGGGCTACCCAGATTCCCTCATGATCTCCCCTTTTGACAGCCTCAATTAACATGGACTTTGCCTGACGGCACTCATTATTATACCAAAACGGAGGTTGCCCGGGTGAAAAAATATGTGCACCCTCTTGGACCCTAATAAAGTGAGACTTCAGGGCATATATATATATATATATCTATGCAGAATCTTTGCCTTTCAACAGATCCCATCCGCAGGAACAAACGAGAGTGGACCTAAGTTAAGTACTATTTTTTGTTTTATTACTCCAAAAACAGCTCAGCCATGACGCATTTCGGGAGTTCACCTGCCTTGATCACATGACAGCGTTACCTGCTGTGAATAACTTTTTAAAGTGACAGTATCCAATCACAAGTGCATAGACATAGAAGAAATTGCCGTTTGGCAATTTTAAAATGTACAAAATGCTTGCATAAATGCTCAGTACATAAGGTTTAAAATATAACATCTTTCAACGTTTATACCAATATCTGTACCCTATTGCCAATGTTGGTGTTACATACTGGATAATCCAGGATCCAATGATCTTTAAAATTCTTTGCTTAAATACTGATACATTGATCCATATTTCAACTTTATGTCACATTTGTCAATTGAAACAATAACCAAGTGCTTAAAAAAAATTTCTTAAGTATTTTCACAAAACTTGGCGAGAGGATGTTTTTCACCCTTTAAAACAACTATTTATAAATAAGTGTACAAATCTTCACTCATGTTGAGGCCCCCTGGATGCTTTGTATCGAGCTCAAGAATATAACGAGTCTTCAGGCACCTCAATTTTAATTCTCGATCACCCCCTCTCTTTTGGGGCAGGACAGCGTCAATAACATGATATTTCAGGTGTTGCAGACTGCTATCGTGTTGCTCCTTAAAATGCCTTGCTACAGGGTAGCTGGGGTCATTGTTGTTAATCGTCCTTATATGTTGTAAAATTCTTTTGTGAACAGATAATTTAATGCTACCTACGTATGCCAAATTACAGCTGCAGTCTAAGATGTAGATAGCATAGTCTGTTCGGCATGTCAAATGTTGATTTTTGTCTTGTACCCTATCACTAAAGGCAGTGTGATATGTGGTCTTGTTGGAGCCATATTGACATGCCTTACAGCTGGAACACTTGAAGAAACCTTTTCTTGCCACTAGCCATCCCCCATGTTCTTGCTCTTCTGGGCTTCTCTTTACCAATGCATTGGCCATTGATGCTGTTTTTCTATAAGTTATAGCAGGATGTTTGGGGAGTAAATCCCCAATTATTGGATCATCCAAAACTATTGGCCAATTGCATCTTATGATGGCTCGTAGCTGTTGCTTCTGTCTGGAATATGTCAGAATGAGACAGTAGGTTCCCTAGATGCATCCACTTCGTTAGTACTTGCTCCCTGAGAATTTTTGTTGTACTGCAAAAGATCTTTCCTAGCTCGCTTTCTAGATTTCATTATAGCGGTTTCAATAGTTGATGTTTTATAACCTCTCTCCAAAAATCGCTTTTTGCTTTCTGTCTGTTTGATTTCCAAATCCTATTCCTCACTGCATATCCTACATATACGAAACATCTCCTCATATGCGATGCTTTGTAGCAAATGTGGAGGATGCGCACTGGACGCATGTAACATTGTATTGCCTGCCGTGTCCTTGCGATACAGAGATGTGGTCAGAATATCATTGACTACATTGACTTGCACATCCAAGAATGTAATACTCTTGTCACTAATACTGGATGTGAAGTGCAGATTAACATAATTGACATTAATTAGTTCAATAAATTCCCTGGCTTCATTCTCTGTTCCGTGCCATACAATGAATAAATCGTCAATGAATCTAAGCCATGATATAATATTCTCCTTGTAAATGTGTTCAAATTGTTTTTTGAGGACCTGCTCCTCCCAACAACCCATAAACAAACAGGCATAACTGGGGGAGAAGCTGGCCCCCATCGCCACACCCTGTATCTGTTGGTACATTTGGCTTTTGAACATGAACAGGTTATTTTTAAGGCAAAATGTCAACATGTCAATTCACATTTTGTTGTGCTGTACATATTTCAGTGGTCTATTTACCAAAAAATGCTCAACCGCTCTTAGCCCATCATGATTTCTTATACAAGTATACAAAGAGGATACATCAAGAGCTATTAAATGCCACCCCTTTTGCCAATGTATATCCTTGATTTTTTATTTTTATTGAGTTTTGCTATCAATTGGCCATATTTTCTTTCATGATTAGACACTTTTATTTTATTTTTATTGATGTTAATATTTAACTTCTTCGCCTGCGCCACCACTTGTTCGTTAAAAATGTCCAAAGAATCCCTTGGCATAATGGGGGTAAATTTGGATTTCACTTTGAACGGCGTATCTGGTTTAGAACAGACCTCTAATCCTAATGGCACCCAATTTGCGGCACCCCTTTCATTTGCGTCTTGATTAGAAACTTCATCTGTAGCATCAGTATCTTGTTCCAACTCATGCAAGTCTTTCAATATGCCATGATCTGCCGCTGTTAAATTAGAAGCATCTGAATTATCATTTGTAGATACCCTGCTCCCCACTTGTTTCGGTGGTGTGTGGAGTTGATGGAACCTTTTTAATTTTAATTTTCGTATAAATTTGTAAATGTCTGCCCGAGTCTGAGGGTAATCAAAATTAGATTCTGGGCAGTACGAAAGTCCCAAAGAGAGCAGTTGCTGTTCCGCCACGGTTAAATCTACTTTTGAAAGATTGATAATCGATTTTTCATTAGATTGTGCAATGGGGACCTGTAATGCCCCCACTATTTGTTCTTCCAGGAACCCGCCACCCGTCCGCGAGCAGGTCGGCTGTTGCTGGCGTTTTCTGGCTGCTTTTCTCTTTCGCCTTCTGGTCTCTGTTCGTCGTTTTTTGCCGGTTGGTTTCTTGGGCGTAATGTCTCCCTTCTGCTCCATATCAAGTAATCTAATTCCTCCCCCAAAGTGAGTTTGATGGCACTCTGTTTGGCACGTCCTCTTCGTCCCTCTGTTTCTGACTCACTCTCCACCGCAGAGCTGAGGTCTGACATGGAAGGAACCTCCTCTTGTGGTGGATTTCTGTCAGGCTGACTTTGTCCTTACAATAATTTACTTGCTGACTCATTTCTATATGCATCAAATTTGTGGGCAAAGATGAAAATGTACCCGCTAGCGTAATCCTCTTTGTCCCTTCGGAATTTGAAAGTCTTTCTCTGTTTTTTTTTTTCCTCCTCTTTGGTTAGTCTCATCATCATCTCTTTGTGAAGCTTCGTTTTCTGTTGGGAATCACCAAATTGCCTTTATTTCTGCATCAAGAGCATCTATTTTAATCTGTAAATCTCCCTGGTCGCTTTCTGCATATTTAACTAGTATCTGAACTAGTCTCCGCGAGCAATCCAAGTTCGTTTCCGCCCACTCAGCCATCATCTGGGTGTTTGGTGTATCATAGCTGGGGGGAATCATTATTATTAAACCCCTGGGTATCGTGCCCACATCCAGGTATCGCTGTAATGATTTGTATTCCCACCATTTAGCTTGCTCTTGACGCATCAATTTTTCTAAGATGTGGAATTTGTCTTTGAAACGCTGTGCCCCTCCACTTGCCTCCTCACTGGCACCTCTACTGTTGTCACGCTGCACCATAGGAGAGTCAGAAAACATCTCCTCCGCAGCCGACTCACGATCCTATAACGCTGCGGCAGACATTTTATGGAGTAAATACTTGAAACTTATTTGTCACTGTTAGTCCACCTAACTCAGCTAATGCGTTTCGGCGGACTCCACGGATGCACACCTCCCCACCTGCTGTTTGAACTTGCAAATGTCCCGTACCTGGTCTTTCAGCTGTTGTTGTGCTTCTGGGTATATGAAAACCACTTCCGAATCTCCATAATGAATGGGACACCAAAACGGGGGTAGCGTTAGCAATTTCGTCTCACATTTAATTCATATACGCTGTAACGCGTTTCGGCACACCTGCCTTGATCACACAGCCAATATATATATATATATTCCAGAATTCTTCCAACAACGGTCCCCTCACTTCCAAGATGTAGAAGAAAAGCAGCACAGCCAGGCACAGCAGGTTGTAAGTTGCCCTTTTTCTTTCTCTGTGCAACAAAAAGACCTATTCATTTTGGCCAGAGCCTTCAACTGGGTCTGAGGTATGTGTGTAAAGACAGATTATTTAAAGGGATATTTCTCTCCAAAACGACCTACACAATTTAAAGGGGCACACAAATATTTTACATTTTGAACATTTTAAACATTACACAAGCAAGGGAGAATTCAATGAATTGAAAGGATCTAAGAAGTTGTCCAAACCAGCCTTAATATAGGGCACTGCTGTCATGTGTGAACATGATAGTGTGATTTACAAGTTTTCATAAAGTGCCATCTAGTGTCATAGAAAATGCAAAAAGGCATGCAAAAGAATTTGTACATATATATATATATATACACACAGAGGACATCCAACCACCTGCTAGGAAAAATGTAACTACACCACCCACCACCATAACAAAGTATATGGAAAGGAAACCCCAGTATGTTCTTTAAGGAAGAGAAGCACCACAAAGATATATATTCTCTTTAAGAAAAAAAGAAATACTCCCAGAAAATGCTGGACATGGCCGTAAAAAGATAACCCCTTAGGGTCAACATACTCTCACACTGCATTCCAGATAACATAACAAGCAGTGATCACGGAACAACCATGTTCCAAGAATGAAAGTAGGCCATAGAACCTCCATAATAGAAGTAAGCATTAGTAACACAATCATTTAGAAGAATACAAAATTAATCCATTGAACCAGCCATATGTAACGTCTCCAGGAAGAAAACAAGTTACTTACCTGTAACTTTGGTTCTCCAGTATTGGAAACTTTCATAGATTCCCATGCTTGTATCATTCCCTGTCATCAGAATGGGAGTCCCCGGTATACATAAAATAGCAATAGAAGCCGTAACCAAAACAGAAACTAGGCCTAGGCCCATTCTTGTTTTGCAACCTATCCACCTCTTTTTGTAAAAGAGACCAAATGAGGTGAACAACCAATCAGATTACCCTCCTGAGAGAAGCTCAGAACCTCAGATTTTCATAGCCGTTGTGTAACCCCACAATTGAAGGTACCAGAGGCTGAGCTTTCCCAGGGGAGGAGTGTGGGTCGCATGGGAATGTATGAAAGTTTCCAATACTGGAGAACCAAAGTTACAGGTAAGTAACTTGTTTTCTTACTCCAGTATTAGAACTTTCATAGATTCCATGCTTGTATCAGAGTAGCTAGCAGTTATCAGCACATTTTTGGAACCATGACCATTATAAAATTACGAACAAAGCAAGAGCACATGTATCATAATGACAATTTCAATGGTCAATCAACATTCTCAGAAACCATAGAAAATATAGAGACGTGAGGTATAAAAATTTGCAAGAGCTGAAAAAACAGTAACATGGAAGGAGGGATGAAAGGGAAAGCTCACCGCTACTGAAAGAGGTTCCTCAGGACTGCCTGCCCCACTGCTGTGTTACTCTTCGTTACAGAATCCAGGCAGTAATGCCTTGTAAATGTATGATCTCCCAGATAGGTACTCCAGCAAAGAGGGCTGCCGAAGAAATAAATCGCCCTCGTGGAGTGAGCACGGACCCGCCCTTCCAGGGGCTTACCTGCTGCTCTGTGAAAATACTGGATAGCGCTGGTAATCCAACGAGCAATCCCCTGCTTGGAAAGGGGAAACCCCTTACGAGGACCACTAAAAGACACAAATAGTTGAGGAGACATCCTGAAGTCCGTAGTACGTTGGAGATAGAAATTCAAGCACCTCTGAATGTCCAGTGAGTGAGTGCCTTTTCTGCCGGAGTAGTGGGATAAGGGAAAAGAGTTTTGAGCATGACTGGCTCATTCAAATGAAAATCTGAAGGCACTTTCGGTATGAACTTTGGGTTGGTGCGCAGAATCACTGTACCCTTTTTAAACTAGAGAAAAGGTTCCTGAATGGTGACAGCCTGCAATTCACCCACTCTTCTAGCCGAAGTCAAGGCCAGTAGAAGAGCTACCTTCCAGGAGAGAAATTTCGAATCCACCCGGTGAATAGGTTCGAAGGGATCCTTCATAAGCTGGGTGAGAACCAAGTTAAGGTGCCAAAGAGGAGGCGGAGGCTTGACAGGCAGGAAGATCTAAAAAGTCCCTTGAGAAACTGTTTAATTATCCTTGCCAACCAGAGAGAAGGACCTGAGGATGTGCGTCTGAAAGCGAGAGATGGTGGCAAGATGGACCTTGATGGAAGAGTGAGCCAGCCCCGATTTTGCTAATAAAATGAAATGAAAACTACATTTGTATTGCGCATGGCTCCCCGGAGGCATCCCAGCGCTGAAAGCAGCAGGTGCATTGAGTTTGGCCAAATTAGGGGAACAACCAGATCTTTAACGATTTGCGGAAGGCCAGATGATTAGTTTCCTTTCGTAAGTGGAGGGGAAGGGCATTCCATAGCTTTGCTGCATTATATGAGAATAGCCGACCCCCACTTCTGGCCTTCCTGATCCTGGGGACGACGACAAAATTCAAGGCCTCTGAACGAAGACGTCTGTTAGGCCGGCAGGGCTGAAAGATGTTATGAAGAATGGCGGGACCCTTTCCCGCTAATGACTTATGGACGATACATAAGGCCTTGAAACTGACTCTCTCCTTGACAGGGAGCCAGTGGAGAGATTTCAAGGCGGGTTTAGCGGAGTGATGTTTGGGAGTGCCCAGAAGAAGTCTTGCCACCCAATTCTGTGTAATCTGGAGTCTAGAGAGGGTTGTAGTAGGAGCGCCCAAGAAAAAGAGTGTTCCTGTGGTCCAATCGTGACAAAATGAGAGCCTGAACCAGGGATTTTCTAGCCTGGAAGGGGAGAAAGGGAAGGACCCCTCAAATCATTTTCAGGATGCTGTGGCAAGCGGCTGCCCTTTTCCTTGCTAGAGTCTCGAAGGTAAGATCTTGGTCCATCCAGACCCCCAGAATATAAGGAAGAACTTCATGTGGCTCAGTAGAAAAAGGATGGACACCCTTTTGCTGGCACCAAATGCAGAAACGCTTCCACTTCAGCTAGTAAGTCTTGTTAGTACTTTGGGCTCGTGCATGAGAGAGCACCTCCCTACATTCTGTGGAAAGGGTCAAGCCAAGAAATTCTAGCTGCTCAGGAGCCATGCTGACAACTGCAGAGATTGCGGATCCGGATGCCAGACTTGGCCCCGGGACATGGTCAGTAGCGAAGGAATCGGCTGCAGCGGAAGTGGAAGGTCCAGGGAGAGGAGCTGCAGCTCTGTGAACCAAAACTGTTGTGGCCACGCAGGAGCTATCAAAATCATCTTGCACGGTTCCGCTTTGAGCTTCCTGAGAAACCTGGGGATCAGAGGAATGGGGGAAAAGCGTAAACAAATGCGTCTGACCAGGCCATCGAAAGCGCATTCCCCAATGATCCCGATGGTGAAGCCTGCTTGCATAATATCGGCATTTCTTGTTCTATGGCATTGCAAAGAGGTCTATGGAAGGTCTGCCCCATAGGCGAAAAACCTCTTCCAGCGTGGACTGGCCCAGTTTCCATTTGTGACTGACCGATTTCAGCCTGCTCAGCGTGTCTACTGCCTTGTTGAGAACGCCTGGAAGATGCTCTGCTTTGAGCAACATCCCCTGCTGGATCGCCCATTCCCAAATTGTCTGAGCCTCTTGTGACAACAGACGAGATCTGGTGCCGCCTTCCTTGTTTATATAATGCATAGCCGTTGTGTTGTCCGTTCGTATTAGAATTACAGACTGCTGTATCCGCGGAAGAAAAGCCTGCAAGGCTAAGCAAATCGCTCTGAGCTCCAGCAAATTGATATGTAGAAGACGATGTTGGGGCTGCCAACGGCCGCTTACATGAAGGTCTTGCAAGACTGCTCCCCAGCCCTCTAGCAAGGCGTCTGTAGTAATTATCTGAGGAGCAGGAGTGATCCTGAAGGAGAGACCCTGATAAATGTTTTCCTCGTTCGTCCACCATGATGCGGCGTTTCTCATGGGCACGGTAACGAAGACTTTGTCTTCGAAAGATCTGTCGACTTGGCGCCACTGCAAGTCCAACTCCTCCTGGAGAGGACGCATCCACAACCTGCAGTGAGGAATCAGAGGAATGCAGGAGGAAATGGACCCTAGGAGAGACTTGTGGAGGCGAACTGAAAGTGACTGTCTTTTTAACAGCAGACGGGCCATAGCCATCAGCTTTTCCTGCCTCTCCCGGGTGGGAAAAGCTTTGTCGATGGACGTGTCCAGAATAGCTCCCAGAAATCTGGCTGTTCTGGACAGACAGAGGGTTGACTTTTCCAAGTTGAGAGTCAGCCTGAGATTGTCGAAAAGGCGTGTGCATGCCACGACTGATTGTTCTGCTGCCTGTTTTGTAGAAGCTTTCAGCAATCGTCCAGGTAAGGGAAGACCTGATAGTGTTGTTTTCGTAGAAAAGCTGCCACCGGAGCTAACACCTTTGTAAAGATCCGTGGAGCAGACCGGAGTCCAAAAGGTAGGACCTTGAACTGAAAGTGGCTCTTGGCTTCTGTGAAGCGAAGGAACCTCCTGTGGGCAGGATGAATGGGTATGTGAAAGTAAGCGTCCTCTAGCTCCAATGTGGCCATGTAATCTCCTGAATTGAGAAGACAAAGAATGTCCCGCAGAGAAACCATGCAAAATGATTGTTTCATTAAGCAAGTGTTGAGCTCCCTCAGACCCTCAGAGGTGGTGTTTGGACAAATTCCAAGGTATGACTGCATAGAATGATCTTCAGCACCCAACCGTCCGATGTTATTTGCTGCCAGTTGTGGGGGTAATTTGAAATTCTGCCTCCCACTGATGTCACAGGAGGAGAAGAAACAGTGGTCAGAGCCAGCAAGCCGCTATTGACGCTTAGAGGCGTCCCTCTCCTGGCGTCCTTGTCTTCCTCTGTTGTTCGATCGAGAGAAAGAGGAGGATTGATTTTGCCGCTGGCTGTAGTTTGGCCAGTAGGATTGTGACCGCGAACCATACGAGGAATACCGCTGCTGTTGGTATCCTCCTCTGTATGTGGTGTTACCTCTCCCTCTAGCTCCTCGAAAGGGAAACATGCGGTACTGCAGAGTCCCTAAGGATTTTGCAGTTTCTGTGTCCTTTTTAATACCCTGAAGCACATCATCCACATGCTTCCCAAAGAGCGCTTCCCCATCAAAGGAAAGATCCAAGATCTTTTTTTGGACCTCGGGATAGAACCACGTAGCCCGCAACCAGCCTTGCCGACGAAGGACAGCAGCACCAGCCAGGGAGCGGAAAGCAGTCATTGCAATGTCCATTGCACAGTCAATGACTTACGCAGATGTTATCTCGCCCTCTTGAAAAATCTTTTTAGCTTCCTTCTTTCAATCTTCCGGCAACTGGTCCAGATAGGGGGAAAAGTTGCACCACATTTGGCGATCGTAGCGGCCAAGTATAGCTAAGGCGTTCGCAGCCGTGATCAACAGGCTGGACATGGAGGAAAATCTCTTACCCGCATTATCAAGGCGTCTGCCCTCTTTATCTGGAGAAGTCGTGATGGGGCAGAAGGATTCCTGGACTTCCTCTGGGCAACTTGAGAGATGACCGAGTCCAGTTTAGGCTGGCTGAGCAAACAGGCCGGACTATCATCTGGAGCCTTATATTTTTTCTCCAGGCGAGGTAATACCAGAATGACCTTGGCTGGATTTTGCATCACTTTTAATCCTTCATCCCAGACGTGACCAACAATAGGTATTGATTGAACTGACTTCTAGTAAGGCTCCTTAAAGTCATAAAGGAAACACTCCGACTGCACCATGTTGGAATCTCTTAGCCGCTCGCTCCATCAAATTATGGAAACCCCCTATGTCCGCAGGAGGTGAATCAACAGGTGCTGGCGAAGGAGAAGCCGGATCAGGAATGACATAGTCATCCCATTCTGTGTCTGGATCTGGTATGTCAACGTTGCCCTGGTCCTCATCAGAGGTGTCATCCTGAACAAGAGGTACGATAGGTGGTGCATCCTGGGCCACAATGTATCGACTGAGGCTGCAGCAATTGAGGGGTAGCAGGCCGAGGAGGAGGCGGAACAGAAGGAAGTGGCTCCACACCTGAAGCCGGAGGCTGTGTTGCAGATCTCTTCCTATAGTCCAGAAGCATAGACTACAAGTCCGCTAGTAGGGATGAAGACATAAAAACCATCTCCTGTTGGTAGTCCTCCTGATAGTCTGAGGAAGGATCATAGTGCTGTTCCTCCACGTATTCCATGTCAGAATCTGTGTCCTGACACTTTACATGTAACTGAGAAGGGCTGTCCACATGGCCAAATGGACCATCATCCTCCTTAGAACCCTCTTCTTCAAGGAGGAGAGCAGGAGGTAGAGGAGTCACCCTTCTGGGGGAAGTCATTGCAGGCATAATCTGGTTTTTTGACCGAAATAGAATTTATTTCCATTGTCGACGAGGTCGTCGACAGGACAGTCAAGAAATGGACGTCGTCAGCGCAGTCGTCGTCGACGCAGTCGTCGGCGAGAACTTCCTCACCACAGCAGTTGTCGTCGATGCGCAAGCCGTCGTCATCATCGTCGTTGACATCCTCGTTAACGTCGACATCGTCGACACCATCGACGACGACATAGCCACCATCGGCGTCGAAGTCGTCTACGAGGAACCCTGAAGCACCAGAGTCGGAGAAGCTGAAATACCCATCGACGAGCCCGTCAACGGTGCCAAGGTAGAAGGAGAAGACTGTACCTTTGAAGATTTCATCGACGATGGGACTTACTTCACAGATTTTACCGCAGAAGAGAGTGAGGAGAATTTTTTTAAAGTCTTTGGAGCCGCAGGAGGAGAAAATGGCGGAACAGAGCTGGATTTCCTCTCACACATCACTCCTTTCAATAGTCCTTCCCTCTCCTTTACACCTCGGGGAGGAGATTCGCCAGGACTACGCCTTTCAGACCTATGAGAGGTCTTTTTAAGGCCTTACCAGGACGTTCTTCAGAAGGCAAAGGAGACACTCTAGACCTTCTGGAAGATGAAGCAGAAGATCCCTCCTCACTGTCACTGGATACGGGTTCCTTTCTTGACTTGAGTTTCTGGAGCCAGGTTAGCAGACGCCCTTCATGGTCTCGCAGGTGCCTGCGTGATATAGCACGATCCACCGCGACCCCTGTATAAGACTTAGCCCAAGTACCCAACAATATGTTGTATAGGGCCTCACTATATGTGAGAACAGGTCCCACCCCTGTCTTACCCTGATAAAGCACATCATTCAGGGTATTAGTAGATTTTTCCACTGTATGGAGAGACAGCTCCAAAACCACAACCACCCTCCTATTCATATCTGCAAAGGAGGAACTCGCCTCGGTAGCAAGGTTAGGAGGGAAAAGAAGTGCTGAAGTTGGAGACTACTCCAGTCCCCTAGCCTACCCAAGTGCAGACAACCAACTCTCTTCCAAAAGAGGTGCAATGACCTCAGACATTGGTAGTACAAGCCCCAATTCCTCCGTGTCACCACGAGAGACAAGCAGGAAGACAATATTCACCATAGATGACTCCATCAAATCTGCATCCGACGCCTAGAAGGCGATGCTGAGAAGGCGATGCCTCAATGTTGAAAGGAGGAGATGGAACCACCTCAATCGGTGCCGGCAACGTCGCTACCAGAGTTGGCTGATCAAGAACAGGCGCCGAACGTGGAGATCCTGAAGGGCTGTACACCGGCATCGAAATGAAGCCGGCTGACGCCATCTAGCACCAACCCAACGACTCAGTAGGCCCAACTGCCGTCAAGGTCAAACCCACGGGCATAGCTGCACTCACCTCCTTGGGGCCTGGCGGTGCTCCTGAGGAAGGTGGGTACTCAAAGATGAGATGTAGAGAGTTATAGTACTCCCTCATCTGGACCATCGATGCCCCAGCTTCCGGAAAGACAGTGAGTCACTGGGCGGATTCGTGTATGGCCTCCTCAACCAGCAAGTGGGAGGAGCCATGGGAGACATAGTCTCCACCCAGCCAAGTCAGGTTGAGAGCTTCAACTTCAAGCGCCTGTGCTTACCTTGAGTAACACAAACTGAGTCAACCTCATCCTCATCACGGAGTCGTACAGTGCCGTCTCCCGGTGCGCAGTAGTACTGCTGAAAAATTTCTAGATCCAGTCTAACGCCTGGGGAGAATTAAAAAGTTAAGGAATCTGCGGCTAGATTTCTCTCTTAGATAATGTAGTTGAAAATTCAACTGTAGTGAGGGAATGTTAATATTGATCAAATTGATGACAATATGCACTCACCTACAAAAACGAATTTGCATCACTATTAGCAAATTCGCAGATGTGAACTCTCCATCAACCCCAACTCAAAATATATGGTCGGGCAGGCTCTGAGACGTAGCCCTGGGGTTACTGATTAACAGGTCACAAGTGGATTGGTACGTAGCCAGCAGACAAACATGTGAACAGGAAACTGAGGTCAATCCCACAGATAAGTGCAGCAACACCACAATGGTCTAGGGAGATGAGCCCCAATAAAGTGCACATGATAGGAGGGTTGCGCGCGTTCCCATAACACCATTACGTCAGATGCCACATGAAGTTAGCAACACACAGCCAATCAGGACACAGCACATACAGTACACAAAGTGATCAAGCCCCCCTCATGCCAGACATCTGGACACGTTACACACTGGACTCCATTGTGTCCATGCAATGTCGAGGCCCACCTGCATTTGTTATCAGGGATCTAATTTACAACCTCACAGACAAGGCCCGCATTCTTTTAATAAAAAAGGTTCATCTGAAGCACTTCATGATACCCAGAAAAGTCTATAAAAATGCGTTCAAATTGATTGTGCTTTGAGACAGTCCTCAGTTCCGCTTCTGTAACTGTGCTTCCGACCGAAGTGTTTAATTGAACCAACTGTTGCCAAACACCTCTTGCCCTTTATTTTTCAAGGTAAATTCATATTCGAGCAACAACCACACTAAAGAGGCACACTCTCTTGATATAACAATGGCAGAGATTAAATTGGAGGGGCAAGGTGGGAAGGGAGAACATGTGACCAAGGTTCCTAACATGTGGTGCAGATCTTGTGGGATCGAGCACTACTAGTTATATTACGAGGGAGAGATAGTACAGAAAATCCAATGTTTATGACTTATATTAAAGAACCCTTGAAGGTCCTGGAAAAGAACTGGCATTAATGAAGAGGCTGTACACATGTTTTCCTTTGTAAATACAAAGTTACAAAGCCTACTTAATTTTCTTCTGAAGTTGCTTGTGCTGTTCAACTATCCGTGCATAGTCTTGCGCCAAGATGCGATTCTCCTCATTAAATTTCTTTGTCTGTCTATCCAGTTTTCCTCGTACTCTGCTGAGGACATCCTGCATCCTGGAGAAAAGAAATGGAAACTCTTCACCCGGTGAAACAGAAGAAGATTTAGATCATTAATTCACCAAAAAAAAACACCATTTTGCTAGCAGAAAGCCCATGCCCTTTTTCTCTAAAAATGGAGGAACAATGTTTCCTAAACATGAAGCCCTCTTTCAAAGGAAGCACAACAGCCAATCAGTCAAGAATTTTTTTACTTTGACCCTTGGTCTTAAAACACAGAGACATAATCATCAAAGAATAAATACATTCAGATAAATGCAATAAAAACCAATCATGAGAGTCATAAAAACATGTTCTCCTAAATTATAAACAGGATATGATCATTTCATAGGGTTGTGGAGCCAACACTGGCATCACCATAAAAAACACTTTAAAAATAGCAACCCATGTCCAAAACCAGAAAAATGGTTTTTGTGGTGATTATAAATCTCCAATGACACAAGCCACAGCCAAATAGTGTGTGTTCGTTAAGAGCGCCACAGCTTGCATATGGCTACTAGAGCCGTACTTTCAGAAGAAAGGCCTTAAAATGGTCTTACAGAGGGGCACGATTTTTGACATTCTATAAGAATGTGCAAATTGACACATTTTCCACCCAAGCCACGTGTACATTTGCCCACTGCATCTATCATTTAAATTTTTATCTTATCACTCCTATAGCATGGGTTGATACCCATGCTCAACCTTAACCGGTTCTGTGCCATGGACGTAACGATTCCGTCCTCGGCACACCACGGCCTTAATCCCTTAGATAAGGGTAAGCTTTCTCTTTGGTGAAGTTTTTTATATCTTTTGTAACCTTGTCTGCTTTATTCTTTAATTCATATCCACTCAATCCAGTGTTGTGTTCCCTATAACATCAGTCTAGCAGAAAGAGAGGCTCTACAGAACCTAAAAAATGACAAGACCATAATTCTCAAACCTGCCGATAAAGGCGGAGATATCGTATTTCAGGGTCGCAATGAATATGATGAAGAGATTGATAAACAAATTGGGGATCAAAGACACTAAAAGGTATTAGCCACAAATCCTTTGTCCACCATCAAAATGGAGATCCTTAAACTTACATCAGAGGCCAGGGAACTTGGTTACATTACCAAAAAAGAACTTGAATACTTAAATATGGAAAGTCCTTGTACACCTGTACTTTATACCCAGCCTAAAATTCATAAGAGCATTACAAATCCCCCTGGGCGCCCCATCCTATCGGGTTGTGGTTCAGCTTTAGAACCCATCGGTAGATATATTGACTTTTTCATCAAGTACTTTGTCCCTATACAAGAGACTTTTGTAAGAGATAGCATGTTTATGATTAAAGTGATTGATAACAGGCCCTTCAACATTGAAACAGATTGGCTAGCCACCCTTGACATTTCTTCATTGTATACCAACATACCCCAGGAAGAGAGTATTGAGCTTATAGAAAAACACGTACAAGGGCCTTGCAAGTCCCCACGAGTTTCATTATTACATTACTACGAGTTGCCATACAATTATTTTCTTTCGATGGGAGCTACTATCAACAGTGCTCTGGAACATCAATGGGAGCAGTTTTTGCCCCAAATCTAGCAAATATCTATATGATTTCGTGGAACAAACGTATGCCTAGTCTGCACAGAACATATATCATCCCAACATAAAATGTTGGAAGCGTTACATCGATGATATTTTTTTAATCTGGACTGGTTCTGAATAGGACTTCCATGAATTTGTAAAATATATGAATAATGTTCGAAAACATCTAACATTCACCTCTACCATACATAAGTCAAAAATAGCTTTTTTAGAACTGGCGATTAAACATGAGAATGGAACACTCTATACTGGTCTCCATAGAAAACCCACCCTTCTCGCATATAACAGCAATCACCCACGTGCATTAAGAGATGGCGTACCATTTGGCCAATTTCTACGTCTTCGTAGAAATTGTTCCCGTAAAGAAGACTACATGAGGGAGGCACAAATACTGAAAGATAAACTGTGGGCTAGGGGTTATCCAAATAAAATAGTGCGAAATTCACTCAAGCAAGCATGGTTTTGCCCCAGAGAGGAACTACTCACCACTAGAAATAAGCCGCCCCTTAAAAAACTGATGTGTTTCACAACTTTTGGGATACATACCAACAAAATCCAGAAGTTAATAAAAAAAAACTGGCATCTTATTCAAAATATAGATCCCTCTTTTGAATTACATATGTTCGCATATAAATGTGAGAAGAATATGAAGGATCACCTGGTTCATTCCTCCACTCAAAACAATACCAGCCAAAAGTCTAGACCCTTAGAATCAGCCTGGGGATTGCCAGAAATGAAAGGTCATCGCAAGTGTGGGAATTGTCTGGCATGTGTTTTGACATTTGACACGGATTCTTTTGAACATGGGCATGTGAAACATTCTCTCAACTTTTTTTCAAACTGTAATACAATGAATAGTGATATTTTGTATTTAGTGCCCCTGTCAACTACCGTACATTGGACATACCTCCCAACCTATAAAAGCTTGAATAAGCCAACATCGGAGCAGAATACGGTGTTCCATTTTAAATGCTCCATTGAAAAGAAACACACAGCAGATGAACTCAAGTGGTTGAAAAAGCTGTCATCCCTGAAATAGGAGGGGATTTGACGCATATACTACAGAGGTTGGAGTGCCAACAGATAGATCATATTAACTCCATTGATCAAGGACCAAACACCGCTGAGGAATGGCGAGGGTTTGTCTCCACCCTGTCAAATTGAACTTTTAAAGTACGGTCAGATGAGATATAATACAGACTATAAAGCAGACATGAAGGGTTCTCACCCTGCTATACTGAACCTTGAATGAATTTTTGTGACCCATACCACAAAATATGTAGTTAACCTTCATATATGCGTTTGTTTGCTTCTGTGATATATGGATATATTTCACACACTCACAGCCTTTCGTATTATAAATATCACCTTGTTACACAATTTTATAGACATGGTAAAAATCCATTCTCTGAAACACGTGGTAAATGTATGCCTATTTTTAGTTTTTCTGCCCTTCCATTCAGTTTTTTTATCCATTCATTTTTAAGGACATTTCCCCGCTATTCAGCCCCTTTTCCAAATATTTTTCATATGCTTTCCTGAGGACATTGAATTGGTCGTGCCTCCTCCTTTCCTTTACTCATGCCTGCTCGTCTGTTCCAACTATGACCAGCAGAGCGCGCCCTCTGAGCATAAAACAAGACCAATTCCCTCCAATGGGTCTTGTCATTTCACAAGGAGAGACAGACAGGTGCAGTTCTCTCCACGAGGCGAGCGTGATCAATGACCGCAGCTGACCTTGGCAGACATTTTCATTCCATTATCCTCTCCAAACGAGTAAGAGCACGTTCGTACCCAAACTGGTTTTATAGTCTGGAAATTGGGTGAATGTTTCTTTACTCATTTCACTGGTTATTTTTAGGTAACCAAAATACTGATTGTCGTCATTTCCTTTGAGGCCAATTTAGAGTTCAGCCAATTACCACGGGTAAGAGTCTTTTTTTAATTGACTAATTTAGATATTGACCACCTGTGCAACACACGTATTTACTGGGTATTTGAAACCTTGTTTCAGAAATTCCTGACAACAGCTTTTTGCCCCTCTTCTAATTATTAAGGCTTTCAACCTTGAGCCTTCTTGACTGACAGTACCCTCCCCACTTTAGGGTAAGTTGAACTTATATTCACAGCTGGTGACTTCCAGCGTTAACCCCTTGTGCCCGTAAGTATTTGAAATGTTCCTCATTTGTCATCCCCACAGTGCCCAACTGCGCCCTATGTGAGTATTCTTCTTCCCTTTTCACTCCCACATGGTGCACACCACATTATCTGACAGTCATCCCCAGGTCATTTGTGATTTTTTAAAGCTAAATTTGACATGTGCAGGGGATTCTGGGTAAGGGTGCAGGACAGAATATCTAATCAAAAATATAGATTAACATAAATATTGAGTTAAAATATTGTGGGTCAGAAAAATCAACAGCCAAATTATCATGGTCAAGAATATCGAATTTAGGTAAGTAATATCGATGTTAAAAATATTGAAGTGTAAAATACTGTTAGCAAAAATATAGTTGTTAAAAATATCGATTTTTTTATTAATGTTATGTATTTTAGTAAATATTTTATGTGTATGTTTTTTTGTATAAGATTTGTTTGTATTTTTAATATAGGTGTTAAAATTTTAGTAGATATGCGATGGTGCAATAAAGTTTCCCTGTATGTTAGCAACCCCCTGATGGGAGCCTCTGCGCAGCGTGGTCACCACATCAATGACTGCAATGAATTGAGGAAGGCACACCTCACCATGTAAATCCCTCCCACCCAGGGAAGGACAGTTCCGCAGTGTGCAATCCGCACGGCCGCTGCTGGCAAGCAGGATCCAGCTAGGTCAGGGCCTTACTGCAGCGCTGCTTAGTCCAGTAATCCCCTCTCCTGCCCCCATCTGATCACCAGAGGCAGGAGCAGGGGTTCCCACAGAGCACCTGAGGCCCCATAGCGTAGCAAACATTTGTCCCAGGCCGCTGAGGCCACCCAGCTACCAGTGACCACAGGCAGTCAACCAGTGCAGCGTCCCGCGAAGTCACCGCATAGTGGGGTGCAGGTATGTCCCTAGGTCCGAGCCCACCCTCGCACCCCTGTTCACTTAGCAGGCAGGGGGCCTGACCCCGCAGGCCTTTGTGGACCTTCACCTGTGGTTGACCAACGTTGGGGGGAAAGCGTGGGAAAATATGATGATGCATGGAGCGGGGGTTCTCCATTGCTGGCGGTCCCCACCTTGTGCCGGATATGGCCCCAGGTCTCAAGGTGCTATTGCAAGCAGGGGGCCCCTTGTGCCCCTCCGTATTTCCCGAGCGCCAGTCGCTTGGTGCAGGCCACGGTGTCGCCCCTCACTGCCGCAACAAACAGGCCTGTCTGGGGCCCCAGCCTCCTCACCACTACTGCACCTCGTAGCCACCTCCACCACCGCTGTGTGTTCGTATGTGGGCCAGGGACCTGGGCCCGACCCCACTCTTGTGCCCACGTGCTCTTACCGGTCAATATTTCAGGCGAGGTCAGGCAGCAGCACCACACCACAACGTCTGAAGTGGTCTCAGCAGGGAGGGGGAGGGAAGGTCCAGGGACACACAGATCAGCACAGACCTCAGGGTGAGGTTTCATCCCCAGTGAAAGTCCAATGAAGACCTTGGTGCGTTGTTGCGTTCTTTTTTAGGGCACACTCAGAGGGGCAACAGAGGGGGAGGACAGAGGGGCAGAGGTCGTGCTCAACAGAATCAGGGACAGCAATGGCCAATGTTCTCACCACGCATAACACGCAGTCGGGGCAGGACCCCTCTGTAAAGGATATAGTGATTAATTTATCAGACTATGAATTGTCACCAAGTGAAGTAAGGGTCCTCAATAAAGGATTGGGGTACGTCCCCACCCCACGACATGATGCCTTCAAATGTAGAACTGAGTTTCATGAAACTATGAGAAAGATCAAACTTTAAAAAAAGAATTGCCAATAAAGAGTTAGATCCCCCGTCTATATTTTCAACCAATCTGCACCGTCCATCCCAGTTCTGTCCACCCAGTTCATCGGTAGGACCAGAGGTTCTGGTGTTTGAACAGAAGGTATTGGATGAGAATTGTAAATTGGAACAGCTAGATCAACGGGGAACGTTTAACAATATGAGTCATGATGACTGGGAGGCAGTAAAGAGATTACAAAGTAACAACTCCATAACTATTAAGTCTGCCCATAAAGGCGGCGCTGTTGTAGTTATGAATACCACTGACTATGACACTGAGGTTTTGAGATTGCTGGGTGAACGTAAGAACTATCACCCCCTCCCCCGAGATCCCCTGAATGGACTTCAAGATCTGATTACAAAGATGGTGGCAGAGGCCAAGAGTATGAAATGGATAACAAGTAAGGAGGCCGATTTCTTGATTAACACCAAGTCAAGAACCCCGGCTTTCTATATATTGCCGAAGGTGCATAAGGTACAACGGGACCCTCCGGGGCGCCAGATAGTGTCGGGGATCTCGTCTATCCTTGAACCTTTGTCCCAATTTTCGGACTTCTTTTTGAGGGAGTCGGTTCTTAAGCAACCATCATATGTGCAGGATACCACGGATATCCTTAACATTCTGAATGATTTAGAATTTGATTCCACACAACAATTCCTAGTTACGATGGAAATTGAGTCATTTTACACTAGTATACCCCAAGAGGCAATGCTGGTGGCAGCAGCACAAGCCCTGGGTAAGCAAGAATGGATCTATGACACCCCTCAGTCCTTCGTGCTCCAATAGATTGAACTTGCTTTGACACACAATTATTTTTGCTATAAAAACAATTTGTACTTACAAGTATCCAGTACATCGATGGGCGCAACTTTTGCGCCCAGCCTGGCCTGCATTTATGTGGGCCAGTTTGAGGAGCACTTTTTGTACCATCCGTCAAACTCCTTCCAGAGATATATTGGTCTCTGGAATAGGTATATTGACGATGTGCTGTGTATATGGACTGGAGAAGAGAGTACCCTCCTTGAATATTTGGAATGGTTGAACAGTCTAGACACCTGTCTGAAATTTACTTGGACAAAAAGTAACGAACAAGCAGTTTACCTGGAATAGGACATCACAGTTCAGGATAACAATCTTTGTACTGTGGTCCACCAAAAAGGGACGGATAGGAACTCGTTACTACATTACCAGTCCTTTCATCCCAGGGCCCTGCGGGATAATTTGCCTGTAGGGCAGTTTTTAAGATATCGACGAAACTGTTCCACCGTGGACACCTTTTCCCAGCAATCTGAAGACCTTGCAAACAAATTGATGCAAAGGGCCTATCCAAAAAATGTAGTCAACCGACCTCGTAAAAGAGCCTGTGAGGCCCTTTTAGAAAGGAATGTTAGAGAATCGGGCGACTGCTTGCCAGTTGTCATGACTTTTGACCCCCTAGCTTCAAAGATTCAACAGGCAGTGAGGAAACATTGGCCCTTGCTGTCCACTGCCGACTTCAAAATGCCACAACCCAGATTCGCATTTGGACGTGCGAGCAATTTAAAAGACAAATTGGTGAATACACGACCTGTGCAACAACCGAAAATAACAACGATGCTGGCTGGACACTACCCTTGTGGTTGTTGTTCTGTATGTGAGCAGACTGAGAAAACTAATACTGTTCAGTTGAGGAGTGGCAAGATGTGGCTCTTAAACAAGTTCTCCAACTGTAATACAGTGGACGTAATATATAGACTCACATGTCAATGCGGGCTCCATTATATCGGTTTAACGACCCGAAAATCAAGATTCGGATTCAAGAGCACTTGATTACCATTAAAACAGACAAATTGACCACACGTTTGGTACATTTTTGTGAGCAAAAACATGATGTTCGAGCATTGGAATCGGTGGTTTTAGAAAGGGTAACAGCTTGCAGTGAGTGTCTGGACAGAGTACTGGCAGTGAAAGAAGCTTGGTGGATTTTCTCTGGGAAAGTGGACCAAATGGGATTAAATGACTACATTGAGTGGAATAAAGTCAGCAGACAGTAATGATGTATACACATAGAAACAGAGGGTTCATTATAAAACCTTAGTAATGAGCTGGATCCAGACTTGTGGCTATGAGTTGGGATTTTTTCTAAATGAAATAAATAGGATATTATTGAGAGAAGTAATTTAAAAAAAAATCCATCACACTATGTGTTTCAAAAAAACTATTAGTGTGTGGAATAAGCTTAAAACATGCCCATGGTCCAAATCAAAAAGTAGTTCTATTTAAAAAAATAGTTTTATTTTAGGTACATGACCAAGTTAAATTAAAGAATATCTGTATAAATACATTATCAGCTGAGGTATTTAGGTGTAACTAGTAAGGCAGCTCGCAATATGCAGGAACCTATACTATGAGCTACACACTTTAAAATGGCCCCCGCAGTGACTAGGAGAAAGTGCCCGATCTAAACAAAATAGACGTATCACGTGGGTGGCATGCGGTGAGCGCGCATTCTCCACTCCGATTGAAAAATCTCCCGGCGTCTTTGGACCTTGATGTGGGAATGATACAATGCTCCTAGCAGACACGAACGCGGTAAGAGTGTGGACGCAGGTCTGTGTGGCGAGTTGGGACTGGCAATTTTAGGTTACTTGCGGTTCCCTTGGCGCTGGGTTTGTCTAAGCAGCAAATTCAGCAATTTTAAGCATTATGATACTGTATAGCGTGTCTGCTCGCTTGTTTGTATGTTGAGCAAAACGATGCAATTTTAATATCTGGAGGCGAGTTGTAATATGCCGCCTCACGTAGTCCGAGGGCTCTCTGAACATCAGTTGGAGATAATAACGATATATGGGGGTTAGAGCGGTAGAAGTGAAAGGAGCCGTGAGCCCCTTAGGCATACAGTGTATCATATTGGCATGATGCCATGGATGAATATACAGGGTACATAACACTTAGTATGTGAGTGGTTGATGAGGCACATGACGCTCCCTGAGATTGAGACAGATTTTATTCATTTCAGATTGATGATGGTCACATATTGTAGCACGCATACATGTAACTACGATATACTTTCTCCACAGGTAGAACGATAAACAACAGAAGTGCTTTTCAAATAGGGGTAATTGTGAAAAACACAACCTTATGTGGCAAGGTGGAAGCTGGTACGAATGCCCTTAGCCTACACCTGGTAAATACAGATTGAATATGCCCATAACTGTGCGCTGCACATTATGTCTGCGAGCACATTGAGTGGTACTGTATCTGGTTGGTCAGTTTCTAACAAAGAACTTCTGTTTTGTTTGTGTTTTTATCAGCCAATCCGCATTACAAAATTAATTGTCCAGTGAGGCGAATAATGAACCTCGCGCTCTGACGAATTTGCCACGACATAGCAATGGCAATGAAACATGTTGGCCTACTTTGACAAGGTTTGCAACACGCAGTGCTTTTAATTTGAGTAAGCTCGCGACTGTGAATAAAGAGGGCAAATCTAACTGTGAGTCTTATCTCAATTTTAACTTGGTGGAACACATGGTCCTTTATAAATCACTGGGTTCTACTCCTAAATGCCTTTTGTGAATAACAAAAGTCGTAAAGTTAGGATTTTGTGAATCGGGCCCTAAGTGTTGAAATTCAGTAAATTCAAGAGCCAAGCTATTAACCTTAGAGACTGTGTCTTTGGATGAAGTATTTGACCCTGTTATCTTGATATTACGTCTGTCCTTGTGCCCAGAGGAATGGGTTGTAGTTCTGCAAGAAGTGGAACGGTCCATAAACCAGTACTGTCTCAGCCAGATGAGAGTTATGAGAATGAGTTTGCAGGGCTTCCTCTTCATATTGACAATTACTGTGGGCAGCAGAAGAATTTGCGGAAAAGCATAGGCAAACATTTTGCACTATTCTTTCTAAAGGGCATTTCCCCATGAGTTTAGCTGTAGATGCCTGCTTGCATTAAAGCTGTTGATATCCGTGGTAAAAATATCCATGTTCAGTTTTTCCCACACAGTGAACACTTTGCTCAGAAAGTTGTCTTTCAGCTTACATTCATGTCAATTTTCCAGGGTTCTACTGAGGTAAACCTCTTGGTCAATCCCAGGAGGTGTTCTGCTGCTAATGCGATATGGTGGTTAATTGCCCAGTGCCATAGTTTCTGTACCTCCAGCAACAGTATCTGGGAGCGTGTTCTCCCTGTCTGTTGAATAAAATACTATAAAGGAGTTGTCTTTCCAGATCAGCACCACTGAATGTTGTTTTCACAGGCGAAATTATTTTAGGGCTCTTCTTACAGCACATAATTCAAGGATATGTATGTGCAGGTTTCTTTCCTGCAAGGACCAAAGGCCCCTGGCTGAAAGTTCTTGAAGATGGGCACCCTGTCCATCCATTGATGCGTCTATCATGATCACAAAGTTAGATTGAGGTGGAAGAAATGTGAGCCACGGTCCTGTATTCTTTGGTGATGTCCATCAGAGGAGTGTTTGCCTCATTACGTTTGTTAAAGTTATAGTGTATTTGAAAGATCCAGGCACCTGAGCCCACCAGATGTCCATTTGTTCCCAAAGTGCCACATGTAGAGTCAGCAGAAAGGGATTAGGACAATGCATGATGAAATCATGCACAGAAGGCTCTTTAAGAGGCATACTTCAACTTCTGATTATTTCAGTAAATGGCCTGCCAAAGCATTGAAAGTGAATTATTGTTCAGCTGCTGGATAGGCAGTTGTTCTACTTGCTTCTTTGGCTGCTCCTAAGAATTGTAGTCTTTGGGATGGTATCAAATAGGATGTGCTTTCGTTTAGCTTGAGCCCTAAACTTTAGAAGAGTGTGATGCAGGCTATAATCATGCAGTTAGTAGGTGACACAAATGAGTATTTGACCACCCAGTCATCTAGGTATGGGTAGAAAAACGTCTGAGATGAGATACTATTGGGGCCATACATTTGTTAAACTTTCTGGTAGCGGAACAGAGGCTAAAGAACAAGTTACTTACCTTCGGTAACGATGTATCTGTAAGAAACATTAGTTAGTTAGATTCCTCACCTTAGAATATCCCCAGGAGTCAGGCTGGATCCGGAAAGATTTTTCGTCAGCAATACCCCTTGCGCGTCGCTAGGCGTCGTCTGCGGCTCCGCGTTCGTCATCGCCGTCGTGCGCCGGAATGACGTCGTCGGAGTACTTAGACGCCGCCCTCGCGCGCTGACGTCAGTTCTTGTACATAGCTTTCCGCGCCAGGAATGCAGAGCCATGCAAGAGACCGACACTGGTGCCAAAAAAGTCTAGGGCCCTGAAAAGGATAACCTTAACCCTAGATGTTGGTTCGCAGAACGGGGAGGATGGGTGGGTCGGTGAGGGATCTAACTAACTAATGTTTCTTACAGATACATCGTTCATCTGAAAGAAACACGTTAGTTAGATTCCTCACCTTAGGATAGATACCCCAGCAATACCAACCCCAGTGGTGGGTCTGCGAACCAAGATCACACCAGAAAGTCCTGGAGAACAGAACGGCCAAAGAAGCCGTCTCTCTGGACTTGGCTGCCCAGGCAATAATGCTTGGCAAACGTGTGCAGCAAGGCCCACGTTGCTACCTGACAAATGTCCTGCAAGGGGACTCCCCGACCCAGGGCAGTCGCCGCCGTAGCCCGAGTGGAATGGGCCCTCAGCCCTTTTTAGCTAAGGAGTAACAAGCTTTTATGCACAAAACGACCCACCGAGAGATGGTCCGCTTGTGCACCGCCCGCCCCTTCTTAGCGCCCACGTAGCCAACGAAGAGTTGGTCATCCACCGGATCTGTTTTGTGCGGTCCAGATAGAAGGAGACCGCACGTTTTGGGTCCAGACGGTGGAGCCGCTCTTCCTCTTTTGAGGGATGCGGAGGCGGAAAGAAGGTGGGCAGCGTAACAGACTGCCCAATGTGAAAGGCAGTCACAACCTTAGGAAGGAAGGAAGGGCGAGTGCGGAGCACAACCTTGTCCGGATGAATAGAAAGGAAAGGAGGCTTAGAAGAGAGAGCCTGGAGCTCACTCACCCTTCTAGTAGAGGTGATGGCTACCAGGAAAGCAGTCTTAAGCGTCAAGAGACGAAGAGGACAATTATGAAGTGGCTCAAAGGGAGCGCACATCAGATATGTCAAAACAAGATTCAAATCCCACTGAGGCATTACGAAAGGGACAGGAGGAAACATGTGAGTAATGCCCTTAAGGAATCGAGAAACAACAGGGGATTTGAAGAGAGAAGGCTGATCAGGAAGCCGAAGGAAGGCAGAGATAGCAGAAAGATAACCTTTAACCCCTTGAGTGCCCATGACGAGATGGTCTCGTCATGGGCCGCGGTTGCGCTGTGCCCATGACGAGACTATCTCGTCATGAGCCCCGCCCGCTAATGAAACGCCCGGCACAGGGCGTGGAAAGGGCGGGGCACTCAAGGGGTTAAGAGTGCCCAGAGCAGAGCCCTGCTGGGCCAAAGAAAGAAGGAAGAGGAGAACCTCAGAAAGAGGGGCGGAAAGGGGATCCACAGCCTTTGCTGTGCACCATGCCACAAATCTGTTCCACCTGCAGGCGTATACCGTTTTAGAGGAGGGAAGTCAAATGGCACCAACTGTCGCCGCTCAATCTCCACGCATGAAGGTGGAGACTGGACAGGTTCGGGTGGAGGACCGTCCCCTGCTGCTGCGACAGAAGATCCTCCTGAAGAGGCAGTCGTATCGGGGGATCGATTGACAGACTGAGTAGCTCGGGATACCAGTACCTTTGTGCCCAATCCGGAGCCACCAAGATGACTTGGGCCCGGTCGCGCCTGATCTTCTTCAGCACTCTGGGCAGAAGTGGTATAGGCGGAAAGGCGTACAACAGACTGCAGCTCCACTGGCAACGAAAAGCGTCCCCGAGCGAGTGCCGCCTTGGAAACTCCAACGCGCAGAACTGCTGACATTGCGCGTTCTCTTCGGTGGCGAATAGATCTAACCAAGGCTCTCCCCACTGCCGAAAGAGGCCTTGCGCCACGTCTGAGTTGAGACGCCACTCGTGATCCATCATGCACCGGCGGCTGAGTTCGTCTGCTCTGGCGTTCAGAGAACCCGCCAGATGTTGAACCACCAGGGTGATGCCCTGATGTTCCAGCCATGTCCAGAGGCGCAGAGCGTCCTAACAAAGGGTCCACGACCCCACCCCACCCGCCCTGTTTGTTGCAATACCACATGGCGGTGGTGTTGTCCGTGAACACCTGCACCACACTTCCCCGGACAACGGGAAGGAATGCCGTCAGTGCAAGTCGGATCGCTCTCAGCTCCAAAAGGTTGATATGGAGCCGAGACTCCGCCGGAGACCAGAGTCCTCTGATCTCCGCCTCCCCCATGTGGCCCCCCCATCCCAGGAGGGACGCATCGTCACCACTACGGGCTCCGGGTGGGGTAGGGAGAGGGATCTGCCGCTGACCCAATCACGGTTCGTAAGCCACCACTGCAACTGCTTTGCAGTGCCCTCCGAGATCAAGACATGGTCGGACAAGTTGCCCCGATGCTGGGCCCACTGCAGAGCCCGCATTCGCCACCTGGCGTAATGCACTAATAGGATGCAGGAGGCCATCAGACCCAGAAGCCGCAGCACCAACCTGAGCGAAACCCGGGATAGAGGCTGAAAAATGGGAATCAGAGCCTGAATATCCCGGACCCGCTGTTCCGGCGGATAGGCCCGGAACTGCGCCGAGTCCAGAAACGCTCCGATGAAGAGGAGCTTCTGGGAGGGACTCAGATTCGACTTCGGCACATTGACGGAGAACCCCAGCAAATGCAGGAGGTCGGCCGTAGTCTGGAGGTGGGAGACGACTTGCTGGGGCGAACCTGCCTTCAACAGCCAGTCGTTGAGATGGGGGAAGACTGGAAACCCTAATCTGCGCAGATGAGCTGCGACCACCGCCATCACTTTCGTGAACACCCGAGGGGCACTGGTGAGGCTGAAGGGGAGCATGGTGAACTGAAAATGCTCCTGACCCACCGTGAACCGCAGTTAACGCCGGTGGGCCGGCAAGACGGGGATGTGGAAATAAGCGTCCTGCAAGTCCAACGCTACCATCCAGTCTCCAGGGTCTAGGGCAGCCAGAACCTGAGCTAAGGTGAGCATCTTGAACCTCTCCTTCCGGAGGAAGGCGTTGACACTCCTGAGGTCCAAGATAGGGCGTAGGCCCCCTTTGCCCTTCTTGGGAACCAGAAAGTAGTGGGAATAGCAACCACAACCTACTTCTGGACCAGGAACACGCTCGACGGCCCCTTTGGCCAAGAGGGCCGCAACTTCCTCCCGCCGAAGATTCAAGTGATCCCCCGACATACGGTGGTACTGCGGTGGCATGGCTGGAGGGGTCGTCTCGAAGGGGAGGGAGTAGCCCCTTCGGACGATTTGCAGCACCCACCTGTCCGAAGTGATGGGACGCCAGTGGAGCAGGTGATGGCGAACTCTGCCACCCACTAGCGTGGAATGGGCCTGAAAGCTCGGACTAGGAGGGCTTTGAGGCGGATGCTGCTGGGGTGGATGTGGACTGACCGGCACGTTGTCCCCCGGTACCGCCTCAGTGGAATCCACGTCCGCGACCACGTGCAGGTTGAGTCTGCGGCCGGTGGCTAGGCAGACGTGAGGGGGCACCCCTTCCTTGGCCACGAAAGGGGCGAAAGGCGGAAGTTTGCGGTTGCGGGGCCGAGAGGCCCAAGGACTTGGCCGTAGCCCGGGAGTCCTTGAAGCGCGCCAGCGCACTATCCGCCTTCTCGCCAAAAAAGCGAGTGCCATCAAAGGGCATATCCATGAGGGTACTCTGGACATCCCCCGAGAAAGACGTGGACCGCAGCCAGGTATGGCGACGGAGCGCCACCGTGGTTGACATCGCCCTATCCAGCGAGTCCGTAGTGTATAGTCCACATCGTATAGCATGTCGTGCTGCATCTTGCCTGTCGGCAAGAGCCTGGGCGAGCCGTGTCCGGGCCTCCTCCGGACACAGGGACAGCACGTCCTCCACCGTATCCCACAGAGAGTGGGAATAATGGTCCAAGAGGCAAGCGGTATTCAAAGACCGCAGGCCCAAACTAAGGGACGAGAACAGCTTCTTTCCGAACTGTTCCAGCCTCTTGGATTCCCGATCCGGAGGAGCGGAAGGGAAAGAGGATTGGGAAGTAGAGGCCTGGATAACCAGACTCTCGGGCGTGGGGTGTTGGGACAGAAAACTGGGGTCGCCCGGAGCGGGGCGGTGGCGCCGGGCCAGGTTCCGATCCACAGGAGATACTGTGGAGGGCTTGGACCAGGTGCCCTGCAGAACGTCCACTAGTGCCTCATTGAACTGCAGCAGAGGCTCCGAGGAGCTTGCTGACGGTTGAAGCACTTCAGTGAGGAGGTTATAAACAGGGGGAATGATCGGAGCCGGGCGGTAGATGAAATGTTCATCCATCGGCGCCGGATGCGGCTTCGGACGGCACCGCACCGGCGCCGGGCCCGGACCGGGGCTGAACCGGGGAATGGCTTTGTCCGGAGATGGCGCCGGAGGTGAAACCGGTGTCGGCGCCGGCGAGGAGGCGTCGTGAGGTCGACCGGCACCGGCAGAGATTCAGGCCTGGATCCTTCGGGGACCTGCGGCGTCGGGACCGAAGTCGTCGACGGCGCCGGGGCCTGAGTCGCTGGCTCGCGAGGTCGCCCAGTCGAGCCCGCGGGGCCCAAAGGCGCGCCGGCAGGTGTCGACGGCAGAGCCAGGCCCCTCATGGCCGAGAGGAAGGCACTGATCTCGGCAGGAGTCGCGTCAGTCCCAGGGACCGGCGGGTATGGGGACGGACGCGGCTCCTGCGGCTCCGATGGGGGTGGGACCACCCTGACCCTCGACCGAGTCGCGCGACAGGCGAGGGGAGTCTGAAGAGCGGTGTCGCCTCTTGGACTTCTTTGAGTGCTTCGACTTACCCGAAGACTTCGAGCCCGACGAGCAGTGATGGTGGCTGTGGCTCCGCGACCGGTCCTTCGACCTCCTCCTGGACCGGGACCTTGAACGGCGCGGAGCCTAGTGTCGAAGCTCGAGAAGCTTAAGGAATCCGCTCCCGCCTAGCCTTCGAGGTCAAGGCCTGACAGTCGATGCACGATTCCGCATCGTGGTCGGGCCCCAGACAGTAAAGGCACCGGAGATGGTGATCCGTCACCGACTTCAGTCGGTGACAGGAGTCACAGGCTTTAAACCCAGGCATCCTACCGGCACCAGAGTCGAGTCGACAGTAGACCAAAAAAGTTTAGTCAATAAATGACTAAGGGGTAAGCACTTCCCGGATTGGCGCTGTCTGGCGCGGAAAAAAGAAGAACTGACGTCAGCGCGCGACGGCGGCGTCTAAGTACTCCGACGACGTCATTCCGGCGCACGACGCCGACGACGGACACGAAGCCGCAGACGATGCCTAGCGACACGCAAGGGGTATTGCTGACGAAAAATCTTTCCGGATCCAGCCTGACGCCTGGGGATATTCTAAGGTGAGGAATCTAACTAACGTGTTTCTTTCAGATAGGTAGCACACAAAACTGATAGTGAAGACCAGATACATTGAATCTTAGGAATTTGCAGTATTTTCTGTGGCTGGGTATGTGGAAATACACATCTTTGATATCTAGCAATGCCATGTACTCTTTCTTCATGAGTAAGTGTAGTACCTCTTGAAACTTTACCATTCTGAATAATTGTTTCTTTAGAAATGGGTTGAGGTGTCTTAGACCTAGGATGGGTGTCCATCTTTTGAAGGCCTCTTCCTTCTGAGAAAATATTTCAAATAGAACTTGATATTTTGATGAAGTTACAGATTGGTTCTATGGCTCCCTTCAGTAGCATGTTGCTTCCAACAAACTGTGCTTGTGTTTGACTCTTGGCAGAAGTATTGTTGGTGGAGTAAATTCTAACATATGGCCATACCAGATGACTTCCAATACCCACTTATCTGCGGTCATTTCTGCCCTCTTGTAAAATGCATAGATTCTTCCCACTACAGGGCCCAAAATCTTGTGGGGTCGTAAGATGGAAACCAGTGCCTGGGAGTTATCAATAACATCTAATGTCCTGAGACATCTTTTGAGGCTCTTGTGTAGGGTTAGGTGTGGATTTGTCTATATACTGGTTGTTGTTGCTGTTGAGGTTGGTGTGATAAGTATCAGCATGGCTGATATGACCCACAGCAAGGGCGTTGCTTTCCTCTACCACAGAATTATTGGGGTTGTTGCTGTAATACAGTACATGATTTCAAAACAGCATTTCCCCATCAAATGGCATGTCCATAATTTTGTTTTGACTTCTGGCCCAATTAAGTGGCTTTTAAACACCCCTGTGTTCTGAGGACAGCTGCTCCAGCTAGTTGGCGAAAGACAATATTTGCTATGTCCATAGCCGATCGATGAGTACTGCATAAGTCTGTTCATCTTCTTGAAGAATACCCTGGACCTCCTGCTTTTTATCTTCTGGTAACATGTCTAGATATGGGGCACTATCTGACCCCTTTTGGTGGCTGAATCTTCCTACTACCACCATTGCATTTGCAGCTCTTATAGACATTGCTGCCATTGAGAAGAATCTTTTATAAGACATATCCATTCTGGGTCCTTCCCTATCTGGTGGGGCAGTGCTAGGAATGATTGGATTTCATGACCAATATTGCACAGCCTACATTACCACAAGTCCAGCTTTGGGTGACCTAGCAGACAATCTGGTGAATTCCCTGGAATCTTATTCTTTTTATCAAACCAAGGTACTGTGGCTTGGGTCTGTATCAGCTTAACTCCTCCCTGCCAGATGTGACCCACCAGAGGAATAGCTCTTACTTTTCTCCTTGCTGGCTCTGTAAAGTCATATAAAGAACAGTCATCCTGCGTGACTGCCAAAGAAAGGTCAAATCTTTTTGAGCCCTTTCTACCAGGGTATGAAATTTGCTGATGTCATAAGATGGTGAGTCAATCAGGACAGGTGTTGGTGCATTCTCCACCAGCAGAATGAAGTCATCCCACTTGTCCCCTCTCAGTTTATTCGCAATTCTCCTTCCTCCACATCTGTTTACTGGTCATTATCAGACATTAGGCAACAATTGTGGGAGAGAAGAGTGTGGTGGAAGTGGAAGAGTGGAGATGTTCTCACCACTGAGTGGAGATTCAATTGTCACGTGGCCCATAGGGACATTGTCGTTTTTCACTAAGTTAGCATGAGCATGTTGCAGCTTGCCTGCTGCTGTGCACGCATTACTACACGTCTTTATTTTTTGCAATATTTTCTATGGCTGCTTTCACATGAGAACTCATCGCTGTGTTCACTGTCTGCATGTTCCTTAGATTTTGACTGAACATTATGTGCAAGGGCGAACAACAATGCCCCTTGTTATTTTGTTCTGGTCAGACCTTAGCAATTAGACAAAACATACCGATGCAGCTGTTGTTTGAACAGCGTACTTGGCTTTTTAGTGGGGTACACGAATAGGTAGCAGACACTTGGAGAGGGACCTTTATAGAGAGAAGAGCGAGACAGCATCTATGATGTAGATCTACCATCTATAGGCTAAGGTATGGGGTCTGCTGACAAAGCCCAGAGATCTTCTATTTTATAATAATACTTCTTCTTAGCAAGGGGAGGGAGGTTAGGCACTATACTCCTTTCTCCATTGTCTTTTTATGATGACATCTCCCTTCATGATATATAGACTAGCTGCAATGCTGACTGTATTTGTACTATGCATTTTCCTGCTTGTTGTGGCATGTATACTGCATGTTTGGGCACATTAGTTAAAATATATATTTTAAACTGTTTCGTGTCTCTGTCAGATCTTAATGTGGACAAGAACAAGAGTGCGAGCGAAAGGGTGTGGCTTGTTACCCCGATTCCAGAGAGATCTGGGAGTGTTGTGTTCTGGGGTACCTAATCACTTGCTTCTCCTTGAGTGAGTAGGAGAGCAAGTGATACACTATAGCTAGTTGGTCCTGGGTTCATGGGTACTAAGGAGGACGGAAGACCCAGTCCCTATACACCAAGGTCCCATATTCCTGCGCATACTTTTGAATATGTGCAGAATCTCTGCAATACAGCTTTTGATCCTGAATGTACTGGAGACTACGGGTCAGGAGTTGACTGATGAGGTTGAGATGCCAGTTGTATTTTTTAACCTGACAATAAATCTGGTACAGCAATCTGCCATCGTATGGTGCATGTCTGTAAGTAGATCCTCTGGCAATCTCATCATTGAACGTCGATCATAAGGGTCATAGTTTCTGCCGTAGTATTCTATATCTTGTTCTTTCCAGTTTTTGTGATGGGTAAATAGGATGTGCAGGTTCTGACTGTCTTTCTGGGGAGTAATGTTGCTCTTCTGTGTTCTGGGATTTGATCCTCATTTGACCTGGACTGTATGTATGCAGGATCCAATTCATCCTCTGCTTTGGTATCAAACAACTTAATTGGTACCAGCACTGGGATTTCGCTGGAGAGGTGTGCTCGAGGCATAAGTCTCTTTACCCCTTAGGCTGAAAATTTAGAGATGGTCTTTTCATAGACAAAAGTGTTGTCAAAGGTGATGCAGTTGATGGTTATGCTGTCAACAGTGCTGTCATCTACGGGTCGGTCATCAGTGGTCTTAACGACCGGTCAGTTGTCAGTGGTCTCGTCGGGACGTCCGTCATTGATGGCCTTGTAGATGAGTCATCATCGATGGTCTGGTTGACAGGTCAGTCATTAAAGGCTTCTTTATGGTTACCACTGTAGGAGAGTAGGGTCTGCTTTCTATGTTCACCCCCACTTTTTGCTTTTGCTTCACTGGTTTTCGACTTAGATGTGGCTGTGGGCCTGCCAATCAGACCCACAGCCCAGCTGTTCTCTCTCTAAATTCATACTATGTACTTTAGGTGCATAACCCAATTGGTAAGGATCACCTTATTGGCCCCTGTATAGTGTACCTTAGGTACCCAGGGCATATGTGTACCCTAGGCCTACCCGGGGCTGCAGCATGTATTGTGCCACCCCTGGACTGGCCTTCCATTATGACACAACTGGCTGATCACTCAGCTGGGGCAAGGTCGTGTAATCACCCTTGCTTAGGTGTAGTATTCCTATACCTACCTTATATATAGACACATGTGTACCTATCAGCCACTCCTATGGCAGGCCTTAATAATCCTGGAGGCAGAGTGCTTGGTACCATGTGAGATGGTGCTCTAGCATGAGCTGAGCCTGTCTGCAGCTTTCGGAACCAAATCCTTATAGCTGTTCTATGATATGGCCTACCATATACTCTTAAAGTACCTTATAATCTTAAACGGTTATGGTAACTATGGTTTGGCTTTATCAAAACATGTCGTGTAAGGTGTCTAACACTTTGGAATAATACCCCCATACCATTTCTGGCGATGAGGATATTATTCCTCCCTTCTAGAGGGAGAAGACATGTTGAAACCTACTTACCCGGTTAAAGTTAACCAGAGCCCCAGCATCACAAAATGGATGCTGCTGCCACAGACACAAGTCTGGCCTCCTGCTGCTGGGAGTCCTTCCAGCGAGGGAGGCTTGGACAATAGGTTTCCTGCCTTGGGAGGTGCGAGCACCACCCCAGACAGGACTTAGTGTATTGGGGCAGGGAGGGATGAAAGAAACTAGACACTGCCTGGGGCACACAAGGTGTCCCATGCATAGTCCAATTCAAACCGGCGCTGGGGCACTCCAGCCCCAGCTCTGGCGTGAAACTGGACAAAGGAAAGGGGGTGTAACCACTCCCCTTCCTGGTCCCACCCATAGGAGGGACCTTGCAGGTAGCCCAGCCCACTAGCCCAGTATATCAGTAGGTAGCTGAGCCCTGCAAATTAGATTATCCTGAATCTGCAACTTGAACAGAAACTCTGGACCTTCGACATTCGACCTCAGGAAGAAGACTGAAGAATCTCCCTTGTGGCTAAGGAGTGACCACCCTGGGCAACCAGGCACCATCCAGCGACCGCTGCTTGCTTTGCGACTGATCCTACGAGGGACGACTGCAGAGACTGACCAGCGCCGAGACTTCCAGACACCTCTGAACCAGATCCACCTCTACAGCAAAGCTGGGACCCGTTGAGGCGACGAGGGACGTGGGACCGGCGACTTGGGCAAAGTGGCTAGTAACTGACTAGCGCGACTTCTGAGGCTTCCTCGAGGCTGTGCTTGGGGAATTGAGAAGCCCCCATCCCGAGCACCATCTGCAAAGAAGATCAGCTCCCCACCCTTCACGTGTTCTGCGTGGGGCCCTTCTGCACCTGAGTTGCTCGACGTGTTGTCCGGTTGCTGGCCTGTTGGCTAATGACCTCTGCGACGACGAACCTTTGATTTCACCTTGCTGGTCCGGCTCCTCCAGACTGGCACTCGCTCCTCTGTGAAAGAGAAGCACCCCAGACCTTCCTGGTCTGCACCAGAAGCAAGTCCTCCATTCTGCGTGGGTTCCGCTTGCCAAGGCTTGTTGGGTCCTAACTCGACATCGACGCCGCCGACAGCAAGAGCCTTCGTGGGACAGCTCGCCTCCTGGTCCTGGTCGTCCTCGACGCCTCCTGGTACCCGTGGCTGCTGCGACAAGCTTCACCTCTTCACCTACATCTGCACGACATCGCCTGGTTCCTTCCTGGTTCCTTCCCGGCTCCTGGCTGGTGACCTAGGCTCTGTCCCTTCTGCTTGCAGGTATCCTTCCTTCTTGATTCCATCCTTGGGATCCACCGGACACTCTTCACTGACTGCTTGTCAGCATCTTTCCTTCAGGCATCCATAGGAGTCAACGACGAAACCCGACGCAAGTTCACACCTATGCACCCGCAGCCCGTGGGCTAGGTAACTTGAGTACTCCGGTGCTCACAAGGGTATTGACTATCCTAGGGTCTAGTTTCCAAGTCTCGAACTCCTAGCTATTCCAGAAGTGTCCTAAAACTGTTAATTTCTAATAACTACTATTTCTATTGACTTTTACGCATTACGCGGGAGTGTTTCCACTCTGCATCTGAATCCCGTGGGCCTCCCACTTCCTAACCTTTGGTAGTATAGTGTAGCCCCAGCGATTCCCTAGGCCTAGGCCTATCCTGTGTTTGTGACAGTGGTTCTTATACCACTTACTTAGTATATGGTTTGCGTGGCCCCTAGGGCCTAACTGTATTTCTTACCTGTGTGACTTAATGTATGCTTAAATAAGACTGTGTTGTACTTACCTCGAATCTCATAAAGAGTGCTGAGGGTATTTTGACTAGAATAAATACATTCTATTTTTATATATCTGTTGTGGTGTCCTTTCATTTGGTATTCAAGGGATTACATATGGTATAACAGCTGGCTTCACATGCCATACAGAGTTTAGCCTAAGACTGCTCTTGTCCATGCTACCACTAGGATAGCTGGTCTATAAGGTTGACTTTACAACCAATCACCATAAGGGTTGTTTGGACTAATACAAGGTGTACACTAGAATTAGTGACATCATATATCAGGCCAACTTCTCACATTGGTGGCAGCGGTGGGATCTGAGCTTGCTGTTGTTAATACCTTTGTAATCTTGAGATACTAAATTGAAAGATCACACAGATATTGTTAGGTACATATAACATAGATTATAAATACTTAAGTCCTACTGGACTTAGTTGTTGTAGGTTGAAGGGCCTAGCAAACCCTGACTACAACTACTAGAGAGGTTTAGTAGATACAACTAGTGTAGGTAGGTGCACACACCACACCCTCACTAGATCATGTCTCTGAGAGGAGATCAAGTTGATTCTCTCTCAGGAGGGGTAGATCCTAAATAGATACCCTCTAGATATGATACCCTAA
Organism: Triturus cristatus; assembly: GCF_964204655.1. Taxonomy (NCBI): domain Eukaryota; kingdom Metazoa; phylum Chordata; class Amphibia; order Caudata; family Salamandridae; genus Triturus; species Triturus cristatus. The sequence continues at coordinate 1,806,382,091 of NC_140589.1, forward strand.
CTTTTCAGGAGATGAGACAATTGTGTACCTCCAGAAAGTTAAAACAGGGTTCAAACCCTACCCTCATTCAACTAGTGGAGATCTTAGAAGAGTATGATGCTCAGAGAGCCTCCCAGGTTAGTACCCTAGGTACAGGTGAGGGTCTACCCTCTACAGATGAGTCAGAAGGGACTTCAGAAGATGAGGTAGACAGCCAGGTCCAAGTTGGGAGACTTAGCCAGGCTAACTTAAGCCTACATGGGAGTCTGACTGGGGTCCCCCCATTCAGACCCTCAAGTGGACTTAACCAGAGAAGCAGGAGAGGAAGATCCCCTTCAAGGGAATCTATCCACTCCCATGTCTCTAATAGCTCCAATGCCTCTTCTCACAGGGGAATGACTTCTCCACAGAGAAAAGAGCATCAGGCCAGAATGAAGGAAGTCAATCTGAGGATTGAAAGGGAAGAACTTGCCCTTGCCAAAGAGAAGCTTGCTCTGGCCAGAGAGCAGACGTTAAGTGGGTTAGATCCCACTGGTGGCAGCAATATCCCTAAAGATAGAGACAGGACCTATGACAATAGAAACCTGAGCAAGATTGTCCCTCCCTACAAGTGTGGGGATGACATCCACAAATGGATAACGGCTTTGGAGAGAGCCTGCAAAGTACAGCAGGTACCCCAAAGTCAGTGGGCAGCTATCTTGTGGCTCTCCTTCTCTGAGAAAGGTAGAGACAAGCTCCTCACAGTTAGTGATGAGGATGCTGACAATTACACTGTCCTGAAGAGTGCTCTGATTGATGGGCTTGGCCTAACCACTGAACAATACAGGTTGTTGTTCAGGGATACCCAGACGACACAGACTCAGGACTGGACTGACTTTGTAGATTGTGCCACTAAGGCTTTGGAAGGCTGGTTATTGGGTAGTAAGGTTAAGGACTATACAGGATTGTATAATTTGATCATGAGAGAACAAATCCTTAATAACTGTCAAAACCAGCTGCTGCATCAACACTTGATTGACTCTGACCTAACTTCTCCCCAGGAATTGGGAAAGAAGGCAGATAGGTGGGTCAGGACTAGAGTTAAGCAGAAAAACCAGAACCAGGGCGGTGATCAGAAAAAAGCAGACCAGAAGGGTAATGATCAGAAACAAAAAGACCAGAAGTCTTCACCAGGCCCCCAAAAGGCTCAGGGGGAGGGTGGTCCCAAAAAGGATAAAAAGAAAGATGGCCAAAAGAAACCCTGGTGCAACTATTGTAAGTCAAACTCACATTGGTTTAGTGAGTGCACCAAAAAGGATAAGCCCCCAGCCACCATTGCCCCTAAGGCAACTGTACCCCCTAGTCCAGGTGGAAGTGGTGTTTCCCAGCAAAAGGGTGTAGTAGGGTTAACCCTGGGAACTGAGGAGGATTCTGGCCTAGTCAGGATACCAACTCAGGCAGTTCTGATCTGTGCTGGGGACATAGCTTTGTCCTCTACTGTGGGTCCCAGTAACCTGGGCAAGTACAGACAGACTCCTTTTATCAATCATAGAATAGCTCAGGCCTACAGGGACACTGGGGCTAGTGTCACAATGGTGACACCTGCCTTTGTGGACCCTGGACAGATCATGCTAGGTGAGAATTACCTAGTGACCAATGCTAGCAATGCCACTACTTCCCATAGTGTGGCAATTGTTAACTTCCCCTGGGGAGGGGCAACTGGCCTCAAGAAAGTTGTGGTAAGTTCAGACCTTCCTGTAGAGTGTCTGTTGGGAAATGACCTTGAAACTTCAGTTTGGTCTGAAGTGAAGTATAGGACCCATGCAGAAATGCTGGGGATAGATGCACATGTCCTTGCTGTGACCAGGTCACAGGCCAAAAAGTGTAACACTGAACAAGTGCTGGATCCTGGGACAATGGACCAGACACAACCCAAGAGAAAGAGCAGTAGGGTAAAGGCTGTGCCTTCCCCCCTGCCTCAGGTGGTGGATCAGCCCTCACAGGAGGATGATTCTGAGAGCCCTGAAGGAACTGTCCTAGAAGAACTGGAACCTGATCAGGTTTAGTTTCTTGGGACAGGGGGGCCTTCAAGGGCAGATCTGAGGCAGGCACAATTAGACTTTCCTTCTCTTGAACCCCTCAGACAGCAGGCTGCTGCTGAGGCTGCAGGGAATGCTCATGGTACCCATAGAGTGTATTGGGATGAAGGGCTACTGTACACAGAGGCTAGAGACCCCAAGCCTGGTGCATCCAGGAGGTTGGTCATACCATTGAGTTTCAGAGGCTTCCTTCTTACCTTGGCCCATGATATTCCCCTTGCAGGACACTTAGGCCAGAATAAGACCTGGGACAGACTTGTCCCTCACTTTAACTGGCCTCACAGGTCAGAAGATACCAAGGAGTTTTGTCGCTCCTGTGTCACCTGCCAAGCCAGTGGCAAATCAGGTGGCACCACAAAGGCCCCCTCATACCACTACCTGTGGTGGGGGTTCCCTTTGAGAGAGTGGGGATAGACATTGTAGGACCAATGGACCCCCAAACAGCATCTGGGCACAGATTCATACTGGTGACAGTGGACCATGCCACCAGGTATCCAGAAGCTATACCCCTAAGGACCACAACAGCTCCTGTTGTGGCAAGGGCCCTACTTGGAGTATTCTCCAGAGTGGGCTTTCCAAAGGAGGTTATTTCTGACAGAGGTGCCAACTTCATGTCAGGATATTTGACTGCAATGTGGAAGGAGTGTGGTGTTAACTACAAATTCACTACACCCTATCACCCACAGTGCAATGGGCTTGTGGAGAGATTCAACAAGACCCTAAAAGGGATGATAAAAGGTTTACCAGACAAGCTTAGGCGAAGATGGGACATCCTTTTACCCTGCCTTCTGTTTGCTTACAGAGAGGTCCCACAAAAGGGGGTTGGCTACAGCCCTTTTGAGCTTTTGTTTGGGCATCCTGTAAGGGGACCCCTGTGTTTAGTAAGGGAAGGATGGGAGAGACCTCTCAGACAACCCAAACTGGACATAGTGGATTATGTACTTGGCCTCCGCTCCAGGATGGCAGAGTATATGAAGAAGGCTTCTAAAAACCTTGAGGTAAGCCAAGAACTCCAAAAACCTTGGCATGACCAAAAGGCTGTGCTGACTGTGTACCAGCCAGGGCAGAAAGTGTGGGTGTTGGAGCTAGTGGCCCCAGCAGCCCTCCAAGACAAATGGTCTGGACCCCACACTATTGTTGAGAAAAAGGGAGAAGTCACCTACTTGGTGGACCTTGGGACTCCCAGAAGCCCCCACAGGGTGCTTCATGTCAACAGATTGAAGGCATATGTTGACAGGGCAGACATGGGCTTACTCATGGCTACAGATGAGGGGCAGGAGGAAGAGAGTGACCCTCTCCCAGACCTGTTGACTCACAACCCTGATGATGGCTCAGTTGATGGTGTGGTCTTTTCTGACATCCTCACCGATCATCAGCAACAGGACTGCAGACAAGTTCTGCAGTCCTACAGACATATGTTCTCTCTGACCCCAAGTCAGACAAACTGGTGCACCCATGAGGTGGACACTGGTGACAGTCTGCCTGTGAAGAGTAAAATCTACAGGCAACCTGACCATGTCAGGGACTGCATAAAAGTTGAGGTACAAAAGATTTTGGAGCTGGGAGTCATTGAACCTTCAGAGAGCCCTTGGGCTAGTCCTGTAGTTCTTGTGCCAAAACCTCACACCCAAGATGGTAAGAGAGAGATGAGGTTTTGCGTGGATTACAGAGGTCTCAATGCTGTCACTAGGACAGATGCCCACCCAATACCTAGGGCAGATGAGCTCATTGACAGATTGGCAGCTGCCAAGTTTCTGAGTACATTTGACCTGACAGCAGGCTACTGGCAAATCAGACTAGCTGAGAATGCAAAGGCCAAAACTGCTTTCTCGACCCCAGGAGGACATTATCAATTTGTGGTAATGCCCTTTGGTTTGAAGAATGCACCTGCCACTTTCCAAAGGTTGGTGAATCAAGTCCTTACAGGTCTGGATGACTACTGTGCAGCTTATCTCGATGATATTGCTGTCTTTAGCTCCACCTGGGAGGATCACCTGGTCCACCTGAGGAATGTTTTAGAGGCCCTGCAAAAGGCAGGCCTCACTATCAAGGCCACTAAGTGCCAGATAGGGCAGAGCAAGGTTGTATACCTGGGCCAGTTGGTGGGGGTCAGGTTCAACCACTGGAGAGCAAGATCCAGACCATAAAGGACTGGACTCCTCCAACTACCCAGACTCAGGTCAGAGCTTTCTAGGGCCTGACTGGGTACTACAGAAAGTTTGTTAAGAACTATGGGTCCATTGTGACACCACTTAATGACTTGACCTCTAAGAAGATGCCAAAGAAAGTTCAGTGGACAGTAAGCTGTCAAAAAGCATTTGATGACCTGAAGCAGGCCATGTGTAGTGCACCTATTCTGAAAAGTCCAGACTACTCCAAAGAGTTCATAGTCCAGACAGATGCTTCTGAGTTGGGTGTGGGAGCTGTTCTTTCACAACTGAATGTAGATGGTCAAGACCAGCCCATTGCTTTTATTAGTAGAAGGCTGACCCCTAGAGAGAAACGTTGGTCAGCTATTGAGAGGGAGGCCTTTGCTGTGGTTTGGGCCCTGAAGAAGCTGAGGCCATACTTGTTTGGCACTCACTTCAAGATTCAGACAGACCATAAGCCTCTTGTGGCTAAATCAGATGAAGGGGGGAAATCCCAAACTTCTTAGGTGGTCCATTTCCCTACAAGGGATGGACTTCACAGTGGAACATAGACCTGGGACTGACCATGCCAATGCAGATGGACTCTCCAGATATTTCCACTTAGAACATGAAGACTCAACTGGTCAAGGTTAGTTTAATGTCCCTAAGTTTGGGGGGGGGGTTGTGTAGGAGAGTAGGGTCTGCTTTCTATGTTCACCCCCACTTTTTGCTTTTGCTTCACTGGTTTTCGACTTAGATGTGGCTGTGGGCCTGCCAATCAGACCCACAGCCCAGCTGTTCTCTTTCTAAATTCATACTATGTACTTTAGGTGCATAACCCAATTGGTAAGGATCACCTTATTGGCCCCTGTATAGTGTCCTTAGGTACCCAGTGTTGTGAATCAGTCCCAGGTCCGATACTCCTCAGAATTCTGGCGACGCTATATGGGGTCCACCTCTCGATGTCACCAACTTCCTGCACTAAAGGCACGGAAGACTGGAGCAATCAAGCGAGGGAAGGGAAGGATGGGAACAGCGGGGAGTATGTTAATGTTATGTTATGTTATGTTAAAATGGGACTTTTATAGCGCAACGGCTACTCCAAAGGAGTATCCCGGCGCTTTGTGCTCCAGACCTAAAGAAAGAACTGGAAAACATAACAGTAAAAAGACAGGAGCCTAAAAGAGGAAGCGGACTAACCAGAGAACAGCCAAGTTTTTAAGTCCTTCCTGAAGGCAAGCAAGTTCAAGGTAGTCCGCAAGGACACCGGTAGAGAGTTCCATAGCTGGGGGGCAAGGAATCCAAAGGACCGGCCGCCTAGACGAGCCCTTTTGATACGTGGTACCCGAGCCAGAGCCAATGTTTCCGACCTGAGGGATCGTGTAGGTCGGTAGAAGTCCAGCCTCTTCTGGAGATATTTTGCACCATTACCATGCAGGGCCTTATGGGCTAGGGTCATGGCCTTGAACAGTATCCTCTTCCGTACAGGAAGCCAATGGAGGGATAGAAGAAGGTTAGAGGCACTAGTGCGACGATGCAGGCCAAAGATCGCTCGAGCAGCAGCGTTCTGGGTCACCTGCAAACGCTGAAGGAGATATTCTGGCAGACCCAGATATAGAACATTTGCATAGTCCAATCTGGATCCTATAAGTGCCTGGACAGTTATCCTCCGATGTTCCTCAGATAGAAGGGGAAAGAACTTACGCAACATTCTGAGGATCCCGAAACATGTTCCCGTAAGAGTAGAAACCTGGGATTTGAGCGAAAGCTCATTGTCAATTTTTACTCCCAGGTTCTTAGCCCACTTAGATGACTGAGTTGGAGGGAACATGTCAGCAGGCCACCACCCATGCCAATCTGGTTCCGATGGGCATCCGAAGAATAGTATTTCGGATTTATCCGAGTTGCACTTGAGGCTGTTGAGTTGGAACCAATTAAAAACAGCCCCAAGGCACTCACGGATCCTTTCTCCATCGAACTCTTCGCTCTTACGGCAGGTGAACAGAAGCTGGGTGTCGTCAGCATAAGAGACGATCCGGGCCCCATAGGACTCTGCCAATGTCGCCAGAGGGGTCATAAGGATGTTAAATAGAGTGGGGCTTAATACAGAGCCCTGAGGCACTCCGACTCCCAATGGCGGCATTTCGGCAGATCCAGGTGGGACCCAGACCGTCTGCCGGCGGTTGGCTAGAAAGGAACGAAACCAGTTGAGCACCGTCCCCCCCAGACCGATGTCGTGTAGTCTAGTGAGGAGATCCTCATGGGGGACGGTGTCAAACGCCGCCGACAGGTCTAGCATAACTAACATCACCCTGCCTCCGGTATCCAGCACCTCCTTCACGATCTCAGAAACTTCCAGGAGCGCCGTCTCGGTGCTTAAGTTGGAGCGAAAGCCCGATTGGGATTCATGGAGTAACTCGTTTGACTCCAGGAAGTTAGAAAGCACGCTATGAACGTGTTTCTCCAGGATCTTGGTAAGTGCTGGAAGGAGCGAGATTGGCCTATAGTTAGAGGGCACTTCTGGGTCAAGATTAGGCTTTTTGATAAGAGGGATGACCATGGCCTGTTTCCAGGACTGGGGCAGAAATCCCTGACTCAGGGAAAGGTTAAGAATGGGATTAGCTATGGGGTTAACGGCATCTGCCATTCTCGCTAAGAATTTTGCTGGACAGGGATCTAGCGGTGAGCCCGATTTAAGGTTCCTCATCAAGGCTAAGGATGCGGCAGCCGAAAGGGGCGGGAAGTCTAGCAGAACTGGGCCTGGAGACGACAGGAGAGTTGTCTCAATCGGCAGAGTTGACGGGTCATCTATAGGTCTCAAAGGAAAGGAATCCTGAATTTGCCTAATTTTGGTGGTAAAAAAATTAGCAATGGTGTTGGCCCAGGTCTCCACCGGAGCGTCCTGAGCTGAGATTGACCGCGGGCTGGTGAATTCTCGCACAATTGAGAAAATCTCCTTACAGGAGTTTGCCGCGTCTTCAATCCTTTTGGCAAAATAGCATTTCTTGCCCTGAAGTATTAAATCATGATATGATTTCATCATGGTTTTATAAAGTTGTTTGGCCTCAGGTTCGTACTGGGCTCTCCAAGCCCGCTCAGCGACTTTGCATTGCCTACGGTGATGGGCCAATTCCTCCGTAAACCAAGGGGCCGAGACCCGTTGGGCGGCAGACCTGGGTGGCTGTAATGGGGCGAGCTCATTTAATCTAGCAAGGAGCCAGGATTGCAGGCTCTCCAGGTCTTTCTCCAGGTCACCCGTATAAGACATGGGGTGATCCACCAGAGCCTGCGCTAGCAGATCCGGAGTCACCCGATGGAGTGCCCTATAGCTGCTACCCTGCTGTCTCGTGGCACTGGCCGTAGAATTCGTAGTAGATGATATTTCAAAATGAACAAGACAATGATCAGACCATAAGACTGGCAGAAGTGTTACAGCCATAATAGGTGAGGTGGAAAAAACCTGGTCAAGTGTGTGGCCTTTATCATGGGTCGGGCCAAAGATATAGGGGGAAAGGCCCAGAGTAGATGTAATATCAAGCAGCTTGTTAGCATCCTGGTCTTGGTGATCATCCATATGGAAGTTAAAATCTCCAGCCAATATACACCGCTCCGATCTTAGAACAAGGACCGACATAACCTGCTGGAGATCATCAAGAAAGGATCCCACCGGGCCCGGAGGTCTGTAAACAACAAGACCCTTCAGCGCTTGCTGAGGCGATAGGGAGATGGTAAAGGCAAGAGAGTCAGCCCCTACGATGGTATTTGTGTGCGTGACCGTGCACGGAAAAGATTTTTTCACAACCAGGGCAACTCCTCCCCCCCTACCCTTGTCTCTATCTTGTCGATGGATGATATAGTCAGAGGGAATGGCTACCATGATGTCCGGGTGGGAGGATTCATTGAGCCATGTCTCATTGAGCATCAGACAGGTAGGACTGGTCGTCGAAAGGAGATCATAAATCTCTTGAGTGTGTCGGTGCAACGACCTCGTATTAAGGAGTAGACAAAGATGTTTAATGCTACAATCCTTAATAGAGCGGGGGGAAGGGAGATTGCGAGTAGGATGCCATTTACAGACAGGGCACTTATGTTTACCCCTATATCGGCCAGGAAAGACTGAGTGACAGGACGCATCCCCGTCACGCAAAGAGTAGAGTCCCTGAGCGGAGTAGGAAAGCATAATGGCCAGAAGTACCTGCCACGCCGAACGCCTCCGGGACGCTGACGGGCACAGACGGGCAGGACTCTGGCACGACTCCGGCGCAGGTCCGGCGCGTCCGCAGTCCGCGTCCGCTACGCGGATGGAGGGGTGAGCTTTTTATAGCGCTACTAGAGCGCGAGGGCGGAGAGTCCTACCCCCAAGATGGCGGCCAAAATGAGATCCCAGCCCTCGGCGTCAACACTCAGCCGAGGGCGGTCTCACAGTCCCAGGCAAGGGAGAGGGAGCAGGGCAAAGTGCTTACAAGCGCTGGGAAGTCTAAGGCAGGCAGCGCTAGGCTCAGGCACGCTTATAACACAAGCGCGAGCACAAGCTGCACAAGACAAAAATTAAAACGACAAGCATGAAAGTCAAACACGCTAGGTTAAAAATGCCAAGGAATAGTAGAGAGACCTCCCGGCTTCCGCCTCAGGAGGGAAAGGTAGGTAGCAGTTGTTAATCACATGCAAGATGTTCCGTTTCCCTTTTATAGCGCTACTAGAGCGCGAGGGCGGAGAGTCCTACCCCCAAGATGGCGGCCAAAATGAGATCCCAGCCCTCGGCGTCAACACTCAGCCGAGGGCGGTCTCACAGTCCCAGGCAAGGGAGAGGGAGCAGGGCAAAGTGCTTACAAGCGCTGGGAAGTCTAAGGCAGGCAGCGCTAGGCTCAGGCACGCTTATAACACAAGCGCGAGCACAAGCTGCACAAGACAAAAATTAAAATGACAAGCATGAAAGTCAAACACGCTAGGTTAAAAATGCCAAGGAATAGTAGAGAGACCTCCCGGCTTCCGCCTCAGGAGGGAAAGGTAGGTAGCAGTTGTTAATCACATGCAAGATGTTCCGTTTCCCTTTTATAGCGCTACTAGAGCGCGAGGGCGGAGAGTCCTACCCCCAAGATGGCGGCCAAAATGAGATCCCAGCCCTCGGCGTCAACACTCAGCCGAGGGCGGTCTCACAGTCCCAGGCAAGGGAGAGGGAGCAGGGCAAAGTGCTTACAAGCGCTGGGAAGTCTAAGGCAGGCAGCGCTAGGCTCAGGCACGCTTATAACACAAGCGCGAGCACAAGCTGCACAAGACAAAAATTAAAATGACAAGCATGAAAGTCAAACACGCTAGGTTAAAAATGCCAAGGAATAGTAGAGAGACCTCCCGGCTTCCGCCTCAGGAGGGAAAGGTAGGTAGCGGTTGTTAATCACATGCAAGATGTTCCGTTTCCCTTTTATAGCGCTACTAGAGCGCGAGGGCGGAGAGTCCTACCCCCAAGATGGCGGCCAAAATGAGATCCCAGCCCTCGGCGTCAACACTCAGCCGAGGGCGGTCTCACAGTCCCAGGCAAGGGAGAGGGAGCAGGGCAAAGTGCTTACAAGCGCTGGGAAGTCTAAGGCAGGCAGCGCTAGGCTCAGGCACGCTTATAACACAAGCGCGAGCACAAGCTGCACAAGACAAAAATTAAAATGACAAGCATGAAAGTCAAACACGCTAGGTTAAAAATGCCAAGGAATAGTAGAGAGACCTCCCGGCTTCCGCCTCAGGAGGGAAAGGTAGGTAGCAGTTGTTAATCACATGCAAGATGTTCCGTTTCCCTTTTATAGCGCTACTAGAGCGCGAGGGCGGAGAGTCCTACCCCCAAGATGGCGGCCAAAATGAGATCCCAGCCCTCGGCGTCAACACTCAGCCGAGGGCGGTCTCACAGTCCCAGACAAGGGAGAGGGAGCAGGGCAAAGTGCTTACAAGCGCTGGGAAGTCTAAGGCAGGCAGCGCTAGGCTCAGGCACGCTTATAACACAAGCGCGAGCACAAGCTGCACAAGACAAAAATTAAAATGACAAGCATGAAAGTCAAACACGCTAGGTTAAAAATGCCAAGGAATAGTAGAGAGACCTCCCGGCTTCCGCCTCAGGAGGGAAAGGTAGGTAGCAGTTGTTAATCACATGCAAGATGTTCCGTTTCCCTTTTATAGCGCTACTAGAGCGCGAGGGCGGAGAGTCCTACCCCCAAGATGGCGGCCAAAATGAGATCCCAGCCCACGGCGTCAACACTCAGCCGAGGGCGGTCTCACAGTCCCAGGCAAGGGAGAGGGAGCAGGGCAAAGTGCTTACAAGCGCTGGGAAGTCTAAGGCAGGCAGCGCTAGGCTCAGGCACGCTTATAACACAAGCGCGAGCACAAGCTGCACAAGACAAAAATTAAAATGACAAGCATGAAAGTCAAACACGCTAGGTTAAAAATGCCAAGGAATAGTAGAGAGACCTCCCGGCTTCCGCCTCAGGAGGGAAAGGTAGGTAGCAGTTGTTAATCACATGCAAGATGTTCCGTTTCCCTTTTATAGCGCTACTAGAGCGCGAGGGCGGAGAGTCCTACCCCCAAGATGGCGGCCAAAATGAGATCCCAGCCCTCGGCGTCAACACTCAGCCGAGGGCGGTCTCACAGTCCCAGGCAAGGGAGAGGGAGCAGGGCAAAGTGCTTACAAGCGCTGGGAAGTCTAAGGCAGGCAGCGTTAGGCTCAGGCACGCTTATAACACAAGCGCGAGCACAAGCTGCACAAGACAAAAATTAAAATGACAAGCATGAAAGTCAAACACGCTAGGTTAAAAATGCCAAGGAATAGTAGAGAGACCTCCCGGCTTCCGCCTCAGGAGGGAAAGGTAGGTAGCAGTTGTTAATCACATGCAAGATGTTCCGTTTCCCTTTTATAGCGCTACTAGAGCGCAAGGGCGGAGAGTCCTACCCCCAAGATGGCGGCCAAAATGAGATCCCAGCCCTCGGCGTCAACACTCAGCCGAGGGCGGTCTCACAGTCCCAGGCAAGGGAGAGGGAGCAGGGCAAAGTGCTTACAAGCGCTGGGAAGTCTAAGGCAGGCAGCGCTAGGCTCAGGCACGCTTATAACACAAGCGCGAGCACAAGCTGCACAAGACAAAAATTAAAATGACAAGCATGAAAGTCAAACACGCTAGGTTAAAAATGCCAAGGAATAGTAGAGAGACCTCCCGGCTTCCGCCTCAGGAGGGAAAGGTAGGTAGCAGTTGTTAATCACATGCAAGATGTTCCGTTTCCCTTTTATAGCGCTACTAGAGCGCGAGGGCGGAGAGTCCTACCCCCAAGATGGCGGCCAAAATGAGATCCCAGCCCACGGCGTCAACACTCAGCCGAGGGCGGTCTCACAGTCCCAGGCAAGGGAGAGGGAGCAGGGCAAAGTGCTTACAAGCGCTGGGAAGTCTAAGGCAGGCAGCGCTAGGCTCAGGCACGCTTATAACACAAGCGCGAGCACAAGCTGCACAAGACAAAAATTAAAATGACAAGCATGAAAGTCAAACACGCTAGGTTAAAAATGCCAAGGAATAGTAGAGAGACCTCCCGGCTTCCGCCTCAGGAGGGAAAGGTAGGTAGCAGTTGTTAATCACATGCAAGATGTTCCGTTTCCCTTTTATAGCGCTACTAGAGCGCGAGGGCGGAGAGTCCTACCCCCAAGATGGCGGCCAAAATGAGATCCCAGCCCTCGGCGTCAACACTCAGCCGAGGGCGGTCTCACAGTCCCAGGCAAGGGAGAGGGAGCAGGGCAAAGTGCTTACAAGCGCTGGGAAGTCTAAGGCAGGCAGCGTTAGGCTCAGGCACGCTTATAACACAAGCGCGAGCACAAGCTGCACAAGACAAAAATTAAAATGACAAGCATGAAAGTCAAACACGCTAGGTTAAAAATGCCAAGGAATAGTAGAGAGACCTCCCGGCTTCCGCCTCAGGAGGGAAAGGTAGGTAGCAGTTGTTAATCACATGCAAGATGTTCCGTTTCCCTTTTATAGCGCTACTAGAGCGCGAGGGCGGAGAGTCCTACCCCCAAGATGGCGGCCAAAATGAGATCCCAGCCCTCGGCGTCAACACTCAGCCGAGGGCGGTCTCACAGTCCCAGGCAAGGGAGAGGGAGCAGGGCAAAGTGCTTACAAGCGCTGGGAAGTCTAAGGCAGGCAGCGCTAGGCTCAGGCACGCTTATAACACAAGCGCGAGCACAAGCTGCACAAGACAAAAATTAAAATGACAAGCATGAAAGTCAAACACGCTAGGTTAAAAATGCCAAGGAATAGTAGAGAGACCTCCCGGCTTCCGCCTCAGGAGGGAAAGGTAGGTAGCAGTTGTTAATCACATGCAAGATGTTCCGTTTCCCTTTTATAGCGCTACTAGAGCGCGAGGGCGGAGAGTCCTACCCCCAAGATGGCGGCCAAAATGAGATCCCAGCCCTCGGCGTCAACACTCAGCCGAGGGCGGTCTCACAGTCCCAGGCAAGGGAGAGGGAGCAGGGCAAAGTGCTTACAAGCGCTGGGAAGTCTAAGGCAGGCAGCGCTAGGCTCAGGCACGCTTATAACACAAGCGCGAGCACAAGCTGCACAAGACAAAAATTAAAATGACAAGCATGAAAGTCAAACACGCTAGGTTAAAAATGCCAAGGAATAGTAGAGAGACCTCCCGGCTTCCGCCTCAGGAGGGAAAGGTAGGTAGCAGTTGTTAATCACATGCAAGATGTTCCGTTTCCCTGTTATAGCGCTACTAGAGCGCGAGGGCGGAGAGTCCTACCCCCAAGATGGCGGCCAAAATGAGATCCCAGCCCTCGGCGTCAACACTCAGCCGAGGGCGGTCTCACAGTCCCAGGCAAGGGAGAGGGAGTAGGGCAAAGTGCTTACAAGCGCTGGGAAGTCTAAGGCAGGCAGCGCTAGGCTCAGGCACGCTTATAACACAAGCGCGAGCACAAGCTGCACAAGACAAAAATTAAAATGACAAGCATGAAAGTCAAACACGCTAGGTTAAAAATGCCACGGAATAGTAGAGAGACCTCCCGTCTTCCGCCTCAGGAGGGAAAGGTAGGTAGCAGTTGTTAATCACATGCAAGATGTTCCGTTTCCCTTTTATAGCGCTACTAGAGCGCGAGGGCGGAGAGTCCTACCCCCAAGATGGCGGCCAAAATGAGATCCCAGCCCTCGGCGTCAACACTCAGCCGAGGGCGGTCTCACAGTCCCAGGCAAGGGAGAGGGAGCAGGGCAAAGTGCTTACAAGCGCTGGGAAGTCTAAGGCAGGCAGCGCTAGGCTCAGGCACGCTTATAACACAAGCGCGAGCACAAGCTGCACAAGACAAAAATTAAAATGACAAGCATGAAAGTCAAACACGCTAGGTTAAAAATGCCAAGGAATAGTAGAGAGACCTCCCGGCTTCCGCCTCAGGAGGGAAAGGTAGGTAGCAGTTGTTAATCACATGCAAGATGTTCCGTTTCCCTTTTATAGCGCTACTAGAGCGCGAGGGCGGAGAGTCCTACCCCCAAGATGGCGGCCAAAATGAGATCCCAGCCCTCGGCGTCAACACTCAGCCGAGGGCGGTCTCACAGTCCCAGGCAAGGGAGAGGGAGCAGGGCAAAGTGCTTACAAGCGCTGGGAAGTCTAAGGCAGGCAGCGCTAGGCTCAGGCACGCTTATAACACAAGCGCGAGCACAAGCTGCACAAGACAAAAATTTAAATGACAAGCATGAAAGTCAAACACGCTAGGGTAAAAATGCCAAGGAATAGTAGAGAGACCTCCCGGCTTCCGCCTCAGGAGGGAAAGGTAGGTAGCAGTTGTTAATCACATGCAAGATGTTCCGTTTCCCTTTTATAGCGCTACTAGAGCGCGAGGGCGGAGAGTCCTACCCCCAAGATGGCGGCCAAAATGAGATCCCAGCCCTCGGCGTCAACACTCAGCCGAGGGCGGTCTCACAGTCCCAGGCAAGGGAGAGGGAGCAGGGCAAAGTGCTTACAAGCGCTGGGAAGTCTAAGGCAGGCAGCGCTAGGCTCAGGCACGCTTATAACACAAGCGCGAGCACAAGCTGCACAAGACAAATATTAAAATGACAAGCATGAAAGTCAAACACGCTAGGTTAAAAATGCCAAGGAATAGTAGAGAGACCTCCCGGCTTCCGCCTCAGGAGGGAAAGGTAGGTAGCAGTTGTTAATCACATGCAAGATGTTCCGTTTCCCTTTTATAGCGCTACTAGAGCGCGAGGGCGGAGAGTCCTACCCCCAAGATGGCGGCCAAAATGAGATCCCAGCCCTCGGCGTCAACACTCAGCCGAGGGCGGTCTCACAGTCCCAGGCAAGGGAGAGGGAGCAGGGCAGGGTGCTTACAAGCGCTGGGAAGTCTAAGGCAGGCAGCGCTAGGCTCAGGCACGCTTATAACACAAGCGCGAGCACAAGCTGCACAAGACAAAAATTAAAATGACAAGCATGAAAGTCAAACACGCTAGGTTAAAAATGCCAAGGAATAGTAGAGAGACCTCCCGGCTTCCGCCTCAGGAGGGAAAGGTAGGTAGCAGTTGTTAATCACATGCAAGATGTTCCGTTTCCCTTTTATAGCGCTACTAGAGCGCGAGGGCGGAGAGTCCTACCCCCAAGATGGCGGCCAAAATGAGATCCCAGCCCTCGGCGTCAACACTCAGCCGAGGGCGGTCTCACAGTCCCAGGCAAGGGAGAGGGAGCAGGGCAAAGTGCTTACAAGCGCTGGGAAGTCTAAGGCAGGCAGCGCTAGGCTCAGGCACGCTTATAACACAAGCGCGAGCACAAGCTGCACAAGACAAAAATTTAAATGACAAGCATGAAAGTCAAACACGCTAGGTTAAAAATGCCAAGGAATAGTAGAGAGACCTCCCGGCTTCCGCCTCAGGAGGGAAAGGTAGGTAGCAGTTGTTAATCACATGCAAGATGTTCCGTTTCCCTTTTATAGCACTACTAGAGCGCGAGGGCGGAGAGTCCTACCCCCAAGATGGCGGCCAAAATGAGATCCCAGCCCTCGGCGTCAACACTCAGCCGAGGGCGGTCTCACAGTCCCAGGCAAGGGAGAGGGAGCAGGGCAAAGTGCTTACAAGCGCTGGGAAGTCTAAGGCAGGCAGCGCTAGGCTCAGGCACGCTTATAACACAAGCGCGAGCACAAGCTGCACAAGACAAAAATTAAAATGACAAGCATGAAAGTCAAACATGCTAGGTTAAAAATGCCAAGGAATAGTAGAGAGACCTCCCGGCTTCCGCCTCAGGAGGGAAAGGTAGGTAGCAGTTGTTAATCACATGCAAGATGTTCCGTTTCCCTTTTATAGCGCTACTAGAGCGCGAGGGCGGAGAGTCCTACCCCCAAGATGGCGGCCAAAATGAGATCCCAGCCCTCGGCATCAACACTCAGCCGAGGGCGGTCTCACAGTCCCAGGCAAGGGAGAGGGAGCAGGGCAAAGTGCTTACAAGCGCTGGGAAGTCTAAGGCAGGCAGCGCTAGGCTCAGGCACGCTTATAACACAAGCGCGAGCACAAGCTGCACAAGACAAAAATTAAAATGACAAGCATGAAAGTCAAACACGCTAGGTTAAAAATGCCAAGGAATAGTAGAGAGACCTCCCGGCTTCCGCCTCAGGAGGGAAAGGTAGGTAGCAGTTGTTAATCACATGCAAGATGTTCTGTTTCCCTTTTATAGCGCTACTAGAGCGCGAGGGCGGAGAGTCCTACCCCCAAGATGGCGGCCAAAATGAGATCCCAGCCCTCGGCGTCAACACTCAGCCGAGGGCGGTCTCACAGTCCCAGGCAAGGGAGAGGGAGCAGGGCAAAGTGCTTACAAGCGCTGGGAAGTCTAAGGCAGGCAGCGCTAGGCTCAGGCACGCTTATAACACAAGCGCGAGCACAAGCTGCACAAGACAAAAATTAAAATGACAAGCATGAAAGTCAAACACGCTAGGTTAAAAATGCCAAGGAATAGTAGAGAGACCTCCCGGCTTCCGCCTCAGGAGGGAAAGGTAGGTAGCAGTTGTTAATCACATGCAAGATGTTCCGTTTCCCTTTTATAGCGCTACTAGAGCGCGAGGGCGGAGAGTCCTACCCCCAAGATGGCGGCCAAAATGAGATCCCAGCCCTCGGCGTCAACACTCAGCCGAGGGCGGTCTCCAGGCCCAGGCAAGGGAGAGGGAGCAGGGCAAAGTGCTTACAAGCGCTGGGAAGTCTAAGGCAGGCAGCGTTAGGCTCAGGCACGCTTATAACACAAGCGCGAGCACAAGCTGCACAAGACAAAAATTAAAATGACGAGCATGAAAGTAAAACACGCTAGGTTAGAAATGCCAAGGAATAGTAGAGAGACCTCCCCGCTTCCGCCTCAGGAGGGAAAGGTAGGTAGCAGTTGTTAATCACATGCAAGATGTTCCGTTTCCCTTTTATAGCGCTACTAGAGCGCGAGGGCGGAGAGTCCTACCCCCAAGATGGCGGCCAAAATGAGATCCCAGCCCTCGGCGTCAACACTCAGCCGAGGGCGGTCTCACAGTCCCAGGCAAGGGAGAGGGAGCAGGGCAAAGTGCTTACAAGCGCTGGGAAGTCTAAGGCAGGCAGCGCTAGGCTCAGGCACGCTTATAACACAAGCGCGAGCACAAGCTGCACAAGACAAAAATTAAAATGACAAGCATGAAAGTCAAACACGCTAGGTTAAAAATGCCAAGGAATAGTAGAGAGACCTCCCGGCTTCCGCCTCAGGAGGGAAAGGTAGGTAGCAGTTGTTAATCACATGCAAGATGTTCCGTTTCCCTTTTATAGCGCTACTAGAGCGCGAGGGCGGAGAGTCCTACCCCCAAGATGGCGGCCAAAATGAGATCCCAGCCCTCGGCGTCAACACTCAGCCGAGGGCGGTCTCACAGTCCCAGGCAAGGGAGAGGGAGCAGGGCAAAGTGCTTACAAGCGCTGGGAAGTCTAAGGCAGGCAGCGCTAGGCTAAGGCACGCTTATAACACAAGCGCGAGCACAAGCTGCACAAGACAAAAATTAAAATGACAAGCATGAAAGTCAAACACGCTAGGTTAAAAATGCCAAGGAATAGTAGAGAGACCTCCCGGCTTCCGCCTCAGGAGGGAAAGGTAGGTAGCAGTTGTTAATCACATGCAAGATGTTCCGTTTCCCTTTTATAGCGCTACTAGAGCGCGAGGGCGGAGAGTCCTACCCCCAAGATGGCGGCCAAAATGAGATCCCAGCCCTCGGCGTCAACACTCAGCCGAGGGCGGTCTCACAGTCCCAGGCAAGGGAGAGGGAGCAGGGCAAAGTGCTTACAAGCGCTGGGAAGTCTAAGGCAGGCAGCGCTAGGCTCAGGCACGCTTATAACACAAGCGCGAGCACAAGCTGCACAAGACAAAAATTAAAATGACAAGCATGAAAGTCAAACACGCTAGGTTAAAAATGCCAAGGAATAGTAGAGAGACCTCCCGGCTTCCGCCTCAGGAGGGAAAGGTAGGTAGCAGTTGTTAATCACATGCAAATGTTCCGTTTCCCTTTTATAGCGCTACTAGAGCGCGAGGGCGGAGAGTCCTACCCCCAAGATGGCGGCCAAAATGAGATCCCAGCCCTCGGCGTCAACACTCAGCCGAGGGCGGTCTCACAGTCCCAGGCAAGGGAGAGGGAGCAGGGCAAAGTGCTTACAAGCGCTGGGAAGTCTAAGGCAGGCAGCGCTAGGCTCAGGCACGCTTATAACACAAGCGCGAGCACAAGCTGCACAAGACAAAAATTAAAATGACAAGCATGAAAGTCAAACACGCTAGGTTAAAAATGCCAAGGAATAGTAGAGAGACTCCCGGCTTCCGCCTCAGGAGGGAAAGGTAGGTAGCAGTTGTTAATCACATGCAAGATGTTCCGTTTCCCTTTTATAGCGCTACTAGAGCGCGAGGGCGGAGAGTCCTACCCCCAAGATGGCGGCCAAAATGAGATCCCAGCCCTCGGCGTCAACACTCAGCCGAGGGCGGTCTCACAGTCCCAGGCAAGGGAGAGGGAGTAGGGCAAAGTGCTTACAAGCGCTGGGAAGTCTAAGGCAGGCAGCGCTAGGCTCAGGCACGCTTATAACACAAGCGCGAGCACAAGCTGCACAAGACAAAAATTAAAATGACAAGCATGAAAGTCAAACACGCTAGGTTAAAAATGCCAAGGAATAGTAGAGAGACCTCCCGGCTTCCGCCTCAGGAGGGAAAGGTAGGTAGCAGTTGTTAATCACATGCAAGATGTTCCGTTTCCCTTTTATAGCGCTACTAGAGCGCGAGGGCGGAGAGTCCTACCCCCAAGATGGCGGCCAAAATGAGATCCCAGCCCTCGGCGTCAACACTCAGCCGAGGGCGGTCTCACAGTCCCAGGCAAGGGAGAGGGAGCAGGGCAAAGTGCTTACAAGCGCTGGGAAGTCTAAGGCAGGCAGCGCTAGGCTCAGGCACGCTTATAACACAAGCGCGAGCACAAGCTGCACAAGACAAAAATTAAAATGACAAGCATGAAAGTCAAACACGCTAGGTTAAAAATGCCAAGGAATAGTAGAGAGACCTCCCGGCTTCCGCCTCAGGAGGGAAAGGTAGGTAGCAGTTGTTAATCACATGCAAGATGTTCCGTTTCCCTTTTATAGCGCTACTAGAGCGCGAGGGCGGAGAGTCCTACCCCCAAGATGGCGGCCAAAATGAGATCCCAGCCCTCGGCGTCAACACTCAGCCGAGGGCGATCTCACAGTCCCAGGCAAGGGAGAGGGAGCAGGGCAAAGTGCTTACAAGCGCTGGGAAGTCTAAGGCAGGCAGCGCTAGGCTCAGGCACGCTTATAACACAAGCGCGAGCACAAGCTGCACAAGACAAAAATTAAAATGACAAGCATGAAAGTCAAACACGCTAGGTTAAAAATGCCAAGGAATAGTAGAGAGACCTCCCGGCTTCCGCCTCAAGAGGGAAAGGTAGGTAGCAGTTGTTAATCACATGCAAGATGTTCCGTTTCCCTTTTATAGCGCTACTAGAGCGCGAGGGCGGAGAGTCCTACCCCCAAGATGGCGGCCAAAATGAGATCCCAGCCCTCGGCGTCAACACTCAGCCGAGGGCGGTCTCACAGTCCCAGGCAAGGGAGAGGGAGCAGGGCAAAGTGCTTACAAGCGCTGGGAAGTCTAAGGCAGGCAGCGCTAGGCTCAGGCACGCTTATAACACAAGCGCGAGCACAAGCTGCACAAGACAAAAATTAAAATGACAAGCATGAAAGTCAAACACGCTAGGTTAAAAATGCCAAGGAATAGTAGAGAGACCTCCCGGCTTCCGCCTCAGGAGGGAAAGGTAGGTAGCAGTTGTTAATCACATGCAAGATGTTCCGTTTCCCTTTTATAGCGCTACTAGAGCGCGAGGGCGGAGAGTCCTACCCCCAAGATGGCGGCCAAAATGAGATCCCAGCCCTCGGCGTCAACACTCAGCCGAGGGCGGTCTCACAGTCCCAGGCAAGGGAGAGGGAGCAGGGCAAAGTGCTTACAAGCGCTGGGAAGTCTAAGGCAGGCAGCGCTAGGCTCAGGCACGCTTATAACACAAGCGCGAGCACAAGCTGCACAAGACAAAAATTAAAATGACAAGCATGAAAGTCAAACACGCTAGGTTAAAAATGCCAAGGAATAGTAGAGAGACCTCCCGGCTTCCGCCTCAGGAGGGAAAGGTAGGTAGCAGTTGTTAATCACATGCAAGATGTTCCGTTTCCCTTTTATAGCGCTACTAGAGCGCGAGGGCGGAGAGTCCTACCCCCAAGATGGCGGCCAAAATGAGATCCCAGCCCTCGGCGTCAACACTCAGCCGAGGGTGGTCTCACAGTCCCAGGCAAGGGAGAGGGAGCAGGGCAAAGTGCTTACAAGCGCTGGGAAGTCTAAGGCAGGCAGCGCTAGGCTCAGGCACGCTTACAACACAAGCGCGAGCACAAGCTGCACAAGACAAAAATTAAAATGACAAGCATGAAAGTCAAACACGCTAGGTTAAAAATGCCAAGGAATAGTAGAGAGACCTCCCGGCTTCCGCCTCAGGAGGGAAAGGTAGGTAGCAGTTGTTAATCACATGCAAGATGTTCCGTTTCCCTTTTATAGCGCTACTAGAGCACGAGGGCGGAGAGTCCTACCCCCAAGATGGCGGCCAAAATGAGATCCCAGCCCTCGGCGTCAACACTCAGCCGAGGGCGGTCTCACAGTCCCAGGCAAGGGAGAGGGAGCAGGGCAAAGTGCTTACAAGCGCTGGGAAGTCTAAGGCAGGCAGCGTTAGGCTCAGGCACGCTTATAACACAAGCGCGAGCACAAGCTGCACAAGACAAAAATTAAAATGACAAGCATGAAAGTCAAACACGCTAGGTTAAAAATGCCAAGGAATAGTAGAGAGACCTCCCGGCTTCCGCCTCAGGAGGGAAAGGTAGGTAGCAGTTGTTAATCACATGCAAGATGTTCCGTTTCCCTTTTATAGCGCTACTAGAGCGCGAGGGCGGAGAGTCCTACCCCCAAGATGGCGGCCAAAATGAGATCCCAGCCCTCGGCGTCAACACTCAGCCGAGGGCGGTCTCACAGTCCCAGGCAAGGGAGAGGGAGCAGGGCAAAGTGCTTACAAGCGCTGGGAAGTCTAAGGCAGGCAGCGCTAGGCTCAGGCACGCTTATAACACAAGCGCGAGCACAAGCTGCACAAGACAAAAATTAAAATGACAAGCATGAAAGTCAAACACGCTAGGTTAAAAATGCCAAGGAATAGTAGAGAGACCTCCCGGCTTCCGCCTCAGGAGGGAAAGGTAGGTAGCAGTTGTTAATCACATGCAAGATGTTCCGTTTCCCTTTTATAGCGCTACTAGAGCGCGAGGGCGGAGAGTCCTACCCCCAAGATGGCGGCCAAAATGAGATCCCAGCCCTCGGCGTCAACACTCAGCCGAGGGCGGTCTCACAGTCCCAGGCAAGGGAGAGGGAGCAGGGCAAAGTGCTTACAAGCGCTGGGAAGTCTAAGGCAGGCAGCGCTAGGCTCAGGCACGCTTATAACACAAGCGCGAGCACAAGCTGCACAAGACAAAAATTAAAATGACAAGCATGAAAGTCAAACACGCTAGGTTAAAAATGCCAAGGAATAGTAGAGAGACCTCCCGGCTTCCGCCTCAGGAGGGAAAGGTAGGTAGCAGTTGTTAATCACATGCAAGATGTTCCGTTTCCCTTTTATAGCGCTACTAGAGCGCGAGGGCGGAGAGTCCTACCCCCAAGATGGCGGCCAAAATGAGATCCCAGCCCTCGGCGTCAACACTCAGCCGAGGGCGGTCTCACAGTCCCAGGCAAGGGAGAGGGAGCAGGGCAAAGTGCTTACAAGCGCTTGGAAGTCTAAGGCAGGCAGCGCTAGGCTCAGGCACGCTTATAACACAAGCGCGAGCACAAGCTGCACAAGACAAAAATTAAAATGACAAGCATGAAAGTCAAACACGCTAGGTTAAAAATGCCAAGGAATAGTAGAGAGACCTCCCGGCTTCCGCCTCAGGAGGGAAAGGTAGGTAGCAGTTGTTAATCACATGCAAGATGTTCCGTTTCCCTTTTATAGCGCTACTAGAGCGCGAGGGCGGAGAGTCCTACCCCCAAGATGGCGGCCAAAATGAGATCCCAGCCCACGGCGTCAACACTCAGCCGAGGGCGGTCTCACAGTCCCAGGCAAGGGAGAGGGAGCAGGGCAAAGTGCTTACAAGCGCTGGGAAGTCTAAGGCAGGCAGCGCTAGGCTCAGGCACGCTTATAACACAAGCGCGAGCACAAGCTGCACAAGACAAAAATTAAAATGACAAGCATGAAAGTCAAACACGCTAGGTTAAAAATGCCAAGGAATAGTAGAGAGACCTCCCGGCTTCCGCCTCAGGAGGGAAAGGTAGGTAGCAGTTGTTAATCCTGTAACCTGTAGAACCTGTAAAGAAAAGTTAACATACAAACAATAACATAATACAATGCAAGACAAATTAGCTACACTCAGTAATTCTCGCTAATATGTCACCAATTCTAATATATGAGCTTCCTTATTTCCTCATAAACAAGCACACCACTAACTCGTTCCGTAGCCATACACAACATGAGCATGCTGATGTCAGGACCCACAAGAGGTTTCCTCCCGTTAACGCATCTTTGGCTTCTATCTCTCCTTCTCGAGATGATCAAAAGCCTTTTTATCCTCTAAGCTGGAGTGGTTGTTGGCGTAGATGGAACTCCAAGATGGCTGCCAATATGCCCATGCTGCTGCAGCACTCGGAGGTCAGCAGTCTAGTCTTTCAGGCTTCTGACACCTGTTGAAGAGTTCACCAACATTCTACTGTGCACTTCACCGACTGAACTGAGAGAAGAGCATCGGAATTTCCTGCGTCGTGTGAGACAGTTAGGGTAGTTTGCGGAAATTGCGGGGTTAGTTTCGCCGGTATCCTCAAAGTCCCCCTGCAGATTCAGGTTGGTGAATTAAAAGACTTTTAGTATAAAAATTCATGGTGAGTGGAAAGTTCAGTCAGAGTTTAAATGTAGTCCTTCCTCTTCACTAAAAGAACTGTTATGAATAACTTGTGACAGGAATTATAAAATAAAATTCGACGAGAGTTGAAGGAAATGCGCATTTAATCCAAAAGTGATTCGCTGTGTTTACTGACGCGGGCGCATTCACTCAAGCGCCGCGCCAGCAAAATACGAGTGACACTTCTCTCCAGGCTACGTTAATTCCGAAGACATCCATCAACGCGGGCGCATCATTTCAAGCGCCGCATTGTTAAAGATAATTATCGTGGCATTCAAGTGAACCTCGTAACCTCCGGAGTTTAGGGCTCACGCGGGCGCATTAATTCAAGCGCAGCGTTTCCCTACAGAGGCCAAGGCATTTCTTCCTGAGGGAAGGGTTGTAGAGTCCGACAATAACCTTTCAACTCCTCCGTTGCTCAAAGGTCGTTTGAGCTTCCTCAGGAGTTAACCTAAGTATGTCCCAGGGAGCTTCAAGTTCTTTCGTGTCAAGTTAGAAGAGTGCCATCCTATTAATAGACACTAGGGTAGCACGCGTAAGAATAAATGATAAATCTCCCCAAGTACCAGGGTTTACAGAATCATTAATAGCTCACAATAAAAAGAAAGTAATATAACTCTATCGAACTCCCCTACAGCAGCAAATAGGTTCCAGTAAAGTATAGGGTGTCTGTGAAGTTTATAAGCTCCTTCGGCTGTACCAACGAAAAGACCAGTCTCCTCATCACCACAGAAGAAGGTTTCCAGGCCCACATATGTACAACCAGAACCCCAGTTAATTCCTCACTCACGCTTCAACCCAGTACGTAACAGGAATAAAGGAAACACTCGCACACACGCATAATTGAATAACATAGACATGCAATGCTTATTGTGTTCTCTTTCTCATGTAAAGGGGTAAGAACGGACCAGAACAGTACCACCCGGGAAACGAAGGAAGAAGTGTAGAGTGAAGACTTCTCATTCAGGCTAAATAGAATAGAGAAGTAGAAGAGTAGCGAGCTCACAAGGCATTCTGGTAAGATAAGTAATTTAAGTAAATTTAGAAGAAAAAACCTGTTGGCCTGTTAAAAAGTAAGTCCTAACAGTAATGTAACAATTGTAGACCTGTAAGAAGAAGAAGAAGAAGAAGAAGAAGAAGAAGAAGAAGAAGAAGAAGAAGTTTACAGGCAGATCTTGGAGCAGTCTCTTCTCTGTCCAATTCCCCTTTCCCCCCTTGGAACTTACCTGCGACGGATCTGAGAACCTAACAGGTGAAGTTCCGAGAAGGGCATTGGGACCTATCGCCTTCTGCTCCTGTGCAGTAATTGAAACTAGGTTAGAGGTCCTGACAGAGTGAAGTGCCCACGTTGGTACAAGCACCTGAGCAGAATGGCTGAAGGTTTCGATTTAAAAAATTTAAGCGAGGTACTGAGTAGTATTCAGAGAGATTTGGAGGCAGTCAGGGAGGAAAATAAAATTTTGAGGCAAGATTTAATTACATTTAAAACTGGAACATCCATTTTGGGCTCCAACCTACCAACCCAGTCTTTCGGGACTCAGAGCCAACCCTCTAGTTCTTCATCGTTTACCCCAACACAAGTAATTAATTCACTTTCCCCAGTGATTCCATTAGCCCCTCCTGAGCGATTCAATGGAGACCCACAAAAAGCACAAATTTTTTTAACACAATGCTCTCTACATTTTATGTGCCGCCCAACGATTTTCCCTGATGCACAATCTCGGGTGGCATTCATCCTGTCATATCTTAGTGGTGATGCCGCCTCCTGGTCCATGCCATTGGTAACCAAGGATGATCCAATCTTATATAGCCTCGATGATGATGAGAAGGAGTTCCTTTGAATTTTTGACAGGAGAACAGCGTCTCAGGCTTCCGATAATGAATTGTTGGAATTAAAACAAGGAAAAAGAGAACTTGTGGCATATCTAGCCCAATTTAATAAACTGGTGGTTGAGACGAATTGGCCAGAAGATAAACGAGCTGCGGTGTTCTACAGAGGCTTGCGAGAGGATTTAAAGGATGCACTTTCTCAGATTCCAAATCGTCCCTCAGATCTCTCGTCCTTAGTGGATTTAACCTTAGAAATTGATTACCGGCAGAGTGAACGAAAAGGAGAACGGAAGAGAGAGTTTCGACCTAGTGTTCCTCGTTTTGATCGCGTCAAGACTGAATCCACCCGAGCAATTGAAAATTCTTCTGGCATCGAACCTATGCAGATTGGGGTGGTTAGAGGTCCACTTTCCAAAGAGGAAAAAGAGAAGAGAAGGCTGAACAAATTGTGTCTCTATTGTGGAGGAAGTGGGCATTTTGTTAAGAACTGTTTAAAGAGACCTAAGTTACCAGTTAAAGAGAAGGGAAACTAGAGGCACCACAGGTTAGTGGAGTTGGACCTGTGGATGCGAATGAGAAAAGGACTCCGACAAATCATCAGTTGGCAAATACGCTACAAGTTTCTTCCCCCCATTTGATTATGACGGTGACTCTGAAGTTTAGGAACAACATTTTGACAGGCATAACGGTGATGGTGGATTCGGGGGCAACTGGTAATTTCTGTGACCTCAAGTTTGCTAACCTGATTGGTCTACAAGCCATCAAGAAGGTGAAAAGTGAGAGAGTCAGAGCAGTGGATGGGACAGATCTAACTTCTGGGCCAATAACTAGCCATACAGAATTAGTACATATGACCACTGTTGAAGGACATCAAGAGACCTTGCATTTTAATTTAATTGATGCTCCTCAATTCCAATTGATTTTAGGGCTTCCATGGCTCACAGAACATAATCCTTTAATTGATTGGGGAGCCCGAACAATTAAATTAAATTCAGACTATTGCACAAACCATTGTTTCGACGGTTCCACGCATTCTTCCATACCCTGTGCAGCCGCTTAACTGTGTGATAGAGGAGTTTCGGTGAGTGTGATTCAAACTACAGTGATACCGGAAGAATACCAGGACTTTGCGGATGTTTTTGATGAAGTCAAAGCTGAAACCTTACCCCCCCACCGGTCCTATGACTGTAAGATTGATTTTGAACCTGGGGCAAACCTACCTTGCAGCAGAGTTTATGCCTTAACCGAAAAGGAGAATGTCCATTTGAAGGACTATTTAGCAAAACATTTGGAAAATGGATTCATCCGACCGTCCCAGTCCCCCGTCTCTTCTCCACTTTTTTTCGTGCCGAAAAAAGATGGTGATCTTAGGACTTGTAACGACTTCAGAGCAATCAATAAGATAACTGTCAAGAATCGTTATCCATTGCCTCTTATTTCGGTATTAATTGACCAAGTGAAGGAAGCCAAGATCTACACTCGTCTTGATCTACGCGGAGCATACCATCTGATTCGAGTAAGGGAAGGTGACGAGTGGAAGCCCGCGTTCAGGACTAAATTTGGCCTTTATGAGTACCTGGTGATGCCGTATGGTCTCTGCAATGCGCCGGCGGCCTTCCAGTATTTTATCAACGATGTCTTAATCGACTTTATCGACTCCTGTGTTATCGTTTATATAGATGACATCTTAATCTATTCCAACACGGTTGCAGAACATCAACACCAGGTCAGGGCTGTTTTGCACCGTTTACGAGAGAACTCTTTATATGTCAAGCTGGAAAAATGTCTTTTCAACACTGATACAGTGGAATTTCTGGGCTTTGTATTATCACCGGAGGGAGTTCGAATGAATGAGCACAAAGTAGAGGCAATAATGGCTTGGAAATCCCCTACCTGCATTAAGGACGTCCAAAGCTTCATTGGTTTCTGTAATTTTTACAGACGCTTCATTCATGGATTCTCTCATAAGATTCTTCCACTGACGCGTCTTCTAAAGAAAGGAGTTCCGTTCCACTGGTCTACAGAAGCAGAAACGGCGTTTCAGTTATTGAAGACTACGTTTACCACAGCACCTGTGTTGCTCCATGCTGATCCCTCTGAACCTTTCTATCTTGAAACAGATGCCTCTGACCTTGCCATTGGAGGAATACTCTCTCAACGCCACAAGGACACAGGACAACTACATCCAGTGGCTTATCGATCTCGTAATCTTAATCCTGCCGAATGTAACTATACCATCACGGAGAAAGAACTCCTTGCAATCAAGGATGCGTTCCAGGACTGGCGGCATTATTTGATGGGGGCAAAACACACTGTGACGGTGTTTACGGACCATTGCAACTTAAAATTCCTCAAGTCTGCTCGCACACTCACACCACGTCAACTCCGCTGGTCCCTCTACTTTGCGGATTTTGATTTTGTCATCACCTTTCGCCCTGGAACAAAGAATGGGAAGGCCGACACCCTTTCTCGTCTTGACACAGACAATAAAACTGTGGTGGTGGAAAACCGTCAAATTATTCCGGATGGAAAATTCATTGGCACCATTTCTTTGGCACCCTTTGAACAACATGTTCGACAATCTTTCACTGACCTTGAATTGGAAACCTGGGCTGCAGAAGATCCACAACGCCTCATCCGCAATGGCCTTCCTTACGTTGGCACCACTTTGTACTTACCTTCCAAAGAGCTTCAAGTTAAGGCTATGCAGGAATGTCACGATAACCCGTTGGCTGGACACAAGGGTATCCTCAAAACTGAAGAATTACTCAAACGATGTTTCTGGTGGCCTCATATGAGTCGTAATATTCATCAGTATGTGCTGACTTGTGACAATTGTGCTCGGGGAAAATCTGACAGGCAGGCACCGAAAGGTCTTTTGCAGCCTCTGCCGACTCCTCCATACCCCTGGCACACGGTCTCTTTAGATCTAATTGTTGACCTACCTTCTTCTCATGGGTACGATACCTTCTGGTAATGGTTGACACTTTCAGTAAAATGGCCCACTACATACCCTCCAAAGGTATTCCTAATGCTAAACAATTGTCTCAGCTTTTCAACCAACATGTTATCCGCCTTCATGGCATTCCTAAGATCCTTATTTCAGACAGGGGTTCCCAGTTTCTATCTCGATTTTGGCAGGCTTACATCAAGGGTCTCCATATTGACCATCGGTTTTCTACCAGCTTTCATCCACAAACCGATGGCCAAACTGAACGCATTAACCAAGACTTAGAACAACATCTCAGACTTTATTTGTTAGACGAGGAAGGTGACTGGCCTGACCATTTGTGGACTGCTGAGTATGCTCACAACAATGCCATGAGTGTATCTACCGGTCACTCTCCCTTCTTTATCAACTCGGGTAGGCATCCTAATTCACATGCTAATTTTGAGGAGGTCAATATCCCTGCTGCCCAAGATATCGCACGTCAATTAACTAAGATCCATCACTCTGTTACCCAGAATTTGGCGATCGCAAAAGATCATTACAAACATTTTGCTGACCAAAAACGCAAAAAAGCACCCGAGTTTATTGTAGGAGACTTAGTTTGGTTGAGTACTAGAAATCTTCGCCTTAAAGGTCCCCATAAATTTCAGCCTCGATTTATGGGTCCTTATCCAATCGCGAAAATCATAAATCCAGTCACTTACCAACTATCTCTTCCTAACACTACAAAGATTCATCCAGTCTTTCATGTTTCTCTCCTCAAACCAATTCATCCAGGGTTGCGCAGAACCTCCCCTCCTGATCCTCTGATTGTTAATGGTGAGGCAGAGTTTGTAGTTAAAAGAATTTTAGATTCCAAACTCCTACGTAATGAATTGTTCTATCTCATTGACTGGCAGGGTTATGGCCCAGATGAACGTTCTTGGGAAAAGAGTACTGATGTCCATGCCCCTCGTTTAATCAAAGCTTTTCATGCTAAATTTCCTACTAAACCGCGTCTGGAGGAAACCCCGTTGGGAGGGGGTACTGTCAGGACCCACAAGAGGTTTCCTCCCGTTAACGCATCTTTGGCTTCTATCTCTCCTTCTCGAGATGATCAAAAGCCTTTTTATCCTCTAAGCTGGAGTGGTTGTTGGCGTAGATGGAACTCCAAGATGGCTGCCAATATGCCCATGCTGCTGCAGCACTCGGAGGTCAGCAGTCTAGTCTTTCAGGCTTCTGACACCTGTTGAAGAGTTCACCAACATTCTACTGTGCACTTCACCGACTGAACTGAGAGAAGAGCATCGGAATTTCCTGCGTCGTGTGAGACAGTTAGGGTAGTTTGCGGAAATTGCGGGGTTAGTTTCGCCGGTATCCTCAAAGTCCCCCTGCAGATTCAGGTTGGTGAATTAAAAGACTTTTAGTATAAAAATTCATGGTGAGTGGAAAGTTCAGTCAGAGTTTAAATGTAGTCCTTCCTCTTCACTAAAAGAACTGTTATGAATAACTTGTGACAGGAATTATAAAATAAAATTCGACGAGAGTTGAAGGAAATGCGCATTTAATCCAAAAGTGATTCGCTGTGTTTACTGACGCGGGCGCATTCACTCAAGCGCCGCGCCAGCAAAATACGAGTGACACTTCCCTCCAGGCTACGTTAATTCCGAAGACATCCATCAACGCGCGCGCATCATTTCAAGCGCCGCATTGTTAAAGATAATTATCGTGGCATTCAAGTGAACCTCGTAACCTCCGGAGTTTAGGGCTCACGCGGGCGCATTAATTCAAGCGCAGCGTTTCCCTACAGAGGCCAAGGCATTTCTTCCTGAGGGAAGGGTTGTAGAGTCCGACAATAACCTTTCAACTCCTCCGTTGCTCAAAGGTCGTTTGAGCTTCCTCAGGAGTTAACCTAAGTATGTCCCAGGGAGCTTCAAGTTCTTTCGTGTCAAGTTAGAAGAGTGCCATCCTATTAATAGACACTAGGGTAGCACGCGTAAGAATAAATGATACATCTCCTCAAGTACCAGGGTTTACAGAATCATTAATAGCTCACAATAAAAAGAAAGTAATATAACTCTATCGAACTCCCCTACAGCAGCAAATAGGTTCCAGTAAAGTAAGGGTGTCTGTGAAGTTTATAAGCTCCTTCGGCTGTACCAACGAAAAGACCAGTCTCCTCATCACCACAGAAGAAGGTTTCCAGGCCCACATATGTACAACCAGAACCCCAGTTAATTCCTCACTCACGCTTCAACCCAGTACGTAACAGGAATAAAGGAAACTCTCGCACACACGCATAATTGAATAACATAGACATGCAATGCTTATTGTGTTCTCTTTCTCATGTAAAGGGGTAAGAACGGACCAGAACAGTACCACCCGGGAAACGAAGGAAGAAGTGTAGAGTGAATACTTCTCATTCAGGCTAAATAGAATAGAGAAGTAGAAGAGTAGCGAGCTCACAAGGCATTCTGGTAAGATAAGTAATTTAAGTAAATTTAGAAGAAAAGAACTGTTGGCCTGTTAAAAAGTAAGTCCTAACAGTAATGTAACAATTGTAGACCTGTAAGAAGAAGAAGAAGAAGAAGAAGAAGAAGAAGAAGAAGTTGTTTACAGGCAGATCTTGGAGCAGTCTCTTCTCTGTCCAATTCCCCTTTCCCCCCTTGGAACTTACCTGCGACGGATCTGAGAACCTAACAGGTGAAGTTCCGAGAAGGGCATTGGGACCTATTGCCTTCTGCTCCTGTGCAGTAATTGAAACTAGGTTAGAGGTCCTGACAGCTGACCAAGCACAAAGGTTTCCCATTAATATGGGTTTTTGTTTTAACGTCTATGGTGTTAAAAGAACTAGAGAGGATCAGCTTTCTCCTCCTTTACTTTGTTCGAGTGAGAGACTGTGGTCCTATCTTTATGGTTATCAGGACGCTGTGGCAGGGCACCCTTAGAGAATACCAAACACCCTAGAGTGGTGCACAATATCCGATATTTTCAAAAGTCCCGACTACGGGTTGCAAGGAAGTCTGCCGGATTTTCTGTCCAGCGCTAGTCCCGTACTATTTCTAAATGCCACCAAGCCTGATAGGAGTCCTGACCTAACTTCTTATCAATGTACTTTGCGGTTTCCTCACCGCCCTTGGTTTCAGTTATGAATCACTGGTGGTTAAAGTCAGACCCTTTGGGGATTGAGGGACGGCGTCCACTGAAAAGGAGCTTATTTCAAATGCCTCCCCGATGATAACCTTTGTGTTGCGCTAGTAAACGGACATCTCGGGACCCGAGATTACTCACACCCCCCCAGGGAGAAGCGCTCTTCACACCAGATACTTGCGGTTTGTTTTTACAACGGATTCCGCCTTTGGTCTTCACGCTGGCCTTATCGTATCAATACCGCTACGGCAGGGTCTCTCCGTGGTTATCAATTGCCGCTTGAATTCCAAAAAAGGATTCCATGTCTCTTTCCCCGAGACTCAGGTGCCGTATGCTCGTCCGTTGAGACCGCATCCCCCGCGGCTCTCAATTCCTGCGGGAAAGTCGTACCGAGAACTCTGCTCGTCAGTTGAAAGTTTGTCAATTACGCACAACGTCGTGCGTGCTTCCTGGGCGTTTTATGCCCTTGGCTCCTCCCCCTCTCGCGCCGGGTGTACTGGGATTCGTAGTTTTGGCAGGCGCGTTGTGCCTGAATCCTGACAGTAGGGCCCCCTCCAGGCGCCTCCTAGAACCCGGTTTATCAGGGTATTTCCGATAGAAAGCCCTGATTCTGGCCGGCGCGTGCACATTGGCGCTGGGCACCCACGAGTCCTCCTCAGCGGTGTACCCCTTCCAGGATATCAAGTACCACAAGTTACCTCCCCTATACTTGGAATCCACCACGCTGCGCACCTCGTACTCCTGTCCGTCTTCTGTGGAAACTGCAGGTGGAGGCTTCCGCAATCCCCCTTTCGCAGGTTTTAGAAGACTACAGTGGAACACCGGGTGAATCCGCAGCGAGCCCGGAAGTCGTAATTTATACGCCACCGGATTGACTCACCCCCAGTCAGTTGACTGGGGGTGAGTGCTTGCAATGTTCAACACTCCGTCCATCATTTCCTTTGGTTTTTGCTTTGTTCGCCATAAGTTGGCAGGGTATGCTCAGACGTGAGTCCCTTGCTCACTTTGCCACTGGATTCAAGCAAGCCTGGCTGAAGACGGCTGAAATGCCAGAAACCGGTCCTAGGAAGCTTGTTTCCTGTCCAGGGAAGACATGGCTTGGCAGTTCGGGCTGGACTGTTCCCATGAGGCACAGGGTCAGACTGATTTGCATATGGCCATGTCTGAACTGGGGTGGCAGAGTGGGCTAAAGAACGGTGATGGATTAAACCCAGATCAGTTGACTGGGGGTGAGTGCTTGCAATGTTCAACACTCCGTCCATCATTTCCTTTGGTTTTTGCTTTGTTCGCCATAAGTTGGCAGGGTATGCTCAGACGTGAGTCCCTTGCTCACTTTGCCACTGGATTCAAGCAAGCCTGGCTGAAGACGGCTGAAATGCCAGAAACCGGTCCTAGGAAGCTTGTTTCCGGTCCAGGGAAGACATGGCTTGGCAGTTCGGGCTGGACTGTTCCCATGAGGCACAGGGTCAGACTGATTTGCATATGGCCATGTCTGAACTGGGGTGGCAGAGTGGGCTAAAGAACGGTGATGGATTAAACCCAGATCAGTTGACTGGGGGTGAGTGCTTGCAATGTTCAACACTCCGTCCATCATTTCCTTTGGTTTTTGCTTTGTTCGCCATAAGTTGGCAGGGTATGCTCAGACGTGAGTCCCTTGCTCACTTTGCCACTGGATTCAAGCAAGCCTGGCTGAAGACGGCTGAAATGCCAGAAACCGGTCCTAGGAAGCTTGTTTCCGGTCCAGGGAAGACATGGCTTGGCAGTTCGGGCTGGACTGTTCCCATGAGGCACAGGGTCAGACTGATTTGCATATGGCCATGTCTGAACTGGGGTGGCAGAGTGGGCTAAAGAACGGTGATGGATTAAACCCAGATCAGTTGACTGGGGGTGAGTGCTTGCAATGTTCAACACTCCGTCCATCATTTCCTTTGGTTTTTGCTTTGTTCGCCATAAGTTGGCAGGGTATGCTCAGACGTGAGTCCCTTGCTCACTTTGCCACTGGATTCAAGCAAGCCTGGCTGAAGACGGCTGAAATGCCAGAAACCGGTCCTAGGAAGCTTGTTTCCGGTCCAGGGAAGACATGGCTTGGCAGTTCGGGCTGGACTGTTCCCATGAGGCACAGGGTCAGACTGATTTGCATATGGCCATGTCTGAACTGGGGTGGCAGAGTGGGCTAAAGAACGGTGATGGATTAAACCCAGATCAGTTGACTGGGGGTGAGTGCTTGCAATGTTCAACACTCCGTCCATCATTTCCTTTGGTTTTCACTGGTGGTTCAAGCCAGACCCTTTGGGGATTGAGGGACGGCGTCCACTGAAAAGGAGCTTATTTCAAATGCCCCCCCGATGATAACCTTTGTGTTGCGCTAGTAAACGGACATCTCGGGACCCGAGATTACTCACACCCCCCCAGGGAGAAGCGCTCTTCACACCAGATACTTGCGGTTTGTTTTTACAACGGATTCCGCCTTTGGTCTTCACGCTGGCCTTATCGTATCAATACCGCTACGGCAGGGTCTCTCCGTGGTTATCAATTGCCGCTTGAATTCCAAAAGAGGATTCCATATCTCTTTCCCCGAGACTCAGGTGCCGTATGCTTGGCCGTTGAGACCGCATCCCCCGCGGCTCTCAATTCCTGCGGGAAAGTCGTACCGAGAACTCTGCTCGTCAGTTGAAAGTTTGTCAATTACGCACAACGTCGTGCGTGCTTCCTGGGCGTTTTATGCCCTTGGCTCCTCCCCATCTCGCGCCGGGTGTTCTGGGATTCGTAGTTTTGGCAGGCGCGTTGTGCCTGAATCCTGACACCCAGGGCATAGGTGTACCCTAGGCCTACCCGGGGCTGCAGCATGTATTGTGCCACCCCTGGTCTGGCCTTCCATTATGACACAACTGGCTGATCACTCAGCTGGGGCAAGGTCGTGTAATCACCCCTTGCTTAGGTGTAGTATTCCTATACCTACCTTATATATAGACACATGTGTACCTATCAGCCACTCCTATGGCAGGCCTTAACAATCCTGGAGGCAGAGTGCTTGGTAACATGTGAGATGGTGCTCTAGCATGAGCTGAGCCTGTCTGCAGCTTTCGGAACCAAATCCTTATAGCTGTTCTATGATATAGCCTACCATATACTCTTAAAGTACCTTATAATCTTAAACGGTTATGGTAACTATGGTTTGGCATTATCAAAACATGTCGTGTAAGGTGTCTAACACTTTGGAATAATACCCCCATACCATTTCTGGCGATGAGGATATTATTCCTCCCTTCTAGAGGGAGAAGACATGTTGAAACCTACTTACCCGGTTAAAGTTAACCAGAGCCCCAGCATCACAAAATGGATGCTGCTGCCACAGACACAAGTCTGGCCTCCTGCTGCTGGGAGTCCTTCCAGCGAGGGAGGCTTGGACAATAGGTTTCCTGCCTTGGGAGGTGCGAGCACCACCCCAGACAGGACTTAGTGTATTGGGGCAGGGAGGGATGAAAGAAACTAGACACTGCCTGGGGCACACAAGGTGTCCCATGCATAGTCCAGTTCAAACCGGCGCTGGGGCACTCTAGCCCCAGCTCTGGCGCGAAACTGGACAAAGGTAAGGGGGTGTAACCACTCCCCTTCCTGGTCCCACCCATAGGAGGGACCTTGCAGGTAGCCCAGCCCACTAGCCCAGTATATCAGTAGGTAGCTGAGCCCTGCAAATTAGATTATCCTGAATCTCTAACTTGAACAGAAACTCTGGACCTTCGACATTCGACCTCAGGAAGAGGACTGAAGAATCTCCCTTGTGGCCAAGGAGTGACCACCCTGGGCAACTAGGCACCATCCAGCGACCGCTGCTTGCTTTGCGACTGATCCTACGAGGGACGACTGCAGAGACTGACCAGCGCCGACACTTCCAGACACCTCTGAACCAGATCCACCTCTACAGCAAAGCTGAGACCCATGGAGGCGACGAGGGACGTGGGACCGGCGACTTGGGAAAAGTGGCTAGTAACTGACTAGCGCGACTTCTGAGGCTTCCTCGAGACTGTGCTTGAGGAATTGAGAAGCCCCCATCCCGAGCACCATCTGCAAAGAAGATCAGCTTCCCACCCTTCACGTGTTCTGCGTGCGGCCCTTCTGCACCTGAGTTG
This sequence comes from Triturus cristatus, assembly GCF_964204655.1. NCBI lineage: Eukaryota > Metazoa > Chordata > Amphibia > Caudata > Salamandridae > Triturus > Triturus cristatus. The sequence goes on from NC_140589.1 coordinate 1,806,416,789, forward strand.
CTCGACGTGTTGTCCGGTTGCTGGCCCGTTGGCTAGTGACCTCTGTGACGACGAACCTTTGATTTCACCTTGCTGGTCCGGCTCCTCCAGACTGGCACTTGCTCCTCTGTGAAAGAGAAGCACCCCAGACCTTCCTGGTCTGCACCAGAAGCAAGTCCTCCATTCTGCGTGGGTTCCGCTTGCCAAGGCTTGTTGGGTCCTAACTCGACATCGACGCCGCCGACAGCAAGAGCCTTCGTGGGACAGCTCGCCTCCTGGTCCTGGTCGTCCTCGACGCCTCCTGGTACCCGTAGCTGCTGCGACAAGCTTCACCTCTTCACCTGCATCTGCACGACATCGCCTGGTTCCTTCCTGGTTCCTTCCCGGCTCCTGGCTGGTGACCTAGACTCTGTCCCTTCTGCTTGCAGGTATCCTTCCTTCTTGATTCCATCCTTGGGATCCACCGGACACTCTTCACTGACTGCCTGTCAGCAACTTTCCTTCAGGCATCCATAGGAGTCAACGACGAAACCCGACGCAAGTTCACACCTATGCACCCGCAGCCCGTGGGCTAGGTAACTTGAGTACTCCGGTGCTCACAAGGGTATTGACTATCCTAGGGTCTAGTTTCCAAGTCTCGAACTCCTAGCTATTCCAGAAGTGTCCTAAAACTGTTAATTTCTAATAACTACTATTTCTATTGACTTTTACGCATTACGCGTGAGTTTTTCCACTCTGCACCTGAATCCCGTGGGCCTCCCACTTCCTAACCTTTGGTAGTATAGTGTAGCCCCAGCGATTCCCTAGGCCTAGGCCTATCCTGTGTTCGTGAAAGTGGTTCTTATACCACTTACTTAGTATATGGTTTGCGTGGCCCCTAGGGCCTAACTGTATTACTTACCTGTGTGACTTAATGTATGCTTAAATAAGACTGTGTTGTACTTACCTCGAATCTCATAAAGAGTGCTGAGGGTATTTTGACTAGAATAAATACATTCTATTTTTATATATCTGTTGTGGTGTCCTTTCATTTGGTATTCAAGGGATTACATATGGTATAACAGCTGCCTTCACATGCCATACAGAGTTTAGCCTAAGACTGCTCTTGTCCATGCTACCACTAGGATAGCTGGTCTATAAGGTTGACTTTACAACCAATCACCATAAGGGTTGTTTCAACTGATACAAGGTGTACACTAGAATTAGTGACATCATATATCAGGCCAACTTCTCACAACCATATCATTGGCTCCCTGATAGATGAGCCTTTTGCAGTGTCCTTTACAAGCTTTTCAGTGCTGTCTAGTTTTGCGGACTTGACCTTAGCAACTGCCTCTTCCCTTTGGCTTGGAGTGTCACGGAAGGGTCATCAAGAGCTGTACTAGGTGGGGCTGTCTATTAGAAGACCGTCAATGGTATGACAGACTTTGCCTTTTTTGCCAAAGGAGAGGAAGGAAAAGGCATGGAAATAGGAGAATGTCTCTTTTAGCGTTGGCTCCTAGGAGAAGTTGGCATGTCAACCTATTTTAGCGCCTTTTTATGGTGCTTTTCATGTGATTAACCAGAAGTTAAATCTTTAGGCACTATTTTTGGTGAGGAACTTCGGGCGTTTGTTTTGCTGCCTTCTTCTCCCCAGATCTATGGTAGCTGGTTTCATATTCAACTTCTGAAGATGAGCATACAGCAACTTTGTTATTCTGAAGCCATCTTAAGAACTTTCCCTCTTAGTCATTGAGAGTTTTTTCTGGAAATGTTCTGTAAATCTTAGGATGTGGATGCAAGTAAGCAATAAAATCACATTTTGTGTGGATCATTTGTGAACATTTTCATTTTTAGGTCGAGCCTAGGCAACTCGCATGCGCTATCTGGGAGACATTCTGTATTCACTATATGGGCTTTTATTCCGCTCCTCGCTGCTGATTTGATAATGTGGGAGTCATTCTGAAAAGCTTGCTTTTATATGGTTTGTTTTGCTTATATGTCCCTCCTTCTCATGGCTAGTTCCCTCCCCTGGAGTAACGGCCTATTACTAGTCTCCTTTCTCTGTAGTGTTTTTCCCTTTGTGTTTGCGCACTCTTTTCTTTGTATGTTGTTTTCATTAAGCTTGTTGTGGTGTGTGTTTTCATTAAGCTTGTTTTACATTTTGCATTTTTCAATGTGATTCCATGCACCCTTGCGGCCAGTTGTTAATCTTCAACTGCTTTCGGTGTTCAAACGCAACACTTTTGTACATTTTACCATGATGTTTTAACATTTTGCTTTTTCAATTTTTTTAGCTTGGCATACCATGCGGACAAAAGGCTGCTTCAAAGCATCTGTAGGAAGAAGGACTGGAAACGCTGCACATGGGCCTGCACGTTTCCCCATGAGTGCATGTATTCAGGGGTTGAGGTGGGTCTCCCTTCGCCTCTTTTTCTAATGTTTTCCATTTTTTACGTTATCTCGTTTTGCCCAAGTTGTGGAGAAATAAGTATGGTGCTGAGAAGAAAGCTTCGGCTCTTAACTTTATGCCCCATCCTTGGGGGTTGGTGGTAGAGGGTCCTAGGATGAACACAGCCTTTCCCTTTACCTGTCCCTGAGGAAAGAGGCATGCCCCAGCCTGTGGGCACGCACCTCCACATCTGTCATCCTGCCTCCCAGGGCCTCAGCAACTAGCCATCTTCACAGAACTTCCAGCTAATCCCCCTTCTCCTGCCAGTGACCGGTCATCGTTAAACACCCTTTCCCCACCCCCCCTCATTGTCATGAAGAAGTGGCTACAAGGAGGCTGTCAGCAGCAGCTCCTGAGAGCCATTTAGGCTGTTTTCTGAAGTATGGATGAGTTGTTGCCGTGACATCATGCTTGAGTCATCAGCTTTCATGTAACAAATCAGTGCATTCTGGGACTTGTAGTATTTGGTTGCTTCACTTAAACCAGCTGGACAAAGTGATCTGTTGACAGTGATTCGTGAAACAAGAGCACATGACCGCCCTTTGTTGCACAGCCTACCTCAGCCTTTGCTAAGTTGGTGAAGCTTACAAGTGTGTTCTGCGGCTACTCAAACACACAAGGTAAGGAGTTGCTTATGTCCTTCCATGTCTAATTTGTCTAATGATGGGAATCCCTGTGGTGCTCATAAGAGCTTTCCCATCAGATTGTAGACTTGACAACTGAACACCCCTGAGAAGGGAGGACCTTGGATACCCTCCTCAGGGCTGTTTGTAGCAAGGGGAATGTGTGTGTAGGAGGTGGTGGTAAAGTAGCTAGACTGCCATCTGTGGAACCAAGAGACCTGGACCCAAATCTCAACTTCCCCATTCCACTTGTCCAAACCGTGGGCTCTTGGGCACGTCCTTTTAAATCACGGTTTCTTGTGTGCATTATATGCTAAAGGCAGTGGCTCTTAGAAACAGAATATACAAACGCTTCGTAAGGTAACGCAGCGGCGCGTTTATTCACTCTGAACGCTGTGGCGCAGGTTTCCATTCTGGCAAAGACAACTCGGGCTTTCAGTCTGCTGGGACTGCTGTAACAAGCAACACTGAAGGGGGATATGCAACACCGTTTATTCACGGTGCCACATATGACACATATACAAAATGGTGTCCGCAAATGATATAGAAAATACTCTGGGACAGTAAGCGTCTTAGGTTCCCCGGCCTGGGACGAAAGGTTGGGTCATGGGGATTAATTTTTTTTACCTACTGGACAAACACACAACTCTGTAGCCAGAGTGTAACTCCTCATGGGTCCTCCTCGTCCAGTCCTTAATATGTGAGGCATTCCTGCCTCCCGACAGTCAAATTAGCACGTTAGTGTTTCTTTTATTTTTATTATAAAAGCCCCTCCCACCCACCGCCATGCCTTTTCTTTTTACTGTCCGACACGGCGTTCAGAGCGTTGGTGTTTGCTGTGCCGTGTTTTCTTTAATGCTGCTGCTGAGCGCGCAGGGGGTCTACAGTGGGGTGAGATTTGTTTCCTCTCTTTACCTATATAACCTATGGCCATTCCGCTCGGTTAACTAGTCTCTAAAGTTACGCAGGGTCAGGCTTGGTTTGTACTTGGAATGCCTCCCGGGAATACAAGGTGCTGTTGGCTAAATATAAAAACAACAGTTGATGGACAGAATGCAGAACAATGTCATACATTCACCCCAGTACAGAGATCTCGGCCTAAATCCATCGTTTTTTTGCTCACCATGCCATTCCAGTTTGAACCCATCCATATGCAAATCAGTGCTGCCCCTGTGCCTCATGGGAACAGTCCAGCCCGAAATGCCAAGCCAGGTCCTCCCTGGACTGGAAACAAGGCATCCTAGGACCGGTTTCGGGGTTTCACCCCACTTCAGCCAGGATAGCTTGATTCCAGTGGCATGGAGAGCACAGGACTCACGTCTGAGCATACCCGTCCCACTCGGGGTGACAAATGCAAAAACAACAGTTGATGGACAGAATGCAGAACAATGTCATACATTCACCCCAGTACAGAGATCTGGGCCTAAATCCATCGTGTTTTTTGCTCACCTGCCATTCCAGTTTGAACCCAGCCATATGCGAAACCAGTCCTAGAATGCTAGTTTCCAGTCCAGGGAGGACCTGGCTTGGCAGTTCGGGCTGGACTGTTCCCATGAGGCACAAAGTCAAGACTGATTTGCATATGGCTGGGTTCAAACTGGAATGGCATGGCGGTGCAAACCTGCAGTTGAAAGAAGAAAGGCTGGCTTGGAGACCTTCTATAGGCCGTAATAGCCACTAAATGTACTCTGATCGATGAATACTTCAAACCTGATTTAGCCAAGTACAAGAGGTAAGGAAGAATAACCTCCTCCTGACCTGTAGTTGGATTCAAGTTATTACGAGCGCACCACAGGTAGAACCGCTTCCACTTAAAGGAATACGAAGCCCTTGTGGAAGGTCTCTTTGCTTCCTTTAGTATGTGCATACAGTCCTACGGCAAATATTCCGGACCAGTCCATCAAAAGAGCATTCCCCTTCGTCCCTGGATGGTGGAACCTGGAGGCGAAGGCATGGCATTTTTTGTTTAGATCGTCTGCGAACAGATCTATGGAAGGCTGACCCCACTGACGGAAAATTTCTGCCACTACCTCGTCGTTTAGCATGACCAAAAGGCTGTGCTGACTGTGTACCAGCCAGGGCAGAAATTGTGGGTGTTGGAGCCAGTGGCCCCAGCAGCACTCCAAGACAAATGGTCTGGACCCCACACTATTGTTGAGAAAAAGGGAGAAGTCACCTACTTGGTGGACCTTGGGACTCCCAGAAGCCCCCACAGGGTGCTTCATGTCAACAGATTGAAGGCATATGTTGACAGGGCAGACATGGGCTTACTCATGGCTACAGATGAGGGGCAGGAGGAAGAGAGTGACCCTCTCCCAGACCTGTTGACTCAGAACCCTGATGATGGCTCAGTTGATGGTGTGGTCTTTTCTGACAGCCTCACTGATCATCAGCAACAGGACTGCAGACAAGTTCTCCAGTCCTACAGACATATGTTCTCTCTGACCCCAAGTCAGACAAACTGGTGCACCCATGAGGTGGACATTGGTGACAGTCTGCCTGTGAAGAGTAAAATCTACAGGCAACCTGACCATGTCAGGGACTGCATAAAATTTGAGGTACAAAAGATGTTGGAGCTGGGAGTCATTGAACCTTCAGAGAGCCCTTGGGCTAGTCCTGTAGTTCTTGTGCCAAAACCTCACATCCAAGATGGTAAGAGAGAGATGAGGTTTTGCGTGGATTACAGAGGTCTCAATGCTGTCACTAGGACAGATGCCCACCCAATACCTAGGGCAGATGAGCTCATTGACAGATTGGCAGCTGCCAAGTTTTTGAGTACATTTGACCTGACAGCAGGCTACTGGCAAATCAGACTAGCTGAGAATGCAAAGGCCAAACTGCTTTCTCGACCCCAGGAGGACATTATCAATTTGTGGTAATGCCCTTAGGTTTGAAGAATGCACCTGCCACTTTCCAAAGATTGGTGAATCAAGTCCTTACAGGTCTGGATGACTACTGTGCAGCTTATCTTGATGATATTACTGTCTTTAGCTCCACCTGGGAGGATCACCTGGTCCACCTGAGGAATGTTTTAGAGGCCCTGCAAAAGGCAGGCCTCACTATCAAGGCCACTAAGTGCCAGATAGGGCAGAGCAGGGTTGTATACCTGGGCCACCTAGTTGGTGGGGGTCAGGTTCAACCACTGGAGAGCAAGATCCAGACCATAAAGGACTGGACTCCTCCAACTACCCAGACTCAGGTAAGAGCTTTCCTGGGCCTGACTGGGTACTACAGAAAGTTTGTTAAGAACTATGGGTCCATTGTGACACCACTTAATGACTTGACCTCTAAGAAGATGCCAAAGAAAGTTCAGTGGACAGTAAGCTGTCAAAAAGCATTTGATGACCTGAAGCAGGCCATGTGCAGTGCACCTATTCTGAAAAGTCCAGACTACTCCAAAGAGTTCATAGTCCAGACAGATGCTTCTGAGTTGGGTGTGGGAGCTGTTCTTTCACAACTGAATGTAGATGGTCAAGACCAGCCTATTGCTTTTATTAGTAGAAGGCTGACCCCTAGAGAGAAACGTTGGTCAGCTATTGAGAGGGAGGCCTTTGCTGTGGTTTGGGCCCTGAAGAAGCTGAGGCCATACTTGTTTGGCACTCACTTCAAGATTCAGACAGACCATAAGCCCCTCTTGTGGCTAAATCAGATGAAGGGTGAAAATCCCAAACTTCTTAGGTGGTCCATTTCCCTACAGGGGATGGACTTCACAGTGGAACATAGACCTGGGACTGACCATGCCAATGCAGATGGACTCTCCAGATATTTCCACTTAGAACATGAAGACTCAACTGGTCAAGGTTAGTTTAATGTCCCTAAGTTTGGGGGGTGGGGGGGTGGCGTTGTGTAGGAGAGTAGGGTCTGCTTTCTATGTTCACCCCCACTTTTTGCTTTTGCTTCACTGGTTTTCGACTTAGATGTGGCTGTGGGCCTGCCAATCAGACCCACCGCCCAGCTGTTCTCTCTCTAAATTCATACTATGTACTTTAGGTGCATAACCCAATTGTTAGACCTGGCACCATTGGCGTGAGTCTCCCTTCCATTTTTCCGCTGTGTCTCCTCTGTTTTTGCTGGTTATAGATGCTCTGGGCGCTGTGCCACTGCCATTCAGTGCCACCGCGCGAATGCTCCCTTTGTAAAGATGACATATAAATTGGTACACCCATGATTGGCTTATTTGGTTTACCTGTTAGTCCCTAGTAGCGTGGCCTGTGTGTGCCCAGGGCTGGTAAACCGAATGCTGCTGGTGGGCCTGCAGCACTGGTTTGTGCCACCCACAGAAGCAGCTTGTAAAGTGTGTCTCAGACCTACCACTGCAGTGTCTGCGTGCCGTCCAGAACTGCCATCTTGGCTGTGAAGTGCACCCACTTCCCAGCCCCTAAACCTTCCCTTGGCATCCTGTAAGCCCCCCTTATGATAGGGCGCATTGTATGTGTAAGGTAGGACATGCCCTGATGTATGTAGCATGTCCTAGTAGTGAATTACACCCCATTTCGTTTTTCACTACTGTAAGGCTACCTGTTCTCCATAGGCCAGAATGGGAGGTCTGGGCTATTACATCCTATAGTCCTAACTGACCCACAGAACATGGTAGAAAAACGAATCTAGTATGCCTGAGCTCAGAATATTAAAATACATCTTTTAGTGAAGGTTATTTTTATATTCTGTGTTTGAAACTACCACTTTTAGAGTATAGGTACTTTCTTGCCTAAGCCTTCCAGTTTGCTCTGCTATGATGTGTATTGGCTGTCTGGTTTTGGAGGGACAGGGCAGGCTGAGTCAGACCTGGGTTGAATAGAGCGACCTGCCTTGGTGTGAGGGGAGGGGTAGCTCCTGCACTTGAATAGGACTATGCCTGGCAAGGTGAATTCTGGCTCCACCTCCCACTGTGCGTCTGAGGCAGACCCCCTCTTTCTGAAAGGAAGGATGCAGCCTGATCAACAAAGTGCTCCAGGGCTGGGCAGAACTGGTTCTGGCTGGGTTCAGAGACTTGGGACCCCTAAGAACAAAGACTTTGGGGGTATAAATATTTGTGCACAAACCCCTACAATTGGTATTGCTCCTGGATAACAAGAAGAACCTCTGTCCGTGTGGCTACAAGAATCTGCAGGAGAAGGACTGTCCTTGTGCTTGTGTGCTGTTTCTGGGACTGGCCTGCAGCTGTTACTACTGGACTTCAAGAAGAGGAAAAGAACTTTGATTGGACTTTTATTTCTTTTGCTACAGAAACTACCCAAGGGCTAGGAGAGAGCTAGCCTCCTGCTGGAGTCTCAGGCACATCAGACTCCACCATCAGCCTCCTGTTTCCTCCCAGTGAGGATTACTATCTGCAGGTGAGGCTCCTGTGTGTTCCAGGGCCTCTAGTTCTACTGCTGAGAAGAGAGCGCTGAAAATCGTTGCTAACCTCCGTTAGCGAGCCGCTGCAGCTGGTGAGCGTGAGAAAAATTGCCGCTCCGCTGTCGCCGAGCGCTCGCTATCCCCGAAGAAGATCGCATCATTTGTCAGCGGGTCTGAAAACGCCCGCTATCTGAAAATCATCGCAGCTCCTGTCAGCGGGCCTGAAAACGCCCGCTATCTGAGAATCATCGCAACAGGATCATCGCAACGCGGACGCAGAGTGTTCGCCATTTTCCCCGCAACGCATCCGGATCGTCACTCCCTCGCGGAGCGCCATCTTTGTCATCGCAGCAAGATCGCACACGCAACAGGCTCGGTGCATCATCCTCCCTTCGCGGCAAGGATTTTTATTGCATCATCGGATCAGCGTGAAGAAGTTTGTCGCTTTGTCCTGCCCGCAACCCAGTGCATCATCCCCCCTTGCGGTAAGGATTCGACGCATCGCTGGCTAGCGTGAGGAAATCTATCGCAACAACTCCTTAGCGACATTTTTGTTGCTTTGCTCCAGGAACCAGATACTTTGTGAGTAAAAGGGTCGCAGAGACCACTGCCTTGAACTAAACATCATTTTGTGCATCCTGAACTATTTTTCCTTGCAGCATTTCTAAAGTAATTATATTTTTATAGTATTGTGGATTTTTACTGTTATTGGTCTTGTGATTAAGTTTATATAAAAATACCTATTTTTCATAACTACTTGAGTGGTGTCCATTTGTAGTGTTCCTCATTATATTACTGTGTATGGTCATAAATGCTTCACACACTGCCTCTGAGATAAGCCTAGCTGCTCGTGCTACGTTACCACAGGGTTGAGCAGGGGTTGTCAAAGGGTGTAGGCTGCTTACTCTGACTTAGGAAGAAGGGTCCCTACTTGGACAGTGGCCAGCCATTGCCAACTAGAGACCCCCATTTCTAACATTGGTGGTCAGCGGTGAGGATCTGGACTTGCATTTATGATTGCATACAGTAATTATAGTGTACACTACTAGTGAGTGCAGACCATAACATAACCACGTACGTTGTTGAGATTTTTTTATTCTATTTTTGATCGTTATTGCCATTGGTGGTCAGCGGTGAGGATCTGGACTTGCATTTATGATTGCATACAGTAATTATAGTGTACACTACTAGTGAGTGCAGACCATAACATAACCACGTACGTTGTTGAGATTTTTTGATTCTATTTTTGATCGTTATTGCCAGTTATTGCCACAATGGGCAAGCCCAGATCCAATGCCTCTGAGGATCTCTCCTGGGAAGAAGAGAAATTAGACACCTACAACGCCAAGCAGCTCAAATATTTTTGCAAACGCTTCACGGTCCCTATCACAGGTCTCACTAGGAGGGAAGAGTATTACAAGGCGCTGAAGGCCTGGTTAGAAGCCAGGGATGCCCCTAGGAATGAGGAAGGGCCTGTGGAGGGGGGAGAGAATGCAGGAGAGCAGCAGGAAGAAATGGTAGATTTGGTAGGGGATAAAGCAGTTTCCAGCCCGGGCACTAGTGTGTCCTCAAGGGGCCTGACTCCAGAAGAGATGGAGGACAGGGAGAGAGATAGGCGGCATAATATGGAGATGGCTAAGCTTAAATTGGATGGTCAGAGAGACCTAGAGAATAAGAATTTGGAAGTTGAGATAATGAAGATGAAATTTGAACATGAGAGAGTTTTGAGGGAGTTGGAGATTAAGGCCAAGAGTATTGAGATCTCCCCCTCTGGTGGCAGCATACCAGTAGTGCATACTGAGAGTAGAGTGTATATACCTAAAGAGGTTATTAAGGATTTTCATAAAAGTGAGGATATTGGGCAATGGTTTGCCGCTTATGAATTAGCTATGGTGTCCCACCGGGTCCCTGAGAAGGATTGGGGAGCGGGGTTGTGGGGACGGTTTGTGAGTGAGGGGAGGGATACCTTGTTGGACCTACCCCCAGAAAGTAGGATGATTTACGCCCACATGAAGGAAGCTTTGATTACCCGCTATGGTTTGACCCCTGAAATGTACAGGCAGAGATTTAGAACCTGCAAGAAGATAGAGGGTACCACGTGGGTTGAATATGTGTCTTTTTTTGGCAGAGCAATGGAGCGCTGGGTAAAAGGCAGCAAAGTAGAAACTTTTGAGCAACTGTATGACTTGATTGCATGGGAGCATTTTTCTAGTAACTGTTTTCCTGAGCTACGCCAGCATCTGATAGATTGCAAGCTGACTAACCCTAGGAAGCTTGCTGAGGAGGCGGACCGCTGGGTGAGCACCCGGGTTCGCAAGGGTCCAGTGGGAGACTTCGCCAAAGGTGGGCAGGGTCCCCAGCAGAGAGGTGGGGGGGACCGGGGTAAACCAAGGGAGTTCCACCGAGGGCCCCAAGATAATCCCCAAGGGAACCAGGCAGTGGTATCCCAGCCTCCCCCAGATAAGAAGCCAGTGCCTCCAACAGGTAATCCTGTTCCAAGGAGGCCCCCTACTTGTTTTAAGTGTGGCCAGGTGGGCCACAGATACTTTGACCCCCAGTGTCCCCAAAAGGATACTGCTGCACCACCCCGTGCACCGCCCCGCCAGCTTGCTAGTGTAGCCCTGGGGGAGGAGGAGATGGGTGCCCCAGGTGGGTGGGACCCCGTAGAGTTGACCCTTGTCTCACTAGGAGACTTTGAAATGGTTCCTAAGCCTGCACTGCCTGATAACACTAAAAAATACAGGCAGTGGGTAACCATCAATGGCCATAGAGTGGAGGCTCTGAGGGACACAGGAGCCAGTGTAACTGCTGTCAGCTCCCGGTTGGTGTCCAAAGAGCAGGTTGTGCCCCATGCATTCTACCCAGTAGTGTCGGCAGACAACACAGAGAGCCAATGTGAGGTGGCTCAGGTTCCCTTTGAGTGGGGGGGGGTCTCAGGAACTCTTCAGGTGGCTGTGAGGCCCGCCATGCCTGTGGACTGTCTGTTGGGCAATGATTTAGAGAACTCACAGTGGGCTACAGTGGAAAGGAGAGCTCACTTGCAAATGTTGGGACTGCCTGAGTGGGCATGTGCTACCACTCGGTCCATGGCAGCCAAAGAGAGTGTTGAGAAAGACCTGGAGCCTGGGAATATGGCCCAGGTCCCTGCCTTAGAGGGAGGGGGCAGGGGGCGCGGGAAACCGGCCCCCTTGGTTCCCACGGCCCAGGAGGGAGCAGACCCTGAGGGGGATGCCCTGGAGCCTACCGGGGAGCAGAGTACCGACCTGGGGGACCTGCCTGAGCTGACCCAGTGGCAGCAGGAAGGGGGGCCCATCAGGGAGGAGGTTTGTGAACAGCAGAGAACTTGCCCCTCTCTTGAGGGTATGCGGCAACAGGCTGCAGCCCAGGCAGCAGGTGATATGTCCGGTTCACATCTGATTTATTGGGAGAACAGTCTCCTGTATAGCGAGCCTAAGGTTGCTGAGCCGGGGTCAGCCCGTGTGCTGGTGGTACCCGAGTGCTTCAGAACCTTCCTACTGGGGTTGGCTCATGACATTCCATTGGCAGGACATCTGGGGCAGACCAAGACCTTTGAAAGGCTAGTCACCCACTTTTATTGGCTCCAGATGCGCAAGAGTTCAGATACGTATTGTAGGACCTGTGAGACTTGCCAGGCAAGTGGGAAGAGTGGGGGGAAGATCAAAGCCCCACTCCAACCCTTCCCAGTTGTTAGCACCCCATTCGAGCGAGTGGGCATTGACATTTTGGGGCCTCTGGACCCCAAGACAGCTATGGGCAACAGGTACATCCTGGTCTTGGTGGACCATGCCACCCGGTACCCTGAAGCCATCCCGCTCAGGACAGTGACGGCCCCCGTGGTGGGACGTGCACTGATGGGGATCTTCTCCCGTGTGGGGTTCCCCAGAGAGGTGGTGAGCGACAGGGGGACCAACTTCATCTCCCAGTATATGAAGTCTCTGTGGAAGGAGTGTGGGGTGACTTACAAGTTCACCACTCCTTACCACCCCCAGGGTAACTGTCTGGTTGAGAGATTCAACCGGACCTTGAAGGGCATGATCATGGGCCTAGAGGAGCCCCTGAGGCGTAAGTGGGACGTCCTCTTGCCATGCCTGTTGTTTGCATACCGTGAAGTGCCACAGAAGTACTTAGGGTTCAGCCCCTTTGAACTGCTCTATGGCCATCCGGTAAGAGGGCCTCTGAGTTTGGTCAAGGAAGGCTGGGAGCAATCTCCCAGGAAACCTCCCCAGGATGTGTTTAGCTACATCCTGGCCTTCAGGAACCAAACTCGGCGTTTCAGAAACATTGCTGAGGCAAATCTGGAAGCCAGCCAGGAGGAGATGAAACGTTGGCACGACCAGACTGCCACTCTGGTCGAGTTTCAACCTGGTCAAAAGGTTTGGGTACTGGCCCCAGTGGAGCCCTGTGCGCTCCAAGATAAGTGGACAGGTCCGTTTGAGGTGGTGGAGCGAAAAAGTCAAGTTACCTATTTGGTGGACTTTAAATCTCCCAGGAACCCCCTGCGGGTCCTGCATGTGAATCGCCTAAAGCCCCACTTTGCGAGGTCTGAAGTGGGCATGCTCCTTGCCACAGATGCAGGGATGGAGGAGGAGAGTGAGCCTCTTCCTGACCTCCTGTGTGCAGGAGAGAAGGATGGGTCAGTGGAGGGTGTGGTCCTCTCCACCACACTGACCCCAGAACAGCAGAGAGATTGCCACCAGCTGTTGGGGCAATTCCCAGATTTATTTTCCCTGGTACCTGGTGTCACTGACTGGTGCGTCCATGAGGTAGACACCGGGGACAGTCCTCATGTCAAGCACAAGGCTTACAGGGTGACCGACAGGGTAAGGGCCTGCATTAAGGAGGAGGTCTCCAAAATGTTTGCCCTGGGGGTGATTGAGTCCTCTAGCAGCCCTTGGTCCAGCCCCGTGGTCTTGGTACCAAAGGCTGCAGCGCCTGGTGACACTCCGGAACTTAGGTTCTGTGTGGACTACCGAGGTCTCAATTCGGTCACGAGGACCGACGCGCACCCCATCCCCAGAGCTGATGAGCTCATAGATCGGTTGGGGGCTGCCCGGTACCTCAGCACGTTTGATCTAACGTCTGGGTACTGGCAGATCGCCTTAACTGATGGGGCAAAGGAGAGGTCCGCATTCTCCACCCCAGATGGGCACTACCAGTTCCGTGTGATGCCCTTTGGGATGAAGAATGCCCCTGCCACCTTTCAGAGGTTGGTCAACCAGGTGTTGGCTGGGCTGGAGGATTTCAGTGCCGCCTACCTGGACGACATTGCCGTATTTAGTTCCTCATGGGAGGACCACTTACGCCACCTCTGGGAAGTGTTGATGGCGCTGCGCAGAGCAGGCCTCACAATCAAGGCCAGTAAGTGCCAGATTGGGCAGGGTTCGGTGGTGTACTTAGGACACCAGGTAGGGAGTGGCCAGGTGGCCCCTCTACAGCCCAAGATTGAGACCATCCTGGCTTGGGAGCCCCCAAGGACCCAGACCCAGGTGAGGGCCTTCTTAGGACTCACGGGTTATTACAGGAGGTTTGTCAAGGGGTATGGCAGCATTGTTGCCCCCTTGACTGAGCTGACTTCCAAGAAGCAGCCCAAGATTGTGAACTGGACTGACACCTGTCAGAAAGCTTTTGATGCTCTCAAGACTGCCATGTGTACAGCACCCGTACTCCAGGCGCCCAACTTTGCTAAGGAATTTATTGTCCAGACAGACGCTTCAGAGCATGGGGTGGGGGCTGTTCTGTCACAGATGAATGAGGAGGGACTAGACCAACCTGTAGCCTTCATCAGTAGGAGGTTACTTCCACGGGAACAGAGGTGGAGTGCGATCGAGCGAGAGGCATTTGCTGTGGTCTGGGCGCTGAAGAAGCTGAGACCATACCTGTTTGGGACTCACTTCCGGGTTCAGACCGACCACAGGCCCCTCAGGTGGTTAATGCAGATGAGGGGTGAGAATCCCAAGTTGTTAAGGTGGTCCATTTCCCTACAGGGTATGAACTTTAGGGTGGAACACCGCCCTGGTACAGAACACGCCAATGCTGATGGTCTGTCCAGATTTTTCCGCCTTAGTGATGAGAACCTCCCAGGGGATGGGTAGTTCTCCCCACATTTCAGCTGGAGGGGACGTGTGTTAGACCTGGCACCATTGGCGTGAGTCTCCCTTCCATTTTTCCGCTGTGTCTCCTCTGTTTTTGCTGGTTATAGATGCTCTGGGCGCTGTGCCACTGCCATTCAGTGCCACCGCGCGAATGCTCCCTTTGTAAAGATGACATATGAATTGGTACACCCATGATTGGCTTATTTGGTTTACCTGTTAGTCCCTAGTAGCGTGGCCTGTGTGTGCCCAGGGCTGGTAAACCGAATGCTGCTGGTGGGCCTGCAGCACTGGTTTGTGCCACCCACAGAAGCAGCTTGTAAAGTGTGTCTCAGACCTGCCACTGCAGTGTCTGCGTGCAGTCCAGAACTGCCATCTTGGCTGTGAAGTGCACCCACTTCCCAGCCCCTAAACCTTCCCTTGGCATCCGTTAAGCCCCCCTTATGATAGGGCGCATTGTATGTGTAAGGTAGGACATGCCCTGATGTATGTAGCATGTCCTAGTAGTGAATTACACCCCATTTCGTTTTTCACTACTGTAAGGCTACCTGTTCTCCATAGGCCAGAATGGGAGGTCTGGGCTATTACATCCTATAGTCCTAACTGGCCCACAGAACATGGTAGAAAAACGAATCTAGTATGCCTGAGCTCAGAATATTAAAATACATCTTTTAGTGAAGGTTATTTTTATATTCTGTGTTTGAAACTACCACTTTTAGAGTATAGGTACTTTCTTGCCTAAGCCTTCCAGTTTGCTCTGCTATGATGTGTATTGGCTGTCTGGTTTTGGAGGGACAGGGCAGGCTGAGTCAGACCTGGGTTGAATAGAGCGACCTGCCTTGGTGTGAGGGGAGGGGTAGCTCCTGCACTTGAATAGGATTTTGCCTGGCAAGGTGAATGCTGGCTCCACCTCCCACTGTGCGTCTGAGGCAGACCCCCTCTTTCTGAAAGGAAGGATGCAGCCTGATCAACCAAGTGCTCCAGGGCTGGGCAGAACTGGTTCTGGCTGGGTTCAGAGACTTGGGACCCCTAAGAACAAAGACTTTGGGGGTATAAATATTTGTGCACAAACCCCTACAATTGGTATTGCTCCTGGATAACAAGAAGAACCTCTGTCCGTGTGGCTACAAGAATCTGCAGGAGAAGGACTGTCCTTGTGCTTGTGTGCTGTTTCTGGGACTGGCCTGCAGCTGTTACTACTGGACTTCAAGAAGAGGAAAAGAACTTTGATTGGACTTTTATTTCTTTTGCTACAGCAACTACCCAAGGGCTAGGAGAGAGCTAGCCTCCTGCTGGAGTCTCAGGCACATCAGACTCCACCATCAGCCTCCTGTTTCCTCCCAGCGAGGATTACTATCTGCAGGTGAGGCTCCTGTGTGTTCCAGGGCCTCTAGTTCTACTGCTGAGAAGAGAGCGCTGAAAATCGTCACTAACCTCCGTTAGCGAGCCGCTGCAGCTGGTGAGCGTGAGAAAAATCGCCGCTCCGCTGTCGCCAAGCGCTCGCTATCCCCGAAGAAGATCGCATCATTTGTCAGCGGGTCTGAAAACGCCCGCTATCTGAAAATCATCGCAGCTCCTGTCAGCGGGCCTGAAAACGCCCGCTATCTGAGAATCATCGCAACAGGATCATCGCAGCGCGGACGCAGAGTGTTCGCCATTTTCCCCGCAACGCATCCGGATCGTCACTCCCTCGCGGAGCGCCATCTTTGTCATCGCAGCAAGATCGCACACGCAACAGGCTCGGTGCATCATCCTCCCTTCGCGGCAAGGATTTTATCGCATCACCGGATCAGCGTGAAGAAGTTTGTCGCTTTGTCCTGCCCGCAACCCAGTGCACCATCCCCCCTTGCGGTAAGGATTCGACGCATCGCTGGCTAGCGTGAGGAAATCTATCGCAACAACTCCTTAGCGACATTTTTGTTGCTTTGCTCCAAGAACCAGATACTTTGTGAGTAAAAGGGTCGCAGAGACCACTGCCTTGAACTAAACATCATTTTGTGCATCCTGAATTATTTTTCCTTGCAGCATTTCTAAAGTAATTATATTTTTATAGTATTGTGGATTTTTACTGTTATTGGTCTTGTGATTAAGTCTATATAAAAATACCTATTTTTCATAACTACTTGAGTGGTGTCCATTTGTAGTGTTCCTCATTATATTACTGTGTATGGTCATAAATGCTTCACACACTGCCTCTGAGATAAGCCTAGCTGCTCGTGCTACGTTACCACAGGGTTGAGCAGGGGTTGTCAAAGGGTGTAGGCTGCTTACTCTGACTTAGGAAGAAGGGTCCCTACTTGGACAGTGGCCAGCCATTGCCAACTAGAGACCCCCATTTCTAACACCAATTGGTAAGGATCACCTTATTGGCCCCTGTATAGTGTACCTTAGGTACCCAGTGTTGTGAATCAGTCCCAGGTCCGATACTCCTCAGGATTCGGGCGACGCTATATGGGGTCCACCTCTCGATGTCACCAACTTCCTGCACTAAAGGCACGGAAGACTGGAGCAATCAAGCGAGGGAAGGGAAGGATGGGAACAGCGGGGAGTAGAACCTGTAAAGAAGAGTTAACATACAAACAATAACATAATACAATGCAAGACAAATTAGCTACACTCAGTAATTCTCGCTAATATGTCACCAATTCTAATATATGAGCTTCCTTATTTCCTCATAAACAAGCACACCACTAACTCGGTTCCGTAGCCATACACAATATGAGCATGCTGACCAAGCACGAAGGTTTCCCATTAATACGGGTTTTTGTTTTAACGTCTATGGTGTTAAAGAAACTAGAGAGGATCAGCTTTCTCCTCCTTTACTTTGTTCGAGTGAGAGACTGTGGTCCTATCTTTATGGTTATCAGGACCCTGTGGCAGGGCACCCTTAGAGAATACCAAACACCCTAGAGTGGTGCACAATATCCGATATATTCAAAAGTCCCGACTACGGGTTGCAAGGAAGTCTGCCGGATTTTCTCTCCAGCGCTAGTCCCGTTCTATTTCTAAATGCCACCAAGCCTGATAGGAGTCCTGACCTAACTTCTTATCAATGTCCTTTGCGGTTTCCTCACCGCCCTTGGTTTCAGTTATGAATCACTGGTGGTTCAAGCCAGACCCTTTGGGGATTGAGGGACGGCGTCCACTGAAAAGGAGCTTATTATTTCAAATGCCCCCCCGATGATAACCTTTGTGTTGCGCTAGTAAACGGACATCTCGGGACCCGAGATTACTCACACCCCCCCAGGGAGAAGCGCTCTTCACACCAGATACTTTCGGTTTGTTTTTACAACGGATTCCGCCTTTGGTCTTCACGCTGGCCTTATCGTATCAATACCGCTACGGCAGGGTGTCTCCGTGGTTATCAATTGCCGCTTGAATTCCAGAAAAGGATTCCATGTCTCTTTCCCCGAGACTCAGGTGCCGTATGCTCGGCCGTTGAGACCGCATCCCCTGCGGCTCTCAATTCCTGTGGGAAAGTCGTACCGAGAACTCTGCTCGTCAGTTGAAAGTTTGTCAATTACGCACAACGTCGTGCGTGCTTCCTGGGCGTTTTATGCCCTTGGCTCCTCCCCCTCTCGCGCCGGGTATTCTGGGATTCGTAGTTTTGGCAGGCGCGTTGTGCCTGAATCCTGACAGTAGGGCCCCCTCCAGGCGCCTCCTAGAACCCGGTTTATCAGGGTATTTCCGATAGAAAGCCCTGATTCTGGCCGGCGCGTGCACATTGGCGCTGGGCACCCACGAGTCCTCCTCAGCGGTGTACCCCTTCCAGGATATCAAGTACCACAAGTTACCTCCCCTATACTTGGAATCCACCACGCTGCGCACCTCGTACTCCTGTCCGTCTTCTGTGGAAACTGCAGGTGGAGGCTTCCGCAATCCCCCTTTCGCAGGTTTTAGAAGACTACAGTGGAACACCGGGTGAATCCGCAGCGAGCCCGGAAGTCGTAATTTATATGCCACCGGATTGACTTGTTTGATCACTCGGTAGGGCCCGATGTATCTTGGGTGGAAGACGCTCCGTAGCTTAAAGCGGAAGTTCTTAGTGGACAGCCACACCCTGTCCCCTTTTTGGTACTGCGGACCCTCCACTCGATGTTTATCGGCCCAGTTTTTATACTGTATCTTGGACTTTACCAAGAGTGTCTTTACTCGTGCGTGTCCTTGGCGTAACTCCCTCATGTGGGCTTGTATCGAAGGCTGATTGATGACACGTCCTGGCATGACAATTGGCAAAATTCTAGCATCATACCCAAAGTTGGCTACAAATGGCGATACCCCAATAGAGCTGTGGGAGGCGTTGTTATACGCCAACTCCGCCATCCATAACATGGATACCCATGATTCTTGCGCACTTTCTGCATAACATCGTAGATATTTCTTTACGGTTTGGTTTAACCTTTCGGTTTGGCCATCAGTCTGTGGGTGGAAACTCAAGGACAACGCCGAGTCAATGTGCAGAGACTTACACCACCCTTTCCAGAAGCGTGCAACAAATTGAGGGCCCCTATCGGACACAATAACTTGCGGAATTCCATGCAGTTTCACTATGTTTTGTAATAACAGGTGTGCGGTTTGACCCGCGGTAGGCAGCGTCTTGCAAGGAATAAAGTGGCCCATCTTGGTGAGACTGTCTATAACCACTAGGATGGCAGAATACCCTTGATCCACCGGGAGACCTGTGATGAAATCCAGGCTGATGTTTTGCCTTGGTGCCTGTGGGGTTGGTAATGGAACCAGTTTGCCCCTTCGGGCGGACGTGTCGGTCTTTCCCCGAGCGCAGTCTTCACACCTAGACACCCACTTCTTAACGTCCGGGACGAGGGTTTTCCAACTAAAATATCTTTGCACCAATAATGTAGTTTTTTTATTCCTGTAATTGCCCCCTGGTCTTTTGGGACGAGCAGGACACTCACGGACGTAGTGCCCCTTCTTTCCGCAGTACATACACAATCCTTGTGTTCGTGTGCTCTCTCTTTCGTTCCGTGACAATTGAGCACTACCAGCTCCCACTTCCATGGGCTCAGGGGCCGCCTCACTTCCCGTGGCCTCCTTCTTCCCTCTCTCTCCCCGGAACCGATCGCCACCCCGGTCTGTGATACGTCCGTCCAAACGTAAGGCTAGACTAACGAGAGCCTCGCAGGTTCGGGGCTGAGGATCGATTCGGGCTATAACGTCCTTTAAATCGTTGCATAATCCCTGATAGAAAAGACACATTCTCTTCTCTTCCGGCCACGCCGCTTCCGCTACCAAAAGATTAAACGTGGTTAAATAAGTCACTAACTCGGTTCTCCCTTGTTTTAATTCCAAAAGCTCCCTATCCGTGCTGAATGTGGTAGTTCACCTGTCGAAAACCCCCTCCAGAGCTGTCCTGAAATTGTCCCAATCTGATAAGACCGGATCGTTATGGCGTACTAAAGGAACCGCCCAGTTGGCTGCATCTCCAGCCAAGTAGGAGATAGCAAACGCCACCCTAGAATGATTAGTAGGGAATGAGGAAGGTCTACAGGAGAAGTGCATCAATATCTGAGTTAGAAACACCTGTATCTTATGGGGGTCTCCGGTATATCTTTCTGGGTTGGCTAACGGAATGGGGGGAGGTACCGTGACCTGAATGGGATGCGTACTTGCTCCCACGTCAAAGGGGTTCCTTGACAGCCTATCCACCTTGTCACGTAAATCCGCCGTTTCGGCCCTAGAGGCCGCTAACTCCCGCTGTACTGCGGCAAGTGCAGCTAAGACCTCTTCCATACCGCGTCTCTACAAACCACCCGAACCGGGAGGAGTCTCAATACTTGGGTGCGTAATTCTGTTGTGAATCAGTCCCAGGTCAGATACTCCTCAAGATTCGGGCGACGCTATATGGGCTCCACCCCTCGATGTCACCAACTTCCTGCACTAAAGGCACAGAAGACTGGAGCAATCAAGCGAGGGAAGGGAAGGATGGGAACAGCGGGGAGTAGAACCTGTACAGAAAAGTTAACATACAAACAATAACATAATACAATGCAAGACAAATTAGCTACACCCACTAATTCTCGCTAATATGTCACCAATTCTAATATATGAGCTTCCTTATTTCCTCATAAACAAGCACACCACAAACTCGATTCCGTAGCCATACACAACATGAGCATGCTGACCAAGCACGAAGGTTTCCCATTAATATGTGTTTTTGTTTTAACGTCTATGGTGTTAAAGAAACTAGAGAGGATCAGCTTTCTCCTCCTTTAATTTGTTCGAGTGAGAGACTGTGGTCCTATCTTTATGGTTATCAGGACGCTGTGGCAGGGCACCTTTAGAGAATACCAAACACCCTAGAGTGGTGCACAATATCCTATATATTGAAAAGTCCCGACTACGGGTTGCAAGGAAGTCTGCCGGATTTTCTCTCCAGCGCTAGTCCCGTACTATTTCTAAATGCCACCAAGCCTGATAGGAGTCCTGACCTAACTTCTTATCAATGTCCTTTGCGGTTTCCTCACCGCCCTTGGTTTCAGTTATCAATCACTGGTGGTTCAAGCCAGACCCTTTGGGGATTGAGGGACGGCGTCCACTGAAAAGGAGCTTATTTTAAATGCCCCCCGATGATAACCTTTGTGTTGCGCTAGTAAACAGACATCTCGGGACCCGAGATTACTCACACCCCCCAGGGAGAAGCACTCTTCACACCAGATACTTGCGGTTAGTTTTTACAACGGATTCCGCCTTTTGTCTTCACGCTGGCCTTATCGTATCAATACCGCTACGGCAGGGTCTCTCCGTGGTTATCAATTGCCGCTTGAATTCCAAAAAAGGATTCCATGACTCTTTCCCCGAGACTCAGGTGCCGTATGCTCGGCCGTTGAGACCGCATCCCCTGCGGCTCTCAATTCCTGCGGGAAAGTCGTACCGAGAACTCTGCTCGTCAGTTGAAAGTTTGTCAATTACGCACAACGTCGTGTGTGCTTCCTGGGCGTTTTATGCCCTTGGCTCCTCCCCCTCTCGCGCCGGGTGTTCTGGGATTCGTAGTTTTGGCAGGTGCGTTGTGCCTGAATCCTGACACCCAGGGCATAGGTGTACCCTAGGCCTACCCAGGGCTGCAGCATGTATTGTGCCACCCCTGGTCTGGCCTTCCATTATGACACAACTGGCTGATCACTCAGCTGGGGCAAGGTCGTGTAATCACCCCTTGCTTAGGTGTAGTATTCCTATACCTACCTTATATATAGACACATGTGTACCTATCAGCCACTCCTATGGCAGGCCTTAACAATCCTGGAGGCAGAGTGCTTGGTAACATGTGAGATGGTGCTTTAGCATGAGCTGAGCCTGTCTGCAGCTTTCGGAACCAAATCCTTATAGCTGTTCTATGATATAGCCTACCATATACTCTTAAAGTACCTTATAATCTTAAACGGTTATGGTAACTATGGTTTGGCTTTATCAAAACATGTTGTGTAAGGTGTCTAACACTTTGGAATAATACCCCCATACCATTTCTGGCGATGAGGATATTATTCCTCCCTTCTAGAGGGAGAAGACATGTTGAAACCTACTTACCCGGTTAAAGTTAACCAGAGCCCCAGCATCACAAAATGGATGCTGCTGCCACAGACACAAGTCTGGCCTCCTGCTGCTGGGAGTCCTTCCAGCGAGGGAGGCTTGGACAATACGTTTCCTGCCTTGGGAGGTGCGAGCACCACCCCAGACAGGACTTAGTGTATTGGGGCAGGGAGGGATGAAAGAAACTAGACACTGCCTGGGGCACACAAGGTGTCCCATGCATAGTCCAGTTCAAACCGGCGCTGGGGCACTCCAGCCCCAGCTCTGGCGTGAAACTGGACAAAGGTAAGGGGGCTTAACCACTCCCCTTCCTGGTCCCACCCATAGGAGGGACCTTGCAGGTAGCCCAGCCCACTAGCCCAGTATATCAGTAGGTAGCTGAGCCCTGCAAATTAGATTATCCTGAATCTGCAACTTGAACAGAAACTCTGGACCTTCGACATTCGACCTCAGGAAGAAGACTGAAGAATCTCCCTTGTGGCCAAGGAGTGACCACCCTGGGCAACCAGGCACCATCCAGCGACCGCTGCTTGCTTTGCGACTGATCCTACGAGGGACGACTGCAGAGACTGACCAGCGCCGAGACTTCCAGACACCTCTGAACCAGATCCACCTCTACAGCAAAGCTGAGACCCGTGGAGGCGACGAGGGACGTGGGACCGGCGACTTGGGAAAAGTGGCTAGTAACTGACTAGCGCGACTTCTGAGGCTTCCTCGAGGCTGTGCTTGGGGAATTGAGAAGCCCCCATCCCGAGCACCATCTGCAAAGAAGATCAGCTCCCCACCCTTCACGTGTTCTGCGTGGGGCCCTTCTGCACCTGAGTTGCTCGACGTGTTGTCCGGTTGCTGGCCCGTTGGCTAGTGACCTCTGCGATGATGAACCTTTGATTTCACCTTGCTGGTCCGGCTCCTCCAGACTGGCACTCGCTCCTCTGTGAAAAGAGAAGCACCCCAGACCTTCCTGGTCTGCACCAGAAGCAAGTCCTCCATTCTGCGTGGGTTCCGCTTGCCAAGGCTTGTTGGGTCCTAACTCGACATCGACGCCGCCGACAGCAAGAGCCTTCGTGGGACAGCTCGCCTCCTGGTCCTGGTCGTCCTCGACGCCTCCTGGTACCCGTGGCTGCTGCGACAAGCTTCACCTCTTCACCTGCATCTGCACGACATCGCCTGGTTCCTTCCTGGTTCCTTCCCGGCTCCTGACTGGTGACCTAGACTCTGTCCCTTCTGCTTGCAGGTATCCTTCCTTCTTGATTCCATCCTTGGGATCCACCGGACACTCTTCACTGACTGCCTGTCAGCAACTTTCCTTCAGGCATCCATAGGAGTCAACGACGAAACCCGACGCAAGTTCACACCTATGCCCCCGCAGCCCATGGGCTAGGTAACTTGAGTACTCCGGTGCTCACAAGGGTATTGACTATCCTAGGGTCTAGTTTCCAAGTCTCGAACTCCTAGCTATTCCAGAAGTGTCCTAAAACTGTTAATTTCTAATAACTACTATTTCTATTGACTTTTACGCATTACGCGGGAGTGTTTCCACTCTGCACCTGAATCCCGTGGGCCTCCCACTTCCCAACCTTTGGTAGTATAGTGTAGCCCCAGCGATTCCCTAGGCCTAGGCCTATCCTGTGTTCGTGAAAGTGGTTCTTATACCACTTACTTAGTATATGGTTTGCGTGGCCCCTAGGGCCTAACTGTATTACTTACCTGTGTGACTTAATGTATGCGTAAATAAGACTGTGTTGTACTTACCTCGAATCTCATAAAGAGTGCTGAGGGTATTTTGACTAGAATAAATACATTCTATTTTTATATATCTGTTGTGGTGTCCTTTCATTTGGTATTCAAGGGATTACATATGGTATAACAGCTGGCTTCACATGCCATACAGAGTTTAGCCTAAGACTGCTCTTGTCCATGCTACCACTAGGATAGCTGGTCTATAAGGTTGACTTTACAACCAATCACCATAAGGGTTGTTTGGACTGATACAAGGTGTACACTAGAATTAGTGACATCATATATCAGGCCAACTTCTCACAACCATATCATTGGCTCCCTGATAGATGAGCCTTTTGCAGTGTCCTTTACAAGCTTTTCAGTGCTGTCTAGTTTTGCTGACTTGACCTTAGCAACTGCCTCTTCCCTTTGGCGTTGAGTGTCACGGAAGGGTCATCAAGAGCTGTACTAGGTGGGGCTGTCTATTAGAAGACCGTCAATGGTATGACATACTTTGCCTTTTTTGCCAAAGGAGAGGAAGGAAAAGGCATGGAAATAGGAGAATGTCTCTTTTAGCGTTGGCTCCTAGGAGAAGTTGGCATGTCAACCTATTTTAGCGCCCTTTTATGGTGCTTTTCATGTGATTAACCAGAAGTTAAATCTTTAGGCACTATTTTTGGTGAGGAACTTCGGGCGTTTGTTTTGCTGCCTTCTTCTCCCCAGATCTATGGTAGCTGGTTTCATATTCAACTTCTGAAGATGAGCATACAGCAACTTTGTTATTCTGAAGCCATCTTAAGAACTTTCCCTCTTAGTCATTGAGAGTTTTTTCTGGAAATGTTCTGTAAATCTTAGGATGTGGATGCAAGTAAGCAATAAAATCACATTTTGTGTGGATCATTTGTGAACATTTTCATTTTTAGGTCGAGCCTAGGCAACTCGCATGCGCTATCTGGGAGACATTCTGTATTCACTATATGGGCTTTTATTCTGCTCCTCGCTGCTGATTTGATAATGTGGGAGTCATTCTGAAAAGCTTGCTTTTATATGGTTTGTTTTGCTTATATGTCCCTCCTTCTCATGGCTAGTTCCCTCCCCTGGAGTAACGGCCTATTACTAGTCTCCTTTCTCTGTAGTGTTTTTCCCTTTGTGTTTGAGCACTCTTTTCTTTGTATGTTGTTTTCGGTAAGCTTGCTGTGGTGTGTGTTTTCATTAAGCTTGTTTTACATTTTGCATTTTTCAATGTGATTCCATGCACCCTTGCGGCCAGTTGTTAATCTTCAACTGCTTTCGGTGTTCAAACGCAACACTTTTGTACATTTTACCATGATGTTTTAACATTTTGCTTTTTCAATTTTTTTAGCTTGGCATACCATGCGGACAAAAGGCTGCTTCAAAGCATCTGTAGGAAGAAGGACTGGAAACACTGCACATGGGCCTGCACGTTTCCCCATGAGTGCATGTATTCAGGGGTTGAGGTGGGTCTCCCTTTGCCTCTTTTTCTAATGTTTTCCATTTTTTTATGTTATCTCGTTTTGCCCAAGTTGTTGAGAAATAAGTATGGTGCTGAGAAGAAAGCTGCGGCTCTTAACTTTATGCCCCATCCTTGGGGGTTGGTGGTAGAGGGTCCTAGGATGAACACAGCCTTTCCCTTTACCAGTCCCTGAGGAAAGAGGCATGCCCCAGCCTGTGGGCACGCACCTCCACATCTGTCATCCTGCCTCCCAGGGCCTCAGCAACTAGCCATCTTCACAGAACTTCCAGCTAATCCCCCTTCTCCTGCCAGTGACCGGTCATTGTTAAACACCCTTTCCCCACCCCCCCTCATTGTCATGAAGAAGTGGCTACAAGGAGGCTGTCAGCAGCAGCTCCTGAGAGCCATTTAGGCTGTTTTCTGAAGTATGGATGAGTTGTTGACGTGACATCATGCTTGAGTCATCAGCTTTCATGTAACAAATCAGTGCATTCTGGGACTTGTAGTATTTGGTTGCTTCACTTAAACCAGCTGGACAAAGTGATCTGTTGACAGTGATTCGTGAAACAAGAGCACATGACCGCCCTTTGTTGCACAGCCTACCTCAGCCTTTGCTAAGTTGGTGAAGCTTACAAGTGTTTTCTGCGGGTACTCAAACACACAAGGTAAGGAGTTGCTTATGTCCTTCCATGTCTAATGGTGGGAGTCCCTGTGGTGCTCATAAGAGCTTTCCCATCAGATTGTAGACTTGACAACTGAACACCCCTGAGAAGGGTGGACCTTGGATACCCTCCTCAGGTCTGTTTGCAGCAAGGGGAATGTGTGTGTAGGAGGTGGTGGTAAAGTAGCTAGACTGCCATCTGTGGAACCAAGAGACCTGGACCCACATCTCAACTTCCCCATTCCACTTGTCCAAACCGTGGGCTCTTGGGCACGTCCTTTTAAATCACGGTTTCTTGTGTGCATTATCTGCCAAAGGCAGTGGCTCTTAGAAACAGAATATACAAACTCTTCGTCGCATCTTGCTTGTGAGGAAACGCAGGGGCGCGTTTATTCACTCTGAACGCTGTGGCGCAGGTTTCCATTCTGGCAAAGACAACTCAGGCTTTCAGTCTGCTGGGACTGCTGTAACAAGCAACACTGAAGGGGGATATGCAACACCGTTTATTCACGGTGCCACATATGACACATATACAAAATGGTGTCCGCATATGATATAGAAAATACTCTGGGACAGTAAGCGTCTTAGGTTCCCCGGCCTGGGACGAAAGGTTGGGTCATGGGGATTACATTTTTATACCTACTGGACAAACACACAACTCTGTAGCCAGAGTGTAACTCCTCATGGGTCCTGCTCGTCCAGTCCTTAATATGTGAGGCATTCCTGCCTCCCGACAGTCAAATTAGCACGTTAGTGTTTCTTTTATTGTTATTATAAAAGCCCCTCCCACCCACCGCCATGCCTTTTCTTTTTACTGTCCGACACGGCGTTCAGAGCGTTGGTGTTTGCTGTGCCGTGTTTTCTTTAATGCTGCTGCTGAGCGCGCAGGGGGTCTACAGTGGGGTGAGATTTGTTTCCTCTCTTTACCTATATAACCTATGGCCATTCCGCTCGGTTAACTAGTCTCTAAAGTTACGCAGGGTCAGGCTTGGTTTGTACTTGGAATGCCTCCCGGGAATACAAGGGGCTTTTGGCTAAAAATAAAAACAACAGTTGATAGACAGAATGCAGAACAATGTCATACATTCACCCCAGTACAGAGACCTCGGCCTAAATCCATCGTTTTTTTGCTCACCATGCCATTCCAGTTTGAACCCATCCATATGCAAATCAGTGTTGCCCCTGTGCCTCATGGGAACAGTCCAGCCCGAACTGCCAAGCCAGGTCCTCCCTGGACTGGAAACAGGCATCCTAGGACCGGTTTCGGGGTTTCACCCCACTTCAGCCAGGATAGCTTGATTCCAGTGGCATGGAGAGCACAGGACTCACGTCTGAGCATACCCGTCCCACTCGGGGTGACAAATGCAAAAACAACAGTTGATGGACAGAATGCAGAACAATGTCATACATTCACCCCAGTACAGACATCTGGGCCTAAATCCATCTTGTTTTTTGCTCACCTGCCATTCCAGTTTGAACCCAGCCATATGCGAAACCAGTCCTAGAATGCTTGTTTCCAGTCCAGAGAGGACCTGGCTTGGCAGTTCGGGCTGGACTGTTCCCATGAGGCACAGAGTCAAGACTGATTTGCATATGGCTGGGTTCAAACTGGAATGGCATGGTGGTGCAAACCTGCAGTTGAAAGAAGAAAGGCTGGCTTGGAGACCTTCTATAGGCAGTAATAGCCGCTAAATGTACTCTGATCGATGAATACTTCAAACCTGATTTAGCCAAGTACAAGAGGTAAGGAAGAATAACCTCCTCCTGACCTGTAGTTGGATTAAAGTTATTACGAGCGCACCACAGGTAGAACCGCTTCCACTTAAAGGAATACGAAGCCCTTGTGGAAGGTCTCTTTGCTTCCTTTAGTATGTGCATACAGTCCTGCGGCAAATATTCCGGACCAGTCCATCAAAAGAGCATTCCCCTTCGTCCCTGGACGGTGGAACCTGGAGGCGAAGGCATGGCATTTTTTGTTTAGATCGTCTGCGAACAGATCTATGGAAGGCTGACCCCACTGACGGAAAATTTCTGCCACTACCTCGTCGTTTAGCACCCAGTCTGGATGATCTTCGAAGTGCCGACTGAGTGCGTCCGCTCGCACATTTCGCTCCCCTGGAAGGTGCACCGCTGTGACGGAGAGGCCTCGGGCTAGAAGCCAATGCCATATCTTTTGAGCTTCCAGGGAGAGAGGGCAAGAGTGCGTACCTCCCTGTTTGTTGAGGTAATACATGGTGGTCGTGTTGTCTGTTTGGACGAGGACTGAGTTGGACATGATCGAAGGCCGAAAAGCTTTCAGGGCTAGATGGACCATCCGCAGCTCTAACATGTTTATGTGGTAGGATTGCTCCTTGACGGACCATCGTCCTTGCATTTGCAGGCAATCCATGTGCGCCCCCCATCCCTGAAGCGATGCATCCGTTACCAAGGACTGGGTGGGAACAGGTTGATGAAAGGGGACTTCCAGCAGGAGGTTCCGTGGACGAGTCCACCACAGAACAGGCGTCCTTGCTGCTTGTGAAAGCACAATCTGGTCTTCCCAGAAACCGGTAGTCTGGTCCCACTTGTCCTCCAGATCCTGCTGTAGAGGTCTCATTCTCAGCCTGGCGTTGGGAATGAGGAATATGCAAGATGCCATTGATCCAAATAGGGATCGTCGGGCGATTGGTCTGGAGAAGAACTTCGCACTTCTGCTGAATTGATAAAAGTCTCTGCTCCGAAGGAAACGCTTTTCCTAGGTTTGTATCTAGGACGGAGCCCAGGTAATGGATCACCTGTGTCGGCTGGCAAACTGACTTTTCCATATTCACATGCAGGCCTAGCCTGCGGAGCAGAGTCAGGCACACTTGGAAGTCGCTCTTTACCTGCTGAGGAGATGGCCCATTCAAGAGCCAATCGTCCAAGTATGGATATACGAACAGCCCTCGTCTGTGTAGAGCTGCCGCTACCACCGCCATGCACTTGGTAAAGACTCGTGGGGCAGATTTTAGCCCAAAGGGCAGCACTCTGAATTGGTAGTGACTATTGCCGACCATGAATCGCAGGAATTTGCGATGACGAGGAGTTACAGGAATGTGGAAGTACGCATCCTGGAGATCCACCGAGCACATCCAGTCCCCTGCTTGCAGATGTGGACATATTTGATGAAGCGCCAGCATGCAAAATTTTTCTTTTAAGATGAGCCTGTTCAGAGGCCGTAGGTCCAGGATTGGTCTGAACTTGTGCTCCTGATCTCTTTTTGGCACAAGGAAGTACCTGGAGTACACTCCCTTTCCTCGCTGCGAGATGGGAACCTTCTCTATGGCCTTCTTTTGTGGAAGCGCCACCACTTCCTGACGTAGTAATTTTAGCTGGTGAGGACGCGATTTTTTCGGAGGAATATCCTTTGGAGACACACGGAAACGTAGTGCGTATCCATTGCGCAGTATACTGCGCACCCAACGATCCTTCGTTATGTTGCACCACTCTCTCAGATGTTGCGAAACACTTCCCCCCACTGGAGTGGGCAACGGCGTCAGAGGAAGCTCTGGTTCATTGTTTTCCTGTTGGTCGAGTGGTGGAGGAGGATTGTTGTTGGCTACCCCCTCTACCTCTGGTAGACTTTCGACCCTGATATTGCGATCGCCCTTAGTTCTTGCCTTGGGACCACTGAGGGGTTTGAACCCTCTGTTGGTATCCCTTGTGTTGGCTGGGCCTGTACCTTCTTCGGAACTCATTTTTCTTTTCTAGCCCCACCGCCTTCAAAGTGTCCAACTCTGCTTTCATCCGAGCCATTTCTTCATCCGTGTGGGAACCAAACAATGAAGAACCCGAAAAAGGCAGGTTAAGGATCCTCTGCTGAGCATCCGGTTTAAGGGCTGTAAGCCTTAGCCAGGCAGACCTTCTCGCACAAATTCCATGCGCATACGAATACGCCGATAGTGTGGCACCATCCGCTGCAGTGCTAATCATCTGATTAGCTACCAAGGAACCCTCCGTAATGATCTCTTCAAAGTCCTTCTGATCTTCCTTTGGCAACTTTTCCTTGAACCGATCCAAAGAGTCCCATAAGGATCGGTCGTATCGACCTAATAAGGCTGCTGCACTTGAAACTTTGAGAGAAGAGGCTGCCGAGCCACAAACTTTTCGTCCCCAAAAATCCTGGGACTTACTCTCCTTGTCCGGAGGGACCAACGCATGAGCAGAAACCGCGTGCGTCTTACGTGCCGCCGCAACTAACACGGAATCCGCAGGTTGATCAGTTTTCAAGAACACCGGGTCTGTATCAGCCGGCTTGTACTTCTTCTGGATTCTGGCCGGTGCAGCTTTAATCGTTGAAGGGGTCAGAAAAATGTCCATTACTGGTTCCACAAGGCCAGGAACCAGAGGCAGCAATGGACGCGATGCAGATCTCTGGTGCAGCGTCTCGAAGATCACGGTAGTTGAGACCTGGGGAGTGGACATTGCAATGTTCAGCTTCTGAGCCCCTCTCTGCAGCACATCCTGATAGGTGTTAATGTCATCTATCGGAGACACTCGCGACTGAGGGCTGTCCGATAGAGTAGGCGAATAGTCCCTCTTAGAGGAGTGGGTGGAGGAAGATGACCATGAGGGGGACCTCCTTCTGTGGTGATATGACGTAGGAGGCCTGCGTTCCTTAGATCTACCTGCACGGTGGTGGCATACCGGCGAAGGCGATCTATCCACCTCCTGTACCAATCTTTGCAGAGGGGACCTGTGGACAGGGCTTGTGTACTCTTCCTGCCTTCTCGCTGCTCCCGCCGGAGTCTTACTCCAGTGATGTAACTCCAGTGATGTACTGGTAAAAGCCATCTTGGAGACAGATGTATAGAAGGGGAGGGCCTGTGATACGACAGGGATCTCGGTTGCGACCTTCTCTGATGTTCTGGAGACGCAGATGGAGAATGAGGGCGTCTCGAGGAGTCAGAAGAAGAATGTCGACGCTGATTCAGTCACCAAGGCTACCGAACCTTCATCAGATCTATGTGATGGTGGTCTCGACGTCGAGCGCATATCCCGCTGCGACGGAGGCCTCCTCGACGTCGATCGAGATCTTCTAGTCGTCAAGGCTCGACCAGGTTCAGGGAGCGATCTCGGCGTTGACTGAGGCTTCTTCGGCGTCGAATGTGTCGACGGCGAATGGTGCCTCGATGGCGGGAGAATACTTCCTCGTCTCGACGTCGAGCGATGTGGCCTCAGCGGCGACAAAGGGCTTTCTCTCCTCGACGCCGATGGGATGACGACGGCGGAGGGCTGCTAGCTCTCGACGCCGAACGACGTGGGAATGATGTCGGCGGAGGGCTTCTGGCCTTTGACGTCGGCGGAGGGCTTCAGGCCTTTGACGTCGAACGACGTCGGGATGACGTCGGAGGTATCGTTCTCGATGCCGATTGCCGTCTGGTCTGCGACGGCGGAGAACTCTCTGTCCTCGACGTCGAACGTCATCTATGTGACGGCGACGGAGGGTTATCAGCTCTCGACATCGAACGTCTAACCGACGTCGACGGAGGTCTGCTGGCTCTCGACGCCGATCGTCGCCGGGTTGACGACGGCGGAGGGCTTTGGCTCTTCGAAGCCAATCGACATCTTGAAGCAGGTCGGTGAACTGGAACTCCTCGACGCCGATCGTCGCCGGGTTGACGACGGCGGAGGCTGACGGACTCTCGACGTCGATGACGTACCTTCATGTCTGCGTTCTCTCGACGGCGAGCCCGCCGTCTACGGTCTTTTCTTCGCTGCATGCCCCTCCGGTGGCTGTTTTCTCAGCGCCGAGCCCGACACTGAGGGTCTAGAAGAGGATCTGGGCCTCTTGGAGCCTTTTCTTACCGGAGACCTGCCTCTGGAAGCCTTCTCTGCCAATCCATAGAGACAAATCCTCTCTCTGTCCTTTAAAGTTCTTTTAGAGAGAGACTGGCAATGAGGACAAGACTTTGGGACATGATCCTTAGGCAGGCAAAGAATACAGACCGAGTGAGAGTCTGATTTGGCCTTCTTTTTTCCACAAGAAGGGCAGGGATCAAAAAGGGATGGCATTTTGAGTGGTAAAAAATGCCAAAAATAATCAGAAAAAGCAAACACCTTACTTGACTGGATGAAAGACGTCGAAGTAAGTTAAAATATTTCTGAAAAAGGTAGAACATTTCTGAATAAAACCAGAAAAGATTGGAGCTGTGTAACCAGGGTCCTGACTGAAGGAGCCGGAAAGAACAACTGACCTAACTGTCACCTCTGAGGAATGATGGGAAGCTAGGGGTCATGGCTGCCTTAAAGGCACGGTGCCAGTTTTTCTATGTTGCTAAGAGTTAGCTTTCTAGCCTTTCTAGGCTGTGGTTTTCTACAATGCAGCCTGTGAGCTGTCAATGCTTTCAGTTCTATCTGAGGTTTTGGGCTAAATGCTAAGCATTAAAACCGTTTTCAAACATGCTTTGCTGCTGTTTCTTCCCTGTTTTTTTGTGATATATTGTTTACATTGCATAGATTATTTATGGTATACAGGAGAGTCCTTACAGCATATTCAGCTCTGGTTATGAAAGGCTGCATTTACTTTTATATTATTTATATATATATATATATATATATATATATATATATATATATATATATATATATATATATATATATATATATATAGAGATGCATATATGTTTATCACATATATGATTGTGTTTCCGGGGTCCCGCGCAAAGGCGGGAATATTCTAGTGCTTGTGACTATTGATGAGGATCCCCTGGAAGAGAAACAGGGGATTCCTCACTTTTTAAGAAAATGTTATCGCCTGGCGGAGTTTGATGCTCAGTTTCCTCAAGTTCCTAAAGTTAATTCTATTTTGTCCTCCATGGCTTCTTCTTCATCTTTGTCTTTGGAGGTGGCTTCCCTTGCTGACCCGTTTGAGAGGAAGGTGAAGTCCGCTCTGAAATTAGGGCTAGCACTTACTTGGCCTATGCCTCGCAGGTCCTTCTCAAGGATTTTGAGGCTTTGTTTGACTGTCTTCAGGAACAGGGGGACCCCATTCCTATCTTGGCGCAGATGGAGGTCTTAGCTCAGTTTCTGTCTGATGTGACTTTTGATACCCTGCGGGCCTTCTCCTTGGCTGACGGGGTGGCCGTAGCTGGTCAGAGGTCTCTCTGGATCAAGCCATGGCGCCTTGAAGCTGCTCTGAAGTCCTTGATTCATAAACTGCCTTTTGATGGTCCCGGCTTTTTGGGGCGATTTGAACACAATGGTGCAGCGGTCTGCTGAGGAGAAGAAGTTGTTAAAGCCCTTTCAGAATGTGCCGAAGAAGAAAACCTTTTCCCATCAACAGGGGTTTCAGGGTGCTCTGTCTTCTCAGCCCTTTCCTGGTGGGGGCCGTGGTCAGAGGATGCATTCTGTTATAAATCACGGCCTCAGAAGCAACAGCAGCAGCAGCCCCAGGGTGCAGGACAAACGTGACTATGCCTGGGTGGGGGCTCACCTCCATTTGTTCCTGGATCATTGGTCCAGTCTGATTTCCAACCAGTGGCTCCTGTCGATCATCCATCTGGGTTACCAGATTCTGTTTCAGGGCCCGCTCCCATTGGAATGTTTTTTGGATACCCCATTGTCAAGAGACCTCATTTTTTTTGTTCAAATCTGTTTTATTGAATTTTTACAGAGACATACAGAATAAAACGTACTTTCCCAATATTCATGCAATTGTCAAGAGACCTCATGAAACGGTCTGCTATGTTGTCGGGCGTGGACCTCTTCCTGTCAAAGGGCGCTGTTCTCCTGGTTCCAGATGCAGAGCGAGGCCTAGGGTTCTATTCGACTCTGTTCCTGGTCCCAAAACCCGATGGTTCCTTCCGCCCAATTCTGTATCTCAAGTCTTTGAACAAGTTGGTGCGGCTGGATCAATTTTGCATGGTCACCTTGCGGTCCGTCATTCCCCTTGTAACGCCCTGAACGTCTCAGGATCGTTTAACAGACACGACAATGAGGACGCAACCACTTGTGAAGGGTTAGTTCTTTTAATGAAGGCAAATAAAATACAAAGAACAAACAAAAGTTATAGTCACTGGAATCCTCCAGGCTAAGTACGTTACCAGCCCACAGCACGGATGGTCCTAACCGTCCTCTGCATATACGCCGATCCCGGCGTATGCCAACAGAGGGCAGAAATGAAATGGCCGACAATGCCAATCGGTAGGCTGTGAGGGGCACGAAGAGTGTTGGGGAGAATCGAGGAGTCAGGGAAACACCCAGCCGGGGTCTCTACCTGAAGGGAGCAGCCGCTCAACCTCTTCCTCAGACTGCACCGGGACGCGGAGTCACCTCCTGGTGATGCGTCACCGATACCCCAATCACAAGCAAGAAGACTGAACCGAGAGCAGCCGCTCGATCGATCCTGTGGACTTCCGAGTCTGTAACGCGGCAAACACCTCCTGGTGTGCGTTACAGCTGGCAGTCCCTGTGTCTCTGGTCGGGCTGGGAGTTACGACTCCAACCAGCAAAAGCGCCACTGCGCTTGGACTCAGCCGAGTCAAAAAGCGAGGCTCAATGGTTGACCGGTAGAGCTTCCGGGTCCTTCACAGGTGACGATGGGGCAAGACACGGCCCAGGGAGTAACGACTCGACCTACCTCCGTTCTTGCCTTACTGGAGCACCACTCCGGAACACTGCTCTTCACGAAGCAGGTACGTCGGTGTAAACACAATATCCGACAGCCTTGTACCTCCCGGTTCCTCCCTTTATAGGGCGTGTTTTCCTTGAGTTATGTAACAGCTCTCCTGTTTACATAAGGGCGTGTTTCCCTTGAGTTATGTAACAGCTCTCCTGTTTACATAAGGGCGTGTTTCCCTTGAGTTATGTAACAGCTCTCCTGTTTACATAAGGGCGTGTTTCCCTTGAGTTATGTAACAGCTCTCCTGTTTACATAAGGGCGTGTTTCCCTTGTATGACAGGAATTCTTGACAGTACATCCTCCCTCTCAGCGGCTCCCCACGGGTCCAGCGCTGGCAGGAAAACGCCGATGGAACAAGGAGACCAAGCGCGGAGCATGAACCCCTTCAGCCGGTTCCCATGAATGCTCCTCCGGGCCATAGCCTTTCCACGCAACCAGGTACCACAGCTTCCCCCTGCGCCATTTGGACGCCCGTATGCCCGACACTTCATACTCCACCTCCGACTCCACGCATACCGGCCTAGGTGTCCCAAACGGCTTGGAGGGTGCTGGTTTGAGCAATGATACATGAAAGACAGGGTGTATCCGCAATGACCGGGGCAAGCACACCTTCACGTTCACGGGACCCATACACTTGGTAATTCGATAGGGGCCCATGTACTTGGGATGGAACACACTGTTCTTTCGAAACCTCATGTTTCTTGTGGATATCCAGACGTAGTCTCCAGTGCGGTACAGTGGCCCGGGCCTTCTCTTCCTATCTGCCGCAGCCTTGTATCTTCTCTTGGCCTCTATTAGGACAGCCCTTGAGCGCATCAACGTGTCTTTTATGTGTGCCACCCTGTCCGCTGTGGCGGGAATCCTGTCCTCTCTGAACGGATGTAGAAATGGCAAGAACCTGGGATGTTGGCCATAGTTGCTATAGAACGGAGATGACTGTGTGGAGCTGTGAGTGGCGTTGTTATAGGCTATCTCTGCAACCCATAGCAAGTCGACCCATTCTTCCCTGCCCTGGTCCACAAAACATCGCAGATACTGTTTGAGCGTTTGGTTCAGGCGCTCGGTTTGGCCGTCCGTTTGAGGGTGGTAGCTGGTGGACAGGGCGGTCTTAACATGCAGCGCAGTGCACCAAGTCTTCCAGAATTGCGCAGTAAACTGCGACCCCCGGTCCGACACGATCACCCCAGGTAATCCATGCAGTCGTACCACATTCTTTAGGAGTAGTGACGCCAATTCCCCGGCCGTAGGGACTCTCTTGCAGGGGATGAAGTGCCCCATTTTCGTCAAGTAATCCACCACCACCAGTATTGCCGTCATCCCCTGGTCTACCGGTAGGCCCACCACGAAGTCCAGTGATATGCTATCCCATGGTCTATCCGGGGTCGGAAGTGGATGTAAGAGCCCTTGGGTTCGGCCATGGTCGGCCTTCATGGTAGCACACGTAGGACACTCCTGTCCCCACCTCCTGACATCCACTCTCATGGTTGGCCACCAGAAATGCCGTCCCATGCTAGCCACCGTTTTTTCAAAGCCCAAATGACCTGCGCATGGAGAGTCATGGCACCAGATGAATGCTTGTTTCCTTAGCCTAGGCGTGGGTATCAATAGGCACCTGCCCTTCAGGGGTATCCCGTCCTTCAGCTGCCATTCTCTGTGACTGAGGAGCCACCTCCGCCATGCGAATGACCTGATCCCTCTCTTTATTCCCCTCAGGAAAGTATCCGGTTGGATAACCCCCAATACCATCCTCGGGGAAATGATGGAACGCTCGGTTGCAGGCAATGGTTCCTTAACTGCAGATTGACGGGACAGGGCGTCCGCCTTCCGGTTTTCCGTCCCCGGCCGATATGTGATGCGGAAGTTGAACCCCGCAAAGAAGATCATCCACCGCAGCTGCCTGGGAGAAAGGTGTCTAGTGGCCGTCATGAACTGTAGGTTCCGATGGTCCGTGTACACCGATACCACATGTCTTGCCCCCATCAACCAATGCCTCCATTCGGTGAAGGCGTCCTTGATTGCGAGAAGCTCCTTCTCCGCAATATGGTAGTTGCGTTCGGCGTCGTTGAGTTTGCGGGACATGTACGCAACGGGATGAAGCACCCCTGTGTCGTGGTTGCGTTGGGACAAGATAGCCCCCAGCGCCACATCCGACGCGTCCGCTTCCACCACGTAGGGGAGATCCGGATCGGGGTGAGCCAACACCGGCGCCTTACCAAAGGCGCTTTTCAGGGCCTCAAAGGCTTTGTTCGCTTCAGGGGACCAGACAAACTCCTTGGACTTCCTCAGTAGCTGTGTGATTGGGGCCACCACTCCTGAAAATCCATCTATAAACCGCCTGTAAAAGTTGGCGAAGCCAATGAAACTTTGGACGTCCTTCACGCTTTGGGGCACCGGCCATTCTTTCACCGCCTTGATCTTTCGTTCTGCCATCTCCTGTCCCTCTGGACTCAGCATCACTCCGAGGAATTCCACGGATGTGACGTGGAAGTCACACTTGCTGAGTTTACAAAACAGCATGTTTTCCCTCAGCTTTTGGAGCACAGCTTTGACGTGGTGTACGTGCTCCTCCACACTGGACGAATAGATGAGGATGTCGTCGATATATACGACCACGTAGATATCCAACTCCTCTCTGAATACCTCATTCAAAAAGTACTGAAAGGCTGCCGGGGCGTTGCACAGACCGAACGGCATGACGAGGTACTCAAAAAGGCCGAACCTGGTCTTAAAGGCGGTCTTCCACTCGTCTCCGTCCCTCATGCGCACCAGATGGTATGCCCCTTTCAAATCCAACTTGGTGTAGATACGAGCTTTCTTGACCTGTTCCAGAAGTACACTGATGAGAGGCAAGGGGTACCGATTTTTTATGGTTATCGCATTCAATGCCCTAAAGTCCACACAGGCTCTCAGCTCCCCATTAGCCTTCGGGATGAAGAAGAGTGGCGAGGCGGCCGGAGACTTGGACGGGCGGATGAATCCTAGCTTGAGGAGTTTATCCAGGTACCCCCGGAGATGCACGTTTTCAGGCTCCGTCAGGGCATACAGCCTGCCGCTGGGAACGCTGGCCCCTGGCACCAGGTCGATCTGGCAGTCAAACTGTCTATGTGGTGGTAGCACTTCCGCCTTCACCTCATCAAATACATCCTCAAAACTGTGATAAGCCTGGGGGAGAGCCACATCTTTTTCTGCCGCTGTAGCCACCGTCTGACTCCCGCTCTCATCTGCGTCAAGGGATTCCGTTCTTATTCCACAATGCAGGATGCAATACGGTGACGTCATTTCGATGCGATGTGTTGGCCAATCCACAAAGGGGTTGTGTTTCTGTAGCCACGGCAATCCCAATATGACGCCATATTGGGGCGCTCGGATGATGTTAAAATCGATTTGTTCCAAATGGTTCCTCCCATATCTCATCGGAAGGACCCCCGTGTGCTGTCCGATGGGCCCCGTCACCAATCGCCTTCCGTCTACCGCATAGACGTCTTCGGGTACTGCTTTGGGAAGAAGCACTAGCCCTAGCCTGCATGCCTCGTTGTGGTCCATAAACATGCCAGTGGCCCCTGAATCCACCATGGCCACAACGGGTATCCACTGGTCATGCACTCCCACGTGCACCGTGATAAACAGGTGTCGTTGTCCCTTAGTGACCGAGTTGGAAAGTGAAGGGATGGATGAGTGACTCCGAGATGCCCCTTCTCTGGTCTTGGAGTCCTCTAGTTTTCCGCCGGTATGTCCACCACGGCTGTTACCGACCGGTTGGCCCGATAACGTGACGTCTTCGGTTTGGCAGGGCATTCACGTACGTAGTGGCCTTTTTTGCCACAATATAGGCACAATCCTTGTTTACGGCGTGACTCTTTCTCCGTGGCTGTGAGGCTCGCTCGTATTGCGCTGATGTCCATGGGTTCTCCCTTGGATGCGGTGGAAGTTTCAGGACTTCCCACCGTCACATAGGATGGAAGGGATTTTCCTTTTCTCCCATGATCCCCCTTTCTTTCACTTAGCCTATGTTCCAGCCGTAATACCAGGTTGATAAGGCCCTCACATGTCTTGGGTTGAGGGTCAATATGAGCCACGGCGTCCTTGAGCTCATCGCACAGCCCTTGATGGAAGAGCGCCGTCTGTTTAGCAACAGGCCACTTGGTTTCCGCAACCAGCCTTCGGAACGCGTTGAGATACTGCACCAGGTCGTTGGATCCCTGTCTCAACTCAAGCATTTCACGGTCCGCCGTGTACGAGTCAGCCCTTCTGTCGAATACCTTCAGGAATTCCTCGCGAAAAGCACCCCAATCACATAAGAGGGGGTCGTCCCTGCTCACCAGAGGTACGGCCCATTGTGCCGCGTTTCCAGCCAAATAGGATATAAGGAAAGCCACACGAGCCTGACTCGTGGGGAACGCCTTTGGTTTGCACGATAAATGTAGCGCCACTTGTGTGAGGAATACCTGCACTGTGTTAGGATCCCCACTGTACCTCTCTGGTGTTGCCAAGGGGATGGCTACCGGCATTTCCACTACTACCGCAGGGGTCTGGTTCGTGAGGGAGGTGCTGGGCGTGAGCGGGTCCAATTGGATAGCATCCAGTCTGGCTTTTACATCGGCTGTTTCTTGCCTAGAGGCAGCCACTTCAACTTGCATGGCCGCTAAAGCAGCCAGCACATCATCAAGTGTTGCCATGTCTGTTATCGACCGGGAGACAGTTAGTGTTATTAAGGTCGGATATTTTGTAACGCCCTGAACGTCTCAGGATCGTTTAACAGACACGACAATGAGGACGCAACCACTTGTGAAGGGTTAGTTCTTTTAATGAAGGCAAATAAAATACAAAGAACAAACAAAAGTTATAGTCACTGGAATCCTCCAGGCTAAGTACGTTACCAGCCCACAGCACGGATGGTCCTAACCGTCCTCTGCATATACGCCGATCCCGGCGTATGCCAACAGAGGGCAGAAATGAAATGGCCGACAATGCCAATCGGTAGGCTGTGAGGGGCACGAAGAGTGTTGGGGAGAATCGAGGAGTCAGGGAAACACCCAGCCGGGGTCTCTACCTGAAGGGAGCAGCCGCTCAACCTCTTCCTCAGACTGCACCGGGACGCGGAGTCACCTCCTGGTGATGCGTCACCGATACCCCAATCACAAGCAAGAAGACTGAACCGAGAGCAGCCGCTCGATCGATCCTGTGGACTTCCGAGTCTGTAACGCGGCAAACACCTCCTGGTGTGCGTTACAGCTGGCAGTCCCTGTGTCTCTGGTCGGGCTGGGAGTTACGACTCCAACCAGCAAAAGCGCCACTGCGCTTGGACTCAGCCGAGTCAAAAAGCGAGGCTCAATGGTTGACCGGTAGAGCTTCCGGGTCCTTCACAGGTGACGATGGGGCAAGACACGGCCCAGGGAGTAACGACTCGACCTACCTCCGTTCTTGCCTTACTGGAGCACCACTCCGGAACACTGCTCTTCACGAAGCAGGTACGTCGGTGTAAACACAATATCCGACAGCCTTGTACCTCCCGGTTCCTCCCTTTATAGGGCGTGTTTTCCTTGAGTTATGTAACAGCTCTCCTGTTTACATAAGGGCGTGTTTCCCTTGAGTTATGTAACAGCTCTCCTGTTTACATAAGGGCGTGTTTCCCTTGAGTTATGTAACAGCTCTCCTGTTTACATAAGGGCGTGTTTCCCTTGAGTTATGTAACAGCTCTCCTGTTTACATAAGGGCGTGTTTCCCTTGTATGACAGGAATTCTTGACACCCCTCATCCAGGAGGGTGATGTTTTGGCGTCTCTGGACTTAAACAACGCCTATTTTCACGTTCCTGTCCATCTGGGAAGTCAGCGGTTCCTGAGGTTTGCAGTGGACGGTGTCCATTACCAGTTTCGGGTGATGCCTTTTGGCCTCTCTTCTGCTCCAAGGTATTGGCTCCTGCTGTGGGGGTTTTGCAGCTTCAGGGTTTCTCTGTGTTTCCCTATATTGATGATTGTCTGGTCTTTGCTTCCTCCCTTCCTAAGGCTCTTCTGCCAGTGGAGACAATGATGGCCATGTTCCACAGCCTGGGGTTCAAGCTGATTCTGTGAAGTCTCATCTGGTCCCTGTGCAGAGAGTTTAGTTTATTGGGGGACTTTTCAACACCTTGTTGGGGCGGTGTTTTTCCCTCCTGCTCGGATCTCTACCCTGCAGGCTCTTTTGCAGGACCTGCTGAGTCGTCCTTCTGCCCCAGCTCGGGTTTGGTTGCGGATCCAGGGGTTGATGGCTGCCACCACGGACGTGGTTCCTTGAACTCGT
This sequence comes from Triturus cristatus, assembly GCF_964204655.1. Lineage (NCBI taxonomy): Eukaryota > Metazoa > Chordata > Amphibia > Caudata > Salamandridae > Triturus > Triturus cristatus. Next base: position 1,806,457,587 of record NC_140589.1, read on the forward strand.
CTGCACCTCAAGCCCTTGATGAATCATCTGTTGTCTCATTGGGACCCCTCCTGTGCCAATTACCATGCTCTGGTTCCTCTCTCCCCTATTCTGGTTCAGGAATCGGACTGGTGGCTTTTCACTAGACACTTTCAAAGATGCAGCTGCAGAGCTGCAAGCTTTCCTCCCCCAAGAATCTTGAGCTCTGCTCTCCTTGTCCGGAGGGACCGTCGAGGAAGAGGCCACTGCATGGGTCTTCTTTGCAGCCGCAATAATAACCGAATCTGGTGGAGGGTCTGACCTGAGGAACAGGGGCTCTTGCTCTGCTGGTCTATATTTCTTTAAGATCCTTGCCGGAGCCGTTTTGATTATTGCTGGGGTAAGGAAAATGTCAATGACTGGTTGTAAGAGACCAGGAAAAATGGCAGCAGAGGCCTCAACACGGACCTCTGATGCAGAGTCTAAAAATAACAGACGTAGATGTCTGAGGTGCGGACATCTCTATGTTTAACTTTTGTGCTCCTCTTGACAAGACATCATGAAAAGTGTTGATGTCATCGACAGGTGACACTCTGGAGGGTGGACTGTCCATTAGTGTGGGAGAATAATCCCTCTTGGAGGTGTGGGTCAAGGAGGACGACCAAGAAGGTGATCTTCGTCTCCTATGATGGCCATGAGAAGTGGATTTACGACCTGATGGACACTTGTCCCTTTGGCGACCCCTGAATAGTGTGGAGGTTGATCGGTCCACTGCCTGCACCAGCCGAGCAAGAGGAGATCTATGGAGAGGACTTGAATAGTCCAAAGGCTGTTGAACCTGTGCTGATATCTCACCTGATAAGTCACCTGGGAGAGTTCCCGTATTTAGGGATAGTTCCCGTATTTGATGAGGTAAGCGCCTTAATTGCTCAACCTTGCCCCACTGATTACCACCTTAAACTCCAGGCACTCCATGTTGCCCTAGTAAGTACTCTGGCTGAAGTGTTGAACCCTCCGGTACCTAGACGGACCAAGAGGGCTAATCCGTCCTCCTGGTACAATGCTTCCTGCAGAAAGTCTAAATCAAAGCTTATACAGGCACTCAAGCAGAACAATAATAAACTTTTAATAAAAGAAAGGAGAGTTGAATATAGACGACTGCTTGAGCGTGCAAAGACTGAGTGGGACCATGATAAATGGACAAACTTGACAGTTGCCCTCGCAACTAGAAACCACCGGGAATTTTGGTCCATTGTCAACACTGGCTCTGGGGAGCCGGTGTCGGCAATCAAACCTAATATAGCAGCGGAGGTTTGGGAGGAGCATTTCCGGAGCCTGTACAGCTCAGTTGAGGGCTTTGAATCTGGGGGGATCGATAGGAACATGTTTATATCCACCTCATCCGAGGTGGTATTCGAATTTACGCTAGAAGAGGTCCATGAAGCAATTGGTAAAGTTATACCTGGTAAAGCTCCGGGATTGGACAAACTTCCGGGTGACCTCTTTAGACACGAACCAAGGATATGGGCCCGATATTTGTGCATCCTGTAAAATGCCATCCTGAGAGGCATGGAGGTGCCCTGTACTTGGCTGGGCGCAGAGATAGTCCCTATATTTAAGAGGGGCTCTCCTCTGCTCCCAGCCAACTACAGGCCCATCAGCCTTATAGATGTTCCGCAAAAGATCTTTGCGAGGTTAATTTTAATTCATCTGCAGGATTGGATTGATGAGCATTCGTTAATGAGCTCATTCCAGGCGGGATTTAGGAAAAACACGTCCACCATGGATCAGATCTTCCGTCTATATCTTTTATTCTGGAAGACGGTTACGCTGGAGGGCGGCAGCCTCTACATGATGTTTGTGGACCTACGCGCCGCCTTCGATCTGGTCCCACGCCAGAAATTGTGGTCTGTGCTCTATGAGTTGGGTATACCGCATCATCTTTTGCACATTCTGATGAGGCTACATGAAGCACATTTTGCCCGGGTAAGGTGCGGGAAGGATGGAGCCTTGACAACACGATTCTCCGTTGACAGGGGGGTAAGGCAGGGGTGCGTTCTGGCACCGACCCTGTTCTGCCTCTATGTCAACAGAGTGATCACTCATTTGAATACGGTTCGAAACACTGATGCCCCAAAGCTGGCGGGAAATCGGGTGCCTGCAATTATGTTTGCAGACGACACCCTCCTGCTCTCAAAATCCCCAATGGGGATTCAACGCATACTGGACGGATTTGAGTCCTTTTGCCTTGAGCGGGGATTGGAGATCAATGCACTAAAAACTAAATTTATGATTTTCAATCCACCAGCGACTACTCGCCCCAGTCCAAAAATAGGTACTAGAAGACTGGAGAGGGTCCAGATATTTGATTACTTAGGGGTAACTATCAATGAGAGTATGACGTGGCCCCCCCAGCAAACTAAGTCCCAACTGAAATTGGCACAGCTGGCAGGGGGCATTCTAAAGCTTGCTAACAAGTCGACCATAAAGCCAATAGGACCACCATTAGAGATTTATAAAACACAAGCCAGGGGCGCGATGATGTATGGGGGTGAACTATGGGGTCATGTTTGTAAGTCTGACATTAGCATGACTGAAAATAAATTCCTAAGAAAACTATTGGCCCTACCATCCAGCACTCCACTCCTCCCATTGAGGTTAGATCTGGGTACAAGACCGATCACCCATGAGCTTGGCGTCAAACCCCTAAGGTTTTGGCGTAGGCTCTGGGCAACTCCTGAGTTATTAACCCCTTCAGCGCGGCGGGAATTCCCCCGCGGTGCTGAAGGGTTCGAGCGCGGGCGGGGCCATGACGGAACGGTTCCGTCATGAGCACAGCGCAACCGATGCTCATGACGGAACCGTTCCGTCATGGGCATGGAAGGGGTTAAATTACAGGCTGGAATTGGCAGAAATACTATGTATGCCCAAGATATGGAAAATACCCTGGCTTATGTATGTCAAGAGCGAATGTGGTAGGTTGGGCATACCTGCTTTATGGGACGACCCTTTGAATAGTTGTAACGCGATCTCTCGTAAACACCTGTCTAGATTGTTTTATGATAGTAAGTTGGATTCTCTCCTCCATAATCAAGAGGTGGGCACTCTCACAGAATCTTTTTTAAAGATTAAACATGTATATAATTTTGAACTTTTTTTAGATGATATCTACCCCATTTTAGCCAGGAAACTGTATCTGCAATGGAGATATGGAACCCTACCGCTTAGAGCCTTTACGACTAGGTGGTCTACCTCTCCTCCAATGAATTGTCCCGGTTGCAATTGTGATAATGAAAATGAACTTCATGTTTTATTTTTTTGCCCGGCTTATAGTAAGCCTAGAAGGTATTGGCTCGTACCTTTGTGTAAAAATCTGGGGTTCGCTCATTGCATGTATGCATTCCGAATACTCAAATCAGATGTGACGAGATCTACTGTATTCGCTGTTTCAAAATTCCTGGCTGCTATGTGGTTTAAGCGACGAGTACTACTGAAAAGTGCATAAATCGTTAAACTGGATGTACAGTTTCTTTTCCACATTTTTAACTGTTTTTAATATTATAACTAGTTTTGGGGTTTATTTTATAAATGTTCTCTTTTATGGCTATTATGCCGAAATAAAGATTTTACAGCAGCTTATGGCTGGGTTCAAACTGGAATGGCATGGTGAGCAAAAAAAGCGATGGATTTAAGCCCAGACCTCTGTACTGGGGTGAATATATGACATTGTTCTGCATTCTGTCCATCAACTGTTGTTTTTGTTTTTGTCACCCCGAGTGGGACAGGTATGCTCAGACGTGAGTCCCGTGCTCTCCATGCTACTGGAATCAAGCTATCCTGGCTGAAGAAGGGTGAAACCCCGAAACCGGTCCTAGGATGCTTGTTTCCAGTCCAGGGAGGACCTTGCTTGGCAGTTCGGGCTGGACTGTTCCCATGAGGCACAGGGTCAAGACTGATTTGCATATGGCTGGGTTCAAACTGGAATGGCATGGTGAGCAAAAAAACGATTGATTTAGGCCCAGATCTCTGTACTGGGGTGAATGTATGACATTGATCTGCATTCTGTCCATCAACTGTTGTTTTTGTATTTGTCAACCCGAGTGGGATGGGTATGCTCAGACGTGAGTCCCGTGCTCTCCATGCTACTGGAATCAAGCTATCCTGGCTGAAGAAGGGTGAAACCCCGAAACCGGTCCTAGGATGCTTGTTTCCAGTCCAGGGAGGACCTGGCTTGGCAGTTCGGGCTGGACTGTTCCCATGAGGCACAGGGTCATGACTGATTTGCATATGGCTGGGTTCAAACTGGAATGGCATGGTGAGCAAATAAACAATGGATTTAGGCCCAGATCTCTGTACTGGGGTGAATGTATGACATTGTTCTGCATTCTGTCCATCAACTGTTGTTTTTGTATTAATATGGAGACACCACCAAGGCATCAGAACCAACCTTTTCACCCCCCATAACTACAAGGGAAATACTCGAGCCAGAAGTGTCCACCACCACCCTTGCTAATTGATTACGGTGTCGGCATGCCCAGACTAGGTAACCGGGTAAGGAGTCACATAGAGGGTGTCTACCCACAGAGAAGTTTAACAGTATACCCCTCCCTGAGGCTCTGGGTTTTACAGAGGAGGGAAAAACGTTCTAACCAACAGTGGGACATGCACAAAGGAAGCTGGTTATCAAGACTGTTCACTAATGGGATACCTTTCCAATGAATCAAGAACTGGAGGAAAAAACAAGAATCGCAAATATCAGAAACTTCAGATTCCGTATACCCTTGTTCAAGGATAGGGGGTAGGAGAGGGAGGGCATGGGAAAAAGGATCAGGAATGGAGGGCTACAACTGTGAGGGATGACAAACTGGATGCACCTGCCAGGTGTTAGGCAGCTGTAAATGAACAGCGACTGGGCAGATACTTTTAGTGTTTCAAAAAGACGAAGGATATTGGTACAGTGCATACCCATAGAATGAAGATTTATAGGCTCGAAAATGAATGCCTGGTTGATAGTATTCCATATATTGAGATTGTTTTCTGTAACTATAGAAGTTTTGTCCTTTCTGAAGAGACCGTAATGAACCTGCGTATCAGTTTCTCTTATATATATCTCAGTTATATATATCTGTTTGCCCAAGATGCTGCTAACATCATAAGGCATGTCCATTATTTTAGCTTCCGTTTTGGCATAAAAGTTGTACTTTTCAACCATCCATATCTCTGCATTGAAGCTGGAATTCCAGTCTGTTCAATGCCTAGTAAGGATGTGTCCTTGGCTGAGTTAATTAAGGAAGCAGATGCTAGCTCGCCTTCTATCAATATAGCCAATGCTTGGACCTAGTCTTCAGCTGGAAGTTTTTGTAAGAATGTGGATGTTGTTTCATAAATGTATGTCATACCATACAACTATGGCAGAGGCATTCACATCTTTTATACTAGTGCCTGCAAGGACATTGACTCTTTTACTCATTGTGTCGCATATTTCTTCCTTCTTCATCAGGTGGTGCAATGCAGGGTACATAAGGATCTCACTGAATCCCTCTTTTTTTGATTTAGCAATCATGCTGGCGATGATTGCAGAACTTTATAGTTCGTCCCTAGTTATGAAATGCTTACTATTGAAGAGTAGGGTTCCTCATACGTTGAAGACCCTCTTCCACATATGATCCAAAACATGGATTGCTTATAGGATCTTACTAGATTTTCTTTGAAGTCAAAAAGAAAGCATGGTTTCCTCAGAGTTGTACATTGAATTTGTTTTAAGCTTGCTTTACTACAGTATGATATCAGTCTATATCATCAGGCAGGCAATCCTAAAGTGTAGGACTTGGATCATCAGCCACCACAAAGGAACCCCATTCCAATAACTGATCTGTGTACAGCAGTTGGGAGGCATGATCTACTTGACTATTTCTGCCATGCAGGTCTCCATCATCATCATCATTCTCATCAATGTAACAGGCACATATGGTAGAAGTATAATCATCATCATCTGTCTCGTCCGCAAAAGAATGTTGTTATGGGTGCCTTGATGGCTGTATGGTTTGTAATTGCTTAGATGCTGCTGAACTAGCAGGTGTGGTTGAAACTGGTGAAAGAATGTTCACAGCATCTTTAGGAGTAATGGCCGCTGGTTATTCAGATAGAAAAAGTGGAATTTGCAGTGGGTGATGAGCCAGTAAAGTTGAAATCACTTGCTGTAATGATTTTAGTAAATCCACTGGGGTTTGCACAATTGGAATAAATGGTGGAGGCGGGGTTTGCCTTCATGATAAATAACTAACTAACAGTAGCTGAAGATCTCGAATAACACACTTAATTCATTCTGTAAACAGGTGGTGCTTCATGCTGAAGCAAAGCGTCAATATGCAACTGGCCTGGGTTAGTAGACTATTGGTCTTATTCATATTCATCTCCTGAGAAAAAAAATGCTGTCACTTGTTCTTTGTTGTTTACCTTATCGTGGCCTCCATCTTAACCTCTAATTAGCACTGGTTCCTGCAACTGTAATTTTAGTGGTTGCCGGTACATTTTCAATGGTCAGATTACCATGGTTTTAATGGGTAGTTCAGTCGGAGTTGGCGATGTTTTTAAAGTTTAAACAATATTCTTTACCACAGTCAACAGTACTACTATCATCAACTAGAAGGTATCCGCCCATGATGGTGGATGCTAGTTTTGAAGACATTAAGGTCTTTTGATCTGTCATCAGTAGTTTGGGCTGTTCATCCCTCCTCAATGATGTTGCTAGGGCTTCTTTGATCATTTCTGCTGTGAAAATATCTTCCATCAGCGAAGAGGGTTTCTCCTTCGACGATGGTTGTTTCTTTTCTATGCTGTTTTGTCGATCATCGATAGTCCTTCTGTCCTACCAATTTCTGCTGTGTCTCAGGTTAACTTCCTTGTCAATACCTGGTCTGCCAATGATACCTTAGATCAATGGTCTTCAAACTTTTTAACGCTGCGCTCCTGCAGTATAAAAAGAAAGCATAGGGCCCCCCAAAAAATTTTTCCAGAGTTATTCTATTCGATTTGCAATGTTTAAGTATGTCTAGACTTACGTAAACATTAGAGTTATGTGAAACCTTTTAAAAATGGCCCATTACTGAGTTGCTAACTGCTGATCATTTGTTTTCAGCTTAAACAAAGCACTGCTATCAGCATTATGCTTCTTTTAACCAGAGCCTGGCGCCCCCCTGGGACCAGTCAAGGCCCCCCTAGGAGGGCCCGCCCCCCAGCTTGAAGACCACTGTCTTAGATGATGAGTAGCCTACTATTTTAATCGTCGACAGATCTGACAAAATTGACTTTTTTTGTTTTTTGACTGAAGTCTTTGAATTAGTTCCTCTGTCACTTTTCTGTGGGTGTGGATTTTAGGCTGGGCAGTCTGTTTATTGAAGGAAGGCAGGTCCAATTAATTTTTTCTGGGTATTTGAGTTACTTGATTGACCACGTGACTGGGCGTTAAGCAATCCCTATTTGGTTGAGATCTGAGACCTTCTGTTGTTGCTATTGGTTTCAAATTCTAATTTTCCTACTAGTACTCTATGTCGTTCCTTATCAAGGTAAGGCCAGCCTTCTGCCACAATCCCTCAGTATCTTTTACGGAAATGTGACACAAATATTGCATTTCTTTGGATTGTGGTCCTGATGTAGAAACGTTATACAGATGGTATGCTTGTCTTTCATGTAGATTTGCCTATCGCCACATGCAGCACCCTTCATAAAAAGAGCTTGCTGTAGGGTGTCAAACAAGAGAATAATGCTAAATTGCACTATGTCTTAGTCTAAATCGTAGTTTTGAAGAGAAAACATTATATTAGAGCTGGGCTCTAGAGGGTTCTTCACACAAATGTGGCAGTTAGAGCCTCAAGGGATGGGAGGGGGCCTCTGTCACTCCACCTCAGTGGCCAAGGTTTCTAGTCTAACAACTGAGAATATTCGAGCATGTGAATCTATGCAAGATTCAATGCTAGGAAAACAGCAGTTACTTACTTATAACATCCAGGATCCACTCACTGTTCCATGAACGCATAAAAAGGCCTGACACTTTGCCCTTTTGATTCTCTTAATTGCATCACATTTTCACATACCCAGTCCTCATCTTCTTCTACACTGTCTACTTCATAAACATGCTCTTCATCTTCTAATTTATAGCAGGAAGATCATCAACAGCAAAAAGGCTGAACGCTACTGAAACTGTATTATTTGTTGTCACTTCCATCACCGATAAGGAATTAATTGACTGCTGAAGGCGTTTCAAAAGATGTGCTGTAGGAAGGTCTAGTCATCAACGAGATCATGGATGCGGATGTGGTTGGACAGTTTAGTATTCGATGAGGCAGAGGTAATTGAAGACACCAGTCTTGCGAAAGAAGAAGGACTGTTTGTTGATGAAATGATAGTAAATGAATATTGCAGCATGAGTTCTTAGAAGATTTTATCAAGAAGATCATAGAGGATTTTTAAGTTTTAAGCTCAGGAAGAGTCAATAAGATAGTTGTTGAGTTGTGAATATCTATAACATCTTCATCAATCCAGGTGTTATCATCACCTTTGACTTTTGTATTCCTTTACCCAGATTAGCCATTTTTCTACTACTCCTTGAAGAATGAGAAGAGTTTTTTAGTAGCTCTTTCTCTACCCAGATAGGCAGGGTTAGAAATGTATTCCCAGAGTAAGGAGAAGCTTCTTTATTCAAGAAGACAAGTATGCTGTGCCTGTTTTTCAGAGTCTTGGTATTAACGGGTTGGCAGAAGCAGCAGTCCTGTGGAATGTGTTAAGAAGGCAGTCAACACATTCATACAATTGCCATATCAGTGGTTCTATTTTTGTTTTGTGAATAATCTGTACACTATGTATGATTACAGTTGTACTCAAGGGCACCTTTTCACATGATATACCATAAGAAACTTAAGATGGCCACTACAACTTGGCTTAAGGTCCAGCCATCTCATTGACTCATAAAATAAAGACCCAAAAATGGGGATAGCAGCTGACTTACTAAATGTCATTATTATAACACTGCTATTATTTTAAGTGCTGAAGATTAATAACATGATGTTGGCGAATAATTCAAAGTATGCAAATCCAGTCACAATCCGATGACAGTGGATGGAGAGCTTTGGAGTTTCTACTTTGACATTACAAAATCCTAGAAACTCCAAGTAAAGTTGAGTTCCTGAGAATGAAGAAGACTGCTATTTAACAACTAAACTGAAAGGAAATATCAAACAGATGGTCGACTCAAGAGTGCCTGTGTCCAGGGATATTCAAGTAGAGACTTTGCAAGTCCATTTAAGACTGGCACTCTGAGGCATGTGTGGTAGGCTCGAAGACAGGATGAAGAGATATTTCCCACAGTTGATTCCACATACAAATGAAAAGCACTGTATCTTAATTCAGGAGAAGACATGGGAAGACAGTGATACTACCTGGTAATCTTCCTCTTTTGCTGAGATTTGGTGACAATATTTTCATCATCTCGTTTCTTGAGCACTTGGAAATTGTACTCCAGCTTCTCCTCGTTGAGTTGGTAGGTTGCTTTCATTTGCTGCAGTTGCTGCTCAAGTATCTAGTATCAAAAACCATTGGTTAGTGGGCAATGTTAGTACAATGTTTCTGCTTCTATATAGCAGCCAATTTAATAAGCACTGAATACAACCTAAAGGAATTCACTCAAAAAGACTCCCCCAGGGTTCCCATAATGTCACCCTGAAGCAAAGATATTCAAGATCCCTAAACTTGAGAAGTAATCTACAGCCAAATAACAACCCTTCCCTCTGTCCAGCAGTGGTACCCAGTGAACCCTGAAATCATGCTTGCAACAGACCTGCACATCAGTCTCCAGTTTAATCTTGATTATGCTGTACTCCTCGGCATCCTGCTCTAGAAGTTGCCTCATCTGCTGTTCGTACTCCTCCACTTTCCTCATGCGGGTCAACAGATACTCCAGCTGGGTAAGCAGGCAAGCACAAGACTTATAGCAATGTCTTTATAAATGTACAACGATTGACAGATTGTAGTTGACAGGAACAAACAGTGTTGAACGTTGTACTCAGATAGAATATATAATGCATTAGACAGCACACTGGTAAAAGTAATGATATCATTATTCAATGGCATTTCTTTTAAGATTAATATATTTTTTATGTGCAGTTAGAAAAAAAGTAAAAATTGAGATTATTTTTTAAAAACCAGAAGCGCTTAGTTAGTACATATGGCTCAGGGTATAGAACCTGAATAGATTTAACATAATGCAGCACAACATACAATAAAAATGTGTTTTTAGGTGTTATTCTCACTTACAGAGAGTATGTTTAACAACAGACCATAGCAGTGGTTTCCAGTCTGTGCGCCATGGATCCCTAGTACACCGTCAAAACTAGCCAGGGAACCCGCGCACCAAGCACTTTAATACATTTAATTTTGAAGGCTTTGTTAGCTTCAGTTAAACTAATTAGACTTAAACGCATATGTCGATGATTTGCAAGTGGCATGCCTAAAGCTGGAAACTTAGTGCTAAACTGATGGCATGTTGAGGGAGATGACCTCCATATTTCACTGGATCCCCAAGCTCCTACACTCCCAAACTAGGCAGAAGACGCCTGATTTAGGTTGTTAGACTCGTTGACAGTTTTGTTTTCAGGAATGTAAAGTTGTCCTGACTCTCAAACACACTAAAGCCCTCATGACGCTGCCGTGCGGGCGCAACACCGTAGTGGAATTGGGACCGACCTACGGTCGGCGGTCCCGACCGCATTATCAGGATGCGACTGCACATAACATGGCATTAGAACACTACAGTATCTGCTGGCTGAATTTCTCACCAATATGCCTACAGGAAAAACATACTGACAGCCGTCAGGAGTGCAAATAAAAGGCAAAATGCTGCAAAGACAAATCTGGAACTGAAAGTAGGCTGGCTCAAACTTGCCAGACATCAGGAAAGTAGGGACAAAATGCTCTGTTTTTTTCAGGGGAATTTAAGGTGGCTGAAGGTCTTGCAGTATTTGGCAGTAGTCAACAACTAACCAAAATCTACCCATTCACTGCCCTTCTAGCCTTTAAATCATAAGAGCACGTCGGTGTTATCCCCCCCAAAAAATGGCGCGCAGTATAGTGCTTGACAACATCAGTTTTAAATAGTAATAGAACCGATCCAGTCGTAAGAGATTTAGTAGGTGTTGCGATGGAGTATTCTGTCCCCCAAACTCTAAATCAGGCTCTAAAAGTTGAAGGAGTGTTCCGGGGTCCCCGAAAGGACCCGGGAATTGTTCTGACAATTCTGACCATCAATAATACGTTTATAGCTATCTACAATGCACAAAGACATTAATAATATATATTTTTTTACCAAGGTTCACAAATGCTAATCTATAGGCAGGGTAGATTCCTTAAGGCCCGAATGGAAATTGAGACCTTTTCACAGAAAAGGAAACTTGGCAGGTATCTCTCGCTGCTCCCTTAACCTATGCTGAGTAGACGGGAGGGTTAGGAGCTAGACAAATCTATGAAATAATCTCTGAATTCCCAATGGTATATACAGAGTCCCACCCCGTAGCCCGAAAGTACAAAGCATTTGCATTTCATGAATTGGTCGTACATGGCCTTTGGACTGAAAAAGTGGCCTTTTGCAATGTTTGAAAGACGTTCGCGTATTTTTGGTGATGCAACACTTTTGAGAATCGGTAATTTCTGCAATCCAAATTTGCAAATTGCACTTATAGAATCTATAATTGCGACTTTCAAACGGTATGACTGGTCGCAAAAAGGCCAGTTTGCACATGCAGATTACCACCAATCCAATTTAGGTGGTAGCTGTGTGCAAACCATAAATGCTGGTTCAGAATGCACCAGGGTTTCCACAATGGCTGCATTGTATGTGAGTCTGAGGAGGATGCAAATTCGGGCTGCTCAGCAGAGGAGTAAGAGGAGACAGGGGAGGATTTTCTGAGTCATCCAACACACTGAGTAAGAGCTTTTTGACAAAAACAAGCTAAACAGTGCTCTAATATTGGATATTATTGCACTTTTAAAGCCACATCTAGAAAGCAGTACAGCAATTCTATCCAAGTTCAGATGTTGTGCTCTTTAGACACTTTGGCCTCTGGTAGTTACCAGGGTGTGATTGCTGTTGCTAGTGGGGTTTCTCAAAGTGTGTTTTCACACTTTTTTCCAGAGGTTTCTGAATCCATTCTTCTCTTTATCAACCCATAATGCACAGGGAGTTCAAAGTATTACAGTGGCCATGAGGTGTGGTTGCTGCCTATCTATTTTAATGGGATCGTCGACCATGTGTGAGTCATCCTGCCCCTCCACATTTGTGCCATCATTGTCTTCCTCAGGTTGATCTGTTTAAAAAATGCCCTTACAATTAATTTTACTATGAAAGGGAAGCACTTTTTTTATTTTGCTATCATTTGTTTAATTAATTCCTACTACAATGAGTGCATTTTTGACTGCATGTCCCATAATGCACTACAATGGTATTTTTAGGACTCCCTACTAAAACCTCTGGGCCCGATTACGAGTTTGGCAGTCTTTAAGCAGGCCGCCACACCAGAGCCTGCCTGAAGACCACCAAACATCTCCGCACATTGCCTGCCACGTTACAAGTTTATTCGTGGTCTGGCAGGTGGTGCTTTGGCGTATGGTATATGTGGGCCTTAGAAAGGCAAAGCTGTGGGACTGCCGAGTGCATTCCTGCATGTCATGGACTGTGAAGTCTATGCTGTGCAGGAACAAGAGGTGCATACAGACAGGGGAGCACACCATGCACTCCCAGACCCTGAGGTCTCACCGCCATGAAAAGGGTCGCAGTAAGGAAACTTGTAATATGCTTGTCGGTGCCGCAGCAGAGCCACCAGGATATTGCGGCCTCACACCGCTGCAACACCACAGAGGGATCACGGATCTCTGGCGGTTGCAGTGGTCCTTTGACAGTACAACCGCCAAACTCGTAATAGGGCGGTTGGACCACCGGTACGGCGGTGCCTACACAAACTCCTTATTAGGCCATAAGTATTATGTTACTTGATTAAAGCATGTAGAAGACAGCTTAGAATAACAGATGTTAAAAGGCAAAACGTTTTACACTCACTTTGAGATGTTGCAGGTGCTGATCACCTTGCAAATTCCACATCTGCCTTTGGCTTCAAGGTAGTCTCCGCTATCAACTCCAGTGTAATGGTGGGTGGGAGGTCAGTCTAGGGCCTACTTCCTGTTGCTCATGACTCATTCAGGTGCGTCGCAACCTTCATCTTTGTGCGCGACCTAAGGTCACAGTACCTCTTCCTAATTTCATCGATGGAGTACAGTGTTAACCCTAAAGCACAGATTATCTGCTGCATCTCCTGCTAGATTTTCTTTTTCTGTGACTCTGGGACAGATGTGGCTTGCTGGTCCAAGTCACAATTTGCACAGGCAGCTGTTCTGGCTGCTTTTCGGGTTTAAAATGAGAAGCACTTCCTGACTTCATTACCCAGAACCAGGAAGTGCTTTTCGGATGTTTGCGGGCACATTCGCAATTTGTGTCCTGGTTTGCAGATTTGGTAATCCCAAATTGTAATACACAGAATATGTTAGACTCAGAGGATATCGATCAACTAAGGTCTGCAGAATGGCTACCGGCAGCAAAAGTGACTAATTATGTAGGTGGCAGGATTAGGAAACCTGGAACAAGGAGGTCAGGAGATGCTTCAAAGCAGAATGCCCAAGGCCCTCTCTGAAAGGGAAGGTACTAATCCTGTAGACAACCTGAAAGATAGCCATCTTTGTAACAAAATTCATAAAAGGCTCTAAGAAGGTATTGATCACTCCTAGAGAGATTGTCAAGATAAGCTCATGAACCTCATGCAGCCACTGACAAAGATTCTTAATATGGCGGAAAAGGCAAATATACTTGCAACCTAATATCCACTGATGCAACTACTAATGAACAGTGGTATAATGCTTAGGTATATTTTTCTCGTACTCGAGCTACACGGAGAGCAACGTTTGGGACGAGACCGTCAGACTCACAAGCTCAAGATTTGGGGACAAAATAGGATCCCTCAGATGCATGGATTGCCTTATTGACGTCGCGCAAGATACTGAAACCCTTTGTGGGTTGGAAATATCACCACAAAAGAAAGGTCTTTATCAAAAAAGGACATAGCCTTGAGAAAGTCGTGGGACGATTTCCCTTTGTAAGCGACAAAACACGTGTTGGCTGTCTGAAGCAAGACCAAAAGAAGAAAGAAAGAAAATAAGAATTGAAATAACTTGTGCATAATTTGTGCTTACATCGTGCACTTAACGAATTGTTGATACACCTATAACATGTGCTGAGGAATTCTTTGTAATATCCACTGATGTTTTATTGCTTTGGCCACAGCATGTTATATGTTTCCTTACGATGCGAACTGTGCCCTAGCTACATGGAGCCATCGCTCTCTTTTAATTAAAATGGACCTGAAGTTGAGGGAGCTGGCTACCACTGAAAGGGTGCCGTGGAGGATGGGGGTCTGTCTGGGTACCCCTTTATTAAAGAATTGAGCAAGTTTGTTACTACCTCTCTCAATAAAGTTCAATGAAAAGGGTGTTTGGACAAAAGATTTTCAGGGATGCCGGTAGAGGTAGAGGGTGCTCCAACCCTCCCTCCCCCCCACCTTATCTCCAAAATCGCCTAAATTCCAAAGTTTGGGGGATTCTTTCCCACTTTAGGTGCTGACCGAGGTCGTGGGACCAAAGGATCCCAAGGAGCAGCCAACGCCCCAGAAGGATTCTTCCCAATCAAAAGTGGGCAGAAGTTTGAGGAAGTTTCTATCAAAATGGAGGGAGGTAACTGGGAATGCTTGAGTTTTACAGACAGTGGCTGGTTTTCACATGGGATTTTACAGGGCCCCCAAACCAAGGAAGCAAAGCCAATCCAATTTACTTTTCAGAGGGAGACTTTTCCCTCATAGACCAAGGACAAGGAAATGCTAATATCAACCGCCTTCCACCCCAGGCGTTTTCTCAGCAATATATTTCCGGTCTAAATGAAAGACAAAAAGGCTTTTGACCAGTAATACATTTACAGGATTCTAGTGAATGGGTGGTACACTATCCTTTTATCATTAAAGGAATGCATTTGCTCAGAGACATATTGTTACCAAATGATTGGATGGTGAGACTGGATCTGAAGGATGCATACGTCACCATTCCCATTTTCGTACCCCATAGGTGATTTCTCCAGTTCAGATGGAGACATCTTGTGTGCGACTTCTCAGCATGGCCATTTGGACTTTCCTCCACTTCATGGTGTTTTACCAAGGTGCTGAGGCCTTTCATGGAACGTCTACAGTCCAAGGGGCTCAGACAAAATAGTCTACCTGGAAGACATTCTAAAGATGAGTCAAGACAGGGATTGTTTAAGCAAAGATCTCTCTATGACAATATCATTGTTTAAGGATTTAGGCTTTATATTCAAGATGCAAAAGTCAGTATGTAATCCTTGGTTGAATATAGTGTTCCGAGCATTAGTCATAGACACAATGCAACAGAACTTGAAACTTCCCTTGAAAAAGATGACATTTATTTGGAAGGAACTGAGGGAGACCTTACTAGAGGAAGAGATTCTTAAAGAAGTTTTGCCACAATAGTGGCCTTCTAGCGTCATTGATTCGGGCGATATTCTCCGGACCCCATCACAGTTAAGCACCATAGAGGATGGAGGTCGATCCGATCATCTCAAGAAAGGACTGACTTACGCAGCAGAAGTATAGCTCCTGATGGAGGACAGAACAGACTGAAATGTTGGCTCAACCATATGAAGCCCTGGAACAGCAGGGCCATAATTGGGTCAGCACCGGACATGGTGATAATTGCGCGCAAGTGGCTCAGGATGGTGGGTGCCGATTACAGGAAAATAGCCATGGGTGGCTTATGGTCAGATCAAGAGAAAAGTCGACACATACATTTCCTGGAACTGCTTGCCAGCTCATTCACAATGAAATGTCTGCTAGGGACAAGGTCTTATGTTCCATATTTCTCAAAATGGAAAATGTGTCAGGGGTCTGATAGATAATTCATCTGGAGAAACAAGGTTGAGAGCCCTTGAGGAATTAGGCAAGGATTTCTGGCACTTCTGCCTATTCAAGAGGATGTTAGCCACAGCAGAATATGCACTCGGGAGGCGTAATACTGTAGTGGACTGGAATTCCAGACACTTGAAAGATGTCAGCGTATGGAAACTCGATCCGGAAGTGTTCCAAGAATAATGCAGAAATGAGGGCCATGTCATAGAGACCTGTTTGCATTGCGCCTCGACCTTCAACTTCCGAGAGTCTTCAGTTTGAGGTCGGATTAGCTGGCAAAGTGGACAGATAAATTCCTGCAGCACTGGGCCAATGCAGAGGAAATGAACGTCCTCCTTTCTCATTGATCATAAGACTGACGGCGCAGGTAAGGGGACAAAAAGTTACCCTGCTCATGGTGACACCAGTTTGAAGTACACAAGCCCTGGTTTACAATTCTTCTTGAACATTCTTTAGATTTTCCAATCCTACTTCCCATCAGGGATAAGACGTTCTGAAGTATGTTCATGGGAACTCTCACCAGTTGGTGGCATGGGTGATTACAGGAGAAGCAGAGAAATTTCAGGTCTTTTGCTACAGCTTCAGGTCTTAGCAAGAGGACTTGGTTAATATCCACAGCCTAGCAATATGCCACGGCTTGAGGGATATGGTTCCATTGGTGACAGGGACAGAATCTGGAACTCGTGGTGGTGAATGTAGTGCATGTTCTGAATTTTCTATCAGAGCTGATAGATAAAGGTCTAGCCTACTGTACCATTAACACTTGCAGGTCTGCAATTTCAGCAGCCTATGTCCCAAATAAGAGGGTCTCAATGGGCGAACATCCCCTGGTCTGTAGGCTATTCGGATGACTATGACTATCTGTCCCTTCTGAACCAAAGTATTCCCAGTTATGGGATGTGAATACAGTTATACAGTTCTTGAACCCTTGGCTAGATAAGTAGCTTTTGTCCAGGAAACAGGCATCGGGTAAATTAGCTATGCTTGTATGAATTCTTATTTACCGTAGGAGAGTCTCAAATGTGAAATCACTAGATGTGTCACCTAGGATGTTTTACCCCGGATGGAGTCACTTTCACAGTCTTTGTGAACAGCAAATGTAATGTCAGGTTGGTGCACCACCAAGCCTTCCCAAACAACCGAAAGTTGTGTACTGTTAGATGCCTGAGGGCGTACAAGACTATGACGGAAGAGTTAAGGACCAACTGATGATATAGATTTCTCAACCAGACTCCATTTTAAATGTTCACTAGTGTTAGCTTGACTTTAGTTATTTTCTTCTTTCATGCTTTCTTGACACGAAAACACATTCAGGGCTGAACAATAAAATGTTCTCATTAATTTATCGGTGGAATACAAGATATTAGTCTGGCCAAGATGCCCCAAATATCTATATGTCAGGATCATCTGGTACACATATAAAATATAATAATGATACGTGCACAGAGGTGACGCATATGAAGAATACTAACATGCCTGCAAGACCAATTTACCAATAGACACAATAGGAGAAACCTGTAAACTCTGTTGAGACCTGGGTGATTGTAATAGACTACAATAGTGTCTCAACAGGTAGTATTATAAGGAGAAATTATATACAGTAAAATAAATTACAAGCAAACAAAGAGAAATATGAGAAACATCAAGGTTGACTTTCGCAGTCTGTATTCTATAATGGGCACAGAGATACATTTCAGCCAGCAATATCAATAGTAATTGTAAGTAAGTGTTATCAGCAAAAAAGTGCAAACATAGTGCTCATGAAAAAGTGAACAGCGCATGTGACATGGTGAAAGTAAACAGCAAGAAGGCGTGACTTTAAAATGGTACGTAACATGAGAAAACTGGGAACATTAATTTACAGAGACATGTTATGTGCCAGAGGCTGTAAGTACTGGCATTGTGACCCCCATTGAGTACCGGAGCTAGGAACAGTGCTCTCCAACATCCTAATCTTACAGGACCCCATAACCAGCAGGCAGTCATATTGTCCCCAGCCAGACCTGGGACAATGCGCCTGTCAGGACCAACTGTCTGGCAGGCATAGTGACCTGCCATGGGGGTGGGGTGCTGGGCACAGTGCACCCCCACACCCTAAAAATACTGGCGTGCTGGGACACCATTCCCAGCAGGCAGTCATGCTCTTCCACCAGCCATGCTGTAACTTGCCTTCTTGTACCAATTGCCTGACAGGCATTACGACCCTCATGGTGGTGACTGGACATAGTGTTCCTCTACCCCCATACAACTAGGCTGCCAGGACCCCATTTCTGGCATTCATTCTGATGAATAAGTGTATTAAGATGAACTGCTCAACAGGAACTCTGACCAACAGACGGGTGGACTAAGTTTAGAGCAGGTAGAAAGCAGGGCTGGCCAGTTTACCTTTTATCCTTGTTGTAGTCTTTCAGCGGAGGTTCCTTGTTGGGTGGCAGCAGCAACACAAGGGGTGGGGAGGGCAACTGAAGCCCTGCAATTAAGATCCATAGGATACCATTGGCCCTTCCCCTTGCGTCACACACCCTAATGTGCTACACTATAGTAGGCCAGGAAGAACTGGTGGAGGAAGAGAAGATGCTCTAGTTATTTCATTCCCCTGTGCCTGCCTTCTGTTCTGCAGATGCTTTGGCTCAACATGGACAAAGCTTCCCTCTAAGGATTCATGTCGGTGCTTTTCGGTTTCTACCTTCAAGGGGTGATTTTCTTCTGGTCAGTTATTACCAGCAAAAATCAGTTGAAGTGGAAAATCAGATACCCTAGATATAGATAGAGGAGGCTTAGAGATTAAGGTTTTGTATGAAGTCTTTGGCAACTCGTCTTTAACATCAAAAGGATCAATGTCGAACGAGAATCAAGCTTCGTTGTCATAAATGAGAGCCATATGTCATGTTCCTGGTCACAGTGGAGTAGATTGGTGTTGTTGTGCCTTGAGGGGGCAAGTATATTTATAAGTAAATAACATAAGTGCTGATTTGGTGCTAAAATTATTTGTTTTTATTGTGTTGTTATTGCTGCTCGTGTTTCAATGAAAGGACTGAGGCTTTAAATAAAATCATTGCACAGGTTAGTAAGCGTCAGTGGCAACGTGGGTGTGGATAGGTTATTTATGCTGCACCCAAACTGCCACCTGTGGTTCTTCTCACAAGGTCCATGAGGGAGTACAAGCTCCCTGTTGCTGCTCTCAAGGAGAAGCCCTTGAAACGAATATTGTACATTAAAACGCGATCTATTACATTGCGTGCTTTTACAATGCGGTTGTTACAACAACCGCGTTGTTAGTATGCGATGCATTTACATCGCAAGTCATTACAATGACTTGCAGTAGGGGTCGCGCTGGACTTAGGAATAGTATTATTTACTATTCCTACTTCAGTTTGTGCAACAGTAGGGTAGGTGTTGGAATTCATTTCCAATACCTCAGTGCCCCCTACAGCAAGTCGTTGTAATGACTTGCGATGTAAATGCATTGCGTACTAACAAGTCGGTTGTAACGACCGCGTTGTAATAGTACTTCGATGTAATGACAGCGTTGTAAATGCTGTTTCCCCTTGAAACTCACTTTACACTTAATCACTCCCAACAGCTGTTCAAAAGTCTCTGCAGTCTCATGTTTTTGAAACAGCCTGTAGTGACAGACAATCAAGCTGTTCTTCTTTGAAGAACACTCTGTGGAAGCTCATAAATCAATGCTAGACAAACGAAAACAATTATACATTCAATCAAAGCATGTTGTTTATAGGCTTGAATTGCAATCAATCGATCAATCAGTTCTTGTATAATGCGGTTTATTACCCGTGAGAGTATCTAGGTGCTGATTGGAAGGTCTCAGTCGAATAGCCAGATCTTGTGTCCCTTCCTGAAATTTGTCAACAATTGTGATGGACGAAAGTGGAGGGTAAGGGCGTTCTAGGATTTGGCGGCTAGGTTGGAGAAGCATCGTCCTCTGATGCAACGGATGTGTGGTGTCTGTGTAAGGTTGAGGTGAGCGAAGCAGAGGTTTCTCGTTGGTTGGTGGAACTTCAGGTGGTGGTTCATGTATGCTGATACTTAGGCGGGTTCAGGGCTTAGTAGGCATGGGTCAGAAGTTTAAATTGGCATATTTTCTAGATGGGCAGCGAGTGGAGGTCTTTCAGGTGTTCTGGATCATCTGGAGTCTTCTTATGAGTTTGCTGGTGGTACCTGAATAGAGTATGTTGCCGTAGTCCAGTTGGCTGGTAATGAGAGCCTGTGTCACTGTTTTTCTGGTGCTGATGGGAAACCATTTAAAGACTCTGCAGAGCATCCGGAGTGTGGGCAAGCTGAGGAGACGACGTTGACCTGTAGTTTCATGGAGAGTTTGCTGTCCAGAATGATGCCAAGGTTACAGGCGTGTTCTTTCGAGAGGGAGGTGTGGCTGCTGAAAATCAGCACTTCGGTTTTGTCCGCGTTGAGCTTTAGGCAGTTTTTGTTCATTCAGGTTGAGACGCTGTTCATGCAGCTGTGGAAGTTATTTTTTGTCGTGGTGGGGTCCGCTAAGAGCGTGAGTACAAGCTAGGTGTTGTCCACGTAGGAAATGATGCTGATGTCGTGGGTTCTGACGATGTCTGCTACTGACTTTATGAAGATGCTGAAGAGGGTGGGACTGAGGGATGAGCCATTCAGGATGCCGCAGATGATGACCTTGGGCTGTGAGGTGAGGGTAGGGAGGCGGATATGCTATGTGCGTCTTGTGAAAAAAGATGCCATCCATCTAAGGGCAGCGTCTTTGATTCCGATCTGGTGTAGTCAGTTCATGAGAGTGTGGTGGGAGACGGTATCGAAGGCGGAGGTGAGTTTGAGAAGGATCAAGGCGGCTGATTCTCCTCTGTCGAGTAGGATGCAGATGTCAACTGTCACAGTGATCAGGGCTGTCTTGGTGCTGTGGTTGGCTCTGAAACCTGATAGGGAGGTGTCTATCAGGTTCTTTTTCTCCAGGTGTTTGGTGAGTTGGAGGTTGATGGCTTTCTCCAGGACTTTGGTGGGAAACGGGAGAAGCGAGATGGCGCTAGTTCTGGAGGCCGCTGGGCCTTCTTGAGGAGAGATGTCACCTCTGTATGTTTTCAGGCATCGGGGAAGGTGGCTGTGACAATTGGAGCATTGATGATGGTGGTGAGCTGGTGGCTGATTGATGTTTAAGAATCGATGAGGGCATGGGTAGGTGGGTGCTCTCCGGTGGATGGAGTTCATTAAGGCTGTAGTGTTTGAAGTGTTGAGATGTTCCCATGTGGTAAGCAGATGGTCGTCGGCTGTCTCCGCTGGAGTGGGGAGGCTTAGCAGATCTGTGGGTTGGGGCTCACAGTTTCTGTGTATGAAGGTAATCTTTTTGTGGAAGTGGTTTGCAACAGCGTTGCAGAGTTCCTGTGGCAAGGGGATTCGGTATTCGGTGGCTGATGGGCAGGTTAACTCTGACAATGCGAAGAGTTCCTTGGTCATGTTAGTGCTGGACTCGATGCAGTGTATCAGGGCCTGCTTTTTCTGGACTTTGAGCTGGGGGTGTTTGTTGTTGAGGGCAGACTTGAAGGTTGCTCGAGTAGTGATGTTTCAGCTGGTGCTCCATCTTCTTTCCAGTAGTTTGCATCTGCGTTTTGTCGAGCTGAGATCTGGTGTGTATCAACTGGCTAATTGTTGAGTCTGTGTGTTCTAGCTGGTTTAGTGGGGGCGACTCAGGCAGCAGTGCTGGTTATCCAAGCATTGAAGTTCTCTACTGCTTGATTCAGGTTGTTACAGATGTCGGGCTGGGTGGTGCGGAGGGCATCAGTCCATTGGTTCTGAGTGATCTTGGTCCAGCTGCGGAAGGGGGTGCTGTGGCAGTTGGGGGTAGTGCTGGGAGATCCAGCGATGGCGAAGTGTACAATGGAAAGGTTCGACCAGGTAAGTTCAGTGGTGTGGCTGTATTTGATACGGTTGCAGGACATGAAGATGGGGTCCAGCGTGGGTCCTGCTCCGTGCGCAAGGTCTGAAACTACCTGCATGAGGCCGATTGTGTCCATTCGTTCCAGTAGGGTGGTGGAGTTGGTGAAGGTGGGATCGTCCAGGTGGCAGTTGAGGTCTCCTAGGAAGATGTAGTGTTCGGATTCGATGGCAAGAGGAGTGATGAATTCTGTGATGGTGTCGCTGAGGCTAGTTAGTGGTCCCGGGGGTCTATATGTGATGGTGGTTTTGTCGTCGTTGTGGAGATGGAAATTCAGGTGTTCCAGGATTGGCGTGGTTTTGCCTTCGGGGGTCATTCAGATGATTGATTTCTTGTGTACGATGATGATGCCACCTCTGTGTCTGTTGGTGTGGTGTTTCATCTTGCACTACTGAAAACTGTAATTCTTTTCAGGAGGAGCAGGAAATCTGTAAAGAAGTGAAAAAAACATTTTGTTGTAAACCTGTATTAATTGAAAGACTATTATTTTGGGGAAATACTTCTGGAACAGGTTGGATACAAAGAACAGACTCTTACTTCAGAGTCAGATACCTTTATTGTTTAATTATGTTGTGGATTCAGATTAACAAGAACACTTCTTGTGAAAAAGCTTATTGCATCGTAATTTGTCCTTGAGAGAAACCAACTTGAGGGTATATAGAAAGGTTGACTTCTGTTTTCTTTAAAAGTATGTAAAACTGAGAAGAGAGGTGATATTTAGCCTACTGAAAAAATACATGATAAGTTCTTTGTCTTTTGACTTGCAGATGGTATAAACAAGTGTCTTAAGACCAGGTTAAGGAATCATACCTTTGGACAAAGAATTTAATAGCCAGTGTGCATATTAATTAATTACTCATAGTCTGATGCTTGTTTACTATTTCAGCAAATGCCTTCTGCCAATCATCGTTAGAGGGACTCAGGTATTATATCAGAGGCCACCCTCCACACACTTGAGTGACTTTGTTTTCTGTCATTCGATTCCCCTTTGTTCTGCGGAGTCTAGCATAGTGGAGCTAGCGGAGACACGCTTCTGGAATCAATTGAGCTTCATGTCGCTCCTTCAGGAGACCACACCAGGTTAGTGTTTTGAAATTCCTGACACCATATCGATGTCGAAGATGATTTGAATTTAGCTGTTTATATCACTGGCATCTTTGGTGACGTTGAGTGGTGGGTAGTCATTGACGTAGAATGGCGGGTGATGTCTGAAGGCGATCTTTCTCGGTGTGGGTGTTTAGGATGGGTAAGTTACTTACCTGTAATCCTAGTTCTCTTCCAGGGGTATCCTCATCAAAGTCATAAGCACTGAATATTCCCGCCCATGTGCGGGGACCCCGGAAATAATAAAATTATATATGTAAAAAGCATACATATATACAGCTCTGTATATGTATAAACATATATCATTTTTTCCAAGTAAATGCAGCTCCCATAAAAGGCTAGGCAATGTAAATATACACATCCAATAACACACATATATATATATATATATATAGAGGTATAATAATACACCTAATTCTCTCTTTTTTTTTTTTTTTTTTTTAATGTGGTAAACACTCATGAGAAAGCAAAAAAAGAGAACAAACTGTGGAAAAACACAGATGTACAACACATTGCCAGCCTGCAGGCTGCATTGCAATATAATACCATAGAGACTAAAAAGCCCTGTACAGGTAAAAACTGGCACCGTGCCTTTAAGGCAGCCCTGACTTCCATATCCCATCATGCCTCAGGGGTGACAGTTAGGTCAGTTGTTCTTTGCGGGACCGTAGTCCTAAACACAAAGATATATCCTTTCCATAATGAATAATATACTTCTTCTCATTTGCCTGGGGAGGTGGGTGGGTTGCTTATGACTTTGATGAGGATACCCCTGGAAGAGAACTAGGATTACAGGTAAGTAACTTACCCTTCTCTTCCAGGGGATCCTCATCAATAGTCATAAGCACTGAATAGAGTAGCAAGCTCACCTTCCACCTGCAGGCAAATGAAAAAAAGATTGTACCACCCATGGAGAAAGAGAATCATGAAAATGATTATGCATGGAACAGATTCCTCAAGGAGGCTTGTCCTACTTGAGTGTCTGCTCTGGTGTCCGAATCCAGACAATAGTGCCTGGTAAAGGTGTGGACAGATCTCCAAGTGGCTGCCTTGCAGATCTCGGAGAGTGGGACATTATTGAGAAAAGCCGCGGTAGCCGCTTTTCCTCTTGTCGAATGCGCTCTAGGGCGCGCCCCCAATGGTTTCTGAGCCAGTTGGTAGGCCAATGTAATACTTGAAACGATCCACCTAGCAATGGAACGTTTGGAAGCCGCAAAGCCCATACGGACAACCCCATAGTTCACAAACAATTGATCAGATTTCCTGACATTCTTAGTCCTATCTAGGTAGAATTTTAGGACCCTTTTGACATCTAGAGAATGCAACGCCCTCTCTGCCGGAGAGGAGGGGTTGGGAAAAAAGGTTGGTAAGGAGATGGCTTGGTTTACATGAAAACTCCGATACCACCTTAGGTAGGAACGAAGGATGAGTTCTCATCACCACCCTATTCAGATGAAAAATAGTGTAGGGCTCTTTAGAACAGAGGGCCTGTATCTCACTGACCCTCCGTGCTGAAGTGATGGCTATTAAAAATGCTGTCTTCCATGTGAGGTGCTGTAGGGTAGCCTTATGAATAGGCTCAAAAGGAGAACCCATGAGCTTTGACAGAACCAAGTTTAGCTCCCAGGAAGGAGAGGGAGGTCTAACAGGGGGATAGACTTTCTTGAGTCCTTGCAAGAAATCCTTCACTACCTGCACTTTAGAAAATGACTGCTGTGAAGGCGAACGCCTGTATGCTGTTATGGCTGCTAGGTGAACCTTTATGGATGAAAATTGCAACCCTGCCCTCGCTAAATGTAGAAGATAGGGCAAAATTACATCCTCCTGGCATTTAGTGGGATTATAATGATGCTGAGCACACCATATATAAAACCTTTTCCACTTACAGAAGTAGGAGTGTCTTGTCGAAGGCCTCCTGGCTTCCTTCAGTATGGACATACACTCTTGAGGGAGGTTCAGATGGCCATACTGGAGGACTTCAGGAGCCATGATGTTAAGCTCAGCGAGGGAAGGCTGGGATGGTAAATCTTCCCCCGCATCTTGGACAACAAGTCCGGCCTGCACGGCAGCCGCTTGTGGTGGCGGATCGACATGTGTAGGAGATCCGTGTACCACCACTGCCTCGGCCAGTCCGGTGCTATGAGGATCATCTTGGTAGATGAATTCTGCAACTTGGTCACCACCTTGGGGATTAGTGGGAGAGGCGGAAAAGCGTACACAAATGTCATTGACCAATTGATCAAAAGGGCATTCCCTAGGGATCCTGGTCGATGGTATCTTGAGGCGAAGCCTCGGCATTTTGTGTTTTGCTCGTCCGCGAAGAGGTCCACTTGCGGACGCCCCCATTCCCCGAAGATGTCTTCTAACACCTCGTCATTGATTACCCAGTCCTCTGGCTCTTGAAAATGCCGACTGAGTAAGTCCGCTTGCACGTTGAGTTCTCCTGGTAGGTGCACCGCTTTCAATGAGATGTTCCTTGCTAGGATCCAGTGCCACAGGGACTGAGCTTCCAGCGAGTGCGTTCTGGATCGAGTACCCCCCTGCTTGTTCAGGTAGTACATTGTGGTGGTATTGTCCGTCTGCACTAGAATGGTACTCGTCGTGATCGCAGGCAGGAACGCTTTGAGGGCTAGGTGGACTGCCCTGAGCTCCAGCATGTTGATGTGGTACAACTGCTCGCTGCTGGACCACTGTCCCTGAGTTTGCAGAGTCCCAAAATGCGCACCCCATCCCTGAAGGGATGCGTCGGTGATTAAGGTCTGAGTTGGGGGCTCTTGATGGAAGGGGATCCCCACTTGTAGATTCCTTGGCTTCAGCCACCACTTGACTGACTGTTTGGCTGCAGAGGAGAGGCAAACCTTTTCTTCCCACAGGGAGTTCCTTTGATCCCATTTGTCCTCGAGATCTTGCTGGAGAGGACGCATCCTTAGCCTGGCATTGGGCACTAGGAAGATGCAGGATGCCATGTCCCCTAGCAGAGATGAGATTTGCCTTGCCGACGACAGATTGCTGGTTATAATCTGCCTGCCTTTTAGAATAATGGATGACTGTCTTTCCTCCGAAGGAAACACTTTTCCTACTACGGAGTCTATAGTTGCACCCAGGTAGTGGATCCTCTGTGTTGGTGAAAAATTGGACTTTTTGGCATTCACTCTGAGACCCAACTTGCGACATAGGTTCAGGCATAGCGACAGCTGTGACCGCACATTCTGAGGCGATGAGCCCTTTATTAGCCAGTCGTCTAGGTAGGGATAGACGAAGACTCCTGCGCGCCTCAGAGCAGCCGCTACTACTGCCACGCATTTTGTGAATACTCGAGGAGCTGACTTTAGGCCAAATGGGAGGACTTTGAACTGATAGTGAGAGTTGCCTACCACAAACCTGAGAAATTTTCGATGATTCCGTAGGATGGGAATATGGAAATATGCGTCCTGAAGGTCCAGCGAACACATCCAATCGCCCATCCGGAGAAGAGGATATATTTGGTGGAGCGCCAGCATGCGAAATTTTTCCTTTCTTATGTGTTTGTTCAGTATCCGTAGGTCTAAAATGGGTCTGAACTCTGCCTTCACACTCCTCTTTTGAATGAGAAAGTATCTGGAGTAAACTCCCTTTCCTCTTTGGTTTTTGGGTACCTTTTCTATTGCAGATTTGAGTAGAAGCGTCGCTACCTCTTCTCTGAGCTGCTTCAGATGCTGGGATGAATTGACAGGAGGAATCGATGGGGGGTGACTTCTGAAACGAAGCGAGTACCCATGACGCAGTATATTCAGGACCCACTTGTCCTTTGTGATGGACTGCCACTCTGGAAGATGATGTGCAACACTTCCTCCCACCGGAGCGGTGGACAGCATCGGAGGAAGCGGCTTCTCATTGCTTCCCCGGAGCTTTGTTTCCAGCATTAGACTGCCTGTTGTTACCCCGTCCCCTGGATGGCTTGCGGGACTGGTATTGCTGTTTCTTTTGACCTTGCTGGTCCTGGTTCTTTTGCCAATGAGGGGTTTGAACCCTCTGTTGGTAATTGCGCCTGTCATTTCCCTTGCGGCGTCGAAACTCTTTTCTCTTTTCAAGCCCGACGGCTTTCATGGTCCCCAGCTCTGCCTTCATACGGGCCATTTCTTCGTCTGCATGGGACCCAAAAAGAGAACTACCGGAGAAAGGCAGATTTAATATTCTTGCCTGCGCTTCCGGTTTCAAGGCCGTCAATCTAAGCCAAGATGATCTTCTGGCTGTGACTCCGTGTGCATATTCATGCGCTGCCAGTGTTGCCCCGTCCGCCGCTGCACTTATGATCTGGTTAGAAACCAGACTTCCCTCATGCAAAATTTCTTCAAAGTCCCGTCTGTCCTCTGATGGAACTTTGTCAATGAACCTCTGAAGAGAGTCCCATAATGATCTATCATAGCGCCCCAGAAGCGCTGAGGCACTGGCCACCTTTAAGCTTGAGGATGCTGAGCCGCAAACTTTTCTCCCCCAGGCGTCTTGTGTCTTACTGTCCTTATCTGGTGGCACCGTTGAAGACCCAGCTACTGCATGTGTCTTCCTGGCAGCGGCGGTGATGACAGAGTCCGGTGGAGGATCTGATTTTAGGAATAGAGGATCCTCCGGAGCTGGACGATACTTTTTTAGAATCCTCGCCGGCGCCGTTTTGGTGGTTGCTGGTGTGAGAAAAATATCCATTACTGGTTGCAACAAACCAGGGACTAATGGCAATAACGGGCGTGACACTGTGCGTTCATGAAGAGTTTCAAAGATTATGGATGAAGTGGTCTCCTGAACCGGCATAGGGATATTTAATTTTGTAGCTCCTCTACACAACACTTCCTGAAACGTAGAAATATCATCTACCGGAGATACCCGAGAGGGTGGCGTCTCCGAGAGTGTCGGTGAATAATCCCTTTTGGATGATCTGGAAGAAGGGGAGGTAGAAGGGGTTCTACGGCGCCTTTTCTCTGATCTGGTCGACTCTCTTCTGCGGGAGGAAGACCTGGATCGCCTTCTTGGTGCTCGAGAGTGACCTCGAGATTCTCTTCCCCGAGAACTTGGTCTGATCGGTCTCGCTGGGAATTCCATGCCCCTTAATCTTGTTAGCGATGCCCTTATTGCGTCGGGCATAGCAGAGTCCTGAGGCATCTACCTTACGGGACTATGAGGTACCGCATTGTCCTCCTCCTGCGAACTTTCTCTTGCAGGTACTGGAGATTGATGCACAAGCTCTGGTGATTCGGATCTTGAACCTGAGCCCTCTGATCCTGAAGGCGAGATAGATATGGGACGCGGTGACTCAGGAGTTGTATATATCAGTCTATGAGGAGATTTTCGCCTTGAGACTGGTCGAATCGTGAGGCGAACATGTGACACCTCCTGCGTACCCTCAGCAGAGGGCTGCCTCGACGGTGATAGGCCTATCACCGGAGATCTTGGACTCGAATCCTCGAGGCTCAGAGCTTCTTGTCTCGACGTCGAGATTATCTTCGACGGAGGCTTTATGTACCTCTCCAAAGCTTTGGAGACCTGTGAGGACGGAGGCACCTGCCTCGACGTCGACTCCGACGGAGGCATCTGCCTCGACGTCGACTCCGACGGAGGCCCCTGCCTCGACGTCGGTCTTGACGGAGGCGCCTGCCTCGACGTCGACTCCGACGGAGGCCCCTGCCTCGACGTCGGCCTTGACGGAGGCGTCTGCCTCGACGTCGACTCCGACGGAGGCGCCTGCCTCGACGTCGTTCTTGACGGAGACTTCTGCCTCGACGTCGAATGCTCCGACGACGTCGAAAGCCTCTTCGCCGACGAACGATGTTTCCTCGACGGCGATCTTGATCTTGACGGCGATCTTGGTCTCGACGTTGACTGTGGTGTAGATCGCCTACGTACTTCTTGCGACGTCGACTGATGTCTCGCCGACCTCGACGTCGAACGATGTCTTTCCTTCGACGACGAATGATATCTCTGTGCAGACGTCGATCGATCCTCTCTTGACGTCGACAGATGCTTTATCGACGTTGAACTGTGGCGCCGAGTCCTCGACGCCGATCTTTTAGACGCCGTCGACGTCGAACGCATCCGCTTCGACGCTGAATCTAAAGTCGACGATGATTTTCTCTTTGCAGCATGACTTCCCCTTGACTCCTCACCTCTCAGCGACGATCCCGCCGCTGGAGTCTTCGACGCCGAGCCCGACGTCGATGGGGAGCAAACAGGGACCAACTGCTTCGACGTCGACCGTTCTGCTAAGCCGTACAGTCTAATCCTCTCCCTCTCCTTTAAAGTCCTTTTGGAAAGGTCTTCACAATGATGGCATGTTGCTGGAGAGTGAGAGTCCGGCAGACAGATAATACACACCTCATGTGTGTCTGAAGCAGCCTTCTTTTTTCCACAAGATGGACATGGAACAAATAAAGAAGGCATTTTTCTGACAAAAACAGCAACAAAATCAGTCAGAAAAAACACAGGATACCAACTTCCTCTCAGATGTTATAAGAAGAAGTCCAAAAAATCTTTAAGTTGTAATAATTCTTGACTAAAGAGTCAAAAAAGAAGAGAGCTGAATTCCAGGGTCCTGACTGAAGGAACCGGAAAGAACAACTGACCTAACTGTCACCCCTGAGGCATGATGGGATATGGAAGTCAGGGCTGCCTTAAAGGCACGGTGCCAGTTTTTACCTGTACAGGGCTTTTTAGTCTCTATGGTATTATATTGCAATGCAGCCTGCAGGCTGGCAATGTGTTGTACATCTGTGTTTTTCCACAGTTTGTTCTCTTTTTTTGCTTTCTCATGAGTGTTTACCTCATTAAAAAAAAAAAAAAAAAAAAAGAGATTTAGGTGTATTATTATACCTCTATATATATATATATATATATATATATATATATATATATATATAATGTGTTATTGGATGTGTATATTTACATTGCCTAGCCTTTTATGGGAGCTGCATTTGCTTGGAAAAAATGATATATGTTTATACATATACAGAGCTGTATATATGTATGCTTTTTACATATATAATTTTATTATTTCCGGGGTCCCCGCACATGGGCGGGAATATTCAGTGCTTATGACTATTGATGAGGATCCCCTGGAAGAGAAGGGTTAATGACGTCATGTAGTGGATATCAACCACATTTTCAACCGAGAGCAAGTAGTTGCTGCCTTTGAAGGAGATATAGAATGATGTTGAGAATGGAGTTGCTGATGTTTTCTTGATAACCTTTTTACTCTGGATCTTCCTTTGCATGAGCGCTTGTCAGGGGTTG
The DNA here is from genome assembly GCF_964204655.1 of Triturus cristatus. Taxonomy (NCBI): domain Eukaryota; kingdom Metazoa; phylum Chordata; class Amphibia; order Caudata; family Salamandridae; genus Triturus; species Triturus cristatus. The sequence continues at coordinate 1,806,487,896 of NC_140589.1, forward strand.
GCCTTTTCTTTGAGGGGAAATGAGAGGATGATCTCTCCAGACATCTCTTTTTCTTTATTTCCTTCTCTGCTCTCATGTCCTGCATCAATTCACATAGTCTGATGCCTTCAAAGTCCTTTTGGACATCTTTTTATATATTTCACATTCTTTAACTAACCGTGAACCTGGTAAGCACACCATACAGACCATATGTGATCAGAGACAAATATTTTCTCCCATAGAAGATCCACTTCTGAAAAAAATATAGAGATTTTTGAAGAGAAAATCTGATAGTAAACATCAAACATGATTTCACTCAACAGCAAGATGTTAAAGATGTGGAGTGAAACTGAAAAACTGAATTTTGCTTGTAAATTGTGATAAAAAAATTATCAAAAAAACCTCACATGTGCTCTGTGATCTTACCAACAGGAGCTGGAAAAAAGAACTGGCTCTTTGATGGAACTGCCAGTAGCGGGCATTATGGAAAGTGGACTTTTAAAGAGACACTTGTTTTTATCTTTCAATCCAAGCCTATCCGGCTCTATTTTTTCCTCCTGTTTCATGCATTTTCACATACTGGATGCTACAATGTATGCTTGAAACTGTTCTTTCATAGGATTTTTTTTCATTGGTTAATCATAGGATTTTTCAGGAAAAAACCGAGTCCCTGATAGGCTATTACAAGTAGTTGGTCATCATGAAGACATATGGAAACTGACAACGTATGTGATATTTTTATAGACAATACATCTATGAAAAGTGAACCAGCATCCACACAATGGGGAATTATTCTAACATTTATGACTATCAATGAAGATCCTAAGATCCAGATGATCCTTGCTATTGTAAATGACCACATTACTATGTCAGCCTACTCTAACAAGATTCTACCCTCCCTGGAGCTAAGTCACAATCTTAACTCTGCCTTCCAAAATAAAATCACGATGACATATGAAGCGTTCTTTCATCAACCCCCCTTAGACTCTCTCTCCTTACTCACTGAAAACTTGGAGTCAGTGTAGCTCACACATTTCACAGAACTATCCTTACATGAGACTCTGGACCTGATGCACAGTATCAGATTGGACAGACCCCTGCTCTGCTAGCATCTTCTCTCTTGGTGAAAATGTATTTGACCTTATTCTAAGAGACCTGTACTCTGTTTCACTGAAAACTTGCTTTGGCCCCTTGGCATACAAATATGCACGAGTCATCCATTTGTTTTTGCTTTTTTTAAACACCTGCTAGCCTTAAAACTCTGAGTAAGTTTAGACCTATCTCACATTTACCCTTCCTTGCTAAATTGCTGGAAAAGGCATTGAACAATCTATCTTCTTTCCTGAAATCGAATTGGCTGCTTCAATCTGCCTAGTCAGGATTCCACTGTGATCATAATACCTAAACAGTCCTCTTATCAATGACTAACAACATCAAGATGCATCTTGATAGGGGCAATCAGCAGTACTAGTCATTCTGAACCTTTACGCCGCATTTGATATGGTATCTTATTCTTTTTGCATCTCCAGCCTTTTGAGCATGGATATCGGCAGGAGCACCCTGAAGTGGCTAGGTTGTTTTTTGTCTTGAAGAACTCAAACTGTATCCCTTCTTCCTTACCATTCTGATACTCTGGCAGTTCCCTTCAGGGTAGCTCAAGGCTCCACTTTGCTTAATATTTATATCAGACCGCTGATCTCCATCATTCGGTCGTTCGGTATGGAAGTGATGTCATAAATGGAGAACATTGTAATCAACATCTCTGTCACCACAAGCCCTCCTGTTCCAGCTACATCCTTCTATCAATTAAAGCAACTGTGGCAGGATAGACGTCCTTCAACTGCCTCAAAATGAAAGAGGCAAAACCAAGATTATTTTCTAAGGCAAAAGTCGAGAGATGGGTCTCCTTGTTGAAGAGAGAAGGAACTTGGCCCAACTACTACTCCTGCTTGTTCTTCCAAACATCTCAGCTTCATATTTGACTACCATGTCTTGTTTGCTAAACAAATATAGCAAGTGGTGGCTATCTGCTTTGCTCTTCTCAGGATGTTGAAAACATTTTTACCTGTCCTTACAGAAAATGCTAAGAACAGTGTTGTGCATGCCGTCGTTAACCCTAGAGTGGGGTGTGACTCTTACTACTTGGGGTCCCGGACTATTTGGCCCATCGATTCCAAGTGGTGCAGAATTCTGCAGCCAATCTGCTATTGAAGCTGTCTATCAATGCTTCTGTCTCTGATAAACTCAAAAATCTCCATTGGTTCCTATTTACAAGGAGGCTCATCATCAAGTCCCTCTGCTTAGTTCACAACGCAATTCACAGGAAATGGCCCGCTATCTTAAATCCAAATTCTAGTTTAACGCTCTACCCAGCTTCTATGTGCTTTCTCTTCACCCAACCCATCTATTAGAGTCACCTGAGTGTTCATTACTTCTGTCTCTTAGCCAGTAAAAGTGAAATGCCCTGCCCTTTAAGCTCTGAAACACCCTGGACATCTGTGTATGAAACTCTCCTCAAAACCTGGCTTTTCAATGCTTTATTCTTCTCCTATGCTTCTCCTCTGTCTTTTTGGATCCTTGTGCCAGGGTGCCTTCTGGGGTACTAGTTAACAGTTTGAGCTCTACACATACCTTGAATAGACAAGGACATTGAAGTGCCTCTTAAAAAACAATTGCCTACTGTGGGTATCATGCCTGAGGGAATTTCCAAGCACATGAATCTATGAAAGTTTCAGTGCTGAAGAGATCCTTGTCACAAAGCAATCCAGTAACACTTGCAGACATACGCTCCACCATCGTTAACCTGAGAGATGCTGTCCACAACTGTAGTGTAGAATGTGGAAATAAAAAGAAAGCCTACAGATTCAGCCTGATTGGACTTTTTATAGGAGAGTGCTATTAACAGCTGCAGGGCTTCAATGCAGGCTTGAATTATAGGGAGGTAGACTTTAAGCTGTTTATGTAGACATTCAGGGACAACTGTACTATTTGCAACCAAAATTTTGGCACTGCATTGCATAAATGGTAGAGAGCAGGATAGCACCAGATCTACTAATAGGGTGTGTGCGTGATGGGTAGAATAGCTTTTGTACTGGAAGAGTACCCTTTTACTGGAAGTGTATCCTTCCCAATTCAAGACTTTGTGTGGGGTTGCACCACTGTTTGTGACATTACAAAGCCTTAACAAATCGGGCCCTCAGCTTCACACAGTTTAATTTAGGAAGTGTGCAGCCAACCATCTCGACCTTCTCCTTTAGTATCTAAAACCAAATGCTAAAGAGAAACTTGAGGAGTGCTGCTTCATGAGCTGAACCCCCACTAGTTGCCACTCTGTACAAGATATAAGACTATTCAAACTGGGAGAAGAGTTCTGTCAAGGTTACAAAGGGAGGAAGAATGGATTTGTTCTGCATTTTGCAGGTCCTTGGTAACATTGTATTATGTTGATTTGTATCGCAGTAGCTAATAGGATAACTGTTGAGTCTGGCATGTCCGGTGCGTGCTCTTGTAGGTTGAGCATGCTAAACAGTGGGTGTAAAGGGAAATCCTAGCGCTACCCACAAGAATACACAATTTATAATGATGAACACGTATGTAAACGGCGATGCTTTACAACTCGAGGTTAAACACCCAAAACCACAAACACAATCATAGATTGATTCCAGTATTTTTCTTATGTTGAAGCACACGCAAAATTATATAATTACAATATAAAAGTAATAACAATGACGAAAAATTTGTGTGGGCTTGTCTTCTTCTTTAATTAAGAGTAGAGTCTTCACATCTCTCAACTTTCATAAAAATCTTCCACTCCCCAACGCGTTTCGTCGCTAAAGGGATTAACCCATACGACTTCCTCAGGGCTGGAAGTGACAAAATAATACAATTGGAGTACAAAATCAACTATTTCATTAATGCAAGCCCATAAATACTCCACGTGCAGAAGAGGATGCTCATACTCTACAACACAAAACGGTCTGTGTCCCGTGTTTCTACATATTTATACAATCTCATGCCTAATTACGCCTATATAGTTTTTACCATCTTACACGAAACTAATAGAGTGTTTAATTCATATTTACCCTACAATAACTTCCGTCACCAATAGTGAGGCGCATGCTACTCAATTTAAACCCTGAATAATGTATCTGTACCTTATTCCTTGTATTTGAACACCTAAAACAATACAAAGTGTGGGACATTATTATTATCTGCGGAGCACATGAGGCATAGGCTGATTCTATTGACAGAATTAAATTCCATGCCACTTACGTGCCTTTTCGCCTACTATGATATCCTCAGTGCAACTCGTTAACGAATTCCCACAGTATGAAATCGATGACGCTTAGCCTATAAATGAATATGCAAAAGTTTGTTTAAACTTACTCCAATATATCTTCCCTCGTGGTTCCTAATGTTCATCATATCGATAAGTAACTCCATAAAGACTGGTCTTACCTTAGTTAATCTTTATATATGGCCCAGTGTAAGATTTCAGCATTTGCTCCGTATCTTAAATGGTCGATTACATTCTTAATGTCCGCGTTAAGCGTGTCGTTTATATTTAGTTCACGAACACCAATCAATATATTTCCACAAAGTTCCCTGAAGTACGGGGATCTATAGATAAAATGCCAAACGTATCATCGTTAGCCAAAACCCATATCTTTTCAGACTGCCCTACGTATAACTTCCAAAGCTCCTCCCCCGCTCACCTTCAAAACGCTCTCGCCCCCGGATACAGGTGCGCATAGGCGTAATCCATTCTCCGGTCTACTCTTCTAAAATCATGAAAACCAACGAGGTAACTGACATCAGATTCGCCTAAAACGGGCGCCATCTTAAGTCGATATTAGATAAAGTAATTCGCTTACTCATAGCGGGCGCCATCTTGAACTAGTATTGAAACATATCCCAGTTTCACCCAGAATCTATTATGAAATTATCTTCCTTAAGCACCTCCCTTATATATTCATGCGTTTATCGGAAACGTATTTTAAATCGGACTCAATATTAATTACAATCAATTTTTCTACCATATTAATCACGCATGCGCCAATTGTGACATGCTATTCATAAATTCACAAAACTGTATATAGAGATTACATTGAAGGGGTTAACCGAAACTCTATTGACATCATTTTCGACCTTGTTTCACGTTGTTTCCCAATACCTGAATGTCCACTAACGATGAGTGACTTAGATAAGCCGCCTCATTGTCTACTCCCCTAAGAAGTACTGTAGCTCCCGGTCATAATTCAGACCCTCTTCCACGGCCCTCAAGCGCATGATCCACCTCGCCTCATGCCTCCGCAGTATAAGTTCTCTGTTACCACCACGTGATTCTAATTTGACATGTTCTATACCAAAGGATTGAAAAGATTTGTGTGTACCTTGTACTATACAATTATGAACATGCTCTGCAATGGGATACCTCATATCATTGTTCTTAACTGCTCTCCAATGTTCACTTATACGGTCCTTAAGAGCCCTTATTGTGCTACCTACATATATCTTCTCACATTTACACATAATCAGATATACAACGTACTTCGTATTACAATTAATATTAGTCACAATATTAAATGTTTGGTCTCCATTCACCTTGAATTGTTTCGTTTTGTCCTTTGCATATCTACACATACCACAACGGCCACATTTAAAAAAACCCTTACTAAACTTTATCAGCCATTGTTCTTTTTTTTTACATCTGCTGGGTAGCTTGGACTCAAAATCATACCTAATGTACTACCTCTTCGAAAGGTAATCTGGGGTTTATCTGAAAGAAATTCCCGCAGTGTCTTGTCCGCCTTGAGAACATGCCAATGCTTGTACATACTCTTGTATAGAATTTTACTGATGCCTTAAATCCGAAGCCAAATAAAGAGAGTATATCGCAAATCTGTAATCCAGAGTCCAATGCATTGACAATCAGGGATATACAAGATACAGTGACTTTACTGTCAATTACAGAATTGGAAGAAGATCCGGTGACTATAGGGAGAGTATTAGAAGACTTGGATGTAAGACCAGATTTATCAGTAACAAGTGGTTTAAAAGAAAAGTCCAGATGGTCTCCAAATCTAGTGAGTGGTAACAATATAGAAATATTTAATACTTTAGTCACTAATGATCTTGAGAGTGGTATGAGGAAGTTAGGCCCCTCTTTTTAAAAATCTAGGGGATAACCTAACGACACTTGAACGTCAGGCACTAAGGACTCTAGTTGAAGACCCCAATGTGATTATCAGAAAGGCTGATAAGGGGGGTAATATTGTGGTGATGAACAAGACTGATTATGTTTGTGAGATATATTCTCAACTGAATAATGTGGAATGTTATGAAAGAATCATGTATAACCCCATGTTCTCTCTTGTAACAAGGATCAATGGGATGTTACAGAAATGGCATGTTGATTGTCTTTTGGATGAAGATGAATTCTTATATTTAAAAGTGAACCGACCACGATATCCCTGCCTCTATACGTTGTCAAAAATTCATAAGGACCTCCCTTTTCCACCAGGGAGGCCAATTGTGGCAGGAATCGGGGGACCCACAGAGCGGCTGTCTCAGTTTGTCGATCTGTTCTTACAGCCAATAGTAGTGAATTTGCCATCATATATTAAGGACACTAAGCATATTTTGAATGTACTTGGAGATATCACATGGGAATCAGGTATGACGTTGGTAACACTTGATGTGATATCACTATATACCAGTATACGAAACGAATTAGGAATCAGAGCGGTTGAACATTTTCTCACAAAAAGGCCAGCGAGTCAATGGGAACACACCCAAATGTTATTGGCTTTGACTGAATTGATATTGTCTAACAATTACTTTCTTTTTAATGGAGAATGGTTCAGGCAAACCCAGGGAGTTGCAATGGGTTCTAGATTTTCACCAGCATATGCAAATCTATTCATGGGCTGGATGGAGGAAATGGTGATATGGGGTCCATCAGGCAAATATTGGAATGATGATATTCTATATTGGGGACGATACATAGATGATTGTTTGATGATTTGGACTGGAACGGAAGTCAAATTACGAGAGTTCATTGGTTATCTTAACAGTAATGACATGAATATAAGATTCACATCATGCATCAGCTCCACAAAAGTGGTATTTTTGGATGTAGAATTATATATACAAAATGATAAGATTTGCAGCAATATGTACCGTAAACCTACATCTTGTAATGCTATTTTGCATGCAGACAGTGCACACCCCCGGGATCAAATCAGGGCAATCCCTTATGGAGAAATGATAAGGGCACGTCGTAATTGCAGTGATGAAAGTCAATTTAGAATATGTGTTGAACACATGGAGAGAAGGTTTACCCAAAGGGGTTATGGAAAGGAGGATCTTAGTGTAGCAAAACAGAGGGCATTTAAAATAAAGCGTTCATCCACCTTAAAGCCTAGTAAAGCAAAAACACTAACATCACCGCCCATCAGGATGATTACTGAATATACACCCATCAGTAAAATTCTATACAAGAGGATGTACAAGCATTGGCATATTCTCAAGGCGGACAAGACACTGCGGGAATTTCTTTCAGCTAAACCCCAGATTACCTTTCGAAGAGGTAGGACATTAGGTATGATTTTGAGTCCAAGCTACCCAGCAGATGTAAAAAAAGAACAATGGCTGATGAAGTTTAGTAAGTGTTTTTTTTAAATGTGGCCATTGTGGTATGTGTAAATATGCAAAGGACAAAACGAAACAATTCAAGGTGAATGGAGACCAAACATTTAATATTGTGACTAATATTAATTGTAATACGAAGTACGTTGTATATCTGATTATGTGTAAATGTGAGAAGATATATGTGGGTAGCACAATAAGGGCTCTTAAGGACCGTATAAGTGAACATTGGAGAGCAGTTAAGAACAATGATATGAGGTATCCCATTGCAGAGCATGTTCATAATTGTATAGCACAAGGTACACACAAATCTTTTCAATTCTTTGGTATAGAACATATCAAATTAGAATCACGTGGTGGGAACAGAGAACTTATACTGCGGAGGCATGAGACGAGGTGGATCATGCACTTGAGGGCCGTGGAAGAGGGTCTGAATTATTACCGGGAGCTACAGTACTTCTTAGGGGAGTAGACAATGAGGCGGCTTATCTAAGTCACTCATCGTTAGTGGACATTCAGGTATTGGGAAACAACGTGGAACAAGGTCGAAAATGATGTCAATAGAGTTTCGGTTAACCCCTTCAATGTAATCTCTATATACAGTTTTTTGAATTTATGAATAGCATGCCACAATTGGCGCATGCGTGATTAATATGGTGGAAAAATTGATTGTAATTAATATTGAGTCCGATTTAAAATACGTTACCGATAAACGCATGAATATATAAGGGAGGTGCTTAAGGAAGATAATTTCATAATAGATTCTGGGTGGAACTGGGATATGTTTCAATACTAGTTCAAGATGGCGCCCGCTATGAGTAAGAGAATTACTTTATCTAATATCGACTTAAGATGGCGCCTGTTTTAGGCGAATCTGATGTCAGTTACCTCGTTGGTTTTCATGATTTTAAAAGAGTAGACCGGAGAATGGATTATGCCTATGCGCACCTGTATCCCGGGGCGAGAGCGTTTTGAAGGTGAGCGGGAGAGGAGCTTTGGAAGTTATACGTGGGGCAGTCTGAAAAGATATGGGTTTTGGCTAACGATGATACGTTTGGCATTTTATCTATAGATCCCCGTACTTCAGGGAACTTTGTGGAAATATATTGATTGGTGTTCGTGAACTAAATATAAACGACACGCTCAACGCGGACATTAAGAATGTAATCGACCATGTAAGATACGAAGCAAATGCGGAAATCTTACACTGGGCCATATATAAATATTAACTAAGGTAAGACCAGTCTTTATGGAGTTACTTATCGATATGATGAACATCAGGAACCACGAGGGAAGATATATTGGAGTAAGTTTAAACAAACTTTTGCATATTCATTTATAGGTTAAGCGTCATCGATTTCATACTGTGGGATTTCGTTAGCGAGTTGCACTGAGGATATCATAGTAGGCGAAAAGGCACGTAAGTGGCATGGAATTTAACTCTGTCAATAGAATCAGCCTATGCCTCATGTGCTCCGCAGATAATAATAATGTCCCACACTTTGTATTGTTTTAGGTGTTCAAATACAAGGAATAAGGTACAGATACATTATTCAGGGTTTAAATTGAGTAGCATGCGCCTCACTATTGGTGACTGAAGTTATTGTAGGGTGGATATGAATTAAACACTCTATTTGTTTCGTGTAAGATGGTGAAAACTATATAGGCGTAATTTGGCATGAGATTGTATAAATATGTAGAAACACGGGACACAGACCGTTTTGTGTTGTAGAGTATGAGCAATTTCTTCTGCACGTGGAGTATTGATGGGCTTGCGTTAATGAAATAGTTGATTTTGTACTCCAATTGTATTATTTTGTCACTTCCAGCCCTGAGGAAGTCGCATGGGTTAATCCCTTTAGCGAAGAAACGCGTTGGGGAGTGGAAGATTTTTATGAAAGTTGAGAGATGTGAAGACTCTACTCTTAATTAAAGAAGAAGACAAGCCCACACAAATTTTTCGTTATTGTTATTACCTTTATATTGTAATTATATAATTTTGCGTGTGCTTCAACATAAGAAAATATTGTAGGTTGAGCATTCCAGAATCCGGTGGGGTGTATGGGTTCTGGAATGGTTTGGATGCGAGGGTGACAATAACGCAGAGTTAAGTGCTTGCTGCTGAGCTTTGTGTATATCCTGCATGTCATATATTTTAGTTCAAGGGAGCTGGTTCACTCTTATGTCCATCAGAGGCAGATAATATGATCTTTTAGTTGGGTAATGGCTTTCTGACAGCACATTGAAACTCCAAAACTAAGGAATCAAATGTTACATGAAATATGTCAAAGTAATTCTATTGATTAGCAAAATAGAAACAAAAACTGCTTGGCACCAAGAGAATGTTGGTCTTTTAATCAGTGCATTTACAATACCTCTTGATCCCTGCGGGCTTGCATTCCCTTTTCCCATTTATTTCTGTTTGCAGCCAGTAATTCTCGCCGTTCCAATTCAAATGATTTCTATAAAAAAAATTTATCCTAGGTGTTAGTCAAGTGTTTTCAAACTTTTAATTTATTTTTCTCAAGATAATAAACAAAATACAAGAATGAGCCCAGGGGCATCAAGATTTAAAGGTTAAAGTTCCAGTACATATGCTAATTGTTGTATACACCTGATCCTCCGCACCCACTCCAACTTACAACAGAAAAGCCTTGGACCAACCAAAATAAAGCACCCTCATTTTATTGTCTCCCCCAGGAGCAGCCAGCATGGTAGGAAGGCCACTGTGGCACTCTGAGGGGCTCCTTCTGCCTATATCCCCATTTAGATAAGCCTTAAGGGTCTCTGGCAAGTCAGGACCAGAGGGCCCTCCCTCAGTGTGACAATGAGGGCTTCCAGATAGGTCTGAACTCTTCATGTGAATCTAAGACAGAAGGCAACAGCAGTTTTATTGCTAGAATACCCTGAATTATATGTGCCCAAATCCTAATCGAGTGAGGGTCCTGTCCACTTTGAGCGGTCAATTTTAGTTTACCTGTTAACATCACTACGCCCTCTAGTCTTGGTTTTCTGGGTCCTGAGGTGCAGTATAGCCCAGAATCCTTTGGGTTTGAGCCAGAACTGTCGTCCAAAATGTTTCAGTCTTGGGCAATACCGTCTTATATGTAATTCACCCCCTTTCTAATCACATGCCCTACCTGCTTATTTTCAGGTACATGGCCTTCAAAGTCCTTGGGGTCATGTAACAATTGGACATCTAGCTTGTGCAGTGTTTCCCTGTGCTAGAAAAACCGCAAGGACTTTGGTAAGGTATTCATAAACTGCTGTTAAACTTCTCAGTCAATAACCCTAAAGGCCACCCAACTACTTAATTGTGAATTATCACTTCCCTTACCAAGTGAACTGTTTCAGTAGAGTCTGCATAAGATAGAGGTGAGGCCATTTGAAGATTCAGAGGTCATGAACAGTTCCTCAAATAACAAGTGAGGTCTAGTTACGGACAACCTATTGTCCTGAGCCATAGCTTATTGTCTGAGTTGTAGGTAATTCTACCAGTCCCCTTCACGGATCTCAAAGTTCTTCTTACAACTGTCAATCAATTCTTCATCTCCTCTGCTGAGGACATGTCTGACATCATCCAGTAGCCCCCTTGCCTCCCACGTCACAAAGAGCCCAGCTTCCAGGGCTGGTGTGAACCACTGGTTGTGATGTATGTGTATGTAGGTAAATGGGAAGAATGAAAGCAGTAAATCAGCAGTTGAGGTGACCCATACCTTCATCAGTGGACATATTACATTGCTTATGTATTCATTCCTTGGTCTATAGCCTTTTTGCAGCCAACTCAGGTTCCAAGCTGGCCTTTGTGCCTCTATAGGATTTTCTCACTAAGCCAAGCAAGAGAGGGCTAGAAAGGTAAAGATATATGTTCCCACACTCACTTTAACTGAAGCCAAAAATGTTCAGAGAAATCACAAAACTCAAACATAGTCTTCTTTAATGTTACCAAGCAGTTCGGACCGGAGTGTGGAGAAATTCAGACTACCATTAAAATTCGTAAAAGTAATGCCTGTTAATTACAGCACACGGAGACACCAAAATATGTCATGAAGGAATTATAAATAACATTTTAATTATTAGAAATCCAAGACTTTTCTCACCTTTCTACCTGTGGGTCTGAATAGGGTATTCATGCAAATAACTTAAAAGAGAAAGAGAGAAATTGCAATGGCTGAAAGGATGCAAGCGATATACAATTGTTCCCTAATAATTTGAAAGATTGAGTAACGCCATGTCGGAGGGAGGGATTAAAAGTTTAATTACATTTTACTTCATTGTTGGTATTTTTCATAGTTTCACATGCGTGAATCACTCTCCCTCTTGTCAAGCTGGGAGTTCCTATAACATTATTTTCGAAGAAAGATCCTTGGCCTGCCCCTGTTGACTGATTCAAAAGGAGAACCCATTAACTCTGACAAAAAATGTTTACATTCCAAGGGACAATATATATAAAGTCAAATAATTGAATTGTGGCACTCTGTGGTAACCGTATTGTGTTCCTGTTGTATTTAAATACAGCTGGTGTAGGGTGCGGTGGGTACCGCCCTCAGATCAAGGTCGTGGAATTCAAGTATATGTTTTGCGTTGTCTCGAACAAGACCAACGTCCACACTTAGCACTCCTGGATAAATTCCATCCAATAATTAATATTCCATCATATCATCATCATTTTCAAATGAAAATGTATTGATTTGCTAGATCCATTATTCATAAATCACATTTGTTGTGTTACGTAATCACACATGAAAGCATACATTAAATATTCATTTTGTTGAGCAGATCCTGTTAAATAGATCCCAATCACTTTGGAACAAGCCCTTCATCAGGGGAAGGTATCCTAAAATGTAACCAGAATACCAATAATCAATGATCCAAGAAACCCAGTTTACATAACTGTTACAAGTATAGTGGAAATCCTTAAAAAATCACAAGTGAAACCGTGATGTCCAAAGAACTGGAAGGAAAGATCTTCTAAATGTTAAAGTGACTGAAAGAAAAATTAACTTGTTTGAACGAAATAAAACGTGCTTGGTGGATTTGAATCAAAGGAAATTCATAGTGAAGAACACAAACTCCCAAGTAAAAGATATCGTGAGTAAAATAGAAATAGATGAAAATAGAACAGTAAATCCAGAAACAAATTCGGTTAGCTTTATAACACCAGTGCCAAAGTGTCGTTGAGAAAAATGTAGGTCAGGCAAGGATTAGATACATTCCGTTTGGTTAAAGGACTCAAGGCTTTCACAGCGTATAATGCCGTTGCATACAAGTGGAAATAGCCGTTCGAATAAAAGTGTGTATAAAAAGATGGACGCAATGAAACAGTGATTTGTGAAAAAGAAAATAGTGTGCACAGTTTAAGTTAGAACAAACCATTCGTCAAAACCAAACAAGGTTGTAGTCTGTGTGTCCGTACAAGGTAGCTCGAGTGGAATACCCATTCAAACGGGTGTAGAAATAGAAAGAAGATGAAACAGAAAAGGAAGAAGGACGTGGTGTATGAACTGAAACACTAGTTGTATTAAAGTTCCCGCCATCTTGTAACGAAAATAAGAAGGAAAGTGCACCTAAATGTCAAGTTAAAATGTGAATCAAAAAGTAGTTAAGTCGGGCGTGGCTTGGAGAGCCAACATGGCGGACGCAGCCTAGTCGGGCTCCCTGCGTCCACGCCAAAATCCTGCTATAAACTGCCTTAATCCCATTCGGAGAAACTTGAGGCTGGGTACCGAGACCCAGACAACGTCTGGAGAGCCGCTTATGGCAAGAGATTGAACCCCAAACCCACGGAAAGAGCATGCTGTCCACTGAGGGTGGGGAGTGCGCGTAGCAGGCCGGGACACATTGTGGGCTGCATCGGCCTGGATTGTGTGAACGCCGGTCGTGGCACTGTGGCTGTTCAAGGGACCGGCGCGAGGCTCTGGAGGTGAGCGGGGGGCACCAACAGCGGGGGGCCCCAGTGTGAGTGCCTGGCTGTGGCCGTGGCTGGGGGCCGAGTAGGACCTGCGGTGGGAGCAGGCCTGCCCACATGGGCTGTCTGCCACCCGGGGGTCGCGCCTGTATAGCCCCCTGGGCCTGGAGAGTACCTCAGAGTCAGAGTCGGACCGGTATATGTGTGGGTGTAGAGGGGCAGTTGGGCTCCTAAAGCGACCACATAAGCCTTGGTACCTCTCTTCCCCTCCTTGAACACTGCAGACAGTGCGCCTGGTGCCTTGTTGGTGGAGTCGAGATCTACAGCCTGATGCCCGGGGAGGATGCGCTGCCGGCAGGCGGTCCAGCGTGTCTGGTTCCCACATGGGGTCTACTTGGTGGGTAGTCGTGGGCTACGGAGGCGGCCAGGCTAAGCTAAGTGCGGCTTGTGGCTCAGGGCGTGCTCGATTCCGAGAAGGCCTGCCTGCGATGCACTCCTAGTGCGTGTCCGACGCGATACCCGCGGAGTTCCCCTACGGCCGTTCTTACCTTCCCCCACCAACGAAGTCACTGGGTTGGTGTTGAAACTCTGGAGAGTCTCCGCGCCTACCTCTCCTAGCCTACAGTCACGGGCAAGGACAAACCCAGAGAGGCAACCGCCAAACAGATCACTTTCAACCATTATGCCACATCTACTGGGGGTGTTACCGGGGGAGATGCAGGAGGGGGTGGACCATGCGGCGCTTCTGGCGGCAATCAACGATTCCAGAGATAAACTAGATGCCAATATTAGCACTGTGGGATCGGAAGTTTCCTTTTTGCATCAGGACCTAAGAAAAGCGGTAGACCGCATCACGGAGACGCGGGTCTCAACTGTTAAGGACACGGTGACTACATTACAAAAGAAGGTCAACAAGCTTACGGTAGTGTCCCAGGAACTTGCCTCCCGGGTGGAGGATGCGGAAGGCCACCCTAGACGCAATAACATAAGTTTTGTGGGCCTCCCGGAGGAATGTGAGGGCTCCTCAATGGCCCGCTTTGTTACCGAGTGGCTCACGGCTCTTATGCCGGTGGATAGGTTATCCACCTGTTTTTTGGTAGAAAGAGCCCACCGGGCATTGACGAAGAAGCCACCCCCGGGGAAAGTCCAAGGCCAGTGATCGCTAAATTGCTGAACTATACAGATCGTGATGCTGTCTTACAATTCACCAGAGAGCACAAAGATAAACTCCTGTATGACTCAAGGCCCATAATGATCTTCCCGGACTATACACGCTTGGTTCAACAACAACGCCAATCCTTTACAGTGGCAGAGCGTAGATTGAGAGATCTTAACATGCAATACATGCTTCTATATCCTGCCCGGATGCGAGTCATATTTAACTCCAAATCTTACTTCTTCAACACACCGGAGGCAGTCTTCGCCTGGACGGATGAATGGGCGCACCCCAAACCGCACACGCCGCCGCTGGAGTCGGACACATCCCGGGGCTCACAACGAAACAGATCCTGGAGGACCAAATCAAAGAGGAGACATGGATCTGGTTCCGATCGGCGCGCCTCAAGTCCAGAACGTGCATCCTGAACATTCCGGACTAATAATGCACTATGGCTCTCCTGTAACCAAGACTAAGTAATAGTGTACTATCTTGTTTCTCACCGAACTTTGAACTGGAATGGACGCCGAGCTGGGAGGCTGCTTTGCCCTGGTCATTTTCATCTCCCCTTGTTAATGTTGAAAGGGTAGTTTTGCCATTGGAGTGAGGGCCACGGTCCCCCCAGTTGGGGGTCCGCTGCGGCCTGCACCGCGATAGATACTCCTAGTCCATGGCAGTTTCAGGTGGGAGGGTATGGGGTGATCTTGAGGGGGTTGTACATGTGGTTGATGGTATTGTTCTTACATGTGCAGACTTGCCATACAGACTCCGACGCAGTTGGACCGACATTCACACAAACATTAGATGATGACACAAACGGGTTCCTCCCCACGCGGGGATTTCATTGTGGTATCCTGGAATGTAAGAGGTATGCTCAATAAAATCAAAAGAGGTGCTGTCCTATGCCAAGTTAAGAGATACGAGGCCAACATCCTGCTCTAACAAGAGACCCACCTTCTTGGCACCAAAACCGCATGCCTGGCCAGATTTGGGTACCACACCATATACCATGCAGGGTTCACAGGGGGTCAAGTGGGGTTGCCATCCTTAAACACCGTTGAGTCCCCTTCGTGCATATAAAACATTGAGTGGATCCAAGAGGTAGGTATGTCATCTTAACTGACACGTTGTACGGAGAGCATATCCATATCGGAAGCATATATACTCCGCCGCCGTTAGGGAGCACCTTCGTGGACAGAATCACCGGGTTATGGGGAGAACTCCCTGAGGCTTTGACCCTCTTGGGGGGGGACTGGAATGACACCATGGCCTCGCGAGATAGACAACGTAGCTCAGACTCCAATCACCACGTGGGCCCATCCAAATTGAATCTCCTGACCACTACACTGGGCTAGTCAGACATCTGGCACGAATATCACCCTGACGAATTAGGCTATACCTATATGTCCGCTGTGCATGGCTCACAGTCTCAATTAGACTATTTTTTCACACCTTGCGCCTCCATCCATAGGTTTTCACAAGAGTCCCACATTCCAAGAGGACTCTCAGATCATTCCCCGGTCACCCTCAAGCTTCATACTTACTCACGTAGGCCCCCCTTCAGATGGTGGATGTCCTTGTGGCATCTTCAAGAGCCAGACTATCAAGCAATGCTCACCACAGCGGCATCGGACTATCCAGACGCCATAGTATATTCAACCCCGTCCAGGGGTATCCTCTGGGAACCCCTGAAGCCCACCATTCGTGGGGCAGAAATTAGTTTCCGAACTAAAGAGAAACATGCACGAACAGCGCAGCTGGCTGATTTGGAATCACGCCAAGATGCCATTGCGACACAACTTAATCTTGATCCTAGCCCTTCCCTCCAATGTAATTTGCTGCAGATACAACAGAATATACAGCAACATATTATGGGAGAGGCAAAAGAGATCTGGGAGGCATCACAGCACCGTATATACCAATGGGGAGGACAAATCGAGTAAAATGGTCCATAGGCTATGCCAGGTAGACAAATCCCCCGCTACCGTTCCCACACTCCGCGACGCTGACGGTGCTTTGTGCTCATCTCCAGAAACAGTGACCAAAGAATTTGCCAGACATTTTTCAGCGCTATATGCTCTACATGAGCAGCTTACTGAAGCTCAGATAGCAGAATTCCTCTTGGATATCCCACCCC
Source organism: Triturus cristatus (assembly GCF_964204655.1). NCBI lineage: Eukaryota > Metazoa > Chordata > Amphibia > Caudata > Salamandridae > Triturus > Triturus cristatus. The sequence continues at coordinate 1,806,504,726 of NC_140589.1, forward strand.
AGAAACTCCCTGATCATCTGCGAGACCATTTAGATGCTCCCATCACGATGGAGGAATTGAGTGCTGCCTTACTCACCATGCACTCAGGACAAGCCCCGGACCCAACGGGTTCCCCATAGAGTTCCTGAGACCCCGTATGCATGTATTAGCCCCACATTTATTGGCAGCAATACATGATGCCCAGGAGCAGGGCATATTATCCCAAGATTGGCGGCACACGGAGATTGTCCTATTCCCCAAACCAGATCGCCCACCAGAAGATCCCTCGTCGTATCGCCCCATCTCCCTTATCAATTTCAAACTCAAACTTTTGGGCATGGTGCTGGCGGATCGCCTACGGTCATGCGTTTCTGATTTGATTCACCCAGCTCAATCTGGCTTCATGCCTCATAGGGCCATACATCATAACACCCGACGAGTCCATAACGCCATGGCGATGGCCCTGGAGTTGTGACGCCCTGTGGTTATATTATTAGCCGATATCGACAACGCATTCAATTCGTTTAGCTGGGTATGTCTCTTCCAACTACTTGACGCTGTTAATTTTGGCCCACGGTTTTTAGCGAATGTCCGGTTGCTATTAAAGGACCTAACAGCCTCGGTCCGCATAGTGGGACATAGATCGGCCCCCTTTCCAATCCATAGGGGCACCTTTAGCATCATGGGTCCGTAGTGTCTCGGTACTCCGCGTATTTGAATGGCCCCGGTCAAGATTGGAATACATTGCGTAATATGCGGACGACGCCTTGTTCTTTCTGACTGACCCATGGATTTCTGGGCAGCGTATCCTGCAGAAGCTTAGAGAGTTTGGTGAGACTACAGGGGTGCATACCAACCCCTCCAAGTCTGTGCTTTTTCTGGCCATCTTTTGGAGGTACATAGATGATATATTCTTAATATGGAAGGGTCAAGAATCTCAGCTTTACAGCTATTCAACATCTGAATACTATTGATGAACGTATCGGTTTCACCAATACCATAAGCAAGAATCACATTACATTTCTGGATGTAGCAATCACGATACAAGGAAATAAACTGGCAACAGACATTTTCACCAAATCTACAGACTGAAATTATTTACTTCATTACAATAGCTTTCACCTAAGTGCTCTTAAACAACATCTACCATACTCCCAATTACTAAGGATTAAGAGAATTTCATTCAACAAGGAAAGCTATGAATTCAATAGCAAAGAAGATATCCTAACAGTGTTATCATAAAAGCCAGCGAAAGGACCAAAACAAAAGACCGGAACCAACTGTTGACCAAGCAGAAATCTATAAACACAGAAAGACCAGTATTTGTTTCAAAATACTCGACCCAAAGCTATCAAATTAGGAGAATTGTACTAAAACATTGGTCTATGGTGCAAACGGAAATCGATTTCAAGGTGATTTTTAAACATCCACCACTTCTTGCATATCAAAGAACTAAAAATCTCAGATATTGTCTATACAAGTCAGTAAAATCTACCACCACTGTACACAAAGGGATTACTTCATGTTTGAACTGTGGACATTGTAATAACATAATCAAAGGACACACTATCATGCACCCCACGCAAGGAACCTCTATTAAGCTCTACACCACAGTCACTTGTGATTGCAAAAATGTTGTGTACATGCTAAAATACCCATGTGGCCTCATATCCGTAGGCAAAACTGAGCGCAAGATGAAAATTCGACTTACTGAACAGAAAAGTAATATTAGTAATCACAATGAGAAATCACCGGTTGCCGTACACTTTACTAAGTTCAAACACAATTTTAGCTGACTAAGGTTTCTAATCTTAGAAACGTGCCAATCGAAGAAGGAAGAGACCATAAAAAATGGCTCCTACAACCAGAAACCTTCTGGATAATTAAATTAGAGTCATGCAATCTTAAAGGTCTAAATGAACAGTTGGATTTAAGTTGTTATTTGCAAAGCGTTATTTGGTTTTTGCTTTTTCTATTTAACCCGTCATTTGGCTCATCTGAACTTTAAAAAAAAGAATTGCCATATGCACTGCATGCCCACCGTGCGCTTCAAATACTGGTTTAGCAGTTTATTCTATTGTTTAATTTTTATCTTTGCAAACCTGTTAAGTGGGTTTTCTTTTGTTATGTTTCCTTTTATGCGTCCATAAATCAGTCGGATCTTGAACTAGATGACTTAACTACTTTTTGATTTCACATTTTAACACAACATTTTGTGCACTTTCCTTCTTATTTTTGTTTCAAGATGGTGGGAACTTTAATGCAACTAGTGTTTCAGCTCATACACCACGTCCTTCTTCCTTTTCTGTTTCGTCTTCTTTCTATTTCTACACCCGTTTGAATGGGAATTCCACTCAAACTACCATGTACGGACACGCAGACTAAAACCTTGTTAGGTTTTACGAACGGTATGTTCTCACTTCAACTGTGCTTGCTATTTTCTTTTTCACGAATCGCTGTTTCATTGCGTCCATCTTTTCAATCCACACTTTCGTTCAAACAGCTATTTCCACTTGTATGCAACAGCGTGCATACACACTGTGAAAGCCTTGGGGCCTTTAACCAGACGTTATGTATCTAATCCTTGCCTGACTTATATTTTTCGCATCAACACTTTGGACTGGTGTCTACATGAATAAAGCTAAACAAGTTTACTGTGCTATTTCCATCTATTTCACTCACAATATCTCTTACATGGGAGTTTGTGTTCTTCACTATGAATGTCCTTTGATTCAAATCCACCAAGCAGTTCCTATTTTGTTCAAACAAGTTAAATTTTCTTTCAGTCACTAACATTTAGAGGATCTTTCCTTCAAGTTCTTTGAACAGCACAATTTCACTTGTGGTTTTTTAAGGATGTCCACTATACTTGTAACAGTTATGTAAACTGCGTTTCTCGGATCATTGATTACTGGTATTCTGGTTACAGTTTAGGATACCTTTCCCTGATGAAGGGCTTGTCCCGAAATGCACTGGGATCTATTTAACGGGATCAGTTCAACAAAATGAAGATTTAATTACGCTTTCCCATGCGCTCTGTGTGCAGGCAGCATGTATTAAAGGGGCACGCACTGGGCACCTGGGGATGTGAGCGGTTCCCGTCCCATTGCTTTTTTGCACGGCGGGTGCAGTGCTCAGACACCAGGGAAGTTTAGCTGCCTCTTCTGCATTGTTGTAATGAGAGGATAGGAGGCGCCGTTGCACCTCACAGTCCCTGACCAACTACAGTGCTCCTATGTCAGCACTCACTATATGGTCCCCCTGTTGTTGGGAAAACCCGTGTGCTAAGGGGTTTCCCAGAGACTGGTGTCTTTTCCAATGACTTGCGCTGCACGGATGGAGCAAGCCGAGTCCTCCAAACCACCTCCTGACATGAGCCCTCCGAACCACCTCCTGACATCACCTCGGAAACTGTATTTTTTGTCATATTTAATAAAGGCAAGCTTTTTTGTATGCTCAACCCCCGACCCTTATCCCTCCGTCCAGCAACTTTAGAGCCGATTTACAAAGCAATTTGTGTGTGCGAGTCAAATTTACATCTACAAATGACTCAGTTTCCACTCTCAAGGAAATTTACAAACAATAAACTTGCGTGTAATAATCTATTTAACTGTTCGTTGTATTCTCCTATGATTGTGTAATGGCAGGGCATTCTATGCATGGTGTGCCCTGTTTGGTTTCGTAACACCCAGAAAATCCCACGTTCATGGGCAAAAACAGACTTTTTTCTGACCCATGCCCAACCTGGACATTGTCCCGCCAAGGGCCACAGTAAATCCTTTCCCATGGAGGAGATGGGAATGGAAAAATGCTTTTCTCTTGAAGAACGTTCTAGATTTTAATAAAAAGTACAATTACCTAATCGCAATTGAGTCTCGCTGTGCGTAACTGTACACTACGGCCCTCATTTCAATTTGCTCAGGAAAACCAAATCGGTAATCCTGTGGTATAGTATTGCCACACCATTATTGGTTTTAAGGAAAGGAATAATACCACCATGCAAACTAAAGTTTGTGCATTAATTGCTACACATTTTACCCTCATTCTACTTCCATTTCCGGTGCAAATGCCTCAAGCCTTGTCCTGCCGAGATCTGCACATCTTAAACCGCGATGTTTCGCTGAAAACTTTTATCAATATGTAAATGTGATGCAAAATTGATAATTTTTCAGTGGTCAAGATACATTCTCCATTTCTAATTTGCTGCCGCCCTTTGAACCGCTCATTGGGAAAGAAACATCAAACACTGCAAGAGCAAATGAAGGTGACAAAGGCAGTAGGGAAAGAAGCTAGAATGAGTGCAGATGGCGTGAGTTAGGACCTGATTAGGATGGCGGTCTGACTTACATCTGACCGCTGACCGCCCGACTGCCATCCCTACCGAAACGGGGTTGCCTGAAATGCTGTCCGCGGTCCCACAATGTAAATTACAATGTGCCCGCCTTCACGGCGGTCGCAAAGAACAAGTTACTTACCTTCGGTAACGCTTTTTCTGGTGGATACAGTATCTGCCTGTGGATTCCTCACCTTGTGAATATCCCCTGCGCCAGCATTCCACGGAACTTTTCTTTCCCAGCACTCCACGTCGACGACGTCACAATGCATCGGCTCCGCACGCGACTCCGTACGACGTCATCGGAGCCATAAGAAGCCCACATCGGCGTGATGACGTCAGTTCCACCCATTTTTTCCGTGCCTTCGAGGCGAACAGGTGAACCAACGACAACTCCAAATATACACAGTATATAGAATACCAATACATATACATAGAAAACAAAACAAAAGAATGCTAATCAAACAAGCATTTCCTACAAATGTACCAGAAAGTATACAAACATTTCAAACAAGACCTATTCCATGGTTACAAAGGTGGACAACGGGGAGGCGGGTGGGTCAGTGAGGAATCCACAAGCAGATACTGTATCTACCAGAAAAAGCGTTACCTAAGGTAAGTAACTTGTTCTTCTGATGGATACATCTGCCAGTGGATTCCTCACCTTGTGAATAGATTCCCACAGCAGTCCCCACTCCCGGAGGAGGGTGTCCACCTTCCTATACCAGAAAGTCTTGCAAGACAGAGCGCGCGAAGTGGCCCTCCCTCCTCATCTCAGAGTCCAAGCAATAATGCTTTGCGAAAGTATGGAGGGAGGCCCAAGTCGCGGCTTTACAAATGTCTGCCACAGGAACACCCCGGGCCAAAGCAGATGTAGATGACTTAGCTCTAGTCGAATGAGCTCTAATGCCCTCAGGAGGGGTCTTACCAGCCAGGGCGTAGCAGATCTTGATGGCAAGGATAATCCATCTCGACAACGTGCGCTTGTGCACCGCTCTCCCTTTGGAATGTCCAACATAACCCACGAAGAGCTGATCGTCCAGACGAAAGTCTTTCGTCCTGTCCAAGTAAAAGCTGACAGCTCTCTTTGGGTCCAGGCGATGAAGCCTTTCCTCCTCTTTGGAAGGATGAGGAGGAGGATAGAAAACAGGGAGAGTAATGGACTGCCCCAAATGAAACGGAGTGACAACTTTTGGCAGGAAAGCAGCCCTGGTCCTGAGAACCATCCTTTCAGCATGCAAGGTTAAAAATGGGGGTTTAGAACTAAGAGCTTGAAGCTCACTCACCCTCCTTGCCGAGGTTATGGCTACAAGAAAAACCACCTTAAAGGACAACAGCCTCAAAGGACAACTATGTAGAGGCTCAAACGGGGACCCCATCAGAAAGGTTAAAACAAGATTAAGGTCCCACTGAGGCATTACAAAGGGAGTGGGAGGAAACATATTTGTAAGGCCCTTGATAAACCTCAGAACAACCGGAGATTTAAAAAGTGAAGGTTGATCTGGAAGGCATAGAAAAGCCGATAAGGCCGAAAGATAGCCCTTGACCGTGGCCACAGCACAGCCCTGCTGAGCCAGGGAAAGAGCAAACTGGAGCACATAAGAAAGATGGGCTTTCAAAGGGTCAATTGATCTCTCTCCACACCATTTTACAAACTTGGACCACCGGTAGGAGTAAATGGACTTGGTGGAGTGTCGCCTGGCCGATAAAATAACATCCACCACATCAGGCGGGAGAGAGAATGAACTCAGGTTGCCCCGTTCAATCTCCAGGCATGAAGGTGTAAGCTCTGGAGGTGGGGTGTAGAACCTGCCCCTCCGACTGCGAGAGGAGGTCTGCCCTCAGAGGGAGGGGAGACGGAGCGGAAGGCACGAGGAGAGGTGGAGAAGATCTGTATACCACACCCTTCTTGGCCAGTCCGGGGCGATCAATATGACTTGGGCCCGGTCTTGGCGAATCTTCCTCAGAACCCGAGGAATCAAGGGTATAAGAGGAAACGCGTAAAGGAGCTGTGAGTCCCAACTCAACTGAAACGCGTCCCCCAACGCCCCCTGCATCGGATACTGGAGACTGCAGAACGACGGGCAGTGCGGGTTTTCGCGGGTGGCAAACAGGTCCACCCGAGGTGTCCCCCACGTCCGAAAGACGTAACGAACCACCTCCGGATGGAGCCTCCACTCGTGGTCGGCGGAGAACTGCCGACTGAGACTGTCCGCACGCACGTTCAGCACCCCGGCCAGATGATTTGCCATCAGACAAATCCGATGGTCCTGAACCCAGACCATAGACGTAAGGCCTCTCTGCATAGACAAAGAGACCCCACTCCTCCCTGCTTGTTGACATACCACATCGCGGTCGTGTTGTCTGTCAGGACTTGAATCGACTGACCGCGAAGGGAAGGGAGGAAGGTCTTGAGCGCCAAACGAATCGCCCGCAGTTCTAAAAGGTTGATGTGAAGCAACCTCTCCTCTGGAGACCAAAGCCCTTTGATCTCCAGATCCCCCAGATGCGCACCCCACCCTAAAGTGGATGCATCCGTTATCACTGTGGCCACCGATGGAGGTAGATGGAAGGGCTTTCCTTGAGACAGATTGCCCTCCACGCTCCACCAAGACAGATCCGCTGCAGCTTCTCCGGAGATCTTGATCGACTCCCCGAGATCCCCGTTGTGCTGATACCACTGCCTGCGGAGACACCACTGGAGCGCCCTCATGTGCCAGCGTGCGTGGTTGACCAACAGAATGCAGGAGGCAAACAGACCGAGCAGGCGAAGGACCTTCAGAACTGGAACAACCGCTCCACTGTGGAATAAAGGGACCATCTCCTGAATGTCGAGAATCCTTTGAGGAGGAGGGAATGCTCGACACACAGTAGTGTCCAGTACTGCCCCTATGAACAGGTTGCGTTGAGAGGGCAACAGGTGAGATTTGGGCACATTGATTGAAAAACCCAAGTCGAATAACAGCTGAGATGTCACCTGCAGATAACGCTGCACTATCTCTGGGGACTCCGCCTTCAGAAGCCAGTCGTCCAGGTAAGGGAAAACCGGGATCCCTGACCTCCTGAGATGAGCAGCCACCACTGCCATCACCTTTGTGAAGACTCGAGCTGCGGTAGTAAGACCAAACGGGAGGATCGCAAATTGGTAGTGTTGCGACCCAACAGTAAAACGGGGATACTTCCTGTGCGACTTCAGGATTGGGACATGGAAGTACGCGTCCTGCAAGTCGAGCGACACCATCCAGTCTCCTTGCTGCAACGCTGGAAGAACCTGCGCAAGGGTCAACATCTTGAATTTCTCCTGCCTCAGGTAAAAATTCAAAATTCTGAGGTCCAGAATCGGACGCAATCTGCCGTCCTTTTTGGGAATCAGAAAATACCGGGAGTAGCATCCCTGACCCCTTTCCTGCTCCGGAACCACCTCTATCGCACCCTTCTGAAGCAAGGCCAGAACTTCTTTCTGCAGAAGAAGCAGATGGTCTTCCGAGCAATAACCTTGGCAAGGAGGGTAAGGGGGAGGAAACTCCCGAAAGGGAAGGGCGTACCCAGTCTCTACGAGGTTCAAAACCCAAAGGTCGGTTGTAACAGATTTCCAACCCCGTAGAAAGTAGGACACCCGACCCCCCACAGGTCTTACATGATCCGGGATGGGGGATCTAGGGCTGCTTCCCTGAAGCCTCATTTGGAGCAGAGGAGGAGGAGGAAGAAGAGGGGTTGCGTCCAGAACCTCTCCGACCCCTTTACTTCCCTCTATAGGACCTATAGAGGGGATTTTGCTGCTGTTGTTGCTGCTGCTGCTGGGGTTGTCGGAAGGAATGAAAGAATGATCTTCCGAATCCCCTAGCCTTTCGAAATGTTGAACCCCTAGCAGGAGCCTGCAGACCCAAGGACTTCGCCGTCAACCTACTGTCCTTAAATCGTTGAAGGGCAGAATCTGCCTTCTCCCCAAACAGCTTCTGTCCGTCAAAAGGCAGATCAACCAACGTGGCCTGAACATCCGCTGAGAAACCAGAGGAACGGAGCCAAGCCTGCCTCCTCGTGGCGATGGACGACCCCATAATTCTCGCCACCGAGTCCGCCATATCCAGCCCAGACTGGATCACCTGCCTGGCAGCCGCCTGAGTGTCCGCAACAACTTCCAAGAAGGACGACTTATCCCCCTCAGGCAACTTAGGGGCCAAAGATTTTATAGAGTCCATCAAGGCATGAACATAACGCCCCAGCAAGCATGTGGTATTAGATGACTTCAACGCCATACTTCCTGAGGAGAAGGTCTTCTTGGCCGCCTGATCAACTTTCTTTGACTCCCTATCAGCCGGAGACTGAGGGAAAGCACCCGAAGCATGTTTAGAACATGAAGCCTGCACCACTAGGCTCTCCGGAGAAGGCTGTGTGGACAAAAAATCCGGGTCTCCTGGTGCAACTCTGTACCTCCTTGCCACCTGTCTGCAAACCGCCGGAGCTGAAAGAGGCTTCCTCCACACCTCCAACACTGGTTCCAAGATAGCCTCATTGAAAGGCAACAAAGGCTCCGAAGCCGCCGTCGGAGAGTGTAACACCTCCGTAAGCAGGTTTGATTTGTACTCCACAGAGGGCAGCTGCAGATCTAACAACTCTGCGGCCTTCTTAATCACCACATGGTAGGGTGCCAATTCCTGTGGAGGAGAAGACCTTGCAGAAGCATGCTCCCACTCTGGGGTGGTATCCAAACCACTTGCTTCCTCTATTCCTTCAAACTCATCCGAAGAAGAGTCGACCTCACCTTCTTCCACCTCTGCCCGATATCTTCCTTCCTCCAACACCCTTTGGGCCTCCCGCCTCGACCGGATCCAGGAAGCCGACGTCGTCGACATCGTACGCGGCGTCGGTGGAGCCAAAGGCACCGGAGTCGGAGGCGCCATAGGTGGAGTCGGCGGCGCCGGACGCGGCGCCGATGGAGTCGGCCTCGGCGTCGAAGAAGGCTCCGAAGACTGACGGTCCATCCGAGGTCGAGTCGGATCCCCAGCCGGCGCCGGAAACTGCCAAGAAGGCGCCATCGGCATAAAGGGCAGAAAAGGGGCCTGAGCGTAATGCTGCGGCACCCCCAGCGTAAACGCCATCGGACCCACGGGATCAGTTGGTGCTCCGGATGGGAAGGACGCCCTATTAAAAATACCATACATGGCATTCAGAAATCCTGAGGGATCCGTACCTGGAGCTGGGAATTGGGGATAAGGGACCGTCCCTGTATCCCCTTGTGGAGTCACCGGCGTCGGCTCCGCAGAATCATCCATCGGAGCCGCAGAGTCATCCGACACCGGAACAGCCTCCTCCTGTTCTTGCTCATCCAAAGGAACATCAAACTCCACTTGACCCGGAGTCGAAGCCTTGGACGGAGCCGGTGACGGCATCGGAGAACGAGCTGGAGCCCGCTTCGGCGAGGGAGACTTCGGAGACTTAGCAGGAGAAGGAGAAGGTGACAAGTCCTTGCTCCGACGTCGACGGGGCGAAGCCGACCTCGACCTCCTAGACTTCAAGGACCGACGCCGAGAAGTATGCTTCCTCTTCTTATGGTGTTTCTTCGACTTCGACGACCTCGAAGACGATGACTCCCGCCTGGACTTCTCCTTTTTTCTCCCTCTCTTCTCCTCACCGATTTTCTTCATGAAGAGCTTGGTCTTCCTCTCCTTAAGCGCTTTAGGATTCATACTCCTACAGCAACCGCATTCTTCCATGCTATGATCAGAAGAAAGACACCATAAGCAGTCTTGATGCGGATCCGTCATGGACATCAGGCCTCCGCATTCCCTACAGGGCTTAAAGCCCGACTTCCTCGTCGAAGACATACTGAATTTAACACAGTAACACCGCTAAACTACAAAGTAACTAGAGAGCACTGGAAAAAAAACGTTGCGCGTCGACGGCGCGGAAAAAAGGGAACTGACGTCATCACGCCGACGTGGGCTTCTTATGGCTCCGATGACGTCGTACGGAGTCGCGTGCGGAGCCGATGCATTGTGACGTCGCCCACGTCGACGTGGAGTGCTGGGAAAGAAAAGTTCCGTGGAATGCTGGCGCAGGGGATATTCACAAGGTGAGGAATCCACTGGCAGATGTATCCATCAGAAGTGTATTTTTTGTATTGCAGCGTGTGCTGCAGGCTGTAGCACATGCCGCAATCCCAAAAATTCACATTTTGCATATCCCTGCACTATGTGGAATGCACTATGTGGTGCCTGTGGGCCAGGAGATAAGGGGTCAGCTAGGGGCCCCCAATGTCCCTTTCCTCCGGTCTTTTTATGACCGGTAAACCATCATGAAACGGCGTGCAGGGAGGAACATCATAATCCCTACGGCAGTGCCTGACAAGCACTGCCACCATTGAGGGGATTATGGCTGCCTCCGACGCACAGTTGGATGTGTGCCAGTTGGGCTTTCTGACTGCCATCTTGCCACACGCCATTGTAATATGACGGGCGGCAAACATGCTGACAATGGTGATGAGACCGCCACCGACAGGCTGTCTGTGGCGATGTCACCGTCATCGTAATCAGGCCCAGAATTAGCCGCTGGGCACCTGAGCAGGTCCTCAGCTTGTGATTAATTAATCAGTAAATTGCAAGTCTTTTCTTTTCAACACCCTTCACACCCTGTTGTTTGTAAAAAAAAAAAAAAGCAAGACCTGCAGATTGGCAATTAGTTGTGCTGTTGCTGCCTTGTTGCCTGACAGCGTAGAGATAAAAAGCGAGATTAAATACCAGGAGATTAAAGACGCTGTACTTCTTGGAAGATACGCTTAGCATCTTTAACCTCTTAAGAGTCTTGTGGGGTGAGGCTGAACTAGATCAATTGGAACAGCAGGAACTCCTATTGCTCTTAACATCTTACTTTGGCATTTTACAATATTTTCTGTCCAGGTTAAAAAGCAATTCATATTTCTTGGCTGATGCTAAATGTACTATTTAGGTAAAATGGGCAAAGTGCAAAATGTCAAGTAATGATTCCCAATATTCCAGATCAATCTGGTATGTAAGTCCCGACAACAATTTGCACCAGAACTGTGGACAGGCACCACATTAAGGAGGTACAAGGTGACAGGAGAAAAGCAAAAGGTAACAAGCATTGGCATAGCCAATAGGTCTCGCTTTTGGGACCTTATAAGTGTTTAGCCATGCAACAGTTGATGTTGTTGCACCAAGGATATTGTGCTGCATAACTAAATACTTATAAGGTCCCAAAAGCGAGACCTATTGGCTATGCCAATGCTTGTTGTCCTTGTGATGGATTTTCCCAATAACGCACATTCCACTTTTTATATTTCTGTAAATTTTTGATGTGGTTAGAAACACCACTGTTAAATTCATTATTCTGAAGAGTAATTTTAGGCACTGTAAGCCAACGATGAGATACCTACAGCAATTAGGCTTAGTAAGGGTTTGTCTTTGAGTATCAACCTTTATTTGGCAAGCGATCCACATTTTGAAGAGGACAGGAGATGTATGACTGGCATTATATAAAACCATCTGTGAACCAACTTTATCCTTGACCTTTGCATTTGTGGATTTCAATTTCTGATGATTTTTTAAATGTTTTTACGATAGTGATTTTATGTACTGTGGAGGCGGCTTAACATTTGGACATTTAGAGCCTCTTTTATTACTGTCTGAGTTTTTATAAGTATCAGAACAATTTGTATGATTTATTATGATGTATTGTTCAATTTTATATATGTACGTTAATGTTTTTATTTAAACCAAATAAAGTTTATACTGACTAACTGATATACATCATTATTGGACAACTATTGAAGTGCTATTTTTATGTAATATAGGAATATTTGGATTGATCAACTTTGATTTTTTTAAACGAACAAATAAAGTGAAGTGGATTGAGGGAACAGCTGGCTGGGAGCGAGAGGGAGGTTCAGAAAAGACTGTGACTGAATTTGTTTTCACAAACCTTTCACACCTTTTTTCTGCGCATGGCGACAATGAGGGCGCATTCCCATTAATAAGTGAGGCACAACACACATTTCCCCTTGGGCAAGCTTTACTGTCGCCAAGGAGCATTTATTTAGTTTCCTTTGACTTTACTTCATCGGAAAGAGTTTGATAAATGACCCCAGTAAGAACAAACATGTCTGCACCAGAAGCCAAGAACAAGCAGGAAGTGGGATAAGGGAGGGGGGTAGGGCACGTCTCGCGCACTAAGGCGGAGAGAGGCACGAAGGCTGGCAAATGGTGTGCACTTTCGCGGCAGCTTTGATGTTCTCTGTGGCCGCACGGCTCACTGAGAACATCAAAGCGGCCGCGAAAGTGACCACGCAGGCTGACAAATGGTGCACGCGCCCGGCGCACCTGCACTGTAGCTGGAGGCCTGAAAAAGCCACTAGTTAGCACTTCCAAAAGCCGCTTACTAAAACTCTCGCCAGAGCAGCGCTAAAAGTATTGGCTCAGGCGAGACCTAAAAATCAAGAAGAAAGGAAAAGTAAAGCAAGCACTTGCAATGCAATAGGTCTCACATTTGCGACAGTTTGAGCCATTGGCATTGTTAATGTTAATGCCTTTTATTCATGTGTTTTGAAAACCTGCAAGCTGTGTGTAAACACCCACTTTTTACTTATAATCTTTGCTTACGAGAAGCTGGACTGGCAGTAAAAGAGGCGCTGTTACTGCCAGCCTTGCTTCTCGGAAGCAGGGAATATAAGTACAAAGTGCATATTTATAAACTGCTTGCGGGTTTTCAAAACACATTAATAAGGGCATTGTAATTTACAATGCCAATAGCTCAAGATCTATTGCATTGCAAGTACTTGTAAAATATCTACTACACTGCTACAAAAATATGTTAAAAATATTGTTAAAATAATTAAAAAGGTACAACATGTTAATTAATAGTAATTCAAGTTCTAAAAAATTGAAATTGTTTCAACTAAATAGGAAAGGCTAAACACGGAATTATTGGGACAAATATATAGTATTCATTTTTTTAAACTTACAAACTGAAATAAAATATAAGCAAATAAAATTAAACAATTGATTAATTAATAATATGGTCATTCACACATATTCCCTCAATAACCCCACAAACCAGAAAACAACATATATAAAATTAAAGAATACCCACATATCTCAGCTGCAGCCCTTGCTCACTGTGCCACTGGATTCAAGCTAGCTTGGCTGATGATGGGTAATACCCAGAAACCGGTCCCAGGATGCTTGTTTCCGGTCCAGGGAGGACCTTTCTTGGCAGTTCGGTCTTGACTGTTCCCATGAGGCACAAGGTCAAGACTGATTTGCATATGGCTGGGTCAAAACTAGGGTGGCATGGTGAGCAAAAGAACAATGAATTCAACCCAGATCGCTTGACTGGGGTGAATGTATGATTGATTCAGCATTCCATCCATCATTTGTTTGCGTAGCACTTCTCACCCAAAGTCGGATGGGTATGCCCAGATGTGGGTCTGTTGCTCACTGTGCCACTGGATTCAAGCTAGCCTGGCTGAGGAAGGGTAATACCCAGAAACCGGTCCCAGGATGCTTGTTTCCGGTCCAGGGAGGACCTGGCTTGGCCGTTAGGTCTGGATTGTTCACATGAGGCACAGGGTCAAGACTGATTTGCATATGGCTGGGTCTAAACTGGGGTGGCATTGTGAGCAAAAGAACGATGGATTCAACCCAGATCTCTTGATTGGGGGTGAATGTATGATTAATTCAGCATTCCATCCATCATTTGTTTGTGTAGCAGCCCTTGAATGAGACCTACACTGCTGAAGTTGCCTGCCTCTTTTACCTATGGGGAGAGCACACTCTTTAAGATGATGCGGCTCCCCTGCCATTTTTTACGTCTTAGCAAATTTCCAAAATTCCATATCCTGAGGGTGGTTCCGATCCGTGACCTCCAGATTCACAACTCACAAAATATGAGCCGATAAGCGCCACAGAGTGACGTTCAACTTGGCACATCTATCGCCATTCAATGGGGTCTTGGGGTGTCAGATATCTAGGTGTTCTACCTGGTGGCACAGTTGGTGCCCATCAAGGATTGGTTTACAGGAAGTTGGGAGGACCCTGCCTATCGTTTGGAACATCACGTAGTGGGCTTTGAGGTACTCCTTGACCTCCTTTATGGGGGGGTACCTTCCACTGGCTACACCTTCATGTACTCGAGCGGCAGTGCATTGCAGGAGAGCAATGCTGTGGTTAAATTCAGTGAGACCGCCACTGGATGGGATTGACCCCCTCTCGTTAGGCACGTGGCTTCAGCAGCTTGTCAACCTTGAGGGCTATACCTCAAGGTAGCCAATTTATGAGGCACATGGCTGTCCTCATAAACATGATAAAGTGTGGGGGAAATGGTATTCTTATTATGAACTTTCATCATGAAGGGACTGACTTCAGACGGAACAGTCTTAAGTATTGCTGTAGACCAGAAATGCTCAGATCTTAATGATTGTAATACTTTAGATGTTGATTGCTGTATAAATGCAATACAATTGGTTCAAATTTCTTTTAAAGTAAATACAACAACATTTAAATAAACAATATTCTAAACATTGATAATATTGTTAAAATAAATATATATATATATATATATATATCAAGGCTCATATATATATATATATATATATATATATATATATATATATATATATATATATATATATTCTTGATATTTTTGCACTCCAGATGTTTTGATCTTAATATTATGGTTAAACAATATTCCTGGAATGGACATTCAGGCGCCATGCCTGAGAATTATTTATCTTTTGCCTGACTGGTAATGGATGCACTACATCGTGCAGGGTGGAGAAGGATCCACTACTCAAAAGCACACCTCAAGCTTCCTCTCCTTGGAGCCAAGACAGGTTTATCTGTCAACCCAGGAAAGACAAGAACACCTGTTTTATTAAGGGTATCTATGCATGTTCACAACTATTCAGTGTTTATGAAGTGTTTATTAATGAAGATCCTTTGACAGAGAAGTTGTCCCAGCATTAATGTCCACTTGCCTCCTGTGTACCTAGCCAGAAGAATAGTCTACCATAAGTAGCAAACCATGTAATTTGTTTTAATGTGCTTTGACCTCTGTGGCCTTGGGCACTACAACTCTGGGGAATCCCCTCTCAGAAAGCCCAGTAGAAATTGTATTTATCAGGATGAGAAGGCGAAAGTAGTGTTATCACATTCATTCCACTGATTCTTTACGCCTGAATCCAAATTAGGGAATGTCTTTTTCCAGGAGTAGGCTATTTCTAAACTTACAACAACAAACAATATATGGGAAAATAACACCCTATTTCACATGGAATGAAAGGTCCCTCAAACGCAGGATCAAAGACGCAGGATCATCTGGAACAGGACAGCTTGGGATCTTTTAAATATAGCTGAACACATCCTTTAAAAATAGATGAACATATAGTGAGGTTATCTCCCTCCTCCTACATTCCATTCAGCATTTCCCACCCAGGTTAGGTTACCTGGTCTTAAGCGTTCCTGTGATCATGTACCAGTTAGTAATCAGGCAATTCAATGTCACCTCGGTCGGCACATCCCTCAGGGATTTCGAAAAACCCATCAAAGCTGCTACCATTGTTCTTGATCAGTATCCCTGTGTAGTGCACCGTCTCACTTGCTACATTACAGGTGTTTTTGATTGGGCAACAGAGATCCAATATATTGAGTATGTTACACATGAGACACAGGGGTGATGCATATGTCTTAAAAAACGTGTGTGAGAACCCTAGTGCTAGGTCACTTGTTATTCCAATGTCTAAACAGTAACTAGTTTAGACATTCATCGTGAAGTTTCAAACCTTGCTTTTTAATGTTGGATGACTTTAACTTCCAAACTCATTAGCCATTTGTTTACAAGACATTTTCTTTCAATACGGCACGGTTGTATTGTTTTAATACCTGAAATCCCAACGTGGCAATATTTAAAATGTCCCATTGCCTGAGAGCCTTTTCTTCCTTCATTCTACTCTTTCCTATATCCTCGCTATTGGAAAGAGTGCACCCTGAGCCCCACACCAGAGTTCCCGAGTTGAAGCCTCTCACCTGACAACTGCAGGTAAGCCTAATTTTGTTTGGAGTTTTGAATGAACACCTGGATGTTATTCATTTCGAAACACTTGTATCAGATTGCTAGGAATTCACCTTGTATTGGGTGAATTACGTATGAGCGCTAAGACTGCTTTAGTCCTTCACATGTATTGAGGTGATTGGTGGCACAACATGAGTACTGAACTAATATCTATCTATTTTTAATTTTCATACAGGTTGACTAACAGTGTATTCATTCTACATATGATGATGGAACATGTCTGGTTTTGTATTTCTAAACACTTTCCTTAAGTAGTAGCACTTTATTCACAGGTCCTGAAGAATGCCAATACACCTCTGCTGAAGGTAAAATGGTAGAAACATGGTGACCTTTTGTTGTGACACAATGAAACAGGACTTATTGACTCCTGTTTTGCTCTGTTTTAACCCTGACCCATGTGTGCACTAATAACCTTATTCACACACTGTGCAGTCAGTTGTAATCACTATCACTTGCATGCACCGCTTATCTCACCACGTTATCTGATCACAGGAATCACCATTTCTCTATAAAATGTCCTTTGAGCTTCTCCCTCAGTGAGGCGGTTGTAGCCCACACTGTGATCAACTGTAACAGTGCAAGGAGATTCCCAATGATGAAGCATGCAACTGCTGGTGGGTGAGGATAATCGTCCTTAAAACAGAATATCCCCCTCTAGCCAAGTACTGCTCTGAGTTCTCCCCGCCCTTCTTTTTTTCTCTCTTGTTTTAAGACCCTGCGGTTGATATTGTGAAAATTATAGATAGGTTGGGAGTTAACACCTGCAGGACTATAAATCTCCACTAACCCTCTTATATTGTGATTAAAACATACAACTAAACCACTGTGGCCATGAACATAAAACCCGGAGTGCGCCTCTGTTATCAATACTTATGCCTTCTTTTGGGGAACCAGTTTACCTCTGTGTTTACTGCTGCTGTACTGATTATCTTTAGATGGGCATTTATTTTACTTCTATTGTAATCGCACACATTTTCAACAATGGGTCCAAAATTGCCCCTCTTGAGGCAATTTCTTCTTAGAAGCCAATAACTGAATGGGAAGAGAGTATGTTCTCACCTCTCACTGATCTGGGCAGCTTTTAATACACATGAACAATAAAAGTGTGTACAAAAAAGGAAAAGGTAGTTATCTGTATTCCTTGTTCTCTGTCATTAGAATTCTCTCCAAATTCATAGACAGTTGAATGTCCCTGTGCATGTGTGGGACCCCGGGAACACGCATTTTAAAAGGTACTTTGTAAAGACACTTGCCTATAAGAGAGAACATTTTCTTTATTAGATTTAAATTTTGGGATTTTAGAAAGTAAATCAATTAGCAAAATTATAAGTACAACACATTTGGATGAGAACACTACTTTATTGGACCCTTTTAAAAATGTCAAAGCAAAGCGAAAATTTATCCTCTGGTAGGTGGATCACATACTCTGCTAATCAGGCAGTGCACCCTTAAGAAAATCCAAGCTATCAAACTTCCCATCATGCAGTGCAGGGTAGACAGGCAGTTCATTTTGAAGAAAATATATTTGAGAAGTCACTATTATTAAAGCCTTTTTGCCAAAGCAACTGGAAAATGGTAAGGTGAAGGGTTGTTTATGAACTTGCAGAGAATACCCATGGAAGAGAACTAGGAATACATGTTAGTAACGTTTCTTTCTCTCACATGAGATTCACTCCAGTATCCATAAACAGTAGAATAGAATAGGAAGCTTCATAATGCTCAACCCTGTTGAAAGATTCCAAGGGTGAAGGCAGATGGATTGTATAGGGATCCCTGCTCTACTAGAGTATGGATCCTGGAGTCAGTAAGGACAATAGTGTCTGGAGAATGTGAGTGCCATTTTCCGGGTTGCTGCTTTGGGAGTTGGGAAATTATGCATCAATGCAGCAGTGGTTGCTTTTCCTCATGTAGAATGATGGGCCTTAGTTTGAAATGGAAGGTCTTTGTAAAAGGGTAAGTTACTTACCTGTAATCCTAGTTCTCTTCCAGGGGTATCCTCATCAAAGTCATAAGCACTGAATATTCCCGCCCATGTGCGGGGACCCCGGAAATAATAAAATTATATATGTAAAAAACATACATATATACAGCTCTGTATATGTATAAACATATATCATTTTTTCCAAGCAAATGCAGCCCCTATAAAAGAAGGCTAGGCGATGTATAAATACACATCCAATAATACATATAGGTATAATAAAACACCTAAATCTCTTTTTTTTAAATTTTTTTTAATGAGGTAAACACTCATGAGAAAGCAAAAAAGAGAAAACTGTGGGAAACACAGATCTACAACACATTGCTAGCCTGCAGGCTGCATTGCAATACAATACCATAGAGACTGAAAAGCCCGGTATAGGTAAAAACTGGCACCGTGCCTTTAAGGCAGCCCTGGCTTCCATATCCCATGATGCCTCAGGGGTGACAGTTAGGTCAGTTGTTCTTTGCGGGACCGTAGTCCTAAACACAAAGATATATCCTTTCCATAATGAATAATACATTTCTTCTCATTTGCCTGGGGAGGCGGGTGGGTTGCTTATGACTTTGATGAGGATACCCCTGGAAGAGAACTAGGATTACAGGTAAGAAACTTACCCTTCTCTTCCAGGGGATCCTCATCAATAGTCATAAGCACTGAATAGAGTAGCAAGCCCACCTTCCACCTGCAGGCAAATGAAAAAATTGTACCACACACGGAGTAAGACAAATCATGAAAATGATTATGTATGGAACAGATTCCTCAAGGAGGCTTGTCCTACTTAAGTGTCTGCTCTGGTGTCCGAATCCAGACAATAATGTCTGGTAAAGGTGTGGACAGATCTCCAAGTGGCTGCCTTGCAGATCTCGGAGAGTGGGACATGATTGAGAAAAGCAGCGGTAGCCGCTTTTCCTCTTGTAGAATGCGCTTTAGGGCGCGCCACCAACGGTTTCTGAGCCAGTTGGTAGGCCAATGTAATACTTGAAACAATCCCCCTAGCATGGAACGTTTGGATGTAGCAAAGCCCATACGGACAACACCATAGTTCACAAACAATTGATCAGATTTCCTGACATTCTTAGTCCTATCTAGATAGAATTTTAGGACCCTTTTGACATCTAAAGAATGCAACGGCCTCTCTGCCGGAGAGGAGGGGTTGGGAAAAAAGGTTGGTAAGGAGATGGCTTGGTTTACATGAAAGTCCGATACCACCTTAGGTAGGAATGAAGGATGAGTCCTCATCACTACCCTATTCAGATGAAAAGTAGTGTAGGGTTCTTTAGAACAGAGGGCCTGTATCTCACTGACCCTCCGTGCTGAAGTGATGGCTATTAAAAAGGCTGTCTTCCATGTGAGGTGCTGTAGGCTAGCCTTATGAATAGGCTCAAAGGGAGAACCCATGAGCCTTGACAGAACCAAGTTTAGCTCCCAGGAAGGAGAGGGAGGTCTAACAGGGGGATAGACTTTCTTGAGACCTTGCAAGAAATCCTTCACCACCTGCAACTTAAAAAATGACTGCTGCGAAGGCGAACGCCTGTATGCTGTAATGGCTGCTAGGTGAACTTTTATGGATGAAAATTTCAACCCTGCCCTCGCTAAATGTAGAAGATAGGGCAAAATTACATCCTCCTGGCATTTTGTTGGATCATAATGATGCTGAGCACACCATATGTAAAATCTTTTCCACTTACAGAAGTAGGAGTGTCTTGTCGGAGGCCTCCTGGCTTCCTTCAGTCTGGACATACACTCTTGAGGGAGGTTCAGATGGCCATACTGGAGGACTTCAGGAGCCATGCTGTTAAGCTCAGCGAGGGAAGGCTGGGATGGTAAATCTTCCCCTGCATCTTGGATAACAAGTCCGGCCTGCACGGCAGCCGTTTGTGGGGGCGGATCGACATGTGCAGGAGATCCGTGTACCACCACTGCCTCGGCCAGTCCGGTGCTATGAGGATCATCTTGGCAGATGAATTCTGTAGCTTGGTCACCACCTTGGGGATTAGTGGGAGAGGCGGAAAAGCGTACACAAATGTCATTGGCCAATTGATCAAAAGGGCATTCCCTAGGGATCCTGGCCGATGGTATCTTGAGGCGAAGCCTCTGCATTTTGTGTTGTGCTCGTCCGCGAAGAGGTCCACTTGCGGACGCCCCCATTCCCCGAAGATGTCTTCTAACACCTCGTCGTTTAGTACCCAGTCCTCTGGTTCTTGAAAATGACGACTGAGTAAGTCCGCTTGCACATTGAGTTCTCCTGGTAGGTGCACCGCTTTCAACGAGATGTTCCTTGCTAGGATCCAGTGCCACAGGGACTGAGCTTCCAGCGAGAGCGTCCTGGATCGAGTACCCCCCTGCTTGTTCAGGTAGTACATTGTGGTGGTATTGTCCGTCTGTACTAGAATGGTACTCGTCTTGATCGCAGGCAGGAACGCTTTGAGGGCTAGGTGGACTGCCCTGAGCTCCAGCATGTTGATGTGGTACAACTGCTCGCTGCTGGACCACCGTCCCTGAGTTTGTAGAGACCCGAAATGCGCACCCCAGCCTTGAAGGGATGCGTCGGTGATTAATGTCTGAGTTGGGGGTTCTTGATGGAAGGGGATCCCCACTTGTAGATTCAGTGGCTTCAGCCGCCACTTGACTGACTGCCTGGCCGCTGAGGAAAGGCAAACTTTTTCTTCCCACAGGGAGTTCCTTTGATCCCATTTGTCCTCGAGATCTTGCTGGAGAGAACGCATCCTTAGCCTGGCATTGGGCACTAGGAAAATGCAGGATGCCATGGCCCCTAGCAGAGATGAGATTTGTCTTGCCGATGACAGATTGTTGGATAGAATCTGTCTGCCTTTGAGGATAATGGATGACTGTCTTTCCTCCGAAGGAAACACTTTTCCTACTACGGAGTCTATAGTTGCACCCAGGTAGTGGATCCTCTGTGTTGGTGAGAAATTGGACTTTTTGGCATTCACTCTGAGACCCAACTTGCGACATAAGTTCAGGCAAAGCGACAGCTGCGATCGAACACTCTGAGGCGATGGACCCTTTATTAGCCAGTCGTCTAGGTAGGGATAGACGAAGACTTCTGCGCGCCTCAGAGCAGCCGCTACTACTGCCACGCATTTTGTGAATACTCGAGGAGCTGACTTCAGGCCAAATGGAAGAACCTTGAACTGATAGTGAGAATTCCCCACCACAAACCTGAGAAATTTTCGATGATTCCGTAGGATGGGAATATGGAAATATGCGTCCTGAAGGTCCAGCGAACACATCCAATCGCCCAACCGGAGAAGAGGATATATTTGGTGGAGCGCCAGCATGCGAAATTTTTCATTTCTTATGTGTTTGTTCAGTATCCGTAAGTCCAAAATGGGTCTGAACTCTACCTTCACACTCCTTTTTTGAATCAGAAAGTATCTGGAGTAAACTCCCTTTCCTCTCTGGTTTTTGGGTACTTTTTCTATTGCAGATTTGAGCAGAAGAGTCGCCACCTCTTCTCTGAGCTGCTTTAGATACTGGGATGAATGAACAGGAGGAATCGATGGAGGGTGGCTCCGGAAACTAAGCGAGTACCCATGACGCAGTATATTCAGAACCCACTTGTACTTTGTGATGGATTGCCACTCTGGAAGATGATGCGCAACACTTCCTCCCACCGGAGCGGTGGACAGCATCGGAGGAAGCGGTTCCTCATTGCTTCCCTGGAGCCTTGTTTCCAGCGTTTGACTGCCTGTTGTTACCACGTACCCTGTATGGTCTGCGGGACTGGTATTGCTGTTTCTTTTGACCTTGCTGGTCCTGGTTCTTCTGCCACTGAGGGGTTTGAACCCTCTGCTGGTAGTTACGCCTGTCATTTCCTCTGCGGCGTCGAAACTCTTTCCTCTTTTCAAGCCCGACGGCTTTCATGGTCTCCAGTTCTGCCTTCATACGGGCCATTTCTTCGTCTGCATGAGACCCAAAAAGTGAGCTACCCGAGAAAGGCAGATTTAGTATTCTCGCCTGCGCTTCCGGCTTCAAGGCCGTCAATCTGAGCCAAGATGATCTTCTGGCTGTGATTCCATGGGCATAAGAATGCGCTGCTAGGGTTGCCCCATCCGCCGCTGCACTTATGACCTGGTTAGAAACCAGGCTTCCCTCGTGCAAAATTTCTTCAAAGTCCCGTCTGTCCTCTTATGGAACTTTTTCAATGAACCTCTAGAGAGAGTCCCATAATGATCTATCATAGTGCCCCAGAAGCGCTGAGGCGCTGGCCACCTTTAAGCTAGAAGATGCCGAGCCGCAAACTCTCCTCCCCCAAGAGTCTTGCGTCTTACTGTCCTTATCTGGGGGCACCGTTGAAGACCCAGCTACTGCATGCGTCTTTCTGGCAGCAGCGGTGATGACAGAATCCGGTGGAGGATCTGATCTTAGAAACAGAGGATCTTCCGGAGCCGGACGGTACTTTTTTAGAATCCGCGCCGGCGCAGATTTGGTGGTCGCTGGCGTGAGAAAAATATCCATTACTGGTTGTAGCAAACCAGGGACTAACGGCAACAGTGGGCGTGACACTGCTCGTTCATGAAGAGTTTCAAAGATTATGGAGGAGGTGATCTCCTGAACCGGCATTGGGATATTTAATTTTGTAGCTCCTCTACACAACACTTCCTGAAAAGTAGAGATATTATCCACCGGAGATACCCTAGAGGGTGGTGTCTCCGAGAGTGTCGGCGAATAATCCCTTCTGGATGATCTAGATGACGGGGAGGAGGAAGGGGTCCTACGGCGCCTTCTCTCCGATCTGGTCGACTCTCTCCTGTGGGAGGAGGATCTGGATCGCCTCCTTGGTGTTCGAGAGCGACGTCGAGATTCTCTTCCCCGAGAACGTGATCTGACCGGTCTCGCTGGGAAGTCCATGTCTCTTAACCTTGTTAGTGAGGCCTTAACTGCGTAAGACATAGCCGAGTCCTGAGGCATCTCTCTTGCGGGACTTTGAGGTACAGCATTTCCCTCTTCCAGTGGACTATTTTCTCTTGCCGGCACTGTAGATTGATGCGCAATTTCCGGTGACTCGGATCTTGAACTCGAGCCCTCTGATCCTGAAGGCGAGATAGATATAAGATGTGGTGAATCATGTTCAGAAGTTGTATATACCAGTCTATGAGGGGATTTGCGCCTTGAGACTGGCCGGATCGTAAGGCGAACATGCGACACCTCCTGAGAACCCTCTGCAGAGGGCCGCCTCGACGGTGATAGGCCTATCACCAGAGACCTGGGACTTGACTCCTCGAGGATCAGTGGAGATTTTTCTTGCCTCGACGTCGAGAACCTCGTCGTCGACGGAGGGCTTGGTCTGAACGGAGGTCTAGACCCCGACGGGGAATCTCGCCTCGACGTTATGGACTTCTCCAAAGCCTTGGAGACCTGTGAGGACGGAGGCACCTGCCTCGACGTCGACTCCGACGGAGGCTCCTGCCTCGACGTCAGTCTTGACGGAGGCGCCTGCCTCGACGTCGAATGCTCCGACGACGAATGCCTTGACGTCGCAAGTCTCTTCGCCGACGATCGATCTTTTCTCGACGGCGATCTTGGTCTTGACGGCGATCTTGGTCTCGACGTCGACGTAGACTTCGGAGTCGAACGCCTACGAACCTCTTGCGACGTCGACTGATCTCTCGCAGTTCTCGACGTCGAATGATGTCCTTCCTTCGACGTCGAACGATGTCTCTGTTTTGACGTCGAGCGATCCTCTCTTGACGCCGAAAGATGCCTTTTTGACGTCGAACTGTGACGCCGATCCCTCGACGCCGATCTCTTAGACGTCGAAGTCGCCGACGACGAACGCATCCGCTTCGTCGCTGTATCTAAAGTCGACGACGATTTTCTTTTTGCAGCATGACTACCCCTGGACTCCTCACCTCTCAGCGACGATCCCGCCGCTGGAGTCTTCGACGCCGAGCCCGACGCCGATGGGGAGCAAACAGGGACCAGCTGCCTCGACGTCGACCGTTCTGATAAGCCGTAGAGTCTAATCCTCTCTCTCTCCTTTAAAGTCCTTTTGGAAAGACCTTTAAAAGGATGACATGTTGCTGGAGAGTGAGAATCCGGCAGGCAGACAATACACACCTCATGTGTGTCTGAGGAGGCCTTCTTTTTTCCACAAGATGGACATGGAATAAATAAAGAAGGCATATTTCTGACAAAAATTGCAGAAAATCAGTCAGAAAAATACAGGATACTAACTTCCTCCCAGATATTAATAAGAGGAAGTCCAAAAAATTACTATAATGCAAATAATTCTTGACTAAAAAGTCAAAAAAGAAGAGAGCTGAATTCCAGGGTCCTGACCGAAGGAGCCGGAAAGAACAACTGACCTAACTGTCACCCCTGAGGCATGATGGGATATGGAAGCCAGGGCTGCCTTAAAGGCACGGTGCCAGTTTTTACCTATACAGGGCTTTTCAGTCTCTATGGTATTGTATTGCAATGCAGCCTGCAGGCTAGCAATGTGTTGTAGATCTGTGTTTCCCACAGTTTTCTCTTTTTTGCTTTCTCATGAGTGTTTACCTCATTAAAAAAAAAAAAAAAAGAGATTTAGGTGTTTTATTATACCTATATGTATTATTGGATGTGTATTTATACATTGCCTAGCCTTCTTTTATAGGGGCTGCATTTGCTTGGAAAAAATGATATATATACATATACAGAGCTGTATATATGTATGTTTTTTACATATATAATTTTATTATTTCCGGGGTCCCCGCACATGGGCGGGAATATTCAGTGCTTATGACTATTGATGAGGATCCCCTGGAAGAGAACTTTATCTAACAAGTAATGATGAATCGATTTCAACAAGATTATCTGTAGAACTAGATCGCTTAGGCTAGCACAGGAGAGACAGGATTAACTTAATTCCCTGTTGAAGTTTCAATGTGGAATTGGCATTGCCAGCCAACTGTCTAGATATGGGTAGACGAACATCCAACATAGAAATACGATTTGCTATTAAGTCCTTACCTAATGATAAATCAGCCGGCCCTGATGGTTATACAGGGGAATTCTATAAAGCGTACTCTGAATTGCTAAGCCCATATCTAATTGAACTGTATGACGAAGCCTATAATAATAAAATTCTTCCTTCCACCCTACGAGAAGCACTTATAGTTGCTCTGCTGAAGCCAGATAAAAATCCTGCAAAAGCTGAATCTTATAGACCCTTATCTTTAATAAATACAGATGTTAAGATCTTAGCAAAAATTATTGCCACAAGACTACAAACCTTAATGCCAACTATAGTTTTACCAGACCAATCCGGGTTCATTCCTGCCCGTTCGACTGCACACAACATACGTACCATTTTTGCTTTACTACATCAGCTCGACCCAGACCTGCAGGCAGTAGCAGTGCTTCTTGACGCGGCAAAAGCGTTTGATTCCGTTGAATGGACATATATGTTTACAATACTACAGAGAATAGGATTACCACCCATGTTTATTAATTGGATTAAACTACTTTACAACAAACCCACAGCCCGCATCAAAGTTAATGGGCACATCTCGTAGCCCATATCAATACAAAGGGGTATCCTATTATTCTCTATTGCACTGGAACCCCTAGCTTGTAAAGTACGTCAAAAGTATAATCATACAGCATTACACTTCCCGCTACGACCCATTGGCATTTCGTTATATGCAGACGATATGGTGCTATATCTCAAGGACCCTTGACACAAACTTCTCTCCTCTACTTACAGAATATATACAATTTGGACAGAAATCAGGCCTTCAGATAAACTGGAACAAATCAGCGCGAATATCACTAACAGAAAATACTCAACCACCGCAAATAGAATTCCCACTAATTTGGCAAGCAGACCCAATAAAATACCTAGGAATACGGATTCATCGAAATCCTGAGTTAGTCATTAGATATACCCATGGTACCGCAATTGATAAGATAGAAACACAAATTACCAGATGGATAACGCTGCCCCTCTCCATAGCAAATAGAATATCCATAGTGAAAATGGTAATACTGCCTAAATTGCTCTTCACAAATATCCCAATACACCCTCCAACTCCAATTTTTTTAAGAATACGCACAAATCTCATTAAATTAATATGGGCTGGTAAGCAGGCAAGGATTAATATCAATACATTAACACTCCCATATGCATTAGGCAGATTCACGTTGCCCGATATGTATTTATACTATCTATGTGCTCAAGCACAATACGCATACTATTGGTATCACCCAGTACAGTTCATGCCACATCTAGCAGTGGAAGATGGCGACGCTGACCCTATCGCCCTAGCAAGTATATTACTACACCATCGACCACATCGCTCTAAAAACGAGATAAACACAATACGTACAACCTCCACAGCCTGGCAACGAATTAGTCAACTTACTAAAAAAGCTCCCATTTATGCTCCAAGCATGCCTCTCGCACAACACCCAGATCTATCAGTCACACAGGAAAAAAGCAGCATGACACTCCTGACGCAAGTAGGCATAACAACAACGGGAGACCTTTACCCCAATGGTACTTTTATCGCTCCAGATCACCTTACATACAACCAGCAACCAGTCAATTTTGTTTAAATTTACGTATCACAGGTTACGAGCGGCTATTAAGGTCCTGTATCCCACGTACCCGGATGAACCTCCTACATTAGAGTCGCTATAAAAGTTGATTATCACCCCAAAACATACTAACATAGTTGCACAACTCTACAACCAAGTACAAATGGAAATTAACGCAAATACACATAAAGTACAAGATAAATGGAATGCCCTGTTGGAGACCCCCTCAAATGATGATGACTGGAAAACTTGTTGCTCACTAACTGAACTATTAACACCTAACGGTAATCTCCGTATTATTCATTATAAATACTTGCACCCGGCCTACCATACCCCACTCAAGCTATATAAATATGGATTACGAGACAGGGCGCACTGCAAACGATGTGGGTTTGATCAGGCTGACTTCATTCATTTAGCATGGAGCTGTGATAAGATTAGACAATACTGGGAACATGTGATCAGCTTACTGGGAAAAATAATGCTGTGTAAAATAATTTGTACACCACAACTATGTCTATTGGGCCACCAACTACCTATGAAATCTCTAAAGAAAAAACTAAATGCGATAATGCTATTAATGGCGAAGTGAAGAGTTGCCATGCACTGGGATAGTAAACAAAAACCTACTGTAGAATGATGGATAACAGACACTATTTATTGTAGAGATAATTTTCTGTTATATGCTGAGGAATTGCCAACTTCCGCTAAGCCCTCTAACTTCTGGGAACCTCTCACTATCTACTTACAAGAAAATCCTGATTTATTCAAAACAAACCCTTGATATATGCAAATATGGTGTCACTGATATACTGTTATGCTGTGCAGAAGACATATTGGATTTATCCAGACAATATGCAGAACGTTCACATGTACTGTGCCTTACTTAATATGTTTCTTACTGCTGTTATGAATATGTTGTACCAACTGAGAAAATCTTAATAAATAAAATAAAAAAATAAAAAGGAGGCAAGTTGACTGTTGACAGCTTTTTTCAATGACTTTCGTTGGATACGGGAGTAGGGAAATCGGTCTGAAGTTCTTGAGGTTGGTGCTGTCCACCGAGGGTTTTTTCAGGAGAGGGTTAATCTTGGTGTGTTTCCAGTCGTCGGGGAAGGAGGAGGTCTCAAAGGAGGGGTTGATGATTCGTCGATGCTCGGGCGATGACGTCTCTGTGGTAGATATGGTGGGGGCAGGGGTCCGTGGGGGCCCAGAGTGGGTTGACTTCATAGTCTTCAGGGTGTCTTCAATGCTGAGGGGGGTCCAGCAGTCAAGTGTGGGCTGCGTGGAGTAGGCAACGGTTGGTGTAGGTTCCACGTGTAGGTTGTTGTCGTTGAAGTTGTCATAGATGGTCTTGATTTTGTGATGGAAGAAGGCGCTGAGTCTGTCGCGGAGGTACTGGGAGGGTGAAATCTTGGTTGTCTCCCTGTTGGGCAAACTCTTTGATGATGTCGAAGAGTTGTTTGCTATTGTGTGCATGGGTGGAGATTCTGTCAAGGAGTGTTTTCTTCCTGGAGTATCTAATAAGTATGTGGTGTGCCGCGGTGGCGGCTTTGAAATTGTTGCAGTCTGCTGTGGATTTTTAGTTTCCCCATAACATTTTGAGGCGTCTGCTGGTTCGTCTAGATTCTCAGAATTTGGTTGAAGTGCCAGCTGGCTTTGTTGCCGTGTGGGTTGGAAGTTTTCTTGAGGGGTGATGGTGTTGGAGCAGTCGGTAATCCAGTTGTGTAGGGTATGTGCGGCCGTGGTTGGGTCGTCATCTGCGGCGACGGGAGCGGAGCTGCTGAGGGAGGAGGTGAGCTGGTCATCAGAGACCTTTTTCCAATTCCTGCGTTGGAGCTGGTGAGGACGTTTGCGGGTGATGTTAGTTTTGAAGGTGAAGTGGAAGCAGCGATGGTCCGTCCATGGGAGTTCAGAGGTGTGGCTGAAGGTGATGAAGTTTCCTGCTGTGAGCTGAATGTGAGCTTTTCAACATATATGAAACGTTCAGGACTGCAGCTGTCAACTGGTACTAGAATGAAGAATACCCTTCTGTGAGGTTCACACCCAATTTACACACAGCACCAAAGACAATGCAAGGCATTTACAAAGTCCAGGTGCTTTTCAGTTCATAGGAAAATCTCAACTGCAGCCTGACATTATATCCACACTTGTTGTAAAGCAGCATTATAACAAATGTGCATGCATGAACTGCATAATTTTGCATTACACATGTGCACTTGCATGTTCAGGGGTGTGCTGAGCTCAGGTACACAGGGTCAGTACTTCCTGAGGAACATATTGCTCCAGCTCCTAACTGCCAGTTCTAAATCCTTCTTCTGCCCCTGGTGTTAAGAGGCCTCATCTGTTCTCACTACTGATTGATTCAGTCATTGTCAGTGTCATGATTCAAATAGCAGCCTATCCATGCAAATGTAAGGCAGCTTGCTCTGTGAACCAGAATGACCATGCTACCTAAAGTTACTTATTAAAGAGAATTGTTGTTTTTTGTCAGTACGTTTTAGGTAAATATGGTTAAATAAGGATATTACCACTTTCCCAATAAAAAGCTGGATTTCAGTATTCTTCCAAAGCATTATAAAGATCTGCTA
Organism: Triturus cristatus; assembly: GCF_964204655.1. Classification (NCBI taxonomy): domain Eukaryota; kingdom Metazoa; phylum Chordata; class Amphibia; order Caudata; family Salamandridae; genus Triturus; species Triturus cristatus. Next base: position 1,806,534,241 of record NC_140589.1, read on the forward strand.
ATGTTCCTGGTCAGGCCCATGTAATTTTAAGAGACTAGATGGGACAAGATGATTTCTTTAGAGAAAAAGTAGATAATTCTACTATTTTGCTTAGACAGGTAGATTATTTTTTTTAAATCCACACCCCAGCTATGGCCATTTCAGTCTCCTATGAAGGTATAAGCATGCTGCTGTGTTATAATTCAAGCTGGTGAATCTATGAAAGATCAGATGTTGGAGAACAACAGGTATCGAATTTGTCAATTGTGGGTTATGGGCTTAAAAGTGAAAGGTCTTGAAATATTCACATAGGCTAAAGAAAACGGGGTTGCATTCATGGCATCCCTCATGATCCTGGCTTTAAGCTGGAACCTAGACAGTTTTATTGGTATACCCCAAGGGAATGCTACACCCTATCAACCTGCCGCTCTTTGGAGCCACACTATTTTGATCTTAAAGGTGTCCTCCTACTTCAGTATGCCGCTTATGATGGTGTTCCAGGCCTTTTTTGCATCTCGCATGCTTACATGTCCTGGTTTGAGCAGTTCTCCGGGCAGTCAGGCTTGTCTTTCATTTCCCTCATACGTATGTCGAATTGCATGGCAGCTCACTTAACGTCACTCATCTCATTTACAGGATAGGAAATATTTCCTTCTTTTGCATCAGCCTTATCACCATTTTGCTGCCTCTCCTGGAAAAGGTCAGCACATCTTCCTTGACCCCCTTGATCTGTTTAGTGAAGAGGTCATTTCATCAGCCCATCAAACTTTTTTAATCAAATGAGCATTGTCACACTTTTTTGCTACCTTGTTCAGAGTGGTTAACCATAGTCGTTTCTGTAGTCCTCTCTTCAATGGCCTATCAGCTTGATTTTATGTTGCTTTGAGTTCTCCATGCATCCACATTCTTAATTGGAGGAGTCATATGGGACAAATAAAAGTGCCTCTCTTGGTATAGATTGCTTCTGGAGGAGTAGGAGCTTTAAATCCAGATGTATTAATACAAATGTAAATGCATTCTTTCCAGGAAACATAGTTAAACATAAATGTGCATGCTCTGATTCGAGAACCTAGTAAGCAGGAGGTATTCTGCTACCATATGGCAGTGCCCAATCACCATTCATGGGGTAAGTTCAAAATCAAGCCAACAGCACATTGGCAACATAGTGTCTGTAAGAAATTGATTAACCACATGAAGGAATAATCACAAGCCTTGTCAGTGTGATCCCTCAAAATATTCTAGAAGTCATTTCACCAGCCAATCAAACTTTTTTGCGAATGTATTACCACCTATTTGAAGTAGGTGGTAATTTGTGAGTGTGTTGTGACCACAATTGCGGTTGCAAAACTTTCATACTTGCCTCATGAGTCGCTATTAGGAATGGAACGCCCCTTCCTAATAGGGAGCCGCAAAACCTATTTTGCGAGCCGCTAATTGATTAGCGAGTCGCAAAATAGGTTTTGTACATTGGCCCAAGGTTTTTAACGTGCACACACAGGTCTGAAACCTGTTTGCCACGCTAAAAACCGTTGTACATCTGGCCCTAGCTGTATACATGTCCTACTTTTACATTTCATGCAGTCTGCCTTGTCGATGATACTGCCTACATGGGGGTGGCTTATTAATATTAAAAAGAGAGGTTTTGAACTGTCAAATGGGTTTATATTGGCAGGTCAAAATGCAGTTGTTTTACTGCTCCAGTCAGGCTACACTGGTAGGCCTGATACGAAAATAAGTTACTTACCTGTAACTACGGTTATCCAGTATTGGTATCTTTCATAGATTCACATGCCTGAATCATCCCCCATCGTCGAGATGGGAGTCCCACAGTACCATAGCCAAGCAGTATTCAGATAATGTCTGTTGGACCTAGGTCCTAGGGGTAGCTTGGCTCAGGTCAACAGGCTTACATCTTCACTTGGCCTCTCATGCCTGCATCCTACCCAGCTCGCAATCTTGCGCAGCCCCACTCAAAAAGGACACTACACCGATTATGTGTAAGGTTTACTACAAGGCTTTATCTCCTTTATTTCTTGTCAAAACCCAGTTTTCAAGTTGACATTACCACCTGAACCATTACCTTTCATCTGCTTCTGAGCGTTCCTCTATATCTTGAGACACAATAGGTCTTACAGTACACAATAAACTTTTCATCCAGTGTTTTTAAAACAAAAACTTAACACCCTGTCACATTTCAGACTAGCATTTCCAGGTATGACTTGAACTCTCAACATGAAATGTTATTTCCAACTTGGCACCCCACTACCACTTTCCCTGGGGCCTATGCACAGCACCTGGACTCTCTAGGATGTCTCACAGCAACTTAATTAAATATCATTTACTAATGCCTTCCATTGTAGCCATGGTAACAGTCCTGGCAGCTAGAGATTAATAAACATTTCAACATTTCATTTCATAACAATATTGCATAGGCTTTAATCTCCTTGAGGTCTATGCTTGTCTCCTAGGGGTCTCGGCTTCCAAGAGAATAAAAATAACAGGTCTATTTATAACGCATCTTGAACCCAGCTGTGGGCCTCACAGAACTCTCTCTCCCCCTCCCCTCTCTACCAGGCCCAGCTTACGGTACAGTCTTGTTGTCCTCCGCCTAAGCTGTCCCGCCGGAACTGGAGCTGCTGTCCCCTCACACCGTGAGAGAAGGGTCTGTTCTTTAGCGTGGAATCCTTTCCCCCATGGACAGCGAGTTTCCGAGAACTTCCACAGATTTCCCCCCAACAACTGTTGGAACAGTGCCTCCCTCCGCTACGGCTTCCAGACAGCCAGCCGCGGTGAACTTAAGTTGGGGCCCTGGATGTTTCTCATACTCCTCCTCGAACACCAATGCAGTGCGCAGTCTTCCTCACTCTCGTCGGCGAAGGGCGGCGCTTCGGCCCCTCTTCACGTGATCGGAGGACGGCGGCCTCCAGGCCGGACCCGCCTCCCCTCCCCTTCCCGCCTGCTTCCTGAAGCGACTCCCGACAGAGTTTCAGCGGCGTCGCTGACTCCCGGCCCCTCACCTCTTCAGCCCACGGGGCACTGCAAGTCCACTCAGAAGACCACCGGCCACTCGACCATCACGGAGTGGCGATGGGGTCAGTTTCAGGTAGGGACTCGACGCGGGTATATTACGGGGGAGTGGGGGGTCTGGCGCTGCACTTTACGCTACCAGGAAGGCTCCGGGGTAGTTGGACAGTATGGCCCAGTCCTCTTGCTACGGCTGCATTCCACTCCTCAACAACCAAGGGCAAGGGGGGGTTACCGCCAAGGCCAGTCTGATTCTTCCACTCCTGCCAGGAAGGTACCCGGGATGAGTTGGTCCGGGGCAACAATCCTAGACCCCATTCATGGGCTCCTGCCTCTAGCGAAAAACCCGGTATTACGCTGTTCTTCCCTCTCACTGACTGCAGTCAGGGACCGGTCACAAGGTTAGGGGTGATGTTACTAGGTTTAGGACTCTGTGCAGACCCTTGGACCTGTCCGTTCCCCTTTAAGTACAACCACCTCCTCACACAGGCGCCTTACTCCTGAACCTTCCGCAGTCCTCCTCTATCCTAAAATGGCCGCCCAGCTGTCACCTCTATTTATCACCTGGGGCCTGACTAGCCAGAGGGGCCCAGAAGGTTCCGGAACCTCCCCTGGCAGTCATGGCCCAAGCGCAGAGGTGACAGTTGGAACCACCATTTTGTAACTCTAACCTCCCTCATCTAGTTTCCTCAGTGGAGCACCTTGCGCCTCCCCCTCAGGTAGTGAGGGTGAAGCACCCAGAACCTCTACATCAGCACCCAAAAAGTTTGGTAGACAGAAAAATGAGAAAGGGGGAAAGGGACAAAAATAATAACATGAGGAGGGAACTGCCAAAGGGCTGACAGGTCTAACAATGCCATAGGCTATAATGGCCTGGAGCCATGATCTATATAGCCTATCTTTGTCCTTTTAAAAAAAGGACCAGATGTTGAATGCAGCCAATCAGCTGCCAGCACCCTCTTTAACCTTCCCAGCAAAAGCAGTTTCCCTCAGATTTTCCCAGCTCAAGTGAGAAGTGAGATGATGATGATGATATGAAGCTTATTAAGCGCTCGAATGCCGAGGCGTCTTGGCGCTGGTGTGTGTAAGCGAAGAGCTGAGACTACGCTAAGTCTGCTCGGGTGTAAACAGCCGAGTTTTCAGAGGTTTCCTGAAGAGTAATAGGTTGGATTGAAGTCTTGGAGCCACTGGCATTTTGTTCCACAGCTTTGCTGCACAACTGGACAAGGTCCTACCACCCCATCTCGCTCGTCTAGTCTTGTGGGTGAAAATCAGGCCGAGACTGGCAGATCGGAGGTTTCGGGAGGGAGTGTAAGGCGTGAACATTTCCTGAATATCATCTGAACCCCCTCCATAACGTGCCTTGTGCACCAAGCAGAGAGCCTTAAATTCTACTCGCTGCTGTATAGGGAGCCAGTGTAACGCCCTTACCCTGCGACGTAGGATGGCCCTTGGGAAGGTTCAAGAGTAATCATGCTGCAGCATTCTTTAAAGATTACAGTTTTTTTTATCTGGACTTTGTTGATACCCAAGAACAGCGCGTTGCAATAGTCCAATTTGGATAGAAAGAGGGCCACCATTACCATCTTCTGTAGTTTGGGAGGAATAAAAGGAAAGATTTTACGTACGGTCTTTAATAGAAAGAAACTGGCAGACGTTAGACTATTGACCTGCGCTGAGAAGTTAAGCTTGTCGTCAAAGATGACTCCAAGATTCCTGACCTTCGAGACAGGGCGGGGACATTCACCTGCCTCTGATGGCCACCAGGAGTTGTTCCACAAGGATTTCCCATTGCCAAACTCTATCACTTCGTTTTTTTCTGTATTGATCTTCAAGAAACGTAGGCTCATCCAATTCATGATATCCGTTAGACAGGTGTAAAAGCTAGCAGCTGTGGTCTCAGGCTTGTTCGATATAGATATCACAACTTGTGAGTCGTCAGCATAAGAGACAAATGTGAAACCATATTTCCTGACGAGTCTAGCCAGGGGCGTCACATAGATGTTGAATAACGTTGGGGACAGAGCTGATCCCTGTGGGACTTCACGGGGAAGGTAGAAACTATCAGATTGTAAGCCGTCCCAGCTCAAGCTCTGTTTCCTGTCCTCCAGAAACGAGAAGAGGAGGGCAAGGGCCGACTCCCCAATTCCTACATCCCTCAGCCGCCGCACCAACACCGTGTGGTTCACGGTGTCAAATGCGGCCGACAGATCCAGGAGAACAAGAATGGCCCTGACCCCCCTCCCCCCCGTACACCACTCTCCAGATCCCTTCTGTGGCAATTATCAAAGCAGACTCAGTGGAATGACATGGTCGAAAAACATGCTGCGTAGGGTCCAGCAGCCTGTTAGTATCTAGATAATTGGTTAGTGTCTTATTAACCGATTTTTTTAGGATCTTAGCTGCAAAAGGTAGGCCCGAAAGTGTCTTAATGTATTAAGGAAACAACCTCTACGGGGAGGAGGGTGGGTGCATGTGAATCCATGAAAGATACCAATACTAGATAACCATAGTTACAGGTAAGTAACTTATTTTCTTATCCAGTATTGGGTATGTTTCATAGATTCACATGCCTGAATCAGAATAGCAAGCAGTCACATCCAATTTCTTAGTTTGTCTGTTGCAGGTGGTGGGAGACTTTTAACACAGAGTGAACCCAAAAAACTTAGGTAACAAGAAACCCCCCCCCCCACCCCCCCCCGAGAGCCATACCTGTGTGTACTGTTATGTGAATGGATGCATGGAATATACTCTTAAAAGAAAGGTAAAACATCACTTATGTAGCAGCATTTCCATATACACAGCATTAGCGAGAGAAAAGGAGAAAGAATATTTGTGTAACCAATAGTACACTTTACTTCGATATGCTTTATATTTTTAATACATTCTAGTAATTGAAACCACCATAAGAACAAAGGGCCAGATGTGCGATGCGATTTTGCATGTACAAACGGGATTGCGAACCCATTTGCGCACTCAAAATCATTGTTGGCCATGTACAATTCCTAAATAGCGAGTCGCAATTTATTTGCGACTCGCTATTTAGGAACTGCGAGTCGCAATTAGGAAGGGGCGTCACCATCCTAACTGCATCCGCAATGCTATGTGTGAATGTTTTGTGACCGCAATTGCGGTTGCAAAACACTCGCAAATTACCACCCTCTTCAAAGGGTGGTAATGCAGTCGCAATTTGGGAGGGGTCCAAAACATTTCAGTTTTTGTTTTTTAAATGCATCCCATTATCATTTTAAGGAAAACGGGCAGCACTTAAAAAAAAAAAAAGCTGCTTTATTAAAAAGCAGCCCCAGACATGGTGGTCTGCTGAGCTCAACAGGCCACCATCCCAGGAAGGGCTGGCATTCCCAATGGGCTTGCAAATTGCGAGAGGCTCTTTAATATTAAGGAGCATCACAATTTGCGACCCCATTGGGAATCGCAAACCAGTGTAATAACACTGTTGTACATTTCATTTAGCGACTCGCAAATTGCGACTCGCAATGAGTCGCAAATTGTGAGGCACTAAATGAAATGGTCGTACATCTGGCCCAAAGACTCTTTCCAAGGGCTTCAAAGAGGCTTACCTTAATGGAAGAGATGGCGAAGCACCGCCTGTCTAACTGCTGCATCTGCATCCTGTGCGGATTCCAGGCAGTAGTGCTGCGTGAAGGTATGAGTTGTCCTGCAGGGTGCAGCACAACAGATCTTTTCCAAAGTCACTCATGTGAAAAGGGTGGCTGAAGTAGAAACCGCTCTGGTAGAGTGAGCCTTTGCTGTCCTTTCCAAAGGTTTGTTGGCTTTGACATGACAGAATTGTATTGCAGCAGAAATCCATCTTCCGATAGTGGCTTTTGTTATTGCAGTCCCTTCCCTGCCTTGGCCATAGGCAACAAATAATTGATCTGTCTTTCGAATGCCCTTCGTTCTCTGAAGATAGAACTTAAGACAACGTTTGACATTCAGCGTATGTAGCACCTGCTCTGCAGGCGTAGATGGTTGCGAAAAAAAGGACCAGAGTATAACCGGCTCATTGAGGTGGAATTGTGAAGGCACTTTAGGGCTGAATGTGGGATTAGTCCTTAGAATCACAGCGTTCTCCTTAAACAATAAAAAGGTTATCTTAATGGTCAATGCCTGGATTTCGCTTACCCTTCTGGCTGAGGTGAGGGTCAGCAGAAGGGCGACTTTCCTTGTTAGGTATTTCAATTCAGCTTTATGAATGGGTTCAAATGGTCTTTTCATGAGTTGTGCAAGGACCACGTTGAGGCTCCATTCCAGTGGAGGTGCTTGCACTGGAGGGAAAGTACGGAACAGCCCCTTCATGAATTGTTTGATAAGGCTTGAAGCACAAAGATAAGTGGCGTTGGAAGCTCTTCTGTAGCGAGGGATGGAAGCCAGATGCACCTTAACCTACGAGTAGGCTAAATCTGATTTTGCCAAAGGGAGAAGATATAGTAAAATCTTTTGCGGGGATACGTGAAATGGATGCAGATCATTTCATTGGTACCAGAAAGAGAACCTTTTCCATTTTAGTTTGTACGTCTTGTTGGTGCTCTCTGCTCTAGATTTTGAGAGGATATCTCTACACTCTTGCGAAATGTTCATGTCTCTAAACTACAAGAATTCAGGAGCCAAGCATATACGTGCAGTGACTCCGGGTTTGGAGGGTGCACTTGACCGCTGTCCCTAGGCAGGAGAGGAAGAAACAGCTGCAGACGTATAGGTCTGGTTTCTGAGAGGGGAAAAAGTTCAGGGAACCAATGTTGCCTGGGCTACCTGGGCGCATTGAGAATCAGGAGACATCTTTCCAGCTTCATTTTGGTCAGTATCCTGGGAATCAATGGGATGGGGGAAAGGTGTAGGCATATATCCCTGACCTTCGCATGGAAAGGGCATTGCCCTGAGATCCCGGGAGGGGGTACCTTCTGGCATAGGACTGGCATTTGGTATTGATGTTCGTGGCAAACAGGTCCACAGCTGGTTTTCACCATAGAGCAAATACTCCATCAGCTGGAATTGGTTGAGTTCCCATTTGTGGAAATTGTCTGTAGCTCTGCTGAGAGCATCTGCCAGCGTGTTGTGTAAACCTGGAACATGCTCGGCCCTGAGAGAAATCCTGTGCTCTGTTGCCCAGCTCCACAATTATTGCGCTTCTAGAGAAAGCGTGAGAGATTTGGTCCCTCCCTGTTTGTTTATGCAGAACATACTGGTCGTGTTGTCCGTATGCACCAGTACAGAAGCACCTGCTATTCTCGGCAGAAAGGCCTGCAAAGAGAGGAATATGGCCTTCAACTCCAGGCTGTTGATATGACTTTGTTTTTGAGAATTAGACCATTTGCTTTAAATCTGAAGGGCCTGCAAATGGCCTCCACAGCCTTCCATGGAGGCATGGAGGCATCAGTTGTCAGGATGTAGTCAGGTATGTTTTTCAAGAAATTCTGTATTTTTGAGAGGTTTGGGGTGTGGTGCCACCATTCCATTGCTATCTTCATGGCCAGAGTAATCCGAATGATGTCTTCGAAAGATCCCGATGTTTGAAGCCATTGCTTTGGCATTTCTTCTTGGACATCCCTAGTAGCTAATTGTATTTCCTTACAGAAACAGACTTTTTTCTTGAGATGGCCATACCCAATTATCGTAGACGGGTTTGATGTTCTTCCAACAAAAATGCTTTGCATTGGATTATGTCCAATCTGGCTTCCAGGAACGGCGCTATTTGTTTGGGAATAAATTAGGATTTTGTGATGTTGACTGTCAACCCCAGCTTGCTGAACAGCAGCAAACAAGTGTTGGTGGTCCTGGTTGCTTGCTTTGCCATAGAGGCCTTTAACAGCCAGTTGTCCAAGTAGGGGAATACTTTTTTTTTTTTTGATTTTCAAAAATCTTTATTAGAAAAAAGGAAAGCATGGCACATTACAAGCTGGCATTGCAACAATAAATACAATAGACATTTACAATGGCGCTCCATGTGGCGAGGCGGTGGAGGTCGAGAGTAGCACATAAATGGTCCAACAGTAATTAAGTGGTAATTAAGGCACACTAGAGGAAGCACAAGTAGTCTGGCCCGGGGAGAGAATGAGGCCAGCGACACCAACACAGTCATTAGGGGTGTCCAAACTGGGTGAAGGCGCTGTGGGCTGTCAGCGGCGGATAGTTGTTGGAGATAAGAGACGAGGGGAGCCCATATGTCAGGGGGCCTGCTGGCCACGGCCATCAGATCCCAAAATTCACCCAGGAGTGTCTGGCAGTGGGCTGCATCATCCAGCCAATTCTTGACCGTGGGAGCCGGCCTGCGCCCCCAGTGCATGGCTACACTACACTTAGCAAGCACCAGTAGCATCGCAAATAATTTACGGTTGGCATCTTGCATGTGCTTGGCGTAGCCTAGGAGACATATCAGGGGATCAGGAGTGAATCGTTCGAGTGTGATGTCACTAATGGCGGCGCACACCCCCTGCCAAAACGATGATACCCTGGGGCACAACCAGGCCAGTTGAGCGAAGTCCGCACCGTGAGCCGAGTAGCGCGCACATCTGTAGCTATCAAGAAGGCCCATCTTGTGTAAGGATGCGGGGTGGCGGCAGAGCCTGTGTAAATATTTAATCTGAATAAACCTCAGACGATAGTTGGGGGAGAGGCGTTTGGTCTGGTTGCAGCAGTGAAGCCAATTCTCAGGAGAGAGGTCTCTCTCTAAGTCCACACTCTACGCATTGCGGGCATGCTCAATATAGGTGGAGGAGGCGACCAATGTAAAAGCGTGCAGTCTAGTAACCAGCTTTCGTGGGGAGCTGGAGGAATGGAGGAACTCGAGGGCTGCGTTGGCCTGGGGGGCATGTGGGAACGCGGGGTTGTCCACTCTGCAAGTCGCTCTAATCTGGTAGTATAGCAACTTGTCAATGGGAGCAGCATTATTTGGAAGGGAGAAGAACGTGTTGTCAGGGTAGACATCCGCTATAGTGTTAAGGCCCAGGTGAGCAGCGCGACAAGCAATGCCAGCTGTCTGCAATTGGGGGAATGCTGGGTTGGTAGCAAGTCTCATGGAAGGTACGTACAATGTGCTGGTGCCGGTGTGTTTACGGAGCCCGTCCCAGGCCCAATGCAGGCACTCAACCGTATCAATTTCGCCGCGGGGTGGCTTGGGTGGAAGAAATACGACGGTCCAAAGCGTCCATGGGGCAGCAAGGTCTGTCTCGACCTCACTGTGAGGCTGGAATGGCGTGGGGTGGAGCCAAAAGTGGAGAAAACTGGCTTGGGTGCATATCGCGTAGAGCTTAAAATCTGAGGCTCCCATACCACTCCGGATCAGGGGTAGAGTAAGAATATCATAAGCGATTCTAGGTTGGCGTCCGTCCCAGACCAGAGTGATAATGTTGGAGCGGAGTTTGCAGAAAAAATGTGATGTGAGAGGGACGGCGATGTTTAAAAAGAATTAGAGGAATTTTGGGAGTACCACCATTTTAGCGATGGCGATGCGCCCGGCTAACGATAAGGGGAGCTTTTGCCACATGCAGATCTTGTTCTGCAGCCAATCCATTGCCCGTCTGAAATTAGACTGCCAGAGTTCGTCGACATCCCTACTCAGCCAGACACCGAGGTATCTAGTGGGACCCGAGGCCCAAACAAAGGGGTAGTCTGGGGTGAAGGGTTTTGTAGTGTCAGTGAGGGGGAAAAGGACCGACTTTTGACTTGGACTCCAGATAGACATCCGAATCACACCACCTCTCTGGTCATGGGAGCAAGATTTTCTTGGGGTCACGGACGTACAGCGTGGCATCATCCGTGTACATGGATGTGACAAGGGCGCGAGTCGAGAAGCCGATGCCCCGGTTGGTATGATTTTTTCTTTTTTAAATATGTTTTTTCATTTCAAAACAAGATAGTCTAAGATAGACAGGATACAAATTTCCCCAAACGTCTGTCGGTAGTAAGATCCAAAGTCCCGTACAAGTGACATAATTTTGGGTGACATGTCTCTCATGAGTCATCTGCCGATATAAAAAGTAACTGCTTTGATGGTCCCCGCCGCTAAAACTACATACTGACAAGCCATGGACGTCTGTGGTTCAGAAAGTCCCCCTCCCCAGTGTTTCTGGATGGCCGTCACTAGGGCCGAATGAAGCAAATAGTCCCCACGAGGCAAATTGTGTCGATCCCGTAGAGTTTCAAACGGCACAAGTCCATGATCGTCATATAGGTCCCCTATCGCCGTCAGTCCTAGCTCACTCCATTCAATGAGCACCGACCAGTTGCCCCCGTGCGGGAGCATCATGCACATGGCCAAAGGGATCCCAGGAGCATAGGGGCGCGATATCTGTGCTCTCTGTTGGCTTCTGTTCCAACATAGCCGAAACGCTCTTAATTCAGTAGGAAGTGTTTTGAGTCTCAATGGTTGCTGTAAGATAATGCGAGACAATATCAGTCTAGGCACCCGCCCACCTCCCCGCTCACCCACTCCCCGAAATTCTAATGCCACTGCCTGAGTGAGCCATTTCATTTGGGCCGCCAGATAATAGGTCTCAAAGTCCGGGACCGCCAGTCCTCCCACCCCTCTTGGGCGCAATAGGGTCTTCAAGGCCATCCGCCACCTGCCAGCAAGCCAGATGAAACCTGTGAACATTGTTTGAAGACGTTTAAAAATTGTCGCAGGGAGCCAAATGGGGAGGGTCCTGAAGTAATACAGGAGCTTAGGCAGAGCCACCATCCAAAGAAGGGCCACACGGCCCGCAACTGAAAGCAGTAGTATCCTCCAAAACTGCATACTGCCCTCTAGTCCCCGGATAGCTCTACCCACATTGCCGTCTAGCAAGTCCGCTGGGATATGATAAATACGGGTCTCCAGGTACGTCAAACAATTATATTCCCAGTGAACACCAGCAGTATGCCCCGGTTGGTATGATGCTGGCGCAGTCGTGCCGCAAGAGGTTCCATGGCTGTAGCAAATAGCATCGGGGAGAGAGAACACCCTTGCCTGGTGCCTCTCGAGATAGTAATGGGGTCAGAGACCTGCCCATTAACTCTAATGCGAGCCGTGGAGAGTGTGTATAGTAACTGTATCTTGCGTACGAAATTTAGACTGAATCCCAAGCGAGGGATGAGGTAGAAGAGGAAGGGCCACTCCAGAGTGTCGAAAGCTTTGGTAGCGTCCAATAAAGCCGCCACAGCAGGTAGTGAGGGATTGATTTGGTGGAGGACTGAGAAAATGGTTTGCAAGTTGAGAGAGGTAGCGTGCCCTGGAATAAAACCGGATTGATCCAGACGAGCCATTAAAGACATGAGAGGGAGAAGGCGAGTGGCCAGCAATTTGGCATACATTTTATTATCTGTGTTTATGAGGGACAGAGGGTGATACGAATCACAGCACTCGGGATGTTTGTCTGGCTTCAGGAGAAGGGTGAGCAAAGCCTCACGAAGAGATGGAGCGAGACTACCATGTTTGAGAGAGTCGTTGTACATTGCGGCTAGGTGCGGGACCATAAGAGGCGCGTATTGTTTATAAAATGCAGGGGTGAGACCATCGGACCCAGGAGCCTTATTGCCCGGGAGGCCTGTGATGACAGTGGAAATCTCCACTTGGGTGAATGGCTCGTCGAGGTATGCCCGGTGATTGTTGCTAAGCCATAAAAGTACAACCGGGAGCAGAAAGCGGAGATTCTTGCAATGATTTCAGTAGCAGAGGTTGTTCTGCCAGCAGTCTCATCCCTCAGTACCGTTATGTAGGAGGAGTCATGCGGATGTCTGAGGAGGTTAGCGAGAGTTTTGCCAGGGCGATCTCCCTCACCATAGCGACGGGTGCACGCCTCTCTACCCAGAAATGCGATCTCCCTCTCAGCCTCCTCATGGAATTCAGTAAGTTTGGCTCTAATCGCCGCAAGCGTAGCAGGACAGAGATCCCGATTTTGGAGATCTAAAGTTTTAACCTCGTTCTCCAGACGTTTAAGAGTGCCCTGAATGGACCTCAATACACTGGACTGTTTGATAAAACACTCCCCCCGAATTACAACCTTGAAACCCTCCCAGAGGGTTGAAGGCAAATCTACCAAACCGACATTGTGGTCAAAGTAGGCAATTATAGTGCTGCGAATTTCTTCGTGGAAGACGGCATCACGGAGAGAATTGGGGGGCAACCTCCAAGCAAATGTGCAACGCATTGTAAGCGGGAATCGCATGTGCAGGCGTACAGGGGCATGGTCGGATAGGATGCGGGCCATGTGATCCACTGACGTGGTCCAGGAGGATATGTCGCGAGTAGTGATCCAAAGGTCGAGGCGGGACCAGGAGCCCTGCGATCCTGTGACGCAGGTGCCCTCACACCTGTCAGGGTACAAATGTCTCCAGGCATCCAACAAAGGAGTTATCCGACATAATGGACTGGAGAAGGGAGGTGGCCAGGGGGTGTTGGATGTGGTCACCAGAGCGGTCAAGCGCCGGTGATGGAGCTATATTAACGTCGCCTTCCCAGATCAGGGAGTGGGGTCCCAGGGAAGAGATGAGCTGCCAGATGTGTGTAAAAATGTCAGGGTCGTCCGAGTTAGGGCCGTACAGTGCCACCTGGATCAATGGCTGAGTGTAAAGGGTGACAGCAAGGATCACATACCTGCCCTCCGAGTCAATGATAGAGTGGGTAGTTTGCCAGGGGAGACCCTTGCAGAAGAGAATGGAGACGCCGCGGAAATAGTTAGAATAGAAGGAGATTTAGGATTAGCCCCAGTGTCTGATAGTAGCCTAGAGGCAGTGGCCGGAAGGAGATGTGTGTCCTGGAGGAAACAAACATCCACCTGGTGTCGAATGAGCTGCGCGTGCATAAGACGTGCCTAACGATGGTCATTTAGGCCTCTGATAATCCATGTGCAAAATGTAGAATCAGTCATGTGATAGGGCAGAGAGTGTCGATAATGGAGAGCCCATGTTGTGGAGAGAGAGAGACTGAAGCGAGTGCCATGATGAACAACACATTATATAGTACATACCACATTAGCATGCCAAAAGCAAAACAGAACAATGGTAAAAACAAACCTCTTGCAGGAGGTACCAACTTCGCTGGGGAAGCCTCATCCCGCCCACCACCCACTCCAACCCCCCAATTAGGTTAAGTAATCAAACCCCACCCCCCACCCAGGGAACCTGAACTTGGAAGAATAGTTACGTAGACAGAAAAGGGAATTATACCAAAGGGGCATGGTTCCACCTGGCATACACCACTGTCACAGAGACAGGGTGGCCAAGCCACACTAGTGGTCGGACATTAACGAAGCAGTTTACGGTAAAGCATAGAGGTGACCCGCCCCGAAAGAAGCATCTGCATGAGCCAACATCTGCACCTTGATAACTCAGTTAGCCCGTTGCAGGAGAAATCAATAAATAGTACCCCGCAACTTATATAGTCATTGTCACTCGCCAAGCGGGGCACAGCACTAAGCCCAGGGTATCATCCCATTAATAACTCTTCTGTCCAAGCTACAGCGCAGTAAAAAATACAACAAATATAACCCAGCGGTCTAAATCAGTCATTGTCACTCAATTGACCTTTCTCTGCATTCAAGACTCTTAGTTGTTGAGTGTTTTTGTGTCAATAGCTTTTTGGTGAAGGACAGTGCAGCCTTGGGATCACCGAAGATCTGTATTTGGCTTTCTGGATCTTGAGCTTGGCCGGGTAGATCAGTGCGTATTGCACTTCAAGTTTTTGAAGGAGTTGGTTTTACACGGGGGCGCTAGAGGGCGCACAGCGGAATGGCTGCCTCTTGAGACAGCTCCGCCGGACGGGGAACGCAAATGGCAAAAAAAGCATGACCGGGGTCGTTCCGAAGCCAGAAAATGTCGCTGCACTGATCGGAGGCTGCCCTCCACAGAAGGGGAGCACGAGAACAGCTCAGATGCCCTACGATCCTTGAAAACACGGGCCCAGGTGATCCGCGGCGCGAGAAGCTAACGGCTCCCAAGATGGCGGCGCCCGACGACGCGAAGACGCGATCTTGCAGGTAGCGGCCCAGCCACTGAAGACCGATGCTTGTGGGTGATGCGGACACTGGATTGCCCTCGGATATCCTTTGCTGACACGTCGCGGTGGACCTGAGAGCACGGACAACGACTGGAGAGCGCTGCGGAGGCCGCGCCCAGACACGACAACGCTGCGGACGGGCGCTGCCCTGGGAGGAGCGACATGCTGTCCGCCGGCCTGACCGCTGAAGAGGTGAGGGCTGGGCCACGGTGAAGCTACGCGGCTGGAGGCAAATAGCGCTGGGCTGCGGCGGCGATCGCGAGATCGGAGGGACGCTGCGGAGGGCCGGAGTGGACGTGTACTACAAGCTGGCTGCATGACAATGAAAAGTCCGGACACTGGCGAGATCCATAGGCGTCTGGCGTGACGCTGATACTGCGAGCATTACATGGTGCGCGCCGTGGGGGGTGCCGACTACGCAGGCCTGCCGGCGTGACGGTGAGAGCTGGGCCACATGGCGGTCATGGAGGCACTGACGGACGGCACTGGAGCCCAGATTGGCATGAAGAGGTGAGAGCCTGAGAAACTGCCATACTACTACGACACCCCCTAATCCCACCTGGGGGGGAGAAGGTGCTGATCGGTGACTGTGTCGGCTGGACCCCCGGGGCCCAGGGGCGCAAGCGGACAAAATGGGGAAACCAGAGAAGACACAGACAAAGCTTCCATTTGAAACTAAGCGCCAGACCAAAGGCGCTGTAATGCCACCAGACGAAGTACCGGGTGCTGAGGACTCGACACCACAGGGCATGGCGGAGGCGCTGAGGGCCATCCAGCAGAGCCTACAAGATGTACATGGCAAACTAGACACTATCACGCTGCGTGTTGACAACATGGCGGCGAAACTGGACGCGCACGGGGAGCGCCTGACGGAGGCAGAGAACCGAATTGGGGCGCTGGAGGACGCTTCGCAAACCACGACTCAGAAGTATACGGAGGCTGAGAGACTGATGGAGGTGCTAAAAAACAAGGCAGAGGATTTGGAGGCGCGCTCAAGACGCAATAACGTGAGAATCACGGGGGTTCCGGAGTCTACCAACACTGGACGGATGGAGACGTATGTTGAGGAGCTACTTAAGGAAATTGTGGGCGCAGAGCACCTATCCCCAATGTTCCTCATCGAGCGGGCCCACAGGTCACTGGCCCCGAGACCGAAGCCCGGGGCGCCTCCGCGGCCTATAGTCGCCAGAGTCCTCAATTACAGGGACCGCGATGTTGTCCTCCGAATAGCGCGTGAAAAGCAACAGATCACGCACCAAGGAAACACCCTGGCGTTCTATCCGGACTTTACAATCGCAGTTCAACAAGCGCGGAAGGAGTTCAATCCGGTAAAAAAGAAACTTCGTGAGATGGGGGTCGATTATGCCATGCTATATCCCGCCCGGCTTCGAATAACACACGATGGACATGCGACGCTGTGCCATTCGCCCCGAGAGGCGCATGAACTCATCAAAAAAGCGGTGCTAAGCGAAAGGAGAGGCGGAGAGTTGATCAAAATGCGGACGCGGACTAATAACCTGTGCAAAGAAATACCAGAGGAACGACTAAGCGACTCTACACCGTGTGCTGACCCTGCGGCCCTGCCGGAATGGGCTGCGGAGGGCGGAATGGCCGGTAAGGCGACTTCTGGCATGGCACAGACGGAGACTGCACCTGCTGCGCACAAACATGCCGGGGACTGTGAGGGGCTGATGTCCGGTAACAGTGCTGCTATGTCCGTCATGGTGATACAGAGCTGACTCTTGCCTGCGGGCCATCGGTGGTGGGACACCATTGCCAGACAGGGCCCGCGTAGCGTGGGAAGCAGCCGTCCCATGCTGGGAGGGCATGGGGGTTTTCTGGGATTGAGGACGGCCCCCCCAGAAGAGCAGCGAGAGCAACAATCCCTGCCTCCCAGGACTAGATCATAGATACATAGGTAAGGTGCGGGAGGAGGGACAAACAAATGACTCGAGGGAACTCGTCTGCTGGCAGGACAGTAAAACCGTAAATGGGATGATATGAACACTGCTGCTGCCGCGATGGGCCCTGGGGAGAGTCATTCAGATGCTTACATGGATATGGGACCCAATGGGTTCTGATCAAGGATTTGTCCCCGTCCACATCCATTGAGTTGGATGGAGTAGTGTGTTCTAGGCGGTCCCCCCAAACAAAGGGAGATCCCCGAATCCAGTTACCCTAATGTTTAAACTTAGTTATGGGGTATGTCTTTGGCATGGTTGGGGTGCTGAAGTGGGTGGGGGGAAGGGGGGTATGGTTGGGAAGTTGAAATGTTGGTCACTGTACATGAGACGCATTGCTGAAATCCAAGTACGTTTGCTGAGAAACAAGAAGGTCATTACCCGCTACGAAAGCTATAGGGGCGCGCTCACTGGAAGTGGGGGTGCCTGGGGCATGCATGCTGACACGGGGGAATGGCTGATACCAGATTGAGGGCGGGATATATCCGATTATTAACGTGGAACGTCCGGGGGCTTGGTAACCCCAAAAAAATTAGGCACACGCTGGCATATCTAGACAGACAGCGCGTAGACATTGCACTCATACAGGAAACCCACTGCGCACCGTCGCGCCGAATAACTGTGGGCCGTAGATGGGCCGAATCAGTACACTATTCCTCTTACTCCTCATATGCGCGGGGGGTGATGGTGCTGATAAGAAAAGGACTTAAATATACAATTGAGAAGGTCGAGAAGGATGACGTGGGGCGGTTTGTTATTCTAACTGGTCTCCTGCGGGGGCAGCGGCTGGCTGTGGTGAATGTCTATGGGCCTAATGTGGACGATCCGCAATTCTACCAGTCACTGTGGAGCAAACTGCGCGAACTGCAGGCTCCACACGTGGTGTGGGGTGGAGACTTTAATCTTGCGCTCTGCGATGACATTGACCGATCTGGGACGACAACAGAACCACATAGGCGCGCACTCCATGTCCTCCAGGACATAATGGTAGATAGGGCACTCACTGATATTTGGAGGAGTAGACACCCGGCTGAGCTGGCTGCTACCCATGTGACTACGTCGCGAGGTAGCTGGTCCCGTATTGACTACTGGCTGGTGTCGGGGGAAGTTGCACTGTGGACGAGGGAGGTTCGTCACCTACCCAGAACACTATCCGATCACAGCCCGGTGCTCCTCACCTTGGAGCTCCCGAACTACACACCACCTCCATTCAGCTGGAGATTTAATGCTAAGGCACTCATAGACCCCCTATACGCTGATACCATTGGGCAGGCGATACAGGAATATTTTGACAATAATGCGCCCACTGCGACCGACTCAGGAGTGCTCTGGGAGGCCTGCAAGGCAACTATACGTGGCGTCTGCATCAGCACTAATGCAGGCATCCTTAAAGATATTCAAAAGCAAATCGGAGCCAAAGAAGACGAGCTCCGAGTACTAGAACGTGAATACGAGGGCACTCAAAATGCTCGGACACTGGGGGACATCCGGACAGCTCTATCCGAATTTCAGAGGCTTGCGGATGATGAAATTAAATACACCATGAAACGACAGGTGGCGAGGGCCTACGGGGAGGGCGGCAGGCCAGGTAGGCGATTGGCGGCTAACATATGCGAGGGACGTGCACCGCAGAACATACAGGTGATCCGTGGACAGCTAGGAGAGCGGAAGTATGGTGAGCGAGAAATACTAGGGGAATTTATGGCTGCATACGGAGAGCTGTATGCCTCCAGGCCTACGGCCACTGAGGCTGAAATCGGGGAGTACCTCGAAGATGTGGCGATAGCGTGGCTATCGGACGCACATCGTGAATACCTATCCCAACCCATCACAGTGGAGGAGGTCACAGAAATAATTAAGTCGCTACCGAATGGTAAGGCTCCGGGCCCCGATGGCTTCACGTGCGATTTTTATAAGGCGTTTGTTGACCAGCTGGCCCCCCGCCTGGTGGAAATGTATGGTAATGCCCATGAGCAACAACACCTGCCGCCAACCTTACGTGAAGCATTACTATTAGCACTCCCCAAGCCACAGAAAGATCCGGAGCTTTGCGACTCCTATAGACCGCTGTCCCTCATAAACGTGGACAACAAGATATTGGCCAAGCTGCTGGCTGCTCGACTAAACCCGCTGATGCCCAGATTGATCTTGCCTGACCAATCTGGATTCATACCCGAGCGCTCCACTGCGCACAATACACGAACGTTGTTTGCGCTTTCACACTATTTAACACCAGAGACGAAGGCTGCGGCGGTCTTTTTAGACGCAGCCAAAGCCTTTGACTCTCTAGAGTGGACATATATGACTAAGGTACTGCGAAGGATGGGCTTCCCACTCATGTTTCTCCAGTGGATCCACCTATTGTATGATGCACCTGTGGCGAGGATTAGGGTGAATAACTATATCTCAGACACCATTGATATCCGGAGGGGGACGAGGCAGGGATGCCCGCTATCCCCTCTCTTGTTCGCAATAGCACTGGAGCCCCTTGCCTGCAAGATAAGACAGGGACATCACTATTCGGCCCTGCAGTTTCCGCAAAGGCCATTGCACATATCGTTATATGCAGACGATATGCTGCTATACGTGAGAGACCCACAGGCCAATCTGAACCCGTTATTGAGGGAATACATAAAATTCGCGCGTCAATCTGGTGTCACTATAAACTGGGCCAAATCACTGATTATTCCCTTGACCGACACCACACACCCGCACCCCATAGATTACCCATTGGAGTGGAAAACGGACCCGATAAAATATCTGGGTGTGTGGTTTCACAGGGACCCGGAAATTGTGATCAGGGCTAACTACGGGACGGTGATTGACACGCTAGAGGAGAAGGTGGGGAGATGGATTCAATTGCCTTTATCGCTGGCTGATCGTATTGCTATAGTCAAGATGGTAGTACTGCCGAAGTTACTCTACCTGTTCGCTAACATCCCTATACACCCCCCAAAGGAGGTGTTCCGCAGGATTGCTTCGATGGTCCTCAGGCTTGTCTGGGCGGGAAAGACGGCCAGGGTGGAGATGCGGACGCTCACATTACCGTACAGTCAAGGAGGGTTCGGGGTCCCAGACCTCTATCTCTACTATCTTTGTGCGCAGGCACAATACGCACATTATTGGTACCACAGGATCCCATTTCTCACCCACACTGCGATTGAGGAGGGAGACGCATTGCCAATTCCACTTGAGGCGATCATTACTCACCGTAGGCCCCCTTTGCACACGCGAGACATAAATACCGTTGACGCCACGAACAAAGCATGGCATACCATGGGCAGACTGGCCAATAAACTGCCGCTGTATGCCCCGGCGCTCAGGCTTCAATGGCATCCGGCCATCTCGGTAACGCAAGAAAGGTTGGGATTGGACTTACTGCGCCAAGTAGGCATCGACACTGTAGGGGACTTGTACGAGGATGGGACCTTTAAAACTATTGAACATTTAACATACATTAGTAACATGTCTACACTGTTTCGTTTCAACTATCATAGGCTGCAGAAAGCTGTGAAACATCTGTATCCAATGTACCCGTTGGAACCGCAGGAATTGACCGCGTTGCAATGGCTGATAACCACACCTGCAAAAAAGCACCTGGTATCAACACTATATATAAAAATGCAGGAGGACATAGCGGGGAACACACACGCTTCCATGGACAAGTGGAACAGCTGCCTAGACACGCAGTTAACGGAGGAGGAGTGGACAACGGCCTGCACCCCGACGGGAATGCTGACACCCAATGGTAACCTCCGCATACTACATTTCAAATACCTACACCAGACGTACTACACACCGGCTAGGCTACAACGATATGGGCTGCGTGGGGATTCTAGATGCGAACGCTGTGGGGCTGAAGGGGCAGATTTCATGCATCTGGCATGGTCCTGCGCAGCAGTGGGAGACTACTGGGAGCAGGTGACGAGATTACTGGGGGTCATGGTGGGTGGTGAGGTGCGCTGCGAAGCCAAAACCTGTTTGCTGGGGCTGCTGCCTGACTTACGGGCCCTAAAGCGCAGATTCTGTGTAATTGCGTTGCTAATGGCCAAAAGAAGGGTCTCGCTATGCTGGAATGGGAGGCAAATCCCGAAGCCGAAAGACTGGCTTACGGACTTAACGTACTGTAGAGATACCCTGAGAACTTACGAGGAAGAACTCCCTGCTGGATCAACACCCAGAGACTACTGGGTATACCTAACCCAATATCTGCAAACTGTTTCAACAGAGCCCACGAACGACTAGTATGCAAGGGGAAGGGTGTTGGGTACAGAAGACCTCTGATTAGGAAACGAAAAGGAAACTTGGATGAAGGATGCTGTTGTGCTGTGACCGCAATGTTCTGGTTGTTGTTTGATTGTAAACTATAACAAATGCCAATAAAAAAAAATAAAAAAAAGTTTTTGAAGGAGTTTCTTAGCAAGGAAAAAATCTCGGAGGGCAGCCTGCACCGCCATGGTGAAGTCAGGATAGAATGATAGAAGATCCCCTTAATGCCGCACTTCGCCCATCTCCTGCGCCGCACTCAACACAGCATCGCGGTCACAGTAATTTAGCAACTTGGCAATGATCGTGCTAGCTGGCGCTCCCGGCGGGGGACGTGGCCCCAGAGATCTGTGTGCCCGCTCCACAAAACAGACAGGGGAGAGCACGTCAACATAGAGGTCCCGCAGGAGAGACTCCACGTAGTCCTCCATCCTCGCAATGTTGGTTGACTCAGGCAGACTAGTGATGCGGATATTGCGCCTCCTGGAGCGCACCTCCAAGTCCTCATTCTTTGCCCTTATCAGGTCCAACATCTTGTCCATTTTGAGCAGATGTTGCTTGTCCGCCGCTGTCGCGTCTTCGACCCCTGACGCTCGCGCCTTCAGCTGTGCTATCTGTTCCTCGTGCGTGTCCACTGTTGCCTTCACCTGGTCGAGGCGAGAGGTTAAACGGTCAAGCTTGGAGTCGATCGTGCCAAGGCTGGATTTGACTTCCAGCATGAGCACTTTCAGATCTTCGTCCCTGGCTGCGGTGGCATCAGTCTGGGTGGACTGTTCTCCCGCTTCTTGAGCGGGCTCCTCCTGTCTGGTTTGGCACCTACTATCGAACGAGATCTTAGGCTGCTTCGCATCTGCCTTGCCCATGTTGACCGCCTAGAGGAACAGGAAGAAGTGTTAATGTAGGTGATGCCCAAAGCCTCAGAGCCAGTACTGTCCTGTAGGTGTACATGTAGGTCAAAGCACAAGCACCAATGAGCCACTGCACAAGCGCTGCTGTCAAGAGACGTGTATCCTCCTCCCAATGATTTGTGGGTGCCGCGGGTTGCAGACACCACTCTGTCAAATGTGCGCTGCGTCGCTGTGCCCAGTGGACGAAAGCTGGCGCCGGTCGAGCGTGGGCAATGTGAACCAGTTCCTCCGGCAGGCTCAACTGGGATCCGACAGGGACCAATCAGTCCAGCAGGGATCGTGTCAGGGCGTGGGTCCCAGTCCACACCATGGGTTGCAGTCCACACGACAGCAGTGGGATGCAGGCCCACCGCGCTGTTATCCAGGCCATTGCTTCAAAATGCTTGGCGTGGCCAGACAGCATAGTAGGCGCATGTAGCCTATCCTGTGGGTGATTGCAGGCAGGCCCCGCCGGGCCGGTGACCCATTCAACTATGAGACAGGATCAGCTCAGCTGTCAGCAGGGGAATTAAGGGCATTAACAGGGGTTACAGCACTTGCAGACCTCACACCCACTGAACGTCAGGCAGGCATACAGGATGCATTGACCCCTCAGGCGCTCCGTCCTTAGCGGCGCAAGCAGCGGGGGAACCCAGAGCAGGGAAGCCAGGGAGGTGCGGCGCTCCCATCGCAGGGCCGCGCAGGCCCACCAGCAACCGGAAGGAGAGTTCCCTCCCCTCACCGGGCAAAGTCCGCCCAGTGCCCGCGGTACAGCGCTTGCACCCCCACCCCGCCCGCAGCCCCCCTCGCCACCGCAGGCCGCACCACTCACTTGGGCCCTTCTATGCGCTGTAGATCCAAGCGCCACCTCGCACTCCACGGGTGCTGCCGCCATCGGGTGTTCACCGCAGTTTCGGATTTAGCGTGTACTGCTGGATAGTCTCCAAGCAATGCGGGCTGCAGTCTGGCAGGGCACTAGTTTCGCAGCGCGAGAGCCACCTGTCCCACCACCTCTGGTTTAGTGTACGGGGGCCACCATGTTGAGTCTTCCTCCTCATGGCCCTCGCTGGCGGAATCTCCTCTGTAGCGGGACGAAGGGAGAAATGAAGACGTCACTGCAATCCCCAGGGTGAAGGCGGCCCAGCGCTCTGGCACGGGGGTCTGTGGAGCACCCAGTCTGCAGGATGTTGACGGATAGTCGGCTTGGCCAGCAGAGCCCACTCAAGGGGCGGCCATCTTGCAGCCGGCTAAGCCACGACCCCCCAAGTAGGGGAAAACTTGATAGCCTTGAGAACATAGGGCTGCGGCCTCCGGCACCAGGCATTTTGTAAATATCCTTGGTGCCGACTTGAGGCCGAAAGGGAGAACCTTGAATTGGTAGTGGGTACCAGCCACCGCGAATCTGAGGAATTTTCGATGCTTCCAATAAATGGGGATGTGGAAATTTGCGTCTTCCAAATCGAGGGAGGTCATGAAGTCTCCTTTGTTGAGATGTCTTAAGATCTCGGCCAGCGTTACCATCCTGAGGGTTTGATTCCTCAGGAGCTTGTTTAACTTTCTGAGATCCAAAATTGGTCTCCATTCCCCTGACTTCTTCAGGATCAAGAACAAACCGGAGTAGAAACTTTGCCCTCTTTACAGAGTTGGAACTTTCTCGATGGCTCCTTTTGCGAGCATAACTTTTGAATCTTTCTGCAATTAGTGAGACAAGGGGGAGGGGCTCCCCTGGATCTCATAGTTAGAGGTTTTTGTACGAAGTCCAGTGTGTGACCGAAGGCAACCAAATCCAGCACCCAACAATACGATGTTATACATTCCCATTACCGGAAAAAAATGGATATTTTTGCACCCACTGGAGGGGAAAAGAGGGGGAAGCTTGTACCCTAGTGAAATGATAGTTTTCTTCCATTGTCCCTGCCTTGGGTCAATGTTCTCTTTCAACCCCCTTTGGGAGAGAAACCAGCTGTGGCCAGTTAACAGTAGGCAGCTGATTGATAGGACGGGCTATATTGTGGCTGATAGGACTGGTATTGTTGTGCAATTTGGAAGTTTCCTCTGTAAGCGGAAAAGCCACGTCCTTTTGCCCCTCTGAATGGTACTTTCCTGTATTGGAGGGAACCTGAGGATTTCACTGTATCCATGTCCTTTTTAATGGATAGAAGTGCCTCATCTATATGTTTGCCAAACAAAGCGTTCCCATAAAACGCCACATCCAGAAACTTTGACAGGAACTCCAGTCTAAATGTGGTTGCTTTCAACCACCCTTGGCGCCTTAAGACTGCCACACCTGCCAGTTGGCGGGACCCTGTGTTGGCTATGTCCATGGCGCAGTGGATTGTCACCGAGGTCGCCCGCTCTCCTTCTATGAGGGTTTTTCTGGCAGCCTGCTTTCTTTCCTCAGGAATGAGGTCTAGCAAAGAGGCCATATCTGACCACATTTGTCTATTGTACCGCCCGATGATAGCCAAAGTGTTGGCCGCCTTGATGGTAGTTGCAGCCATGGTGGAGAAACGCTTCGCCATGATGTCTAGCTTACACCCGTCTTTGTCCAGAGGAGTGGAGAGCGGGGTTGCTGGGTTCTTAGATCACCTTTGTTCTGCCTGCGAGATAACCAAATCCGGCTTCAGGTGGCCTGTCAGAAAAAGAAGGCACATTTTCTGGTGCTCTGTACTTTTTAGGTCAAGCCCTGAGCCAGCACGCAAGAACTGCTCTGGGGATGATCTGTAGTAGTTCAGTGCAGGAGAGAAGCCCCGCCCACTACCCCGCCCATATTTTTTATTGGCTTGTGCCTTTGTCCTTAGTAAATGCTGGCGTTTGATACCTTAATAGGCTTGTTAGTTCCGCCTTAGTACAGTCAAATCCTCATTAGGTCTCGCATGACCCAGCGCATGCGCTGGTCTGGCAAGACTTATTGAGAGGGCTCCAAAAAGTGCTACCAGGCCAGCCTAGAGCTACAGTGAATGTGCGCGGGCGCGCGCGCCACGCTTGACCACAATTACATTCACTTTCGCGGCCGCACGGCCGCTTTGATGTTTAATTGCGATCGCGATCACTTTCACTTTCGCGGCCGCTTTAATGTTTGATCGCGATCGCGATCACTCATATGTGACGTGTAACATGTAAAGGCTTGATTTTAATAAAATCAGAGTAAATCTTTTGCATACCAAGTGGCAGCATGAATTGTGAGGTGCCTTCTTACGTTTTAACCCACACTACTTGGATTTACTAACTTATTTTACAATACTACATAAGAAACTACAAGTCCCAGAATGCAGCATGCTGTTAGCTAAAACTGGGATTACCATGGAGACGCTTCGCAGCTATGCAAACAAATCCCTCCAAGTCACTCCAGCGCCACTTTAAAAGTCATGTGGGGTTCTTTTAGATATCATTGTTTCAAGGTGTGTTTGAAGGTGTATTGGTCCATGACTGCCAAAGGCATAACCTATAATGACCTCCCCACCTGCGAAATTTGCTGAACAAAGTTCTCAAATTTCACAGGTTCAGGAACCAGTAGCTCATCCGGGTCAGGTTTTTCCTTTGCATTCTGGAAATTGTAGTTCTGACTTTATAAATGTGATCAAAAGGGCCACAAATCCCAGGATGCAAAGAAAACGAGCATTGGCATAGCCAATAGGTCTCGCTTTTGGGACCTTATAAGTGTTTAGCCATGCAACAGTTGCATAACTAAATACTTATAAGGTCCCAAAAGCAAGACCTATTGGCTATGCCAATGCTTGTTTTTAACCTCCCTTGGCTACTGGCCTCTTTACTTGGTGGTTGCACGATATGTGTACTATTTCCTTTATTGAGTTTTTTCCTATGTTAGGCACAACGAGGACGCACGCCCGGTTTCACTTTCGCAACAGCAGGGACAATGGCGGCCGTTTGTATCCAATACTGTAGGTCTCGCAATTGCGAAATCTATAGCTTTGCAAAAATTATTTTTATAGGTTAACTGAAAGGTTGAGCCGACAACAGGATAGAGACTATAAGTGTTTGTAAAAGCAAAGTTTGCTGTCGGACAGTTTATTCTTTTAGTCTTAATATTTCTATCTTAACTTTCCTAGTAACTGTTTTGGGTGACTTCGTGTTAGACCTGTCAGCCCTAGGGTGGTCTCCCCATCTATTTTTGATCGTGCCTCATTTTTTCCACCCTCATTTTTATGTTGGACTAGGTCTCCGGGTGCCTTTTCATTGCCAATCAGTGTTAAGGTGCAGGTGCTCCCTTCTCCCAAGATGGCTGCCACAGGCCCCTGCTACTGCAGAGTGGTCTTTATTAGTAGCACCCTAGCTGCCAGGAGCTGGCTGGGACCCCACAACAATGTTGCAACACCAGCCCGCCTTTTTTGTCCCATAGGTAGAATGGGGAAGCTCCTGGAATGTGCTGGAACCTTCTAGACGGGAGGTGTGGTTTTACTTTTGCCACCTTGGCTAGAGGTCACCTGACCTAGGGCTACTTAAGTGAGGGAGGGAACTTTTTCCAGTTAGTTGGCCAGTTGGGGTGAAGCAGAGCTGGAGAATCCATGCCGGAGTTTTAGGCAGTAGGGCCTAGCCAGGGACTTATGCCTCTGAGAGTGACAGGGCTTAGGTGCTGCCTCTTAAGTGAGTGAGGGATCCTGTGAAACCCACTGATCTTGCCCAGCAGTAGGAGGACCCAGGGAACCTCTGCCCAGCCTGACTAGGAAGGACCTAGTCGCCAACTCATCCCCTACCCTCCAAGGAACAGAACCCCAAGGGCGCCAGTATCATCTGCGCCGCAAAGACTGAATACTGAAACTGCAAAAGCGGAATCCTGAAACTTCATGCCAAAGCTGAATATTGCAACTTCATGAAACGACTGATTGCCTGACTGCTGGGGATCGACCAGGTACTGGCGCTGTGTCTCCTGCGCTGCCAGACCTGGCCTGGGACCCCCTGCGCGGATCTGCCGTCGAGCGCGGAGCTGGCCGAGCTTCTGCTTAATTTGTGACCCCCCCTGGTGCAAGGACCCGTAACGCGATCCCCGCCGCGGCCCGTAGGCCTCAGGGACGTGTCAGCGCCAAGTCGGGGCCTGCGGAGAAGCCCGGGGCCCCGCCGCTGCCGTCGCAGCGTGCGGAGAAGGAGCGAGTGTCCGTGAGTGTCCCGCGCCATTGCGCGCATCTGACGAAGGGCCCGGAGCGGAACCGAGCGACGAGACAAAGGTAACCCCCGGGGGCTGGGAGGTAGCGCGGCCGTGTGACGGCCTGAGACTCGCCCCCCCCCCCTGCTCCCCGGGAGTCGTGGGAAGGCCTGGTGCGCCCCCTGCCGAGTGGGAGCGACACCGCATGCAGAGGCTGTGACTTTCCCCCCTCCGTGGGATTTCCCTCCGTACTGTTGAGTCTCCCCTCCGTGGGATTACCCTCTCCTGGGGTCTGCCGTTCGCAGGACTCACCAGTGCTCCATGCGTTCTATGTCTAAGTAGCGCTGCTCACTCAATTGTATTTACCAGTGCTCAATGCGTTCTATGTCTAAGTAGCGCTGATCGTTCCTGTGTATTCAACAGAGCTCAATGCGTTCTATGTTGGAGTAGCGCTGCTCATTCAATTGTATTTACCAGTGCTCAATGCGTTACATGTCTAAGTAGCGCTGATCATTCCTTTGTATTCAACAGGGCTCAATGCGTTCTATGTTGGAGTAGCGCTGATCATTCAATTGTATTTACCAGTGCTCAATGCGTTCTATGTCTAAGTAGCGCTGATCATTCCTTTGTATTCACCAGTGCTCAATGCGTTCTATGTCTAAGTAGCGCTGATCATCCATTTGCATTCGCCAGTGCTCAATGCGTTCTATGTTGCAGTAACGCTGATCTGTCATTTGTATGCATCCGTACTCAATGCGTTCTATGTCTAAGGAGCGCTGACCCCGCATGTTGCATTCCCAAGTGCTCAGGGCGTGCTAAGTCCAAATAGCGTGTAACCTCAGTTTGTGGTCTCAAGCGCTCCATTCTCCAGTTGAGGTCCCAAGTGCAAGGCCTCCGTGTATGAGCGGCGCCTCATCTCTAAAGGGTGTCCAGCAGAGCAGTACGCTCCGTGTGCCAATAACGCTTTATCCTCAGGGTAGGCTTGGAAGTGCTCATGGTATTAGGCAAACATTATTCAACCTCAAGTTATGCTCATGTGCCTTTGTTTCTTCGTAGACACCAGAAGCGCCACGTGTGCAGGCCCCGGCCCGCAGCACTAGGGAAGTTCATACTGCAGGGATTGCTGAGGTAACCGTAATGAGATGCTGTAATGCAAATGTTAAAGTGTACAAGTTAGAGATGCTGTAATGCAAATGTTAAAGTGTACAAGTTAAGATACATTGCCCTACAAGATTCCCGTGGGTGCTCCTTTGATTAGATAAATCCGATTAATTTGCATTCACCTTACTGTGTGGCGTCCATTATTGTGTGCGTTTACTGCTTCAGAGGATGCGTGTGTTGTATGGTCGCTTAACACATAGGCCTTTGGGTGCCCAGCCGCTCATGTCACGTTACCCCCTTAGGGCCTGGAGACCCCAGGTCTTACACTTCCTATAATTAATTACCTGTTTCCCCTTTTCAAGGCCATAACCCAGAGAGAAAAAACACCTTGGGCGCGCATTTTCATGCTTATATACAAATGTTTGTGTGCTTGCGTGTGTGCCTATACATGTCTGTCAATGCGTGTTTGCGGATGTGCGTGTGTGCAATTGCATGTCCGTATAAACATAGATGTGCGTACATACGTTTTTTAATGAGATGCGTGTGTATATGCAGAATGTACGGTATTTAGTATGACAATGATGGAGAGTCTTTGTGTTTTACTGTCTGGTGACATGCTTCATTCACACGTCACGTGGTGGCATCAATCCTAAATTATACTCTTTATTTGCGTTTATGTTATTTATGGTCGGTAAAAGTACACCTATAACCTCAAAGTGACAGTCTCTCTGACGGAACATAATTACATTTATTTTCACCAATAAACCGTAGACATCTGCATGTATCTACGCAGTCATGTAGGCACACACGCAAACACAGGGAGCACACAGAGACGCTCACACGCACAAACTAGGGAACAAACACACGCACAAAGACACGCTAACGACACACGTACACACTTAAAGAAAACACACACAAATTCAGAAAGAACCGCATAGAATGTATACTCAAACAAGCATTGGCATAGCCAATAGGTCTCGCTTTTGGGACTTTATAAGTATTTAGTTATGCAGCAGAATATCCTTGGTGCAACAACACCAACTGTTGCATGGCTAAACACTTTTAAGGTCCCAAATGTGAGACCTATTGGCTATGCCAATGCTTGTTGTTTGAGTATCAGAGGATCTCCCTAATAGACATTCACATTAAAGCAGTACCACAGGCAGGTCGGTGTGTTCAGAGGACCATACGCTGAAGCATTTGAGCAGCATGCGGATATGCGTTGGGTGTGCACTGGCGCGTGAACATAGAACCTTGAAAGGATTGTACCATATCTGCACAGCAACAGGGGAGAAGAAGATGTCCTTCTGGTCGGTGTAAATCTGACTTCCCAATGCATCGCTTCTCAGTTGAACATTGTCCCTTTGACACAATTGGGTGAAAAGACAGTACTACCTTTGTAACAGTCAGTCAGAAAAACTTTATTTCGGCTACAGCCATAAAAGTTCATAAAATGACATAATATAATATCAGCATATATTAAAAAGAAGAATAAGACATGGTTCTGATTATAAACACATTCATCATTCATTAGTTCATAGAGTAAAAAACAATAATAACATTAAATAGGACCAGTAAAATTGCCTTAGTGAGGTAGTAATTGTCTTCTGATTAGCCACATTGAAAATAAAAATTTGGCCGTAACATATAGGGGAGAAGAATCATACTTCAGCAACCTGAAGAGATCTCTGTGGTTCGTGGCCCCTGTATTCTTTGCGAGTTGAATTATCCACTTTCTACGGGGGATTTTGTATGCCGGGCAGAAGATTATGACATGAACCTCAGTTTCATCAGAAGCACCGCACCCAGGGCAGGGCTGCCTAGGTAAGCCAGCCCACTTATTTGTTCTCGAAAGGAGAGGGAGAGAGCCATGCCTAAATTGTAAGTATAATTTTTTGGCAGTTACCGGGTGGATCAAATCTATGGCAGACTCAAACCTATAGCTAATTTTAACCTCAAGAAAAGCCGAGGTCAGATTTGCGGTGTTAGCAGATCGAATGATCTGAGTCAGCTTTTGTTCCTCCAAAATTTTTGCCAATGATCTTTTTGGCAGGGAGGGGCATGTGTCCTCGGGTGAAAGCCAGAGATCTTCTCTCCCTATGTCCCTTAGTGATTTTTTTACATAGGCTAGCCAAGGGATAGCACCTGCCTTTGGAAGCAACAAGATGGACTTCAATTCCTCCTGAAAATTAACAAGTTCAGGAGTACTCCATAGTCGTCGCCAATACATTACTGGTCTGGAGGCGACCATGTCCGCAATTGGTTGGATACCCAGGTCCATCCTGAGCGGCTGGATAGGGGTGCTCATTGGAAGTGCAAATAATTGTCTATAAAATTGGTTTTCTGACTTAGATAAAATCAAGGATGGGTTATGGACCCATAATTCAGCGCCATAGGTTGCCACCCCCCTTGCCTGGGTTTTATAAATCTCCACCAGTGGGCTGATTAGTTTTAAATGGCTATTTTTAAGCATCTTTAAGATACCCCCTGATATCTGGACGAGTTTTAAATTTACTTTTGAGATCTGGGGGGCCCAGGTCATTTTGTTATTAAGAGTCAGGCCAAGATAATCAAAAGTGTTCACCCGTTCTAGGGGCAAACCATCCAGTTTTGGGATAGGACGATTGGTGGTATCTGCGTGGAACACCATGTATTTGGTCTTGTTCACGTTAATGATTAAGTTCCTTTTCCTACAAAAAGAGGCAAAGCCATCCAGGACTCTAACCATACCCATGGGGGATCTGGACAAAAGCAAGGTATCGTCCGCAAACATCAGTGTAGGAATTTTCCTGCCTGCCAACTTAGGGGCATCTATATCTCTTAGGGCCAGGATATCTTCAACCAGCCCATTCAAGAAAAGGGCAAAAAGAGTTGGGGCTAAAACACACCCCTGTCTGACTCCCTTTTCTACCCCGAATGGTTGTGTAAGTTCTCCATGGAGTCCGAACCTAACTCTAGCGAAGGTGTCTTTGTGGAGTCGCTCTAGTAGGTCACAGAGGTAGAGAGGTACACCCATCCCCTTTAACAGCTCCCAGAGTTGGCTACGGTCCACCATATCGAAGGCAGACTTTAGGTCAACAAACGTGAGATAAAGGCTGCCCCCTTCTAGAATTATACTTTTCCAATGGATCATTTGCAGCCTGAACAATTGGTCCACAGTTGACATTCTGGCTCTAAAACCCGCCTGCAGGGGAGTCAGGATATTAGATTCCTCCATCCAGGTTTGAAGTCTCCCTAAAAGAATGCGAGCAAAAATCTTCTGGGCGACATCAACTAGGCTGATAGGCCTATAATTAGCCGGATCAAGAGGAGAACCCTTTTTAGGTCTCGCGAGAGACATTTTGTATGTGAGTTTTCAAAGCGCTGCTGGCTGGCCTAGCGCTTGAGTTCACGCGACCGTGCACGCGCGCTAGCCTTCAGCAGCGCTTTGAAAACTCATGCGTCATCGCGATCACTTTCGCTTTCAGAGCGATCGCGATGACGCACGCGCACACACAACTCCCGCTACTCCCCCTCTAAGATTTCAGCTTTCACTCCCTAAGAAGGGTGAAGTGTGCTGGGCTGTATGCATCGATTAGAACATGTACAGCTGAAATGGGCCGGCTGACTTATGTCTCGGAGCGCTATTTTCTTCGCTGCTTCCCAACAGTCACAAAATCGGGTATTTTACGGAGAATAACTGTACAGTTCCCATCACAAAAGACTTTTTCGTTTTGCATTCATGGTTTTATGCAAATCATCCGAGTTCTAATCTGCAGAGGTCGTGCTGAGGTTTGCAAACAGCTAAGTGACCCTGTGTTTAGTCTCTTGCTGTCATTGGTTAGTTTTGCACGTTTTTATAATTCGTTTTAAATCTCCTGGATTCAACTTTAGTGGGTAGATACTGGCTGACGAACTGAGGTCGTCGTTGTCATATAGTTCATGTGCTCGCTTTTTTGGGGCGTTTTATTCATCAATGCGTTTGGCATTAAGTGTTTCGCAATCTGCAAATGTATTTAAAGAAAGTTGCCCACACTGTTGTTTTCAAAGGATGCCTTTTCACAGTCCTTAGTTTATGCTCTTATACTGCCCTCTTATGGATAACTTATTGTGTCTGTGCACATCGATCACTCGCAGTTTCGTCACTTTCACAGACTCCGGTGCATTTGGCGCCTTGTCATGACATATTTGAATTTTGGTTTCCTACAGCAACGGCGAAGAATGAACCTTTTTTTAAAATTTTATTATTAAATAACGACTGGACACGTGCAGGAGCTACAAGGTGACCTGTTATTGACGCAGAAATTTAAGCATCTCAAATGTTGACGACTTAAAAAAAAAAAAAACCCTAGGAAAAAAAGCTATTACTGTCCGAGTTGAAAAGAGGCATAAAACAGTTTGTGCAATGATTCGGCTGTAGGTTTTATCCACTGCTGTCACATACTTCAGGCACCAAATAAAATGCAGCGCCTTGGGAATAGGCCCCATGTGCAGGAGACCCATACACGAGGAATATCAGCACGTCTCACATGCTGCTGTCTGACATCCACGGCTAGGGCTGGAACCCATCTCTACTGCCCAGTTTGATTGCCTGAATCAAACTGATTTACAGCAAATCCATCTGAGCTTTGATAAATCTATTACAGTTTCATTTCACTGATTTCATTAACATGAATAAAACCAGCCATGCTTTCTGCATAACTGACTTTTAATGGCTTGGCCCTGTCACCTGCCTGAATATGAATCCCCCTGACATAATGCTCCACAGAGGGAACGAGTAATGGGTATTTGAATGTGATCAGCACAGTACAATGCAATTAAGGAAGCAGTACTGCTCTGTGCATTTAATCCTGAACTAATTTGAATTGCATTTTGATAGCACAGTGAATCCTGCATAATAATGTAGGGTGCATATTAAACTCTGTGACAAACCAGGGAGGCTTTTTACCATCACAGCTATGGTAGACAAGTGAAGGCTGCAGTCAGATAGCCAACTGCTGAACTGAGAGCTCAATTAATAGACAGCCAGTGACAGCAGCAGGCTGAGAATAAAAACTGGCGCAAAAACATTGTTGACCATTTCATGTATGGAGCACGTGCTTTGGAGATTTAATTAAATGCCAATTGCAAGTTTTATTTTCCTTGCCTATAAAGCGCTCCGCTGCACCAGGCATCCAGTCTTTTAAACGGCTAAATGTATTTCATGAATCACGTTACATGTTTTAAATATGCAAAAGTACACTAATAGGATGTATATTTTCTTAGGTATTCAGAGACCGAGAGACCTGTGATGAACTCGGGATTTGCTGGCCCATTTGGGCTTTAATACTAAAATGCCTGGCAGCTGAGTTGTATATCTGGAGTCCTAGTCACTATTAGACATTTTTAGGGCTCGCCTGACCCAGCGCATGCGCTGGACTAGTAAGACTTATTGAGAGGGCTCCAAAAAGTGCTACCAGGCCAGCCTTGGGCTACAGTGCGCGGGCGCACGCGCCGCGATTACTTTCGCGGCCCCACGGCCGCTTTGAACGCGTTCACTTTCGCGGCCGCATACCCGCTAGTATTTAGTTATGCAACTGTTGCATGGCTAAACACTTATAAGGTCCCAAAGGCGAGACCTATTGGCTATGCCAATGCTTGTTGTGTATTGGTATGATCTCGGCTCCAGCCCAGGTAGGTGGTAGCGGCATTCCAGCTAAAATTGCATTAAAGAGACCAAAAAGATATGGAACCCAGATGTCAGGTTTGCTTTTGAAAAGATCACCTGGGATCCTATCTAAGCCTGGGGCTTTATTAGGTAGAACTCTGCTGAGGGCCACTCTAACCTCACTAAAGGTGCACATCGGAACCAAACCCTGGGTTGGGGGGAGGCAGGGGCTAGGGTAAACGGGGGAGTTGTACGTTGGTGGAGTCTTAGAGGCGTACAGTTCTTTAAAATAGATATGCCATATTCCTTCCCCAAGGTTAGGTTGGAGCGCTTGGTTCGGACGTGACAAACCAGTTTTGACTAGATTCCAAAATGATCTTAGGTCCCTGTTCTTTAGTGCGAAGGAAATTTCCTCCCATTTGCTAATTTCCCACTCTTTTTTTGCTTCATTAGTGGTTTTCTTAAAAAGGGCCCTTGCTTCCTTAATTTTTGGCTTATTGCCATTTTTAAGGGTTGTCAGAAGCAGTAGCTTTACTTCCCTGCATGATTTATTAAACCAAGTAGGATTCCCCCTCGTAGGTGGTAAATTTCTCCTAATGACCCGACTGAAGTGGGTCTCGAGGATGCCACAAAGTTCTATATGGGTAGCTCCAATCAACTCAAAGTCTGGGTGGGCCTCTGATATAGTTGGTTCTCCCATTGTTTTCTCCAGGAGAGGGTAAA
The DNA here is from genome assembly GCF_964204655.1 of Triturus cristatus. Lineage (NCBI taxonomy): Eukaryota > Metazoa > Chordata > Amphibia > Caudata > Salamandridae > Triturus > Triturus cristatus. The sequence continues at coordinate 1,806,568,901 of NC_140589.1, forward strand.
TCTCAGAGTACATTACGCTGAGGTCCCTTTCAGATTGGGCAATCTTCTCCCATCTAACTCTTCGGGCGCCACCAGTTGTGATCAAGGGAGCAGCGATGGGTGAGTCGGTGGCAGGGATGTAATGGTTGGTAAAGCCCTCCATGGTGACAGCAATGGGGTTGTGGTCGCTTTCACTACGTTTATTGACTTGAAAGTCCAAAATCCTTGGCCACAGTCCCATGCTGAGCATAATATAGTCGATAATGGAGGTTTGGTCATTTCTTTCAAACGTTGGGTTACCTGGATTGTCTGCAGGGAACCTGCCATTACATGCCCTTATCGAAAAAGTAAGAGTTAATTGGGTAAGTTGAAGAACCAATGGCGTCCAAGCCATCGTGGGATAGGGGTTAGAAGGTGGTATGGCCCACACTTGGTCCTCTTCCTGAGATACAGGGGAAATCAGCCCATTCAAGGGTTCGTAGTGGCAGTTGAAATCCCCGCCAATTATAAGGTGATCGGTGCTGGTGGTTGTGCTCAAAAAGTAATCTAGGCTAGTCAGAGTGGTAGACTCCTGGCCATAGTTCACTGGACGGGAGTATATATTTATGAGGGTCAACACCTGGTTTTCCCGAGAGGACATAGCTAAGCACATGATATCCGGTGAATCGATATTAATTCTCTTAAATGCACATCCCAAGTGAGTACGTACCCAGATGGACATCCCTCCCGAGGGCCTTCCCCCTTTTGGCCTTACTGCGGGTTCCCAGAAAGTAGCAAACCCTACACGATGATAGGGCTTCAATGCCCAGGTCTCCTGAAAAAGGCAGATATCATAACCATCAATGTATTCCCCCCAATCAGGGAGTTCTAACAGACGTGATAAACCTGCCACATTCCAGGACAAGATTTTCAACCCCGCAACCTGATTGGTGGAAGAATGGGCAGGATAAGACCTGAGGGGGGTAGATATGATGCCCAGGGGTGTACTTGGGTTGTCCCTAGTAATGGTTGGTGTTGGGCCTAGCTCTGTGGGAGGGTCGAAAAGGGGAGTGTTATTATGGGGGGTGTCAGAACGGGGCACTAATAGCTCAAGAGGTGATGTGTCCGTTAACTTCAACTCTGTTTGATAAATTAGCCCTGTTTTAGAGCTTCCATCCAGGTACGGGGTCAAAATCGGGGCAGGGGGAATTCCCGGGTCAGCATCTATTGCTGAGAAATTCCTGTCTTCTAGTGGTTTTTGGCGTTCAAGAGTCGCTGCGGGCGGTCTTGCAAGAGTTCCCTCTGTTCTAGGGTCATAGCCGACATCCAGAGATTTCCAATATTCAAGACCCATAAGTACCTGGGGATATAGGAATGCAGCCCGGCTCTCCATTGGCTCCATCTGTAGTGAGGCAATGGGCCTGGAGTCGGAGTCGAACTCCAGTCAATCAATGCAGTCCAAGGAACTAAACCTATTATGACAGGGTATATTGGAGTAGGTAAGGTATGAATCAACCTCTTGGATTCCGCTATGGCCAAGGCCCAATTTCTCTATACTTGATTGAGCAGTAGGTATGTCCCTCCTATATTTGGGTACTCCTAGCGGATAGAAATATGAGAGAGGAAGGGTATGGATTCCATCGGCCATGTTGGTCCATCCCCCCTCGCCCACATATTTTAACACCCTTGGATCTCTAAAGTTTACAACTATACAATCTCCCCTAATGTTCTTCGCGCCCCGGCCTACCCAGGATACTCTTCGGACCATCAAAATTTCCCCATTCAGATTTGATGGCAAAGGTCTATTTGCATTCAGCCAATGTATTGTCTTGTGCTTCAAAGACAAAAAGGGTTCAACTCTGTCTTGTGAGAGTTCGGGTACGCCTGTTAGGACCACAACATATGGGCTACAGTCTGGAGGTAAGTCGAGTCTTGAGAGAGTCTTAGTGTTAGGGAGGGAGTTAGGTTTAGGGTTAGTCAGGGGAGGAAGAGGGAGTTGGAGTGAGGGACCTGCTAACCTACCGGTTTCACAAAGAGCATTAGCCTGATGTAGTATGGCAGAGGAAGCAGGCCTACAGTCCTTATTGGAAACTGGTTCCCCTCCAGTTTGAGCTAAATTAGGAGGGGAGGGATGGACGGCGACCTGTTCACTAGACAAGATAGGGGGCAATATGGCCGATTGATGGCAAGATGGTTTCAAAGCTGGATATACTGATGCCACTGTGTTTGGTTGGTTAATGATGCTATTTTCCCTTCCAATACAGAAAGGCGCTCAACTAAGGGGGACAGCCTTCCATCAATTACTGCGGCCATTCTATCCCAGAAAGCACTGGGAGTCAATCCCGCGAGAACTTCCACACATGGAGCTGTGGAAGTAGAGGGTACAACGGAATCTCAAATCGGGATATTATGTGGGTCATTTTCTGTCATGGTGGTGTTATTATCTTGGTTAGGAGCTGTCATCTTTTTTTGGTTTTTTTTGGAGGGGCATCTCATGGGAACCCCTTCGCGTTTTTTCCCTTTTTTAGCTGGTAGGTTCACCCCAGTACATTTACTTCTAACGGACCGGTCTGTCATGGATCTTGTTTTGGCACAATTAAGAATGGGGGCTTGGAAAGAATGGTCAGCCTGATTTAGCCCAACAACAGTTGAATTAGCTGGAGTAAGAGGAACCAAAGGGGATGGGTCACTTATCAGAGCCTCATCTAGGGGACCACCTAATATGGGGGGCACGGAGTTATCAGGGGAGGAAACAGTCATAATCGCTCCCAGTGAGGAACGTTTCCCTAGCGATGGATCCAGGGATAATCTACGTTCTGTGGCAGCAATCTCATAGGCCAGCACATTACTTGCACGAGTTATGAAATTGTCCAAAGTCCCCACTACATTGCACCCCTTGGGGGCCAACCTCAGTAATCCGGTAGCCATTGCTTGTTACCTTTGAGAGCGTGCCTGCCAGGAGGGGGGCCCAGCCCGGCCTCGTACAGTCTCGAACGGCCTCAAACGGCCCGCTCTTTGCCCGGTCTTCGCCCCGGGCTACGACCCGCGCGCGTCCCGCTAGCGCGTGTAGGGGGGATCTCAGTTGATATAGATAGAAGAGGGGAAGAATAGGGGAGGAGCCGGGAAGAGGACCAGGTGCAGTCGATGTGCGTTGTGCACAGCACCCTGGTCCTCGCAGTCCCGAGAGCACAAGAGTCCACCTTCAGGCAGGAGCACGAGCAGTAGTCACCCAGGACAGGGCAGAGCGTGGCGTCCTTCGCGGCGTGTGGGCAGGTACAGTTTGCAAGCCCAGAAGTCCAGCAACCAAGTGAAAGCCTCCGAGCGGCTCCCGCGAAGCGGGGGCCACGAGGCGTGATAAGGCTAGTGGGGGAGGAGCCGGGAAGAGGACCAGGTGCAGTCGATGTGCGTTGTGCACAGCACCCTGGTCCTCGCAGTCCCGAGAGCACAAGAGTCCACCTTCAGGCAGGAGCACGAGCAGTATTCACCCAGGACAGGGCAGAGCGTGGCGTCCTTCGCGGCGTGTGGGCAGGTACAGTTTGCAAGCCCAGAAGTCCAGCAACCAAGTGAAAGCCTCCGAGCGGCTCCCGCGAAGCGGGGGCCGCGAGGCGTGATAAGGCTAGTGGGGGAGGAGCCGGGAAGAGGACCAGGTGCAGTCGATGTGCGTTGTGCACAGCACCCTGGTCCTCGCAGTCCCGAGAGCACAAGAGTCCACCTTCAGGCAGGAGCACGAGCAGTATTCACCCAGTACAGGGCAGAGCGTGGCGTCCTTCGCGGCGTGTGGGCAGGTACAGTTTGCAAGCCCAGAAGTCCAACAACCAAGTGAAAGCCTCCGAGCGGCAACCGCGAAGCGGGGGCCGCGAGGCGTGATAAGGCTAGTGGGGGAGGAGCCGGGAAGAGGACCAGGTGCAGTCGATGTGCGTTGTGCACAGCACCCTGGTCCTCGCAATCCCGAGAGCACAAGAGTCCACCTTCAGGCAGGAGCACGAGCAGTATTCACCCAGGACAGGGCAGAGCGTGGCGTCCTTCGCGGCGTGTGGGCAGGTACAGTTTGCAAGCCCAGAAGTCCAGCAACCAAATGAAAGCCTCCGAGCGGCACCCGGGAAGCGGGGACTGCGAGGCGTGATAAGGCTAGTGGGGGAGGAGCCAGGAAGAGGACCAGGTGCAGTCGATGTGCGTTGTGCACAGCACCCTGGTCCTCGCAGTCCCGAGAGCACAAGAGTCCACCTTCAGGCAGGAGCACGAGCAGTATTCACCCAGGACAGGGCAGAGCGTGGCGTCCTTCGTGGCGTGTGGGCAAGTACAGTTTGCAAGCCCAGAAGTCCAACAACCAAGTGAAAGCCTCCGAGCGGCTACCGCGAAGCGGGGGCCGCGAGGCGTGATAAGGCTAGTGGGGGAGGAGCCGGGAAGAGGACCAGGTGCAGTCGATGTGCGTTGTGCACAGCACCCTGGTCCTCGCAGTCCCGAGAGCACAAGAGTCCACCTTCAGGCAGGAGCACGAGCAGTATTCACCCAGGACAGGGCAGAGCGTGGCGTCCTTCGTGGCGTGTGGGCAGGTACAGTTTGCAAGCCCAGAAGTCCAGCAACCAAGTGAAAGCCTCCGAGCGGCACCCTTTGTAACACAAATGTTCATAGGTGTGCAGCGCGTTATTGCTGATGTGCAGACAGTTTACTTGTAGGCACTATATTAAGTCCAAGGTGAAATATTTTCCAGGGTATGTTGACATGCCTTAAAATATTGAAAAATATGACCAGTTCTGCCGGTTTTCCTGCAAACCCCACTGCGTTTATTAATATTTGAAAAATGATGCTGTAAATTGTACGATTTTTTTCGAAAGCAATTCTCGGGTAGGAGCCTCTTCGTCGTGTGCACTACATTGTGGGGCTGGTATATACTTTTCTTCCGATGGTGGTTTGTGTCTAAATTCAGCCCTAGTAGCTCTTTCATTTTATACGGCTGTCATGAACATGTTTAAGTAGGTTTCTAGGCAACCAGTGTGTGTGTTTACATTCTGCTCGGAAGAGTAGAAACTGTGTTCATGCACTACACAAACCTGCTAGAAGAGGGCGTTCCTCCCCAGTACAAAGTAAGCAGGAGATAGTCTGCAAGGATAATTGTGCAGTGAAGCATGACATTTACGTAGCTTGACTTCGGCAGTTGTGTCGTTCTTGTGTTGTGAATAGCAGCTGTGAACTGTACTCAGCTGATCGTCCTCAGAAACAGATGCGCTTGATTTGGCTCTGCTGGAAATGTATGACTTGCACATCACTCACCCTAGATGTCGGCAACAAGTTCATAATTTACAGTAACATATTTCCACCATATAGCACCCAGAAGTGAATATATTTACACGTTTGTGTCTAAGCATTGAGCCATCCATAAATTAATTACTTTCTGCCGCTCAGGAGACGGAGCAAAAGGTGCTTACTACTCCATCGTGTAATTAGAGAGCATACCTCTACTCCAAAGAAGTACAAGATGCAATTACTCTCCATATTGTGATAAAGATATTATTTCCAAGTTGTGCATAATTATTGAGCTGGATGGAAGGAAGGAGTCTTTTATATATTTAAACAGAAAAGATAAAGCCAGTGTGCTATGGCAGAACATCATAGTGCACAAGAGCTATTAACAACCAGAGAGGCAGATGACATTAAGCCATTAAGAACAAGCATTGGCCGCGCGCGCGCGCCTCGCGCTCAAAGTTAAAATAAAAAGCAGGTGGCCTTTTCAAATTAAGAGACGAACTTAAACCTTCATCCTTCAAGAACGACAGAAGTGACGCAACAGTGACAGTGTGTTTACAGAGCAACAAAGTTCCCAAAAAGGTAGTAGCAGGTATCATGTAATTATTACATTTTGAGTGTTTATCAAGCATCGCGGCACTGGCACTTTACTTTGAACATTAAAAGTAAAGCACGGGTTACGCGATTATAGCAAAAGTAAAGAAATAGATGTTTTTTTCTATTTCTTTAGTTTTGCGAAAGTGAAAGTCATCACGGTCCTAATGACCCGTGAAAGACAGATGGCGGCCTGCTGCGCGCGTGCACGCTCGCGTGAACGCAAGCGCTAGGCCAGCCAGCAGCACTTTGAAAACTCATCTACTAAATGTCTCTCCGAGCAGCGCATGCGCGCTGACTCAGCGAGACCTAAAAACTACTGACTGAACGCACAGAAGGCGCACACACATACAAACACTGGCACCCACAGACATGCACGGAGAATTCTTAGGAAACGACCTTTCAGACATTGTAATAAGAGCAGCCTTGGTTTTGCAAGTTTTAAACCCATCTTAACAGTAACCATGATAGCAGGAGAGCAGAGAAACGAGTCCTATCTATGTACAACAAACAGACCGTCACAAGGATGACTGATACATGGGGAAAACAGACAACCAACCGGAGGGAGCAGCTCGAGACAGACCAGGTTTGATTAAAGACGAGAGAGGCTAAACTGCAGTTGTAGGGATACCGAGAAAGCACGTGGATGGGCTGATGCATGACTGGATGGGTCCACTGGTATACGCATTCATGGATGGATGGGTAGATGATGGATAGATGAATGGGTGGATGGATGAATGAATAGATGGATGGAAGGATGGATCGGTGGGTTTGGGCAGGTGGATAAACAGAATGGATGGGTGGCTTGTTCATGGAGGTTCAAATGGATAACATGGATGTATGAATGCATTTTGTTTGGATGCATAGCCGCATGGATGAATTTGTGAATGGGGTGGATGGATGGATTGATTCAAAAGGTCTAGGCTGATTGTTAGATGGACGAAGGAAGATGGACAGACGATATATAGAAAGATATAGGCACATAGACGCAGCTAAATGACTGAGCGAGTTAAGCACTCCCTGCTGAACTCTATGTGTACTAACTCTCCCCTCATCCTTCCTAGATCAATAAAATGCATAACATTATACGTGATAGTACTAACCCCTGCTAATTGCAGTGCTCCGAACAGGCTTCTTTTTGCAGTTGAAGGCGCTATATAAAAGCAAGCTCCCATAAAACAGGCGGGTGGCTCCCTAGAAGGGGTAGGCTGAGGGTCGGTGGTGTCCCCTAACACGATCACGGGTCAGAAGAGGTGATGTGGCCTCCAGTGGCGACATTCCGGCAGCCCTATATTCTTTTCGGTTCCCAGTCCTTTCCTGATTAAGTTCCCTCCACATTCCTCATCCAAGGACATCATCGGTTGGTTGACGCGATGCATTTTCTTGGGCAAATTCGCAGCTGCTTCGATTAGATCGTAGGAGCTGGGAAGGTGGAGACAGATCTACGAGGGGGTTGGGTCAAAATAATCCCCAAACCGTAAAAAACCCCAATGGGGAGGGAGGCGGCAAGGCTCGGCTGTAGCTGGACAACGTGGAGGTCAGTGCTCCAGTGTAGCCCAGACAGATGCCCACACAGTCCACTTCTGGCCCGCAGAGTTTTTTTTCTGCAGAACATACCGCTTCCTTTATTTCCCCTCAGATTTCAAACTTTTTAGGACGTTCCCACAAATATTCCATCCAGGCAGAGGGAATATGCATACGCAGCGGACAGCGATGAGGTGTGAGGGGCGCCAAGAAGCGAGGACGTAGCAGCTCAGGCCAGCAGGGCTGCCACACTACTCAATTAGTGGCAGTTCAGCTGAGCTGCAAGGAAATGTACCCAACTCCGCCCTTTATTAGCTAGTCCAGGACAGTAGTAATTGGGCAGCACTGGGCCCCTGAGAATCATGGACACTGGTGCCACTGCACATGCTGCACTAATTATATCAACCCTTTTTGCAGCGAAGCCACTCGCGCTAAGTCACTCAGTACTGTTTTAAATCTATGCCTGAATGTTACAAGCAATCGTCAGCTTTTATGGGTGCAAACGCACCCAGCGGGGCAAGACAAGGTGTGTAATAGAACAGAGAAACTGGCATGCTGACGCAGAGGGTGGGCGGGGGGGCTGGCCATGTGTAAGGGAAGGGGAGTGACCCCAGGCCGCAGGAAGCCGGTGTCCTGGGAGATGTGACCTGGGACAGAGGCTTTTCATATTGTACATATTTCAAATAGAGAGATTTCAATCACTACTAAACAATGTTGAAAATAAATTCAGTGACTGTCGTTTGATGCAGTAGGATGTTTCGGCATTTTTAGCAAGTGCTATATAAATGCAAACCCTTCCCTCTTCTATCCTTCCATCAGCCTTTTTCAATCAAAATAACAAACTCACACATACACCGCTCATATTAATTTAATATCTCCCTATACTAAGTCAACATTAATCCTTTTTGGGTTCCCGAGTAGCGTGCTACCTGCCGAAAAAGTGCTTTGACACCTCGTCTGGGATAGTGAGCGCTATATAAATGCAATCACAATTACAATATTTGCACTTACTGAGAAAGTACATGGCATTGGGGTCATCATGTGCACGTGACTGTATGAAGGCGAAACGGAAGCAGAAGGCTTTATAGGGGAAAAGTAGGTGAGCCCGATTCTCTCAGTAAAGACAGCTGCTGAGCTATTTTTAATGCTCGAAGCATCCAGAGGATGTGTTTTTGCGCGCAGCTCTGAAATATTCTGGGTCTCCAAGTATATTAAAAACTTGAAGTCAATTTTTTTTTTGCCTGCTATAAAAACAATAACTTGCAATGCAATTGGTCTCGCATTACTGAAAGTTTGAGCTATTGCCTTTGCAAATAATAATGCAACGTCAATAGCTCAAACTTTTAGTAATGCGAGACCTATTGCAATGCAAATGCTTGTTCTCAACGCGAGAGAGCACTGGTGGTATTGTGGCCGGGGTCATCATTATCTTTATCCCCTCTTGCCATATGTAGTCTATTATTGGAATTGTGCGCATTGATTTTCTAGCTTCCTCTTTAAAGTCATACAGGAAGCAGTCTGTATGTGAAACTCCATGGGAGATCGAATCTATTAGAAGCCCTCTCCATTAAGTTGCGGAAACCCCCTATGTCTTCCGGGGGGGGAATCCGTTGGATAGTGTGACGGGGGGAGGGAGTGGGAATGATGTAGACCTCCCAAGGGTCAGCAGGCATTGGGTCTGGAATTTCACCTTCTTCTCTCTCTTCATCCGAGGAGGAAGGGTCTACCGGATCCGGCTCTTGCAGAAAAGATCATGGCACTGAAGGTGTTGTGGGCGAACTCTTTTTCTCAAGGGCCTGTGGTTGCACGAGTAGTTCCTTGAGAACATCTTGAGCTGGAAATCTTTGTTTGTATCTTGAAGGTCTTGAATCAAAGTTGGCGGCAGGTTAGCCATCTCTCTAGGGCGATGTTCTTGATATTCGTAGTGTTGATAATGACGTGGCGGTGCAAGATATGGCTGGTGGTATTGCTGGGCCATACAGTCTTCGTCAACTTCCTGGCACTTTACGTGCAACTCCAAAGGACTGTGAGCCACTCCGTATATTCCATCATCTTCCTCATCATCTTCATCTGACTCTTGAAGATCCAAAAGGTGCGAAGGAGTGAAAGGGGAGATCTTACTGTAAGCTGACATCTCAGGATGAAAATATTTCTTCGTCACCCTAATCATCATCAACTGTGGTATCGACGGACTCCTGGCCACCGATGCTGGAAACCCGGTCGTCGACAGTGTTGCTGTCAACGGATTCATCGTCGACGGTATCGTCGCCAGCGTTGACGTTGTCAACGCTGTCATAGTCATCAACGAAATCACAACCGTGCGACAGATTTTGTACTGTTTTACCTCATGAGCTGGGTGGAGGCAGTAAATGCAGGATCATCAAAATGGACTCTCTTCTTGCCATAGGTCTTGCAGGCCCTAAAGAATCGTCTCTTATCTGACATGATGAGGAGGCATTTTTTAGAAGAATAACCTAGAAGGTAGAAGAAAACTGAGACGAACTCAGGGAGACTCCCTTCACACACGACGTGCAGTGAAAATCTGAGGGAAACCACCTCTGCTGGGAAGGTTCTAGAGGGTGCTGGCAGCTGATTGGCTGCATTCAAGATTTGGTCCTTTTTTAAAAAGGTCAGAGGTAGGCTATATAGATCATGGCTCAAGGCCATTATAGCCTACGCCATTATTTGAATATTGCTTGACTATGGTACCGTGGAACTCCCATCTCGACGACGGGGAAAGATTCAGGCATGTGAATCTATGAAAGATACCCCAATACTGGATAATAAGGACTTATATGTAAATTAAAGATACCAATTAGGAACATGCCAATTCGACCATGTTAAAAGGGGGAGCACAGGCACTTTACTACTGATTGGCAAGGGTAAAGGGCACAGAGTTCTAAAGACAGCAAAATTACAGGGACCAACAAAAGACAAAATATATGGGGTGACCACACAGAAAAGGCAGGTTTACTACAGTGCCCCATGGAAAAGAAAACAAGTTACTTACTTGTAACTTTGGTTCTCCAGTATAGGAAACTTTCATAGATTCCCATGCTTGTATCATTCCCCGCCGTCTGAATGGGAGTCCCCGGTATACATAAAATAGCAATAAAAACCATTACAAAAACAGAACCTAGGCCTAGGCTCATTCTTGTTTTGCAACCTATCCACCAAAAAAATGAACAACCAATCAGAATAGCCTCACACCTTAGAACCCTCCTGAGAGAAGCTCAGAACCTCAGATTTTCGTAGCCGTTGTGTAACCACACCACTGAAGATGGAAGAGGCTGAGCTTTCCCAGGGGAGGAGGGTGAGTCGCATGGGACTCTATGAAAGTTTCCAATACTGGAGAACCAAAGTTACAGGTAAGTAACTTGTTTTCTTACTCCAATATTGGAACTTTCATAGATTCCCATGCTTGTATCAGAGTAGCTAGCAGTTATTAGTACAATTTTTGGAACCATGACCATTATAAAACCAAGAACAAAGCAATAGTATATTCACCATAATGAAATTTTCAATGGTCAATAACATACTTAGAAACTTTAGAAAATATAAACACATGAGGTTAAAAAATGTGCCATAGCTGAAAAAACAGTAACATGGAAGGAGGGATGAAAGGGAAAGTTCACCACTACTCAAAAAGGTTCCTCAGGACTCCTTGGTCAACTGCTGTGTCACTCTGCGTTTCAGAATCCAGGCAGCAATGCCTTGTAAACGTATGGGTACTGCTCTAGGTCGCTGCCCTGCAGATCTCCCGGATAGGAACTCCAGAAAAGAGGGCTGTAGAAGAAGAAATCACCCTTGTGGAATGAGCACAGACTCGACCTTCCAGGGGCTTGCCCGCTGCTCTGTGACAATACTGGATAGAACTGGTAATCCAACGAGCAATCCCTTGCTTGGAAAGGGAAAAACCCTTACGAGGGTCATTAAAGGACACAAACAGTTGAAAAGACTTCCTGAAGTCCTTAGTACGCTGGAGATCGAACTTTAAGCACCTCTGAATGTCCAGAGAGTGAAGTGCCTTTTCTGCCGGAATAGCTGGTTGAAGGAAAAAAGTTTTTAGTATCACCGGCTCATTCAAATGAAAGTCAGAAGGAACTTTAGGTATGAATTTAGGGTTGGTACGCAGAATCACTGTACCCTTTTTGAATTGGAGAAAGGGTTCCTGAATGGTGAGAGCCTGCAATTCACCCACTCGTCTAGCCGAAGTCACAGCGAGTAGAAGAGCTACCTCCCAGGTGAAGAATTTTAACCCTGCCCTGTGAATAGGCTCGAAAGGAGGCTTCATAAGTTGGGAAAGAACCAAGTTCAGATGCCAAAGAGGAGGAGGAGGCTTGACTGGAGGGAAAACTCTGAAAAGGCCATTGAGAAATTGCTTAATGATTCTTGCCAACCAAAAGGGAAGGGCCTGAAGATGTGCGTCTGAAGCAAGAAATGGCCGCAAGATGCACCTTGATAGAAAGGTGAGACAGCCCTGATTTTGCCAATGATAGGATATATGGAAGAACTTCATGTGGATCAGATTTAAAAGGATTGACATCGTTTTGCCGGCACCAAATGCAGAAATGCTTTCACTTCAATCTGTATGTCTTGTTGGTACTTGGTGCTCTTGCCTGAGAAAGCACTTCTCTACATTCTGATGAAAGATTTAGACCAAGAAATTATCGCTGCTCAGGAGCCAAGCCGAGAGCTGTAGAGACTGCGGATCCGGATGCCAAACCTGGCCCAGGGCCATCGTCAGTAGCGAAGGAATCGGCTGCAGCAGAAGAGGAAAGTCCAGGGAGAGAAGGTGCAGTTCTGTGAACCAAAACTGTCGGGGTCACACAGGAGCTATCAGAATCATCTTGCAGGGTTCCGCTTTGAGCTTCCTGAGAAGTCTGGGGATCAGAGGAATGGGGGGGAAAGCGTAAACAAATGCGCCTGACCAGGCCATCGAAAGTGCATTCCCCAACGATCCCGTATGGTGAAGCCTGCTTGCATAGAACTGGCATTTCTTGTTCTCCAGCGTGGCAAAGAGATCTATGGAAGGCCTGCCCCATCTGTGAAAGACCTCTTGTAGAGTGGAGTGGTCCAGTTCCCACTCATGGCTGACCGACTTCAGTCTGCTAAGCGTGTCCGCTGCTTTGTTCAGAACACCTGGAAGGTGCTCCGCTTGGAGTGATACTTCCTGCTGGATTGCCCATTCCCAGATTGTCTGGGCTTCTTGTGACAACAGTCGAGATCTGGTGTTGCCTTCTTTGTTTATATAATGCATGGCCATCGTGTTGTCTGTACGTATTAGAACAGCAGATCACTGTATCCGTGGAAGAAAGGCCTGCAAGGCCAGACAAATCGCTCTGAGCTCCAGCAGATTGATATGTAAAGACGATGTTGGGGTAGCCAACGGCCGCCTACATGAAGGTCTTATAACACTGCTCCTAAGCCCTGTAGCGAGACGTCTGTAGTTATTATGTGAGGAGTCGGGGCGATCCTGAAGAACAGGCCCTGAGAAATGTTTTCCTGGTTCATCCAACGTGATGTGGTGTCCGTCATACCCACAGTAACTGAGATCTTGTCATCGAAGGATCCGTCAACTTGGCGCCACTGCAAGTCCAACTCCTCCTGGAGTGGACGCATCCGCAACCTGCAGTGAGGAATTAGAGGTATGCAGGAGGAGATGGACCCCAGAAGGGACTTGTAGAGGCTAACTGAAAGTGACTGTCTTTTTAACAACCGGGAGGCCATGGTCATCAGCTTTTCTTGCCTCTCCAAGGACGGGAAAGCTTTGTTTATGGAAGTGTCCAGAATGGCTCTGAGAAATCTGGCTGTTCTGGATGGACGGAGAGAAGACTTTTCCCTGTTGAGAGTTAGTCCGAGATTGACGAACAGGGGTGTGCATGGTATGACTGATTCTTGTGCTGCCTGCCTGGCAGGAGCTTTCAGTAACCAGTCGTTCAGGTAAGGGAAGACCTGATGCTTTTGTCTCCGAAGAAAAGCTGCTACCGGAGCTAACACCTTTGTGAAGATCCGTGGAGCAGATCGGAGTCCAAAAGGCAGAACCTTGAACTGAAAGTGGCTCTTGGCTACTGTGAAGCGAAGAAACCTCCTGTGAGATGGAGGAATGTGTACGTGAAAATAAGCATCCTCGAGATTCAATGTGGACATGTAATCCCCTGAGTTTAGAAGACGAAGGATGTCCTGTAGAGAAACCATCCGAAATGATTGTTTGATGAGATAGGTGTTGAGCTCCCTCAGATCTAGAATAGGGTACCACTTTTCTAAGGTCTTCCGGATCAGGAAGAACCGGGAGCAGAAACCCTCTCCCCGCTGAGAGATAGGGACCAGTTCTATCGCTCGTTTGAGGAGCATTTGATGGACCTCCAACCGTAGTAGACGAAGATTTTTTGATACAGTGGCGCGAGGGGGCTTTGATTGGTGCTTGGACAAACTCCAGAGTATGACTGCATTGAATGATTTTCAGCACCCAACGGTCCGATGTTATTTGTTGCCAGTTGTGGAGGTAATAAGAAATTCTGCATCCCACTGATGACACAGGAGGAGAAGGGACAGCAGTCAGAGCCAGCAAGCCGCTATTGATGCTTAGAGGCGTCTCTGCCCTAGCGTCCTTGTTTTCCTCTGTTATTAGAGCGAGAGAAAGAAGAGGATTCATTCTGCCGCTGATTGTAGTTCAGCCGGTAGGTTTGTGACTGGGAACCATATGAGGAATATCGCTGTTGTTGATATCCTCCCCTGTAAGTTGTGTTACCTCTTCCTCTTGCTCCTCGGAATGGAACTTTGCGGTACTGCAGAGTCCCTAAGGATTTTGCGGTTTCCGTATCCTTTTTAATATCCTGGAGCGCATCATCTACATGCTTTCCAAAGAGCACTTCCCCATCAAAAGGCAGCTCCAAGATCTTGTTTTGGACCTTCGGATGAAACCAAGTAGCCCGCAGCCAGCCTTGCCAACGAAGGACAGCTGCGCCAGCCAAGGAGCGGAAAGCAGTTGTTTCAATATCCATTGCACAGTCAATTATTTCTGCAGATGTTATCTCGCCATCTTGGAGAATCCTTTTTGCTTCCTTCTTCCCTTCTTCCTGCAACTGATCTAGATAGGGGTAAAGGTTGCACGACATCTGGCGATCTTCAAGGAGGAGTGCAGGAGGTAAAGGAGTCACCCTCCTGGGGTAAGTCATCTCAGGCGTAATCTGGCACTGCCTGAGTGAAATAGACATTTTCTCCATCGTAGAGAGCATTGTCGATGAAGAAATGGACGTCGTTGATGCAGCTGTCGACGAGACCGTCGTCAGCCCAGCCGTCGTCGGCGTCGACGTAGTCGTCGTAGTCACACTCGTCGTCGACATCCTCGTCTACGTCGACATCGTCAACATCATCGTCGACGGTACAATCACTACCGACGTCGAAATCGTTGACGCGGAACCCATATCTGTGAGTGCCGGAGACGAGGAAACCACCGTCGACGAGCCCGTCGACGGGGCCAGAGGAGAAGAAGACTGTACCTTTGAAGCTTTCGTCGACGGAGTCGTTGACAGCGTTGTCGACGAGTGAACTTTTTTCGTGGATTTTACCTCAGAAGACAACGAGGAGGGCTTTTTTAAGGTCTTTGGAGCCGCAGGAGGAGAAGATGGAGGAACAGAGCTGGATTTCCTCTCAGAAATTACTCCTTTTGACAGTCCTTCCCTCTCCTTTACACCTCGGTGAGGAGATTCGACAAGACTAAGCCCTCCAGACCTATGAGAGGTCTTTTTTAAGGCCTTACCAGGGAGTTTTTCAGAAGGCGAAGGAGAAGCTCTACCCCTTTTTACAGACCTTCTTGAAGATGTCGCAGAGGATGCCTCGTCACTATCCCTGGAGACTGGTTCCTTGCTTGATTTCAACTTCTGGAGCCAGGTCTAACGACACCCCTCCCGGTCTTGCAGAGTCTTGGTGGAAAAAGTGCAGCATATTTTACAGTCTGCAGCCTTATGGTCTGGGTACAGTAAATACAATCTTTGTGCTTGTCCTCAATGTATAACCTCTTCTTAGCACAGGTAGCACAGGCGTTAAATGTTATGTTAATGTTAATGATATTTATACAGCGCAGCGGTTACCCGGGGGTGTCCTGGCGCTAGTTACATCTCCTTTAGGCAAGGCGCGGGAAAAAACTATTGGGCAAAAAGCCAGGTTTTTAAGCTTTTCCTAAAGAGGGCCTTCTTCTCCTTAGCAGACATCCTGAAGAAAGTGTTGAAGAAAGAACTGGTGAAAAAGTTGTAGAATTAAAGTTGACAGGAAAAAACTGAGCAGAGCTCAGTGGAGACTACCTTGCACAACGTGTGGTAGAAAATCTGAGGTTATGAGCTTCTGTCAGGAGGGCTCTAAGGTGTGAGGCTATTCTGATTGGGTGTTAATTTTTTTGGTCTCTTTTACAAAAGAGGTGGATAGGTTGCAAAACAAGAATGGGCCTAGGCCTAGGTTCTGTTTTTGTAATGGTTGCTATTGCAATTTTATGAAAACCGGGGACTCCCATTCTGACGACGGGGAATGATAAAAGCATGGGAATCTATGAAAGTTCCAATACTGGAGTAAGTAGCTGTACCAGTCAGATGGCACGTTCCTCACAGGTCTGATTCTGAATAAAGGGACCTCTTAGTCACCCACCTCACATGACATACCACAGTGAAATACCCAGTAGCCCCATCTCAGACATGGTATGTTTAATCTGCCCTGCTGGATGACGAGTTTGAGGTAAGATTTCCACTGTCACCTTGATCACAGGAAGGGAGTCTTTTCAGACAGGATTTGCCTCAGCTGTCCAGTAGCTCCCAGGAATGAGATCATGGCGTAGCCCACCATTGCCCCCAATATGACCTTGCCCTCAATTCTATTCCAGGTCTTCACAGCATGAACAAGCAGCAGGGAAGCAGCACTGGGTAAGGGCTACTCACAGCTCCAGCACTGGTCACGCTCCATTTTACTGCCTTCTCTGCTGAGCAACAGAAGCAAGATTGGATCACTACTGTGCTACAGAGTTGCTCAAAGTTTGTCCGTAATCTCATGTTAGTTTGGGTGGTGGACGTTTGGCATAGTGTGGGCCAGTAGAGAGTTTGCATAAAGGCAGGAGAGGAAGTGTGGTACAGAATGCAGGGAGGGAGAAGGAGTGGGACGTACTGTCACTGTCTACAAACCAGTAAGACATTCTTACATTACTGAGGAGTGTGATTAGTTTTACGTTATGGTAAAGCCTTTACATCAGCTTCTAGCCTATTTCCAACAGTTAGGTTTGACTGACTTACTATAAGGAGTTAAACGGGGTAAAAGTGGCCAATATCTTCTTGTGCACCACCCATCCCTGTAAAGAACTAAAGGTGTTTCAGTTATATGCTGCAAGACAACAAAGGGAGAAATGAGAGGCTGCATAAGCTAATGGATAGGAAAGAAAGGTTAGTACTTTTTCATCCCACTATCCAAAATACTTCCTTTCTGAACTCTAGTCTACCTCAATCTGCAGGAATTCTTCAATGTAAGTCTTTGTCAGGCTTCTGATCTGTTCCTCCATCCTCTCAATTAGCAGATCAATGTCTTCTGCATGTTTCTTCAGGTCCTTTACATATTGTTCATCTTTCACTTTCAGCTCCTTCAAAAGTACAAGATTTTATGTTATATGGCTGCTTTAAAGCGGTTCACCCTGCCAGATAGGTTTCTCTGAGCTTTTAACAGTTACAGCAGATACGTGACAAACAAAACAAGATTCTCACACTAACAAACTATGGATTATACCTCCTGCTATATTTATAGTAATGAGGTTCCCCACATAACGCAAGCTACATCTTCACCAACATATTTAGGATTTTTTTGAGAGGTACTGATAGAAACTTGGTGATGCTTTAGTTAAATGAAGCTTTAAATTCACACATGATCGTTGCTGAGCTGTGTTATGTTTTCAGGTAAGGACCAGCAAATTGTAGGTCAAGGAAATATAGCTTGCCTTCAGTAAACGTCTAAGTCTTGTCCTGTGTGAGAAATCAACATTTTGTGTCAGCGTGGGAAACTGTGCTTTAGTAATTAAAAATATGTGCTGCTAGTCACCGCATGGCATGGCATGAACCTTTTCTACTTGCCCAGTTAATTAAACATGCCTTTTATGTTTAGGTCTTGCCTAGAGACAGCTTATCTGTATGCTTTCAAAGACTCAATTTCTATTTTACATAGAGGTCTTTGGGTCAGTCTGTTGCTATTGATTGGATAGCTTTTTTGTCTATCTCACCCTCTGCATCTTATTTCAGCTTTGCTCACTCTTCTTTCAGACTGCACTGTAGGCTAGACATCTGAAGCAACAAGGTTGCTCATGCCTCATTTGGAGATAGAGTAGAGATCGAACCTAATTCAATAGGGGTTCTCCTGCCCGTAGAACTAACCCCTACAAATTGCCACTGGTTTGGTATAAATTGTTTTCATTTTATTTTATCACACCAAAGATTAGTACTGTTGGCAGAGAGGGGGGATAAGTCTAGAACAATGCCTACACACCTCTCTGTTAGATGAGGGTACAGAAAAGGCAGAATCATGTTGACCTCTCTTGTTGGGCAGAATTAACCACTGTCAACTTCAACACCTACCCACTGAGGACAAGAATAAAAATCCTCTTTATTTCATTCCCCCTTTTTATAAGCACATCTGATTTAAGATCCACACCACTACTCATAGAGGACCCTCTTCGAACAACTACACCTCAAGGGCTCCCCTCCACGAGGGCCGTTGCCCACACTGGCACCCCAATCAGTACGGGTGTGAGTGCTTTCGTCCTATAATCAGGATCCACAGTCTTTAAAACACTTTTTCTTGTTGAGAGATGCATCTGGGTTATTCTTTCCATTGCCACCAGAACATTCTACATACTCCCTCATTTAAATGCTGGTCATCAGAGAACTGCATGTACACTTTGTGTTGTAAACTGTATTGTACTCAGTTTAAGTAAAATAAGTTAATGCCAGCATGGCTTTGCTAAGATTCCTGTGATGGGTGTTAGCAATATAAAGTTATTTAGTACCATATGTCCATAAGAAAATGAGTTCTTACCTGTAACTATGGTTCTCCAGTATTGGTATCTTTCATGGATTCACATGCTTGAATCATCACCCTTCGTCATAGTGGGTGTTCCACGGTATACTTATAACAGCAGTAGTTAAAACTACCATAGGCTACAATGCAAAGAACCGCCACAGCAATAGCCTATCCCTTTTCTTTTGTTAAACTTACGTAGTAGCCAATCAGGCGACAGCACCTTGTAGAACACTCAAGAGAGGCTAGGTTCCTCAGATTTTCAAGCACAAATGTGAAACTTTCTATCTTGAGTAAATAAGGGAAGCATCTCAGGGGAGAAGGGTGGGTCGCATGTGAATCTATGAAAGATACCAATACTGGAGAACTGTAGTTACAGGTAAGTAACTCATTTTGTTCTCCAGTATTCGATCTTTCATAGATTCACATGCTTGAATCTGAGTAGCTAGCAGTTGCATAGAGAAACGAATTTAGCAATAATCCAATATATACATATCGACCCTTAGAGGATGGTGGGTAATAATATACATGCATATACTGTAATATATATAGCACATACATACATATATATATATATATACAGAAATAAATATATATATATTTTTTTAAATCAAATAACGCTGACCTTCACTGAAATCCTTTGTAATTCTTTCAATTCAAGAAATGCTGCTACACCATACGCATTTTGACCCAACGAGGTCGTTGTCACGGTAAGTGAGTCTTTCTTCATTACAATTATTTATACAAGTCCCTCCTTGGCCCAACATGAGGCACTGTGGGTGTTGTAGTACCGACTTAATATTCAGCAGTATTTATAGGGTCTTTTTTGGCAACATTTCATGGTATGTTACAATATTTTAAATAATACATGTGTATTATGATCATGTAAACAGGATAGTACTGCCTCATATATCAAATTGATAGTACATTGTGTTTTAAATATTATATTAACTCATGGGTACTGGTGATGGTATAGTACCAATGATTTTTTGACATTTATATACAAGTACCCACGATGTATGAAGACATTGAATTCTAGTGATTATATAAATCAATGTATTGTTATATGAGAACCCAGTATTCTCAATGCATTGACTATCTATTAATAATGCCTCAATTTCGTTTTGTATATATATTTAGTCATAATGTATAACCCGTACTGACTTTTCGGTATAGTACCCATTATCAGTCTCCATTTGATAGTCTCTCCTTTGCATATTTTTGTTGATTGTTTTTGGACAGATTATGTCTCAATTTTATAAATGTTTAAAAAGCTCTTCATCGTGGTTGAGGCCTGTAGATGCTTTAGTTTTGAGTCTGATTATGTATTTAGATTCAAATTGTCTCAGTTTTTTAGTCCTGTTGCCTCCACGTTCATTCTGCGGTACCATGTCCAGTCCAAAAAATGTAATGGATTTCCAGTTTGCATCCTGACATTGCATCATACGTTTAGCTGTTGCATAATTGGTATCTCTATTTTTCACTGCTCTTATGTGCTCTAGGATTCGCTTTTTCAACATACAGATGGTACTTCATATGTATTGGAGACCGCAGTTACACTCTATCACATATACCACATGAGTTGTTTACTTGTGACATGTCGCTTGATGTAGATTGTTTTACCATCTTTGTCTTGTATACTCTTTTTGCTTGTTCCAATTTTACAAGCTTTGCAGGTATTGCATTTCATGAAACCACTTTGTGCAACCAATTGGTTGTTTTTTTCTTTTCCACCAGGTGGCTTGGTACCAGTTGATCCTTAAGAGATTTTGTTCTTGATTTTGGGCAAGATGGTGTCAGCGTGAATCCATGCCGCACAGCTGCGCACCCCATGCATCTCGACCATCGGCTATGCAGACTGACGAATGATGCTGAATCTGCGAGGGAGAAGGATGCGAGGGCAGCAGCTCCACTTCCAAGCCTGGCGAAGCATCTCAGATCATCGGAATTGTGCCGCGCTGGGAAGAGCGCTACATTTCTCCTTCTGCCATCAGACATTGTGCTACATTGTATCCTTAGTGCTCGCGCTCACTCCGGGACCTCCAACGCTAAAATCGAAAATGAGTAGGACACGAGCACAGCCGTTCTGCTTCCATGCCCGGGGAAGCCTGAAAGTTAATTCTGCTGCTGTGAAACACACCGCACCAGGAAGAGCGCTACATTTCTTCTCCTACCTTCGAATTCCATTCTGCTATATTGCTTTGGTGCTCATGTTCTTTCCAGGCTCCTTGTTGGCGACGCTGAGTCCGAGAGGGAGCAGGACGCGTGGGCAGCACCTCTGCTCTCAGACCCTGGGAAGCACGAAAGTCTTCTTTGCCTGGGGGAAGAGCGTCGCGCTGGGAAGAGCGCTGCATTCCCTCTTCTGCCTTCTGATACTGTGCCACTTTGCTTCTTCGGGACTTTTTTCACCGACGCAGGGACATCGTTTGTGCTTGAAGATGTCGACCAGGGGCTCAAAGGCTGGGAAAACCAACAAGCCAAAGGCCACCCAGCCCACGCCAAGTAGCACCGCTCCTGGGGAAGCACCTATACCGGACAACTCACTTAGAGGTAAATGTGAGGCTAATTGTCTTAAACGGGTCACGGGGAAAATCGGGGGTGGCGGGGGCGCTGGGGGAGCTAAGGAAGGCTTTCAGCCTACAATTGTAGAAATGCTCACTGGTCCCAGGGCATTGCCTAATAATCTTGATACTGCTCTGGATGGAGCTCCAAGCCCTACCCCCTACGGCTGCGCCCAAGCTAGATCATCCACCCGGAAAAGGCCCAGGAGAGTCTGAACCCTGAACCCCAAAAAGCGGCATACTTGTACAAAAAGAGGAATCTCAACCACTTAGCGAGCAGCTGGTAGAGCAAATTCATCTATTAACCTGTTCACTATTATTCCTCTTTCTGAAGAGGCTGCCAGACCCACACTAGATTCAGGCTTAGTGTCCCTCCCGGACTCTGCCTTTTCGACCATCCTACACTTAAGCTCCACCAAGCCGCTGGCGGAAAGCGCGACTGGGTCAAAACACCTAGCAACAGGTATTACGGATTACATCCTCAGAGTAGAACCTAATCCCGGCTTCAGAGCCCCCTGGACTCCAGAGATCAGTGGGGAACACATGTATTCTGTCTCAGACGGGTCTTTGTCAACCTCTGATGGATATCAAACTAGCTCTAGTGAAGACAATAGCATTGATCTCTCCAAAGATACGGAGACGGTACAACGCCAGAAGAAAAATAGAAACCCTCCTAAGAGACACAGCCAACTCAAATGTGACTATTCAGACTCACAAAAGCCCTTTCCCCCATGTGATGAAGCTGAGCAGGTGTCTAACAGGGAAAATGCCAAATCAACAACAACAATAGAACCCATGACAGAACCCTCCTTATCCTCAATCTTGGCCTTGATTAAAGAATTTCAAGAAGAGGCTCGCTCTGATAATCGAGCTGCTAAGGGGTCAGCCAAAAAGCTACAAGGGGGCCCTGTGAAAACTAAATAAGATATGTACTGACATCAGCGACCGGGTCAGCATGGTTGAAGGCTGTACAGAGAGCCTAGAAACGAAGGTAACCACTTTAAAGAGTCAGGGGTCTGCTCATGAGGCATGCCTGGCAGATGTCAGGAAGAAAATGGAGGAGCAAGAAAATCGACAGCGCAGGAACAACCTTCGACTGCTAGGCATCCCGGAAGGAGTCAAAGGAGACGACCCAAGGCGCTATATTGTAAAACTGCTACGCAAAACCTTCCCGGCTCAAACGAATTGGAATTAGGACTATGAAATCCAGCGAGCGCACGCTTCCCCTTCAATCTAAAACCGAGCCGAAGTGACAGCAGCTCTTCCGGTGGAAAGCCCAGGGCTTTTTTAGTGTTTTTTGGGAACTTCCTCCTCAGACAGTCTGTGTATGATCAGGCCTATCCGAATTCACTGAAGGCGGCTAACGGTGTGATGTTTTTTGCCAAACCTGACTTCTGCCACACAACGGTAGAGCGCAGATGGCATCTGCGCCAACTAATCACCCCATTTCAACAGTTAGGTGCCCAAGTGTTTTTAATGAATCCTGCCAGACTGAAAGTTATTCTGAACGGGTCCACACGGATCTTCGTGTCCGAGGTCAATGCAGGGAAATATTTGGGGGAGATTAAGGCAAAAAAAGGCTAGTAAGCGAAGGCTAGAGGGGAAATTTACCAGAAGAAGTGTAATCTGAAAAGCTAGGAAAGTAACTCCAGCTTAATGGGACATCTTTCCCTTGCTATACTTGATCGATGGGGAAGTTACCCACAAAATATATATTATATTGTGGGGTATTCTGATTTTCTGACTTTGGGTGGTCTGCCCCTCTTGGCTCAAAATTCTGTAGTGTTATAGTTCAAGGCCGATAATGTTTCCCTGTTTGCTCTATTTATGGGGGTCGGAGGGAAGGGGGGGGTCACGATTTGGTGGTGATGGGGTTCACGATATTTGAAAGTCTGATACTGGTTGGCGAAAGCAAAATACTGAAAAAGAAGGGTAAAAAAACAAAAGAAAAGAAAAGAAAATAGGAAAAGAAAAAACGCACAAACAAGTAAATCTCAGGATATTGTGGGATACACAAAATGCATGATGAATCAAGATGTATACTTAGGAGAAAAGTAAAAAATGTTAAACAATATGAATAATCAATGTTCCTTAAAAATCGTGTCTGCTAACATTTGTGGTTTAAATGATGCCCTAAAAAAGGCAGAAAGTAGCTCAGGGTCTACACTTTTAAGGAGCTGAAGTAATTACCCTACAAGAAACACAGGTGGAGGGCTCCCAGAAACACCTATTAAACTCACTGGGGTATAGGGTCATTGGAGGAACCTCACAGGGGGCAAAGACAAGAGGGGTTGGAGTTTTGGTCCAAATTAGACACCCATTGACTTCCAGCAGGGTGAAATCCAATCCTCTTGGCAGGTGGGTTATTGCAGAATGCCATCTTCCCCCTAACTCGGTCTTTACACTCTGCTCTATATATGGGAGCAATACTGATGACCCAGGGGTCATTAATTGGATCTCGGAAGAACTTGCCCACTGGCCTCTACCACTGGTAATATCTGGGGATCTAAACATCAACCTACCCAGCAACTGGAAAGCAACTGATCACTGGCCCTATACAGGTAGGAAGCCTAAAGTCTACCAGGCCCTACTTAATTTAATACAAACACATGGGCTCAGCGATGTCTGGGCCACTTTAAAATCAACCTACCCGGGGTATACTTACTTCTCAGCTCCACAGCTCTCTCTTGCTAGACTAGATTATTTTCTTGTCTCTTCAACATTACTCCAAAGCTGCTCTATTGAGATCACCCCACGTTTTATGTCGGATCACAATCCTCATCTTAAACATCAGTGGGCTAGGGGCTAGGGGGGAAACCTCGAGCTGGAGCTTCGAAAAAGCCTTATTGTATGATAAGGGTTACCGACTACACATGCAGGGGTGGATTAAAAAGGTTTTGGAAATCAATATAGGATCAGCAGCAGTGAGAACCGTATGGGACGCAATGAAGGCGGGCATCCGAGGGGAGACCTTGCGGTATTCTATAAGGAGGAACCAAAAAGCCAAAGCACAGCTAGCAAGGGCAAAATACAAGATGAAAAAGGCAGAGGAAAAATTAATCTTACCAGTCAATTCGGGTGTCGAAATAGAAAATGACCAGTTAGAAGTGATAGCCAGTAAGGCAGAAATAGTCTCCATATTTGCTGAGAAAACTGCTATGAAATGGGCTTCTGCTGGAGAAAAAATATACGAATGTGGTGATAACATCGGCCATCAACTTGCTCTCAGAATTAGACAACAGGTGTCTGCTAGCGAAATTCTGTCAATTCAACTTAGTTCTGGCGAGATCACAAAGGATGCAATTAAAATCCGCAAAGCATTCCGTGAGTTCTACCAAAATCTCTATTCTGAAGACAACACAGGGCCCTTAAAACTGAGAGAGGATGAAAGTTTGGAATATCTGGACCAAATTACCCTAGCAGAACTTAGTGCTGAAGATCACAACCAAATTGAGGAATCTCCCAGATGGGATGAGATAGCTAAAGCCCTGGCATGCCTTCTGGATGGGAAAGCGGCCGGTGCAGATCACATACCGGTTGAGTTTCATAAAATATTTGCCCCTCAGATAAATACACTCTTTACTCTTCTGGTAGCTTTTATTTTTAATGGTGCACCTCCTCTGGACTCTTGGTCCAATGCCAAGATAGTAATATTCCCCAAAAAAGATAAATCTCCTCTAGAAATGGGATCGTACCGACCAATAACTTTAATTAACTGATTCTAAGATATATGCAAAAATATTCGCAACAAGACTATCTTTAAGAATAGTCTCTGGTATCACAGTGGCAACATGGGTTCATCCCTAAAAAGAGCACTACGGAGCATATCCGCAGAGCCATCACCCTGCTGGACGCAGCTCAAGTAGCAGGAGTCCCGATCTCATTAATTCTACTCGACGCTGAGAAAGCGTTTGATCGGGTCTCCTGGTCATTTCTCTGGGTCGTCATGAGAAAAATGCGTTTTGGGCCGAAGGCAATACAAGCTATACAAGCTCTTTAAAGCAATCCCACAGCTAACATATCAATTAACTGGATCCTGATGGAATAGATTAAAATCTCACAGGGGACCCGCCAAGGCTCTCCGTGTTCACCTCTGCTCTTCGCTCTCTATATAGATCCTCTCATAAAGGCTATAGAAAATAACCAATTTATTCGAGGGCTGAGCAGATTTGGGCTAGACACTAAAATCATGGCTTACGCCGATGACCTGGTGGTAGTGACCCCTCACCCTTTGAGCGCTATTAATGCTCTAGAACAAGAGGCAAAAAAATGTGGGAAAATCTCAGGCAATGCCCTCAATCAAGGCAAAACCCAGATTATTATTACAACCAAATTGACTGGGTAGATGGCCGGGTGGTACAGTCCGCGAAATATCTGGGGGTCACCGTAATTGCCAACACTGATGTGATAGTAGAGAGAAATCTGACCCCGCTGGCTACAGAAACTAAACGGGCACTTAAACGGTTAAATAACATATTTCTTACCATAGTGGAATGATGAAATGTCATTAAAATGGCCTACTTTCCCAAATTGTTATACTTCTTTAGGGCCATTCCTTTAGAGATGGGCAAAACAATGTTACAGAGATTCGACCAAATCTTCTCTCAATTTATCTGGGCATATTCTCGACCAAGGCGAGCTTTCAAACTGCTTTCTCTTCCCCGTGAGATGGGCGGCTGGGCGCTACCTAATCTGAGATCTTATTATTGGGCCTCGGTCATGCAATATAGCGCAGAGCTGCTTCAAGAACATTCACATATCCCAAATATAGGCCTACCGTCACCTTTTCAATTGCTTTTAGGGGAAGAGACCCGTGGTTGTCTCTGGAGGCAGCTTTCTTTCAGATACTACAAACGGGTAAGATTTAAGACCTTAATGAATCTCCCAGATGGGATGAGATAGCTAAAGCCCTGGCATGCCTTCTGGATGGGAAAGCGGCCGGTGCAGATCACATACCGGTTGAGTTTTATAAAATATTTGCCCCTCAGATAAATACACTCTTTACTCTTCTGGTAGCTTTTATTTTTAATGGTGCACCTCCTCTGGACTCTT
Organism: Triturus cristatus; assembly: GCF_964204655.1. Classification (NCBI taxonomy): domain Eukaryota; kingdom Metazoa; phylum Chordata; class Amphibia; order Caudata; family Salamandridae; genus Triturus; species Triturus cristatus. The sequence continues at coordinate 1,806,594,874 of NC_140589.1, forward strand.
GGTCCAATGCCAAGATAGTAATATTCCCCAAAAAAGATAAATCTCCTCTAGAAATGGGATCGTACCGGCAAAAAAATGTGGGAAAATCTCAGGCAATGCCCTCAATCAAGGCAAAACCCAGATTATTATTACAACCAAATTGACTGGGTAGATGGCCGGGTGGTACAGTCCGCGAAATATCTGGGGGTCACCGTAATTGCCAACACTGATGTGATAGTAGAGAGAAATCTGACCCCGCTGGCTACAGAAACTAAACGGGCACTTAAACGGTTAAATAACATATTTCTTACCATAGTGGAATGATGAAATGTCATTAAAATGGCCTACTTTCCCAAATTGTTATACTTCTTTAGGGCCATTCCTTTAGAGATGGGCAAAACAATGTTACAGAGATTCGACCAAATCTTCTCTCAATTTATCTGGGCATATTCTCGACCAAGGCGAGCTTTCAAACTGCTTTCTCTTCCCCGTGAGATGGGCGGCTGGGCGCTACCTAATCTGAGATCTTATTATTGGGCCTCGGTCATGCAATATAGCGCAGAGCTGCTTCAAGAACATTCACATATCCCAAATATAGGCCTACCGTCACCTTTTCAATTGCTTTTAGGGGAAGAGACCCGTGGTTGTCTCTGGAGGCAGCTTTCTTTCAGATACTACAAACGGGTAAGATTTAAGACCTTAATGAACACCTATAAAGTTTTCTCCAACATACGTAAAACTTTAGGGCTGGGTAGCCTGAATTATTATTCCCCTCTTAATAACAATCCTAATCTACCAGCAATTTTTGGGGCTTCTTACCTACATTAATGGCATCGAGCAGGAATACTAAAAATGGGAGACCTGATAACCACCGTTGGCATTAAATCCTTCTGTGCACTTAAAACTGAATTTCATGTGGGGGAACAGGAGTTTTTGAAACATATGGCTATAAGAGACTTCCTGACCCGCAAGACCGGGGGGACTGCTGTTTTCTCTAGGGTAGATCTTATTGACAAATTAAGAAACTCCACCCTGCCCAGGATTGGATACATATATGCTATATTAGTCAGTTTAATGCCTGACGATATGTTTGTCACTGCTAACAAATGGCAAGTGAAACTGAATATCTCTTTTAACATTTTCAACCAGGCCGTGAAATCCGCCAGGAACGATTTACTATCAGCCAAATTACAGGCACAATTTTTTTAAACCGCCTTTTTAAAATATATTACACCTGGCAGAGTTGCTATATGGGGAATGGGGGCAGGAACGCTTTGTCTCAAATGCGCAGAGTTCAGTGTAGACTCAATACATATGTTTGCTACTTGTCCCCAACTTACACCTTTACTGGGTCAGATACAAGACTTCTTTATTAAAGTTCTTTCTCGGGAATTTCAGGTAACCCCCACAATTGTTTTATTAGGCATGCAAGACAAGATTAGTAGAAAGAACAGAAGTGCACTCATTTTGTGGCTATGACCATATTACATGTTTGCATAGCTTCCTCTTGGAAGGACTCCAATCCTCCATTATTCTCTCATTGGCTAGCACGATTGATTACTACTTGCCATATGGAAAAGGCAGCCGGGGAAAAAAGAAGGGCCTTGTTATCTGGCAACCCATATCTGCTTGGCTTAGATAGATGGATCCAATAGGGGCTTCAGATACATAAGTTATAATTCATGCTTTCCATACTAGACAGGATTTACCTACCCCTTGAATCTAGAAATATAGTTGATACCCAAGTCAAGGAAAGTCTCGGCTGGGGGAATCTTAGGGCACTCACAACAGAGACATTCTCTTGTTTACATTGTTTATGTCATAACAAGATGTAATTGTATAAATTATAACGCACTGTCATTTCTACTTTTATCCTTTCTTTTTCTCTTCCCTTTATCCACTGTTTTATTGATCCTCGAAACATTAGACATTGAATACCTGTCTTAGGTCACTCAACACCACGTGCCTTTTCTGATGTTTTTAGCGTCGGGGTGGGTGGTGGAGGGAGGGCTGGGGGAAGGCACTTGTTTGAAATGGCTTTTTACTTTTGTATTTGACTTTTGCACTTTCAATAAATAAAAAATAAATAAATTAAAAAAAGAGATTTTGTTCTTTTGTAAGTTACCAAAGATTCTGTACGTTCACCTTCAGTGAAGTACGGCGTTATTTGATTAAAAATGAATGCCTATGGGCTAGGAGGTTCAGCCCAAACCCCAGCAGCTGCAATTGAGCACGCCAAGTTGGAGCCTGTGTGCATGGAAATATATAAATATATATAAACAAAGTAACATGAGACAACCAAAAAGCATAGTATCACTTTAAACTTGTTAAGGCCAAGTAATAAGAAGAAAAAAAGACTTATAAGGATATAGGCTTTTGTTATTGAAAAAGATGCATAGAACCGCCTGTCCCACCGCTACTTCGCTGTAAGTTGCCAAAGCCAGGCAATAATGCCACTTGAAAGTATGAGCACTCTTCCATGTAGCAGCATGGCAAATCTTGTCTAATGGTACTCCAGCGAATAGAGCAACTGAAGAAGAAACTGTAGAATGTGCCTTGACCTTTATCGTAAGCGGTTTACCTGCTTTAGTATGACAGAACTGCATAGTAGCAGTGATCCATCGTGCAATAGTTCTTTTTGTGACAGCAGAACCCAGTTTCATAGACCCATAAGAGACTAGCAGTTGATCCGTTCTGCATAGTTGCTTGGCTTGTTGCATATAGAACTTAAGGCACTGTTTGACATCCAAAGAGTAGAGAGATTTCTCTGCCGGTGAAGAAAGATGTGGGAAGAAAGTGTGCAGGACAACAGGTTCATTAAGATGAAACTGAAATGGAACCTTCGGGATAAACTTGGGATTTGTTCTTAGCATAACATAGTCCTCTGTAAAGCGTAAGTAAGGCTCTCTTATGGTGAAGGCTTGAATTTCACTCATTATCCTTGCAGAAGTAAGCGTGAGAAACAATGCCTCTTTCCAGATGAGAAACTTCAGCTCAATTTTGTGAATTGGCACGAACGATGGTTTCATTAGTTGTAACAGGGCTACATTAAGGCGCCATTCTGGTGGAGGAGACCGAATGGGAGGAAAAGTCCTGAATAATCTTTTCATGAACTGTTTGATGATGTGAGAAGAGCAAAGGGAAGAAGCGTCGATAGGGCGTCTGTTTCGGGAGGGGGCCACAAGATGGACCCTTACTGACGCATACACCAGACCTGATTTTGCCAGAGATAGGATATAAGGCAAGATTTTTTCTGGAGATGAGAGAAGAGGGTGAGTGTCATTCCGAAGACACCAAGAACAAAAACGTTTCCATTTTAGTCTGTACATTGTAGTAGTGGACTCGGCTCTAGCTCTGGACACTCTACAGTCTTGGGGAATAACTAAATCTTTGAACTCACTGAGCTCAGGTTCCAGGCATGCGTTTGAAGAGAAGCTTGGTGCGGATGCAGGATTTGCCATTTGTTCATGGTTAACAGAGTCGTTGTCACTGGCAGGCGATAAGGCTTGGATTGTGACAGCAGTAGTAGCTCTGTGAACCAATGCTGGCTGGGCCAACGTGGAGTAATGAGGAATGAGGATGAGCTGGCACGGTTCCCTTTTAATTTTCATCAGAACCCTGGAAATGAGAGGGCATGGGGAAAACGTACGCAAAGATTCCTGACCATCTTATCGAAAACATATTTCCCCACGACCCACTGTGAGGTTCCCTGCTGGCGAAGAACCAGCATTTCTGGTTTCCTTGAAATTCAAATAGGTCTAAATTGGGGTTCCCCATTTCTGGAAGATGGAATAGAGAATCAGCTGATTGGGTTCCCATTCATGATTTGTTTGAGATGTAATATGCTCAAGGTGTCTGCCAGGTTGTTCTTTACTCCTTGGAGATGCTCTGCCTTGATGGGTATATGATGCCGAGTGCCCATTCTCAGATCTTTTGAGCTTCCAAAAATAGGATTGGAGATCTCGTTCCTGCTTGTTGAGATAATGCATGCAGGTGGTATTGTCTGTACAAATGAGGACTGAGGATGCTCTTGTGCTTGGGAGAAACGACTGCAGGACTAGGAAAATTGCTCTCAGTTCCATAAGATTGATATGCATTTTGGTCAGAAATAGATTCCATTGGCCACATATTTGGAGGTACTGAAGATGCGCCCACCAGCCTTACAATGACGCATCTGTGGTCAGAACGAACTCTGGTAGAGGAGAGAGGAATAACAGCCCCACAGAGAGATTGTTGGCAGACTGCCACCAAGGAAGTGCGTTTCTCATGACCGGGGTTATCCGAATGATATTCTTGAATAATCCTGTTATCTGAAGCCACTGTCTGTCCAATTGCTTCTGAAAAGGTCTCATACTTAGACGTGCATGAGGCACCATGAGGATGCCAGAAGACATCATGTGAAGAAAGGATTTGAGGAGATGGACAGACGCAAACTCTCTTTTGCAGAGATTGTGAACCAGAGATAGAATGGTGTTCTGTCCTTCTGTGGATAAGAATGTCTTGTTTTGGAGGGTATCCAATGTTGCTCCGAGAAAGGTTAGGTGTGAAGGTAATAAAGACACCCGTCACAGTTATCCCGGTCTTGCCCAGGATTGACAAAAATATAGAGACCCTGAAGATGCTCCAGCTTGTCTGGTAGGGCATCCTAAGCCAGATTCTGATATCTCACAGGCTGCCCAATACCTCTTTCCTACCCTCTCTGCCTTTAAGGGATTTGGTTGAAAATGTCCTACTAATCGTGCAGTCTTTTACCTTATATTGAGGGTAGAGACAGTAGATACAGTTCTTATGGGGATCCGCAGCATGCAGCCTCTTACCGCATGTTCCACACGACCCGAAGAGACCTTTCTATGAAGACTCCAACTTTTTGAGTAGAAATGTGAAAAACTGAAGAAGAAACTGAGCAGAGCTCAGGGAGACTCCCTTTCACACGACCTGTGGTAGAAAATCTGAGGAACCTAGCCTCTCTTGGGAGTGTTCAAAAGGTTGCTGTCGCCTGATTGTCTACTACTTAAGTTTGGTTCTTTTTTACAAAAGAAAATGGATAGGCTATTGCAGTGACTGTTCATTGCATTGTAGCCATTGGTATTTTTAACTACTGCTGTTATTGGCATACCATGGGATTCCCACTATGATGATGGGGATAATTCAAGCATGTGAATCTATGAAAGATCCAATACTGGAGAATCGTTTTATCCAGTTAGATTTGAATAATAGATTTACTTTGTAAAAGTGTCCAACTCTGTTCATGTCCGAGATTTTTACAATGCAACATTTTCATCTGCCTGAAAACTGCTTGGAGGTCGCCTATCAGAAGCAATTCACTCATTGGCCATGAGCTCTCTGCAGCCCAGGAAAACCTCAATCAGCATGAGATGCTACTGAATAGTGGTCAGGGGCCTGCAGAAGTACATTTTACAATCGTTACTTGGGGTGAGCCTGCATTTTCCCTGACCAACCAGGTACCATCTCTGACCCCACGGTTTCCAGACACAATGGGACACATAGATGTTACCTCTTTACACCAATCAGTGCAGCAGTTTCCCATTTAGATTTACAGTTCACACATGACCCTAAAGGCCTACAGGAACGTAATTTGTACCCAACATAACTAGTACTTTTAGTCCGCATTGCTGTGCGGGCCAGCTTCAAACAAGCATTGTGTCCCTCCTGCATTAACTTAAAACCAGTTGATGCCCTAACCTGTCTTCACACCATGACTGTGACCAATGCTTTGGCTCCAACCTTGTTTTCACCAGACAACAAAATCACGAGGTTCCCTGTTAAATTGCCATCATGAAATTTCTGAATGCAGCCGCTGGGACATGATTGGTGTCCACTCAAGATGTGCTACTGACTTTATTGCTCAATCCATATTACCAAATGAAAGAGTGCTCCACTGGGCTTCTGCTCAGCACCCTCAAATTTGCATGGCTCAGGGCTTTTCTAGGCACATACTTGACTCCCCTATGAGAAAGAGCCTTAATACTGCTTCCACATGAGGGCAACTGGTGTCGATTGCATGGGAGGGGAAGGGTATGATTACACGCTGAAAATAGTTAGCATATTTTCAGTAGAGGAACCTTCAGGATGTAGTTGATTATGAGCTCCCTACACAGCACTTACTATTATGGGGCGGTGGGGGCCGCAATATGAAGTGCATGGGAATGTGGAGTTCTGGATTCCCCGGAACATGGTTATTTAAGGAAATATGTACTTCTAATAGTAAAGTTAGAGCAATAGCCCTCTTATACCAGGCGCTCCGAGCCCAAACTAAGTGTGAGCTGAATGGGCTGCTTGCAAACTGGGCCGCTGACATGGGCCTTGAGCTATAAGATAACGACTAGGATAATATTCAGAAATGCACTCCTCCCGGAATACCTGGATCCTATCTTCATAGGATGAATTTTGCCCCTAAAAAGAATTAACCGTATGTCCCCTAGGACACATGCAGCCTGCCCGTGTTGTCATGCAGAGGGGGCTGATTTTTACCATATGGTGTGGGATGGCCCAGTATTTGTGAACTATTGGGACACAGTGCTGAATTTTTTTTTAATCAATTCAACAGCTAGAAATATTATCAAGACTCCAGTGGTGCACCCGCTTGGGCTGTTTTCAAGACCTAAATCTAATATTATCACTTCGAAATGTACAAAGTTAGCCCTCATACTAGCTCGCCATCAAATGTCTCAGTTATGGAAATCGCCAACCAGACCTGTCCTTGTAGGATGGAGGTGAGGATTACTCAAATGGGTACAGTGCAAAATGGCATTACTAAATATGGAAGAAAAACAATGGCAGGGAAGTCCTGAGCACGTTTAGGCTTGGGCAGGGAAGTCCTGAGCAGGCACAGGCTTGGGAACCAAAGTCCTGAGCATGCACAGGCTTTGGCAGCGAAGTCTGAGTCTGCGCAGGCTTGGGCAGTGAAATCCTGAGCATGCGCAAGCTTGGGCAGTGAAGTCCGGAACATGCGCAGGCTTGGGCAGCAAAGTCCTGAGTATGCGCATGCTTGGGCAGTGAAGAAGTCCTGAGCATGAGCGTGCTTGGGCAACAAAGAAGCTGTGCACATGAGCAGGCTTGGGCAGCAAAGTCCTGAGCATGCGCATGCTTGGGCAGCGAAGACGTACTGAGCATGCACAGGCGGGGAACAGACTGGGAAGCGAAGTCCTGAGCATGCACAGGCTTTGGCAACGAATTCCGGAGCATGCACAGGCTTTGAAAGAACAGTCCTGAGCATGCCCAGGCTTGGGCAGCGCAGTTCTGAGGATGAGCAGGCTTCGGCAGTAAAAAAAAGGCCTGAGAATGCACAGGCTGGGAAGCGAAGTCCTGAGCATGCACAGGCTTGGGCAGCAAAGTCCTGAGCATGCGCAGGCTTGGGCAGAGAAGTCCTGAGCATGGCAAGGCTTGGGCAGCGAAGTCCTGAGCATGAGTAGATTTGGGCAGCATAGTCCTGAGCATGCGCAGGCTTGGGCAGCGAAGTCCTGAACATGCGCAGGCTTGGGCAGAGAAGTCCTGAGCATGAGCAGGCTTGGACAGAGAAGTCCTGAGCATATGCAGGCTCGATGATACTTCTATTTTATTTCTTGTTTGGGTTTTATTTTCTCTTTTCCTGTTATGGTGTGCTCTCGCAACTTAATCTTATACACACAGTATACAGAAAATGTTAATTGGTTGGTGATCTCACTCGTCAAAACTGTTGTATAACCTCAGGTCATTCCCAGAATTGTTTGTATGTGTACCTTGATTGTCGAGGATGTGGAACTGCATTGTAACAATATTTCTGTGAGGTCGTATGTTATATTGGAAACTTAATAAAATACGTTTTTAAAAAAACTGAAGGAATGTTTGAGCTGGCATGTGCCCTACTTTCATTGATGTTTCCTACTAAGGTTTCTGTTGCATACCCTTTGGCACCACTGCCTCACTGACTATCTAGGATAAGCACACTTCATACCAAAGCCAGGAACCCATAAAGCCTGCCACACATATTCCCTAAAGGATACCAATGTCAATAGTGCCCCATTTTATTTTTTGAAGAGCCTTACCATGAAAACAACAAAATTAGGTCTTGAGTGTTATCTTGCCTTCAACCCATGCTAACACCTTTAGTAATTTGTGTATAGCCTCATTTCAAGTGTCCTACTTAGCATGTTGTAGCATGAGATGTATTTCTTTCCAAAATTATCAATCTGACTAGTGACATTGAGTTTATTTTTTGTCTTGCTGCGTCTTCAGTGCAAGAGTTACGCTTACCTTTAACTACAGTTCTTCGAAGGTATCGTTCATAAATCCACATGCTTGAATCATTTCAATTTGTCGAGGTGGGAGTCCATGGTAACCTTACAGCAGCAGTACTAGGCCTGGGTGGAAAACTACGCTACGCTCGCGCTACACGAATCGCACGTAGCACAGTGCAAAAACACGTAGCGGGCATTTTTTGCTCGCTCGCGGTCCTCAACGTCATGCAAAATCAACATTCCGGCGAGACTTTTTCCTCGTTCGCGATCGCGTGGAAAATAAACCTCCCGGCGAGATTCTCAACGCAGGGAGGTCCGGTTTCTCATTGTGAGTGGTCGCGTATGCTTGCGACCGCTCGCGATGAGAAACTACCAGTCCACGTTGAGAAAGCTGCCGCTCGAGTACAAATCCACTCGAGCGGCAGAAAACGACCGCTTGCACTGGGCATGATGCCTGATGCCGTTCGCAATGATTGCACAGTGCGGACAAGCATCTGGCACTGTGCAATCATTGCGAACAGCATTTCCCTACCGCAATACGCAGTTCGCGTAGCTACGCGTAGCGTGGGTAGTGCAAAGTGCACTTCGCGTAGCTACGCGTAGCGCGACTACGCGAACTACGCCCAGGGTTAAGCAGTACAAAGCACAGTGCCTAAAAAGTACCAAATGCATGGAACACACCAAAACCCTGCTACAGTAGCAGCTGCTACTGAACCCGGGTGGTGCGGTTGGGGCGATGCACTAGACAAAAACAGGAAGAAAAAAAAAACACCTTTGAGGGTGCCTCTCCTCTGTCCTCGTCATCTTCCTTCTTCCTGCAGTCCCTGCCGGCAGCAGGAAGGACCCAGGCTCCCCCAGAAACAATCACAACGCTGCAATGCAGAGTTGTGATTGGTCTGAGTACAGTGGTTCGGCGCTCAGATGGGGACTGGGAGGCTTTGCATGTTACTCACCAAGCTGTGTAAAGCAAGCCTTATGGGGAAGATGCAAAGTGCGCAGTTAAGAAGTGCAAACCACTCCTCTCCCTACTCTGGCAGTCCCCGCCCCACCTGGGAGTCTGACTGCAATAGGAAAACTAAAATCATAATAACCAATAGGTTATCATTTTATTTTTCATTTTGTTCAGTGAGGAGATGCTCCTTTGCCTTAGCGAAGGAGCCGCCACTGCCCTGCCACTTTGGTAGCAGACTCATTTCATTAGAAAAGATAGAAAATTCAGCCAGTTAGGTGAGGGTACCTCTAGCTTCTCTCCTCCAGGAGGCCATCTCACCTCAGATTTCTAGCACAAGCACTGCTTCACTTGTCAGTCAGAAACAGATACCATAAATGGTGTAGACCCTAAGCTCAAGGTGGGGGAACAATATGGAAGAGGACTAAGAATTGGCACCTCCAACTCAAAAGTGACAGAACTCGCATAATTCACTTGCTAGCTCTTTGGACAATACAGCCCTAATTGAGAACCTTTCTAACTTAAACGCCCCTTTAACTTCTGAATTGCATTTCAGTCCACGCCTTTGTGAGGAACCAAATAGCACTGTTCCAGATGATCGCTCTACACCACCGGTATATTTTGTAGGCAATGGGAGCAATTACCACAACACTCACCAAAATGGCTGCCATGGGAGTTCAAGCCACTACATGCGCAGAGCAATCACTTTTACTGAAAGAAATCAAAGAAGAAATAATCATATTTAGATCCAGTTGGTCAGAATTGCAAAACGTCAATGCAATTCTATAAGGGATGGACTTACATTTGAGTAATTTGTCAAGGCTCAATGACATTCAATCAAGGGTTTCAAGCAAGGGTTTATTAAGCACAGCTACTCACCCTGGAGGGTCTCAAGGTGGAGGGGGCACAGGTCCCAGAGGTTCACGGCGATCTGTCGAAGAGCCAGGTCTTGAGGCCCTTTGTGAACATGGAGAGTGTCGGTGCCTGTCTGAGGTGGAGTGGGAGGGTGTTCCATGCCTTGGCCGCTAGGTAGGAGAAGGAACGACCTCCTGTTCTGGTCTTCTTAACGCAGGGCACCGTTGCCAGGGAGAGCTGGGCTGAGTGGAGGGCTCTATGGGGGTGCGTGGAAAGAGAGGCGGTGGTTCAGGTATGCAGCTCCAGTGTTGTGGAGGGCTTTGTGGGCGTGGGTGAGAGGCTTGAAGGTGATTCTCTTCTCGATGGGTAGCCAGTGTAGTGTCCGCAGGTTTTGGGTGATGTGGCAGTGGCAAGGCAGGTTGAGGACAAGTCTGGCGGAGGCGTTCTGGACGTTCTGGAGTATGCAGATGTGGTTCTTGTTGATTCCGGTGTAGAAAGCATTGCCGTAGTCGAGTCTGCTGCTGATGAGGGCGTGGGTGGTGGTTTTTCTGTGTTCAAGAGGGATCCATCTGAAGGTCTTTCGTAGGAGTCGGAGTGTGTGGAAGCAGGATGAGACAGCGTTGATTTGGCGGTCCATTTTAAGTTCAGAGTGTCACGATTGTCCAAGCTCCCCGGGATCAGGTGATGCTCAGAGGGGTCCACCTCCTGATTTCCCCACACTCTGACTAGTCAATCAAACACAGAGCATAGAGGTAATCAAGCGAGGGATAGGGTAGGGTAGGAACAGCAAGGGAAGGGATACCTGAAACGAGATAAACAAAAGGTTAACCAGATATCTCTCCCTGTCTACTCTCATACAATTCTCGCTGTGCCAATCCCATACCAAAAAGAGTTTTTCCTTCTCTGGAGGTGGAACCTTCTCTCAGTCTGACTTTTGGTAAGATGCGTCTCATACAAATTGGAAACGGTGGCACCTAAAAATCAAAATATACATTAGCACCTCGTTCCGCCAACATTCCTAGTTTTGGCAGACTCACATTCTTTCACATACGTACCACAGTCCTAACCCCTACAAATCATGTATGAATATGGCCAACTCCAGAAACCAGGAAAGGAAAAATGTGGTCCCCACCACTGCGGGGAACGGAATGCAAAGTCTGGATTTGGCCAACTCCAGAAACCAGGAAAGGAAAAGTGCGGTCCCCACCACTGCGGGGAACGGAATGCAAAGTCTGGATTTGGCCGCTGAAATGCGGAAACGGATTGTACAGTTCCGGGAAGATCCTCTTCCGACTGTCTCAAAGCAGACGAGCCACTGACCTCACCAGAATGAATGGCCTCTTAGGTCGTTAGTTGGGGACGCCAGAAAGTTCGCCCATAAACAAACAAAGGAATAGTCTTTTCTCTTGACCTCCTCACCGGACGTCAAGAGGCTTACCGGTCTTTCCCGGGAGTCCAACGGTTCCAGGAACCACCCGGTTACCGCTTCCCTCGAAGAACAGGCCCCCTGGCAATTCTTCTCGACCAAGCGGAACTCTGATGTGGACTCTGACGGAGTCCTTTGCACACGCAGGAAAACAATGGAGTCCTCCGCTGCCGCAGACGGACCGCAGCTAAGGCTCGGAACTATCGCGTCTCGCTCGACAGAGCGGACGCATCAATAGGCTCGGAAGTGAGCCCGTAGTCGACGGGTTGTCAGCCTTCGCCTCCTCCTCGGGGACGCCACAATCCAACAAAAACACCCTGGCAAAGAATCCAGCGCCACGGTGACGGACGGGTCAGAATCACGTACGACGCTCCCAACGCCGTACGCAAGTATATGCCCGTAGCTCCCCCCAGAAGGGGGGTCTGCTGGGAAACGTAGTCCCCCGCGCTAGCCGCTATGGTAGGCGCGATTCGTCAATGCCTGACTGTACGCCCTCCTCCCAGGCACCTCCTAGTACCTGGCTTTCTAGGATTCTGGGAATGAAACAAACGCACTGCACGGGGGGCATGGACCCCTGAGCTCGGCTCCCAAGAATCGTCCTCCACCTGGTACCCCTTCCATGACACCAAGTACCACAGGCATCCGTGGCGGTACTTGGAATCCAAGATGCGCCGCACCTCATACTCCTTCTGACCATCCACCATCACTGGTGGCGGAGCTCTGCGGCGTGCGCTTCTTGCAGGCTTCAGCAAGCTGCAGTGGAACACAGATTGCACTCTCAAGGACGCCAGCAACTTCAGCTTGTAGGCCACGGGATTGATCCTGCGCAGCACGGTATAGGGACCTATATACCGAGGGTGGAATATGCTGTTATTGCGGAATCGTAAGTTCTTCGTGGAAAGCCAGACCCTATCGCCCACCTGGTAGGTTGGACCCTCCTGTCGATGTCGGTCTGCCCATTTCTTATAGGACGTCTTGGCCTTTTCCAGATGGACTTGGATTCGCCGGTGAATCTTCAAGAGGGTTTTCATCTGAGCTGACACCGTTGGATGATTTTGCACTTCGCTAGGGATGACCACGGGCAAGGTGTTTGCATGGAACCCGGTATTGGCCCGAAAGGGAGTTTCTCCTATGGAGCAATGCCACGCATTGTTATATGACAGCTCGGCCAACCACAACAGGGACACCCACAACTTCGCTGCTTCATTGGCGTAGCACCTCAGATATTTCTTGACGGTCTGGTTCAGACGCTCGGTTTGCCCGTCTGTCTCAGGGTGGAAGCTGGTTGACAGAGCGTCTTCCACCTGTAGAGCCTTACACCACATGTGCCAGAATCGTGCAACGAATTGAGGGCCTCTGTCGGAAATGATGACCCGAGGTATCCCATGCAAACGGACTATATGGGTCAGTAAAAGTTGAGCGGTCTGATTAGCCGTAGGCAGGTTTTTACAGGGGATGAAGTAGCCCATCTTAGTCAGGCTGTCTATGACTACCAAGATAGCGTTGCATCCCTGGTCCAGTGGTAGGCCCAGTATAAAGTCCACACTAATCGTCTGCCAGGGCTGCGATGGAGTGGGTAGCCGCATCAGCATTCCTTTGCTCTTGGTTTGTTCCCCCTTGGCTCTGGCACATGTCTCGCATTGTTCTACCCACAGTTTCACGTCTTTGACCATACCTTCCCACCAGAACATCAAGTGGATGGTTTTCTTGTGTCCCGGATGGCCTGCCAGAACCGCGTCGTAACACCAGTTGAACGCCTTCAATCGGAGGGCGTGGGTAGGTAAATACAGTTTGTTATCATACGGGGAGATGCCATGTTTGAGTGTACGACGAACATCCTGCTCGGCCCACTTACGCCACAGGACTGGAGATCGGTTGTTGGTGACTTGGTCCAGGAACTGTTTTACGGTTACTGTACATAGGACTCGCTCGGGGGATATGATGGCTCTCTGTTCTTCTTGGAGGTGTTCCTCCGATTCCCCTTGCCTGGTCAGCGAGTCTGCCTTTTTGTTGTCCGCCCCTGGCCTGAAAGTGATTACGAACTCATATTCCGCAAAAAACAGCATCCACCGCATTTGTCGTTGCGACAGATGCCGTGCTGTTAGCATGAACTGGAGGTTTCGGTGGTCCGAGTAGACGGTTATGGGATGTTGAGCTCCCCAAAGATAATGCCTCCACTCCTGGAAGGCTTTCTTTATGGCTAGGAGTTCCTTCTCGGCCACGGTGTAATTGACTTCTGCCGTGTTCAGTTTTTTGGAAAGGAAAGCCACCGGGTGTAGTTGTCCTGAATGTTTATCCCTCTGCGATAGCACCGCCCCGATGGCCACCTCCGAGGCATCTGCCTCCACCACGAAAGGGATGTCGGGTTGAGGATGTCGTAAGATGGGTGCGGTACAGAAGGCCTTTTTCAACTGTGCAAAAGCCTTCATGGCTTCGGAGGTCCAGAGAAAGGGGGTTGCCTTCCCCAACAATCTGGTTACTGGAGAGGCCAACTGCGAGAAATGGGGGATAAACCTCCTATAATAATTAGAGAAACCCAAAAAACATTGCACCTCTCTCACACACTTCGGAACAGGCCAATTCTGTACTGCTTCCACTTTCCTCTCTGTCATCCTAAACCCCCGGGGAGTCAGAATCACTCCCAGGAATTCAACCTCAATTACGCTGAACTCGCACTTGCTGAGTTTACAATATAATCCATTGTCCTTCAGCGCCTTGAGGATAAGAATGACGTGACTCGTATGCTGTGCGGCTGTGACGGAATAAACAAGAATGTCATCGATATAGACGATCACAAACCGGTCCACGAACTCTTTTAAAACATCATTAAGAAAATACTGGAAAGCTGCCGGGGCATTACACAACCGGAACGGCATTACCAAGTATTCCAACAAACCAAAACGTGTTTTAAACGCCGTCATCCACTCGTCGCCATCGCGGATCCTTGCCAGATGATACGCCCCCCTCAAGTCCAGCCGGGTATAGATCTTGGCCTCCCGTACTTGATCCAACAACACCGGGATGAGTGGAAGAGGGTATCGGTTCCTCACGGTGTTTTTATTCAATTGCCTGTAATCCATACACGTCCTTAGCTCACCATTGGCCTTCGCCGTAAAGAAAAGGGGGGAGGCCACTGGGGAACGAGAAGGGCGTATAAATCCAATGGAACAGAAATGATCCAGGTACGCGTGTAGATGCCTGGTTTCTGGTTCTGATAAGGCGTAAACCCTGCAAGACGGAACGATGGTGCCCTCTATTAGATCAATACAACAATCATAGTCACGAGGGGGTGGTAGGTTCTCTGCCTTGACTTCACTGAACACATCCCGATACTGCCTGTACTCTATGGGTAATGTGACGTCCTTCTCAACAGCGGTGGCTTCCTGATGTCCCTGGGCGAGGGACAAGACATGGGATGCATGGTTTTTCATGCAGGTAGACAAACAGTCGGTAGAGTTGAATTCAACAGTTTTGTGCTTCCAGTCCATAGTGGGATTATGCTGCCATAACCAAGGCATGCCCAAAATGATTTCATATTGCGGCGCCTCGATGATGTTCAGCGCGAGGTTCTCCACATGGTCCTGGGGCGTGCCCTCGAGAACCAACTCTACCTTCTCCGTGTGCTCAGTGATGGGGCCAGATTTCAACGGAGTGCCAACTACCGCTAGCACCTTCTCTGGCCTGTTGTTGGGCACTCGACCCAGCCCCAGCCACTGTACCAGCCCGTAATCTATAAAATTGCCGGTGGCTCCGGAATCGATCATTGTCCAGACCTGGTGCTGCCGCTGCCCTGTTCTAAGCAGCATTGATAGCACTATGTGGGCCGTCGCCCCTGGTACCACTGAGACCTCCAACGACGGTACTCTCCACTTGTACTCGGCTACCTCCTCTCTGTTTGACTCCCTGGTTCTGCTTTCTTCTGGCTCCGCTATCACGGTTGCTACTTGTTTCCTGGAGTAGGAAACATTTCTTTTCTTGGGCTTCACGGTACAATCCCGTACATAGTGGCCCTTCCTCCCGCAGTACATGCAGAGACCTTGCACCCTCCGTTTTTCTCGTTCGGCCTTGGACAGAGGGGCCCTAACCGCTCCGACGTCCATGGGTTCGGGGCCTGCATTGTTCGGGAGTTGCGGGGAACGGTTTACGCTCTCTATTCCCCCCGGTACTCTCTCCCTTCCTTTGCGGTCCCCTCCCCTCTCGGACATTCGATGGTCTAAGCGTAGCGTGAGATTTATTAAATCGGTACAGGTGGTGGGTTGGGGGTCTATTTGTGCCAACACGTCCTTGTTCTCATCCCTTAGGCCCGATAATATAGCGCCATTCTTTTTTCTTCGGGCCATGCGGTTTCTACCACCAACCTATTAAAGGTGGTCATATAGGTGATCAAATCCTTTCGGCCTTGACGCAGCTCCAGCAATTCCCGATCCGTGCTGAGAGTAGTGGCTCTCCTATCGAACACCCTCTCGAATTCTCTTCTGAACGCTGCCCAATCCGAAAGTAGAGGATCATCGTTTCTGACCAACGGAACCGCCCAGTTGGCGGCGTCCCCGGTGAGATACGATATGGCAAACGCTACTCGAGAAATATTTGTGGCAAAAGAGGCAGGTCTGCAAGAGAAATGCAACGTGATCTGCGTGAGAAAGGTCTGTATTTTATGTGGGTCACCCGCATATCGTTCCGGACTAGCCAAGGGTATCGGTGGTGGAACCGTCACCTGTATCCTGCGGACTGCCAGTAGATACGTCAAAGGGGTTTCTAGTCTGTCTATCCAGTCTTTCCTTAAGTGCAGCGTTCTCCGCTCGAGAAGCGGCTACTTACTGTTGGACTTGTACCAAGGCCTGTAATACGTCCTCTAATGTAGCCATCTCTGAGCATACCCCTGACCGGGAGGAGAAGCGTTCGTGGGTACGTGATTCTGTCATGATTGTCCAAGCTCCTCGGGATCAGGGTGATGCTCAGAGGGGTCCACCTCCTGATTTCCCCACACTCTGACTAGTCAATAAAACACAAAGCATAGAGGTAATCAAGCGAGGGATAGGGTAGGGTAGGAACAGCAAGGGAAGGGATACCTGAAATGAGATAAACAAAAGGTTAACCAGATATCTCTTCCTGTCTACTCTCATACAATTCTCGCTGTGCCAATCCCATACCAAAAAGAGTTTTTCCTTCTCTGGAGGTGGAACCTTCTCTCAGTCTGACTTTTGGTAAGATGCGTCTCTTACAAATTGGAAACGGTGGCACCTAAAAATCAAAATATACATTAGCACCTCGTTCCGCCAACATTACTAGTTTTGGCAGACTCACATTCCTTCACATACGTACCACAGTCCTAACCCCTACAAATCATGTATGAATATGGCCAACTCCAGAAACCAGGAAAGGAAAAATGTGGTCCCCACCACTGTGGGGAACGGAATGCAAAGTCTGGATTTGGCCAACTCCAGAAACCAGGAAAGGAAAAGTGCGGTCCCCACCACTGCGGGGAACGGACTGCAAAGTCTGGATTTGGCCGCTTAAATGCAGAAACGGATTGTACAGTTCCAGGAAGATCCTCTTCCGACTGTCTCAAAGCAGACGAGCTCCTGACCTCACCAGAATGAATGGCCTCTTAGGTCGTTAGTTGGGGACGCCAGAAAGTTCGCATATAAACAAACAAAGGAATAGTCTTTTCTCTTGACCTCCTCACCGGACGTCAAGAGGCTTACCGGTCTTTCCCGGGAGTCCAACGGTTCCAGGAACCACCCGGTTACCGCTTCCCTCGAAGAACAGGCCCCCTGGCGATTCTTTTCGACCAAGCGGAACTCTGATGTGGACTCGGACGGAGTCCTTCGCACACGCAGGAAAACAATGGAGTCCTCTGCTGCCGCCGACGGACCGCAGCTAAGGCTCGGAACTATTGCGTCTCGCTCAACAGAGTGGACGCAACAATAGGCTCGGAAGTGAGCCCGTAGTCGACGGGTTGTCAGTCTTCGCCTCCTCCTCGGGGACGCCACAATCCAACAAAAACACCCTGGCAAAGAATCCAGCGCCACGGTGACGGACGGGTCAGAATCACGTACGACGCTCCCAACGCCGTACGCGAGTATATGCCCGTAGCTCCTCCCAGAAGGGGGGTCTGCTGGGAAACGTAGTCCCCCGCGCTAGCCGCTATGGTAGGCACGATTCGTCAATGCCTGACACAGAGTCCAAGATAATTCCGAGGTAGCGTGCGTGGTCCGTTGGGGGGTAGATGAGGTTCTGAGGGTGGAGGGCCACCAGGTGGCGTTCCAGGCATCAGTGTGTGGGCCCAAGATGAGTACTTCGGGTTTGTCCATGTTGAGTTGTAGGCAGCTGTTCTTCATCCACTTGGCGACTGCTTCCATTCCCTCTTAAAAGGTGTGTTTGGAGACATTCGGTTTGTTGGATAGGGAGAGGATGAGATGGGTGTCACCTGCGTAGGATACAATGTTGAGTCCGTAGGATCTGGCGATGTGGGCGAGCAGGGCCATGTAGAGGTTGAACAGGATGGGGCTAATGGAGGAACCTTGGGGTACTCCGCAGGAGGTCGGTGTTGGATTCTAGAGGAAGGGTTGGAGTCTGACCAGTGGTGTTCTGCCAGAGAGGAATGAGCGGATCCAGTCGAGGGCCTTGTTCTGAATCCCTGCATCGTGGAGTCTGCGGGCTAGGGTGCGGTGACAGACTGTGTCAAAGGCTGCGGAGAGGTCCAGAAGGATGAGGGCCACAGTCTCCCCTCTGTCAAGAAGGGAGCGGCTGTCGTCTGTTGCGGCGAAGAGGGAGGTTTTGGTGCTGTGGTTTTCCTGAAGCCGGATTGGGAGGTGTCAAGGATGTTGTTTTCCTCAATGAAGGAGGCGAGCTTGCTGTTGATGGCATTTTCGATGACTTTTGCCGGAAACATGACTAGAGAGATGGGTCTGAAGTTGTTGAGGTCGGTGGGGTCCGTCGGGGTTTCTTCAGTACAAGATTGATCTCAGTGTGCTTCTAGTCGTCGGGAGGGAAGTGGTCTGGAAGGAGTGGTTGATGATTCGGCGAAGCTCGGGGGCGATGATATTGGAGGCTCTGTGGTAGATGTGATGGGGGGCAGGCGTCCATAGGGGCCGCGGAGTGGATTGACTTCATAGTCTTCAGGGTGTCCTCAGTGGTGAGAACGGCCCAGCTGTAAAGGGTTATCAAGTCTTTTAGGATAGTCTTGTCATGTATGCCCCCTTTTTACATACACTGTCCTACTGCCACACGACAATAACGGTTCTGAACAGGTGACCTTTTACCTATTAGCTTGCTCCTGTCTCTTCGACACCAGGGTCTTAGTATTCTATCATAATCCCTGTACCTGACATACATAAACATGTCCTTAGGCACGGCATAATTATTCTGTATAAGGATCACCACTTTTTCATCCTTGGCCAACAGCCCGCTGTGCATGATCGCATTTGTGTGGGAAAACATTTAGGATTGTTTTCAAAAGATTTATGATTGTTTTCAAAACATGTTGATTCTAGAAGAAACCCTGGAGTGACCACTATAGTATATAAGACCCTTATTCCCCCCTACAAATCAGAGGAGAATTCCTTCCAAGCTGACACAGCGTCCTGCATGCTGAATCTTCGACACACATCGGTCTGACATCCCCTGCAGGGTGTCACCCTCAAAGCAAAAACGGGGTCCTTCATTCTCTACAATCAGGTGAGGGGAGTGGTTCTTCCCTAGGGGATTCTTGGATATATATATCATGTGATCAAGGGCTTCCGAGCTCGAAACGCGTCACTGCTGTACCTGGGCTGAATAAATTTCATCTCGCCGATTCCCTGTGGTCCGTCTCCTTCTTCGCCGGCTTTGCTGGAGGTTGCTTTGGAGTTAAACTTTGCTCAATATATATATATATACATATATATATATATATATTCACAGAAAAAACCATAGGTTTCAGGCACGTTATAGTTAGGAATTAGCATTTAAAAAAACCTCAGAAATTCACTGAAAAAGCCATAGGTTTCAGGGGTGTTATAGTTAGCTGGACTTTTCACTTGTACAAAACCATTGAAATTCCCCCGTTATAGTTAGTTCAGCTAACTATAACTCGCGCGCCCGCAATGCACTGCTGATGACGTCAGATATTACATCACTCATGACATGGTCAGTGACATCACTCATGACATCACTGATGACATCTCAAATGACATCACTGATGACATCACTGATGACATCATCCTTGTGATAGAGTGGCAGACCTCCTCTCACCCTAATATAACCTTTGATACACACATTCAAAAATAGAGACTAACATTTTCAAAACAATGGACATACCAATACCAGTTACAACAACCTCTTCAGTAATTCTAAGATCCAGATACACATCCACTCATTCACCAACAGTCCTATACAGTCACTCATACATGTATTCACTCATCATATGTACTCATACACCTATACATCCTGTTACACAATGCCACTCATCCATAGAGTTACTCACACACATAGTCACTCATGCTAATAAAGAATCAAACATACATTTACTTGCATATACAGTTATACACACACCACCACACTTACTTCTACGGAAACTTACACATACTTAGTCTTTTAAACAATCACTTATAGAAACACATACTTATTCATACAGGAACTCTTTCAATCTCTCACTCTCACATATACTCACTTATATACACCAATAGTTACATATACTAGTTTAAAACATATGAAGTTACTCATAAAGACATTATTGAGACAGTCATTCACTCACTAACACACCCATACACACACTCATCCACCCATACAGTCCTGCACACATGCTGTCTTCAACACATACAAACAGTGAGTCACTCATTCATGCACCTATGCACTACGTAATACCCCCCACAGAACCATGCAGACACTCAGACTGATACTCAAAAAACCAACTAATAACCTATATAGACACCCATGTAGCTACTCACCAACCCATGCAGCCACTTATACACAAAGTGAGAGACTGATACAGATATTTACATATTTAAACATTACTCACTAAGCCATGTATTCACTATGATACACTTAATCAGTCAGTTACACAATCAATTTTTCAAAAACAAATCATCCATTTAGACACTTATATACCCATTTATTCTTCCATAGACCTTGAGATATACATATAAAAAACATATTTAATTTTCAGAAAAACACACATTCACTGGATGATGTCATCAGTGATGTCATCAGTGATGTCATTTGAGATGTCATCAGTGATGTCATGAGTGATGTCACTGACCATGTCATGAGTGATGTAATATGTGACGTCATCAGCAGTGCATTGCGGGCGCGCGAGTTATAGTTAGCTGAACTAACTATAACGGGGGAATTTCAATGGTTTTGTACAAGTGAAAAGTCCAGCTAACTATAACACCCCTGAAACCTATGGTTTTTTCAGTGAATTTCTGAGGCTTTTTAAATGCTAATTCCTAACTATAACGTGCCTGAAACCTATGGTTTTTTCTGTGAATATATATATACATATTCACACACCAAAGTTACCTTTGTGAAGACGCCAAACACACTTGGGAGTTCAAACCTTTTTTAATGCAGGCTGCAGTACAATTATGCTCGCACCATCAGCAAGGCGCCATACGTGTTTCAGGCATGCTGCCCTTGATCACTGGCTCTGCAAATAAAGTCCCAGTAGCCTTTACAGAACTTTAAAGCATCCTATTGGCCCGCCCAAATGGGCTGTGTGCCCCAATGCCTTGTGGTCCTAGAAGTTCTGGTACTGTTTCCACAGTGGGTGCTGTCAGGATTCATTTACATAATATAAAATCCAAAATGGGTTTGCCGCCGGGGAAACAGTACACTGCACTGATAATATTCTTCTGCAAAATTCGGCCTCCCAAGTCCTTCAAGTGCCCACCATTGTAGGCACTGCAGGCCGCATTAGCGGCGGGGCATCTTCGCGACGAGGCACGCCGCATTTAAATCTTCACACATCAAAGTTACCTTTGTGAAGACGCCAAACACACTTGGGAGTTCAAACCTTCTTTAATGCAGGCTGCAGTACAATTATGCTCGCACCACCAGCAAGGTGCCATACGTGTTTCGGGCGTGCTGCCCTTGATTACTGGCTCTGCAAATAAAGTCCCAGCAGCCTTTACAGAACGTTAAAACATCCTATTGGCCCGCCCAAATGGGCTGTGTGCCCCAATGCTTTGTTGTCTTGGAAGTTCTGATACTCTTTCCACAGTGGGTGCTGTCAGGATTCATTTACATAATATAAATCCATAGTGGGTTTGCCTCCGGGGAAACAGTACGCTGCACTGCTAATATTCTGCAAAATTCGGTTTCCCAAGTCCTTCAAGTGCCCAACATTGTAGGCACTGCGGGCCGCATTAGCGGCGGGGCATCTTCGCGACGAGGAACGCCGCATTTAAATCTTTACACACCAAAGTTACCTTTGTGAAGACGCCAAACACACTTTGGAGTTCAAACCTTCTTTAATGCAGGCTGCAGTACAATTATGCTCGCACCATCAGCAAGGCGCCATATGCGTTTCGGGCGGGCTGCCCTTGATCACTGGCTCTGCAAATAAAGACCCAGCAGCCTTTACAGAACTTTAAAACATCCTATGGGCCCGACCAAATGGGCTGCCCCAATGCCTTGTCTTGGTCTTGGAAGTTCTGATACTCTTTCCACAGTGGGTGCTGTCAGGATTCATTTACATAATATAACATCCATAGTGGGTTTGCCTCCGGGGAAACAGTACGCTGCACTGCTTATTGCAGAGCCAATGATCAAGGGCAACACGCCCGAAACGCGTATGGCGCCTTGCTGATGGTGCGAGCATAATTGTACTGCAGCCTGCTTTGAAGATGCAGGGTGCGCTACGAAATTCATTTTATTTATTTAATTGTTTACTTACCTCCAATTATCCATGTTCCAGTGTTTAGTACCCCCCACCCTGCCCCTCCCCGCCCCGCCTTTCCGCCCCACAGAACTCCCTCCACGGACCGCTGCTGCTTATTGGGAATAGAATGTTGCGGATTTCCTATGGAAAATAGGTCCTAACTATAACTACCTAATGATCTGGCGATTCTCACGACCCATCCACAGCAGGCGATGTCGGCACTCGTAGAGCTGGCAAAAGAATTTGGTAGTAGATCTGGGTACCTGTTAAATGAGGGGAAGACTCAGATCATCGGTACTAAGAACATCATTAAGACAGATGATAGATATGTCGATTCAGCAGTTTATCTTGGGGTAAGGATTAACGCAGCAGTAGACAAGATCAATACAGAAAATTACTGCCCTCTTATAGGCGTGATTGAAGCTGAGCTAAAAAGACTCGACGCTCTACACCTCTCTTTGGTTGGGAGGGTGAACGTTCTCAATATAACGGGGGAATTTCATTGTTTTTTTACGAGGGAAATGTCCAGCTAACTATAACATGTTTGAAACCTATGGTGTTTTAAGTGAATTTGCAAGGTTTTTTAAATGCTAATTCCTAACTATAACGTGTGTGAAACCTATGGTTTTTTAAAGTGAATATATATATATATATATATATATATATATATATATATATATATATATATATATATTCACTTAAAAAACCATAGGTTTCACACATGTTATAGTTAGCTGTACATTTCACTCGTAAAAAACCAATGAAATTCCACGTTATAGTTAGATCAGGTAACTATAACTTGCGCGCCCACAATAAACTGCTGATGACGTCACATAGTACATCACTCATGACATGGTCAGTGACATCACTCATGACATCAATGATGACATCTGAAATTACACATTGTGGATTGCGGTCGCGCAAGTTATAGTTACCTGATCTAACTATAACGTGGAATTTCATTGGTTTTTTACGAGTGAAATGTACAGCTAACTATAACATGTGTGAAACCTATGGTTTTTTAAGTGAATTTGCAAGGTTTTGTAAATGATAATTCCTAACTATAACGTGTGTGAAACCTATGGTTTTTTCAGTGAATTTGTACGGTTTTTTAAATGCTAAGTTATGTATTTATTTTTTATTTTTTTTTCTGGTTTTTCACTATGCGCACACCCTGCGCGCGCGGTGCGCTTCGCGCACCGAGCGCCTACGTTGCGCAGTTCATGCCGTACGCGCCTCGCCTTTTTTTACGCAGTAACATTTGTTTTTTTCTCCCTTGTGGGTCCTTTAATTTATTTAATAAATGTGATTGTTACTTCTTTATTTTTTATTTTTTATTTTTTTTGCCGTGCGCGTACAGTAAGCTTACCGTACCCGTACCCCGCGATTTTTTTTTAAAATTATTAAATTTATTTTTCGTACTTTTGGGTCCTTCTTGGACCCCCTGACAAACACTAGGGGGTCTGCAACTCTCTTCGTTGCCCCCGTTTCACGTTCCCCACCTTTGTTTCTCAGTGCGAGAGACAGAAAATGGCGGCCGACACTTCCTGATTTCGACCGATTCGAATGTTTACAGTCATGTAACCACCAATCAGAATTGAGCTCGCGCACGGCACCGTACGCGTACGGTAAGCTTACGGTAAGCGCACGGAGCGCGCTTACAGATATACATATTGATTTAAATGCTATTTTCTCAGGACCTACTGAACAGATTTACACCAGACCTACAAAAGGCACATCCTTGACCTGAGGACTACCTCTCTACCAAATTTCAAGTAATTCTGTTCAGCCGTTCGGGCTGTAGCTGTGTCTAAAGGTCCTATGGAAAAATGCATGGGGAAAACGCGTTTTGGGACCTCCTTTTTTCTCAGCCCCCACTTGACGAATCCCCCCGAGACTTTCAGGGTAGGAGCGAAGCGTAGCGCCCCATTAGTTTTGAAAATTGCGCGAGGATTCGTCAACCGGCGCCAAAGTTATTCCAAATAGAATGTTGCGGATTTCCTATGGAAACACGGTCCTAACTATAACTATCTACTGGCGACCGCCAGTAGATAATATATACATGTGTATATATATTTATATATTCAGTTTCCCAAGTGCCCAAGCATAGGACACACTCGTCCAACAGCAATGTATTTCCAATCAGGCTGCAGCGCAAACACAAATTCAGTGTTCAATCAATGATGCCTGACGCGTTTTTGACTTTCATCGTCCATGTTCACAGGCAGAGTTATCGCTAAAAATGAAGCCAAACCACTGATTAGTAACACCTGTGCATTTTATTGCCCCAGTGGGCCTCCTGATAAAGCGCTATGCATTCTGGAATCAGCAGTCCAAAACCGTTTCACAGTTCATAGTAAATGCTGCTCACAGTTCGAAATACCCAATGCGATGCTTCTCACATATTTAAAATAATCCAGCCATTAGTGGGCTAACACTGAACTGTTATTTGCGTGCAAAGTCAATCTCACGCCATGCTGCTGGTCCGGAACGAGCCTCGTATTCAGAAGGCGCTGGACTGCCGTGTGTAAGTATTCAGTTTCCCAAGTGCCCAAGCATAGGACACACTCGTCCAACAGCAATGTATTTCCAATCAGGCTGCAGCGCAAACACAAATTCAGTGTTCAATCAATGATGCCTGACGCGTTTCTGACTTTCATCGTCCTTGTTCACAGGCAGAGTTATCGCTAAAAATGAAGCCAAACCACTGATTAGTAACACCTGTGCATTTTATTGCCCCAGTGGGCCTCCTGATAAAGCGCTATGCATTCTGGAATCAGCAGTCCAAAACCGTTTCACAGTTCATAGTAAATGCTGCTCACAGTTCGAAATACCCAATGCGATGCCTCTCACATATTCAAAATAATCCAGCCATTAGTGGGCTAACACTGAACTGTTATTTGCGTGTAAAGTCAATCTCACGCCATGCTGCTGGTCCAGAACGAGCCTCGTATTCACAAGGCACCCGGCCCGCTATACAGTCGAGCGGTGGTGCATCCTCACGGCTGGACTGCCGTGTGTAAGTATTCAGTTTCCCAAGTGCCCAAGCATAGGACACACTCGTCGAACAGTAATGTATTTTCAATCAGGCTGCAGCGCAAACACAAGTTCAGTGTTCAATCAATGATGACTGACGCGTTTCTGACTTTCATCGTCCTTGTTCACAGGCAGAGTTATCGCTAAAAATGAAGCCAAACCACTGATTAGTAACACCTGTGCATTTTATTGCCCCAGTGGGCCTCCTGATAAAGCGGTATGCATTCTGGAATCAGCAGTCCAAAACCGTTTCACAGTTCATAGTAAATGCTGCTCACAGTTCGAAATACCCAATGCGATGCCTCTCCTATATTTAAAATAATCCAGCCATTAGTGGGCTAACACTGAACTGTTATTTGTGTGCAAAGTCAATCTCACGCCATGCTGCTGATCCGGAACGAGCCTCGTATTCACAAGGCACCCGGCCCGCTATACAGTCGAGCGGTGGTGCATCCTCACGGCTGGACTGCCGTGTGTAAGTATTCTGTTTCCCAAGTGCCCAAGCATAGGAAACACTAGTCCAACAGCATTGTATTTCCAATCAGGCTGCAGCGCAAAAACAAATTCAGTGTTCAATCAATGATGCCTGACGCGTTTCTGACTTTCATCGTCCTTGTTCACAGGCAGAGTTATCGCTAAAAATGAAGCCAAACCACTGATTAGTAACACCTGTGCATTTGCAACAGCTTTGGCGTTAATTGGTATGTGCAACGCAAGAAACAGCTTTCTGGGAGCCCATTTATGGCTGGATACCATTAATATTGAGAGTTGTTACTGCAAGTGACATTTCGAACTGTGTGCATTATTCTATTAGGAAGTAATATGCAGATTGAGACTACTGTTACCAGCATGCATTGAGCCTTATCACGTGGCCTATTAATTGGCAATAAAAGAACACTGGTGATATTTAGCAGTAGTCTTTCTCATTTGTTTGCAGCAACTCTGCCTGTGACCAAGGACTGTGTTAGTCGGAAACGCGTAAGGCACAACTATCAGAACCTTGAAACTGCTCATTGCGCTGCAGCCGTATTTTGTACTGGTGGTGAGTGTGTCCTATAGTCTTGGACACTGTGGAACTTAAATGTTAAACACGGCGGTCCAGCTGTGAGGATGCACTACAGCGTGATTCTGCGCAGGCCAGGGGCTTTGGATTTACGAGGCCCTGATCGGACCACCAGCTTTGGCGTTAATTGGTATGTGCAACGCAAGAAGCAGCTTTCTGGGAGCCCATTAATATCATTAATATTGAGAGTTGTTACTGCAAGAGACATTTCGAACTGTGTGCATTATTCTATTAGGAAGTAATATGCAGATTGAGACTACTGTTACCAGCATGCATTGAGCCTTATCACGTGGCCTATTAATTGGCAATAAAAGAACACTGGTGATATTTAGCAGTAGTCTTTCTCATTTGTTTGCAGCAACTCTGCCTGTGACGAAGGACTGTGTTAGTCGGAAACGCGTAAGGCACAACTATCAGAACCTTGAAACTGCTCATTGTGCTACAGCCGTATTTTGTACTGGTGGTGAGTGTGTCCTATAGTCTTGGACACTGAGGAACTTAAATATATATAAATTTATATATATATGTATATACATATGTCTCTCTCTCTCTTATTAGCAATTTATCTAGTATTTACTATATTGGTACTTGCACTCTCTTTCGTATGCTTCTGTCTCCTGATTGTCGCAGTAAATATGTTTTACACAAGACTGACGCTGGACCAATAAATACTTATTAAAACATCCTAATCGCCATCATGGGTATTTTCTGAGAATAAGTGAGCACGAGTGACTGAGCGAAACGTACTATACTGTTTCCCACTATCCCAGAGGAATCAGGGTTGTCATGTTCAGTGGTTGCCAGAAACTACCTACACCACTGTAAGATACAGCGGGGTGCTAGAGGCACTGTAGAGCATGATGGTCTAACGGCTGACATATCCCGTGCAGGTCCTGGGGATTCCTAGGAACTACACAACAGGCATGGTCGCCAAAAGGGAATATAGGAGACATTTACATCAACTTTTAGTGGAACGACCTTCCTCAACTCAAGTCCAGCGAATAAAAGAGACAAAAAAGGATATAAGAAGATAATATAGGAAACCTATTGAGTTTTACAAGATAAAGCATGGGCAGAGTTACATCTTGGAATTAAAATGAACAACTCTCAACGATATTGGTCCTTGATCGGCTATGGGCTGGGCTCTTAGCACTCTGCAAATGACCACCTTGTTCCGTTTGATTAATAGGGGATGTTTATCAGTGACAGGCGTGGTAATAAATCATCGGCCACATATCAGCAGCAAGCATATTATATCACGGATCTGAGTAATACAACAACAGTGTTAACAAACCTAATAAAATAGGCATAACCAACAAAAGCAGCAGTGCCAAATGGAATTCCTGTTGATGTAATAAAAGCTGATTGTAACTCCTCAGCAGAGCTTTTATACAGACTGGTCTCTTATATCCTGCAATCAGAATGCATTCCGCCCAATTTACAAAAAAAGACCGAAGAATGATCAAAAAACTATTGTCTTATTGCCCTCCTGGATTAGGAGGGAAAACATTTTACAAATTTCTTGCTATCTTATCTGCAAGACTGGGCTTTTGACAACAAACCAATTTCCATCAATCAACCGGGATTCAGAACTAGTTGCTCCATAAGTGACAGCATTCCAGCTCCCAAGTTGGTAGTGAACAAGACGTTAAAAGGACACTTATCATTGTATTTAAGTTTTGTGATTACTCACAGACCTTTGATGAAGTTAACCAGAACAAACCATGGGGCAAACAAAAAAACTGGAGCATTAACCAAACACTATAGCATTTCTTCATGGCTCTGCATGACAACACATTGCTGCAAGTAAAACTTGCGCGTCAGTCTTATCTCCCAGACTGAGACTAACAATAGCTTCAAAAAGGGGTGCATTTTGGCACACCTGCTATTCTCTTTATATATTTCTGATTTATCCGTGTTCTTGGACAACATGAATGGCCTTGCACCCAAATTAGGCATGAAGCTACAATCTCAATTGATGAAGCTTTATAAGTTCAATAAACTGAATGACTTGTGGGTCAACTGTTACAAGATCAATGTTATGTGTAGAAACTCACTAAGACTGACGCTGGATAACGAACCCCTAGAAAAAGTAGCCTCCTATAATTACCTGGGCATGATAATTGATAAAAACCTCACCTTGAGACCATCTAATCGATAAGCAGATAAACTTTGTTGCACACCTCCATTATTTTTAATGATATATCTATTGCTGAGGCTAGATAACATTTACATCAATAAAGTTAAGGTGTTACTTGGTCTTCGCTCTTCAACCCCTCATTGTAAAATTTGGTTGGAGCTTACCTGAACTTCACTACTGTTGAGACACAAGGGACTGGTTTTAAATTATGTGTATAACTGCCTCAACAACAGTGAACATTTGCTGAAACACTTCATATATAATGAGCTTCAATTTTCAAATGACTTTACTTCAAGCCTGAACATTGCGGCGATCACTAAGGTTATGAGTCAGAACAATCCATCCTTCTTACCGCAGCTTTCAAGAATGCAACGGTTGGCACAGAAAGATCTCATACAGAAAAGCTTGAAGTCCAACTCATGGCAGACTGATTTGACCTGTCTACAGTCATATAAATTCTCCAACCACACCTTAGATACTTATTCAGATACATCTCAGAGTTATTTATTGGCAACTCTATTATCAGGCTTCAAACTTAAGTATCTGAGATTCCGACTCTAGTGCATACCAATAGAGCAATTTGACAGTTATTAGTCTTTCCTGAGAAACTGCACTGTGAGTAATGGGTCCAGTAATGATTTGCCCTTGTTCAGCACAAGTCCTAACCAGCTGAACAGCCTGACACAAGCTCTGACTGAGTTTCTCATGGACTGTACTGATGTGTCTTTGACTTCCCAGTTTTTTTATATATTGGTTTAGTTGACGACTTAATCACCAAAGATGAGCTGTGACTGGCGGCATACATTTTATAAATATCCTGGGAGCCGATCTGAGTCCACAGGGGAGAACTCTGAATTGATTATGCATCGCATCTGAGGAATCTTCAATGTTTGTAGTGGATGGGAATCATTTGTCTTCTAGTAGCTCAAGCTCCACCTGCAGCCTAACCATTTGAAAATATTGTTTTTTAAGAAGACATTGAGCTGGCACAGGTCTAAAATGTGTCTCTCCTGACTACTTATGAGAAGAAATGTGGAACAGAAACATGCATTTGGATGATCTTTTAGGACTGGTTCGATAGCTCCCTTCTGCAGTATGATGAGGATTTCAGCTTTAAGCAGATGTTTCTGTTTGCGTTTGGGAAAAGGTATCTATGGAGGGTGATGGGGAAACTGGATATGTCCAAAATGGATGACATCTAACACCCAGCTGTCCCAATGTTAATTGCACTCACCCCTTGTAGAAAGACGAAATTCTGGTGCCCATGCATCATGAATGAGCTTCAGAGGCAGGGATTCCCTGTCAAAGGGCACAGCTAAAATTAGGCGGTTAATAAGAGGTCACCCTTAGCCAGCCTTGTCTGCTTAGCACCCCTGCAGTGGAAGTCCAGATTAGCGACATCCATTGCAGAGTCAATGAATATGACCAACAGTCTTTCTCCCTAGTGCAGTATTGGTTTCACTTCCTGCTTCTTGTCTCTAGGCAAGATAGGTAGCTTTATCCCACCATATCTGGTGGTCACATTGGTAACATTTGCTCAGCACTGCCATAGTGTTAGTTGTCATGTTAAACATAGCTGCCACTGAAGGTATCCATTCTACATCCTTCTCTGTTGGGTGGAGCAGTGCATGGTGTTCATTGGTTTCTGGTTCTTCTCTGTGCAGCTTCCATTAACACAGATTCTGCCTGTGTCCATGTGTTTCCTGTGGAGACAGAGGAAAATTCTGATGCACTGGCAGAGTATGGTGAGCATGCTGGGGTAATGGCTCCTCAGGAAAGTGGTTGTAATAATCCTCCATGACGTGACATCCTTGATTAGAACATCGGGCACCTGCATCATGAAACGCTCCTGATAGTCTTCATTTTCTGCCTCATAGAAATCATAGTGATCGTAGTCATGGTCATATCATCTGACCAGTCATAGTCACAGAACATTGGATAATCTGGATAGTACACAAGTTAATGAATATCTGAATCATGTTGAGGTGAGTAACCATGCTCTTCTTCTGTGTCCTGATATTTTATTTTACCCAGTCGTGTGTTGCTCGCAGCACCATAAGGTTGTTTGGGTCTCACTCTTCTTCCACCTTTTTTTCCAGAAGCGTGATCAGTAATTGAGGAGGAATCTTACTAAGGGAGGAGTGCTCTGATAAAAGTTTTAGAAGATTGATGATCCTTTTTAGGTCTCGCATAGGCAGCGCATGCGCTGCCTCTACCAGGCATCAAGTAATCTCTGTGTTGGCAAGCGGCCGGTAGTTTCTCCTGCCACTTGTAATTTGCTGAATGTTGCCATAGCTCCTGTTAGCTGGCTTTTGAGTGGCTGTTAATGTGAAACTGACTTCCTTGTAGTCTGGAAGCAGCGGTCACTAACTACAGTTTTCGTCCGCTTTTGGCTAGGTGTTCGCACTCTTTCTTTTTCTCGCGCATGTCTGCCTAACGTAAACATGGCATTGCTTCAAGGCGCATGCGCAAGCCTGCGGCATGAGCCGGTGTGTGCGAGGGGAGGCTTGATCGGCGGTTGTAAGTGAGTGTCGGAAAACCATACTGAAGAGTGTCGATGGAAGTATGCTCTTCGAATTGCTTGCTGTATTTGGGGGAACAATATTACCTGAAACGGTGAGTTGCCTGACGCTCTGAACTCTTCTCGGCTCTGAACTCGTTGGTTCCTTTCCTGAGAGTTTGCCAAGCTGCACTAGTCCACACGCATGACTTGCTGCTTGCACTCACCATGGCTTTGACTGGCCAAGTGGGAGTCCAGCCTGCTTGGAGCAGCTGCCACTGCTCTTGCCTTTAGCGTGTAACCCACTGCCCACGCTCACCATGGCCGTAAGAGTTCGATCGCGTTAGAAGCATGGGCATGTGTTGAAAGAGCTGTATGTTGGAGACAGAGTGCATTGGTACAATGAACTGTAGCAATCCGTGTTCTGTTCTTTTGCAGTGTTTTTTTGTTTGTGGTGTGTTTGGGACGCAGTGCACAGGCAAGTCGGATTGCATTATTGAGGGTCCGGCAGCGCAAGAATACAGTCCGTGTTTTACTTAAATATGGTGATTTGCTAACCATGGCCTCTGCAGCAGTGTTGGGTAGAATAATTTGCTTGGACAGCATGTTTGGAGCCAAAAAGCTTTCTTCAAAAACTTCTGACAAGGCCTCCTGTTGTCATATATGGGCATTACAACAATAGTTTTCCTTTGCGGGAAGGTTTGACTTCTGAAGGAGCCACAATACGCCCCCTCCGTGTGTAAATCTCTGACGTGGCATAGTGGGATAGGTCTTTATCTCACTTTGGGAGACACCCCTACTTACGTCAGTGGGTGACGGTGTTTATGGAGATTGGCTTAAATACTTTCAAAATGGAATGGACGCGGTACGCAAATTGGGAGACAAACTTCCCATACCGCTGTTGCCGTCTCTCGGCATCTTGTTGTGAGGTTATTGGCAGAAACAAGTAAGTCTTGGGGCTGGTTTTCTTTCTGTTGGTCGTACTATTTTTCGTCGTTTTCTTTTGGTATGGATGTGAATTTAGCAGAACATGGTGTGTTGATTGAGGTATTATCTGTACAGCGGGAATATTCTTCCGGAGTATAGACCTGCGGTATGCATGGCTTGTATTACGAGAAGAGTGCTAACTGGGCCAATAGTTTTGTGAAGCACTGCTCGTGACATAGGGGTCGTTTAAAAATGTGGCATGCCTCCAAGGTACATGGGGAATTTAAAGGGCACACGGCGATATGACACTCATTAGTCTGACTCTATCGGATATAATGAGCTAGACCTTCCTTCATAAACATTTGATCTTCACTCAGTCTAGCCTTTCTGTGGCAGCCTTCTTGCAATAGCTTCTCTCCTCTGGTAGGTGGGACCATCTGCCTCTTTCTTTCTGTGGCAACTCTTGCAATACCTTCTCTCCTCTGGTAGGTGCCTCTATTGCCGCTGCCGCTTCTCCATCGTGCCCATGAACATCATAACAGCAAGCCACAAAAGGGCTCCACTTATGAGTCCAGACATCAGTTTTTCATTTTTTTATAACAACCAAAGACACAGATCTAAAGCAAAGCTCCTACCTATTTGTTTTTTTTCCTTCACCATAAAATGCAAAGCTTTCCATACCACACAATTCAAATGCACACATTTCCAATCCACACGACATAATAAAACACCAAACCACATACATAAACTCAACAAAACAATTTCACTACACACCACACACATCCAATCCACACCACAAAATTCCACATCATGCCACAAAAAATACAGCACACCACATAATTAACCTACACTGCATGCCATTCAACAAAACAAAATACCATTCCACATTATTGCACTCCTAAACCAACGAGCCCAATCCACATAATTCCACTACACTCAATACCACATAATTACTATCCACATAATTTCCACAGCACACCATTTCACATAATTCCACTCCACAAATCCACTCCAGACAACACAGTTCCACAACCCACAATACTAAAACTATAACAATACAACCCACAAAATTCCACTGCACACCATATACATACACTCCATAGGGAAAAGGCACTGCCATTTACAGTGCCAAAAGCTCTAACTCAAACAAATGCGAGACCTATTGCATTTCCAATGCTTGTTAGGGTTAGGAGCCGTTGTCAAGGCAACATGCGTTGATAGGTGGCTGCTGACACGTCAATCTTTCGCAGGACTGTCAACAGAGCTGTGGCAAATCGTAGAAAGACTTGTAGCCGATGACACTGTCATTGACGGAGGAGTTGTAGATGCGGCTTCACTGTTAGATGATTTTGCTTGACTGCCTGAGGCACCATCTACGATTGGCTAACAAAGTTAACAGTGGGGCTGTCACTGATG
Source organism: Triturus cristatus (assembly GCF_964204655.1). Lineage (NCBI taxonomy): Eukaryota > Metazoa > Chordata > Amphibia > Caudata > Salamandridae > Triturus > Triturus cristatus. Next base: position 1,806,628,266 of record NC_140589.1, read on the forward strand.
AGGTTAACTTGGCTTTCTTTACCTAAGAGGATACAGGTGCATCAACAATGGCAGATATTTTCTCTTCTTTTGGTCATGCCTGTTGAAGCAAACAGAATCCACTGATTTCTTAGAGCATTTTGTGTACTTTCTCCTGAGACACACATGAAGTGGAGGTTTGATTTTCTAAGGGGTCTATGAATGGCACTCAGACACCTTTTTCTTCTGTTTAGGCTGTGCACTCGATCCTGATTCATTCCATGAGGAAGGGATTTAAGAATCCTTGGTACTCAGTAACCATCTCAAATGTTTTCCCTCATTGTCATTGATGCTTTTGTCCAAAAATGCTCTGCAGATTTTTCATTCCATTCTTTTATTAATTCCTTTGGATAAAGATAGTAAATGCATGTTTCAAGTAGATCATCAGTGAATACTCTTAAGTTTTCCACATGTCAGATACATTAAAAAGGCTCCTTTTCAAAGTTTTTTCAGATCAAAATTCAGTTAATTCACCTAATCCAGAGGAATTGGTGGAAGTACTCAACACACACCTAAGGAAAGGATACATGTCAAGATTGTGAGGTAAAGTTTGACTTGTCAATTTGAAGAGAGAGGCTAAGGGCATTCTCAACTGATGGAATGATGTTCAGGTTTTTTCTAATAAGGTGAGTGGGCAACTAATGTGGCACTGTTTGGAGGCCTCCCAAGGCGTTGTACTAATACTGTAAGTTTACAGTGTAATACCCATCTCAACAATGAGGATTTATTCAAGCATATGAATCTACGAAAGGTCCAGTGCTGGAGAAGTTCTAAATCAGGGGCTGTATAGGGGTAGTATATCCTTGCATCATAGGTCTTGTTTGCCATTGAAGATTTTAAGTATATCTGTGAGGTAGGACAGCCCAATCTAGACCTTGAATGTACCTCAATAGGAAGCCAATATTAAGCAACAAGGGGGTGGGAGGAGATCATTGTGTTTTGATGAATATACTAACTATGGAGAAGGACATATTGAGTGTACAGCCAAGTCGGAATCGCTGTGCAGGACAGAACAGGTAAGAAATCTGTGCACGTTAGTTCCGCAAGCAGTTGTGGGTCAGAGATATTCTTGTGTTTAGATGAGAAGAGTGTAAATTCTTTTTTTGGGGGGGGGGTTGAGTGAAAGATAGTGTTTTGTCATTCTTGTTTGCAGGTTGATGAGCTGTGATTATAGAGTGATGATATCCTGGGTTGACAAGTGTAGTAGATCAACCTCTTCTGTGTGGGCACCCTGGATTTTTCACCTGGGAGAAAGAGACCATATGCAGGATGGTGCTTCAGGTTTCACTCGATAGAGGGAAGGGGAAGGCCATAGTAATACAGGTAAGTCCCCAAAAGGGCCCAAAATTACTTTGGATGGAAAAGATTCTATTAGACACGTCAGCCTTAGGGAGGTCTTCCCCTAAATGTCTTGCTTCTCCCCTCCTGTTTGCTGAATTTGTTTTGTTTTGTTTACCAGTGCTAAAGTGCTTGTGCTCACTCCCTAAAACATGGTAACATTGGCTTACACCTAATTGGCAAATTTAATGTACTTGTACATCCTTAGTAAAGTGGTACAGCATATAACCAGGGCCGATAAATTAAGTGCTATTAGTGGGACTGCTGTACTTATTCTTCCACCTATGTAAGTAGCCCCTTACAGATGGCTCAGGCCTGTTATTGCAGCCTCTGTGCATTTTAAACTGCTAATTCAAGTAGTAAACCCCTTGCCAGGCTTAAACCTCCCTTTTTAATGCATATGACTCACCCCTTAGGTAGGCCCTAAACAGCCCATAGGCCTGAGTGCATTATATTTAAAAGGTTTGAAATTTAATTTTATGTTTTATATGTCTTGGTAGTGAAAAACTCACAAATTCATTTTCACTACCTCTACCATAGGATAACATTGGGTTATCCTATTACATTTAATAAATGATAACCTTTGCTTGGGAGCAGATACATATTTCATGTTTGGTATCTAAAGAATTTAGAGCACTCTTCAAATTTTAAAAATAACACTTTTAGACATTTGGCATTTTGTTGTTTTAACTATTTGGTGCCTACAGCGTCTTTCCTGGGTCACATGACTAGGTGTAGTTGGCAGTTGACCTTTCTGTATTCACCCCAGATAGTCACACAAAAAGGGGACTTGGAGATGGTGGCAGGATGGACCATCCTGACAGGATAGGTGGGGCAGAGCTATGCACAGCCCCATTTGCACTTCAAAGACACTGACTAAGTACACAAGCAAACAACTTCACACTAGCCTTTGTGCTACCATACCTCATGGGACCATGGTGAGAAGGATGGAAAACTGGGGGCAGGGGAGAAAACTCTAGATGTTTCTTCCACTTCAAAGCTGGCATTAGGTATACGATTAGGTCGCTCAGACCGATTCTTCAGTTCACTTCTAGATCTGCAGAATCTCTCAGAGGATGGCTCTGCTGCCTGTGGCCAGCTGTGTACTTCAGAGGACTGCCCTGCTGCACCAAGAGGACTGCCCAGCTGCCTGATGCCTGTCCTGTGCCTTTAGTGGACTGCCCTGCTGCTTGAGACCTGCTTTTCTGCTTGAACACAGGACTGCCAGAGTGACTCTAAGGGCTATTTAGCTGACTTTCTGATCATAGCACTAAGGACAGAAAAGGCTCCAACCGTCTTGAACCCACATCTGGAGTCAGCCTGAGTGAGTCCTGGCTCTCAAAGTGGTGCCCCTCCTGACCTGGACCCTTGGAAGTGGTGCTAAAGGTGCCCAGATACCAAATCCAAAACTTAAGATTTATACAATTTTCAGCCAAAATGTGCCATGAGACCCGAGAGGAGACCAGGACCTACATGCTCACCAATCCACCCAAGATGCATTGCCTATCAGCCTGATGTCACCGTAGCTCCCACTACCTTCTTCTCCACAGCAGCAAATCCTGTTCAGCGGCTCCTCGCAGAAGGGGCATCCGGCCTCAAGGAATCCTTGTCGGCTACAGTCTGCAGCTTAGCCCTGCTGGAGACTTTCGACTTCCCATTATATCCTATGGGAGTTATATTTTGGCAGATGGAATATCCATCAGCGTTGTGACGGAGTAACCCGTACGCCCAGACCTAAATCAGGCCCTAAGCCCAAACGTAAAAATCTTCACTGGGACTTAGCCCAATGGCTCCCGAATGACGACGCCTCTGCCCTGGACAGCGCTGACTGCCTTGTCCCGCTGAACTTTACTTTCTCAGACATTTTTTTCAAAATTTCTTCTAAGTAAGAGACCGGGCCCAATCCACTTTGTGTATCTAAACTGCGCTCCATTGAGGTTGACCATAACTTTCGACTTTGCCCCGGTCTTGCGCGACTAAACGTCAGCGGGTGGCGCTTTGATCTTTTAGGTGCTATATTTCACTTAAAACTTTGAAAATTCATAACTCCAATTCTACTGATTGGATTTTTGTTGTTTTGGTATGAAATAATTTATAACATTTTACTCTATTTTTCTAAATTTTGATGGGAATAATCTTATGTTGTTTCTTTACTTTGTTACTGTTTAAGTGCTGCATGAATACGTTACACAGTTCCCCTAACTTAAGCCTGTCTGTGTTTGTGCCATGCTATCAAAGGGTTTAGCACAGGTTAAATTAGTGAGTTTTAGTGGTTCACCCTGACAAGGATTGTGGGTGTTGCTTGAGAAGGGCTCACGACCAACAACCCAATTTCTCACAAATTCCAAATCCCCTTTTGAGCAAAAGGTAGGATGTTTTGAGGGGAGAGGTCCAGGGTGACCTTTCACCCATGCCAGTGGAATAACTGTTTCCAGTCTGGATACAAGAGAATGACCCAGGAAGCCAACCACAGGTGGGAACTCCACAGGGGTAGCCAGTGCAGTCCTAGAGGGACATTATCCCCAGGAGGAAAGGACAGAGCATTTGCCATGTATCCCTTAGTTGGGAAGTGGCCAGAAGTTAAGCTGGTGATCTCTAAGGGTAGTAGATATTAAATATAGGAAGCCAGAGGGAATGAGTCCCTGTCACTGCTCTGAGTGGTACCTATACCAGCCAGACCGTGATGGTAGCGAGGATCGTTTCTCCGGGATAGTATGTGCTATGACAGGTCTGTAGGGTAAAGCAAGCCCTGGAGCAGGACTTGTTCCACCCCATTGCCTGGTATCCCTAGAATGAGAGGGGGTACTTGCCCAAAGGAAGTTCACTGTCAGTCTCTAGATGTTCATTGCCTGCATCCTTGGCAATGGCTCCCACTGGTAAGAAAAGAGCTGGGAGGGTCTGCCACCCTTGGTGCCCCAAGGACACAGATTTCTGGAGATACTGTCCCTAAACAGATGGTACAGTGGAACAAGCAAAGAGTAAGGGGTAAGAGGTAGATACCACCAATAGTAGCAGGACTAGTGGGTATGGGGTTACCCGCTCTGGGAGAAGAACACCGCAAGACTGACCCTGGTGAGGCCACTTCTAAGTTGGAGGTGATGCCTGCGCTGTCACAAAGAAAGTGAGCAGTAGACCTGTGCCAGGCAGACCTCTGCAAGGAACAGACCGAGTGTGGCTCCCTTGTGAGGGACATTCCCCTCCAAGCCCCCCAGCAGTCCTGGACTGCCAAGGGCCTGTTAAATCTCAGGGTACACACCCTGAACTGAAAGGGCCTTTGCAGGGTGGCACTCCCAAGTTGGCAGAAGAAAGAGTAGAGGAGGGTATCTAGCACCTGAGGGTTTGGTCCTCCCTCTGAGAAACCTAAAAGGCCAGATAGGCCTCAGGACCAAGTGGAGGACTCCTTGTTAGTCCCACGGCTGAAAGTGGGGCCTACCCAAGGCCCCAGACTGCAGCATCAACATGGCAGTGTGTTGTTAGGGGTCTGGGTCCTGGACAGATGTCAGTGGCCTCTGCTGGTTTCTTGGCTTGTGGGCAGTGCTGGTGTTCAAAGGCCTGACTTAGGAGGCATATCACCTTGATCACCTTGTTGGCCATGGGGTTTCTGTCCACCTACAGGGATGCATATGTGAACAAGCTAGGCTTAATTGCCTCTCAAGAGGGGTCTGCGGGTGAAGAGAAGGATTCACCAAGATAAAAGTTATTGCCAGAGACACATGTTGACAGAGGAGTACAGGTAGATTCAGAGGGTCAGGGTCGGACTGGGACATAAAATAGGACCATGCACCATGTTGGATCCTATAATTTTGCTGTATATAGAACTCTGTGCAAATTACCAATGCTAATCAGTAGGAAAGTGCATTTGCTCTCCCTTTAAACATGGTCAAATTGGCACATGCCTAATTGGTATATTATACTTAACCGATAAATCCAAAACCTCCCTTTTAAATATTAATATGTCATCACCCATAGGTATGCCTGCTGGCCCAGAAGGTTGGGGGGATGGTATTTAAAAGGAGTACATTTATCGTTAACTGGTCCTTTCAGTGACTAGCACCTAACAAGTATTTTTGTTTACTGTGGCAGGCCTAGCAGTCCTATGTAGAAAGCCAGAGCACGGGTTAAAATCCTCATACTGCATCTCAGGAAGAGGGCTAGCTTGCAAAATATTTAAACAACTATTTTCAATAAGAATTAAAAATCCAATTCAATAGTGAAGGTGGAACTTGAACAAATATTAAGGAAAAGTAACTTTTAGACGGTCACCTTTTCTCTGCCTGAAGTTTCTGGAATCTAATTTGCATTTGCTCTCAAACTGTGTAAATTAAGTCTGCCTGCTCTGTGCCATAACTACTAATGGGTTGAGCTCAGGTTAATTTTATGAGCTTGAGGGTTAATCCTGCCAGGGGTTGTGATTATTCCTTGAGGAGGGTTGCCATCAATTTCAATAGATAATCCAATTTCTTAAGAAGAGGTTTTAAAATGTACCAGTGTGTCATCTGCATACAGGTAAAAATAAATTATGTGTCTTCCCACACAAATTCCATCGGTCAACATACATATTGAACAGCAGAGGTACTAAGATTGAACTCTGAGGTACTCCACATGAAAGTAACTTGGATGCCAAAGTGTGGCACCCAACTTTTACCACTGGAAATGCTGTGATAAAAAAGAGTTAAACGAATTCAGTCCCGCTGCCTGGATATCCAAGTGGTGTTTCATCACTTATAAAAAAGGAACTCATGATCATCTGCGTTGAATGCAGTGCTTAATTTATAAAATAAATAAGTGCTGGGGCCCTCGTCAGGAGGCCAACGCTTTTCTACCACACATTGCCACTGTTCTTACACAACTACTAACCATTGCACTGCTACAAGTGTGACAATTCAGATTGCTCGAGGCCGCCAAACCTTTAAAACTGACTTGGGAGGCAGGCATTAGTTGTTTTTAATGTATATTGAACTAACAAACAACAGTTTTCTGCTCATCTTTAAATTACACAAACAGCACCACCATTTGGCAGCTTTCATAACTACAGATTCTGGCAACTAAGTGCTGGTGCCGAGCACCGGATACAACTGGCTCAAATTAAGCACTGGTTGAATGACCATAAAGTCTAAAAGTAGCAAGGGGTATCAGTCCCTGCCATTAATCATCTTTTTCTAGCTCAACGCTGCATTCATTATGGAAAACATTTGAAAGCTAGATAAGATGTTTGTTGGACCTAACGTCCTTGGGGTAGCTTGGCTCAGGCCGAAAGGCTTTTACTCCAGTATTGCATGTCGTGCTTGCATCACACCCAACTCACACCTTAGCGCGACACCACTTAAAAAAAATTACACTACACCGAATATTTATAAAGTTTCGAGAAGGTCTTTATCTTTCCTTCTTAAACGTGGTTAATCAGTTTCTTTTTTTTTATCCATCACATTTCAGAGTAAAATATTTCATTGCATTTAAATTGACTGTACCATTCCCTTCTTTACTTTAGTACAGCAGATACTTAAATGCCTTCTGAGGTTTCCATCCTGCGCCTTGACTCTGGAGCGCTAATTTAAATCCTCACAGACAGCGCTCCACAACATTTACATATTACACGTTTTCAGATAATCATTTAGTCTACACGGTGCTCTTCTGACAGATGGTTTCCCTAACTGCTATACTTCCTGAATCTTATACTGTCACCAATAATCAACCCTTTACATTTAGATACTAAGCTGGAGAACGACAATGCTGTTTGCAGACAATTAGTTACATCTAGACCGTTCACTTGTAGGTTACTTTATCACCAAGTCTAATCCATTACAGTTAAGCAGTACATATGAACTTTTGCTGTTACTAGAAATTAATCTGCTACTTGCAGCGCTATGCTTGAAATTCTTATTACGTTGACTTCAGTCTCACGTGTGGTTATGCCAAAGTGCCGGTATTTATAACTTGAACCTGGCTTCTCCAAGGTACCAGCAACCGGGTCTAACAGGTCATCATCTGGCCTTAAAAAGCATACTCTCCTTCCCCCCTTTTATAATGACCAGCTTACTGGGTACACCTTGAGTCCTCCTCACGGAAAGTTCAGCAGTGCCGGGAGGTGCGTTCCCTCTTCTTGCGGAACGGAGCTCACTCGTTGGCAAAGGGAGACGTCACTAGGGGGCGAAAACAGCGCACACCCACCGACCACCTCCCCCAAGGGCTTCCCTGAGGTGTGGTCTCCCCAGTTGACGGAAGCCTCGCCCTTCCGCTACCTCACCGCTGCTGTTCCCACTCCTTAGCGGACTCTACCGGTCAGGCGCTGTCTTAATTCCACTCCGCTTCTGCTGGGAGGCACGCCCGCAGCCGCCAGAAGCAGCGCGGCCTGCGGGGGGGGGGGGGCGGCCTCCAACCTCGACCGGCAACAGTGGGGCGGCGCTTCTGCGTCGGCCTCTCTCACGTGACACCAGGACGGCGGCTTCAAGGCCTGTCACGTCCCTTTCTTCCTGAATACAATTCTCCTCACCTCCACGGATGCGTCGCCTGCTCGCCAGTCACACTCACACGAGGCCCGATTCCTCCCACAGACCTCTCGGTGACAGCAGACAACTTCCTGAGGATAATAGGTAACCTTCCGACCTCTGGGTGGCGGCGGTGAATGTTCCAGGTAGGGACTCGTGGAAAGGGGGGGGCTGAAATTAAGGGTGCCAGGTTCACACCGGAGCAGATGAGTAGGCCAACCAATCTCTTGATTATTGGGCACGGACACCTCCCCTTTGGTCAGGGTCGGTGGACAGTCGCTAGGACTAGTTTGATTCGAAATCCCAGGCAACAACAGGGATGAGGGAAAGGTAGTCCCAGACGGCGGCTCTTCCCCTGGTCCTCCTTCAGGGACTCTGACTACACGGAGGCCCCCAAGGTAACGATGACCCCCAAAGTCATTGGCTGTGATCAGGGACAGGTCAAGAGGTTGGGGGTGGTGTCAGCTGATGAGGGAAGTCACGCAGACCCTAAGACCTGTCAATTCCCTATCTAGCACAGCCACCTCCCCACTCAGGTGCCTTACTCCTGACTACCTCACAGCTCATCTACCTCCTAAAATGGCCGACCCCCCTCACCTCTATTTATAACCTGGGGCCTGACTGGCCAGAGTGGTCCAGAAGGTTCCGGAACCTCTCATGGCAGTCTATGGCCCAGGTTCTGAGGCGACAGTTGGGACCACCATTTTGTGAAACCACACTCCCCCTTCCTCCATTTCTTTAGTGAAGCACCTTGCGCCTCTCCCTCAGATAGTGAGAATGGGGCGCCCAGAGCCTCAACACCAACACCAAAAAGAAGTTAGTGGACAGAAAAAAATGAGGGGGTAAAGGGAAAAATAAATAAAATGAGGAGGGAACAGCCAGAGGGCTGACAGGTCTAACACGCGTCCCCCCCAGCTGAAAGTGGGGAGAGCTACCCAATCCCTTGGGAGTTCTCTTCACTAAGGCGGAAATACCTGGAGAGACCGTCAGCATTGGCATGGTCCACTCCTGGGCGATGTTCCACCCTAAAGTCCATTCCCTGTAGGGAGATGGACCACCACAATAACTTGGGATTCTCGCCCCTCATTTGCATCAGCCACCTGAGGGGCTGGTGGTCGGTCTGAACCAGGAAGTGCGAGCCAAACAGGTATGGCCGCAGCTTCTTCAGAGCCCACACCACCGCAAAAGCCTCCCTCTCAATCGCACTCCACCTCTGTTCCCGGGGGAGTAGTCCCCTAGACAGGAAAACCACAGGTTGTCCAGACCCTCCTCATTGAGTTGCGACAGCACTGCCCCGATGCCATGCTCCGACGCATCCATTTGGACGATGAATTCCTTGGAGAAGTCAGGGGCCCTGAGGACAGGTGCCGCACACATTGCCTTTTTCAAGGTGTCAAAGGCTTGTTGACACCCCTTGGTCCAGATTACCCGTCGAGGGTGCTTTTTGGAAGTGAGCTCAGTCAAGGGAGCCACGATAGTACCATACCCCTTGATGAAGCGTCGGTAATAACCGGTGAGGCCCAGAAAGGCTCGGACCTCCGTCTGAGTCTTGGGGGGTTCCCAGGCCATGATAGTTTCAATCTTGGCCTGGAGGGGTTGCACCTTGCCCCGACCCACCAAGTGACCGAGGTACACTACCGACCCCTGCCCGATCTGGCACTTACTGGCCTTGATCATCAGACCCGCCTGCTGCAAAGCCTGAAGGACAGCCTGAAGGTGACACAAATGTTCCTCCCAGCTGCTGCTGAAGACAGCGATGTCATCCAGGTAAGCAACCGAAAAGGCCTCCATCCCGGAGAGGACCTGGTTCACCAGCCGCTGAAAAGTGGCAGAGGCGTTCTTGAGCCCAAAGGGCATTACACAGAACTGGTAGTGACCCTCAGGTGTGGAGAAGGCTGACCTTTCCTTTGCTCCATCTGTCAGGGAGGTCTGCCAGTACCCAGATGTGAGGTCAAAGGTACTCAGATATTGGGCAGCTCCCAACCGGTCAATGAGCTCATCTGCCCTTGGGATAGGATGAGCATCGGTCTTTGTCACAGAATTCAGTCCCCTGTAATCCACACAGAACCGGAGTTCTGGGGTGGTGCCCGGCGTGGCAGCTTTGGGTACCAGTACCACCGGACTGGCCCAGGGACTGCTTGAAGGTTTAATCACCCCCAGCTCTAGCATCTTGGTGACTTCTCCATGGATGCTAGCCTTCACCTTATCCGATAAACGGTAGGACTTGGACTTCACAGGTGGGCTGTCCCCTGTGTCCACATCATGGGTACACAGATGAGCCCTCCCCGGGATAAGTGAGAACAAGGAGGCATATTGCTCCAAAACCTGGCGGCAGTCCCTCCGCTGTTCAGGAGTTAGGGATGGTGAGAGGATCACTCCCCCCACCGACCCATCCTTTTCCTGGGACGCAAAAAGATCAGGAAGAGGTTCACTTTCCTCTTCCTCTGATCCATCAGTCACCATCATGAAAGTGACCTCTGGTCTCGCTTGGTGGGGTTTGAGGCGGTTGACATGGAGCACTCGATGGGGCTGCCTGGGAGTCTTAAGGTCCACCACATATGTGACCTTGCCCTTCTTCTCAATCACCTCAAAGGGGCCCGACCAGCGATCCTGGAGGGCGCTAAGCTCTCCAGGCTCCATAACCCACACCTTCTGGCCAGGCTCCAGCTCCACCGGGTGAGCATTTCGGTCATACCATTCCTTCATGACCGTCTGGCTGGCTTCTAGATTTTCGGAAGCCTGCTTCCACAACCGAGCCATTTGGCTACGAAAGGCCAGCATATAGCTCACCACATCCGGGGGAAGTTTTCTGGGAGTCCTTTCCCATCCATCCTTCACCAGGCTGAGGGGTCCACGAACAGGGTGTCCGTACAACAGCTCAAAGTGGCTGAAGCCCACTCCCTTCTGTGGTACCTCCCTGTAGGAAAACAGCAAACAAGGTAGGCGGATGTCCCATTTCCTCCGCATGCTCTCGGGCAGACTCCTGATCATGTCCTTTAAGGTCTTGTTAAACCTTTCCACCAGACCATTGGTCTGGGGGTGATAAGGGGTGGAGAACCGGTAAGTGACTCCACACTCTTTCCACATAGCCCGCATGTATGCCGATATGAAGTTGGTACCTCTGTCCGACACAAATTCCTTGGGGAACCACATCCGGGTGAAAATCCCCATCAGAGCCCGTGCCACCGCAGGTGCAGTAATGGTCCTCAGAGGGATAGCCTCTGGGTAACGAGTGGCATGATCCACCAGAACCAAGATGAACCTGTGACCGGCAGACGTTGGTGGATCTAATGGCCCAACAATGTCGATGCCCACCCTTTCAAAGGGGATGCCAACGACAGGCAGTGGTTCCAGGGGAGCCTTCAGCTTCACCCCTGTTTTCCCACTAGCTTGGCAGGTTACACACGTCCTACAAAAAGTGTCGGACGTAATCCTCATCTGAGGCCAGTAGAAATGAGGGACAAGTCGAGCAAAAGTCTTGTCCGGTCCCAAGTGTCCTGCCAAGGGTATTTCGTGAGCCAATCCCAACAGGAAGGCTCGGTAACGCTGGGGAACTACCAAGGCCCGGGATGACCCATGCACCGGAGCCTTGGGTTCGCTATAGAGGAGACCATCTTCCCAATATATGTGGAAGTTCCCCGAATCGTTACCCGCTACCTGGGCTTCGGCCTGCCGCTGCAAACCCTCAAGGGTAGGGCACTCCTTCTGGGCCCGACAAAGCTCCTCCCTAGTAGGTCCTCCCTCCACCTGCCATTCTGCAGGGGTAGGTAAGCCCTCCAGGGAAGTCACATCCCCCTCTGTAGACTCTGGGACCACTTCAGTCGCCCCATCCACCTTCTGAGGTGCAGATGCCGGGGCAGGCTTCCCCTGTCCCCGTTTACCCTTTTTGGCAGCTGGTTGGGCCTTTGTCCCAGGCTCCAACCTCTGTGAACTCCCTCTTCGGGCAGTCACGGACCGTGTGTTGGCACAAGTCCACTCAGGTGTCCCCAACATCTCCATGTGAGCCTTGAACTCGACCTCCTTCCATGCCGTATGTTCAAGGTCATTTCCCAGCAGACAGTCGACCGGCATGGCAGGGCTTACCGCAACTCGTGGAGGACCCGCAACCCCTCCCCACTCAAAGGGAATCTGGGCCACCGGATAGTGACCCTCTCGGTTGTCAGCCATCACAACCGGGTGGACTACGTTGGGAACTACCTGCTCCGGGGACACCAGCTGACTCCTTACCATAGTCATGCTGTCTCCTGTGTCCCTCAGAGCCTCCACCCTCTGGGCATTGATGGTGACCCATTGCCTGTACTTAGTAGTATTCGAGGGCACATGGGTCTTAGGAACCATCTCACAATCCCCTAGGGACACTAAGGTTAGCCCTGCCCACTCACCTCCCTTATCTAGGGGCAACTCCTCCCCGAGCACTACGCTCGCCACCCCAGGGGTCTTTCCTCCAATGGGAGGGTGTGGTCTCTTGGGACACTTGGCATCCCCCTTGTAATGTCCGATCTCGACACACTCATAACAACGGACAACCCTAGGCAGCTGACCACGGTCAGGATAAGGGGGTTTGTGGGGGCCAACCTTAGGAGGGAATCCTAATCCCTTTCCTTGTGAACTCTTTTGGGGCCTTTAGGGAACTCCTTCTTTTTGTCTCCCCCCTCTTTCTTCTGGGGGGCGCCCTGACCTGCCCCTTGGAAATTCCCTCCAGTCCCTTTTGAGGATACCCGGGTACTTGCCCAGATATCCGCCTCCTCTGCAAGCTTCCTAGGATTAGTTAGCTTGCTGTCCACCAGGTGTTGACACAGCTCCGGAAAACTTTTCTCGAGTAGGTGCTCCCTTAAAACCAGGTTATACAACCCCTCGTAGTCTTTCACCTCACTGCCCTGTACCCAGCCCTCCAAGGCCTTCTTGGCGTAGTCCAAGAAGTCCACCCAATTTTGGGTGGCCAGATTTTGACTACCCCGAAATCTCTGCCTATATTTCTCAGGGGTCAGCCCAAACTTTCTAATCAAGGCGACCTTCATGGTGGGGTAATTGGTCTGCTCTCGTTGTTCCAGAGCTAAAAGGGCGTCCCTCCCCACCGGAGGCATATACCTATATAGACTACCCCCCCACTGAGCTTCGGGGATCCCATAGGCTCGTAAGGAGACCTCATAGGCAGCCAACCACTTAGCAATGTCATCCCCGACACCGTAGCTGGCGACTACGTCCTTGGGTAGATAGGGTCTGGGCTCTCTGGTAATCTCTCTATGTACGCTGCCACCATTGGGACTGCTTGGGGTTCCAAGCTGTAGGGCCTTGAAATCCAATTCCTTCAAATGGAGCTCATGGAGGAACCTCTGCTCCTACCTCTCTTTTTCCAAGCGGGCTAAATCCATTTTGAATTGCCTCTCTTCCCTCCTGTCGACTAAATCAGCTGAAGACAGGCTTCCCCCCGAAGCGCTACTACCCGCTCTTGAAGGGGCACTAGGTCCTACATCCATATTGCCGCTCCCAGGGGGGAAAAGTGATTCTGTCCCTTCCGTGGTGTCCGGTCCTGCCCCCTGCTTGAAAAATACCCCCCTCTCCTGGCAGAATTCCTTTAGCTGGGTTACGGTATACTCTTCCAGCCTACCCAACTCAAACTCCATCCTGCCAGGTGGACCCCAACACTGTGGAAAAGAACTTCACGTTAGGGGACCCTTCCTTTTAAAGGAAGTCACACCACAGGACAGAACAATTTCGAAAAATTCCAATCAGGGAGACAACCTGGAGAAAACTCCAATAATAAAACAAAAATCAGGTGTAGGGTGCATGGCGCACACTAAACTGCTAATGAGTGGATGCAAGCACAAACTCAGTATCCCACCGCTGAACACCAACTTGTTGGACCTAACGTCCTTGGGGTAGCTTGGCTCAGGCCGAAAGGCTTTTACTCAGTATTGCATGTCGTGTTTGCATCACACCCAACTCACACCTTAGCGCGACACCACTTAAAAAAAATGACACTACACCGAATATTTATAAAGTTTCGAGAAAGTCTTTATCTTTCCTTCTTAAACGTGGTTAATCAGTTTCTTTTTTTTATCCATCACATTTCAGGGTAAAACATTTCATTGCATTTAAATTGACAGTACCATTCCCTTCTTTACTTTAGTACAGCAGATACTTAAACGCCTTCTGAGGTTTCCATCCTGCGCCTTGACTCTGGAGCACTAATTTAAATTCTCACAGACAGCGCTCCACAACATTTACATATTACACGTTTTCAGATAATCATTTAGTCTACACGGTGCTCTTCTGACAGATGGTTTTCCTAACTGCTATACTTCCTGAATCTTATACTGTCACCAATAATCAACCCTTTACATTTAGATACTAAGCTGGAGAACGACAATGCTGCTGGCAGACAATTAGTTACATCTAGACCGTTCACTTGTAGGTTACTTTATCACCAAGACTAATCCATTACAGTTAAGCAGTACATATGAACTTTTGCTGTTACTAGAAATTAATCTGCTACTTGCAGCGCTATGCTTGAAATTCTTATTACGTTGACTTCAGTCTCACGTGTGGTTATGCCAAAGTGCCGGTATTTATAACTTGAACCTGGCTTCTCCAAGGGACCAGCAACCGGGTCTAACAGGTCATCATCTGGCCTTAAAAAGCGTACTCTCCTGTTCCTTCCCCCCTTTTATAATGCCCAGCTTACTGTGTACACCTTGAGTCCTCCTCACGGAAAGTTCAGCAGTGCCGGGAGGTGCGTTCCCTCTTCTCGCGGAACGGAGCTCACTCGTTGGCAAAGGGAGACCTCACTAGGGGGCGAAAACAGCGCACACCCACCGACCACCTCCCCCAAGGGCTTCCCTGTGGTGTGGTGTGGTCTCCCCAGTTGACGGAAGCCTCGCCCTTCCGCTACCTCACCGCTGCTGTTCCCACTCCTTAGCGGACTCTACCGGTCAGGCGCTGTTTGAATTCCACTCCGCTTCTGCTGGGAGGCGCGCCCGCAGCCGCCAGAAGCAGTGCGGCCTGCGGGGGCGCGGCCTCCAACCTCGACCGGCAACAGTGGGGCGGCGCTTCTGCGTCGGCCTCTCTCACGTGACACCAGGACGGCGGCTTCAAGGCCTGTCACGTCCCTTTCTTCCTGAATACAATTTTCCTCACCCCCACGGATGCGTCGCCTGCTCGCCAGTCACACTCACACGAGGCCCGATTCCTCCCACAGACCTCTCGGTGACAGCAGACAACTTCCTGAGGATAATAGGTAACCTCCCGACCTCTGGGTGGCGGCGGTGAATGTTCCAGGTAGGGACTCGTGGAAAGGGGGGGGCTGAAATTAAGGGTGTCAGGTTCACACCGGAGCAGATGAGTAGGCCAACCAATCTCTTGATTATTGGGCACGGACACCTCCCCTTTGGTCAGGGTCGGTGGACAGTCGCTAGGGCTAGTTTGATTCGAAATCCCAGGCAACAACAGGGATGAGGGAAAGGTAGTCCCAGACGGCGATTCTTCCCCTGGTCCTCCTTCAGGGATTCTGACTACACGGAGGCCCCCAAGGTAACGATGACCCCCAAAGTCATTGGCTGTGATCAGGGACAGGTCAAGAGGTTGAGGGTGGTGTCAGCTGATGAGGGAAGTCACGCAGACCCTAAGACGTGTCAATTCCCTATCTAGCGCAGCCACCTCCCCACTCAGGTGCCTTACTCCTGACTACCTCACAGCTCATCTACCTCCTAAAATGACCGACCCCCCCTCACCTCTATTTATAACCTGGGGCCTGACTGGCCAGAGTGGTCCAGAAGGTTCCGGAACCTCTCATGGCAGTCTATGGCCCAGGTTCTGAGGCGACAGTTGGGACCACCATTTTGTGAAACCACACTCCCCCTTCCTCCATTTCTTTAGTGAAGCACCTTGCGCCTCTCCCTCAGATAGTGAGAATGGGGCGCCCAGAACCTCTACACCAACATCAAAAAGAAGTTAGTGGACAGAAAAAAATGAGGGGGTAAAGGGAAAAAAAAATGAGGAGGGAACAGCCAGAGGGCTGACAGGTCTAACAATGTTTTTTCATTTGATATGGGTTGTTATCGCTAAGGATGCAAGTTTCCCTATGGTTTTGTGAAGCCATTGGTGTTTAGTTACAGGTGTATAATTTGAAAGTACATTCGGAGGAACAAGGGTAGGTTTCTTTAGAATAGGTGCAGGAGTTCGAAAAGATCTCTTGGGAAAGAGAGTCTTTAATTGGTTCCCAAAATGTATCAACAAAGATGGTGAAGTTCTCTTTGTCAACACTTGCTGGCAGTAATATGTAGTCTTGAGGTTGTGAATGATCATGCAGAGCTCTTTCAGGTCAACTGTTTTGAAGTTATACCAGTGTGTGTTTAGTTTGGGAGTGGGTTGCTCCTAGTTAGCTGAAGAGGGAGATTTAAAGTCTCTGGTTTTGAAAATTCTGTCATTGAAGTATGATAGAAACTAATTGCATTTAGCCATAGATGGGTCTGGTACTGAGTTATATGCAGGAGCAGTGTTGGAGCGCATGAAAAAAATAAGACCTTCAATAGGTTAGAGCAACACTCTCGGCCTGATTACAATGTACCCATTACATGACAGCTGTTTGCACAGGGATCACAATTATAAGTGGTGTGATGTTTAGAGAACCCGGTCAAATTTCCAGGTACAATAAAAATTGCACCCTGTGTTAAACTTTTTAAGAAGGGGAAAAGGCCTCGTGTTTAACTGTATACATACATTTTGGTATGATAAGCACAAAAGTCTGCATGTTATTCCCAAACAAGTTGGAATATGAAATAAGGATTGCATGCAAAAACAAAATTCAGGGTTGGACTTTATAGATATCATACTTATCACATCTAACAGGTTCCACTTGTAATCATACCCTAAGGATGTTATCACAGCAATTTAGATTTTGATTCTGTTGCTGATTTGTATGATTGCTGATTTGTATTTTCTTAAGAAGGGTTTTTATTACACAATTATATTTGAAGACTTGATTGTTCACCAAGCATTCTCCCTAAAGTGAATTTCTTTCTGAGAACCTTGGCTGACTGGGCTTCCTTCTAAGTTCTTTCATTAACGTGGGGGCAAGTAATTAAACAATTGAAGCAGTGACTTCGCTGCAGTTGGTGAACATGTTTTGATGATAGTTAGATGACAATTTAGTTGACAGGATCTCTCCCAGAGTCCCGTCAGGTATATGCTTGAGTGAATGTTTCCATATTTCCTGTGTGCGAGTTTTGACCGGTGTAAGGCAATAAGGGATGCATATTTGAAACAGCATTGGGAAGTGGTCAGCCTAGGCAATTTCCAATGGCAATTAGCATTTAATGAGATCTGGGTTGACAATTGTGAGATCAAGTGTGCATCCTTTCAGGTGTGGAATACTTTGTGCAGATCATGAACCTGAAGGAGATTTAAAACGTTTGCTGTTTTGGTTACCCTGGTTAATATTAAAATCATCTGAGAATGTGTTGGTAGTATGTGGCTCGTCCAAGAGAAACCTTCAAATTACCTTCAGAGACCAGAAGGCTTAGCCAGCTTTCAGGCGCATTTATCTCGTCATTAGTGATCTCAACATCCCTCTGCCCACCTTCAGACAATCAGCCTTTGGTCCACCTTAAGACAACCCGCAGCTGGTCATTAGATTCCAACAGATTACTTATTTTATTGAATAAGGAATAGGTGCTTCCTACTTAAATTATGATATTCCATTGGATTGAATTGGCAGCAGGTAACCTTTTATCAAAAGGCTGTTAAAAAGGCTCTCGCTTGCAGTTCGAACCGGATCTATCCTGTCTTTGCCCAACAGCATTGACCATCCTTTACTTAAAACCCCTCCTCCTCTTACCTGCTGCAGTTCACTGATGAGGTTGTTCTTCTGCTCAATGAGTTGGGCACACTGCTGTTGTTGTTCGTTCAGTATTTCCCAAATATCCTGAGGGATCTCCTTGTTCCCAGCAATAATCAATTTGTTGCTGATGTCCTCAAACATCTCCAGGCTTGCCTTAGCTTCACTGTCGAGTTTCTCAAACCTGCCATCAAAAGTTAGCTCTTATTAAGTTGAAGTATAATCAGTACATAAAAGTCAATTAAAAACGTTTCCTTGTTAGTTTCGTACAGTAAGTCTTCTAAGTATATTTTGTGAGCTCTGTTTTTTCAGCCTGAACCCCTAAGACAAGATTCATCCCTGCTACTAGAGCCTAATAGACTGGTTTTCCTGAGTTACAGGCACAAGAGGAGGTCTGTTCAACTGCATTGTAGCCACTTCTGCAATCAGTAGAAGCTTGGAATATACTCCTGTCCCTGCAATGGCTCCTCTTCATAACTGTTAATGTCACTGAAGATTTACCAGAATAAGCTACCATCTCAAGTATGATTAGTTCTCGATGCAGCAAATAAGGCGAGGAGCTCATAAACTCTTGAAGTCATTTATGTCTCTCAGATGGGCTCATAAACTCTTGAAGTCATTTATGTCTCTCAGATGGGCTCATAAACTCTTGAAGTCATTTATGTCTCTCAGATGGGCTCTTAAACTCTTGAAGTCATTTTCTCTCTCGTTTGCATGAGCGGGGCTGTTTGCAGTGGTTTGACTGTGGCCAGAGTAACTTGCCAATAGAACAGTATGCCAGGACCTGTAAGCTACAGTAAAAAGCAAGGACTCCTGACACAAGACAGCTTCAGACCTCAGTCTCTGAACCTTCACACACAGGTAGTTTCTCACCCATCGCACTCCAGGCCTCATGTGAGCACTGTACCTCTTTCCCCATCAGTGGCTTCAAAGATATTCTGCACGTGCATAGCTGGAAATCACCATCTTTTGACCAAGAGCCAAGCAGGGATAACGGGATATCCAGCAAATGAATGACCCTAGAAACTGAAGACAAACACTTTTCTCTCCAATAACAAGCCACGTTTGAGATGAAAAGAAGGACAGTGGCCTCTGGGGGCAGCACTGTTGGTGTTACCATGAATGACTAGCACTGACCAGGAGCTCTCCACTCTTTTAAGTGAAGTCTCATATGCACTTTACAGCCCATCACACCACCAACCCATGCACTCAACGCCTCAAAGGGTTCCTCCATCGCAACATGATTTGTTTGTTTATATCTATAATTCCCATTGATTTATACCGAGCACCTAACTTTGTTTCAGTGCATACTGCAACACGGAGGAACTGAAGCAGTAGAGAGTGTACAACCACCTACAAAGACATAGATTACTGCATTGATGCACATACTATAAATACTATAATAAGGCATTGACCAGTTAAAGAAAATGAGATACCGTTTTGGTTAGCTATGAAAACCTATCAGTTAGAAGCAGTGTTTCCTCATTCGACTCCTCAGTATAAACACTGGATTCTGGATATGGGCCTACAGATGCGGGTAGCACTACATTCACAACAGAGTGAGTCATGGGAACCCATATTTAATATATTGAATAGGATTGTCAATGATAGACCATCAACTGTGAAACTATGGGAAGATTTAAAACCAATTCAGAAAGCACACGGGGCCCCGCCCACCGTAGAGCTAGGTATGAAGGTATGAAGTTCATAGGTGATATAGACACAACAGCAGAGATTGTTCTTCGTAATATTAAAAGGGATGCAGTGATTTGATCAAACACCAGACATATGCTATAAAAGTACAGGATCAGAAATAAGTGGTACTACCGAATAATATTTCTCAGTTTTATGCTTCCATGGGGAAGGATACCTTTGAGTTAAACCATAAACATCTCAACTGAAATTCAGAGAGTAGAATAAGAATAGTCAAGAAGAAAAGAAGCTGGAATCAAAATGATTCTATGGCGAAAGTGAAAAATCCCAGAGTGGATTGAAAAAGAAATTGCAGTTTTATTGTAGAGATAATGAGCAGGCAGAGTACAACCTAAGCAATAGGAGAGAAATAAAGAAGCTAGAGATATCAGTCCTCTGAAAAGCATTATCGTGCAGATGAACAATCAGAGTCAAGCAGAGGTGCCCAATCTTTCCACGGACCTGACAAGGGCAGACCAATCAGCAGCGGATACATGATATTTGGGGGATTGGGACCATCAAGGTAACCTTTTCAGAAGAATCTGCAAAATGAAAGCAGGATGCGGCACAGAAAAAAGAGTTCCACAGAAGACCGCAGAGCGGGCGCTGCTCATGCTAGACAGTGAGGTAGAAATACCAATAACACATCAGAAGATTAGGTCCCAGATGATAGTAGAGGGGACTATGGACTATAAGACAAATAGAAATTCCACGAGGGCGCCTGAAAAAGCAAAATGCAATTTACAAAGTTAGGATTCAGACGGAAGGAGATATTCAGCAAATAATCTAAATTATAGTCCCTTTGGTGGAGGAAGTTATAATGGAGCGTTTTCTTCACTGCTGCTCCACCCGTTTAAGGAGTGGTTTGGCACAAAATGGGTTCTTTCGAAATGTAATGGGGAATTATGAATGAACTGCAATATCAATAAATCTTCACTCTGTGCCTTCAGCAATGAACATTCGGATACTAATTACACCACTAATATTCAAAAATATAAAACCACAATTGGCATAGCAAATGGGTTTTGGCACTCAAAGCCTAGCCCATAGTCATACTATTTGACTTCTCTCACATTAAGTTAAACTCAATTCAGGCTCACAAAAATCGCAACATGAGTATAGGGATAGCTCAGGGATAATTCCAGCACAAATAATGTTTACAGTGTAATATGAATGTAGTCTCACACATTGATGACATATACATTGCAGATGATTCCCATGAACACTTACAGAATCTAGAGAGAATAGCTGAGACAGGTTATTAATTAAACTTATAGAAAACCCAAAATATGCTTTTGAATGTAATCTTCCTAGGATGCAATTTATCCAATGAAGGAAAAGGACTCGCACCTGGGATCTTGGAAAACATGGGGCACTTGAGGGGTGAGATCCATGTATCAATTTATTGCACCTACATTTGCCAAGGCAGACTGGAAAGATGACAATACACAAATGCCCTCGCTCTGTACTTCAAAACAATCATTACTAATCAACACTTCAAAAAATCATGCAAATCTTTAGTAGGAAAATAATCTGTAAATCGTTTGCCAGTACCTTAAACATGAGTAATCATATCTTTCTAAGAGGGTTGTGGAACTCGCTGCTTGTAACATAGTGGCCGATGTACTGCAACATTTCTACCCCACTGCGTCCTGTTTACTAGTGTCTTTCTGTGGGCGGGGTGATGTAGAGCAGTGGTTCTAAACCTGTGGTCTGGGGATGCCTGGGGGTCCATGGGTGCTTAGAAAATGAAATAATATTAACAGGTTAATAAAGAGAATATAAAAAAAACTAAATGTAAAGTTGAACATTTTAAAGCATTCTGTAAATTTGAAGTAATTTTAAATTGGAAGCTAAAAATGTTTTAGTATCCGCAAATTGATTAGTGGACACAGTGCAACGGCATCACACAGAATATAGGATGGACGATGAGTGGCCTCAAGTGAATTTAGAAGAAGTTCCGATCTTTCCATTAAAAACGTTTTCTTTTTTTATATTTGTTTTTGAATTAAATATGATATTTTATTATTTGTGTATTTGTTTGATGAATAATTGTTTCTGTTTTTTTTTCATTTATTGTTTCGAAAATGCTTAGACCCTGGTCACCAGCTTCCAGTAATGATTAAGTGGGGATCCACAGAGGTCAAAAAGTTAAGAACCACTGATACAGAGGATATATGTAGAGTACTCCAAACCAAAGACCCACAACTCCTCCTTGGAAAAAAAAAGTTAATTAAGAGCAAAATCTTTGCTTGAGTGGAGGTGAATGGCAAGACATGCTCAGAACAAATGGATCTCGAGGTACATGAGGTTACATGAGGCGGAGTTCTGCTGGCGCCGCTGCTTGTTATTTCTAAACTGCTTTTAACTCACTGTGTATGATTTTATCCGCATTCCTGCTGATATTGTGGTAGTGTGACTGGGCATTAGGCATTCTTTGCTTCGCGCTCGTTTGCTCCGACCCCGGTCCACCGCAGCTGATGCTGATTGAGTGGAGGGCGGACACACACGACACGACACACCCCCCTGCCACGTCAGACGCTAGGCGGCAGGCAGAAGATTATTTAAACGCCGATGCCAAGGACGCGCTCGGTCGGGCTCAGGGCCAGTCCCCCTGGTCCTTTCACGCCAGGGATACTGTGTTATTCTAGAGATTAACTTATGAAACTTGATCCTGTCAGGGGGAAGGCGAGTTGCCCTAGGTTCTCGCCTTCTGAAGATCAAGCAGTCACATGCACAAAGTGCCTGTTGCCTTTTCCCCATATTATGGCTCTCTCTATTAACCATCTGCCCAATTTCACAGGAAGCAAATCCAGGCAAAATGGCTCGCCTGTTACTAAATGTCTTCTTCTTAATGCTAGGTCCCTGATCAAACATAGTATGGAATGTGCTCTCTTCATTGAGGAACACAACATCAGGATGGCATTTACAACCGAGTTAGAAATAAGGTGGAAGCCATCTTTTCCTCCTTTTCTCAACAGCAAAGAGGGGAGGTGGGGATCTTAGTTAGGCCAGAACCAAGTGCCATCAAAATCTGTACCTCTATTAGAGGGCTTGACACCACTCGAGATGCAAGATTTAGTTAATCTCTTAAAGGCATCTCGATCCGGATCGCCCAGGGACCCATGTCCAGTGTCAGTGATTGAAAGTGTCCCTGAGGCCATTGCCCCGATCCTTACTCCTTTGTTTATTACCATCCTTAATTCTGGCCAGTTTCCCAGGTCCTGGAAATCAGCTTCAATACTTCCGCTTATAAGAAAACCAAAATTGGACCTTTTGGATCCTAGCAGCTAAAGACCTATCTCGCGCCTCCCATTACCGGCTAAAATGATCGAGAGGGCTATGAACGTACAACTCAGCACATTTATTCAGATCAATAGTGTGCTAGATCTCACTCAATGCGGCTTTCGAGCTCGCCTGATCAAAGCTACGCAGGAGGTGCGAGAGGCGATGGACCAAGGTGGCGCAGCAATTCTGATTATGCTAGATTTGTCTGCAGCCTTCGATACGGTCCACTATGAAGTTGTGATGGACCGGTCATCGGCTGCAGGGGTGCAGGGCAAAGCCTGGAGCCTCCTGAAATCTTTCCTGACAGAATTCAGATGGTGCACTTGGGTAGGTATAGGTCAAAGCTGTTTTCTCTTCCTTGTGGGGTTCCACAGGGTTCTTCCCTAAGTCCCATGCTTTTTAATACCTATGTGGCCCGCTGGCAGCACTAATAAGATCTTATGGGTTCCAGTTAACATCTTATGCGGACGACACACAAATTGTGTTGTCCCTACAGCGAGGCAAGGAACTGGAAACTGGACTAAAATGCTGTGAATGCATGAAAGCTATTGCCGGCTGGATGTCCTCAAATTGCCTAAAACTTAATGCAGGCAAGACGCAGGTCATAATTTTCGGCAATAACCCTAACATCTGGACCCCTGATTGGTGACCTGAAGAAATGGGAATCCCCCCGGCCCCTACTAGGAAAGCCAAGAACTTAGGGGTGATTATGGATAATAAACTAACTTTTGGAAAACAGGTTAGCGGAGTTGTTTCAACAAGCTTTTATCTCCTCAGAGTTTTGAGGAAAATAAAATTCTTTCTACCTGAGGATAGTTTTAGGACGGCAGTCACGGCGTTCATTTTGTCTCGCTGGACTATTGTAATAGTATGCATGTGAACATTCACAAGAAACATCAAACAGACTCCAGCTGGTGCAAAATGCGGCAGCCAGGTTGCTTACCAGTACACCTAAGTTTGTCTCTGTTAGGAAGGAACTTAAGCAGCTTCACTGGCTCCCAGTGAAACAGCGTGCTCAATTCAAAGTACTTTGCACGGTGTTTAAGTTGCTGACAGGCAGGGGCCCTGATTATCTGAGGAAACGTCTTCAATGGAGAACATTGCGATCCGCGGAGGCAAAGCAAGTGGTCATCCCTCGAGTTAAAAAAGCCACCTGGGGTGGCAGAAATTTCATCGCCTGTGCTGCTAAAGCTTGGAACAATTGGTTACCGTTTGAAGCCAGAATTCATTTGAAAATCGCCTGTATGACACATAAGGCATTGCACCACAAAACCCCGAGATACCTTGCGGAGAAACTAGTGCTATCGGGTGATAACAGATTTACTAGGAGTCCTGATAATCTTCTACTCAAACCACAACGTTTCTCCAAGAAAAAAACATACAATCGTACCTTCTTAGGAATGGCCCCCAGGATTTGGAACGGCTTGCCCCCAGAAACGAGACTCAATCCATCCGCTGCTTTCTTCACAAAAGAAGTGAAATCCATTCTCTTGTCCAAATTCACCTAAACTTTCTATTCACTCTTGTAGATATGTGCCAGTCTCTAATAGTTACCAGTAATGTATTTGCATAATTCATTTTATTTATAAGTCATTCACCTGTATTTACCCTGTTAAGCGCTCTGATACCCGCAAGGGTCTTGTTCACGCTATACAAAACCGTCAAAATAAATAAAAGAAATAAATCTCAGGAATGATACTGAGCTCCTCTACTTTAGGAGGGGGCTCAAAACTTGGCTGTTTTCCAAACAGCCTTTTTGATTTCGGGTAACCAGTTAGGCATCGGCTCAGCGCCAGGACACCTTTGGGTAGAAGTGCGCTTTGAAAGCTTATTAACATAACATAACATAACATAATGGCTGCGGTTGCGTTTTATGAGCTGCATCAAGTTTCACATCATGTTCAAATTCAGGAGGTTCAGCCCTTATAAAATTCCAACATTCACCCTTTTTCTCAAAGGTCTGCACCTTGAAGGTACACATATGTGCTTCCTTGGAGTAGGAGCAGATGAAGCTTGTTTGATTACCAACATTTCCAGTGGCTAGTATCTTCTCAGGAGCAACCAAAACAAGGTATTTTTTAGGAATAGGCAAGAAATACTTCATAAGATAATATATGAATGCGGGACTCCAATATCTGCCTTGACTGTGATCGGGACCTTGTTCTACTTCTCAACAATGACTGTCTCAAAGTCATTGATCCGGGCTCTGAGGATCACTGTGTTCATATCTACTTTGTTGATGTTGAACTGCTTGACATCAAGTGTCTCGACATTGATCCGGTAGGTAATGTTGTCTCTTTGAAGTCAAACTCTTCATCGTCCAGAAGCTAACCCTTGAGTCATATGATGATAATAATTATGGTGAGCATGACATCAATATTCTGATGATCGATTTTCTTAGCGGGGAATGAGATTGTCTATTGTGACCAGGAAAAATACCTCTTCTGCCTTTCTTGTTCTTTTTTTGCTGGCAACTCCAAAGAAATAAACAAATAACCAGGGCTTTCAGGTAGAGCATTGAGTTCCCTTAAGCTGAATGTCTTGCAGTGGAGCCCCAGCAGTAGAGCCTTGAAGAAGGACTAGGACTCTCTTTGGTATATGTTTGATATCTTCTGTATGTCTCAATATCCTACTGAATATTTTGACTCAGAATTCAAATTCCTTCACCTTGCAGATGTAACGGAGGATACAGATAAAGTTGCCAGACGATACAGAGACTGGGTAGATGTTTCTTTGATTACTTTCTCCCATACTGTGGGCATTTGACAAAAAGTGAGGGCATCTTCACAGAGAAAAAACTCTGACAAAGGCTTGAAGGCCTCAAAAACGGAAGAAAAATGCTTCCAAAAGCCATAAAGCATTGAACTCAATCCTTTTTGTCAAAGATAGCCACTGCCCAGTGTTATGTGATCCTCACTTGGAGTTAGGAAAGAACAGCAGGAATCCAACTGCCATGAGTTGTACATGGGGTGGCCTGCAGTCTTAAGAGGACAGTACAGTTTTGTCTCCTTCCATTAGCTAAAGGGATCTCGAGGCTATGCCACTATAAGCTTTCAATTTCCCTCCTACAAAAAAGTATGGATGTAGGAGATTTTTCTTTAAAAATAAGTACATAAATGGATTGGAAAAAGTTATTTACCTGTAACCACTGTTTAAGCTTGAAATATTCTTGTCATCAGGCCAGGAACCCTTGGTGGTCAATGTTAACATAGCAGTGTCCTAATATAGCAAATAACATTGAAAACAGCCATAAACAACTTGTAACCCATCCATCTCATTATATGACCCAAACTGTGGCCCATCGGGTGAACAGGCTCAGAGCTCCAATCATAGTCAGCGGCACAAACTGACAGATTTTCATAGCTGGGAGAAGGTGGGGTGTACATGAATCTATCAAAGATACCAATTTTGGAGCTCCGTAGATACAGGTTACCTTTTTCTAGTCCAGCACTAGATCTTTCACAAATATAAAAGCTGGAATAAAGATTAGCAAAGCAGGATGTGTGGTCTGAATGAACAAGATGGCGGATGCAAATTGAGAGTGCTCCAGGGCCTCTTCGGCCATCCGTCAAGATCCGACCTGTCTGCTATCTCTATCTGCCCCAAAACGACTGCGTGGTTTCGCCCAAAGCCTCCTGTAACAGGCTGCAGGACTGGGACCTTGGGATACCAAGGTCCCTCCAAGCACATACCCTCAGATCGCTGTGCAGCCTGATCCCAAGATGGTAGCTGAATGCCATGAAAGGTTGGGAACCACTTAGGCCTGAATCAGGAGCCCTACTACAGCAGTGGGGGACGGAGGACCTCGGGGTTCTTGATTGGCAGGTAACTGGTGAGTCGGCAGGCAGACTTCCGGACACAGGGGATCAACAAATAGGGAGCCTTGGGGGTCCGGTGGCCAGGCCTCACGCTGCAACCAGACACTTCAGATAAGGGCTCTGACCAAGAAGTGCCAGCCCAAGGCAGCAGAAAGGGGCAATCAGACCTGAAGCACCCAGCACTGGTTGTTGAGCCAGGATTCAGCCACAATGGTGGGCTGGTTTGGGACACCAGGAGGGCCCTCCACAGAGAGTGGAAGGCGTCACGTGACATGTAGGAAGCTGTGGCGGGCAGAGAAGCAGAATCCCACCCATCCTATGTTGGTCGCCTGGTACCTGAGGAAGGCCAGGGTCGCTTCTGGCTGCCTGTGTCTCAGGCATCCAGAAGCAAGCATGCCAGGGTGACCCCTGAATTGGTTGGACCTGAAGGGGCCCTCTACGACGAAACTCGCCTGGCACACCTAAGAGTTTAAAAGCCCGCCTGGCACACCTAAGAGTTTAAAAGCCCTAAACTTGACATGTAGGAACCTGAAAGGCACATGCAAACTCTGACCCTGTGGCACAAGACCCCACACTGAGGCCCCTCAAGTACTCTAGCCTGTACCCCTCTTTCCTCAGCCCTGGAAATCTACTCTACTACAAGCACTATGGGGAAGGACTGCAGTTCCAATACCGAGTCCAAACCAAAATAGGCAAGTTCACGACCTCCTCCCAGGTGGTACTAGGCATGCGGTGGAACCCTAGGCAGCAGAGTGGCAGACCATCTGGCAGCAAATCAGTACAGCAGTCCTTCTATAATATCCGCAGTTCCAGGAGTGTAGTGAAGAATTGGTCAGAGGTCCAATATTTATACCTGGTGCCTCCTTTGAAGTGAGAGAAGCTTCTATAGGTTTTCCTTCTAAGTTAACAGGTTTCCTGCCTCTCCTACCCTAGCTCCAGGCTAACTACAGGAGGTATGCAATCCTTTGTGTGAAGACAAGACTCAGCATATTAAGGTGTGAGTTGGGCTGTGCCTAACTCCTCCCTGCCAGTGATGGCCTGTCCAGGAACATCTAAGCTATTTATTGTGTGGGGTTCTCTAGGAGGAATGAACAAGTTACTTACCTTCGGTAACGCTTTTTCTAGTGGATATAATATCTGCCTGTGAATTCCTCACCTTTTGAATACCGCCTGCGCCAGCATTTCGCGGGAAAATTCTTTCCTAGCTCTCCCACGTTGACGAGGACGTCACAATGGACCGGCTCCGCTCGCGGCACCGTATGACGTCATCGGAGCCACAAAAGGACCTCGTCGGCGCGCTGACGTCAGTTCCAACCAAACGGGCGGACCGACACATTTTCAAATGCAAACATAGCATACCAAATATATACATGTATATAAATTCACAAATGCATAATCAATAAAGGTATAGAGAAATAGCAACAGAATAAGCATTTCTCATTATTAAAATATAAACATGATTAAGACATATTAAAATAAAAAAAATTGGGTAGAAACAGGCGGACAACGGGAAGGCGGGTGGAAGCATGAGGAATCCACAGGCAGATATTGTATCCACCAGAAAAAGCATTACCGAAGGTAAGTAACTTGTTCTTCTGATGGATACTTCTGCCTGTGGATTCCTCACCTTTGAATAGATTTCCAAAGCCATACCTCTCCCGGAGGAGGGTGTCCACCTGACTAGACCAAAAAATCCTGCAAAACAGAGCGAGCAAAATGGCCATCCCTCCTACCCTCAGAGTCCAAGTAGTAATGCTTTGCAAAGGTGTGGAGGGAGGCCCAAGTTGCTGCCTTACAGATATCAAGAGCAGGAACACCTCTAGCCAAAGCAGAAGAAGTACACTTAGCTCTGGTGTAATGAGCTCTGATACCTTCAGGCGGTTCCTTCTTGGCCAGGGCGTAGCAAATCCTGATGCACAAGATAATCCACCTGGAAAGCGTCCTCTTGTGCACTGCCTTGCCTTTCAATTTCCCAACATAACCCACGAAGAGCTGATCATCCAGCCTCAGATCTCTAGTCCGATCCAAATAAAAGCTGGCAGCCCTCTTAGGGTCCAACCGATGCAGTCTCTCTTCCTCCCTGGAAGGGTGAGGGGGAGGGTAAAAGGTGGGTAAAGTGATGGATTGTCCCATATGAAAAGGGGTAACCACCTTGGGAAGGAAAGCAGCCCTGGTCCTTAGAACCAACTTATCCACATGAATGGTCAGGAAAGGAGGTTTCGAACTAAGAGCTTGAAGCTCACTTACCCTCCTAGCCGAGGTAATGGCAATCAAGAAAACCGTTTTAAAAGAAAGAAGCCTCAACGGGCAAGAGTGAAGAGGCTCAAATGGAGAACCCATTAAAAAAGTGAGTACGAGATTCAAATCCCACTGAGGCATAATGAAAGGTGTGGGAGGAAACTTATTTCTAAGGCCCTAAAATGAACCTCATGATAATGGGGGACTTAAATAAAGACGGCTGGTCCGGCAAACATAAAAAGGCCGACAAAGCCGATAAATAGCCCTTAACAGTGGCTACAGCACAACCTGTGCTGCTCTAAAGAAAGAGAAAACTCCAAAATATTAGACAAGCAGGCCTTCAAAGGGTCAATGTCTCTCTCTCTGCACCACTTAACAAACCTGGACCATCTGGAAGAGTAAACAGACTTAGTGGAGTGTCGCCTGGATGATAAAATAACATCCTCTATATCCGGCGGGAGAGAGAAAGAACTCAGGTTGCCCGTTCAATCTCCAGGCATTAAGGTGCAGGCTCTGGAGGTGGGGGTGTAGAACCTGCCCCTGCGACTGCGAGAGGAGGTCTGCCCTGAGAGGGAGACGGAGCGGAGGGTGCAACGAGAGGTGAAGTAGGTCTGTGTACCACACCCTTCTTGGCCAATCCGGGGCAATCAATATAACTTGGGCCCGGTCTTGGCGAATCCTCCTCAGAACCCGAGGAATCAAGGGTATGGGAGGAAACGCGTAAAGGAGTTGTGAGCTCCAATCTATCTGAAACGTATCCCCCAAAGCTCCCTGTATCGGAAACTGGAGACTGCAGAATAATGGGCAGTGTGTGTTCTCGTGAGTGGCAAACATGTCCAACCAAGGAGATCCCCCCATCTGAAAGATGCGATAGACCACCTCCGGATGAAGCCGCCACTCGTGATCGGCCGAGTAACGCCGACTGAGACTGTCCGCACGAACACTCAGCACACCGGCCAGATGATTTGCAAACACACAAATCCGTTGGCCCTTAGCCCAGGACCAGAGCCGCAGAGCCTCTTGACAGAGGCGATACGACCCTACACCTCCCTGTTTGTTGATGTACCACATCGCGGTAGTGTTGTCCGTCTGGACCTGAACCGATTGACCGCGAATAGAAGGGAGAAAAGCCTTCAGTGCCAAACGTATCGCCCGCAATTCCAGAAGGTTGATGTGAAGCAACCTTTCCTCTGGAAACCAAAGGCCTTTGACATCCAGATCCCCCAGATGAGCAACCCACCCTAGAGTGGAGGCATCCGGGCTCACTGTGGCCACCAGCAGAGGAGGCTGAAAGGGCTTCCCTCGTGTCAGGTTGCCACGCACACTCCACCAAGACAGCTCCACTGCTGCTTCTCTGGAGATTCTGATGCTCTCCCCAAGATCTCCGTTGTGCTGATACCACTGCCTGCGGATGCACCACTGGAGTGCCCTCATGTGCCAGCGTGCATGGTTGACCAACAGAATGCAGGAAGCGAACAGACCAAGCAGGCGAAGAACCTTCAGGACTGGAACAACCGCTCCATCGTGAAATAAAGGCGGGTATGCTCGACACACAGAAGTGTCCAGTATTGCCCCTATGAACAGGCTGCGCTGAGAAGGCACCAGGTGAGATTTGGGTACATTTATCGAAAAACCCAATTTGAACAATAGATGAATTGTCACTTGCAAGTGGCGCAAAACCAACTCTGGAGACTCCGCTTTCAACAGCCAGTCGTCCAGGTAGGGGAAAACAGGAACCCCTGACCTTCTGGGGTAATGTTGCGATCCCATCGTGAACCGGAGATACTTCCGATGCGACTTCAGGATGGGAAGATGAAAATACGCATCCTGCAGATCGATGGACACCATCCAGTCTTCCTGTTGCAGCGCAAGGAGTACCTGAGCCAAGGTCAACATTTTGAACTTTTCCTGCCTGAGGTAAAGGTTCAAAATCCTGAGGTCCAAGATTGGTCTCAAGCGACCACCCTTTTTGGGGATCAGGAAATACCGGTAGTAACAACCCTGACCCCTTTCCTGCTCCGGAACCACCTCTATCGCACCTTTTTGGAGTAATGTAAGAACCTCCTGCTGCAAAAGCAGCAAGTGGTCTTCTGAACAACCACCCTGGTGAGGAGGGTAAAGAGGAGGAAACTCCAAAAATGGGAGGGCGTACCCATTCGCTACAAGAATCAAGACCCAACGATCTGATGTGATCAGTCTCCAACCTTGTAGAAAGTGGGACACCCAATCTCCAACTGGACCAACATGTTCTAAGATGGGGACTCTAGAACTACTTTCCTGATGTACCAACGGTGGCGGGAGGGGAGGTAGAGGAGGAGGCCTGTTGATGATTTGCCTCTCTTATTCTTCCCTCTGTACGATTTGTACAAGGGATTCTGCTGTTGTTGGCTCTGCTGAAATTGTTGGCGGCCACGAAAGGAAGCAGATCTCCCAAAGCCCCGTTATCTTTTGTACCCATAACCTCTAGACTGCACGTGGAGGCCTAATGATCTTGCGGTAGCTCTACTGTCTTTGAAACGTTCCAAGACTGAGTCCGCCTTTGAACCAAAGAGCCTTGACCCATCAAAGGGCAAATCCAACAAGGTCGCCTGCACATCAGCCGAAAAACCAGAAGACTTGAGCCATGCCTGTCTCCTTGTAGCCACAGAAAACCCCATAACACGAGCCACAGAGTCAGCAGTGTCCATGCCTGACTGAATCACTTGTCGTGCTGTGGCCTGCGAATCTGAAAGGACTTCCAAGAAGTTGGCACGATCCTCCTCAGTGAACCTAGGAGCCAATTGAACAACAGAGTCCATCAATGCATGTATATATCATCCAAGAAGGCAAGTTGCATTAGTTGACTTTAGAGCCATACTCGCAGAAGAGAACAGCTTCTTCGCAGCTTGCTCTGTCTTTTTCGAGTCTCTATCACCCAAAATGGTAGGAAAAGCACTAGAAGACTGTTTTGAGCAAGAAGCTTGGAGAACTAGACTCTCCGGAGTCGGATGCGATGACAAAAAGCTGGATCACCAGGGGCAGGCTTGTATCTTCTCGAGATAGAACGAGATACAGCCGGAGCAGACAAAGGCTTCTGCCACACCTCCAGAATTGGATCTGTTAAGGCATCAGTGAATGGAAGTAGGGGCTCAGAAGTTGACGAAGAAGTATTTAAAACTTCCGTCAGTATATTGGACTTAAACTCAGCAGAGGGAAGTTTAAGGCCCAATAAATCAGCCGCCTTGTTTATGAATACATGGTAAGGTGCAACTTCCTGTACAACACATCCACTTGTAGATGGTAAGTCATACTCAGTGGAGGTATCTAGGCCACTAGCTTCCTTAAGGCCCTCAAACTCATCCACAGAGTCCACGATTTCTCCTTCCTCCTGTTCTTGCAAATCCTCCTCCTCCTCAAGCAATCTGTAAGCCTCTCTCCTGGAACATTGCTTAGGCAACGGCGTCGGCGGAGCCACACGCGGCGCTGGAGAAGACACACGCGGCATCGATGGAGGAGCCTCGACATCGAACCTTGACGTCGATCGAATTCGAGGTGGAGCAGACTCCGTAGCTGATGGAGTCCGGGGAGCCGGAGTAGATGATCTCGGCACCGGGAAATGCCAAGCCGGAGTCGACGGCATAAAAGGCATGAAAGGTGCCTGGGGATAGAACTGAGGCACACCCAGGTTGAAAGCTAGAGGACCCACGGGGCCTGAAGGCGTGCCGAATGGAGTCGAGGCTCTTGTAAATAAACCAAACATCGCATTGAGAAAATGCGAAGAGTCAGCCCCAGGAGCAGGAAAAGGAGGATATGGATCCGTACCTTCCTGTAGGGGAGTCACCTGAGATCACACTGGAGCCTGCGGAGCTGGGGATGGCGCCCGCACAGGTGGAGTCACACGGCCTGGAGAGGAGCCTCCCGGCGCCGGTGACGTCGCTGGAGCCGGTGATTCTTCATGAAGCGAAGAAGCCTCTGAAATCGTCGATGCCTCAGCCGGAGACTGTACTGCCGTCGCTTGAGGAGAAGGAGTTGGAGAGATGAAGTCCCTTCTCCAAGGTCGCTCAGCTGGAGTCGGCAACCTCGATCTCGACCTCGAGACCCTGCCCTGCGAAGAATGGATCTTGGATTTTTTATGCTTCTTTGAGCTCGAAGTGTGAGAAGACGAAGACTTCGCCCTATTCCTACCTCTCTTTTCCTTCTTGGCTGTTGCCATAAACAACTAGGCTTCACGTTCTTTGATAGCCTTAGGATTCATTTTCCTGCAGCTCCTGCATTCCTCGACGTCGTGGTCCGAGGATAAACACCACAGGCAGTCATCATGCGGATCCGTGATAGACATGTGTCCGCCACACTCTCTGTAGGGTTTGAACCCGGTCTTCCTAGAAGTATCCATTCTGAACAAACTACGAGATACAAAGTTTTCCACGATGAAAATGTAGAGCCCTGAAAACAAAAGTTGAGCATCGACGGCGCGGAAAAAAGGGAACTGACGTCAGCAAGCCGACGAGGTCCTTTTGTGGCTCCAATGACGTCATACGGTGCCGCGAGTGGAGCCGGTCCATTGTGACGTCCTTGTCGACGTGGGAGAGCTAGGAAAGAATTTTCCTGCGGAATGCTGGCGCTGGGGGTATTCAAAAGGTAAGGAATCCACAGGCAGAAGTATCAATCAGAAACACAAAGTACAGCTGCCAACTACACCCAGTCATGTGACCGAGAGACAAGCTGCAGACCCTGAATGGCTAAGGCAGGAAAATGCCAACTTGCTGTTAAGGTAGAATGACGCATACCTTGTATCAAGAAATCATACAAAAGAAACGGCAGATGACCACAAGGACTCCGGTCTACATAAAAAGAGCCAGAGTAAGTAAACTACGCAAGTATCAGTGCAAAAAAGGAAACAAAAGCTGAAGCCTCGACTTACCCGCTCCGCCCGAAGAGCAGCGGGCCAGTTGGAACAGCAACCGATAACCCAGCAAACAACCTTAATCCCGTGGTAATCAGCAACAAACATGCAACAAATGCACGCATGCCCTATATGTGACGAGTAAAGTCCAACCCAGAAGTGGAAGTGAGAAGACTCATCGGAGTCAGTAGAAATAAACAAAACGTAGAACTAATAGAAAAGTGGTGAAAAAAGATTAAACCAACGGTGCTTAATGGAAAAGAACCAAAACAATTGCTGAAATATAAATAAATATAGATAACGATGTCTGAAAACCGTGATGCATGCACGAAAGAATTGAACTTTTTATTGAAAAGGCATATGGATGTAACAAGATTCCATGCATCACATTACAACTGCCAAGCAAAATGCATCATGGGGACTGTAGTTTCTAAGAGATTGTCATGTGACTTTTAAAATAAAAGGCGCGAAGAATGCACTTTGCACTTTAAGATCTCTACCTGTGATCAAGACAAATGTTGCCAAAACGCGTAAGGAGAAGGAGAAACTTACTGCGCTGTTGTGCCTGCAATTAAAATGCTGTGACTCCGGTAATGGGCCTCAGCGTGTTTGTTAATGGAGAGTTAATTGATGGGCTGCTCCGTGCCCATTGTTCTGAGGCCGCCCTGTAGGGTCGGGGGCCCCTTTGCTCAGAGGCTGTTTGTGGATTCAAATCTGGGGCATGACCCACTCACCGTCACAAGCCTACGAAAGGAAATGCTAATCAGCAAAGGTGTGACGGCGCACGAAGGGATTCAGACAGGGATGATTCCCTGCTCTGATCATGCCGAAGGACTGGCATTGTTGTAAGGCCAAATGAAAAGCGAGCACTTGGCACATTAAGCAAGCACAAGACATCGTGAGTAAATCAACCCACTATGAGATTTGATGCATGCACGAAAGAATTGAACTTTTTATTGAAAAGGCATATGGATGTAACAAGATTCCATGCATCACATTACAACTGCCAAGTAAAATGCATCATGGGGACTGTAGTTTCTAAGAGACTGTCATGTGACTTTTAAAAAAAAAGGCGCGCAGAAATGCACTTTGCACTTTAAGATCTCTACCTGTGATCAAGACAAATGTTGTCGAAATGCGTAAGGAGAAGGAGAAACTTACTGCGCTGCTGTGCCTGCAATTAAAATGCTGCGACTCCGGTAATGGGCCTCATCGTGTTTGTTAATGGAGAGTTAATTGATGGGCTGCTCGTGCCCATTGTTCTGAGGCCGCCCTGTAGGGTCGGGGGCCCCTTTGCTTGGAGGCTGTTTGTGGATATACATATATATTGACGCTCTCTTTACACCCAATTGAAATCACTCGCAGACGGGTGCTATCCAGTGGCGGTGCACTCCACAAAATATAACAGCTCTCATTCCCATATTATAAGGAAAGTAAGCACTCATGGGTAACGTATCTCAGGATCTTTTATTCAGGATCGGAATAAAAGATCCTGAGTAACGTCACCCGTGAGTGCCTACTTTCCTTATAATATGGGAATGAGAGCTGTTATATATATATATATATATATATATATGTATGTAGTCCAAAGTGCCCTGAAGCATTTAGGAGGTCACTCGACAGAGCCTCGCCATGCGGCTCCTTAATGCAGTCTGCCTTCCTGCTCTTTAAATATTCCAAATGCCAACGCGTTTCGAGGAAAAACCCCTTCTTCTCGGGCTGCCAGCAATGAAACACCTGAACCTCGCACTCCTTTCACTTTGCAGCTTTAATGAATTACATCACCGCCCCCCAGTGGGCGTATGCTCAGTGCAGATTTTGATATGTGCTGGGACATGAAGTCCTGAATGCGAGCGTCATTTTCTTGCAGTAAGTTCAATTGTTCCATTAATTATAAAGGCACATTTTTATCCTATAGTAGGTATGGAGCATTTGGCAGGCTTGATTTAGCATATTTAGGCACTGTGCTGATACTGTCTTGATTCGTGCAAAACAACAGCCTCACCCTGCTGGTGTGTGGATTTCTCCTCCAGCTTTATCGGCGATGGTGCTCCTCCTCACGGCCAGGCTGCCGTGTTAATTATGTAGTCCAAAGTGCCCTGAAGCATTTAGGAGGTCACTCGACAGAGCCTCGCCATGCGGCTCCTTAATGCAGTCTGGCTTCCTGCTCTTTTAATATTCCAAATGCCAACGCGTTTCGAGGAAAAACCCCTTCTTCTCGGGCTGCCAGCAATGAAACACCTGAACCTCGCACTCCTTTCACTTTGCAGCTTTAATGAATTACATCACCGCCCCCCAGTGGGCGTATGCTCAGTGCAGATTTTGATATGTGCTGGGACATGAAGTCCTGAATGCGAGCGTCATTATTTTCTTGCAGTAAGTTCAATTGTTCCATTAATTATAAAGGCACATTTTTATCCTATAGTAGGTATGGAGCATTTGGCAGGCTTGATTTAGGCTGCTGAAACACATTGTGACGCAGGAAGGCAGGCTGCATGTTTTAAAGCTGAATGGCAGAGCAAAGTCGTGTGCGCTCCTAATGCTTCAGGACAGTTGTTGATAAATATATATATGTATATATATATATTACCTACTGGCAGTCGCCAGTAGGTAGTTATAGTTAGGACCTATTTTCCATAGGAAATCCTTAACATTCTATTTGGAATAACATTGGCGCCGATTGACGAATCTTCGCGTAATTTTCCAAACTTTTGGCCAGCTCCGGTCTGCTCCTATCCTGAAAATTTCACGGTGATTCGTCAAGCGGGGGCCGAGAAAAAAGGGGGGTCCCAAAACACGTTTTCCCCATGCATTTTCACTTAGGACCTGTTGACGCAGCTACAGCCCGAACTGCTGAACGGATTTACACCAAATTTGGCAAAGAGGTAGTCCTCAGTACAGTCTTGTGCCTTTTGCTTAAATGGTGTAAATCCGTTCAGTAGTTCCTGAGAAAATTAGAGTTAAAAAGATAGATATAGCTGGGCGGAGCCTAACCACACATCTCATCGTGAGATCTGATTGGCTGTCAGTACTTCATCCAAGAAATATTGGCAGCCATCTTGGGACCAATATACATGATAGCACCTCATCAACCCCTTCGCCGCGGCACAAATTTTGCCGCCGCGCTGGGGGGTTTCGGGGTGAGCGCGGCGCCGCCATGCTCGTGACGGAACCACTCCGTCAAGAGCCACGGGCGCGCTGTGCTCATGACGGAGTGGTTCCATCATGACTCCGCCCACTTGCATCATTCGCCCGCACAGGCGGGGAATCAGCGCCGCGTGGGCGGAGCGGCCGCAACGGCCGCAGCATGACGGAACCACTCCTTCATGAGCACACGGCGCCCGTGGCTCATGACGGAGTGGTTCCGTCATGAGCAGGCAAGGGGTTAAAAAGCATTGCAGTTAATAGAAGGTTTTAAGACTTTAGTTACATTATAAATCATTTGTTGATGGTACCATACTAATTTTAGGAATTGTGGTGTGTTCTAAGGTGATTTTACCATGTGAAAAAGCCTTCTGCTGTGATATCATGAATCATGTTTGAGAGAAAACTATTTTCTCATGATTTTCCCACAGAGGTTCGGAAGGTGATCTATAAGCTAAACTGAGAGCATATTTTCTGTAAATTCACATTATCTTTCTCAGTCATGTGAGAATGAAGTCTGACATTCTCAGTAAAACATGTACATCCAACAAGGGCAGAGACTGTCAGTTGATTCCTTTGTGTTCTACTGCAGCTTCCCAGAGTGTTCTAAAGAACAACTAGAGCGCTAACAGTCCTAATTATGACAAACATATTGCACACCTGAAGCCATCTTGATTGGAATAAAGTGGTAACTCTTAAAACATTTAATTTAAAAAGGAACAAAATGAGGGGGTTCATTTTGCCATAGAAAGTATGATTAGTGCTGCAGAAAGAAAAATTAGGGCCCATTTTGAGTGACTTCTCAAATCCTCTTCTATTTCATTAAAAAATTCTGACATGCAGACTGAAACATGCACTTTCAATACCAGCAGCAGACTTCCCTGGTGAGCAGTAGCTTTACTGCAGTGATCTAATAAGCAACTAGAGTGCTAACATTCTGAATTTATGGCAAATTTGTGACACATCTGAATGCCTTCTTGATGGAATCAAAGTAAAAAACTGAAAGTATTTCCTACTGAGGAGACTGTAGTAAATGAGGAAATTAGGAAACTTCATAACAAATAAGTTTCCCAAAATGGCCACAAGAGACAAAAGAGCCCAAATGCAGCCCAAATATCACCCAGATGTAGCCCAAGTAAAGCCCAATGACAGAATGTCCCAGAGTGTTCTAACGAACAACTAGAACGCTAACAGTCTTACTTATGACAAAAGTATGGCACACCTGAAGCCATCTTGTTTGGAATAAAGTGGTAACACTTAAAACATTTAATTTACAAAGGAACAAAATGAGGGGGTTCATTTTGCCATAGAAATTATGATTAGTGCTGCAGAAAGAAAAATTAGGGCACATTTTGACTTCTCAAATCCTCTTCTATTTCATAAAACAATTAAAAATTTGCGAACATACGTGACAAGAATTTTCAATTCTATTAAGGACAAGGAGGCGAGGATTATGTTTTCTCATTTCTTTACTGAAATGCTCAGCAGCCAATGAAAACACAGTATATATAATAAAAAAACTACAATACCCATAAACACCAGGGTATGACGTGTATAACCATAGAGTCTGCAGTATAAAAGGTCATATAGCAAGTAGAACGTCCTCTTTCTTTGGTGAGGAGAGCAGTGCAAATAAAAGTAAACAGTTCAAGAATCACGATGACCAACAGGAGGAACAACCATCAGCAACAGCAGAAGTCCATGAGGAAAAAACACGCAGCACTGGAAGGCCACAGGACCCTGGGAGCAGAAGGCCATCGGATGCAGAAGAAACCAGAAGAAGCAGTAACCTCGTCACTTCGGGTCAGAACCTGAAAAGAGACAGACTGCCGTAAAAAACATCCAATAGATAATAAAATATAAAAAGGGGGGGAAAATTATCAGAGAGCAATGAATTATCAGAAAAAATATAGTGCATATGCAAGAACATCAGTATAAATGCAGAATAAATACATCAGAAAACACAATGGGTGGGATAATCCTCGCCTCCTTGTCCTTAATAGAATTGAAAATTCTTGTCACGTATGTTCGCAAATTTTTAATTCTATGTCAGGACAGGAGGCTCCGATTATGCTTGTTCAAAGCTTATCCACCACTACTGAGGCCACATGTTCAATAGGTTTATAATAGAAAGATTTAAACATGGAATCCGAAGACCAATCTGCGGCCTTCATATTGTCAGACAAAGTAACACCCATTGAAAAAGCTTTAGAAGCCATGGCTCCCCGTGCCGAATGAGCACCAAAAATGGACACATCAATGCCGGCCTCAGACATAAGCCAGCGAACCCAACGAGCTAAAGTAGCCGGGGTAACAGGGCGAAAGGGCTTCTGCAAAGCAATCAACAGTTGACCCTGCAAATCTGAACGTAAAGAAGCAGTACATACCTCGTAATCCTTGACGCATTGGACCACACAAAGGTTGGGACGGAGAGGAAAAGAAGGATAGGAAATCAATGAAGTATTAGTTTTAGTACGACGATAGAGTCGAAAAGTGACACCCTCAGGGGTAAAACAACGACCAGCCAAGTCTAATGACCGAACATCAGACACCCGTCTGCAAGAAACTAGGCATAACAACATGGTCAGTTTGGCTGACAATTGTTTGCGGGAAAGCAAGGAGTTGGAAGGCCAAGCGTCCAAAAACTTCAAGACAATGGATACATCCCATAAAGACGTGTATTTAGGACAAGGGGGAGTCGTTAGACGTATACCCTTGAGCAATTTAGTAAACAAAGGATGTTCACCTACGGGTTTACCATCAAGAGGACTATGGCCTGCCGAAATGGCAGAACGGAAATTGTTAACCGTCCGATAAGCTAAGCCCAAAGAAGCAAGAGACGCTAAAAAATTAATAATTAGAGAGACATCCGCTGTAGCGGGATCAGCTTCCCGTTGAACACACCAATCACACCATCGTTTCCAAGAACCTGAGTAGCGTTTGTGAGTGTTGGGTGCCCAAGAGTCACTGATAAATTTGCAAGCGTCGCTTGAAAGGCCTGGGAGCGACCAACGGTCCCCGAAAGTCGCCAAGCCAGAAGATGGAGAGAGCCTGACTGGATCAGGGGATGCGGATTCCCGAGAGGGTCCAGCAAAAGATTCCACTTCTGGGGAAGAAGGATCGGCACCGCACAACACATTTCCAGGAGAACTGGGAACCAAGGCTGAGCCCTCCACAGAGGAGCTATCAGAATCAGCTCTGACTGATAACGCTTCGCACGAGCCAGGACTCTCGGAATCATCATGAACGGAGGAAAGGCATAGCACAGAAGGGCAGGCCAGGTCTGGAGAAATGCGTCCGTGGCCAGGGCTTCCGGATCCGGTCTCCAGCTGAAGAACCGGGGAAGCTGCGTGTTGAGGCGAGAGGCAAACAGGTCGATGTGACTCTGCCCCCAAAACCGACGGAGGGAGCGAAAGATGCGAGGATGAAGCCTCCAATCGCTGAAATCCCGAAGGTGACGCGAATGCCAATCCGCAATCTGATTGTTGCGGCCTGGAAGATACTCGGCAATAACAGTGATCTTCTTTCGTAGACAAAAATGCCAAAAATCTTTGGCGATCTCTGCCAATATCTTAGACCTCGTGCCGCCCAACTTGTTGACATAACGAACCGCGGACACATTGTCCATGCGGAGAAGAATGCAACAGTTGGACCGAAGAGGCGTGAAGCAACGAATCGCAAAGGACCCCGCTAGGAGTTCCAGACAATTGATGTGGAGAGACAACTCCTGAGGGGACCAACGACCCCCCGTTGAAATTGGACCGCACCGGGCTCCCCAGCCCCACAGGCTGACATCAGACTCTATCACCATCTCCAGGGAAGAACCGAACAGGGCTCGCCCATTCCAGGCCTCCATGTGGTCCAGCCACCACTGCATCTCGCACCTCGCCTCCTCTGAAAGAGGAATCTGATCTGAATAGCGAAGACCCTGCTGGAGATGACGGATCTTCAACCGTTGTAATGCCCTGTAATGCAGAGGACCCGGGAAAATCGCCTGAATTGAAGACGCCAAAAGACCGACTTCACGAGCTATAGATCTCAATGATACAATCCGATTGGAAATAATCGAAACCAATTCCCGTTTGATGTAACAAATCTTCTGATTGGGTAAAAGAAGCTGACAGGTCAGAGAATTGACCTGGAAGCCTAGAAAGTCCATCACCTGAGAAGGAATGAGGACAGATTTCTGCGGGTTCACAAGAAATCCCAGGGATTGTAAAAGATCGATCGTCCACTCGAGATGCAAGATCAATTTGTGAGGACAGTCTGCCATGATCAGAATGTCGTCCAAATAAACAATCATGCGGAGACCCCGAGCACGTAAGTGTTCCACCACTGGCTTCAGAAGTTTCGTGAAGCACCAGGGCGCCGACGAGAGGCCGAACGGGAGGACTTGGTATTCGAACCAGTTCCCTTGCCACCGGAACTGGAGAAACCGCCGATGTGGCCCGAAGATTGGGATTGACAAGTAGGCGTCTTTGAGATCTAGACGAACCATCCAATCTCCCGCTCGGAGAAGATCTCGCAAAAGATGGATCCCTTCCATCTTGAAATGGCGGTAAACCACTCCGCCGTTGAACTCTTTTAGATTGAGGACCAGGCGGGATCTGCCCCCTCGTTTCTGAACCAGAAACACTGAACTCACAAACCCTCTTGGATGACGGGTAGTTTGGAGAATAGCTCCTTTCGCAAGAAGGGAGTAGATTTCCAAAGAAATAATCTCCTGATCCTGAAGAGAGAAGACCAACGGGGTGGGAAGGAGGGGTTGATGCGTAGGCTGATAAAATTCTATCTTGTAGCCCTGAACAGTTTCGAGAACCCAAGCATCGTTGGAGATTAACTGCCAATTGTGGAGAAAAAATTGGAGCCTTCCCCCCAAAACCACTTCGGAAAAAGGAATCAGTCTCACCTGAATTGTTGGAGTCGTGATGACCCCCTTGTTGTCCTCCGAAGCGACCCCTCCGGAACTGTCCCCTCCCTTTGCGGGAGGGATAGAAGTTGGAATGGGTGGTAAAGCCGGAATCCTGTCCACCTCCACTGTGGGACTGAAATCCTCGCTGGGAGTTCTGCTGAGATCCTCGGCCGAACGAACGTCCCCTAAGACGCCCGGCCTTTGCAAAAACCGGTCGAAACGCCCGCCGCAGCGAGGCTTGGGACTTGTCAAGGCCACTGAAAGTGGCCACAAAACTTGAAAGTTCTTTGAGGAATGGCTGACCAAATAAGAGCCCCTGAGACAAGGGACCGACCTCTGAAGAGGAGAGCTCCGCCAGCCTGGGATCCAGGCGAAGAAGGATGGAGCGGCGTCGTTCACATGAAAGCGCACAATTGGCATTGCCCAATTGACAAATGGCCCTCTGAGCCCATTCAATGAGTTCGTCCAGGTTTACAAGAGCAGAAGACTCTTTAGCAAGAACACCCAAATCCAAAATTTTTGTGAGGGGGCCCAATAAATCCAATAATTTATCCTGGCAGGAACGCCAAGATCTGTCCAAACCTTTTTTGGGGTCTCTGGCATACTTTTTAAGGTAGGTGACCATGGTAGGGTCAACCTCCGGGTTCTCGGCCAAATGGTCCGCCAAATCTGGACGTGGACACTCGGATCTCAGGCGGGCCCGGACAACCTTATCAAAAGGCTGGCGAATGTGTGATTGTACATAATCCGCCACCGCTGGAGAAGGCAACCAAGAAGAAGAATGGGGATGCATAATTTCAGAAGGTTCAAATGTTAGAATGGGAGGATTGGAAGGAGCGTCAACGAAATGCTCCTTGCGAGCCTT
The DNA here is from genome assembly GCF_964204655.1 of Triturus cristatus. NCBI lineage: Eukaryota > Metazoa > Chordata > Amphibia > Caudata > Salamandridae > Triturus > Triturus cristatus. The sequence goes on from NC_140589.1 coordinate 1,806,670,781, forward strand.
TTTTCGAGGAGGTGGTTCAAATTCTGAAGAGGAGGAATGCGCATCGTCAGCATCAGGATCATGGAGGGATGAAAACGAGGTCCCAGCTGACCCCTTAGTAGAAGCCGTGTCCGAAGACAGTGATTTAGCCAACCTCTGAAAATCAGACCTATGAGGGTTGACAGGGGACTTTGACGCACGGGCAGGCGGTAACCAACCCTGTTGTTGTGCGTAAAGAGATAAATGACGCTTCAAAGGATTAATAGCGCGCACAAGCGCTTTATTCACAGAGTGTTGCACCCCTTGATCTAGCGCCTCCACCAAATCATGCTCCAAAGAGCCAGAAGGATCCTCCTCATAATAATAGTCCTCCTCATAATAGTCCTCCATCCTGACACAAAGTGTCGCAAGATTCAATGCCCACAGGAAAGACAACAATCAATAATGGCCAAAGGCACAATGCAGGGGGAGTGAAAAAAACCCACAGCAAGCCAAAGTGTAGATTAGAAATCTGAACACTCAATAAATAAATTCAAAATGTGGAGGGAGGGCTTGCTGACAGAAAAAACTAGCACTCTAGGCAATGCCTATGCGTAATTATGCAGCCCAAACGTTTTAAATAGCAAATGGGTGTAAGGAGGTGCAAATATCCAGGCTGTGGGCTCTCGGCGCGAAGCGACCGGTCTGACAGGCGAGAAAACACCTGATTTTAGTAAACAAATATGGCCGCCGCGCATGCGCGGTAACGACCGCCCGGTATTTCAAAGTCGGAGCACTCGCAGCGCTAGCGTGAGCCTCCAAGCCCCTGTCTCCCTCTCCACAAATAGAGACGCGGGCGCGAAGCGCCCGTCCCCGGGAAGGTGAACCACACGCTCCCCGCACGTTGTCACAAGCGCGGCGAGCGATTAGAAAAAAGCAACGCGTGCCGATAACAAAGTAACCATGGCAATGGGAAAACAAACACTTTGAACGCTACAAAAGCAGTTTAACAGTGAAAGCAATACCCTTCAATATCAAGCATGCAAACAAAGTCACTGCGAATACGTTAGAAATATGAAAGAAGCACTTAACTGGCTGCGGAGCAGCAAAGAAAGAGGACGTTCTACTTGCTATATGACCTTTTATACTGCAGACTCTATGGTTATACACGTCATACCCTGGTGTTTATGGGTATTGTAGTTTTTTTATTATATATACTGTGTTTTCATTGGCTGCTGAGCATTTCAGTAAAGAAATGAGAAAGCATAATCGGAGCCTCCTGTCCTGACATAGAATTCTGACATAGAGACTGAAACATGCACTTTGAATACCAGCAGCAGACTTCCCTGGTGAGCAGTAGCTTAACTACAGTGATCTATTGAGCAACTAGAGTACTAACATTCAGAATTTATGGCAAATGTGTGACACATCTGAATGCCTTCTTGATGGAACCAAAATAAAAAACTGAAAGTATTTTCTACTGAGGAGACTGCAGTAAATGAGGAAATTAGGAAACTTCATAACAAATAAATCTCCCAAGATGGCCACCAGAGACAAAAGAGCCCAAATGTAGCCCAAATATCACCCAGATGTAGCCCAAGTATAGCCCAATGACAGAATGTCCCAGAGTGTTCTTAAGAACAACTAGAGAGCTTACTGTCTTACTAATGACAAAAGTATGGCACACCTGAAGCCATCTTGATTGGAATAAACTGGTAACACTTAAAACATTTAATTTAAAAAGGAACACAATGAGGGGGTTCATTTTGCCATAGAAATTATGATTAGTGCTGAAGAAAGAAAAATTAGGGCACATTTTGAGTGACTTCTCAAATCCTCTTGTATTTCATTAAATAATTCTGATATGCAGACTGAAACATGCACTTTTAATACCAGCAGCAGACTTCCGTGGTGAGCAGTAGCTTTACTACAGTGATCTAATGAGCAACTAGAGTGCTAACATTCAGAATTTATGAAAAATGTGTGACATATCTGAATACCTTCTTGATGGAATCAAAGTAAAAAACTGAAAGCATTTCCTACTGAGGAGACTGCAGAAAATGAGGAAATTAGGAAACTTCATAACAAATAAATCTCCCAAGATGGCCACCAGTGACAAAAGAGCCCAAATGCAGCACAAATATCACCCAGATGTAGCCCACATGTAGCCCAATGACAGACGTGTGCAAAACACTTATTTTTTGTGTATTTGCAGTTGTATATAGTGCAGACTTGTCAGGTATTGGAGTGCTTTACATGAGCAGTGGTTACATCACACAAGATCAAATTCATTTTGGTTGTAGACATGGGGAGATTAAGTGATTTGACCAGAATCACAGAATGTTGAGCTGAAGCAGAAACTCCAACCTGGTTCCCCAGTTGCAAAGTCTGCAGCTCTGGAAGTAACACCACATTCTCTCCCCTAGGTGCAACATTTAATCAAGTGGTCAACTGGATAAAAAAACATAAAGATTACAAATAATTTAAAAGTTCTTTGTCGCTATTTGAAAACTCAGAAAATATGTCCTCATTTTAGTTTTTTAGAGCACTAACCATAATTGTGATGCAAATAAGACCCTCTCATATATGTAATTTATAAAGGAAATGCTCTAGGTATTACAGTTTTGATTACATCAAGATGACGTCAGGCGTTCCACACTTTTGTAATAAATATAGAATGTTAGCAATCTAGTTGTTCATTGGGATACCGTTGAGAGGCAGAGGCCAGGGGCACGGACTCTGAAAATTGAAGGCAGGTAGGCGAGTGCAGAGGCAACAATTTGACCACACTGGGCAGGCAGGAAGGGCAGTGGCAGCACAACAGACTATGGAGGGCAGTGGAAAGGGGGGCAGGGGCAACAAACCGACAATACAGGACTGGCAAGAGAGGCTGTGGCAATATTTATTTATTTATTTATTTATTTAACTTATATAGCGCGTTATAACCACCGGGGTCTCTAAGCGCTGTTTGTCCAGATTACGTAGTGAGGTATGGCATTCACTTGATCCCAGCAATGCGCCTAGGGTCTGCTCCATGCTTGCTTAAAAAGTACAGTTTTTAACTTTTTCCTGAAGGATAGCAAATTGCATTCCTTCCTAAGTTCTGGGGCCAGTTTGTTCCACAAAGCTGGGAGTGTGTTGGAGAAAGCACGTCCCCCCACCGTGGCCAGTTTGAAACGGGATTGGGACAAGAGGGTAGCGTCCGACGAGCGCAAAGTCCTGCCCGGTATATATGGGAGTAGGCGGGATTTCAAATATCTTGGTGCTTTACCATACAGCGCCTTGTGTACGATGCACAATCCTTTAAATACAACCCTCTGCCGAATCGGGAGCCAATGTAGCTCCTGCATCAGGGGGGAAGAGTGGGCAGTCCTGGGTTTCTTATAGATCAACCTGGCTGCATCATTCATAACCCCCTGTAGTTTATCCAGCAACCGCTGGGGTAAACCTATATACAGGGAGTTCCCGTAGTCCATCCTAGCCAGGATTGTGGCTGAGACCACGTGTCTCAAAGTAGAGAATGAGAGTAATGCAGAGATCTTCCTTAATTGTCGTATCAGGCCTATACAAGTACCCACTACCGTAGTGACTTGTTTTTTCATGGATAGTTTGTCATCCACATATAGGCCCAGACTTTTGACTGCAGTCGCCGGTTTCGGTGGCACACCCAGCTCCACAGGCCAAAATTTCTCGCTCCAGGGGTTGCCCGAGATGGAAATGGGCAACACTTCCGTCTTATCCGGGTTGATTTTTAAGGAGTTCTCGGACATCCAGTTAACCGTGGCTTTGAGTATGTCCTGTAACCTGGTGGACGCTCCCGGGCCATCATCCAGCCAATATAATAGACCATTGTGGGCAGAAGGAAGAGCCAGTGGTAGTACAACCATACATGCCAACAGACCGTTTCAGCCAGGAAACGTCCAATGTTTTTAAGCTCAAATGGGCTTTATTTGATCTATCTCCTGTCTACAATCTCCTCTTTTTCAATGTAACTCAAAGGGGAAAATCAATACCCCAGTTTTTTTTCAAAATCTCCCTCTTACCAAGTTCAAAATGTTCGCAAGTATGGTACATTGGATCATGGTAGGCAGGAGGAATTGGGGTATGGACATGGACTCGGATAACAGAGGACAGGAGGGACATGGAGAGGTGCACCAAACTTACTCTACAGGGCAGGCATCAGGGTTTGCAGCAGCACAAAATACCACACAGAGCATGCGGGACGGGAGTGCAGCACAACAATCCATAGAAAGCAATAGGGAGGGGACAGGACCATGCACATGGACAACAGAGAACAGAGGGGAAAGAGGCAATGGTAGCTAGCTGACCATAATGGACAGACAGGAGAGAAAGCTGCAGCAGAACAGACCATAAAGGGCAGGAGGGACGGATCAGGGGCATTACAATGGAACAGACAAGCCAGGAGGGAGGGAATAGGGGTCTGCACATGGAAACAGAGGGCTGGGGGCAAGGGGGCAGGGCAGGAGCAGCAAGATGACCATGGAGGTCAGGCAGGATGGGCACTAGAAACAAGACACACCATGGAGAGCAACAATGAGACTATGATGGCATACACACAGACCATGGAGGGAAGGTGGGAGGGGGTCAGGGGCAGCTAGCTGACAACACATGGAAGGTGGGAGGGGCCATGGCAGCACATAAGACCATGCATGGCAAGCGGGAGGGTTAGTGGCAGCACAATGGCTATGATGGGCAAGAAGGAGGGTGCAGGGGCATGCACAAAGGTCCATGGGGATAGAAGGGAGGGTCAGGACCTTGGCACAGACAAGAGAGTTCAGGGGAAGGGGCCTCACAACACACCGCGCGGGGCAGGTAGGAGGAGCAGTTGCAGCACAACAGACCAGGGAGGGCAGAAGGGTGTGGCAGTAAAATGGACCATGGAGGACACGAGTAAGGGGATAAGGGCATGGCATGTGGTCAGGCATGGTGGAGGTGACAGGGACAGGTTACAGTCATCTGACAATGCTAGGCAGGTGGGAGGGGAGTGGCAGCTCAACAGAACACTCAGAGTAGATAGGAGTGGCAGGTCCATGGAACATGGTGGGCAAAAAGGATGGAGCAGAGGCATGCACAAAGACATCGGAGGGCAGGGGGAAGGAGAATAGGGGCAGCAAGCTAAGCACAGAGGCTAAGCAGGAGGTCAATGATGGGCCATATAATTGGGCAATGGAGGGCAGGAGGAGTGGACTGGTACATCATGCTAAATGGAGGGCAGTGGCAGCACATAAGACCATGCATGGCAGGAGGGAGGAGGCTAGTCCATGGATTCAGACAACAGAGGATAGGGAGGAGGTGGATGGGGCAGCAAGCTAAATGTTCAGAGAAGGTGGGTATTAGGAACTTTATTGTTTTTAAAATGTGTGTCTGTGCGAACCACCTAAAATATGAACAAGTATGCAGCATAATCTCACTTTTATTCAGGAAGAAGAGGACGTTTGTGACTGTGACTCCGGGCTCACTTGGCAGAAACACCCCCTGACCCTCCACCCCCCATCGCAAAATGTAATGCCCGTGAAAAGGGTAGGTGGACGCAGTGTTATATAGAACATAGTCCTGAGAGCACGATTGAAAATGAAAACTAGATATAGTATATTGTATAAACTATGCACCAAAAAGTGTGTTATAAGATGAACCTGGGCGTGAAATATACTATGCAATACATTGTGCGCAATGACCGATTCATTGGAGAGCGCGAGATAGCAAAGGCACTAGCGCGTGCTATGCGATATGCGCCTTGGAGTGTAATATGCACAGGGCAGTGTTGTGTAACCTAACTAGTCTCTAAAGTTGTAATATAAAATATGTGCTGGGGAGTGTAACGTTGCATATGCACTGTGACAAAGATATGGATCCCAGATTGTAATATGTATGGCATAGCACTGTGCGTTATAACATAGGCATCGAGGAAGGCACGTTAGATGGGGCAATATAACCCGTGCGAAGGCAAGTGTGGCATGACATATTCACGGGGTGGTGTTACAGTGCACATGGGCTAGAGAGTGTCATAGCATACGCACTAGCTGGTGGAATACAACACAGAGGTGTGAGGCACTCGGCGGGCACTGGTGGGTGTAACACAGGATTGGGCTCAGCCAGGAGCACGCTCTGACTCACAAGTGAGGTTCGTCTCCTTTCCAGAGAGTAAAATAAAAAGTATTACACATCCGGCGGTGGATGTGTGTTTTATTAACCGTGAGGGGGGTTTCTTGCATAGTTTGGTCGAGTTTTTGTCGAATCCCCTTTGAATGGCTTGGTGTGCGTGTATATTAAATGTGCCCGTCAATAGCTACCCATGTTTGTATAAATAAACGACAAGGGTGTCTACTTGGAGAGTACCCACCGGCGGGGGCGCCGGGATTAGGCACGGTAGGGCGTCAGACACGTCAGAGCTTCACTAGCGGTGTAAATACATTCCACGTGGATTCATTGTATGCATAGTCGCCTTTTAATGAATATCACGCAAATCGTCATGGTGATAGGTACATACGGTTTGTCCAACATGTCCTAGGTGCTTCTATAAATATATATTTTTTTAAAATAATAAAAAACAAAGGCCGGCCCCGGGGGATGGAGTCCCCGGGGCCATAAGTGGCCTGAGGAGGGGGGCAACACAGCCCCCCCTCCTAAAGATTTTTTTTTTCCATGACCCGGGGGTTGGGGTCCCCGGGGCCGATTAAGGCCTTGGGAGGGCCAAATTAATTTTTTTCAACAAAAACAATTAGGGTGCAGGCCCTGGGGGATGGGGTCCCCAGGGCCAATAAATTAGAAAAAGAAGGGGGGCCACACAGCCCTCCTTCTTAAAAAAATAAAATAAATAAAAGACCGGCATTGTGCCAGAGGCCACGCCCCCTCCTTGCAGCACTCTGCAAACGCGCCCCCTGGCCAGTTGTAAGTTGGGGAATTAATTCCCCTTCAATACTGAGGGTCCCTGAGAGCCAACTAGCCCAACAGGTATCTCCAGTATGCGCCAGGGAGCTGTGTTGCAGACAGGTGTTCTGAGGCCACGCCCCTTTTTACACCTCTATGCAACGCAGCTCTCTGGCGCTTACTGGAGGTACCTAGTGGGCTAGTTTGACCCTAGGGACCCTTAGGATTCAAGGGGACTTAATCTCTCAACTTAGAACGGCCACAGGGCACGTTTACACAGTGGTGAAGGGAGGGGACGGGGCCTGAGGTGACGTGTTCAAACACGCCCTGTGGCGCGTTTTAAGTTGGGGAAATAATTCCCTTTCAATCCTGAGGGACCCTGGGGGCCAACTAGCCCACCAGGTGCTTCCAGTAAGCGCCACTGCTCTGCGTTGCAGAGAGGTGGTGCAGGACGTGCCCCTTTTTACACCTCTCTGCAATGGCGCTTACTGGACGTACCTAGTGGGCTATTTTGCCCCTAGGAACCCTCAGGATTCAAGGGGACTTAATCTCCCAACTTAAAAAACGGCCACAGGGCGTGTTTACACAGTGGGGAGGTGAGGGGACGGGGCCTGAGGTGACGTGTGCAAACATGCCCTATGGCGCGTTTTAAGTTGGGGAAATAATTCCCCTTCAATCCTGAGGGCCCCTGGGGGATTACTAGCCCACCAGGTGCTTCCAGTAAGCGACATTGAGCTGCGTTGCAGAGAGGTGGTCCAGGCCGTGCAACTTTTTACACCTCTCTCCAACGCAGCTCTGTGGCGCTTACTGGAGGTACCTAGTGGGCTAGTTGGACCCTAGGGACCCTCAGGATTCAAATGAACTTAATATCCTAACTAAAAACGGCCACAGGGCGTGTTTACACAGTGGTGAAGGGAGGGGACGGGGCCTGAGTTAACGTGTGCAAACAAGCCCTGTGGCGCATTTTAAGTTGGGGAAATAATTACCCTTCAATCCTGAGGGACCCTGGGGGCCAACTATCCCACCAGGTGATTCCAGTAAGCGCCACTGCGCTGCGTTGCAGAGAGTAGAGGTGGGCGGAATTTGCGAAATCCAGTTTCGCAAATTATCGTGAAAATGTTAAAAATTATCGCAAACACGCGGAAATATCGCGAAGATGCGGAAGTTTTTTTCCCGCATGTTCGCGAGATTTTCTGCATGGTGGCGGCTCGCCAACTTACCCATGCGGTTGCTCGCGGGCGCGGCCATCTTGTTTTCAGTTGTCTCGCGGTGCATGATCGTGAGAAGAAAGACGTGATCGCGCGACGCATGACGTCACTGCGGGCGCGAACTCTCGCAAGACAGCGCAAATGGCTAAAAACAATACAACATCTCATGGAGAACGCGACCGGATCAAGAAAACTTGTCGGCGAACGCAGGGATTCAGGTAAGGCGATCGCGCGCGTGCGAGAATGTATTATTTTACAGCGCGAGCAAGAACCAAATTATCGCAAAGCTGCGGAATGCGCAAATTTTGACATTTTCGCGCTTTCCGCGGAACGCAAAAATGTCAAATTATCGCAATTTCCGCGAACGGAACGACATTTTAGCCCAGGCCTAGCAGAGAGGTGGTCTAGGCTGTGCCCCTTTTTACATCTCTCTGCAACGCAGCTCTGTGGCGCTTACTGGAGGTACCTAGTGGTCTAGTTGGACCCTAGGGACCCTCACGATTCAAGGGGACTTAATCTCCCAACTTAAAACGGCCACAGGGCGTGTTTACACAGTGGGGAAGGGAGGGGACGGGGCCTGAGGTGACGTGTGCAAACACGCCCTGTGGCGCGTTTTAAGAGGTCGTTTTAATCCCCTGCCCTATTATATACTAGGGGCTTACAGAGGAGGTCATGCTAATCACAGGGGGACCCCAACGCATAGTGTTCCCTAGTGTATGTAGGTGTTTTCACTGTATTCTGAGTGTCTTTTAACATAGCACTGGCTCTAGGACTGGTTAGTCAGACTCAGTTACCACCAGTATCCATCTGAAAAAGTTGAGGGTACAGGATGATTTTGCAACATGGCTTCTTTCTGCTCTTCTGTTTGTTCTTTCTGCACGTTATCCTTCTTCCTGCACTTTTCTTAGTCTTTGAGGACTTCTGTTGTTTCTTTCTGCATTTCTTTTTTTTCTTTCTGTGCGTTTTTTCTTCTTTCTTCACATGTCCTATCTCTGTAGGCATAGTTAGAAATTAGCATTTAAAAAACCTTTGAAATTCACTGAAAAAACCATAGGTTTCAGGCACGTTATAGTTAGGAATTAGCATTTAAAAAACCTTAGAAATTCACTGAAAAAACCATAGGTTTCAGGGGCGTTATAGTTAGCTGGACTTTTCACTCGTACAAAACCACTGAAATTCTATAACGCCCCTGAAACCTATGGTTTTTTCAGTGAATATATACATATATATATACATAATGTGCAATAATGATGAAGATGCGAGATCAAACTTAGTGTCATGAATACAAAAAGAGTACAATACCGCTACTTGAAAAACATAAAATGTCAACAAGCAATATATCTGAACATGAGCATAAAAAACGTCACAAGTGCAGCATCAGATAATGTCAAATACTAATGTACTGAATATTACACATGTGAAGCACAAAAAAGAGTTGTGGACCAGCTGCCTGAATTACCATGGATAGTTTCAAAGAGATCTACTAAAAAACGTGAAAAACAAGAGAAAGAGTCAAACATACTTAAGATACACAAAACGCAATACATCAAATAAATGCTGGTATATAAAAATGAATACATTACAGAAAACACGAAAATTCAATCCTGTCATTAAGACCTCTGGGAGTCACAGTGTTAAAAAAACGTGTCCAATACGTTTCACGTTGTCTTTATCCACCTGATGAGTTACCACCTCAAGGATGGTGTATATGAGTTAAGCAATGGTATGTTGATGGTCAAGCCAGTGAGCCGCCAGAGGTGAACTTAAAGTCTTTGTTCGTATTTGACTCTTATGTTCAGTGATTCTGGTACGTAAAGACCAGTGGCGGCTGGTGCATAGGGGCGAATGGGGCAACGTGGGGCGTTGCCCCACTAGCCTCTGGATGAGGATCGGGGAGGAAGACAAGAAAGACCCCACACGCAATGCAGCAGCCTCAAAAGAAGTGCTCTCTGCCCCATGTGTCGATCACAAACAATAGACAATACAAATTAAATTGTCTGACTCTAACTTTTTTTCTTCATGGCACGGACGACGACGAGGTCACAGCAGATCAGAGACCTCCTGCGCATGTGCTGGCCGGGGCGAGGAATATTGCTCGCCCTGGAAGCACATGTGGAAAGAGTGATGTCATCATGAAGGGAGTGGCCAAAGAAAGCGGAAAATGCCCGGTTTCAAATGGGGCGCCTGTGCTGCGCACCAGGCGTCTTCAGTATCGCGCCACTGAAATCAATGGCAAGGGGCAGGGCAGTGGGTGGCCACACCGGAGCACGCCCCTTTCCTTCGCGCCACTCCCAGGCCTCCTGATTGGACAATGGGAGGCGGGAGCTTGTGCATTGCTCAGGACGGACACCGTCACCGGCCACAGTCACAGCCCCGCACTGCACCACACTCTCCCTCCAGCCTCTCACACGCCACAGACCCGGATGTGTTTCTTGAGCAGAGATCGAGGTCACTTGGTAAGTGGATCTTCCAAAATAAACAGTGCAGTGGGTGGCGCTCATGAACATTCACGAACGATGCAGGTTGTGTTGAAAAATAATTAATCGATTCGGCAGCTAGGAAAGCACAAGCAGAGTGACGCCAGGTAGGCACAAAATTAAATAATCCATGTTTCTGTAAAATATTGTCTCAATAAAACCTTTTTGTGCTATTTTTATTATGTTTTTATGAGCAGGAAGGTGATAAAAATTGGTATTACGAACAACAGTTGAAACTTTCTTGGAATTATGGCTTTAAATGTAATCGCCGGTACCTGTTTGGGAGCTGTAATTTTTACCGCACATTATGCACCAAACGGGTCATAAATGAATTGCCAGCGCAGTCTCTCTCTACCGAATCACAGATTGCAGCATACAATCTCCCATGAAGGCCAGTATTTCTCTCCCCCGACGGCCCGACCCCTCCTATTAAACTCCTGTCTCTCTGAGGGGCTGGTGATGTTGATTGGATCATCATGTCATCCTCGAGCCTTGGGGAATGGCGATCCATAATTCAGCTGGAGTAAGTCTGCTTTCTTTATTTTGTGGGCTACCTATATAATAATCAATTGCAGAGTTGTCACTTGGCAAAAAGCGCGCTCGTTCCAGGCTTCCCTCCCTGGATTGGCTTCACATTGCAATCAGCGTGCTGCCGCCTCTGGTGCAGGAAACCGGGGTTCGAGCCTCGAGGTCGCGTCCACATCCTGTGATTCTGGGCTAATCACTTAATCTCCCCGTGCCTGAATGGGTAATGTAAATACGGTGCTATGTTAAGCGCTCCAATACCTTCGGGTCGAGTTTGCGCTATATAAATATGCATCAAAAAAAACAAAACTGTTTCTTGTTTTTTACAGAAATCCGTGGCCCATTAATGAAGAGACATTTTAATACTATCCTTTCCTGTCAAGGCTGTAATAATATTCTTTCCGCCTAAAAAATGCTTACGAGGTGATGGATTAAATTTGAGCCAAAGAGAATTACAAAATGTTGGGTTCCTTTTGAGGGAACTGTCATAACATTAATGTAGAGGTGCTGTCAACATTCGGAACAACAGTATTGATGTGGCATAACATTCACAGTTTCAATTATGTTTTAACAGACATGGCATGCCTGCATGGGGGAAATTACAGCCTCAATGCCAAGCATGCCCTCTTCTCTCATTAAATTATAATTTTCATGATTTTTATGATTTACTTCCTTTGCGCTATTACATTCTCGCGCTAGCCAGGCTTTAATTATAGTTATGAGAAGAGGTGCGAATGTAAAAGATCGACTGTGGTGGTGACTGCAGTGCAGAAGTCTTAGAGTAGCGCACGTGTACAGTACTTTCAGAAATTCCCGAATGTGGCATGGGTGGTTTAATTTATAGATTTGTGCACACGCGGAGTTGAGCTTTGGCTGCCGAAAGGAGGCATCAGGCATTGTTTCTGTTTGGCAGAAGTCAGTTGAACCCTCCCGAGCCCCCCTCTCCCTCCCACCACCGGGCACTCAACTCGGACCTCCACGCCCCACCACCTTCAAATGTCACCAGCCGCCCCTGGTAATGACCTTTCCGTCTTGCCCACGTAGTATAAGCTGCACGGGCAGCGGATAGCAAAAAATGATGTGATGGCTATCGCAATCAGCTGAGAATTGTAGTTTTATGAGTTAGCTTTCCAAGGGTGGGTAATGCAAGTACCAACCAATACATTATTGCAATGTGAACAATTACGGCATGTGGGCATACCCTTGTGCTCAATGGTATCCGTTGTGATTGGTCTAGATAACAGCTCTCAGATTCTTGGACCTTTTGTAGGCAAAAATCGGTGGTTGAGAAAAGATACCTTGAAAGTCAGGTTCCAATTGAAGTAGATCCCAACGTTTGAGAATCACACTTCTAATGGCTGGTGATGAAGTTGAGCAGGTGGACACAAAAACTTCTCTATTAGTTGATACTTTAATACCTTTCCGTAATGGTTCATCCCTGTTCTGATCGCACACACGTCTCTCACCATCATCCAGAATGTTAGCCAGGTAGTCTCTTTGTGCAAACTTGGTCTTGTATTCTTGTATGATCACTGGAAGTTGCGAAGCATCTGAATCAATCAGTTTAGCTCGCAGAAATTGATAATAGGGAAGGTGTTTCTTGAGAGACTGGGGGTGAAAGCTTGAAAACAAAAGAGAGTTATTGCGATTAGTGTTTTTCTTAAATAATGAGGTCTTGATGGTTGTGCCCTCGATTTCAATGTTGACATCTAGGTATGACACTCGATGCTGATCCATGTGAAATGTGAACTTGATACGGGGGTGTCTTGTGTTCAAAAGTGATCATTTCTCAGTTAGAGAAGCTGCTGTACCCTGCCAAATGATAAGGACACATCTATATATCTAAGATAGTGTAATAGATTGTCTGTCCAATTCTTGTCAGATAAGATGTGATCTAGCTCAAACTTCACAATAAAGATGTTGGCGTAGCTGGGGGCCCCAGAAAAACCCATTGATGTGCCATTGGATTGAAGAAAAAATCGATCTTGCCATTTAAAATAGCTGTGATATAAAGAGAACTGCAATAACTCAAGAAGAAAACTCTTATTGGGCTGTAGTTTATCTTGTTGTAGAAGAGCCCACTCAACAGCTTGGATGCCTTCAGAATGTGGAATGGAGGTATACAGAGCAACCACGTCAACGGTGCATAATCAAATTTCTGAATCTGCAGGTAACTCCTCCTGTTGGAGCAATTGTAGAAGATGAGTGGTAGTTTGAAAATATGTGGAGCCACCTTGTACAATAATTTGTAGAAATGAATCCAAGTAATGACCAAGAGGTTCATGTAACGATCTGCACCCAGAAACAATGGGCCATTCAAGCATTTGTGAATTTTTGGAAGCATGTACACAGAAGGGCATCGCGGATAGCGCGTGAAGAGAAATTGTCGGGTTTTTTCCGAGATCCAACCCATGTCCTGTGCATGCATCAAAATATTTAAAAGAATGCCTAGAAACTCATCAGTTGGATCCAGAGGTAATGGCAGATAGATAGATTCATCAAGTAGCATGGTGTTAACCTTGTTCTCATAAAAAGTACGGTCCATGACGACCAAAGCGCCCCCTTTATCAGCTGGTAAAAAAATTAGTTTCATGTTTTTCCTGAGTCTTTAGAGCTTGACTATCCTGCTTGGATAAGTTAGAGCGCTTGCTAGACGTGTATGATAGTTTCTTCAGATCTGATCTAACAAGAGTCTCAAATGCATCAATGACCTTATGGGACATAGGTGCCACAAATGTACTGCTAAACAGAAGCTGACCACTGAAAAGGTATATCCTAGACAGGAATTCTGGCCTTAAGGAAGGGCTATGCAACCAGCTACACCTTCTTGAAACATCTCCAGTCGCCAAATGGCAAACCTCTGCGTTTGAGGTATTGAGTGAGGCATCAGTCAAAGCAGCAGATGCAAATTCACCTTCTCTAGGGATTGCTTTTGCTTGATCATAACTGTCTTCTGATAATTTCTCAATAAGAGGGGTAAACTCATGCCACAATTGTCTCTTCTACCTACATAATACAGAACTTGAATTAGCAATTGTCACAAAAATTGATGCAAACACTACAAACCTTTTGCCAATGGTGTCTAATTTCTTGCCTTTACGGTCCATGCTGGATTCCTAGACTGCCGCTGTGCTGCATCCTCACAAAATCAGTCTTAATTTGACTTAATAGAAATGGTGAAGCTGACTCAGGTGCCTTGTACTTTGTCTCCAGTAGGGAAATTACAGCAGAGCTGGATTTGGCATACTTGCCAAGAAAGACTGTAAAGATGAAATATCCAAATGGGTATAGCTCTTATGGATCTTTACATTTGTTTTTAGAATCAAATAATAAATGCTCCATAGAAACAGTTAACATTTTTGTAACATACATTCTATTAAAATATGAAATTTTTAGATGCGGCTAGCAGTGAATGTAAGTTCCAGGGTTTGCTCTTCAGCTGGAACAGTTATCTCGCTCTGGGTCCTGTTGTTGGTCATCATGAACATTATCCTCTTGCTGTGCAGCGTCACCCTTCATCATCAGCAGCAAACAGCAGTATCTTGCCATACAAGATGGTTGGTTTCAAAGTCCTTCTGATGGAGGTATCTGAGGGGGGATGGGAAGATCTCCTGCTGGTGTCCCTGTTGTGGGAACTAGACTTCTACAGGGAACCTTTGAAGAGGGTATAGATGTGTTGGTGATAGTTGTTCTAGAAATTCTGCATTCACTGTTTCATGGAGTTTCAAACATCCATTGACAGTTGTACCATATGTGCAGGTAGTTCTAATGGTACCTCTTCTTCAAGGTAACATCAGTAACATGATGACCCTTGGTAACCATATTTGTCTTCCTCCTCCGAGTCATGAGGCACATAATGGAGGTCTACATTGTGAAGACCTTTTGTCTGAGAAGCTGCATCGGACAACATGTCATCTTCCAAATATATATGGGTACTTGACTGTCCCCTTCACATCCTTCTTCACTGTTTCACCCAATAGTTGTGAAGGTATCTCTGTAGTAATGCTTATCAGACACAAGTGACAGAAGTGCAAATGTTGATGAGATAGGTTGGTGTAGTTGTCAATGCTGTTGATAATATTGTCATCTAAGGAGTTTGTCATTGATGAAGATGGAGGCCAAACTGTTATCACCAATGAAGATGTTGGTGAAAAAGGCCTTGTCAATGCCAACATGGTCATATTCATCAGCAGTGTAAATTTCGTCACCAAAAGTGTCTTTATGTTTGGTGGACTAGGTTTTGTCAACGGTGTCTTCATCAATGAGGTGGGTGTTGACAGTGGACTTGATTTCACCGATGGGACGATTGTCATTGTCATTTAGGGCGGTCCTGTTGATGATATCTTTATCGATAGATTGCTACTGACAGTGGGGAAGTAATGCATGCTGTCTGTAAGGTTGTCATCGACTGGATTTTACCAGTCGACAGCCAAATCATTTGCTTCATTTTTGACAGAATAGGTAAGGACAAATCACCAAGTGAAGGCTTAGTTGTAGATTCTCTTGCTGAAGCATCACCACAACAATAAGTCTCCATTTTCAAAGCAGGTTCTCTAGGTGGGGGCCGAATAAGGCTCTACTGAGAGGCCTATGAAAGGTTACTTGGAGCCTACACGTTCCAAATTGTATTTTTAGCCCTTGTAGTGCTTTTTTTCTGACAATTGTTGTGGAGAATCAACATATAAGATTGTCAGCAATTGTCCTTCTCTGTCCATGAAAGCCTTTTTTGCTGAAAGTTCCACAGATGGAGCTGTCCTTCGTTGTATGTCTGGAGATTTAGTAACAAAATATACATTTGGTGTTCTGCAATGATCTTTGTCACTCAACACATCTCACATGGCTAATAGAGAGATTTGGAATATGAAGCTTCCCAGTATAAACAAGCATTGGCTATGTCAATAGGTCCGACTTATGAATGGAGGTTTCTCTCTCTGGGTCACTGATGGGTTTAGGCACTCAATAAGCCATCATGCGTGTACTCGGTCACTAATCCTTGCACTCATGCATCCATTCATCCATCCACTGACTCATTCTTGCATTCACCCTCTGTCACAATTTCAATACAGCACACAGAAATTGAACACCATAGGCACCATAAATTAAAGGAATACAAACCGAAAAATAAATCCTACTGTTATCTAAACATGGCGGGCATATCCTTCCAATAAGAAAACTAAACATAGCAGTGGGTTTCTGATTTGCAGTGGGACTGTAAATAGCCCATTATAGTTTTAAAGTTCCAGCATGGCCGCCACGTTTCAAACCAATGGATTTGCAATCTTGGCATGGTAAAACAATGATACAACAAGACAAGAGCATTGCACCATGGTTTCCTGGATTAGAGGAAGTAATGACATGGGATCCGGAGCACTGCAGATGAAATAAGCAGCAAGAAAGTGACCGCTAGCACTGCCTGGAGAACTGTAGAATCATCTTAAAAAATTTTAAAATTAAAAGAGGAGAAGCAAGCAAAGAAATGAAAGGGAAACTGTAAAAGGAGAACATTAAAAACTAAAGGACTGGCCAACCAGCCTTGACACTCAAGCACACTCATTTTTTCATAAATTATTTTTATTAATTCGAAACATGCTTCAGATATAAGCATTTCAAGGATATACATACAGAGCATTTGCCAGACATGGCCATACCAAGCCTTATAGAACACAATATACAAGTATATTGTAGCTAATGCCGCACGCAACCCACTGGAATACATCTCTAAGCCCTCCCAGAAAACCCATTCAGAACCCCTCGTGGGACCCATCACAGACCCCTATATAATGTCCACATCCCCCATATCTTCTCGTATTTGCGGGGACATCCGCTGCTTTGATACACCACCTGCTCCGCACCATGACACCAATCCAAATCGCAGATCCATGCAGCCACAGTCGGAAGTTCCGCTGCCCCCCATGCGCGTGCTATGTTCCTTTTTGCATCCCCCTCGCCAAAGCCAACCATAACTTTGCCCACTTCGGCCACGAGATCTCTCCCGTGACGCAAAGAATATGCCATCTGGACTCTAACAGGACCTGTGCCCCACCACAGCCTCCATCACACTGGCAATGCCCTTCCAATACTTCTGGATCCTGGGACAGGACCACAGAATATGAAAGAATGGTCTCCTCTCGCCACATCCCCTGGCACATAACCAGGAGCCACCACCCTTAATACGGGCCTGCACCATTCTTAAGGCATACGACCTGTGGAGGATGCAAGTCGAAAGAGCGCCCTGATGGCTATTTCCTTGGGACACTGGAGGGCCTCCGCCCAATCATCATCTTCCAACAAACCCACGTCCGTTTCCCAGGCCTCCCGCAGGGGACCCAGGCAGTCCGGAGTATTGTTTACCATTTTTTTGTACGTCAGGGACACCGCCTTCTGAATCATATGGTCCAAAAGAAGCCTATCCTTCAATGGTGAGTATTCTGGAAGCACAGTACCTTCTGCCAGCTGGCAATGAAGTGTCGACTGCAACTGTCTGTATCTAAGAAATTCAACTTCCCCCATTTGAAAGCCCTCCCTCAAGCTATCGAATGTCACCATTTTGCCACCTTTCCAGGCGTCCCCGAGCACGTCAATACCTATAAGGCTCCACTTCCGGAAGCCCTGCAGCCTGTGCACCTCTTTCAGAAAGTCGCCCTCCCATAATGGGGTCTGTTCAGTGAGTTTCAACTCTCACTCCGTCATTCTAGTTACTGCATGCCAGATATCTATGACCGTTTTAGTGTGTGGTGGCAGATGTACGGAGCCCCTACGGTACAACTACCCCAAGTAACTGCGCTCACCCAAGACCAATCTGTCCACCCTGTAGGCTGGTTTGTCTGTTGGGGAGAAGACCCACCCATTAATGTTTATGAGATGAGCAGCCTATTAGTATTTCTTAAGGTCCGGGAATGCCTGCCCCCCCCTCATACATCCCCTTCTGTAGTTTCTTGAGCGCAACCCTGGGACTGCCCCCCCCCAACCCCCCCAGGAACTGGCGTAGTTCTGATTCGATCGTCTGAAAGAAAGAGTCCTGAATGAGAAGTAGAGATCGAGCAAGAGTTACAAACCCAGAGATATATTGAGAGATAGAGGGGGAAAAACCTCCTGGAGCCGAGCAAGCCGTGAGGGGAACAGCCAGGACTTCGAGTCCCAGCAACCTGTGCCACCAGTGGCGCTGACATTCCCGCGCCCGGAGGCGCGCTCATAATCAACGCGGTGCTCCCAAAGCGCCGGGAGCACCTTCATTTTGCCAGTAAGACTTGAGGGGAATAACCAGGACTTTGAGTACTAGCAACCTGTGCCGCCAGTGACGCTGACATTCCCGCGTCCGGAGGCGCGCTCATAACGCGGTGCTCCGGCAGTGCAGGGAACACCTTCATTTTGCCAGCAAGCTGTGAGGGGAACAGCCAGGACTTCGAGTCCCAGTAACCTGTGCCGCCAGTGACACTGACATTCCCGTGCCCGGGGGGGGGCGCTAATAATCAACGCGGTGCGCCCGCAGCGTGAGCCACGTCCAGGCAAAGCCCGGGCAAAGGGATGGCCCGCCCACGCTTGTCAGAGCCCAGAAGAGGCTGGGCTGGGCCCCCCCTCTGACACCTGGTTACCTGCTCAAGAACATTCATCTTAACCTCCAGGTACTATCGTGCATATCCTTGTCCCTGATATCAGATTGTTTTTGTATTAAATATTGGCCTGGCCCATACACAACCCCTATCATGAGCAAGCGCAAAGGAGTAGCAGGGTGCATTTATCATCAGGGCTGAATCACTGTTTACTCATGAAATAGAAATGACTGAACGACGACTCTCTCTAGACCCTAGCACAATACAGAGCCGTCTGTCACTAGGCATCTCCAATTCGGGTGGTACCCCACAATTGCGTTTGCCCTCTACACCTCCAACTTCGTCTCGGAATACCCCCTCTGGCAAATCCGTATGCATCACCCACGGCTACCTCTAATGGTCACCAGAGGAAGGGTTGCTAAAACCCGTGACGAGCCTAAGGTGAGGGGTGTTGTCACTCAGAAATCCAAAAGCACAAAAGGTCCTAGATCTGTTAATCATGCCACCAATGTAGTGAACCATGCAACAACACTAACTAACTCTCTTAGCACACAGACCGATGCTGTTCCCCCACCAATAACGGAAGATACTAGTAGGGACGTCGTTCTAGCCACCGCTGTGGAAACAGCATTAGCCCATTTCAAATAATTACTTGACAGGAATCTTACCCCCCTTTGGGAAAAGGTGGAACGTCTGGTCACTGTCATGGACACTTTAAATAGCTGTGGTATCTTTGAGACCATAAAACCGGGTGATAATGCGGGGGTGGGCTTCTCAACTATGGTAGATGCAAACTCAAGATCTGATTCACCAACCCAAGTTCCAGCATGCAAAAAGCATCCTCATCTGCCAACCCTCGCAACACTTGCCGCAAACCTAAAGTACTTCCTGCGCAGAAATCTAGCACCAAGCAGGGAAACTCACAGGACCAATATCGGGAGCACACCATAAGAACTATGGGCTTATGTAGCGAAAGGGCCGAAATTTTAGTTTCCGGCACTACACTATCTGATTTAAGCCAGAACACAACAGACAGTATGAGGAGTAAATGCAGGAGACGCAATATTGATGTTCTGAGCTTACCTCCAGCCACCTGCCCTTATGTATTGGTTCTGGCTGGTGTACCCACTCTATTAGAGGATCAGAGGGAGTCCTGGACTGATCTCCGTAACAAGACTGTGGACTGGTTAACTAAACACAAAAGATTTCACCCATCCTGTATGAACGAGATCCTCATGGTCCGCCGAGTTGGGTGGGTTGGTTTATCCCCAAAAAACATTGATGGGGACTGTGTTGTGATCAACTTTCGTAGGCGTTACTTCGTTCGCTGCATATTAAGCTTCAATGAGCAAACATTTATTCAAAGTCCTGGAATTTGTGCGCTCCCCCTGGGTTATTTTTACAAACCACAATTCAGGCCCACTGATCACACACTTACTCCGTTCCCTGTATACAACAGATTCCAGGCCCTGTCAGATTTGGATACACAGGATTTGCCAAATATCCCCAACGGAACATCGACCAGGTCCCCTGGAAAATTCTGAGGATTTCCATCCTCCCCTCCCATTGATACGTTAGACGATCAGCTAACAATATCTAAAGCAAAGGGAGACACAGACTTAAGCATTTTGAGCTGGAATGTGGCTGGCCTTCAACAGAGGCTTGGTGACTCGGACTGGCTATGTCTAATAAAGGATCAGGATATAGTTATGTTTCAGGAGACCTGGGCGACCCAAGAATTACACATTAATGGGTTCCATTGCTATAACATTGTAGTCTCCTGCTCCAAATTTGGTCGCCCCTCGGGGGCTTATTTATTGGGATCAATATCGCTGCCAGGGGCAGCATCAAGGTTATACCCACTAATAGTCATAATTTTCAAGCTTTATTGTACATAAGGAGAATCTCTTTTTATTTGATCAATTTTTATAACAATGATTTAAATCCACCCCCAATGGGAATTTCATTATGCTCTTTGATTTCATCTCCCACCTTGATTCCCAGCAAGAATCAGCAAAAATTACTGGTATCCTTCTGGGGGGTGATTTTAATACGAAATTAGTAGACAGACCACATAGCTCAGGGTCTCATAATCTTACCAATGCCATGGACATTGTGGGCGTAACACACGCAAATAATCACTCTGTGCCAACATATAAAGGAAGGAGGTGTTTTTCAATAATAGACTGCTTTTTTATACCCCCCCATCTTGCTGACCATCTACTGGAAGCTGAAGTTATTGCCACGAACCAAGGGGACCACAATCCCATCAGAATAGGGCTGAGTCTAGCACCACGGCCCGTGTTCACTTCTGAATGTGGGGCCAGGAATCTAACACCTTCCACTGACAACCTAAGATTAATATGGAGGGGTATAGATAATAATAATCTGTTTCAGTCAGTGGTAAAGGACAACATACATTTTATTAATTTGTGTTTATCAGCCCAAGACCCACTCCCCGAAACCGTCCACGATTTTAATAAACTTAGCCTAGCTATAAAAACTCTTTTGTCCAAACCGATTTCCTGTGTCAAACGTGACCCCAGATGGTTCGATCACAAGTGCTCTGAGGCAAATAAACAACTGCGCAGAGCCTTATCATTCGATCCACGATGTAATCTCGAAGTGAAATCGGCCAGGCTGAGGTACAAAACTGTGATCGGAAAGGGGAAATTTAAAAAAAACGTTGGGAGACACTTGTGATAGCGGCAAACACTAAAAATGGTAATACATTTTGGTCAGCTGTGAGGGACTTGCGATCCATGGGACAGCTTCTCACCCCTATTAGCTGCACTATTGCGAGCGAGTCGTGGGAAAACCACTTTACAGAAATTTATGCTGCACCCGCACAAGAGGCAGATCACTTTCAGCTGGGGCCGCTAACCTGAATACAGATGACCCTATCCGAGGTGGAAGAAGCGATTCAGCAGAGTGCGGTATCAAAGCCCCTGGACCAGATGGTCTACCCATTGACCTTATCAAACATAACCCAGTTCTTGGTCCACAAGCATTATTGTTCCGATTTTTTAAAAAGGGATCGCTCCCAACCCAATTGTTACAGGCCTATCTCCTTAATTGATAACACTTTAAAATTTTTAGGTAGAGTCCTGTACAACATGATTTTAGAGTGGTCTGAGGAAAATTGAATTTTAGATCCCTGTCAACTGGGCTTTCGAAGTAAGGTGGGCACCAATGAACAATGCGTTAATCTTAATTTAATTTTGGGCAAATACACCATATCGCGGGCTTCTCCGATCTATATGGCCTTTATGGATTTGACCTCTGCTTTCGACCTTGTTTATAGGTCAAAGCTCTGGTCTATTCTTTTGACCTATAGACTGGATGAGCCCCTGGTGTATTTTTTGGCACACCTTCACAAAGATCTTAAAGCCCGGTTGAGGATCGGATGCGGGGGTGAGGTCATCGAAGCCACAGATGTAGGTAGGGGGTTCAGACAGGGCTGTGTTCTGGTCCCCCTCCTTTGTATTATCTATATCAATAGACTGAATAAAACATTAAAAACACTAACCCAAGACGTCCCAAAAATAACGGCAAATCACTCCCCGTATTACTTTACGCAGATGATGCGGTCCTTATGGGTCGCACTCCGAATTCCTTACGCACCCTAGTGCAGGGTTTTGTCAACCACATGGATAGCCTGGACCTACGCACTAATTTTAAAAGTCTTTCATAATGTCGTGTGGTCCAAAGAAACGTCAACTGAGTTCAATATCGGTGGATAACCAGGAGCTGATGAGCACCAGCACTTTTCCCTATCTTGGGGGGTCTTTCCTGCGAACGGCTCCTGGACTGAGCATATGGCTCACTCCAGGAGCAAGTTCTAAAAGGCCACCAACTCGATTCTTAGTCTCCCGTGTCCTAAGAGAACAGGAGGCATTTTAGCCATTACAAAAATGTTTAAGCCACGTATGGCGCTGAGGTTTGGGGTATTGCCAAGAGTACCTGCATCCAACAGGAAGAGAACAGATTTTGCAGGAAGTTGTTAAGCGTCCCAATCTCAACACCACAATACACTTGCCATAGGGACTCAACCTAAATTTTATTGAAGATTTTATCAGGGCACGCCTGCCCTTTTTTGGTTATCGGTTTGGAAAAACCCGGCCGCATCCCTAACGAGAGAGATCATCATTGATTGTATGGGATGTGAGAAAGGAAAGGACATACCATGACTGTCAGGGGTGTATCAGAGTCTATGTAGCATCAACAAGGGAAGAATTGTTTCAGATCCCAGCACTGCAATGACTACGGATAAAAACAAACTTAGGAGTGTGCTCTATTTGCTATATAGAGCAGAAAGGATTGAAAAGGAATCCAAAAAATCACTTGTCCATAGCTACATGGTCACTGAAAATTCTGTGCACCTGCTGGCTAATTACATTACCCTGCCTGTGAGCCATTGGGAGAGGAGCCTTTTGTTTCGTTTAAGAGCAGGCACAATTACATTTGTATTATTTTTTCCTCTTGGTCACCACTCTGACCTGGATCGTATATCGTGTCCGTGTGATGGTCAGAGTGGCCAATCTATTTTACACTTTTTGTAATTACTATTTAAAGTATATTAAGTGGCTTATAACTCTGTATTTTAAAAGGCATAGGCCCATCAGCTTGGAAAATGCTTATTTGAGGCTACTTATTCTGGACGATGAAGAGCTGGTCTTTCGCACAGGCACTTTCTTGAGAATTGCAGTTCGTGCATGCCAAATGATGGCTAATCCTTGAACTTTTATTTATCAGTGAATTTTTAGGAATCTAAAGATTACTGTACATTGTATGTTGCTAATGGCTTTTATTATGACTCTCTTATTTGTATATCTTTATACCTGCTTGTTGTTGTGTTTTTGTGCGTTTATGATACGATGATATCCGAAATAAAGTGTTTTTGAACCTTGAACCTTGAGTCCTGAATGCGATAAGGCGTGTTTTGGACGGCGTACAGTAAGCACGGGAGGGCCATCATCTTGAAGAGGACTGCCCGCCCCATTAGGGAGATTGGGAGCCCCGACAATGCGTTGCGTCCTCCCCCCAACCTGTAGAGTTGCACATGCAAGTTCAAGTGTGTAAACTCCGCCTCAGTCTTGGTTATCCATATGCCCAAGTACTTAAATTTATCCTGCAGCACCATCTCCGAGCATGCAGACCTTAGAACCGGAGGGCCACCAGCAAGAGAAAAAACCAAGGACTTGTCCTAATTGATACGGTATCCAGAATAGGAACCGAAAGATCTTATTATATGGATGAGTCGAAGGAACGTTTGTCGGGCCTATACGCGTAAAGAAGGATGTCATCCGCATACAACGAGATGTGCTCTTCCCAGTCCCCCTCCCCTTAATCAATCCCCCTCACCACCAGGTCCCTCCCGATCCACGCCGCCAAGGGACACCCCAGACACGTCCTCCTGTGCAGTGCAAAGGCTCTTGAAAAGACCCCGTTGACCCAAACGTGGGCCATAGGGCCAGTGTATAACAACCCGATCCACCTTTGCAGCTGTGGGCCAATGCCCACTTTCTCCAGAACAGCGAACTGTTGAATGCCATCCTCCCGTCTAATGAGAGGAGAGCGGCTGGAACATCAGGCTGGCTCCAAGTCATGTACATGCCCCCATATAAACGTCATAAATTGAGCCTCGTGCTTCTATGGGGAATAAAGCCCAATTGATCCGGGTGAATCAGAGACTGCAGAACCGGACCCAACCGATTCGCGATAATCTTAGCTAGAACCTTAGCCTCGAAATTTAGGAGGGAGATGGGCCTGTAAGAGCTGCAAAGGTCATGCGGCATTCCTTTTTTAAGGAGTATAACAATAGTTGCCATTCTTGCCCCACTTCATACGCTTCCTTAAACATGTCAAGCATGTAGGGAGCCAGCTTGCTCACCACACATTTAAACAGCTCAGTGGGGAACCCTTTCGGACCCGCCGCTTTCCCAGACTGCAAGCCCCTCATGGCGTTTTCTACTTTCTCCAAATAAAAATCAGACTGGAGCATCTCCCTGTCCTCCGACTCAAGAGTCAGCAAAGAAATGTCACGCAGGAATTCAGTGCATTCCGGTTCCTCCCTTGTGGATTGAGACTGGTAAACGTTTTCGTAATATTTGGTAAAAATTTCCCTCAGGGCCGTCTCTGTACCACCCTCTGTCCCCTCTGTGGAACGAATCTCGGATACCCAGTTGCGACTCCTGTCCCTCCGTTCCAGCCACGCGATCAGCTTGTTGGCTTTGTCACCTAGATCATATACTCTACGTTGTGTGGCAAGCGCATGAGCTTGTGCCGCATTGTCGGCATGGTCTCGGAGGGATTGCTCTTTAAGTTTTAGGGAATGCTTAAGCCCTTCGGCCTCAACCGAGTCCACTGCTACTGTGCACTCTAGGGCAAGTATCTCCTGCTCGAGCTCATAGCACCGGAATCGATTTTCTTACATATAGCACCGCACGCCGCCTGGAACAAAATCTCTCGCTACCACCTTGTACGCTTCCCAGAGGATCCTAGCGGAGCTAACAGAGCCGACATTACCTCCAGGTCCCTTATGTCCTCGTCCCCTTCATAACTAATGGAGATTACCATCTCCCGACAGAAAAAAAGATCAGAAGAATGCTGGGACACTAACCCCGCCCCTCCCACTGGGAGTAAATAAGGGGCACTTACCCAGCATTCCTCCTGTTCTTTTTTCTGTCTGCTGACAGTCTTGATGTGGATGCTGGTGCTGCTCTTGCTGGGCTTGAGTGGCTTCTGTTCCTGTTTTACCCCGTCCGGCTGCCTGGCTGTGCGGTTGGGGTGTCTGGTTCCTTGCCTCCTGGCCTGCTGGGTTTGCTGGGAGGCTTGGTTTCTCGGCCGGCTCTTTGATTCCCCTGTGTGGGGTTTCTGACGGCCCTTTGCGGCTGGTGAGCCGGCCTCCCGGGTCCTTCCTGGTTACTGGAGGCTCGTCTTCCTGGGGCTTGGCCGGGTGGATTTCGAGCTGGTTTCCTGGTTCCTGCTGACGCTCTGCTGCCTTTGAGGTCTGGCGGCGGCTTCCTGGTTCCAGGACGGTGTAGGGGGGGGGCCTTGTGGCTGTTTGCGGTCCCCCCGGGTGAGTCCTGTTTTGTGGTGTTGCTTTTCAGTTTATTGGTGGCAGGCTTACCTTCTGAGAATGTTCGTGAGACGCAGCGGAGACTCCTGGAGCTGCTGGGGATTGACCCAGGGCCTCATACATGCGAAGCATGTGCTCTGCCACTGGAATATCTCCTGATGGGCAATTGGAGTGGGGGCCTTGTTTCTGGGGTTGGCCCCCGCTGCGGGTGAGTGCTGCTTGCAGGTTTCTAGTTTCCCTGCCTGTTTCACTTCTGTTCCCCGCCTCCTGTGCGCTGTGGTGCTTCTGCTCTATGGGTGTGTTTGCCGGCGGCTGCCGGTGGGGGCCTTGTTGTCTGGTGGCCCCCACTTCTCCTTGGTGTTGTAGGCAGCATGGGGTGTTGCTCGTGGCTTGCGGTTGGGCTTCGGCCTGCCGGCGCTGCGCGTTTTCCTTTTTTCCTGGCTCCTTCGGTGCCTTTTTGTGATCGAAGGGGCGGGTTGCCGGTGTCCTGGCTGATGGCGGATGGCTCTGTGGGTTGCTCGGCTCCTGTGCTCTGCTTTCCCGAGTTTGTGCCCTGGCGGGGTCTACACCCTAGCGTGTCTGGGTTTCTGTTCCTTTAGGTACTGCATCCTGCTGTGGTGGGTCCTGTCGGCCAGCATTGTTTCATGCAGCGTGCTGTTTCGCCTTTTCCCTCCCCTCCCACACCCAACCCCCCTCGACCTCTGGCGGTGTTGCTGCCTTTCTCTGGGTTGTGTGTGTCTTCGGCTTTGTTCTTGGTTGGGGGTGTGCTGCTGCCGGCTTCTTCACGGTCTGCGTTGCTGTTTGTGGCCGTTGCTGTTTGCGGCTGCTGCTGCTGCGTTCCCGACTGGGTCCTTGGGCACTGCTTTGCCCGGCTTGGCATTGGTTGCTGATTTGTCGTTCTGGCATGGTTTCTGTGTGCTGTTCTTTCGTGCTGGTGTTGCTGCAGGTCTGGGCAGTCATTGGGGTTGGTCTGGGTGCCCCGCTGCCGCCGGGCGAGTTGCGCTGTGCTGTTGCGCTCCCCCAGCAGCTCCGCTGTTGTGCTGCCTGCCACTGACCCCGTTACCCTGTTGTTGGTGGGTGTTCGTGGCCCTCCTTCCCCCGCAGGCTCCTGCCGGCGCCTGTTCCCTGGTGGTCCGGTGGGGGAGCCTTGTTCTTCTGCTGACTGTTTTCCCGCCTCTTTGGTTGCCCGTGGTGCTGGGTTTCCTTTTGGCGCGTTCCGTTGGGTCTTCGTGTTTTTGCGCTCCTTCTCGGCTGTCGTTCCCGGGTACTGGGTGCTTTGGGATGTGTTGTGCTCTGTCCGGGCCTGGTTGCTCCGGGGAGCCCTTGCCGGGGCTTGGTTCCTTGCCCTGTTTTCATCTTCTGCCGGTCTGTAGGGCTCCTTCAGTTCGGCGTGGGGTCTGGTTCCGGTGCTGTGGTGTGTTTCCTTTGTGGAGACCTCGCCTGTCCCACGCATACTTTGTTCTTCTTCTGTGTGGGGCTGGGGTTTCGCTCCTGCTGGCTTTTTTTCAGGCGCGCTGGGGTGTGCCTCCTGTTCTCCTGCTCTTGGGCTGGTTGGGGCGGTCGCATTCCGTCTTCTGGGCCCTGGGTCGGGGTTGTTTGTCTCTCTGGCCGACTGCTTGTTGGTTGGTGTGTTGAGCCTTTTTCCTTGCTCACACTGCGGGTTCGTCTCTCACTGGGCTGCCTTGCATGGTTGTTCCGGTGGGTGTTTTCCGTTGCGGGGTGGGGTGTTTGTTTTTGGGTGCCTCCCCTCCTGTTTCCCGTGGTTCTCCTCCCCTGTGGCCCTGTTCTTTTTGGCGGCTGTCCGTTTGTCGGCAGGCAGTTTTCGTGCTGTGGCCGGGTTGTCTTTCTTGGCCAGTGTCCGAAGTTTTTTCCTCTGGCCCCCCGGTGTTGCCGGTCTGTGGGAGCCTGGTCTATTCTGCTCTCGGACCTGGCCTGGCCTTGGCGTTCCCTGTGTCTCTGTGGTGGTACTCTGGGTCCCGGTTCCTCTGGTTGGCTTCGGTGGGTCTCTGCCCGTTGCTTCTCCTGGAGGTTGTGTCTGTGTGGCTGTGGTGCTGGTTGTTGTCTCGGTCTTCCTAATGCTGTCCTGGCTCTCGCGGTTCTGTTCCGTGTCGCGTTTCCTGGGCTTCGGCCTGGCTCTTCTTGGCGCACTTGTTTGTGTTGCGTTTTTGCCCTGGTGGTCTGCTGGCCCTTGCGTTACGGCGGGTTGCTGGGGTTTCTTGGCTGTGTCCTATGCCTCAGGGTTGCTGTTCCTGGCCACTTGTGTTTTTCCTGTGGCCTTTGCTCCCTGGGGGCGGCTTCTCTCGTGTTTGGGGTTGTCCGCCTGGGTTTCCGGTTGGGGTTTTCTCCTCTTTCTGCTTCCTGGGATGCTGGTGGGCGCTGTGGTGCTGGTCTGGCCCCCTTTTTGTGTCTGTCCCCCTGGTTGGTGTGCTTTGGGGGCCCTGGTCGGCACTCTCTGGTCCCTGTGGCTGAGTGGGGTTCTGGCCACTTCGCCTGCTCTGTTGCCTGGGTTGGTTCTTGCTTCCTCTGGGGTGTCTTGTGTTTGACCTCTTGGCTGGTGGCTGTGCCTCTCCCTTCGGACTTTCCTCCCTGCTTCCTCTGGTCTCGTATGGTGTCAGTGGTGCTTCTGGGTGGGCTTTGTTTGTTGCCTGGTTGGCTTCCCGGGTTCTGTTGGCCTTCGCTGGGTCTCTTCTGCCTGCGGTGTTTTCCTCTGGCTTGGTTCGCTGTGGAGGGGGTTGCTTGTCCCTGCCTTTTCTGGTGCTTCTTTTTGACCGGGTTTGTGCCTCCGCTTTTCCCTGTGCTGGTGTTGTTCCAGGGGCCGTGCTTCGGTCTCTCCTGGTCTGCTGGCTTGCAGCTGCTTTTGCTTGGCCTTCGGCGGTAGCTCCTTGTGGTTGCCTGTTCCCTTGGGCCTTTTTCCCTGTTGGATCCGGATCTTGGCTGGTGTGCGGGTTTCCGTTTCTTTGGTCCTGCTCGGCGTTGCCTGGGTGCGCTCTTGCTGCTGTCCTGAGCTGCTTGCTGGGGCTGTGTTGGGGGTTCTTTGTTTGGCATGCCACTTCTTTGCTGGTGTCTTTTCTGCCTGTGGGGTGGCTGGTCCCTCTGCTGTTGGGTTCGGGTCCTGGCCGGTGTTGTGTGCTGCTGCCCCATGTGGCCTCTTGGCTCTGGTTGGGCCTGTTTGGGTCTGTCCTCAGCTTCTGTTTTCCCCTGCTCTGGGGATTTCGTTTGGGCGGCGCTGGGGCTGTTTGCTCTCTGGTCTGTGCTCTGCTGGGGCCTTCCCTTCTTTGTGCCTTCCCCCGGTTCTGGGTTGGGCCTTTGGGTCCTTCTGGTCGGTTGGGTTGCTCGGTTTTGGCTTCCCGGCTGCAGTGTCCTTGGTGGCCGTTTTCTGCCCTGGGTGTTTTCCCCTGCTCGGGCCCTGCTTTTGACCGTGCTGTGTTGTTTGGGCCTGTCCCGCCCCTTTGAGGCCTTTTTGTGTTGTTGGCCCTCGGCTTGGGCTGTTTGGGGTCGTCTCTGCCTGGCCTGTCTCTGGTTGGGCTTGTCTGCTGCTGGTGTTGGCTCCCTTGGGGTTCCCTTGCTGTGGTCTTGGGTTCTCTGGGTCGTTTGCCCGTTCCGTTGCTCTCCTTCTCTGTGGTTTGGGGTGTGCCTTCTTCGGGCTGTGGCTTCCTGCTCCGGTTTCTCCGGTTTCCCGGTTGGGGTTTCTGCTGGGGCTGTGTTCTTGGGTTCATGTGTTCCTCTTGTTCCCTTTTCTTCTTTGTCTTCCCGGGTTCCTTGTTGCCTGGTCGGTTTTCGTCCTCTGGGGTTCTGGTCCCTGCTGGGTCTGCTCCCTTCTCACTCTTGGGGCCTGGTGGGTTGGCTTCTGGGGGTTTGTTCTTCTTTGGGTGGCCACCTCGCTGTTTTGTTCTGTCTTGCCTCGGTTGGCTTGTGGGTCCATGCTCTCCCCTTCTGTGGTTGGCGGTGGGGTGTTCCTGCTGTTGGCTGGTTGGCCTCTGTGGGTTGCCGGCCTGGTCTTCCGGCTGTTCTTCCATTGTTTTGTAGGGTGCGTCCCGGCTTGGGGGGGGCTCCCTCTTGTCTGGGTGCTCTGCCTGGGGTTTTCCGCCGGTTCTGCCTTTGCTTCCTGCGTTGGCTGCCTTAGTTTGGTTTCCTGGGTTGGCTTCTGTTTTGTTTGGGAAGGCCGGCTTTTCTGCTTTGGTATTCTCCATTAGTTATGAAGGGGACGAGGACATAAGGGACCTGGAGGTAATGCTCTATTACTTACCGGTAATCTTCATTACTCCTGGTCCCGTAGTCCTCGTCCCATTCATACGCCCCGCCCTCCCTCCCGGACGGCCGGCCTTCCTTGTGGGCTTGGTTGTTCAGGAGGAATGCTATGTAAGTGCCCCTTATGTACTCCCAGTGGGAGGGGCGGGGTTAGTGTCCCAGCATTCTTCTGATCTTTTTTTCTGTTGGGAGATGGTAATCTCCATTAGTTATGAATGGGACGAGGACAACGGGACCAGGAGTAATGAATATTACCGGTAAGTAATAGAGCATTTTCAGCAAAGTAAAGTTCCATGCGGTCCTCCAAGCTCTCCCAAAATTCCTGGTCCGGAAACATAAAAGGACCCAATCTCGAAGGGAGAGCCCAATCGTGAACTGGCCCTTGAAGCTGCACCGCCAACGGTGAGTGATTGGATATTCCTTGCGCCTTATGGCACCCGCCCTGAAAGAGGCCCGCCGAGGTAGTGTGTGTAAAGATGTAGTCAATCCGAGCCCCACTACAGCGTGCTGAAAATATTTGATTATATTGTCTAGACCTGGGATTGTGGCATCTTCAGAGATCCGACAGACCCAGAGCCCTCGCGAATGAGAACAGTGGACAAGGCCCCTTTGCTCCCGAGGGGAGAGTTTACCTATCTATGTCCGGCATGAGTGTATCATTCATATCGCCTCCCAGTAACAACAGACCAGGTGGGAAATCCAGTAGGAGCTGACTGCAATCCGGAAACGTAATTTCGTGCAATTGCGGGGGAATATACACCGAACATATATTTACCGCTTGCCCCTCCCAGATTCCATCCTGACAAGGCCGCACAGCGACCCAGTTGGTCGCACCATATACGCTGTATCACCATAGGGATCGTATGTTTAATGAGTATGGCCTTGCCCCTAGATCCTGATGTGAAACCAGCGTGCACTTGCAGCGTGCATCCATACCTATTGAGGGCCAAGTAGTTGGTCCCCCTGAGGTACGTAACCCGAAGTAGGATAATGTCTGGGGAGTGTCTGTGCATAATATCTGAAGCGAGAACCACACAAAGAACCACACTAAAAATACAAAAACCCAAAACAATGACCCCCCTCCCTGCAACCCTGCCTCGTAGGTCTAAAACTACCCACATCCCAAATAACAGAGCACCTGTCGCCCCAATGAACAAGAAACTAAGATTGGGCTGTCTGGCACCACCACACAATAACGCCTCCCCCCCGCAGCCCCCAATTCCACCCTTCAAAGCATCATAGAGCCGGAGCATACAAAGCAATGTCCCATCCGGACGTGCCCCAAACGTCTACCGCGCTGAAACAGGAGCATTGATAGCAGACCATCAAGACTGTACCTTAAGTCCCACAAAGTTAGTCAGCAGTTCACAGCAATGAGTCCTTTCTCTCACTTCCCAGGAGAATGAGCTTCACTCCCAGGGCTTCCAGACCGGGAACTCCTGGATCTGGATGCTGGCCTTCCCCCTTCTCTGCATCGAGGCGAGATTCGAGAGCACGAAAGTGACTCCCGCACCAGTCCTCTTCAGTGTGAGGGTGGAGCGACTGATTGGAGCCCCCATTCAGCCACTGTTGAACCTCAGCAGGCAATGTAAAGAACAGGGTCTTATCATTGTCCAGGACCTTGAGCTTGGCCGGGAAGATCATCATGTATTTTATCTCCTTCACTCGCAGGGCATGTTTCACCCCATCGAAGGTGCGCCTCTCCTGCTGTACTCTCAACATGAAATCCGGGAAGAACCTCACTGTTGAATTCTCAAAGGGGAGTTCTCCACTCATTCTAGCTGTGGGCAGAGGACATCCTGATCTCTGAAATTACGAACACGCACAATAATTGTCCGAGGAGGAGCCCCAGGCTTCAGCTTAGGGATCGGGGCCCTGAGCGCTCTCTCCATGATAAAGAGGGTAGACAGTCTCTTAGGCTTAAGGTGGTTCAAAATAAGGTCCTCGATAAAGAGATCCATACTGGGGCCTTCCACCCCCTCAGGTACTCCCACCACCCTAATGTTGTTGCGGCGGGCTCTCCCTTCCTGATCATCCAGCCTCAGGGCCATCAACTTGTGTTGATGTGCAGGTTTCTGCACGCGCTCCTCTAACTTGTGCGACGCAGTTTGAAGCTCCCCCACATTCTCCTCAGTCGCCGTGACACTCTCTGAGGTTTTCCTCATATCCGCCCTCATCGAGTTCATTTCAATAGTGACTTTATCGATTTTGGTCTCTGAAGTCGTTCCCAAGGCTTGGATCGCCGACATGACAGAGCCCAGGGACGGCTCCTCTCTGGCCGATTTCTCCCCATTCGTCCCTTCCTCAGGAGCCAATTGGAACGGTACAGCGTACTTGTCCAGTTTATTCATCTGCACAGCAGCTGGGACCCCTTTGGTTTCGTCATGACCAAGTTCCCGCTGTGTGGGGACACAGAGCTGTCTCACCCCCACACAAGCCAACTGCGGGCCACCCCTGGGACTTTTCTCTGGGTGCCGTGGTCCGTGGGCGCACACTTCAGGCACGATCTCTCCCCTTGTCGCCCGCTCCAAGACGTGTCACACAACGTGCTCGCAGCATACATGGACCCCTCCAAGACGATCCATAATGGGACTGAGCTAAGGGACATGCATGGGGAGATGCCGCTCCACACGCCTTATGGACCTTCAACACGCAGGACTGGGCCGCCCACCCGTCCCAGCAGCCCAGCCGTTCCACCCAGCCACAGATCTCTCCGCGTCACCGTCAAGTGAAGAGGCCGGCAAGAGCCTCCATGCAACCGAAGAAGGTCCCCTCGGATCTCCCCCTCAGCCCTGCCTCACCTCCATATACTGCACGGCGTAGTCTTGAGGGCACTGCCAGGTACGCCAATGGGCAGAGTGGGCGCAGAGGCAACCGCATCTTCCGTTAGTCACATAGGGTGGGCCCCATCCCCGGTCACCGCCACTCAGCTCCTCACCACGGGGGCACCAGTGTAATAAAGAGACCACCGGCGTGCTCACCCAGATCAATGTCAGGCCCTGGAGAGCTCAGTGCCGGCGGCCCACAGGCAATGCAGCCCCCGGGGCGCCCCTCGCCGGCACACAATGTTCAGTCTGCCACAGGCCCCAAGCAGAGTTATGTTATATGAGTTTATAACGCGCATGGCTACTCATGAGTGTCCCGGCGCTGTGCCAAACAGGGTAAGTGCAGTGGGCTTCAGGTAAATAGATGTGTTTTCAGTTTCCTCTTGAACGCAACTGGGACCTCGCGTGGCAAAGATCCCGGGCCTCACACATCAGGGGCAGGCAGCTCTTCAGACGCCACTCCGCTCCCTCACCCACCCACCAGAGCTCTGCAATAGTCGCAGGGCAGGCCCCTCGCCACAGCGCACGGGGCGCAGCTCCGTACGAGGTCGGAAGCACTTCTGCTGCCTCGGAACGCCACTCAGCGCTGGCCGTCTCCGCTGTCCAGATGTCGGATAGAAGGCTCATATCGCGGGCTAGAGCGGGGGCCCGGATGGAGCGAAGAGGTTACGCCGCCATCTTGGCCTACGCCAGATCACGCCCCCAAGCACACTCATTTTTAGGTGGCTGAACACACGTGACCATAAAATGTCATCATTCACAGGACAAGAGAGCCAATGACTGATATGCACTATATTATTACCCTATGCAGTCCGCTGTGATGAATGGATCAAATTAATTTGTCACTGAGGTAATCTGTGACATTTCAATACCTATCTGTAGGCTTTAATATAGAGAAGTAACAATCAACAACACATAAAGGTGTTTTGACTTTAAGATATGGGTGTCACAATAAATATGTCAGCCCTTTCGGGTTTATCATAACTTTTCATAATAAACTGATCAGATATATAGCATCAGAAATATATTTTCCTAGTAAATCAAACAGGCATCTAGAATTATCATTGGCTTTTTACCATAAACAACTTAGACCTACTATGTTGGTTATAAACCTTCCTACAAGGTAACCATCAGGTATAACGTAATAACATTATAAATATGTACAGAATCCAGTTGTCAAAACAAGAAAGAGCCTAATAAGGATTACCATAGTGCGAATCGTTTATCTCCATCGTTTGTTCAGGTGGGTCACCAACATATAAACCTTTGCTTACTAAGGTAATCTGCAGTGCCGACACTTGGAATTTAAAACTAGTGGAGCAAATAATGAACTATGGCGCACATGCAAGTAAGCTGGAAAAATTTTAAGAAAGTTTGTGAAGTTTCCCTTGAGTGCTTTTTTAAAACATAGGGTAGAATGCAGGGGCGGCTGGTGACATTTGAAGGTGGTGAGGCGTGGAGGTCTGAGTTGAGTGCCCGGTGGTGGGAGGGGGAGGGGGGCTCAGGAGGGTTCAACTGACTTCTGCCAAACAGAAACAATGCCTGATGCCTCCTTTCGGCAGCCAAAGCTCAACTTCGTGTGCGCACAAATCTATAAATTAAACCACCCAAGCCACATTCGGGAATTTCTGAAAGTACTGTACATGTGCGCTACTCTAAGACTTCTGCACTGCAGTCACCACAACAGTCGATCTTTTACATTCGCACCTCCTCTCATAACTATAATTAAAGCCTGGCTAGCGCGAGAATGTAATAGCGCAGAGGAAGTAAATCATAAAAATCATGAAAATTTTAATTTAATGAGAGAAGAGGGCATGTTTGGCATTGAGGCTGTAATTTCCCCCATGCAGGCATGCCATGTCTGTTAAAACATAATTGAAACTGTGAATGTTATGCCACATCAATACTGTTGTTCCGAGTGTTGACAGCACCTTTACATTAATGTTATGACGGTTCCCTCAAGAGGAACCCAACATTTTATAATTCTCTTTGGCTCAAATTTAATCCATCACCCCGTAAGCATTTTTTAGGCGGAAAGAATATTATTACAGCCTTGACAGGAAAGGATAGTATTAAAATGTGTCTTTATTAATGGACCACGGATTTCTGTAAAAAACAAGAAACTGTTTTTTTTTTTGATGCATATTTATATAGCGCGACCTCGACCTGAAGGTATTGGAGCGCTTAACATAGCACCTTATTTACATTACACATTCAGGCACGGGGAGATTAAGTGATTAGCCCAGAATCACAGGATGTGGACGCGACCTCGAGGCTCGAACCCTGGTTTCCTGCACCAGAGGCGGCAGCACGCTGATTGCAATGTGAAGCCAATCCAGGGAGGGAAGCCTGGAACGAGCGCGCTTTTTGCCAAGTGACAACTCTGCAATTGATTATTATATAGGTAGCCCACAAAATAAAGAAAGCAGACTTACTCCAGCTGAATTATGGATCGCCATTCCCCAAGGCTCGAGGATGACATGATGATCCAATCAACATCGCCAGCCCCTCAGAGAGACAGGAGTTTAATAGGAGGGGTCGGGCCGTCGGGGGAGAGAAATACTGGCCTTCATGGGAGATTGTATGCTGCAATCTGTGATTCGGTAGAGAGAGACTGCACTGGCAATTCATTTATGACCCGTTTGTTGCATAATGTGCGGTAAAAATTACAGCTCCCAAACAGGTACCGGCGATTACATTTAAAGCCATAATTCCAAGAAAGTTTCAACTGTTGTTCGTAATACCAATTTTTATCACCTTCCTGCTCATAAAACATAATAAAAATAGCACAAAAAGATATAATTGAGACAATATTTTACAGAAACATGGATTATTTAATTTTGTGCCTACCTGGCGTCACTCTGCTTGTGCTTTCCTAGCTGCCGAATCGATTAATTATTTTTCAACACAACCTGCATCGTTCGTGAATGTTCATGAGCGCCACCCACTGCACTGTTTATTTTGGAAGATCCACTTACCAAGTGACCTCGATCTCTGCTCAAGAAACACATCCGGGTCTGTGGCGTGTGAGAGGCTGGAGGGAGAGTGTGGTGCAGTGCGGGGCTGTGACTGTGGCCGGTGACGGTGTCCGTCCTGAGTAATGCACAAGCTCCCGCCTCCCATTGTCCAATCAGGAGGACTGGGAGTGGCGCGAAGGAAAGGGGCGTGCTCCGGTGTGGCCACCCACTGCCCTGCCCCTTGCCATTGATTTCAGTGGCGCGATGCTGAAGACGCCTGGGGCGCAGCACAGGCGCCCCATTTGAAACCAGGCATTTTCCGCTTTCTTTGGCCACTCCCTTCATGATGACATCACTCTTTCCACATGTGCTTCCAGGGCGAGCAATATTCCTCGCCCTGGCCAGCACATGCGCAGGAGGTCTCTGACCTGCTGTGACCTCGTCGTCGTCCGTGCCATGTCAGACAATTTAATTTGTATTGTCTATTGTTTGTGATCGACACATGGGGCAGAGAGCACTTCTTTTGAGGCTGCTGCATTGTGTGTGGGGTCTTTCTTGTCTACCTCCCCGATCCTCGTCCAGAGGCTAGTGCGGCAACGCCCCATTCGCCCCTATGCACCAGCCGCCACTGGTAGAATGGTGCATTATCTATCACACCTTCTATTAATAAAATAACCAACAAACACATTTACTACATCCATTTTGAAGAAAAACGTAAAACATATTGCACAGGTTTTTTTAAATTTTTCAATCTCCAAATTTGAGAGTTATTTAAAGTTTGAGCCAACTGCCTGGCTCTGACTAAATTCGAGATCCTTTTGGACTCTTGAGCCCAAAATTAGCCATGCCATCATGTGGCACCTGCCTGCTGCGAAGGCTCTAATTTCATGTGCCAAGAAAGAGAAACAAAAAAATTAACTTTCAGTGTAAAATAGGACAGGGAGACAAATACCCATCTAGTGGCTTAACTGCTCAATGTGACACCAGAAAAACAAAGATCGATCAGTGGCGGCCGGCACAGATCGGAGGTGGCAGGGCATTGGGTTTGGAGGGGGAACTATATATAAAAAAATTAAGAAGGAAAAAAACTTACCTTATCGCCCCTCCTCCTTCAGGATTTGGGAACCAGGAAGCACCCAGGCTCCCCTGACCAATCACAACACTGCAATGCAGCATTGTGATTGGTAAGCACCCAGGCTCCCCTGACCAATCACAATGCTGCAATGTAGCGTTGTGATTGATCTGAGCATCGTGGTTCTATGCTCAGCCAGGAACAGGGAGCCTGGGCATGTTCTCCATGCAGGCTGTAATGCAGCCTGTGTGGGGAACAGGGAAAGAGAGGGCCGGCCAAACAGCCATGTGCACTTAGGAGTGGGCAAACCACTCCTCCTCTGCCTTGCTCTGTCATCTGAGCAGCCCCGCCAGCCCCAGCTGCAGGAAAAAATACAATTATAATCACGTTCAGTTATTATAATTTCTGTTCTCCTTTTTCACACTGCTTAAAAGCAGCAGGGCGACGCTCCACCGCCTTAGCAGAGGAGCCACCACTGGGATCGATCCTGGCTTTCCCACTTAACGAAATGGTGTGATCCTAGGCATCAGAGTCTGGCTGCTGCACTGCCAGATCAGGAGGTCCCTGACACCTCTTTATAGCTGCACACAACCTGGGGGCAACCGCCTGTGCTCTACTTCAAGCACAGTCACCATGGAGTGACAGGCCCTCTCGTGCAAGACCTCACTAAGTAAGGCTAAAGGTAATAAAGCACATTTTAAGCTTAGCACGATACACAACGCAGGAGCTGATACAATCCGCTAAGCAGTGAACTTAAAATGCTAAGCCCTTTCCACGTACCTGCAAAAATGATGCCCAGCTGCAACAGGCAGCGGAACACAGTTAGTGGACACCCCCTCAACAAATGCATAAAATTGCAAAACAAAAAAGAAAAGAGAAAAGATTAACATGGGGATGGGGAGGAGAAAGAAATGAGAGCTTGAAAAGTAAAGAGAATTTGCGGGACATAGAATGTGCAGTAATTACAAGGCACCAGAGAAAAAGTATGAGTAAACATGAAGAGAGGATGGAGTAAAGGAGAAAAATAAAATTGGCATGAAATAAAGAGAACAAACATGCTAACAGAGGAAACATGAAATGGAGAGAAGGGATGAGAAAGGAGGCTACAGCGAAAATAAAGATGTAAGAAAGAAGGAGGAAATGAGTGCAAAAAGAAAGAACAGGGAAAACAAACGTGAGATTATAAAACAAAACACTAAAGAAGGCTCAAGAGTGCAGAACCCTTCGCATTGCTGACAGCTGTTTATCTTCATTACTGTAGGCAACTGTGATAAGGGACTGAACTCAGCTAGGCAGCAAACCCGTTCTGCTCCTTTCCCCCTGTAGATCACGCTGCCGGCACTCTACCTGATTATTTTTTTATTTTTTTATTTGCGGTTTTTATCGAGCGCGACACTCATCCCATGGGATATCACGGCGCTTTATACCAAAATAAGGACTGCTGATGGCGTATGCTGAGATGTTTAAGGATTGGGGAAGAGATGGGTTTTCAACTTTCTACGAAACTGGAGATAATTTGTAGTATGTCTTAGGTCAGTGGGGAGCTCATGCCACCTTTTTGCTGCTAGGTAAGAGAAGGAGCGGCCGCCTGTTCTAACTTTGTAGATGCGTTTGGTTTTAGCCAAAGCTGATTGACATGAGCGTAGGTTCCTATTGGGAACATAAAATTCAATTTTTCCTTGGAGAATTGTGGGGCCAGTCTTGTGTAAAGCCCTATGGGCATGGCTAAGCAATTTAAAGGCAGCCCTCTGACGCATCGGGAGCCAGTGAAGTTTCTTTAAGCATTCTGATGCCGAGTCTCGTTTACCTTTGTTGCAGATGAGTTTGGCCGCCAGATTTTGCAAAACCTGTAAGCGGGAGAATAAATGTTCGTTCATCCCTACAAACAGCGCATTGCCATAGTCCAGGCGACTGACCAATAGGGCCTGTGTGACTGAGCGTCTGCAATCTAGGGGTATCCAGGGAAATATCCTGGCAAGAAGTTTTAGTATGGCAAAGCCCTTGACAAAAAGGGATCGGACGTGATCCTTCATGGACAAGGCATCGTCCATGATGATACCCAGGTTCCTGGCATGTTGTTTTGGAGTGGGGGCCGATCCCAGTGAAGGTGGCCACCATGTGGCATCCCACATGCATTTGGCACCGCCGAACAGAAGAATCTCCGATTTACCTGCATTCAACTTTAGGCAGTGATCATGCATCCATTGTGCCATTTCGGAAAGGCAGTCATGTAGCTTGGTTTTGGTTACATCTGGCCCTTCGTCCATGGCCACCATCAGCTGCGTGTCGTCCGCATAGGAGCAGATGCCAATGCCCCACTTCCTTCCGATGTCAGCAAGAGATGAAATATAGACATTGAAAAGAGTGGGGCTCAGTGAGGCGCCCTGAGGGACCCCGCAGCCGATGGGGTTGGGCCTTGAATGGAACGGACCCATATGTACTGCCTGGGTACGGTTGCTCAAGAAAGAGTGTAGCCAGTTCAATGCCGTGGATTGAACTCCCTTGCTCTGAAGTATGCTCATCAGACACTCGTGGGATACCGTGTCAAATGCCGCTGACAGGTCAAGCAGTATCAGCGCCACCGCTCCACCTTGATCGGTAGAGGATCTGATACTGTCGCACACTGCCAGCAACGTTGCCTCGGTGCTGTTATTGGCTCTAAAGCCAGTCTGGGAGGGATCCAGAAGGGAGTTACTTTCTAGGTACCTAGTCAGCTGTGCATTGACCAATTTCTCCAGAGCTTTAGAGAGGTAAGGAAGCTGGGAAATCGGTCTGTAGTTCTCTGGATTGAGAATGTCGGATCCCGCTTTTTTCAGAAGGGGGGTCACAGAGACGTGCTTCCAGACATCAGGGAAGATAGCAGTGATTAACGATTTATTGAAAAGTTGAGTGATCAGGGGCAGAGCGTGGGCGCAATTTCTGAAAACACGAAGTGGGGACAGGGGTCCAAAGGAGATCCAGATTTAACTGTGTTTAGAACTGCTAGAACCTCATCTGCAGAGAGTGGTTCAAAGCTGGTTAAGCGGGGTGCATTTCCTGAGTCTGGTGGGGCTGTGGGTATTTCTGGTAACATCACAATCTTAGATGGTTTATCTGAGTTGCTGTGGGTATGTTGGGGGGTGAAAGTAGAGTACATTTTCTTGATCTTTTCAGAAAAGAAGATACTGATACGCTCACAAGCCTCGGTCGAGGGGGTGAGTGTTTGTGAAGTGCTGGATGATTTGCTAAGCTCCTTCACTATCCTAAACAGTTCTTTCACTGAATTACTGTTTTCTTGAATACGCTGAGTAAAGTAATCCTTTTTTGCATTTATGATGGCAAGAATATACTGCTTTCGTTTATGGACATAGGTTAGTCTCGTTTCGCTGTCTTTGGACTGTCTCCATAGATGTTCAGTTTTTTGGCATTCCTTTTTAAGATTTTTTAGATGGGGGTATACCATTTCTCTGTTATAGATTTTTTTCTGGATTCCCACATCAGGGCTAGTTTATTTAACGTTTGCAATATTCCAGCATCTAGTAGGGCAACATTGTTACAGACAGAGGAGTCCTCCGATAATTTAATAATAGCCTCTTGAAAGTGTTTCTCAAAATTGGATTAGTTGATTAGCCTCCAAGCTCGTTTGGAGATATGAGGGGCTACCTTGAATTTCGGAGGTTTACCGGGAAGGTCGAATGAAAAGGAAATAAGGGAGTGGTCCGACCAGGATAGGGGGTGGACCTCTCTTATGTTGGTGGATTCGATATTAGTAAATAGTAGGTCCAGTGTGTGGCCAGCTGTATGAGTGGGGCCCACTACCCACTGCTTAAGATTGAGAATTCCCATGTCATATTCAAGCTGGGAGGCTCCCGGGGCATCCATTTTCTCGTAGTGAATGTTAAAATCGCCAACAATTATACAATTTTTGTGTTTCAAACAGAGTGGCAAAAGTTGATTCAATAATTTGGCGCCGAGACTGGCTTGTTGTCCAGGGGGGTTGTGTTAGACCTGTCAGCCCTTTGGGTGGTCCCTCCTCATCATTATTTATTTTGTCCCACTTTTGCCTCAAACCCTGTTTGAATTTTTCCTTTTTGGGAACCACCAGACTTTTTCGTGTTGCTGCAGATTCGGGGAGCCATTTTAGCTACCCCTGAAACTTCTGTCTGAGTGCCTGGAGCACAAAATGGTGGCCACCTGTGACATCACCAGCATCCACTGGAACCTACTAGCACCTTCCAGAACATTCCAGAACCCTGTGACAGTTGGAGGCGGTTTAGAATGTTGGGAAGCTAAGACAGAGAGTTGGCAGTTGGAGCTGGCAGTTGGCACCTGACTGGTGAAGAGAGAGCAGCAGAAACCTGAAGGAGGAAGGAGTGAGGCAGCAGGGGTGGAAACTTGTGCCTGGAGTGGGGTCCATAAACCCACCCGTGATACTAGTCCCTGCTGACTGAGCCCAGCCTGTAGCCCTGTGTGGGAAGAAGCAAGAAAAACCATCCTAAGGACCTGGACAGCAGGAACAGGCCTTAGAAGTCAAGGAAGCAAGTACCTGACCTGTTTATTGGTTTCCCTGGAGCCGGACGTCGAGTAGCCTGGAGACCTGGAGCCTGAGGTGGAGAAGCGGCGCTGACTGGAGAAGCAGACGTCGTACCCAGAGCCGCCAGAGATCGGGAGAGGGCGCCGACGGAGGACGTGAGGAGTACCAGAGGTCGAGGAGGAAGTTAACCAAGGTCGAGTGAGCGGTGTCGACGGGGGAGTGAAGTCCGCCCTCCAGAGTCGCCGGAGACCGAGGTGAAGTGTGCCTGAGGTCGGGAGTGGAGATCGCACTCCGGAGTCGCCGGAACCAGAGAGAAGTGTGCCGGCGGTCGGGAGTGGAGATCGCACTCCGGAGTCGCCGGAACCAGAGAGAATCGTGCCGGAGGTCGGGAGTGGAGGTCGCACTCCGGAGTCGCCGGAAACCTAAGGAGAGGAGCACCGGAGGTCGGGAGTGAGGATCGCACTCCGGAGTCGCCGGAAGTCGACACCGAGCCAAGGCCGGCCGACGTCATCGAAGCTGAGGTCGCCATCGGACCGGAGCCGCCCGAAGTCGACATCGAGTCAAGATTGCCCGACGCCATCGAATCGGAGGTCGAGATCGAGCCGAGGCCGCCGACATCGAACCGGAGCCGCCTACCGGCGTCGTCAGGAACTGACATTGTGCCGAGGCCGCCGACGTCGAACCGGATCCGCCTTACGGCGTCGACCCGACTCCAGCGGCGTCGGAGCATCAGAAAAAGGGCAGTAAGTGGAATAGAGGGCGCCAAAGGCCCTGTGGAATCCTAAGAGACTACTCTAGGGGTTAGAGAGGTGCTGGAACCAGCTGGACTGTGCCAGGGGTGAGCTGAGACTAATTTAGAGGGGTTGTGTAGAGTGAGAGAGCCAGGTCTCTGGTATTCCCCCCTTGATCTACCTCAGTTTAGGCCTCAGCCTTCTCCAAGCCAGGGAGTAGACACCCTCAAGCCTTCCACATCCCCACAAGCTGTGCCTGGGCCAAATCAGCCCTTAGGAATTCAAATGTGATCTGATTCTATGAGTGTCACTGTCAGCTTTTAATTATTTATTAGGGGCACTGTATTTATTGTATTTAACCTATTTATTGCTTCACTGTATTTATTGGTCCACAGTATTTATTGATGCACAATATTTATTGGTTTACAGTATTTATTGCCTCAGAATATTTAATTGCCTGTATGTATTGCACTTATATTTATGCCTTCATTATTTATGATCACCCCTATTTATTGAATCATTAAGCCAGTATTTATTTGACCTGCACTATTTAAAAAGTTTGTATATTGTGATTGTTATTTATTTATCTAATCAGCAACTAAGAGAAAAAGAAGATAAAGAAAGATATTTTCATAATTTTTACGGTGTAGAGTCGTTTTTGGAACGGATGCACGCATGGTTATTGTATGGGTATGTCGTATGCTTAGCACGGTGCCTGATTCCTGACCACTCGAGCCAAGCTACCACTGTGTGTTCCCGGAATATACTCCGTTACCCCCAACCCTTACCGGTGTGGGAGCGGAGTAGATTTCTAACATAATTGGTGTTCAGCGGTGGGATAGAGCT
Organism: Triturus cristatus; assembly: GCF_964204655.1. Taxonomy (NCBI): domain Eukaryota; kingdom Metazoa; phylum Chordata; class Amphibia; order Caudata; family Salamandridae; genus Triturus; species Triturus cristatus. Next base: position 1,806,713,660 of record NC_140589.1, read on the forward strand.
GTGCCTACGTATACTCAACAATAACTGTGGGTAGTCCATAGGCCTACACCGGGAGTTTTCTCAAAGCGGCCTTCCTAATTGTGGGTTTTTGTTTTTTCCAAATTTACTCTGGTGGTGGGAGGAGGTATTATTAAAGGTACCCCCCTGCATTGTTACTGCAAATAACTGTCCTCTGACCTGAGTGGGCAAGATGGAGTTTGTACTGGAGAATTTAGAAACGTACACTGTGGCCCAACTCAGGGAGTTTTGCCAGCGGGAGGGGGTGTATTGTCCCCCAGGAGCAAAGAAGGGTGCACTCCAAACCAGCTTAAGGGCTTGGGGGGAGGCACGCCGAGAAAGCAAGGCTGAGGAGGAGGACAGGGATAGAGAGCCCGACAGTGAGGGAGCTGGTTTGTACCAACCGGAGGTGGGGAACCTGTCAGCGGGGCCCAGGACACTTTCCAGGAAGGGCAGCAGTGCCTCTAGCGGTGGCTTGTCTGAAGTGGAGTTAACAGACCGGAGGGAGAAAAGACAGCTCACATGGGACTTAGCAAGGCTGGAGAAAGAGAAGGAGGAACAGAGGATGGCTCATGAGATAAGGCTGAAAGAGATAGATCTTCAGATCCTGAGAATCGGGGCACACCCTGTACCTAACGGTGGCAGCGAAGAACGAGAGTACACCAGGGAACCCAAACCCTACCTGCCAAAGGACATAGTAGCTAGCTATGGGGTGGGTGATGATATCGCCAAGTGGCTAGCGGCCTATGAGGTCTCGTTAAGGGCCCATGGGGTTCCAGAGAAGTACTGGGGAGGGGGATTGTACAAGTACATGCCTCCAGCTGGTAGGGATGCTTTATTGGCCCTCGAAGAGGATGAGCAGACCCACTACCCCACCATGAAACTGGCGCTCATAAGAAAGTTTGGACTAACACCCGAAAAGTACAGACAGAAGTTCAGGGGTAGTCACAAACTGGGCACACAGAATTGGGTGGACTTCCTGGACTATGCAAAGAAGGCACTAGAGGGTTAGATTCAGGGCAGTGAAGTGAGGAACTACGAGGGGTTGTTTGACCTAGTACTGAAGGAACACCTGCTCGAGAAATGTTTCCCTGAACTGCGGCAACACCTGGTGGATAGCAAGCTGACCAGTCCCCGGAAGCTTGCTGAGGAGGCGGACATTTGGGCTAGTACCCGGGTGTCCACAAGGGGGACTGGAGGGGATACTCAAAAGGCCGGACAGGGCGCCCCCCAGAAGAAAGAGGGAGGGGAAAAGAAAAAGGAGTTCTCCAAAGGCCCCCAAAATAACTTCCAAAGGAAGGGAACAGGATTCACCCCTAGGGCTAACCCACCCAGAAACCCTAATCCTGGCCAGAGTCAGCAGCCAAGGGTTGTCCATTGCTACGAGTGCGGTGGCGTTGGACACTATAAAGGAGATCCGAAGTGTCTGAAACGACCACCCCCTCCCATTGGAGGAAAGACTCCCGGAGTAGCTAGTGTAGTGCTCGGGGAGGAGATGCCTTTAATTAAGGGAAGGGAGTGGGCGGGTGTCACTTTAGTGTCCCTGGGAGAACGGGAGATGGTTCCTAAGATCCAGGTGCCCGCAAATACCGTAAAGTATGGGCAGTGGGTCACCATCAACGGCCAAAGAGGGGAGGCTCTGAGAGACACAGGAGCCAGTATGACTATGGTGCGTAGCCAACTGGTGTCTCCAGAGCAGGTAATTCCCGATGTACTCCACCCAGCCGCGATGGCTGACGGCAGAACAGGCCACTATCCAGTGGCCGAGGTTCCCTTTGAATGGGGGGGGTTGCAGGTTCACTTCGAGTTGCCGTAAGCCCTGCCGTGCCAGTCGATTGTCTACTGGGGAATGACATGGAGCACAACGCTTGGAAGGAGGTGGAATACCGGACTCATACTGAGATGCTGGGTACACCTGACTGGGCCTGTGTGAGCACAGGGTCCGCGACTACCCGGAGAGGGAGTTCGTTTCGGCTGGAGCCTGGAACAAAGGCCCAGCCAGCTGCCAGTCAAGGGAAGAACCGAGGACAGGAGGAGCCTGCCTCGGCGTCCACACCCCGTAGGACGGATAGGCCACCGGAGGTGGTGGACCAGGAGTCTGCGGTGGGGGACGTTACCAACCTGGAGGACCTACCCATCCCGGCCGAGTGGCACGTGGAGGGAGGCCCGTCCAGGGAGGAATTCTGCCAGGGCCAGAGGGAGTGCCCTACCCTTGAGGGGCTGAGGCGACAGGCCGAAGCCCAGGCAGCCGGGAACGTTGAAGGGAACTACAGTGTTTACTGGGAGGATGGCCTCCTCTACAGTGAACCCAAGGCACCCCTACACGGTTCGTCATGAGCCTTGGTAGTCCCTCAACGTTATCGAGCCTTCCTTCTGGAGTTGGCTCACGAGATACCATTGGCAGGACACCTGGGGCAAGACAAGACCTTCGCCCGTCTTGTCCCACACTTTTATTGGCCTCAGATGAAAGTGTCGTCCGATACCTACTGCCGGACATGTGTGTCTTGCCAAGCCAGTGGGAAAACAGGGGTGAAGCTGAAAGCTCCCCTGGAACCACTTCCTGTCGTTAGCACCCCCTTTGACATTGTGGGTCCATTAGATCCGCCGACTACAGCTGGTCACAGGTTTATCCTGGTTCTGGTGGATCATGCCACACGGTACCCAGAGGCAATACCTCTGAGGACCATAACAGCACCTGTTGTGGCTAGGGCCCTGATGGGAATCTTTACCCGAGTGGGTTTTCCCAAGGAAGTTGTGTCCGACAGGGGGACCAACTTCATGTCAGCGTACATGCGGGCGATGTGGAAGGAGTGTGGAGTGACATACCGGTTCACCACTCCTTACCACCCCCAGACAAATGGTCTGGTGGAGAGGTTTAACAAAACCTTGAAGGGCATGATCAGAAGTCTGCCCGAAAGCCTGCGGAGGAAATGGGACGTCCTCCTACCCTGTTTACTTTTTTCCTACAGGGAAGTGCCACAGAAGGGAGTGGGCTTCAGCCCCTTCGAGCTTCTGTATGGGCACCCTGTACGTGGACCTCTCAACCTGGTGAGAGACGGATGGGAAAGAACTCCCAGAAAGCTTCCCCAGGACGTGGTGAGCTACATGCTGGCCTTCCGGAGCCAAATGGCTAAGTTGTGGAAGCAAGCTTCTGACAACTTGGAAGCCAGCCAAGCAGTGATGAAGGCGTGGTATGACCACAACGCTCACCCGGTGGAGTTGGAGCCTGGCCAGAAGGTGTGGGTGATCGAACCAGGAGAGCTTAGTGCCCTCCAGGATCGCTGGTCAGGACCCTTTGAGGTGTTGGAGAAGAAGGGTAAGGCTACCTACTTGGTGGACCTGAAGACCCCTCGTCAGCCCCTGCGGGTGCTGCATGCCAACCGCCTCAAACCCCACCACGAGAGGCCCGAAGTCATCTTGATGATGGTGACTGACGGAGGAGAGGACGTGGAAAGCGAGCCTCTCCCTGATCTGTTTGCGTCTCAAGAAAAGGATGGGTCGGTGGAGGGAGTGATTCTCTCCCCATCTCTAACTCCTGAACAGCAGGAGGACTGTCGCCAGGTCCTGGGGCAGTACTCTTCGTTGTTCTCCCTTGTCCCGGGTAGGACTCACCTGTGCGTCCATGACGTGGACACAGGAGACAGCCCACCTGTGAAGTCCAAGATCTACCGGATGTCAGACAAGGTGAAGGCCAGCATTCATAGTGAAGTCACTAAGATGCTGGAGCTAGGAGTGATCGAACCTTCTAGCAGCCCCTGGTCCAGTCCGGTGGTGTTAGTACCAAAAGCTGCACCACCGGGTGCCCAACCAGAACTGAGGTTCTGTGTGGACTATCGGGGACTGAATTCAGTGACCAAAACTGATGCTCATCCGATCCCTAGGGCGGATGAATTGATTGACCGGCTGGGAGCTGCCCAATATCTAAGTACCTTTGACCTTACTTCAGGGTACTGGCAGATCTCTTTGACTGATGGAGCAAGGGAAAGGTCAGCCTTCTCCACGCCCAATGGCCACTACCAGTTCTGTGTGATGCCCTTTGAGCTCAAGAACGCACCTGCCACGTTTCAGCGCCTGGTAAACCAGATCCTCACCGGAATGGAGAGTTTCTCTGCTGCTTATCTGGATGACATAGCCGTCTTCAGTAACAGCTGGGAGGATCACTTGCGTCACCTGCAAGCTGTTCTCCAGGCCCTGAGACAAGCTGGATTGACGATCAAGGCCAGCAAGTGCCAGATCGGGCAGGGGTCGGTAGTGTACCTTGGACACTTGGTGGGTAGGGGAGCGGTGCAACCCCTCCAGGCGAAGATCGAGGCCATCATGGCCTGGGAACCCCCCAAGACTCAGACTGAGGTCCGAGCATTTTTGGGCCTCACGGGAAACTACCGCCGCTTCGTGAAGGGGTACGGTACCATCGTAGCCCCCCTCACGGAGCTCACGTCCAAGAAACAACCTCGACGGGTAGTCTGGACGGAGGCTTGTCAGCAGGCCTTTGTGAGATTGAAGAAAGCCATGTGCGAGGCCCCGGTCTTAAGGGCCCCAGACTTTTCCAAGGAGTTCATTGTCCAGACAGATGCATCAGAACATGGCATTGGGGCAGTGTTATCGCAACTCAATGAAGAGGGTCTGGATCAACCCGTGGTCTTCCTATCCCGGAGACTACTCCCCAGGGAACAGAAGTGGAGTGCAATAGAGCGTGAAGCCTTTGCAGTGGTATGGGCTCTGAAGAAGTTGCGGCCATACCTGTTTGGCTCGCACTTCCTGGTTCAGACCGACCACAGACCCCTTCGTTGGCTGATGCAGATGAAGGGGGAGAATCCCAAGTTGTTGAGGTGGTCTATTTCCCTACAGGGAATGGACTTTCAGGTGGAACATCGGCCTGGAGTGGACCACGCCAATGCAGACGGTCTCTCAAGGTATTTCCGCCTTAGTGATGAGAACTCCCAAGGGGTTGGGTAGCTCTCCCCACTTTCAGCTGGGGGGGACGCGTGTTAGACCTGTCAGTCCTTTGGGTGGTCCCTCCTCATCATTATTTATTTTGTCCCACTTTTGCCTCAAACCCTGTTTGAATTTTTCCTTTTTGGGAACCACCAGACTTTTTCGTGTTGCTGCAGATTCGGGGAGCCATTTTAGCTACCCCTGAAACTTCTGTCTGAGGGCCTGGAGCACAAAATGGTGGCCACCTGTGACATCACCAGCATCCACTGGAACCTACTAGCACCTTCCAGAACATTCCAGAACCCTGTGACAGTTGGAGGCGGTTTAGAATGTTGGGAAGCTAAGACAGAGAGTTGGCAGTTGGAGCTGGCAGTTGGCACCTGACTGGTGAAGAGAGAGCAGCAGAAACCTGAAGGAGGAAGGAGTGAGGCAGCAGGGGTGGAAACTTGTGCCTGGAGTGGGGTCCATAAACCCACCCGTGATACTAGTCCCTGCTGACTGAGCCCAGCCTGTAGCCCTGTGTGGGAAGAAGCAAGAAAAACCATCCTAAGGACCTGGACAGCAGGAACAGGCCTTAGAAGTCAAGGAAGCAAGTACCTGACCTGTTTATTGGTTTCCCTGGAGCCGGACGTCGAGTAGCCTGGAGACCTGGAGCCTGAGGTGGAGAAGCGGCGCTGACTGGAGAAGCAGACGTCGTACCCAGAGCCGCCAGAGATCGTGAGAGGGCGCCGACGGAGGACGTGAGGAGTACCAGAGGTCGAGGAGGAAGTTAACCAAGGTCGAGTGAGCGGTGTCGACGGGGGAGTGAAGTCCGCCCTCCGGAGTCGCCGGAGACCGAGGTGAAGTGTGCCGGAGGTCGGGAGTGGAGATCGCACTCCGGAGTCGCCGGAACCAGAGAGAAGTGTGCCGGAGGTCGGGAGTGGAGATCGCACTCCGGAGTCGCCGGAACCAGAGAGAATCGTGCCGGAGGTCGGGAGTGGAGGTCGCACTCCGGAGTCGCCGGAAACCTAAGGAGAGGAGCACCGGAGGTCGGGAGTGAGGATCGCACTCCGGAGTCGCCGGAAGTCGACACCGAGCCAAGGCCGGCCGACGTCATCGAAGCTGAGGTCGCCATCGGACCGGAGCCGCCCGAAGTCGACATCGAGTCAAGATTGCCCGACGCCATCGAATCGGAGGTCGAGATCGAGCCGAGGCCGCCGACATCGAACCGAAGCCGCCTACCGGCGTCGTCAGGAACTGACATTGTGCCGAGGCCGCCGACGTCGAACCGGATCCGCCTCACGGCGTCGACCCGACTGCAGCGGCGCCGGAGCATCAGAAAAAGGGCAGTAAGTGGAATAGAGGGCGCCAAAGGCCCTGTGGAATCCTAAGAGACTACTCTAGGGGTTAGAGAGGTGCTGGAACCAGCTGGACTGTGCCAGGGGTGAGCTGAGACTAATTTAGAGGGGTTGTGTAGAGTGAGAGAGCCAGGTCTCTGGTATTCCCCCCTTGATCTACCTCAGTTTAGGCCTCAGCCTTGTCCAAGCCAGGGAGTAGACACCCTCAAGCCTTCCACATCCCCACAAGCTGTGCCTGGGCCAAATCAGCCCTTAGGAATTCAAATGTGATCTGATTCTATGAGTGTCACTGTCAGCTTTTAATTATTTATTAGGGGCACTGTATTTATTGTATTTAACCTATTTATTGCTTCACTGTATTTATTGGTCCACAGTATTTATTGATGCACAATATTTATTGGTTTACAGTATTTATTGCCTCAGAATATTTAATTGCCTGTATGTATTGCACTTATATTTATGCCTTCATTATTTATGATCACCCCTATTTATTGAATCATTAAGCCAGTATTTATTTGACCTGCACTATTTAAAAAGTTTGTATATTGTGATTGTTATTTATTTATCTAATCAGCAACTAAGAGAAAAAGAAGATAAAGAAAGATATTTTCATAATTTTTACGGTGTAGAGTCGTTTTTGGAACGGATGCACGCATGGTTATTGTATGGGTATGTTGTATGCTTAGCACGGTGCCTGATTCCTGACCACTCGAGCCAAGCTACCACTGTGTGTTCCCGGAATATACTCCGTTACCCCCAACCCTTACCGGTGTGGGAGCGGAGTAGATTTCTAACAGGTTGTATATAACTGCACCAGCTAGGATGGTAAGGCCCTCGTAAAGTACTTTAAAAGGTAAGGTCTGATGTTCGATGTGGGCAGTTGTAGGTTCCACAAAGCATGTTAGTTGTTCCCTGAATATCACAGCAACCCCCCCTCCTCTTTTACCAAGTCTGTCTTGCGTAATGATTTTGTAATTAGAGGGGAGGGCGTTTGCTAAGTCTGGAGCATTGGTCTCGGATAGCCAGGTTTCGGCAATGAAAACTAGGTCCGGGGTCTTAGATACAAGTAGATCCCAGATGTCCAGGGCGTGTCTAGGTAAGGATCTAGCGTTAAAATATAGACAGTTCAGAGTCAAGTGATTTTTTGCATGGGTTGTGTGGTTTCCTGATGGGGTGTGACCCATGCTGGACCAGCGACAAGCGAGGCAGGAGATTGGTCCATAGGATAATCCTGGCCCCGTTTGGGTACATAGATGTGTTTTTATACCCTTATTATCATTATGAAAGGCTAGCAATTCGTTGCGAGAGTAGCGGGTGGGTGTGGACGAGTTTTGAGTCGAACTGGCAGGGGGTATAGCCCCTAGTCCCGACCGGTCGCGTCCGGCCCAGGCACATGTTTTGTCAGGGAAAGGAGGGGGCGTGGCCTCAGGGCAGTGGGCGTGGCCTCACTGTCCTCGTAATTGGCGGCAAGAGAATGGTTACACCCGCAGCAGCGTTTAGATCCGCTGTGTGGCGTGAACGACGACTCGAATTCAGGGGGGAGTGCTCAGGGCAGAGTGATACACAGGTAAAAAACAATTTTGTAGCAGATTGATTCTTTAAAAATAGCAAGCAATACTCCCGGCTTCCGCCTCAGGAGCTGTCTTGTTGATTAAGGCCCCTCCACCGTCCGGGCCCCCTGCTCCAAGCATCCATTCTCCGGAATTAGGCCCTGCACACTTCTTTAAAGGGAGGGAGATGGGTGCGATCCAGCAATGAGTGGCCTGCAGTCCCAGGGAGTAAAGGGATGAGGCTCAGTGCGGTCAGGGCTGTTGGGGAACAAATATGCTGCTGAAGGTTATTTGGGGTGGATCCTAGCGATCCCTATGAATGGAAGGACAGGGCTGCCCCTGTGTCAAAAAAACACAAATGTGCAATCTCTGGGATGTGTGCACTAGCGCATGTTCCTGAAAAATGTGCCTGGCTGCCTGACGCTTGTGTTATTGTTATCAGAGTGTGTCAGCCAGGCACTGTTTTGTGCAGCGATGAACATTCAATATTGTATTAGATGAAGATGGATGGAAATAGAGATTACCATCTTTGTTATCAGCCAGTGGGTGTAGCCCCCACGCCCAAGCTCAGTGGCCGCTGCTGGTAATCTACGAGATTCCATGTAACAAAATACCTGCCTCCAGGCTTCACAAAGTGTAATAACAATTTGTCTTTCAAAGCCTATTGTCTTTAACACATGCTCTTCACAATAAGTAAGCATGGCCTATTTCCTTTGTCAGAACTGTTCCCTATTAACAGATCACACCTTAGGAACCTGACCAAACTATTTACAGTGACTCGAAAAGCCCTCAAGCCTTTTCCAATCGTATGTACAGTGAAAGGCCTACTAAGGTGTGCGTGAACTGGCAACCATCATGCATACAATTTGTACAATTACAAATATGTACAAATTTACCTTTGGGAAAACAATATACAACTCCTCTCAATAGGGCTAAACAAGAATAATCACATTTAAACACTGCTAACTGGGGTTGTCAGAGTGGGTGACCAAAACCGAAACCCTTGTCTCCTATGTTAATCTGTGAGGTTACATGTAACCAAATACCTCTCTAAGATTATAACATAATGTGGCCACAATCTACTATTATAGGCTCTTTGGATTTATCATATGCTTTTGACAACAAATAAGCCAGGCGTACTACCTTTGCCATCATCTTTCACAATACACAGGCCAGACATTTGGCATCTGGCATAAAGTTTCCCTGTACACTAATTAAGCCTATTGCTGTCATTATTGGCTTGTGACCACAAGTAAGTAAATAATACATTATTTATTTGGTTAAATAAATAACCATAAAAGATATAAAACAGGATAAAAAACAGAATAAAAAGAGCAAATACACACATGGTACACAGTCCTTGAGGTTCAAATGACGAAACAAGCACAATAAACAACAATAAAACAAATTGCAGCTTAAATGTATGAGATACAGGTCTAGTATGTACAAACATTATAAGGCAAGCGGGTTAAGGCCAGGCCTCTCGGATCTTAACAACATTACTTACAAAATAACCCATGTTTACAAAAATACGAATATCTCCCAACATCGCAAGAAAGAGCATGGCAGGCCTCACTTGAACAAACTGAGCCTCTCTCAAAATAGGATCCAGAAACGTTTTCCTTGGAAGAGTGAATAAGCTACAGAACATGACAACATGCAAGTTGGACTGTGCAGAGGTTTTGTCACACTCACAAGGACCTAAAAGGCCGTCTGCAGCCCAACCTTTAGGGAAGATTACCAGTGGGAGAAAAGGGTTCAGCCTGAACCTGGATAAAAGCTGATGATGGTAAGTTTTGTTCACCCAGATCAGGAACGGTTCTATAGGGTTAAGAACAATAGTTACTTACCTGTAATCTGTGGTTCTCCAGTATTGGTGTCTTTCATAGATTCACATGCCTGAATCACATGCCTGAATCATTCCCCGTCGTCGGAGTGGGAGTCCCACGGTACATAAAAAAAGCAATAATTATGCATATACCAAACAAAAAACCCTGGTAACCTGAACCAGTAAGTAAAGTAGCCTAAGCTACCAGGGAAAAAACTTCCACAGCTATGACTATCACTGTCATTATATACAGTCCAAACTGCAGCCAATCAGGCGACAGCACCCACCAGAATGTTCTCCTCAGAGGCTCAGGCTGTCAGATTTTCTCGCACAGGAGTGAAGTAATATACCATAACCTAAAAAGCCTCTGAGGGGAGGTGGGCGGGTTGCATGTGAATCTATGAAAGACACCAATACTGGAGAACCACAGATTACAGGTAAGTAACTATTGTTCTTCTCCAGTATTTGGGGTGTCTTTCATAGATTCACATGCCTGAATCAGAGTAGATAGCAGTACATAACCTTTTGCTCATAAGACGCCACCTTTATAAATATATATATATATATATATATATATATATATATATATATATATATATATATATACCATATACATTAGGAAACAGTATAACCATACAGAAATACACATGTGTTTCAATTTATGCAAAACAATTTCACATCACAAAAGCGTCTTATAAAAGCATAGCGGAGGAGGGAGAACAGAGGCTCACCTTATTTGAAAAGATTACGTAGAACAGCTTGTCCCACTGAACCATCCGCATCACTTGCAGCTTCCAAACACTAGTGTCTGGTAAACGTATGGCAGCTGGACCATGTTGCCGCTTTACAGATCTGGTGAAGAGGCACACCGGCGAAAAGAGCTGTAGATGACGAGATTGCTCTCGTAGAGTGTGCTCTTGGGGTCGCTTGTAGTGGTCTTCCAGCCTGATCATGGCATAAACAAATTGCAGCTGAGATCCAACGAGCTATTGTTGGCTTTGATACTGAATGGCCTTGACGTGGTCTGCCATAAGCTACCAAGAGCTGGTCCGATTTGCGCAGCGGTGCTGTACGTTGTAAGTAAAACTTCAGACATCTCTTGATGTCTAGGGAATGCAAGGCCCTTTCTGCAGCTGTTTGTGGATTTGGAAAGAAAGTTTTCAAAACTATGGGTTCATTAAGATGGAAATCCGTAGGGACCTTTGGCATAAATTTTGGATTAGTGCGCAGCACCACAGAATCAGATGTGAATTGCAGAAAGGGTGGATGAATAGTGAACGCTTGAAGGTCACTAACCCTTCTTGTAGAAGTTAGAGCCAATAATAAAGAAACCTTCCAAGAAAGGAACTTTAGATCCGCCTTGTGGATGGGCTCGAAAGGGTGCCTCATTAGTTGTGAAAGCAATATATTAAGGTGCCAAGAAGGAGGCGGACGCGGAATAGGCGGAAACATCCTAAATAGCCCCTTAAAAAATTGTTGGATGACTCTGTTGGAATAGAGAGAGTTAGTACCATCCTGTCGGAATCTTGAAATTGCAGCCAAGAATACCTTCAAAGTAGAGTGGGAAAGACCAGACCTCGCCAATTGTAGAAAGAAAGGCAGAAGTTGTTCCGGCTTTGCGTGGATCGGATGGAGATTAACGGATTGACACTGTTAGAGTCGGGGATCTCTGGTTGGCGCAAGGTTGCCCTTGAGTCAAGCAGGAACCCTCTCCTCCACGTCAGGGCGCAGGATAACCCCTCGCGAATGACCCTTGCTCACCCTCTAGGTGCGTGGCGTGAGCAGCCAAGGCGATTCCTCAGGCGTTGTTGGTTAAGCACTTACAATCATACACACAGTAAATACATCAATCCCCCCAGAAACGGACACCAGACTTGGATATATATAAAAATACGTTTCTTTATGTAAAAATAAGGTATATATCTCTCAGCAGACTTATCACAAGACCAATAACGTTTTCGCTAGGCCACCAGGTTATACAGCAGGCAAATGTTCTTGGTTCGTAGTTTCAAATGGATAGTTCGTAGTCTCTTTACTTGTAGTTCCAGTACTCACAGAGATCGGTTCCTGTGAACGGGGAAATAAGGCGTTGCGGGCCCCGAGCCCGATACTGGAACTTCTTTCGTGAGGTGGAGAGTCGGCACAGGTCAGTGCGACTCTCAGCTTGGGAAGTGTTCTTGGGTCCTCAATCAGCAGGTGTGGGCACGTAGGCAGGCGCGGCCAGCGACCCTTTAGCACGGCGGTGCAGGAGGGTCTCCACAGCGGGGGCGGCGCGGCCTGAGATGTCCGGGGATAGCGAAGCGGGGTCGCAGGGCACGGTCAGTGCAGCTGGATGACCCGGCGTAGATCACAGTCGTCGGACGGCTTCCGGCGGGAGGGGTGATAGCGCGTTCAGCGTGCTCCAATAGCAGGCGGTGACAGGGATGCAGGCGGCCTGGCCCGGGGACAGAGAGCGGCTCGGGACGGAGCGGGGCTCTCACGGGTTTGAGGCAGGCGAGCTTCTGAGTGTCACGGCCCTAGGAGGGGCGATGAGGGGCGCAGTCTCTTTTCCAGCGGGATGCACACACGGCTCGAATTGGAGGACGAGCAAGAAGCACGGAGAACCCACTGTTCCTGGGGTTCAGTTCAGGGGGCAAGCTCAGATCAAGCCCTTGGAGAATGTTCAAGCACAAAGTAGCAAAGTCTTTTCAGTAAGTCTCTTCCTCTCCTTTCTCAGCAAGGCAAGCAGCAGGCCAGCTCCTCCGGCGTCTTCTTCTCCTTCTAGTCGGGCAGAGGTTCTTTGTGGTAAACAGGATTCTGATTTCTTAGGAGCCAGGCTCCTACTTTTATACCATGATTCTTTTGTTCTTTAGCGCCAGGGGGCCTAGGCCTGGCTCAGTCCAGTTCTGGAGCACTTTGTTATGGTGACTCTGCTCTTTCCTTTCAGCAGCAGGGCAGAGACATCAGCCGCCCCACAGGGGGTGGCGCCGGCTTTGTGGTGGCAGAGCACAGGTCTATTCAAGAGCCAAGGTGTACTCCTCCCACCCATCCAGGTGTAATCTCTCTACCCACCACCTGGCAGCCAACCTGTCTCTGGGGATTCCCCAACCCTGCTCCTTACTGTTGCCAGGCAGAACACATACACACAGCAGAGGCAGACTGAGATGGTCAGGTCAGTAAATACTAACTTTCTAAAAGTAGTATTTACAAACCCAGGATACTAAAATAGACTTGACTACAAGAAGTATTTTATCATCCTGAGTTCAGGCATACTAAACTTGACACTTCTACCATGCTCTCTGAGTCCACTGGGGTCACAGCGTTGGCGTGATCCCAGCAGCCCATCCTGGCCTATGGAGAGCAGGTAGCCTTCAATAGTGAAGAACGGAAAGGGCTGTAATTCACTACTAAGACATGCCACACACATCAGGGCATGTCCTACCTTATGCCTACAATGCACCCTGCCCTTGGGCCTACCAGAGGGGTGGCTAATATGTAGGTAAGGGAAGGTTTAGGGACTGGCAAGTGGGGGCACTTGCGCAGTCAGCGCGACGGTCCCGGACCGCGCACAGGGTCTGCGGTGGCAGACCCTAGACACATTTTACAAGGCCGCTTCCGTGGGTGGCGCAACCAGCGCTGCAAGCCCACCAGCAGCATTGGCATTCACAAGCCCTGGCACCCCTGGTGCACTTTACTGGGGACTGACAGTGAATCCAATGAACCAATCATGGACATCAATTACAGGTACACTTTACCTAGGGAGCACTTGCACTGCGGCACGGATTAGCCGTGGCGCAGTGCCCTGAGCGGACAACACCAGCAAAACAGTCGAGGCACACCATCAAAAAGTGGAAGGGAAACTCACGCCAAGGTGCCAGGTCTAACAGACACCACATGCAAAACCTCTTCCACTTTAGTTTGTAGGTCTTAACAGTTGCTGGTGCTCGAGCATTGGCCAAAACCTCCTGGCAGTCTGGAGGGATATCTAGGTGTGCAAATTCAAGCTGTTGAGGAGCCACGCTGCTAATCTCAGCGATGCTGGGTCCGGATGACAAATTTGACCGTTCTGAAGGGTCAGAAGATGTGGAATTGGTCGAAATTGTATGGGTTCGGCCTCTGAGAGGAGGAGAAGCTCTGTAAACCAGTACTGGCGGGGCCACCTGGGAGCAATTAAGATCATGCGGCAAGGCTGTTGTTTGATTTTGCGCAGAACTCTTGGAACCAACGGGATCGGTGGAAAGGCGTAAGCATATATTTGCGACCAATTCATCGAAAAGGCATTCCCCAGCGAGTCCTTGTGGGGAGCCCAGCTTGCGAAGAATGGGCATTTGCGGTTCTGGCTGGTCGCAAAGAGGTCTATATCGGGATGCCCCCATTCGTGAAACACTTCGTCTAGGAATGGTTGGTGTAACTCCCATTCGTGATTCGACGTTGTGGTCCTGCTGAGGGAATCCGCCAGAACATTCGTGACTCCCGGGACGTGAATGGCTTTGAGGTTGATCTTGTGGCGGATCGCCCAATCCCAAATCTCTTGCGCTTGCTGGGATAGGAGGGCTGACCTCGTCCCGCCTTGTTTGTTCACGTAATGCATACTTGTAGTGTTGTCTGTTCTTACAAGTATGCATGCTCCTCGGAAGATGGTCTGGAAGGATTTTAGAGCCAGGAATATGGCTCGCAGTTCTAGCAGGTTGATATGCCACTTTCTTTGTTCTAGAGTCCACCTGCCATTGATTGTCATTCCTTGAAGGTGCGCTCCCCAACCCTCGAGGGATGCGTCTGTGGTGACTGTGAACTCCGGCATTTCGACCAGAAATGGGCAACCCTCTTTCAAGTGGTTCATCTGACTCCACCATTGAAAGGCCTCTCGCATTCGTGGGGTGATGTGAATGACATCCTCGAATGACCCTGTGATCTGAAGCCATTGCAGATTGAGTTCCTCCTGCAACGGTCTCATTCTGTACCGACAGTTGGGAATGAGATTAATGCAAGACGAAATCATCCCTAGGAAGGATTTGTATACACGGACTGAAACGCACTCTTTTGATTTTAGAGAGCGCGCAAGATTGCATATCTTTGTTTGCCTTTCTTTTGATACGAAGGCTTTGACCAGATCCGTGTTCAAAGTCGCTCCTAGAAACGTTCTTCTTTGCGAAGGAATAAGATGTGATTTCTCCAGATTTGTTAATAGACCCAGGGATTGGAAGAGTAAAAGGCATTTCTGAACATGCTCGGATGCTACCTTGGCGGAACTTGCCTTGATAAGACAGTCGTCCAGGTACGGGAATATCTGAACTCCCTGCAGACGGAGATGCGCAGTCACTGGCGCTATGACCTTTGTGAAGACTCTGGGTGCAGAACGGAGTCCAAATGGGAGGACTTTGAATTGGAAATCCCTGCCAGCCACTCTGAACCGTAGATATTTTCTGTGCCTTGGTAGGATTGGTACGTGAAAATAGGCGTCCTGCAGGTCGAGGGTGGCCATGTAATCTCCCATCGAAAGCAACTGCAGAATTTCTTGGAGCGTTAACATCCGGAACGACATTTTCTTTAGGAATTGGTTGAGGGCGCGAAGGTCGAGAATTGGACGCCACTCTCCTGATTTTTTCCGGATGAGGAAAAATCTTGAGTAAAAGCCCGTTCCCTTTTGTAAGAGAGGGACTTTTTCTATTGCTCCTTTTTGAATCATCAAATTTATTTGGGAAAAAAGTTTCTTGAGATGAGCAGGGGGTGGACCTTTGGGAGGAGAATTTGGCGGAATTTTTGTGAATTCCAGAGCATGTCCTCTGGATATTATATCTAATACCCACTTGTCTGAGGTAATCTTGGACCAATTTGAATAAAAGTGGGATATTTGACCTCCGATTCTTGTACGTGGGAACGGTAGAGATGGTGGCAGGTGGCTGAACTCATTGCTTCTTACCGGACTCTCGTCCGCGAAAGGACTGCTTCTTACGCGACTGCGAATATTGTTGATTTAGCTGTCCGTAATACTTCTGGCGATAATTCTGAGATCTTTGGTTATACTGAGAGGTTTGAAAGGAACGCTGCTGGTTATTACCTCCCCTGCTAGAGAAGGATCCACGTCCTCTGGCTCCCCGGAAGGTAGATTTTCGGAATTGCAAACTACCCAGGGACCTTGCCGTCTCCGTATCCTTCTTTATTGCCTGTAGCGCTTCATCTACATGTGCACCGAACAAGGATTCGCCATCAAATGGCATGTCTATAATTTTAGACTGCACCTCCTGGCGAAACGATGTGGACTTCAGCCAGCCCTGCCTTCTCAGCACTGCGGCTCCTGCCAGCTGCCTGAAACCAGTTGATGCCACATCCACTGCTGCGTCGATGATTTCCGCAGACGCATACTCTCCTTCCTGCAGGATCTTTATAGCCTCGGATTTTGAAGGCTCCGGTAACATGTCGAGGAAAGGAGAGATGTCGGACCACATCTGGCGGTCGTATCTCCCTAAAATCGCCAGGGAGTTTGCAGCCCGAACTGTGGTTGCTGCCATCGTGGACACCTTCTTTCCTATTGCGTCCAACCTTCTACCATCTCTATCAGGTGGAGCTGATATGGGTGTTGATGGATTTCTAGCCCGTCTCTGAGCCGCTTGCGCTATAACAGAGTCTGCCTTAGGTTGACCAATCAGGCATGCTGGTGAATTACTTGGGGCTCTATATTTCTTGTCCATCCTTGGTAACACTGCTGGAAGAGAATTAGGGGTAGCCATCAGTCTCAATCCCTCTTTCCAAATAAAGTCAATGATTGGGATTGCCCGAACCTGCTTCCTTGGTTGGTCCTTGAAGTCATATAGGAAGCAGTCATCTTCCTTTGTTTCCATGGGAATCAGGAATCTCTTGGTCGCTCTTTCCATCAGTGAGTGGAAATTCCCAATGTCCACCGGGGGAGAGTCCACTGGAGCTGGAGCACTTGGAGAAGGAGTTTGTACTTGGTAATTATCCCACTCCGACATGATAGATTGATCATCTACCTCTCCTTCCTCCCTTTCATCGTCTGAAACCTGCAATTGCCGAGATGGCAACGGAGAAGGTGGTCTTGGTGACTGGAGCGACGACAACTGTACTCGTGGTCTGGGTGTAGCCGGAAGAGATTCCGCCGTTTCCGAAGGAGGAAAATGTCTATAGTAATCTTGCAACATATACTGCAGATTATCAAGTAGTTCCGACGGCATTTGACCAGACGGCACTGGTGCAGGTGGTGTTGGCTGTGATTCCATATTAGGATGTTCGTATTGTTCATCCTCATCATCCTCATCATCCTCATCATCCTCATCTTGATATTTGATGAGAAGCTCCGATGGACTACTTGCAGTCCGAAATCTCTCATCTTCTTCGGAGTCGTTATCCTCCGATTGTAACAGTTGCGCCGGTAATTTTAGAGGCGATATAGCCTCTAAAGACGATCCTCTACGCTGTAGAAGCGTAGATGCTGGTGACTTTTGATCAAACACGACAGACGACGGAATCGCGGTCCATACCTGCATATCCATGCAGGTAGATAGTGAAGGTGGTAACACACGTGTCGACGGAACGAATCCTGACGTTACAGCCATTTTCGATGACGAGGCTGTTTTCGTCGACGAGATGGCATCCGTTGACGATGGGACAATCTTCGCCGACGACGGTGCCGACGACGAGGCACCCTTCGTCGACGGTGGTGCCGTCGACGAGGTAGTCTTCGACGACGAGGGCGTCGACGCGTCCATCTTCGTCGACGGGGTTTTCTTCGTCGACGAGGTATTCTTCGTCGACGATGCAACAGTCGACGGTGCCACAATCTTCGTCGACGGAGTAGACGTCGACGAAGTAGTCGGCGGAGCCAGCTTCTTGATTCTTACCGTCGACGGAACGGAGACGAGAGATGACACTTCCCTCGTCGACGAGATGGGTTTTACACTCACCGAAACCAGCGTCGACGGCGATGAAGCTGATGACATTATCATTGTAGGTCTCGGCGACGAGAATGTAATCGTCGACGTTGAAATCGCGTCGACGATAATAACTGTTGACGCCACTGCCGTCGACGGAGCCGTCGACGACGGCAATCTCACCTGAGGTGATTTCTTGTAAGGAAAACTCTTAGCTGGCTGGGTTTTTCCTGTTTTCCCAGGGGGCGTAGAGGGCTTGGATCCTGAAGGTGGAGATGTCTTCTTAGATGAAGACGAAGACTGCCCCGAGCCCTTAACAGACTGGGCTCTCCTCGACACCTTCGCCCCAGTAGAAGAAGATTCTTCCTCAGCCACCCTTTTTCTGGATGAGATAGAGGATCCAGAGGCAGTTTCTATCTCTGATAAAGGAGCATCTTTATCCTTAAGCTTCTGTAGCCACAGAAGAAGGCGTCCCTCTCTATCTCTTAAGGTCTTTTGAGAGAAGGTACGGCAAATCTTGCACTCCTTCACCTCATGATCAGGATAGAGGCAATAGATGCATTTTTTGTGAGGGTCTTCAGAAAAAAGCCTAAGCTTTCCTCAGGACTCACAAGATCTGAAGAGTGATTTCTTTGTAGTTGACATCCTAGAAGTTGTAGAAACAGCAGAAACTTTAAGAACTGAGCAGAGCTCAGGGAGACTCCCTTCACACGACGTGCGGTAGAAAATCTGACAGCCTGAGCCTCTGAGGAGAACATTCTGGTGGGTGCTGTCGCCTGATTGGCTGCAGTTTGGACTGTATATAATGACAGTGATAGTCATAGCTGTGGAAGTTTTTTCCCTGGTAGCTTAGGCTACTTTACTTCCTGGTTCAGGTTACCAGGGTTTTTTGTTTGGTATATGCATAATTATTGCTTTTTTTATGTACCGTGGGACTCCCACTCCGACGACGGGGAATGATTCAGGCATGTGATTCAGGCATGTGAATCTATGAAAGACACCCCAAATACTGGAGAACTATAAATCAGACAGTAGGTCTAAACAGATGGTTTGTAGAGCTCAGTATCCTTTCTGGTGGCCTAAAGACCCAGGAGAAAGTTATGTTTGATCCACCGATAATTACATTTAACAGTGTCTGCGGGCTGCATGAAACTACATGGGTGGACCAAGGCTGTGAATGCAGGCTTAATATGACTCAGCCAGGGTATAGCTTTATGATTGTCCAAGGAAAACAGTCCTTAATTAACAATCTGTTAAGTATTGGCTCGTTCTTAAGCCAAATTGAGATCCAGCGTAATAAAGGGTTAAGTTTAAAGAGGTCTGATATATAACTAATACCAAGGTCCTCATGCACAGCAAGTGTAGATGAACTCTGGGGGACACCCAGAGCCGCCTAAGAAGCTTGTTTTCCTCCAGTTTGTATTAAACCACAATTCTGAACCCCCCCAAACGTTGCTGTCATAATGAGTGGCAGAAACACACTTAGCTTTTTAAACATGTGACCATAACCAGCTCCGGCCTACTGTACTGAGCGTAAGCTTTCCTGCAAGGTAACCATCAGGCATAGTCATAAAATTGCTAATGTATACACAATTACAGGTGGCA
The DNA here is from genome assembly GCF_964204655.1 of Triturus cristatus. Taxonomy (NCBI): domain Eukaryota; kingdom Metazoa; phylum Chordata; class Amphibia; order Caudata; family Salamandridae; genus Triturus; species Triturus cristatus. Next base: position 1,806,732,777 of record NC_140589.1, read on the forward strand.
AATAAAAATAATACCTCTATTAACAGGGTAAACAAGGATTCTCATTAAACATTGTTTCTATACCCATGGTCTGTCATGGAGTAAGCAACACCAAAACCCTTGCCTAGAAAGATAATCTGTGAAATTCCAAGTAACTAAAAGCCTATACGTTGGCTTTAAACAAGAGTAATAACAATTCACCCTAAATGCCTATTGACTTTAACATATGCTTTTCACAATTAGTATGCCAGGTGTACTAACTTTACTGTAACTTTCCTGATGTGCAATCAGGCCTATACCCTTTATAATTGCCTTATCACCATACCCAACATAAGCCTACAGTACTAAGCATACACTTTATACAAGGCAACCATTCAGCATGCAGTCACAAAGGCACAAATGGATACAAAAGTACAGTAGGCAAAGCAGTATAGTATGTATCTCTCACATCCCTATGTGTTTTCTAGTGACTCACCAACACCAAAATCCTTGTCTAGTACGGTAATATGTGAAATTCCATGTAAAGAGAATATCTTCCTATAGGCTTTAGCTCAGTGTGGTAACAATAAGTAGGTCACAACTTCTGGTTTGATATAATAAACAGATCAAACCTATGAACTGCAACATGACTTTTACTATGTTATGTTAGTGGGTATTTGATATAGTGCACGACTCGTCCCCGAAGGGGCATCTCGGCACTGAGGTAACAGAGAAGCTAGGAGAAGCCATTCAAAACTGACAGGTTTTAACTTTTAAGCTGTTTTTTGAACCCTGCGAAGTCAGTACAAACTCTAATGACAAAGAGGAGTTTATTCCAGTGGTGAGGCGCCAGAACTGTGAAAGCCCATCCGTCATACCTAGATGTGTGGATATGGGTCGAGAGCAAAGAAGGAGCTGATTTCTTGATCTAAGGTTTCTAACCGGACGATAAGGTGCCATTGTCCTGTAGGTATTTGGGCCCCTTACCTGCCAGAGCTTTATACGTCAGGCAGTGGAGTTTGAAAACTGCTCTGCAAGTCTCTGACCGGGGGAACTGAAGGGGTGCCTGATGGCTGCTTATTAAACAGTTGGGCTACTGTATTTTGTACTACCTGAATCTTGGCATGAAGAGATGCATTTGATGTTACCAACAACGCGTTTCCTTAATCCAGGCAGCTGATGATCAGGGCCTGGAGGATGGTCTTGTGAGAGTCCAGTGGCAGCTACTGGAAAATCTTCTTAAGAAGGCGCATTGCCCCGAAGCACATGCCACATGTGGATGTCACATGATCCTTCATTGATAGTTTATTATCGAAGAGGATACCCAAATTCCTCACCGTGCTTCTGGGAGAGGGGGGCAGGGCCAAGCTCCACAGGCCACCAGTCCTCAGACCAGTGAAGATGAGTTTTGCCAAGGAGTAGTATCTCAGTCTTGTCCCCATTCAATTTTAGACAGTATGAGGACATCCAGTTGGAAATATTTCTCATGCAGGAGGTAAATCGCTTTTTAGCATCCTCCATATGTTGCTCTCTCTCTCTCTCTCTCTCTGTCGAAAGAGAGAGAGAGCGAGAGAGAGAGACAACCAGCTGTGTATCATCTGCATAAGAAACTATCGTGAAGCACAACACTTAACTAATCGAGCATGGGGAGCGACATAAATTAACATAATGAACTGATTAAGCCTTTACCCTTTACCATTGGCTTTACAACTTACCCAACACTGGCCTACTTAAGTGCATACAACCTGGTAACCATCATGCATATGTTTATAAAATTACAACTATGTAAAAAAATATCAACATAACCTTCCCTTCCCAGTGCATCACTCAGGCACGCATTCACACACACACACATACACGCACACACACACACACACACGCACACACACACAGGCACGCAACACACACACACACACACACACACTCTCTCTCTCTCTCTCTCTTCCTTACCTCTGACGCTTCAGCTCCTCTTCTTCAGCTCTTCGCTGGGTCTCCCTGCAACCTGCAGCGACCTCGACATTAGTTACTAGCTGTGTTCCATCTTTGACCAATTTGCCCAGTCTCTGTTGATAAAAAAGCAGGACAACCAAGAGGAAATGAGACATTTCGGTGGTACAATGTTCCTTACATAAATATCTCCATACACTACAGTGCCGAAATATATTTCAGCTGTACTCGGTTTAACATATGCACTTCCTGAAATGTTCTGCAGGAGCGTGATAGAAAATTAAAACAAACACTGAAGTAAAACTATAAGCAAATCAAAATAGCAACAACACTGTGTTGTTCATAGACATTGAGCCCAGTCAAGCAGACAAAGCACGATGCGGGTCGGTTAACCGGTTGTAGGCATGAAATTATGAATAGTGGATGCACAGCATAAACAGAAGACTGCAGGGATGCCTAGGGAGAAAATTGTTCATGACAAAAGTAACAAGCACTGGCAAAGCCAGTAGGTCTTAACTATGACCGAGCTATTAGCTTTGGCAATCTGGTGGGGGTGGGTAACGGGACAGTTAAAAAAAAAAGTCCTATGAAGCGGCCAGCACATTTTTTATTTATTACAAAGCAAACACAAGGAGTTGATGGACAGCGTGCTAAAACTTTTCAGATACTCACCAATTGTCACTTTTAGATCTGGAATGAATCCCTCATTGTTCTTTAGCTCAATTTCTCACCCCAGTTATGACCCAGCCATATGCAAATCAGTCTTGACCCTGTTCCTCATGGGAACAGTCCAGCCCAAACTGCCAAGCCAGGTCTTCCCTGGACTGGACTGGAAACAAGTTGGCAGGGTATGCCCAGACATTGGTCCCTTGCTCACTCTGCCACTGGATTCAAGCTAGCCTGGCTGATGAGAAGTGTTACCCCGAAACCGGTCCTAGATCAGATGCAGAGTACACCAAGGATCCTCCCTCTGCCCCACTCTCTTCAACGTTTAAATGTCTCCCCTCACAACCATCATCAGAAACCACAGGCTCAACATCGTCTTCTACGCCGATGACACCCAGCTCACCTTCTACCTCACCAATGAACCCAACATCACCAGACGCAACTTCCAAGAAGGGATAAAAGCTGTTGCGATCTGGATGAACAACAGCTGCCTGAAGCCCAACTCGGAGAAAAAAGAAGTCCTCATTCTCGGGTCCACCCCCTCTGCATGGGACAACACCTGGTGGACCCCCGTCCTCGGAAACCCTACCACCCCAACAGACCATGCATGCAACCTCAGCATCATACTCAACTCTTCAGTCACCATAAATCTCCAGATCAGCGCTGTATCCTGCGCATGCTTCAACAACTTCTGAATACTCCTCAAGACATTCAAGTGGATCCCCCCCCCGACTCCAGGAAAACTGTCCCCCATGCACTCATCACCAGCAGACTGGACTACGGCTATGCCCCCTATGCCGGAATCAACAAATAACTCCTCCGCAAACTCCAGACCGTCCAGAACGCTGCAGCCAGACCTATCCTCAACATCCCACGACACGACCACCACTGGCTCCCATTCGATAGAAGAATAACCTTCAAGCTACTCACACTCGCCTACAAAGCCCTCAACAACACCCGACCTCAATACCTCAACAACCCAATCTCCTTCCACGCCCCCAAGAGAAACCTCCACTCAGCTCAGCTCACCTCGCCCTAGCCACCGTCCTTCATTTCTACAGGACCTGACCAGGTGGAAGATCCTTCTCCTACCTCATAGCCAAAACCTGGGACGAACTCCCACTCTGACGAAGCCCGACACTGCCCCAATTCAGAAAGGACCTCAAGACCTGGCTCTTCGAATTACCTCAACGAACCTGTTCACCCCGACCCCCTCCCCCCGCCCAGCGCTCTACAAAACCCTGATTGATGGATTGAGGATGCTTGTTTCCTGGCTTGGCAGTCCGGACTGGACTGGTCCGATTAGGAACAGGGTCACGACTGATTTGCTGATGGCTCCGTCCGAACTGGGATGGCGAATTGAGCAAAAGAACGATGATGGATTCAACCGAGATCTGTGATTAGTGTTGAGTGTCTGAAAAGTTTCAGTGCTCCGTCCATCATCTCCTTGTGTTTGCTTTGTTCGCCCTATGTTGGCAGCGTATGCCCAGACATGGGTCTCTTGCCCACTTTGTCACTGGATTCAAGCTAGCCTGGCTGATGAGAGGTGTTACCCCGAAACCAGTCCCAGGATGCTTGTTTCCGATCGAGGGAAGTCCTGTCTTGGCAGTTCGGGCTGGACTGTTACTATGAGCAACAGGGTCAAGATTGATTTGCATATGGCAGGGTCTGAACTGGGGTGGCAAAGTGAGCTAAAGAACGATGATGGATTCAATCCAGATCTGTGACTGGGGGTGAGTGTCTGAAAAGTTTCAGCGCTCCTTCCATCATCTCCTTGTGTTTGCATCATTTTTTTTTACTTCTGATAGAGGGAGTGGAGAAGAAAATCAAATGGGCAGGAGGGTGGTAGGCAGAGGGTGGTGGATATCAAATAGGGCCAGGAGGACAGGTGGACCTGAATCTCGGTGCGAGCAGCGGATGGCCAGCTGAGGGAAACTAATTTAAGTTAACTAATCTGAGCTTGGTCCCTGCGCCACAGAAAAAGAAAAGAAAAAGTAGCGATGCATAGCAAGCACTGTTCAATTCGAAGCCAATAACAAAGAATGAAAACGCTGCAAACGAATCATAAGCAATGGGCGGCTTCCAAGCCTATTATAGAACGCAAGAGTCTTACAAGCAAGGGTGCATGCACTAGCGCATGCACACACAAACAAGACCAAAAGAAAAACGCATTGCATCAATCAGGGACCACCACCAACTCTGAATTCTAGTTTTCTTTGACGGGATAATCGCCTCCCAATGGGTCTGTTTAAACACATGGAACACCTGAATCACCTGTTCCATTTTGAGCCGAGGTCTTTTTTCACCAAGTAAAACATCCGCAGCCCTTAACAAGGAAGGTCGTAGGCAGGGCTTTAATTGTGGTGGGACCAGTGGTCTCCAACCTTTTCAGTAAGGAGAGTTACTTTTGTTCGATGAAAATCCTACCAAGCTATTAGTATTAGTGCTGTACTGGTGACCACATAAGACAAGATTATGTTAGTGGCCACCCTGTGCAAGATTACCAGCAGTGATCACATCAGTGCATCAGGAGGGTTGCAAGCTTGGTCAATTTAAAATGCCTTTACATGGGTAATACATAGCAGCAACAGCTGCAGTGCCCCTTGCATCAAGGTAATAATGTTAGCAATAAGTATCCCCATCTTCACGATTTATCACTTAAATATCAGCTTTAAATACATTTTGAAAATTCAACCATTTTTCTCCATACATCAGCTTACAAGTTTAGAAAATACACATAGTTTTTTTTCAAATAGACACTGTAAATGTTGTTATCCGTCAATTAATTCAACCAGACAAAAGCTTCTAACTTACCTGAACTAGACCATTCTATCACACCAAATGACAGTCTTATTGGAATACACTACCGCTCATTTTCAGAAAATAGTATCCAAGTGAATGAATCTACAATTATACATGATGTTATAAGGATATTGCCGGCCGCAGAGGAGTTAAAGAAGATGAAGCGTTATGTGGTTACAGTAGTTTTAGGATGTCATAAAAATCAAATTTGACTTGGCGATATTGGATTTATGGACAACAGTGACTATTTTGGGCTAAATTTGCATCTGCAAACTCTCCGAATCTGAAAATCAGAGGGTTTGTGAATGCTAAAGCCACTTTTCTTGTGTTCTAAATGCATTTAGCGAGTCAAATGTTTTTAAAGCAGGGCATTACCACCATTCGGCTGTGAGAGTACAAAGCTTTAACAGCAGTTCTGAAGTGGCTTTCAGGAAGAAATGGTTTGACTTTCTTTAAAAAAGAGACCTGGTACCACGCATTGTCTGTTTTTTAGCAATGTGTTCCTTGAGGTTTCACAGTAAATATAAATGACTCAGTCAGTGAAAGTTGGTGTTCAAAGCCGTCCTGGTCCATGTCAGTGAGCCAGTTTTTTACTGTATCTTGTTTGTCGTTCTTGGCAAGCAACTTATTTCTCATGTATTCAAACAGCTTTACCTCATCATCAAGGCATCTCCTGTTGGGTGACCCTTCCTGAATGTATCCTCCAACTTTGACTAAAATGTTGTCTGCAGATGTCTCCCCCACGCATTTCTCTTGAATAACACACTTCTCAGTCACATCACTCACGTTAGCCACAACACATTCATCTTCAGCTATGTGTGACTCACTCCAGCCAAAGGAAGTCATGATGAACAATCTGCCCTGGCATTCCTTACTCTGGTACATACACCTCAAGAAAAACAAGTTATTGTGCCCTACATAGCTAATCAACAATGTGTGGAATGGCTCTGCTGGCTCCCTTTGTTGAAAATATATCTGTCAAGAGTTTGTGATCCTACCTTACTGTAAACCTGTTGTCTGAAATGCATAACACTCCAACAAAATGTCAATGTGTCCTTTTCCACAACAGAATAGTTATGTTCCATTTGTCTTAGTGCTCCTGAGGCATATTCCACCTCAACCTTCTTGCCTTCCTTCATCTGCACAAGCATCACAGCCAAGCCATAGTTGCTCACACCAGTCACGATCTTGTGTCAAAAGATTGGGGAGAGGATGTAGAGCAGTCGACTTCGAAGCTGGGGAACCAGGTTTGAGTCTTGGCATCGATGCTCAACATCCTGTGATTCTGGGAAAATCACTTAATCTCCCCGTGCCTAGCATAAATTAATGTGTCCATCCGTAACAAAACTAGTGCTCATGTAAATCGCTCTGAAACCTTAGGTCTAGTTTACGCTATATAAAAATAAAAATAAAAAGTTTAAGACAAGAGTAGGTCTACCCAAATTTCTTCTTTTAACGTGTTAGAACTAGTTTCACAGTCAATTTACAATACAACCTTGGTATCCTTTTTCAGCAAAGCTTGCATATAACATGTCTTTACAGCAAAGTTGGCAGTAAACTTAGTATAGTATTCAGCCAATCTCAAAAATGAGCGGTGCTGCTCCTTATTCATACGGCTGGGCAGTTCATGTATGGTGCTTACCAAACTCTCTTTTGGTCTCACTCCTTCACTATCTATATGATGACCTATGTAATACTCTCCATTGGTGCCAATCTTCTACTTCTCAGTCTTAACAATCAAGCCACTTTCTTTCAAGATATCCAACACAATTCCTAGAGTTTGATCATGCTCCTTTCTTGCTATGCACCAGGGTATCATCTTGGAAATATGTCATGTATGCATTGCTCTTGAAACATAGGCCGATGTTGAAAGGCATGAGACAGAAACCATAAACCCCTGCTGGAGTTACAAATGATGTTAGGGGTTTGAAGTCTTCGTTAACGGCAACTTGGTGGTAAGCAGGTGATAGGTGTGTGGTTGACCAAAACATTATTCCAGTGAGTGTGCTCATTATCTCATTTCCATCAAGTAAATGATGACAAACGACTAAGATATTCTGATTTAATCCTCACAAATCAACACTCAAGCCGCCACCAGCCTTCCAAGACAACACCAAAGGAGCTAACCATTCTGAGGCCTTGTTGGGTTCAATAATACCTGTCCAATTCTTATCTCAATTCAGCCTTCAAGGCCAGCAGCACTGGCCTAACCCTATGAACCATGGCCATTGCTCCAACACGTAACCTGATTTTATGTTTAAAACCCAAGCTCATTCTTAAATACTTCAGGCTATTTTTATTTCCACCATGAATATGTGTTTCCTTTTTCTCTCAACTCCAAGCACAACACTTGATCAGGGTGGTTAGGGACCAGGGTAATTCCTAATTCTGTCTGCGGAGGCCACCCCAAAAAACACTCAACTTCTTTAGCTACATATACCCTAGAGCGAATGCCACAACGCTTAAATCCTATCTCTACATGTTAACACCCAATCACTTTGATTAGTTTCTTGATGAATGCCATCAGACAGCATGATAACTTCATCACCTTACACGTCACTTTCTCAACCTTCAGAGTATATCTTGGTCCACAAACAGCCAATATTTTCACAACTTTGCCAGTCATTTCCACCTCGCAAAATGGTGCATCGTGGTCTCTTTCCAGCATACAATCTTGTAAAATATATTCTTCCTCTGCATCATCATCTTTGCCTACTGCATCACAACCAGCATCCACCAAATTTACATGCTTGAAATAACATGTCTTGGACATTTCGTTGCATAAATATGCGTAATGTCCTTTTTGCTTTCACCTGACCAATGACGGGACAAGATTTGTCACTAGCCAAATGTGCTTTGATACCACAATGGAAGCATTAATTGTTTTTTCCGCAGAGTCTGAGCTAATTCTGTTCTTATATCTTGTTTCTGGTTGGTACCAACCTTATTCACATGCTTCACTCTCACCACTTGTGACATCTATTCAAACCTTTAACCAATCTCAATGACTTTGTCCAATGGGAGATCCTTAGCTAACAGTAGCTTTTCATGTATCCTTTTACTCAAAATCCTTAGCACTAATTGACTGTGAAACATTTAGTCCTAAAATGATGCATAGTTGCACATGGCTGCTAAACTCGTTAATGCAGTAACAAAGTAATTCATTGTGTCGCTGGGAAATGGCCTGAATCCAGTTCATCATCCTTGTCAACAAGAATTGAAAGATGTTTCAAGACTTCTCTGACCTCAGCTCCCAGACGATGTTTAAGGAGAGACAGTTTCTGTTTTCCTGTAAATATGTCTCCTCCTATTGCTTCTAGATAGGCCTCGAAACCTTAGTTCCAGCTCCCCATTCTGACATAGGTTGGCCAAGGGACTGCAGAAGAGCTAAAGGAACAGTAGCCCCTTGATACTGGCTATGTTACTGTTTATTTGTTAAACTGTCTCAGATTGAATATTTGATCTGTGCATGAGAATCTAATGAGGCAATAGAGGTGTAGCAGAATGTTAAATATACATGTTAATGGAATGTATGGATTCATTCCAGAGAACAGATGTTGTGTGTATCACCGCATACAGTCTTTGGAAACTGCAGTTGTGTAGAAGAAAGCATTAGAAGTTGGTTGTTCTGTCCTTCCTTCCTCCACTAACCATCGTATAGGGAGTGTGCAATGTGCTTGCACAGAAACTGACACAGAGGACCAGTGTGTTGTGCCTGCTAAACATTATTCCTCTCTTGGTGTGCACATCACCGTTTTACTAGGGCTAGTCAAGTGATCTGCTACATATCATCACATTTTGCTGTAGAGTTCTGCTGCGGAAAGAAGTTTCTGTGGTGATAATATACCAAGGGCCATATGTAGGTAACATACTATTTACCGATTCATAAATACCGAATTTTACCGAATCGGTATTTATGAATCGGTAAATAGTATGTAGGTAAACATTCGCTAAAAATTACCGAATCGGTAAAATTCGGTAAATGAATACCGAATCCACAATACCGGCCGGAATCATGAATCGGTATTTACCGAATCGGTAAATACCGAGGTGGTATTTACCGATTCGGTAAATAACGAATTGGAGTTCACCGAATCGGTAATTCAAATATACATCACTTGATGAATCAGCCAATCCTGTGCAAGGCCAACCCCACCCAACCAGGAAGTGGCCACACCCAGGCAGGTGCACACAATTAACAGACTCTGGAGAGGCTGGTAGTGCAGAGCAGAGCAAGGGAGCCAGTGCCCGATTGTGAACCTCAAACTGACAATGTCCAGCCAGGAGACAGAGAGAGATGGAGGGGAAAGGAGGAGAAAACAAAAATTCAGCCCAAAGGAACTGCAGGTACTAGTGGAGGAGGTGGTCAAGCAGCACCAGAAGCTGTTCGGGAAGCAGTCCCTGCAAGTGCCTGAGTCCGAGAAAAGGAAGATCTGGCTGGGAATCCAGGCGCAGGTCAATGCAATAGGAGTGACCCCCCGGGACATAGACGTGCTGAAGAAGCGGTGGTACGACCTCCGTATCGTCACAAAGAGGAAGATGGGAAGCTGCAGAAAGAGGCCAGCCGGACAGGAGGGGGAAGGAACAGGGCACCTGCCCTGACAGAACTTGAGGAGCTGGTGGAGACAACAATTGAGCCCAAGAGTGTCGTGGGGATTGGGGATGCAGACAGCTCTGCCAGAGCCGCCACCAAACAAGGTAAGACGCATGCACAGCAATGTGGCCCCCCCTACCCCTATCCCAACTCCCCAAAAGGGCAATGAGAATCCCACTCCAGTACAGGTGTTAGTGCATACTAGCAATGCATTATGGGAGATGTAGTCCCTGAAACCCCAAACATGAGACGAATAGCACAGAACAACAAGGCATGCTACACACATTAGCGAGAAGCAGGCAGAGGACAATGAGAGAGTGTTTCAGAAATGTATTGTGATGCTAGCAATGCTGTGCTTCAGGTACACTTAGCTGATGTTGCATTTCTGTCCACAGGCGATACTTTGCGCAGAACTGCACATGAGAAGGGAGAGAGGGCACACCGGAAGGACAGCTCTGAGAAGGCCACCACAAGTTCTAACCAGAGATCAGCACCACAGCCAGCCTCACCACCACAGCCAGCATCGCCACCCCAGCCAGCATCGCCACTCCTGCTGGAGTCACCGGCATCATCACCACCTGCATTGCTCAGGTCGAGGAGGCGTGCTGCTGCCAGGTTGAATGTATCGGAGTCCTCATCTGAAGACTCGAGGGGGGCGGAAACGTCCACTGTGCCCCTGGATGTTAGCCATGCCAGTGTGGCCTCCGCCTCTGAGGGAGCACACACAGGTGCCAGACGTCGCCGCAGGGCTTGGGTGCAAAGTCCACCTCCACAAGGTGAGAGCCATGGAGTCTTCTCAGGGCTTGAGGCCACCATGGTCAAAATACAGCGCCTACAAGCAAAGGCAATGATGTTGGTACAGCGCCAAATACGGGGCCTCAATGATACTTTTGTAAATATTGACAGGGGCATCAGCGCTATGGCTGAGGGAATGGTTGAGATGGCTGCGGGCATGCGGGACATGTCCCAGTCCGTCATGCTGCTGTGCTCGAAGATTGATGAGGACAGGGCAGCACGGCGCCGGGAACGTCAGAGGAAAGACCATCACACAAGGGCAGTGAACCGGCTGGCAACTGCCACTTCGCTGCTCTGCAGGCGCTCGGTGGCAATGCAGGAGGGCCTTGCGCACTGCAGCAATGACGTGTCAAGGGGGATGGTGAGGGTCACCAGTGCACTAGAAGTGCTGCTCACAAGCCAGTCTACCACAACTGGTGCTGTGGATGCTGGGGACAGCGAAGAAACCACCAGCAGGAGCAGCATTACCCCCCTGTCCCAGACACACGGAGGAGCAGCAGGCGGCATGGGGCTGCCATTGGTCCCACAGCCAGTGAGGAGGCACACTCAATGGCATCCCGCACTGGAGTGCGTGGGCGCAGACACTAATGCTGCACACAATAGCATGAGACAATTGGGTGAAGTAACCCTTGACTCACAAATAGTGATTGCACAATATTGATGGGACAGGTTTTCCTTTGTGTTGTGGCGTAGTGCCGCATGATTAAACTACGTCATGGCATCCAACTACTGGCTGTGTCCCCTTACTTACTCAGAAATAGTTTCATGTGATCTCTGCCCGTCTCACTCTCCCATCTGTTGCTGTTGCCACTCCTGCTGCGTTGGCCTCTGGCTGTGCAGACTCATCATCATTGTCCTCACAATCAGTTAGTTCCACCTCTGTACCTCTCTGCGTGCCAAGGTTGTGCAGCATTGCACAAGAGGCAATGATCTTGCAGCAGATGATGGGTGTGTACTGGCGTGCACCTCCACTTTTGTGGAGGCAGCGGAACCTGCTTTTCAATAGTCCAAACGTGCGCTCCACAACGTTGCGTGTTGATTTGTGTGCCACATTATATCGTCTTTCACTCAGGGTTGATGGGTGTAGGTAGGGAGTGAGGATGAATGACCGCACGGCATATGCACTATCGCCTAGGTGAGTAAGAGAGTAGCATTAGTCACATGCCTCAATACAATATCATTTGCAATCAGTATTAGGGAGCGTCACAGTGTATTACCTAGCAGGTATCCTTCTCCAAATTGTCCGGCAACCAGTCGTGTGTAGATCCCACTGTTCTGGAAGATGAAGGAGTCGTGGGTGCTCCCAGGAAACTTAGCTACGATATCAGTGATTATGTTCCCTGCATCGCAGATTACCTGTACATTTATGGAGTGGGTGGACTTTCTGTTCCTGTAGATGTGCTCAGTGGCTGCTGGTGGGCAGATTGGAATGTGTGTGCCATCAATACAGCCTATGACATGCGGGAACAGAGCCATCTGGTAAAAGTCTGTCTTGGTTTTCTGCAGTTCAGCCTGTGTGTTTGGGAAGCTGATGTAGTGTTGCATTCTCTGCATCATGGCATCCAGGAACTTCCTGAAGAAACGGGACAGGCAACTCTGGGATACACCGCCTACCGCAGCTATCACCCCCTGGTAACTGCCAGATGCAAGTAGGCTACAGAGAACCTGCACATGTGGTGGTATGGCATGCGCCCTTGTTGGCTGGTCCAGGAGTGGGTGCAGGTCCCTTATCAGGTCCATGATGGTTTGTGGGTGTAGCCTGTACCTTTCATGTATCTCAGCCTCAGTCTGTTGAAAGAGTGTGATGCGCTGTCTGTAAATGCGTTCCTCCCGTCTCCAAATCCTCAGGCCTGCTGCATGTAGACGTAGGCGCCTTGCAATCACATACAGAGCGGCCATGGTGTCCACGCTGTTGCATTTTGGGATTGCTTATATGCACTGTTGCTGATTACCACCTGCTTTCAATCTGTGTTAATTACCGACTCTTAAATACCGAATTTCATGGATTTCTTAAATACCGAATTTACCTACATCTCTTTTCTCGTTGTACCACTTCATATTTACCGAATCGGAAAATATGTATTCGGTAAATATGAATTGGTAATTTAGAATTCGGTAATTATGAATCGGTATTTACCGATTCATATTTACCGAAACCTTCTTTTTGGCCTCCTACATCTCAATTGACTAAATACCGGTCGGTAACGGGATATTTACCGAATTTCGGCCGTTACCGACCAGTATTTAGCTACCTACATATGGCCCCAAATGAGCTAATCTTGATGAGTGACAGTGTGCAAACCTCTGCTACCTCAGCCACATAGCAATAACTGCTAAGAATGATCGTTCCAAATTTTAGTGCCTACCCTACCTCCTTGCCGTGGCGAGCATGAGACTTAGAGGAATCAGAAATGTCCACGTAAGGTCAGCACTTGAGAGAGTCCATACCAGAACTCCCTCTGTCACAGATGATGGGTCTTTGTAAGCAGATGTTTGCTTCTAACTGTCACTCTTGCAACTCGACTTACTTGCATAAGCCTGAGGGCGACTGCCAGCATCCACAGGAGCGAAGACTAGAGTCTCTACTCTCCCTTAAGGTAGAGACATCATCAGAAAGATAAACGTATCAGAGAGATGAATACTACCCCAAGGAAGAGCCGGGACCAGACAGGGACCTCAGGGCAACCCACCAGGGAGGCTGAAGGATCTTGGGAAGTAAACGTAGGGGGCGGAGGATCTGTACTGCAGAAAAGACAAAAGATAGAGAGAGAGAGTTAATCACAATTAGGCAGAATTAAGCAATAATGAAAATAGTCAGTGTACCACCCTTTCTCTAAACATGGAATGGTTGTGTACCTCCACAATGTCCTGCTCGAAAGGTGAAGCGATACCTCCTTTGGTATGTTTGCTGTACTATCTCCACCCAACGGAGGCAAAGGGAAAGTCTCTATTCACAGGCAAGAAAGCGGATCCAGAAAGAAAAGATTTATCCGGAAGAGTTTGTCTGACACCGTGGATAATAACGCTTCTCCTGAAGCAATAAAGTTGTGGTTGATAAAAATAAAAAAAAATAAAAAAACAGTTTGTGCGCTTTCGTGGAGATTTGGTTACACTATGTTAATGTTCCACAGGGACACCCAGATACGTCTCCAGCTTGGTGCCACGAACAAAAGGACAGTTGAGTAAACAGTAAGTAATGGAGCAATGTACAGCAAGAGGTCTCTGTGAGATAGGGTTACCCGCAAGCAGCAGGCAGGCGGCGAGCAACGTGTAGGTCTGAGCGGCTCAAAGTAAAAAAAAAAATATATATATATAAATGAAAACACGCTAGCAGCGTATGTAACGTACCCGTTACTATGGGGAAGGTACAGTTCAAATTCCCGTCTGCGTCTCCGTCCACAAGAGGGAATTCTCAACAACAAAGGGGGGGGCAGCGCAAGTGATTGGCAAAGTCCTCAATACTCGCTTGGGAAGCTGGACAGAAGGAATCAGCACCTACGTAGGCAAGCGCACTCCTCGGCGTCCACACGGGTTCGAAGGCAAGCGAACTCCTCGGCGTTCACACGGGTAAGAAGGCAAGAGAACTCCTCGGTGTCCACGCGGGTTCGAAGGTAGGGAAGCTAGGCAGTTGCTTTTCTCAGTTCCAGGGTACACGTCCACACCTAACGCGGTGTAGACGATGAGTGTCACGCCGTGCACAAGGCAAGGTTGCAGTAGAATGCCGGATCTTTCAGAAAGGCAGGTCCTGCTGAAAGCACAAACAAGATAGCACCAGGTATACCTGGGTTGGAGTTTCCTTGGTCCAGATAATCTAAGATTTTTTGTAGCCAACCACACTTGCTCTCCTACTGAATAAGTAGGAGCAGGACGTCTATGTTTATCAGCCTGCTCCTTCATGTGTTGTTTGGCTTCTTGTAGTCTTTGTTTTGCCATGTCCCATATGGAGGAGAGACGGGCATGGTGTTCATCTACTGCCGGTATTTCTGACAAAGAACGAGAGAACTGTATAGGTAGGCAAAGGGGATGATACCCATTTAAAAAAAAAAAGGGGAAACCTGAGTGGCAGTATGACAAGTGTTGTTGTAGGCAAACTCCGCTAACGGAAGAGCTTGGACCCAATCGCTGGTAACAGTCCCTAACAAGCACCTTAAATACTGTTCTAAAGTTTGATTGGTCCTTTCTGTCTGCCCGTCTGTTTGGGGGTGATAAGCTGAAGACAGACGATGATCAATGTGTAGGGCTTTACACACTCCTTGCCAGAATCTGGAAATGAACTGAGGGCCTCGGTCTGAAACAATAATAGAAGGTAATCCATGCAAGCGTACTATATGTTGTATGAATATGCTAGTAAGCGCTTTAGCGGTGGGTAGTTTTGTAAGAGGTATGAAATGAGCCATCTTGGACAACATATCTACCACGACTAAGATGGAATGATATCCTCGGGTAACAGGTAAGTCAGTGATAAAATCCATGCTGATGGAAGACCAAGGAGTGTGGGGAACGTGCAGAGGTTGCAATAATCCTGCAGGAGCACAATGTAGTGCCTTTTGGCGTGCGCATGTGGGACATGCTTTAACATAATCATATATGTCCTGAGTCATCCCTTTCCACCAAAACCACCGCTGACACGTGTGTATTGTCTTGTCTCCCCCAGGATGGCCTGCTAAAGGGGAAGAATGACACCAGTTCATAATCAAAAGGCGTAGCTCCTTAGAGGGAACATATAACCGACCCTTATGATAGTATAAGCCATCAGTGATAGAGTTACTGGGATCTAGTAACCAGTCCTCGGATTTCAAAGAGGTGTATTCAGTGGTTAGGGTTTTAAGAAACTCACACTCAGTTTCCGAATCTCCTATAACCGCTATCTTATGTTCGGGTATGATGAGCGGGGGACTCTCTTCTGTGTGTTTATGCTCTTTCCCTAGGCGTGATAGTGCATCAGCCTTGCCGTGTCTGGCCCCTGGTTGAAAGTGGATCACAAAATCATATTCACTAAAAAATGACACCCACCTCATTTTTCTAGGAGTAAGGGCTTTTGCGGATTTAAAGAATTGTAAATTACGGTGGTCTGAGAATATGGTAATAGTATGTGGTGACCCCAGAAGATAATGTCTCCATTCTTGAAATGCAAGTTTTATGGCCAGCAACTCTCTTTCACCGATAGTGTAATTTTGTTCAGCCACAGAGAGAGTTTTGGAGAAATATGCCACTGGATGCAAAGTCCCATTGAGAGGGTGTCTTTGTGAGAGAACACCCCCTACAGCATATTGGGAAGCGTCCGCTTCCAAATAAAAGGGTTGAGCTGTATCAGGATGTCGTAGAACCGGGGCTGTTATGAACTTCTTTTTTAGAGTTTGAAAGGCTTGTTCCGCTGTGTCATCCCATTTAAACACCACACCCTTTCTGAGGAGTCTCGTGATGGGTGAGATGAGGTCGGAAAAGTGCTCAATGAATCTTCGGTAAAAATTAGCGAACCCTAGGAAGGATTGAATCTCCTTTACCGTAGTGGGACTGGACCATTTAATGATGGCCGACACTTTAGAAGAATCCATGTGGATCCCTTCAGGGGATATCACAAATCCCAGGAAATCCACCTTGGTGGTATGAAAAAGACATTTATCAAGTTTTGCAAAGAGATGGTTATCTTGCAGCCGTTGTAATATCAGTCTTACATGTTGTACATGTTCTTCTTCTGTTTGTGAGTGAACCAGGATATCGTCAAAATAGACGATTACAAAGACGTCTAGAAATTCTCTTAGGATTTCATTAATGAAAAACTGAAAAGCTGCTGGAGCATTGCATACGCCAAATGGCATTACGCAATACTCGAAGAGTCCAAATTTTGTGCGAAAGGCAGTCTTCCACTCATCTCCTTGTCTAACACGAATGAGATGATACGCACCCCGAAGGTCCAGCTTGGTGAAGATTTTAGCTTTCCGAACCTGATCGAGAAGAGTAGAGATGAGGGGAAGAGGGTATTTATTTTTTATAGTGACTTTATTGAGAGCCCTATAATCCAGACAGGCTCTCAATTCTCCTTCCCGCTTGGGAATAAAAAAAATAGGAGAGGAAACTGGTGAGGTGGAATGACGGATAAAGCCCTTTTTTAGCATGTCTTGTAAGTTATCATATAGGTACTTATTTTCGGGCTCAGTGAGGGCATAAATTCTACTTACAGGTAAAACTGCCCCCGGCATTAAGTCTATCCGACAGTCATACGACCTATGGGGAGGCAAT
The DNA here is from genome assembly GCF_964204655.1 of Triturus cristatus. Classification (NCBI taxonomy): domain Eukaryota; kingdom Metazoa; phylum Chordata; class Amphibia; order Caudata; family Salamandridae; genus Triturus; species Triturus cristatus. The sequence goes on from NC_140589.1 coordinate 1,806,749,779, forward strand.
GCTACCGCCTTTTCATCGTCAAATACATTCTTATATTGATGATATTCTGAGGGCAGTTCGGTCGTACTAGAAGTCTCCACAGCACAGCATAAGGTCGTGTGCCAAGTGGGGGATTCCTGATAGCAGTGTACTAGACAATAATGGGACCGTAGGGTGACTGTTCTTGCGACCCAATCAATCTGGGGATTATGTACCTGTAGCCATGGTACCCCTAAGATAGCACCAAAATTGGGAGTGTCTATTAAATCGAACTGGATAGTTTCAGAATGACAATTGTCACATACCATAGTCAATCGGGGTGTTTGAAAAGCAAGTAACCCTGAAGACAACTCAGTCCCATCTACAGCTCTGATTTTCTCAGGTTGATTCTTGGATACAAATTTTATGCCTAATGCTTTTGCCAATGAGATATCCAAGAAGTTACCCGTGGCTCCTGAATCAAGAAGTATAGGCATGGTTTTTCTATATTGAGAGGGTAAAACCAGTACGATCGTTAGTGTAAAATGTCTAGGGACCAGAGGAACTGTGTTGGCCAAAGCATGTGAGATCTGTCTTGAGAAGAGACCTGAAGGATCGAACTCTTGGTCCACCAAGTCCTTCAGTTTTCCGAAGCAGAGGCATAGGTGTTCTGCACGAGAGGCGTTTTTGCAGTGATCTTAGGTTTGACTGGACACTCTCTCGCATAATGGCCCCCTTTTCCACAATACAAACATAAATTGAGTTTTCGACGTTTCTCTTTTCCGAACTAGATAACGGACCTCTGAGGCCCCCAATTTGCATTGGTTCCCCTAGATCTTTTTGCTCCTTTTTCTCTGTTCTGCCTAACAGAAAGCGAGGATAGTCGCCTTTGGTTTTTTCACCTCGTCTTTCATTAAGTCGATGGTCCAGCTTAACCACCAGGTCAATGAAAGAGGGGCAGTCCTCAGGGGGGTCTACTATTTGTGACAAGACGTCCTTTAACTCGTCTTTTAGACCTCTATAAAACAAGGATGTCCGTTTTTCATCCGGCCAATGGGTTTCAGTAACTAATCTATTGAACGTGGTAATGTAAGTCAAGAGATCTTTAGATCCCTGTTTCAAACCCAGTAATTCATTATCACTGGCCTGCATTTAGGAATGACGTGCAAAAAGATTTCTCATCTTGTCTTTGAAAAGTGTTAAATCATACAACATTGGATCGTCATTCTCAACTAGTGGCACGGCCCATAGGGCTGCGTTACCTGTTAAATAAGAGATAATAAAGGCCACTTTAGCAGCATCATCGGGAAAAGAGGGAGCTCGACAAAGGAACTGAAGGTGGCACTGGTTCATGAACATCCCGTATTTGCTACTGTCTCCACTGAATCGTTCTGGCATAGCTAACGGGGTTGGGGATGGGGCTACTACCGTTACATTAACTGGAGAAGCCTCACTGTCCCTGAGTGATGGATCTGGAAGGGCAGGGGTATGTGAGGGACCGTGGAAGAGAGCAGGATGTATATAACTCCTCTTGGATTTTGTAGTTACCTCATCTATGCTGGCCTCGATTCGTCTTTGTGTTTTTAGTTGGTTTAGTTCTGTAACCAACCTTTGATTCTCAGTGCGTACAATTCTGAGTTCCGCTTGTAAATTTAGTACAGCGGAGGCTAATTCATTCATGGTGGTTTCGGACGTCTCACTGGACAGGGTAGCGTCCATGAGAACAGGATCTATCTTCGCTCGGGGGATGTGTCTATTCGTGGGCTTGGCTTTCTGTCACTCTTGCAACTCGACTTACTTGCATAAGCCTGAGGGCGACTGCCAGCATCCACAGGAGCGAAGACTAGAGTCTCTACTCTCCCTTAAGGTAGAGACATCATCAGAAAGATAAACGTATCCGAGAGATGAATACTACCCCAAGGAAGAGCCGGGACCAAACAGGGACCTCAGGGCAACCCACCAGGGAGGCTGAAGGATCTCGGGAAGTAAACGTAGGGGGCGGAGGATCTGTACTGCAGAAAAGACAAAAGATAGAGAGAGAGAGTTAATCACAATTAGGCAGAATTAAGCAATAATGAAAATAGTCAGTGTACCACCCTTTCTCTAAACATGGAATGGTTGTGTACCTCCACAATGTCCTGCTCGAAAGGTGAAGCGATACCTCCTTTTGTATGTTTGCTGTACTATCTCCACCCAACGGAGGCAAAGGGAAAGTCTCTATTCACAGGCAAGAAAGCGGATCCAGAAAGAAAAGATTTATCCGGAAGAGTTTGTCTCACACCGTGGATAATAACGCTTCTCCTGAAGCAATAAAGTTGTGGTTGATAAAAATAAAAAATAAATAAAAAACTGTTTGTGCGCTTTCGTGGAGATTTGGTTACACTATGTTAATGTTTCACAGGGACACCCAGATACGTCTCCAGCTTGGTGCCACGAACAAAAGGACAGTTGAGTAAACAGAATAAGTAATGGAGCAATGTACAGCAAGAGGTCTCTGTGAGATAGGGTTACCCGCAAGCAGCAGGCAGGCGTCGAGCAACGTGTAGGTCTGAGCGGCTCAAAGTAAAAAAAAATATATATATAAATGAAAACACGCTAGCAGCGTATGTAACGTACCCGTTACTATGGGGAAGGTACAGTTCAAATTCCCGTCGGCGTCTCCGTCCACAAGAGGGAATTCTCAACAACAAAGGGGGGGGGCAGCGCAAGTGATTGGCAAAGTCCTCAATACTCGCTTGGGAAGCTGGACAGAAGGAATCAGCACCTACGTAGGCAAGCGCACTCCACACGGGTTCAAAGGCAAGCGAACTCCTCGGCGTTCACACGGGTAAGAAGGCAAGCGAACTCCTCTGCGTCCACGCGGGTTCGTAGGTAGGGAAGCTAGGCAGTTGCTTTTCTCAGTTCCAGGGTACACGGCCACACCTAACGCGGTGTAGACGATGAGTGTCACGCCGTGCACAAGGCAAGGTTGCAGTAGAATGCCGGATCTTTCAGAAAGGCAGGTCCTGCTGAAAGCACAAACAAAATTGCACCAGGTTCAGAGGCGAGGCAGGTTCACAAGAGCTTCGGAAGCCAAGCGACGCATCCAAGGAGGGGCTTCTGTTTAAACGAGCTCTGGGACCAATGAGCTCGTTCGAAGGCGAATTGGGGCGGTACACAACCCTATCCTCACTGCTGATGCATTATGGACATTGTAGTGTGTGTAAGGGGGCTGTGAATATCGTACAGGAAGCGGAACGTGTAACACTAACAGACCTGGGACTGAGATATGAGTTCAACCTCTCAGCACTAGTAAATGTAATCACCTCATACACTTACATGGGTAGAATAGGTTTATTTAGCACATAAACATACAACTAAAACATAGAAGACCAGTCTGTAAAGACTACTCATCGGTCCCTTCACCAATCTAGAACCTTCAGTGCATGAGGTAGCATAGAACACAATAGGATGCAGTGTAACTTTAGACAGCAGAACTGGAGAATAAATGTCAAGATTACACTCCTCACTCAACTCGGATTTGTATCAATCAACTTGGATTTGTAGAGCGCGGCTAATCACCCGCGAGATTATCCAGGTTCTTGCTGGGATTGGTCGAAAACCCAACCTTTCATCTTTTTATGACAATGCAGGAATGTTGCCCTCCACACCATATGCGCATGTTGCTCTCCATACAACAGAATGCGAACACTTTCAGGTGTTGATTGGTTTCATCTTGCTGCTTCTGCACAATATCTTCTCGCACCGTAGGCAATGTTGTGCCCTCCTGTCCCTCAGCTCTAGCTCTGTAACACTGCCATCTTCTATACATCTTTTCATGTTTTGACTTTAGGCATCATCGATGTCACAAAGGAGCAGTGGCCTCTTGTCCCCCAGCCAAACTTTATCTCTCACAGTTTGCATGTTACTGGGCTCATATTTACTTTCTTCCTGTCAGGGTGGGTGAAAAATTCCTATGTCTGTTTACTCTGTCCTGACGTTTAGCCAATGTTCTACACATCCTCCTCCTATGCAGGTGCAGCTAATGTTCTTGGTAGGTCTGATTTTAGCAGCAAATCTATCAGTGAGATGAAGAAACATTTCTAGGTAGCCTGCTTCTCACAAAATGGGGCTTTTTCCTTTGGTTGCCTTGGAAGAAGCAGTTTTTTTCTTGCTGAGAAAAGCTAAGTAAGCTGGCAGCCAATCACAAACACAGCATGGTCTTTAAATTGTAAAACAGTCCATGAATGTCCTGTGACTTCACTGGAACTATAGCCCTCATTGCCCGGTGTGTCATGTCTGTAGATCTAGGGCACTGTGCCAAATTTTTTTTAGAATATATACCCTAATTTTGGGATGTCATTACAGGGCACATATGAAGGAAATATTTTAGGTAGTCAGAGTTTTTTTTTAAAGTTTTAAATGTCACCCAAATGTGTCAGTAGTTTGTGGACTAGTGTTTTAAATAATGGACTCATGACACCCGAAATGAAATACCGCAATCAATGATCTTGGAAATTAGAAAGTAGAATTGATATTCCTAAAATGTCTGCGGTCTAGTTGTCAAGCCTGTGGACTCTGGTTTTATCACCATAGGTGTATTGAGCCCACTGATTAGCTGTGAAGGCCACTGATGACCGCTGCCATTTTTGGTGCACTGAAGCTGTGGCCTAGAAAGCCATTCCATTGTCTTTTTGCCTGAAGATTACAGTGTGTTCCCGCTGCGTCCCTCATGTGGACTTTTACATTTTCTGTTGGGATATGAAGACTTTTCCAGACATCCTGTAATACCGTCCACAAGAGTAATTTAACTTTAGTAGCCTGCCAGTTGGTGTTGTCGGGTCCATGAGCTCAGTTTTTTGTCTATAGAGCCCAAGTGGTCAACAGAAGCAGAAAGCCAGCTAGGCCAATGGGAGGCCTTTAATTTTAGTCTGTAGCTGGAGACAGACTTAGGGGCATATTATCAAGACAGGCGATAAAATTATCGCAGCTTTAGCAGTAGGAAACTGCCGCTAAAACGGCGATAATGGGCTTGATAATATGCTCTATGGAATTCCAATTGAAGCCCATGTTAGATGTGAAGGACATCTAACCTTTGTGTTTTTTTTGTAAATTTGGTGCGGATCTCTCCGTGAAGTCAAACTTTATAGGCTAATCAATAAATGCCTTTTCAGTGGAAAGTGCAGCTGAAACATGATAGTGTCATGGCACAGTCAGATAAGATACAGCCATAGTCAGCGCTGAGGAATTCCTTTCTTTGCTACGACTGACTTTCCTCTGAAACAAAACACTTTACATATGGCTGCCACACATGCCTGTGGTATGTTCAACTAAATAGCAAGGGGTCAGCCATCTTGGGAGTGTCTTCCTCCCATCAAACCAATCAGAGCTTGGGTACAAAGTTTCATATCATAATGGTCGTTGTCTTTCTTTGGATGAGGGGTCCTTGAGGTAGAGCTTGCAAGGGGCTGACCAATAAACTGCAATGCCAACTGTAAACATCCCTTTGTAGCTTTATAGCTAGCCATCCGACAAGCAGTAGATGCCCACCACTGATTCGAAGTAGACCCGACAGATGTGTTTCACTGGCAGGGCATTACAGCCAGGTTGGCCTCACACCATACAAAACGCACTGCATGAGGATATAGGAGTACATGACAGGCACATGTGGTCTTGCCTAGAGAGCAGCTCAGGTGCACGAAGGCAAGAGTGGCGGTGGCACAAGGGAACCCTTGAGGTACACGACACTTGCACATTTCATATAATGCCATTACACTCACTCCTAGTGCGAGGAATGTTTTTTATGACTATATCTAGCTTTACAAAAGCTGTTTGTCCATTAAAGCCCATTTCTGCCTGCATTAAAAAGAGGAAAAACATCGAAAAAAAAAGAATGAGGGCCAGTAATTGTAGTGGTACTTTTCTGTTCTCCAAAAAATGTATACATTCGTGAAATGCCATGGACTGATCCAAAAGTGAAGGATATTGCAATCATGCAATGGCTGAAGAGGGATGGTCCAAACAAAGAAATGACTGAATAGGCTGTTGTTTGTTGGTATATGTTGACATGACCACCAACAAACAGGTAACACTCTCTATGTCCAGGTGTGTAAAGCAGAGGGATCCCTGTCTGATAAGAGGAAAAAGCTCAATCTGGGTGTGATGAGATATAAATAAGGGGCTGAGGTTCACTTTGAAAATACATTTCTTGCTAGTCACCAGTGTACGTGGGATAGCAGGATGACAAAATATGAGGAGGGATGGTTGGTGGTGCTTGAGGGCAGAAAGAGAATGAAGCTTAGAGCTCCAACATCCAGGTTTAAACGTCATGCCAACACATAGTATAAGGTGGCCTCCTGATGCCAAAATCCAATGTCACTATTGGTTTTCAAGTTGCTTTTCATTGATTCTTATAAATAGTACAAAACAAGGACCAATAGCAATATCAGTATATGACTTCATCATGAATCAGGGTCATGTCCCAGAATAGAAACATTACATAGCCTTTGCTATAGATCTGCTCAAATAGACGTGTTGGTAGTTACATTTCTGTAAACCCTGATACTCCTATGTTCCCTCCACATTAACCCTCTCTTCCCGTAAGCTGCATTACTTCCAGAAAAATATGAGTAGCAGAACAATAGCATTACATGATTTATATGCATGTGTATGCTAGGAGGTTTGCAGGGGTGCCACCTCACCTATCCTCAGCCAGCCCCTACGTCATCAGATGCTTCCCGGGGGTTTAGTCAAGTAAACTGAACACTGTGGTTGTGTTATGATTTGCTCTTTGCCAATATTACACTTTTAATGAATTACTATGGAGGCCTAATGTCTGATTTAGCTGCCAAAGTGATCAATATCACATTCCAATCAGTAGTCAAATCAGTTACCCCCATCCCCTCCAAAATTGTGCAATTCATGTCGCCACCTCAGCTCTGCTCCATTTCTCAAACTTCCTTAGACAGTTCGATATACTGGGTTTCCCCTTCGCCTTCCAACCCATGGCAATGGCACATTTGGCCATCACTTGGGTTGAGTCTATAAATCTGCATATTTGTTCCAATCCTTTGGGTCTGTTCAGGCAGCCCAGCAAACAGACCACCAATTCGAGCATCAACTTCCTGCCAGTGACCTCTTTGATCAGTTTTAGCATTGGCACCCAGAAATTCCTGACCACTCCACAATCCCCTACCACATGACAGAATTCTGCCTCAGGTAGCTCGCACTGTAAGGAGAGGGCCGTGGCCTCAGGATACATACCCTCTATTTTAGCCGGTGAAACTAAATGAGTGGAAGTGAGTGAGTTGGGTGGATCTGAATCTGGGATGCCTGGAGACTCTTTTTGTGTATTACACTTTGTGTTCCTAGTCAGCATCAGTAAAATCCTTACCGATCCTAGTTTCCTATCCTAACCTGGATACTATTGTGTTGGTTTATGAGGTCAGGGTAATCATGAGTGTGGCCGCGTAACGGTGCGGCAAAGTAATCGGCCTGTCAAGCGTTCAGTTACTAGCTCAACTGTGGTTGGTTAATTATCTTTTTTCCCCCCAGGTCAGTCAGGCCACTCTTACCAGAGCACTAAACATTATGAATTGTTCTGTCGCGATCCCACAGTCCTCCCTCATGGAATCAAATGTTCGTTGATTCCCGCTCTGGTACACTTCGCCCACAATTATTATCCCACTTTCGTCCCAAGGTCTCCAGTCCTGAGTCAGGGCCACACTCTTCAATCTGGTCAGACACCATTAAGGCAGTTCAGGCATTTATAGGATCAGCCCCATCACCATGCCAATGTATACCTTTCAGCATACTTCCTTGCCCCGAATGCTTTAGGATACCCCTCTAAATGACCAATTTTGCTGAAAATGACCTCCTTTATTAAGACACCTTATTATCTTTCCCGATCACGACTGGGTATTGGTTCCATCCATCTCATCAACCAGTGCATTTCAACTGTCAAGTAATAGTTTTCAAAATTCAGAACACCAGGACCTCCCTTACGGAGTGGGCTCATACATTGTAAATAGAAAATCGATGCCTTGCACTGCCCCATATCAAATTCGCTAAGGTTGTGTTCAGATCTTTAAAAAATGGTCTCATAATAATTATGGGCAGTGCTAGGAAAGAGTACAAGAGCAGAGAGAGTATCAACATCTTTGCTAGGGTCTCCGTATCCATTGGGGAAAGGAACAACCAGCAACAAAATTAGGAGATCTGTTGAAAGGAGGAGGCAACTCTCCCAAAGTCTTTTTCGAAGAGTCTAGCCTCTTCTTGGTAGAACTAAACTCCCAGGTTTTTGTAGGTGTCAAGTTGCAATTCGAGGGGCAAACCAAAAACAGTGGGCTGGGCCGGTTCCTCAAAACAGAAGGAACAAAAAAGATTTGTCCCCTTGGTGTTGAGACCAGCTACTCATCCAGATCCTGTATGCGGTGTGTAAGGAACAGTAGGGTGTCATCGGCACACAGGAATATCATGTGGATGATGTGTGACATCTGGATTCCCCTGGTGTGTGTCTTGCTCTTCATAAAGCAAGCCAGGGGCTAGACGATCAAAGCAAAAAGCACAGGAAACAGGAGACACCTCTGTCAAGTACCACTCTCAATTTTCCATTGATCTAAGTAAACTGACTTGTATGAGACCTGGCAGTCGGTTGTGATCTAGCAGCTGAATACAGCTTAGAATGACCCTACTCAAGCCATCTTTCATAGCACCTCAAACAAATGGTCCCAGAGCAAGGTGTCAAAAGAGTTCTTGATGTCAAGAGAGGCAAATTAAGCTCACATCGATTTTGCAAGGTTATGTCCATTAAATGAAATAGATGTCTCAGACTGACATGGAAAATCCAATGTCCCTATAGGCATGCACAGGTGCTGGTTTCACAGCTCCAGACCCTGCAGGCAAGTCATCAGACAGGCCATAACCTGCTGGTCAATGCATGGCTTGGCCCTCACCTCCCTCCAGGCAATACTTCAAAGTCTATGCTGATGCCTTGCTGGAAACAGAGATATGCTTCTTTGCCTGCCATTGTGTTCCACTGTGTGTTACAGCTGTAATATGTTTATTAACAGAATTACCTATTTGGAGACTCCTGAAAATGATAAGTGTGTTTTGGAGAAAATCAATTTTTGTTAAATAGCTGAAATGGAGAACAAAAATGACTACATATATCAAAACAATTAATAACCAGTGTCCAGAAGATCTCAAATAAAATGTGCAAACGCCACCTAAAATGTAACAAGATCTGAATTGTGAAGAATTAAAAATTGGTGTAGACTTACATTAAAACGTAGGGAAAGTGTAAAAAGTTTAGAGGCTCAATATTCTGTTTGCTATTTCTACTTCAACCCTAAACTGAAAGCAGGAAATGGTAAACATAAAAAGATGACCGTATGAGTTTTAAGGTAAGGAGACAAGGAAAAAGGGGGACAAAATGAAGAAAGACAGCGGGTAACAGGACAAAACAAGGAAAGGAAGACTGTTCAGAGAAAAGTGAACATGTGCCTTCCCCCTCCTCCTTTATGAACATGAATGAAACAGTATATCCGTGTGGGGTGAACCAGAGTAAATTAGCAGTTTTCAGTACTAAGAGAATATAATGTTTCCTGGGTACTTTATAGAAGCTACAAAACATCATAAAATGTAGCATGTCCTGAGGAGAGTTACTGTCGCAGCCGCGAGACGCAAGATTAACATCACTATCCCCCCCGCAGGTTAGCTTACAAGAAGGGCAATAGGTCCATCCAGAACCTAGTGAGTAAAAAGCAGTCATACCTAGTTTTAACACACTGTGTTCATTTATGTGGGGACCCGAGGGACGAAGGAGTGCAGGCTCTAGGATGCTTTCACATGACTGGTATGCGATGGAATATACCCAAAAGGGAACGAGTCTTAATGCCATTTTAAAATACTTTGACCTCGTTTCAGCAATGTGTAAGTTGACCCCCCTGAAAAAGGAGATCAACCTCACCTTTACAGGGAGGGGTTGTGAGTTTTTTATTGATTGTATCTTTGTTTCTGCATCCGTCTTTTCTTCTATTTCGGAATTTGTAATTTTCTTAAGCCCCTTTAGTGATCATAACCCGGTGTCTGCTACTATCTGTGGGTCTCTGTTGGCTCATTCTCCTAGGGTGGGGGTGAGAGGGACTGGCTGAAAGGCCATTGACGGAGGTAGGAGGCTTAAGAGGTCTCAGATTACTCAAGATTATTTTTATAACTCTCTTTACACCCAGCGTAAGAACAAGTTTGAAATTTGTATATCCCAACAGAACAACCTATCTAGTATCCAGGAGGACTTCTCAGAGATCTCTAATACCATTTAGGAACTACGGACAGCACCAGTCCCGCGGCAACAGGATATGTTGCAGAGAGGGTTTGAATCAGGCTGTTCCCGGGCGCTGAGAACCCGGGAGAGAGCTTTGATGGCCAAACAAGGGATCCCGCCTTAGTTAGAAATAGCCGTAACCTGTATAAACAGGAATTTACTAGAAAGAGAAGAGCCTCATAGAGGAGGAGGCCTGGAATGAACTGATAGAGGCTAGCACCCTGAGGAGTAGCTCCAAATTCTGGAGTCTCATCAACTATCCCTTTTTCACAGCAGATACCGGTGATGCTCTGGAGTCTTATATCACCGAAGACAGCTGGGTGGGACATTCTGAGGATACGAATAACTCCCCATCCTCTGCAATCAGTAGGGGTACAGGTAGGATAGCAGAGAACGCTGCCTTAAAATTTTCATCAGAGGAGGTCAAGAAAGGCATATTGGTCTTATCTAAGAGCAAGGCCCCGGGTCCTGATGGGATCCCTCCCCGACCTCTAAGTACAGGATGTGGAGGTTTGGGTCCCCGTACTGACCTTTCTTATTAACGCCGTTGTGGAGGCTCGCCCCCAGAGTCATGGGCAAAGTCAATTATTGTACCAGTTTTTAAAAAGGGTTACAGGGACAGTACCATTTCTACAGATCCATATCACTGTTTGACTCAGTGATTAAGGTTGTGGGGCGTATGCCCTTGAACAGGCTCTATGAATGGGCAGAGAATAATTATGTTTTGTCGGAGGAACAGTATGGCTTCCAGTCTTGAAGGTCAACTGTGGATCAATACCTGAAGTTATATGTATTATTAAGCAAATATACTATTGCAAGCCCCGACTCCATACATCTTGCTTTTATGGATCTATCATCCTCATTTGACCGAGTAAATAGATCCAAACTGTGGCAAATTATGTCATCCATGGTGGTAGATCAGGACACCGTTTTATTTTTGAGGGACCTTCACAGGGACCTAGTGGCAGCGGTATGCTATTCAAAAGATGTTAAGGTCAACTGCCATTTTATAACTCAAAGAGGGGTGCGGCAGAGCTATATTTTGGCTCCATTCCTTTTTAACTTATACATTAATTATTTGGAGCAGGTCCTATCTGATTTAAAAGCCTGCTGGTCTCATTATACACAGAGGATGCGGTACTCATGGCCAGAACCACCAGAGGCCTACAGACTTAACTGGACTCATTTGTTTATTTTATGGAGGAGCTGGATTTATCAGTGAATGATAAAAAATAGGCCCTGATCCACCAAATCGATTACTTTTAAAGTTGGGCATTCTCTGGTGCCAAAAACTACGGAGTATTCATATCTGGGTTTGTTGTTCGACTCCTCCCTGGGCTGGCCTCCCCAGGTGAACAGGAAAAAAGAGGACCTTGTCAGAGCAAACGCCGTTGTATTTAATTTTGCTACATGACTAGGCACCAGAGCCCTGGTGCTCTCTTACAGATCTAAAGGGCTAAGTCCATCTCTAAATAAGTTTATCAGAGTAAAATTTGGGGTTACACCGATCAGAAAGGGTTGCAAATTGTCAAACACTTTTTTGAGAGGTTTTCGGTGTGTCCCGCAAAGTACCCCAAACTTCCCAGTACGTGAAGAATTTGGAGTGGCTTATCTAACCGATATCACTGCCTTGTGGCCACTCTCCCTTTGGATAAATATCTCAACCAGGCCTGGAATCCAATGAGCAAAGAGATTATCAAGGACTCAGGAAATATTATATTCTCCCAGTACTGAAAAAGGTTCATTTTACTCAGGTTCGTCCGCACTCATATACTTGCAAATGCTTCCGGGAGATATTATTCTTAACCTTCTTAGTTTTTTAAAAGTTGCTTTAAGCTTTAGAAACTGCTGTGATTAAACCCCCTTGGAGTGTAGGACATTAATCATCTTTTATATCTCTGTAGGACCTTTTTAACTGTGTATTTATTCTATGTATTTTTAACTGTAGATATCGAGGGCGATTTTGAAGTGTGTATCATGGCTTGTTTCACTTTTATGGTTTTTATTTGAAAGACCGAATAAAGTCTATATTGGTTGATTGATTGATTGAATGAAACAGTAAATAATTAACAATGTGTGGAAAACCCTGTCTGTGACTGTCTAGCTTAGTACTGATGGTGTACAACACTGCAAGTGCTGTCCCACTGTGACTCTATCCCTTCTAAGGATTTTTCCCAACTATGAGAGTGTAGTTATGTTCTAAACTAATCTGTATACTTAAAAGGTCAGCGCTTTCTTAGACCTTTTACCAGACTTAGGGCCCGATTTAATTTATGGCAGGCGCAGTAACCTCAGTTGGCCTTGGCGAAGGACTTAACATCTGTCAGGCCAAGACTACTCGGCCCACCAAATTTAGAAATGACTGACAGTCTGTAATTTCTCAAGGATTGGTTTGAACTGCCATCAACAGCAGTTCCTGTCAATGCTGTTTACAGTCGGGCATAGCTTTGGGAGGCGTGTTTGGGGAGTTACATCCCCATAATAAATGTATTTTCTGTAAAATAGTTGGGTACAGGTGCTTGCAGTCGGGTTTGGTGAGGTATCTGTTGGATTTCACCAAGACCTTTTACATAGACACAGACAAAAACACATCCACACTCTCTCCATCTCTCAGTTTTGAAAGTCTTCATAATGTTAGTCATTTTACAAAATATTGTGTTTTCTCTCACTTATTACCCATAATGATCCGCATTCCTCTCCCCTTTCATTGCCCTTTAAGGCCCTCCTATGCGTCCTGCTTGTGGTATAATTTATTTGAACATTATACTGTTGGGAAATCTGTGGATCACCCCCTCCCCCCATTATTACTGACCAAGCTACTCCCCTCTTTACAGTTTGATGCAGGACTCCATCAAAATGACAGAGCCCTGCACCAAACTGTTTTCTTTTTTCTTTTCAAAAAGAAAATCCTAAAGCAGGATTTTTTTACATTTTAAAAAGAAAATGCTCCCCTCGCCATGGGAGTGGACGCCATGGAGTGAGGGTGTCATTTAGCAGTTTTCACTGCCCCATTCCGTCAAGGTTTTCCTGGTGGTGACGGGCCGTGAAAAACTGACCTCTAATTCCGCCCATCTAATTTAGATGGGAGGAATTAGAGGTCTGCCTTCAACTGTAGTTACTCCACAGGGCAGTCTGAGGGGTTCAATCGGTGCTGTGATGGAGTAGTCTCCACCGTTATTAAAACTTTAAATTGGTGGGCAGACCATTATCTTGGCAGTGTACATACTCCGTCACTGTTGCAACAGAGTATCTAAACCGCCAAGATATAAATCAGGCTCTTAGTGCCCGCAAACTAGACATCAGGACTCTTGGAACCCTGAAGCCCCCATCTTACATGATTTTGGGAGGATACCTGTTGTTTGATCAGCAATTTCTGAGTATTTGCAACCGAAAAATCAACACTTTTCAGTTCTCTTCCTTTATCATAGTTTTAACTGCACTTCACTTATCTTCTAATAAATGTCCTGTTCTTCTTTGAAGTACTAGCATTGACTTTACTTTGAATATAGTGTGTTACTTATTGTGTCCTGCTGTATCAGAGTATCTGCATCCAAGTTTCTAATCCCTACTAAGTCCTACAGAAATCTCTAATGAGCATTTTGCTCCTCTAGGGTGTCACATTGGCATTAGGAGTTACTTGGTGATACAACTTGGAGTATCAGTGGCATTGGGACACCAATGGTAATTGACAGCACTCACTCAGGATACTGCTCACAGCCACTCGTTGCCCGATTAACTCAGGAAAAGGCCTCACAGAAGCACCACAAGACCCCGTCCACACATGGGCTGCCTCTATGATACCAGGCCATTATATTGAACCCTTGTCTCCTATTTTCAGCCCAGCTATGGCCTCACCTGTCGACTGTCTTCTATCTGCTTGTGACTCCTTCTCGGGGCTTCTTTCACTTCTTCCTTCGCATTGGGATCTTCTCCCAGGGCCTCCCTATGGCGCAAACACATGATTGTAACTCACAATATCACTTTTGACGCTTTCAGATGCAATTGTACATAGCAAAGAAAATAACTCATCTCAGTGCCACTTACAAATATGGAAGTCGTTTTCCACAGAATAAAAATAGTTTTCTGTGCCTAAAAATGCCCATTAGTGGAAACGCACCCCTTAAAACCAGTGGATTTAAAGGCTCCAGTACTCAACCTTTTGCTAAAAGTATACACATATTAGCTTGCTACATGTTTTAGAACCTACGTTTTTATTGCGATGTTCAAGCAAACCCTTCTAAAGTACTGTAAATACTCCGGGCACAATTTCTACAACTTATTTTGGCTTTCCAGACCCATCTTTAAATGGCGTCCTGCCATCACTTCTGTCCGGAAGTCTCATCATCTCTTATGGCAGATGATCCTGTCATCATTCATGCCAAGGATGGTCACAATCATTTATTCCTGAGTGTTTTTCAATGTCTTCTGCATTCTGTTCCACTGAGCTATTTTACACCAGAAGCTCCAGAAATTATTTGCACAAGAGATATAAAAAAAAATCATATAAACCAAGGGGACGGGCCTCAATTTACACCAGAAATTATATATTCTGTTTTTAGCAGGGGATCTTATGAGTAGTTTGCCGGGGAACGGGGAGACGGGTTTAGAAGGAACATTCCAACGGGTGAGATCTTGATGTCATTAAAACCGGAAGGTCTTGCCACTGTTTTTACCAGGGTCAAAGGGCTTGCTATTATGTACACTGAAGAAGACTTATTATCATTCTCCTTTTCACCCTGCAACTCCATAGCAAGTTTGTAATAGAACTCATCCCTGCAACTCGGTTTCCACCCCTATTGCCAACTTTCTTCCTCTCTAACACTTTGTCCTCAACTACTACAGCTGTGCATATTCCTTGCTCCATCCCTTTTTTCTGTGCATGACTTTCTTCTGTTACTTACTACCCCGCTGTCTCCCTGCTTCCTAGTGATGTACATTTACCCATCCCTCTCCAATGTTGCCTTGTGACCGCTGTGCTACCTCCATCATCCTTCTGTTCTTTTCTTAACCCACCTCTTCTGACTTGCCCCACTTTGCATTTCCTTGCTCGACTCCCATGGATGTTTGATTCCCCATTTCATGCTCACTGCTGCTCAAGGCTTCCTCCCACCCCAATTTATTGTGCATTTGCAGCTACAATGGAAGCTTGAGGTGACACACCCAAAGAGCTAACACAGTGGTACCCAACGTGGAGCTCGCAAAGTAACATGTTGCTCAAGGGACCCTAAAATCTTGACCATTATATGCTACAAACCTCTATTGTTTTGGTATTATTGCACAATTTAAGCGTTTCATGTCTTTAGAAGGTGAGTGTGAGAAGACGTTCTTGACTGCTTTTACTCAGTGTCCTCAATGCTAATATTTTCCTGATACTTATTCCTAAAGTCTGCGGCATCAAGGCTAGATCCTCTTTAAATGTGGGTGGTTCTCTGAAGATACTGATACTTATTCCTAAAGTCTGCGGCATCATTAAGGCTAGATCCTCTTTAATGGTGGGTTGTTCTCCAAAGATACTGATACTGATACTTATTCTTTGATACTGATACTTATTCCTAAAGTCTGCTGCATTAAGGCTAGATCCTCTTTAATGGTGGGGTGTTCTCCAGAGATACTGATACTGATACTCATTCCTTGATACTGATACTTATTCCTAAAGTCTCCGGCATTAAGACTTGATCCTATTTAATGGTGGGTTGTTCCCTAAAGTTACTTATACTTATTCCTAAAGTCTGCAGCATTAAGGCTAGATCCTCTTTATTGGTGGGTTGTTTTCTGAAGATACTGATACTGATACTTATTCCTAATGTCTGCAGCATTAAGGCTAGATCCTCTTTATTGGTGGGTTGTTTTCTGAAGATACTGATACTGATACTTATATCTAAAGTCTGCAGCATTAAGGCTAGATCCTCTTTATTAGTGGGTTGTTCTCTGAAGATACTGATACTGATACTTATTCCTAAAGTCTGCGGCATTAAGGCTAGATCCTCTTTAATGGTGGGTTGTTCTCTGAAGATACTGATACTGATACTTATTCCTAAAGTCTGCAGCATTAAGGCTAGATCCTCTTTAATGGTGGGGTGTTCTCTGAAGATACTGATACTGATACTTATTGCTAAAGTCTGTGGCATGGAGGCTAGATCCTCTTTAATGGTGGGTTGTTCTCCAAAGATAATGATACTGATACTTATTGCTAAAGTCTGCGACATTGAGGCTAGATCCTCTTTAATGGTGGGCTATTCTCTGAAGTTACTTATACTTATTCGTAAAGTCTGCAGCATTAAGGCTAGATCTTTTTAATGGTGGGTTGTTCTCTGGAAATACTGATACTTATTGCTAAAGTCTGCGGCATGGAGGCTAGATCCTCTTTAATGGTGGGGTGTTCTCTGAAGAGACCGATACTGATGCTTACTCATAAATTCTGGAGCATTAAGGCTAGATCCTCTTTAATGGTGGGTTGTTCTCTGAAGATACTGATGCTTACTCCTAAATTCTGGAGCATTAAGGCTAGATCCTCTTTAATGGTGGGTTTTTCTCTGAAGATACTGATACTGATATTTATTGCTAAAGTCTGCGGCATTGAGGCTAGATCCTCTTTATTGGTGGGTTGTTCTCTGAAGATACTGATACTTATTGCTAAAGTCTGCGGCATTAAAGCTAGATCCTCTTTAATGGTGGGTTGTTCTCTGACGATACTGATACTGATGCTTACTCCTAAATTCTGGAGCATTAAGGCTAGATCCTCTTTAATGGTGGGGTGTTCTCTGAAGATACTGATACTGATGCTTACTCCTAAATTCTGGAGCATTAAGGCTAGATTCTCTTTAATGGTGGGTTGTTCTCTGAAGATACTGATACTGATAGTTATTGCTAAAGTCTGCGGCATTAAAGCTAGATCCTCTTTAATGGTGGGTTGTTCTGTGAAGATACTGATACTGATGCTTACTCCTAAATTCTGGAGCATTAAGGCTAGATCCTCTGTATTGGTGGGTTGTTCTCTGAAGTTACTTATACTTATTTGTAAAGTCTGCAGCATTAAGGCTAGATCCTCTTTATTGGTGGGTTGTTCTCTGAAGATAATGATACTTATTGCTAAACTCTGCGGCATTAAGGACAGATCCTCCTTAATGGTGGGTCGTTCTCTGAAGATACTTTTTCCTAAAGTCTGCAGCATTAAGGCTGGATCCTCTTTAATAGAGGGTTGTTCTCTGAATCGAGCTGCATGTTTTCTTATGAAGTCCCCACTGGAGTCAAGAGCACATGGCATCATGTGACTGCTGATGAGCAGAGCATCAGGGAAAGGGTTGTGGGTGAAGCAGAGGCAGAATGCCCCAAGTCCTCTGCTGTTCCTTCTTCTGGCATTGGACCTGCTTAGCTGTACGTGTTGCGTCAGTGCTGATGGCTTCTCATTCGGCAGCAGATTGAGCAATGGGATTCAAATCCATACGTGAAACAATCAACACTATATACAGGCTAACCACTGTATAGACCTTTAACCAAATTAACCTATTGCCATACATGCCAGAGTCAAGTAAACACCATGTTTCGTGCTAACAAGAGCATTTAAAAGTTCATGAAGTGTGTTTACTAGGGACTTTGTGGAAAACAGTAAAGTGTGCTTGATTGATACTTATTTGTAAAGTCTGCAGCATTAAGGCTAGATCATCTTTATTGGTGGGTTATTCTCTGAAGATACTGACACTTATTGCTAAAGTCTGCGGCATTAAAGCTAGATCCTCTTTAATGGTGGGTTGTTCTCTGAAGATACTGATACTGATGCTTACTCCTAAATTCTGGAGCATGAAGGCTAGATCCTCTTTAATGGTGGGGTGTTCTCTGAAGATACTGATACTGATGCTTACTCCTAAATTCTGGAGCATTAAGGCTAGATCCTCTTTAATGGTGGGTTTTTCTCTGAAGATACTGATACTGATATTTATTGCTAAAGTCTGCGGCATTGAGGCTAGATCCTCTTTCATGGTGGGTTGTTCTGTGAAGATACTGATACTGATGCTTACTCCGAAATTCTGGAGGATTAAGGCTAGATCCTCTTTATTGGTGGGTTGTTCTGTGAAGATACTGATGCTTACTCCTAAATTCTGGAGCATTAAGGCTAGATCCTCTTTATTGGTGGGTTGTTCTCTGAAGTTACTTATACTTATTTGTAAAGTCTGCAGCATTAAGGCTAGATCTTCTTTATTGGTGGGTTGTTCTCTGAAGATACTGATACTTATTGCTAAACTCTGCGGCATTAAGGACAGATCCTCTTTAATGGTGGGTTGTTCTCTGAAGATACTGATACTGATGCTTACTCCTAAATTCTGGAGCATTAAGGATAGATCCTCTTTAATGGTGGGTTTTTCTCTGAAGATACTGATATTTATTGCTAAAGTCTGCGGCATTGAGGCTAGATCCTCTTTAATGGTGGGTTGTTCTGTGAAGATACTGATACCGATGCTTACTCCTAAATTCTGGAGCATTAAGGCTAGATCCTCTGTATTGGTGGGTTGTTCTGTGAAGATACTGATACTGATGCTTACTCCTAAATTCTGAAGCATTAAGGCTAGATCCTCTTTATTGGTGGGTTGTTCTCTGAAGTTACTTATACTTATTTGTAAAGTCTGCAGCATTATGGCTAGATCCTCTTTATTGGTGGGGTGTTCTCTGAAGATACTGATACTGACACTCATTGATAAACTCTGCGGCATTAAGGACAGATCCTCCTTAATGGTGGGTTGTTCTCTGAAGATACTTTTTCCTAAAGTCTGCAGCATCAAGGCTGGATCCTCTTAAATAGAGGGTTGTTCTCTGAATCGAGCTACAGGTTTTCTTATGAAGTCCCCACTGGAGTCAAGAGCAGATGGCATCATGTGACTGCTGATGAGCAGAGCATCAGGGAAAGGGTTGTGGGTGAAGCAGAGGCAGAATTCCCCAAGTCCTCTGCTGTTCCTTCTTCTGGCATTGGACCTGCTTAGCTGTACGTGACGCGTCAGTGCTGATGGCTTCTCATTCGGCAGCAGATTGAGCAATGGGATTCAAATCCATACGTGACACCATCAACACTATATACAGGCTAACCACGGTATAGTCCTTTAACCAAATTAACCTACTGCCATACATGCCAGAGTCAAGTAAACACCATGTATCGTGCTAACAAGAGCATTTAAAAGTTCATGACATGTGTTTACTATGGGCTTTGAGGAAAACAGTAAAGTGTGCTTGATTGATACTTATGAAAAGCTGCAAAAGAGTGCTATATATGTAATTACTGAATGTGAAAGTGGGCTTACTGGCATGATGGAATTGGCAGACAATGTACATAATTCTAAGTTTCCACAATGAATTCGAGACTTAATGAATAATACAAAGCGGTAGCTGTGGCACTTTGGAAAATAGCTAACATGGGCTTAAAGAGAACTGCAAAGGACTACCTAGAGAAATACAGAACCTTACAATATATGTTAATTGAGATATAGGGACATTTTTCAAAATGTTAACTGAGATAGTGGGAAATTTCACACCTGTTTTCTCCTTCTTTATTTCTTGTTTATTGTACATTTTGCACCTTGGAATTGAGACTTCTGCTGTGGACAGAGGCTGGAACTACAGGTGGTTTTATAATCACATGCCTGTTACTGTAGGTCTGGCTGCTTGTCATGGTCTAAGGGCGATACTTAGGAATAAAAACATTTCAAAAAGTAGCCAGTGAAAGTGCAGTAAAGCCCGGCAGTTGGATGTAGGTATACTGACAAACTGTCAAGCATATTATATGACTCCACAGTTGAAGCTGCATTCACCCCTGAAAGCTCTGAGACAGGATTCAAGCCTCCTAAGAAAAAAACTTTATTTGATGCTGGAATGCTGGAGCTTGCCAGTGAATTTGCCTATACAATTATTATGTAATTTGCAAAGCCGGCATATTGTGTGAATCATGGAAACAATCAATTTTCCATCCATAAAAAAGATTGTGATGGGGTTTTATTGATGGTTAAAAAGGGTATTTTAAAAAAAGTTGCTATTGCGACTGATTTTGGCAAGATCTGCGTCACAATAAAATTATAAATCCATCACATTTCTGGCAGTTTTTATGGCCCAGTGCCTCCCAAAATTAACAATTTGTCATTATTTAAGAAAAAAGAGCCCCCGCCCACTGTTTCTTGGTCTTTAAATTTGATAAAAGTTTGGTCATGTCGCTGGCTTATATTGCTCCCTGAAATGCACAATTTGTCTGTACTCGAAAAGACTCCCCCAGTACTGTTAATTAGTGCTAATTTATTTGCATTAATTTGGTATAATTAGTTCATTAGAGAACTGATACTTGTACTAATCATTTTACCAAATCTTCTATGCTCATCATTTCCATTATTTTCTGGATATTACTCATATGGCTCATACGTCCTGCCTGGATCCACCCACCAATTGTTTCTCCCTCCACCACTATTGTACCTGGTCATCTCCTTCTTAGTCCCTTTTACCAATATCTGTTCCAACCATCTCCAACTATGTGAACCCCTTGTTGCCTCCCTGTTGCACCTACCCTTCCACAACCTCCCCTGTGCATTCCCCACACCCTCACCAGACTCCTCCCACTAGTAGTTTTCCAATCTCTACCCATTCCTAGGCATATCCCACCCACCAAACTTGGTACATCTCAGGCCTGGCCTCTTGGATTGGATGTTGTCATCGTAAACATGGCCCCTTGCAGGTCTCCTTTTTCTGTTTAGTGTAGACTATCCACAGGCTGCCCAGGAGCTTAAGCCATCCAATTCCATTTCACTTCTCTGGGTGTCATTCATTGAAAGGAGACACTCCAAACTAACTGCCCAGTTTGAGTCTTCTGCCCGAAGCATTGCAGCTGTTGTTGCCCACATTTCTCCCACAAGTAATAGGAAAAAGCAACAGCGAACTTCTAGATCTACAGGAAGCATACCTCATCTGTCCCTTCCTATGTGAAAGGGCTGAGAATACAATCTATGTCTTAGTAGTACATGCAGAAAATAACAACAAGAGATTAAGGCAACCACGAAATAAAAGAAACGAAACGGTGAGTAGCCAGTTAGTTGGTTCGAAATATGAACACATGCGTATAATGGTCAATTCAAGTCTGGTTAGAAGATCAACAAGAAGCTGTACAATGGTTAATCAAGAACAATAACAAGTTGCTGGATGGAAAAAGACAACAATGAGGGCCCAATTAGAACAAATATTGGCAATACCAATAGTTCAGCCTTATAACAGAAACTGCCCCCTCAGTGACAGGGGGTAGGCACTCAATAACTCATCATCATACATCAAGGTCATTGAGCCACACAAGATATATTCTTGATGTGAGGATTGAGTAGGTAATAATAAATAATCATATGTTAAGAGTCAAAAACATTTTAGTCATTGTGATCGTAGATAGTAAAATGCTATCAATACGTAACCACACCTAAAAGGGATTACCAAGATTTTTTTTAAGTTCACATTTTCTACTCCCAAGGTTTGTCAGAGAGGTAACCACTACAAAACACTAGCTTATTAATGGTAATCTGTGCCATTTCATGTAGCAAAATATCTGTCTGAAGTCTTTAACAGAGTGTGATATTAAAGGCCTAAAGGTTTTGGTCTGTGCATTTAACAAAAATTCATTCAAAGCTTACTGACTTTGTCAGAATGTTTCATATTTAACAGATAAAACCTAAGGCATATAATGTAGGTTTTTCCAGTGAACCAGTAAAGGGTTTCTAAATGAACGCCAACTCAGGCCTACTGCATCGAGCACAACTTATTCTACAGGACAAATTTCAGTCAGCCATAAATTGCACATATGGACAAAATTAGAGTTGGCCTATTGAATGAGGATGAATACTTGTACTTATTAGTGGAAAAACCAATATTTCCTTGCAGGTCTGAAATTCCATAAGAGTTTGGTTTCGCCCCCGGGAAGACCTATTATTTCGGGGATTGGTGGTCCCATGAAGAGACTATTCGAATTTGTAGATACTTTCCTACAAACATTTGAAGTTAATCTTCCTTCATACATAAGGGACACTAAGCATGTATTGAACATCTTGAATGACTTGACTTGGGACTCAAATATGATATTTGTGGCTATGGACGTGGTATCGTTATATACAAACATTTCTCACCAACATGGTTTATCTGCATTAAGGTATTTTCTGTACAAGCGACCAGTTGAACATATGGAACACTCTGAAATGTTAATTGATATGTCACAGTTGATATTGGAACACAATGCCTTTCTGTGTACTGCTCTATGGCACCAACAGACATGCGGAACTGCGATGGGTTCCAGATTTGCGCCGTCTTTTGAACGCCTGTTCTTGGATGGTTTGAAGCAGTGCATATCTGGGGCCCCTTAGGAGCCAGATGGCATGACTTTATAGTTCTATTTTGGGAGATATATTGATAATTGCCTCTTAATTGGGATTGGCATTCAGGAGGATTTGAAGGAATTTTTGGAGCATATGAATAACAATGCATACAATATGTTCTTTACTATGGTACAGAGTCAGGAGCGGATTGTCTTTTCAGACATTGAATTGTATATTGACCAAGGAAAGATAAACAGTTGGATGTTCAGAAAGGCTACTACCTGCAATTCACTGCTACATGCGAAGAGCTCACACCCCCAGAATCAGATTAATTCTATCCCCTTTGGGGAGATGTTTAGAGCACAGAGAGATTGTAGCAATGACATGGAATTTGCACATAATATTGATGACATTTAACGGAGGTTCCTAGCTAGAGGCTATAATAAGGATATTATCCTGAGGGCCAAAAAAAGAACACTTAGGCTGAAATAGACAGACATCATAAGAGAACACAAAAGAGACAGAAACATTAAAACACCCATTAGACTTGTGACAAGTTACCATCCTTGGTCACACAAACTTTACAATATACTAAGGTGACATTGGCACCTGCTTACATCGGATAAAATTCTCCAACCTTATGCATTGAGACACCCAAGTATTACTTATCTTAGGGGCACACCCATACAAAACATGGTTAGTCCAAGTTATCCTAAGGGACAGGTGTCAAGACGCACATGGTTACATAAGCGGAATGAGGGATCGTACCCCTGTGGTGGTTGTAGCATGTGTAAAATGTCAATGAATGGAATTAAGGATTTCAAGTATAATGATTCTTGTAAATATTGAATAAGAACTCATAAAGACTGCATGACGAAATATGTTGTCTATGTAATTATCTGCAAATGTGGAAACATTTATGTTGGTAGTACCATACACTCACTGAAGGAACACATTTCAGAACATCGTAGAGCTTTTAAAAATGTGGATGATAGTTACCCTATTGGAGCCCATGCGAAGGAATGTGTAATACATAGTAAGCAACTGTCCTTCAAATTTCATAGTTTAGAATCTGTAAAGCCTCATGTGAGGGGTGGAAACCGGGAACTTAAACTGAGACAACATAAGGCCCTTGGATCATGACATTGCATGCTGTTGATAGGGGCCTCAACATGGATAATGAATGCCAATACTTTCTGGGTACTTAAAGTGCATGCTCCTTATTATTCTTTATACTAATAAACACCATTTGTTGTTACTTTATACTATCTATCAACATAGGTAACTGTTTGCTGATAGAATATGCCTTTATGTTGGTATCCTAAGGCTATAATATATTGATAATGAATGAGTTTGACATGTTGATGTCATTGGGAGTAGTTTTTTGTAAATTTGAGCTTAGATAAATACCAACAGGTATGGCAATCAACAGAAACCTGTATATATGGTTGGATCCTTTCATGCACTATGTTAATGCATTCTGGATTACAAATAGGTAATTGTTTAGTATAAGGTTAATGATTGCATGTACACATAGTCATTTGGGCTTTCAAATATGATGTTTATGAACTCAAATCTTTACAAACCTTCGTATTTAGTTCGGGCGACTATGAATGACTTTGCACCATGAATATCTTAGATCTTGATAATGGCATGTAAGAGACATGCCATTTGATAAATAGATTGAATAACTATTATTTTTTATGTAAGTCTGTGTTGACCACTTGTATTGACATAAATTATTAGCTTTTTATTGCTTCTTTGGGAACTTTAAGATGGCGCTTACATACGCCTTGCTTCCATTCCTTCTTAATAGTCCATTCTCAAATTTTAGTATTTGAACTTCTGGTATGGTCCCTGTTTAATTATAAACTCGATCACACGGAGATCTATAATGTGATTTCTACATTTCGGAATTATTAGTGTTGGTTCCTTAATGAGGTAATTATACATGATTAACATGGTTATGGGTTAATATTGGTTCTCTATTGATGTCAGGTATATGTGAATATGTTTGCTGGGTAATATTTGTCAACTTAGTACTTTTAAGATGGCGTTGACGTACGCCACGTTTTGACCTCTTTTGTGTGAGTCTTTTCACAAATGGAAGCGGTCTTACTTCCGGTATATATAGATAATCCAGCATGGCAAGCGTGCGACATGCCGCTGTATTCAAATAGGAACACTCTCTTTTTGTTTATGAGGTACGCTGTCTCTTGTTTTAGATATTTCGAGAATGGCCCCAGCTAATTATATATTTAATATTTAATACCGACAGTTCAATAGTATTAATTTGAGATTATTAATAATTTGGCTTTTTTTCTCGATGCTTAGCATACGTATTTTTCCTGTACAATACAACTTTGAACATTATCACGCTGGTCAGTGAAGTTTGAATTACAAAGTTTACATGTTTGTACTTAGATTACCATCTTAATAAATATTTGCGGACATAGCATGTTGGTAATGTGGGTCTTTTTCCTCATGAATTACACCGACTACTACTGGGAACTAAGTTTACGTTGGTTTCCATATGAAGTACATGTTTGTGCATAGATTGCGATTGTTATAATTTGCGGTGACATAGTATGTTGGTAATACAATATCTATTTTCACAGATCACAGACATTTGACTATTACTAAGGATTAATTGGAACAATAGGTACTGGAGGGAGTATATGTCGGACGTTGATGATGTGAATTGTTTTTACATGGACTTATGTGACAGTTCGGGAAGCAAATTAAATACGAATTTATCTACAAACAATCGCTGTCCACCCTCCGTAGTCATATCCTGACCACTGTGATCAATAAACGTCTCCTCAAAACGAGTGAAGAAATCAGAGACACTCTCATCTTTCTTCTGCTTACACGCAGCTAATTTATCCCAATTAACTCGCAAGGCGGGCATCATCGTTTTCATCAAAGTAATAATCCTACCAGGGAGTTCTGAAATCAAAACATCAGGCTTAGCACCACCCACTTGGGCTGCATCCGCGGCAATTATAGCAGCCCAATCGCCACCCAATGCTTGGGCGTGATCCTCTCTACGAATCCGAGCCCATAATGCTTGTGGGACTACATTTCCCATCAACATATCAATATCAGCTAAATTCATAATACAGGCATCAACAGTCTGGGACTACTCCTTATAATAGCCAGCATGGTTTTTACGGGGATCCGGTAGAGACTGTTTAAGAGCCAAAACTTCAGATCTCTTCCAGGGGACATGTACCCATATACGCTGGAAGTGCGCGGGAACATCTGGATTAGCACCACACTGGAGGAACCTCTCTCATGGGATAATGTTTGGATGTCAGCCTAACAGCAGGATCGGAATCAAAAAAAGTCTGTGAGGAAAATAAGGGCCTAAAAGTGACAAGTGTCCTTACGGCATCCTCAACCTTAGAACCCACAATGAGTCCCTTATCGAAATTAGCCTGAACATCTAACAAACCCTGAGGAAGTAAACTCAAATCCATATCCTCCCATTCTTTAGCGAGAGTGTCACACATAACATTAAATACATATCTCTGC
The DNA here is from genome assembly GCF_964204655.1 of Triturus cristatus. NCBI lineage: Eukaryota > Metazoa > Chordata > Amphibia > Caudata > Salamandridae > Triturus > Triturus cristatus. Next base: position 1,806,775,891 of record NC_140589.1, read on the forward strand.
GTGGGCGCCTCCCACTGATGAAAGGTGGTCATGATATCTTTCACACTATACTGGGGACCCTTCTCGATCCATTTGCGACCGAGAGAATCCAATATCACCCGTTCGTCGGGACCTGGGAGTTGACTACGAGACTGTCTTCGAGAAAAAGCCGGAGACATATTCAAAGTCTCAAAGAAAGGAGACAGAAACCCAGAGACAGTATCTGTGATTCGTTTGCGCACAGTAGGAGAATTAGACATAAGAACAGGGGACAAGGTATTAGGTGAACTAACAGAAGAATTAACAGTTATAAGGGGAGCCGAAGGCAAAGGAGATTGATGTTCAGGAAACGGAGGCAAAGAAGTCGGTGGCGGAAGAGGTGGGGGTGGCACTACCGGAAGGGGCAAATGCGGAAGAGCCGGAGCAGGCGGAGGCGCAACTAATGGCTGAACTGGTTGTAACAATGGGGGTGCATTAGCACCTTGTACATAGGGAGGAGGCAATCTCAATAAGTGAGACATCAAAGGGTCTTCCTCCGGATCCTTACTTTTATCAGAAGGGGAAATAGGCAACACCGGATAGCATTTATCTATCGCCATACGATGCTGTCTCTCTGAAATTTCCATTTCATGATTAATCTCATTATCTTTAAACTGCTGGGCAGCCTGTATAATCGTCATACTTTGTGTTTTCTTATCTCATTTTGCCTGTTTAATTTCTCTCTGTTTGTCTTCCTTACGCCAGAGGCGGAAAGAGTCAAACATTGCCGGCCGGGCTTTTCTTTTAAACAAAATTGCTTCCAAATTATCTAATATGTCAGGCTCAAAGCTACCATTCTGTGGCCACTGTAGAACACCATCGTTCTTTGTGTATCGGATCCATGCCTCATTAAAGGCAATGGGGCCAACACCATGTTTAGAATAAAGCTCATAAGTGGGAGTTCCAACCGGAGGAATTGGACAAGAGTCCTCCAGCCGGGAATCCCTATCACAACCAAAACAACAAAACTTTCTAAACTTACTCAGACCAGGCATCGTTATTTCACTGGACTGTTCACAAACATCAAGGGGTTAAATTAAATAACACAGCACAATCTGTACTCACCCCTCGGCTTCGGCTTTTGCAATAGCCGAATCAAAGACCCAAATCAAAACAAAAAATAGATGGAGCTACCCACCAATACTTAACTAAGTGTCTTCTTACGCCAACAGAGGCCCGTCTAACGTCTCGCGATACCATACATCACCAAAAGAGGCCAAAGCAAGGCGGCAGTCAGGGCAGCAGTCGTCAGCAGCCGTCAGGAAGGAGAAACCGCGCTGAAAAAGACCTTCGGACCACTTCGACATACAGGGGTTGCTTGATGTGGTTCGCGATTCCTCCAGAATTTTCTTGCGGGGTTCCTCACGACCCTCAGGCAGAACTGCTACCTCTGAAGCCGCCTCACAGAGGGCACCAATTGAAGAACCAGGGCCTTATGGGCCTGGCGGCGCAGGGTACGCCTTAATCTCCTGAGTTCACCTGCTTTGTTGAACAGAGACACAGGACATTCTGTTGAGCGTAGAAGATCAGGTTTATTAGCTGCAGCTAAGTACAGTTGTCCCAGAAGTACACTCAGTATGTTCTTAGGAGACTGCCACTTTACTCCGTGGCGCACAATCTTTTATAGCACATAGATTCACCAAGAACACTCCCAATGCACACATGGTTATCCAATGAGAAGAGTTTGAAAACAAGATATAACCAATGAGAAAAGTTTGAAAACAAGATATCAAGTAACCCAAGTAAACCTCTCTTCCAACTGTTTTTGTCACCCCTCCCCACAAGTTAATCAGTGGTAGTGTCTACAACTCAACTTGCAGGTGGCAGGACATTTGTATGCTTTGGAGGACAGTTGTGAAATGAGAGAATACAAGTAGAGAATAGCGAAGGCCAGAAGATAAGATAAAGTCAGGAAAGAATGGTGTGAACCGACAGACAGTCGAGACAGGGTTTAGTCAAACCAGACGAGGATTAGTGGACTCAGCCAGTCCCTGACATCAGTCTCATAAACAGAGGCAGAAGGTTATTTGACACGTCGCAGTAAGATCAGCAGAAAAACTTCGTTCATTGTGCTGCCTGAGTGAGGGCAACACAAAATGGCGGTGGAACACAAAATGGTGGCTGAATACAAGCGAGATCTAAAATCGAATTTCCTCAAGTGTGTATCAAATCTCTCAATTGCTCATGGAAAAGTACAAGCATGCTACAGGAACAAGAGGTAAGATAAAATATTTGTTCATAGACGTCATGATAAGACACAGGTCTAGAAATTAACATCAAGGTAAATGCATTTTAAAGTAATACAACAGAATCAACATGCAATTAGTAACCATAGTTGACCATTTGTAGCTTCACCTATACTCTTGTTAAGCAGTCGATAACAAGTTTTGTTTCACATAAACATTCAATAGTAGTTGTAGTCAACTACTGCAATTTTGAAAACATGTACATGTAAGATGTTCACAAATGTGATTAGTAATGTTGTTTTAGGAAATTTGAGACTCTCAACATATAAGGATTATGTTGAACTTGGCCCTTTTTGCAGGGTCATCCCTAAACTTTTTGCCTTCCTCCTGTATTTTTTCTGACCTGCTGTTGGCTGTTTTATGACTCTGGGCACTTTACCACTGCTGATCAGTGCTAAATTGCATATGCTCTCCCTATTGTAAATTGATGTATGGATTTGTGAGTCCATGATTGGCTAGTTTGGTTTACCTGTCAGACCCTAGTTCAGTGCACGGAGTGTGCCCAGGGCTTGTAAATCAAATGCTGCTAGACGCCTTGCAGCACTGGTTGGGCCACCCACAGAAGCAGCCTGTAAAGTGTGTCTCAGGTCTGCCATTGCAGAGCCTGTGTGCAGTCTGGTACTGCCATGTTGACTGGGCAAGTGCACCCACTTGCCAGTCGCTAAACCATTCCTTTTCTTCATATCAAACACCCCTATGGTAGGCCCAAGGGCAGGGTGCATTTTAAGTATAAGGTAGGACATGCCCTGGTGTGTGTGGCATGTCCTAATAGAGAATTACAGCCATTTTCGTTTTTTAACTATTGCAAGGCTACCTGTTCCCCATAGGCCAGAATGGGCAGTTTGATTATTATATTTTATAATCCTAACTGACTCAGGGAACATGGTCGAATTTCGAGTTTAGTATGCCTGAACTCAGAATGATAAAATACATATTTTATTTAAGTTGATTTTAACATTCTGTGTTTGAAAATACAACTTTTAGAAAGTAGGTATTTTCTTGTCTAACCATCCACCCCCTGTGGTGCGTCTGATGTCCCTGGCCTGCACTGTGAAAGGTAAGAAGGAGTCATGTAAACAGAGTGCTCCACGACTGACCAGAACTGGTTTGGACTAGGCAAAGGCCTCTCTGCCTTCAGAGAACAAAGAGAAACTGTGTATAAAAGGGGGACCCAGAACCCAAGAACTTTAGATCACTTTTGGGAAACAAGAAGCAACCTTTGCTGAGGAGGGGAACCAGAGAGACTGAGGAGAGACTATCCCTAAGGTTGTGGGATTGGCCTGCAGTGGTTGCCTGACTGCCAAAGAGAGGAGAAAGGAACTTTGTGTGTACTTTATGCAACTTGTGAAGGATCTCCAAGGGCTTGAGAAATGAGCTTGCCTCCTGCTGAAGTCTCAGGGACAACAGACTTCACCAACCAGCTCCCCAAGAGTTCTTTGGAAGTGCCTGCAGGTGTGCTGGGCTCTCTGAGGGACTGCGTGTCGCAAGGAGCTGGAAGCGCGACTCGCAAGCAAGAAGCGTGACGTCAAACTGTCGCTTCACAACATGAAAGCGCCTCGCATCGCCGGAGAAGAGGATCGACGTCGCATCAGACGCCGCCGCATCACCGGGAAGCATGTCGCAGGGCCTGTCGCGTCTCAGAAAAATCGTTGAGTCATCGCAGGGCTGCCAAAGCGCCTCGCATCACCGGAGAAGAGGATCGACGTCGCATCAGACGCCGCCGCATCACCGGGAAACGTGTCGCAGGGCCTGTCGCGGGTCAGAAGTATCCTTGAGTCGCCGCACGCCCCTCAGGCGTGCACGCATCGTGTCGCATCAAGAAGAAGATGACATCTTTGTCGCATTGTACCGAATCTTCATCGCATCACGGCGTTGCAGGCCGCATCGCCACGGACGCACAGTAAGAAAGCGACGCATCACCTCCCCTTGCAAAGACGATCCGACGCATTCCCTACGCAGCACTAGGGACCCGACGCATCACCGTTTTTGCGTGTAAGGAACCGACGCATCACCTTCCCTGCAACACTTTCGTTGTATAGCGTTACGCATCCTAAGGTGCATTGAACTCAAAGTGTCGCATTTTAACATCTAAAGAGAACTAAGCTAATTCTACCATTTTAAGTACAGTATTGTGGATTTGTGTCGTTTGTGGTCTTGTGATAAGTCTATACAAAGATACTTCTTTTTTAATATAAAACTTGTGTGGTGTCCATCGGTAGTGTTGTCACTTGATTACTGTATGTGTTCACAAACGCTTTACACACTGCCTCTGAGATAAGCCTGTCTGCTCGTGCCAAGCTACCAAGTGGGTGAGCAGGGGTTATTTTAGGAGTGAACCCCCTTACCCTGACTAGACGCAAGGGTCCCTATTTGTCAAAGGTACCTACCTCTGCCAACTAGAGACCCCCAAATCTAATAGATTACATATGGAAAGTTTTAGTTTTCTAACTATAATAAAATGTATTTTGCACCACGTTATCATTATTCACAACTGGAATACATGGGCAGGTGAAAGAGCAGTTTCCAGTAATACATTTTTATTGCAGATAAAGTCTATTAATGCATTCTAGTTAGAACAAATATACATTTTCATAAATTGTTTGGAAATATTCATTTGTTAATTGTATTAGTGAAACATTTATATGATTTTTGACTACTTCTACATCTTAAGCATGCTTTTACGGTGCTTTTACTATATTTTCTATCATGATTATTGTTATTTTCTAAACCGTATGCACAGTCCACATATATTTTTCCTCATACGTGTTAATATGTCGTGTAAAGAGTGAACAGCATTTAAGCTACATCACAGCATTGACTTGGGATGTAATGTTGAGTTTGCTGCCAATGATTATCCCGAGGATCTTGGTGTGGGTGTTAGGGGTGGGTGTCTGTACTAACTCTGTTTGCCACCAGGTGGAGACCCATAGTGATGTGCTCTTCCCATTGATTATGAATTCAGTCTTGTTAATGTTCAGCTTTAGAGAGTTGGTCTTCATCCAGTTGGTGACTTTAGTCAGGAAGGAGCAGATCCATCGGAGTACATGTCCTTAGATTCTGATGTCTTGTGGGCTTTGGATGAGTATGAGGTGGGAGACTATGCCAAATGTTGCAGTGAGGTGCAGGAGGATGAGGTGTCTCCTCTGTCCCAGAGTCATGCGGATGTTACAGTTCAAATCCATCGAACCTGATGAACTGTCCCCTGTGATGGCATCAGTCAAATCTGGCTCTCCACTCAACCCTGCCTCCCCGCCAATCTGGAGCGAGGAGTGGAAGCTGTGCTACATGCGCTCTGTGATTTACTTTATAGCTCCTTCATGGCATACCAAGTTCCACGGTGTTGGAAGAATGCCATGGTAATCCCACTCCTTAAAAACACCTTGTTAGACACAACTAAGCCTGAGAAGGTTGAAGAAAAATATGTTAACCAGCAGCTTTCGGTTTTTATTGAAGCACATGAGCTACTGCATAGGACCCAGTCGGGCTTTCGCCCTCTCTACAGAGTCAGCCCTATTGCTTGCCTCTGAGTCCATTTGCAAAATTCTTGAAAGGGGGAGACGCTACTGCACTGCTGAAGTTGGACCTCAGTGCCGCCTTTAATACCGTATCCCACAACCTCCTACTTAAGCAATTGTGGAGCTGTCGTGTTGGTCACAAGGCACTGTAATGGTTTGCCTTCTTTGTGCAGGAACGCACCCTTGAGGTGTTACAAAAACCTTTTTATTCTCAGGTTTTTCTGTTTCAGCAGGGGGTGCCTCAGGGTTCTTCTTTGAGCCCTACTTTATTCAATCTGTATATGGGCCCCCTGGCTGATATTATTGAGCATTACGACTTTAACATCATTTTGTACGTTGATGATACTTAGCTCATTATCACCCTATCACAGAACAAAGTCAGCATGGCTGTCTCATTGAGGACCTGTTTGTTGAATGTCACTCAGCGGATGGATCTCAGTTGCATTAAACTAAATACAGGAAAACCCCGGTTCTCATTCTAGGCAAACAACCCTCGATCCGGATCTCTGCTTGGTGGCCAGACTCGCTTAGACTTTGCCTTCTCCAAAGCCTAGGTTTAAAAACCTAGGCATTTGGTTTCATGAACAGATTACATGACAAATGCAAAAAGAACAATTGATGGACAGAATGCAGAACAATGTCATACATTCACCCCAGTACAGAGATCTGGGCCTAAATCCACAGTTTTCTTGCTCACCATGCCATTCCAGTTTGGACCCAACCATATGCAATCAGTCTTCATCCTGCGCCCAATGGGAACAGTCCAGCCTGAATTGCCAGGCCAGGTCCCCCCTGGACTGAAAACAAGCATCCTAGGACCGGGCTTGTGCTTTCAGCCCTCAACAGCCAGGATAGCTTGACTCCAGTGGCATGGAGAGCACGGGACCCACGTCTGGGCATACCCAGCCCACTTGGGGTGACAAATGCAAAAAGAACAATTGATGGACAGAATGCAGAACAATGTCGTACATTCACCCCAGTGCAGAGATCTGGGCCTAAATCCATCGTTATTTTGCTCACCATGCCATTCCAGTTTGGACCCAGTCATATGCAAATCAGTCTTGATCCTGAGCCCAATAGGAACAGTCCAGCCCGAACTGCCAGGCCAGGTCCTCCCGATGCCAGGATGCATGTTTACCGGTTCAGAGAAGACCTGGCTTGCATGGTCAGGCTGGACTGTTCCCATGAGGTACAGGGTCAAGACTGATTTGCATATAGCTGGGTCTGAACTGAGGTGGCGAAGTGAGCTAAAGAATGATGATGGATTCAACCCAGATCTGTGACTGGGGGTGAGTGTCTGAAAAGTTTCAGCGCTCCATCCATCATCTCCTTCTGTTTGCTTTAAGATTACATGACAGCCAGATTACGGCCTTAGCAGGCAAATGTATTGGGATTTTAAAAACTCCAAAATAAAATCATCTGCCTCTTGCCCGAATCTGCAGGGAAAACAGTAGTCCAGGCACTGGTCATGTCCAGACTGGCTACTGCAATGTCTTGTACCTAGGAGTATCACAATCCCGATTGATGAGACTTCAGCATTGCAGAACTCTGCAGCTCTTCTGCTGCTAAACCTTTTTAGGAGGGCGTTTATGGGATCTGCACCCTCAAAGCTCTCCTGGCTTACTCTGAAGAAGTGACTCTCTTTTAAAGCCCTGTGCTACTGCTAGAGGGCTTTTAAGAAAAGGGTCCCCGTTATTTGCACCCCCCTCATCAAGCCTTACTCTCCTTCAAGGAGCCCTAAATCTGCGAGGGCCTTGTTGGCATGTATCCCCACTTTAAAGAAAGCTTGGACTGGGGGCAGCTCCTTTAGCTTTTTATGCTAAAAAGCTTAAGGAGCTGCCCCCAAGCTGTGGAACTCCCTTCCCCTTCACCTAAGACAGGCAAAGATGGAGTCACTGCTTCACAAAACTTAAAAAATTGCCTATTTATGTCAGTCTGATCCAGATTCTTATTAGTTTTTTTTTTTTTTACAGATTTATGCATCCTGCATTATAGCATTACAATTGTCATAGCCAGGTCGGCTCTATAGTCATTTTACTGCATATGTCTAGAATCACGGTATTGCAATGATACAATCTTTCAAAAACAAAAGAGAGAGCTAGGACGTGTGGACGGCCGTCCTTGTCCCTAGAGTCAATTATAAACCAAATAAGAAGGCCACCTCAGATGTCTGTCTGACACAATAATGTCTGGCACCTCAATGGTTTTTTAAGAAAACCCTCACACACCAACCTGGTTGGTGTTATGCTTCATCATCGGGTCCCAGCTGAGTAGCCGAATGCTATTCAGCTGTGCTACGACACCTGTTTACAGTGGAGCAGGTTTGAGGTGTTGGGTGAATGTGATGAAGTGAAAGTGAATCTAAAAATACCTCCGGATTCTACCTGTTCAATTTATTCTTGGTGATCCTGGGTATATTTAAAAACTAGAGAGTAGATAAAGGATACTATGTGTAGCCAATTACTATCCAATAATGGTCGACATGTTTCAGCCCGCTCAAAAAAATAAATGGGGCTTTCTTCAGGACCTCTCAAATAACGTGAAAGTGAAAATGTGTGGTAAAAATCACCACGTGTTAGAGCATTTTCAGTGTTCTCGCTAAGGAACACTATGTATGCCAAAAAGGACTGACCATAATATAGGTCCTCTCAATGGTTAAAACCTGTAAGAGAAAAGGACAAAATCCAATACAGTAAAGGACAAGTCTCAGACATGTAGTCAACTTCAGTCTCCATTGTGATTTCCTGAAAAGGAAAAAGGTGTAGTAACACACAGTGTCAGGCATACGTGCATCACCCATTCATACATATGTCATGCATCAAAATGCCATGCTTCTATACAAAATGGTGGTCAAGCCGTTCTTTGCTGTGTAGACGATAAAGCGCATCTTTTGCCTTATTATTAGCATAGGTGTTCATGTGAACCTGTGGCGGTGATTGGCCAAAAAAGTGTTCGGCTATGTTGCGCTGTGGACATAAACTTATTCTCGTTACCAGTGATCATAGAGCTGAATGATTAGTAGAAGTAATTACATAAATCAGTTTGATCGCTCGCATATCTGATCCTGGGAGGGGTGGGGGGAGAGCCTAATAAGGCAAAAGATGCGCTTTATCGTTTACACAGCATAGAACGGCATGACCACCATTTTGTATACAAGCATGGCATTTTGATGCATGACATATGTATGAATGGGTAATGCACGTATGTCTGACACTGTGTGTTACTACACCTTTTTCTTTTTCAGGAAATCACAATGGAGACTGAAGTTGACTACATGTCTGAGACTTGTCCTTTACTGTATTGGATTTTGTCCTTTTCTTTTACAGGTTTTAACCATTGAGAGGACCCATATTACGGTCAGTCCTTTTTGGCATACATAGTGTTCCTTAGCGAGAACACTGAAAATGCTCTAACATGTGGTGATTTTTTACCACACATTTTCGCTTTCACGTTATTTGAGAGGTCCTGAAGAAAGCCCCATTTATTTTCTGGAGCGGGCTGAAACATGTCAACCATCATTGGATAGTAATTGGCTACACATAGTATCCTTTATCCACTCTCTAGTTTTTAAATATACCCAGTATCACCAAGAATAAATTCAACAGGTAGAATCCGGAGGTATTTTTAGATTCACTTTCACTTCATCACATTCACCCAACACCTCAAACCTGCTCCACTGTAAAAAGGTGTCGTAGCACAGCTGAGTAGCATTCAGCTACTCAGCTTGGACCCGATTATGAAGCATGACACCAACCAGGTTGGTGTGTGAGGGTTTTCTTAAAAAACCATTTAGGTGCCAGACATTATCGTGTCAGACAGTCATCTGAGGTGGCCGTCTTATTTGGTTTATAAATGACACAATCTTAACATCGATCTGGAAACTGTTCCCCTCCCTACCCCCTATGAGTCAGTGCTGTATAGCATGTGCTGGCTTAATTTGTGGTGCAAGCAGAATTTCTCCATTATACCCATGTATGGCTGGGGCAGTCATAGACAAATCTATCTTCACTATGGTCTTGTAAAGGTCTACGTGACAGGCCTAGTAAGTAAGGGAGTGCACTCTCAAAGGGACACTCATGGGGACCTCGCATGTATACTGATTCTTATTAGTTCTGCTGTATTTTCCTGACCACTGAGAGCTAGACCTCCAGCGCTGGGACACTTCGTTTGAAGTAACTACACAGTATACAAATCACAATATTATAATGTCATCCATGCGGCGATGAGGGAGTTTACATGCTGTGGTTGAGTCTGCGACCAGCCTGAGTGGTGTCGAGCAGTTGGTAGTCATTGAGGTATTTAGTGAGGTGTATGTTGATGATTTTCTCCAAGACCTTAGCTGGGAAAGGTAACAGGGAGATTGGTCTCTAGTTGGCGAGTGTTAAAGGGTCTATAGAGGATGTCTTCAACAATGGGCAGATAGTTGCATATTGGAGGCATTAAAAATGGGCATGAGCATGGTGCTGATGAGTTGCAGTCCTATGCAGTCAGCATGGTGGGGAAGGGGTCGATAGGGCCCTTCAGTGAATGGACTTCATGGTTGCTGTGGTTTTTTCTAGGATGATGATGGTCCATGTGTGCATTAGTTATTTGGATAAGATCAGGAGGCATTTGGTGAGGTCTGTCAGGTCCCGTTGAAGGTTGAAGTTGCTGTGAATGGCTGTGTTTTTTCTAGCTGAAGAATTGAGAGAGACGGTTGCAGAGGTCCTGTGAGAGGGTGATCAAGATGAAGGTGGCTGGTGGTGAGGTGAAATCTTTCTCAATGGTGAAGATTTCTTTGCTTCTGTTGGTGCTGGTATCGATGTGGTTCACCAGAATGGCACGCTTGGTGGTATGGATCGTTTGGTGGTAACGTCTTAGGGCAGAATTGAACATGCTCTTGTCTGCATTGTCCTGGCTCCTTCTCCATTTGCACGCTAGTTGTTTGCAGTGGTGTTTCATCAGTCTGAGTTACTCAGTTTAACAACTGACCCGGGGTCTAGATCTTGCTGTATTGTTGTGTTTGAGGGGTCCAGGGAGTCGTCACAGGAGGTGATCCAATTGTTGAAATTCTTGATGGCTGTGGGGAGGCTGTTGCTATGTTTGGGTTGGTGGGTGTTGAGAGCAGTGTTGCAGTCCTTGTCAGTGATGCTGTTCCAGTTTTAGTGGGCTGCTCTGGCAGTGGTGTGCGTGCACTGGACCAGGAGGAGAATGGTGAACATAACGAGATTGTGTGGTCTGCCTAGGGGACTGGCGTGGACTTTTTTAGACCGATTTAATCAAAGTTGGTGAGAATAGGGTCCAGGAGATGTCCAGTGACATACGTCAGTCTCTTTACTGGGTGAGGCCCAGGCTTCCAAGGTCTTCAATGAGTGCTCTTGAGTTGGGGTTGGCATGGTCTTCAAGGTGGAAGTTCAGGTCTCTAAGTAGGATGTAATTCTAGCATAGAGGACAAGTGGTGCAATAAGGTCTGTGATGGTGTCAGTGAAGTTGGAGTGCAATTTCGGTCATATGTAGATGACAGTGCCTCTCAGAGTGAAGTTGGCTGTGAAGTGGAGCTTAAACAACAGGTGCTCCATGTTGGAGGATGAAGTGTCCATGGATGTGAGGCTTCTGATGGTGTTCTTGTGGATGATGGCAATTCCGCCTCCAGGCTCGTGAGGTCTGTCCTACCTGGCAATCTTTTAGCCAGGAAGGAGAGCCAGGTGCCAATGGAGAGGTCAGCCTGGTTTTCGTAAGGAAAAGTAGGTAAGGGGCATTGTCATGCAGCCGGTCCCAGATATTTGCGGCATGTTTAGTGAGTGAGTGGGTGTTATGGAGAATGCATGCAAGTGTCTAGTGTTATGGGGGGGTGGTTATAGGACTGTGTGAGTGTGAGAGAGTTCCGCACCTGCAACCTGTTCTGTTTCTTCAGTCAGAACATCCACTTTTTGATTGTACTGGTAAAGGTAACTTTTTCACCATTAATAAAAACATTTATGTGACACTACTTTCAATTTAGATAAGTGTAAATCATTTTTAAAGTTACAAACAAATGTAAAAAAATGTCTCTGTGGTGATTTAATGAAAAACTACACTGAATTATACAGAGAACACTTTTTTAAGCTAAAATGTTTAAAATGTGCGAAATTATTCATTATTCTTAATGGACAAAACATTTTTGGAATAATTTTTAACTTACCTGGTGGTGGCTGTGTTAGTAACAATGAGTCAATGTCAGATACTATATAAATTTTGTGTGGCAACAAGGGGGCCATTTTATATCTTGGCAGTGTAGATACTCCATCACAATGGCCGCCGAGTATCTATTCTGCCAAGTTATTGGTCCACCTGCACAATTTAGATGGTGGCGGACCATAGTTTTAATCACGGCAGCAACTACAATCTCTGCCGTAATTAAACCCCTCTGATGGCCTGCGGAGTAAGGGCTATAAGAGCAGACCTGTAATTCCGCCCACCTAATTTAAATGGGTGGAATTACAGGTCAATTTTCACAGTTTATCACTACCAGGACAATCCTGGCAGTAAGGGGCAGAAAAAAACTGTTTAATGCTCCCCTCGCCAAGGGAAAGGACTCCCATGGCAAAAGGAGCATTTTCTTTTTAGTTAAAAAACAAAATCCAGTTTGAAGATAAGAAAACTGTTTGAAGAAAAGAAAACGGTTTGGTGCAAGGTTCCATCATGTTGACGGATCCCTGCACCAAACAGCAAAATGCTTTGAGAGGAACTACATGGACAGTGCTTCCTCACAATGCTTTATAAATGACTGCCAGCTTGGTGGTTATTTATAAATCTGGTGGCGGTTCCTCTCCCAGGGCGACAGAGTAATTTACAACGAGCCATCCACCAGGATTTAAATTGGTTCCAAGATGTTCTCAATTGCCTGCTTCATCTGGGTTAGTGGCTGTTCAGTTGCTGGAGCCCCTCTGGCGGTGGTTGTTTCTTTTCTGCAGCTGGTACTAACATTTTCTAATTTTGTAAAGTGCTTTTAGATATAACTCCCACAGCCTCAGAGGACTCTCGAATGTTCAGTAAATAGATCTTTTGGTGGCCTTTAGCACAACGAGTAGCAATTTACAAAACAGTTGGGCAGTATGTGCCACACACTCCTTCACTAAAATTGCCAACTCCTGCTAACTGATTTTTATGCTTCCAGATTGTGGTTCAACACAAGATCCGAGCTATTACAGTGGCGATGCCGAGTTAGTTCCATTCAGTTATAGCCTTGTAGTACTATTGCATCAACACTTCTCCCTATTCCAGCTGGCCAAGGTACAGCAAAATGCAAACTACTTAGTGGCAAGGAATCATAAAGCACAAGTCTTACTTGAGTGTACCTACCGCATACGAAAGGACTGATAATGTATAGATGCAATGTTTACAGAAATAATAAAAGCCATCCTATGTAAACAAAAATCTGTGTGCTTCAACCGCGCAAATTTGCAACAAGACATGGTAGAAATAACATTGCATATAAATTCAAAACAGAAAACATATCTTACATAGATTTGCATGACAGTACTCACAAAAACACACATTTGGAATTATCAAATATCAAAAACACAACATCCAACAACATGTGATGAACTGAATATTGTGCCTACGCACCCAACAAAACACACATATGGCAATTGAGACCATCAAGGGGCCTTAGACAGTAGGCCCCTCCCTTCAGGACAACTCTACAAAGTGCCATCCCTTTTTCCATTGTGCGGAACACTCTTGCTGCCAAAGGATGGACTACAGATCATAAGGCTTCACAAGGGTAACTTCACAAAGGTACAATGGGGTAAAGGAGGGGAGCTCACAGATGAGATTCCAGTCAGGAGGGGCGTGCGCCAGGGTTGTGTTCTGGCGCCTACGTTGTTTTTATTATATGTAAATGCCTTGTTTGAACATCTGCAAAAATCCGCCCACGAGTCACTTACATTTGGAGGGACCCATATTTGTGCCCTAACATTTGCGGGTGACACAATTTTATTGTCCCAAACGCCAAAGGGGCTAGAAAACCTACTTAATAGGTTCAGCCACTATTGGCTATCACTATTGTAGACCCGACATAAACCCTGTTAAGACCAAATAAATGAACATAAAACCACATAAAAGTTTCAAAAGAAAAATAGTCTTGAACGAAGTGCCATTAGAGTGTGTTTCTAACTTTGTTATTTGGGGGTCACGCTCAACTCAAAACTGTCTTGGAGGCCACAATTAAATAAGTACTAGACAATCTTAATGCAAAATTCTATTCTTATTGCAAAAAAACAATACTCTACTGTGTCAATGGCCATCTCCCCGGCCCTGGAAGTTTATAAAGCTAGGGCCCAAACTGCTGCCCTTTATGGATCAGAGCTATGGGGTAATGAAAACTTGCAGCCCTTAATTGCTGGGGAAAATAAAATGTTGAGAATGTTTACCCTCCCCCCCCAAAATACTCCAGTGATTCCACTAACTTATGACATTGGTATAAAAAGAATGGAACACTTAGCCATATGGAGAGCTCTATCCTACTGGGTCAGAATGTGGACCACTGAAAAACTGGGAATATATAGGCAGAGCATGTGTGAGTTACTGGAACACGATGTCAATCACACTTTCCCTTGGCTCGCACATATCCAAAAATGGCTTTTGGAATTGGGTTTGAGTAGGTTTTGGGCAACTCCCACTTTATTGACGTCAGAATCAAAAAGCACATTTATTGGAATTTTATTTTGCCCAAAGTCACTTTAGGTTGCGTGTCTGGGAGACATACCATACAATATCTGTCCTTCAAAGTGACCCCGAGTTTCGAGCCGTTTCTGGACGAGATTGAACCTCAATTAGCAAAGACACTTTACCTGAAGTTTAGAAATGAGACGTTGCAGATCAACTCTTTTACGTCTAAGTTGTCCACACCTCAGGTTTTGGGAAGGGACTCAAGGTGTTCTTCAGGCGCAAATGAACAAGTTACTTACCTTCGGTAACGCTTTTTCTGGTGGATACTGTGAGAAGTTGGCCTGATGTATGATGTCACTAGTTCTAGTGTACACCTTATATCAGTCCAAACAACCCTTATGGTGATTGGTTGTAAAGTCAACCTTATAGACCAGCTATCCTAGTGGTAGCATGGACAAGAGCAGTCTTAGGCTAAACTCTGAATGGCATGTGAAGCCAGCTGTGATACCATATATAATCCCTTGAATACCAAATGAAAGGACACCACAACAGATATATATATATAAAATAGAGTGTATTTATTCTAGTCAAACCCTCAGCACTCTTTATGAGATTCGAGGTAAGTACAACACAGTCTTATTCAAGCATACATTAAGTCACACAGGTAAGTAATACAGTTAGGCCCTAGGGGCCACGCAAACCATATACTAAAGAAGTGGTATAAGGACCACTGTCACGGAAATAGAATAGGCCTAGGCCTAGGGAATCGCTGAGGCTACACTACACTACCACAGCTAGAAAGTGGGAGGCCCACGGGATTCAGGTGCAGAGTGGCAACACTCACGCATAATGCGTATAATCGATAGAAATAGTACAGTTCTGAAATAAGCAGTTTTAGGACACTTCTGGAGTAGCTAGAAAGTCGAGACTCGGAAACTAGACCCTAGGATAGTCACTACCCTTGTGAGCACCGAAGTACCCAAGTTACCTAGCCCACGGGCTGCGGGTGCATAGGTGTGAACTTGCGTCGGGTTTCGTCGTGGACTTCTATGGATGCCTGAAGGAAAGTTGCTGACAGGCAGTCACTGCAGAATGTCCGGTGGATCCTAAGGCCGGGATCAAGAAGGAAGGGTACCTGCAAGCAGAAGGGACAGAGTCAAGGTCACTAGCCAGTGACCACGTGGAACCAGGAAGGAACCAGGCGATGTCGTGAAGATTGCAGGTGAAGAGGTGAAGCTTGTCGCAGCAGCCACGGGTACCAGGAGACGTCGAGGATGACCAGGACCAGGAGGCGAGCTGTCCCATGAAGGCTCTTGCTGTCGGCGGCGGCGAAGTCGAATTAGGACTCACCAAGCCTTGGCAAGCGGAACCCACGAAGAATGGAGGACTTGCTTCTGGTGCAGACCAGGAAGGTCTGGGGTGCTTCTCTTTTGCAGAGGAGTGGGAGCCAGTCTGGAGGAGCCAAACCAGCAGTGAAGATTCAAAGGTGTGTCGTCGCAAAGGCCGCTAGCCAACGGGCAAGCAACCGGACAGACGCGGCAAGCAAAAAAATGCAGAAGGGCCCCACGCAGGACTCGTGGAGTGTGGGGGGCTGATCTTCTGTGCAGATGGTGCTTGGGGTTGGGGCTTCTCAATCCCCGGTGCACAACTTCGAGGGTACCTCAGAAGCTGCGCTGGCAGATACTCGCCACTTTTCCCAGGTAGCCAGTCCCACGTCTCTCGTCGCCTCCACGGATCTCAGCTCGGCTGTGGATGTGGATCAGGGTCGGAGAAGTCTGGAAGTCAAGGCTCTGGTCGGGCTCTGCAGTCGGTCCCTCATAGAACTTCAGCAAAGCAAAGGGTAAGTCTCTTGATGGTGCCTGTTTGCACAGGGTAGCCACTCCTTGGCCACAAGGGAGATTCTTCAGTCTTCTTCTTTCGTCGAATGCGAAAGGTCCAGAGTTTCTGTCCAAGTTGCAGGTTCAGGGTAATCTAATCTCCTGAGGCCCAGCTACCACTCTTATACTAATCTGGGGGGCTGGGTTGCCTGCTAGGTCACGCCTTATGGGTGGGACCTGGGAGGGGGGTGGTTACACCCCCTTCCCTTTGTCCAGTTTCACGCCAGGACTGGGGCTGGTGTGCCCCAGCACCGGTTTGAACTGGACTATGCATGGGACACCTTGTGTGCCCCAGGCAGTGTCTCGTTTCTTTCATCCCTCCCTGCCCCAATACACTAAGGCCTGTCTGGGGTGGTGCTCGCACCTCCCAAGGCAGGAAACCTATTGTCCAAGCCTCCCGTGCCGGGATCACTCCCAGCAGCAGGAGGTCAGACTTGTGTCGTGGCAGCAGCATCCATTTTGTGATGCTGGGGCTCTGGTTAACTTTAACCGGGTAAGTAGGTTTCAACATGTCTTCTCCCTCTAGAAGGGAGGGATAATATCCTCATCCCCAGAAATGGGATGGGGGTATTATTCCAAAGTGTTAGACACCTTACACGACATGTTTTGATAAAGCCAAACCATAGTTACCATAACCGTTTAAGATTATAAGGCACTTTAAGAGTATATGGTAGGCTATATCATAGAACAGCTATAAGGACATGGTTCCGAAAGCTGCAAACAGGCTCAGCTCATGCTAGAGCACCATCTCACATGTTACCAAGCACTCTGCCTCCAGGATTGTTAATTATGTAGAAAACAATGGTCCTGAGCAGACACTAAATTTTACATAAAATTAAATATAGACCACAATGGGTTACTATACACATCCGATGTCCGGCCGGACAGGGGATTTTTATTTTTCAGATACTAAAGGATATGGTCAAGGATAATGAAAACACTACATTTATCGTGGGGCACAATCCTGCACCCTACAGCATGGGGAACGTGCGGGGGGAAAAAAGGGAATAACAATGCAGACAGTTTAGGACAAACAACAGTTACAGGCAAAGACTGAGAGCCGTTGTAACTTGCAGGCATAAATGAAGTTGTAGCAAGTTTGACAAAATAGAGACCACAACGAGTAAGCACAATGGATATTTGTGGCACTATTTTTAAAAAGTCGACGTTTCGATCCCAAGCTCATTGATTAACGGGATCATCTTCAGGACTAAATTTATAACATTTGCCTGGTTTTAAACGCCCCAATTGAGGACATAGGGGTATCACATATGGCAGGTCAGAGTGGAAACTGAGAATGAAGAACAGCGTTGTTGCTTTTGGTTTGTTATCCTTGACCATATCCTTTAGTATCTGAAAAATAAAAATCCCCTGTCCGGCTGGACATCGGATGTGTATAGTATCCCATTGTGGTCTATATTTAATTTTATGTAAAATTTAGTGTCTGCTCAGGACCATTGTTTTCTACATATATAATTGATACCCGTGGTCCTTAGCCATTTTTCGGGTTCCCTTGTTTGTATAAAATCCAGGATTGTTAAGGCCTGCCATAGGAGTGGCTGATAGGTACACATGTGTCTATATATAAAATAGGTATAGGAATACTACACCTAAGCAAGGGGGGATTACACGACCTTGCCCCAGCTGAGTGATCAGCCAGTTGTGTCATAATGGAAGGCCAGGCCAGGGGTGGCATAATAATACATGCTGCAGCCCCTGGTAGGCCTAGGGTACACCTATGCCCTGGGTACCTAAGGTACACTGTACAGGGGCCAATAAGGTGATCCTATCCAAATGGGTTATGCACCTAAAGTACATAGTATTAATTTAGAGAGAGAACAGCAGGGCTGTGGGTCTGATTAGCAGGCCCACAGCCACATCCAAGTCGAAAACCAGTAAAGCAAAAGCAAAAAGTGGGGGTGAACATAGAAAGCAGACCCTACTCTCCTACAGATACAGTATCTGCCTGTGGATTCCTCACCTTGTGAATATCCCCTGCGCCAGCATTCCACTGAACTTTTTTTCCCCAGCTCTCTACGCCGACGTGGACGACGTCATAATGCATCGGCTCCGCTCGCGACTCCGTATGACGTCACCGGAGCCATAAGAGAGCCACGTCGGCGTGATGACGTCAGTTCCACCCATTTTTTCCGTGCCTCCGAGGTGCACAGGTGGACCAACGACAGATACAAAGTATACACAGTATACAATATACAAGCATATACACAAAGTATACAAGCTAAATAAAACAAGCATTTCCTACCAATATACAAGAAAGTATAACAGCATCCCAAGCAAGACAAATTTTTAAGGTGTACAAAGGTGGACAACGGGGAGGCGGGTGGGCCAGTGAGGAATCCACAGGGCGATACTGTATCCACCAGAAAAAGCTTTACCGAAGGTAAGTAACTTGTTCTTCTGATGGATACATCTGCCAGTGGATTCCTCACCTTGTGAATAGATTCCCACAGCAGTCCCCACTCCCGGAGGAGGGTGTCCACCTTCCTATACCAAAAAGTCTTGCAAGACAGAGCGCGCAAAGTGGCCCTCCCTCCTCATCTCAGAGTCCAAGCAATAATGCTTTGCGAAAGTATGGAGGGAGGCCCAAGTCGCGGCTTTACAAATATCTGCCACAGGAACACCCCGGGCCAAAGCAGATGTAGACGATTTTGCTCTAGTTGAATGAGCCCTAATACCCTCAGGAGGAATCTTACCAGCCAGGGCGTAGCAGATCTTGATGGCAAAGATAATCCATCTCGATAAAGTGCGCTTGTGCACCGCTCTCCCTTTCGAATGACCAACATAGCCAACGAAGAGCTGATCGTCCAGACGAAAGTCTTTCGTTCTGTCCAAATAAAAACTCACAGCCCTCTTTGGATCCAGGCGATGGAGTCTTTCCTCCTCTTTGGGGGGATGAGGAGGTGGATAAAAAACAGGGAGAGTAATAGACTGCCCCAAATGAAAAGGAGTAACTACTTTAGGCAGAAAAGCAGCCCTGGTCCTGAGCACCATCCTTTCAGCATGTAATGTCAAAAAAGGGGGTTTGGAACTAAGAGCCTGAAGCTCACTCACCCCCCTTGCCGAGGTTATGGCCACAAGAAAGACCACCTTAAAGGACAACAGCCTCAAAGGACAGCTATGAAGAGGCTCAAACGGGGACCCCATCAGAAAAGTCAAGACAAGATTAAGGTCCCACTGTGGCATTACAAAGGGAGTAGGAGGAAACATGTTTGTAAGACCCTTGATAAACCTTAGTACAACCGGAGATTTAAATAGTGACGGTTGATCAGGAAGACATAGAAAAGCAGATAAGGCAGACAGATAGCCCTTAACCGTGGCCACAGCACAGCCCTGCTGAGCCAAGGAAAGAGCAAACTGAAGCACATTAGAAAGATGGGCTTTTAAAGGGTCAATGGATCTCTCTCCACACCATTTAACAAATTTCGACCACCTGTAGGAGTAAATGGACTTGGTGGAGTGTCGCCTGGCCGATAAAATAACATCCACCACATCAGGCGGGAGAGAGAATGAACTCAGGTTGCCCCGTTCAATCTCCAGGCATGAAGGTGTAAGCTCTGGAGGTGGGGGTGTAGAACCTGCCCCTCCGATTGCGAGAGGAGGTCTGCCCTCAGAGGGAGACGGAGCGGAGGGCACGAGGAGAGGTGGAGAAGATCTGTGTACCACACCCTTCTTGGCCAATCCGGGGCGATCAATATGACTTGGGCCTGGTCTTGGCGAATCTTCCTCAGAACCCGAGGAATCAAGGGTATGGGAGGAAACGTGTAAAGGAGTCGTGAACCCCAACTCAACTGAAACGCGTCCCCCAATGCCCCCTGCATCGGAAACTGGAGACTGCAGAATGACGGGCAGTGCGCGTTCTCGCGGGTGGCAAACAGGTCCACCCGAGCTGTCCCCCATGCCCGAAAGACGTGACGAACCACCTCCGGATGGAGCCTCCACTCGTGGTCGGCGGAGAACTGCCGACTGCGACTGTCCGCACGTACGTTCAGCACCCCGGCCAGATGATTTGCCATCAGACAAATCCGATGGTCCTGAGCCCAGGACCATAGACGTAAGGCCTCTCTGCAAAGACAAAGAGACCCCACTCCTCCCTGCTTGTTGACATACCACATCGCGGTAGTGTTGTCTGTCAGGACTTGAATCGACTGACCGCGAAGGGAAGGGAGGAAGGCCTTGAGCGCCAAACGAATCGCCCGCAATTCCAGAAGGTTGATGTGAAGCAACCTTTCCTCTGGAGACCAAAGACCCTTGATCTCCAGATCCCCCAGATGAGCACCCCACCCTAGGGTAGAGGCATCCGTTATCACTGTGGCCACCGATGGAGGAAGATGAAAGGGCTTTCCTTGAGACAGGTTGCCCTCCACTCTCCACCAAGACAGATCCGCTGCAGCTTCTCTGGAGATCCTGATCGACTCCCTGAGATCTCCGTTGTGCTGATACCACTGCTTGCGGAGGCATCACTGGAGCGCCCTCATGTGCCAGCGTGCATGGCTGACCAACAGAATGCAGGAAGCGAACAGACCGAGCAGGCGAAGGACCTTCAGAACTGGAACAACCGCTCCATTGTGGAATAAAGGGACCATCTCCTGAATGTCGAGAATTCTTTGAGGAGGAGGAAATGCTCGACACACAGTAGTGTCCAGTACCGCCCCTATAAACAGGTTGCGTTGAGAGGGCACAAGGTGAGATTTGGGCACATTGATCGAAAAACACAAGTCGAATAACAGCTGAGATGGTACCTGCAGATGACGCTGCACCATCTCTGGGGACTCTGCCTTCAGAAGCCAGTCGTCCAGGTAGGGGAAAACTGGAATCCCCGACCTCCTGAGATGAGCAGCCACCACTGCCATCACCTTCGTGAAGACTCGAGGTGCGGTAGTAAGACAAAACGGGAGGACCGCAAACTGGTAATGTTGCGACCCAACCGTAAAACGGAGATACTTCCTGTGCGACTTCAGGATCGGGACATGGAAGTACGCGTCCTGCAAGTCGAGCGACACCATCCAGTCTCCTTGCTGCAACGCCTGAAGAACCTGCGCAAGGGTCAGCATCTTGAATTTCTCCTGTTTCAGGTAAAAGTTCAAGATTCTGAGGTCCAGTATCGGACGCAATCTGCCGTCCTTTTTGGGAATCAGGAAATACCGGGAGTAGCATCCCTGACCCCTTTCCTGCTCCGGAACCACCTCTATCGCCCCTTTTGAAGCAACGCCAGAACCTCCTTCTGCAGAAGAAGCAGATGGTCCTCTGAGCAGTAACATTGGCAAGGAGGGTAAGGGGGAGGAAACTCCCGAAAGGAAAGTGCGTACCCAGTCTCCACGAGGTTCAAAACCCAAAGGTCTGTCGTAACAGATTTCCAACCCCGCAGAAAGTAGGACACCCGACCCCCCACAGGTCTTACATGATCCAGGATGGGGGATCTAGGGCTGCTTCCCAGAAGCCTCATTGGGAGCAGAGGAGGAGGAAGAAGAAGAAGAGGGGTTGCGTCTAGAACCTCTCCGACCCCTTTGTCTCCCTCTATAGGACCTATAGAGGGGATTCTGCTGTTGTTGCTGCTGCTGCTGCTGCTGAGGCTGTCGGAAGGAGCAAAATGAAGACCTTCCAAAACCCCTAAACTTTTTAAAACCAAATCCTTTAGCAGGAGCTTGCAGACCCAAAGATTTAGCTGTTACCCTGCTGTCCTAAAATCTTTGTAGGGCGGAGTCCGCCTTTTCTCCAAACAATTTCTGTCCATCAAACGGCAAATCCACCAATGTGGCCTGAACGTCCGTGGAGAAGCCAGATGAACTGAGCCATGCCTGCCTTCTTGTGGCTATAGACGAGCCCATTATTCTCGCCACCGAATCTGCTGTATCAAGCGATGATTGAATCACTTGTCTAGCAGCAGCTTGAGTATCTGCGACCACCTCCATGAATGACGCCTTATCACCCTCAGGCAGCTTAGGGGCTAATGACTTCATCGAGTCCATTAAGGCATGCACATAACGACCCAGCATGCACGTGGCATTGGTAGACTTAAGTGCCATACTTCCTGAAGAAAAAGTTTTCTTAGCCGCCTTGTCAACCTTTTTGGACTCCCTGTCCGCAGGAGACTGAGGGAACGCTCCGGAAGCATGCTTAGAGCAGGACGCCTGCACAACCAGGCTCTCTGGAGACGGGTGCGTAGAAAGAAAATCTGGAGCCCCCGGTGCCACCCTGTATCTTCTCGCCACCTGCCTGGAAACCGCCGGAGAAGAAAGTGGTTTTCGCCATACCTCCAAAACAGGCTCCAAAATAGCCTCATTAAAAGGCAGTAAAGGCTCAGAAGTCGAAGTAGGTGAATGCAACACCTCTGTCAGCAGATTAGATTTATACTCCGCAGAGGGCAACTGTAAATCCAACAACTCTGCCGCCTTTTTTATAACCACATGATAAGGAATCAATTCCTGAGGTGGAGATGACCTAGATGAAGTATGCTCCCACTCCGGAGTCGTATCCAGGCCACTAGCCTCATGTATCCCTCCAAACTCATCAGAGGACGTGTCCACTTCACCTTCCTCTACCTCCACTCTATACCTCTCCTCATCCAAGGCTCTTTGGGCCTCCCTTCTCGACCGAATCCATGGAGCCGGCGTCGTTGGCGCCGAACACGGCATCGGTGGAACCAGAGGTGTAGGAGTCGGCGGCGCCAAAGACGGAGTCGGCGGCGCCGGACGCGGCGCCGATGGAGTCGGCAACGGCGTCGAGGAAGGCTCCGAAGCCTGGCGATCCAGCCGGAGTCGCGATGGATCCCCAGGTGGTGCCGGAAACTGCCACGAAGGCGCCATCGGCAGAAAAGGCATAAACGGGGCCTGTGCATACTGCTGCGGTACCCCTAGAGCATACGCCAAAGGACCCACGGGACCAGTCGGTGCACCGGATGGGAAGGCAGCCCGATTGAAGATTCCATACATGGCATTTAAAAAATGCGAAGAATCAGTACATGCAGCCGGGAACTGCGGATAAGGAACCGATCCTGTATCCATCTGCGGAGTACCTGGCAACGGCGCCGCAGTGTCCTCTACCGGAGCCGAAGGTTCCTCAGACCCTGGAGAAGGCTCCTTCCTTTGTTCTTGCTCAACATCAGAAACAGACGACTCCACTGGAACCGGAGACGACACCGGTGAAGGCGCCGGTGACTGCGCCGGGGACTGCGCCGGTGACCGCGCTGCAGTCCGCTTCGGCGAAGGAGATCCTTCCGGAGACTTAGGAGAAGGAGAAGGAGACGAATCCTTACTTCGACGTTGTCGAGGCGAAGCCAATCTCGACGCCTTAGAAGACCGGCGCCGAGAGGAATGCTTGCTTTTTTTATGATGTTTCTTCGACTTCGATGACCTCGAAGTCGACGACTCCGGCCTCGACCTCTCCTTCTTTCTACCTCTCTTCTCCTTTCTGACTTTGGCCATAAAAAGCTATGCCTTCCTCTCCTTCAACGCCTTCGGATTCATCCTCCTGCAGCTTGAACACTCCTCGACATCGTGGTCAGATGAAAGGCACCACAAACAATCATCATGGGGGTCCGTCATAGACATGTGGCCCCCACATTCCCTACATGGTTTAAAACCCGACTTCCTCGTCAAAGACATTACAGATTTTCTCCAACAGTAACACTTAACAACTACAAAGTAGCAGGAGAGTACTGGAAAAACCGTTGCGCGTCGACGGCGCGGAAATAAGGGAACTGACATTATCACGCCGACGTGGCTCTCTTATGGCTCCGGTGACGTCATACGGAGTCGCGAGCGGAGCCGATGCATTATGACGTCGTCCACGTCGGCGTAGAGAGCTGGGGAAAAAAAGTTCAGTGGAATGCTGGCGCAGGGGATATTCACAAGGTGAGGAATCCACTGGCAGATGTATCCATCAGAAGAAAATATTGGACATGTATTCTATTTTTGAACAGCATATCTAACGCCCAGGAGAAAATGGATTAGGCCATTGTGTAAGAATTTGAAAACTAGGTTTTACCTAGAGGCACTGCTAATACTGAAAACAGACACCCCCAATCTATTGTATTTGGCATTAGCAAATTTTTATTGGCTACCTGTTATTTATGGAAAAATATTGGACAACAATTATAACTCCTCTATATTTAATAATGAAGTTTTATTACTTGTTTTACTCTGCAAATGAACATACTAGTCTAGATTAACTTAAGCCAATCTACATTAGCAAGAATATATCTTAATGGTATAATGCACATGTTTTTCTCCTCCTAGTGTAATCTCTAAATATTATTCAGCCGGCTGGGGTTAATACAGTTCGCACTTGCGCTTTATATTATTCCAGAAACAAATCGAGCTGACCACTAAGTTATAATATCATGGCATACTGGGAATTTTAAAGTGCACAATTTTTCTGCAACTTATAATCTAATGAATACTGTACTCAATGTCTGCACCGGAAAGAATTTTCTAATGATATGTGTTTTTATTAATGATCAACTTGTAAATATTCTTTTATGAATCGAAATAAAGAGAATTGATTGATTAACTACAGGTTCGAGGGACACGTGTGACCATTGAGAGGGCAGAGATTGTGGGCCCTTCCATCAGGACAGAACGTAGGAGTGGCCTTAAATATCGGCCATGCCCAAGACGGCCATGGAGTCTTTATTGTGCTTATCATATTGTGAATCTTTTGAGGCGGATAATAGTTGTGATCAACGTTGCGCTGTGGCTCTATAAGAGTTCCACTTCAATACTGTTTGCGGCATTTGCAACATGTGTGCGATGCCTTACACACCTCACATCATTACTGAGACATCTAGTATGGTGTACCATGCTACTTTGTCACCCATTTACAGTCCACTGATGTTATCTTGCAACACCTCTGTCAGCAGATTAGATTTATACTCTGCAGAGGGCAACTGTAAATCCAACAACTCTGCCGCCTTTTTTATAACCACATGATAAGGAATCAATTCCTGAGGTGGAGATGACCTAGATGAAGTATGCTCCCACTCCGGAGTCGTATCCAGGCCACTAGCCTCATGTATCCCTCCAAACTCATCAGAGGACGTGTCCACTTCACCTTCCTCTACCTCCACTCTATACCTCTCCTCATCCAAGGCTCTTTGGGCCTCCCTTCTCGACCGAATCCATGGAGCCGGCGTCGTTGGCGCCGAACACGGCATCGGTGGAACCAGAGGTGTAGGAGTCGGCGGCGCCAAAGACGGAGTCGGCGGCGCCGGACGCGGCGCCGATGGAGTCGGCAACGGCGTCGAGGAAGGCTCCGAAGCCTGGCGATCCAGCCGGAGTCGCGATGGATCCCCAGGCGGCGCCGGAAACTGCCACGAAGGCGCCATCGGCAGAAAAGGCATAAACGGGGCCTGTGCATACTGCTGCGGTACCCCTAGAGCATACGCCAAAGGACCCACGGGACCAGTCGGTGCACCGGATGGGAAGGCAGCCCGATTGAAGATTCCATACATGGCATTTAAAAAATGCGAAAAATCAGTACCTGGAGCCGGGAATTGCGGATAAGGAACCAATCCTGTATCCATCTGCGGAGTACCTGGCAACGGCGCCGCAGTGTCCTCTACCGGAGCCGAAGGTTCCTCAGACCCTGGAGAAGGCTCCTTCCTTTGTTCCTGCTCAACATCAGAAACAGACGACTCCACTGGAACCGGAGACGACGCCGGTGAAGGCGCCGGTGACTGCGCCGGGGACTGCGCCGGTGACCGCGCTGGAGTCTGCTTCGGCGAAGGAGATCCTTCCGGAGACTTAGGAGAAGGAGAAGGAGACGAATCCTTACTTCGACGTCGTCGAGGCGAAGCCAATCTCGACGCCTTGTTCTTAGAAGACCGGCGCCGAGAGGAATGCTTGCTTTTTTTATGATGTTTCTTCGACTTCGATGACCTCGAAGTCGACGACTCCGGCCTCGACCTCTCCTTCTTTCTACCTCTCTTCTCCTTTCCGACTTTGGCCATAAAAAGCTTTGCCTTCCTCTCCTTCAACGCCTTCGGATTCATCCTCCTGCAGCTTGAACACTCCTCGACATCGTGGTCAGATGAAAGGCACCACAAACAATCATCATGGGGGTCCGTCATAGATATGTGGCCCCCACATTCCCTACATGGCTTAAAACCCGACTTCCTCGTCAAAGACATTACAGATTTTCTCCAACAGTAACACCTAACAACTACAAAGTAGCAGGAGAGTACTGGAAAAACCGTTGCGCGTCGACGGCGCGGAAATAAGGGAACTGACGTCATCACGCCGACGTGGCTCTCTTATGGCTCCGGTGACGTCATACGGAGTCGCGAGCTGAGCCGATGCATTATGACATCGTCCACGTCGGCGTAGAGAGCTGGGGAAAAAAAGTTCAGTGGAATACTGGCGCAGGGGATATTCACAAGGTGAGGAATCCACTGGCAGATGTATCCATCAGAAGAAAATATTGGACATGTATTATATTTTTGTACAGCATATGTAACGCCCAGGAGAAAATGGATTAGGCCATTGTGTAAGAATTTGAAAACTAGGTTTTACCTAGAGGCACTGCTAATACTGAAAACAGACACCCCCAATCTATTGTATTTGGCATTAGCAAATTTTTATTGGCTACCTGTTATTTATGGAAAAATATTGGACAACAATTATAACTCCTCTATATTTAATAATGAAGTTTTATTACTTGTTTTACTCTGCAAATGAACATACTAGTCTAGATTAACTTAAGCCAATCTACATTAGCAAGAATATATCTTAATGGTATAATGCACATGTTTTTCTCTTCCTAGTGTAATCTCTAAATATTATTCAGCCGGCTGGGGTTAATACAGTTCGCACTTGCGCTTTATATTATTCCAGAAACAAATCGAGCTGACCACTAAGTTATAATATCATGGCATACTGGGAATTTTAAAGTGCACAATTTTTCTGCAACTTATCATCTAATGAATACTGTACTCAATGTCTGCACCGGAAAGAATTTTCTAATGATATGTGTTTTTATTAATGATCAACTTGTAAATATTCTTTTATGAATCGAAATAAAGAGAATTGATTGATTAACTACAGGTTCGAGGGACACGTGTGACCATTGAGAGGGCAGAGATTGTGGGCCCTTCCATCAGGACAGAACGTAGGAGTGGCCTTAAATATCGGCCATGCCCAAGACGGCCATGGAGTCTTTATTGTACTTATCATATCGTGAATCTTTTGAGGCGGATAATAGTTGTTATCAACGTTGCGCTGTGGCTCTATAAGAGTTCCACTCCAATACTGTTTGCGGCATTTGCAACATGTGTGCGATGCCTTACACACCTCACATCATTACTGAGACATCTAGTATGGTGTACCATGCTACTTTGTCACCCATTTACAGTCCACTGATGTTATCTTGTGATACACAAATATATGCACCACTGGGCAGCCAGAGATATCATGCTGTTTCCACCCACGCACCCGGACATCGAGAGCAAGACAAATTATACCCTGC
The DNA here is from genome assembly GCF_964204655.1 of Triturus cristatus. Taxonomy (NCBI): domain Eukaryota; kingdom Metazoa; phylum Chordata; class Amphibia; order Caudata; family Salamandridae; genus Triturus; species Triturus cristatus. The sequence goes on from NC_140589.1 coordinate 1,806,803,659, forward strand.
TCATCTCTGGGGGCTTCTACGATTCCACCTACAGCTAGAGAACCTTCATAGGCAGCGCCACAATACAGGGCCAAGGTTGACCCGGACTTTCCTGCACAGAGGTTTTAATCATTTATATAATCCTTAGTCTTTTATCTCTTTCTTCCATTTACGCTGTTCTCCGGCTGCCTCGAAGGGACGGCACTAACTGAGTGTACCAGTACCAAGCAGCCTTATCATTTTTTAGGTCTCGCAAAAGGCAGTGAATGCGCTGTCTTTTTGAGACATGCTGTTTCTACTCTGTGGGGTTAGACCACGCCCACCGTAACCCCATCCAGGCGTCGGATCTCCCCTCCCTGCTTTCCCCCCTCCTGTTATGCTCTGCTACCTCAAATCACCACTGACAACTTCTGTTGGGTGCCTGAAAAGGTCGCAGTTTATTCATATCACAAAAACTTTATACAATCGTAACGCATTGTTCATGGTCATGTACATAATGCATGGTTAATCTTGCCCCAGCTCTATCAATCAACTGGGAGGGGAGGGAACCCTTTCTGCTTTTCCTGCTTCCGGGTTTAGGCTTCAGCTTGCTACCGATTGGGCGGGTCTCCGTTTGGACCTGTCCGGGCCGCAAGTGCCGTCCCGCTCGCCCTGTGACCTTACAGGGGCCCTCCCTTCTCCCCGAGGCCCCTGCCGGCTGGCATCCCAAGGGCCTTTCTTGTGTATCTACTTTAACTTCTTGTGACTGGGTCCTTTGTTTTTGTCTCCCTCTGAGCCCCTGCCGTGAGGCATCCCAAGGGTCATGGGGAGAGTATTGTCTCTAATCCTTGTTGGCGGCGTGCCGCCCTTTTGGCTCCCTCAGTGCCCCTGCCGTGCGGCATCCCCAAGGCATTGCGAGAGCCTCTCATCTATCTTCTACTGGGTTCTCCCCTTTCTTTTGTTAACTTAGTCTGCCTAGCTCCGCCGCTACCCTCCACCTTGCAGCTGCGACGCCCGACTCTTAGGTGTGGGTGGGTGGGTTTCTTCTTCGCTCGCCCTTGGCCCGGGGGGGGAATTGTGGAGACCTACCCTGGTGACCCCCCTTTTATTCCCCCCCCTGGCCCACGAGCGCGACCCCTGATTGGGGGGGGGCTCGCTCCCGCCTTCGGGGCCAATCCTGGCACCCGTCGGCCTAGCCCTTAATTTAAATCCCTGTGGGGGTTGGCCGGGGGAGGGGCGCCGCCCCCGGATGGCGGTTTGCCCGGGCCCCTATCGGGTCCGGCTTTGCCTACCCGGCCCGGGCTCTAACCCCATCCAGGCGTCGGATCTCCCCTCCCTGCTTTCCCCCCTCCTGTTATGCTCTGCTACCTCAAATCACCACTGACAACTTCTGTTGGGTGCCTGAAAAGGTCGCAGTTTATTCATATCACAAAAACTTTATACAATCGTAACGCATTGTTCATGGTCATGTACATAATGCATGGTTAATCTTGCCCCAGCTCTATCAATCAACTGGGAGGGGAGGGAACCCTTTCTGCTTTTCCTGCTTCCGGGTTTAGGCTTCAGCTTGCTACCGATTGGGCGGGTCTCCGTTTGGACCTGTCCGGGCCGCAAGTGCCGTCCCGCTCGCCCTGTGACCTTACAGGGGCCCTCCCTTCTCCCCGAGGCCCCTGCCGGCTGGCATCCCAAGGGCCTTTCTTGTGTATCTACTTTAACTTCTTGTGACTGGGTCCTTTGTTTTTGTCTCCCTCTGAGCCCCTGCCGTGAGGCATCCCAAGGGTCATGGGGAGAGTATTGTCTCTAATCCTTGTTGGCGGCGTGCCGCCCTTTTGGCTCCCTCAGTGCCCCTGCCGTGCGGCATCCCCAAGGCATTGCGAGAGCCTCTCATCTATCTTCTACTGGGTTCTCCCCTTTCTTTTGTTAACTTAGTCTGCCTAGCTCCGCCACGCTCCCTATGGTTTTTCGATCAGAGGGAGCTCCCCCCTCGCCGACTCCTACCCCCGACTGTCATAGGAAACCCCTCTGTTCCAGAACCCCCACGATGTTCAGCAGGAACATATCCATCCCCACCCCTGTGAGGTGAACTCCGTCTCCGCTGTGATACCCCGGGGATCTTAAGTTTATGAACCCATGCCGCACGAAGCCCCAACCATTCGCCTTACATACTTTTGCCATGGTGATATTAAGTTTTTTTCTAGACTTTTCCACCGCCCCCAGGTCAATCGCCCCCCGCCAGGTGCTCCGCACGATGATTTCTGAAAAAATTATGTCCGCGGGGCGTGTCATTCTTGCTAATGCTGTGAGGCCCTTCCGCATGTCTTCCAGGAGTGCCTTTCGCCCCATTGCTGCCAAGTCATTCCCGCCCAAGTGGACCACCACTGCATCTGGCTTGCTGCCCCGCTGTTGCGCATCCTGCGCCATGGACAACAGCTCTCCCCATCTCATCCCGGGGCGCCCCCACCATTCTATGTCGGTGTCCCGCAGCCAGATACCGCCAAAGTCCCGTCTAGCCGCTGCCCACCGCTGTGCCCGCGTAACGTACGAGTGCCCCACGATCCACACCTTCTTGCGTGCAGCATCCGAGCCTAGAAGAGAGGGGAAAGGGGGGGGGGGGGGGGGGAGGCTTAGCATACTGCTGGGCGAATGTACCGCTTGTACGCGCCGGATGCCCACCGCCCTATCCCCTTGATAGCGCCCCCCCCATGCCCAGCCCTGCCGCCGTCGTTGCCGCCCCGATCCTGAAGGAGTGTGACCCATATTCCCGAGCGGGGAGGCCCAACGCTTCCAATGCCTTCCTCATTACCGCTATAAACTGAAAGCGGCTGAGGAAAGATCCATCTCTGTGCTGAAATAGCGGCCCCGTCCTCCCCTGCACGCTCTCTAGGTGCCTCTTTAGCAAACATACCGGGCAATGGTCTTCATTGTCCGTGCAGCGCAGTCTGGTCCATACTCCCTTGCCTGTCTGGTCCGTCTTGGACCTCCTTAGCAGTATGTCCATGTGCTCCTCCTGCATGACCACCCCTTCTCTCTGTATGCATGCTGCTCCTGCCTCCACCACTGAGGGGGCTACCACCTCGCTGACCCTATATGCCCCGAAGAAAGCTACTGCAAACGCTGCCCGGAACAGCTTGACTTCATGCCTCGAGGAGCATATCCCGTCCAGGGCCCCCAGCATTGCCTGCAGTAATCTGAAATGGATGGGGCGCCTTGCATCCTCCGGTGCCTGCTGCAACCTACCCCACCCTTTCATGGTCATGCGGCATTCAAATCCCCCTGTTTGATCGGCCTGCCCTGCCAATTTCGTGTAGTAAGCTACTGCACTTAAATGTGCTTGTGCCCAAGATTTTGATTTCCCTTCCTGGAAAGCCCACTCGATGAAATCCAGGATGTCCCTTTTTGAGGCCAATTGCCCCCTCCGCAGGCCAGCTTTAGCCCTGAACGTTTCCCAGCATTTCCGGTACCGGCTGTTGGTCTTTGGGGCCAGTGCATTCTCCAGCAACCATCTCAAACCGCTTCCACCCATGCCCATGCTTCCTCCGGCATCGGGGTCATCTGCATGTCCGCGCCCGGGGCTAGCTTCCTGAATCTGTCCCACTGGAAACGAGAAATAGCATCCGCCACTAAGTTTTCCACGCCCGGAATGTGCCTGGCCCTTAATGCAATGTTCCCTCTCAACTGGCAGCCCACTAACTTCCTCAGCAAGGCCGCCACTGCTGGGCAACGCGCTGCTCCTGTATTGATCGCCTGCACCACTGCGTGGTTGTCTGACCACAAAGTGATCTGTCTATTCTCTAGTTGGGGGGCCCAGATGTGGAAGGCTACTACAATGGGAAACAGTTCTAGTAGAGATATGTTTGAGGTTAACCCTGCTGTGCGCCATGCCTCCGGCCATGCCCCTGCCGACCACGCCGTCCCCAGCAGGGCCCCGAAGCCGTAACCCCCTGCTGCGTCAGTGTAGAGTTCCACTTCACAGGCCAGAGCCCAGGGGGCCCGCCAGATCAGGGTGCCATTGAACTCTGTTAGAAAACTCTCCCATTGGACCAAGTCGTCCCTTACTCCCTGCGTAATGCGAACCCTGTGGTGTTTCTGTGCCAGACCCCTCGTGAGCCAGGCTATCCGCCGGGCAAAGGCGCGTCCTGCGGGGATAACTCTTGTGGCAAAGTTCAGTTTCCCCAGTAGCTGCTGTAGCTCTCCCAGGGTCGCCTTCTTCTGCTGCCTCAACCTACGTATGTCGTTGAGCATGTCCGCTATCTTGTCAGGTGGCAGCTTGCATGTCCCTGCCACTGAGTCCAGCTCTATCCCCAGGAATGTCAGTTTTGTTGTGGGACCCTCGGTTTTCTCGTGGGCTAGCGGGATCCCGAGCTCCTGCGTCAGTGCCCTGAAACTAGCGAGGAGGTTGGTGCAGTCCTCTGTGCCTGCCCTACCCACGAACAGAAAATCGTCCAGGTAGTGGACCCGCCCTCCACTAGGTGTCCGCTGCCCCAGTTCCCACTCTAAGAAACTGCTAAAGGCCTCAAAATGTGAACATGAGATTGCGCAGCCCATGGGGAGGCACTTATCGTAGTAGTAACCCCCATCCAGTCTAAAGCCCAACAAGTGATAGCTGTCTGGGTGCACCGGTAGTAGCCTAAATGCTGATTCTATATCAGACTTGGCCATGAGGGCCCCCGCCCCTTCCTGTCTAACCAGGTCCACAGCATCGTCGACCGAGGCATAGGCCACCGAGCATGCTCCCTGATCCAACCAGTCGTTGACTGACTCCCCCTCTGGGTATGATAGGTGGTGAATCAAGCGGAATTTGCCTGGCTCCTTCTTGGGGACTAAACCCAGCGGGGATATTATCATGTCCTCCAGCGGCGGAGTGGGGAAAGGGCCCGCCACCCGGCCCAGCCCAATCTCCTTTTCCACCTTCTGTTTTGCTGCCTCAGGGGCGTCTTTGACCGATTTCAAATTATTGCTCTCCCGCGCCCCCTTCGGGCCGCAATATGGGATGGGGAAACCTTGCGTAAACCCTTCCGCCAATAGTTTCCTGTCCGTGTGTTTGTGGTACCTGTTTAGTAGTTGCAATAGCCTACCTGCTCTTATGGGTGTGGGGAGCGCCTGTCCCCCGCCCCCTACTCCCCCGGCCCCCCCCGTTGGGGCCTGCGCCTCGTTTCTATTTCTTTGGGTCGGCTTTTGGTTTCTCTGCTGCCTGCCCTGTGGGACGCCGGCATCGTACTGCAGGGTGGTTCCCCCCGCAAGACCCGCACTCATGCTTGAATTTGCATGCGGCCCCCCACTTGCACTCGTCCTTGTCAAACTTCCAACATGTTTTGTTGGATTTTGTGGCTGTTTGTCCCCTTCCCTTGTGGTCCTTCCCATACCCTTCAAATTTGCCCTTACTCCCGTAGGGACGAAAAGTAGACTCCTTCACCCCCACGCCTTCTCTGGCCGCCACCATGTGTTTGGAATAGCCCTCCATGTCCTGGCAGTCCCAGCCTATCGTTGGCCATACCTGCATTTTTTCCCTGAAGCCCTCGTCATATTGTAGCCATGCATTCCCCTGGAACTGCTGCTGCGCCTCGTGCACCTTCTGCTCGTATAGGATCAGCGCAGCTGCGCAATCTGGAAATTTCTCAATAAATACGCACGCTAATGTCCTAAAGGCTTTCAACCAGTTCTCTATGCTTCTTTCCACCCTGGGTTTCCTGGGGCCCCTCCTGTCCTCATCTTTCCTGTCCTGTGTGGTTAGATCCAGGCCTGCCTGCCTCACCTCTAGCAGGGAAAATATGTCTATAAATTCCTTCCTCCAGATTCTCTCCTTCACCGTGAGTGGGATGAGGTTTGCCAGACCCAGCAACCTTGTTGTCGTGGGAGGGTCGCTTGGGGATGGGCGCATATACTCGCTTGCTGGCTTGCCCTCGCCTACCCCGGCTGTGGCTGCGCCCTCCCCTGTCCTGGCCTCAGCGTGCTCCTGTCGTGCTTGCACTGCCTCCGCCCCCTCTCCCTGTCTACCCCCTGCGGGCTCCTCGTCCGCCCCCCCGGCTGCTTGTGGCCCTTGTTTGGCCGCTTTGTCCGCCGCCAGGCTCCTTGCTGGCCCCCCTGCGTTCCAAGGTGCATTCCCTGGGAATGGCACCCCACTTCCTGGCCATTGCCACCAGGGCACCCAGGGTGGAGGTTGCATTGCTCCCCCCGGCCAGGCCTCCAGGCCTGCGCCTGCTTGCCAGGGCGATGGTGTCTGCCATGGCCCCCCTCCTGTCGCGCTGTGAGTGGTACCTGACTCCGCTTGTGGCCCCTTTCTGTTTTGTGGCCCCAGCCCCCCTGGCTGCCCCCGAGCGCTGCGTGGTAGTCCATGCTTACCCAGGGTGCTCCGCGTGGGTCCTTCTGGCGGGGCCGCCGTGTTGGCCACAAACCCCTCGCCCTCGCTGCTCTCGTCCGAGTCCGAGCTGTCCACCTGCACCGCTGGTGGTTGGGTCTTCCTCCTGGGTGCTTGCGACGGGGTTCCTTCTTTGTTTGCCCGTGTTTTGTGTTTGTGGGGGGGCGCCGTGTTGGCTACAGACCCCCCTGTCTTTGCTCTCTTTGGTGGCGGCGTGGGCACCTGGCTCCGTCGCCTCCCTTTCCCAGGGGGGGCTTCTTTGATCTGCTGCTCCATCCAGCTCCTGCCCTTCAGCGCCACCAGTGCCCTTGCCTGTTCCAGCATGTCCAACAGATCCTCGTCCATATCGTTCTCCTTGCGTTTCCTTGTGTCTGCTGTCCTCGTGGCCGGCTGCTCCTGTGGTTCCCTGAAGCGGGCTGGGGGCTGCCTCTTCCGTCCTGTCGCCCCTTTCCTGCTTGCCATCCTCTTTCCCGGTTTCTCCTTTATTGCCGATGCAACTTGCTTTAAGGACGTGTACTGTCCCTTTAAGGGGGCGCACCCCTCTCCAACTCCCTCCCCTCCGCTGGTGTTATCGACGAAGGCGGAAGCGTGCTGGAGCGAGGCGTGCTGGAGAGAGGCTGCCTGCGTTGCTGCGGTGAAGCCGGGCAGCTCGCTGTTGGTGTTCCGGGGAGAGGCGCGCTGGCGAGAGGCTGCCTGAGTTGCTGTGATTGAAGCCGGGCAGCTCGAGGTTGGTGTTCGCCCTGTTTTTAGCCGTCCCCGGGGGTCCTTCCGTGCTGGCTGCCTTCTCCCGCTGCCTGCGTCCCTCCGCCTTTCCGCTGCTGAGGATTCCTGGTCGGAGGCTCAGCAAGGCTCTTGTCCCGACCTCTGCGAAGCGTGGGCTGCTCCTCCGCTGGGTACCCCGCCGTTCGAGTCCTCGGAATTCTTCGGCGCCAAAATCCGTTCACCGCTGCCGCCGCCGGTTCCTCAGGTGATCCCGCGCCGATTTCTTCTTCGCTCGCCCTTGGCCCGGGGGGGGAATTGTGGAGACCTACCCTGGTGACCCCCCTTTTATTCCCCCCCCTGGCCCACGAGCGCGACCCCTGATTGGGGGGGGGCTCGCTCCCGCCTTCGGGGCCAATCCTGGCACCCGTCGGCCTAGCCCTTAATTTAAATCCCTGTGGGGGTTGGCCGGGGGAGGGGCGCCGCCCCCGGATGGCGTTTTGCCCGGGCCCCTATCGGGTCCGGCTTTGCCTACCCGGCCCGGGCTCTTTCTCAATGGTACTTTTATGCTCCTCCCGCCTGGCTTAAATTACGGGGCTATCAGCTGCTTTCCACCAGTGTCTTTGATGTTTTCTGTACTCCACAAATGTATCTGTTGTGAGACTTTTCACTGTGCCGCCAGGAATCCCGCAATGTGGAGAAACAAAGATTGGCTTTCGTAAACTCAGTTATTCGTTCATTTATTTTAATCTGTGCACTTTAGTTACTGTTTGTGATGTTCACCTTTATCAGTTCGTGTGCAGGGTGCACTCTCTGGCTAACGAGACCAGCTCACCCAGCCTCGTGGCAAGTGGCTAGTTCGGATCAGGCATGGGGAGGGCTGATGCCGAGACTTGAACCCGGTGTTATATCTCACCTGTTGGTTCTGCAAGAACAAAATGCAAGATTCAGAAGAGAAGGTCCCAACTTCCCTCACCTACCAAGTATGCCCAACCTAGTCGAAGCAAAAGTGGTGTACTGGGGGAAGAGGGAAAACTAGGGAAGAAGAATTAGGAAGTGTCTCTCGGAGTAACCAGTGAAGGAGGTAAGATTCAAATCAGTCATATTTGTTCCCTGTATGTAAAGTGCAGAGAAGAAAAAGGAGTATGTACTAGCTTTGTCTATGACTTTACAATTCTATGTAATAGTATCTGTGGTGTAAGGGCCTTCGCTACCTGTTTAACTCCCCACTTTCACTATAAATCAATCCTAATCCATACAGGAACATAGATTCAATCTATATGAAAAAAGAAATATAGAATAGAGACTGGATTTTGTACTATCACTTTGGCAGAGCAACTATGCAATTGAAAATACATGGAAAGAATACTCACCTGCTATTGGGAAGTTGCAGTGAGTAAATATAGCCCAAATATTCATATAATTATAAGTCAAGTTCTAAGGCAGTATACAACAGTGAATATAGATCACTCGTTTTTTTAAAGAGAACAAATAAGAAATATGCAAAAAAATGCAGGCTATTAATATGTCTCCTTAACTTCAGGAAACATTCAATGTGCTGTTTCTTAATTTACAGCTTTACACCTTATGCAAAAAAAGAATACAGAATCTTCAAGGCCGTAGGGACAGCAATCAGATAAGTATTATGCGCATTTCATTTAGCATGCTAGCACAAAGCATGTTACTGCCATACAAATGACTTTCAGATACCTTAGAGGATGTTTTCTTTTCTCTCAGGAATGAGGTATGTGGTTTTATGAGGGAGAGAACGACAGTAGGAGCCAGAAAGAAACCACTGCACCCACCACCAACAGAACGCTAGCAGCAGGAGCCAAGAAGAGCCCTTGACCAGACCGTTGATTGAATGCCAGCTGCAGCAATCAGGAGCAACCCGGAAATGGTAATCACGACGCAAAAGAGCCGCACACTATCACTAGAAAGCGAAGCAATATTCTGTAGTCCTCGGGCTGTTTTAAGCCTGAATCGCTCCGCCCTCTGCCGTAGCCTGCAGCGGAGGTGAAGCATTCATGACCATACACCCCCCCCAAGACTTTCCTCAACCGGTTTGAGCTTCCAAGGGTAACGTATGTGAAAGATGCGCACCAGACAAGTGGCATGTACATGGCCAGCAGGTGCCCAGGTATGATCTTCAGGACCATAAAATTTCCAATAAATTAAGTACTGCAATCTACGCCTCACCCTCCGGGAGTCCACAATGTCCCCCATCTCATATTCAAGGCTCATCATCCAATATCACAGGGGCTGGTTGTATAGGCAACAGTGTCCACAGTGTGAGAAGTTGGCCTGATGTATGATGTCACTAGTTCTAGTGTACACCTTATATCATTCCAAACAACCCTTATGGTGATTGGTTGTAAAGTCAACCTTATAGACCAGCTATCCTAGTGGTAGCATGGACAAGAGCAGTCTTAGGCTAAACTCTGAATGGCATGTGAAGCCAGCTATGATGCCATATATAATCCCTTGAATACCAAATGAAAGGACACCACAACAGATATATATATAAAATAAAGTGTATTTATTCTAGTCAAACCCTCAGCACTCTTTATGAGATTAGAGGTAAGTACAACACAGTCTTATTTAAGCATACATTAAGTCACACAGGTAAGTAATACAGTTAGGCCCTAGGGGCCACGCAAACCATATACTAAAGAAGTGGTATAAGAACCACTGTCACGGAAATAGGATAGGCCTAGGCCAAGGGAATCGCTGGGGCTACACTACACTAGCAACAGTTAGGAAGTGTGAGGCCCACGGGATTCAGGTGCAGAGTGGAAACACTCACGCGTAATGCGTAAAAGTCGATAGAATTACTAGCAGTTAGAAATTAACAGTTTAAGGACACTTCTGAAGCAGCTAGAGAGTCGAGACTCAGAAACTAGACCCTAGGATAGTCACTACCCTTGTGAGCACCGAAGTACCCAAGTTACCTAGCCCACGGGCTGCGGGTGCATAGGTGTGAACTTGCGTCGGGTTTCGTCGTGGACTTCTATGGATGCCTGAAGGAAAGTTGCTGACAGGCAGTCAGTGAAGAGTGTCCGCTGGATCCCAAGGCTGGGATCAAGAAGAGAGGATACCTGCAAGCAGAAGGGACAGAGTCAAGGTCACTAGCCAGTGACCACGTGGAACCAGGAAGGAACCAGGCGATGTCGTGAAGATTGCAGGTGAAAGGTGAAGCTTGTCGCTGCAGCCACGGGTACCAGGAGACGTCGAGGACGACCAGGACCAGGAGGCGAGCTGTCCCACGAAGGCTCTTGCTGTCGGCGGCGTCGAAGTCGAACTAGGACTCACCAAGCCTTGGCAAGCAGAACCCACGAAGAACGGAGGACTTGCTTCTGGTGCAGACCAGGAAGGTCTGGGGTGCTTCTCTTTTGCAAAGAAGCGGGAGCCAGTCTGGAGGAGCCAAACCAGCAGTGAAGATTTCAAGGTGTGTCGTCACAAAGGCCGCTAGCCAACGGGCAAGCAACCGGACAGACGCGGCAAGCAGGAAAATGCAGAAGGGCCCCACGCAGAACTCGTGGAGTGTGGGGGGCTGATCTTCGGTGCAGATGGTGCTTGGGGTTGGGGCTTCTTAATCCCCAGTGCACAACTTCGAGGGTGCCTCAGAAGCTGCGCTGGAAGATACTCGCCACTTTTCCCAGGTAGCCGGTCCCACGTCTCTCGTCGCCTCCACGGATCTCAGCTCGGCTGTGGATGTGGATCAGGGTCGGAGAAGTCTGGAGGTCAAGGCTCTGGTCGGGCTCTGCAGTCGGTCCCTCGTAGAACTTCAGCAAAGCAAAGGGTAGTCTCTTGATGGTGCCTGTTTGCACAGGGTAGCCACTCCTTGGCCACAAGGGAGATTCTTCAGTCTTCTTCTTTCGTCGAATGTCGAAGGTCCAGAGTTTCTGTTCAAGTTGCAGGTTCAGGATAATCTAATCTCCTGGGGCCCAGCTACCACTCTTATACTAATCTGGGGGGCTGGGTTGCCTGCTAGGTCACGCCTTATGGGTGGGACCTGGGAGGGGGGTGGTTACACCCCCTTTCCTTTGTCCAGTTTCGCGCCAGGACTGGGGTTGGAGTGCCCCAGCACCGGTTTGAACTGGACTATGCATGGAGCACCTTGTGTGCCCCTGGCAGTGTCTCGTTTCATTCATCCCTCCCTGCCCCAATACACTAAGGCCTGTCTGGGGTGGTGCTCGCACCTCCCAAGGCAGGAAACCTATTGTCCCAGCCTCCCTTGCCGGGATCACTCCCAGCAGCAGGAGGTCAGACTTGTGTCGTGGCAGCAGCATCCATTTTGTGATGCTGGGGCTCTGTTTAACTTTAACCGGGTAAGTAGGTTACAACATGTCTTCTCCATCTAGAAGGGAGGGATAATATCCTCATCCCCAGAAATGGGATGGGGGTATTATTCCAAAGTGTTAGACACCTTACCTTACACGACATGGTTTGATAAAGCCAAACCATAGTTACCATAACCGTTTAAGATTATAAGGCACTTTAAGAGTATATGGTAGGCTATATCATAGAACAGCTATAAGGACATGGTTCCGAAAGCTGCAGACAGGCTCAGCTCATGCTAGAGCACCATCTCTCATGTTACCAAGCACTCTGCCTCCAGGATTGTTAAGGCCTGCCATAGGAGTGACTGATAGGTACACATGTGTCTATATGTAAAATAGGTATAGGAATACTACACCTAAGCAAGGAGTGATTATACGACCTTGCCCCAGCTGAGTGATCAGCCAGTTGTGTCATAATGGAAGGCCAGGCCAGGGGTGGCATAATACATGCTGCAGCCCCTGGTAGGCCTAGGGTACACCTATGCCCTGGGTACCTAAGGTACACTGTACAGGGGCCAATAAGGTGATCCTATCCAAATGGGTTATGCACCTAAAGTACATAGTATCAATTTAGAGAGAGAACAGCAGGGCTGTGGGTCTGATTAGCAGGCCCACAGCCACATCTAATTCGAAAACTAGTAAAGCAAAAGCAAAAAGTGGGGGTGAACATAGAAAGCAGACCCTACTCTCCTACACACAGCACCACAGGCTTCAGTAGGGACACATGAAAAACAGGATGCATTTTCAAAGTAGAAGGGAGCTCTGGTTTCATGGCCACAGAATTGACTATCTTAATTATCTTATAGGGGCCAATGAAGCATGGTTTGAATTTACGAGTCCCCTTCACAGAGAAATTATGAGTGGACAACCAGACCATTTCCCCAATTACATATTCAGGACCAGAGTGATAATGAAAATCTGCATTCCTTTCATACACTGCCATGGTTTTTTCTAAATTCATCAAAGCTGTTTTCGGTATATCGTGTATGATGCAGCTGCTTCTCTGGTTCCGTCAGTAATTCCCACATTTTAAGAACTCTAGGCAGTGCTGCTTCTTTGGTCCTGTAAATAATCCTTCATTCTAAGTCTTCTAGACAGTGCTGCTAGCTGCTTCTCTGGTCCATTTGGTAATTCCTCATTCTAAGTCCTCTAGACAGTGCTGCAACTGTGTCTCTCTTCCCAGTGGTAATTCCTCATTCTTAGTCCTCTAGACTCCTCTAGCAAAAAAGAATACCATTTACAACACCAATAGCTCTTACTTTCACAAATGCGAGACTAATTGCCCTGCAAATGCTTGTTCTATCTACGTACTATTTACCTATATGCCCATCGTAGGACAGAGTGCACTTAGAGCCCCACACCAGGGTCCCTCAAGTTAAGGCACAACCCCCAACAATTGCGGGTAAGCTTGTGTATTTTGTATGAATGCCACGCTTTGATGTTATACACACACTTTCGTGGTGGACACATCTCACCATAATTTGAGCAGTCAGTAGCACTAATATGGTAATTGCTACTAACATTGTAATAATAACCTAGCTGCCATTATATCTCCTCACAGGTTAAAATTAAGGGTTCCAGTTTTCAATTTTTTTTTTTGTTGTTGTTTTTTTTTTTTTTTTACCAAAACCTTTATTAACACAAAGGAACAATACAGGTAGCCTCACCCTCCCGGCCCACTTCAACGAGAGGGCACCGCTCCTCGCGCGGGCAGCTGAGGGCGATCTTACACAGCCATTTAGCCGACATCCCAGGGGACCGGCGGCGTTACAGCAAACCTATACTGAAAGAGACCCCAAGCATGGTCACTACGCTGGCCAGAGCTGTGTCTACCCCCATACCATAAAGTAGCGTGCACGCGCTGAGCGGGAGCTCCCACGCGCCACCCTCATTCCACCAATCTGCCATGACCCCTGAATGTTCCAACCTCATCTCTAACCCCCCCCACCCCACCCACCACACATGCACTGTCTTCTCCCATGTCTCTGCAACGTTTACCCGCATACGTCATCTCGCCATCTCGGCGTACCCAGTCAACGTGCACTCCCTCAGTCGAACTGTATACATCCTGGCAGCACACAAACCCTTAATGTGAGCCGTACTCGTAACCGACCCAGGCAAACCTGGTACTTATCGAACCGCACTCTCCGCATACAGTCCCCTCCCCTACTCGGTGTACCGGGGGGCCTCAGAGGCGCACCCCCTCAGTGTCCTGATCCTGTCCAGTGTCTCCCACTGCTGTTGCGTGTCCACAGGGTTCCCCATTCTGTGCCCCCCCCCTGACCATCCAACTCTGGGTCCCCGGGCGCCAACGTCGTTCTGTACAGCCCCCAGAAATTCTTGGGACGGCTTTTCGGAGGAAGCAATTCACTGTATATCTCCGCCTGTGTGCTGCAATACATGTCGCTAGCCCATCGCTTTTTAGTGGGCAGTGGCCCTCTCATCCAGCAGACCGCCACCACTCTCCTGGCTATCAACAGTGCAAAATCCGCCAGGCGGCGCAATGCCGGCGGGAGGGGTCTAGAGTACCCCAGCAATGCCAAAGCTGGGCTAGGGGGAATCTCCACCTCCAGTATCTTACTGAGCTCTCTGAAAACCTCCTCCCAGAACCTGGTGACCCCCGGACAGTACCAGGCCATATGCATGAAATCCGCCACAGGGCAGTGGCAGCGCTCACACTCCGCGGATTGGCGCAGCCCATACCTATACAATCGCTCCGGGGTATAATATACCCGCTGCAAGTATTTAAATTGCAACAATCTGTGTCGGCCGTTTAATGATACCGTCTTGGTGCTGGCGCAGCAGTATTTCCACACCTCGTCTGTGATCTCCATACTAAGATCCTTCTGCCATGCAGTTCTCGCCGCGTCGCACCGGTACTCCGTACACTGGTCCCCCAGTCTTTTGAGCGTCGTGACCAGCTTGGCTGACGCCTCGCTCTTTATCACATAAGTGAGCTCCAGGACCTCCGGGGGCTCCGCCATACCCGGTCCCAAGAGGGCCGAGAGCGCACCGCGCACTCTATGAAACTGAAAGCGCTGTAGGGGCGTGGGAGCCGGCAACGCCGATCCAATCTGGTCCCACGTCTTGGCCACTCCGTCAACGAACAAATCCTCCATCCGTAAAATACCTAACTGACTCAGCGCCCGTATCACACCCTTTTCTCTCAGCGGGGGGAGCCACACCGCCCAATCCAACGGCAACAACGGGGAGTACAAGATCGCGCAACCCCGGGCCTTCGCCAACTCCCACCAAGCGTGAGTCGTGGCCTTAAGGGAGTCTAAGCTTCCCACCCTACGATCTACCGGCTGAAAGGCAACCGCCGGTAAAGGAAGCAGGTCCGCGAACAATTTCTCTAGGATCACATGGGGAACCCCAGGGTCAGCATGGATCCACGTATGCAGGTGCGCCGCTTGCGCAACCCTATAGTACCTTTCCAAGTCCGGAGCCCCCAGCCCCCCCAGTTCGTACGGCAGTGTCAACACCTCCCACCGAACCCTGGGCTGCTTGCCACCCCAGGCCAGGCTAACCAGCGTCTGGGTCAGCTGCTTGAAAAAGGCCCTAGACAGCACGACCGGGATATTATTGAACAGGAAGAGGAACCTCGGTAAGACCACCATTTTCATGATGGCTATTCTGCCCATCAAGGTCAGGGGGAGTCGATTCCAGGTCTCCACATCCTCAACTAACTTGGTGTATGCCACTCCGTAGTTTTCCCGGAGGAGCACCTCCGGGTCCCTGTGCAGCTGTATCCCTAGGTACCGTACCGATTCCGTCGTCCACTGCAGGGGGTATTCCATTTGGAACGGCAGCGTCACCGGCGACAGCGGGAACGCTAACGACTTGCTCCAGTTCACCTTAAGACCAGACAGCGCCCCAAACCTGACCACCTCCCTAAGAATGGAGGGGAGATTCACCTCCGGGTCCCTCACATACAGCAGGGTGTCGTCGGCATATGTCGAAATGCCAATCTTTTAAGTGGGAAAGCTGATGCCCTCATATCTATGGTATTCCCTAATGGCGCAGGCCAACGGTTCCGCCACCAGAGCATACAGGAGAGGGGAAAGGGGGCAACCCTGCCTGGTGCCCCTGCCTATGTCAAAGGCACCCGTGACTCGATCTCCGATCCGCAGCCTAGCAGTGGGACGGTAGTACAAAGCTCCCATCATCTGCAGAAAGGGCTCACCCAGCCCAAACTTACGAAGTACACGCACCATGAATGGCCACTCTACAGAGTCAAATGCCTTTTCCATGTCCAGAAAAAGCGCCAGGGCCTTGCACTCCGGACGAACGTGTTGCATGGCACCCAGCACCGTACGGATGTTATATGTAAGGTTTCTTGATGGGATAAACCCCGCCTGCTCCGGGGCCACCAGCTCCGGCACCAGCAGCGCCAGGCGTGTGGCCAAGACCTTAGCATACAGCTTGGCGTCCACGTTAAGCAATGAGAGCGGCCGGTAGGACCCGCATACGTTAGGGGGTCTCCCAGGTTTCAGAACAGTAACCAGGAGTGCCTCTCTCATGGTATCCGGCATACACCCCTCCTGACTTATCTCATCGAATAGCGTGATCAGGTGCGGGAGGAGCACGTCCTTGAAGGCCTTGTAAAAGGCCACTGTCAGCCCATCAGCGCCCGGTGCACTGCCCGACCGCATGCCCCCCAGCGCCTCCAGGATCTCATCCTGTTGTATGGGCAACATCAGAAATTCCCTCTGTGAGTTAGACAGGAAGGGCATTTTAATGTAGCTGAGGTAATCGTCTATTTCCTCCTCCATATGCGCGGACTTAGATGAATAGAGATCGGCATAGTACTCTCTATATTCAGCCACTATCTCCTCTTGGTCCGTGATCACTGTGCCTGCAGGGGTAACAAGCTCCTCTATTACCAGGGGCTGTCTGCTATTAAGCAATATCTTCGCCAGCAAGGAGCCCGGACGCTCACCCTCCCCATACATACGGGCAGTTGCATACTTGCCCATGTGCTGCACCTCTCTGTCCACTTCGCTATTGTATTCCGCGACCAACTCGCGGATCCTTGCTTCAACCCCGTCAGCCGTTAACTGCGTTTCTATGGTCCGCATACGCTGTCGGATGAACTTAAGGACACTAGAGTGTTTGGCCATTGCCATGCCGCGTATGTAAGCTTTGAATGAGTCCCATATTGTGAGGAAACTCTGAACCGATCCCAGGTTCTTATCAAAGAAAGATTCTATGTCTTCCGCCAACTCCCCCCTGAAGGCCTCATCTAACAACGAGTAGGGCGGCAGTCGCCAGGTGAATGGCGGGATCCGCCTGATCGGGGTATCTAGTATCAGCAGGAGAGGGGAGTGGTCCGAGAGCGTACGCGGGAGCACTATGCACCCCTTAACCGCCGCTAGTAGGGGACGCGATACCAGCCAGTAGTCAATTCTAGTGTGCACGTCATGATGCGCCGAGTAATGCGTGTAACCTCCCTTCCCCGAGTGCCCGTGCCTCCAAGTGTCGACCAGATCGAGTCTGGTCATCTCCGCCTGCATGCGCAAGGCAGCTGCCGCCGGGCGCCTCACAGATCCCGTTGAGCGGTCCACCGACGGGTTGAATATGAAGTTGAAGTCACCCCCCCACACCATTCTCCAGTGTTCGTATTGTCTACAAAGCGCAGCGAGCGTGACGTAGAACTCTGGGTCGTAAAAATTAGGACCGTACACATTAACTACCACCAGGTCGTGGCCCTTCCCTGTGCACCTAGCTATCAAGTAGTGCCCGTGTGGATCAGCCTCCAGCACCGCCAGTTTCAATTTGTATTTCGGGTTTACCCACGTGACCACCCCCCGGGAGTGCGTTGTAAAGCCGGCCGCCGCGCTAGCGCCCGCCAAGCCTCCTGCAGTGAGCATTTTACTCCCTGGAGGGAGGTGTGTCTCCTGTATTAGAGCAAGGTCAATGTGGTGTCTGTGGAAATAGTTCAGTACTTTCCGAAGCTTACGGAAGTCATTCAGTCCCCGAACGTTCCACGTCAGGGCTCTTAGAGTGCTAGTATTGCTTTCACCATTCACCACTCTAGGGTCTGCCATCGCTGCATCCACACTCTGTTCGTGCCCCCAGGAGGAATTTTACGCAGGACGCCACTGACTGGGCAATACCGGGCTTCCACATCCAAAGCGACAAAAACAAACCGAAACACAGGCCTCTCAGTGCGTCGTGCACCCAACCACCCCGCAGCTCAAACCCCCCCCCCCAACTGTACTCCCCCCCACCCACCCACAGCCGACCTCCCCCAACCTGGCCAGACAGGACCCTAATCTCACCCTCCACCCCTCAAAACCACACACATCACTCAATAACATTTCCCAAAAACAGTCCCAACTGGGACCACATAGAGCAGCAGCGTGGAGGCAGAGGTTACCGGACCCAGAACACTCCCTACTAGGTTGCTCCTCCGGGTAGTAATGTACCCTCCCCGCCCAGCCCTCGTGCACCACCCTACGTGGGCCGCCCCACCTCCGCTACCGCTGTGTCAAGGGGGGGGGGACCCACCTACTCCCCTATGGGACCGGGCCAGACACCCTATACAACATGCCCGCTGCCCCCAA
The DNA here is from genome assembly GCF_964204655.1 of Triturus cristatus. Taxonomy (NCBI): domain Eukaryota; kingdom Metazoa; phylum Chordata; class Amphibia; order Caudata; family Salamandridae; genus Triturus; species Triturus cristatus. The sequence goes on from NC_140589.1 coordinate 1,806,821,583, forward strand.
TGGACCCCTGGCGCCTGCCGACCCCCCACCCGGACAATCTCAGTTCCGATCCTGATAAGCAAACGTCATACAGCACCCCAGGGGGGGGGGGGGGGGAACACCCCCAGGGCCCCGACAGACAGGCCACTGATGCGAGCATTCCGGGGAGCTCAATGCTCTTTCCCCAGTTATTACTAGGTCACGGGGCCCCCAGAGTGCCTACTTGCCCAATAAATCAGAAAGGTCTCACCAGGAGGCAGCGGCTCAGTCCCCATGTGCGGTCGCACCAGCCACAGCTAGTCGGGCAGCTCCAACGCCCCATCCATTGCCAGGGCATCAATCACCCCCCGCCCAGCAGGCAAGACCAACCAGTCCCAACGCGCACGAAGTCCGACCGTCCACAGTGGGCTAGTCCTGCTCCTCCAGGCGCGAGGTCTCCTCCACAGCGTTATTGTGACTCCGCGGGCTACTCCGCTGTTCCCTGGACCAGTCCTTCAAGGATCGCTGCAGCTCCTTTGAATCTGTAAAGAAGTGGGAACGGCCCTGCCTGTTAATCCGCAGTCTCGCAGGGTATAGCATCGCATAGTCCAGTCCTAGGTCTCAGAGTTGTTTTTTATATGGAGCAAATTGCCGTCGCTCTTCCTGTACCCTGGCCGTGAAGTCGGGGAAAATGTTTATGTCCATACCTTCAAACTGGAGCTTGCCCTTTTCCCTGGCCACCCGCAGGTCCGCATCCCGGTCTCTGTAATTCAGCAACTTTGCAATTATAGGCCTCGCCGGTGCTCCCGGTTTTGGGCGAGGCCCCAGCGCGCGGTGCGCCCTTTCGACCACGAACATGGGAGAGAACACGTCCTCCCCCAGCAGGGTACGCAGGAGCTTCTCCACGAAAAGTTCCATCCTCCCGGTCTGCGTCGTCTCCGCAACCCCCGTGATGCGGATGTTCGATCTCCTCGAACGGGCCTCCAAATCTTCAGTCTTGTCCTGGATGACTTGTAGCAGCCTACTGATTTGCTTCCTATCCCCGTCCCACTCCGTTTGCGCATCCTCCACATGTGACACCCTCTTTTCCGCCATGTCCAGGCGCTCCGAGTTCTTGTCCACCCGCTCCGACATGCGGTCCATTCGGTAGGTGAGCGCGTCCAGCTTGGCGTCAATTGTCGTCAGACTGCCCTGTAGGCCCTTCTCCATTGCCATCAGCATTTCCCTGAGGTCCGCGCCCGTGGCGCCCCCCGAGGCAAGGCCACCCGTCGTCACCTCCGGCACCTCTGCTGCCGGCCCCTTCGCCCTGCGGGGGTCAAAGGATATTTTGGATTGCGTCTTATCACCTTTTCCCATGGCTGCGGTCCGAGTCCGGCGCGTCACCAGGCCAGGGCACCCCTGTCAGACCTGAGGGGCAATCCGGGCGGCCCCCGGCACACCGCCACAGCAACGTCGCGATTGGGCCTCACCCCCGGGTCCCCGCCAGCACCGCCAGAAGAGCCGTCTGTAGCCGGCCGGCCCCAGCAGCCCCACGGCCCACCTCGCCAGCGAGCGTATCAGTCTCTGGCGCGCCGTGCCGCCCCCGGGTCGGGCCTCTCCACCACGCCCAGGCAAGCCCCCACAGGTTGCCGGCCACAAGTACACTGTCTATCCAGGCAGGGGCCCGCACGCACGGGTTAATCCGGGAAGACCGTGTCACCCAGAACGCCCTCCAGTCCAGCCAGCAATTATCCCCCGGGAAGGGGGGGGGGGGGGCACACCACCACCACTGCTCCTCAGGGGCCTCACCTCCAACACCCCCTCCACCGCCCCAGCAGCTCTCTCAGCGGGGGACCAGGCGCGTGGGTGTGTCCACCTCCCAGTTCAAAAGGCCCCCCGGGGCCACTCACACATCGCAAGGGCCCAGGAGCTCTCCAGCAAACTCCTCGTCAGGGCACAGCGTCGTTCCCCACCAGGGGTTAAGGCACCTCCCAGCCGTCTGCCTCAGGCGATCAGCCCCCAAGTCGGAGCTCCCGGATATCTGTGGCGGATCTCAGGCCGCCCGCTACACCTCATGCCAAGTCCAGGGTCCTCCGCCGCTAGGGTCGCCGGGGTCAATGCAGGCCTCCGGAGTCGTCCGCTCCGCTATAAGTTCGCCCAGCAAGGCGTCCGGAGCCGGGTCCGGCCGAGCGGGACCACTTTCGCTTTCTCTGCCGCACGTCGCGGCACGCACGACGGAAAGGTCTCAAAGGCAAGCCGGGGATGTCAGCCCTGCCAGGCAGCCGCAGCTCCGGTCCCTGCAGCAGCTCTCACGGCCCCCAGCCATTCAGCAGGGTCCCGCTGGCAGCACCGCTTAATGGAGGGAGGACTCCCCCGTATTCCCAGCCAGGTGGTTCAGCGTTGAAGGATAGCTGGACGGATCTTGTAAGGGCTAAGGCGAGGAGCTCCGCTCTCACTCGTCCGCCATTGCCGCCGGCTAGCCCCGCCCCCTCCAGTTTTCAATTTTTACTGATATTTACAGATAAATACAGACAAAGAACAATATTTTTCATGTCTGTATTTATCTTTAAAAGTGGAAATATACTGAAAATTGTGCTACTTGTGAATGACTCTCTATGCTGTCTTTCGTGAATTCCTGGACAGCAGCTGAGCCGATAGAGGAGCATGAGGAGTTAAAAAACATGTTGCGATTGCCACATATACAGGCACATGTTAACATATGTTTGAAGTGTAATACTGTTAATTACCTGTGGGTGTAGTGTTTTGCTATTTTTGGCATCTTAATTTGCTATAATGCGACAAGCATCAAAGTTTGAGCGCATGTTTATTAGTTAAATAAATGTTAAAATATATACCATTTTATGACTCCACTTATTCTCAAAACACAAAATAAATATGGACAAATACCTATAAGATGGCCAAACAATGAATACAGATAGATACAAATGGAAATGTTCAAAAAATTAATACCATAAAACCAGGAGCCCAATGCAGTGGATGCACTGTTGAAACTTACTGTGGACCACTTAAATTGGTTTTGCATTTGTTCCTTAATGAGCATGTTATTTGAGCAGAAGCCATACTCTTCTGAGGGTCTAGTTCACAGAAACATGTTGACCAATAACTAGTGGCACATGGAAGCAGGGTCAGTTGACCGCTGCAGTGTCTCTTCACTCTTTTTAATCCTGACCCGGGCATGCAAGAATAAAATAGTACACCTGCCCAGGAGTCCGTTTTAATCAGTTTTTTTTGTTCATATGTTGCACGATCTGCGAGCCTCACCACTCTTTCGTTTTCCATAGGGCTTCTACCAATCTCTTTAAACATAAAGAGAGGGAGTTGTACCCCTCACCGTGATCTGCTGTCAAGGTGCGAGGAGAATCCCAATGATGAAGCACACACCCTCTGGTGGTAGAGGGAATTCATCATAAAATAGGAATACTTCTGTTCAATTAGGTTTTCCTACTTCCTTATAGATCTGGGAGTTTCTCTGTGTGAAAGATACATGTGGAATCCCCAGCAGTACCCTGCTCAGAACACTACTGGACCCGTGGTAGAATTATAAGACTGAACATGCTGTCTGTCACCTGTAAAGATTCCTGAAGGACTGGGCATCCTCTCCTCTGTATCCCTTTGTATCCAGGACCAAGTAGTGACTGAATATTCAAGCTACAGGGACACCACAAGCTACAAGAGGCCTTTTTCTTGTAACTGACCATCTGACCATTTCCAACTGGACCTGCCCTGAACTCTGCTGTTGATCTCTGCTAGAGTGAGTCTTTACACCCCTTGTGTAGTGTCAAAGCATACTCCTCCTTTCACCCCTGAAAACCTAGGAAACCTTTTGGCTTCAAAGACCTCCGGAGGACAACCTGCCAAGCTGATCCAATGAAGGTGCGTCGCCGCTGGGCGGAAGAGTCAGGTTTCTCCCGCACAGAGCTTTTCTACAGCAGCAAATTCTCTTCAGTGGTAGCTTGCAGCGAAGGCATATGGCTTTGTGGAGCCCTCTTTGGCTCTAGCCTGCAGCCTTGCCTGGCTCAAAAAATCCAAACGCCAAAAAAGTGCCTACGAAGGAATGTAGATATCTTCCCTGGCTGAAAGCACCAATAACTGGCTGGTAATGGTCCTGCTCTGTGCGCAAATTTCAAATTTTTACCTCTCTGAGCTTTCCCGCAAAAAGTCAGCAGTTTTTGGGACCTCGTCTAAAAGCTATCTGACATCATGGAGCCCTCCTTGGCCACAGCATGCTGCCCTGCCCTGCTGAAGATTTTTTACCTCTATTTTTAGAGACGAAATCCAAAGGTAAATCTTCTGATCCGATTGAACCTGGTTTTGGAATCCAACACATTCGGCCTTAAATTGCACCTACATACCGCTCAATTCCCACGCACAAAGCCGGGCACACACACAACTCCATTTTCACCTCCAGCAACAGAATCCAATTCAGGCACATCACTGAACTCACCTGGCTCGACCACGCCATTGTTCACTTTACTGTCTCCGACACTCACCAAGCACCACATCTCTGCCCATCGCAGCTGATGCAACGTAACTGAGACACAGTGGAGGCAGGCCCTCAGCACCACCCAACCCAAAGTCTCATCAGACTTCCACCAGGCTGTCCAGAATGTCTCTGCATGGATCATCAATGAACCGATAGAGTCGCCCCAATGAAACCTGCAAGAACCGACAAAACCTCTAAACAAGCCAACTGGTACACCCCAGAACTCAGAACTGCTACCAACTCAAGAAAGGATGGCACGCAATGGAAAACCCCTCTGACAGAGCCACTTACAAAGCAGCCCTCAACAACTGCCACCTGAGCATCGAGGAAGCCAAGGGAGCGGCCTTCAAAGCCCGCATTGATACAGCGGTCAACCACATTAAAATTAAAAAACTCTTCAAGATAGTCAAGGAATTCTCCAACCCAGCAGCCACAGAGAACACCATCCAGCTGAACGATCACACCTATTCTCTGCTCACCACGCAGTTCACCTCAGCCATCAAGTCTTCCTTCCCCTCTGGGTTACCCACTGTCCCTCACCCACACCATCTCTTTAACCTCGGAATCAAGTTGTTTTCCAGCGTGTTAACATAAAGGCTGCTACAGTAATCCAGCTTAGATGATACCAGAGCTGTATTTACTGTCTTTTGTCGCAGCTGCTGGGATGAAAGGAAAGAGTTTTTTGATCTTTCTAAACAGATAAAAACATGAAGAGATCACAGAGTTAACTTATGGTTTGAAGTTAAGCTTGTCGTCTATTATCACACCTAAATGTTTTGCCTTTGTAACTGGGATAGGTGGAGATCCCAGATCCCAGTTTTTCCAGCCACCAGCTAGAAGAACAGACAGGTAGTAAATTACCAAACGAAATCACTGCAGTCTTACTTGAGTTGAGCTGAAGGCAATGACTGGACATTCAAGGGCTGATCGCCAGCATGCCCTCATGAAAAGTGACCGAAACCTCTGCACTGTTTTTAAAAACAGACAGGGCAATTTGGGTGTCATTGGCATAAAAAGATACTGCAAGACCAGAGGACTTAACTAGAAGAGCCAACTCTGTAACAAGAAGAGAGAAAGTAGCCGATTTAAAATTACCCAACACTAATGATTGTGATCTGTTAGTGAGAAAAGATGTCAGCAGGAATTTAGCTTTATCCCTGATGCCCAGAGTGGTGATATGTTGTTTAATATAGCATGGTCAACCATATCAAATGCCGCTGACAAATCAAGAAGAATAAGAGCCGCTGCTCCACTTCTGTCAAGTGCGACCCTTATCTCTTCTGTATCTTTAATTAGTGCTGTCTCTGTGCTATGTTCAGGCCTAAAACCAAATTTCGTCTCATCAAGCAGCTGATTATCTGGAATGTATTGTATGAGCTGCGTAGTCATCACATTTTCTACAAGTTTAGCGGGCAATGGGAGGCGAGAGATGGGCCGGTAGTTGTTAGGATCAACTGGATTGAGATTTGGTTTCTTTATGAGCGGAAGAATAGAAGCCCTTTTTCACTGAGTGGGAAAGACTCCAGAGATAAACATATTGTTAAAAATAACTGATAAGTTTGCACCTATCAAATCTGGAAAGAGTTTTGGAACCACAGGAGGGCATGGGTCAGAAGGCGAGCCGGATTTGGCATAGCTCACCATGGCAGCTATCGGTTTCATGGATACCGCTGACAATTCCGTAAAGGTGCATATCTCATGATGCTGCTTGCATGGATCGAATACTATATCATCAGAGGAAGAAGCCTCAAACTTAAGAGTAAATTTGATTTACTTTAGTCTTGAAACAGTGAGCTAGAGAGTCACAGAAGGCTTAAAAATAAACACCAGAGTGGTTCTCTGGTGGAAACGCAAGTTTAGAGACTACTAGGAAAAGCTGTTTGGTAGAATCCTTGGCATTATCTATTTGTTGAGTAAAATGAGCACTCTTTTCCAGAGCCTGTTTATAGCATATTTTCTCTTGAGGATCATAATGCGAGCGCCAACATTTTCCTGTCTCCTGCATTGTTGCTTTTCAAGCCTAAGAGCTTCTGAGAACCATGGAGTGGGGGGGATTATCCTGTTTTTGGAGACTTTCGAGTATGAAACAAATTTAGAAAAGGTGGCCTGAAGCCAGTTAGTATAGCTTTGAGAGGCTTGCTCTGCATTGGGAGAGAACTCAGGTTGAGTGTTGGTTAACTGTTGGGTGAGGAGGGAGCTGTCTATATTTTTCCAGGCCCTGGACTGTTTGGGTGGGCAGGGCTTTGTGTAGGGGAGCCTTTCTAATAAATGTATCTCAAATATTATAGCATGGGAGTCAGACCAAGTTAGAGGTAGAACCTTCTGGACAGTAATCTGCTCGTTATTTGTAAACATGCCGTCTAAAATGTGTCCAGCTGAGTGTGTAGATGTATTAATGTTTTGCGATAGCCCTAAGGACCCTTATGTGTCCAGAAGATTTGCTGTGTCCTTGTCTGCTACAAGATCTAGGAGAAAATTAAACTCACCTAGTAAAGTGAAGTTGTTTAAATACCTCCATCTCCACAGATGTCTTTCTGGAAAGTTGGAAACACGCAAGCGTCAGTCCCCTCCAAAAGAAACCCTATGATGACCACAGCAAACTAAATTATCGACCGATCTCCCTGCTCCCTTACCCAGCCAAGGTACTCGAGAAGGCCATCAACCATCAGTTCACCGAATACCTGGAACAAAACCACCTATTCAATGCCACCCAATCAGGATTCTGCACCAACCACAGCACAGAGACTGCACCAACCACAGCGACTGTGCTGATCACCGCTGCAGACATCAAAAGCCTCCTCGACCGCAGAGAGACCGTGGCCCTGATCCTCCTCAACCTCTCTGCTGCATTCGACACTGCCTCCCACCACACACTCATCAACAGACTCTACAACATCGGCAAACAACAAAACGCCCTCAAGTGGATCACCTCCTTCCTTACAGTATGCACTCAGAGCATCCGGCTGCCTCCCTTCACCTCCGAACCCAAAGACATCATTTACGGTGTACCCCAAGTATCATCCCTCAGCCCCAACTTGTTTAATACCTACATGGCCCCCCTCGCAGATATTGTCAGATCCCATGGCCTCAACATAATATCATACGTAGAAAACACTCAACTCATCCTCTTGCTCATCGAACATCCCTCAACCACCAAAACCCACTTACTCGATGCCATGACCAACATAGCCAACTGGATGAGAGACAACTGCTTTAAACTTAACTCCGACAAGACAGAAGTACTCATCTTAAGAAAGAACACTTCCACATGGGACCATAGCTGGTGGCCAGCAGAACTCAGACCAACACCCATAGCTACTGATCATGCACACAATCTAGGCTTTATCCTCGACAGCAAACTTGACCATTAAGTGACAAGTCAATACAGTCGGCTCCTCCTGCTTCCACACCCTTCGCACGCTCTGCAGAATCTTCAGATGGATTACAGTTAACGCCAGGAAAACTTTCACTCAGCCCCTCGTCACCAGCTGTCTCAACTACAGCTCCTCCGAAGACTCCAGACCATTTTGAATTTTGCAGCCAGGCTCATCATGGACCTCCCCACACAGACCCACTTCACCCCCACCTCAGAAACCTTCACTGACTCCCCATCCAGAAGAGATGCCAGTTAAAAATCTTCATGCACGCCTAAAGATTTCTACACTATCAAGGACTGGCCTACATCAACCATTGACTGAAATTTCACCTACCCCCAAGAAAAATGCCCTCCTCCTCACTAGCTCATGCCCATACCCCCACATTTGCGGCAGAGGGGGCCTCGCCTTCTATTACATTGCCGCCGAGGCCTGAAACGACCTGCCCCTCCATTTTCAATTAGCACCCTCCCTGGTGGACTTCAGAAAGACATTGCTCTTCGACTGAGACGTCGCACCCAGAGCACCCAGATACCCCTCAGAGTGATAGTGCTGCACTTTATAAATGCTGATTGATTGATTGATTACACAATATTGGTACATGTAAGAACAATACACAAGCATATAATCATACTCCTTCAGTCGCAACCCCCACCTCTCAATGTGAGGGGATATCATGGCTGTTGGATTGCCGAAAATGGTGCGTAATGCTTGGTGGTCGGTGACAACCGTGAAATGCTTCCAATATAGGCACATATTAAAATGTTCATAAGCCAACACCACAGTGAGGCTTTCTTTTTCAGGTTGTGAATAGGCACATTCCATTGATGACAAACTCCTGCTAGCATAAGCCACAATGTGCCTTGGGGCATTGGGATGTCCAGTGTACTGGGCAAGGATGGCACCCAACCCCACAGGGTTAGCATTAAAAACAACCTCCGTCTTCAATTTCTGATCAAAGTATGCTATTTAGGTTGCATTCTCAACGGCGTGTTTGATTTTCTTGAAACTTTGTTCACAGTCATGTGACCAATGAAAAGGAAGATTTGATTTTGTTAAGTCTCTCAATGGGGCAATCACAGTGCCAAAGTATCTTGAACGGTAACTAACCACACCAAGGAAGGATCGCAGCATAGTTACATCCTGTGAGGAGAAGTGGATGGCAATGCTTTTACTTTATTTGGATCCAGAGTCTGGAAGAGGTGTGGCACCGTGGCCAGGGCGACTGACTCCGTAATCTGGGGATCACGGTTCCCGGCGCCAGCAGATTAGCCCAGCACCATGTGACTCTGGGCAATAGCCTACTTAATCTTCCCGACGGCCCCCAGCGCCTAGAGACCCTTACGGGTGATTGTTCGCGCTTTACACATGTGGATTATTATAGTCATTCCTCCATCAGATATGACTGAAGAACTTGAGGTTTGTTTTATGAAACTCACACTTTTCTGCATTTAAAGTGAGACCTGCGCCAACGAGTATAAAGCACACCTGCGTAAGAGCTTCATCATGTTCCTTTCGTTTGGCCCTAAAAACTAGTATGCCATCACTGTAATTGAAAGCTGCTAGAAATGGGGGTCTCTAGTTGGCAGAGGTAGGTAACTTTGACAAATAGGGGCCCTTGCTTCTAGTCAGGGTAAGGGGGATACACATCTAAAATAACCCCTGCTCACCCCCTTTGTAGCTTAGCACGAGCAGACAGGCTTATCTGCATAGGCAGTGTGTAAAGCATTTGTGAACACATACAGTAATACAGTGAAAACACTACAAATTGATACCACACCAGCTTCGAAAAATAAGTAATCTTTATCTAAACCAAAACAAGACCAAACGACAAAAAAACACTATATAGTATCAAAATTATCCTTACAAATTGGTTATTCACTTAAATAAAGCTTGCAGCAAAAAATAACTTCACTTGGAGTTATAACGACGTCGTGACCGGTGAAAATCCCTAAATACGGCACAGACCGCGAGGTGCGCGGCGTCGGGCCCACAAAGAAAATTACCTTGGAAATGATGAACACAAAGACAGTTCACGGTGTCGGGGAGGCGATGCTTCGTTGTCGCAGCGCGGCGTCGGTTCCTTACGACCCCAGGGGAGATGAAGTCTCTGTTCCTTACTGCAGTGCAGGAGAGGCGAGACGACTGTTCCTTACTGCATCGGGGAGGTGACATCACGATGGCGCCGAAGCCTCTGTACCTTACGACGGGACGCTGTCGATGTGACCCACGTTGAGGATCGGCTCCGCAATGATGAAGTTGGCTTCGGAGTCGATGCGGCACGGCAGCAGGCATCAGGGCTACGTCACAAGTCGGAACAGCGCTCACGGCTTCTGTGCAGGTTATGGCGTCGCTCACCGGCCTCGGTGTTGCAATTTCCTTCAGTAGCAACTGAAACAGCAGTTTCCGATGCAGAGAGACAGAAGGGGTGAAGTCTTTGTGTTCCTGAGAATTCAGAGCAAGAGACAAGCTCAGTTTCAAGCCCTTGGAGATCTTTTCTTCAAGCAGGTGACAAAGCAAAACAGCAAAGTCCTTCTTCTCCTTTCCTTGGTAGCAAGCAGCCACTGCAGGCCAACCCCAGACAGCAAACAGCACAGGGGCAGTATTCCTCCTCAGCTTCTCTGGCTCTTCTCCTTGGCAAAGGTTTCTTCTTGATTTCCAAGAAGTGATCTAGTTCTGGGGTCGGGCCCCAATATTTTTACTACAAAATCCACTGTTCTCTGAAGGCAGAGAGTGTCTGTACCCAGCCAAAACCACTTCTGTCTTCACTGGTGCAGCTTCCTGACAGGAGGTGGAGACAGCACAGTTGAAGGCAGACCAGGCCCATTCCGGTGAAAAGGAAATCTCCTCCCCCTACTCTAAATGCAGCCCAGGTCTATTCAACCAGGCCCTGACTCATCAGACATCTGGAGCCACTACCCTTCTCCAGCCCCTATCATCCAAAAGCCAGACATGCAATATACAAACCTAGCAGAGGCACACTGGATGGTTAGGCAAGAAAACACCCACTTTCTAAAAGTGGTATTTTCAAACACAGAACGTAAAAATCACCCTCACTGAAAGATGCTTCTTAACATTCTAAGTTCAGGCATACTAAACTTTATTTTCCTATCTTGTTCCTAGGGTCAGTTATGTTTATACGATATTATAAACAAACTCCCCATTCAGGCCTATGGGAACAGATAGCCTTGCAATAGTGAAAAACGAAATTGACAGTATTTCACTATCAGGACATGCCACACACATCAGGGCATGTCCTACCTTTCACCTGCACTCAGGGGTACCTTTGGCCTACCTTAGGGGTGACTAACATGCAGAAGAGGGAAGGTCTGGGGACTGGCAAGTGTGTGCACTTGCCAAGTCAATATGGCAGCCCCAGACTGATGATGTCATGCTTTAAGTCTGTCTCAAATTCTTTCTCAACAAACAGCCTTTAGTAAATGAAATGCAATTTGACTATGTCATTGAGCAACAGGACGAATGTCCTCTTTTATGTGAAGTTGCGCTTTCATTGTCTTAAGTCTTCCTAGTTCATAAAACAAAGATGGAAACTGATATACTATTTCATGATAGACACTGAGATTGTACTTTACAGAAATCAACTAAATAAACGTGCACTCTATGAAGTGTCTGGCAGGACATGAATTGGTGCATGTACTTTCGTCTTTTTATGCTTCACAGTGGCTATAAATTAATTTTAACTTTGAAGTGGTGTCAAAGCAGCCCACGTATACACCTTGGTTTTCTAAGGGGTTAAACGGGGCACTGGAAACAGATCATTGTACTTTTCCGCTGACATAATGTTTACTGAAGCGCCACGGTCTATGATAAATGGTATGGAGAACCTATTCACCTTCAGTGTGACTTTGGGACAGTGTCCAAATAAATTTCGCACTTTCACTTGTCAATCTAGTTTTGACTGGGACTCTTCCTTGCAATAAGCTAATCCTACATGCGCACGTTGTCCACATTAACATCACACATCCATCTTACTCACTATAGCTCGACAATGACAGTGATGAACTTTTAGATGAGGAATTTGTTGTTCATTTTCTACTTGCCTCATCTGATGTTGCCGCTTGGCCTTGTGGGCGTGACTGTAATGTCTATGGAACTTTCTGGAATCTATTTTGTTTTTTCGACATAACGCCCTTGATCTTTCCTTCACTTTGCAAACCATTACTAAATGTTTCTCTTTCCTGCAGCCTTTGCATAACTGCCCAATGGTGGATATTTACCTTCATGTGGAAAGGAAAATTCACATTGAAAAGACAACTTTTTCTTTGGAGTCATCACTTTGTGTCCTTCAGCTTTATGTCGCTGCATGCTTTTCACATTTATGACTGACTCACTTTGGGCTCCTCTGCCCTCCGTGCCAGAATCTTATCTGTCGGCATGTACCTCAGCTCTGTCAGCCATTAGGACTCGCTCTAGGTTCAGTGTTTCTCTCAGCATTCGTTGTCTGAAGGAATCAGAAAGGCAACCCTCTATGACTCTTAATCGAATAGCTTTTTCGTTAAACTCATTGAATTGGCAATGTTTGATAAGCATATCACGTCTTTCAACAAATTCGTAGATTGTTTGACCAGCTTTATGTCTTTCTTGACTGAAAACATATATTTCTAATAATTGGATTTAACTTGATATTGAGGACCCCCTTGATTAGCTGGTAAGAGGCTTCTTCACTTGTGGTATTTTTTATCACTACCTTTTCTCCTTCACCTGCAAGAGGTATTTGATTTATCTTTTTGTTATCTACTTCTTCCAGTGCATCAGTGAAATCATAAAACGTTTCAAAACCAGGAGGTCTATCTTACGCCAATATTTTTTTCTTGGCTGTATCTAATGGAAGCAAGTGGTTTCAGGAATGCAGCGGCATCAGTTATGGCCCTTACTGTTGAGAGTATATGCTGTTCACTTTGACCTGCATCATTCATACCATCTGTAAGTCCTTGTGATATGCTTGCTCCAGGATTGTTATGACCAGTCTGAGATTGTACGGCTTCTTTTTGCGTTGCCATTGGAGCATATAAACTTCTGAAGGACTTTCGAGTTGTGCAGAACACACCTGACATCGCCTGTGGTGTCCGCTTCAGGGATCATCGGCTCCATATTCACAACCTCTGGGCTTCTATTTGGGTTGATTTGCCCAAATGTTGTTGTATGATGACTCTCTTTACTCAGATTCTGGTAAGCGTGATTGCATTCTGTATATATCTGGTTATATCCACCTCAAATGTTTCTCTGGATTTATCTGCTTCTAGTCACAGCATTCTCCTGCACCTAGCTGTCGACGCTCATTGCACTTTCTGCACCTGGTTGTCGCTGCCTTTAGCGTTTCTTAATGTTAGAAATATGTTCCACTTTTAGCACGTCCTTGCACTCAGCGATCACTGCCTTTGGCGCTGCTCTGTACCTGATTGCTGCTGCCGTCAGCATTATCGTACTGCATGAATGACGGCGCAGTATCTCTTTTCTCGACTTTACCAGCAACTTCCTAGCTGATACCAAACACATTTTATGTAAAGCCTTCACTTTCTTCACAGGCCTTGCACTGGCTGGAGTGGCACTTTGACTCCACATACGCCAACCGTCGATTTTCACTTCGACTGAGGCGCATGTGGCATGCACGCGCAGTTTGCTGGACCAAGGCATATTCTCCGAGAGGGCACTCTTGTTTCTTTGGGTCGGAGGTTTACATAATCCCCAATCACGTCGCCAGTTGTAGCATCCTCCCCTGCGACCAGGTTCTCCCTTGACTCTTCATCTAGCTCCACCCATTACTCCCTATCTCCTCCCTTGACCCCCCCACACTCCAGTAGGCTGCACCCTCGGGAGGCACAGGTCGACCCTCTTCCACCCCTCCCCTGTGCCCTTCTCTCCCATTCTTCCCCCCTCACAGTATGCCCCCCTTCATCACTTCAGCCTTACCTCTAGCTAATACACTCTTCGTCCAATCTGCACCGTCCCGGTACTCCAATCTTATCTCCTCCCCCCTATCCCTATGTGCCACCCCCCTATTTAGTCCACCTCTCCTCCAACCTTCGCCCCTAGTTAACTTTCCTTACGTTCCCCCTATTCCCTCCTCGTCTCGCTATGTACCCCAATTTCTTCACAAACCCATTGCATCTCTCTTCTTCCGCTCACTCCTCCAGTAATTCTGTGATACCCCCTTTCCCCCCTTGGTAACCCTTTCCCTCCCTCGGACCTAGCAGAACCACTTTCTCTCTTCAACTTCCCTATCTCCCAACCCCCCTCACTCTGCCAGGTGTGTCCATAATTCCGATCCTTCCTGCAACGTCAACAAAGACAACTCTCCTTTCACCTCTGATGCACCAACGCCTGCTCTCAACCACCACCTTTCCCCACCTCTAAGCCCTGTACCACAACTCCCCTCCCGTACCCCCACCTCTCCCTGCCTTCCACCGCCAATTGCACCCCCTCCTGTTTCCATCGAGCCACCCAACATGCCGTGCTCTACCCTACTCTCCCTGGAAAATAAGCTAGGTTCTCTCATCACCTCCATCTCCCAACTTGAAGCCACCATTTCACTTTTAAGCTCGAAGATTTCCACCTATCCATACATCGCAATTCCTTTGGAAAACATTCACCTTCCCACGGGATGTACCTCGCCCCCACACCCCAAAATAGCCAAACATAACTTGTCAGCTGCAAACATCGCAAACTCAAACAAGTCCTCGAACGCCACCCTTCTTCCACTTTCCTCTCAAAGTAACCCTACTATCTACACTATTCCGACCATCTTCTCTGTCAGAACCACTTGTCCACCTAAACCCTCCCGAGCACCCTCGTAAAAGTACAATATCCCTATCATCCCTCATAGCCCAAGTGCCCCCGTCACCAAAACAGTCTCGACAGAGCTGCGCTGACTGCTCCACAACTGCAGATCTGCAATAAAACACAAACTTGAAATCTCCGATACCATCATCCTTCACAATATCGACATGCTCTTCCTCACAGAGACCTGGTTCAATGATAACTCTCACTCTATGTTTGATCTCCTATTACCCACAGGATATTCTATATTTAGAAAATGACAGAATAGACAAAGATGGGCTAGGTGTTGCAGTCATCTTTAGAAACTCCCTTCAACTTAAGGCTTTTCCTAACAGCTCCTTCCGCACTTTTGAATGCCTATCTCTTGAGCTTCAATTGCACCACTGCTCACCCCTCTGATTTCATGCCATGTACCGCCCGCCTGGTAGCAGCCCTTCGTTTATGGAGGAACTCACTGACTTCATCAGCGACCAATACTCGCAAAGTGACAATCAGATCTTCGTGGGTGACTTCAATCTCCACTGGAGCTCGCTTCAAGACTCTTCTGCAAATTTGCTGGCCACCTTCCTCTCTGCAAACGATCTTATCCGACACTGCACAGTAACAACACACTCTAAGGGCTCAATCCTGGACCTTGTTATTTCTAAAGCAGGCATGCTTACTATCGCTATCCCTATTCATGTAGACTGGTCTGACCACCTCCTCATCCCATTCTCTCTTCACCTATCACACTCTATATCTCTCGGCCAACCTAAGATGGCTACTTCCTGGTTCCGTGACACTAAAAATATTGACCTCGGTACCCTCTGTGATTCAGCTTTGCTTTCACTTCCAAGGCTAGACCCAAACCTGGATGTTAACGAACTCACCTCCCAATGCCTCACAGTCCTTGCAGTCGAAATCAGTAACGTCGCTCCTCTTCAAAGCAAAAAGGAAAGGCCTACTCCCTCAGCAACTTGGTTCAACAAATCCCTTTTTGAAGAAAGGAAGTACCTAAAAATCCTGGAGAAACAATGGAGACAAGCGCCCTCCACCGATAATTTGGCCACGCTCAGTTCAGCAAGATCCAAGTACCACAAACACATCTTCCTTGGAAAAGCATCGCACTTCAGAACCCTCCTCGACTCGACTCAAAAAACTATTCGATCTCATCAAGAATCCAAACTGCTCTCCCCCAACCTCCAAGTTGGAGGATTCTACAAAGAAAGCAGCGGAATTCGCTATATTCTTTGACAAAAAGTGAAATCACTTGTGGATCAGGTCATTCATCCTACCCCTCCAGAGGAGCGCAAATCCTTAGCCATTTGGCAGAACTTTGACCCCCATCTCTGAAGATGCGCTCCTCAAATGCATCCTCGAAACAAAGCCCTCCAACCATTCTCTTGACCCCATCCCTAGCGCCATTGCCATCGACTTCTATACCTATTCTCTTTCCTATTGGACCACTCTGGTTAACCTCTCCCTCTGTCAAGGCTCCCTTACTGTTTCCTTCAAAACTGGGCAGGTTACCCCTCTGCTTAAAAAACCCACCGCTGATGCGAACGACCTCAACAACTTCCACCCCATCACTAACCTACCTTTTCTTGTGAAAAACACAGAAAGATGTGTAGCGAAACAACTCTCCCGTCATATCAAGGACAATCATTTTCTTGACAATTTCCAGTCTGGCTTCATTCAAAACTGCAGCACTGAAACAGCCCTGCTGCAAGTGATTGATGACGCGTTGCGGATACTCGATTCGGGGGAGTCTTGTCTTCTAATTCTCATTGACCTTTCTGCAGCCTTTGACACTGTCAATCACAACACTCTCCTTAACACTCTTCAACAGAGAATGGGCATGGAGGGCACTGTGCTTAAATGGTTTGCTTCCTTCCTCTCTGATAGATCCCAAATGATCAAAATAGCGAACAGTCTTTCATCTCCTTTGGCGGTAGGTCAAGGTGTTCCTCAAGGCTCAATACTTGCACCCACTCTGTTCAACCTCTATTTGGAACCATTGGGAAATCTCCTAAGTAAATCCAGGATCCTCTATCATCTCTATGCAGACGACACTCAAATCTACCTCAAGGTGGCCTCCACTCACGATCTCTCCATCCTAAACTCGACTCCATTCAAAACTTGTTAACTCATCAACTGATTCTGAATCCCTCCAAAACTGAATTCCTCCTCCTCTCCTCCTCACTTTCGCCTCCTCCGGTTCACTCATGGATAGATCAGATGAATCTACTTAACAATAAACCCATCATTGTCGACAGCGCAAAATCCCTTGGTGTCATTCTCGACAAAAAAACTCAATCTACTCTCCCACATCAATTCCATTGCAAAGTCTGCTCGATACCAACTGTGCCTTCTTTGGGGGATTCGTCGCTTCTTCCCGGAGCAAGACCTTAAAACCCTGGTCCTATCGCTGGTTCTCTCTAGATTGGACTACTGCAATGCTCTTCTTACTGGCCTCCCCAAATCCCACCTGTCCCCCCTTAAATCTGTTCTCCATTCAGCAGCTCGTTTCATATATGGGGAAAAAAGAAGCAACCACATCACACCCATTTTATCCACCCTTCGTTGGCTTCCCATCGAGGCAAGATCTATCTACAAGACTGCCTGTATCACCCACAAAGCCTTGCACTCATCCTCTCCTCGCTACCTGGCAAATAAACTGAAACTCTTTGGAGGCCCTAGACCATCACGTAATGCGGAATATGTATTGCTTGAACCTCCCACTTTCAAAAAGGAAAGATCGATGGCCCAATCCTTTTCAGGAAACGCGGTGAGAATCTGGAACTCACTTCCGCCTCAGCTCCGGACCACCACCTCTTCCCGGTCCTTCAAAACTGACCTCAAAGTTCTCCTCCTTCAAAGACACTTCCAAATCTAATTCACGCCCTCTCTAGTCCCTGAAGGAAGTTCTTCCACTCTAGGAAAGTCTGTACTCCATGCCTATAGAAGTGCCTTCCCAGTGTGTTCTTGTGTTTTGAGTGTCTGCCATTGCAGTTTTATACCTCTACTTGTATCTTGTACGCTTATGTAACTTGCACACATGTCACTTTTTCCTCTTGTAACGTATAGTTTGCTACCACTTCTTGTATTTTGTTTGCTTTTGATACATGCACATTTATCACTTTTGCCTCATGTAATGTAACGTTTGCTTTTGTAACATGCCCACTTGTCATTTTCTCCTCATGTAACGCTGCTGTTCCTATTGTGAAGCACTCTGACACCTTCGGGTAAAGTCCGCGCTATATAAAAAAGCATAAAATAAAAATACATTTAAAAAAATGTAAATGATCACGCCACACATGGAGCTTGATATTACATGTCTTTATTATTCAGTGTGTGACCGTTATCAGAACATTTTACATCAAGAATTCTATCACCTACGCCCAAGCACTTACGTCACTGTTCTACAGAGTACAACAGGAACCAAAAAGGTCCCATCATCACTAACTCAGAAGACACTACAGCTATAAGGGGGGTGACCTCATGTTTACCTAGTGATGTTAGTGGGTCAACTGAGAAGGATAATGATTATTATATGAGGTGGATACTTACCTCCGCCACCCCACAACTGATGCACCAAATGACTTACAATTTATATTCTGTTCACTCAGAAAATGAATGATACTCGTAGTCAGTGTAAATTGTCACACAAGTAAAACTGCGCCGAGTAGCTATTGGCTCTCTGTAATGTAGAAGTTTTTAAGACGGACATTGGTAATAGTAACCTCTTTCTACCCCTCACCTCCTCTTGGCCTCCTGCCGTTCAGCGACGCGTATGCGCCTCGCCAGTAGCCTTTCCTGCTGGTCCTCGGAGTCTGTAGTGGGAGCAGGGGGCGGTTCCTCGCTTTCCTCCCAGTCTTGAGGGCCCGTAATCGCCATGTTTATCACTTCTCCCTCCGCCTTCCCTGTGCTCACGTCGGTTTATCGCCCAGAGCCACTGCTTGAAGCGGTTTTGGCATCTGGTTGCTAAGCAACTAGTTGTTTGTATTAGACTCGAAACGGCATACGCTCTAAACTAGTAAAATCCATTGAATAATGATGATCAGTTTGGCGGCCATCTTAAAAGATATAAAGTTGGTTATACCCGAGGGCCTCCAAAAGTAAATCGTGCCTGGAATTATTGTTTTGGATTAATAAAATGCTTGTTTGGTTTACATCTGATTGTTTATTTTATTTCCTTGAGACAGAGTTTAAGTCTCGAGAACCAGGGCATGCGAGAATAAGAGCTGTCGTAGTAGAACTTTTAATTAATTGTAACATGGCCTAAAACAGTATTTATCACAACGTATATACAGTGTTGATTTTGTTTTGTTAAGGATTGTTGGTGCCCGTATTCCTTTGCTTTTAATACCTGTTTTCCAACTTTTTTACCCCAATTAGTGGATTTAAATTATGCTATTTCTCGCCAAAATGACCGTTCTTTAGCTATGTTTATGAACAGCTTTCTAAGATGAAAAGGTTTATATTTCTCAAGTGTCTGAAAGATGGAGCGGCTCTGTTGTATCCTGCTGGGCACAGTCTAGTATTTTACCAGCCTCTCCCCACGAGAACTGGTTCATACACCCACCCCACACCCATCCAACACAGGTGTCACCGGTCAGGTGACCCTGCCAATAAAAAGAGCCTGAGTGAACGTGCTTGTGGCCAGTTCCAGTACTATTATACACATTGAGTCATAATTTCCTCAGCATGTGGGCCCGGGGCCCACAACAATAGCGACAAGCGGTTCTAACCCCACCAGTCGGCTGGCAGCCGTCTTTCCGGTTGTCATGGTGGGAAGAGTGACCAGATCATAAGGCACCCCCGCATCTGCTGCCAACACAAAGGCAACCCAGCCTGGGCAGGGCATGTCTACAGCCACCCAGCAGAATGGGAACACACCTTTTCCTTGTCGAAAGGAAAGAGGAAGTCGTAACTGTTGCCGTCTGCCTACTGAGTGACAGCGCGAGGTGGGCAGCGTGGGCCAGCGAACAGCAGCGATATCGGCAAGACCCCTACGAGGTCCGCGCTTATCAAGGTATGCCAGGGCCCGTACCATGCTGTGCCCCATACTGATCAGCACGCCTGTAGTGGTTCTAGTCTGCCGCCACCTGTCCTGGTCAGAGAAGAGAGGAGCTGCGCGCTCCTGATAAGGCGAGAAGCACAAAAAAGCTTATGTAGCGCTGCCCACATGCCAGTGTATCCAGCGAGGCT
The DNA here is from genome assembly GCF_964204655.1 of Triturus cristatus. Taxonomy (NCBI): domain Eukaryota; kingdom Metazoa; phylum Chordata; class Amphibia; order Caudata; family Salamandridae; genus Triturus; species Triturus cristatus. The sequence continues at coordinate 1,806,841,386 of NC_140589.1, forward strand.
TGTCGGCACAAGAAGGCGAAGCGGGGCAGAAAGATATGGCCCTACAGAGCTCCCGGGAACCCTGTCAGATTACTGCCCCGAAAGAGAAGGGCTTCTGCGACCTCGCCTCTGATGGCGACAGTGAAAGTGCGGCATCTCACCTGCCTGCGGGGCAAAGAAGTAGTAAGCCGCCCTGGCCACCAAAAGAAATCATGGCCCGAAGCCACAACATCTCTCAGAAGCCCATGTAGTGCTACCGGAATGACGCCAATGGCTGATGCGCCCGTCACCTCAAGATGAGGCTTAGTCACTAAGGTCTGCCAATGCTGATCCTGTGTGTGCGGTTTTAAGCTGCCATGTCACCCTGGCAAGTTAACCATCTTCCCAGGCCCAAACCTTCCTTTTTAATACATAATAGTCGCTCCTATGTTAGGCCCTGGACAGCCCCAAGGGCATGTGCAGTGTATTTTAGAAGTTATACATGGACTTTTAAGTTTACATGTCCAGGAAGTGAAAAACTCTTACATTTGTTTTTCACTACTGCAAGGCCCATCTTTCCCATAGAGTAACACTGGAATTTCCTTATTGCACCTTATAAGTGTAATTCCCAATTGGGACAAGATATTGAAATTTCAAGTTTGGTGTCTCTGGACTCCCAATTTAAAATCTCAACTCATGGTGAAGTCAAATTTTAAATTGTAAGTCTGAATATGCCCCTTTTAGAAAGTTGGCATTTTCTTACTTAAACCATTCTGTGCAGATGCCTGTGCCTGAATAAACATCTGGGATGTGTGACAGCTGCTTTGTGCATTCCCTCTAAACAGGCAAACCAAAAGGGAGCTGAGGTGTGCCATTCACACCCTGATGGCCCATCACCAGGCTAATGGGCCTTCTTGAGCTAGATGGGATGGAGGAGCTGACACTTGCATCTGAATAGGGCTGGGCCTGTTCCCAGACAAAGAGCTGCATACAGCCATTGAGTGAGTCTGGAGCCAGGGAAGGAAGGGCAGGGACCTTGTGTACTTCAAAGGCCTCTCTTTGAAGTCTCCCTGTTTTAATTTTAATCTTCCCCCTTGGTCCCGTCCTGCTCCCCACCCTTCCATTGTTAAGTAGAACGTTCCCACTGAGGGTTCTGAAATGTACCTTAGAATGTTGAGATATGCTGTGAGGCATGTAGGTTGTGACAGGAGTGGAGCAGTGGAGACGATGAATAAAGCCTAACTGAACCCCCCTGGAGTCTGTACTTCTGCCTGATGACCATCTCTGTAAAACTGGCGACGAGCTGGCTTGCGTAAGGGGGCAACCTTCATCTCCTCCCCTTCTCTTTACTCCACGAGTCACATGGTGGTATAATCTTCATTGAAGGTACTGTGTTATTTTGTTTATGTTGGGCTGCCTCAACGTTGAATCCTGCGGTACGTTATCTGTACCTACCTCCACCTTACTTGACTGAATTTCAAGCTTCCAGGACTTTGCTTCAAAGCTATGGTCATTGAGCCTCTGGAGCAGCAGTACGTTTGCCTAGCCTCACAGTGCCAGTACAGAGGATCCTGTCAGCTGTCTGTTGGTTACAGAGCCTCCTGTCAGCTGTCTGTTGTTTACAGAGCCGGGAGGGGTGGTACGCCTACCGTGGTGAGCTTCACTGTCTACCCTGTGTTTTTCCTCCACATGGAACCTAACAGAGCCCAGCATCCGTGTCTGGAGGCATTTCTATGTTTTCGCGTCTCCGAAGCCCGCCGGAGGAGGAGTGCCTTGCTGTCCTTGACGGACCATGACCAGCTGTGTGGGGGGAGCGGCTCTCCACGCGTCTCTGCGGCCAGCCATGTGGAGGAGTGTTTGGCAGTCATCCTCAGACTGCGACTAGGTGAGTGGGGGATCAGCTTTCCTCATCGAGGCCGTCAGCTGCTCGGAGAAGAGTCGCCCCTTTCCTTTGCCTTCCACACATAGTCGCAGCAGATTGGGCGCTTTGGGACGGCTCTTCCCCTTCTACCGGACGGGGCTGGCAGGGAGGAGGGAGTCTCCCTTCGTTGTCTCAAGTTTCAACCTTTCTGTCAGTTTCACGGGCAGCCGCCAAGAAGTGCTGTAGAGGAATCCCGCCGCTTTGTGGTCTCCTCACGGAATAACGCTGACAGGCACAGCTGTTGTTTGTCATGGATCGTTCCACAGAATTCACGCTGACTGGCACAGCCGGTGTGTGCCCAGCGCGCCACTCTGTTCTGTGGGTTGTTGCAGTATGGTAAAAGCTTCAGTGGCCTTCTTCATGCATCATTTCTGGACTGACTAGCACAGCTGGGACTGCTGGTCTTCCTTGTTCTCTAGCGGAATCTCAGGTGACATTTTCCCTTTTCAGAGCCACATATTGATTAACTCAGCTTGCCCGTCCTGCCTATCAGGGCTAAAGTACTCTGTTCTCATTTTCTTGCATCTTTACCACTACGCTTCTCGTTTAATTCTTTTTTTGTTGCATGGTTGCTTCAGCAACTCTTAGGGATATTCCCCTGTTTCGTTCCCTGCTGAAGTATATACTGTGGCTAATATTAAGGGGTTTGCAATTGTTGGGGGCCCTGCGTTAGTAAAAGAGAATCTGTCATTCACTGGTCCTTCACTGATCCTGCTGGTCAATTTTAACATTGGAAATTGTACGTGCCTGTAATGTAAGCATGATCTTACTTTGTTTCATTTATTATTCTCATTCTTCTGAATTGTTATCTGGTGTTATTACCCTCTCTTGCAAACATAGCAGCGGCAGGTATGCCCCAACCAGTTCAATTTTTGAATGAGGTTGGAGAACCAAACATCCCCTCGGAGGAGTGGGCTAACATTTTTTAATCTTATTTAATAGCAATTGGGGGAGAAAAGTTCAGTCCCATCAGGAAACAACACATTCTTCTCCTTAATTTGTAGGCACATGGTAGAAAAGTTTATAATTATCTTCCTGACCCTGTGTTTGATAATGATGAGGATGAGGCCGAAGAATACAGAGTTGCATTCCTTAAATTGGAAAAGCAGTTTGGAGACAAAATTAATGTTGTTTTAGAACGGCACAAATTCTTGTGCCGCACCCAAAGTAAGCAAGAGAGCATCTTAAACTACGTGGCTGCTCTGAGAGGATTGAGCAGTCTGTGTGACTTTGGAGATTTAAATGATTCACTCATCAGAGACCAAATAGTAAGATGCACCAACAACATAAGAATCCAAGAGAAATTGTTACAAAAACAACCAGACTTGCAAGAAGCAGTAGAAATTGCTAAATCGATTGAGCACACGGCAGTATGCCTAAAAGAAATCAGATCCACATCCTCCAATGAATCAGTTTCAGTAATAAAAGAGGCAAATACAGTAGAGGAGATATACAAAATGAGGAACCCTAATGGTGCCAGACTCAAAAGCGAAAACGAGCACAGCAAACTTAAATGCTATCGCTGTGGGAGTAGCAATCACCGCGCCAACTCTCCATTTTGTCAGGCCAAGTCCACCACTTGCTGGAAGTGCAACAGAAGGAGACATTTTTCGAGAGTCTGCAGGGATTCCTTCCACAAAGAGAAACGCAATGAAATCAGAGAACAGGAGGAGGTCACTCAATCGGTCAAGAAAATAATTTTACAAGTTGGAGACATCACCACGATACATGCTGTCAACTATCCAGCCTGTGACATCAGCCTAGATGGTAACCCCATCAAAGTGTTTGCTGACTCTTGCTCTTCCTACACTTTCATCAACTCAGCAGATTTTAGCAAAATGAGAAGTGCTAAAGGGGAAGGTCTTCAAACCCCGGACATTGCTCCCAGCCATTGCTCCCATTCAAGGGAATGCTTAAATCCCTCATCACTTTTAAAAATTGCACTACCGTAGGCAAAGTCTACGTGGCCCATGAAGGGTCCAACCTATTTGGGTGGCAACACCAAAAGGAATTGAGGATTAAACTAGATCCCAACAACCCAGAGCAAGTCCTATCGATCAGTCAATCCATTACAGGGGACCGGATCTGTGGGGAATTCCTGAAAATATTCAATGATAGGCTAGGCCTTCTCAAAGAGTTTCAGCACAAAATTAAACTTAGAAAATACTCAAAACCAGTTGTGCACAATACCAGAACTATTCCCCACCTCATGAATGAGCTGTTGAAGATGGAACTGTGCAGGTTACAAAGTCAAGGGATTATTAAACCGGTTGAGAGTTCTGACTGGTTGGTGCCCATTGTGATCACCACGAAAGACCGGGGTAAAGGGATCAGGTTGTGTGTGGACCTGAGTGACCTCAACCGTAACATCTGGATTGACAGACACCCCTTCCTCGGGTCCACGAAATGTTAAGCACCATGGGCGATGCTGTGTTCTTCTCGGTTCTTGACCTAGACGCGTACCACCAAGTTGAACTTCATCCTGAATCCAGGTGGTTGACGGCTTTCACGACACCGATGGTATCGTTCATGTTTTGCAGAATGCCGTTCGGTCTTGCGTCTCCAGTCGCAGTGTTCCAAAAAATCATGCAAAGCATCCTAGATCTGCTTCCAGGATGATGTTTTAATCTATGGAGCCACAGAGGAAGAAGATGACATGTACCTAAGACAGGTCCTGTGTAAACTCAGAGATGCAGGACTCACTCTCCGAAGAGAGAAATGCCAAATTGTTGTGAGTACAGTAGAGTACCTGGGTCATTTTATTCCAAAGGACGGATTTAAGCTAAAAATTTGCTTGTTGAAGGCTGTTCAGGTGGCAGTCGCTCCAAAAAACAAAGAGGAGCTGAAGTCCTTCTTAGGATTAGCAGAGTTCATGACAAAATATGTCCAAAAAGTTTCAGATCTTTCTCATTATCTAAGATAACTACTTAAGAACCATACGCAATTAATATTGGGTGGAGGAACATCAAATTGCCTTTGAGTACATCAAAAAAGCCATTCTTTCCGCCCCATATTTATGTAACTTCGAACATAGTAGGAAAACAATTCTAACCACAGATGCCAGCAGCAAGGGTCTGGGGGCTACCCTCTCACAGGTTATTGGGGGTAAGGAGCGAATCGTAGCCTTTGCATCTCGTGCCCTAAACAAATCAGAAGCTAACTACTCTGTAGTAGAGAGATAAGCCCTTGCATGCTTTTGGGCAGTCAAACACTTCAGATTTTACCTGTGGGGCATCCAATTTGACATCAGGACAGACCATGTTTTCCACTAAAGGATCCTACAACAGTACGCCAAGAATAGTTAGATGGGTGTTAGGCCTAGAAAGATTTTGCTACAAACTGTAATACGTCCCATGGAACCAAAACACAGCTGGGGATTTCCTCTCCAGATCCCCCTTATAGGAAATGGAAGAATTCGGAACATGTGAATACCCGATCTTGGCCATCAGTCTCCCGGCCCTCACCAATGAAGAGTGGAATGCAGCTACCTCAGAGGATGGGGTGCTTGCCAAAGTCAAAGCTTATGCTCTTCAGGGATGGCCTAACAGCAGGAGCGAGACTGAAGAAGAGGTGAAAGCATTTTGGGAAGTGAGGCACAAAATAAATATCAGAATAACCTGATACTCAGAAGTTACAAAATCATACCCACTTCAAGGTTAAGGGACCTCGTTATCAATCTTGTCCATGAAGGTCATTTGGGTAGAAGCCTCACCAGATCACGGGCGAGGGAGCGCTTCTGGTTCCCAGGTATGGACACCATGGTCAATGCCAAGGTGAAAGACTGCTCAATATGTGCTAACAGCAACAAAGCTAAGGTTGTCCATCGTGCACCCATATCACCCTGGGAAAAAGTGGCTCTAGACATCATTGGTCCTATCAGTAGAGCAGGGGTGACCAAACGCTACGCTCTAGTCATGGTAGATTACAATTCTCATTGGGTGGTTACAAAATTGGTTCACCAAATCACCATTGAGCACATCATAAAGTTTCTAAAATACTATTTTTACTGTGAAGGAAACCCGGCCACCTTCATAACAGATAATGGAGAGCAATTACGCCTTCTGCCATGGTGGAGGTTCTAGCCCATATCAATGTTTCCCACTTTAAGACTGCTTTATACTGCCCCAGTGCCAATGGGCTGGTGGAGAGAATCAACCGCATGGTTAAGGAATGCATCCAGTTAGCCTGCGCAAACCACTTGAATATAGAAAATGCTTTGCAGGAAATGTTGTGGGCTTACCATACTACTCCCAGCTCTGTAACAGGAGTCTCGTCCTTTACGGCCCTTAAGGGAAGAAAACCCTGTACTAAAATGTTTACGGGTTGGTTGGGCAGGAGGGACAGAGTTACTTACGATCCCAACCTGGTCAAAGACAAGATTGCACTACACCAAGCCAAGTACGAGAGCCAATACAATGTCAAACATGGCACCAAATGTCAATTATGGAATGTAGGGGACTGGGTGTATGTAAAGAGGCTAGTCGGCCAGGAAGGGTCTATGTCCAAATTCTCTCAACCATTGCGCATTGCTGCAACTAAACTAAATGTAGCCATAATGGATAATGGATAATGTTGGAGCATGGAAAGACTGGTTCGCCATTACCCTCGTCAATTGCCAACCAGTGAGAGTTCTTCAAGTGGGAGCGAGTCTAACCTCCGTAGCAGAGAGATCATGACTCGCTAAGAAGCCAAAGTGCCAGTCTGGCATAAAGACTATGTCATGGATACCTGAATAGTTTCCTTTGGAAATGTCAGCCTTCTCTAGGGTTATCTTCCTGCTTTTTCTCCTTCCCTTTCCCTGCCCTACCCCCCTTCATTTCCAGTGCACTTCGTTTCTTATCCTCCATTTTGTTTCCCTAAGGGAAAAGGTGTGTTGTTATTTTAATCTTCCCTCTTCCTCCTCCCCTCCCCTCTCTTCCATTGTTAAGTAGAACGTTCCCACTGAGGGTTCTGAAGTGTACCTTGGAATGTTGAGATATACTTGTGAGGCATGTAGGCTGTGACAGGAGTGGAGCAGTGGAGACGATGAATAAAGCCTAACTGAACCCACCTGGAGTCTTTACTCCTTCCGCCTGTTGACCATCTCTGTAACACTCCCCTACTTCAAAGGCACAACTGAGTATAAGTACTGAACCCCTGACACCACCAACTCAGTACACTCTGTACCTGAGGACACTCTGCCAGGAGGAAGAACTACTGTGCTGCTGAAAGTACTTATGCTGGAGCAGAGTTTTCTGTTGAAAATTCATCGGGTTTTGAAGCTTCAGTTGTCTAAACGTGGTAAAAATAAAATTACTAATTTTAATCATTAATTATTTGTTTTGTGTAAATGTTTTTTATTAATCAATATGTATGTATTAACAAGAGAAAACCGACACGAGGGAAAGCTTACGTGTTGCTATTAATAATGTGCATGTTTTATTAAATAAACGTTGCTGAGTGCTGTTTATTTTTAAGCACGAAACGCTTTTGAATTAATGCTTTTTTGTGTTGCTAAAGCTAGATAATTGCATACACATAAGGGTATTAGTGGGGTTAACACTGTTCAATCACTATGCTGTGGTAACGTTGTTTTTGTCTCTTTTAATTAAGATGGTCTATTGTGGCCTATTGTGGCCTACTAAAAGATGGCTGACTTTTGAAGCCAGGTTTCGAGTGAGAATTTGTGATGGAAAAGTCCTTGCTGAATATGGACGCGAGTCATCTGTCCACAGTCCTTGCCTGGTTAAAACTTTCCGTGAGGACAGCAGCAGATCTGGGCAAGTCTCCAGATGCATTGAGACAGCCTTGGCAGCCTTGGAAAACAAAGGAGCTTTAAAGAAAGACTCTAAACTCTGAGCTCACCAGAGGAAATGTGTGGAAGTTGAGAAGATACATTTAATATGTAGTTCCTGTTCTGTCTTTTTATTTTTGTGACTTTTTCTGAGCGGAGATTTTTCCAAATGTAGCGATGCTACATCCTTTCCTTCTCGCTCTGCTCAGCGGTTCAGCGGATGAAGTAATATTAAATGTTTCTTTCCTTTGTCTGAATTATTATAAATATACTAGACTAGAGAGGGTTTGCATTCATTGCGTTTTGCCACTTTGCCATTTTCTTCCCAAACCTGCGTTGGTGAGGATCGATGCTGTGAGGACGGTGACTTGGGAGATTTCTACTGAGAGACTTGTCCTGATGACCCATTCTGACATTTAGCTAGAATAGGTAATTATGAGAAAATGATTTATTCTGATTAATTTCTTTTGACTAATTTTAGATAAAGAATCATAATTTTAAATACGGTGTTGGTGATTATTTCTTGTCAATTATTGAGTACTCTATTTGATTATTGATGTATAGATTGTTTAGATTATGACAATTGCAATAGCTAGGTCTTATCGACCTCGGTGTAGGTGTGGGGTTTAGGAGTTTTAGAAGGTTTCTTTCCACAGGTTCAATGCTGGTAGAGTATTTGAGTGTATGTTAGTGAAATGGGCCCTAGTGTATGGTGAGTGTATGTGCGTGTAACTGTGAAATTACTTTATCCGTGGAAGTAGGGAGATTTTGTACACCCCAATCTGCATCACTTACACTCTTCTGGACTCGGTGGGATCTGCTGGACTACTGCTCTGCCTGCTCTGTTGTTTGCTGCCCCTTGCCTGGTAGTGAGAAAGATTGGACCTGAATCTCTACATCCACAGAATCAAGTGACTCCAAGGGCTTGCTGGCTTGTCTCCTGTTCCGAAGTCTAAGGGACATCAAAGACTTCATACAACCCTGTTACAGCCTCTGAACTCTGCCATATATGAGTCCTGCCTTGCCAAGAAGTCCCAATCCAGTCCTGGGCCCTAGGAGGTGGGTTTTCTGGCTGTTTCTGCCAAAATCCATGCATTGCTTGTTTTGCACCGGTCGGAACTTGGAACTTACGCATCACCTACAATCCATCAGATCAATGACAATGCATCTCCTCCTCTGCTTCTTGCAGTTGCTCCTCAACTTTGACGTTTGTCCCCGTAAAGGTACTGTTTCAGCAGGGCCTGCGTGTCTTCTGTATTTGACCTATGCTCCATCATGGATGGCTTGTCTTTTCAGATTTGACCCTAAGCACTATAATCCAAGATATTCTTTAAAAGTCATAACTCTGGTTATACTTATAGAATTTTTGTTGTTTTGTTCATTAAATTAAGCTCTATTTTTCTAACATGGATTATATTTGTGTGGTGTTTTTCACCGTTTTACTGTAACAACTGTTGCACAAATACTTTACACATTACCTCTTAGGTTAAGCCTGACTTCTCTGTGCCAAGCTCCCAGAGGGTGAGCACAGGTTATTTTAGGGTGTGTATCTGATTTACCATGACTAGGATTGTGGTCCCTACTTGGACACGGTACATACTTCTGGAAACTAGAGACCCCAATTTCTAACACTGGTGATTAGTGTGAGGATAGGACTTGTTTTTGTGCAGTCCCTTGCAGTAATTTGATGTACACTACCATCCGCTTATAAGACGTATGTGAATCAATTGTCACTGAGTCTCATTGGCTATTTTTTTCCCTACTCTCTCTGATTGGCATTTTTAATTTTTCAATTCTCCCTGATTGGCATTTTTGCTTTTTTGAAATCATATTCCTCAGTGGAGTTCCTACAGCTGCACCTGTAACCACGGGGTGTGAGCTGACCCTGTTGGAGAGTTACACAGCAACCTAGCTCAAAACCTTCTGCAAGGGGTTTGGGATTTCCATGAATGGCTTCACCAAGAAGGTGGCGATGCAAAAGGCGCTGAGGGCCTGGTTGGATGCCCAGAATGCAGCTGTGACCCCAGAGGAGGAGGAGGAAGATGTGGTGATAGAGGAGGGTGGCATGGAGTTGGATTCACTGGAGAATATGGATCTGTCAGTGGGGCAGGGAGCCAATGGAGTGGGGGTTCCCTCCAGGGCAGGGTGCAGCATTTCATCCAAAGTCCAGTCCATGGCGGAGCTGGAGGGCAGGGGGGAGGAGAGAAGGTTCAAATTGGAGCTGGCCAAGCTCATATTTGAGGAAAAGTGCAAAATACATTGGCCATGGAGGAGGAGGAAAGAAAACAAGATTGGCATTGGAGGAGAAGAAAATGATTTTGGCTCTGGAACAGAGCCTGAGAGAGCTGGACATCAAAGCCAGGAGGGATGAGTCCAGCCAAGATGGTGGCAGCATTTCTTCAGTGTCCTCTGACAGGAGGGTCCACATACCCAAGGATTTGGTGTCTGATTTTGAGGAGGGGACAAAATAGACAGATGGTTTGAGGCCTTTGTGATTGCTCTGCAGATGCACAAGGTCCCTGAGGAGGATGATTAGGGAGCCAGTCTGTGGTGGCACATCCCTAGTGAGGGAAGGGACACCCTGCTGGCTCAAGAGGGTCATGACAAGATGAGGTATCCCGTCATGAAGAAAGCCCTAACAGGGAAGTTTGTGTTATGAATACCAGGAGGTTCCGCAGGAGCGTCAGGGATCTGGAGAGAATAACACAGCCTTCCCCCGTGGCCTTTCGACTCTATCAGACTCTAGAGTAACGGATGGCACACCAGGGGAAAAGAGGGAAACAAAACAAGGGAAGGCGGGGATGCTTCAGTAAGGATAAGGGTTCCACGTCTGGGACAGGTGAGGCTGAAGACAGCTGTAGGGAAAGAAGGGTTAATTCAGCCTTGCAATGATGATGCTTCCCTAATACTCAATTGCAACCCCTTGTCACACATACCATCCTGATGCTAGTTCCATGCGGATAGTGAACACATAGGATAGTGCCAAAGTAGGGGATCCTGCACAACAGAAGAATACGAAATTAGAATGGAGTTAACATCCCAACTATAAACCACACATGTGTTAAGTTCACCACTTACCCCCACTATGCTACGGTAGAACTGAGAGCGTATATGGTTTAAATCTGCTGCGGGTGTAGGTTCTGCACCTAATCGTGGAGTAATCCGCAAAAGGAATATGAACAGTAAGTAGCCCCCTTAATCGTTCAATAACTAGCTAACATAGATATGGTTATAAAGATAGAAACAAAGGCAGCGCAAAGCGCTGTTACCGTAGTTCTGTTGTGGAGATTCGATATTACCAAGTGGTTCACGCAAGTATCCCAGAGTATTCTCCAAATTCTATCAGCACAGTGGAGAACCCCCACAATGCCAGGCAAGGAGCACTCTTGTGGAACCCCGCACACAGCGAGGAAGGGATATGACCAAAACTATAATATGGGGGTAGGAAACAGACAAAGAAAACCAAAAAGGAAATAAAACAAAAAGGGGAAGGGGAGCGAGGCTAAGATTCAAATGCCTCCTTTCTCTTTTAAGTAGAGCGTAGGGTCTGAGCTCTGCTCGGCTGGATGTTAGCACCGAGATCCCGGGTGGAACACCCGGTGGGCGGAGTCGCGAAGTATCTCCGAAATCGATGTCACTAAGATTCTCCCGATGGAGTGGGGAGGTTGCAGGAATGGATTCCAGCGAAGATGTGGACTTAAAAGTCCTGCGGGGGTATATACCAGCGTTTCAGGAACGCTAGCGAAACTGACTCGTCCTCCGGAGAAGAGAACGCTTAATGGAACCCGGAAGCAGCGGAATCGGAAGTCAGGCACAAGCAATACGGACGGAAATGGGGCCAAGATCTAGAACGCTAAGCGCGTTCGTGAGCGTTTACGCTCCTTTTATACTCCCGCTATCGCTAGGCAGGGCTACGGGGCATGACAGCTTGGTCTAACCCCAGAGAAATACAAACACTAATTCAGGGATAGTCAAAAGCTTTCAGAAAAAACCTGGGTGAATTGTATAGATTTCCTTTTGCAAGGCACTAGATGGTTGGGTGAAGGGCAATGTGAAAGATTACCAGGGGTTCTACAATTTGATCGCGCCAGAGCACCTGTTCAGTCTTTGCTCTGCAGATCTGTGTCAGCACCTTGTGGATAGTAAGCTCACTGACCCCAGCGAGTTTGTTGAGGAGGCAGACCCCTGGGTTAGCACCAGGGTTAATAAGAAGTTATCTGGAGGGATCACCACAAAGTTGGGCAGGTTCCTCACAAGAAGAAGGAGGAGGGGGGACAAAAATAAAAACAAGGAGTTCTCCAAAGGACCACAAATTAGTTATGTGGGTAAGACTTTACATTCCCCTACTGAAAAGAAGAAGTGGTTTCCTGAAAGTAACTATGCAGGGAAGGGACCCCTGGAGTGCTTTGAGTTCCAGTAGGAAGGGCACTTCATGGGGGATCCCAAGTGTCCCAAGTGGGCACAGCTCTCCACCAATGAGCAGTCACTGTTGTTGGCTAGTATAGTGCTTGGGGAGGAGATGGTCCCAGATAGTCTCAGGGGAGTTTCAGAGCTGACACTAGTGTTCCGGTATGATGGAGAACTGGCACAGAGGACCCATAAGCCTGACAAAACTAAGAAGTACAGTTAGTGGGTCTCCATCAATGGGCAGAGGGTGGAGGCTCTGAGAAACACAGGAGCAGCATGACCACCATTAGGTGTCATCTGGTGTCTTCAGAGCAGGTAGTCCCTAATGTATACTGCCTGAACAGAGGTGGAGCTCAGGTCCCATGTGGAGAGGTTGGTGTTCTCTGAGTGGGTGTGCCTGACCACACGGTCCATCACAGCCCATCAGGGTGGTCAAGAGGACCTGGAGCCTGAAATAATGGCCCAGGCACCTGCCAAAAAGAAAAAGGGCGAAGGGCGCGGGAAACCTGCTCCTGAAATTCCCATGGTCCAGGAGGCTGAACCTGAGGAGAAAGCCCCGTACTTACTGGGGAGGAAATGGCCAAACTGGGGAACCTGCCTGAACTGACTATTTGGCAGAAGGAAGGGGGTACCACCAGGGAGGAGTTTTGCAGGGCACAGAAGGATTGCCCTTCTCTTGAGGGTCTGCGGCAGCAGGCTGAGACCCAGACAGCTGGTGACACCTCTGGAAAGCACCTGATATACTGGGAGAATGGTCTCCTGTATAGTGAAACTCAGGTTCTTGAGCCTAGTGCAACATGTATTTTGGTGGTACCCCAGTGCTACAAGACCTTCCTACTGGGTCTGGTTCACGATGTACCCCTGGCAGATCATTTGGGGCAAGACAAGACCTTTGACATGCTTGCCACCATTCGTGGCTGGTACTCAACGACGGTGGCAAATCAAGGGGGCAGGAGGGGGGGTTTAAAAAAGAAATAGCACTTACCTCAAAAAGCCACAGACTCTCCTTGATTGTCATCACCGTTGTGTGCTTGTCCAGCTGAAAGCACAAACAGGCTCCTGTGCATGTTCCCCACCAGGCTGTGCATTACAACCTGGCGAGGGACATGGTAAGTGTACATGACTGTTTGGCCGGCCCAGTAAGGCCGGCCAAATCATTGTGCGCACTTAGTGCACATATTTCCTCCACCCCCTGCTGGTGCGTAGACAGCCAAGCCCCACCCCACCCCAAAACCTGCTTCAGTGCGAAAAATAAAATAACATTTCCTCCTTTGCACTGCTAAAAGCAGTGGGGCGATGCCTCTCTGCCTTAACGGAGGAGCCACCACTACTCCTCCTTAATGTTAGCCCTAACTTTGCCAGACAACTGTAAAAAAAATGTTTCACAGTGGGCTGTCCCCAGTGTCAATATCATGGGTACACCATGTAGTGAGCCCTGGGTAAGTAAGAAAAGAGAGACAAAATGCCCCACCAACAGGCGGCAGTCTCTCTCTTGATCTAGGGTCAGTGTAGGAGTGAGGCTGACACCCTCCACTGACCCATCCTGCTCTTTGGGAGATAGGAGGTCGGGGAGAGGTTCACTCTCCTCTTCTACCCCATCATCAGTTACCAAGCGCAGAATCTCAGAACTCTCGAAGTGGGGCTTGAGGCGCTTAACATGCAGGACCCTCAAAGGGTTCCTAGGAGTTTTGAGGTCCATCAGGTGGGTGACTTTAATCTTGCGCTTCTTTACCTCATAGGGCTTGACCAGCGGTCTTGAAGAGCATGTAGTTCCATCAGCCACACTTTTTTGGCCAGGCTGAAACTCCACTAGAGTGGCATTCTGGTCATACCAGCATTTCATGTCCTCGTGGCTAGCTTTCATATTCTCCTGGGCGAGCTTCCGGAAGTGAACTGTTTGGTTGGGAAGAGCCAGCATGTAGCTGACCACATCCTGGAGGGCTCTCCTGGGAGCTTGCTCCCAGCTCTCCTTTACCAAACTGAGAGGCCCTCTCACAGGGTGCCCATACAGAAGTTCTAAGGGGCTAAAACTAGTCCCCTTCTGCGGTACCAACTTGTATGCAAACAAAAGGCATGGCAGGAGGACATCTCACTTATGCCTTATGGTGTCTGACAGAACCATAATCATGCCTTTCAGGATTCAGTTGAACCCCTCAACCAACCAATTGGTTTGGGGGTGGTAAGGAGTGGTTAACATGTAGGTCATCCCACACTCCTACCACATGGCTTTCATGTAGTATGATACGAAGTTTGTACCCCAGTCAGATACCACCTCATTGGGAAACCCACATGGGGCAGGAAAAGGTTGTAAAGGAGCTGTGCATCCCCCCCCCGACTTGCCACTCGCCTGGCAGGTAGGACAGGACCCTACAGTGTGCATTTGGGGCCTTCCTCATTTGAGGTCAATAAAAGTGGGTGACAAGCAGGGGCGGTTTCTTCCCTAGGGCTCCTGGGCTCCGCCTACCCAATTAACATGCCTCTGAATGGTAATCGCAAAAAGCTATTACCGGCATCCACATTTCTTTTAGAATGCTAAGTAATGACAAAGGGGTTACGTAGCATTCTAAAAGAAATGTGACCACCTTACGCCCGTGTCTTGGATTGCTGCCTGTTCGATGACGCTCGCATATGGACGTCAGAGAGGCATGCAGTCAGGTAAGTTTATTATGCGCATGTGCCAAAGTATTTGCAAAGGTAGTGGAGGTGAATACGGGCTTGACCTGGTGTCAGCCCTGTCAGACACATTTAGAGGGTCCTCGGAGAACGCCCACTAATGACGTGAGGCAGCGTCTGTTTTAAAGTAGCCCCGGGCCCTGTGCATGTCATTGATTTGTAAAGCTGTTACGATGGCCACGCCCTGTTTCAGTCATCATTAGATGGAGTGTGGTCAGCAAGCATAAGTGACCACACCTAACCCTGTGACGTCTTAGGAAAGGGAGAAGGTACTTTTTATTTATTTTCATAACAGCTTATGAACTGTTACTACAATAATCACAGCACAGTGTATTCAATTCATTGAGCTGTAATTACTATAGTAACGTTGTATTTTCTAAAATAAATAAATGCATTTAAACAAGGCTGACAATATTTAGCCAATAGTTTTGAAGTACTTGGGTACGGTCTTGCTCGCGGCGTTCGCACGCAGTCTTGCATACACCACAGAGGTTAGCTGCGGTCGAGCGAGTGGAAGCAGAGAGGCTTTCTAAATCCCTGTGTGTTTATTTATTGACCCCCGACCCACTCCCTGGCTCAGCCTTTTGCCGGTGGATTTTAGTCTGAGGCTTGCCTGGTGAACAGTGCTCTCTACATCGGAGCAAAGAGGCCCCAATGCCGTCTTCAGGTAAGACTGCATTAATTAGGGATGAGCGAGCCATTTAAAGCTCGAGATAGGCCTGGGCCTGACACCTGGCTTTGGTTTAGCTCGAGTTCCTATTGGAGCCCCAGTGCGCCAAGCTTTAATTGGCTTCTGTCTGGCTCCCTCCCTCTACCCAGGATATGGCCTCACAGCCAGAGCTTGCGACTTTCGAACTGGGGAACCAGGTTCAAGTCACGTAATTAACTCAACATCCTATGATTCTGAGCAAATCACTCAATCTCCTCATGACTGTCGAGTTCGCAGCATATAAAAAAATGCACAAAAATAAAGCTGTTTTTGGCAGTTGCCCATTTACGGGCTGATTTGTATAAAGTAGAAAACCTGGGTAAATCATTACTTCCCCACTTAAATTGTGTGATCTTTGGCAAATATATTATTTCACCAAAACTCTTTTTTTCTTCAATATCGTATATGAATGCACTTTCAAATATGTAAGTTTAGAATATCAGTTGTTCAAAAACCCATTGTGTTTGATTAAATGGATTATAATGGTGCTCTGTAATAATCTGGGCCACGTACGGGGTTTACATGATAATTGTTTTGCCTTTTAATTCACTAATGGTTCATGTTTTAAAACTATCACTTTTAATAACTTCTTCTCAGTGCAGTGCTATAAAGTGGTGCATTAATGTTAAAGAAATGCACTGAATTGAATTTCAAAGAGACTTTACCATATTTCTCATCATCATCATCAAAATACTTTATTTTCGATCACAAGGATCTTATGAAGTGCAAGGTGCCATACAATGTAAAAATAGTACAAGCAATAAAAGCAATATACAAAGTACAAAATACGGCAATAGATAAAAGCAGTACAGCAGCGTTTCCCAAACTGTGGTCCGCGGGCCCCCAGGGGTCCGTGACACATTCCCAGGGGGTCTACCGTCGGTGTAAAAAACGAAACGCTCATGCGCCCTCACAGCACATAAGAGGTGTGAATGTTGTTGGCCCCGGGACGGCAAAACTGCAATACAATCTAGCCCTCAGGCTTACAGCACATAAGAGGTGTGAATGTTGTTGGTGCCGGGGCGGCAAGACTGCAATACAATCTGGCCCTCAGGCTTACAGCACATAAGAGGTGTGAATGTTGTTGGTGCCGGGGCGGCAAGACTGCAATACAATCTGGCCCTCAGGCTCACAGCACATAAGAGGTGTGAATGTGGTTGGCGCCGGGGCAGCAAGACTGCAATACAATTTGGCCAATCACCATTCAGCTATAGGTGCGAGCTGAAGGGTGATTGCCCTTATTGTGTTATTCACTTCTGCCCGGCACCCGACGTCGCGCTCTCACGGCAGTGCATGCGTTTCCTCTTCTGTTTGTGGCCAGGCCCAGGGCATTTTGCTACCATATGTCCTCATTTGCCCTGAAAGCAGCTGTGTGTCGAGATTGAAGAGCATTGGAGGCTGGAGCACATCGAACGGGCAAGAGGGCTCTTCTCCATCTGGAACTGCATGTAAGTGTTTAATTTGTGTGTGCGCTTTTGCTAACATACTGATGTTTTCAGGTTTAGTATTGGCAACTGCAAATTTTCAGTACTTTCTGCTTTGCTACTACGGTACCTTGTCTTTGCTTCTGTCCGTACTTAGTATGCAAGTCACTGAGATCGGCACGCTTTTAATGTTGATTTAATTAGAGGCAGAAATATTGACTATCAGCCGGGCCATGAAATGGTAATAAACTTATAACCCTAACGGAACTGATCAATATGAGCTGGAGGGATCGCCTCTCCCAGACTTGCTAAAATTAGAATAAACAGAGCAGGGTTTTATTTCAGGCCTCAACAGTTTCCATTAGGGTGCCTTCTGGACGGGCCATGAGTATCCCGCGGGCCTCCACCTTCGTGCATCAGGATTGAAATTCCACCGGGAGTATGGATTTTTGTTCTAACATTAACCGGCTCGGTTTTTGTTGTTTTTCTCTTTGTTTGGTTGCAATCTTCATCATTAGCAGGCAGGGCATCCTCCCCAGCCTTGGCGATGGGGCTGCCTGAGGTACAATTCCGAGATTTTTCTGAATGACTGCTAATAGTATTTGCTAGAAAGTGTTTTACTTCATGTTGCTGAGTTGCAAAGGGCAGGCTCAGAAGACTGGGTTTCTCATTGTAAACGGAAGTAAAACTACGGTAAATGGATAAATAACAGTTCCAGATTGACACCAAATGGCAACACAATTTGGATTTTTAAAGTAGCAGTTGAGGTTAAGACAGCAGCACAGATTCTGAACAAGCAGCATCATCTAATCCCGCTTTGATTATAGAATGCAACACACTGTCTCGTAACTTCTTGTCCAGGTCTGGGTCCCACCTCCGAGAAGGCAGACGTCTGTCATAAGCTGCTCTTAGCAATCCCTGCCTCTCCATCACTGTTCACAGCGGACCCCTCCCACCCAAGAAGGCAGACGTCTGTCATAAGCTGCTCTTAGCAATCCCTGCCTCTCCATCACTGTTCACAGCGGACCCCTCCCACCCAAGAAGGCAGACGTCTGTCATAAGCTGCTCTTAGCAATCCCTGCCTCTCCATCACTGTTCACAGCGGACCCCTCCCACCCAAGAAGGCAGACGTCTGTCATAAGCTGCTCTTAGCAATCCCTGCCTCTCCATCACTGTTCACAGCGGACCCCTCCCACCCAAGAAGGCAGACGTCTGTCATAAGCTGCTCTTAGCAATCCCTGCCTCTCCATCACTGTTCACAGCGGACCCCTCCCACCCAAGAAGGCAGGCGTCTGTCATAAGCTGCTCTTAGCAATCCCTGCCTCTCCATCACTGTTCACAGCGGACCCCTCCCACCCAAGAAGGCAGACGTCTGTCATAAGCTGCTCTTAGCAATCCCTGCCTCTCCATCACTGTTCACAGCGGACCCCTCCCACCCAAGAAGGCAGACGTCTGTCATAAGCTGCTCTTAGCAATCCCTGCCTCTCCATCACTGTTCACAGCGGACCCCTCCCACCCAAGAAGGCAGACGTCTGTCATAAGCTGCTCTTAGCAATCCCTGCCTCTCCATCACTGTTCACAGCGGACCCCTCCCACCCAAGAAGGCAGACGTCTGTCATAAGCTGCTCTTAGCAATCCCTGCCTCTCCATCACTGTTCACAGCGGACCCTCCCACCCAAGAAGGCAGACGTCTGTCATAAGCTGCTCTTAGCAATCCCTGCCTCTCCATCACTGTTCACAGCGGACCCCTCCCACCCAAGAAGGCAGACGTCTGTCATAAGCTGCTCTTAGCAATCCCTGCCTCTCCATCACTGTTCACAGCGGACCCCTCCCACCCAAGAAGGCAGACGTCTGTCATAAGCTGCTCTTAGCAATCCCTGCCTCTCCATCACTGTTCACAGCGGACCCCTCCCACCCAAGAAGGCAGACGTCTGTCATAAGCTGCTCTTAGCAATCCCTGCCTCTCCATCACTGTTCACAGCGGACCCCTCCCACCCAAGAAGGCAGACGTCTGTCATAAGCTACTCTTAGCAGTCCCTGCCTCTCCATTACAGTTCACAGAGAACCCCCTCCCCCCATCTATGAAATGGTTTATTAGAAAAACAAACAAGTATAAACACTGTGAGGTCATAAGCATTGCGTTTTGTGTGCACGTAATAGTTTGCATGGTTGATGCATCAGTAATGGATTGCAGCGTTTACTATGATTGGTGAATTTCAGTTTTTAGGCTTTGTTTTGTCACCATAACTTCACTTGAACTGGGTTTTTGAGTGAATTTCTGAGTTTAAGGTTTAAGGTGTTATAACCAACCATAAATTCCCTTCACTTTAAATGTAGCTCAGTGAATCACAGAGTTTCTTTGAGAGTTTAGTACAGCCAACTTCTGAAAGTGTTCCCTTCCCAATGTGCACAGCCTTTGGCCAGCCGGGCGCTGTGCCTAACCCACAATTAAGCCTGGGTGGGGTTTGCTTCTGACACTTCTTTATTATAACTTTTCAGCATGCTGCAGACTTCTGTACAGCACAGCTTAAAGACATAGGCAAAGTCAATATCTCTGGCTAAACACTTATAAGGTCCAAAAGGCGGGACCTATTGGCTATGCCAATGCTTGTTCTTTCAGCCCCACCTCGCCCCTGCTTCTAAATTTAAAGAGGACTTTAATGGAAATACTCATCTGTTAGAGTCACGGAAGTGAGGACCACTAACCCTCCCGGGGGAGACTGAGCTGGAATTCAAAAAACGTTTTGCTTCGACAAAAGAATGAATTATATATCACTGATCACCAGGTTAACAAAGTAATATATTTCTGTTTGGGGATTCGTTTGCACACAAACAAAGACCTACTCCTCTGCTGACATTGAACCCGGCCGTCCTATCATGCGAGGTCGACCTCGAAGCTGGTTAACCGGGTTTGAGTCTCAGCAGGGACGCTCAACATCCTGTGATTCTGGGCAAATCACTTCATCTCCCAGTGCCTAACAAAATTGAATGTGTCCATCTGTAACAAAACTGGTGGTCATGTAAAGCGCTCTGATATCTGATATCCTCCGGTCTAGTTTGCGCTATATAAAACTCTTTAAAAAAAACTGTATGAAGGTTCACCGGTCTGAACCTGGAGGAACCAGTCGCTAGGGTCTTCGGGGAGCTACGAGCTGCCCCTGTGTAAAAATCCTATTTGTGTATGCCTGAACGGTTGTGGAATATACTCTCTTATCAGGACCACTTAATAGACACTGTGCAGGCTTTCTGGTTTGTTGTTGGCAGGGGATGGAGGCAGTGGGCACCTTAACAGGAGAGGGTCTCGTCAGGTGCCATGTGAGGCCTCTCTAAAATATGCCTTAATTGCACTGCTCACCCATTGGTGGTAAAATGATGTTCTACTGTCTGTGACTAAAGATTATGCCTAACAGGTGTTTATGGTAATTGGAATAGAATTGTTCCATGATCTTGCTGAAACAATATGCCTCCTGTGCAGATACCATCCTGCCATCTCTTGCACTTCCATGATGAACTCGTATAGAGACCTTGAATTTGCTCTATACACTGGACTCATCGATTTGTGCATCTTGTTAGAATTTTCACATTGGTTGCTTCTTGGGGCATGTCTTTATTATAAAATGCTTCATAAATGTATAACATTTTTAGTCCTTTTTAAACGGTGAATAGGTAAACATGCTAATAATTCAGTCATTCAACCTTTTTCTGTAAGGAAGGGTCACCACTCGTAGGCTCTGAAATGAGAATGTAGAGGTGCTGCTATGGCTGAGAGCAGGAGCCTTGTACCACTAAATAATACACCTATGTATGCATACATGGCCATGCCAATGGACCCAATTCAGGCTGTCTCCCGCCTGAAATTGCCTCTGCATCAATAGACATAAATGGAGGAAATACATTGTCCCAAACATTTTTTTAAATAACCCACTTTCCTCTTCTAAAATGTTGGCATGTATGTGTATGCATTTAACTATTGTCAATATCACATCAGCTGCGCATGCCATGGCTGCCAGGAACCACACAGGAAACTTCTGTGACACTCAGGTGTAAATTGAATCTCAACCTCAACACAGTTACGGACAGTGTGTAGCAGACAAAATGCCTTTCTGAAGTGTTCTCGCTTAACTCCAACCATGATCATATTTTCCCATACTATTGTGCGAACCTCTGTGCAGTCAACAATGGACTGCTTCCACAATGGAGGCCAAATGAATGAGCCATGTTTAATTAAACTGAACAAATGGAATTATCTTGAAGCAGTGTACATAAGATTCTCATATCCATGCATATGATTTGCTAGTGTCCTCTGTCTTTTCAACAAGTGCTGATACAGTGTTAAAATCTTCTTACAGGTGCTGCTTCATCTCTAAACGTCAAAGCATATGTAGTTCGGAAACATCTAATGAGGGCAACCTGTAGTAGGTGAAGTAGTGAAGGTCTACTATGTGCCTCACCAAATAGCTTTTGATGGAAATTGATTCCATAATCTGTTGTGAAATGGACTTGTCATTTGTATCCTAAACATAAGGAAGATGGATCGCTGGGTTAACCTTAAGCGGATAGCCACTGAAGAAATCAATGATGGGCCATCATGCTCAAAACAAAGTGATTTAAGTGAAAAGAAAAGGAAGTGTCACAAATACGATGGTGAATATTTACTAATGGGTTTCACATGTTCAGAATATGAACTGCAACCACACTGCGTGCTATGTTATGAAAGGTTGTCAAATGAGGCCATGAAACCGTCTAAATTACGAAGACACTTGGAAACTAAGCATAAAGAACATGTGACTAAATCCATAGAATTCTTCAAGAATAAAGAGCAAGAGCTCCTAAAAAGTAGAAAAATAATTAAGAAAACTGCGACAGGATCTGTTAATGAAAATGCTCTGAAAGCTTCATATGAAGTGTCCATGCTCATAGCAAAAGCTGGAAAACCTCATACAATTGCTGAAGAACTAATAGTACCTGCTGCTAAAGCCATGGTGACAGCAAGGGTTGGAGAAAAAGCAGCAAAAGTTTTAAATTTGGTGCCATTATCTATCAACACTGTAAAAAAGCGAATTGACAACATTTCAGCCAACATAAAGGAATAGTTGATCAAAAGAATTTGTAAAAGTCAGCATTATAGCCTGCAAGTAGATGAAAGTACAGACATAGCAAATAAATCTCATCTCCTGTGCTACGTTAGATATGATTTTGAGGGAAACATTATTGAAGATTTACTGTTCTGCCGCTATTTGATACATAACACTGCTGAAGAGGTCTTCAGCAGTTTCAATGATTTTCTGACATCAAATGGAATTCAGTGGTCCAAATGCATAGGAATCAGCACAGATGGGGCACATGCCATGTTCGGGAGACCAACTGGACATGTAGCACGAATAAGGGAAATTAACCCTTCAGTTGTATGGCATCATTGTTGCATTCATTGTGAATCATTAGCCACTAAGAAGATACCAGAGGATTTAAAAAAGGTCTTGAATGAGTCAGTCAAAATTGTAAATGTTATCAAAGCTAGGTCACTAAATTCAAGGCTTTTTGAACAGCTTTGTCAGTCCATGGATAGTGATCATCATCAGCTTTTGCTGCATACAGATGTAAAAGGGCTGTCTCGTGGTAGAGTTTTGTCTCTGCTTTTTGAATTAAGAGATTAAATCATAGTTTTCTTCACTGAACTGGAATCTCCATTTGCACTACATGAGCGCTTACATGACTATACTTGGTTAGCTATGCTGGTATATATGGCAGACATCTGCACCCATTTAAATGCACTCAATTTGAGTATGCAAGGAGTAGGTATCACAATTTTTAATATCAAAGACAAGATTTAGGCAATGATAAAAAAGTTAGACTTATGGGCTCGTCGCTTATCACAAAGAAATTTTGATTCTTTTCAGAAATGAAGACATTCTTGGAATCTGCTGATGATGAATTATCGAACAAAGTCTTAGAAATTTTTATCCAGCATATCCAAGATATGCGGTGTAGTTTTCGTCAGTACTTTCCACTTCCGGATGAAAGCAAAAACTGGATTAAAGATCCTTTTAATGTAGATATTGACAATTTAATGGGGCTGACCGCAGCTGAAGAAAACGGTTTGATTGAAATCTCTACAGATAGTGCACTTAAACTTCAATTCAAGGAAAAGTCTCTGAGTCTGACAAATCTTTGGCTGCATGTACGAACAGATTACCCTGAATTATCGTACAAGGCAATTAAGGTTTTACTTCCTTTCCCCGCCTCAAATCTTATGTACCTTAAAAATAAGTGCAGAAATCGCTTGCAAAATGTTGAATCTGACCTAAGGATTCAACTTTCCCGAAAAAGAAAAAAAAACATTGAAAAGTTAGTCGCCGAGATGCAGCACCATCCTTCCCATTAAAATGTTTTAATTTTTGCATATTTTTCAATATAAAATAATTAAAGCTTTGGTAATGCAAGTATTTGTTTGGTGTGTACTTGTTTGTGTATTTTTTGCGAATTACTGTTTTAATTTTTTGAAATTGAAATTGTACAAATTGCTTGGGGGTCCCCGGCTTCCATTAGTGATTCAGTGGGGGTCCTCAGGAGTCAAACATTTGGGTACCACTGTAGTACAGAGTTAAAAATCAATAAAAGTAGCCCCATAAAAGATTTAGGAAACTATGTAATACATTTGGAACGTTTTATCCATAATGCATGCCAGAATCTGGCCAAACCAAATACCACCACCCTGTGTGTGTCGGTGGCTAGGATTCTCATGGCCTCCAGATAATGCCCATGTCCTACCCATCTACATAATGGCACAATGCACTTAGCCCGCAGATTTGTATAGTAAGGGCAGAAGAATAGCAAGTGGACTATTGACTCTGATCAAGCATTGCATGCAGGACACTCATCGTCTGCAGAGGTATTACTACACCACTTTTTACAGAACACTTTAGTTGGCAAGGTTTTAAAACGATATTGAATGAATAATTTATGTGCCATCTGTGGTACAATTTCATCAATGGTTTCCTCGTAAAAAGGGGCAAATTTAAAATTAGTAAAATCTTGGGTCAGGGTACCCACCCGTTTGGTCGCCTCCTTCTCCATAATGGTATCCCAATGTATCTTTTTGAGTCTACATTTTGGAATAAGGCCCAGGTTTTCTTGGGTGGACCAGTATATCTCCATCCCAAGACACTTCAATAAATTCTTCAAACAAATAAACCATGGGATACAATTGACCTGGGATGGCTTTAGGAGATCTATAGTCTCTGCTCTATATGGAGTGTGCTCACTTACCGACCACAGGCGATTCCAAAACAATAACTGCTTATAACCCATCTTGTGCAGTAACGTTTTCTGACCCAGATCTAAAAACATAGGGGCCAAGGGAGTGCTAATATGGAGGTTTAACATTGATCGAATGAACCTGTTTTCTGCCGAGGTGAGGGAGTTTATATTTCCAGTGCCCCACAATTCGCCCCATAGAGAGTTCCTCCCAGTATCTTGATGTTATAAATTTCTAAGCTGGGGCCACTCTCCTAGACACTGTTTTTTGTGTATCTTGCCTAGATGAGCAGTTTGTTGGATTAATGATAATTGGGCTTTTTCAATTTGTGGTGCCCAACTTAAGGTTGAGGTAAGATGAATACCCAAGTAGTCAAATGCAAAAACTTGTTCAAGAGGAGTATCTCCTACATACATTTGCCCTTTGAGTTGCTTAGGGTTCCCTTTCAAGAAGATCATATATTTAGTTTTTGCCTCATTTAGTACCAGGCCATGCTCCTTTAGGTTCCGTAGGTCATGATTTTATTAATAAAATCATGACATACGGAACCTACTTTTGCTCCTGAGCCTTTGTGAACATCTACGTTAAGCAGGGATATGAATATAATGAATTGAACACATAGTTAAGTATGAAGGTCGAAAAATATGCGGTGAAAAATAAGGATAATAGTGGATAAAAATTATTGGAACTCAACCCATTGGATTCATATAAGCCTTGTGGCTGTGCAGCTTGGTGGGACCTTGTCGGCTTCCCCGTGGGTTGTGCTCTCCATAGCCACCCTCACCTCCCCCTTGCTCTGGGAGAAGCATGGGAGGGCCGTCATCCTATTAAAATGCATGTTGCTAGCCAAACCATTTTCTGGTCAGTAGAGGGATTTGGGATAGGCCTTGGCCGGGAGTCATAGTGAATCATATTTGGGCCAGGATAGATAGACCTTCCTCTTTCCCCCTCTAAGAGCTTTGGGTCTGCAAATGATGGATACTCATGGAGTGTGGGCAAAAAACCATTGACAGCTTCCCTGGAATTTGGTTTGTCAGTCTCACCCTCCCTGCTAGATCTTTAACCTCTTTCCTTAGGGCAGCTACCTCTTCTCTCAGGGACTCAATGGTGATTTTTAGTGCCTGCAACAAACCAACCAGCTCGGTGTTTCCACCGCCTTGGTCAACTACTCTGCCCACCATGTCACTATTGCCCCTTGCTGTAAATACCTCAAATCTATTATGGCACTCGATTGGGGTATATGTATGTATGTATCTGTAGGTTGAGTCAATATGTTTAAGTTTGGGGTAAGGCCAGAGGAACAGCTTCTGGACTTCTTCCTGTTTTGGCAGTTCTTAAAGGAATTTGTATGTTCAGACTTTTTGCTAGGGGAGGCATGGGAAGAGGTTCCTGCACGAGTCCAGAGTTGTGGTCAGGGCTGATGGAATTTTCTTTTTGGGTGGGGGGCAATGGAATTTCTGAGCGAGCTATCTCATGGCATTCAGAGAGAACAGTCTCTATCTTTTTAGAACGGGGTGTACCCTGACCTTTGTCTTGGTCTTTCCTTTTTCCCAATGCCCTAAAAGACCTTAATAGAAGAGTAAATTATACAAAAGCTTCTTAAATGTGCTCACTCTTCTCAGTGACCAGCAGAGAATCTCAATATCCCTCCCAAAAAGCTTGTGTCCCCTTCCCCCCGGTTCCCTTATAGTTCCAATGAGGGGATTACCTCCAGTCAGTCCAGGGAGGCAAAAGGGTAAAAGCAGTACTGGTGTCAGGGA
Source organism: Triturus cristatus (assembly GCF_964204655.1). NCBI lineage: Eukaryota > Metazoa > Chordata > Amphibia > Caudata > Salamandridae > Triturus > Triturus cristatus. The sequence continues at coordinate 1,806,867,266 of NC_140589.1, forward strand.
CAATTTGCTCAACAGCGAGTTCAACGTAGCTGCAACAGTACCTTTTAAGCGTAGGGTTCCATGGAGTAGCAAAGGATGCTCAGGAAATCCACATCGACCGCTGACGGAAGAACCAAAGGGTGAGGCCCTGCCCTGCCTCTTCCTGGCTCTGAGAGGCGCGGATGGCCCGCCCTTGACCCGGGCCTTGCCCGCGCGCAGCCTGGACATGCCAGCGCGCGGCTCACGCTGCGGGGCACGGCCCCTACCTTTATGCGCCTCTGGGCGCAGGAAGAATGCGGTGACTGCCGCAAAGGCTGCTGGGGCTTGTGGTCCTTGTCCTGGCCGGTTGGCTGCCCCCTCTTCCACTCTTAAAAACGGGCTCCCGCGCTGTTGGGCCCAGCCACTGCCTTATTGCACCTCTGGGCTCAGGATGAATGTAGCGATGGCCGCAAAGGCTGCTGGGGATTGTGGTCCTGGCCTGGCTGGTTGGCTGCTGCCCCCTCCTCCGCTCTTAAAAATGGGCTCCCCCGCTGCGGGCCTGGCTACTGCCTTTATGTGCCTCCGTGATACAAAAGACAATGGTCCTAAAACGATTATTAACACACCAGAGCAGTAAGCTCTCACTTAGTTATATCATTCACTCAGTAACGAGCTAAATAAGGGAAAATTATTTTTGAGTAGCTCACAATATTAAATACAACATTCCAACATAAAGAAAGCAACATCCAAAATCTAAATCACCATACATTTATTTATCATTTGAGGCAGTTTTTAGTTTATGTAATATATAACACAAGGTTGCTCCAGAGGGAACGTGTATGTAGCAAGGGTGCTAGAGGGTGAGTGAGTGAGAAAGAAATTATGGAACGTAGTGACAAAGAGAATATTAATTAAATTCACAAGGGGAACGGTTGTCAATCACCGTCCAGAGGAGCCTGGTCACGTTTACAAAATATAGAGATTCAATTATACATTTAAAAAAACAGAAACCAATTCATGATATAGCACGTAAGAGAATTGCGTGTCCCAGGCGATTAAATGGGAGGCGTCGACGTTTCAACCCGTCTAGATGGCCTTAAGGGAAGTTTGAACCTTGGCCGTGCGGGTCTTCATCAGGACAAGAGGGATACCTGAATGATTCCTGGGCTTGATTGCGTGTCCGATATGAATCAAGGAGCAGGATTCCTTATGGTAACGCATGGGGGTCAGGTACTAAATTCCTGTATCCTTTCATGATGTACAGGTTTAGGATTACCCGTAATTGGATATCTGAGATCGTAGGGAAACGTGTGTGTGTCTCTTAAAAGCTGGGAATAGGGAGGAGGAGCCTAGCGCGCAACCAAGATGGCCGCGTAGGTGCGAGGCTCCCGAGGACCTCCGTGACCTCCTACACCTATCCTGAAAATATCCTGTCCTAGATGAGGGGACTGTGTTGGTGAGCCCGAGCTGAGGTGGCACCCGTTTTCCGCTTCCAAATCGGACCTCGGACAACGGCGGGAGCACCGATTGAGGTTTGCGGCCTTCTCCTCGCCGAACCCCGGATTTGAGCTGTGGGGTGATCCGGGGACAAAGTGAACAACAGCGGCGGGCAGGGCTTGGCGACTCGCGTACCCCGCACTTTCACTTTCGCTTTCGCACCCTCCTTGCTGTCTCGGCGAGGTTGGGTCGCGGGGCACTGTGAGGTGGTGTGGCCTCGTTGGGGTACCCTGCCGGCCCGCCGGCTGTGATCCACCCCAGCAGACCTGAGGTGGCCCCCCCCCGGAGCCCGTGAACCGGCTTGCCTGCCCTTTACGACGTGCCTGGTGCGACCGGGTGACTGGGACCATGGCCATAAAGCAAGATGGTGACCGGGCAAAGGTGAAATCGACCCGACGTGGCGCAGCCCATCAATCAAACAGTATGGACCGCTATACCCTCCAGAAGGGATCTCCCGAGGTGCCACGTAGGTCCCCTGAAGGCCCGACTGATGCTCCTGATCTGCCCGCGGATCTGACTCTGTGGGACGTCATGGGCGCCATCGCCGAGATGAAGGCCTCGGTGGGCCAGCGTTTTGATACACTGGCGCAGAAGATCGACTCGGTCCTCGTGGATGTTGGCCTGGTGAGGGCCGATCTTTCCAAGACCAATGACCGGGTCGATTCTTTGGCCCACACCGCATCGGGCCTCACGACAGATGTGGCGGCCCTACAAAAGGAGGTGCGCCGGCTTGGCCAGGCGAGTGCGCTGATGGATCGCCGCCTGGAAGACTCCGAGGGTCGGGCCCGGAGGAACAACATCCGCATTATCGGGGTGCCCGAGGGACGTGAGGAGGCGGCGGCGGACCTATTTGTGGAAGACTTGATTCTCACCCATCTCCAGCCCCGGGGGCTGAGTAAATTCTTCGCGGTGGAAAGGGCCCACAGGGTTCCCGGGGGAAGGCCTAAGGTCGGAGCCCCTCCGAGGCCTCTCATCGCCCGGATTTTCAATTTTCGGGACAGAGACGCTATCCTGCAATCCTCCAGACTACAGGGACCGGTCAGACTCGACAATATGGACGTTAATTTTTATCCTGATTTCACCCCAGCGGTCCAGAAGCAGAGACTGAGCTTCCTCGGTGTCAAACGTCGTCTACGGGACCTAAACCTCAAGTACGCCATGCTTTTTCCAGCTAAGCTGCGTGTGGAGGTGGATGGCCGCACACACTTTTTTGATCGTCCCGAAGCGGCCGGGGACTGGCTGGATACTCTGTCTGGGGATCGGGATCGGGGGGGCGGGGGGGGAGCGGTGGGGGGAGAGGGCTCACCGGATCAGGACTGAGGGACTAATATTAGGCCTCGCTCTGGACAAAATTGATGCCATTCTTGACTATTCGTCTGTTCGCGTAAGTTCCCCTCCTATGGAGGTTGTGTGGGGTCTCTTGGGGGTTCTCCCTCCTCCTCTGGGGGTCTAGGTAGTTTAACCATCTATGGGGCGACAGGCACACTGCACGTTGGGGGGGGCTGTTTGGGCTCATGCAGGGGTGCAGGGAGGGGGGAGTTCTGTTGGGGTGGGTGGGTAGGGGTGGGGTGTTGTTCGTTTTTATCACAAGGCAAACCCATTTTTGTGTTGGTTCTAAGGTGCTCTCGGGGGGACGAATGATGGCTTCTGTGTCTGATGGGGGGTAGGGAATTAACTTTGTTGTCCTGGAACGTTAATGGACTGGGGGACAGGATCAAACGAGGTGTGGTCCTGCAGTATTTGAAGCGAATCTCGCCCGATGTAGTCTTTCTGCAGGAGACACACCTTATTGGCAATTCTTTCTGTGCCATGAATCGGCGTGGCTACCGTCTGGTGGCCCACTCGGGCTTCACGTCGGGCTCACGGGGTGTGGGCATCATGGTAAAGAACTCGCTCCCGTTGGAAATTGATGAGGTGCTCCACGATGATAGGGGACGCTACACTGTCTTGGTGGGGAGAATGGAGGGCAAGGTGGTTGTCTTTGTATCAGTATACGTCCCACCGGGGCTACAGTCGACCACTTTTGCGGACCTGGGGCGCCTCCTCCTTGGCCTTCCGGGGGGGCTTCTGATGGTGGGGGGGGACTTCAATGCGGTGGTTTCTGGGACTGTGGATCGTCACCCCCCTAGGGACCTCCCCCGGGGGCATGCGTGGCTGTCCGGCCTCCTGGATACGCTGGGATTGGTGGACTGCTGGCGCTTAAAACATCCCACGCAGCTGCAGTACACTTTCCACTCGGGGGCCCATGGTAGCCTCACGGCTTGATTATGTCCTTGTCCCGGCGGCCTATGTCGGGAGGGTGGGAGAGGTGCGCCATTTGGCACGGGGTATCTCAGATCACTCCCCGCTCCTGTTACACTTTGATGTCTTTCCGAGGGGTGAGGGCAGGGTAGTCCCGATCAATTCTTGGTACCTGCGCGACCCCACCATTCGCGCTGACTTGATTAAATCCTTGCAGCGATATTTTGATGAGAATGTGGGGTCCGTGCCTTCGGCTATCTCCCTGTGGGAGGCCTTCAAGACAGTTCTTAGAGGGGAGGCCCTATCCCTTATTTCCCATGCCCGGAGGCGCGAGCGGGAGGAGGTGACCCGGGTGGAGGCCGAAATTGCCGAATTGGAGAGTGATCTAGAGGGTGGGGTGACGGATGCTGCACTACATGTCCTCCAACTTAAGCAGGCGGCCTATAGGGCCCTCGTTACGGAGGTGGCCAGGGGCCTCAGTAGGGAGCAACAGGGGCGACTGTATGATGTGGGTGATAAGGCTGGTAAACTGATAGTGTGGTTGGACAAAAAGGAGAGAGCGAATCGTGTGGTCCCGCTGATTGAGAAGACGGATGGTGTGAGTGTAACCGAGCCAGAAGAAATTGTCTCCTGTTTCGCGGACTATTTCCGCGAGGTGTATTCCCCGGTCTCTTCCTGCTCGGAGGAGGATTCCCATGCCCTGCTTAGGGATATCGCGCTGCCTTCCCTCTCGGAGGAGGACAGGGTGTCGCTGGATGCCGCTCCCACCTCCGACGAAATTGCCCTCGCCATACGTTCGGTCGCCTCTGGCAAGGCCATGGGCCCGAATGGTATCCCTATCGAGTTGTACAAGTTGCGACCGGATGTACTGGCGCCCCACCTCCGCGCGATGTTCCTGGCGGCCCACTCGCTGGGCTCCCTCCCGCTGGACCAGCGTCTGGCTACAATCGTGGTGATACACAAGGAAGGGAGACCTCGGGACCGGGTTACATCCTATCGGCCTATCTCGCTCTTGAATGTGGAGCCCAAAATTCTCGCCAAGGTGCTGGCCAATCGGCTGGTCGGCGTGGTGGGCGATCTGGTCCACCAAGACCAGTCCGGCTTTATTCCCCATCGCAACACGGCCCTTAACCTGCGGCGCTTGCACGGGGTGTTCGCACGTGTCCCATTCGTGCGGGAGCCGGCCATCTTGGCGTCCTTAGACGCCACCATGGCGTTTGACACGCTTGAGTGGCCGTACATTTGGGCGATGCTTGCGAAGTTTGGATTTGGCCCAGGGTTCATCAGTTGGGTCAAATTGTTGTATTCGGGCCCATTGGCGCAGGTGGTGGTGAACGGAAGAGTATCGGCCCCATTCGAACTGGGCCGGGGCACGCGACAGGGCTGCCCCTTGTCGCCGCTCCTGTTCGCGTTGGCCTTGGAGCCCCTGGCGGAGTGGCTGCGGTGGCATCCTTCTATCCATGGTCTCCGTTGGACCCCCGAGTATGAGGACCGCGTGTCCCTATACGCTGATGACATCCTTCTGTACCTAGCCTCCCCACGTAAATCACTAATAGTGCTGGTTGATGTTTTACATTCATTCGGCCGCAACTCAGGCCTTGTCATCAACTGGGCTAAATCATGTGTGTATGTGCTCTCTGGGGAGGCTCCCGTCCTCCCGCGGGGCTGTCCGATCCAGATCGCCTCACGGGGGTTTAGGTACCTGGGTGTCTTCATTACTCTGGACCCGGAGGCCCGCTACGAACGGAACTTGCTTCCCCCCCTCCAGCGCCTGAAGGAGGACGTCGCGCGCTGGCGGCGCCTGCCGCTTTCGCCGCTCGGCCAGGCGGCATTGTTCAAGATGATGTCGTTGCCACGCTTCCTGTACGCTCTGCAGAACACTATGCACTTAGTCCCGGCGCGCTACTTCCGTGAGGTGGAGAGTCTGCAACGCCGCCTGTTCTGGGACGGGAGGCCGCGTATTGCCCTGGCGAAGTTGACGCTCCCATGGTATAACGGGGGGATTGCCCTCCCGGATATTAAACGGTATTACTGGGCCTCCCAGCTAGCTGCAATTAACCATGGCCTATACGGGCCCGCCTTAAACCCGGCATTTGAAATGGACAAGATGCTACTGCCCGGTGGCGACTACAATCGAGCGCTCTACTCTGGCGCGCCCGACGCTCGCCTGACGGGGCCCACGCGTGTCATGGTGCGAGTATGGCACGCGGCCAATGCAGCTATGGGGTGGAAGGACCGTTTGACCCGGGCGTCACCGCTATATGCGTCTGAGAGGTTGGGCTCCCTGTGGACCTCGAAGGGCTTCGAGAAGTGGGACATAATAGGCATCAGTAAAGTGGGGGATCTCTGGACGAGGGGGGGATTTAAAACATTCGAGACGCTGCAGACGGAATTTCAGTTGCAGGGCAGTGAATACTTTCGGTACTTGCAGGTCCGTCATGCACTGGGCTCCGTCTTCCCAGACGTTGCCTCCATCCCGGAGTCTTCCCCCCTAGAGGATAGAGTGCTGGATGGCCACGTCCCAGACAGCACGATCTCACTGATCTATAAAAAACTGATCAATGACCGCTCGGGCTTGCTGACTGGCCTCCGAGAGGCTTGGGTTGCCGACGGGCTGGAGTTGGACGACGAGGACTGGACCTCCGCGGTGGCCTCTCCGAAGGAGGTGGCCATACCGGCTCGCCTTCGTTTCGTCCAGCTTAAGATACTCCACCGGGTCTACATGACGGGGCCAAGGCTTCTGCGTATGGGCTATGCTTAGGATGGGTCGTGTAAGCGTGGGTGTGGTGCCTTGGCGACCTTTCTACATATTTTGTGGGAATGCCCGAAGGTGGAGCGATTCTGGCGTGGTGTGCACGAGGTCCTGCGAGTGGTTACGCGTGTGGCGCTGCTGCCCGAAGCGAGGAGATGCCTGTTGAATGTGTGGGAACCAACTGATTACTCGGCTCCGCAGACGTGGTGGGTGACTCTGGGATATATGATAGCTAAGCGTGATATTGCTCAACTGTGGGGATCCCAGAGGCCCCCGGCGGTGTCGGCCTGGAAAGAACACATGGACTGGTGCATGTTTCGAGAAAAGGTGGTGTATGTGGCGAGGGGTAAGCCTGGGACATGGGTGAAAGTATGGGGCCCCTGGAACGCCTACCGCGGGGGCATCTGCGCGCCACCATTGCTGCCTGCTGCCTCACCAGCCCCGTCCCCTTAGCCGACTCCTTCCCCCAGCCCCGGGCACAGGGTTCCCCCAGTCCTCGTTTTGTTCTCCTCCCCCTCTTTAGACTCCTGTGGATAATTGGGATCCCCCACTCGGGGAGCACGTTCTGCTATTTTCGATTGCGGGTTGCCTTGTGGGTGTGGTTTGTCTTGTTGTTTGTAATTTAAAATGAAACCGTATTGTGGGGTCTGGCTGATGTGGCTTACGACGTTGATATCTCCTGATTATGCTCCTCTGCAACGCCGAGTGTTTTATGAATGTATGTCATATGCTCCTGTCATTTCTAGCGGCCGGCCGGAAGGTTGTAGGCCCATACTTGTATATTCTTGAGATTTGTAATAAACGGTTTCAAAAAAAAAAAAAAAGCTGGGAATAATCCCGAGCTTCAACCGTACTGCTCGGTCGTCCTAGTGGCGTCTCACTGGGCTTGGGCACAGGAAGAATGCGGCGATGACTGCAAAGGTTGCTGGGACTTGTGGTCCTGGTCCTGTCCTGGCCGGTTGGCTTCTGCCCCCTCCTCTCTTAAAAACTGGCTCATATTTCTATGTGATGTTTGTTGTATGATTTACATAGCAAACTTGTTCAGGCCTTGGCTAGTAAACAGGCTCTAAGATCCGAGCCTGACCTTTAGTTCGGCTCTCTGTCTGAATTTATTGGCTCGCTCACTTCTAGAACTGATGAATGAATGGGTGAATGCATGAACTGAGGGGAGTTGGGACTCTTGTGGGTGGCTCAACTTGGAAAAAGGTTGAGGCACAAGGAGGAGGTTCATCCATCCATGAAAGGATATAAGAAATTAATTTCTTAATTTTTAAGATGTAAAGTACAGCTCTAGTAGGCAGCATGTAGCCAATGGGGGCCACTGTCTTCAGGGAGCTGGTAACGGACAGAATAAAAAGACTTGATTATCCTGAACTGTGCTTAAAATGAATGCATCTCTGGGACAAGAATATAATGAATAAACTGCCAAGGAAGAGGCAGTGCACTTGAGTGACTGTGTGGATTAATGCTTCAAATTGGGAATTTAGCAGTGATGTATTTCCATCTGAGAAGGTTGCAGCACTGCACCATCAAACTAAATAGTTACTTTAATGCTGGGTCAGGTATTTCTGTTGTATTGTAACTGCATTTAAGCACCGCTTCATGCGTGTGAAGAGGCCTGGAACAGCATGTTAGCCAAATTACCCTCTCTTTCCTTTCCATAGATTAAAGCCTACTCAAGTACCATGCATGTTTTGCTTTAATCCCTATTATTGTATCTCTGCAAATTGCCCACACCTCATTTCAAAGATCACAGCTTCTCCTTAGAAGGCATACCCCATACCCTAACAAAATCTAATCTCCTGTAGCTTGCCTAGTAATACCTCCGACCAACACATGAAACAGCCATATGCCCCTCTCCCACTAGGGAAAACACGTAATTCTTCCTAATTAACCTACCACATTGCAACAGGAGTAATGACATGGAATGGTGAACTGAACTTATCTCAAATAGTAATGAAGCTCCCTCCTAGGCCTTTTGTGCTACTTTCCCCAGTCAAGGCAGCAGACACTTCACCGTACCATCCGTATCTCCCTTCTGAGGTCAGACTTGCTTGGCAAACAAGAAATACAATGAAATATTTTATGAGTTTTCCAGTGGCGTAACGAAACGTCAGTCAAGAGCTCTCAGGCCAGCGACCTGCCATACTGCAGGGGCTCCACCAGCCATAAAAGAGGATTCTGGTTCCTCCATTGGTCACATCCGCCCTTTCATTGGGCGATTTACATATATCAGTAAATACTGCTGCTGCGCCCTCCAGCAAAGTTACATAACACTGCCTCCAGACGGCCCACCAAACACATCCTCCTACTTGATGATCCACCTTCAAGCGAAGCCCGCTCAGTTAACCACCTCCAAACACAGACCACTGCCTTCGTGCCTGCTACTAACACATCCATTAATTCTACTCTCACCCACACGAAACCCGCAGTTATGCTTTTCCACCCGCCTTTAAAACCATCCCTCAGATGTCACTGCGAACCTGTGACCGTCGCCCACTGCTCCCCTGTCCACCACCGATAGAAAGACTGATGGCCGGCCCCATCTAACCGCTGCCTACCAGTAAAGACAGCGCCTTTCAGCTGATGCCCTCCCCAATGCCACTGTAGTAGTTTAATGCAAAAACAACAATTGATGGACAGAATGCAGAACAATGTCATACATTCACCCCAGTACAAGGATCTGGGCCTAAATCCATCGTTTTTTTGCTCACCATGCCATTCCAGTTTGAACCCAGCCATATGCAAATCAGTCTTGACCCTGTGCCTCATGGGAACAGTCCAGCCCAAACTGCCAACCCCAGGTCCTCCCTGGACTGGAAACAAGCATCCTAGGACCGGTTTCTGGCATTTCAGCCGTCTTCAGCCAGGCTTGCTTACCGGTCCTAGGAAGCTTGTTTCCGGTCCAGGGAAGGCAGGGCTTGGCAGTTCGGGCTGGACTGTTCCCATGAGGCACAGGGTCAGACTGATTTGCATATGGCCATGTCTGAACTGGGGTGGCAGAGTGGGCTAAAGAACGGTGATGGATCAAACCCAGATCTGTTGACTGGGTGTGAGTATTTGATTGGTTCTGATGCTCCGTCCATCACCACCCCTTTTTGTACCGCACTGTAGTAGTTTAAAACATGTTAAACATTCTCTTCAACTAACCACCCCAAAACAGTTCTTGCTGCTAGCCTCTATGGCATCAAAGCCGTTCCTGCCACTTTTCATCCTCTGCATGATGCACACAATAATATTAAATGTATAAAGGGTCTGATTTTTGTTTCCTCACGCCGACATTAATTTACGCTGTGTACCCCACTAAACCATACCGCCTGTCAAAGGCAAACCTGATCCCATGTGTAGCACCAGTCAGCAAGTACTACAAGGACAAACCCCAGAGTGAATGCGCGATTCATGTAATTAAACCTATAGTGACAACGTAGCATTTCCCCACCCACTGTCAGCCCAGCGAAGTCTGCAACTGTACAGTAGCCATCAATACCGGCAACATCTAAAGCGCATTTCCACTTTCTTTCAATGGCAGCTCCTGATACATATACCTATGACTTCTGGGCGGCATCTACCACAGACCACAGCATTCTTTGTCTCTGTAAGACTAACTGAATGCTGTTGGTGAACTCTTCTCTTCCCCCTTCCTTACTAATAACTAATGGAGGATAATGAAAAAAATATATAGTATGTTCTTATGCAAATAGCGTATCAAGCACTTGCTGCCCGCAGTCCTCACCAGATCCACACGTATCAATATTCTGCTATCGCACCTTCCTGTCAACCCTATTATTATCTGGAGATGTTTTTTATCCCCTCCGTGAACTGGAAAAAGCAATACTTTGCACGAAGACAAGTCCCTTTAAAACCTTTGCTACTTATACAGGCTCGCAAAGCACTTACTTGTTTTACTAACTGTCGTCGTAAAGCAAACAGGTAACTTATTCGAGGATTGGAATTATTGCTTAGAAGTATGGAAGTTAATACTGAGACGTAGGATAATTTTTTGCATGTCTGCCAAACACTTGTTCTTTCCTGCATGCGCACACAATGCAATAATACAATTTAGCTTAACAAATTGTTCAGAAATGTACCGGAAGGTAAAGAAACAGCCCATATTATTTTTACAAAGAGAAATAGACAAACGTCCACTTTATACCCCATGACATAAAAGCCTAAGCGTGCACAGCTTGTCCAATTCAGCCCTGCCAAGTACCACGCATCTGGTGTTAGACTAACGCATTTCAGTGTGGTGATCCGCATCACCGCACTGAAATGCAAAATCATGCATAACAGGCATCGAGCCTCCTCGGGTACCGGTGCTGCTAATCAATGCTGGTGTAGTATTATTTCCATGTGGCCGCCATCTATTTTCTGGTGCTTCCCCTGTCTCCTAAACGCAATGCGGTAAATTTCGTTATGCAGTACAGCTTCCTGTGTGGTAGTCCTGTAATGAATGTCTCTTTTCTGTGCCCAAAACATTTTGCCATATTTCCCTAGTATGTCCATAAAGTTAGGTCTCGTGAGGATTTGTTGCAGGCGCAAGCCATGCACCGGCAGCCCTACGATTTCAGCCGTTTTGAGTGCGACATATGCAAGGACTCGTTCCTGATGGGAGCTAGAGGCTTGAGAAGGGCACAGGAGCTCTGGAGTGGGTGATGTGACCCGGGATAACCTCCGCCTCCCTTCCGGGAGTGATGTGCAAAGACGGCCGCTCTGCATGGAGGAGCCGGGATCTTAGATTCCAGCAAGATGACACCACAGCGCTGAAGTGCCCAATTTCATGTTGGGGGAACGGAAATAACGATGAGTAAATATTAAAGGAATAACATGCGGGATTCTGTTTCCAGGCTGATTCCTACTTGTTTTCTTCGAAACTTTCACATGGCGGTAATAGCTACTTTCAGTAGCAGACATACCGGAACGAAAAACAAAAACGTTAATTGTGAAGATCCCATAACTCCTGTGACCTAGGTCTATTGGTAACTCTTACCTGTGTCAGAGCGTTGATTTCTTCAGATGCAAGATAGATCTATAGCTGCACTGATTAGGGGTGTTACATTGAGTAATTGCCAAATGAGTGACAATGGTTTCCGAAAGCGTTACTGTACCCAGGTGACATTGTATTGATACCGCACAATACACTCTTGGAGTGCATAGACATAACCTTCCCCCCACCCAAATTATTGCTCCTCAGAGAGTTAGCTCCTCCAGTCAGCTGTCGTAGTTCCACCTGTTACTGTGGTCAGTCACCTCGCAGCCATCCAACGCCTGTTGGCCCTCCCTCGGTCCTCAATGCTCCTCTTTTGACTAGAGTCCATCGAGAGGCATGCTCTAACAGTCTACTATATTGCCTCATCCAGCCTCTCAAGTTCGGGCCTCTGCCTGTTGGTCACAGACCCGTGAGGCCCAATTTACACACACACAGAAAAGGCCTCAGATCCCCCTCCGTCCAGCAGGTGTTGTATTTTTTGGGGATAATTAAATGTATTTGCATTTGAAAACCAAACATACAAAGGACAGCTTGTAATTACATAGTAAATCAAAGTCCATCTTTGGCATACAGCAAAAATCCCAGCCATGATGTAGCACCTCCGAACATACCACCCCACCTGAGAAGCAATGTAACGAGGTAGGAGAAAAATCAAGCACGTGACTCAAGACAGTAGGTTTAGCCATTTGCCCCATACCCGAAGAAATTTCTCAGGACATCCCAGGGCCTCAAAGAGGGGTACCTCCTGGGCCGCGCACCAATCTACCCCTTGTCGCCACTTTCGTATAGTAGGGGATTTGGCCTGAGCCCAGACCGCAGCGATGTCTCGCTTGGCCACCGCCACCGCAGTGCCCAAAAAGCGCTTATCGGCTCTAGAGCCATCCTGACCATCAAGTACACCCAGAGGAAGGCGTAGAGGATCATGAGGGACCTGCCACCCCAGAGTTTGTGTGAGTTCAGACTCCACACCCGGCCAGAATGGAGCAAGCCCAGGGCTTAACCAGACCACATGGTAGAAGTCGGCAGGGGCGTGGTCACATCGTGTACAGTCTGGGGAGAGGTGCAGTCCTGCCCTGTGTAAGCGCGCTGGGGTGAGATAAGCCATGTGTAGGTAATATAGTTGGACGAGAAGTAATTGAGAGGAGGTCATCAAAGTTTTGGGAGCCATAAGGGCGAAGCGCCAGTTTGCCTCTTCTAGGGGGCCCAGCCATCCCTCCCAGCGGGTTCGCAGCGAGTCTACGGTGGTAGGGCCATTGTTCGTGAGGGAGCGATATATCCGTCACACCCCTCCTCTGCCTAAGTCCCCCATCATGACCTGGGCCTCCAGCAGGCTAAACTCAGGGACCGAGGTGCCTGGTGAAATATGCATATGAAGGGTGTGGCAGAGCTGTAATTACTTATAAAATTGGGTGGTGTGAAGGGAGTGACGCTGTTGCAGATCTGAGAAGACCCTGACGTGGTCTCCCACCCAGAGGTCCCCGAGGAGCGAGAGCCCGACTCGATCCCACTGCCGAATACCCTCAAGGGTCGATGTTTCATGCAGCCATGTGCCGTGCCAAAGAGGTGTGTGTTGGGATCATTTTAAAGAACGCCCCTCGTCCAAGGGGGTTGAGGGGAAGAGATTGCCAGCGCTTAAGGTCGGTTTTGGCATTCATGACCAGGGGTGTGATGTTAAGGGCCCATTCCAGCTCTGAAGGCAGAGCCACCCAGATCCCCAGGTACTTAAACGATTGTCTCCGCAACGGGATATTAGATTGCTAATCAAAAACAGGCCCTCGAGGGGTGGAGGGGGATCAGAGTGGACTTCACCGGGTTGAGTCGCAGGCCCGATACGTTCTCGAAGGCCTGGAGCACTTCCAAACAGCGCTGACCGGAGATCTCCGGATCAGCTAAGAAAAGAAGGACGTCGTCCGCGTATAAGGAAATAATATCCACCTGGTGGGGATCCCAAGACCACCCCCGGATTTGGGAATCATTGCGTATGAGGCAGGCCAGGGGCTCCATCGCGAGTGCAAATAGGAGTGGCGAGAGAGGACACCCCTGACGCGTGCCTCTTCGGATTGGAAACGCTTCCTAGATGGCACCATTGGTCAGAACTCTTGCTTTGGGGCTGGAGTACAGGACATGGAGGAGGCGTCTGAAGTGAGGACCGAAGCCCATCGTGGCGAAAACGTCCTCCATATAGCCCCAACCAACCGTGTCGATGCCTTCTCATAATCAATGACTAGCAGGGCTAGATATGGTGTGAGGAGGTGGCGGTGGGCCAGGGCAAGGTGGAGATGTCGTATGCAGTGCCGGTTGCCACGCGCCAGCATGAAGCCACATTGGTCTGGATGGATCAATTTGTGTAGCAGGGGACGGAGACGTTGGGCCAGGACTGTGGCAAAGATTTTCATCTCTGTATTAATTAAAGAAATCGGACGGTAGTCCGCACAGGAGAGAGAAGGTAGCAGGTGTTGTATTAATGCACCTAGAACCTTGCTCCCCAGACGAGCTGATTGCGCCAAGGGTCTAGGTGCCTACCGTGGCGCAGGGAGCTGTGGCCTAACTCTAGTCTGGGAGCATCAGAGGCACCACTGCACATACAGCTTCAGGCTCCGATCTCCCCTCCTCACACTTCTGGCTAAATGGACAAAAAAGTTCAGACCAGGGCAGTCTAGACCACATAGTCCTAAAACTTGTTAGATCCCAGTTGCACCCTACCCCAGACAGAAGATCACTGAGGAGGCACTAGAGGGTAAGTCACTGGGTCTTACTGTGATTTTAGCATCCCAGAAACAAACCGATTACTCATAGATGAAAGCAGCTCTTTTTGGAAGGTTTAATCTGACCACAGATTTGCATTTAAAAAAAACTTTGCAGCATTTCCACGCAGAGTAACCAGACATTATGGGAGGCCTGATTGGACCTTTAATGAACTGCCACTTTTAAAGTGCTGGAGTAAGTGTAACCTGGCACAGGTAAACCTCTGATTTCTGCAGAGAACATCCTATGTATTTATTTTGTAGAGTTACATTAACATGTAACTGATGGAAAACTGCTTGGCAATGGCAAGTTTGCAAAGAAACCTGGCAGGTTGCTCACCATGAGGGTGCAGAGGAATACACCTCAATTAGAGCACATTTTCACACTGATTCATTCATACCTGCCAAGGTTTCAGATTGGTAAGTGTGACGATTTCATAATTTAACTGTAATAATGGGTGACATTCACACACTCTGACTCTGCTCAGTTTTCAGTAGCCTGCTGTTCGTGCACTTTTGTTCAGTGACGTGCTCAAATGGGCGTCATTTCTAATAATATTTATATGTTTCCCTCCTCTTCATTGCTTGATTTTGCTCACGAGAAAGTGTCACTCATAGTCGTTGAAATGTCACTCGTAATTACACTGAAATTATGAAAATGTCACACATCTGAAACCTTGGCAGCTATGCTAAGTCTGCCACACAAAGCACATTTGAACATCTCATAATTCTATGCCACACAATTCAACTATAAATTATTTAACCCTACAACATTCCATACCACATAATTGCAATCCTAAAAATTAAAAAACACATAGTTCCACTTCACTCCATACCACATAATTCCACATCACATAATATTCCACACAACTTAATACCACTCCAAACCACATAATTACACTCCACACAACACAATTCAACTACACATAATTCCACTTCAACCTATATAATTAAACTTCACACAACATATTTACACTCCACTCCAAAACACATAATTACCCTCTACAAAATACAACTCTGCAACATGCTGCATAATTCCACTCTGCACAATTATACACCACACCATGCCACATAATTCCACATGTCACACAATTCCACAATTCATCCCCACACAATTCATCACACTCCACATAATACCACTCAGCACCACATAATTTACCTCCACATAATTATACTCTACTCCATATTGCATAAATACACTCCACATAAATCCAGTCTAAGCCACGCGCAACATTCCACATAACTACACTTCAAACCATGCCTCATAATACCACTCAACATAATTTTCACTCAACAGCGCACACTTCCACAATACACGAATTCAACTCTACACATTTCCATTCCACACCAAATAATTCAAACCAACAACCCAATTACACAACACACCACATACATCCAATCTACACCACAAAATTCCGCATCATGCTACAATATTTAACAGCACACCACATAAGTAAACTCTACTACATACCACTCCACAACACAAAATACCATTCCAAGTAATCTCTCTCCAAGACACACAATCGGACCCATGACACAGAATCCCACTCCACGTAATTCCAGTACACTCAATACCACACAATTACTATCCACATAATTACACTGCACACAATGCCACATTATTTTACTACACGGATCCAATCCACACAACACAATTTCACAACTAACAATTCCAATCCAAACCATATATGACTTGCATATATGCAATTGCATATATGGCAAAACCATATATTGCAAATGGTTGTTTACCTTTCAATGCGTCCCAGCAGATCCTGTTCCTGGAGCTGCAATCCTTCTGCCCCTGTCAGCTCTGTGCTGCCTCGTCCCTTCTCAGAGGCTGTGCCCTGTGGCAAATGCTCTCTCTGGGGTCCCCACCCCCATCCTTTTTCCGGGCCTGGCTCTGACTGAAGAGAAACAATGTAACTTGTTACTTTATTTCTCTTCAGTCCTGGGTCAGTGGAAGGAGCTCAGAGCAGGCTGCACACTGCAGCTGCTTTAGAGCAAGCCTCTCTCTCACAGCTCTCTACCGAAGAGCTGAGGGGGCCCCCTTCACCTACTAAAGACTGTGGGCTGCGGGGGTGTTTGTTACGGCCCTGGACTTTAACTTTGTAAATGCCTATAAGAACTTTGTTTTTGGTTCATTTATCACAGATATAGTACTGGAAATTGCTCCAATATACATAAACTTTTAAAATATTCTTGTGGGGACAACGTCCCCCGAGTCTGCCTATTAAATATTAAATATTAAATTTGGGTAATTGCTCTACTGCCACGCCACTTTCAAACTCCACCAGCCGCCAATGCGCTCAAACCTGAGCCTGCGCTTCATCGGGGGTAATAGTCACCCCAGTTCCACTGTAGTCTAGCGGGTGATGGCAAATGAGGCAAGGTGTGTCTCAGGGTCCGGCAGCCTCATTGTTACCACCAGGGTCTACTCACCATAGATTATATAATCAGGCACGGTGCGAGATGGGGACAGCGACGTGCTTGCAGCGATTGCCCATGAGATGCTGTATGCATGGCTCATGCTCCCTGGCATCCATGCGAGCGGGGAGTCTGTGAAGCCCCGGGCGCAAATGGTGGTGACCGGCACTAGCAGGGAGATCAAAGGATCACAGGAGGGGGAAAGGAGCAGCTGACAAGGGAGGGACTTAATGGACCAGTACCTGGCTTACCAGAAGAAAGTTGCCAAGGATGGCTCTTGTATCTTAGTCTTCAGAGCTGTGCCCGAGCAGGTAAAGGAAAAACTTTAACTTTCTAATATGGTTACAATAATATGAAGTATCACTATGAATGAACCAACCGCAGCACAAGAGCACCACTAGCCGGCACGCTTGTAAACATTACCAAAGGTACCATTGTAAACATTGAATTTTGTCCCGATATATATATATATATATTTTTAATTACACTCTGCACGCTCACGGAACTCCGCAGAATCTTGTGGAGTTTTCAGGTAACTCTGGAAATCCACGGAGTGGACCTCCGTGAGCTCTGCCCACCCTTATTTATATGTCCAGGTACAGAAAGACTCTTACATTCGTTTTTCACTACTGCAAGGCCTATCTTGCCCATAGGGTAACATTGCCTTATTGCACCTTATAAGTGTAATTTCCAATTGGGACAATATTTAAATTTGTAGTTTGGTGTTTCTGGATTGGAATTTTAAATCGCAATGTATGGTGAACTCAGATTAAAAATTGTAAATCTGAAAATGCAAATTGGTATTTTCTTACTTTAATCATTCTTTGCCTCTGTCTGTCTCTGAATACACCTCTGGGGTGGGTTACAGCTGGGCTTTGTGCATTCTCTCTAGACCATCACACACAGAGGGAGATGAGGTGTGCCATTCATATCCTGATGGCCCATCACTAGACTGATGGGCCTTCCTTAGCTAGATGGGAGGGAGGATCAGACACTTGCACCTGAATAGGGCTGTGCCTGTCCCCACACAGAGAGCTGCATACCCCCCGGTAGTGAGTCTGGAGCCAGGGCAGGCAGGAAAGGGACCTTGTGTTCATCAAAGGCCTCTCTTTGAAGTCTCCCCCACTTCAAAGGCACAACAGGGTATAGGTACTGGACCCCTGTCACCACCAAATTAGTACACTCTGGACCTGAGGACTTTCTCTGCCAGGACGAAGGACTGAAGTGCTGCTGAATGAACTGACACTCTGCTGGATCTGCTGGACTACTGCTCTGCTGTGCCAGCCCTGCTTCCTGCTGCCCCTTTCTTGGTGATGAGATGGACTGAACCTTAATCTATGCATCCCCAGAACCAAGTGACTCAAAGAGCTTGCTGGCTTGCCTCTTGTTCTGAAGTCTCATGGACATCAGAGACTTCATTCAACCCTGCTGCAGCCACCTGTGAGTTCTGCCCTGCCAAGTGGTGCCAATCCAGTCCTGGGCCCTTGGAGGTGGGTTTTCTGGCTGCTTCTGCAAAAATCCACGCATCACCCGCTTTGCGCGGGTCAGAACCGACGCATTTGTCTTGGACGACACAGAACCCGTCTGCGTGGCTCAATGATGATGCGGGACCTGATTGTGCAACTCACAACTGACGCATCGCCTACAATCCTTCGGATCGACGATGACACATCGCCTCCTCCACTACTCGCTGCTGCTCCTCGACGTCGACGCTTGCACTCCATGAAGGTACTATTTGGGCAGGTACTGTGTGCCTTCTGTATCCGACCGCACTTCAGTGCGTTCAGCTTGACTTTTCAGATTTGACCCGGTCCAGTGCAGCCAGAGCGCCCCGGTTGGTGCTTTACAACGCTAAGCACCATAATACAAGATATTCTTTAAAAAGTCATTACTCCGGTTCTATTTATTGGATATTTGTCATTTTGGTCTTGTTTTGTTCACTAAATTAAACTCTATTTTTCTAACCTGGTGTGGATCATTTTTACGTGGTGTTTTGCACTGTTTTACTGTAATAAGTATTGCACGATGTAGGCTGTGTAGTGCCTAGATACCCGCTTGAGTGATTAGCCACACTCTACAAATCCCTACTGATTGATTGACAAATACTTTACATATTGCCTCTTAAGTTAAGCCTGACTGCTCTGTACCAAGCTACCAGAGGATGAGCACAGGTTAATTTAGGGTGTGTATCTGACTTACCCTAACTAGGATTGTGGTCACTACTTGGGCAGGGTGCATACCACTGCCAGCTAGAGACCCCAATTTCAACCAAGTCCATAGTCAGGCAATACCAAAGGCTCTTTCCCCATTACAGGAGCATATAGACAGGGTAGCTGGGCAAATACCCAGGGTCTCTTTAGGGAGACTAGCACAGCAGTGACACGCCCCAGTAGGCACTCTACTTCAGTAAGTAAAAAGGCTACCAAGCGTTACGTGGGGCACCTGGATGGCTTCAACAAACTTTGTGAAGTCTTCCGTGAGAGTGCACGCCCACTCAAGACAACACCCTACCGCAAGGAAGGTTTCACCAGAGAAAACAGTGCTGCAGTCATGCCAAATTCAGAACCTGACTCAGGGTTTCTCATGCAAGAGGAGTGTGATACTGATGATGATTGTTCGTCTAAGGAAGAACCAGGCTACAGCAGGCCTTGGTGCCCCAGTTCAAATGCATCAGGTTTGCAGGCTGGGGAGCCAGGTCAATCAGATATGTTTGAGCCTGAGGGCCTTTACCACCCCCTGTCCTCACAGTGGACCCCTGAACAGAAAGTGGTGGATTGTGTAGGCAGCAAGATAAGACAAACCATGGAGAAGGTTGTAAGGGCGAAGTGCCCCAGACCTTCACTTGAGTTTAGCAGTCACTCCAGTGACTGACACAAAAATTTCTTCGGAAAGTATGTGAGGGATCCCAAGAAAGGAATTGATTACTTGTGGAGGGCCTGCCATGACAAACTCCTGGATGTGGTAGGCCCTCTCACTAAGATTATCAAGTTAGCAGAACAGTCCATTATTTCGGTGTCCCCAATGCCTACTGACATAGTCACAGGATGGGTGTCAGTCCCTTTTCATTAAAATAGATCATAAACTGGGAGAACTGTCAACATCTGAGGCAGGAGCCACAGCCCAGGGAAATCTCTTTGAGAAGCCTTGTGTTATGGAAATGGGTAAATCTGCTAACACGTTTTCTGCACTGGATAAGGCTCAGACGTCCATTAGAAATTTTTTCCCAATTAAGGTTTTTGCCAGGACCGGAAGAAGCACGGGCCGCTCCATGACGTCCTTACCAACAAGGCTCCTTTAGAAAACAGAGCAAAATAAATAATGGATGGCACAATAGATGCCAATCAGTGACTTGATTCCCCTGAAGAGGCTCTGCCGGAGGCAACAGAGGAAGCATAGGTGGAGCAAAGTCCCCAGTAAGGTTTTCTGCTAAGGACTCTTTTTTCTACCCCTCGAGCCCTAGGGGGTTTGCAAACAAATGGAAGGAGATCTCCTCAGATCCATGGTTTAAAGAAACAGTTCAGGTATTCCAGATAGAGGTTCACTGCTAGCTCATAACCAAAGGAGCAATTTACAGGTCAGTCCTCCACCTGAGGTTTTTTTTAGCAGTATATTCTTGGTGGAAAAGAAGGACAAGGGATCCAGACCTGTCATACATTTAAAGGAATTCAATGAGTGGCTGATATATCGCAATTTAAAAACAGTGGGTATTCACCTCGTGAGGGATGTCGACTTAGCAGGGGACTGGATGGTGAGGTTAGACATAAAGAATGTGTACTTGACCATTCCTATTTAAGCTTCCCCCCCCAAATAGAGGTTCCTCCAGTTTTTTTAAGGGGGACAGATCTACGAGTTCCTGGCACTCCTGTTCAGGTTATCCTCAGCCGGTGGTGTTTCACCAAACTTGTACGCCCGATGGTGGAGGTACTCAGAACGAGAGGGGTCAGAATGATCATATATGTGGACGATATCCTATTGATGGATCAATGCCATTATCGGTTACAATCCAATTTGAACATAACTATTGCACTTCTGTTGGACCTGGGATTTATAACCCACTATAGGACACGGAATTGATTCTGATACAGGTAAGGTCCTTTCTGGTTTTGTGATAGAATCAACCCAGGCCACCATGAGTCTGCTAGAGACAAAAAATCAGAAAAATGAAGAAAGAGCAGAGGAAGACCTTGAGACATGACAGGATATCACTCCAATAGATGGCCAGGATTGCGGGGCTGTTTTCTTCCTCAATACAGGCCATCTTTTCAGGCCCACTTCACTACAGAGCTTTGCAGAGATTGAAGGTGGCACACCTCAAGAGAGGATTGACATATTTGAAACTGATAGTGTTGTCGCCCGAAGCGAAGATGGAAATCCAATGGTGGATACACCATGTGGATACCTGGAATGTTTATGTTTAGGATTGGTAAAGCGCATGACCAGAGGGCTTCCCTGTGCTGGTGAGAGTACCGAACATATGCTGCATAAGTGGTTACTGGGAAAATAACCATGTCTTACATTTTTTCCTGAAAGTGAGTTACTCTTCCAGTAGTCTCATTCCGAGAGGCAGATCATTCCATAATTTTGAAACCAGATATGCAAATGATCTTCAGCCCTATCTAGCTCTTTTAATTCTGGAAGTTTTAAGGATATGTTCTTAAGACAATCTTAAGCATCTGGCAGGGACATAGGGGAGAACCAATTCTGTAAGTATGGCAGGGCCTTTATTCTTTATTCCCTTGTGTGCAATGAAACATGTTTTAAATTTGATCCTTGCATCAACAGGCAGCCAGTGGAGCCGCTTCAAAGACTAACTTACCGGTTCATGATTTGAGATTTTAAGGAGAAGCCTAGCTGCAGCATTTTGCACGACCTGGAGTCTTTATATAACATATTTTGATGGCCCAAAATAGAAAGAGTTACTATAATCCAGGCGGGAAACTATCAGGGCTTGAATCACGATTTTTCTTAAATGCTCCGGGATAGGTTCTAGAATCTTCCTGATCATTCTAAGTAAACCGAAGCAGGTGCCAGACAGTTTTTTTTCCTTGGAAGTCCATCGTCAAGGCTCTGTCCAACCAAATTCCCAGATTTTTAATGGAGGATTTGGGGATAGAGGGGTTACCTATACAACTCGGCCAGCTGGTCAGTGGTCTGGGAATGGCATTATTCCCTAGAATCATCAATTCCGTCTTTTTGTCATTCAATTTCAAGCAGCAATTAGTCATCCAATTAGCCACTCTTTCCAAGAAGGGTATTAATTGCTGGTGTTTAAGGTTTGGGCATTTTGCAAAGGAAACCACCAACTGTGTATCATCTGCACAGGACACGGCCTATATACCGAACTCCTGAATACTTTCTGCCAACTGCCACATGTGGACATTAAACATGGTGGGGCTGAATGACGATCCCTGAGGCACTCCACATATATATGGCAGACTATCAGACAAACGTTTGTTTTCCATGACCTGGTAGGATCTATCTTTTAAAAGGAATGTAAGCCAGTCCAAGGCTTTATCATGGATTTCCACCTCCCTGAGCCTATATATTAAGATGGCGTTATCAACAGTGTCGAAAGCTGTACTTAGATCAAGCAGCAGGATTGTGGCAGATCCACCGTTGTCCAGTATGACTTTAAGCTCCTCTGTAACCACCAGTAGAGCAGCTTCGGTGCTGTGCTGGGCACAGAAGCCCATCTGTGAGGGATGGAGGTGGTCGTTTCCCTCAAAAACACCCGATAACGTGTGGTTGACAGGTTTCTTTAATAGTTTTCCTGCGAAAGGTAGCAGTGATATAGGACAATAGTTGCCAGGCAATGCCGGGTCTAGATGTTTTGTTTTTAGTACCGGCCTGATAACTGCATATTTCCACTTTTTGGGGACGAATTCAGAGTCCAGTAAGCGATTGAGTAGCTCAGCTATCGATGGAAGAATGCTATTTGTGCTCTTAGAGAGAATGTGGGTGGGGGGGTACAGGGTCTAGTGGGGATCCTGTTTCACTCATAAAGCTGTGTATGTCATCTTCGTTCAACAATGGAAAATGTGATAACACTGGAGCTGTTGATGGTTCCGTAGTGTCTTCTTTGCGATTGGGACCTAATTCCGACTTGAGCAAACACAATGAGATGATGGACGGAGCAGCTCTGGGTTGAATCCATCATCTTTCCTCAGTTCACTTCGCCACCCCAGTTCAGAAGCAGCTATATACAAATCAGTCCTGACCCTGTTCCTCATGGGAACAGTCGAGCCCGAACTGCCAAGCCAGATCTTCCCTGGACCAGAAACAAGCATCCTGGGGCCGGTTTCGGGGTAACACCCCTCATCAGCCAAGCTAGCTTGAAACCAATGGCAAAGTGAACAAGGTACCGACGTCTGGGCATGCCCTGCCAACTTGGGAGGCAGAAAGACTGTGGCTAATTTATTTATGGGTGGGGGCATTGGTATGCCCATTCTGGGCAGCCCCACTCCAACGTATAATAAAAAACATAATCCCTGATGCCTAGTGGGTTTTCTGCCCCCCAGAAAGACTGTGGCAATTTTTGTTGGGGGTGGAGGATTTGGAATGCCCATTCTGGATAGCCCCTACTCATATGTATACAAAAAGCAAAGTCCCCTGTGCCTAGTGTGCTTTCTGCCCTCCCAGGGGGGGGCAGATTGGGGGCTATTGCCCCCATCCGCCTACAAGCGGGGCAGAAAAACTGGGGAACTTTTTTGGGAGGGTGGGGGCATTGGCATTTTGGGCAGCCTCCGCCCCTATAGCTAAAGAATAAAACTCCCTGGTGCCTACTGGGCTTTCTGTCCCCCCGGGGCGGGCAGATCAGGGGCTAATGCCCCTATTAGACTCCAGGGGGGGGGGGGGGCGAAAGACTGATCTGGCCCAAAACTATGGGGGGAGCAAAAGCCCTTGCCCAAGGGGCCTGCTCCTATATCCCTGGGGCCTAATGGGTGGATCCCTGCTTAAGGATCGCCCTCCTGAGGCAATCCCCAAGCAGGGATTCACTAGGGAGGGGTACCATTGGAAAGGGGAGATTCTCCTCTTTCTAATGATACCTCTCCCGTCTGCCTCAGTGCTCAGGGGGCTCAGATAGTTCCCTGAGCACCGAGGCAGTGAAACTGAAACTGAATTTCAGTTTTGGTTTCTCTGAAATGACGTCAGCGTGACGTGCTCACTGATTGTCATTTCAAAGAAATTATCAGAACACCCTCAGGAGCTGGGGAAACTCTTTCCCAGCTCCCGAGGGTGTTTTGATTGAAAGGAAATCCCTCTGGTGCCCGAACCAGAGAAATTTCCTGTGCCATGTGTGAGGACGGCCGGGAGCCATCCTACGCACATGAGCACTGTGGCATTGGACGGCTCCCCGCCGTCCTGTGGTTCCGTGAATTCTGAACCTGTGTTTTAAATGTCATGATTCCGTTATGATTTTGGTAACAGCAAACCGTAAACAGTGAAGTTCAGCAAATACGAGTGTTTGCGTCATGTTACACCAATGGATTCACTGTGTATTTGAAGGTTTTGTTCTGAACCCTTGGGTTCCATTTTGTGCATGGCAGCCATTTTGTGGTTGCCCTTTACATAGGCCCTGACTGTGGCTGAACAAGTATTTAGGACACATTCACCTTAGCTTGGGTTTGTGCTGACTCCTGCATGACCTGGCGAAAGCTGACTCTATTACCTGAGGCCGATCTTGCCAAGCCAGTTCCTGCCCTTTAGCTGATCAAGATTAAGGTTCAGAGCACAGGACATTGTAAATATTTATTACACACAAACATGCCTTATCCTATTCCTATCTGTTTCTGTTCCTGCTTTTATGGTCTATTTACGATGGGGAGGTGACCATTTTTATTATGGGTTTGTCCAGCTTGTCTAAAGAAGAATGTTGGTTTTGTGCGGTCTTTTTACCTTTGTCGACTGTAAGCTTTATGAAACCCTGTAATTATAATGTTTTACCCATATCCTGCTAAAACCCCAAAGGCTACTCACCTGTTGCCTCTCTAGCTTTTTCATTTGTTTAGGAATGTGACTGGTACAACTCCCTTGCATGCCTAGGGCATAATATATGGTATAAAAGGTCTGAGCTAAGACCATTCTGGAGACTGCCTCATTCAGTTGCTAAGGCTTCTGTGTGACGTAGTCTCACTCATTTGAGTTTAATAAAGATGTCTTTCCATATTTCAGCTTCTTTGCCAAGTTCTTTGTTATATTACCCTGAGAATGAAAATTTCAAGTAACTGCAATCCGACGCACCGAACGGGTTAAAACAGGCATTGAAGTTAACAAACTCTTCTCACTTTGCGGTCAGAGAAAGAGAAGTAAAGTGAATTATGTGACAATCTTGCTGGGGTACAAAGAGTGTGAACGAAAGGCTGTAGGATGTCATTTTTGTAACACACAACAAATGTAAATACCTGCAAATGAACTGAACACATTCAGCATTTAGGAAAGCAAAAGTGAAGAACTATTTTTTTATAATTCTGTAGCATGATGAAAGCAAGACATTTTACTTGGTGATGTACAAATGATAACTGTTCACTGAAGCCTGATTTCCACACATTATCATTTGTGAGCAAATCAGTAAAACTGTATGTCTCTGCAAGTTTAGTGGTAATTTCAGTAGAACATGTGCTGTCTGCAGAAAACAGTGCATTGCCACACAATGCTTCAGTTACATTGAAATATCACCCACCTCATGATCATTAAAGCTAGGTGTGTCACAAACGTTTGTCATTCTAAAACGTGGGTGGTGTGGATAGTGAGGATCAAACCAGTATTTCATCTTATTACCATATTTATTTCAGTGGAAACACCCTCTCTCAAGATGTTTTAAAGCCATTTTTCTACATTTTGACTTCATATCTGCTTGCACACAACAGGCACATCCACTCTAATAAAAGTGAAAATGTTTTTGTGCCTTCATTATTAATTTTTTCTTGTTCTTCTGGATTGATTCTCCTCATTATTTTTTAAGAGCTTAGGGACTCACTTTTTGTCACTATCTTTTCACTATTTGTGATTTAATTTTCTAAGACGGTGGAACCTGCGATTTCTTCTTTGGACTGTAACTTCCATTACCTCACAATAAATTTGACTCTGCCTTACAGTCTTTGGAAATTCAGAATTAAGTTTTTGCTTACTTAATTTACTTTGTCTTTTCTATGGGAAGCCTAAGAAATCTTAAACTTACTACTCCCTCCAAACCTACTACGCAATCAGACTCCGACTCTGCTATCAACGAAATGGAGGACATTTCTCCTCAGAAACCTGATCACACGACAGGTACCATTCCAAAATCACATCCTTCAAGTAAACTACCTGCAATTTCCACCAATCGACCGACAAAAGACCCTCCTTCATCAGTGAACTCAGCACCATCCTCCATGGATATAATCCTTGAGGAAATTTGTGCTTTGAAACCATTTATTGAGGAAACCAATAAAACTTTACAGTATCTGGAAGATAATTGGTCTTCGTTGGATTCGCGTTTGCTTGTTGTGGAACAGAAAACAGAGTCTCTTCAGGTCTCATGTTCTCACATCTCCAGTCTGTAGTCTGAGATATCTCTGCTCAAGAGGCATTCAGAGGATTTAGAAAACCAGAATCACAGAAAAAATCACAGAAAAAATCTTCAACTTTATGCTCTTCCCAAAAATACAGAGGGTTCAAATCCAACCGTCTTTTGTTAAACATTTTTGCCTAAGCTCTTGGATCTATCTACTATCTACTACTTCTCCTCTTAACATTCAAAGGGCTCACAGACTTGGTCCCAAGATCTCCGCAAAGCCTCGTGGAGTCATCATGTGTTTCTTGCAATACACAGGCCTTCTACAAGTTCTGTCTGCAGTCAAGTCCAAAAAACAAACCATGGGATAACATTTCTTGATCCTCGCCCTCAACTACGTTCTATAAATGCCAGATTTGGCCTAATTCATCCCTGCCTTTTCAAGGTCACAGGTCAAAAGACTACTACATTCAATTATCCTGTCGTTTTGCAGGAATTCCTTCGTCAACATGGAGCTGTCGCTATGGATACTTCGAGACCTACTTGATTTGTTATTTTGCTTCTCCACGTCTGATTGTTTTCTGTATTTGTAATTTCTTGATCGTTGTTTTGTTTGTAATTCTGTAATGGTCACTGTATTAAGATGTTTTCCCTTTTCTCTCTTTTTACCTTTCTTCAAATGTATTTTCTCACCTATATGTTTTATCTTTTTCTCATAACAGGTGTAATTCCTTTCCTGATATCGCTTCCCTTATGATCTCCTCTGTTTCTTGAAGTTATCCATGGTCCCTATGGGATGAGGGGGAGCTCAGATGATGTCGTCGTTGTCCTCTGGCGTAGCCATCCCTCATTTCGTTTTGTGTTGTAGGTATGTTTTTCAGTCGTCATCTGTATGACATGTACTGTCTATTTGTTCTCTAGTTCATCTTCTTTTCTTCTGTTTTCTTTCTTAAGGTTTCCTCTATCCACTTTCTTATTTATTTTATCTTTTTTACTCCTTTCTCCTTTATGTATTCTTTTTTAAAATACATGCTATATTTCTTTCACTTTACTTCCTCATATGTATCCTATTTGAAATCTGAGTTTGCTCTTGTAAGCATACTACTTGTTCATGCTTTTATCATTGAGTTACATTTCGGGTTACTAGATGGAACATTAAAGGATTAAGCAATCCTATCAAAAGGCAACGGGTGCTATCTCATCTAGCGAAATTAAAAACTTCAAGAATCCCACATTTCTGAAGATGAAGCGTCCAAGTTGAAACGATGTTGGGTGGGTCATGTATTTAACTCTCCAGCTTTAGGCAAGAAAAATGGGGTTGTGATTTTATGTCATAAAAAAATGACATGTTTCTCTTGTTTAACATGAATCTGATACTGAATGACGTTGTGTTATTGTTAAGCTCCTCATAGATAATATCCCTTTAGTTATTTTTAATGTGTATGCCCCTACTTCGGTTGATAAGGTTTTCTTGACTAAAGTATCTGACAAATTGCTTCTATATGATTATGATTATATTATTTTTTGGGGTGATTGTAACCAAACTCTAGATCCCATATTAGATAGAAACTCTAGAGTTAAGTTTGTTCCCTCTAAAATGCACTCACAATTCTCATCCACAATACGTCGAAAATCGTTGGTAGATATCTGGAGACTTTGTCACCCTGAAGTTCGAGAATATAGTTTTTATTCGGCCACACATCACTCACAGTCCCAAATTGAGTACCTCCTCCTTAGATCATCCTATGGCTGCTATCGCTTTGGATGCAGAAAAGTCCTTTGATAGGATTGGGTGGGAATTTATGTTTCATGCTTTACGATTGGCCGCTTTTCCTCCCAAATTGATTTCTTGTTGTATTCAGGACCCAAAGCATCAATATTTGTCAACGGTAGAACTTCTGATTATTTCCCACTACGTAGAGGTATGTGACAGGGATGCCCCTTGTCACCACGGTTATTTATCATAGCTTTAGAACCTTTTCTAACCAGGATTAGACAACATGATCGTATTTCAGGTTTTCATTTGGGTCCGCATCAGGTTAAAATGTCAGTTTACGCTGACAACATTCTTTTATATTGTTTCAGTCCTGAAACCTCTCTTCCTCACTTTCTTCAACAGGTGTCCTCCTTCTCCCAGCTTTCAGGATATCATTGAAATACAGACAAATGTGAAGTTTTGCCTTTAAATGTTTTATGCCAGAAACATCTTTTTGACCATTCTGGTTTTTCTTTGCAACCTTCTAAAATAAAATACTTAGGCTTATGGTTTTCTCCTTTAATTCCTGAAACTATAAGGTTAAACTTTGATTATGTCACCAAAAAATTGACTGATGCTATTATCCGTTGGCACCCTCTTTTTCTATCCTGGTGGGATCGTTTAGACTCGATTAAAATGATGCTCTATCCTCTCATTTGATATATTTCCATGATCCCTATACACATTCTGGGATACTATTTTAAGAAAATCTACTCTACATTGACATATTTTTTATGGAAAAATAGGCCACCTCGTACAGCTTTATCCTCTTTGAAAAAGGATAGACTTCATGGCAGTATTAGGTTTCCTGATTTTAAAGCTTATCATTCCGCTTTCTCCCTAAAACAAGCTTCTCGTTGGATCTCTATGAACCTTCCTCTATACCCTCCTATATGGATAAAGATAGAGACATTTTTTATTGCCCCGTTCGATTTCCAAGAGATCCTTGCCTTCACCACCAATATTTCATCTTTACGTTCCCCTGTTATCTCCCACTTTTGGTCCCCCTTTTACCATCATTTTATCCTTCAATTAATTCCCATCATCAACAACCTATTTGGCATAATAAATTACTACAAATTCATAATCGTTCTATATACTGGAAAACTTGGCATTTCAAGGGTTTACTTTGGATATCTCAGTTACTACATAACAACCAACTCCTTTCTTTTTCTGATCTCCAAAATAAATTATCTTTACCATCGTCCTCTAGACCGCAATATGATCCTTTATGTTCTTCCCTAAATCAATATCTTCTAACTTTACCAGCAGACACGAACTTTACCGCACATTACAAAAACCTATCTTCAATAATTGACACTTCCCCCTGCTTCTAATATATATAAATTGCTACAATCTCCCCCAGACAGACACAAATCTAAGACTGAATTGGCTTGGGAGAAGGATCTCTCACAAGTTTGGCCAATCTCTTTATGGGACAAAATATGGTTTAAACTTCATAAAACTTCTCGTGCTGCAAACACCACACAAACCCTCTATTTTATTTATCACTGAGTATTATTTTCTCCACTAGCCCTAGCATCTTTTTCCCCAGATACGTCCTCTACCTGTTGGTCCTGCCCTTGCCCATCTGCCGATTTAAAACACACGCTGTTTGAATGTCCCCCTATTCATCAATTCTGGCACCTGGTTTGGTCTCAAATTAACATAATTTTCAAACTTCAGATTCCATTCTCTATCACAAATTTATTTTTGGGCCCATTATTACCCCAATGTCCTCACTCCTCTTTGAGTTTTAAACTCTTAGCTTTATTGCTAGCTATTGCCTTTCATTTAATAACTTTTAACTGGAAACAGGCAGACAAGGTTACTTTTAGATCCTGGTGGAACGCTGTTTGTTTTCATCACTGACTAGATACCAATTATGTTTCCCCTATTTCCGTAGCAATTAAAAGAGATTTATTATGGCTCCCGTTAACAATCTATTTATCTTTGTCTGCCTCTTCTAGTGTTAAAACTGCTAACATTTCACACAATGTAAGGAAACCACCTTGAGTTCTCACCTTGCCGCTTTGCTCCTAGACAGTTACAATTTTTATTTAACACCACAACCACACACAATAACACAAACACACAACCGCACACACCACCACACACAACCACGACTACACACACAACCACAACACACAACCATAACCACACACACAACCACAACAACACACAACCACAACCACACACACACACACAGAACCACACACACAACCACAAACACACACACAAAACCACAAACAAACACAACCATAACCACTCACACACACACAAAACCGCAAACAAACAACCACAACCACTCACACACACAACCACAACCACACACACACAACCACACACACACAACCATACACACACACAACCACAACCACACACAAACAACTACAACCATACAACCACACACACACACACAACCACACAACCACAACCACACCCCCACACCCCCACACACACAACCACACACACACACAACCACACACACAACCACACACACAATAAAACAAACACACAACCACAACCACACACACACAACCACCCACACACAACCACAAACAATTTTTTGGGCTGTCACCAAACACGATGAACACCTTGGGAAAGTTTGGGAAGTCACCCCCAACTTTGAAACCACTTGCTGTTGCAGAGTGTGTGCTGTACACATGGCAATACCTTGACACAGCGGACTGTTGCAAGGAATGTTTTGAGCCTTGGAGGCTGACAGACCTCAGTCTGTGCATTAGTTCACCCCGTCTTGGCACTGCATAAAAACAGGGTGCCCACTGTCCAGCATGAAGTGAGACGTGATCGGGGCTGGAGATGCTGTTTAGCAATCTGCTTAGAACATTGTGTTTCATTTAGGGCATTAAACATAAAGGAGCACTGGCAACGCTGATAAAATGGATTTCATTTTGAGTAGTGACTAAAACTTTAAAAAAGCCTGCAGTACTGAAACAAGCATTTGCAATGCAATAGGTCTCACATTTGCAAAAGTTTCAGCTATTGTCATTGTTCATGACAATGCCTTTTTTATCTATTTTATAAAACAAACACATAAATAAATGGCATCATTTACAATGCCAATAGCTAGTGTTGCATTATTATTAGCAATGCCAACTACTCACATTTTTATAATGCGAGACCTATTGCATTGCAAATGCATTCGCTGCTCGGAGAGACATTTTGCATGTGAGTTTTCAAAGTGCTGCTGGCTGGCCTAGCGCTTGCGTGCATGTGAGCGTGCACGTGCGCAGCAGCCATGCGCTAGGCCAGCCAGCAGCACTCAGGAACGCCTTTCTGCCTTACATACTGTTTCATCTTCACACCCAGACCGAGCCACAGAAGTGCTCGCACGACGTCTATTACAATTGATTATTTCAGCTTGGGCCGAGACGTCGAATGTGTTCATATCGACTGTTGATCTTCCTGTGGCAACTTGTACTGACACTGCCCCCTCAGGTCGCACCCACCAACTACTTGTGCTGATACTACCGACTTATCCTCTTGCGGCAACTTGTACTGACACTGCCCCCACAGGTTGCATCCACCACATACATGCACAGTGTCTACTTGTTTATTTTTAGCCATACTGCACAGCAGCTGCTCTCCTTTACGCATTCCTAAAAATCATTGCCGATAGCTCTCATAGACACGATCCATTGGGTTTGCCAAGGGAATGCTTGTTTCCCAGAGTGCTAATGTTTCTCAGGAGAAAACATAAGTAGCTTCTCCAGTATGGTGTGTTAATTTTTTTTTAAATCCCTTTGCATCATGTGAATTTTTGTCCTAATTTAAAAATACGGCACTACAGATCCGAGAGTTCCAATGATGAAACCGGGACTGAATGAGCGCCTCAGCGTGGACGTTGGATAAATCAGAGCTCTGTTTTCCAAGAATAAATATGTTTTACTCTTAAAAATTCACGAGTAGGGCAAACCGAAGATCGGAGAAAGACACAACTGCATACAAAAAAGCCATTGAAAAAGCCAATAGCTTGGCCAGTGTTTGTTTCTTTGCATTCTGGCACGCATAATTCTGATATCCCATCACTCATTTAGAACGGCAAACATAAGAATTCAAACTAGAATCCTGGACTAGCCAAGCTATAAATGCATGGAATATGGAAGGTCTTGAAAAATAGCGCACAAGAAAAACAAACAAACTGTTCTGACTGATAAAGAATAACTTTGTAAACTTATATTCAGGGCCACTGGAATCATGCGATTGTACAGTCACGGCGATTTACGCATAATTATAGATGTGCCGCATTTGCCACACAATTGATAATCTGCCACATAATCTCCATATTTTAACAAAAAAAAAGGTTTGTGTTTAACTTAAATGGGTAAAAAGTTGCTAAAAATGCAGTGACGTGTTGCTGTGCATTGGAACACCCTTTGCAAAGCTGTACTGGTCACCTTTTTTTGCTTATTGCTATATCTGCGTGTTGAACTGGTACTAATGAGGTTGAACCAATGCCCATACAGTGTTACCAAGTTTAACAAGCATTGGCATAGCCAATAGGTCTCGCCTTTGGGACCTTATAAGTGTTTAGCCATGTAACAGTTAATGTTGTTGCACAAAGGATATTGTGCTGCATATCTAAATACTTATAAGGTCCCAAAAGCGAGACCTATTGGCTATGCCAATGCTTGTTTACTTTTGTATCCTCCCATGAGGACTGCCCCTGTTACATGTGCTCTTACTAATCATATGATTTATTACTTTTGAGCACTCTTTTTTTCTTTGTGCTTGTTTAAGCTCAGGAACTTGCTCACGTCCACGCTTGGTCCATCTCCCTGGGCTGCAGCGGCCTCCTACTCCTCCCTCCTGCTTGTTTATTTATTTCTCTCCTGCTGGCTCTGAGCCTGCATTTAAAAACAACGCTTGCTCCCTCTCCTCGGGCTGCAGCTGCCTACTCCTCCTCCCTCCTGCTCGTTTATTATTTATTTCCTGTTCGCTCTGAGATGTTTCCATCAGCATGATCCCACTAGCCTGCATTTAAAAATAAGGCCTTAAATGCAACTCACAGTTTATTTAAACAAATATTTTCAGTGAAAACGAGAAACAGGCACAAACACGTACACAAAAACACTGCAACAGCACCTCTGGGCCCCACAAGGACATAAATGGCATTGCCGCTGAATGGGTCCCTCGAAACAACCATAGTTGTCTTCGTCTTGTTTTCCAAGCCTTGGATTGTTATTTCCAGGCAGAGAGAAGTATGTGGCCACCCTTCATTTATTCGTCAGAGGGTATTTTAGAGGGTATGAACACTAATATCTTTCATTATTTGCTTCGAGTGTAGACAGCTCCTCGCATTTCAAAGTACTACAGCAGTTGTTGTTTGTTCACGCGTTGTGCTTTGCAACTTTTTCCATAAACTCCACACACCCTTTTCTCTCTATCAAACTTGGTAACACAATCCACGCAAATACACTCCACACCATGCCACATAATTCCAATCAACATAATTTCAATCAACACTATACACTTCCACGCCACACAATTCAACTCTACACATTTCCATTCCACACCCCATAATTCGACAACAAACCACACAATTCAACTCAACAACACAATTATACAACACACCACATACATCCAATCTACACCACAGAATTCCAAATTATGCCACAAAATTCAACAGCACACCACATAATTAAACTCCACTGCATACCACTCCACAACACAAAATACCAATCTACATAATTACACTCCATCAAACACAATCACACTCCACTTAACTCCAGTATACTCAATACCACATAATTACTATCCATATAATTCCACTGCACACCATGCCACTTAATTCCACTATGCAAATTCGCTCCACACAATTACACTGCACGCAATTCCATAACTAACAATTCCAATTCAACACACATAATTCCACTCCACAACACATACATCCACTCCACTCCAAACCAAAACACATGCTTAAAAGACATTGTCATGTACAATGCCAATAGCTCTACATCTCACAAATGCGAGGCCTATTGCATTGCAAAAGCTTGACTAATTTGGTTTGAGATTTTTATTGTTTTGTTTTTTGATTTTTACTGTTGTGATACTTCATAAATTCTTTACACATCGCCCTGAGTTAAGTCTGTCTTCTCTGTGGCATAGCTACCAGGTGGCTGTGCTCAGATTAATTTTCATGTTTACCCTGACAAGTTAGTGTTATTATTCCTTGAGGTGTGAATCACCCACCCCAAATAAGAATCAACTTTCTTACAGTAACAAAAGGCACAGTCGCTGGTCCCATGCTCCACATTATAAAATAAAAGCTGATTTCTACTTTAGCTTATTGGCAGCTTTTCTTTTTTTGTGTTTGAAAAGCTTTATTCAAGAAAATGTCATTACAAAGATATCAGCAAAGGCTTAAGGAATACGCAAATAGAAGTAAAATAACAATAGCAAGCTAATATCATATAGAAATGAGCAAAAGCATTTTATACAGTTTTAAGGAGAAAAGGGAAAAGAAGGGAGGAAGGGGAAGGATAAAGAAATAAAAAGGGGGAAAAAAAGGGAAAATGTCAACAACATATTATGAAAGCATAAAAATACGTCTGAAGAGTAAGTGCTGTAAGCAAATCAATAATCACAACTACAACAATAAGTAAATCGTATACTATGAATATAGTGAAAAGAAGAGGCAACATCCTCAAGGTGGCTCAAAATTTTTCGAAGTGACACGTGATACATTCTTACGAACCATCCGATCTAAATATGAAATAAGAGGTAACCAGAAGAGATCCCTATTATGTGTAGGATTACAGGAGGATGCGAAAGCAATATCAAGCCTATGAAAGTGACATAGAGAGTTCCACCAATGACGGATGGAAAGCTTTGTGAGGGATTTCCAATTGGAGGAAATGTGTTGAAAGGCGAGAGCAAGCATAAGGTCAAAAAGACCATGAAAATGTAGAGGAAGATCTAAAGAGTCAGATAAACTGCCTAGGAAAAGGGTAGAAATCGAGTATTGAGACGAGAGTGTGAAAATACGAGAGATGTATAGCCAAACATTATTCCAGAAATGAGAAACAGAAGGACATAAAAATAAAAGATGAAAAAGATTAGAGTTAGGGGTAGAACATGTCCAACAGTTAGACTCCAAAGAAGAAGAAAAACGAGCCAGAGAAAGTGGAGAAAAGTATAGTCTGTGGTACATGTAAAACAAAGATTGAGTGAGGGAAGCAGAACGAGAAATTTTCAAAGATCTGGACCAAAGTTTATCCCATAGAGCAACGGACCAAACTCATCCCAAGTCCGCCTCCCAAGAGAGTTCCGTTTTAGACTTAAGGCGATCAGGATTAGGCGATAGAAAGAATTTGTAAATGAGCGAGGCTTTGGGAAGGGTTGAAAGAATTTTGAGAAGAGAGGCCTGGGGCTCGGAGGGAGGGGAAGAAGGAATAAAAAATATCAAGGATAAGTGAGGCCAGGGTAACACATTTTTGCAAAAAAGAACGAGGACAGTCATAGGACTTCTGAAATTGGAGAAAGGAACAAGGAGATGCTCCGTCAAAAAACTGGTTTACCCATATGATGCCCTTAGATCTCCAAGAATTCCAAAAAATGGGCCTATTATTTATAAGGATGAGTGAATTATACCAAACCGTTGAAGCTAGAAAGGATTCTCGAGTGATAAGTGTAGACTTGAAAATAGGCTGTAAGAGAGAAAAAGTATGTTTAAATAAAGGAAATGACATGTGCGGAGACTTGGCAGAAAAGCGTATGAATTCTCCAAAAGAGAACGGCAACAACAACGTTTGTTCAATGTGAAGCCAAAGAGGAGCTAAAGGAGAAGGAACTGACGCAAGCCATCTGGATGCCTGACGAAGAGAAAATGATTTATGGTAGAGACGAAAATCTGGAAAATTGACACCACCATTGGACTTGGGTATATACGAAGCTGTGCTAAGGAGATTCTAGATTTCTTTTTATTCCAAAGAAATTTTGACAAACAAGAGTCAATGCGTTTAAGATAAATTGCGGGGATATGAATAGGTAACATGGACAAAATGTAAATTAAAATGGGCGCTATCATCATCTTAATTGAATCCAATCGCCCCCACCAAGAAAGAAAGAGGGGATTCCAGGAGGAAAACAGTCGCTCAATACGAGACAAAACCTCAGACATGTTTAGGGTGATTGACGAGGGAATAGAGTTGGAAAACCATATTCCTAAATATTTAATTTTGGAGCTGTTCCAAGCAAATCCAGTAGAAGAAAAGGCATGAGGAGTGCAAAATTTTGTAAGAGGAAGTATTTCAGTTTTATCCAAATTAATTTTATATCCCGAGACCTGTGAAAAAGAATCAAACTCAGCCAGCAGAGAGGGAACAGAAGTGTCTGGAGCAGAGATGAATAGAAGAATATCATCCGCATACGCAGAGAGCTTCAACTGATCATTACCATAAGGAAAACCTGAAATGGAGGTATTATTACGGATGGAAGACAAAAAGGGTTCAAGTGCGAGAACAAAGAGTAAAGGAGATAAGGGGCAACCCTGACGAACGCCTAGCTGAAGAGGAAAATATGAGGCAACCTGACCATTGACCAAAACCGAAGCTTTAGGGGAAGAATACAACAAAGATATAAGAGAGATAAAATGAGGGCCAAAACCATGCCAACGCAGTGATGCAAATAGGAAAGACCAATCAACCCGATCAAAGGCTTTCTCTGCGTAGACAGAAATAGCCGCCAAGGGAATAGAAAGAGAAGAAACCTTATTTAGAACATTAAGGAAGAGGCGAGAATTGTCAGAGGTAAGCCGACCTTTAACAAAACCACATTGCTCCTTACCAATGAGATGGGGCATTAGAGGGTCTAAGCGTAAAGCCAATACTTTAGCAAACAACTTATAGTCCACATTTACTAGAGAGATCGGACGATAGTTCTTGCAAAATTTGGGATCGTGACCATCCTTGGGAATAAGACATATGGTGGCTTCTTGAAATGTGCCTTCTGCCTTACCCGACAGATAAAACGATTGAAAGAGAGAAAGAAGTTTGGGGAGTAAGAGGTCAGAGAAGTGGGAATAAAATTCAACAGAAAAACCATCCGGGCCTGGAGTTTTACCCTTGGTGAGAGTCCTCAAAGCTGCAGAGAGCTCATGTAAGGAAAGATCAACTTCCAGGTCTGGGAAACTCAGATGAGAGGACGAGGGTATAGGACGATTGTCAAAATAAGCTTGGATAAGAGAGGAAGAAGGAGAGGATTCCGGTGTATAAAGGTTACGATAAAATAATTGAAATTGGTCAAGAATATCCTGAGACTTATGTAATAAAGTGTTGTCCGAAGAATAAATAGAGTCGATGAAAGAGCGTTCCTTACGTGTCTTAAGATAATTAGCCAGAAGCTTCCCTGCCCTGTTACGACCACCATAGTAACGAGCACTGCTACGAGGATGCATCGACGAAGCGTTTTCCGTAGTAGATTTATTGAATTCAAGCTTGGCACGAATAAGATCCGGAGACACGGAATTAGTAGGGGAAGAGTAGAACTTATGCTCTAAAGATTTAATCTGGGCAAGAATAGATTTCTGTTTTTGAAGGAAACGTTTCTTCTTCTTGGAGACAAAATCAATAACAAACCCTCGAGCTGTAGCCTTAAAAGAGTCCCAGAGAAGGTGAGGGGAAATATCAGAAGTATCATTTAACAGGAAGAAATCAATGGCAAAGGAGCGAAAAGAAGAGGAGAAGAAAGAATCATTAAGAAGCGAATTGTTAAATCGCCAACGAGAGGGCTTGGGATGCGGAGGAAGGAGGTCAAGATCCGTAACAATAGGAGCATGGTCCGAGATAAGTATAGGTTCAATAGGAGAAGAAAGCAGGCTTTGTGATAAGGAGAAAGAAAGAAAAATATAGTCGAGACGAGAGAAAGATGAGTGAGGAGGAGAGAAAAAAGAGAAGTCAAGAGTGTCAGGATGTGAGAGCCTCCAGGAATCAGTGAGACGTGCTTGAGAAATGGTGTCTAGAAATTGCTTGTGAGGTTTGTGAGGTAAAAACCGAACCGTTGACTTTCGGTCAAGAAAGGGATCCACAATCTGGTTACAGTCACCACCTAAAATGAAGAGGTCATCTTTATGTTGAATACATTTGCTCGTAATTGAGGGCCAGAAAAGCAGGTCAGCTTGTGTAGGACCATAAACATTAAGTAATATCCACCTACCATCAGAATCTGTTTCTTGTAGTGAAACCTTACATTTTAACTTGTTATGACACAAAATAACAACACCATTCTTCTTATTGGTAGAAGGAGAAAATAAAACCGTACCCACCCAACCACGCTTTAACTTGAGGGACTCAGCCTCAGAGAGATGAGTCTCTTGTAAGAGAACTATGTCAGGACTATAGGAGACGAGATGGGAGAGAATCCTCTGACGCTTAATGGGATTGTTAAAACCTTTTACATTCCAGGAAATTACTCTGAATTTAAACACTGAAAAACATGAACAGGAACAATACATACAGCAGCAAATAGAAGGAAAGATAATGACAAAAAGTGGAAAAGAATAGAAGCTAGATAAGAAGATTGAGTGAAAATAGATGATAAGAAGAATAAAAAATTCAAAACTGAAACATAGCCACTAAAAAGAGAGGAGATTAAGATATACAAAGGAAAGGTAAAAAGAAATAATAAGTGGAGCGGAGGCAAAGGGAAAAGAGGGGGAGGGTAAACAGAGACAGATACAAGAAGAGACAGCACAAATCCAAAAAGGACGACTGAAGATAACATACCTAAAGGGAACATGAAGAGGACAACGGGGCAATGGAGAGACGAAACAAGAATGACCTTCCGGGACCAGGAGACCACCAGACCGCATCAGGACGAGAGATGAGAGGACGAGCCATATAAGGGAGTAGGGGAGGACACCAATCGATCTGGATAAGAAAAATAAGTATGAGAAACGCTATAATAACAAGGCAGGCCATAAAACAGGTAAAAATGGTATTCAGAACGAAATATAAAAGAGATTGCAAAAGAATGAGAATTAGCAAAATAATAACATACAATGAAAAACATCATATAGAAAGGCTGAATAGATAGACAAAAGGCGAATTAACAATATAATAAACAAGTGCAATGTAAAAAACATTATCAGAGAGAACCTGCAAGAAAAAAAAGAATAAAAAATAGAGTTGAACAATCAGCCACTAGCAGAAGTAGAAGTATCCATGCCAGCATTAGTCTGAATATGAATAAAGTTCTTAAGTTCAGCAGGATCTTGAAAGGACCAAGTCTGGTTCTGATGAGTGACTTTGAAGGTGCAGGGGTGAAATAAACCATATCTGGCACCAAGAGAGCGTAGAGGGGCGCGAAGGCTCAGATTCTCTTTCCTTCTTGCTGCAGTAACAGTAGAAACATCCTGAGAGAGAAAGACTCTCTGACCCAACCAGGAGACTTGGCGTTTGGAGCGAGCCGCAGAGAGGACAAGAAGTAGATCTGTGAATTTCAGAAAGAGAATAATGACTCCTCTAGGCTTAGTTGAGGTTGATGAGCGAGGACCAAGTCTGTGAGCTCGTTGGATAGTAAGAGAGGTGGTAGCAGGCATGTCCAACAATTTCAGGAGGAAGGAGGAGAAAAACAAAACAGGATCGTCTTCCTCCAAAGATTCAGGTAGACCATAAATACGTAAGTTATTCCTCCTATTTCTATTTTCCAAATCCTCAGTATGTTGCTGGAGGGCAAGAACAGACTTCTCCAGAGAGGAAATACGCTGAGAATTGACTGGGATCTCTGAAACCTGATGCTCAACAGAAGAGACTCTATTTTCCATAGTCGACCATTTTGCCTCAAAGAGTTGCATTTTATTATTGGTCTCCTCAACAAATGGTCGTAATGCACGTATCTCCTCCAGAAGAAGTTCCAAGGAGATAGGAGATGACGGTTTATCCGGCGGGGGAGAGTCCTGTTTCAGGCGCTTAGATGACGCGATAGGAGGAGAGGACTTACTTGAAGATGACTGGGATGAGGAAGGGCGGCTAGGAGCTGGTGACGCCATTTGATCCGTGATAGAAGAAGAGTCAACTGTTGAGGATGATGAAGATGGTACTGAAGGAGAACTCTTCGAGGGCACAAAAACGAACTTTGGATTGCGTAATTTGCCCATAGATACTTGAATAGACAGACAATAGACTAGGTGGAGGAGGTATTGCAGCGTGCACATGCACAAACGTGACTAAATCACGCAAACTCCCAGCTGGAACAATTAGGTGGAATATGTGGGAGTCACAGTATGGGAAATGGAGGTGCGCAGCACAGAAAGATGCAAGCATGAACATGAAAGAGTTCCTCCAGATAGGCACGTTAGCCTTGCGTAAACCTATCTTAAATCACAGAGTCGGAAAAGCGCAACACAGCAAAAACAGCAAGAACTGTGCAATGAAATGCCTAATAAAGGCAACTGAGGAAAGGTATGTTTGAAAGCCAGGAACCATCAGGAAGACCAATGAGGCAGCGCAGAAATCAGCATGAGTGAAGCATCGGTTGTTAGTGGTCTACTGAACCTGAATGCGTTTCTGGCAAGGTGATGGAAAGCACAGGTGTTATTCTTCACAACATTCCAACTGCGTAGCGACTCAGTGAAGTTCAAGGGTGATTAAAATTCAGAGATGTTAACTGTCAGGAACACCATACTGGCTGTCAGCGAAGATGTCACAACGACTCCTAGTACTTCCAGAAAAAACAAGAGAGCTTCAGAGAAGCTAGCATTAATAAACACACCTCATGTGGTCAAATGACATATCCCTCTGACGCAGCCACCGGAAACAATTCAGACAGAATTGGTGGTTAGATAAAATTGCCCAATAGCAGGATTAGCGCCATGTGAGACTTGAACAAAATCTATGATGGCACATTAAAATTACGCAAATGTCATGGCAAAAGAGTCTCTGGTACAAAATCTGCCTTTATGCATCCACATTGCGAAGAAATCAATTTAAATCACCTCTCAGGAGTGTTGAAGGCAAACGTGACAGACTGAGGGAACAGCAATGAAGCACAACAGAGGCATTCTCCTCAAACGCGGTGACATCGTAAAGTCGACATAATGCAGACAAAATGGCGGACGCGCTGAGGGGGTTAGCAAAATCACCGAAAACGAAGCATTTCTTCACAGAAGAGCAGCCCCCCAGACCTCACCAGGTGCACATGACGTTCCGACGCTGAGAGATGCCAGAAGGAATGAAAAAAGTTCAAAAACGCCTCCTTACGGCGTGAAAATCCGTCTCGGTGCGGCGGAGCTACGAGGTCAGGCGGCCATTCCAGACGGCGTCCAAGCCACACCCCCCATTGGCAGCTTTTCTATGTGGAACAGATTGTGAGCTGTTTGGACCTGCTGCGGGGTAAGCCACAAAGAAGTGTTTTTGCCTGCCCCATCCACTAATCAAGAACAGATGACACAGGGGTAAAATCTAGATAAGCAAACAACGGTAGGAAAAACTGCCTTTTTGAAATTGTATCATGGTCTCAGAAATGCTCATGAGGAACTTCTATTTAGGAGGTGTTCACCCAGGGGCAGTATACCAGTGGCTTATCGCAGCAGAATGATTAGGATAAATTTTTATGAAATGCTCTTGACTTTCAGCAGTTTTGTTGTATTAGGACTTGGGGCTTCTTTATCCAAGCAAACAAAATGTTGTCAACATCAATGGACTGCTTGGAGTTCAACTGAAAGGGACTATATACTGAATTATTATCTGAATAGAGTTCTTGTACTCTGCTTTCTCCAAAAGGTTATGAATAAAATAGTCATGCTATAATTCTTTTTTCAATTGGCCAGTGTTCTCCCGTCTGGACAGTTTGGAGCATGAAATGCTAAATTATATACATTTCAGCACTACATTTATAACGTTTTTTCTCTATGCAATGAGCAGAGGAAAGGACATTTGATCACACAGAGACTTCAGATAGACACTAACAGGCAGGTGCCGTTTGGGGAAAAGAATGTGAGAAGACCTTGAAGGTGGAGATACATAAGACGTGTAAATGTGCAGTAATTCTAAGGCTTTAATGTACTTTAAGCAAGTATAAAACAAACTTGCAATACAACATCTAGATCAGACGTCTTCAAACTTTTTGCTGCCAAGACACCCTTGTCAAAAACTTTTAGGAGTAAGGACCCCCTCCTGATAAAACTTTTTAGAACCTGGTACTCCTCATCATCGGCAACTATCAACAACCATAAACGCCCCCAATTCCAACAGCAAATTATTTTCATGGTGGGGAAATCATATTAAACAGTGTTTATCAAACCAAAGGTCAGTGAGCGTGGGGACGTGGTCAAAGGTGTGGCTAAAACAAAGGGCCTCATTTATGAGGAATTTGCAAAGGGTAGCGCCGCAAGTCTTTTTGCTACGCCGCCCTACACCAATGTGAAAGGGCAGGAAGGAACCGTATTTCGAATATACAGCGCATTGTCCTTTTCCCTTGTGTTGCCACACAAATTGCTGCATAGCACCAACATAGGCAGGGTTATTTGTGAGCAGGAGGGGGCACTTTCCTTCACAAAAACAAACCCGAGAGATGTTTTTCTCTTTCTATGCGAGCCACATAATGCAGCACACATGAAAAGAAGAAAAAACGAGGAGAAATAAAAACATTTCTCCTAGCTACGCCTACACTGGGGAGGCGTGGGGAGGTGAAAGGTTTTGGCGTTGCCCCAGGTTTACGTGATTTTATAAATCTGGGACAGCATCAAATTCCATGGGTGTTGCATGGGAACCCTCATGCAACGCACATGGCACACCTCCTTGATGCAGAGTAAGGCAACACAGTGACCTGCGCTGCTTTGTCTTACTCCATATCTATGAGGCCATGCAGGGTGACTTCGCGCCACGTCATAGGTATGGTTGAGACGCTTGGGCTGTACCAAATGGCAGTGCTCAGGAAGACTGATCAGCACCTCCTGATAATTGAGTTTCTAAAGGAATCCTTTCACCTATTTCTCCTCTGTAGTGTCTAGGTCTCCTCCCTTCACACTTGCACAGTGTCAGAAAACAACATCACCTCCACTTTGTGCACGGGAACAGGTCAGGGGTTCCCAAGATGGACCCACAGGCCTCCATTACTCTGGTTCATTCATATACATAATACATGTCCCACTCAGGTCACATACACACATGCATAACATACACCTGGAATTTTAGTGCTAGGATCTGGGTTAGTGCAGAGAAGCTGAACTTTACACAAGTTGCCAGTAGGCCTCCGCTCCAGTGACAGAGATAAAAAAATGTCTGGTCACACTACTAATTCACAAAGCACGGTATGCTGTCACCACCACTCTACATGTGTAACCTTCGACAGGGACCATAGTAAACTGTGAAATAAACAGGAGCATGCTTGGTGCAACCCTCCATGTCGCTGGATATGTCCCGGACCTCACTTATGTCAAGAGAAAGACCTAGAAATTTTTATATAAAGTTGTCCACTGGGAAGAATTAGATATCCCTACCTCAATTCACATTCATAGTCCACGTCACATTCGATCAGGTCCACTCTAATGGACCACTCACACTCTTAAGTCTGTTACGAATTGGCACAAAAACCTGTAATTAGTGGATTGATGGCTGAAATGTATTAAAAATAATATATTTATTCAAAAAACCATTATATAAAAACCATTTTAATCAAGAAGATCACAATAAAGCATTTGCAATACATTCAATATTTAAAACTAGTTCATCATAAAAATCCCAAAATTGTTACACGAGATTTTTTTTAAAACAGACAATAACATTTGTCATCAGTAGCCACAATCAAAAGACTTAGACCAGCTAATTCCTGTTTTTTTATAAATCATAGGCATCTAAGATCATGTTGTGTACAAACAGATTTGTGACTATAATGAGAGCGAGAAAGACCAAGGCCTGCATACACACACTAGATTATATGAATCTGGGGCCAAAATCAAAAAACAGATACTCAAGGAAGGGGAACACAACTTTACACCACTGTCAACCAGGGCCAAATAATTGCTTTAGTCAACAGAACAATGAGGCCTCTAATTCTACAACATCTCTATTTGAAACACTGCAGGAAATTTCTAAACCTAAAAAGCTGAACAGACCTTTTGATCCACTTGGCAACTGGAGAACTACAGGCCAAGACTATTTTCAGGATAAAATATTCCAGATGAGAGCAGAGATACCTATTCATGTGACTGCTCAAGCTTTAAATCAAGATCAAATTACATTTAAAGTTTGTGCTGTTGCCTTTTCCATTATGAAAATTCTGGCAGCGTTGTGTCATTCCTAATAACACATAGGATCACCGCGTTTAGACAACATAAAGTAAGGGATTGATTCCAGACACCTCCAAAGGATATGTCAGCCTTTAGACCCGCTAGCTCACAGTTCCAGCATAAGCCCCCTAACCTTGCCAAGGAGCAAATAGTTTCTGGCAACTATCGAGCATGACCACCCTTGATTCTTCCGGGGATCGTGGAAACAGTACAGTACTTTTCGCTCAGTCAATTGTACTCACTCAGTCTCAGAGAGATACACAGAATAAACGATGGGGACATTTTCAATAAGCATTTATTGAACCAGCGTCAATCTAGTATAAAACATGTGTGCTGCAGCAATCATTAGACAGAGGCAAATTTATAGGATTAAGGGCACTAATAGAGTAATAAAAGGTAGAATTCTACCATGGTGCTAAAACAGGGAATATGTGCAGGCATATATATACATGTCAGTAATCAAGCATACTCCTATGATGTAAACCCTACCTCAGTGTACCTAAGTGTACCTAGCATGTATGTGGGTGTAAAGCCAAGAATGCCCTAGGAAAGAGCCAACCCCATTAC
The DNA here is from genome assembly GCF_964204655.1 of Triturus cristatus. Classification (NCBI taxonomy): domain Eukaryota; kingdom Metazoa; phylum Chordata; class Amphibia; order Caudata; family Salamandridae; genus Triturus; species Triturus cristatus. The sequence goes on from NC_140589.1 coordinate 1,806,911,937, forward strand.
CTGATGGGAGAGAATGAAGGACCCAGTCTTGGTCTCGAGTTGTACACCCCGCAAGGGATGTCAGACCGATGTGTGCTGTAGCTTCGGCAGGCCAGGACCGCAGTGTCTTGTGTCACGGTGGAAGCTTCTTCTCTGTCTATCTAGTGAAGGTATGGTTCTTATATACCATAAAGATAGCATTGGGGTTCCTTACACAATCGATATGTTGCGAGGATGATTATGTAAATGAGCCTAAATTATGCAAAGTAGTTCTTTTGGCTCAGGATGAAGATGACCATGACTTTTATACAGAGTATGTTAATCCTATTATGTGCGTCAAGTGCAGGAACTTTTCTAAGAATGCTCATGCATAATAAATTAGGCTAGTTTCAAGGAAACTTACCGACATTTATTCTGCACATAACTGGGTAAAAGGTCAGTGCTAGAACCATTATGCAGAGCAAGGCAGGACAAATGTAGGTAAAAGGTTGTGTAGCTAGCTAGACCTAGATTGAGGTACATTGGGGTACATAACAGCAGAGAAGACCTCCACCATAATGACCTCCTTAAATCGCCATTTTTGTCTAGGAGATCATTGTAACAATGGATATTCAAATCAATAGACTGACCACATCCTGCTTTGCCATGCTAAGAACTATACGGAAAGTCTTAGACTTACTCCCTCACAATCTAGGAGAATCATGGTCCTGGCACTCATTCTTTCCCGTCTGGACCACGGCAACTCCTTGTATATGGGGTTCCCAAAGTCAGTTATCAAGAAACGTCAGGAGGCCCAAAATGCTACAGCAAGGACCATGTACAAGATGCCCAAGCATTCCTCAGTGGAAAGTGCCTGGGCCACCCTGCACTTGCTTCTAGTGGAAGAAAGGAAAACATTTAAGGTGCTTTGCATGGTCCACAGGGGTGTCAATCATAGGGGAAGTCCGCTGATAAGTGCTCTTCTAACAGCCTATGTTCCCAATAAGAATTTAAGATCCTCGAATATTGGTCTTGTGATGGTGCCGCATGTTCACAGATCCAGATGGGGTGGCAGATCATTCTCCTATCTGTCCCCCAAACTATGGAATTCTTTGCCAAGGGAATTAAAAACAGAGCCTAATGAGATTAAGTTCAGGAAGATGGCCAAAACATGGCTTTATCCTCAATAGCTCACCTTAGGTTCCAGTTTCAGACGATTGAGGAAGCACATGACTCACTTAGCGCTGAGAAGTCTTAGGGTAGCTATGCACTATATAAATCCGCATAAGATAAGATTGTTCTACGTTGCGGGTAAAGGGCGGATATAATGTTCTAGCTCCCTTTGAGAGTGAAATCATCAACAACTGTTTGATGACGGGAAGATTGCTTGAATTTTGAAAGCATCATGTATGTCATCTCTGTTGAAGTCCCAGACCCAGGCCTCCCTTTTGCTGTCAGCCCTCACTGCTTCTTCACTAATTCTGCTGCCTAACTCTTTTGCTTTTTGTCTCCCTTCGCTATTTTCTTTGTTTAATTCTGTGCAAATTCTGCTGCCTAATTCTTACTTTCTGTCTCACTGCACTATTCTTTTTGCTTAATTTTTGTAGCAATTCTGCTGCTTAATTCTTGATTTTTGTCTCACTGCTCAATTCTTTTTGCTTAATTCTTGTGCCAATTCTGCTGCTTAATTCTTGTGCTTTTGCTTGTGCTCTTGCGCTTTTCCTGTCTCCCAACAAACCCCTCTCCTGATTGCTGAGCTGCTCTTCCGGCTTCCGCCTAGACCCACCCACTGCTTCCCACCTCACCTCCCTCCTCCCAGGACCGACTTAATGGAGGCTGCAGCACTGCCATGCAGTGGGCCATGCAGTGGGCACACTGACCGCGCACCTGGTACTGTGCCCAGCACCAGGGCCCCTCCCAGCCCACCAGCAGGTACGGCGCTAGTGTCCTATGTGCCCTGAACACCGGATGACCCAGCGAACACTGGTACTGCGCTGCCCAAAACTCTACGGTAGGATTGGGAAGGGGCCCGAGTAACTACCAGTGGCTGAGATTAATTCAAGAATTCCATCCATCACTTTTTGTATACTTTAGTCTGTCACTTTAAGTGTGACGGGCATGCCCAGTGCACACTGTGTCACTGAAACCAAGTGGTACCCGGCTGATGAGCCCATAACAAGTGCAAAACGGGTCCGGGGTTGCTTGTGTTCCAGTTCAGGAAGGACTTGGCAGTTCGGGCTGGACTGTTCCCATTGGAGCAGGATCAAAACTGATTTGGATATAGCTGGTTCCAAACTGAGGTGACATGGTGTGCAAAATAATGATGGACTGGGATGCGGCCCCAGTAATAACCAGTGGTTCAGATTAATTCAAGCATTCCATCTATCACTTTTTTTATACTTTAGTCTGCGCTAAGAGAGGCATAGAGACAACTCTGATCAATGTCCATACTAAAATATTGAATGTTTGTCGGCCGAAGTGGTGGTGTTTCAGGCTCGGGGCTGCCCGCAAAAGCATGGGAAGATCTGGACCAGGTGGGCCACATACCGGGGCATTGACCTATCCATCTTTCCAACATCAGTGAATCCAGACCCTATCGACAGACTTATCATTAATGACTCTCCAGTCTAATTTGCAAATTGGCCAGCGTGGAGACATGCCTATACGCCTATACGCATATATAGTGTTTCATGTGGGAGGTGCGGTGCAAGGGAGGGGGGAAGTGGGAGGGGGGATGTTGGTTTGAATGTTTTACTGTTCCTCAGGTGCTACCCTCACCAGCAGCTTATGCACCTATAATCTGTAATCTGTATGAACATTGCTTGTGGGGGGTCCGCCCCGTTGGGTATAAAAATCTCAATAAAATTTGTTGTCAAAACAAAAATATTGAATGTAGAGGATGGGGGAGACCTGGCTTTATTGATGTAAGAATGGGATGCAAGAGTGATGGGGATCTTTCTAGATGGCTGAATTTATTTTTGTGACTGATGTAAGGCAAGCGTGGCAGTTGTAGACGATTTAAACCCCATCGCAGTGCATTGGGTGTACCTCATGGGTTGTGTCTTGGGAAATCCCTGCTAGGAGTTCTTCAATGGCTTTATTTGCGCGACTGCCTGCTGACGGAGCTTTTCCTGTTCATGCATCCTTGTTCCTTGCCAGTCCCAACTATTCCCTTGTCCTTGCCCCTCTTCCTGTTGTGTGACCTCGTCCAGGAAGTGGTGTCACAGTAGACTGGACTGCTGACCTTGTAGTCTTCAGTTCCTGTGGGATGAATGGGAGACATGAGAGTCTTTCACTTATCCTTTTCAAAATCTAGCTACATCCTCGTTATCAATTGTAGTTAATCCTGATATCAGCTTGCAAAACTATGCCGAATGATACCCAGTTGTGTTCTGGTTGTTCTGGCTATCAGATGCTAGGAAGAAGGTAGCAGAGATGTCGGCTATCAATAAGAGGTTAAATCAGAGATGGATGAGTCTAAATGCCTCTAAAACAGATATTTTAGCTGTCGGCACAGGCCACTGCCTAAAAAATCGGAGCTCTGGAAATCACAATATAAACACTGGTGCTCTGGACATTATGCTTTTTTGGGTCGGTGCAGTGCTTAATTTGTAAAAGAATGAGAGCTGATGCTCATAACTCTGCTCAGACGCCCGTGGCTGGTGCTATTGAATGTCGGTGCGCCGAATACCAAGGCGGTGTACCCTTGAACACACTTCATGCCTGTAAAATCCACCAGCAGGCAGTCCCTGTCCATTTATCTCACTCTTGGGTGTACTCTTGAACACACTTCATGCCTGTAAAATCCACCAGCAGGCAGTCCCTGTCCATTTATCTCACTCTTGGGTGTACTCTTCTACACACTTCATGCCTGTAAAATCCACCAGCAGGCAGTCCCTGTCCATTTATCTCACTCTTGGGTGTACTCTTGAACACACTTCATGCCTCTTTAATCACCAGCAGGCAGTCCCTGTCCATTTATCTCACTCTTGGGTGTACTCTTGAACACACTTCATGCCTCTTTAATCACCAGCAGGCAGTCCCTGTTCATTTATCTCACTCTTGGGTGTACTCTTGAACACACTTCATGCCCTCTTTAATCACCAGCAGGCAGTCCCTGTCCATTTATCTCACTCTTGGGTGTACTCTTGAACACACTTCATGCCTGTTTAATCCACCAGCAGGCAGTCCCTGTCCATTTATCTCACTCTTGGGTGTACTCTTGAACACACTTCATGCCTGTTTAATCCACCAGCAGGCAGTCCCTGTCGATTTATCTCACTCTTGAGTGTACTCTTGAACACACTTCATGCCTCTTTAATCACCAGCAGGCAGTCCCTGTCCATTTATCTCACTCTTGGGTGTACTCTTGAACACACTTCATGCCTGTTTAATCACCAGCAGGCAGTCCCTGTCCATGTATCTCACTCTTGGGTGTACTCTTGAACACACTTCATGCCCTCTTTAATCACCAGCAGGCAGTCCCTGTCCATTTATCTCACTCTTGGGTGTACTTTTGAACACACTTCATGCCTGTTTAATCCACCAGCAGGCAGTCCCTGTCCATTTATCTCACTCTTGGGTGTACTCTTGAACACACTTCATGCCTGTTTAATCCACCAGCAGGCAGTCCCTGTCCATTTATCTCACTCTTGGGTGTACTCTTGAACACACTTCATGCCTCTTTAATCACCAGCAGGCAGTCCCTGTCCATTTATCTCACTCTTGGGTGTACTCTTGAACACACTTCATGCCTGTTTAATCCACAGCAGGCAGTCCCTGTCCATTTATCTCACTCTTGGGTGTACTCTTGAACACACTTCATGCCTCTTTAATCCACCAGCAGGCAGTCCCTGTTCATTTATCTCACTCTTGGGTGTACTCTTGAACACACTTCATGCCTCTTTAATCCACCAGCAGGCAGTCCCTGTTCATTTATCTCACTCTTGGGTGTACTCTTGAACACACTTCATGCCTCTTTAATCACCAGCAGGCAGTCCCTGTCCATTTATCTCACTCTTGGGTGTACTCTTGAACACACTTCATGCCTGTTTAATCCACAGCAGGCAGTCCCTGTCTATTTATCTCACTCTTGGGTGTACTCTTGAACACACTTCATGCCTCTTTAATCCACCAGCAGGCAGTCCCTGTTCATTTATCTCACTCTTGGGTGTACTCTTGAACACACTTCATGCCTCTTTAATCCACCAGCAGGCAGTCCCTGTTCATTTATCTCACTCTTGGGTGTACTCTTGAACACACTTCATGCCTCTTTAATCACCAGCAGGCAGTCCCTGTCCATTTATCTCACTCTTGGGTGTACTCTTGAACACACTTCATGCCTGTTTAATCCACCAGCAGGCAGTCCCTGTCGATTTATCTCACTCTTGGGTGTACTCTTGAACACACTTCATGCCCTCTTTAATCACCAGCAGGCAGTCCCTGTCCATTTATCTCACTCTTGGGTGTACTCTTGAACACACTTCATGCCTCTTTAATCACCAGCAGGCAGTCCCTGTCCATTTATCTCACTCTTGGGTGTACTCTTGAACACACTTCATGCCCTCTTTAATCACCAGCAGGCAGTCCCTGTTCATTTATCTCACTCTTGAGTGTACTCTTGAACACACTTCATGCCTCTTTAATCACCAGCAGGCAGTCCCTGTCCATTTATCTCACTCTTGGGTGTACTCTTGAACACACTTCATGCCTGTTTAATCCACCAGCAGGCAGTCCCTGTCGATTTATCTCACTCTTGAGTGTACTCTTGAACACACTTCATGCCTCTTTAATCACCAGCAGGCAGTCCCTGTTCATTTATCTCACTCTTGGGTGTACTCTTGAACACACTTCATGCCTCTTTAATCAACAGCAGGCAGTCCCTGTCCATTTATCTCACTCTTGGGTGTACTCTTGAACACACTTCATGCCTGTTTAATCCACCAGCAGGCAGTCCCTGTCCATTTATCTCACTCTTGGGTGTACTTTTGAACACACTTCATGCCTGTTTAATCCACCAGCATGCAGTCCCTGTCCATTTATCTCACTCTTGGGTGTACTCTTGAACACACTTCATGCCTCTTTAATCAACAGCAGGCAGTCCCTGTCCATCTATCTCACTCTTGGGGTCCCCGCTTTCTCTCTTTGTGAAGGTTTCTCCGTCGTGCTCTTCCTACATCTTTCCACTTTGTGTGTTTTTCCCTCTCCTGCTCTTGGTAAACGTCTGCTGCGGGAAAATAAGAGGCCAGTCCACAAAAATGAGTGCCAGTGGGCCCCACTGGAAACCACCGGCTCAAATTAAGCACTGGGTAGGTGGCACTGGTAATCAAGGCAAAAAGAAAGTAACAACGCTGGGAGCCATTTTTGACAAGTAACTTGCCATGGAGTATCGAGTGAATCAGGTTATTCAATCCTCTAATTGTCATGTGACATTAATGTGTAAATTCTGCCATTTAATATTGCAGGACAATGGAGCAGCCATTGCCTGTGCTGTGACTGGCTCAAAGGTTGACAGTGACTGAGCATGGTTGGGAGGTAACTCAAAGCTAACACCCAAAAGCTCTTCCGCCTCCATACCTGCATTGTATAGCAGTGACCTCACTGTTCATTTTTAAACTCCACAGTGGTTCCTAAATAAGAATTTTGTGCCATCTCTGAATATTTCAAAATGGAATATGTGACGTTCCACCGCATGCCATTGCAACGCAAAACTTTACGCCGACTTTCTGTCGGGGAGCGCTGGAAGTTGGAATAGATTACTTTTCTGTTCCAACTCGAGTGTGTGCAACAGTAGGGAAGGTGTTGGAGTTCACCTTCTACCCACTGCTGCACACCTTTTGCGTTGCAACGGCATGCAATGTAATCGCATGCTGTTGTAACGGTTGTGTTAAAAAGGCTGTTTCCCTTGAAAACGTGTAGCTGAACTCTTTGCTTTCTGAAAAGCTGTCAAGACGCAGCTCTTTTGATCTGCTCCTTTGAATTTTAGTACTTACAAAACATTTTTAGCATCTATACCACTATATCAAATTTTGATTTCATTTTAAATTTAAGCATGGTCATATCTTTTTCGGTTTGCGTTGTACCCGCTATTGATCACCCACTCAGGTTCAAATTCGCTTTACCTATTCTTTAACATGGCTGCACACGTGTATATGCAGGTGTGTTTGTGTTTGTGTTTGAATGTGATTGTGCTTAAAGGTGCTTCTGCTCGAGTATAATTTATGTGAGTATTTTTAAGATAGTTGTATACATGTATGTGTGCAGCAGCATATGTCTATATCTATAATTGTGGCGAGTATATTTCTTTATTTGAGAGCGATGTGTATATATTTGTGTTATCAATTGCATATGTAACTGACTGAGTGTGTTCATGAATGTGTATTTGTAATACTTGAGAGTGATAGTGTGTGTGTATACTTCAGTGTTGTGCGTTGCGTCTGTGCCTATCTGTGGGTGCAAAGCTGTGGGTATAAGTTTAACCTGAAATGCATGTATTAATCTATGACTGTTGTGTAGATATGTGCACATGCCTTACATATACTTATTTGTGTATATATGTTTAAGGGTGGTTGCATGTATACGTGTATATGGTTGTGTGTGTCGGTTGGAGTGTGGTAGTGTATATGTTTGGCGTGTAGCTGCTTATTCATGTTTTAAAGTTTGTCCATGTGACTGTGGTGTGTCTGCGTGTGTGTGTCTTTGGGTTCAGCTAATATGACGAACCATGTCACATTGATACATTAGAATGCACAACAGAGACCTTTACAGTAAGGATCAATCAAAAAGGAAATGCGTATAGAACGAGTTGTAGGGGAAGGAGGCTTTCCTTCTCGTTTGCATGGAAGTGTTTGTGTTCCACGGTTATCTCTGGGAACACTTCTCTGAATCGAAGGAAGGACGGTGTCAGCTCCGCCCCTTCCTCGGGGCTCCCCCTCACCGGGTTCAAACACCGGTCTTCGAAGCACCGCAGAAGTGGGCACTGAACAGTAGCGAGCAGAGCCGAGGAGCCCTCGGGGTCCTCGCCATCTCGAGAGAGCAGCAGGGGCGACACTAGGCTGAAGAACCTGCCCTGGGAGCCCCCTTGGACTCTTCAGCAAGGTGAGATCTGGGACATGCTTTATTTATTTATGCATTTTATTTTGATAGCACCACGTGCCTCACTGGCCGTCTTCATGGATAGTCAGCCATGACCCGGAGTGACCGTAGGTGGACAGTGGACGTGACGAGAGGCAGGGGATCAGATGTCCGCCTCACCTTGGGGCTGCTGGGTGCCTCTCTGCTTACCTAAGGCTGGGTGTGTGAGGGTGGTTTTTGGCTCTGTTGGTCTGTTAATTGTAGTTTTGTATGTGAGTGGATACTACATTTCGAATGTGTGTGTACGTCTTTGAGTGTGAATGTAAACTCATAAATGTGTGAGTACCGATGTATGTGTGTGTCTGATGGTGGCGGTGTATATATGCATGTTAGGACCAGCACCCGTAGGTGTACAAGTATCACCCTTCTCTCGCTCACTTCAATACTTTTTGAACAATGATTGGGAGCGTCTCAAACTGCAAAGCCCGGTGATTTGAACTGCTTGTAAACCTAGGCCTTAGACCACTAATGCTCAAGGGAGATTGCGCTGTGTAAGGTACTCTTTGGCCTCGTTTAACCCCTGGGGAGTATGAAGTATTGAAATGACCCATTTCTACAGCTTCAGGATTTCCTGCCAAACCAATGACGTTTTAGCCAATTGTACGATTATGCTGCATAAGACACCTGCCCTGTTTGTTTGCACAGAGTGCACCTGTATGCATGTACCTGTGCACAAGGTATTTTATGCTGCAATCCTGTCCAAAAGGCAGCAACGCACAGTAGAGGGTGAAAAGCACAAACCACAGCCCATGGGTGCTTGGGGGTGTACCTGCATCACAAGAGCAGCACTGGACTGTGCCCGCATCGCCAAGTTGTTGTGATTTGGTGTGAACTGCTCCTTTTGTGGGTGGGACCCAGGGCCGGCTTTAGCACTGGCGGCGCCCGGTGCAACAATCATTTTTGGCGCCCCCTCACCCCAATGGCCGCCTCCTTGGATTCTCTCACTGCCACAGGGCAAAAGTGCCCCTAATTTCTACAATAATAAGTTATTGCTAAACACAGCGTTCCCCCTCCCCCCCCCCGAGTTCAGCGCCCCTTCCACAGGTCAGCCCCCAGTGCGGTCGCACTGCCCTGAAGCCGGCCCTCGTGGGACCAAGACTGGTTTGCACATGGCTGATTTCTGTCTTCACAAGCGCAGCTAAGCTAAGTAAGGATGGAATGGAATGCAACTAGAGGGAGTGGCGAAGCAAGGTGTCACGGGGGGGCGATATGTTCCTGGCTGAATGAGTTTCGGGGGCGGTGGCCTTCCCCCGCTCTAACCTGCAGCCATCGCGGGTGGCAAACGCGGGGACCGCCATGGGGGGGGGCACAGGGTCTAGTATGTCACTGACAACAGGATTTCCAAGCGGATAAGATTAAGTCAAGCTTTTCTATCCATAACTTTGCTGCTGCAACACAGCTGTAACCGTGGTGTAATGTTTGTTAAGTATGAAGGTCTTGATATGTTCAGTGTGTCCAGGAAGGCTTCAATCATACGATTCTCATACATGCGATAAAACAGAAGTTGAAAAGGGTTGGAGCTAATAGGAAAACTACTTTCATCTTTCAGGTTGTCTTTATTACAGCACTGACTTCTCTCTAAATAACATGGATCACAAACAGGGCCGGACTGGCCGTAGTAGGAACCGGGTGTTTTCCCGGTGGGGCGGAAGGGTGGGGGCTGGTTTTGTACCGGTCGGGCCGTTTTTAGATCAAGCCTGGGCAGCACATGCGCTGCTCTGCGAGGCATGCTGGATTGAGGTAAGGAATTGAAGCTCCACCTACTCTCTGCCCATATTTTTCATTGGCTTGTGTCCTTCTCCACGGTAAACTGTGGCTGTTCATTGGTCAAAAGGCTTAGTAGTCCCTCCTTAGTACCGCCTTGCCTCACTTTGTAACCTCCCATGGCGACACCCCCTGTTACGTGTGTTGTTGCTCGGTTATCTTTAATTACAGCCTCTTGGCACTATTTTCTCAAATAGCGCAGGCAGTACACGCCTCTCCGCACTTGCAATGCAATAGGTCTCGCATTTGCGAGAGTTTAAGATATTGGCATTGTAAATGACTGTGCCTTTTATTTATCTGTTTTAAAAACGAAATATAAATAAAAGGCATTGTCCTTTACAATGCCGTACCTCAAACTCTCATAAATGCGAGACCTATTGCATTGCAAATGCTTGTTGTTGCTGTGGGCCGGTTTTGTTGCAGTGCTGCAAAATCTGCCCCTTGTAACAAAAGCATTATCACCAACCCCAGCTCGGTCAGACTTAATGGCCAGGGCTGGTCTGCATCCCAGTTCAGCCCTGGTCACGCAGCTTACTTATTTTGAAATATAGTTATGACTTCTACAGTAGTTTATTTTTCCAGAGTTCTATATAGCGGGAACTTGACCGGAAGGTATCAGAGCGCTTTAATTGAGCACCAATTGTGTTACAGAAGGACGCATTCATTTTTTGTAGGGCACGGAGAGATTAATTGATTTGCCCAGAATCACAGGATGTTGAGCGAACCTGCTGAGACTCGCGGTTCCTCAGCGATGAGGGCGACCTCTCTAGCCGTGAGGCCGCATCCGCTCCCCTAGTTGTCAGAGATGGGGATTAATAGTTGTTTTTCGCAATTGGGTCATTGGGTCAGAGTATGGTTCAGTCCATCCGGGTGGATGTGGAAATGGCTGCTGGGGGGGGGGGGTGTTTTCTACCAGCACTGTATTGGGATGACAGTGGTAGGAGTATGAGTTTATGTTCCTTAATCTGAGATCGAGACTTATTTAAAATGTCTAAAGCGTACATATACCCCGCTACAGAGTCCCATATTAAATGTCACGATGCGCCTTCTGTGCTGTGATGCTGCGGTACCTCATTATACTTCAGAGATGTTTTATGCTAGTGCACATAGTGCAGATTGTAGAGTTTCTCCAAGGGCTTCAATGTTTTTCATTCGGCTGAGCAGACTTCACTTCTTCTTCCAGAATGAACCGGCTCCTTGCGTTGGTTTGTGTCTGTGCTGTGATCTGCGGCAGTTCTGCAGCATACAAAGGTAACATTACTCTTAGAGGACAAAGTACATTTTCATAAACATGTACATTTCATAACTGATGATTTATTGCTGTCTGAATGTTAAACACTAAAATAAGACTTGACTAATACATCAACATACTATTGGACATATAGCTTGACATGATGTGTTTATTATATTTATTAGTCGTGGTTGTTGAATATATGGAAAGAGAAATATCATGCAATGTGTTCCATTGTATAATTTATAACTTCGCATGAAACATCATCAATTGTGTTTTTTTATTTGCATTATTTATATAATAGTGTAATGGAGTGTATTTAGTGGTTCTCCTTTAAATTAAAATGTCATGATTTCGTGGCGTAGCTAAAAGGACCACCTTCACACCCCCCAAGTGAAACATTTAATTGCATGCATGTAACTTTTTGTATAGCTTTTTGCAGAGTTGTCATCAACATACACCGACAGCATGCCGTGACTTAGCATTGAGGACTTGTTTGAAATTTGCACCACAAAACAGATGCTTACTTTTATTTAAATTGGTAGCAACTGTTTCATTCTGCAGTAGGTGACATCTTTTATAAAACAACTATATAGACACCCATCTCTCTGAAATAGTGCCTTTAAATGCTCTTTACTTGCCCTATCACATTCCAAAAATAAATAATATTTAGAGTGACATTGACATTGTTTTGCACACTGAAGGAAGAACTGTTTTCATTTTATGACAATGTTACACACCGAACAAGGTGTTTTTCATCACATTTTCAGTGTTTCCATCAGCATTCTGTCCCCTTTTTTCAGTCATTTGTCTTCTTGATACAGGTGCCCGTGCCAGCAATAAACCTCTTTTCACCTAGCAATGCACAACACTTCTTTAACAAAAATACATATGTGCACGTTTCTATAATACTACATTTGATTTTCTAGACTTGTTAAAAATTAATATTCCATATAAAAGTGCAGCAATATGCCTCTCCACTGTACGAGACTCCACTCTAAGCTATTACAATGTACACAACTCCACTGTATGCCACTACACTCTATGCTATTACACTGTACGCACTGCCACTCTACACCACTCCAGTCTACGCCACTTCACTATATGCCACTCCACTAGATGCCACTCCACTATATACTATTCCACTCTATGCCACTCCACTGTACGCTATTCCACTGTATACCACTCCACTCTACACTATTCAACTTTATGCCGCTCCACTGTATGCAGCTCCACCTTGTGCGACTTCAGTGTATGGCACTACGTTCTATGACACTTCATTCCAATCTATTCCATCAGAGGCCACTCCAATGTACACCATTCCACTGTATGCTATTACACTCTACCCCACTCCACTGTACGCCACTCCAGTCTACATCACTCCAATGTACCCTAATTCACTACACGCTATTACACTCTGCGTTACTCAACTGTACAACACTCCACTCTATGCCATGCCACTTCAGTGTACGCCATTCCACTGTATGCCAGTCCACTCTATACTATTCCGCCATATGCTACTCCACTGTACAATATTCCACTGTATGTCATTCTACTGTATGCCACTACAATGTATGCTACCCCACTGTACAGCATTCCAGTTTATGCCACTCCACTCCACTCCATGCCAGGCTAAACTATGCTATTCCATTGGACACCACCCTACTGTCTGCAACTACACTCTACCCCACTCCACTGTATGACACTACAGCCTACACCACTCCACTGTACTCTAGAATACGTTATTCCACTCTATGCCACTCCACTGTACGTCACTCGTCTGTTCGCTATTCTACTGTATGACAATCCAATCTAGAACACTCCAGTGTATGCTGTTTCACAATATGCCACTACACTGTACGCTACTCCACTCAACACCCCTTAAGTGTATGCCACTCCATTCTATGCTATTCCATTGGGCGCCACTCCACTGTACGCAATTGCACTGCCTGCTATTACACTCTACTCCACTACAGTGTACACCACTTCAGTCTACACCACTCCACTGTACGTTCCTACACTGTATGCTACTCCACTATAAGCTATTCCACTCTACATTCTCCACTGTAAGCCACTCCACTCTATACTATTCCACTGTATGCTACTCCACAATACACTACTCCACTATACGCCGCTCCAGTCTATACCACTCTACTCTATGCCACTCAATTCCACGATAGTCCAATGGACGCCACTCCACAGTAAGCCACTCCACTCTATGCAATTCTACTCTACCCCACTCCACTGTACATCACTCCAGTGAACTCCACTCTATTGTACGCTACTACACTATATGCTATTCCACTCTACACCACCCCACTCTACTCCACTCTACGCTATTACACTATATACAACTTCAATCTTCGGACGTCATTCTACTGTATGCTATTACACTCTACCCCAGTCCACTGTACGCCACTCCAGTCTACACCACTCCACTGTACGCCATTCCATTGTATGCTACTACACTATAATCTATTACACTCTCTGCTACTCCATTCTACGCTAGTTCATTGTATGCCACTGCACTCTACAACTCTACAGTAAACTCTATTCCACTGTATGCCACTCCACTGTACGCTACTCCACTCTACACCACTCCAGTGTACTCTCCTCCACTCTATATAACTCCACTCTGCAAAACTCTACTACACTTTATGCCACTCTACTAGATTTTGCTCCTCTCTATCCCTGTATATTCCACTGTCCAAATTTGAACTATATGCCTGTAAAATATATTACAACACTTTACTCCACTTTACGACAGTTTACAACTCTGTATGACACATCACTCCTCTATATAGAATGAGATGCCACTCGACTCCATGCTACCCCACTTCAATGTACGCCACTCAACTCTATGCTAATCTACTATACTCTATTCCACACTATGCCGTACCACTGTACACCACTCCATTCTATGCTATTCCACTCTATGCCATTCCACTTTTCTACACTCCACTGTATGTTATTCCACAGTGGGGAATTCCACTGTATGCTTTTCTCCTGTGTGCTACTCTACTGTACGGTAATCCACTCTACGGCACTCTAGTGTACACCACTCCACTCTACTCCGCTTCACTGTGCGACACTCTCCTGAACTCTATATAACTCTACTCCATAACAGTCTACAACAGTTTATGGCACTGTATGACACTCTACTCCACTCTATCCCTGTACACTCCACTGTCCAACTATATACTCCACACTTTGCCCGTTGTCCATTGTACATAACTCTATTCCACTATACAACACTGTCCTATACTCTACAACACACTCCACTCTGCAGTACAATATCCTCCTCATGCCACTCTACTCTGCGACATATCAATACACTCTATTATACTTTACTCCACACTATTTTACACCACTCCACCTGACTCTACTCCACTGTATGAGATTTTATGTCACTTTACGCTACTGTACAATAATCCACTCTACGCAGCTCCACTGTTTGATACACTACTGTACTCTATACAGCTCTGCTCTACAACACTCTACTACATTGTGTGCCACTCTCTGACACTTTACTCCAGCCTCTACACTCACTGTACAACACTGTATACCACTGTGCAACACTGTACTTCACTCTATGCTGCTTTAAGATACTGTAGATATAGACTTCCCCCTTTCATCTCCGAACCCACTGAGATCAACTGCGGAGTACCACAGAGATCATCGCTCAGCCCCACGCTCTTCAACATCTACATGGCTCCCCTCGCCGCCATCATCAGACAGCATGGGCTCAACACAGTATCCTACGCCGATGACACCCAGCTCATCCTCTCCCTCACAAAAGATCCTGAAGACACCAGGCTCAGCTTCCAGGAAGGAATGAGGGACGTCGTGACCTGGATGAAGGACAGCTGCCTGAAGCTCAATACAGAGAAAACAGAGGTCCTCATCCTGGAACCCTCGACCTCTGCATGGGACAACACTTGGTGGCCCTGTGCCCTCGGGAGTCCCCCCACCCCGACAGACCACGCTCGGTGCCGGCAGAGCTAGGGTTAAAAAACTACAGCTAGGCACTTTGCTAAAAAAGGGTAATTTTGCATTCTGAAAATGTGGTGTGTTCACGTTGGGTTTTGAGCCATTTCCTGTCGTGGGCACTATGCCTACCCCTACAAGTGAGGTACTGTTTTTATCGGGAGACTTAGGGTAATTCAGATTTGTAAAGGAACTGTTATTACCTATTGACTTGCAATGCATTTCTGCCTTCCAAATGAAAGACATTGTGTAAAAAAGAAGTCATTCTAAAAAATGACTGATAATTCTCATGCTAGTATGAGTATTCCCAATTTCGGAAATGTGCAAATATCTACTGTTTCTAAACTCTATATTTTGTTCCCATTTCAGAAATACATAGGTGTCTTTCATACCGATTTTTCCATGTACACATTTTTACAGAATAATTACTATATACCCGGTACATAATAAAAAACCATTGCAAGTTGCTGCTCAGTTTTTGGCTCTGGGTTCGTCGGGTTCTTGGTGAACCTACAAGTCCTATATATCCCCACAACCAGTAATGTCCAGCGGATGTATCGGTATATTGCTTTCAAAGAGCTGTCATAATTAGAAGAAGTTACAGGTGAAAACGTTGACACAAAAGGCTTTTTTATTCAACAAATTTTCAATTTATCCTATATTTAACTGTTAGTTTCTATAAAAAAAACCTTGATGGATCTACACAAATGACCCCTTGCCGAATTCAGAATTTTGTCTACTTCTCTAAAATGTATAGCTTTTTGGGATCCATTATTGCTTTTGTACCCATTTCTACCAATAACTGGAAGGAGATCGAAAGCACAAAAAATAGCGAAAATAGGCTATGTCCCAGAAAAATGCCAAAACTGTGTAAAAAATGTTGGGTTTCTGACAAAAGTCTGGTATCCCCTAAAAGCTGAGACAATGGTGATTTCAGCCCCACAAACCCTTTTTTGATAACACTTGCAGGGAAAAACCCAGAAGCTTTCATTTGCAGCCCGTTTTTCCCATTTTCCCCCCCAAAAACTACATTTTGCTGTATTTTGGCTCATTTCTGTGACCCCTCCAGGGAAATCCACAAACCCTGAGTACCTTCAGAAGCCCCATGATGTTGGAAGAAAAGGACACAAATTTGGCGTGGATACCTTATGTGGTCAAAAAGTTACAGGGGCCTCAGCGCGCACTACCCCAAATAGCCAAAAAAGGGCGTGGCACAGGAGGGGGAAAAGGCCTGGCAGCGAAGGGGTTAACTAAAATTTCATTTGTAATATTAAAACTATATACAAATAATAGAGAATTCTCACATGTATTTTCTTATAAAGGCAAAAATGACATGAATGAAAAAAGGAGGCGGGGTAGGAGGGATGGTAGAGGAGTGGCTTTTGGAGGTACAGGGAGCTGCAGCAGGTGATGTGCTTGTGTCTGTATGTTTGGAAGTTGCAT
This sequence comes from Triturus cristatus, assembly GCF_964204655.1. Taxonomy (NCBI): domain Eukaryota; kingdom Metazoa; phylum Chordata; class Amphibia; order Caudata; family Salamandridae; genus Triturus; species Triturus cristatus. Next base: position 1,806,928,453 of record NC_140589.1, read on the forward strand.
GTGGGTCTGGTGTATGTTGTGTAGGTTTGGATGTGTTTTTTATGGCTGGTGATCGATCATATGCTGAGTGTATGTGTTTGCTTTTGCTTGGTGTTGTCATGTGTGTAGGTGTGCTTTTATGTAAGTGTGTTGGTTTTGATGAGTGTGTGGTTGGTGTGGTTGTGATAGTCGTGGGTGTGGTGCTTGTGGGTGTAATTTCAATAGTGTGTGTATGTTGGTTGAGGGTGTTTCTTTGTGTGATTGTGTTTATGTGTGTGTGTGTTATTGTGCTGCTTGTGTCTGTTGGAGTGGGTGCCTGCAAAGAAGTGAGTGTGCCTGGAATTGAGATGGGAGTTAGGAACTGGGTTGAGGAAGGGACATGAGTTGGGGTAGATAGTTGGGCTGGGTGGGAGGCTGAGATGAGCGATGAGGCTGCTATAGTATATGTAAAACAAGCATTTGCAATGCAATAGGTCTCGCATTTGCAAAAGTTTAAGCTATTGGCATTGTTCATGACAATGTCTTTTTTAAGCTATTTTATAAAACAAACACATAATGGCATTTATTTATCATTTACAAAGCCAATAGCTAGTGTTGCATTATTATTAGCAATGCCAGCTGCTCACTCTTTTATAATGCGAGACCTATTGCATTGCAAATGCTTGTTTTGTTAATCGCTGGCTTAAGAAATGACAGTCCGCATAAGCATAATGAACATCCCACTTGCTCTATAACAGAATGTTAGTAAACATCGAACATCCCATCTGGCTCTGTTCCTGGGACAGGAAACCAGGGTTCGAGCTTCGGGGTCGCGTCCACATCCTGTGATTGTGGGCAAATCACTTAATCTCCCTGTGCCTGAATATGTAATGTAAATACCTTCGGGTCGAGTTCGCGCTATATAAAAGATGCAAAAATTATTTTTTTTAAATGGTACGAGATGTGGAACGAAACGACACTGAACTGGCGACTTTCCGGCAAGCTACAACAGGAAATGTCAGACAGAAAGCAAAGCGGTTGCAATATCCTTCCTCACTAACGGCTGGTAAAAATGAGCTGTTACTCGAACACAAATGATACGGCGAATTTTCAACAAAGCAGAACTTCTATTAGAGTTCCACATGTGCTGGCCAGTACCTGAATACTGCTCCTGCTCTTGGTCGCCATGCTGGAGTTGTTAGCTTGGGGTTGCCTCGTAAACCAAGAGGCGGGTGAGTGACAGCCGGCGAGTCTACCATTGGGCAATGGAAGTCACATGACGACAGACGAAGGCCAGTTATTTTTCGTTTTTTGCTTTTAATGGAAATGCGGCCTCTAGGTCTAGGAAAACACGGGAAGATTCTGAAAGCTAAGGAGGAGCCCAGCAGCTG